>NC_092662.1:12413700-15258487 GCF_032118995.1 Asterias amurensis
TGAGTTTCTCGGTTCAATTATTAATTTCGAAGTGTCATGGCCTAGCGGATTAGAACACCAAAATTATGCTCT
Source organism: Asterias amurensis (assembly GCF_032118995.1). Taxonomy (NCBI): domain Eukaryota; kingdom Metazoa; phylum Echinodermata; class Asteroidea; order Forcipulatida; family Asteriidae; genus Asterias; species Asterias amurensis. The sequence goes on from NC_092662.1 coordinate 12,413,773, forward strand.
CGTGTTACTGTTCAGCAGAGTGTTGATTCGAGTCCCAGTTGTGACACTTGTGTCCCTGAGCAAGACACTTCTCTCCACCTAGGGGTAAAATGGCCCAGTGACCAGGGGTAATAATTTTAAAAGCGCTTTTAGAGATTCCCATCGGGTGTCTGTCGGTCTGTCGGTCTGTTGTTATGTTGGTCGGTCGGCCGGTCAGTCGGTCGGTCGGTTGGTCGGTCAGTCGGTCGGTCGCTAAAACATGAACTTTGAAGAATATGGAGAATGCAGCTAGCTGCAGACGATGGGGGACCGTTTTCTTGTACTCCTAGTTTCGTTCCGCTTGACGAGGCGATAGCGGAACGAACCATGTAGTTCTAGAGGAGTAGAAATGTGAGATGATTGCGAATACATTCCATAAACGGCTCATCCTTTTGCTAGTTGTGCAAACACTTCTCTAAAGAATATAACCTTACACACAACTTCCCATTTTATAAGTAAATCTTTTAGTAATTCATTGTTCTCTCCGAACTCAAGATTTTACAAGAGACAGATTTTAGTTTCCTCAATCAACCCTAATTGCTCTATGGTCCAACCAAGGAAGATGAGCAGTGGTGGTAATACATTGTTAGACTCAATTGAAGGGTAATGTAGGGGAAGGTTTAAATTTCCTTATACATGGCCACTAAATTGCCTTCAAAATTCAAGATTGTCAGGGTATTTAATTTGTTCTAAGTCTATTAAACATAAAACGACTATTACCAAATCAGTTGGTTGGTGACGTCACACTCCCCCAAAAGCGCCCTCACAGAGGCGAAATTAGGCAGATCATTGGTCGGAAGTTCTCTTGGTGTTTGAATGCACCAAAACATCCCAATGCAAAAATGTAAAGACCCGATTTACTCGGAATGATGTCATCGGAGGTTTTGGATTGATCGTAACGCACCCCACTTTGGATCGGAAATTTGTACAGAAAGGGAATTGAATGCAATGGCAATTTGAACCATTTTAACGTGAGGTTAGAGACTTGTGAATTTTCCCGCCCACATGAGGATTCCCTTGGCCCAAGCTGGGTTGAGCTAATCAGCTTGCACAATTTCTTGTTCAGGAAGTAAGTCATGCGTGCAGTGTATTTTTATGGTGCCGTGTGAGTGTGATGCATTGGACTGAGCAGTTTCTGGATAGACCCATGCGCGTGCTTGATACGTTTGCCCACATCCCAGCGCCTTTGGCTAACCCAGGGGGGGGGGGGGGCGGAAGGGGTCGCGCCACGAACCCGCCACCTACGTTGAAAATAATCTCATTCTTCTCTTCCGACGAGCACCGGTCGAAGCTCTCCATACAAACCATAGATATAGAATTAAATAACTAGATCGGCCGCGCGTACATACGCGCCATTGCCTGTGTAGAAAAAGTTTTTGTTCGCCATGGACGCGGTAAAAATTTCACGTTCGAAAGGCGACGCGCGGAAATGAACACGGGATATAGGCCTTTGACGCGCTAAATGTCACGTGCTGACGGCAAAAAGTCACGTGCTGACGGCAACGCACAGAAAATGTACACGGGAGATAGGCAATGGCAGCCCCCATGCCAGAACCCGCGTATGTACGCGCGGCCGATCTAGTTATTCTATTCCATTATTCATATTATTTAATATAATAATATTTATTATAATTATTATTTAATTATATATTTTATATAAATATTTATTAATTATTTACAAACCTACGCAAACGGCGCGCTATGTAGTGCACGTACATTCCCTATATAAAATTAAAAGATTTCGAATACGTTCTCCCCTTTGAACGCAGGCGCGGCCGTTGAGACTGTCTGGACGGGTCCATTTAATCAAAGGGTGCGTTTATCTCTAAATAATGTTTGTTCACCCAATGTCTACACTAGAAAACATCGTAAATGATTTTTTGTTGCATTGCCAACTGCTTTAGTAATTTAATCTTTTAATAAGCAACATATATTTAGCGTAAACGACATGTCTTACATATTATGTTTAAGATGTGCGCTTGCCTCAGTATTAACATTACCTCCGGCGAATGTTCCCGTCCGTCAACACTCATCACAACATTTAGTAAAAAAAATCAGAGGATGAACGATAATTTTTTTCACATTATGTCGATGTTTATAGCCATTTTAGGGGTGACGTTTTGTAACGAAATTCCCGCCTGGACCCATTCATACACGTTGGCCGCTGCAATAAGCCAACGGAAAATTTCGGTAAAATGTTTAAGCATTTTATGTAAAACTAACCAGTTTAACAATTGAAAATGCTCTTACAATAAGTACTGTTATGTTTTCAGTGCTGTTAAAGAGAGAATTTCAGCGGTATTCATGTTATCTTTTCTTGTTTAATATTGTCATCACCTATTTTTAAAATGGAGTGTACCCAAAACGCGCTAGCAAATGATTGCGCAATACCCCTTCCGCCCCCCCCCCCCCCCCTGGGCTAACCAAAGGCGCTGGAGCCAAACGAAACATGAGGACTCATCTAATATTGGAAGAATAATAGGCTACATCAGCACAAACTAAACTTTATCATGTCCTCTTTAAAAACGTGCACATAACTTCAACGTACAGTATTGCAGCCTCGCTACCGTGGACAGCGCTATATCGTCAATCTAGCTATATGGGTGGCACGTATTCAAACAATTATTTGGGTCACGAACATTGCTTTAAAGGCACTGTACACGTTTGGTAATTGTCAAACACCAGTGTCTTAATTGGTCTACCCATCATAAGCATAAAATAACAAGCCTGTAGAAACTTGGGCTCAATCGGTCATCAAAGTTGCGAGAAAATGATGAAAGAAAGAACACCCTTGTTGGACGACTTTGTGTGCTTTAAGATAGGAATAAAAGACTTCTAGCTAGAAGTATTTTATTATTTTAGTGAGAAATTACCTCTTTCTCAAAAACTACATTACTTCAGAGGGAGTCGTTTCCCGTAATGTTTTATACTATCAACAGCTCTCCAATGCTCTTTACCAAGTCATTTTTTAAGTTAATATTTGTTTTGAGTAATTACCAAACGTGTACCTTCCCTTTAACGCGCACTTTAACGAGTTCCAATGTTCGAATACGCCCGAGACTTGCACAATTTGTAAAACTGCGCCCAACGTTGGGAAAACATGTTGCGCGTATGTACGCACGTTCTCTTCAAACCAATACGCACTCAATCAATATGCGTATAGAACTCAAGTTGCAACAATAATAAGCTAAGAAAAGTGGTTTTTACAATCTTACCGCTTAAATTCTTCAAGATCAACCGCCATTTGGTAAGTTTCAAAGATATATTTACTGATTGGTACATCTTTTTATTTGTCGGTTTAGTTAATAATTAACGCGATGCTGTCTAAAAAAGAGGCAGTTTTTTACATGGGAATACAAAATCACAAACTTACCCAAAATATGGACTTGTCTTAAAATGTAATCGAGCCATGTTCTCTTATATTAATGTTTCTGTACATGTTCTGCATGTTGGGCCTCACTACACTAACTAAGCTGGAAACAAACTGCTTTAGGGCCTATAGCCCAGAGGTAAATGTGCAATTTAGGTCTTTTCAGAGAATGTTAAAGTTTGTATTTGAAACATTATTACTATACATGCTAAAGGCATAGGCCGAAGTCACAAATAAACGTCGTTTGCTACGATTTTGGTTATGCTGTTTTAACAATAGCCCTATATAGGACTCTTTCTCTGTACACAGGAACAGAGTCCTAACTATTGAGGCCCGTTGCTGGGGCGGAAAAATTTCACAGCTTCGTAACTTAAATCTTACCTGCAACAAGCCACTAATTTCAACAGATTCACATTCCATGGCGGCATACATTGTTCTGCGGTGGGTTTTGGTCCTCATATTTTCCTCACAAATCCGTCATTATCGTGAAATAATGCAGCTTCCAGGACGTCACTGTAGTACAAAACGAAAGTGTAAGGCCACCAGGGCTATTTTAACAAGTGCTTTTTGTGCCTCTAATGGAACAGATGAGAGTAAAACGAGAAATTTCCTTATATTTATCGTTCGCGTCCCAAGACACAAGACAAATTAAGAGTTTTGTTGTAGTAGTTTTGTTGTAGTAGTTTTGTTGTAGTAGTTTTGTTGTAGTAGTTTTGTTGTAGTAGTTTTGTTGTAGTAGTTTTGTTGTAGTAGTTTTGTTGTAGTAGTTTTGTTGTAGTAGTTTTGTTGTAGTAGTTTTGTTGTAGTAGTTTTGTTGTACAGTCATTTGACCAGTTCGGGATCGTTGACCAGTTCGGGATCACTTCAACTTTGCAATAACCAAATAATTATATCACTTCTCATTATTACCAATTTCTGTTGATAAATGTGAAGATTAACACCCATTAAACCAACAAACCCAAAATAAGGTGCCAAACATCATTAACAAATAAATTATGGCCGTTTTCCTGAAGGTTGTCTGCGAAATTTTTTATTTTTTTGTTTACAAATGTTGGTTGAAAAACACTGTTAAAACTTTTTACCTTTAGAATTGGAATGCCCTGGGCAAAAAATATTCATGTAAAATGATAAGAATGTGTAAAAAAAAAAAATTCCTGTAAATACTGTGCAGTCATCTTGGTGTTTTTTTTTAGGAGACGAAGTTACCAAAGTCTTCTTGGGGGGTGGGGGGGGGGGGGCAACTTACCCTTGACCAGTTCGGGATCACTCAACATCTCGTTGCGTCAAATAGTGCCGCACTAACCTACTAAGTAAGGTAAAATCATACTACTGCAATAGAAAGTTTATTTAGTTGATTTTGAGAAACATTACGTCAACATATTCTTGTAGAGTTTTTTTGTGAGAAAATTAAATTTGGAGGGGTCAATAATGCTTTTTAGGTTCGCTTCACGTTTTCATTTGCCTTTGCTGTTGTTTTGTGGTTTTGTCGCTGGGTTTTTGCGCTGCTATTGAAGACACTTGCATGACATTCACTCAAGAAAGGAAGTCCAAGTCCATGCCAACACACCTCTGAAGTAGAGACAGTTTTATGAATGGGAGTATGGGTTTGCAGTAAAGGGCACTCTAGTGATTAAGAATAGATTCAACTGATCCTGAACTGGTCAAACAGGGGACGATACTTGTCTTAAAGCCTCTTCAAAAAACTAATCTTTTTTTGTCAGTGAATACTTGGTGAGTTTTATGTCATGCTTAGGTAAACTGATAAACTTTTTTGTGTAAGATATCAAAGAGATTGCAACAAAAAAACAATGTGAGTTCAAAAAGTGATCCAGAACTAGTCAAACGACTGTAGTAGTTAATTTAAATCGAAAAAAAAACATGTTTTATCAGACGATTATCGGAACATCTTGGTACCATGCTGACATTACATTGGTGTAAGTACACTCACTACAAAGTGATGTTTAAAGCGCTGCATGGTGTGGCCAAATACCACTAGTTCTAACTATAATCAGTAAAATTGTTGGTACAACCATATGTAAATCTCTTTTGGAATGTGTTTTGGCTCTTGAAAAAAAACATCTACATCATACATCTACTACAATCAATCCGCAGCACACTGAAATTCCTGTCCTTTAATCTGAAAATGATTCATAGGATTTTGTGCCTGACCTCTGTGTGAATATTTAATTAGTCAAAAGGGCCTCTGGAATTCTGCCATTTTCTGTCTGAACAGCATTGACATAAATTATGTAGCAGTACACTGAAATGAAGAGCATATCTGTCGTTTTTTATGAACAAATCGGTGCAACTCAAACTTTAAAAAGAGAAATTTGTACTTAAAAAATTGCTTCAAAAGAAAGAAAGTGAGTCACAAAAACACGGCAAATTTTCCCGTTATAAATGTCGGTAACAGTCCCCAATTAGTATTATATGGATAAATTATTTCATATTCTTCCCGGAAATGTTAAAAGCGAGACCGGATCGTAGCTATAGTCCATTCAGGATACAGCGATTTCCAGCGGTGGTACAAAACTCCCGATACGAAAAAAATCAACCATTAGACAGCATGGTTTTCCTTCACGGTGATATGGCAGCCTGCCTTCTTTCGTGGGTATGGTGCCCCGACCGCCAAGCCAGTGTTATTTTCAATAACAAAAGAGCCTGTCTACCATGAGCTGAATGAGCTGAATCTGGGGGGTCAGCTCAAACACAGCAGATAAAACCTCACATTTATGCTATAGTGTGCAGATTGGCTGACTACTTCGACTGTGTGTTCTTTCATACTATTAATTTAAAGTTTGACGCTAAAGATAATTGTTGTAATTTTCATCTTTAATTAGGACTAAACTACCTCAATAATACGAGTCTGAGGAAGTTCCTTCTTCCGAAAAGGCTGTAGAATTTATGAAATCCTTGATTACGGGACCGAGAGGATCTTTTTCACAAAATGAACCCGCAAAAGTTTCTTTCAGCTAACGCTATGATGACCCGTATCAGTTTTATAAGTTTTTACTGTAATAATTTATATCAAGAAAAAGTTTGGTTTTTTTTAGTGGCCTGACGTTTCGACCCTTGCATAGTCTTTCTCGAAGGCTAGGACTTTGCTAGGGTTAAAACGTCAGACCAACCAACTACGTTTTTGCATCTATACCAAAGTTCCTTTGATTGGTAAACAGCTTTAAATAGCTATAATAATAATTTTCATAATTGGTTTATGTTCAGGTAAAATTACAACGATGGCGTCTAGCAAAGACAATGGCACAATGAATGCCTGGACGATTTATGACCACATTGACGAGTACAGAGGCAAGGTAGCCCTTAAAGGTACGTTCAAGTTTCCCCAGTTTTATAAGCTCTCTTTGCAAATAAAAAAGTATAGTAATTGCAAAGCACCTCAAAATTTATACCAAGACAATCGTATACGCATCCAGTATGAAACTTTTCAACATCCAAAACATCCGATGACATCAGTTTAAGAAAAGTTGGTCGCTACGTTATGTTTTGTACATGGATGTTTTCAGAGTGAATTTTAAACACAACGTCATTGCATTTCAACAAATATTGGGTCTTTAAACTCCAATGAAGAGTATATAAATGGTGCCAATTAATGACAGGAGACAAGTGAGCCAAGTTCGATTCCAGAACTGGGTTGTAATGCACCACAGAATAAACACACGATCAACATAGATCCTCTGAAAGTAGCTTAACACAAAACAATTGTGCTAACCACATTGAGGTTACCAGCCAAAATACAATGTCACATGGACAGTTTTCACTGGTATCCTGCTCCCTTTTGCTTAGCAGAAAATGTTTAAACAATATTTCCTGCTTAAACAACTCTATGAAAATGGGCCCTGTTAATTGTATTCCTGTCTTTACCGTGGAAAGAGCGTGACCATCGTGCGTATTATGAGAGTTCCCAGGTGGACAAGCAATGTAACGAAGAGAAGATTGCTGGATTACGGCAATCAAACAAAGACAAGCGTGTTGACTTAGCAGAAAACACATGTCATGTAAGTATTGTTTGAAGACTTGCATGGTGTGGAGAAATAGGAAGAAACTATGGAGAAATAGTAAACGTGTAAATGTGTAAATCTATTTTGAGGGAGTGTTGACTCTGAGAAGAGCTGATGTGGTCTCGACGTTTCGAACAGTATACTCTGCTCGTCTTCAGCAGAAAGCCTTCACCTGAAGACGAGCATTTCTACCTCAAAGGTTGTATCCGCAAGTTTACTATTTATCCATAGTTTCTTCCAACGATTCATGTAAGTCAACCGAATTATAACCGAATATTTCCATCATTAGGGAATCTGTTACTTTATCTACAAGTTATACAGACTCGCCTTTTCCCATGTTAATTGCTTTTATGCGCGCTATTCTTGATGGATAGCGCCCTATATAAATGTTAATTGTCTATGTTATGTTGTGTCATCGGTTACAATCCATCGCTTTCGAAACTGAGTAAGCGCATACTTATACTTGTACTGGGCCACGTATAGAGCTGTATAAGCAGAACATACTGGCTTGACATTTATTGTCCGCTAAGTAAGCATTTGCAGAAAAAATCAACTTTTGAGATGTAAAGTTATCTGTTGGTTATTGTAGTTTCTATTTCATTGAACTTTCGTATCGATTTCATTATTGTGCGCATTACCAATCTTTGACAGGGAGATGAGCGAGTTATCAACGACGCTCTGATGAACCGCAGAGATGAAAATCTTGCTTTCCGCAGAAAAACAGCAGAGGTAAACATGATATCAGTCGTTCTCAAGCTCGAAACACCATGCCAGAAGTCTTTCCAACATAACATTCCAGCTTTGGGTTTTACCAGTATCGCGTTTAATATTAGAATAATCAAGTTTGTTAGCTACAAAGCTCTAGGGTTTGGAAAACGTCACAGGGAACGAAAACAAAATGTTATTGTATTGAAGGATAAACCAACTTGTAGTCGTTCTCAAAAAGTCGACATAACATCTTGTTTCAATATAAGTCGTGCTGGTGAATACAATAAATGTTGCGATTCTATAATAACATAGACGTACCTGCCGATTTTCTATATATACCTTCCGCCCAGGTAGTAGTTAAAAAGCAGGACAGTTGTTTTTAGAACTGAGAAGTCTCCCGAAAAGTCGAATTAATCTACGCCACAGTAGTAGAACAATTATAGCAAGCCAGTTCTCCAAAGAACAAACGCTACTTTGCACGTAGATACACACAAGGTGTTACCGCAAACCAAATAATATATTGATACCTCACCATACATGCAATCCCGTTACCTTGCAACATGGTTATGGCACTTATGCGTCTCCGTTGCTGTCTTTCAAAATATGTTTTATCTGATTTCTATTTCTTAAGGAAGCCATCTCCGAGATGGATCAGAAGATGTGTGAGAAGGAGAAACAGCTAAACTCTCTGAGGGAGCAACGTGAATCTCGCGAGAAGAGAATCAATGAGCTGGAGACATGTATGGCCAGACTCGACCTCTTAGCCAAGAACAGTGACACCAACTACGCACAATATGATCTAAAGGTGCGTACATAGCCACGATCGTCATAGCCAAGTCGTCCTTGGATAAGTCGTCCTTGGATTGGACCCCTTGCATTGGCCCACCATCTTTAATGAAACTAGCCTTGCTCAAGGCAGTCGCATTATTCGCTCCGAAAAGACGCAGCTGTAAACCCACCCGCCGTATACCCTGTGCATGGTGTGTGCGATCACACCGAATAACCCACCCGTATACACACTGTCACATCGCACGAATACTGTTCACACAAGCCATCGCACTCGTACACCACTAGCCGCATGCGGAGGCCGTCAGGCCGACAGCCTTGTCGGATCTGTATCTTCCCGTTTTAATGTGTTGTATTGAAAAAAATCCAATAGTGGACGAAATTGGCGGGGGGGGGGGGGGCTCTAGGATATGCTAGTAAGCAGCTCATGAATATTTACATCGTTCGTCAGACCTATCAGACAACACAGGATGTGAGGCAAATGAATTATTCATTTTGACGTCCAATCACGCACTTCCCTTATCACGACCTTTGGACCCTATCATGCGTCCGTGGTGGTGGTGTGTGAGGTAAACATGTCTCATCTTTCGCGGGCATTATGGTAATGAGCTGACCGTGGGAACTATTCGCTTATTATAGTAATGAGGTCAGTGGCTTCAACACAGACCCTACAAGGCTGTCGGCCTGACGGCCTCCGCATGCGGATAGTGTACGGGGGCATCGTGTCGTGCGATGTTACGCACAGTGAATACGGGTGGGTTTTACGCACAGTGAATACGGGTGGGTTTTTACACAGCGGCGGTCTTTTTTCGGAGTGAATAATTCGACTGCCTTGAGCAAGGCTATAATGAAACGTGCACGATTGAAAGGCTATCATTGGCTGAGAGTCGTGCGCAGCGCGTATACACGCGTGCAGTTTTACACTGTTTTACATCAAAGATGGTGGCCAATTACGCTATAGGCAATCCATCTATAGGATAGATAGCAAATGACGTCATTATGTCACAAATCAGACTCTCTGAATGGCTCACGCGGTGGGTGGTGGTTTATGTTCTGTTGTCAATTAAAAAATAAATGCATTTATTTTAAAACGCGTTTAAATAAAAGTAATTCTCCGAGATCTTTCTCTGCAACTATAACCGCAATATTTATGATGAACTTCTACTTTTATTGACAATGATATTTATGGACTATTTTCTCCTTTGTTTCTGTACTAGACGATACGTATGGTAGAGAATAACCTAGACAAGGCTCGTATCAAACATGACACTGCACGGAAACTTCATCGCACCTACACCGAAATTGTCAAGTGTCTGGAAGAGGTATACGAATATAGATAGAGAAGTGCGCGTATTTAAATGTTGAGAATGGTTAACGAGCAATTTCGATTTGTACATTGAATGCGGTGATTCTTGGTGTAAGCATGGAGATGGTGTAAGTGAACTTTTAGATTCCTGTCAACCACGTCTTCGATGCAGCTTCGATGACTTGGAATCTGTTTACTGTTTCTCAAGGGTTCATATCTGATAGACCATTTGAACGGGGTTGTGATCTCCCTCACGGTACTATGTAGTGTGATGTGTGGACAGTCAGAATTTAAGACTTCGTACGTCTGTGACCTCTGACTTGCCTGATTTGGTTATAGAGTGAAAATGGAAAACACCATACTTTCAAAGGCATCCTACTTGAAACAGTAACTGGGGAAAATAGACGTTGTAGGCCTCGAAAGAAATTTTAAAATGATATATTATTTGCTAACTGCACTTCACCTAAAACACTGAAGAGCGCAAGAGTTGAGAGTTAATAAGAATAAGGGTGCAAGATTAGTTTATTTTTTGACTTATCGATTGACTGTTCGAAACAGTACGATGGTGTAAGCGTGTGTGTGTGTAGATTATAAAGGTGTCGCGTAGGGTTTAACAAAGGTAGTATTTTTTCCCCAAGGAGCGACTGAGTCTACCTAAGAAACTGAAAGCATTGGAGGGTGCTCTTGAGGAGCAACGCCATGAACTGGCAGAGCTTACAGGGATCAGCAAAGACGCACATGAGAAGAGGGACTTGGCAAAGGTATTGTTGTAAACATGGAAAATGTTATAGCGCCCTTTGTGCGACGTCTTGGAATACAGAATGCCTGTGTTGAAAGACTATTGAAATGATGTAGGAAGGGCGAAGGCTGATGAATAAAGAAGTGTCGTGTGAGTTCATGGACTTTTCTTTCTTCAGAATAATTACACGATACAACAGATATCTCAACGAGCTGTGAACCAAAAACTTATATTGATTACCAATGGGGAAATTCTGAAACTCATTGCCGAAAATGACCATGTTTTCAGGGAGGTTAGCAGCACGTTATGTGAGCGAACACGTGAACGTGAACGCCAGAAAATGGTGTTGTTTCTAGGTGACGTCACCACTTTGGGCTTATTTCATGTTTGCGTATGACGTCTGCACGTACGTACCTGACGTGAAAGTTTTTAACTTCGCGTACGCTAAAACGTGAGATTTTAACGACACAATTTCTGACGTTCACATTCACGTTCACGTATTTGCCGGCGTAACGTGCAGCTAAACCTCCATATTCTATGGATTTGATAACATGTCGCAAAATGTTACCGTAATAATTGCAAATCACAACTTTTTGTAAACAATTTGTGTATGTGTAATGTACCCTATAATCACAATAAGAAACACCAAGTTTAACAATTTCGAAGGATTATATTGTTTTAATTTTCTTGATCACAGTCGATCGATTAAAATAGTGTCTGACTTGTATTTCAAGACGGAGCTTGGCCAATTGGAACAGACCATGATCGAAGCGAAGCGGTCACGTGATCGCACACTGACCCGGATGAAGAAACAGGCTGAGAAACAAAAAGAGATGGCCGAGAAAATTGACAGGCGCGCACGCGCAACACTCCAGACTGACGACTCGTCGCAAGGTAACAAAAAAACTTCATCGTGACATCAAGGTTCACTACTGTCAAGTTTTTATCATAAATGTTTCTAAGTAGGCCTACAGGAAAATTGTGATTCCGAAAAATAGGAAACCAGTGAACAATTTCTCAAAGCACTTAGATTCATCTTACAGATGAGTGGACAGTATTTTAATGGTTTACAGTTTGCATTGTGACATCACACTGTGCTTACAGCAGTTGAGATTCGGCGCTGAATATCAATCTCGCCATGTCACACGAGGCAATGTTCAAATGATCAAATCAAGGCAATCTCCAAGAAGAGAATGCATTCGATCGTCTTTGAATGCTCTCAAAGTATTCTTTGTGATCGTAAAACATCATATGAAGAACGTCTCAAGTGTGCCACCAAAGTGGTCCTTTAGCATGCGCTGCAGTTGGTTGCCTCCAAGTTGCCTGTCGAAATTCCTTTACTCTTTGTGAAATCAAGTCAAGCCATAGGCATACTTTGTAACTGATTATGACTGATTCCCTGCTTAGGATATAAAACTGCTCAGTGACAGGTTCTGCAAAACAGCTTTTATGAAATTTTACACATTTGCATAAAGCTGTCGAGCACAATAACATTACACGTAAGCACACATAACTATTGGGTCACACAGCTGCTAAATTATACAAATTTTCTAAGAACCAAACAATGTTGCTACTGGAAAAGGGCAACCAGCCAAACTGTCATGTTATATACACAGTTTGTGAATGATTCACTGCTGAGTTTTGCTAAGCACGATTTTCTGTTTAAGCGGCTCTACGTTACTATTGGACCGGTGTTCCAGGGAATTCTGGGGTGTAAGAGAATGAGTCAAAAGAGTTCGCTATACAGTCAACCTCTCCCCGTTATACTCGTAATCAAGTAAGGTTTTATGATAATAATTATATTGAGTAATTACCAATAGTGTCCACTGCCTTTAAGAGTAGGCCCTATGTGGAAAGAAGTTATAAAATAAGATGATCTTGTGGTTTCAGAAAGCAAACGCCAATCTCAGATGGAAGAGGATAACTGGATCAAAGTGACTACGTATGAAGAAGCCTTCAGTCGGATCAAAGATGCTACTGGGGTCTCCGATATCGAGGTAAGCTCTTCCTCAAACCATATTTTTAAGAGTCCCCTTTGGTTTTGCACATCACCGAAGACACATTTGAGCCAAAGGCAGTGGACACTTGTGGTAATTAATCAAAAGAGTTGTTTGCATAAAAAAATACTTGTTAACAAGCAATGGAGAGCTGTTGGTAGTATAAAACGTTTGTGAGAAACGGCTCCCTCTGAAGCACCGTAGTTTTTGAGAACGAAGTTATTATTTCTCAGTAAAATATATGAATTGATTTCGTTAGCTTGTTAGCCTTGCAAAAAAGTGTGAAATAAACATTCACACCGATAGGGTATGGGCCCCGCCCAGTGCAGGTTTTTAAATAAGTATAGGTATTGATTTGTTTAAAATGGTACCATGTGGATTGCGAGATACCTGATGTAGGTTTATCCAAAACATACTAAGATCAAATTAATTATTAAGGGCAGTGGACACTTTTGGTAATTATTCAAAATAATTATTAGCATAAAACATTTCTTGGTGATGATGGTATAAAACATTGTGAGAAACGTCTCCCTCTGAAGTGCCGAAGTTTTCGAGAAAGAAGTAATTATTTTTCATGAATTTGATTTCGAGACCTCAGATTTAGAACATGAGGTCTCGAAATCAATCATCTAAACGCACACAACTTCGTGTGACAATGGTGCATTTTTTTTAAATTATTATCTCGCAAGTTCGATGACCGATTGAGCTCAATTTTTCACAGGTTTGTTATTTTATGCATATGTTAACATACACCAACTGTGAAGGCTAGTCTTTGACTATCAATAGAGTCTACTGCCTTTAATGGGGAAGTGTGTGAGCATTACTGATGCTGTTTTCGCATTTCTGTCTTCTATTCCATCATTTGTACGGCTAGGAGATTGAAGCTCGTTTCCAGAATCAAGGCGCAACCTACGAGCATCTCTTGGCACAGAAGCACACTGTAGAGAAACAGCGTAAATGGCTGAGTGAACAGAAGAGACAGTTAACCCAGCAATACGAGGCCATGAAGTACAGCGGAGAAAGCAAGATGTCACGGTCAGTACGATCAATTCGATTCAAGTAGGCCTACACATAACTTACTTCCATGAAATTGTCAACAATTGTTATATTTCTATGGAGTAAAGCAACAAAATCATAAATAGCAGTAAGCAGGTTATTAAATGTAATAAATAGAGTAAAAATGGGCTTGTTAAAAAAAAAAACTGCCAGACAGACAAATACAGACCATGCGAACAATATGACACAAAAATGTGCTTATACCATGAAACTTCTTTTTGGTAAAATCAGGATTACCAACCAAATATCAATTGGTTCCATATTGTTTGTTAATGGTATTCAGCTGTTGTTTGCTTATCCTGAAAATCACGTGGACATTTGGTTGGTAATCCTGTTTTTATCATGGCAAAAAAATTCATGGTAAGCAAATTTGTGTGCTTAGCAGCTCTATGAAATTGGGCCCTGGTAAGCGGCACATACAATCATAGATCATCTTAAGTATGTTAAGGGGGTGCGAAGTTTTATTTCAAATGTCCGGTAATAAACCACAGAGGAGCCTTAACGGTAAAATTATTAGTTCCACTTTTTTTACTCAGAGGGCAGCAACTTCTCGAGAAGATGCAGGAACATCTAGCAAAGAACGAGAAACGGCGAGCATTGTTAAGTGGTAGCGTGCAGTCGACACAAATGGTTACCACTGACGTTAAAAATGGTATCCGCCATCTCTACGACACACTGGGGGACATGAAACTCAAACCAGTAAGCAACTTTAAAGGAACACGTTGCCTTGGATCGGTCAGTTGGTCTTTGAAAAGCGTTCTGTAGCCGTTTGTTATAAAATGCATATGGGTATATAGAAAGATGTTGTAAAAGAAGAGTACAATGATCTACACAAACATGCCCTGAAATTGCGTGGTTTTCCTTTTACCTCGTCGACAAACACGGTCGGCCATTTATGGAAGTCAAATTTTTGACTCCCATAAATGGCCGACCGTGTTAATTCGCGACGTAAAAGGAAAACCGTGCAATTTTGAGTGATACTTGTGTGGATCATTGTATGCTACTTTTAAAACATCTTTCCAACCATATGCATTTCATAACAAACGGGTTCAAACGCTTTGTATAGACCAACTCGTCCGATCCAAGGCAACTTAAAGGCTGGACACTATTAGTAATTACTCTAAATAATTGTTAGGATGAAAATTTACTCTGCCTCTGAAGTAACACAGTTTTTGAGAAAGTGGTAATTTCTCACTCAAGTAATAAAATACTCCAACCAAGCCAAACCGACCTAACAAGTCGGTTACCGGTTGGTCTGAACAGCATCGTCACCGCGCTCAACCGAACAACACGCGAAAACGCTCGACCGATTGGTTGGGGTCACTAAAACGCACCCCAAGTAAGAATACTGATTTTGACAATTGCCATGGGTGTCAAGTGCCCTTAACGCATTTAGTTAGGTGCTTTTATAAGATCCTATTTTGTAGGGTCTGGGAGGGCACTTCGCTTTTTTTATTTTTGCCGTACTCAAATTTCACTCTATTTTCCGAGTGGTGTCAGTTGCGTTCTTTTTGGAGTGAAAGTAAATCTGTGTCACTCTTTTGAGTAATATTTAAACAAACTTCTCTCTAAATCGAGTTGAAAGTATCCGTCTTTCACTCTTTAAAGAGTTGTCCGTCAAAGTGGCTTTGCAAGAGTGGTATGGTGGACAAAACGAGTGGTTTTTCACTCTTTTAGATTAAGAGAGTACCCTGGACGGCCCCTGCCAACAAAGAGTTATGTCCGAAGATTTAAAAAAGAAATATAAAATAAAAACTAGTTGTTATACCCAAGTTTATAAATACATGTGTTATACCTTCTAGGTATATTTCCCCTGTCGTCAGCTTAACACTGTCTGTCTGTCTTTACTCTTCCACTCCCAGTCCTTTATCACCGATTCATTTTAAAATCCTTAAAACAAATTACTCCACAAAAACCTTTCTTCAGCCGATGCGAAACAGCGCCAACGCCGATGACTACCTGGACCAGCTTCAAGTATGTGAGAACAAACTGGTCAAACTGATGAGTCAAGCTAATATACGAGACAGCTCGTCCTTCAAGAAGATCATGAATAGCACTGAAGTAAGATGCACAAAACTCTCTGACACTTTATTCTGCCACTTTCTTAATTTTCTGCCACTTTCTAGTTTCTGCCATTTTCTTAATTTTCTAACACTTTCTTAATTTTCGGCCACTTTTTTTATTTTCTGTCACTTTCTTTATCTTCTGCCACTTTCGTTATTTTCTGCCACTGTATTTGTTTTCTGTTGGTTGACTAATGAACCTATATTGGTTAACAATGCTCATAATTCTTGCCCAGAATAAAAAAATTAAAATAAAAATATATATAAAAAAAACTCTGTCAATTCAAAGCTGACATACATGTTAATAAAATAATGTTTACAAAACAGCTGACACCTGCAAAGAGTTATTTGCACACACAAAAAAAAGAGCAAAACTCTGATTGTTTATACATATCCATTGTATTCCTGGCAACACAAATAATATATAACAATACGGTGGTGTTTTTTTAGCTATTTTTATTCACCCAATGATTTGACGCTGCGAAAGCAAAATTTTGGCAGACAGGCAGAAATATAGTCATTTCATCATTCATGTACAAGACTTAATATTGCAAACTCAAGACGTGTGGTGTAAGTTTAAACAAAAGAGTACTAAAAAAATGCAGTTTCCAATCTGTATAGAATACGCTTCATATATAGCAAACTCAGAACTATTTTAAAACCTTTATTTCATTCCTCATCAGTTTCACGATTTCATGGAGAACCGACTTGCAAATGAAAACTTACGAGTTCGACTCGACGAACCAGACTCTTATGATTCAGGTAAACATTGACTACTTCGAAATAATAATAATTTCGGGGGGCTAATCATCCTTACTCGCAGCTAAGAGCTGAATTGCGCTACAACGTGTTCGAGAAGCAGGTATGCAAGGGCGCACTTAGCTGCCAGCCACATCAACCCATTATGACCACGGAGTACAGCCAAGCTCGAAAGTAATTGATTTTTCCCGAGGGAGGAAAACCGAATAGTCTGGAAAACCCTCGCGGCACAGCAGAGAACCAACGCACAACTCAACTCACATATGGCCGTGGCCGGGAATCGAACAAGGGCCAACTTGGTGAGGCGGGCGCTTTACGCACAAGCAAACCGTGCCACCCCTTTTCAAATTGCCTTTATGATTTCTAAAACTGAGTAGGCTAATCACCATCTTACTCGGTCTTGAACCCAGTCTCCACCAATATCAGCCTTGATATTGATCACACTATACCACGCCTCTGATAAAAGCTCATATTCAATTCAATTCGTACTCACATTTAGTTCCGTACTTTATCTGAGAACAGTACAAAGCTATAACAATAATTTTTAAAGAAGTAACCAATAAACAAGGTTCTTTAATACAAGGCATAGAATTTGTTAATAAAGTATGGAGGCATCATCTAGAAGCCGAGGCTTGTGGTGACATGCCTGATAGACAGACAAGCATAATAAACAAGGATAAGAACATACGGACAGAAAATTATACAGAAATAGCGAAGACTAAAATGATGATCGTTTATATTTCCAAAACAGAGTGTGAAATACATCACAATTGAATTCAAATCCTTGTCATATATTTATCCACAAAATCTACCACGCACACTAATTAATCTTGTGTGTACCATTAAGTGACCGACGATATACCTTCTTCAGCCTCAGCTTTGGTGCATCGATTGAAATAGTGAAAAACAAAACAAGATGGCGCTACGTGACAGAGATATAACACCATTGGAAATTTGCAAAATGCACTCACTTTTGTTATTTCCTTTGAAAATGTCACAATCAACTACGAGGTCCAAGGAACTGTCTCCATGAAAAATGATTAGGAAATTAGTTGATAAAGAAAGATTTTATAGACCTTATGCGAATGATGTAATACCAGTAGGGCACCCTTACCTCTGGAGGTCAAAAAGCGGCCGTTCATTGGCCATACCTATGCTTCGCGCATACAAATCTGTGTGTTTTGATCGTGTGGTCTTCGTTTCTCTGAGATGGCGGCTGGCTGACGTCAATGCATGAGGTTAATTACCATTATTACCCCCTTAGACTGTCAAGCTGATTTTCTGTTTGTTTTTCTCGTAGATGACTTTGGCTACGATAGTCAAGACAATGAGGAGATGATGACCAACGCAGACATCAAGAAAGAAGGGCAAAATCTGCTGGAGCAGAAAAAGAATAAGAAACGAGCACGGGGACGCCGCAAGAAATAATCCCCAAGACCTAGGAATAATCTATGCTATTGACCCGATTCACCAGATATCAATAACAATAATCTATAGTTGCGTCATTTTGGAAGTCAATGTCTCCGTGTGTTATACAGGGTGCGTTCGATTAGCTTTAGGCCGTGTCCAAAACGGCGATTTCGGTTATAGCTAGCTACAGCTAAACTAGCGCGTCTGCCAGTGTTGAAGAAACATGCATGATCTAGCCATAGCTACTGTAGCCGAAGTTGCCGTTTATAATCCAGCAGAGGGTGGGCGGGGCAACTTCATTATTGACAATATTATTAAGGGCACACACTTTACACTTCATGGTTCGAGATTGACTTGACTCATTGTAGATGTTTCAAAATATTAATCTAAAAAGGAATTCGTCCAAAATATCAGAATTATTCTTGGTCGAGAAAATGATCCTATAATAAGAAAGCACGAGATATTTATAACGTGTGTTCCATACCAAATTGGTTGAATGATAGTGCAGTGGACATTACGTGGTGATTTTATTTAAAAAATAAAATATAAAATGGATTCATGATACTGGACATGCAAACCATAACAACCAAAAAGTCAAGATGCTTTATAATGGGTGCTGCAGACACATTGAATCTTAAACTGAGAATGCGCACATTTCCAATAACAGTGTATTTTAGGCCATATCTGATTGCCAGCTACGGCTACGACTATTGCTTTACGACTGGTATAATGGTATTGATGAAGATCGTCCTTCCAACGCGCATGCCGCAGTCGTCCGGATCTAGCCATCCGTGCTGTAGCTGCCAACAGACACGGTCTAACAACGGCTTCGGAAGTGGCTATATATTAAAGTGAGTCGACCTCATCGATCATTGCATGCAGCATATTGTTCTAGCCGTATCCCTAGCCGGAAGTCGCTTGAAGTCAGATGCGGCATAAGTCTGGTCTTTTCCGTGACGCTCGTTGAACATAAATGATGACGCAGGATGTCTCGGATTGTCCCGTTGCAATGTTATAACGTCCCAAAACGTTCCCATTGGTGTTTGATACACAAAACACACCCTGTAGGCATGTGAAGTAAAAACATGGTAATAAAAAAAAATGCAATACATACATCTCCTCCTTGTATTTTGTTTATAATAATAATAATTGTAACTTCTTATAAAGCGCACATGTCTGTCACCCAGTGACGCTCCTGGCGCTGTAATATACAGTATTTCGTGCCAGATGTGGGACTACGTTTAAATTATGAGACCTAATTCTGATAGCACCATGTAATGCCTTACAAGGTGCTGTGGCACAATTGCTGCCGATCGGACCAGGAACACCGGGGCGAACTCCTTGTCTTTTCTATAAGTGCACTGGGTTCTTTTACATGCGCGTCCCATCCGAAGGACGAAGTAATGGTTAGGTGTCTTGCTTAAGGACACAAGTGTCACGGCTGGGGATTCGAACCCACACTCTGCTGATCAGAAACACCAGAGTTTGAATTCGATGCTCATACAGTTATTGGTAAAAACTAATTCCATCAACATTGGCGTTGACATTCTTTACAAGCCAACAGACTGTGCAGGGGAATTAAGACAGAGGGATCTCCAGAACTACCAAAATCCGACCCATGAACGCTCTCGTCTTCCCAATAGCCACCTATGGGTCTGAAACATGGGCTGAGGGAAAAGCAGACAGGAACAGGATCAACGCTTTCGAGATGTGGTGCTGGAGGAGAATGCTGAGAACATCATGGCAAGAACACAAAACCAACGCATTTGTTAGGAACTTGATGAGAGAAGATGGACCCACCTTGTCCCCAAAAATTAACAGAAAGAACCTCCAATACTTTGGTCAGAAGAGAGGGGGGCAACCTTGAGAAGATCTTTATGCAAGGATGTGTTGCAGGTAGTCGCCGACGTGGCCGTCAAAAACTTTGTTTTACAGACGAAATCAAGAATGCACGGGCTTATCAATAAACGATGCATTTCGATCTGCACTGGACACACAGAAGTGGAACTCCTTCATAACCAGGGTCACAAAGAGTCAGCCATGACTCAAAAGACGACGACGACGATAACAGATTGCCATTGACTTGACTAATGACTACCCAGTTTAATTCAGCGCTACTTTTTTCCTACTAACACAAGCTAGTAGTGCGGTTGTCCCCCACCACATGTACAGTGTATCGTCGACATGGGCTATTAAAAGGGGATGGGGTTGGTAGGGTTAGCTATAGGGTTAGGGTTAGTTGGGGGGGGGGGTTGAAAATAGCTTCTAATTGAAAGTTGTCGCAATCTCTCTCAATATACTAGGCAGAAATTCGATTGACCCTGCTGGATTACTTTGTCAACGCATCAGGGATCATTTTGTTCCCAAAGAACGATGGATTTACCTGGATAAGGTCTCTGCTGCCCCCTGTAGGCCTATTGTGTCCCTAAAACTTCCCCTTTTTATCAAAGATTGTGTAGTAGGGACAGTGGATGAGGTGTTGTTTGGATAAATTGGTGTGGCAGGGGTGTGGCAGTGGGTGTGGCAGTGGGTGTGGCAGTGGGTGTGGCAGTGGGCGTGGTAATGGTTGTGGCAGCGGGTGTGTTAGTGATACACATAATGAACGCAAGAGCGCACCCCGAACCGCCCGATAACAAGAGGCCGCATTTCGGAGGTCGTTGGTTGATCCTGTTCTTGTCAATTCGTTGTTAAACCCAAAGTTTTAAACTTCACCCAACTAGTTTCCCTTGTATACTTGCAACTATTAATTCGTATGGGGGTACTTTGATACTTTATAACAGATTAATTTTCCCGCTGAAGTTGCACGATGGATCCCATTGGTTGAAAGGCAGCCTTTTCACATGAGGGCGCTGTTATGAAAATGAGGTATTTTTTCAGCGTAACTGGTTCCCACTTCCCCTCCCCACGTGTGTGTGTACGAACAACGTTTAGCGCGCACCAACGGAATCGTTTGACAAACGTAATGTTGTTTTGAAACAAAGTTCACACGCTACTAAGCAGAAATGAGGTAAAAATTCACAACTGAAAATGGAAAGTGAGAGCGACACAGAGAACGAAAAATTGCAACATGATATTCTTCAGATCAACGAGGTCCTTGGCCAAGGTGAAGACGAAGGAGACGACAGTGATTGGGAATTTGAAAAAGATGACACGACGAAGGCAGCCGACGACGACCACTCGATAGGTACGGCACAAACGTTATTACGTCTATTTCCGACATGTCGAATCTCTGGTTGGATTTCGGAGAAGTTCTGTGTTCAAGTTTACGTTGGTTTTGGTTGACTCAGCAGGATCCATCCAACCACAACTTTGTCATTCATTGTGAATTAAAGAATACATTATTTGATAGAAATTATATCATGTTGCTTTTGCTTTGGTGAAAAAGTGGTGGCTGGAAACGAAATACAACTTACAAGGCCTGGAATTACAATTTTTTTTAGGGCAAGGCCACTTTGGCCTTGGATATAGGCAAATTTTGAAGGGCACCAAGGCCAGTAGAAAGGGCACCAAGGCCAAAAGTTTCAAAATAAAGAAGGCGCGAAGGCCAGTAAGTTATCGAAGGGGTCATGAGCTTTATTAAACAAGTAAATTTAAAAATTGGCTAGAGGTTTCCCTATGGGTGGTTAACCCAATGGAACAGTTTCTTTATGAATGAGATATTGATAAATCATATGTTATTCTAGACCCAGTAACTGGGGCGCTGTACTCCTTTTCAACAATTTTTGACTTTATCTGTCGTACTAGCGCCCCAGGGAATGGCACAGAATTTTAACGAATACCCAGTTTTTCGCGACACCCAGCCACAAAAAATGCCTCAAAATGACAAAAAGACCAAACAAACTAGCTCAAAAATCGCCTACTCTATTCTCGATACGTCTAGGATGTAACATCAGGCATTTAATTGTACTCACGATCATTTTTTAAACTCCAAATCGATGATTTTTAACTCCGCATCGTGGAGCGATTGACAAGTCTGCGATTTTCGGATGTGTATGGTAACGAAACATGGCGTCGCGTTGTGGGTGGATGTCCATCAACGGCTGTTTAATGCTACACTTGTTACAAGCGTTGCAGCGAATGCTATACATTGTACACGGGGATGGGTACAGGCGCTGCAGCTAGCGAGTGCCCACGTGCGTTCAATCATGGGCAACGTAACTTACACGGTGCCGGGTTGTTGGAAAATTATCAGAAAGGGGGTGAAAGGTTCTCAGAAAGGGAATCTTGTCTGAAAGAGGGGATTTTTCTGGTCATCGCCCCCCCCAAAAAAAGAAAAAAAAAACTAGACATGATTGCATTTGTGCACAAATGCAGAGCTGTTTCGTTAATAACAATTTAAATCTTGTCAACTGAATTTGAAATTCATTCTTTTTTTACAGCAGTTATGATTAATCCAGGCTATTTAAAAAAATAATTTGGATTATACCAAGTTCAGATAGCAATTTATGGCTTAAAGGTGCAAAAAATTAAAAAAACATAAAAAATTATGTGATTACGTCATCATGACGTTGTTTCACAATTCACAAGAACTTGTCAATATCCAACAACCTACCAAGTTTCAACATAATTGCATAATAACTTCGGGAGTTATATTAGTTCAAAAAGTGCACCTAAAAGGCCGCGTCACGTGACCCCCGATGACGTCATTGATCTGAAACTTCACACATACATGTATGATGGCTGCCTGACAGTTAATGTGTGTGTAAAATTTGAAGTGATTACAAAAAACTTCACCACACACATCTTCAAAAAGTTCATTTTGGCGAGTTTTCAACCTGCTGCTAGAGGGCGCTGTTGCATTTTGTGACGTCATTGGTATTTTTTTGAACTGCCCACCCTTGCCAGGCACTAACATCGTTAAAAGCAACTTCATATCTTTTGCCAATTTTGAATTAGAGGGCCACTTCCGGTTTCGACCGGAAGTAGAGGTCATGTGAGGTCACGCACACGAAACAAAATGAAGACCTAATTTATTCCTCCCCAATGCCGCAAACAGAAACCTACGGTCTCTTGTGGCTGATTTGTTATAAATTTTCAAACATTTAAAATACAACACCTTTAAGATGACGTCACATGACTTCTGATTATGTCATAATGACATCCTTGTTTCGCAATGATCAATGCACCAATACATTTCATCCCTGAAAATTTCATTGCAATTGCTCTTTGGGAACATTGCAAATCAGCACTTATATGAAATTTTTCTGAAGATGACAAATAAAAAAAATAATAATAATAATAATAATAATAAAAAAAACTTTAACAAAAACAAGAGCTGTTTCGCTGCGCTTCGCTACGAAACAGCTAAAAAAAAAAGGGGGAAAAATATGATAAATAAATAAAAACCGCTGTACTTCATCTAGGCCTACGATTTTTGTGCATGGTTAAATTGCTTCTTATAATGTTTAGTGCTGCCAGTGTCACTGTAGAATTTTTTTTTATTTATTTATCATCTTTTTTCCCCTTTTTTTCGTTTTTTCCTTTTTTTTTTTTGGGGGGGGGGGGTGATGACCAGAAAAATCCAGACCAGCAGACTTCATCCAGAACCATCCAGCTTCATCCAGCAGACTTCAGACCAGAAAAATCCCCTCTTTCAGACAAGATTCCCTTTCTGAGAACCTTTCACCCCCTTTCTGATAATTTTCCAACAACCCGGCACCGTGTAAGTTACGTTGCCCATGATTGAACGCACGTGGGCACTCGCTAGCTGCAGCGCCTGTACCCATCCCCGTGTACAATGTATAGCATTCGCTGCAACGCCTGTAACAAGTGTAGCATTAAACAGCCGTTGATGGACATCCACCCACAACGCGACGCCATGTTTCGTTACCATACACATCCGAAAATCGCAGACTTGTCAATCGCTCCACGATGCGGAGTTAAAAATCATCGATTTGGAGTTTAAAAAATGATCGTGAGTACAATTAAATGCCTGATGTTACATCCTAGACGTATCGAGAATAGAGTAGGCGATTTTTGAGCTAGTTTGTTTGGTCTTTTTGTCATTTTGAGGCATTTTTTGTGGCTGGGTGTCGCGAAAAACTGGGTATTCGTTAAAATTCTGTGCCATTCCCTGGGGCGCTAGTACGACAGATAAAGTCAAAAATTGTTGAAAAGGAGTACAGCGCCCCAGTTACTGGGTCTAATGTTATTCAAGATATTGATAAATCATATTGTAAAAAGAAGTAAAACAAAAAAATTCTATGAAGAAAAAAATAATCGTAAGTTAACTTTCTTGCATTTGGGGGCATAGTTCTCAAATTCATCTTTTACAGCTTCCTCCAAACGCTCTTTTTGCGTCTTTATTTTGGCAAATTCCTTCGTAAACATTTCCAAGAGTCATTTCATTCACCAACAATATTTTGTCCGTTCACAAACGGAGGATACCATATATGGGCATTTTAACAACAGCGCCCTCTGTTGATCAATGGATTGTGTTAGACTGGTTCCTTGTGAAATCGGGACGTCGATAAACAAGCGTGTGGATTATATGCGGTGCAGGTTAGCGCTAGCGTGTGCGATGACTCGGGAGTGGAATCTCTGTTGCACTTGTAACGTTGAATACCATGACTGCTATAGAGTTCCCTGGATTAATATTGTCGGCCGTAAGTAGTCGGCCGAAAACAAATGTTTGTGTCAATAATCTTGGGCTTGGGTAAAAAAAAGGGCAAGACGGCCAACGGGAAAAAAGGGCACGGCAGTTTTGGCCGTGAAAATGGTATTTTTTCGAGGGGCATCACGGCCAGTTGGAAGGGCATCGGCGACCATGGCCGCCGTTTAATTCCAGGCCTGGAATACTTCTAGAAACTATTGGCTCCCTTGTGATTGTGAGCCTTAGTTATATACATGTAGGGGTCTAATATTTTGGGCCTCCTTAATGCTATACATTTTCCACATCAGCGTTGATAGGTGAAAGTTTTACGACCGTTAGCCAGCAATAACTGAAGTTTCTTTTGTACTGCACTACCAAAAATTTCCCCACATACTCAATGTAGGTACTATTTCCTGTTTTTTTGAGTGAAAAGAAAAAACCTGATAACTTTCCGTATGGCGCCACCACTTTTTCACTCATTTTTACAAAAAGGGATATCTCATTGAGGTAAATTAGATACTATATTATTTCATATCGAATGAAAAAGTGGTGGCGCCATACAGAATTTTTTCAGAAAAAACATCGTCAAAAAATGCAATTTTCTGCTCGGTCCTCACTGTTGTTTTTCTGCCGCATCGCACTTTTTTTGACTTCTCATATGCAGCCTACTACATGTAGATCGACGAACTGCTTCAACCAACCACTAAGCGGATGGATTAGTCAGCGAGCAATTTACACGAAGCGCAGAACTGTGCAGTACGGAGCAAGACTATTTTCCATATGCGTATAAAGCTTATAAAACAGTGATAATTGAATCATCAAGCCGATGTTTAAATATTAGTATTAATAATAATGGTATGATTATTAGAAAATGATATAAGGCACATGGCTTCTTATAGCCTACTATATTTTTTTTTTTTGCAGAATTTTCAGCAGATGTTCAGTCACATGATTTGATGATTGTGAATTGAAAAAGTGTTTGATGAAACTTTTTTCGTGGGCAATTTTTTTTTAATGGCCCCAACATTATGACATATTTTTGTACCTTGCAGAAATGCCTAAAATACCACAACTTTTTGCATTAACAAGTGCAACTAACCAGTGGACCCTTCTGTGTTTCTAAGTTTTGGTCAAGAGAGAGGAGACTCTTTGATTGGCGAGTCAAACCACAGCAAAAATTATCTAGGGACTGCTAACCTCAGCATAGAGATTTATAAGATTTGCCTCGATTTTATGATGGACACCTTGAAAACAGGATGTTATAGTACAATATAGTTTACAATATCCGCCGTTCACGCATGTATAGCCTGCACGCACTGCTGTCTATGATTGGACTGGTGCCCTGTCAACCACAGGCGCACAGTGACGACGCAACAGGCAGGGCACCCGCCCAATATGAAAATAGTGGTTTCGCGGGTGACATCCCAAAACTACATGATTTACACTTCACAGTGATCACAACAATTAAGAAAAGAGTACATGTATATGAATATTGTCTACAAGATTTTGCCAAAAAACACACATTGTTTTATTTGCTTTTTGTATTGTTGAGAGTCCAGAGTATCAACACTATTTGTGGTGGTAAGGTCCTTCTCCGCCCATTCCAAGATTATTTTGTAGCTTCACCACTAAGCAGATCTTTCCGTTTTCTGTTATAGTTTTCATTGATGACGGATTAGTTGAGACCAATGAACATACATGTATTGACCAGCACTATTCAGAGACCACTCATCCAAATCAACCGAGCACATCAGAGGAGTGTTCCCTCGAGAGCTTGCTACTCATCAACCAAGAAAGCCAGAGGAATCTCCAGGAATTGTTAATCAGAGTCAACGAGGAACTAGAGAGAAATCAAAATGAGCAAGTGAGTTTCCCTCCACCCTGTCCCAGGTTGGACTCCTCCGTTGCATACCACGAGAAGGAGTCAAGGGTATAAAGGTCTCGAACCATTGCAGAAAAAAAATTTATATCCTGGACTCCTTCATGCAATATTTAAAAAAATACTGTCCATTAGCAGAAATTGAATGCATGGTCACTCTGTTTCAATCAATCAGTTTATTTCCACAGTATCAAAATCACAATCAAAATTAACGTTTCTTTTTTGTTAAATTTTTGCTTGTTACGTTTCTTATTTGCTGCGTCAGAGGTGGGGGGGGGATATTTTGCAGTTTTACTCATTCTGCGTCATGTCTATTATAGATTTATTGTAAACAATTATAGATTTTTAATTTATGACCAGGGAAATTTTTTTAGTTTTTTTATTTAAAGCCTGGGAATTAAAGCCTTCGGGTTACAGTTTTTTGGGAAAACTTTTTTAATTCCAGGCATATGTCCCTGGTTTTTGTTTTGTTTTGATTATGTTTGTATTTTGTATGTGTTTTTATGCCAAATAAATAATAATAATAATAGTAATAAAAATAATAAAAACAGGGCAATGTAAATTGGAAGTTAGGAGATAAATAGGTGTTTTTTAAGATTACGCAAATGAAAAATAAGCTTGGACATTCATGAAACTGTGGAGGGACCCATAATAGGGCAAAGCTTACTTGTATAAGGTTTAGGGTCCCTGAGCAAGCACGGCATTGAGCCGATAATTATTTTGACGTCTTGTGGAAGATACCACTCCAGGTAGGAAAAATGTTCCTGAAAGGAAAGGTGTATTCAAAAAGGCTCAATGCACAAACTGCTATCAATGAAAGTAGTTGCCTAGACAAACCAACAATGATCAAGAACAAACAAGACAATTTGTTGTTTACTTCAATAAGACATCATCAATTTAACAATATTGTTACTCAATTTGTTTGCCAAGGTTCAAGTTGCGAAGAATCCAAGTAATCGAGAAGAGAGAAATATTGACCTGTCCATCATGGGTCTCTTCAGAGATTATATGGAGCTACTACAAGACAGTTCAGGAAAAGTAAGTCTGTTTACAAGTTCTTTACTAGTGTACCTTTAATAGTTACCATTTCTTATGGTTAAAGGATTTGGGTACTTTTGCTAACACAAAACACAATGTCGACGATTAAGATGAAACTTACGTTTGAAGATAATGATAGTAGAAAGCGTACGCTAAAAGATTAGTTTCTGAGGTGCTGTAGTTTTTGAGAAATGAGTAAAACAATGTCACGTAAAAACGTTTTTAGATGCTAACATTTTTGTCTCAATGATCACTGAAATAAAAATTATTTTTGTGACATTGTTACATTTCTTAAAAAATTAGTATGATCAGGGAAGCTTTCTACCATCGTTATGTTTAAACCATGTGAGTTGAATGTAAATCTAATGACATTGTGTTTTTTGTCATAAAAAAAGGCCCAAACAGACCCTTTAACAGAGACCACAGTCTAATAGCATTAAAGGCAGTGGACACTGTTGGTAATTACTCAAAATAATTATTAGCATAAAACCTTACTTGGTAACGTGTAATGGGGAGAGATTGATGGTATAAAACATTGTGAGAAACGGCTCCCTCTGAAGTGACATAGTTTTCGAGAAAGAAGTAATTTTCCACTAACTTGATTTTGAGACCTCAAGTTTAGAATTTGAGGTCCCGAAATCAAGCATCTGAAAGCACACAACTTCGTGTGACAAGGGTGTTTTTTCTTTTATAGTTAGCTCGCAACTCTGACGACCAATCGATCTCAAATTTTCACAGGTTTGTTATTTTATGCATATGTTGCGATACAGCAAGTGAGAAGACTGGTCTTTGACAATTACCAATAGTGTCCAGTGTTCTCCACACACGTAAAATTTAGGCCGCCCTGCCAAAGAATTGGCCGCCCTGCCCAAAAAAGTACAAAGAGACTATTTTTAGACTGCATTTAATAAGATCAAACGAGTACCTGACAAGCCAGAGCCGACTTCAAAATTATAGCATCAGAAATGTGATCCTAAACAAACGTTAAAACACGATGTACACACGGCCACATGGTTCGTATTTATATGCCGAGTGCATGTGCATCAACCAACCATGCACACACACCACGCTCACCATCAACAATGGGAATACCCACTGCATGCATTGTGCATGAACAGTCCGCACGCTGTGATTGGCCGTTGATACACTCACTCCAACACAACACGCACGTTCACAAACCGAGAAAGAATTACCACACAGTGCCGCACGCATGTACAGATGGTACAATATACAGCCTCGAAGCATGTTCAAACCTGTCAACTTTCGCCCATTGAGAGCGTGCGCGATGCGGGGCAAAGTTCATTGATCGTTGAACCATGGAGGATGGTTGAACCTCGATTATATTATTACAAACGAAGTTCTTAACGACAGAACCGCTAATCACGAATTCATGGAAATGGTTTTGGATGTAAAAAGTATTATTAAGGGCCATAATTTTGGGATAAGATCGTCCAAAAATGTGGGTTTTGATTTTTTTCCGTTTTGAAAATAACACACGAAGACCGTTCGATCATGGTCCGACCCGCTTTCTAAATTCCGACGTGCGGCATGCCGATCATCCCTTTGTGGTTGTTGGCGCGGCGCACAAAGCAAAATGTATAACAAATTGTAGTTTGATTTAGTTTTAAAATAAGGTTGTTCCAACCGAAATGGATGCCCATCAATAGGTAGGTAGCGTCGTCATAATACATTATTTTAAGAAAATGGTTTTCTCAAGCATTTTGTTGCTTTCACGTCCGCTGACGTCATCAAAATGGGCGCCATTTTGATTACGCCATATTGACGAGCGCCATTTTGATTACGTCATGCCGCCCTCCTAAAAAAAAAGTCTGTGGAGAACACTGGTGTCCACTGGCTTTAATAAGAGTTAAAAGATGTTTGATGTGATCTTCAAGGCCATGTTTCTTCAATTGTTTTATGACAGAAGCCCCCAAAGAATGAGGACACTAAGCAGAGGATGTCTGGTGATCGACCGGGTCCATTTGTGATGAAACAAAAAAGATGTAAGTATCTCATAAAAGAAAAGGAAAACTGGCAGAATAGTTAAAGCCACTTGACACTATTGGTATTTACTCTTGATAATTATTAGCATAGTAAGGTACCCTGCAATGGGGAGCTGACAATAATAATCAAACACTTGTTTAGCATACATGATAGTAAAAAACATTGTAAGAAACAGGTACATGTACCTCTTTAAAAATAAGTAATTTCTCACTAAAATATTTGAATTGATGTTGGCACCTCAGCTGAAGTCTCGAAATAAAGCATCTGTTAGCACACAACTTGTGCGACGAGGGCATTATTTTCTCTCATTAATATCTCGCAACTTTGACGACAAATTGAGCTCAAATTTTCACAGGTTTGTTATTGTATGCATATGTTAAGATACACCACATGAAAAGACTGGCCTTCGACAATTACCAATAGTAGTGCTGGGCGAATAGTGAAATTTTGATATTCGGATACCGCTGACCAACAATCCGAAATTAACCGGATGTTCGAATAGTTGTTTTTCGCCGCTAGAGGGCGCTACTAAAAAAAAGGGAACCCATTGCAACTACCGAAAAGAGAAAAGGTTCGCCCCGGTGTTCCTGGCTGTGGCTGCTGTATGTGCCGTAGCACCTTGTTAACCCTTATAGGTGCTACATAATTGGGGCTTAGAGTTCATCACTGCAATAACCTATCTTTCTGAAAGTTTGTATATTACTCAGCACCTTGAGTAACTTTGTTTGGTAGATTCGTGCGCTATATACAGTAAGACTTGCTCTTGTCTGGTTTGCCTTTAAGGGAATGACAATCAGTGGGAGAAATTGCTGGAAGCCGTCAGGACGGAAGGTCAGAAACGAGCAATGCAGCCAATCCTAAATCGTATAGAAATCTTAGAGACGAAGAAGGAACAGCTGAGTGTCCCAGAGGTGCTGGAGAAGGTCTACGAAGAACTTGCAATCAATAAGAAGCAACTGGTCAAAACTGAGTGAGTAGTATGAATAAAGTATGAAAACTTCAAGCTGAATGCTGCCTCTCGTGCTGGAATCTTGGACTTGCTTTGTCCTTGCCAATTACAGTGAAAAACAATGGTTGTAGTTTGTTATTCCATTTTATAACACACCTCTTGCTTGTTCTGTATTTTGGTTGGCTGAAACACGGTCATGTGGGGTGAGCTAATATAGTATAGTGATCGCGCGCCTCCGGGGGCCCTTGCCACCTACTCCTAGACCTGGGGCTGGGTTACCCCCTTTACAGTCCATGCAGATGTAGGCTTGGGCATCATCCATCGGAAGCTCGGCCGAAAGCGCCACTTCCCCTTGCTGTAGACTAATCATTCTTTGTTCTATTTCATAGGTCCATCCCAATGGAAGAGCTGCTTGGAGACCGCTTTAGAGAAATAGATTGGGATACAACTGCTAATGTTCACGTAAGTTTTCCTTCTAGGTGTGACCTTTGACCCAAATTATCTTTTAACACTGTGTGGACAGAATAGAAAAGACCACATTTTGTTTAACTCACAACAGATGACCCATTGACCTCTGTGATCGTTACGTATAAACACAGTGACCAATGAACACGACAGTTAATTGGATGAGTAATGGGGTCGAGGCTGATTTGACCTCTTCACAACTGATGATAAACGACATTGGGTATTACTTAGTGCTGTCCGAATGCAGTGTCTGATCGTGTTTTTGTTTGTCAGGCATAGTAACCTAATGCTTTTCTGGTTATACCCCCATTTTCAATTCCCTCAGTACAGATTTCTCTGTTGGATTGGAAATGAATGTCTTAAAATGAAATGAAAAATGTTTTGTTTGCATCCCTGTTTTTGTTTTTGTTGACTAGCTTGACGCAGAACGTTCAGCAAAGGAATGCCAACTGCAGTGGCAGAACTTACTCCATCCATCCATCAGTCGCAAGAAATGGACAGCAAAAGAAAAGGCAGATCTGATGCTCATCGCTTCTAAATATGAAAATAGGAACTGGGAGGCCATTGCTGAAGAACTAGGGGTAAATAAAATTTGTAGGATCCTGTCATGGCCTAGCGATTCAAACTCTGGTGTTTCTGATCAGCAGTGTGTGAGTTTGAGTCCCAGTCATGACATCTTTGTCCTTAAGCAAGACACTTAACCATTGCTTTGTCCTTCAAGTGGGACATAAAACCAGTGGTTCCATGTGTTGTGTAATGCCTGTATGAACAAGAACCTTGAGTGCACTTATCAAAAAGAGAAGGGTTCGCTCCGGTATTCCTGTTCCGATCGCAGCTAATTGCGCCACAGCACCTTGTAAAACATTACATGGTGCTATCAAAGTTAGGTCTCATAATTCAAACATATCCCACATCTTGCAGGAAATACTGTATGTTACAGCGCCAGGAGAGTCACTGAGTGATGGACATGTGCGCTAATATAAGAAGCCACAATTATTATTATTATTATTATCATTATTTATATAGGAAAAGACACCCAAATAATGAAGAAAAACATTTTTATTTGAATCTTGACTAAAACCCCAATTAATATGCGAGGGTCTGGTTCGAGGCAGGATTTTAATTTTTAGCTGGGCAGAAATTTGCAGAAAACCATTCTCAAATTGTGTAACATGTAGCGTATTGGCTGGTAACCATAAGAGTTGGTAAGAAAAGCAAATTGTGGTTAGAGTACTGTGGACACTGTTAGTAATTGTCAGAGACCAGTCTTCTCACTTGGTGTATCAACATATGCATAAAATAACAAACCTCTGAAAATTTGAGCACAATTTGAAGGCGAAACACCCTTGTCACACAAAGTTGTGTGCTTTCAGATGCTTGATTTCGAGACCTCAAAATCTAGTCGACATCAACAGCTATCCATTGCTTGTTACCAAGTTAGTCTTGATGCTAACAATTATTGAGTAATTACCAATAGTTTCCACTGCCTTTAAGTTAATGTGTTTTGTTCATCTTTTACATTTTCAGACTGGAAGAACTGCTCTCCAATGCTTACGTGTATTCCAGCTGCAAGACAAGAATTTTGTTAAACCGTAAGTTTGGTTACTGAAATAAAATGCAGTAAAAACCACAAAAAATGTGTGCGTAAAGTTTAAACAGCACTCAAAATAGACTGGTCGTGAAATATTTTAAAGACATTTATTTTTTCTTAAAATTTATTATTTCCAATCTCCAGTTGAAATTCTGCTTAAAGGCACTGGACACTATTGGTAATCACTGTTAGCATAAAGACTTTCTTGTTAACGATCAATGGAGAGCAGTTAGTATAAAGCATTGTGAGAAGCGACTTCCTCTGAAGTCATGTAGTTTTCGAGAGAGAAGTAATTTTCCACTTAAATATTTGAATTTGATTTTGAGGTTTCGAAATCAAGCATCTGAAAGCACACAACTTGGGTGTGACAGGGGTATTTTTTCTTCCATTATTATCTCGCAACCTTCCATTATTATCTCTTCAAATTTTCACAGGTTTGTTATTTTGCATATGTAGAAATACACAGTGTGAGAAGACTGATCGTTGACAGTTACCAAAGGTGTCTAGTGCTTTTATTGTCTTGTTTTGTACTTTTCTGAAGGAATTTTACTGACGAAGAGGACACCATACTTGTAGAGTTGGCCGAGCGCCTTCAAGTGGGAAAATACATCCCTTTCCCAAAAGGTAAGAAAATTGGACCTGATGCAAATGCATTCAAATGTATCCGGTTTCAGTGATAGCAGCAAGTCTTAAATAAACTGAGTTGTTTTGAACAGGCATGTGAGACATCCTCTTTTCAGCTGATTTTCTCTTTTGGGGTTTTGATTTTCCTCTTTTTTTTCACTTTCTGTGTACAAAAGTATAGGAATATTATCTTTTCCTCCATTTTTTTTGCCTGGTATTCTCTTCCTCTTTTTTCATGGGTAGTAACTCACATGCCTGTTTGAATGACTGGTACAGATGTCATGATGGCTATGCTGTCATGAACACATTGTAGCAGAACTGCAAACCCGCCGTGATTCTGAAGAAAGTTCTCTGAAAATAAACAATGTTCTGGTGAACCAATCTGAAAATCTCCCTGATTGAGGAAGCGTTTTCCTTGACATGTTGAATGTAACTCTGAATATCTCCCCGATTATTGCTCCAAGTCTTCCTGATTGAAAAATAAAAATGTTGGCAGCTCTGACCTAGTCCACTCAGAAGTTAACTAGTTCATAGTTATCTTTGAGTTTTACAGAACATTAAGCATTCCTAGTATCTGTAAAATATCTTTCTTTATCTTTTCGTTCCCCATACTGAAGCAATTTCGTTCACTGTGAGACATTCTTAGATGCTAGTTTTCAGTTGACTTGCTCAGTAAATCTATTGTTTTCAGTAATGTGTGGCTGGTCAGAACTGCTTAAAACTACCTGGCCCAATAGACCGTATTGAATAACCCCTTTTTTGCTTTGAAAGGCGCCATCTTGTAGGTCAAATCGTATGCGCGTCCAAACGCGTACATCAACACAGCACGCAGGATTCCCGGTTTGATTTATATGCGACATCTACGCACATACCCATGCACACGCGCAAAAACGCCATCTTGTAGGGCAGATATTTCAATAGTGACGTCATGTTCAATACGGTCTTTTTCATAGAGCTGGGTATTAGCCAACTTTGTACTTTGTACTATGCGATTTCAATCATATTGATGCTTACCATAAGCACACAAAAAGAATGCTAACTTTCTGTTGCCTACTGCACACACAAAAATTGACATCGCAATGCAAATCCAATGGTGAACGTGCAAAATGGTCGCACAACTTCATGCTTACCTGTGAAATAAACCGGCTTACACCAAGTTTTTGCAACAGTTAGCTTGAAAATGTGCGTACTGTTAAGCAGACTATGAAATTGGGCCCTGTTATCTCTGCTGCCACTGAGTGTTTCAAAGTCTCTTGAATAGACCGATCCAGTAGGCTCCGCCCACGACGCACGTGTGAGCAAGAACACGTGGGGCTCTCCAATGCTTTTCTGCACAACTCTGCCGCGCGTGCCAAGCATACATGCAGGCATGTCGGACCTTAGTGTCGGACCTTAGTTGGGCTGTGATTGGTCAATACGCAATGGGGTGGAGCTTAATTGATCGCTCTATTGTTTTTGTTTAAGGCTGCTTTTCGAGTTGGTGGCTACAGCTACAGTCATGCGTTGAAGTATAAGACATCCTTAGCAACAGCGTTAGTAACAGCCGTAGCTGTAGTGGCCAGTTTGGATACAACCTAAAGGCACATTTATAGTCGGTCGCGCGATGGAGATCAGGATGCGTGATCCAAAAAATAACACAGTTTATATTCATTGCTGAGGTCTAACAACTGTGTCTTCCATAGCCCGACCATTGTGCTACCATCGCGCGACCATTGCGCGACCACTATAACTCGGCCTTAAGCCCCGCTTTGTTTGTTTTTCTGTCAGTGGCTTACTTCATGGAAGGACACACCCAGGTCCAAGTCATATACCGTTGGATTAGACGAGTTGATCCAGCCATCAAGACGGGAAAATTCACTAAAGAAGAAGATGATGTAAGATTTAGATTTGGTCTTAAAGAAAGAGGGGGGGGGGTGATGATAAGTAGATTAGAAAGCACTGTTGGGATTTTTTTTAACACAAAAAAATTTGTCCACAGATTAACATTAAACTTACCTGGTTTAAAGATAATGATATTGGAAAGCTTTCCTTAAAATATTACCTTCTGAGGTAATGTAGTTTTTGAGAAATGAGTAAAGTCACAAAATAGTTTGCCTCTCAGTGAGACAAAACTTATTTTAGCATGTAAAGCCGTATTAACCAGTTATGGTATTGAGCCTAAATTTCCACAGGATTGTTATTTTATATATAAGTTGTGATACACGAAGAATGGGACTTGGACAATACTGTTTACCGAAAGTGTATAATGGCTTTAACCACTTCCCTTTGGAGTAGACAATAACATGCAGAACTCAGGGACCTTGTCAAAACTAGTCCAAGATGACCAGTGATGAAGACCGTCCAGGACAAGGTTTTTTACCCGCTATAAAGTCACCTTATTAGAAATTGGTTTTGGTAAAACCCTGTGAGATTCACAGTGCGTTGGGTTACATTTGGTTACAAACCTCAGAGACTTGCACTCGTTTCAGACAGGTGCTCAAGACTCGCGCCAAATCAAATTCTGATTTAGGTACATGAAAAGTTAGACG
Organism: Asterias amurensis; assembly: GCF_032118995.1. NCBI lineage: Eukaryota > Metazoa > Echinodermata > Asteroidea > Forcipulatida > Asteriidae > Asterias > Asterias amurensis. Next base: position 12,449,671 of record NC_092662.1, read on the forward strand.
TCTGAAACAGTTAGGAGCAACTGGCGCGCTAAAAGGTGAGGGATCGACTGTTGTTGCAGTTGGTCGGAGTGAGTCTGGATTGCCTTGGTTGCAGACGTCAAACTTGTCATGAGCCGAGCCAATGTAAATGTTATGTTAAGTTCGCCTGTCTGAAACCAAAAGTTATTTGGTTCGACCTAGGGTCGCTCCTAATCTATTTGGTTCAGCGCGACTCTGGCTTGCTATCTGCTGGATAACATGCAGTTGCCTGTGGAAAGGAAAGGGTTAACATTCGGTAATATGTAAGTTATTGGAGAATTTTACTTAATATTAATAAGTATTTTGTTCCGATATTATTTTCATTTTTTATAGAGATTGAAGAAGTTGATCAATACATATGGAGCAAAGAACTGGGCCCGGTTGGCTGAGCTTATGGGCGGACGTACACAGTTTCAGATCAGACATCGGTATGTAGCAAAATTTGTATTACTCTCTTTCCTGAATATATAGTTTGGGGTCACACCATGTGTGCATCTACTCGTCAGGTAGATTAGGAGATTTTGAGAACTTGTCTTACTTTATATTCTACTCCCGGGAAGTAGATTTTCTGAATTCGGGAGACTTCTCAGTTTTTATAAGAACTGTCGTGCTTATTAACTACTACCTGGATGGAAAGTAGAAACTCAGCCTAAGTGGATTGAGGAGACTTCTCGTTATAAACTTCACTACCGCGGAGTGAGTTCTAATTGGTCTCGACTATCTTTCTGGTTATGAATATGTATCTCCCAAATTACTTGCATTGTAACCCATAGGCCAGAAGATACATGTGTCAGTTTTGGATGTTCAGGATGTTGGAGGAAAATCTCAAAATAGTTGGGGGGGATGCAGCTGGGATTGTGTTGGTACTTGGGGCCTAGTCCACCTGCAAGGCTCCCGGGCGACATTCCACTTGGGGTCAACTGAGGCTGAGGTCTCGAATTCAAAGCACACAACTTCAAAGCACACAACTTGTGCGACAAGGGTGTTTTTTCTTCCATTATTCCCTCGCAACTTCGATGTCCAATTTAGCTAAAATGTTCACAGATTAGTTATTTTGAGCATATGTTGTGATACACCAAGTGAGAAGACTGTGCTGTGACAATAACAAAAGGTGTCCATTGCCTTTAAAGTATGGCCAGTGCATAATAGTAGATTTGTAAATAGCGACCAGCGTCTCTTTTCAGAAAAGAGATCAGTGAGCGTTTTTTGGAAATGGTAAATGCTATAGGAATGCACCATTCGATTTGGGCGTACACAGACAAATAATTTCCAAACCAAACAGTGCCCTAGTAATGTGCCCACCATATAAGTGCTTGGCGAATAGTGAAATTTGGTATTCGATAAACCGCTGGCCAACTATGCTATTGAAATTAACCTGATATTCAAATATTTTTTCCTGAGAGGGCGCTATTAAAAAAAAAAAATACTGCCGCTAGAGGGCGCTGTTTGTTTGTGAATGAGTTCTTATGGACAGATTGATATTAGTTTTAGACAGTGTCACTCGGTTCATTCGTAAAAATGACCGGATCTAATTTAAAGATGGTGATTTGCTTCTTTTTTTTTATCGTTATTGACTGTACATGAAGAAAAACTTTTGTAATCTTTGAACATATTACGTCAGAAAGGTCATTGTTTTTACTCTTCACAGAGGTGAGCATACATGTAGTTAAATAAATAATTTATGCTGTTTTATGCTGTCTAAATAGAAGTTTCATAAGGATTCAGACAAAACATTCCTATCAGTTGTTGCCCCGACGATTGTGGACAAAATGAATATCCGGTTACTTGGCTGTAATTACAGGACTATCCAGTTTATAAATAAGTATTCGCGCCCCCTGCAGATATCCCGTTAAAGAAAAAAAGAGACATTTGCTGTTACATATAGGAAAACCTATTCGCCAATAAACAAATATTCAAATTATTCGCCCAGCCCTACACCATATCTCATGATGTACCAGCTCAACCATACAAGGCCTCTATTGTGTACGTCATAATTTCTTTGCCACTTAATACTCCAACCTTTAAAGTGGTAAAAGGAACCATAAATATGTTTTATTTGTATTATTTTCAACAGATGGATGACTGTCTTGTCACCATCTATCAAGTTGGGGCATTGGGACTACGAAGAAACAATGGAATTCCTACAGAAGGTCAAAGAACATGGAGTGGGTAAGAAACTCAAGTTCCTTTTGTGCTCAAAATAACACAAAGTTAAAGACAGTGGACACTATTGCTAATTACTCAAAATAATTGTTAGCATAAAACCTTTCTTGATTACGAGTAATGGGAATGGGGAGAGGTTGTTAGTATAAAACATTGTGGGAAACAGCTCCCTCTGAAGTGACGTAGTTTTCGAGAGAGAAGTAATTTTCCACGAATTTGATTTCAAGACCTCGGATTAAGAATTTAAGGTCTCAAAATCAAGCATCTGAAAGCACTTAACTTTGTGTGACCTTGATGCGACACGGATGTTTTTTTCTTTCATTAATATCTCGCTACTCCAACGACCGATTGATCTCAAATTTTCACAGGTTTGTTATATTTTATGCATATGTTGAGATACACCAACTGTGAAGACTAGTCTTTGACAATTACCAATAGTGTCCAGTTTCTTTTAAAGAGTTGCCTTGGAGTTGCTATTTATACAGTTTTATCCTCAGTTGTGTATCATGACCGATGAGTCGTAGTAGATCAGTGCATTGAAGGGTCTGTATACGTTGAATCTGATATTTAATGGAAATCATAAACTTAGGGACCTTGTCAAAATTCATCCTGGACAGCCATCGGACAGCGCTGGTCCAGGACCAGGTTTCTCGTCCCATGTTGAATTCCCTTGTAGTGATTATCTTATCGGATGGGCTATAGGACGAGCTCACAGATGCCCTCAGTGACTGGCCTTCACCAGAGATCTAAACCACATAGTGTTTAGATTGCTATTTACTGGAAAGTATTAGGCGGTCCCCCAGGGCAGGTGACCGATTTCACAGGTAGGCCTCAATGACCCTGAGTAATTTACTAAAGACAAAGTGGTCATATCATAAACTCTCCAAGGTGCTTGGAGTTTTATGGTTCATATGGAACTCAAAGCTATTTTTTAGCGCTTGAATTTAAAGGGAATTTCCTGTATGTTAAACAGATGGCTGTGATTAGCATACAGTTTTCATGAGACGTTGGCCATCATGGATTCTTTCATCAATAAGTTTTCATTTGATACTTTCATTACATGAGTTTAATTATTATTTGGTAACCTATTAAATTTAAGAATGGAGGAAGGGGAAGCAGCAACGGTTTACAAGAATTGGGCTAGTAACTTTTGTCTATTGCCAAAATCAAATGGTTAAAAACTCCACCAAACTACAGTGACTTCCAAACAGTCAGACCAGACTCACTCCAAACCACAGGTTTGTTGATATAAGTGTGTATTTCGCTAGTGAAACAGCAGAGCGCTTGGTGGCATGCCTTGGGCAGTGTGTATTGGAAGGAAAGATACTGTTCAGCGTGTGAAACATTGTCTCAATGGAACTACTATCCCATGGTCCGTCTGACAACAAACTGACATTGGATGAGCCTTATCCAGCAGTCTGTCCAGGATGAATTTTGACAAGACCTCTTTTACTTGGTAAGAAGTAGAGCAGCTTTCCATAGAGTAGTGCATATGTAGAAACTTTTAACTTCATACTAATGTGGTAATCATTTTTTGTCACCCAAAGTTTGAATCTGAGAAGCATTTCTGACAGTAATGTTTTTCAGATTTTTTATTTTAATTGCAGATTATTCTTCCGCTCCATTTTTTCGGCAATATCTCAAAAGTGCTACGACCTATTCAACCTTGGACCTATTGCAACGTGTTTTTTTCATGTTAGTTTAATGGTACATGTATCTACAACTGTATGTGATTGAAACAAACAGTGAGTTCATTTCCCTTTAAAGGATGTAGCTTAAAGGCAGTGGACACTATTGGTAATTACTCAGAATAATTATTAGCATAAAACCTTACTTGGTGATGAGTAATGGGAGAGGTTGATGGTATAAAAAAATTGTGAGAAACGGCTCCCTCTGAAGTGCCATAGTTTCCGTGAAAGAAGTAATTTTCCACGAATTTGATTTCGAGACCTCAGATTTAGAACTTGAGGTCTCGAAATCAACCATCTAAACGCACACAACTTTGTGTGACAAGAGTGTTTTTTCATTCATTATTATCTCTTGTGGTTTATATTGATATCATTATTATCTTGCAACTTTGACGACCAATTGAGTTCAAATTTTCTCAGGTTTGTTATTTTATTCACATGTTGAGATACACCAAATGAGAAGACTAGTCTTTGACAACTTCCAATAGTGTCCAGTGTCTTTAATAGATCATAGATTATGTTGAGTCTACATTTTTGTAACCTTTTCTTTTCTTTCAGGTAACTGGTCAAAGATAGCAGAGGTTCTGCAGAAGAATCCAGATGAAAAGGCGAGAACATCTTACCATCTCCTGCAACGCTTCAAAAACCTGGTACGAAAACTTCGATATATTTGTGTGTATTTTATTTTTATTTTTTGTTGACCAAGGAAGAATAGTCAGTCACTTATAACGTAGTGATTTGTGTTTTATGCTGATTTCTTGGTGATTATTATACACAAACACTAACAGGGTTCTATCTAATAATAATAATAATAATAATAATAATAATAATTAGAGATTTATAAAGCGCACGTATCTGCCTAAAACATTACGTGTCCGGCCCTCTAAAACCCGACCCGACCAAACCTTGTATCTGGTCGGGTCGGGACGCATACTTTTGGAGGTTTTTAAAGTGAGAAAAATCAGCTGGGAGTTGGGGGATTAAGATCGTTATCACCACTAATCCGATAAGGTTTGACAAAGCCATCCTGCCTGAAGGAATCCATGTGGATTTATTTCAATTGAAGACTAAGATATTGATTGTTACAATGTTTAAAATGATTAAAATTGTAAAAAGTTAATTGGTTTTCCTTTTTGAATGGTAAAAATCCATCAAAGAATAGCAAAGAACGGTTATTGTTTGTGTCGACTTTCGTTCCGCCGGCTGCGCCGTGCGTGCGCACTAATACTGTTTATAGATAAAGTAGTGCTGCTAGGCCCTGTCCGTGACAAACATGCATGCGAACGTTTTTTTAAAGGCAAACTTGTTCTTTCAATTGATTTTACAAAATAAAACATCTGGAAGAAGTTCTATGAGTGACAAATAACTTGTCTTTTTAACCGCTGCACTGGCCCTCGAACGTCAGCAAACACGCATAGAAATAGCACCAGATTTCACGCACAACAGCAGATTTCAAGCCCACTAGTCGTTGTTCTTTGCGTGCGACACAAAAATACAAGAAACTTTGAACGCTAGAGGGCGCTTCAGAACAATGCGATAGCGTGAGATTAAACGCCCTCTAATGGTAAAATTACGCGAACTAGAAACACACACGCCTTGAGAAAACGACTTGACGTGTCTGCACATGCTCCCCCACGATGCATGCATAATAGTATACCATACATAACGTACATACATACATCATGTACAGCATAGTCGTCGCGCACATGGATATATATCTTTCTGTCAACATCGCCCAAAACCGAGCAGTTGCGTGGGAATTTTAGTGTCTCTACGACAAACTACACAACCAGCATGACCAATAGTAGCCGTATGAACAAAAATATTATTTCATTGTGTATTGTAAGATTTGTCCTTTATTTTGTTTAATTTGTTCAGTTAGATGAATGCTTTCTTTTTCTTTCTTTTTTTATGATTGCCTTGATGCCCTTTGAAATTTTTGAAAATTGCCTTGGTGCCCTAAATTTTTACACACAAAAAAAGGCAAAAAAAAACGACTAAAGTTACTATAGGCTGTTACTATAGGCAAATTTATGTGTCTGCAGTTTAAGCGATTTTTAAAATTTTGCTGTTAGATACAAAATTTATGGACTGCTATGCAAAATTTTGATTTTGCTATACAAAAAAAAATTGCGTAACGGTCCATGCAGAAATACTGGACGAAATCGTTCCCTGGTAAACTTAGAATGCTTTTAATAAAAGCTGGCCAAGAGCGCATGGGTCTTGTAACGTTGTTTTGCGTCATTTCCCTTTGAATATTAAATACTGTAAGTACAAAGTAGTCACAGTTTGCAAAGAAAGCTGCAATTATAGCTTCCATACTGGGCTTTGAACTGCTTGCAATATCTTTTGCCAAAAAAGAAAAGAAAACAAAACACTTTTGTACATGTAATGTATAATGCCTGATCAAAATCTAGAAGCAATGTACAATAAGCTTAATTTACCCATTAATGACAGAATTACGTAAAGAGTACTAATTTTAAACTACACATGCTGCTCAGTTATTGCCATTGCCAATGGCCATTTCATGTAGCTTTTAAAAGTAGTTCCAGAAATCATCCAGTCAGGCCCGTCCGGAGCAGGTTGTTTGTTTAAGGGATTAGAGGGATTATCACAGTTGGATGCCAGGACAGTGTGTTTACTTAAGGATCCTCCAAAAGTATGTGTGAAACCAGCAATATTTTTTAAAGGGCTGGACACGTCATGAATGGCACCCAAGGCGCACAAGAATCAAACACTAGAAACGGTAATTAGCGAAAAAATGCTTTGGCTGAGCTGTTTAGGGCATCAAATTCATGTTCTGGTGGTTTAGTCATCGGGTGATGGTTTGACTCCCTATCATAAAACTTGTGTCCGAGCAAGACACTTTTTTAAACTAAAATTTGTTCTCTTCACCCAAAGGTACCAATGGGTACTTGCGAGGGTTAGAGGTTGATATTGTGTCAGAAGCGTCATAACAGTCCAGGGCTGTATACTCTCCCTGAGGGAGCTGAGAAAGATTAAAGGAATCTTATTGGCCCAATGATCAGGGCAGAAATGTAGAGCCATTGATATTTGATTGTAAATCCGCTAGTTGTTATTATTAATATTATTATTTAGAACACTTACAAACTGCGAAATCGGCACTTATAGAAAGAATTGACCTTCAAAAGTTCCATATTGTTGACCAAAACCAAGTTGATTCCAATTGGGACAAAGCTCTAGTAGAAAGTGCACAAAGCTGTAACAATCTTGAACAACGTCTTTGAAAGGGCAAGGGCACCACTATGCATTTCCTATGAGGAAAACTTCCAAGGGCACCAAGGCAATGACTAAGGGGCATGGAGATAATCGCCTTCGGTGCCTATGAGGGATAGTATCTGCCGTTAAATAAATAAATTTAAAAAAATAATACCATTCGTATAGCGCCTTTTCCTAAGGTTGCAAAGCTCTCAGTGAAAGACATGAATAGCAACAAAGGAAATGCAATCAAAAACCAAGGAATCCACGACGAGGCAAAGCCTGCATCATTTAGCCAAGAAAGTCCCGCGAAAAGGCAGTCTCTTTTTGACTAGAACGTGCAGGCCAAGCCAGGCGAGATTTACTGATTGAAAAAGAATGTTTTCAGTGACCTGTGAATGTAAGTTGCTCCTCGTAGCCCTGGTTTCTAATGAGTTGGAACTGTATGGGAAAAGTATCGTACATACACTTAATAAAATGATTGGTTCTTGACCCTACTTTAATTCATAGGTTATCTCGTACATGACATGGAGAAACAATAAATGTGAATCCGACAGCCATAATGAGGGTGGGAATGAAGAGGATCTGCTTGGTAGCCAGCTAGCTGATAAACTACTGGTGTTTGTACCAATGAAAAAGGTAAATAATATGCTTCTTAAAGCACTGGACACTATTGGTAACTACTCAAAATGGTTGTTAACATAAAAAATTACTTGGTAACGAGCTATGGAGAGCCGGTGATGGTATAGAACATTGTGAAAAAACGGCTCCCTTTGAGGTAAGGTAGTATTTGAGTAAGAGGTAGTATTTGAGAAAGAGGTAATTTGTCACTCAAATATTTAAAGACTTCAAGCATGGGGCCTTTTATTAGGCATCTGAAAAGCACACAAATTGCCGCAACAATGGTATTTTTTTCTTTTATTATTCTCTTGCAACTTTGATGACCGATTGAGTCAACAAATTTCACAGATTTGTTATTTTATGCATATGTGGAGATGCACCAAGTGAGAAGACTGGTCTTTGACAATTAACATGGTTAACAAAGGTGTCCAGTGCCTTCAAATAGCCATTTAGAATAACCAATGTTTTAAAATATAACTTCTTCTCAAAATTGTTGGTGGGTGTGTGAAGGAAAACAATTGAAAAATAATTGCATTTGTTAAAAGAACAAAATGTACACAAACAATTTGAACGTATTGTTTTGTGCCATTGGTCAATTTTGGCTCGAAAGACTACCTCGTTCCAACAGTAAATAGAACACTCTGGCATGTGATGCCTCTGCGTGTATGTATATTTTTGTTTTACTTTTGTGTTGCTCTTTTTCTGTTCGCTATTTCTTGTGCAACTACAGTGTTGCATGTTGTGTCTTTGGTGCAACCCCCAGTGGACATGGTGGAAAGTGAAAAGTGCATTTATAACAAATACACATTATTATCATTATTGTTTTTATAATTAATAAAGTAATGTTTTGCATCTTTCTTTCTATTTAGCGAGAGAAGGAAGAAGCAATAGCAAGAAGGCTGGCAAGAGAAGCAGCAAAAGCCAAGAATCGAAAATTAGCTGCCAAAAAGAGGAAAAGGAGACGGAAAGTTGAGTCCTCTGATGAGGAGGAAGAGGAGAGTGAAGAGGAGGAGGAGGAGGAGGAGGAAGATCTAGATGGTCTTAATGATTTTGATGACCTTGATGATCCTGATGATTGCTATGGGGATCAGCAATACATGACGGCAAGACAAAAATTCTTAGCACAGAGGAAAGAACTTGAGCAAGAACTGGAAGTTGATCCGTACGATGCAAGAAACGAAGAAGATGAAGATGGAATAGAAACTAACAACGTCGCTGGCTCTAGTACAGGGTCAATCGAGCAAAGGAACCAAATTAACACCGTTTCAAACCACCTTTCAGGATGGCAACAAAGATTAAATGACAGAGATGCTGCCTCAAAAAGAGCTCACGTTCCTGATGGACTTCCTTCCGCTAAATACGACCCAGAGGGTATGGGCCTGCCAATGTGGATGGAAAGACTCAAACATCCTTCACCCAAGACAAAGAAGGGCTCAGGACGGAAGCCTTGTTCTGAACTTGATGTGGCGCTTGTAGAGGCAGTGAATCCTATGTGGATATGTCGAGGAAAGGGGTGTGGACGTCAAAGCAGCCGACAAATAGGCAGTAAGTGCAACATAGGGCCCAATTTCATAGAACTGCTAATAAACAGTTTGCTAAGCACAACAAAATAATGCTTTACCAGAATAAGGTTACCAGCTAAAATACCACTTTACATCTGCAAAGTGTAACTGATATTCTGCGTAGTTGTGCTTCACAGAAAAATATTAAGCAATAATTTCTGCTTAAGCAGCTCTTTTAAATTAGGCTTAGGGTTCAATGCTGAGGCTCTGTTTACCTTCTATGAAAACATTTTGGGAGCAGACACTTCAAATGTCGACTTTCATTAGCCATGTTATCTGGTTTGGTTGATACATTTAAATGGGATTTTAGTATACTTTGCCTTTAATGAAAAGCTTTGTTAGCTTGAACAATAAACTCAGAATTTTTTTTGAATCTGATGGTAACAAATAAAGATTGTAAGGGCAAGCAAAAGGTCTATAGTTTATGCCTCTCTAATCTAATTTTTTATAAAGGAGGAATCCCTTTTTTATTCTTTTCAAAATGGCTTCCTCGCCTTATAATAATGTTATTTAAATGGTTTGCCAGTTCATTCTGGTTCAAACATTCAGTCGTATATTTTTTCACCAGGATAAAATTTCGGGAAATTGTTTTTTACCCTTTTTTATTTACACTTTTTCACACTTATTTGATTGATTTTTTTCCATTTCAGTGCAAAAGCGAACCGGGCAAGAGAAGCTGAGTCCTGATGATCAGAAAATGATGTTCAAACTTCTGCTAAAGGTAAATAAAAAGAATACAAATTTAGTTTCGGCGGGAAAATGCTAACACACAAAAACCGTGAACAGCCGAAAAGCAATGTTGATTACACCACTTGTAATTGGTCTCCAACAATACAATTTGTTCAGCAGTGTTGTGAGTAAAGCAACTCGTTGCATTTTGGTCCTGAGCTTTAGTCGTCTTGACCATTAGTCATCCTGGACCCAGTAACCAGGGCACTGTACTTCTCTTTTAAACTTTGACTGTCAGACTAACAACCTCGACAACAGGCCATGCTCCAGGGATTTGCTGTGAGTTTTTGCACATCCACTTCAAAAAACTTAAAAGGTTAAAGAAAAAGACATGACAAAATAGCTGAAATACATGTAGCAGGAATACCAGGCATTCATTTGTACTAGAGGACATTTTCTGTGCTTAAAATTGCTGTGCTGTACCGATTCAATATGGACTGTGGATGTATATCAACTACTGTTTTTTTTTTGCAAAAATTGCAAAAGCAGTCACTTCATTGTACACATTATCCTTGCATTTCATTGCGTCAGTGCAATTGTCTATGGTTTGGTATGTTTTCTTAACAGGTGCTTGACGTTGACATTGAGTATGCAAGTACAAAGGTGAGATTCTCTTTAGAAGTACCTTCAGGGGCAAATGCAATATCTGAGGAGACTCTGCCAGTCATCCCAACTACCCAAGGGACGTCGGTTGAAGCAGACACTGCCTTTCAAAAATCAGGCACTCATATTACCCCAGGAGTGACCAGCGACTCGACGGCATCGACCAGATGCACTCAATCGACCTCTGGTGGCTGGAGTGTTGATACAACAAGGGGGTGTCGAACAGTGACAGCTTCTACTCAACCAGTAACCGTCGGCCATCAAGGAGTGATCAGTGGCCTGCAAGGACTTACCTATGGCCCACAATCAATAGCGAGTGGTTTGCCAGTAAACGGCCCTCAAGTATTGAGAGCTGGCACCTCGGCAATGGCCACCAGCTGTTTTCCTGTGCACAACTTTCCTTTCGGAATGAACACTGGCCATCAAGTTGTGAGAATTGGCCAGCAAACAATGATAATGGGCCAACCATCATTAATCGCCGCCCCTTTAGGTACAACCAGTGGCTCTTATCGAGTAGTTACAGGTGGCTCTCTTTCACAAAATGGGGGCCTTCCGGCTGGGACTAGTGGCCATCAGATGCTAGTCAGTTACCTACCAGCTTTAGCAACTTGCCCTCAAGCAGTAGCCAGTGGACCTCAGGTACACGCCAATGATCTGCAGACAGTAGCTGGTAACTTTCAAGCAGTAGCTAGTGACCCTCCAGCAGTGACCAATGTCCCACAAACATTAGCCAGTGACCCTCAATCAGTGAACGTTGTCCCACCTGCAGGATCCAATGGTCCTGAAATGGTGACCTGTGTTCAACAAGTAGTAGCCAGTGGCCCTCAAGAGGTAGCCAATGTCCCTCCAGCAGTAGCCAGTGGTCCTGGAACAATGACTAGTGTCCCTCCACCAGTAGCCAGTTGTCCTGGAACAATGACCAATATCACACAAGCAGGATCCAGTGGTCCTAGAACAATAACCAGTGTCCCACAAGCAGTAGCCAGTGGCCTTCAAGAGGAAGCCATTTACCATCCAGCTATAGCCAGTGACACACAAGCGCCGACCAGTCTCCCACAAGCAGTAGCCAGTGACCATCAGTCAGTGACCAGTGACCCCCAAGAAGTAACTAGTGACCCTCTGGCAGTTACCAGTGTCCCACAAAGAGCAGACAGTGGCCTGCAAGAGGAAGTAACTAGTGTCCAACAAGCAGTAGCTAGTGACCCCAAATCAGTGACCAGTGTCCATCCTGCAGTAGCTAGTGGTCCTGGAGCTTTGACCAATGTCCCAAAAGCAGTAGCAGGTGATCCACAAGAGGTAGCCAGTGTCCCTCCAGCAGAAGCCAGTAGTCCCAAGGCAGTGACTAATGTCTCACAAGCAGTTGCCAGTGGCCTGCAGGCAGAAACTAGTAACCCGCAAAAAGTAACAAGTGGCACAAAATCACATAAAACTAGCACAAAAACATCAAGTCGGAATGTTCCTCAGCCAGAAAAGGCATCAAAGGATGACAAGACCAACAAAAGCAGTCCACGGCGTCCAAAAGGGAGATCACTGAGTGTACGTCAGAAGTTAGAACTGCAGCGAGGCAAACTTGCAAAACCGGTATCAAGTTCTTCAGATAATGTGACCAAAAACAGCTCTTACTGGACTCCACTCCTGAGCAGTCCAAGAAATCAATTCGGTCTGCCGCGCCATTTTACAGTGGGAGGTACTGGTAGTCCAACTCATATTCAGTCTGGTTTTAACCAAAACTTGGCATTGGCAGGGAGAACAAATGCTGGTCAGAACCAAAGCCAACATCCAAGTTTACTTTCTGGAGCTGCCTCTAGTACTGTTCATCGTCAAGGAAGTCTTATACCAGTTAAGAATTTGGCACAGGTCTCAAACACTGCACTTAGCACACCAGATGCTGCCTCGAAAAAGTATGTGATGTTTCATGACAAACAAACAGGACAAATGTCGTTATCTCCATTACGTGCGCCTTCAGGTGTAGTGCACAAATTGCCTGAAGGATTGATACATAGCCAATCCAAAGTGATGTCACCCTCTCCTGTTACGCAGAGTCAAGGGAGCCCTAGCTATCAGCAGAGCCTTCTTTCAGGAGCAGCCCAACAACACAACCAGTTGGGCCCTCATCCAGCTGCCCCTCCAACTGGCTCTCATCCAGCTGCCGCTCCAACTCCCATTACATCTGGGAATACACAACTGCATGTACCTCCTCCTACTGCATCACCATCGCATGACCCTTTTAGTGCAGCAAGCACTTTAAAGGCACTTTCACAAATGATGACTTCTTCTGTACGTGGAACAGGTGTGAATACACCAGCAAGTCAAGAGACTCGTATGAACAGTGGTACCCTCCCTCAATTATTGCCCTCGTTTGAACCTCGTACCCCACAGATTCAACGTTGCACCATACCATCAACCATGAGTCTGTCGCCTGCCCTCCAAAATGTTGGGTCTCTTGACCCACAACAGCAGCACAGTACCAGGCCTCATAAAAGGAATCCACATACCTCCTTGGCTAACTCTCATGAATCACAGCCCAAACAGCAATCAAATGCCGCACCTGTCCATTCTGAATCAGCATCAAAGCAGTTTGATGCCCAGCAGTCCTCGTCAGTGGTACATAACACAAGTGACTTGGCAAAAGCAAATTTAAAGAGTCTATCTTTACCCAACGGAACCAAACTAGTCATCACCTCGGATCAGTTCAAGTCCTTGCAGAAGGGTAATCTTGGCGATGTCACTGGCCATATCTTGACCCCCATGCCTAGTTCACATGAAAAGAAGAAGAAAAAGAAGTCCAAGAAAGACAAGCGACGCCGAGCTAAATTGAAAGGGAAACGTGCCACGTTGAAGAAACTAAGGAAGCAGTCCAAGGAACAAAGTGGTGAAACATCAACAGAGGCTGACAAAGTAGATCCACCACCCATCAGGAAGAGAAAGTTGCATACAAAAGACATCTCCCTCCTCCCCCCAAACGTTGCAACCATCCAAGGTCTGAAATCGCTCCTACTTGACCGCAAGAACTTGGAGGAAAGAAGAGACAAGTTCATGTCAGAACTAGAAGAGCGGTTAATAAAATCAGCCAAAGCTGATGGGAAACAGACGATACATTTCAGTGGCTACCTTGAAGGCAGGAAAACTGCTCAGGACAAAACGAGAGAAACTGTTGTCCCCCCAACCACCCTCCTGCATGCAGAATCGGGGTCATCTAACAACCAAAAAGAGAGTGTTACCTCTGAATCCCAGGTACAACTTAATGATGTTGCTCCAACTAGCTCAAGCACAAATGACTCTGAAGGTCCTGCAAAGGCTACATCCCCTCAGGAATTAGTCGAAGAACACCTTTCCTCTTTTAAGAAGACGGACTCTTACCAGCTCTTGCAGAGGCGCTTTCTCTCAATGTTCCTGTGGCCGGGACTTCTCTCATCCACTCGAATCAAAGGAACAATTTGTATACGCGGTGGGGATAGAGAGTCCTGTTTTGAGATGCCTAGAAAACCAAAACCGGTGAAGAAAAATAGAGAGACACGTGGAGGGCATGGACCTGTTGCGAAAGAATTTGCGGATCAATCCAGCCATAAAAACACTGATGTAACATTGGAAAGTCAGAGAGCATCTGTTGGATTGTTGCAAGATCAGTCAGTAGTTGAAGTTGGTAGAAGCAAGACCCATAGCAGCAAAGATCAATATAGTGGAGATCAAGCACCATCGACATCTGGTCATTGTGGTGTGCAAAACCCAGCAATGAACAGTGTTGGTGTGGTTCCTGAAAATGTAGGTGGAACGAGAAACAATGACCATGTGGTCCAGGCGAGAGGAAAGAAGAGGAAAGCTGACAACAGACCATCATCTTTATTTCCCCATGATGACGATGAGGAACAGAGAATGAGTGAAGGAGATGATTATTCGGGTATTCCACAGAATAGAAAGAGAAAAGTAAATGATGCAAACAATACGGATGCTATGAAGGCACTGTTTGCCCTTCAAAACTTTGCCGTATGACGTAGTGAAGAGAAGTATATCCAATAGCTTTTACATGAAGGTTATAAGAATGGTCTGTGGGTACAACAATGTAGTATATTTCTGTTGAGGGAGTGTTGGCTCTGAAAAGAGCCGGTTGGGTCTTGACGCTTCAACTTTTCTCCTGAAGATGAGCAGAGTATATACTGTTCGAAACTTTGAAATCAAATCGGCTCTTTTCAGAGCCAACACTCCCACAACAAATATTACTTACATGGCTGTACCCGCAAGTTTACTATTATTTATTGTTTATTCTTATTATCCGCACCATGCAAAGCTTCAAACGTCACTTGGCTTGTAGGTTGCCAAGTATTTGTCACTGATCTCAGTAGAGGTTTTGTTTGAATGAAAATTGCAGTGTTGTAAAACTCGTGCTCGGACTCACCTAGCAAGACATACTCGATACTAAAATTTGCTTAGAATGAAATTGCTTCCTTGATAAAAACAAGATTACCAACATTTGTGGCATATTGCTTGTTCCTGGCATTCAGCTGCCGTTTGCTTCTCCTGAAAATCACGTGGAAATTTGGTTGGTTAATCCTGTTATTATCAAGGAAGAAATTTCATGCTAAGCAAACTTTTGTGCTTACAGACTTTATGAAATTGGGCCCTATACTCAAAGTCATGTACATGTACTTGATTTGAAATTGTACAAAAACAGTATTGACACAAACACATGTTGTACCATAACCCTGTACTGTTGGTAACATTTTCATGTGAGTTGACCAACCACTTGATGAACCATTGAAATGTATTGCTTGTGTAGGGTGGCACAACTTTGCACAGAAGTACATGTACTGTGTAATGTTTGCCTAGTGTTTTATTGGGTTGCAACTTTCCCTCTAAAGCAATGCCATAGAAAACACTATAAAAGTGTGATGGGCCTTTTCCTCTTTTGCAATTAGAAAGTTGCATGTCTGTTACGATGCATTTAATACCACAGAGAACGTTATTGAATGGTCAGACAGTAGGAGGGATTTTATTTTCAGCCAAAACTAAAACACTTCTCAGGTCTTGAAACTTAAGAATTCATTTGTATTTTATTCTAAATTAATATGGGAATAAAAGGGTAGAGACGAGTTCTTCAACGGTCGTTTAAAGCCGGCAGGACGAGTCACTACTCTTTTATTCCCATTCTTAAATGCCCTTATGTTAAAAAAAAAATTAAAAATACAATTATAGACACTTTAACAACTGAAAGTTCGAGGTTTGCAATATTTTTTTTTTAAAACTTTGTGAAGAATCTGTTTGATGCGCGTGGGTTGTGTGTACGCGCGCATGATAAGATTACGCACGCGTGCTTAGATGACGCGCTGTTACTATAGCTATGAATTGGGTTCCGCGTAATAATCTTGCATGCCGACACGCGGAAGCCAGCTTGTTATAAACAGCTCCAGCTGGTCATTATCACGCGCTCTCCACCAATAGGAGTAGAGAAACTGTCTAGGGTATTTATGAATATTGAACTAATAAAATAGTTCACGTAAACATACAGGCCTGGAATTTATCTTGAACAAGGGCAGGGCCATTTTCATTTTACAAGGGGCACTTCAAGGGAACCAAGGCCAAGAAAAGGGAAATGAAGGTCGTGGACTTGGTGTAGTTTCAGTCCCTGAACACATTCAATACTGTACTTAAACATTGTCCAACTTCCCATAAAATTGTATCAACTTTTATTTCTTTACCATCATGAACTTGTTTATTTTTCAAATGTTAGGTCACTTGATTCGTTAACTGCCTTACAGCCCATCTTGTCTGTCCCTGTGACTCATTGTACATTACACTGTTATATTAATAATACATTGTCATATTTATTTGTCAGGAAATCAGAAGTAGCATTGGCTACATCTGGCTGAACTCTGACAAAGTGCTCGTTTGAAATTTGTCTCACTTACTGTACCTTTACTTAAAAGCACTGGACACCTTTGGTAATTGTCAAAGAAACAGTCTTCTCCATTGGTGTATCTCAACAAATGCATCTAATAACAGACCTGTCAGAAATTGAGCTCAGTTGGTCGTCGAAGTTGCCAGATAATGGAAAAAAATAAACCCTTGTCATACAAGTTGTGTACTTTCAGATGCTTGATTTTGTGACCTCCGCTAAGGTCTCAAATTCAATTCAAATATTTGTGTGGAAAAAAATACGTTACTTCAGAGGGAGTCGTTTCTCACAATGATTTATACTCTTAACAGCTCTCCATTGCTCGTTAGCAAGTAAGTTTTTATGCTAACAACTGTTTTGAGTGAATTACCAATATTGTCCAGTGCAAAGTTCAAAGAGGCCCTCAAAACCCACTTTTTCACAGCTGCTTTTCATTAGTTTTTTCCTCCTTGCGCCATGAGCATCACTTGTGGTGGATACCGGCGCACTATAAGTGTTCATATTATTATTATTTTGATAATCTACCGTAAGTCTTTGAAAAGTACCAAAATACTTTATATAAATCTGATTATTTGAAGAGCATGTATTATATAATGTTGTAGTCTTTTTGTTTCTTCATAGTTTATAAAGCAACATGTACATGTATACAGAAAGTATTTCGTATAATTTACAAATTCATTTATTTATGATTTCTTGCCAAAGTAAGCCAATAGACTGGCTTTGTGAAGCTTAGGTGTAACAATAAATCGTTGATTTTGTATGAAATCAGTCATGTTGTAATTTTATTTACAGGGAAGATGTTGACATTAAAGGCACTGGACACCCTTGGTTATTGTCAAAGGCCATTATTCACACTTGGTATCACAACATTACATTATGTGTCAAATAACAAATCTGTGAACATTTGGACTCGTCTGGTCAACGAAGTTGCAAGAGAATAATGTAAGAAAAACATCCTTGTTGCACAAATGTGTGTGTTTTCTGATGCCTAAAAAAAGCTTCAGTCATGATTTTTTTTTAACCAACTATTTGATTAACTAGAGTGACAAATTCCTTCTTTCTCAAAAACTACATTTCTTCGAGGGAGCCGTTTTTTCACAAGGTTTTATATTATCAACAGCTCTCCCCTTGCTCGTTACCAAGCAAGTATTTTGGCTTACAATTATTTTGAGTAATTACCAATAGTGTCCAGTGCCTTTAACCTAACTGTTATGTTCAAAATGTAGCATCAATGGGTTTTACAATGTAGTAGAATCATCCTCTATAGACCTAGTCTTGGTGCAAGACGTTTCTCGTTTCCCTTTCACGCACACCGCGGCAAATTCACCGACAGCGCCTGCACGGACTCACCTGACTTAGTCCACTCACCGCCCCGGAGCGCTGTTGGTGAATTGGCCGCGGTGTGCGTGAAAGGGAAAAGAGAAACGTCTTGCACCAAGACTACTATAGACCAAGGAGAAAGCCCAGGTTTAGGAGGCAACTGCTCAACAGAAATGTGATGTAGATGTAGAGAGTCGATAAATCCTGTGAAAATTACACCCAGAAGGTTCAGGTGGATTTATTTCTGGAACAAGGGAATGTATAGGCTCACTACCCTAGCCTAGCTTCTTAATGGGCATGCTGTTTCTGTCCTTTGACATGTTTAAAGGCAGTGGACACTATTGGTAGTTGTCAAAGACTAGCCTTCATAGTTGGTGTATCTCAACATATGCATAAAATTAAAAAACTGTGAAAATTTGGGCTCAATCGGTCAACGAACTTGCGAGATAATAATAAAAGAAAAAATACCCTTGTCACACGAAGTTGTGTGCGTTTAGATAGTTGTATTCGAGACCTCAAGTTCTAAACTTGAGGTCTCGAAATCAAATTCGTAGAAAATTACTTCTTTCTCGAAAACTATGGCACTTCAGAGGGAGCCATTTCTCACAATGTTTTATACCATCAACCTCTCCCCATTACTCGTCACCAAGTAAGGCTTTATGCTAATAATTATTCTGAGTAATTACCAATAGTGTCTGCTGCCTTTAAGCTACATCCTTTAAAGGGAAATGAACCCACTGTTTGTTTCAATCACATACAGTTGTAGATACTTGTACCATTAAACTAACATGAAAAAGGTTTTACGCTAATAATTATTTTGGTAATTAACAATAGTGTCCACTGCCTTTAACCCCTATCAGACTCTAGATTTGAACCAAACAGAAGCAGATACAACTACTCTGGTTCTGTTTTCATTTGGATGTACAGAGGGTTTGGATGTATAAATCCTCTGTAATGTAACACCTGGGTGGTTCAAGGGGCCTCATCTCCAAGACAAGGGAAAATACCACAGATGCATAACCGTACCTGTTAAAGGAACTGGACAGTATTTGGTAATTACTCAAAATAAGTGTTAGCATGAAAACTTACTTGGTAATGAGCAATGGGGAGCTGACGATATTACAAAAAAATTGTGAGAAACGGCTCCCTCTGAAGTATTACGTAGAAAGGTTATTTCTCATCCAGATATTAAAAGACTTCAGACCTGAAGCCTTTATAAAGCATCTGATCTGAAAGCACACGAAAATTGTGTTTTATTTTCTTTTATTATTCTCTTGCAACTTCGATGACCAATTGGGTCCAAGTTCTCACAGGTTTGTTAATAAATGCATATGTTGTTATTTAATACACCAATTGAGAATAATGGTCTTTGACATTACCCGAGGTGTCCAGTGCCTTTAATGTGAATATTGTAACAACTTTGAGATTTAGTGGACTATAGTCGTGGTAAATGCTATAAAGCTTTTGTCAAATTGGAAAAACATGTCTAAAGCGTGCTTCTTTTTTGACAATCCACTAAATAATGTTTACTCTCAACGGAAGCTTCTAATGTTGTCCCTTTGTAACTAGGAATAAGTCGTGAGTGGATGGGTATCCTGTATTTTGGTGATGCAGTTTTGTACCCGGTAGAGGGCGCACAACATCGACTGGTTTGGCGGCCGATTCGAATAGACGTGACTCAAGTCACAATCCCGTTTGTTCAGTCCCATCGCCTAATCATCAGAAAACTCCCCAACCTGTGCCGTGCCGTGTCCCATTCTCGAGACCACTACATGTATATCTACATTTTGACGGCGGATATGCTTAGGGACCTCTCGCACAAGAACAAACATCTATTCTCCAGTAATTTGTGTTTGGCTATCGGCTCTCATACTAACAAAATGCAAGTCGCCAATATCAAGACAACACAAACTGGGGTGTAAAATTTGACACCAAGTGTATTGTCACATATAAAGATACCGAAGATAGAACCAAAATTAACAACATAAGCTGTTAAAATTATACCAATGTATAATAATATTGTGTTTGCAGAAACTAGTGTTATTCACCCAATATCATGGCAATACATGGAATGGTCTCCCATCCATTTGCTGACAAACAGGGAACTGTTTTTCCTTAACCATTACATGTCTGTAATAGTTTTGCTTGCAATGTTGCACCATGCATCCAGAGGGGTATGACACCAAAATAACACATCTTAGTACTAGTTATTTATGCTGTTGCAAAAAGCACTTTAATTCACATTATGAACAATTTTTACTTATTAAATATATATTATGAATTTCAATTCGTTAAATGCCTTAGTTTTAGTCAGTGCTTAACCGCAATACATAATACATACAAAATATCATTATTAATATTAGTATATACAAACTCCCCCACCCTAAAAAAATAAAATAAAATAAAAAACAGGGGGTAAGAGGAAAGGAGTACACTTGGGTACAGTTTCAAGTTACTCTTGTATTTGCATTGCAATTACAATCAGTCTTAAAATCAGAGCACCCTGCGGCGTATCGCTACCGAACGAGAGGGTAAAACACATGGGGGTTAGACCCTTAGACTTCGTTTTGCCCCGGGTAGTAGGAAACAAAAATGTCCTGTAGATTTCTTGTATCTTGTTTGTTTCGTTGGTTGTGTGTCCATGGTGTTTGACCAATGAGTTTAAGACTCTAGGGATCAGCCCATCTATTTTCTGTGGTTAATTTTAATATCTGTCACTGTTGTCCATCCGAAGTGTAGAAACTAAAGGTAAAAGACACTGGACACCTTTGGTTGTTGACAAAGACCAGTAATTCTCACCTGTTGTAACCCAATGTATGCATAAAATTACAAATCTGTGAAAAATGGGGGGGGGGGCCTTATACCTTAACGAAAAAAAACTTTTTGCAGAAGTGCAGACACAATGTAAGTAGTTGGACTGTGAATCATAGTCTGTTCCAAACCCTCATGCCCCAAAATCTCTCAAAAATCAGCTGTGTGAAAATAATCCTTATCCCTTTTCGAAATAAGAGCTGTTCACACACAAAACAGTGTTGTAATTAGTGAACAGTAATTAACAGAACATAAATCTGATATATTTGAATAACCGGCGGAAAGGGTCCGCCATTTTCTAGAGTCAAAAATTTGCTCTTCAATTCAGAGAATCGCGTTCCGTTATGAAATTGCACAAAAACCATAACATTTCTAAGGGATATGCCTTTATCATTATTATTATTCTACCTTTTAAAATGTATCTCCAACCACATTCACTTAAAAACAAACAAATGAGTAGCTTAAAGTTCTTGATCAGGATGCAATTCCCCTTAGTTTAGTGTAACATATAGTCGCAAAAACAAATAACCTTTGTAAAACCACATTTTTATACTTAACTGTACAAGAAAACACAACTTTTTGGCCTTTGGCCACCTCCTCTCTGTTTATAAGCAAAGGCAAATTACAATAATTAAGACCTGGTATTAATTGTCGATCATCGTAAATAATCAATTGGTGCATTGGCTAAAAACCGTACTGGCTAAATTGTTAGTGCTGGTAGAAGTTGTAAACAAAATATATATTTATAGTGTGATGTACAATGTACAGTGATCGTTTTAACAAACATTATTTGAAATCTGACCCTTCTTAATTTTTTGCCAAATATTGGCAGGGTATATTTTTTGTAATAGTCATAGACCACTAGCCTCACTTGGTGTACCACAACATAAAGCATAAGATTAAGACATTGAACCTGTGAAAAATTGGGCCCAATTGAAAGAATAAGCATCTTGTTGTATAGAATTTTGTGCTTTCAGCTGCCTGAGATACCCTCGCATGCCATATTAGTTTTGTAGGTGTGAAACTAATGCCACTTTCTCTTAAACTACATGACGTCTAAGAAGGTAATTTTTAACATTGCTTTATAATATCAACAGCTCTCCAGTGTTTCATTCAAAGTAAGTTTTGATAGTGACTTGTAGAGTTATTACCAAAAAGCTGCCTTTAAAGTCACCTGGAAGTGGTATTTTTTCAAAATGAAGCTTTTGTCACTAATATATGTGTTTTGATGAGTGGAATGTGAATAAACAGTTAACTAAGGTTTTAAAAAATCAGTTCTTATGTTATTTACAAATTTAAGAGTAAACCCCGACCCGAGAGGGCGCTGTTCGTGACGTCAATCGAGGCAGACTTTGCCTGTAATGCGTAGAGTAAACACAATTGCAAAGTACATGTACGGACCAAGTCGTGAGTTTGTACGGTTTAAAAAAAGATTTTTTTGTTTATTTTTCCGGCAATGCCGACCAGGTGTATTGCTGCTTAATGCAAAAAAACACTTTTTGAAACGTACCAACTCACGACTTGGACGTACATGTACTTTGCACGTGTGTTTACTATACGCATTGCTGGCAAAGTCTGCCTCGATTGACGTCACAAAAGGGGTAGGCGGAGTCATCCCCTCAAACAACTTTATATTTTTTTAAACATATAAATCGTGACAAACAATTACTAAAAAAAATTATTTTATTGTTCGTAAGCATATACTCTTATGT
This sequence comes from Asterias amurensis, assembly GCF_032118995.1. Lineage (NCBI taxonomy): Eukaryota > Metazoa > Echinodermata > Asteroidea > Forcipulatida > Asteriidae > Asterias > Asterias amurensis. The sequence goes on from NC_092662.1 coordinate 12,472,007, forward strand.
TTGAAAGAAAAAAAAAGAAAAAAATTATATTTCCAGGTGACTTTAAGCTTAAAGCAAACAACAATAATAAATCATATACAAAGTTGCTCATGAGTTTCACAGCCTTAAAGGTGCAGTCTGTGTCACGCTGGGCTTCTTGTCTGATCTGTTATTCCATCATTCACATCTACTCTCGTACTCCATCTTTCGAGTTTATTTACTTCAATAAAGACGCCTTTAATAATACAATATTATATTCGAGCCTAGATTTATTGTGGACCTACCCTGATTGCATGCGTGAAATTCTGAGTGGATGTGGGTTTTTACAATCTCTATTCAATTTGCCAGAACTAACAAAAGTAGAATTCAATTCTGATATTATTGAATTGAGTCCGGAGAGTTGAAGTTTATTTCAGGCATGTTTTTTTTTTCTATTTTAATCCGATTCCGATTTTTGGCCCCTCAGTAAAACCAGTAAAATTGTTATCCTGAAAACAAGCTGTAATGCCCCATACCTGCATGCTCAGCCACAAAAAGTAATAAACCACAGAAGGGAAATGGGTTCACTTTACATTACAAAGACACCGATTGAAATGAACAACAGATAAATATTGAGTCACTCTCTGCAGATGTAGGTCAGCTCTTGTCCTCTATAAAATCGCCCTACTTTCTTTTCAAGGAACAAATATCAAGCACGTAATTTACTCTTCAACAAAAAACACAACGGTGTGCAGCAAAATTCCTTATTTTATAAACAATGTTTAATTTATATCTGGATCCTTCTTATTGTTTTTATTGAGTGTCTTATTTGTTGTCTTGATCTCATTCTCAATAACTTTTCCTGCCTCCTCCTTATCCAAGTTTACCACTCCCATACCGCTATCTATACATCACAAGCGTATTGCCGCAACAGGTGTAAATACAAATCCCTCTTATCGTGTACGTACATGATAGTTATCGTGTAAAATCCAACTTAACACGTCACTGTCAAAACTGGGTTTGGATTAAAGTGGGTTCAAAACCTATGCTTTAAAATGTGTTAAAAATCTATAAAAAAAATTAGTAGCGTACACGAAGTTTGTATTTATAGAGATTTGTTTTTGTTTATGTGGCGACAATACGCTTCCTTAGCCATCATCATCATCCCTGTTCTTTCTTTCATTTTTATCCATCTATATACCTCAACTCTTCCATCTTAATTCTCAACCTGTAGTGATGAGGATCACTTTCTTTGGTCTTGCTTCCTTCATTTTCATTTCTCAATTGTATATTCAAAAATAACCCTCCCCACTCAACACGCTCCGTCCTCCCGTTCTCATAGGCTAGCCCCTGGTATTCCAACCGCACCAAGACTATATATGTTTCCATAACCAGTCCCAGTACAGCATTGGCTCGTCTTAAAGTGTGCCATTTCTCCTTCACAACAGTGCAGCTGCAGACTTGTTTTTCTGTTCATTAATATCACGTGATTCGTTTTGTAAGCCACTTCACACGAGCTACATCCAACAACGAACCAGCAACTGACCGTAATAAATGCCATGAGTAGGTTTTTATAGAGTTGTGGTAACTCCATGTAGATGCAATCTGTAAAACAGCTGGGGAGGGGGGCTCTAAAAAGAACCGTTGGTTTCAACTCGTGTATACGTACATGATAAATTAAGTCAAGTTTGTGTAGGTTGTTGTTTAAGAACATAACATGATACAAGGGAGAGCATGTAATGTCTTTTGTGCAATGGGGTAAGTGATTTTCGTGAACTTGTGTAAATGTTAAAGCCAGAGAGTGAAGACCGTTGGCTACAGCTTAAAATTCCGTAGTGTGTGACATAATGACTGACCAACATTGTTTACCAGCCAAAATACAATTCCTTATGAACCGTGACTGGTATCCTGCTCGGGGTTTTTAGCAGAAAATTGTGTGAGGAAGAATTGTGTGCATAATTTTAGGCATTGCATGGTGAGGTATTGGTTTGCGGTAACACCATATGTGTATCTACTTGCCATAGAATTGGGCTCTGAACAGTAGATGATACACTAAGAGCCCGCGCGAAATGTTGTTTGTTTCAAACATTGCACGTGGGCTCCCAATGTCCACGATTGTTCAACACAGGAGAGTTGCGCACTTTGTGTGGGCGCGGCTTCTATACAACTCTGATTTTTTTTTCCTCTTTCACTTTCTTTCCTGTTTCATTGAGTTAACAGAAACTCAAAAATATGTGAAATTATAACCGAACCTAGATTTCTCGGGGCTTTTCTTAATTTAAAATACTTTCATAGTTTGGTTTTCCATCTTGCTTCATGTTCTTGAAAAAAATACTGCAACCATGGAGCAATACGTGTGCCGACCAAGAGAAACAAGGAGATTGCAACTTTGTTCTTAGCCACCCCACCCCTTTCCGATAACTCACTGTAACAAAACAAAACCAGCCATCGAGGAACTTCAGAAGAATTGCCTCTTCTGATTGGGTGAAACAATTCCGACCATAATTTGTAACCTGTGTTTAAACCAAGCAATATACTCTCATTTTGTAAACGGCTTTCGGTTTTGCTGGCCTCATTTATTGGATTCAGACAATATTTTGTCAATTCAAGTTACACACTCTCCATGCCTTGGCTAACTACACACGGATTAGAAGCCACGTCGTATTATTTATTGATCAGGCGGCAGTTCCTAACAAAAACACTGGTTAAATTTACAATTCTGTTGAGTACAGTCCGAATTAGGTCACGAGGAACCTTGAATAAAGTGAGACACAACTTGTTTGTAATAAGTGGTTGCATCATTCAACGGCTGTTTTATTCGTGGTTTTGTGTTGTAGCTCATCTTGAGCCAGTATATGACTATTAGGTTGAATAGATGATGGGGGAAGTCCCTTCTACTTATTTGCATCCCCCGTTCTTCCCCAGGGGTTTCTGGGTTTTACAAGCAACAACATTGTTCCCTCTTGTATTCCAAATGTCATTCCGTGATCAAATCTAGAAAATGCCACAGCAAACAGAATGACAAATCTCGCTAGTTGATATAAGGAAACCATGTACGGCTTCACGGATTGTCCACTGTTTGTTTTTATCCGTACATGGATCCATGCGGGCGGCAGTGGGCAAACATGACATGCATGTTCATTGGTTGCGGAGCAGTTCGCTGCTTAAAAAGAAGGAGGAGGAGTGGCACTACAACATTCTACCACAATGTCTCCTGGTTTAAGACCTGGAATTTGCTGTTTTGTTCTATTCGCTGTTAAAACCTGATTTTGGTGGATATCAGTCAAGGTTTTAGGGGATTATGTATCAATAGACCTGACTTGACCTGACCTTTTCCAATAATGCAGCACAACATACGGAATGTGCTTTTAGACTAAAATTCAGCGATGCTTGTTTTTATCATTACCAATCCAGTATAAAACTAATTTTTGCCTTCTTTTTTCATACTGATTTTATAAGGCCTTCCCACAATCACATTTGAAACGATGTCATACCAAGATATCTTGTTCCTTTCCTCGGAATATATGTAAAAATGGATCCTGAATACTGAGACTTTCCCTTACAGCCCAGTTTGTTCTTACTCGGCTGCGGCCGAATCAGCCTTCAAATAGTGGTTGTAGCTAGGATACACTGACTGGTTTGCGTACAGACTATTTTACCCAAACCAAATAGTGTCACAGTGGTGTGTCCACCAGGGCCCAACTTCATAGAGCTGTCATGCTTAACGGTAAGCAAATTTTCGTGCATACTGTAGCAGAAACATTTGGCTTAGGTGTAAGCGTATTTCACAGGTTAGCAAGAACCTTGGGCGGCCATCTTGCACGTTCACCATGATGGACTTGCATTTTGACGGCATTCATGTTCGTGTAAAGTGCCGAAAGGATACCTTGCCTTTCTTGTTGTTACGGTTAGCAACACACAGCAACAACTCCTTCATCCGGACACAGCACTGCATTGGTTTTGAATGATAGAAAAGCAAAATGGATGCTGTAGGCCCCTACTATAGACATTTGATAAACAAACCGCGCTGGTTGGCACGGACCGCCGAATGTTAGTAACATTCAATCGTGTCAAAAGATGTTCTGACCAAACTAATTTATTTTCTTCAAATTTTCAAGTATATAAAATACCTCCCATGATTGGTTGCCTTGTTTTCAACAAATTCAACACTATCTTTTACCATTTGTGTAGCATTTACAAACTGTGGCCATCATTTTCTGGCTCTCCGTAGTTTTCACACACAAAAACTTGGGCTGTGACGTTGCGATAGAGAGGTCTATTTTGTTGAGAAAGCACAAGAGCCCAGCAAACATTGTTGGCCTACTACGTGTATCAAGTAACAGCTTCATATTATAATGAAGACGAGGAATCCCAAAGGATTTGGATGGATTTAATGGGTGCAGTGGTCTTGTGATACAAGATAAGTTTACTCTCAAGCCAATCCTATTAACATTTTTTCTCGGCATCCCATTAGGTTGGTACAGAATTGACCTTTTGGGATATTTTGCTTTTCAAACGGTGATTCAAATTGGGTCGGGTAGAATATGAACCGAGTGATTGATCAATCAGCTTATTTTTTACTACTGCGTATTTTGTATAGTGTAAACTGCCTAGCCTGATATGTCTCTATAAACCATGTGCTGGACCATGTGTACATGTAGGTCACTCCTTGTACTTGAATAAATATTTCCCCAAAAAAATCAAGGACCAAGAAACATTCCTGTATAACTCTGTAAATGTTTATTTTGTTTCTTTTTATCTTAGTTGTAATGTTTTGGATTCCTCTTTTGTATAAGGCAAAGTCCATGAATTGTAGGTCTATTTCAAAAAGCCAAATTAAATTAAAATTCAGGAACGGAATAATAACAAAACGAATCATACATTGAGCTTGACTTGTTGTAACACAACCATAAAAAAAATTAGGTAAGACGAATTCGTAATTGTTTCCACTACGGGTAGTAATAAGAGAGCAATACAGACCTCACTGCATGTGAGGAGGCAGAGTGTGTGGAGGAGTATCTCCCTATCCCAGCTTGGAGTCACGAGCCGTAAACACAATCACACTTAATAGTATCTGTAGACATGGTAAACGTGTTGTACCGTGGGAGACATTTATTACTTTCCTTTGAACCTCTTTATGGTTGGGCATGCCGTAAGGTCCTTGGATGAGAGGTCCTTGAGAGTTCCTGTTTTTAAGACAGCTTATGTAGTTATCCGTGTGTAATCAAAAGATTATAGAATTGAACTTGGCCCACATAATCGTTTGATGTCATCCTCCATTGTCTCATTTTGTGTGTTTATTCATAAAAACTTGTTTCGATGTTTGTTCGGATGAACGCATGTAATGTATACAAGAGTTGTGTGGCTTGCAAGTATTCACAAACAAACAAGTTCTCAGCAGATTTTCGTGGGTAATTACTGAGCGCAAGTCATTCATGCATCGGAACTTTTCGCATGATTCGCGCCAAGTGAAATAACACATTTAACGGATTAGTGAATCTTACTGAAGCATTCTTGTGCGAGCTTTCGGTTCGCTTCACATGGCTTGCCTGCCGTTCATTTGGGGATTCTGTACGGGTGAGGGTGAGTTTCGAAAACGCGCAAAGGTTGCATTGTGTATCGTAGTCGTTTTTCAAGACGTTAATCGTGACTTGGTTGAGTCGTCGATGGACCAAACTTGAAAGGCCCAGATAGGGTTTTTGCTTTTATAGTTAAGCGAATCTTACTCACATGTTTAATTAATCATAGGCACTTTCAATATGAAATACAATCACGCAGTGACATCACACATTTTTTCACATGGCGTTACCGCAATGCTTTCACACGCTCATATTTTGAGATACAACACATTTTTCACCCTTCAACTCTCAACAGCTTCCTGTCCCAATTTTTGTAAAATAAATCATCACACTGTTTGATGTGCTTAGTGAATAATCCATATGCATACACAGCGATCAAACCCTAGTCTGAGTGGACAATGTGTGACTTTGAATTCGTGGTAATGAAATTGAGTGAGTTTTTGCTCTAATTGGCCGGGAAAACCTATATTATATTACAGGGGTGCGAGCGTTTTGTTAAACAGGAATGAACCCGACTCATTTGAACTTACCATCAGATGTGTAAAACAGGCATCAAAGACACATTATCAACTCTTAAGAACTTCACAAAGGCTCAATCTATTCAACATTTCCAACCCCCTAACTCCCAAGTTTCCAACACCGAGTCACGCCCCATGAACAGTTCAGCGTTCTCTTGTAATGTAACAAATTATATATTACGCTGATACCGACGTCTCTTATAACGCAGCATATTACTTCATTGTCCTTGTTTGCTCATAAGTGGGCCAGGTCGTTCGGTCCCAAACCATGTATTGATTTCACAATCCAGTAAGCTGTTTCACATCCCTGGGGAGTATACAACCTACTGCGCCCTTACCGATTGATCAAATTCAATACCTCAATATTCGCGGGTCTCTCATTTGTACACCTGGATGAGGAGAAGCAAGTTATGGTTCAGTGTCTTAATCAGTGACTCAGTGCAGCTTAATTATATGCAGTTTGCAAACTCAGACTCCAAATCAGTGACGCTGCATACAACATTCCACTCGAACAAAAAAATCGTGCAGAATCCTTTAGTCAACATTATTTTATCATCAAGAAAAAAAGATAAAACTCGAATTAATCAACGTCATTCGTGCAACATTTTCTCTCGACCAACGCAGGGCCGTTTCACTCTGTCTGATGAAAACTTGATCCGAGGGTATCTTTTTACAGCTGATAAAATTCCAAAATTTAGATGCCATGGCTATTTCAGACAAGGTTCACAAACTTGAGTTGGTAAAGAAAAGATATCCATGGTGTTTATGAGCAAGTAACGGAAGTGCAGACTTCTTGGAAGAGGTGGTTGGGGTATGAGTTCGGAATATGACCGAGATACTTTGACCCCTTTGTGAAAAAAAGCAAATCATCAGCGAGAGAGAAAGAGGGAGTGCTTATACTTACATTGGGCCGTCATCATACAAACTGGCAATTGCTTATAAGCACAGGCACCGAGCACAAGCAAAAGTTCATCAGCAGAAGCAAGGTGACATTTGCTTGCAACAAACAATCCTTTGCTTTTTCTTAAAACTAGAAGCTTCTGCTCGCAGCGACTGCTTATTTTTGTGTTTGAAGATGTATTAAAGCAAAAGCCTAGAAAAAGCAGTTGCTACTATACTTTTTATGAACACGCCCATTATTTTAAGCTATGTTGGAGAACATTGTGATGGAAGCATAACAACGGAAGTAATTCATCCTCATGTCTTCGGTTTATTCTATCAAACCTCAACTCATTCTCCCCGCTGTTTCCATGCCACCTCCCCCACCCTTTTAGTTAAAAAGACTGCATTTCGTCACGTAGCTTTTCCCATTAGGAAATTGTTTCCAGTAAACAAGTCGCACTTAGCAAAACATCAGACAACACTCACTGACGATATTATGCATTGCCTGCGATTTTTTTTTTTTTCAATCGTGACTGAACCGGAAACATTTTCTGAGCTGAACGACCGACCACAAAAGGGCAATTGAATTACAAAGAAACACAAGAATGCGCAAAGACTGCTTGAAACTGCGCAGAAAGCACGTAGGTAATATTACAGAAACTATAGACAGAGAGGCAACCACGTTCCTTAAAATATACATGATTATATACCATTGCTAATGTTCGAGGATGCGCCATGCTGTTCATTGCAGTTTTCATGATGATTACCATTTCCATCATTCATACCTATAGCTTTTCCCGCCTTAAACATCCCTGTGTTATGATTGGTATGTTCCGTCTGTGTCTGACTTTGATCCACCTGTCCTTCAAACACAGAGTCTTCTTCCGAGGAATCTCTTTGAAACGACGGGAGTGTGCCGCAAGAGGAACTGTGCCCAAAGATAAAATTCTTCCGACGGCAAGTTGTCTTGTATAAATGAAGTGCGCTGTTTAAGTTCCCCGCTGAACTGGCACAGGTGATATCAGATAAGGCAAGACTGTTGTCGAAGTTGCTGGAACTGTTTGCTATTGGGATGGGCGGTAAAGGAATCTTTCTCCGTAGCATACGTTCTCTGTATCGCAGTCGGTGCAATGCAGGCCTTGGAGGTACCTGACAACGAAGAACGAACCAAAGTAGATCAAAGTTCTAAAATACCAAAAGAATTCCTTTTCGAATCCACGGCTACAAAACGTTTGGTTCTGGTGCAATGCTGGAACCGGAAACAGGCGGACGGAACCTGATGAGCCGGTTGGAGCCAAAGCCGTGGTTTGCATATGAAAGGGCTGGGACACCATCTCGATATGAGTCCAGTGGGGCAAGATATTCTGTCCCCCGGAGATTCTGTTCCTACATGTGGCGAACTGTGTGCAAACTTTTTTTGATAGCGCCCTCTTTTGAATTATTAGTTCCCCAAATGTTTGAGACAGAAGCCCCGGGAACAGATTTCCCTGCGACACCGGCTACATGCAGATGCCGACGTCTGGGCTGCTTTTGTACCAAGGAAGTTCCATCAAAGTTTTCAAGTGTTGTACGTTTGCTTATTTGTGGAGTGAAATGGATGACTTTTCGGACGCTAGGTGGCAGCAGAGTTACCGGATAATCATTGTTCTAGGTAATGTGCGCATGCTCAACACTACGTGAACAATGAAAGTTTACCTGGTAAGTCTGCTGCCACCTAGCGTTTAAAAATTTCGCATCACCCCAAACATAACTTGACAGAATGTAACTTATGTTTTTATCTCATGAAATCATTAATTAGCAACGGTAACTAACGTGGTTAAACTATTTTCGTTAAAAACTCAACGAAAACATCACCGTCTTTAGGTTTTTACCGACAACTGTCTGAAGTCTTACCTCGGGTGGCGTCTCACAATCTGAGGATGGCAAGCTCTTGAGGGCTCTCACGTTCCTCTTCGTTTTCGGTAGATAGTTTTCAAGGCTCTCATAGATGCTGTCGTTCTCACATGCATTGCTGTTCGTAACGTCATCAAAACACGCCACCGGGCCTTCATGAAACCCTGGACTCGAAGGCGCTGAAGAACAGGAGCTGGAGAGGATCCGTCGAGGTCCTATAGGAGGATTCAGTTCCGGGTCAAAAGTCATGTAACCATTCTCGGCATCCATGTCTCTGCTGTATGAATAGCCCACGGCGTCCGAGTCTGTAGGGCTGCCTGGTAGATCACTATTCCAACCGTTGCTGGTAGATTGCTGGGATTCGAGAGAGTACGTCCGACCGATGTACACCTTCCCTGTCAGAGCTCTCTCCAGACGCCCTACAGCTGCCGAAACTTTGCCCTTTATGCCGCTAGGTGGCGTGGTATTCCCCTTCACGGTACAATTAAGATTCGGATGGGACAGCGAGAGTCGTTTCAAGTTCAGACGGCTAAAGTTTCTGGTAATGTAGAACGGGTCCACGTACCCTTCGCTATCCACAGATCTTCGATGCTCCATTGAGATATCAGTTTCGCTGCAAGAACTGCGTAAATTTCGCAGCATGTGTAGGAAGCCTTTGTTCTTTTTATGTCCCTCATATTGCAGGGGTCGTGAGTGGCGACTCTTTTCCGACCAGGTCTGTCTTCTGAGAGGGACGGTAGGGCTACAAGACGAACTCTTCACCAGCGGACTTTGGGTTTTCTGGAGGCAAAGGTTGTACAGCCCGGCACGTCTTAGATTATCTGACGTTCTGTGGTCCTCGATATTACATAAGGATCTCTGCGAGCAGAGACTGGGGTCGCTGTTGGTGTTACCGCACTGCGAGCTGGTTGGGGACTCGTGTTCGTCTACCTTATCCTCGGAGAACGTACGGCGTCGACGTCTGTTTTGACGGTACTTGATGTGCCACCGCTTCGGTGAGGACGATGAGGAGGGCTGCATCCATACTGATGAATCACAGTGCGCGCTGTCTTGATGAGGATGCATCGGGAGGGATGGATTGGCTCTCTCATAGTGACAAACATTAGTTGCCGACTGGCTCATCGAAGCTGGTTGATTCAACATCAACTGTCGTTTCTTAATGAGTGGGGACCATCTCCTGCGCCGTCTCTTGCTCTTCTCGTCGGCACTCAGCCTCAGGGACTGCGTGGAGGAGTTGGAATCATACGGGTCGTTCCTGTAGCAGAAACAGCGCCGTTTACAATGGTCACATTGCACGATGCTTCCACGGCGATCTCTGAAGTCAATCTGTTCCCTTATCTCCACCTGTTCGGTCTGTACTGCTTTTTCAACCATTACACCATTCCGATCATTTTGCTCTTTCTGACTGTTGTGTAAAACGGCATCGGTCGAACCATTACATTTATCTTCAATAGAAACGTTCTTCCCTGGTACTTCGACGTCCAAGAAAACGTCATCTGAGTTATTGTCTCCGTGGTAACCATTCTCTAACTTCTGTTTCAGCGGTACCTGCAAAATGACGTCTTCAAGTTCGCCGTCATTTTGTTCAAGCGTAAGACCAGATCGATCCTGTTTTCCGTCTCCACAGATGTCCGAGTCTATGCCTAAGCCTTCTGTTGTTGAGTTGCTTCCGAGAGAGGACATCGTACTGGCCCTCTTTCGACGCCCTAGCTTCCCCAGTAAGGTCCGGCTACCCGATCGCTGGTGTCTCCCTCCTTCTGTGTTGTTGTCGACGATGATGTAGTCATTCTCCGGGATCTTGCCGAAGGAGGAGCGGACCGACCGAGGGGAGCCTCGGTGACTGGTCGGGGAGTTTGGAGCCGTGTGCCATGGTGTCAGCATCGCACTCTCTATACCAAAGAGTAAATGGGGAAACAGGTTAAGGCTCATTTCACTACAAGATTGTATATGGGCCAAGAGGATTAACTTTACCTCGTCGAATAAAGCTCATAGCAAGCTGATTTGTTCAGGATAGGTCTGTGTGCCTTGAATGACATAAAAGTCTCAAAAATCCCACTTTAGCTCTTTCCGAAAGCCAGGATCGCTTCCAAAATAGCCGCCATTTTTGAATCATATCGTAACTTTGCCACCAGGGCCCAATTTCATAGCGCTGCTTAACGGTAAGCAAATTATTTTCGTGCTAACTGTAGCAGAAAAATTTGCTAAGGTGCAAGCGTATTTCACAGGTTAGCAGAAAAATTGGGCGGCAATGTTGCGTGTTTACCGTGGATTTGCATTTTGACGTCATTTATTTTCGTGCGGTAAGCACCGGAAGGTTAGCATGCCTTTTCGTGTGCTTACGGTTAGCAGCGCTATGAAATAGAAATTGCACAGTAAGCACAAAATCGGCCGCTACGCAGCGTTATGAAATTGGACACAGACATGTTGTTAATACTAATTAAGGATCTTAATTAAGGATCTTAAGGCACATGGAATCTGATAGAATCGTTATTTTGGTTAAAGGAATGGTTGAGACCTCACGCAGCTGTTTGGGAATTTCATACACGGGAACGAGGCTAGACCTACACAATTGAGTTGTTCTTTTTGTGCACAAGAGTCAGTGGCTGTAATCACAAGCAGCTCGAATGAGCGGCTACGGTGCGGCTACGACTGGGTTCCGTGCGTCGTCATGCGTTGTTTGACGAGACGCAACAACCAATTATTTTGTTTACATGCCATCTTTTGTTTTTCTTTTCACTGCAGTTTTAGATTCCTGTGTAATATAGTAGGGCCTATTATACTGTTTACTCTTTTAAATGAGTAAGGTCTCGAGTCATTTTGTATACTCCATGTTTACACTGGGTTATGGACATTGTGCAATGTACACGCCACTGACTATTTTCGCTTGTCTAACTTGTTTTTCTCTCGCTGACTTTCAAGAGTAAAGGCCTATAATGAAATGACATGTTTGTGTCTTCCTCGGGTATAAGATAAGTGTGTTCACTTTTTAACGGCTGTGCCCCTTTCTGTGGGCCAAATAATTATTCGAACTTGTTGACCTAATACTTGCAGCTTCTTGTCAACTTTTGATAGTGATTTAATTTTGTGAAACACAAAATAAAGCAACTGGATTATGAATTTAGTACACACTAGTAGAAAACATGACTTTTTGAGCCACTGCTGGGCCCGTTTATTCTGTCGAAAACAACTTAAGCCTTTTTAAATATATGGCGGACACAATGCTACGACACTATAAGGTTTGTGTAAATTTGTGTGTATACACCCAAACCAAACAGTACACTACAAATAAATCACGCCCGCCATACCTCAAAAAAAGGCTTATTTTGAGAAGCTAAAGTTGATTCGTATTCAGTTTGCAAAATGTCAGTTCTACGTGTACAGACATTGTAACCATGCTTATAATTGATTGTCAAGTGTAGTGACAGGCCAGCTGTTTTTCCAAAGCTCGGGATTTCTTCACGAATCTCGAAGCCACTCAAGATTTCAGGGCTGACTACATTGTATCATCATGTTATTCTATGCCATCAACCTCAGCTGGCCATGTTTGTTTGTATAGGGACCATACTGTATTCACAGGGAATATTTCCTTTGGGCTACCACAGGATTGGTAATTATCTAGAAAGAAAACCTAACATTGGTTTCATTCTGAAAGTTCACTGATATTTTTATCTTTATATTTTATTCTGTACAATAAATGATAGCTATCAACCATATTCACAAAAATCATCGTTTTGGCATGTTACATCATTGCAATTTATAGTTCATTTCATTGATAATCCCCAAGAGAATCCTTTCCATCTTAAAGGCACTGGACACCTTATGGTAATTGTCAAAGACCAGCCTTTTCACTTGGTGTATCTCAACATATACATGAAATAACAAACCTGTGAAAATTTGAGCTTAATTGGTCGTCGAAGTTGTGTGCTATCAGATGATTGAATGTGAGACCTCAGCTGAGGTCTCGAACTCAATTCAAATATTTTAGTGAGAAACTAATTCTTTCTCAAAAGCTGCGTTACTTCAGAGGGAGGCGTTTCTCAATGCCGTTTCATACTATCAACATTTCTCCATTGCTCGTTACCAAGTAAGGTTTTATGCTAACAATTATTTTGAGTAATTCCCAAAAAGTGTCCAGTGCCTTTAAATGCTGTCTAAATAGAGTTAATGGCATTTAAAAACCCACTGACATTGCGTATTCCTTCGGGCACGTACATAGAACGTGCACAATTCCTGACAAAACACAAACTGCTTTCGTTGTTTCACTGAAACGGGGTGACCTGATTTCTTGATGTTCAAAGGTTTGTTTGTAGTGGAGTATTTTGCTGAAAACTAAAGCATAGGGAATGAAATTTCTATTCCCAAATCAATGATTTAATGACTTTCAACGATAGCGGTCGATGGTTATTATTTATTTACATGAGAAGCGTCGCTGACAGTAGCGCTTCTCAGATTCAATTGTTGGGTTCAAAAACTAATATCTTTTTACACAGCCAAATTACTTCAAAGTGAAATGTTTCTCAAAAGGCGTTTTACTATCAAAAGATGTTTTTTGCTTCAAAACAAAAGTTTATATTGCCACTAATTTTAAGTGTGATTATCAAACGTATGCCTTCCCGAAACACCTCTGTCAGTCCAGTTTGCACTGGCTAATTTCGTAAATGCATGCTTTTATCATAAATAATATTTACTTAAATTCTGCACAAACCAGCGGTGCTTTATCTCTTTATCTGTGCCATTATATCGTCCACCAAATTAATTGAATCACTCGGTTTCATTTCAAAGACTGTGTTTTTGCTCTGGAAAAGTGGAAACCCGTTCCCGATGGCTTGGGCGGTCGTGTACACAATATCTAAGTGTCGTTTCTAATTAACGTATAGCATTATTAGGTTCGGGATGTTCAGTGGAGTGCTGGCGTGTTTAGCTTGAAATGAACGGTCTACACGTAGGCAGCCTATGGGGTTCACCTGCAGTGTGCCAGCAGGCACTTAGAAAAGTCAAAACAATATTATGACAGTCATCATTGGAATGAGGAAAACTGAAAACATGAATATCAGCTGGGAGTTTATGGCTGCCCAAAAAGGACTAAAGGAACACGTTGCCTTGAATCGGACGAGTTGGTCTTTGAAAAGCGTTTGAAGCCGTTTGTTATGAAATGCAAATGGTTACGTAGATAATTTAAAAGTAGAATATAATGATCCACACAAAAATGCCTCGAAATTGCAAGGTTTTCCTTTTACGTCGGGAAGAAACACGGTCGGATATTTTGTGGAGTCAAAATTTTGGCTCCATAAAATGGCCAACCGTGCAATTTCGAGTTATATTTGTGAGGATCTTTCTGTGACCATATGAATTTCATAACAAACAGTTTCGAACGCTATTCCAAGACCAACTCGTCCGATCCCAGGCAACGTGTTCCTTTAAGTTATCGACTTTGTTCTTGGATAATTTTGTTCTTTTTATAACATCTTTCCACAAAAAAAATAATGACAGTTGTGCGCATGTGGCGTGTATGCCATGAGGTTAAGAACACCGGGCTCAAGCTGTTGTTTTTCTGATCAGCTGAGTGTGGGGTTCGACTTTCGGTCACGACACTTGCATCCTTGCGAAACAATGTTTTATCATAATTGCTTTCTCCTTCAGGGCACAGTTTCGTAAAGCTGTTAAGCAGAAAATAATGCTTAGCAAAGTGTTATGCTTACAGGCGTTATGAAATTGGGCCACGGTGATAGAGCACTTTGTAAGAAACGGCTCCATGTAGTTTCTGAGAGAGAAGTCATTTCTCACTCAGACAATTAAACTTCAGGCCTGAATTATGTTATAAGGCATCTGAAGCACACAGAAATTGTGCAGCAAGAGTGGTTTTCTTACCAACGGTGTCCAATGCCTTTAAAAGTACACATATTCCTTAAAGTACACAAATTATCCACCACAAGGGGCAGGCACTGTCTTTAACATTTGCAGCCTCAGTGTTTCCCCCTAGAGATTACTCGTTAAGGGAAATGCCTACCTGTCTTTAAGAAAGTCCCCGAAGAGGAACGCAATGGCGGCCGACGGCGTCCCTGCGTCAGGTCACTACTAGCCCGTCGCACGCGTGTACTGGAAGAAGCTCCCATGATCTCAGTCCGTAAAAACTCTCAAAGCTCTCTATCTGCTCATAGAAAACACAAAGAAGAGAATAGAAAAAAGTACATTACCTTGTCTCTAAGGAGCTTGTCCCTTTAAAATCCAGGCTCAAAGATAAGACAGTCCTATAACAGACTTATTCGAGTAGAAGTGGCTACGGAAATTATGCTTCAGATGAGAGGAGGTGCAAGTTAAATCATGTGAAAATGTCAATGGACAGTTGCTTTTCTCGTTGTGTACTTAAAAGCTTCATATTTACACCTGCCTTCCGGTACTGTATGTGAAAGGTTCCTCAATTGTACATGGCTGATCAAGACTTGACTTTATAAAGGAAATTGTACAAAGTATACACATGAAATTGTGGGAAGTTTCAGCGAAAATATAGGACAAAGGTGTCTATGAACATCAATGCAGGAGTTATTTATTTGTCATTGCCTGACGTTCTTGTCTATGGTGTTAATTTCCCTAAGCCCCCGTACGCCCACTTAATCCCAGACTTATTTTTAAGTGTGAATAAAAATATTTTCTTTCATTAGTACGAGATTGGTTTAAAGGTGCTATTCCTCATTGGTTTATGGGTCTGAGTTCAACATAAAGATTTGCAGCGTAAAATAAACCTCGATTCACATGAGATACCAAAAACTGCATCTACAATGGCAAGATTGATCTGCAAGGCCCAGTTTCATGGCTCTGCTAACGGAAAGCAAAGAATTTGCGCTGTAACGGATGCAGGAAGTTTGCTTACGTCAAGGGCATCATCACATGAGTTCACAAACGAGTGATGTGGACATTTTACGCGTTAAGTAATTCAGAGGGTAAGTATTTTAAGATAGTGTGCACCAGTTTAAGGTTTTCTGCAAACCCTAAAAGCATATGTTTTACAGTATCATATCTTTAATTTCACAACACATTGGTGAAACTACGTTTTGACTCTTTTGGGGTTTGTTTTTCCAATAAAGATTGAGTTAGAAGGAGTTATATTTCCCAAAGCACCAAACACCTACACCTAGGTACCATCGAGTCAATGTGAATGAGAAGCAAGAACAAAGACTGAGAAACATCTACACAGATTAATTCTCTTGAACCCATTAACAGACAACGCATGATTACAATTCTTGTTTTCGCGCCATAAAATGTTCATCACAGTACCAGGGTTGCTGAAGGCATAAAAAAAAAACAAGCAAGATGGAATAAGTGAGGGGGAGCGAAGAGGGAAAAGGCGTCGCAGTCAACAAGTGGCTTTTTCACGGGCTTGCCGTCCATTTCACACTGAATGATTTCGACAACGCCTCAACCTCGATCCCCGCACCGCTCACACTTGCTGCATGTCCCCTGACAATACCTCGATTTAACGGCGACACAAGCTGATATCACAACTGCTCTTTTTATACTTAAAGGGGCTTGTTGCCCTGGATCGGGCGAGTTAGTCTATGAAAAACGTTTGTTATAAAATACATACGGTTAAAAAGATGTTTTAAAAGTAGAATATAATGATCCATACAAATTAACTAAAATATATAAAATGAACTAACACGGCATGCTATTTGTGGAGTCAAGTTTTTGACCCCACAAAATGGCCGACCGTGTTTGTTCGCAAAGTAAAAGGAAAACCACGCAATGTCGTGGCCTATTTTGTGAGGATCGTTATGTTCTACTTTTAAAGCCAATATACACTTTTGGTAAACAGTAAAGTCCCACACTTCGTGTATCACAACTTATATATAAAATAACAAACCTGTGAAAATTTAGGCTCAATCGGTCATCGGAGTCGGGAGAAAATAACGGGAAAACCCACTCTTGTTTCCGCGCGTTTCGCCGTGTCATGACATGTGTTTAAAATAAATCCGTAATTCTCGCTATCGAGAATTGATATTGTTTTAATGTTTTCTCAAAAAGTAAAGAATTTCATGGAACAATATTTCAAAAGAAGTGTTTCACCATTACCTTCTGTAAACCCTGTAAATTATTTGTAAATCTGTGAACTTTGTTTTTCTGTACCGAAAGTGTATAATGGCTTTCAAACATCTTTCTAACCATAATTATGCATTTCATAATAAACAGTTTCAAAATCTTTTAATAGACTAACTCGCCCGATCCAAGGCAACGTGTCCCTTTAATGCGTTTCAGTGTACTACGTGTACACCCTGCGGCTACAAGTAGATGAGAATTAATGGTTCGAACAGAGGACTTTTGAACCTGCTTTGTTTTTTCCCATTCTGGTAATTTTATCTTGTCATATTTTAATGAATTTTAGTCACTCTTTTTTATAAAGCTGGTTAATCTCTGAGCGCCTCAAAGAGACAGCACCCACAGGGAGTTCCTTACCCTAGCTTGGTCTTTTATAAATTTGAATTTTATTCTAAATCATCAAATACACTAGACTTCCTGAACATCATGTGCTGGGTTTTTTTTTTTTGGGGGGGGGGTTCCAGTTTAAAATAAGTAAAAGTGAAACTAAATAAATATATTTAGTTTCACATTTTTTAATTTTGATTTTTGAAGTGATCCCTGTGGGGTTTTCTTTATTGATAGTTATTTATTTTGTTTTGAGACATTTTATTTTTACGCTATATATGTGTTTCATTCTTATATAGTTAGTTCTGTTTTTGCTTGTTTGTCTTTACTTTATCTGTTTTAGACCTGATGTGTATGGTTTTCTGCTCTAATTTTCTATAATTTGTTTGTTGTTTAAATGTAAATAATGTCATAGGCTTTTCAAATATTTGGGTCCTTTTTACCGAATTATTGTTTATTTATATAATTTTATTTGATGGAATATTTATCTATATGAACTTTAAATTTATTACATTTTATGTAAAGTTGTTTATTTATTTTTCACTCATTTTTTTTTCTTCTCAACTATATTGTTCAATTAATTTGGGGGATTTAATTAATTTATATATTTATTTATTTATTTATTTATTTATTTACTTTTTTGTACTCATTATTTGTTACTTTTTTCTTTCTACCTTTCTTTGTTTATAAATTACTTAGACTTTTCCATCGAGGGTCTCTTTTAAATGTAAATGATAACGCGGCGAGGGTGTGCTCAATTATGGATTATCTCTCCACAGAGTCCTTCTAGATGTGTATCAAACAGTCTTGGGGAAATCCTAGTCAAACATTACCTCGTTGATTTTGTGTCCAGAGTGTGTTTTCTTAGCGTGTTCAGTCTGCCATAGTTGACCGTCTGTTGTAAGCGAAACACCGGGTCCCTAGAGACGGTGCACGCCGCAACACGCACGTGCCCCGTAATTCGTTTGCATGCAGAAATGTTACGGTCAAGCATATAATAAGGTGTGTATTTGTACAGGGTTTGCCACCTTGCAGAGTCGCAAACCTAGATTTGTTATTCACAATTTTTCCCAGGCGTGGATTATAAGACGCACGGGTTGCCCTAAACCAATCATGAATCCAGTTCACTGATAAAATGTACAATTTGGTAGTACCATCCTGTTGCCTGCATGAAGTTATTATTTCATTGATAGTATCTGTAAGCTTCTCCTGGCTCCAACTGGCGTTAGTATTCAAACTGTATACCTCACAAACCTTGAGTGTGTGTGTGTTTTTTTATATCATGTTGTTGTTGTTGGTTGTGCTGCTGAAGGCTGCTGCAGTTACTGTTACTTTGGTTATTGCAGTTGCCGTTGTTCTAATTACAGACTATGGTACAGTTAATGTTTCTAATTATGATGCTGTTGTTACAGTGTTGTTGCTGTTGAAACATACAGCAGATGCTAACGGTGATGCTGGCGCTATTTTGATCATAATTACAAACTTTTGTTACAATACTAGCGTAAATGCTGTTCTCACAGTGTTACTGCTGTTATACAGTGTTGCTGCTGTTGTTACAATACCAGGGTTGATGTTGTTCTTATAATACTAGTGTTGTTGCTGTTGTTACAGTGTTTCTGGTGGTGTTACAATACTAGTGTTACTTCTGGTGTTGCTGCTGTTGTACACTTGCTGTTGTTGTTACAATACTGGTGTTACTGATGTTGTAACAGTGTTGCTGATTTTGTTACAACACTAGTTGCTGCTGTTATTACAAAATAGTTGCTGATGTTGTTACATACTAATGCAGCGGCTGAACTGTAATGCTTGTGCTGTTTTTCTATGAAATGCCTACTCTTGCCGTTACTTGAACGAAAACGGCAACAAGTAATCTTTGCTGAAATTCATTTAAAATATTCTCAATTAACATGAAACCTGAGTTCACATGGGAACAAAGGCCTGGACACGTTTGGTAATTACTCAACATGTATAAATAGCATAAACACTTACTGATGACAACGAGCAACAAAGAGCTGTTGATTGTATAAGACATTGTGAGAGGAGAAAAACGACTCTGAAGTAAACGTATAGTTTTTTTTTTAGAAGGAGGTATAATTTCTTATTCAAATATTAATAGACTTCAGGTTAGGCCTGAAGCCTTTTTAGGCATTTGAAAGCTGTTCAACAAGGGTATCTTTTATTCTGTGTCTTTTAAAGGGTATATTATTATCTCGCAACTTCGAAGACCAATGAGTAAAAAAAAAATCAGATTTGTTATTTCATACATGTTGGCATACACACAGTGAAAAACATTGTCAAACACTAGTCTCCTCACTTGCTGTATCTCCACATATGCATAAAATAACAAACCTGTGAAAATTTGAGCTCAATCGGTCATCAAAGTTGCGAGATAATAATGAAAGAAAAAACACCCTTGCCACACGGTGTTTTGTTGTTTAGGAGATGCTTGATTTCGAGACCTCAAATTCTAAATCCATGGTCTCGAAATCAAATTCGTGGAAATGAATACTTCCTTCTCGAAAACTACTTCCTTTCAGTTTCTCACAATGTTTTATACTATCAACAGCTCACCATTCCTCGTAACCAAGTAGGTTTTTATGCTAATAATTATTTTGAGTAATTAGCAATAGTGTCCACTGCCTTTAATAGTGTGTGTATTTCTAAAATTCAATATTGTCATCGGGGCGCTTCCAGCTGATCCTCCCAACCACAGAGGGCTAGACAAGAATGGACAAATCTCAACATGGACTCGGTTGAGAGAAGGAGATAGAGAATAATGCTCTATACGTGCTCAAGGTCCCACAGTGAAATCAAGTGGTACACACGGGATGGTGGAATCGTACACCCATTTCAAACCAGTTCACGACATGTGATATTTGAGAGTATATCACAAATTAGATTCTGCTCAATACGGTTTGACGTAGTGATATCACCCTGGCGTTTCGTGTCCCCTTTTCTTAAACGTTTTGTCTCATATATCACGACGAATTAGGTTAATATGGGTCTTCATCTTAAAGTACTTCTGTCGTTCTTCATATGTTGTAGCTGCTTTAGCATAGCATTACTGTATGGTAGATCCGGGTGCAATGTTGTTTTCTGTACATCAAAAGTTCCACTGTCGTAGTTCTTTTCGATGGGGAATTTGTTTTTCTTCGAAATCGATTCAAAAAAGAGGATCCTTAGAAAAACCGTCATTTTTGAGGATGGCAATTCTTATGAACTAACAAATCCGGGTTGGTAAAGTAGGGAATCCGATGATTTGTGGAATTTTCGTTAATTACCAGTTATCAGATAAAGAATGTTCCTAATCAACGTCATTTATTGTCAAGATGCGTATCTTCAACAAGGCAAGCGCGGTGCGTGCAGTGGCTTAACTAAAAGGGGGGCACAATGACCTACCCCCCCCCCCTTAATGCCCCCGTGCCCCTATCATCGCGTTCACACCGTGATCTTGCTAGGAGAACTAAAGGAGGATCTGATCTCGAAAGGGCGATCAAAGGGAGATCACCGGCTAGTGTCAACGCGATCAGGATCAATACCAGATCTTCCTTTTTTTTATCTCCCTCTATTGCGAGATCAACTGGAGATCAGACCCCGCAAAGGGATTAAAAAACAAATGTGAACGCAGATCGAGATCAGATCCTTCAATTCAAGCACAATCAATGACCTCGCAGAGTAAAATTTGGCGTCAGCTGAACTTAACTTCCATGTAACTATGCGAGATCAATGCGAGATCACACGCAAGTGTGAACGCGGCACGACAATGCTTGATCTCGCTTTTGGGATCTGGTCCTCCTTGGATCCTTGCAGCAGGATCAAGTGTAACGCGGTGTATTTGAAATTTCGATTTGTTAGACTAGACATTGTACCAGAACAAAGTATTACTTTAATATTGGTCGTCGTATTTAGAGCTATTTTTCCAGTTGCACGAAGACAATGTTTTTGTTGTTATACTCCCGTCAGATTATATTGTGCAAGATATTAAACGACATATAGTAAAGTAGCTGACAAAGGGAATGTTTTACAGACATCAATATTAAAACTAAAGTTTTAATTTTAATTAACCGTTTAACCTTCTTTACTATACATAAATACTTCTTGTTGTTTTTGCATTTTTGCTGCTGTCTTTGTTGCTTTATAATAATTCTGCCAATGTGTGATCAAGTGCCCCAATTTAGTAGGCCAGCGTGCCTATTCGGGGTTTCCCTTTTTCACCAAGTTGTATTTTTATGTTTGTGCAATAATAGGTAATAAACTTAGTCTAACAGTTCCTATGACAGTACTATTTTTCATCCAAGCCTCTCTTTGGTTACATTGATTTGAAAGAAATGCAACATGGCCGCCCCGCGATCGAGGTTTTGTTAGGTCCTCTCAAATCAAATTATGTATGTTGATGTTTGTGCAATATAGGTAATAAACTTAGAATTAAAGTACCAGAGTATGTTTCCTTCCAGCCACTCTTTGGTAACATTGACTTTAAAGGCAGTGGACACTATTGGTAATTACTCAAAATAATTATTAGCATGAAACCTTACTTGGTAAAGAGTAATGGGGAGAAGTTGATAGTATAAAACATACTGAGAAAAGACTCCCTCTGAAGTGGAGTAGTTTTCGAGAACGAAGTTATTGTCCACGAATTTGATTTCGAGACCTCAGATTTAGAATTTGAGGTCTCGAAACCAAGCATCAGAAAGCACACAACTTCGTGTGACAAGGGTGATTTTTCTTCCATTATTATCTCGCAACTTCGATGACCATTGAGCTCAAATTTTCACAGGTTTGATATTTTATGCATATGTTGAGATACACCAAGTGAGAAGCCTGGTCTTTGAAAATTACCAATAGTGTCCAGAGTCTTTAAGACACATTTTTTAAAAGGTTTGTTATTTTCATGCAGCAGGTTTGTTATTTTCATGTTGAGATACAGCAAGTGAGACGACTGGTCTTTGACAATACCCAATAGTGTCCACTGTCTTTATTAACAGGAGAAATACAACATGGCAGCGCCACACTTGAGGTAATCTGGGTCCTCTCAAATCAAATTATGCCACAGCTCTTCGACATATATTTAAGCATAAGCGGAAATAACTAGCGACGTCTTTTAGGCGTTTTCAATCGAGTCAACTCATTAAATGGTTAACATACATCCCGAGTGGGTCTTCCGTTTGACATTATTAATTTGTGGGAAAATTGATGTCATGTAGCCCCTCGTGTTTAGTGTTTAGTGCCCCTCGTGTTTAGTTGTATTTATCCGTGTGTTTTTGTGGGGGGGGGGGTTTAGGGGGGTTGCCGTTGATTATTCCTGGGGAAGCAACAGATTTACGTTGTTTAATTGATAATGAGTGTTATCAAATATTTTGTTGTAATTGGTTTTATGACCAGGGGCTTTTGGAAGAAACATCTTTAAGATGACAGTTTTTAAACTTAGATTTGATGAACTCTATGAAAAACATCCTGTCTCTAAGCATGGTACAGCAGGACAATGACATTAATTTTATACCCTTACACCAATCTGATGTGCGTTAGCACTATATATTCGGTAGGTCTACCATCCAATCACTGGCAGTGTATTGAGCAATGATAAACTTTTAGATGGTCGTTTTACTGTAGTGCGCATGCTCAGACCTACGCTTGCAATACTGAGCATGCGCGCGCATGCGCACAGCCGCAAAAAGACCGTTATGTCTGCTGCCCCCAGCGTCTCAAAAGTCTAGTTATGGGTTCGTTCGATTGGCTTCCCAAGGTCGACCCCGCGGTATTCATTCGGGTGAGTCCCAGACAGGAGCTAATCGAACGATCACACTCGCCATCTCGTGGTGACGCCATGCACCTCGGGCCAGCCCCAAGTGACCCGTTCCGCAAGCAAGGCAGTTGGGGTGACCTGGATAAGCCCCTGGAATGATGTCAAAGCTGTACGAACAAGGGGCAGATAGTCTAGCTAGTGGTCAAACTTGATCGCTAGCTAGACCAGCATGCACCTCACTCCACACCGAGAGCGCGCGCATACCTAGTATTCTGCGGGTAAGGGGGTGGGGAAAGGCCCGAGGATACCTGGATCTCTGATCAAAGTGTCGTACTTTAAGTTAACAATGTTTTGATAATGTTTGTCTTAATTAGTGGGTTTCTTAAACTTAGCATTGAAATAGTTGAAATTTATTAGCAGAACTGAAATAACATTTGACATGGTCTAAACAGTTGAGAGCTAGATACGTTATCGAGATCTACCCACGTCCATAATCACATTTGACCTACTATTCATTGGCCTTTATGTTCTGTAGATTCGCAGTTAAATACAACGTACATTGTGTAGGCCTATATAAAAACTATACTATACCTGCTTCCCCGGGTCGACCCCGCGGTGTTCATTGGGGTGAGCCCCAGACAGGAGCTAATCGAACGATTACACTCGCCTCTGGTGGTGACGTCATGCACCTGGGGCCAGCCCCAAGTGACCCACTCCACAAGCAGGGCACTGGGAGCTGACCGTATGAGCCCCGTCAAAGCTATTCAAACGTACCGGGGCAGACCGGGTCGACCCAGGGAAGCTGAACGAGCGCACCCATAAAGCCACTTCGGAATGTCAGCTGGTATTGTCAAAAGGTTACTGTGATAGACAAAATCCGTTGTCAGCAGTAACATACATGCGCAGCTGACATTCCGAAGTGGCTTATCCACAGGCAAATCATTCGGCGGGTTTCGAGCCCACGACATTGTTGCTAGAGCAAATGTTGTACCCTTAGACCACTGAGCTTGCCCGCTGGCTAATGAGGCCGTTCGAATACGCAGCAGCCGGTTGTGTTACCGCAACGATTTAATAACTGCTATTTTTTGCAGCGGGTATGTTTTTACCCTTACGCCTATGTGTATAAGCACTGTACCTTTCCTGAATACTGAGTTCTCGTTTTAAATATAGAACCATACACTGCGTCTGAGAAACTGAGATCGCATGTCATCTGAAATGACGTAAACACTCGTTTCAAGTTAATTTATAACATTTGTCTCGAAAACTAGATTATTGGGGTGAATGATGACCTCATCTCACCAAACCAATATTATTATCTGCATTAAGTTTCTGGGAAGAATAAACAAAGCTGTGGAATTGTATATATCTATCGAAGCCCGTAGTCTGTGATGTCTAGTTTGCCAAACAGTATAAGGCTATCGTATGTGGTATCTCTGATTAAATAGTAATTGAAGAGCATGTCTCTATCGATGAAGACCAATACAAGAAACCTTTACAGCAACAATGATTACTCTTATTTTCTAATCAAGGCATTGGGTACAAACAAGCCAGCGGTGTGTACAGTGCGAAAAGAGGGAAAGAGTCCGGTTCGACTTATTGGATGTTGGTCATTAAAGGCTCTGGGGTCGATTTCACAAAGAGTTAGGACTAGTCCTAACTTAAGACTAGTCCTAGGAGGTATACAAATTGAATGGATAGTCCTAAGTTAGGACGAGTAACTGGTCCTAACTCGAGATAAGACTAGTCCTAACTCTTTGTGAAATCCACCCCAGGACACCATAGTAGTTTACTCAAAATAATTGTTATTATAAAAACTTTCTTGGTAAACGAGCAATGGGGAGCTGTTAAAGCTTTGTGAGGAACGACTCCCTTTGAGGTAACGTTGTTTTGGGGAAAAAAGTAATTTCTCACTAACAAATATTAAAAGACTTCACAGGGCTGAGGTATTTTATTGGGCATCAAAGCACACAAATTTGTTCAACAAGGGTGTTTGCTTCTTTCATTATTCTCTTCAGTTTCAATGACCAATTGAGCTCAAATTTTATGCATGTTGGGGATACACTACTTTCTCTGACAATATTAAATACCAAACATGTCCTGTGTCTTTAAAGACCAAATACCGTATCACTTATGATAACAATAAATACTGATTACATACTTTGGGGGTTATGTATTTTGTCTTTATAGCGCTTTTGCCTCAAACCCTTGTCTCTTTCTAATTCTTTCCCTTGCTTTGTTTGTGTGCCTTCTGCCTCCCCCCTGTTGACTTCTTCCCACTTGGCAGCTTCTTCTACACCAGTTCTTGTGTATGTGTGTTGTCATGTCAAGACTCTGCTAGTTTCGAATTGTAAGCCCACCAACTGTATGTTTGTGGTAAAGTTCATACGTAGGCCTATACCGATTATCGTCCCTTCTTTTTAAAGACAGTGGACACTATTGGTAAATTGTCAAAGAGTAGCCTTTACAGTTGGTGTATCTCAACATATGTATGAAATAACAAACCTGTGAAAATTTGAGCTCAATCGGTCATCGAACTTGCGAGATAATAATGAAAGAAAAAACACTATTGCCACACGAAGTTGTGTGCTTTCGGATGCTTGATTTCGAGACCTCAAATTCTAAACTTGAGGTCTCGAAATCAAATTCGTGGAAAATTACTTCTTTCTCGAAAACTACGCCACTTCAGAGGGAGCTGTTTCTCACAATGTTTTATACTATCAACCTCTCTCCATTACTCGTTACCAAATGAGGTTTTATGATGATAATTATTTTGGATAATTACCAATAGTGTCCACTGCCTTTAAATGAGAATAAGTGTTGTTTATTTCGTTTGCAATGAGTAAGCAAGGATAATGCTTAGAACATATTTCAAATGATGATCAACTTGAAGTGTAAATTTTTGCATTAAAAATCAAAGGTTTCTTTAATTTGTTTTAAACAAAATACATTCATCATCTATCATTCATTTAATCAGGTATTAGATAACCGGCTGTTTGTTCATGAGACAGCATGCAAGTTCGGTACGCCATCTTTTTGTTCAATTTCACATTCTAATGAGGTATGTGGGTGGAATTACAAATTAACTTGGCATTCTTCAGAAACTAATTTTCTATCCAGTCCAACGGGGATTTTTTAATTTGTTGTTTAAGACGGTTATAATGTGAAAGAAATGGTACGACCATGTTCCAGGGAAAGTTGCAGAGACCGACCAGGTCAATATCCCTCATGGGATTTAAACATTTAGATTGATCATGACATGACTAATTAACATAGCTGTGCCAGGTGAAATAAAGGGTAGCTTTGAAGGAGGCAGAAAGTTCCAAAGGTACAAAGACCTGGCCAGGGAACTTCGAAGATTTGGCAGGTGGAAGTAAAAAATAGTCCTTGTGTTGGTTGAAGCCATTCACAAACCACTGGAGAAACATTAGAGACAAGAGTGTGAGGGTAGCCTGAACATCTGACGTCACGATGCTCGTGAGACTAACGCCAGATACCAGGATTGAGCACCTGACGGTACCCTAACAGATGTACTTTTGACCTCGCATCCCACTTCATACGTGTATACGCACACATTACATTAATTTCACAATGTACTGCACATACAAACACTATGCACTCATGCGTCAGCAGACGATCGAAGTACAGTTTTAAGAGCTGGTGTACATTTATAGCTGAAAAACTACGTCACTTCGGAGCAGACCAATCATAACGCAGAAATTGTAAGCTTTTATTCACTGATATCACTGGGCCTGTGAGACAACTGCCTGTATCATTCATTGCGGATAAAGACAGGGGACCAGTCTAATGAAAGAGGTAGATATGTTACTACAAAAGGCTTTGCTTCCGGGAACGGCAATGATCTTGAAAAAGATACTTGAGATCTAAGGCTGACGTAGCCTAACTCGAGGAGTTACCGGCGCAAAAAAAAAATGTGACATTTCTTTTGCATGCTATGACAACATGAAATAAACATTATTGTTGTATTATTGTCGTTGTCAATTTCGTTTCGGATAAAAACAGGGATCATAATATGTAAAGGTAGATCGTCTATTAAAAGAGTTTTAAATAAAAATACAAATTGCAGCAATTTGTTGTTAATTTAGTGTTGTGAAAAAAAAGGTTTGCATACAACCATAGCTCTTTATGACGTAACTATTGTATTTTGTCCGTTTGTACTTGACATGTTAAAATAAAGGGTGCCCTCTTTGGTCATTTCAGGATGTGGGTGTCAGGAGTTCACGGTCTATCCACGCCGTGCAAGTCGTGACAACAGAGAGCTTGTTTTTCCTGCTCTGGCATTATCAGAGCAGTTTCAAGCCGGAACTACATTCATATTCTGTATTCCCGTCGTCATGTTTTCACTCGTTTGTGGGTTGTACATCGAAAAACCGGTGTTTTCCCCCTTCCCGACACATCCTCTTTTTAATTAGGCCTGTATGTGCCTGTATCTAGGACTTTTCCCTGGAGTTGCCACGACAATTGCTTTTACCTGCTTTTGTCGTTCTTTTTTGTAATCAAAAATAGTTGCTTATTGAGGGTTGGAGGGATTTGCAGTTGATTCGTTCCGTCTACAAATGTTCAATAAACTAAAACATTATCGAGAGGGTCTTGTCTTATTGTGATAACACAGACTGTTACTGCTCATGTTTTTTCAGGGGTTTCGCATGTTCATATTATTTTTGTTGGCCTCAGCTGAAATGAAATGAAATTTTAAAAAATGTGCAATCGAAATAGGCAACTGTTATTTATGAGATCTGCAAAAAATGATGTTTCCCTGAAGGACCTGTGTACCAAAATTAAATTTCTTAATCAGTGAACTTTTAGATCAAATAATACATTTAGATTTTAATTTTTAAAGTTCGGTTTCGAGATTGATTACATTTACAAATGCCATATCCACTTCCTAGTAGAAGTATAGTTGAAAAGAACAATAGACATCGGGAAATACTGCTTGATAGTCCTTTGCTGAGCAAATAATGAGTGGGGCACCAGTCACAGTAATGTAAACTTAATGTTATTTTGTATGGTAACCTTTCTCTTTCTCGTTTAAGCAATGCTCATCTGGGCTTGGCAATTTGTGAATTAATTGTTGCGCCAACATCGTTTGAGTTACATACCACTCGTTTAAAGGCATACCGGGTCCCGTCGATTTCACCAAGCTCTTCCTCACTTGGGATTTTTAGGACATAAGACTAGTTAAAATTCCGTATCCAAAGGCATTAGGACGCATTGAACCCATCCTAAGTTATGACGAGTAACTCGTCCTGTAACTCGAGATAAGATTATTCCTAGCGTTTCGTGAAATCGGCTGCTAGACACTTTTAGTATTGTCAGGAAATACCAGTATTCCTACTTGTTATCACCCAACATGCGTAAAGTAACAAATCTGTGAAAATGTTGACCCAATATGAGACTTTGGAACGCTAGGTGGCAGCAGACATACCAGGTAAATTTCAAATGATTACGTAGTTCTGAGCATGCGCACATTACCGAGAACAATGGATTTTACCTGGTAAGTCTGCTGCCACCAAGCGTTCCGAAAGTCCCATATTGGTCATTGAAGTTGTACGAGAATAATGACAGAAAAGCACCCTTGTTGCACAAATTAATGTATTTGCTTTCAGATGCCCAATAAAAAGGTTCCAGGCCTGAAGTCTTTTATTATTTTTGAATGATAAATTACCTCATCTCTAAAACTACGTTACTTTGTAGAAAGCCGTTTCTAAGTTGTATTTATCAACAGCTCTCCGTTGCTCGTTATTAACAATTATTTTGAGTAATTACAAAAAGTGTACCGTACCTTTAAGACACATTTTTGAAAATGCATCTAGACAAACACGTCATCGATCAATTCTCGAAACTTTAATTATATTTCAGCTCCACTGTTACGTTCATGTTATACGTTAATGTTTTTGCTGAATGTTCGTTTGTAAATGTCGTTTTCATGACCTCCGTTATAGAGTGAGCCCAACTCTATATTGAATTATTTTATTACATGGCATGTCCTTCAAATGATCGGGTAATCAATTTACCACTGATTGAAATTTTGTACGAACACGAAGAGAAGACGGGTGTACCCGAAGAAGACGGAAACCCAGAACTATGTGTGCGACAGTTATAGTGTTCTTTGGAATGGATAGCTTACTTGGTACTTTTATTTGTCAAGAAATGGCATAAAGTTATGATTGTGTAAAGTTCACCATATTGTGCGCGGTAGATTAAACCGTGTGAGAGATTAACGAAACGATTTACTTTTGTTTATATTGTGAGCTTCTTTTAAAGACACTGGGGTCGATTTCACAAAGAGTTAGGACTAGTCCTAACTTAGGACTAGTCCTATACTAGGAGATATTATTAACATATGGCTAGTCCTAAGTTAGGACGAGTAACTCATCCTAACTCGAGATAAGACTAGTCCAAACCTACATTTGGTAACTGTCAAAGACCAGTATTCTCACTTGGTGTATCTCAACTTAAAATAACAAACCTGTGAACATTTGGACTAGATGGTTGTCGAAGTTGCGAGAGAGTAATGGAAGAAAAACACCATTGTCGTCGCAGAGGTCTCTTATTAAATTCAAATATTTTAGTGAGAAATTTAGTTCTTTCTCGAAAAAAACTATGTTACTTCAGAGGGAGCCGTTTCTCACAATGTTTTATACTATCAACAGCTCTCCGTTACTTGTTACCAAGTAAGTTGTTATGCTAACAATTATTTTTAGTAATTACCAATAGTGTCCATTACTTTAATCATCAAAGGTATGTCATTATTTTTACATTGATCATGCTTCAGGACATCACTATATTTCCGGGTCAGAAGTGACTCGTATGCGGGTCAGAATTAATCCATGTACCATTCGGGTCAGAATCAATCCACATCTGGGTACCACGCCACGGGAATTGGGACTCGACGATGCCGCAGTTTCGTGACTACCATAGCTACATTTTGACGGCGGATATTCTTATGGACGAGAATGGGACTTGAATCAAGTCTATCATTCGGGTTAAAACAAGTCTAAATCGAGGTCAAAACCATTATCCACAACCGAATCTATATAGACGTTCTGAACCCACAGCAGAGTGACCAAGAAATGGGTCATTTTGACTCGGGTGGGACAAAAAATAACCGGCTTCTTTTTAGACGCGGGTTATGGGTGATCCATATTAGATTAATTCAATATTAATCTCGTCAATGGTATCATTTCTAAATTCCTCCTCATGTTCACACCTCAAAGTTATTTCGCTATCGATTGTGCTACAAAGTCCGCTAACAAATCTCCCTTGAGGCCAGCGAACTCGTCGGCCAAAAGATTAGGAGCAAATAGCATTAACTTCTCGATCTCTTAATCATCTTGACCCCAGTTCTTGCACTTTTGGAGGGAAATTTCAGCTGAGGCAGGGTGTGACATTCTCTGAAACATCCTCAGAGATTGTTAAGAAGCAGGACGACATAGATTAATGATTGTTGAGGAGGGTAAGAATTTGTTTCTTCCTGTATTGTGAGTCTTTTTCCTTCCATTGTATTGATAAGATGGTTGTCTCAAATTATATGTGTATTCCATACACCACAAAATGTCATATCTTTTAGTTTTGGATGTGAGAGGAAAACTCCCATTAAAGGCAGAGACACTTTGTGTAATATTGCCAAAAATAAATGGTAGCATAAAAACTTACTTGGTAACGAGCAATGTAGAGTTGTTCCCTCTGAATAGTGTAGTTTTTTAGACTGAAGAGGTAATTTCTCACTCAATTATTAAAAGACTTCAGGCCTGAAGCTTTTTCTTCTTCTTTTTTTTTTTTTTTTTTTTTGGGGGGGGGGGCATCTGGAAGCACATGCATGGTGTGTGCAACAATTGTGTTTTTCTTACATTGTTCATTATTCTTTCATCTCCAATTACCATTAGAGTCGAAACTTTCACACATGTTATTTTATGCATGTTGGGATATACTGGTCTTTGACAATCACCAATACCAATGCCTTTAAGTAGAAACCCCCACGCAATGAAGCATATACTGAAAACCCAATTCACATGCAAGGCTCCGGTCTGTGGTGGGATTCGAACCGGGGTTCCACAAATGTGAAAGGTAGGGAAAGAAAACACCGAGACAACCTCATCTCATTTCATTCCATTCCAACCCATATTTCTGGACGATGCACCATGCGGAAGGATACTCGTACTCGAACAATAAACGTTTTCTTCCGAGATTTGACAGCAACTTATGTGTCTATGACATTGGACTATAGTCCGTTATCATGCTGCCTCCATCTTGGTCATGTTCCTCGTATCGGATAACAATAATAAATGCAAATAATCATTTTGCAAATAGGAACCAGACTATTTTGTTCTTCCAGCCTCGGTTTGGTAACATTGATTTAAATGGGAGAAATTCAAGATGGCTGCACCATGATAAAGGTCTATAGCGTTATTCACGCGTAAAAATAAATAAATAAACAAACCCTAACCCAAACAAAACAAAACACTTAAGCCTATCATCAGATAGTTTTAAACATATCAAATATTTACCGGAAAACTATAAAATATTCATGCCGAATTGTTGCAGCAGACGGTGTCAGCTGTGTTTTGCAAGGATGGTGAGCGATGTGAATACAGCATTGGAGCGCTTCGTTAATAAATTATAATTTGCCCACACTTCCGAAAATTCTGAAATGCACACTTGTCTCTTTTTATAAAAAGATAAAATAATCGCGTTATAATTAAAGTTATTAAATTGCTCCATGATAAACAGCCCTCTATAATGTCTGCATGTATAGTTTCCGCTAATAAATCATAAAGCTTTAACGGGGTCGTATGAAGTTGGTGAAAATGATATTAATATTATTTTTCGTTGTAAATTTTGTTCATTTACTCTTATGTATGAAAACAATAACAAAACCATGTATCACTCGCCTTTCTGGAGACAAAGACATAAATATTTGTTTTGTACAAAAAACACTATCTTTTTGGTGTTTTTCAATTGAACTTAAAGGCAGTGGACACTATTGGCAACTACTCAAAATAATTATTAGCACAGATCCTTTTTTGATGATGAGTAAGGGGAAGAGGTTGGTGGTCTAAAACATTGTGAGAAACGGCTCCCTCTGAAGTGCTATAGTTTTCGAGAAAGAAGTAATTTTCCACGAATTTGATTTTGAGCCCTCAGATTTAGAACTTGAGGTCTCGAAATCAACCATCTAAACGCACTCAACTTCGTGTGACATGGGTGTTTTTTCTTTCATTATTATCTCGCAAGTTCGATGACCTATTGAGCTCAAATTTTCACAGGTTTGTTGTTTTATGCATATGCTGAAATACACCAACTGTGGAGGCTAGTTTTTGACAATGTTACCAATAGTGTCCACTGCCTTTAAACCAATATTCAATCAAATTGTACCAAGTTGACTTTAATTAAAACTCCTCCGAAAGACTTGGAAGAATTTTCGCCTTCCAGAAACAAGATGTACTCACTGCATAATTTCAACAAGTTTTAGCAAAAAAACTTATACTTGGTAACGAGCAATGGAGAGCTGTTGCTAGTATAAAACACTGTGAAAAGGGTCTCCCTCTGAAGTAACGTAGTTTTTTTAGAAAGAGGTGTAATTGCTCACTCAAATATTAAAAGACTTCAGGCTTGAAGCCTATTGTTAGGCATAATGTTATGCACAAACACTAATATGCAACAAGGGTGATTTTTTTTTCTTTATTCTCTTGAAACTTCGATGGCCAATTTAGTCCAAATTGTCACAGATTTGCATATTTATGTTGGGATACACCAAGTGAGAATACTGTTCTTTGAAAATTACTAAATGTGTCCAGTGCATTTAAAGGCAGTGGACACTATTGGTAATTACTCAAAATAATTATTAGCATAAAACCTTTCTTGGTGACGAGAAATGGGGAGAGGTTGTTGGTATAAAACATTGTGAGAAACAGCTCCCCCTGAAGTGCCATAGTTTTCGAGAAAGAATTAGTTTTCCAGGAGTTTGATTTCGATACCTCAAGTTTAGAATTTGAGGTCTCGAAATCAACCATCTAAACGCACACAACTTCGTGTGACAAGGGTGCTTTCTTCTCTCATTATTATCTCGCAATTTTGATGACCGATTGAGCTCAAATTTTCACAGGTTAGTTATTTTATGCATATGTTGAGATACACCAACTGTGAAACCTCTTCTTTGACAATTGCCAATAGTTTCCACTGCCTTTAAGCTTGGGGTCCAACATTTACCATAATAGTGAGGTACACACGTACACGCTGTCATTAGAATACTGTAGGATATGTACAAAATAATAGACACTTACCTAAAGAACGAGGCGGCTAATACAGCGCGTGGGTGAGGAGCGTAGAGTGTATCACAGAATGACTGCTATCATCCGGCTTGTTCATCCCAGTCGTGGAGGCAAAGTCAACGATACACTACTAGAGATGCCCGACCTGTGTTTCCATTGCATACAACAACTGGTGTAATACCACCAACGCTAGCAGCAGGCTCGAGCCAAATGATTGGATGAATTTCCCGCTCTTAATATTGAGCTCCTCAGTCACCTGAAAACATATGCTCGAAGACTGGGTTATGGCTATAATTTAAACCCATCCTCTATATCATAGCCTTTGGATGAGGTCGATGGTGCGAGCATCACCTGCATGCTTCCAAATTATCTTCTTTAATGGCTTAGACCAGGCTAAGCTAAAGGCTTGGAATTGTTCTCTGATGGCATTAATATCTGTTGCTCAAACATCAACATTTTTGGCTCAAACTTCAACACTGTGAACAGGTTTTACATTACCACTCGTTAGTCTTCTATTTCGCACCATTGACTCTCCACGTCCCTAAAGGGCCAAATTTCACAGCGCTGCTATAAGCACAACAATTTGCTTAGCATGAAATGTCAATAGGATTGCCAACAATATTTCCATTTATTTCATATTGTTTGGTACTAGTATTCAGCTGTTGTTTGCTTAACATGAAAATCACGTGGAAATTTGGTTGGTAATACTGTTTTATCCAGGCGATGCTAGGCAAAATTGTGGGGCTTAGAAGCTCTATGAAATTGGGCCCTGGTCTGCAGTAGGTACTATAGACCGAAAACATGTTTTTTTTTTTTGTTTTTTTTTTAAAGCTCGTCACTTTTTTTTATAGCAAAGACAGGTTAAGTTCTTTTCCCGGACAGGCCCGATTGACATGGCATAATGAGCCTCTCTAGGCAGTAGACCCAACGACCAATAGGCTCGAAATCTCCAGTTAGAAAACACTTTCTACAGAGGTCAAGGTGGTGAATCGGTCAGGTGACATGGGGAGACTACGGAGCCTTGTGTTGCGTGATGTTTCAAAGGGTTTATGCACATGAGATGCATAATGATTGACAAGCAGGTACTCTTCAGATTGGACAGATGTCTATGTAAAATACCTGGAGTGTTTAGCTCAAAGCAATGTTTTCAGGGAAATTTCGTTAATGATACGTTGGATATGCTATTAAATAATGATCGTCTCCTAAAGACGAACATTATTTTCGTGGCATTGTTTTACTCGTTTCTCAAAAACTACAGCACCTCAGCTATACTATTTGAGTGAAGCTTTCTACAGTCATCATCTTTAAACTGTGTAAGTTTAATGTAAATCTATGGGCATTATGTTGTTTGTCGTTCAAAAAGTAGGCCTTACCAAACCCCTTAATTGAAATCAGGTGAATAAAAACAAAGTAATCACAGCGGTTATGGAGCCATGGTCACAAACAGAGCAAATCGCACACTTTCTAACTTTCTCATTAACTAAGAAAATTTCAATTAACAATACTCTGCATATTTCTGGTTGATTGCTAATTACCGCCCATTGTTGTATTGATGATGTTCTTTAGCAAGGCTATACGTGGTGATGGTTCAATTTAAAATTCACCCGGACAGTCAAGTCTTGTCATAAGAAATATATAGAGGGCATGAAGACAGAGTCAAGATTGGTAATTGATGTATATTTGTTTGTTTGTTGTTGCGGTGGTGAATAAGCTGTATATAGTTTCCAAGCAAGAGAAAGCCAAAATAAGGCGAATTTTGTTTTCGATGTTTGGTTTTTTAATAAAGTAGTTTATTGTTTACATTTGTATACAGTTTGCAAAAAAAAGGTCACTGATCGACAAGAAAAGTATAACAAACCCTGAAGTTTGCAGTCAAAGATAAAAAGTTTGTTTAAATATCGAACCACTACACGTGGGGATGGAATATTAGGCTCGATCTAACCGAACGGGGGCGCCCTTGTCTTTTAACCGAGCAATCTGAACGGCGAGCGTATTATTCGGCGAACCACTGCTCTCCATACCCAACCTCCATGGCTAAACCTTCCTCGATGGCCAAACTAAACCAAAAGCAGTTATCTAAAATTTTCTCAGCCTTTTGAAATCAGATGAGACATGTTAGCTTACAATTTCACTCATTATTTATTTATTATGAGGTGGGAGTTTTGAGTTATGATCCGCTATAACAATGAAAACATCACTGCATGACGATTATTGTGCAGTTCATAATCGTAGACGTTAGAGAGAGGTTGGAGTGTCAGCTTGGCGTTTATATCCCTCTGTTGGAGTTTGCCGAGTTCCCTTGACGGAAGATCATCTTAACAAACTCATAATTTTCAAGTAAAGGAGTTTCACGCTTGTCAGAGCGAGAAAATGTAGTTTTTGGAGGTCATGCTAGTAGTGTACACAATGATCTGTTTAAAGGAACACGTTGCCTTGGATCGGACGAGTTGGTCAAAACAAAAGCGTTTGTAACCGTTTTTTATATAATGCATATGGTTGGAAAGATGTTTTAAAAGTAGAATACAATGATCTACACAAGTTTGCCTCGAAATTGCGTGGTTTTCCTTCTACTGTGCGAACTAACACGTTCGGCCATTTATGGGAGTCAAAATTTTGACCCCCATAAATGGCCGACGTGTTAGTCGACGAGGTAAAGGGAAAACCACGCAATTTTAAGGCATGTTTGTGTGGATCATTGTATTCTACTTTTACAAGATCTTTCCAGCCATATGCATTTTATAAAAAACGGTTGCAAACGCTTTCCAAAGACCAACTCGACCGATCCAAGGCAATGTGTTCCTTTAAACGCTGATATGCCTTCGCCTAAAAGTCACTGCCATGTCACACTGAATACAATGTACACTGTCTATAATTGTTGAGAAAACAACAAGCTGCCCCGATTTTCATCAAGAAAGTAAATCCTAGAGAGGTTGCAGCGGGTCCCCAACTACATTCAAAATGTTTTCTTGGAGAGGACAAATTATCCAGCCATTCAACTTCGAAGGGAATCCCTTCCCTAGCTTATTTTCAACAGCTCGTGTGTGCTTCAATCTTACCAAGTAAATTTTGTTGCAAACTATTTTTGGAGTAGGCTATTAAAGACAATGGACCTCTCAACATATAATGCATAAAATAACAAACCAACCTGTGACTTTGAGCTCGATTGGTCATCAGAGTTGCGAGATAACTAAACACCCTTGTCACACGAAGTTGTGTGCTTTCAGATGCTTGATTTTGAGACCTCAAATTCTAAACTTGAGGTCTCGAAATCAAATTCGTGGAAAATTACTTCTTTCTCGAAAACTACGTCACTTCAGAGGGAGCCGTTTCTCATGATGTTTTATACTATCAACCTCTCCCCATTAGTCGTTACCAAGTGAGGGTTTATGCCGATAATTATTTTGAGTAATTAAACTTACTTGGTGTGCACAGGGAGGTCACAGATTGCCAAGAATGCTCAAAAAACGAATGTGTACAAAAAACTGGTTGGTATAAGAAGAAAAGCTTTGACTTTCAACTCTTTGAATTACAAACGAAAATTGCGGTTTGCACTTTTATTGGCTTGTGATTTTCTCCCTGTTTAGTATACTGTAGAGTGTCATGGCCGAGTGGTTAAGAGCATCGAGTTCAAGTTCTGGTGCGTTTTCACCGGAGTGTGGGTTCGAATCCCGGTCGTGACACTTGTGTCCTTGAGCAAGATACTTTACTATAATTGCTTCTCTTCACCCAGGGGGAATAAATGGGTACCTGCGAGGGTAGAGGTTGATATTGTGAATGAAAAAGCCTTTGGAGCGATATAAACTGTTGTCCAGGTTGTATACTCCCAAGGGAGCTGAGAAACATTAAAAAAAAGGGATGTTATTGGCCCTATGACCAGGGCACTAATGTAAAGCGCTTAGAGAATTAAGTGTTAGTTATTAGGCGCTATATAAATCGAAAGTTATTGTTATATTATTATAATTATGTACCATACGGGGCTCTTGGTAATAGGATTTGCTCATCAGTTATTTCCAGTGTCTGCCTGGCGCATAAACACATCAGTTGACCTCTATCACGCCACAAGATGGCGCTATTTAAGGCTACCATTGAAAACACCTTTGGTTGTCAAAAGACCAGGTATATTCACCTAGTGTGTTTATGCATAAATCAACAAATCTGTGCAAATTTTGACTCAAATATTGGTAATCGAAGTTGGAAGGAAATAGTGAAAGAGAAGTAAACCTTGTTGTACAATTTGTCTGGTCCATGTATTGGCAGCTAAAGGGACAAAACCCCTCACTGGGGTGTAAACGGGAGGGGGGGGCAATAATTGAACCTTGATCAATTTTTTATATATCATGTAGGATTGCTTCTGGTGGGGACGGAATTTTGCCGGTCTGCCCTTGTTTGGACGCTTAACAATGATTATTTTACGTTGTTGGATGGTTGTTTGTATAGACGTGATAGAAGTTGAAAATAATCCATAGTACTTTTTACGGACATGATCAACTCTTTAGTGGGTTGGGGAGGGGAGGCTAATTATAGCACAAAATGCGACAGTTCGGATGTTTATTTAATCAGATCGGCAAAAAGATCTTGATTTGTACCGATCGATGACTTGAGGCCAATATTTCACGGAACTCTTGAAGGCAGTGGACACTATTGGTAATTACTCATTTTTTGTTAGCATAAAAACCTTACTTGGTAATAATAATAATAATAATAATAATAATAATAATAATAATAATAATAATAATAATAATAATAATAATAATAATAATAATAATAATAATAATAATAATAATAATAATAATAATAATAATAATAATAATAATAATAATAATAATAATAATAATAATAATAATAATAATAATAATAATAATAATAATAAGGTAACAAGCAATGGAGAGCTGTTGATATAAAACATTGTGAGAATTAAAAGCAGAGAATATTGCTGATGATGTCTGCTAAGCAGCATTGAGCTAGATACCGGTCATACATTAATTACATGACATAGAAGTTTAGAACCTTATTGTAGTAAGCGCACTTCTTATGATAAGCTCTTTCTTTTTTGCATCTCTAGAATTTAGGCCAGTGGAAGTCACTTATATATTTAGTACATTATATATTTTAGTATTAGTTAAACAAAATAATGAACAACTTTGAAAAAGCAACTTTCCGCTTATGCTACTTATTATTGCGTAAGCAGTGATGTCATCGACCTAGTTTAATTTTGAACTTCTTGGCTGCGCGGCTTTCTGTTAATACAAACTGGTGCCCCGTCCCGTCCCGTATCCAACGGGTGACTCATTCGACCCGGGCCCCTGGTGTCCTAGTCTGAATTCGTGTAAATACAATTCAATATTGTTAACAATGGTGTGGCGGTTTGGGTTTTATGCGTCATACATGTTTGTTGGTCCGAGCAGAGAGAGTTTGTGTGCGCGTGTCATCAACTTTAGATGGAAATTGGATGACGTCACCGCTATACTAGAGATCTCCGCGAGTCACTCACACTGCGCAGACTCAGGAAGTGGGTGGCCATTTTGCGAGTGCACTGAGGGCAAACATTGTAAATGCAGTCAGCACCGGGTGACACTTGCATTAGTGTATTAATTTTAACCGTTTAAAAGCGAGTTTTAAGTTTATTTCTGATCATTGGCACACTGATAAAGGCCTCAAGATGGGTAACCATGGAATGGAAGATCTTATACCCATCGTGAACAAGCTTCAAGATGCTTTTGCAACCATCGGACTTGGGAGTTCCCTGGACCTGCCACAGATTGCCGTAGTGGGCGGGCAGAGTGCCGGTAAAAGCTCCGTGCTGGAAAATTTTGTTGGAAGGTAATTTTACGGAAAAGATTTTACGGCTAAAGTCCAAGTTCGAACCCGATGATTGCTTGGCAATCTACAGTATTGTATCTTATTCGCCACTGTTTCCCCGATTATGACCAAAAACATAATCTTAACTGGATAAGATACAATAATTTTTGTGGTCATGTCTTATTTATTAGGGTGCCTATTTTTTTAATTTTAATGCAATCAATAATTCATTGTTTAACTTTGGTATAATAATATCATTGTTAATATTTAATGAGTAAGGGCCTACGTTAACTTAAACCGTGGTTTCAGCATCTGTTTTGACTAACATTCATCAATGTTATTGTTTAAAATTAAACTATGTAGCCTAACTGAGGTATATGCATATTGTTTTTGCAATTTTAATATTTCCATCACTACACTAATCATATCAGGGGGATATACTAATTTAGTAATTAGAAAGAGAACAGTTGAAGTGTCAATTGGACATTGTCTGTATCCTGCCACTAATTTTCACTGGTTATGAATTAAAATAGTATCTAGTTTACTCTCAAACGAGGTATTCCTGTTTGCATAGTAGGATTTGAAACTTTGCATGGTTGTACTTGAATAGTTGCGATAACGTAACCCTCCTCCCGACGGCCTAGCCGGAGGGTTACGAAGCATCGATTTGTAAAGGGCGAAATGGTCTAGTCGACAAATTTTTCAGTTTTTACCACTTTCAAAAATCATGACACAAATTCTCGGAACACGAACTTAATCCTCAATGTCAATCAATAACACTCAAAAACACAATTGAGAAAATATGTCTAAGAAATAGGACAAAAACTTACCAGATCCCGGAGCGAAACAGTCCCAAATTTTCCAGGTTCTATTTTAAACCTGTCGCATCGCCATTTTGCAACTTCCCGACATGTTGAACGCTTTATTTTTTTGGTCACCAAGGGCTGAACCACAGGTACCAGCCAATTGAATTGATAACCTGCCAAGCCGCGGCTGAGTTGGACTAAACCATTCTGTAAAAGGGGTGTAATAAGGCATTGCGTGTGCGCTGTCCATTTACTATGCCCGTCGTTCACTCATATAGCGTCCACGCACTGTCGCAATGCCTTGTAACACCCCTTTTACAGAATGGTTTAGTCCAACTCGGCCGCGGCTCGCCAGGTCGTCATATCAATTGGCTGGTACCTGCGGTTCAGCGCTTGGTGACCCAAAAAAAGCGTTGAACATATATCGGGAAGTCACAAAGTGGCGATGCGACATTTCAACCTGGGACATTTGTGACTGTTTCGCACAGGATCTGTTAAGTTTTTGTCCTTTTTAAAAAAATATTTTCTCAATGGTGTTTTGAGTGTTATTCGTTAGATATTAAGTTCGTGTTCATAGAGTTTGTGCCATGATTTTCGAAAGTGGTAAAAATAGAGCAAATCTGTTGACTACGTCAAAATTGTATGTGTTTGACCATTTTGCTATTTACTATTCGAGCATGCTTCGTAGCCCTACAGTCAGGAGGAGGGTTACGTTACTAGAACTTGAAGTAAACTAAAAAGTTTGCGGTAACAGGGAATGATTTTGTCCAGCAATATTGCATTGCAAAATATTTTTACTGGAAATTTTTGCTTTCAAAGAATGCGACCATTGATTAGCAAATTATGATTTTTTTAGTAGCAACTGAGACATTTTGCGGAGCATTTTGCTCTTCTATACAAGGGGAATGATTCTCTTGAAAACACCATTTGAATAACTCTTTGGAGTAAGTGTTGGTGCTGAAAAGAAACACTACAAAACAGAAATTCACATAGTGTGAGGCCTGGAATTTCATCTTTGAAAGGGCAAGGCCATTTTCATTTTGCAAAGGGCACTTCCATTGGAAAATCTTAACGTCAGTGGGAAACTTTTGAAGGGGCACCAAGGCCAAGACCAGGGGCAACGGAGGCCATGGCCTCTGGCCTGCAGGTAATAGACCTTTATCACTGTGTGGTCATCTTGATTTTACTCCAGTCCAACTCATTGTAACCAACCTTGCTACCATGGGCAGTGCGCCGTATCACCCGCTAGCTCTGCAGACGTCTGTGACCAATATGGTGACAGCGAGATTAAGGTACATGTATATTCCAGGCGAGTGGTGTTACCACAGTTTACTATCAGTCTTAACTCGGCATCCTATTTGTCTTTTTTCTATACAGAGACTTCCTTCCTAGAGGATCAGGTATTGTAACAAGAAGACCACTCATCCTCCAGCTCAACCAATCCAAAGCAGGTTTGTACACAACTAAACAAAACTCAAACGGATGAATGTACTGTTTGCATGTAAACAAATATCCCCAAAACATCATGTTTAAGGCCCTATACTTGTTTCGAAATTGTCAAAGACCAGTGTTCGTACTTGGTGTATCCCAACATAAGCGCAAAATAACAAGCCTGTGAAAATTTGAGCTCAATCGGTAGTCGAAGTTGCAAGAAAATGGTGAAAGAAAAACACACTTGATGGACGAGTTTGTGTGCTTTCAGATAGGATTAAAAGACTTCTAGCTAGAAGTCTTTTATTATTTAAATGAGAAATTACCACTTTCTCAAAAACTACGCTACTTCAGAGGGAGTCGTTTCCCACAATGTTTTATACTATCAACTAGCTCTTCAATGCTCAGTATCAAGTCAATTTTTAAAGGAACACGTTGCCTTGGAACGGACGAGTTGGTCAAAACAAAAGCATTTGTAACCGTTTTTTATATAATGCATGTGGTTGGAAAGATGTTTTAAAAGTAGAATACAATGATCCACACAAACATGCCTCGAAATTGCGTGGTTTTTCTTCTACTGTGTGAACTAACCCGGTCAGCCATTTATGGGAGTCAAAATTTTGACTCCCATAAATGGCCGACCGTGTTAGTCGACGAGGTAAAAGGAAAACCACGCAATTTCGAGGCATGTTTGTGTGGATCATTGTATTCTTCTTTTACAACATCTTTCTACCCATATGCATTTTATAAAAAAACGATTACAAACGCTTTTCAAAGACCAACTCGACCGATCCAAGGCAATGTGTCCCTTTAAGTTAACATTTGTTTTGAGTAATTACCAAACGTGTACCTTCCCTTTAAAGGCAGTGGACACTAAATTGGTGGTTACTCAAAATAATTATTAGCATAAAACCTTACTTGGTAAACAAGTAATGGGGAGAGGTTGATAGTATAAAACTTTGTGAGAAACAGCTCCCTCTGAAGTGACGTAGTTTTCAAGAAAGAAGTAATTTTCCACGAATTTGTTCTTCAGACCTTAGAATAAGATTTTGAGGTTTTAGAAATCAGGCATCTGAAAGCACACCCCTTCGTGTGACAAGGTTTTTTTTCTTTCATAGTTATCTCGCAACTTCGTCACCCGATTGAGCTATAAAAAAAAATAAGTTTTTACATGCTAAAGCAAGTTTCATCTCCCGATCACTGAGACAAAAATTATTTTCACGACATGGTTTTACTCATTTCTCAAAAACTACAGCACCTCAGCAACTAATACTTTTAGGCAAGCTTTCTACTATCATTATCTTCAAAGTGTGTAAGTTTAGTGTAAATCTGTAGACATGGTGTTTATTGCCCTACAAAAAGTACTGGCTCCGAAAACTGACTGCTTTAGGCATACAAAAAAGGTTGTTAAAAACTTGTGAGCGCTGTAGAGCACTTGTAGGGTTCTACAAGGGAAACTGAATGGATACATTTTAAATAAATGTTGGTTGAACAAAGACATTTACAAGAGTTGGATTTCAATCAGTGACCTCCGGATTAACCTCTACCAACTGAGCTATCCAGCTCTAATTTTCGTGGTCTTCCTATTTTGTCAATATCTTTGTATGAGGTGCCATTCAGAAGCCATGCAACCTGACAACCTGTTAATGCCTGTAAACCAGGGCATGGGCAAAATTTGGATGGACATGTTTTGGATTGAAATTATTCGTAAAAAAAGAACAACCTTTTCAATTCAAATGCCAGAACAGACCAACTTGTACTAAAAGTTGAACTAAATGTAATAAGATGATCAATGCGGTAATTGGGGTTTTCCCCTTACACTGTGTTATAAGCACTGCATACTAGTGCTGTCAAAATTTGATGGGGGAAACATTCACAAGCTGCTTGGGTGGGATTCGGACCATTGATTCTGGGCTTTTATTTTGGGGTAACATCCACAAGCTGTTATGGACTTGCAGCTCAAGATTTCTACATATTTTTTGGGTACAATGAGTCCAAATGGGAAGACAAAATTGATGTACATACATAGCCTATACAATACACTGCTACATGTATTTTTTTAACAAGCACTAAGTGAACATTTATCTCATTTGTGTTGTGGGTAAGTGTACTTCAAAATTTAACAGAACTGAAACTAAGAGATACTTGTCACACTGTGAGTCAACATTTTAACTGCGCATTTTAGTTGATGACATTATTTTTTTCAAAATACTAAACCATTAAGCCCTACATTCATACTTCATGCAATTTGAAAACTTGGAAGAATTGCCCTGTGCTTGACTCCTGTGAAATATTCACAGCGAAAAACAGCCATGTGCTGTCAAAATTCGCTCCGTATTCGCAGGAAGTATGAATCAGGCTTTAAGGCCCGGTCACACTGACCTCGATAACGAGAACGAGAACGTTAACAATGCACGCCTTTGATTAGTGGAAAAAGCGTGCGCGAAATCTGCGTGGAGCAATTCAACCAATAGCATGCGTTCTCTTTGCGTTGTGATAGTTATCGTTTCTTATCGCTGCAGTGTGATTCGGCCTTTAGACAGCTGGGTATTTTATTTTTCAATTGAAAAACACAAGACTACGGAACTTGCGTACAGTCTTGAGTTTATTGGCCTTATGCTAAAATCAGTGGCCTTGGGCTTGGGTCCAGTCTAAAATTTGTGCACAGATTATCCGTGCATTCTAGAGCAAAGGTCTTAATAGTTTAAACCATAGTCATGCCTGGTATTGCTAAGCTTGAAGTAAAATGTTCAGGGACATGTCATGTTTGATAGCATGGTACAACTTTCTTACTTCCTGGTTTAAATGTCAACCAATGTCATCTAAACAGTAGATACTGTCACTGAATGTAAACTGTGTAAACATGAGGTCTTTATTAAACATGTCTGCATTATGGTGTGAAAAGATTAACTAGTTCCTGTATGGTACATGTATAGTGTAAGAATAATATTCTTTACATTACACATAGATACATGTACATGGACTGCAAACAAAAAAATTCAGAAACATGTTTTTTGAGGCTCAGCCCAAAGCTCAACAAGTATATGATTGCTAACTTTACTCCAGTACTCATGTTTGTGAATCTTCCAGAACTCTTTTCCTTGGCCCTTGGCCTCATGCGTTATATTTTTCCCTTCTATGTTACTGTTGTGTTATAAACTGATAATATTACATTCATAACCAAGTGAATAATAGCCCTTGAATGCTTTGTCTAGTTATCCAATAACACTTAAGGCTTATCAATGTGATCAAATACCATTTCTCTTAATGAAAACTATTGGATAGACTAAAGCCTGGTTTCAAACTTCCTGCGAATGCAAATTTGCTGTCAAAACTCTGTTTTCGCT
This sequence comes from Asterias amurensis, assembly GCF_032118995.1. Lineage (NCBI taxonomy): Eukaryota > Metazoa > Echinodermata > Asteroidea > Forcipulatida > Asteriidae > Asterias > Asterias amurensis. The sequence goes on from NC_092662.1 coordinate 12,516,670, forward strand.
GCAAATATTCGCAAGAGTTGAGCACAGCTCGAACTATTCTTTGCAAATTTGTGTCGTCAACATTAGTATCGCATTCGCAGGAAATATGAACTGAGCTTTACAATACATGATACAAATCTTCCCTGTGGGTTTGCACTCATTTCCACAACCCATTGCTGCGTACACATACTGTGCATGTGCAGTATGTACAGTACCACAAAATTACAATGAAGTATACAGGTACACCATTGATACACAAGTGATTTTACTTAAAGATGGAGTTATCTTTTTTTGAAAATGGAATTAATGTTTTTGTCCTCATAATTTCCATCCACCTGTCTATCCACTGCCTCCACACAAATAGAAGGAAAATAAACAACCCTGCCTCCTTCCCCTGAAAAAGGGGGGGGGGAAGAAGAAATGCATTGTACATGTACGTATGTACAATGGTTTGGTTTGCAAGTGGTGTGGTCTGTACTGCAGTGCATTTTAATGAATCGTTCAGGTAATTAGGTTTTGTCACATATGACCTACATGTACACTGTAACACAAGTAAACCAGTGCTTAATGACACACATACAGAAGCTGACAATTATTGCCAATTTGCAATGCTTAAAGGGAGGGTATACCTTTGGCAAATACTCAAAAAATTAATGAAAATTAAAAAAGTGCTATCTAAGATGCGCTGCAGCTGTTGGTAATGTATTTGAGAAATGATTCCCTTCTGAAAGATATGGTTTTAGAGAAATTGAGTAACAATTATTTCTGGGAAACGCTTTATGTTTGAACGATTCTCAGATTGCATTCTAGTTACAAACATGACAGACGGAATAAAATTCCTTCTGCACGGTTAAACCACTCCTGAATTTTGGCAATATCTCAAAAACTACTTTTTTAGAAATGAAATTTCCACACGTTTTTCTTATAGGATTAAAACTATTGAACGGTTACAAAAACAATGGTTTACTTTGCCTATCATGTAACCTGCTTTAAGCTGCAATTTATTGGCAGGGAATTTTGTACTAAGCCTGCCTTATAGGAAATCAATACACTCCGAGGCACTGAGGTTATACAGCCTGGTTCCTGTATCGGTACAGTTACAGTGTAGGTCTACACAGTGAACCACAGAGAAAAAAAAATTTATCTCTATATGATTGAACAATGTACACGGGGTGCTGATAGACTGCATTTACAATATGCACCCTCATAATATTGACTTCTGCACTGTGTATCCTGATGTACGTGTGTGGAGTGATTGGATTTTATCTCTGAAGACGAAGAATATTATATTTCTTGACTTGTACAGAGTCTGAAGCTACAGAATGGCTACACAATGGCTACAGAATATTCCATAGAATATTTAGAATTGAGATTTTTCAATATTGGCATACTATTTCAAATAACCCAGGGCTAGACTTATACACTTGCCTGCGGCCAGTGATTTCAATGTCGGGCCTGTAAGCTCAAGTCAGACGGTTTTGGGGTTCTCAAAAAAAAACATAGCACCCACAGAATTGCTGTGGTGCCCTTCTCCACATAGAAGTGCCCCTTACCTGCGGAAAATTGCTGTGCCCCTTCAATCACAAATTCAAAGCCTGTTAAAAAAAATGTACATGTTCATATTATGTTATTATAACGTTGATCTGTAATGCCTTGCACTTGTACAGGTAGGCCTACTTTGTGCGGGTGTTTTTGTTCGATAGGGTATTTAGGGGGTTTACTCTTTAGTGCTGCAAGATAAGATATACAGAGTCAAGTATAACTCGTGTACATGTACATATTTGGATTTTAGGGACATGGCGACCAAGTTTTCTAACTAGGTTCTTTAGCCTTTTTTATTTTGTATTTTGTTTCTACTTCCTTGATTTACTTTAAATGGTTTTGATACCTTTTGAAGATGAAGTTTTCAGCCATGACACAAATCCCTACCAACTATGAATAAAGATGTACATAATAATAATAATAATAATAATAATAATAATAATAATAATAATAATAATAATAATAATAATAACAACCGTGTTTATAATGCGCCTTTTGCCAAAGGATACAAAGCGCCAGGTATTATTACTGCAAGGAGTGGGGCGAATTTTGAGATATAAGACCTAATCATTAAGCACCATGTTATGGTTTACAAGGTGATGTGGCGCAGTATGCTGCCAATCCAGCCAGGAACACCGGGGCGAACCCCTTCTCTTTTCGATAAGTGCACTGGGTTCTTTTACGTGCGTTTACACAACACATGGGACCAACGGCTTTACGTCCCATCCGAAGGACGAAGCAATGGTTATGTGTCTTGCTTAAGGACACAAGTGTCACGGCTGGGGATTCGAACCCACACTCTGCTGATCAGAAACACCAGAGTTTGAATTCGGTGCTCTTAACCACTCCGCCACGACACTCCCACGACACATGTGTAGATTATATAAATTACCTGTAAAAGATTCAGCTTCATTAGTCAAGTTTTTTAGAACAAAATGTGTAAATCACAGAGCAATGTTTTCAGGAGAGTCACAAAAATCTGTTGTACTTGCTCAAATAGTTTTCGTCTCACTGAGACGGAAATATTTTTGTGACATTGTTTTACTGATTTCTCACAAAAATACGGCACCTCAGCAAATAATATTTTAAGGGAAGCTGTCTACCATCATCATCTTCAAACATGAAAATCTGTGGACATTTGTGTTGTACAAAGAGTACTCTAAGACATTCTAGATGTTTACATCTTCCAATGAGGCTGCCCCTTAAATGTCTTTTTAGTGTATAATTTACATACAGTATGTATTTGTACATATTCTATACTCTTTAGGCCAGTAAACAACAAAAACTCCGTCAGCATGTTCAGGAACAAATGGCGAGTCATCAATTAAATGAGTGGGAGGAGAGAAGTTTTCAGATTTGCAGCTCTAAGGCTATGGTGCTCCCTATCTGAAACTTTCAACCCTGCATAAAAAAGCTTTTTGTTAACTCGACGTTCTACTTGCAGTATGTGCTGTCATTTATGATTTATTGTTTTGTTTTGGGATGGGTTTTATGAGTGCCGCTTGCAGAAAATACCGCCGCTCTTGTTCTTATTCTATGTCTGGAAACATTTGTGCAAAGTTTTGTTCTTAATATCCAAAGTGGTGTGCACTTAATTTACTAAATACATCCATTTTTCAAATTTCTCCATGCAGAATATGGTGAGTTCCTTCATTGCCGGGGCAAGAAGTTCACAGACTTTGATGAGATCCGGAAGGAGATTGAAGCAGAGACGGACCGCATCACCGGGAGCAATAAAGGCATCTCAGCCGTCCCTATCAACCTTAGGGTCTACTCCCCTCATGGTCAGTACTAAGCCCCACCCTCCGTACATCCCTCCCTGCCCTGTGCTTTAGCCTAATTATTCTTTCTTAAATTTTCTTGTCAAATTTTTAACTAAATTGATTATATGTAGACAGCACTGTATACTCTGTACTTCCCCAAGTTATGTGAAAACAAATTACACACATATTACTCGGGTGGAATTCAAACCCACAACCTTTGCAATTCTAGAGCAGTGTCTTACCAACTAGACCACCAAGATTGAAAAACCAAGATTAATATCCTTTATCCCGATGCAAATTTATTATCTATTAAATGAAGGCCTGATACTTCACGGAGGCAACGAAGGCAATTGCCTCCATGCCTCCATGGTCATTGCCTTGGTGCCCTTGAAATGTTCCAGTAGAAATTTACAATTTCCTCATAGGGTGCCCTATACCAAGGAGAAAATGCCTTGGTGCCCTTGCTGTTTCGAATACGAAGCATACAGGCCTGTAAATGTATTGTGTTATCTCTGGGCACCCTCTGGGAAACTGTGTGCAACTGAAACAAATAATTGAAGTTAGAAATAAGGCTTGGAACAAAGTAAGCTTGGGCGATATCACGATATTATCGAATATCGCGATATTAATTTGGAAACGATTTCGATATCGGATGGATTTGGTTTTAATCGAAATATCGATATATCGCGATAATATCACGATAATCGCGATATATCGCGATATCGATTAAATATCGCGATGTATTTGCTAGCTGAGACATCTTGCACCCCATAGGTTTGGAGTAAAACCAGAAGAATAGGTCATTAGAACACCTCTCTTACACTATGACTGTCTCTTCTACAACTTTCACTTGGAGTTTGAAGACTGATGATGTCAAATTTAATTAATCGCGATTATATCGAATATCGCGATATATTGTCAGCGATATATGTTGAATAAAATAAATCCATACCGCCCAAGCTTAGTACAAAGAGACCACAAAAGCCTCTGTTCCCCGGTCTTGGCCTTGGTGCTCCAAAAGTTTCCCATCTCAAAATAAAAATGGCCTTACCCTCTCAATGAATAAGACAATCAGTCTTTAACCATAGTGGGGAATTATGGTTCTAGTTTGAATCGGTCAGCTTTTAGATTAAACTAGACAATGATGTTGTAATATGTAAGACAGTGCTCTAGAATTGCAACGGTTGCGGGTTCGATTCCCACCCAAGCAATATGCCTGTGGCTTTTGTTTTCACAGAGCTCGGAAAAGTACTGAGTATACAGATGGGTGTTTACTATATGGGTGAAACCAAAATTAATAACCTTTGATATCGGTATTAAAATACATCAGTGAATTTTTCTATGTTTCTTTTTAGTGTTGAATTTGACGCTGATCGACCTCCCTGGTATGACGAAGGTACCAGTTGGTGACCAGCCAGCAGACATTGAAGTACAGATCAGATCAATGGTAATGGAGTTTGTTATGAAAGAGAACTGTCTCGTTCTTGCCGTCTCCCCGGCTAACACGGACTTGGCCAACTCTGATGCCCTGAAAATAGCCAAGGAGGTCGACCCCTCAGGTAAAGAATAAAAGATTCAAATAATCAAAACAAATTGGCGCGTTTTACAATAACCGTCTCAATGAGCTTTACATTAGTGGTCATTGGACCAATAACAATCCTTAAATCTTCCTCAGCTCCCTGGTGAGTATATTATAAGTTATCACACAAGCGCGAGTGGAATACGGAAAAATATAGCGCGTCTGCGTCCCATATCCAACGAGGCCGAAGGCCGAGTTGGATAATGGACGCAGATGCGCTATATTTTTCCATATTCCACTCGCGCGCGTGTGGTAACGTATTTATCTTCAAGCAAACTTGGCGCGTGACATAGAACACACAAGACGCATGGTAGTGATATTAGCCGTGCAATATAGGTTTTTATCACCACTCCATTCTGCCAATCTGATTGGAGGATTAGCGCGTACTTGAAGATAAAACCTATTACGGGCAAACGTAGTGCTCCGAAGGCTTTTTCATACACAACATTATCCTCTACCCTCGAAGGTACCCGTTTATATCTCTTGGTGAAGAGAAGCAATTATAGTTAAGTATCTTGCTACCAAAGTACCATGACCGATATTCGAACCCACACGCCGATGACTTAACCACCAGAATTTGAACTCATTGCTCTTAACCACGACAACCTACAACAGATGAACAATAAAGCCTGGTCCATTCTTCATCTGAAAGCAAGGAGAATTGCCTTTGACTTGAGTCTTGAATAGACTGGTGCTCTTTACTGTGTGGTTTATTGTCAGGGTTTCTGCACTCACTTTTTGTAAGGGCAGAGGCACCAAGGCATTTCCTACTTGGTAAAGGGCACCCTATGAGGAAGTTATTCATTTGTACTTTCAAGGGCACCAAGGCAATGACCAGGGGGCACGGAGGTAATTGCTTTCGTTGCCTACATGAAGTATCAGGTCTGGGCTTTAATCACTTTGGCACTTTACGCTTACACACAATATATAAAAACTTGCTATTCCTCTGCAGCTGATGTGGAAGTTTACTGTAACCGTAATTGAATCTTGAATTGCCTCAAGCAACTACTTGCATCGGATCCTCTTCATGATTATGCAAATGAGCGATATTTGCTCCTGACTTTCATTTCTTGTGGGACGGAATGCCTCTACGCCGCACTAGGAATTAATATATGCGAATATAGGCATGCAGCGACACTTTATAAATAACTAGTTGGAATTAATATGTGATGAATAAATGTTTGACAGTTTGCAGTCGATGGTAAATACTCATAACAATAATATGTCAATAGCTGATTGACCAATACTATTTGTAATGCATCAGCAGTATTCAAGGATGAGTAGTGGCTACATGTACACCACTTTAAACAAAAGAGAAACATCTATTTTTCTCCCAGCATACCAAGTGTTCATTTAATCAAATTTTGGGGGTCTGAAAAAAAAAACGGGGAAAAAACCAAGATGTTGGCACCATGATAAAGGTCTGCGAAATTTTCCTGTATTATTGTGTAAGAAATATTGTTGAGAATATCCACTTGTGCTTGAAAAAAACATTATTATTGTTGTTAGGAAGGGAAGGTGTGGGGCTACTAAACAGTTTCCTTGGTACATGCTGTATTTGTTTTTTATAAAACTGCATCAAAAACCACCAGAGAGCACCTGCAGTAGCCTGAGCTTTTAGGCCCCGGCCAAGACAGACTTCGCGCTGCGCACTCATGTTGTGTGCTATGCACACAATGTTTCTATTTTTTGTAGTGATTTTAGGTTGCACTCCAACTTTTCAGTTTGCACTCCCATTTTTCAAATTCCTCGCTAAGACACCGTATTATACATATATCTGTAAAGCAAATGTTTTGATTCATTTTTTATTTGTGTAATTATTGTCTATGGCCAGGTACACGCACAATTGGTGTGATTACAAAACTGGATTTGATGGATGACGGAACTGACGCGCGTAATATTCTGGAGAATAAACTGTTACCACTACGCAGAGGTAAGAACAGGCCATCATGTTATCTTTTTCCGCAAAACGAAAACTTAAACAAATCCCACATTTTTGGCAGTTTGTGTTTTTACACATTGTTGTGTTTTTCAAATTCTGGATGTCATTATTGGCACCAATATTTTACATCAAGTTTCAAGTCATGAATGTAATTGTTGCATAAGTACACTCAATACAACAAGGTCAGTACCAATTTACAGTGTTGAGATATCACAAAATGTGACCCACTCTGTGAAAATGAGTCAGATGTCGCCCAATGCAATTATGGACAGGTTAATGTGGAAACTGGTTTTTATTTTTTTATTTTTTTTTTATTTTTTTTTTATTTTTAAGATCTTAGTTGCATAGTTATCCTTTAGAACACTTACTTTTAGGCAATAAAGCTATGAATGAATACAACAATTTTGTAATCAAACTTATGTCTAATTTGTATCCTTTTGCACACAATGGTAGTTTAAAATATCATTTTACTTGTAATTCGTTCTTCACAAAAAGTGGTGTAGTGGCTAATTTCAAACGGGAGTAAATCAGCAACGCAATACACCCCAAAGCTTAGACACATACCAAATTACTGCTGCTTATGTGTTCTTTCCAGCCATGCATATAACTCAATTCTTGAAATTGCCTACATCTGACTCATTTTCACAGAGCGGGTCACAAATAGCCAATTTAAAACTACAAATTTTTCATTGAAGTGAACAGTGTTGGCACAGTGTCAACAATTATTGCAAAAACTATTTACAAAAAGACCAATGTATGACCTACCTGTAGATTTAAGTTATCACTTTGATTAATCTATTTTTCCAGGGACAACTGCTTTTGTACGCATCTGAAATTATTCTTTTCCAGAAAGGCGTTTGTGAAAATGTGAACAATTGTTGACTACTGGCATGATGTACATTTACACATGATGTTCCTTTTGTTCAGCCATCTGCTACGTTGATACATGTACATTTATGGGAAAGTTCACTTTGTATCTGTGTTCTACAAATTTATATACCTTTGGCTTTTTCCAGTTGTTTTCATGGAGTTTTTTACTGCAACAATTATTACTCTTAAACCAGGAAACCAGTGCTCAATACTAGGCCTGGGCGAATTATTCGAATATCCGGTTAATGGCGAATAGGTTTTCCTATCCGTAACCGCGAATGCCTTTTTTTTCTTAACCGGATATCCGCATAGGGCGCAAATACCTCTGTACAAACCGGATAATTCTGTAATAACAACCGAGTAACCGGATATTCTTTAACTATCCGAATATCCGCGGACGTCGGGCGACAACAGATATGAATGTTTCGTCTGAATCCTTATGAAACTTCTGTTAAGACAGCATAAAACAGTATAAATTAAGTATTTAACTATGCTCACCTCCGTGAAGAGTTAAAACAATGACATTTCTGACGTAATTTGTCCAAAGATTACACAAGTTTTCCTTCACATAGAGTCAATTACGATCAAAAGAAAAAGCAAATCGCCATCTTTAAATTAGATCTGGTCATTTTTATGAATGAACCGAGTGACACTGTCTAAAACTAATATCAATCCGCCCATAAGATCTCATTCACAAACGAACAGCGCCCTCTCGTGGCGAAAAAAATTATTCGAGTATCCGGTTAATTTCGGATAGTTGGCCAGCGGTATCCGAATAACAAAATTTCACTATTCGCCCAGCACTACTCAATACCTTTGCCCCTGTTTACCGTGGCAGTCTGTGCTTACAATTACTATTCACTGACATGACTTGCGCTTAGCACCAATCCCAACTTTGATTACAAAACTCTGGGGAAAGAACTGATTATACAGTGGTTGATACACTCTGGGATAACCTGAATCTTGTTTTTGTCAGGATACATCGGTGTTGTGAACAGAAGTCAGAGAGATATCGAGGGAAGAAAAGACATCAAAGCAGCTCTGGCAGCGGAGCGTAAATTCTTTCTGAGTCATCAATCTTATCGTCATATGGCAGATAAGATGGGTACACCTTACCTACAGAAAGTTCTCAATCAGGTACGTACACAGGGCTCTAAGTCTAAACTGGACTGCAGGTCTTTAAGACACTGGACACTATTGGTTATTGTCAAAGACCAGTCTCTTCACTTGGTGTATCCTAACGTATGCACAAAATAACAAACTTTTGAAAATTGTAGCTCAGTTGGTCGTTTAAGTTGCGAGAGAATAATGGAAGAAAAAACTCTTTTGTCGCACAAGTTGTGTGCTTTCAGATGCTTGATTTCTGAGGTCTCAAAATCAAATTCAAATATTTTAATGAGAAATCATTTCTTTTTTAAAAACTACCGTTTCTCACAATGTTTTATGCCATCAACAGCTCTCCATCTATTGATCATTAACAAGTAAGCTTTTTATGCTCACAATTATTTTGAGTGATTACCAATAATGTCCCTTGCCTTTAAGGCAGTAAATTCTAGACCGGATAAGTCTGTCAGTCAGATTGATCTGAGAATAATTCTGTGGGAGAGTTGGTTTTCTGAAGTACCCCCCTAGGAAAAATTGTGTGCCCCCCCCCTTTTGCCCCCTTTTACCATAGGGACACCTTGTGGGGAAGTTGGGTTTTTTTTTTCAAACTGTATCAAAATTTGACTCGCCTTTTTAAGCAGTTTGAAATTGGGCCGTGATTGATTGATTGATTAATTGATTGATTGTTGGATTGATTGAGTGATTGACTGATTGATTGTTGTGATTGATTGATTGGTGGAATGATTGATTGATTGATTGACTGATTGATTGGTTGATTGATTTTCTTTCTTTCTTTCTTTCTTCAGCAACTGACCAACCACATCAAAGAAACTCTTCCTGCTCTAAGAAACAGACTCCAGACACAGCTCCTTTCCCTCGAGAAGGACGTTGCAGATTTCAAGAACATGGACTACAACGACCCCACACGCAAAACCAAGTACATGCTACAGTAAGTCATGCATTGTTTGTTGTATTACAAAATGCTTACCAAGCAAATTTACCCGTTAAATAAACATAACAAGTGTCACTGTGGTCCAGTGGTTAGACTGCAGGATTTTCAGTCGCAGGGGTATGGGTTCGAACCTCCCAAGCTAACTGGAGATTTCAAAATGACTAGGTGCAGGGGTATGGATTCGAATCCCTCAAGCTAACTGGTGATTTCACAATGACTAGGGTGTTATGGTCAAACGGTTAAGAGAATCAAATTCAGGTTTTGGTGATTACATGTAAGTCATCGGAGTGTGGGTTTGGGGTCCAGTCGTGACACTTGTGTCCTTGAGCAAGATGCTTCACATACTTGCTTCTCTACACCTAGGGGGGATAAATGTGGTCCAGTGGTTAGACTTCAGGGTTTGCAATCACAAGGGTATGGGTTTAAATCCCTCAAGCTAACCGCTGATTTCACAATGACTAGAATAAGTATTGTCGTCTAGTTATTGAATCAAGATTCCTTGATTTGTGCACTTCATAATTAGACATTAAACTTATTTTTATATGAGAGAGATTGGCTTTTGCCAGCTTGGTTTGTTGAGGTCCCTTGACGGGAAGACCATTTAAATATAATGTCTTGGCGTTTCAAGGTCGAGTGGTCAAGCTCACCAGACTCAAGCTCTGTTTTTTCTTTAGATCACCATAGTGTTGGTGCGAGTCCCAGTCTTGATCATTATTGCTTCGTCCTTTGGTTGGGCCTTAAAATTGTACAGTTTATGTCATGTTTGTTGTGTCATGCATGTAAAAGAACACAGTTCCACTCATTGCTAAGAGTATCTGGCTGTGGCTGATGCGCAATAGCACCTTGTAAACGTTTATAAGGTGCTACATAGATTGGTTTCAGATTTCATGAAAACTTCAAAGCCTGTCTAAAAAGGGGGGGGGGGTAATGTTCAAGAGCGTTTGAGCACCATACTGGTTGCAGACCTGTATGCTTCGTTTTTTAAAAAGGGCAAGGGCACCACGCTATTTTCTCCTTGGTAAAGGGCACCTTAAGATGAAATTGTAAGTTTCTACTGGAGCATTTCACAGGCACCAAGGCATTGAACAGGGTGCTTAGAGGCAATCGCCTTCGGTGCCTCCGTGAAGTATCAGGTCTGGACGTGCGCTAAATTTGAGTCTGATAATAATATCATGTTCAACAAAAATTTATGCAGGATGGTACAGCAGTTTGGGGCAGATTTTGAGAAGCGCATAGAGGGCGCTGGTGATGAAATCAACACAATGGAGCTGTCGGGCGGGGCCAAGATCAACCGCATCTTCCATGAACGCTTCCCGTTTGAGGTTGTCAAGATGGAGTATGATGAGAAAGAGTTAAGGAGAGAGATCAGTTATGCCATCAAGAACATCCGCGGTGTCAAGTAAGATTTAAAGAAAAAAGTTAGAACTTGTTATATTTTTGTAAACATTGCACTGTTCAGGACACTGGACACGAATGGTTAGTACTCATAATAATTGTTAGCATAAAAAACTTACTTGGTAACGAGCAATGGAGAGCTGTTGGTAGTACTAAACATTGTGAGAAACGGCTTCCTTGTCAACCCCTATTAAGGTGCTACATAATTCAGGAATGAGATTGTTCAGATTTTTGGCTGAATTCAGACTTTTTATGTTGGCGTGGTGAAGAAAATCAGACAATATTCTTTTCCACAAATAAAGAAATCCTGCGCATTGGTCTACTTCTCTAGTGGTTTGAATACTGTTGCCAAAAGCTCCTTGGAATCTATAACCCCAGGGGTTTACCAAACGGTAGAAATGGCATCATTTCAACATTAAATTTGTAAATTCCAGAATTTGTAACTTCATTAACCCGTCTTTCTTTCGCTGAGTAGATTTATCAGATTGTTTGGGAAACTTGAAAAAATCTGTCCTGCTTTTTAACTATTACCTGGGGGAAGGTTTAGAAAATTAGCTTGGACCACTACTTTAGCTTGTAAAATTGTTAATGCACTACCGTGGAGTAAATTCTCAAATTTATTTGTTCTTCTTTTAGGGTTGGTCTGTTTACCCCAGACATGGCATTTGAAGCAATTACCAAACGGCAGGTACAAAGACTGAAAGAGCCGTCTCTGAAATGTGTTGACTTGGTCACTAATGAACTTAACAATGTGGTCAGGCAGTGTGGAGAAAAGGTAAGGGTTAATATTAACAATAATTATTTAATAGATGTTGATAAAGAATATTAACTTTGATTTTACCCTTACAGCGATGTGTTTTAGCACTCTATACTCTATACTTTACCGAGATCTGTAAAAAAAATATCACAGGCATGTTACTCGGGTGGGATTTGAACCCATGGCCCTTGCAATTCTAGAGCAGTGTCATACCAACTAAACCACCAAGATTGCCGGGTAGCTAGAGGAAGTTTGAATCCTATATTTAGCAGCGGGTAATGCAACGAGTTAATAGATGTGTTAAATTTGAACCCGGGATAAAGAATGTTAATCTTGGTTTTACCAAATAAACGCGCTCTTCAAAGAACACAGCGCTTCACAATCAACCAAAGAATTAAATACAAAAGAATATGGCGCCATATAAATGTTACCAGTGATTGATTGATTGATAGTGTAAGATCGCTTTAAACTGTAAATGCTTAGATCACTATTATTAAGGGAATAAAAGGTTAGCGTCAAGTTCTTGAACTGTCATTTAAAACTGGCAGGGTCACGACCCTGCAAGGTTTTAAACGGCAGTTTAAGAACGAATCACTACTTTTCTGTCCCATTCTTAAATGCCTTTTTGAGAAAAAAGACAAAATCAAGTGAGAAACTCTGTAAAACTTATCCGTTTTCCGATGTCCTTGAGCTCTGTACATGTGTTGCTTTTTTATGACTGAGACAGTTTTCGGGTTTGCATTTGTGTGCGTAGTATGCATCCAAACGTATCCGAAAACAACCAGTTATAAACAGCTCCAGCTGGTCATTACCACCAATAGGAATAGAAAAACTGTCTGAGGTATTTATGAACATTATTTTATTGATCGATTGACCCTTTCTCTTTGACAAGATGACACGATATCCCCGTCTTCGTGAAGAGACAGAAGGAATTGTGACCAGGCACATAGCCAGCAAGGAACAGAAAACCAAAGAACAAGTTTTGCTGCTGATCGACATCCAACTGGCGTACATGAACACCAACCACGAAGACTTCATCGGATTTGCCAAGTAAGTTTACCCTGTTCCACAAAATTCTCATTGATGTTTGTTTATATTTCCTTTTCTTGTTTTTGTCTACAAACCAACATATGGCTCAAGGCAACAAGTGTGTTCAATATTCAATATCAATGCTTCGTTAAATTACGATATTCAGCTTTTAAATATATTTATGAATACAACCATGAAGACTTTATGGATTTGCCAAGTTTGCTTACCCTGTTTTTCAAAATTCTCATGAATTCCTTTTCAAACACGAAATTGGTTTTGTATCCTTTTTCTTGTTTTGTTTTTGAAGTCCAACATAAGGCTCAAGGTATTAAGCAATATCCGGCTTAAAATATATATCCGTTGCAAGGGTCATAATATCACAATGTCGAAACAATATTAAATACATAGCAGTGTCAAGATTCAATATGAATTCGGGCAGAAAGAGCAGAATAAAAGGAACATATTGCCTTGGATCGGTCGAGTTGGTCTTTGAAAAGCGTTTGTAACCGTTTGTTATAAAAGGCATATGATTAGAAAGACATTTTAAAAGTAGAATATAATGATCCACTCAAGTATCACTCGAAATTGCGTGGTTTTCCTCTTACCTCGACGACAAACACGGTCGGCCATTTATGGGAGTCAAATTTTTGACTCCCATAATGGCCGACCGTGTTAGTTTGCAAAGTGTAAGGAAAACCACACAATTCGAGGCAAATATGTGTGGATCATTGTCTTCTACTTTTAAAACATCTTTCCAACCATATGCATTTTATAACAAATGGTTACAAAACGCTTTTTATAGACCAACTCGACCGATCCAAGGCAACATGTTCCTTTAATAATGAAACAATAACATATTTTCAAACCTCATTGCTAAAAGAAGAAATTGTATAGTGTTTGTAAAACACTTTTTTTAATTAGTCAAGTAACACCCAGTTAAGACATGGGCTCCAGAGTCGCGCAGAACCAAGATTAAGAGTGACTCCAGGTCAACTCAAAAAATGTTTGGTTTGAGACAGGCGTAACTTAAAGGCACACAGGATCGACGAGTTGGTCTTTGAAAAGCGTTTGAAACCGTTTGATATGAATATAATAATCCACACAAGTATCACTCAAAATTACATGGTTTTCTTTTTTTCGTCTCGCACATACACAGTCGGCCATTTTATGGAGTCAAAATTTTGACCGTCCGTGTTCGCATTTTAGCCCCTTACTAAACACTGATTATTTTTCCTGAACCTTCATTCTCATGGGTATTTAATAATTTGGTTCAGGGCAGCTCTAGAGCCCACTCCGGAACCGGGTGTTATAACCTTTCCTATAGCCCCGCAGAGGTGTAAAAATTTTCAGGAAGCCCAGGTAATATAGATTTTTATTATTAAGAAACCTTGGCTTTGTCTGCATTGAATGACTTTTAGTTTTGGATGTGGCTTACGGCTGCAACGGGCATTTCATAGTTTGGGCAAACAGCATAAAGCCTGGTTCATATATCCTGCAATGTGCAAATGCCAAGTGAATGTTGACGTTACAAATTCGCAACAAACAATTCGCAGCAGTTCAACTCTGGGCAACTGGCTTGCGAATACCGCTGCGAAAGGAGAGATGTGACGTCAAATTCGCATCGCATTCGCATTTGCAGGAAGTATGAACCGGGCTTTAGGTAGCCATAACCAAAGCTGACAGTTTAGACATGGCCTAAGTTGTAAGATTTGTTATGATGTTATACTTGTTATGATATTTGATATGCTTCTAATATTATTCTTGCAACTCCTTAATGTTGACCATTTTGATTAATAATGATTGTCCAAATTCATTATTTCCTCCATCCAGTGCCCAAAACAAGTCCGAAAAACAGTTTTCAGTGAATAGAGAGAAGAAAAATTTAGGCAATCAGGTAAAATATTGCCGGTCACAACCTTCTGGTACTGACCTTTGGCATTACACTCCTCTGGGGTCACGACCTTTGTGGTTATGCTAAACACCTCTGCTTCAAGCTAATCCAAGACAGTGTTCCGCTGTTTATTTCTGTTTGATGTCACTGCTTTGTAACTGTATCTTTGGACTGATCCATTGCTTGTGTACAGTACCCCCATGGTTAATTGTAACTCACTGAATTGGCATCGATCATGTTCTTTGCCTTGCATGTTGGTAGGGGTCTTATTCCAAGCCTAGCCTAGGCTAGGGCTTCAGTTTGGACTCCATCACCAATCATGACAATGTTGGAGCAGTTTGCATTTTGCACTGTGCTTCAACAATCAAATGGAGGCGGCCACTTTCGCATAACTTTACAAAAATGTGTATGTCCACTTGCGCAGGTCCACTTGCGCAGTAGTTACTGCGCAACTTATGCACCACTAGCCTAAGAAAGCTTGCACATGTAGACTTGCACCATGTATTGACCCATTTCACCTGACGTCATCAGCAGAAAAATCTTGAATGCGCCATACTGGTGGGCAATTTCACTGTGCGTTTTTGTATGATCTCTCTGCTGCGCATTATGCAGTAAAGTGTGCATTTTAGGCGACGCGGCGTTGATACACGTAAACCTAACTGCCCACCAACATGGTGAGCGTGGCATTCGTCGTCGCGTGTGATACGCATACAAGGGGTCAATACAGTTGCGTAAGGTTTTGAAGCACAAGTCCACTCGTTCAATCGTTGTTGTGCACCACTAACACAAGAAATCTTGCACATGTGGACTATACACAGTTGCATAAAGTTTTGGGAAGTTAGCTGCTGGGCCGGAGCCTAAGCTAAGGTTTAGAATAATCCCACTGGGGTCACGGCAGTCATATCCAGGTTATGAGGTGAAGGGTTAAAGTTCAAGGTCAATTTTGCTCTAATAATTCTACATGTTCCATGTTGTAATCATGGTTTCATGCTTGCATTCTGTGCACAGTTGACTACTGTTCATTAGCTTGCATGATTATGTTGCAGAAATGTTGTCTGAAGTACAGGGTGAAAGGTTTATTTTAAAAAGAGCAAGAAAAAACAATTCATAGGATTGTCGTAAAGTATTGCAGTTGTCTTTTACTTCTTTTTTCAATCTCAAAAGTAGAAAATAAAAGGAACACTTTACCTTAGGATCTAGCGCTTTGGGCTGTAAAAGCATTTGTTGTGAAAAGAATATGATCATCCACACTAATATACCTTTAAAATTGTGTGATTTTTTCTTTTACTTTGTGAAATAATACAGTCTTTCATTTTGTAAAACCACATTTTGGCCCAACAAATTGTGTGATTTTCCTTTTACTTTGTGAAATAACACAGTCTGCCATTTTGTAAAACCATATTTTGGCCAACAAATTGGTGAACTGTGTTAGTTCACGTAATAAAAGGAAAGCCATGTTCAAGGGATATTTGTGCGAGCTATTATGTTCTACTTTTAAAGCATCTTTCCATTCATATTCTTTTCATCGATTTTATAGCCCAAAGCGCCATATCCGAGCGGCAATGTGTTCCTTTAAATGTTCTTAATGAAAACTACACAACATACTGCAATACATGCTGATAAATGCTGACCTTTGAACTTCAACCCCTGACTCGCAATGACTGTCTATGACTGCATTGACCTTTCACCTTTGGCCCTTGTCATCGGCACTCTTCCCTCTATATCCTTCTGTCCGCACTTGGGGCTGACACCACCATGGGTTTCCGGAACTCTCCCTGGTTGTTCCAAGTCGGTTCCCTTTTTCTTTTCTTTTCTTTTAACCCTTCTTTAAATCCTGTAGTGCTGCGGCCCAATCGAGACGAACCACTTCCTCAAACAATGCTAACACACAAAAGGCACAGCGTTCTGTCACCAACCAGGTATTTACTTCAATTGGGTGAAGGTTTAAAAAACTCTGCCTCATTTGTCTTACTCCTACCTACGCCGAAAAAGATTCATTTTTTGTCTGCAACTATCTTTCTTGATGGTAGCCTAGATCATTGTGACAGGAAGCACAATAAATGGTTCCACTAATCTACTATCATGGTTAGCAGTTTTCAAATGGTTGGAACATTTTATTAAAGTTCATGAAATCATCAAAACGTATTTCAGCACTTTAAAAAATGTACGCAGGCAAACTGATAATAATTTGAATAGATTCATTTGATACTTACAGATCTGTTATTTTTGCTTTGGAGATAAAGACTATACTTTGTTTCTACCCTTGCATTAAATAATCACACTCGGTACTTTCCCAATTTCTGTGAACATAATCCACAGGCAAATCACTTTGGTGAAATTTGAACCCACGATCTTTACATTTCAAGGTTTGAAAATTGTCATTAAAAAAATTACGGGAAAATCTGACCACACTTTCCATCTTTTTGTTAGATAAGATACAAAACTAGCAGCACTAGTCAACTCAATTGACTTTCAGTTTATGTTGGAATACTTTTGGTTAAAATAAACTTACCACCCTTTGAAAAACTGCTAGCGTGAGGGTAGAGTACATGTAGGTGTACCATTTAGTGTGGTTTCTAATTAGAATAGAAATACTCAATTTTGCAAGTTTTTGTTGTTGAGTTTCCTATAAGTTGAGATTTTTTATTCCACAGTACTCTGAATATTGAACCTAAAATGACAGCATTGAACAAAATGAGTTACACACTACCTCATTTGGCATGAGAGTGTATGAACGTGACGTTTATTTGGGGTTTTTGGCTCCAAAGATTTAAAGATGCTATGTCAGATTTTTGACCCCAAACATTAAAAATAGATTTTATTGAGTGACTGGTATTTCAAAGAGTATCACCCGCTCTAACACAAAAAAGTTTAACTTTTAATGGTCAGGAACCATGACAAAAATTTAAAACGTTTCTTATAAAACACATAAGAATTGGTCACGTGATATATTGTCGGGACAAGAACTAATTTTGAGCACTTTATTTCACTGCTACTAATAATTGGCGAACTTTTGCGAGCAATGGCTCAAATGAAAGCTTGTAACTCTCTAGAACCCCCATCAAAATACCTATTGAATTTTAAATCAAAATTTGTGGGTCAACTCGGCCAAAAATGGCTGTGGTATAAAAGTTAATGGGGGTTTTGCAAGCATTTTCTATGCTCTCACATTTTGTGCATACCTCGTAATTGTTAAAACAGTTTAAATTTTTGGGTTTTACTATTAGTTTTGAGATTTTCAGTTTGGGTTCTTTGAGACGGGGGACTTTGATGAAATAAACATTCATAGAATTACATAAACATGCAAATTAATACTAACAGAGATGTTGGAACATCATCCATTGTAATTCAGTCATTATTAACAGTCAATCAAGCGTTATCTCATCCATGCATTCATCCAAAAACATCCACATGTCAGTCCTTCATTTTATAGAATTCCTTTGAATTATAGAGAGTGTTCTTTGAACCTTTGATTCAAATCTAGCGGTTTAAAATTACCCCTTTCTCTGAAACTACATTACCTTAAAGGCCGGTTTTCTAACAATGTTTTGTATCAACAGCTCTCCAGTGCTCATCACCAAGTAAGTTTTATGGCTATTGATTTTGATATAATAACCGAAGGTTCTAATTGAGGAATATTTTTTTAACTACCGTATAATCCCCTTATCAAAACTAACTGACGTCTATTATGGTTAATTTCAAAAGAAAAGTGAGTTTCTGTAAACATTCATAAAAATGTTGATCTCTTATTTGGACAAGTGGGGGCGCTATTGCGGTGATGTGATGTCAGGAAGACACTTATTTAATTTAAAAATTCTTTAAAAAAAGAGTTAAAAATTATTAACCCCTACATATGTTTGTTAAAAGAATTTGTGAGAAAAGGTTACGAACTGACACAATAACCACTAGAGAAAAGAATGTTTAGGACAGCGAAATATCCTAAATGGCAACATTGATGTTTCTACCTGACATAACATCAAACACTTTGCTAAGGAACCTATGGAAACTCGCTTTAGCATAAAATGAAAAAAAGCACGGAAAAAAAAAATAACAAATGGCAAAGTTAAAATTGAAAATAAAGCGTATGGGCATTTTTGGGGGCTAATAAAAACCAAATAAGAAAAATCAAGTGGATTGGACACGAAGGTGTGTCTCCAGGATTTTATTAAACATTTAATCTGATTTCTCTGTTTTAAACCAGAAATCAGGGTGTGTTTTTTTTTTCAAGTTCATAATTGAAGAGTACATGAAGGGCTTTTAAAACCAAAGATAAAATAAATATATAAGCAGGCTTTACACTTGCCAAGCTTTTGCGCTTGCAACCTTTCACGCTTTGCGCTCTCAGTTCAGGGTATTTCTTTTCCAATGACATATCAATCCTTGTTTTTAAAACAATTACATTTCATGGAGCCCTTATTCAAAGCATGTACTTTGCAAATCCTGACGATCCATCAAACGCGTGCAGTGTTGGAGTGGCGAAAATGTGGTACATGATCAAAGCAAATAAACCCCACCTCCATTGCTCATTACCTGCTGTGAGTAATTATCTGGTTTTCCCCTTTTTGTAAAATCCACTTTCAATTTTAAGGAATGCTATTTTTGACAATGTAGAAAGCATTTACATTTATAGATAAGTGTGATTAAACTCAAACTCCTTAAAAATGATGGTCTGACTGTGACATGTCAAATTTACTAACAAAACTGCTAAATTACAAAATATTGAATGTTGAAGCGTCACTGAGTGATGGTCATGAGCGCTATATAAGCAGCCACTATGATAGGTACATCTATTTCCATTTCTTTCAATCTATTTTATTTCTCTCAGCATCTTTCTTTCCTCACCAGCCCATCTTGTTTATTTTGTTGTATGCTGTGTTGTGTTTTCTGTTTCAAGTAACCATAATGGTTAACAGAGATGTGTATCGTTAAAATCGTCTTATTTTGATCCATGCTGTTGAACTTCAAGCTACCCTGTGTTCACTAATTTGATGAACCAATTTGTTTTTCAAATTTTGTCTTTAACCTTTTATGAACAGAATTTTGTTTACTTCATTTCCCATTTCTTGCTTCAGTTGAGGCTGTTAAAAAAAAAAAACAAGCAGAAGAGATGGTGTTTTAAGTAAAGACAAGAAATATCACTTGAAAACTTTTTTTATTTCTTTGTCCAATTTGTTCAAGCTTCACCCACAGCCTACTGGATCAATGTAGGATCTGTTTGTCTCAGTTTGCCTCTTGGCAAGTTTGTTTTATTTGTGAATGTCCATTTAAGAATGTGTTATTTTAAAACACCACGATTGCCACACTTCATGATGCATCTTGATTCTTTTTATCTAATTCTGAAACATCCGAGTCTGAAACCACTCTAAAATATAACTGCACTTTTGGTTTCATCTCTGGTGGTCACTTGGTTTGCTTAAGAATAGTTCAACATTTTCAGGCATGCTGATTTTTTTTTTTTTTTTCAAAACAGTGCGTTAGAAAAACACTGTACAAAAGCTAAGTGTGATCGGCCATGTACTCTTTTTTGCAATTAGAAAGTTGCATGAGTGAAATTTTCAGGCGTAAAAATTATACACGAGAGCAAAGGTTGGCTTATATCCAATGACTATCCAATCCCATAAGTGCCAACATACACTGTATAATATTACCATTTGAGACGTGTAAAGAGCACCATACTCAAGCTCTGGTGTTTCGAATCAGCAGAGTGAATTCGAGTCCCGTTCTTAGCACTAGCGTCCTTGAGGAAGAAACTGCTTCGTCATTTTGAGCCCTAGGTTCCATGTACTGGTTAAAGCCCGGTTCACACTTCCTGAGAATGCATTTGTGAAGTGAATTTTGGTGTCACAAATTCGCAACAGTTAAGCTGCGTTCAACTTCTGTGGAATATTAACTGCGAAAAGCAGCCTTGTGATGTCAAAATTGGCTTCGCAATCTCAGGAAGTATGAAGCGAGCTTAAACAGTTCAAAGAATTCAGAACACGCATCTAGGGTGGGTTTCACAAATAGTTGAGACTAGTCTTATCTCAAGCTAAGAGGAGTTAGGCCGTGTCAAAAACGGCGACTTCGGCTACAGCTACGGCTAGATCACGCGCGTCTGCTATTCTTCAACACTGGTAGACGCGCTGATCTAGACGTAGCTGTAGCCGAAGTCGTCGTTTCGGACACAGCCTTACTTGTCCTAATGTAGGGACTAGCCTTAAATTTTTAACATCTCCTAGGACTAGTCCTAAGTTAACACTTTTCCCAACTCTTTGTGAAATCGACCCCAGGAGTAGTAAGGGTTAAACCCAGTGTTTCTGGTTCATATAGCAAGCACCCTTGAAATGAGTATCCCATCAGGGATGATAAAGTGAACTAAAATTGAAATTACAGGTGTCCTCAGGCTTGTTCAGGCATCCTTAGTATGAGGCATTCTTGGTTTCATTTCCAGAAATAAGGTTAATAATAATCAAACAATAATAATTATTACATGTGAATTTCATGGTCTGTGTTATGTGAGTCAAAACGAAGTTGTCGTGAGGCTTAGCTGTGATTGTCACTTGAATCACCATTGCTTGGATTACTACTTTGTGTATCATTTAATGATGTTGGATTTTCATTCAGGTTATTCGCAAAGGATACATGAATATGCATAATATCAGCTTCATGAAGGGCGGTTCCAAGGATTACTGGTTTGTTCTGACGGCAGAAAGTATCTCATGGTTTAAAGATGCAGAGGTGAGTAATATCAGTAATCTATCAAATATAAAGTGATTGCTAGATAGTACATATTGCAGGCATGATTATGGCATACTTTTATGATTTTTCCCCCTAAAATTTGTTGAAAACTACATTAAGAATACAGGTGTTAAAACACTTAAATTCTTCAATTTTTTTTCGGAGAATTATAAATTTTCAATCTTAATTTACCTTGACTTCGTCTCGGTAAGATTATCAAGGACCAGGCCTCGTTGGGATTAAACCTTGAGTTGAAAACCTCTTCACCACACATTGATTCCCTTATTTAATGGTGTGCCAGTCTTGTGCACTTGATCCGTGTGGAAAAATAAAGTTTCAGATTATCACAGGAAAATACATGAAAGACTTGCACAGTTGTGAAGTGCGTTTTCGCGTTTGTAACCAAAAACTGTTTTTGGTTGAACTTGCCAAAAATATATTTGCGTTTATACACTTCTATTAGCACTAAACGGTTAAGATCATCCTTGGCTGAAATATTTTCTAAACTGTTTTTTTTTTTAATCAACATTTCAGGAAAAAGACAAGAAGTACATGCTGCCATTAGACGGTCTGAGACTGCGAGATATGGAGTCAGGATTCATGTCTCGCCGACAATCCTTTGCTCTCTTCTTACCCGACCAAAGGTAAAGTCAACTTAACAAGTTAACAAGGCACTGCACTGAACATGTTTGATAATTACTCAAAATATATTTGCATAAATCTTCCATAAATATTCATGTAGTAACCAGCAAAATAATGTAGAGCTGTTGATTGTACAGCACATTGTGAGAAATAAATTCCTCTGAAGTAACATAGTTTTTGAAAAAGATGTAATTTCTCACTAAAATATTTGAATCTGAAAAAGACTTCTCCGTCTAATTTTCTTTGTTTACCCCTTCTTTATATTGT
Organism: Asterias amurensis; assembly: GCF_032118995.1. Classification (NCBI taxonomy): domain Eukaryota; kingdom Metazoa; phylum Echinodermata; class Asteroidea; order Forcipulatida; family Asteriidae; genus Asterias; species Asterias amurensis. The sequence goes on from NC_092662.1 coordinate 12,539,099, forward strand.
CAGTTTCCCCTTTTGATCTAGTACTTAAAGGCAGTGGACACTATTGATAATTACTCAAAATAACTGTTAGCATAAACCATCTTCTTGGTAACGAGCACTGGAGAGCTGTTTCTAGTATTACACATTGTGAGAAACTGCTCCCTCTGAAGTAAGGTAGTTTTCGAGAAAGAAGTAATTTTTCACAAATTAGATTTTGAGGTCCCGAAATCAAGCATCTCAAAGCACACAACTTTGTGTGACAAGGATGTTTTTTCTTCCATTATTATCTCGCAACTTTGACGACCAATTGAGTTCAAATTTTCACAGGTTTGTGATTTTGTGCATGTGGTTAGATACAACAAGTGAGAATTACCAATAGTGTCTAGTGTCTTTAAACCGAATCTTTGATTGGATTTCTTACATTTGTTTTCATTTGTCACATCCAAAGGAATGTTTACAAGGACTACAAGCAGCTTGAATTGTCATGTGACACTGCTGAGGAAGTGGACAGTTGGAAGGCGTCGTTCCTCCGTGCTGGCGTCTACCCTGAACGAACCAAGGATGAGAGCGAGGAAGGAGCGGTTGGTTACTCTCATTTTGGTTGAAAAGTCCTCCATATGTTCATAAATTAAAGCCGAGTCACACTGCAGCGATTATAACGATCATTACTTTTCTCCAGAAGATGATCATAGCATACTGGTCAAAACATCGAGTTGAAACCAACGGTTCTTTTCGGAACCACCCCAACTCATTTAAAGATGGTCATTACACGGTTTTACTGCAAACCTTTCCATACCGTATTTCCACCATACAAAGTTTCAAATCCTACTGATCATGACTCAAAGAGAACGCATTCTTTTGGTTGAATTGCTCCACGCAGAATGCGCACACGCTGATTCAACCAATAGAGTGCGTTCTCTTTGCGTCGTGATCTTTATCGTTTTCGCTGCAGTGTGACTCGGCCTTTAAGGAAAGATAAAGGAAAGAAACAAAGGTTCTCATATAGAAGAGTTTGCGGTAACACCATGTAATAACAATCTCTAAATGAGTTGGGGTGGTTCTGAAAAGAACCGTTGGGTTAACTCGACGTTTCGATCAGTATGCTCTGATCGTCTTCTGGAGAATGCTGGACTCTGATGCTGCATGCTGCTTAAGTACTAGGCGGTGGATCAGCGGTGATGCACGAAGGCGGGAAATGTAGGCGGGAAGTGAACTCGATGATGCGTGGTGAAACCTGTTGTGGAGCCTTGGGGGTTGTGTGGGGGGTGTGTGCTCACTGAACCGTGTCAGTAGGAACAAGCACAGGGGACAGTGAGGGTGTGGGGCCTAGGTGACTGAGGGTATAGATGACCCAAAGCAGTCTAATAGTTGGGGCCTAGGGGGTGACCGTGGATATAGAAGATCCATTGGTCGGGAGAAGAGGGAGCCAGATGTCACTGATGTGGAAGCCGATGTCTTGGGGTACGGTGTCATGCTTGTGGATCTCGATGGCCTCTCTAATGCGTCTAGGGTGCCACGCCTGGATGGGAGCGATGATCTCAGCAGCATCCCAGTTCACTCGGTGGTCAGCGATGTGGGAATGCTTGACGATGGCGGATTTATCGAAGTCCCCCCTCCTTCCGTGTGCTCGGTGTTCCTTAAGTCTAGTGGGAAGGTTACGCCCGGTTTCCCCGACATAAACCTTACCACATTCGCATGGAATGCGATAGACTCCGGCACGGGCGGAGGGGTCCTTCTTGTCCTTGTGCGATTGGAGAGAGCCATGGAGTTTCTTCGGGGCGGAGTGATACACCTTGATACCTGCTTCGTTGAAGATGCGTTGGAGGCGATGAGAGGGGGGGCCTAGGTATGGTAAACTAACTGTGGGTGTGTGTGTTTGACCTTGGGTATAGGAGACCCTTTGGTCGGGGGGGACGGGCTTGCTAGTCTTGACTTGCTTGGCGTTGTATCCATTCCGCTGTAGAGAAGTGGTGATGTGCTGCAACTCATGCTGGAGGCTATCCGGATCACAAATGGTATAAGCCCGTTGAACCAGCGCACGGTTGACTGACGACTTGATGGCTGGATGATGGAAAGACCGCTGATGCAGGTAGCGGTCGGTGTGGGTGGGTTTCCGGTAAATGCTGTGATGTAGGGTGCCGTCTTGGTTTCTTGTAATGAGAACATCCAGAAAGGGTAACTTTCCGGAATGTTCTTGCTCCATGGTGAACTTGATACTGGAGTGTTGTTGGTTGAGGTACTGCAGAAATTCATGGAGAGAGTCCTGACCGTGGGGCCACACGACAAAGGTGTCGTCAACGTAGCGGAGCCACAGGCTGGGTCGGAGGTCAGCGGTGAGGAGTGATGAGGACTCGAACTCCTCCATGAATATGTCAGCTAGAACCGGGGATATAGGGGATCCCATGGAGGTCCCAGCTGTCTGCTCGTAGTACTTGCCCTGGAATTGAAAACAACTGGAGGAAACGCATGTGTAAAGCAAATCATGAATTTGGTCAGGTGAAAGACCAGTACGATCAGGGAGGGATGGGTCATGTGATAATCTCTCCTTGGCCAAGAAGCAAGCTTCATCAGTGGGCACATTGGTGAAGAGAGATTCCACATCAAAACTTACCAAGATATCAGTGGGTTGTAGGGTTAGGTTGCGGGTAATGTCAACAAACTGGGTGGAATTGGAAACATGGTGTTCAGTGAGACCCACCAGGGGTCGAAGTACTTTAGCTAGGTACTTGGCAGTGTCGTAGGTGGGGGAACCCCTCGAGGCAACTATGGGGCGGAGGGGAACTTCCGGCTTGTGAATCTTGGGATTGCCGAAGAACCTGGGACAGGTGGAGCTGGATGGGCGGAGCCTACGATAGAGTGGGACGGAGAGAGCTCCAGACCGGTGGATGGAAAGGAGTTTGCTGGCAACCCTCTTCTCGATGCTAGGGGTGGGGTCCTTGGGGAGGGGGCGGTATGAACCAGATGATAAAATATTGCTTACCTTGTCAGTGTACTCCGTGCGGTCCATGATGACAGTGGCATTCCCTTTATCAGCAGGCAAGATGTGAATGGATTCGTCCCGGCGAAGTTCTCGGAGGGCTGCCTGCTCAACCTTGGAAAGGTTGGACTTGGCTGGTTTCGCCTTCCGCAGAACCTCGTTTATCTTGATCCGGACATCAATCTTCTCCGTCTTGCTGAGGTGTTTGAGGGCTTGCTCTGTAGACTGGATAATTTCTTCGGTAGGGATGGACTTGGGGGGCTGGGCAAAGTTCATACCCAGGGACAGAACGCTGGTCTCGGTTTCCGTGATACTCCGGTTGCTAAGGTTGACTACGGTGTGTTTCTGGAAAGCGCGTTGACTACGGAGGTGAACTGGTGGCCGTGAGGATATAGGAGATCCTGTGGGTTGCCCAGGGACGCGATTGAATAGAGATATAGGAGATCTCATCTTCTCGGAGGGTGCGCGATTGAAGTGAGATATAGACGATCAGACAGTACTACGAGCAGACAGCTGGGACCTCCATGGGATCCCCTATATCCCCGGTTCTAGCTGACATATTCATGGAGGAGTTCGAGTCCTCATCACTCCTCACCGCTGACCTCCGACCCAGCCTGTGGCTCCGCTACGTTGACGACACCTTTGTCGTGTGGCCCCACGGTCAGGACTCTCTCCATGAATTTCTGCAGTACCTCAACCAACAACACTCCAGTATCAAGTTCACCATGGAGCAAGAACATTCCGGAAAGTTACCCTTTCTGGATGTTCTCATTACAAGAAACCAAGACGGCACCCTACATCACAGCATTTACCGGAAACCCACCCACACCGACCGCTACCTGCATCAGCGGTCTTTCCATCATCCAGCCATCAAGTCGTCAGTCAACCGTGCGCTGGTTCAACGGGCTTATACCATTTGTGATCCGGATAGCCTCCAGCATGAGTTGCAGCACATCACCACTTCTCTACAGCGGAATGGATACAACGCCAAGCAAGTCAAGACTAGCAAGCCCGTCCCCCCCGACCAAAGGGTCTCCTATACCCAAGGTCAAACACACACACCCACAGTTAGTTTACCATACCTAGGCCCCCCCTCTCATCGCCTCCAACGCATCTTCAACGAAGCAGGTATCAAGGTGTATCACTCCGCCCCGAAGAAACTCCATGGCTCTCTCCAATCGCACAAGGACAAGAAGGACCCCTCCGCCCGTGCCGGAGTCTATCGCATTCCATGCGAATGTGGTAAGGTTTATGTCGGGGAAACCGGGCGTAACCTTCCCACTAGACTTAAGGAACACCGAGCACACGGAAGGAGGGGGGACTTCGATAAATCCGCCATCGTCAAGCATTCCCACATCGCTGACCACCGAGTGAACTGGGATGCTGCTGAGATCATCGCTCCCATCCAGGCGTGGCACCCTAGACGCATTAGAGAGGCCATCGAGATCCACAAGCATGACACCGTACCCCAAGACATCGGCTTCCACATCAGTGACATCTGGCTCCCTCTTCTCCCGACCAATGGATCTTCTATATCCACGGTCACCCCCTAGGCCCCAACTATTAGACTGCTTTGGGTCATCTATACCCTCAGTCACCTAGGCCCCACACCCTCACTGTCCCCTGTGCTTGTTCCTACTGACACGGTTCAGTGAGCACACACCCCCCACACAACCCCCAAGGCTCCACAACAGGTTTCACCACGCATCATCGAGTTCACTTCCCGCCTACATTTCCCGCCTTCGTGCATCACCGCTGATCCACCGCCTAGTACTTAAGCAGCATGCAGCATCAGAGTCCAGCATTCTCCAGAAGACGATCAGAGCATACTGATCGAAACGTCGAGTTAACCCAACGGTTCTTTTCAGAACCACCCCAACTCATTTAGAGATTGTTATTACATGGTGTTACCGCAAACTCTTCTATATCTTATCTCCACCATGCAAAGTTTCAAATCCTACTTAAAGGTTCTCATGATTAGTTCTGGGATTCTTGTAACAGGACCACTTTGGTAGCACATAAATAATGGAAAAAAGGGTAGCGACGAGTTCTTAAACGGCCTTTTAAAACCGCTAGGGTCGTTGCCGTGTGATCCCTGCAAGGTTTTAAATGGACGTTTAAAAACGAGTCACTACTTTTTTTTCCCATTCATAGATGCCCTTTTGTTAAAAATGTTAAAAAAATACAATTATAGACACTTTAAAATACTTATATCAAAAACTTTGTGTAGAATCTGTTTGATGCGCGTGGGTTGTGTGTATGCGCGCACTTAGAAATATATTACGCGTGTGCTTAGATTACGCGCTGTTACTAATAGCTTTTCTCAAGAAAGTTCTGTGAATATTCAAATGTGAATGTATTCTCTCCATTGAGATTGCCTGGGACTGGTTGCCTGTAAATTGCCTCGTGTGACATGGAAAGTCAGGGTGGTTATAAATGCCGGCCGTCTACATGTCAGCAAAAATAATTCGGAATAGGTCTAAGTTGTTCCGGCTGTACTTATCATCCATCAAAAGTCTGTCCAAAATAATATAAATTGACCTTGTTTGTCTCTCATTGAATTGTTATTCTTTCCAAGCAGTCATCCGGTGAATCCATGGGCTCCATGGACCCACAGCTAGAGAGACAAGTGGAGACAATCCGTAACCTAGTGGATTCTTACATGAAGATCATCAGCAAACAGATCAGAGATCTAGTCCCCAAGACGTGTATGCATCTTACTATCAACGATGTAAGTAGTTACTAGCAATAATAATAATAACTGTATTTATAACACGCCTTTTGCCAAAGGATACAAAGCGCCAGGTATTTCTACGGAAAGGTGAGCGGAACGAAGTTTGAATTTTTAGACCTAATCCTTTGCACCATGTAATGGTTTACAAGGTGCTTCGGCGCAGCATGCTGCCAATCCAGCCAGGAACACAAGGGCGAACCCCAGGAAAGTGCCTTGGATTCTTTTACATCGTTTACACAACACATGGGACCAACGGCTTTACGTCCCATTCGAAGGACGAATCAATGGTTAAGTTTCTTGCTTAAGGACACAAGTGTCTTGGTTGGGGATTCGAACCCACACTCTGCTGATCAGAAACACCAGAGTTTGAACTCGGTGCTCTTAACCGCTTGGCCGTGCTAGCCGTGACACTTCCAGCATAACTAATATATGGCACAAGCTGCTTAAATATAGTATTCAAACTGCCTCTACAATCCCGGCCATATCTCGTTGGGGCCCCCTGCCCCCTTTCAATGTTGGTTCTCATTGCACTGTCTTCTGCGTTCAACATTTAGCGGGGGGGGGGGGGGGGGGGAATGTTTATTGTCAGGGGGAAGTGGACAAGGAATGGTTATTGTAACGTTAGGAATGGATGGCCCAAGCATTTTGGCAGGGGTTGTAGCTACCTGACCCTACCCTATTGGTGGTCTAGTTGGTAGGACACTGCTCTAGAATTGCAACGGTCATGGGTTTGAATCCCATCCAAGTAATATTCCTTTGATTCTTTCTTTCACAGAGCTCAGGAAAGTACTGAGTATACAGTGCTAACACAAATCGGTGTATACGGGTAAAACCAAAATTAGTATACCTGCAGCTCCTCATTAACATTTATTCAGTGCCATTTCTTTTTGCATTTTGAACCTAAAATACCCAGGTTTTTGTTGGTTGACGACACTTGTTGAGTACATAAAACAGATAGTGTATGTATGATACTGTATGAACTGTGTACCTTTCAGCCCATAAAACCATGTCTGCCACAAAAAAATACAGTCCGGACAGAAATCCAACAAGAATTGGACATCATCGAAAAATTCCAAAAATCTGTAATAGAATGTTTTTGTATGTTCCTCGAGTACCTATCATTAGATAAATGCACTATATACAACTTGTTATCTTACATGTATCTCATTATTTGACTTGGTAATTTCAACTTTTGTGTTTGTATTTTGTTCATTTCAGACAAAGGATTTTATTCTTGGTGAACTGTTGGCCCATCTTTACTCAACTGGAGACCAGGTAGGGATAGGTGTAGCCATACAGATAGCTTTGTAAACATAGGAGATCTAATTTGCACATGATGGTTTTCAAAATTGTGTCAGATTTGTAAGTGTTGGTGTCTGTTTGCGAATGCTGTGGCTGTTGTATCCACTGTCACCTACTTAAATATGGATGGATTTGGTGTTTTTGTGAACATGCTGTGAAAATTTTTTATTTGCTGTCTTTTCAACATGTAGACGCTGTATTAAGATGTTGCATGTGATTTTACTGTATCTTTCTTGATAATTTTTGCAATAAATCAGCATTACTTGACAAAAACAATCTATGACCCAGCTTTAAAGGGTCTGTATCTGTTTGGTAATGACTCTAAAAATTAATGTAAATAAAAACTTACACTGTAAGTACTGCAGCTTTGGATACTAAAATGCATTTTGAGAAACACTTTACTTCTAACTACTGCAGATATGGAAAAATGTGTCATTTGTTTTCCCCAAAAAATTTGAAGCTAAAATGTGTAAGATAATGTGTATTCCTAGTAGGGATTATTTTCCTGCTTGGAAGTATTCACTCCAGATTTTTTGCGCTGTCTCAAAAACGTGACAAATTTTCATGGGTCAGTTTTATTGTATGTATCTACATTTATATAAGATTGAAACATTTCCAAAAAGGTTCCAAAAACCAAAGGCACGGTATACACACCCTTTAAGACACTGGACACCTTCGGTAATTGTCAAAGACCAGTCTTCTCACTTGGTGTATCTCAACATATGCACAAAATAACAAACCTGTGAAAGTTTGAACTCAATTGGTTGTCAAAGATGCGAGATAATAATGGGGGAAAAAACACCCTTGTCACACAAAGTTGTGTGCTTTCAGATGAATACTTATTCTGAGGTCTCAAAATCAAATTCAAATGTTTTAGTGGAAAATTACTTTTTTCTCAAAAACTAAGTTACTTCAGAAAGAGCCGTTTCTCACATTGTTTTATACTATCAACAGCTCTCCATTGCTTGATACTTAGTAAGTTTTTATGCTAACAATTATTTTGATTAATTACCAATAGTGTCCAGTGCCTTTAATAGATTCTGTCTTTGCTCTTAGGATGCTTTGATGGAGGAGTCGGCTGAGGAAGCTCAGAGGCGAGAGGAGATGCTGAAGATGTATCATACGACCAAGGAGGCCCTCAAGATCATTGGCGATATCAACATGACTACCAAGTCCATTCCTCTCCCGCCCCCTGTTGACAACGATGACTTGATTAAACCATTTGCTAACGGGTAAGTATTGACACAAATTAGTGGGGAGTTTTTATGAGATATCGCCTCATATAATAACAATCAAAATAATAATGGCTTCTTAAAGACAGTGGACACTTTTGGTAATTGTGAAAGACCAGTCTTCTCACTTGGTGTATCTCAACATGTGCATAAAATAATAAACCTGTGAAAATTTGAGCTCAATCGGTCATCGAAGTTGCGAGATAATAATGAACCGTTGTCTCACGAAGTTGTGTGCGTTTAGATGGTTGATTTCGAGATCCAAGTTCTAAATCTGAGGTCTCAAAATCAAATTCGTGGAAAATTACTTCTTGCTCGAAAACTATGTCACTTCAGAGGGAGCTGTTTCTCACAATGTTTTATACTATCAACCTCAATAATTATCAATAATTATTTTGAGTAAGAACCAATAGTGTCCACTGCCTTTAAATAGTGCGCATATCCTTCACTCAGTGACGCTCCTGGCGCTGGAGCACAGTATTTCCCATAGTGGGACTACGATTGAATTTTGAGACCTAACTCCAAGCACCATGTAATGGTTTACAAGGCCGGACAGCCACTTTTAGGTGAGGGTTACACTTAAGTGATTTGGGCTGTCGACCCAAACGTTAAGTCGTTAACCACCGGTTCTTTTCAGAACCCAACTACTCAGAAGAGATATTCACATGGTGTCACCGCGGACCTCTCTTAGTTATACTTCCACCATGCAAAGTTTCAAATCCTATTTATTATTATTATTAATGATGTATTTTTGTTTTGACTTGTGACAGTCCTACTCCAGCAGCAGCTGCAGGAGGTGCAAGGAGGACCACCCACGCCCCTCCATCCAGACCTGGAGCTTCTGTTCCTCTCATCCCAAGCAGGCCTGATATGCCGGCTAGACAGGCTCCATCGGTCCCAAAGTAAGTCACAACATTCTGGACACTTTTAACATTTCCCTTTCCGATGCATTTACCTATTTGGAGGAGAGTACATGTATACTAGAGGACTGAAATGATTGCACTCTGCTAGCCATGGTAGGACTGTAGTCTCTGTTGTACTGCAACTGAGAAGTCCAACCTGGGCCCAATTTCATGGCTCTGCTTAACGCCTGCACTATTCTCTGCTTACATGCAAGCGCCGAATCTGCGCTAGCTGTGTAGAATGCTTAGTAACGATAAGTATGCTTGCGCACAGTTCCCTGCTAACCTGTGAAAAACACTTGACCTAAGCGCAGAATTCCCTGCTTCCGAGAGCGCCGATCTTCCATGAAATTTGGCCCAGATCTAGATCAGGTTTTTGATATTCTTTTGTAGTTATGAGACCCAACAAAGCTCCTTACAAGATTCTGCGGCGCACTTGATTACTTGGTTCTTGTACGTGCATTACACAACACATAGGACAAACGACTTTACATTCCATCCAAAGTGTCTTGCTCAAGGACACTTGACACGATTGAGACTTGAACCCACACTCTGCTGATCAGAAACCTCAGAGGTCGAGTCCAGCGCATGACCGCATGGCCACACAACTCATCGTTGTGTATTGAAGCAAAATGTATTAAAGAAATAAAACTCAACACATGCCATCTGAGACTTAACGTTCCATCCAAAGCAAGAATGTTTGTTGTTACACAAAACACAATATCCACAGATTTACATTAAACTTTCACCGTTTGAAGATATCGATAGTAGAAAGCTTACCTTAAAATATTACTAGCAGGGGTGCTGTAGTTTTGAGAAATGAGTAAAACAATGTCACGAAAATACGTTTTACATGCTAAAATAATTTTTGTCTTTCAGAGACAAATTTTTGTTCGTGACTTGTTTTACTCATTTCTCAAAAACTACAGCACCTCAGCAAGTAATATTTTAAGGGAAGCCGTATACCATCATTATTTTATAAACTGTGTGAGTTTAATGTAAATCTGTAGCCATTTTGTTTTGTGTCCTACAAAAGTACCCAGACCCATGCTCAAGGAGACTTGACACGACTCAGACTCAAGTTGTTAAACTGTATGATCTTTTTTCTTCTTCTTATTCTTGAAGGCGTCCAGCTGGTGGATCAGCTCCTCCTATTCCAGGCCGACCAGCCGTACCAGCTCGTCCAATGTGATCACCTATTGTTTCGTCAGATGTTTGTGCTGTTTGGAAAGGTGTATTTTGTCACTTTTGTTTCCAGATATTTTGAGTCCCCATTAGAACCAGCCTAGTACTCCCATTAGGGATCCATGTGACCACTCTCTTAGTATTACAGTATCTGGGCCCAATTCATAAAACCTGTAAACACAAAAATTTGCCAAGTACAGAAAAGTATTGCTTAGCATATATATGCTACCAGCCAAGATTTCATTCAGTTTGCATTGTTGTGGCTGGTGCCCAACTCGATTTTTGCTTGGCAAAGAAATTTGCTTAGCAGAATTTCCTGCTTGACAGCTTTATGAAATTTGGCCCAGGACATAAGAACATCTTGGCTTGGCTTTCCCCCCAGCTTGGCATTGCTTCAAATTCAAATCGATCTCTAAAGTCATGGAGGTTTAACCATTCGTAATAGAAATGTTGTGCCTTCTGGTGAAAACCAGGGGCCAATTTCATAGAGCTGCTTAAGCAAAAAATTTGCTTAAAGGAACACGTTGCCTTGGATCGGTCGAGTTGGTCTTTGAAAAGCATTTGTAACCGTTTGTTATAAAATGCATATGATTGGAAAGATGTTTTAAAAGTAGAATATAATGATCCACACAAGTATCACTCGAAATTGCATGGTTTTCCTTTTACCTCATCGACAAACACGGTTGGCCATTTATGGGAGTCAAATTTTTGACTCCCATAAATGGCCGACCGTGTTAGTTTGCAAAGTAAAAGGAAAACCACGCAATTTTGAGGCAAATTTGTGTGGATCATTGTATTCTACTTTTAAATCATCTTTATAACCATATTCATTTTGTAACAAACGGTTACAAACACTTTTCAAAGACCAACTCGACCGATCCAAGGCAACGTGTTCCTTAAAGCTAGAAAATAGCTTGCTTGTTTTACACATGTTACTCGTGCAATCTCCATGCAATATACATTGATTGTGACTGGTATTTTGCTGCTGTTTGCTTAGCATATTAATCGAGGTAAACTTATTTTTCTAAGCAAGGTATTTTTTAAGCTAAAGCAAATTTTGTGCTTAAGCAGCTCAATGAAATTGGGCCCTGAAGTATAGAGCTAGAGTTAGGGATCATGGTTTAGTTATGTTTGCCAAAACTAGACGGGGGCCCCGAGTAAAAAATTGTATTGCCCAATTGTTCACCGAAAGACAAAACAAACTTACAATGTTCTCTTCAAGCGACTTTTGACAAATAATGTCATTTCAAAACAAAGTATTATAAATTACGATCTCTTTATACCATGGCAAAATTCAAGAAATACTTAAAAATGCAAAATGAAAGGTGTTCGTGCATGGCTGCCGGTAAGGTAAGGTCAGGTCCAGACAATAACTAAAATATATCCTTTAGCCAATTATTACTAATCAATGATGAGTGTTTTGTCTTTCAGTATCTGAAATGAAAGTGTACAACTTCCTGTAGTGAAGGTGATTTTTTAAGCTTTACATGGTGTGAAATAATAAAAAATAAACTATAAATAATGGTAAGCTTGCGGGTACAACCATGTATTAAATCTCTTTTGAGTGAGTGTTGGCTCTGAAAAGTGCTGGTTTGGGCTTGATGGTTCGAACATACTTCAAGAGAAAAAAAAAACACCTAAAAATACATGGTTGTACTTGCAACTGTACTATCATTTATAGCTTATTCTTATTCCTGAAGTGTCTAAATTTAATGTTAATTTGGCAAAACATCAGGCGGTACATCTGAGTGGTAAGCTTAGTTCGTACCACAATCAGGAACACATTTTTTCCCAGTTGTGACGCGGGGAAATTCGCTTTAGTTTTGCAATTCAAGTAAAGTAAGAACTAGGCTTTACGGTTGCTGTAGCAGAAAATGGTTCCCTTTTATCAGCATATGTCATGGGAACACATGTAATTTAACACACCCTGTGACATGGTCTGAGAATTCTCTGTAAATAAAGATGCATATACTTTATCATGTTTCCATTTACCACAAAATGAAAATGATATTAAAATGACTGCCTTTTGGTTTAACTATCACATCGGTTGTTATTACACATATAATATGAACCTAGAACAAGTAGTTTTGTAGATGTATAATAAAGGGTCGTTTTATTGATATTTTGGAACGGTCAGTTTAATTATTCAGGGCTGGAATTGCATGGAGGGCATGGCTTCTGTTGCCTCGATGTTGGCCTTGGTGCCCCTTCAAAAGTTTCCCATAGACTTCACGATTTTCCAATAGAAGTGCCCTTTGCAAATTAAAAATGGTTTTGCCCTCTCTGAGATGAAATGCCAGGCCTGACTTATTATACTGACTATTAATATAAACAGCAGGAATAGCCTCTTGCAATAATGTTTACAAACGATTTTGTTTAATTAGAAATAAAGTAACATGCTTGTACGTTTTAGGCAGGTTTTCTTTCAGAGGGCTTGAGCAACTTTTTCAACAGTGGTTAACTTTTTCCCTGTGTTTGATCTTTTTTTCCCAGATTATTAATATTGATTGAATTGAATTTGCTAAAACGACCAAAACTAATTTGAAAGCCAGTGTATCGCACAATGCATTACAATGTTTGATGTCTGCAAGTCCTTATATTACATAAATATTCAGGTTTATTTTTTTAATCGGAATCGGCAAAAAATTATGTGGTCTTTAGCAATCATGCCAGCTAATTTCTTTCAATGCTTTTGTAGTAAACAAAATTCTTTTAGTTAACAAAAAAATGTACAGATAATGAGATGGATATGAAATTTATGAAAAACGAGAGTTAATCCCTATGTTATGTAAATGTATTTATGATTATATGTACTATATTATATCAAAATGGATAACAAGTTGTCTCATGTCGCAAACTTATGTATTAAGTGTTGGTCTGTGGTAGCCACCATTTTGTGATTTGGTCATTTTCGAGAGATGGAAGGTTCTGAAAAGCATTAGACTTTAAGTTTGCTTAACTGCTAGATTTAATACTTAGCCAATATTTCATGGTTTAGCTTACTGCAGAATTCTGTGCTTACGGTCACCATTCTCCACTTACAGTTAAAGACCAAATGTTTGCACTAGCAGCTGTGGAAATACCTTTTCACACCATGGCAATTTAGCAAGGGCCCTTGCTTATTTTTAGCATGGTTGCAGGATTTTACAAAATGCAACTCGTGTGAAAGGACATTGTTTGAACTGTCCATAAAAACCAGCCAATTTAAAGGGACACACCGGCCGAATTGGGCTATTTGGGCTACAAAATAGACTAAGATATGACTTCAACGGTCTTCCAGGAATGAAGAAAAACAGTCCTTAAAAAAAATCATCAAATTTAGCCATTTTTGAGCATTTTAAGACAAAAACGCAGGTCGCGTGATTGTTCTAACCAAAAAGTGGTACAAACAATCACGTGACCTTCCGGGCTAGTTTTACTTTCAGCCGTCTAAAAGTAACTTACTTAACCAAATTTAAATATTTTTTTTACAAAACTATTTACGAATAATTGACGAAAAAGATCATGTATTCAAATTATCGCTACAAAATTTAAATAATGGTGAAAAATCTAACGTAAGATTCACATTCAAAGAGTCCGTGTAACGGAAGCTTGTTATATGGCCGCTTTTTTTTTTCTTTTTTTTTCATTTTTCGCTAAATACGTGACATTTTGATGATTTTGTTTTACAGCAACCATCTATAAAAACATTATTTATGATTCTACACCCCTAAATTGCGTAAACGGTGAGCCGGTGTGTCCCTTTAAGAAGATTTCACTAGGGCCTTTGACAGGCCAAACATTGTTGTCCTTCACCCTAAAGTGAAACTTATTTGTAAAATTTCTTAACCACGGTCAAATTAAGCAATGGACCCCTGCTAAACTGCTCTAGTGTGAAAAGGGCTTTTAAGTGAAGACTGTTGTAGGGACGTGAACCACGCACACGCAAAAAGAAAACATGTCTTACTACAGTAAGCATAGTCGTGGAATTGGGCCGTGGTTACTGGGTAAACTCTGTTGCAGTATTATTAATTTTGCAAACTTCATATTATGTATAGACAAAATCAAAGTGTTGTTTTTGATTGCTCTTCAGTAGTCAAGTCCTGTTGAAACAGGTTAAAATGAACCCAAGATTTTCAACAGATGACTGGACCACCAAGCTGAGCCAATGACAAGTCTTGTATACGTCAAGCGTATTTTACGTGGGTTAGCAAAGACTTTTGCTTGTGCGTGTGCATTTTCCAGGGGTCGATTTCACAAAGAGTTAGGACCAGTCCTAATTGAGGACTAGTCCTAGGAGATATAAAAAAAATGCATGGCTAGTCCTAAGTTAGGACGAATAACTCATCCTAACTTGAGATAAGACTAGTCCTAACTCTTTGTGAAATCCACCCCAGGTTACACAGGCAGTGTAGAAGGGGTATCGCAATCGCAGAATTTGGCAGTAAGCACAGCCTTGTAATTAGGCCCTTTAACCCAAGGTTAAGATACGCACAAGACGTGCATGTAATAATACAGAGCTCGTAGAGGTCAAAGGGGTGGCTCATGGTGTATAGTTGCGCTAGCCATTGTTTTGCATCATTTCACCTCTAAAGGTGGCGGTGCTCTGACATCATTGTCAAAGCATTTTTGAGATATGGTGGACACTATAGGAGTACACACACTGTTTGGTTTGGGTGTATACATACATATTTACCCAATCCTAATAGGTCCATAGAGTCCAACGTGTCAAAATGGCTTATGGGAACAAACTGCCCAAAATGTTTCACTTGGAAAACAAAAACATGAAATTGTGAAACTTTTGTTTGTATGTTTAAATGGCGCCTCCCCAACCGCCCTTAAAATAATTAGTTCAACAGAAAAATGTATTCTGTGTAAACTAATCAAAGCAGTTCCAGACCATGGTTTTATGAACTTGAACCATTAAAAAGTTGTGATCTTCTCGGCATAAGAGTTTTTACCATGTTTTGTTAAACTGTGGTTCCCTTTCTTGGCAAACTTGTACATTACGTGCATTATATAATCAGATGTGGCAATGAAAAAAGGTGATTTGTAAAAAGTGCTTCCACGTATAGCACGACATTGTTAATAATGGTATTTTATACAAGAATGGTAATTTATCAGGTTAAAAATAACAACTGGTTATGTGTATTTCGTGGTTATTTTTCCCATTGTGCTTTTAAATAAATGAGGAAAACAAACTGCCCTGGTACCAATCAAAATGTCGTCACATATTAGAAGAAACGAAATGTTGTATATCATTGATTACAAGTATTGTAAATTTGTTCTGAAATTAAAGTTTAGTTGACTGGGAACTATCCCAATTGGGGAATTTCTGGACACTAGGTGGCAGCAGACTCATCAGGTAATGTACGCATGCTCAGAACTAAGTAAACAGTGGAAATATACCTGGTAAGTCTGCTGCCACCCATAGACCTTTATCACGGTGTGGCCATCTTGATTTTACTCCATTCCAACTCATTGTTACCAAACTGAGGCTGGACGAAATAATAGTCTGGTGCCATGCGCAATGAATGTTAGCATTCATTACTGTTATTGGAAACAGGGAACATGACCAAGATTGTGACAGCGTGATAAAGGTTTATAGACGATGTGACCTGTGACATCACATGTTCAAAAGAGCCACAGAGCCTGGACTTCCTGCAGGCACATTTTGTACACAGCCTCATGGAAGAAAACAAAATCTTATAGTTTATGGAGATTGCACTCGGTGTCTAATTCCTATCAACTTTTGATATGATGAAAGTGGACACATCTCAAAACTCGTCCAGCTTTTAGTTTCATAACTCTTGGATTTATGTGGAAACATATTGCCTGCCAGAATACCTGAAGAATGCGCATGGTCACACTTATTGTAAGCAAAGTTCACATGGTCTATAGCGTTCGGTGGGTTGCACTTAAATCAAAAATATCGAATTATTCGGCGTGTATTTAGACGTGATAATACTAAGATATTAAGTTGTTAATAACTTATAGGGACATTATGAAAGAGTACAATAAAATCTCATCCGTTTTTGGCAGAATCAACCTGTGGAAGTTTAATATCGACTTATACGCTTTCGTGTTTGGGGGGGGGGGGGGGGGGTAACCTAAATTAAATGTGAATGCATCATCATCATTTAGACCATGTCCATCCAGTGTAGCCCTACTCATTTAGAAGCCATTCGTTTCTAATTTATGCAGCTCTTGTCATTGTAGCTCCTGCATAAACTCTGATGTCATCTCCCCATCTTCTTATCTGTCTACCTCTTTCCCCTATGTTCTTGGTTATTGCCAGTCCATTATTCTTGTCCAACTGTTGTCATCTCTTCGGGCAGTGTGCCACTTCCATCTCCATTTAGCTTGTTTTACTGTCCGTATGATGTCTCGTATTCCTTTTTGGCCTTGCATGGTCTTTCAAACATTTTTGTTTTCTAAAACTTTGTTTTGCCTATTAGTTGTTGATTTTACTTGGATCGTTATGACCCATTGCAGAATGTAGGTAAAGGTATTGGTGGCGTCTATAACTGCATGCAGTAGCACACTGGAAGCAAAATGGCGCAATCGTGACTTACGGTGGATGATGACGTCAGAGGCATTGGACCATTAGCACAAAATGTGAGAAAAACAACTACTTGTTGGTTGTACACCGTGCATCTCATCTCTCCAGTCATATTCAAGCCCATGGCTACCGGAGCCAAATTTCATAAAGCTGATTGAGCATATATGCCGTACAACTTTCTGCTTTTAGCACTTAGCAGAATGAGTCACATAATTTCTGGTAAGCACACTTTGCTTGTGCTTCTATCTGCTTCTTGTGTTGGCCCAGCTCTGTTGAAAGACATAGTTCCTTCCTCCGCGATTGAACGAATAAATATGCTTGTGATTATGAAAGTGGAAGGTTTTGAAAACTTGTTTGGGCATTTAGTATTTGTTGTTCCCTCCTGTAACGTCTAGCTCGGGGGGGGGGGGGGCTGTCTTTGTTTCTACGGCCAGTGCACCAAGCCGACCGCCCTGGGCTTAGAGGTGTGATGTTACGAGAGAAATATAAACTGATCTACAACAATTACATTTTTCATGCTTTTCCCGGAGGTCTCCTTACATCCTTCCTCATCAAACTATAGTAAAATCATAGCTATTACAGACCCCACCCCAACCCCACCTGTCTTCCGTTTGGCAGTGACTTCGTTTTGGTTCCGTAATGACAAAACAGTCGCCCGTGCAACTTACTTAAAGGAAGGCGGTGCCTTGGATCGGTCGAGTTGGTCCTTGAAAAGCGTTCTGTAACCGTTTGTTATAAAATCGTTATGTTAGAAAGGCATGTTTTTGTGGATCATTGTATTCTACTTTTACAACGATCCACACAAACATGCCCCGAAATTGCGTGGTTTTCTTTTTTCTTTTCTTTTACCTCGTCAACTTATACGGTCTAAAAGTTGGTGTGATGTTCCCTGAAAGGATGCTTTGCCGACTATATAATTCAGATTCAGATTTATGGGAGTCAAATCTTTGACTCCCATAAATGGCCGACCGTGTTAGTTCGCGACGTAAAATGGAAACCGTGATACTTATGTGGATCTTTATATTCTACTTTTAAAACATCTTTCCAACTACATTTGTATATGCATTTTATAACAAACGGTTTCAAACGCTTTTTGAAGACGAACTCGTCCGATCCAAGGCAACGTGTTCCTTTAACATTTTTCATCCATGCTTCAAGACCGATAGTCCATAGAGCTCAGTCTGTGAAAAAATGGGGGACTTCCCTGCGCATGATTTATTACAAGCTTTTATTTTTTTACGAACAGCGACCGGATCTTCCAGTGAAGTTACACTACTGTGATGGCAACAATACAATGGTGGACGTGTATACCTCTGTTGGTATTTTCTTTGCCTCTTCTGTGAAAAGGGGTGGGGTGCACGTTTTTCTTTGCAAGCTTTTATTTTTCCTCCATGCTTTTACGAAACCCGGATATATATACAACAATACATGTGGCGGATGTGTGTACAAACAATTGTGTACGTCAGTGCAGTACTTGCACACTCAGTACTTGCACACCCAGTACTTGTTGTACACGAAGGTGATCGGTTGTGTTGACCATTGAAGACCATCAAGGACAAGTGATTGCACTATTTGTTGACAAGGCACTTGTTATAAGCTAAGCTGAGTGTAAGACCTGGCTGGGAAGGACGAGATAAAAGGCTTACTGCATGCACACGAAGCTCACTTTTGCCGTACAACTTACTGTAACAAACGAAGCATTCGCAGTTTCGAGTTATTCAAAGCAGAGTCGTGCTACCAGTTCTCTTTTTTTATCATCTCTGCTTTGACATAAACTGTCAACATGGCAGCCTCTCTTTTTAGCTTAGACAATCACGTTTTCCGGTTGTACACAACCTATGCAGCTGCTGTTACTCTGAAGATGATGTGCCTCTCGTTGCGTGTAGGTTATCTGAGAGTTACAAGAAAGGTAAGGTTAGTTCAATAATGCCATTTACGGTTGTCAAAACGAAAAGAATCTGTCGGTGGTTAAAGCCAAAAGCTGCAGTATTAAGTGCGTGGGCAGGAATGTGTGTCGTTGAATATCTATAATAGGAGTTGGTCATTCAATACGACAATACACACGTGGAAAGAGTATGTCACGAGAAAGATATTTTGTTACAGGACCTGTTTAGTTTTGTTTTATAAAAATAAATTGGTCGCCTCTTTTAATTAACACCGGCAGCCATTTTGAAAATTGGCAAAATTTCCAGTGTTTTATTACACCAACATTTTTTCAAAGGACAGTTAAAAAACTGCTGCAATACATGTGCAGATGGTGTATATACAAATGTATATGTTTCTCATGGCATATTCTGACCATAACTCCGACCATCTCTGACTGTCTGCCAAATTCCATGCTTATATTTTTATCACCAATAAAGGCGTCACTATAGGCCAAGTATTCAATCCCAAGATTTCACCTGCACATTTGCACATAAGCCCCACATGCACTAGGCAGGCCCACGGGAGTTTGATCTGTACTACACAGATACTGTACACAGACACAGAAAAATACGAAAGCACTTTCCGCTAGTAAAGTGTGAATTTGTTTCGGCTTTGTCACATATCAATGAGTATGAATTTGTGTTTAGTTGCTCGTAAAAATTCATTTTATAACGCGGGTTGAGAATTCTATAGGCATTTTGTGAGATTGGCAGTGATCGACCATGCCTGCAGTTTGCAAGCAACCATAATATATATACAGGAATTCCATTGTTCGTCTTGTGTTTGTTTGTTTGTTTAGTATGATCTTCTAGTAAATGGAACTTGAAAAACTCCCGCAAGAGGATAAATTGTAACGCCAGGCTGACAACAGCTAATCTCTATCATACCATGGAAAGCAGTTGATCGTCCGGGTTTTTCCAAAAAGAGGAGGATGAGGGCCTTTTTATGTTCAATTTTTTTTTTCAAAGGCCGCCAAGTATTGGGATAAACACTGGCCACAAATTGTTCAGTTTAAATTCACTGCTTGCTTGTAATTACAATTTCGTAAAGGATTAGATAGTTTAATGAGAAATACACAGAAAATGTGTCTTAAAAAAGAGAGTAAAATAACGAATAATTTTAAAAAAAAAGGGGAGCGGCCTCAACAAAGGATGAAGGAGGGGAAGATCACCTGTCATTTATTTGGCCTAACATATGAATTTCCTAAATCAATAAATTGTGATTCATGGAACTAGACGACATTATAATACCTATCTTTAGTCATTGTGAAATCAGCGGTTAGGTAGGATTTGAAACCACGACCTTATGATTGCAATTTTGGATTTTTTTTTTTTTTTAACTGATTTATGATAAACGGAAAGATGACTCGAAATAGTGTCACAGACAGGCATAGGCCTACATACAGGAGCGTATAACGCAATGTAAATTCAGTTTATACGGAAGCTTTGTTTCAACCATTTTTACGTCTCTTCTTTCACATTTTGTCAAACAATTGTATATTTTTTAACAATTGTATATTGTCTTTTTCTAGCCATAACTGTTGATGTTTTTATATGGAGCTGACCAACTGTTGCAATTGCCAATTGAGGATGATTAAAACTTTTTAAGTCGAATTGAATTGAATTGAGGTGAATTAAATTGAATTGAATGTTTTCATTATGGATTATCTCTTTATAGGTATTTATGAACAAGGAGGATGCTCATGGCAAACCGTTTGTGAAGCAGGATGACGATGTGGACCGAGCTTTAAGGTTTGTTTCATCTTTATATTGTCACACAATAATCAGTTCCTTCTGTTTTTCTTTAAAGGCTGTGGACAGTTTTGGTAATTACTCAAAATAATTATTATCATAAAACCTTACTTATAACGAGTAATTCGGAGAGGTTGATAGTATAAAACATTGTGAGAAACGGCTCCCTCTGAAGTAACGGTAGTTTTCGAGAAAGAAGTAATTACCCACGAATTTTATTTCGAGGCCTCAGAATTAGATTTTGAAGTCTCGAAATCAAGCATCTGAAAGCACACAACTTTGTGTGACAATGGTGTTTTTTCTTTTATCTCGCAACTTCAACGACCAATTGAGCTAAAATGTTGAGGTACACCAAGTGAGAAGACTATTACTAATAGTGTCCAGTGTCTTTAAAAGCTGTTGAGCAGATACATATTTTGAGAATTTTGAATAAATTATTCTTTATACTTTCACGATATCCCACAGATGTCATCGAAACGACCTGGAGAACATCGTCCCCTTCCTGATTCTGGGACTGATGTACGTCACTACTGGCCCTAGTGTCTTCGCCGCTACTTGGCACTTTCGTGTCTTCGTAGCTTCTAGATTCTTCCACACCGTGGCCTATCTCACGCCTCTACCACAGCCCTGCCGGGCTCTCTCCTTTGTCATCGGGCTCGTGGCCAACATTTCCATGGGGGTTCAGGTCCTCATGAACGGCATGGTTTAGAAGACCCATTTTAGAATGTATCATAAGTTTATTGAGTCAATTTTGAGCTTCCGTTTGTTTGAGTTTTTTTTAATATTTATAAACGACAGCATTACAATCGTTTCAGACAGGCGCTCCTGAGTTGCGCTAATGGGTGCTCCTGGGTTCAAATTCTGAATTAAGTACATGCAAAATTTATCTGAAACAGTTAGAAGCAGCTGGACGGGCTAGAAGTCGGTTGCAGTCATTCGAAACGACTCTGGGCGCCTTGGTTTCAGACGTCAATCTTGTCTGAGACTTACCTAATGTAAATGTTATGTTAAAGGAACACGTTGCCTTGGATCGGACGAGTTGGTCTATGAAAAGCGTTTGTAACTGTTTTTTTTATAAAATGCATATGGTTGGAAAGATGTTTAAAAAGTAGAATACAATGATATACACACATTTGCCTCGAAATTGCGTGGTTTTCCTTTTACTGTGCAACCTAACACGGTCGGCCATTTATGGGAGTCAAAATTTTGATTCCCATAAATGGCCGACCGTGTTAGTCGACGAGGTAAAAGGAAAACCGTGCAACTTCGAGGCATGTTTGTGTGGATCACTTAATTCTACTTTTACAACATCTTTCTAATAATATGTATTTTACACCAAACGGTTACAAACGCTTTTCAAAGACCAACTCGACCGATCCAAGGCAACGTGTTCCTTTAAAGGCACCTGGAAATAGGAGTTTTTTCCTTTTAAACATAAGAGTATATGTTTGTTAACAATAAAACAATTTTTTGAGTAATTGTTTGTCACGATTTATATGTTAAAAAAAAAAATTAAGTGACTGGGGGGGTTGACTCCGCCTACCCCTTTTGTGACGTAGGAAAAGGAAGACTTTGCCTCGGTCAAACATAGACCCCCTCGATGCGTAGATAAACACACGCGCAAAAGTACATGTAATTCTAAGACGTGAGTTTGTACGCAGCGAAAAAGGTTTTTTTCTTGCCTTTTTCCGGCAATGCCGACCAGGTGTATTGCTGCTGGATGCAGCAAAACAACTAAAGATGGGGTCAGTCTTCATCTGTTTCCTGCAGATCCCAAGTATAGGCAGTTGTGGGCTGCGAAAGTCAGATTAACTAGAGCAAAGTGGTCCGGTCCGACGTCTTTGTCAGCGCTGCAGCGAACACTTAGAGCCGTCGTGCTTCGAATCCTGGATACACAACTCATTTGACATGACGAGAAGAGCCATTCTTAAACACGACGCCGTCCCAACAATTTAGCAGCAATAGCTTTTGTAAAAACCACTAGGCGTTCAACATGTTCAAGTTTCAATGTACGTATGTGTGTAAAATCGTGTCTAAATTTGTTTAGATATGCCATGTTCCCAGACGTAAAGTATGGGGGCCCGACTACAAATTTTCTCTCCAAATATCGCGCCTTGAAATACGTCACGAACAGCGCCCTCTCGGGTCGGGGCCTACTCGTAAATTTGTAAATACAATCAAAACTAAGATTTTTAAACCTTAGTTAATTTTTTATTCACATTCCTCTCATAAAAACACATATTTTAGTGACAAAAGCTTTATTTTAAAAAAATACCACTTCCATGTGACTTTAAGTTAACCTGTCTGAAACCAAGATTTATTTGGGTCGACCTTGGGTCGCTCCTAATCTTCTGGGTTCAGCGCAG
This sequence comes from Asterias amurensis, assembly GCF_032118995.1. Taxonomy (NCBI): domain Eukaryota; kingdom Metazoa; phylum Echinodermata; class Asteroidea; order Forcipulatida; family Asteriidae; genus Asterias; species Asterias amurensis. The sequence goes on from NC_092662.1 coordinate 12,561,994, forward strand.
CAGAGTCGTGCTGAAAATGCAGGAGTCGACTATATGAGTACAAATCTCGGAGAATAAGCACAGGTAAAAATCTGGACTACTCCAGTAACGGAATATAGTCCAGACTTCACTTTGTGATAACATTCTTGGTCAATGCACGAGCAAAATGCGTTTTATACTAACTCACACATAGATCCTAGTTGTTTGAACCTTGTTCACAATAAACATGCACGAAAAAGACACGGAAATTAGTCCACCTATTTTCTTATTATACTGCAATTTGTTTTACTCGACAAAATTGACGCTTGTGTTTTTCCATGGTTCCCTCTGTATTCGCAGGACCAATCACATGTGCCCTACGGCAGTTTTTATACTAGCATTGTACATTAAACATAATTATTTTTGTACTAAAAATGCTGTACATGTGTTTTGTATGGTTTTAATGTGTATTGTATTAAATTGTAAGCTGTATTATAATCACGATTACAATGAATTGAATTAAATATTGTGAGTTGAACTTGATTCATAATAATTAAAGTATGAACTTGTAAAGTCAAGTGTGTGTTTTGATTTGATACACGTCGGTAAATATTGTTCTCTTTCGCTGTGGTATTAAAACCCCCATCACACCGAACTCTCACAACGTTCTGGTGAAAAAATGTGGTCGAACGGGCTAAAAGCTGTCACGCAAACGGACTGGTCGTGTGAGCAACTTTAACAGTCTGTTCACTAACGAGCAAGGCATTCTGAGAAAAACAAATATGGTTTGACGAGATCATACACCACTGGGAACGAGGTTGGCAAGGGGTCTATGCACTATATCCATTAATCTCTTATCAAATACAAAGTGAAATAAATTAGAGATGGTGGTTTATCGCCACTTTTTCCTTGAAGAATGTCCGTCTAAAATCAGTGAGCTTTTAGTTGAACTAATCAACCATCAATTTTAAAACAAGTCCAGTATAAGTGATAATTAGTCTCCGGAAAGCTCCACAAGTTTAACGTGGAATGATCACCCACGTCGCATTTGGGCGACAAAGGTAGGCCTATTTATACAAAATAATTCATTCACTTCGGAGCCCATTAATAATACTGTTCTTATATTGCGATTCATCAGTCCCCTAGGGCGTATGAAGTCACTCGGTATTTTGTCCTGCAAGGTGTGTGGAGCTGCGTTTTGAAGTATGAGACATATATTCCTTTAAAGTCACCTGGAAGTGGTATTTTGTCAAAATAAAGCTTTCGTCACTGGTTCTTTACGTCTTTCAGGTACCTTCTTCGACTTCCCACTAGCTGGAAAAATTGTTGGGATTGCGTCATGTTTTAGACAATAACTTTTCTCTTCATGTCAAAATGTGTGGTGTATTCCGGATTCTCGAAGCACGACGGCTCGAAGTGTTTGCTGCACAGCGCTGGAAAATACGTCGGACCGGACCACTTTGCAAACTGACCCCATCTTTAGTTGTTTTGCTGCATCCAGCAGCAATACACCTGTTCACATTGCCGGAAAATGCAAGAGAAAAACCCTTTTTTCGGAACGCACAAACTCACGACTAGGACATTGATGTATTGCACGTATGTGTGTTCGATATTCGATCGAGGCAAAGTCTGCCTCGATTGACGTCACAAAAGGGGGAGGCGGAGTCATCCCCCCGAAAAACTTTATCTATTTTCTAAACATATAAATCGTTACAAACAATTACTCAAAAAGTATTGTATTGTTCATAAACATATACATGTACTGTAATGTTTAAAATAAAATAAAAATCCAGGTGACTTAGAAGCATCAGCCGATCAGACCACAGGAACACCGGGGCAAACCCCTTCTCTTTTCGATAAGTGCACTCTGTTACAACACATGGGACCAACGGCTTGACGTCCCATCCGAAGGACGAAGCATCTTGGTTTGATGTCTTGCTTAAGGACACAGATGTTCTAGGCGGGGCCAGAAGCCAGGAAGTGGATCTACTACCCCTGCTCATCATAAATACAAAAGTTTTAGTCCGATGCTATAGGCCACAAAACACCACTAATTATCATAGAACTTTATCGCAAATACTTGGTACTATAGTCTTGAAATCAAGTCGGTAATTGATAAGCGCGGGGTGGTTACGGGAACGGTACACACACCATCGATCCCAGTATGTGCTGTGCATGAACGGCAGAGTGTTTGGGGCAGCGCTAGCGCCTTGTCATCAAGTCTAACTTGGTACTCGCGCTGCAAGCGTTGAATGAGGTACATGCTGTATCCAAAGCTTTACCTGCATGCACCTCATTATGCGCTTGCGTAATAGGCCAACATGTACATTAGTTTGCAAAAAGGTCTATTGTGATCAGGACCCAATCCCCCCCCCCCGCCCCTTGCATGCGTTATCTCTGTGGTTCCTTCCTCCATGCTCTGTGTAAACACCACTCGATTTGGGTCAGTACAAATTTATAGAACACAAACCAGTGCACACTACCAGCGGACAACATGGACGCCCAATCCGTCTTGAGTTTAGACAACCCAATATTTCGGCTGTATGCCAATTACGGTGCCGCAGTCACATTGAAGATGATGTGCTTGTCTCTATACGTTAGTCGTATTAGGATAACACGTAAGGTAAGCTTAGGAATGTTTAGGATCCATGTCAAATTATTGAGGAATGCCGCGGTCGTCATAATAATTACACTGTATTTGAGACCCGCTGGCACTAATATGTCATTCTTTCACTCGTAATATTATACCATTGTTTGAAAGGGTTACACCCCTATGCTCAAACAAACAACAATCCCTGTGTTCCGGCACCTCTCGTGTATTTTCCATACCTAACCCTATCGTGTAAATCATTAGAGGTTTTTGAATCGCAGTTGTCGGGAAAAGGGGTGTCGGACCAGTGAGTAAGAACATGTTGCGAATTCAGTGTTGGAGGTCTCGGGCCGGCTTCCCCATTGAGGCCCGGGTCTTGGCCCCGGAGGTCGTGCAACTACTGAGGGCGATCAGAGTGCCAGACCACTACCTCCTACCCAACTCCCGACTCACAAACTTTGAAGAAGACATCGTGAGACCCTCCGATGTATATGCACGAGTTTTCGCCATAGCCCAAAATTTAGTGACTTGGCATTTTTACAATCAATTTTTCTATTGAAGGAAAACCACGCAATCTCTTGGCAAACTTGTGTGGATCATTGTATTCTACTTTATAACATCTTTCCAACCATATGCATTTTATAAAAAACGGTTACACACACTTTTGTTTTGACCAACTCGTCCGATCCAAGGCAACGTGTTCCTTTAAAGTCACCACTTACTTTATGTGGTTTTAAGTTCTTAAAAGATTAGTAAGTTTAACGAGAAATACACAGAACAATATTGTCTCTTTTTAAAATAAAAAACGATGCGGCCTCAAAAAAGGATGAGGGAACTGTTTTTTTTTTTGTTTTTTTTTTTGCCTTATGCAATACTTTTGTTGTTGATGCAATTTCCTTTTATTTCGGAAGGTATTTGCGAACTTGGAGGATGCCTCTGGTAAGCAGAAATACGTAAGGAATGACGATGATATCGAACGAGGTTTGAGGTTTGTAATTATAGCAGCTTGCTCCGTTCTAAAGATCGTAAAGCGAAATTTAAATGGGATAAAGAGCAGGGGTCGAAATTGCCACTAGCCCGCTAGCCCAGGACTACCAGATTTACATCCGGGCTACTGATTTTTCCAGTTTGATAGCCCGACGGGCTAGTTGAATAATAATGCAAAAATCATAATCACAAACAATAAAGAACTATGTTATTGGTGTATTTTAAAGTTTGAGCCGTGACCATGACATAACGTGGCTTTTGGGCTCCAAAATCTAATCAGGGCTACTAAAAATTATTGGTCACTAGCCCTGCTGACAACCATGGAAATACACTTAATTTCGACCCCTGAAGAGGTTGACTTTTTTATCAAATTGGCTACAAACTTTATTGCCAACGTTGTCAAACTGTTTCTTTAGGTTTATCGCTCGCCCCCTGCATTTAATATCATGCATTATCCTGCATCATGCCCCCTGTATTATCATGTGGAGCAAGACTATTCAACGCATCAATTGGGGGAATTGTATGTTCTATTAATTTATTGTTACGTCAGTATTTTGTTGATGACCGACCAGCCCAGTCGAGACGTTGAGACCGATTACGATCTTACTCGGTGACAGTGAAGTTCAAAGGGAAGTTCCCTCGCCCCACTTAGCGAAAGTAGTATAAATACCCGGCCGATTTTTTACCTTCGCCCGGGGCCTAATTTCATGGAGCTGCATAACGGTCGATTTTGTGCTTAACGAGCGCACCTGGCAATTTTTTTTTTCATGGCCTTGCTTAAGCAAGGTTTTTTGCTTAAAGCGGTAAAACAATCATGTTTCCTCTGAAGTAAGGATTTTAGAACTCCTTCTGTGGTCCTTTCTCTATGATCTGATTCACCAAGAGAAATCCTGTCATCAAACGCGCTCGTAGACCATCTGCTGCGTCCAAAGTTCGGCGAATTTTGAACACGTTCGCGTGTAAACTTACCAATGACAACCCAATTATTTCTGAGGAAAGCCATTCTGAGAGGACCTCAAGTCTTTGAAGAACGTATGTAAAGTAAATTTTTCTTAATTCGTCAAAGAAGGCCAATTGCTCAATGCTCATGTAAATGATATGGTTACACTTTACGAAAAGGACAACGCCCCCCCCCCCAAAAAAAAAAAAAAAAAAAAAAAAAATGAGTGGTAGGGCCTACAATCCATAAGAAACTTTAAAATCTTCCTTCCTTTGATCTTTCTTGAACCCTGTTATAACTCTTACCCAGATGTCATCGAAACGACCTGGAGAACGTCATCCCCTTCCTGGTTCTGGGTTTGATGTACGTCACTATTGGCCTTAGTGTCTTCGCCGCTACTTGGCACTTTCGTGTCTTCGTAGCTTCTAGATTCTTCCACACCGTGGCCTATCTCACGCCTCTACCACAGCCCTGCCGGGCTCTCTCCTTTGTCATCGGGCTCGTGGCCAACATTTCCATGGGGGTTCAGGTCCTCATGAACGGCACCTTCTAGAAGAGTAAACAGGACAGTTTACATAGCATGTGTATAGCGCCACTGCCCATCAACGCAGCATATTACATTGGTTATTAATCAATTTAGATTAGTTTACATAATGAGGCAGATTTACTGATGAAGATAGTGATGAGTATATTCCGGGGTGAGCAAAATGAGCAACAGCGCGTCTTGATGTAGACTTGGGAAAGAGGTTGGGTTCCATGAACCATGATGCGACTATCGGGTTCCCGTCCCCCTGTATAGATGGATTGAACATGACGTCATTGACCACCATCTTTGATGTAAACTGATGGAAAATGCATGCGTGTACGCGCTGCGGAGGACTCCAGCCAATAGGGAGGTTTAGATGCACATTGCGCGAGCAAATACGTGAACGTGAAAAGAAAATGTTGTTGTAAAAATCTCACGTTTTTACCATTTTTACGTCAGGTAAGTACGTACGTGCAGACGTATATGAGCATGAAATGAAGCCCAACGTAGTGACGTCACACAGAAACAATTCAACTTTCTGGCGTTCATGTTCACGTGTTTGCTCGCGTAACGTGCAGCTAAACATCCCTATAGCCTTTCACGCGTGCATTTCAAAGATGTGGGTCAATGCAATGGCTCTATTCTGTGCTCGCAAATTCCTACTAGCTGAGTTGCAATTACCTATATTGGTGTGGTCATGTATAAACATAGTAGGCCTACATGGAATTACTTGGAGTTCAAATACAGCAATTATTTGTGAAGAGTATTGTCAAGAAATGCGTACTGAACCAAAGGACATTGTTCTGTGATGTACACAGTGTCAAATTAAATCATGTTTTGAAATCGCTCTCAGGGAATTGAACAAATCTGGTTTGTTTGTGTGTAAATTTATGAGTATGGGTTAATGACAACCCCTCCCCCCCCCCCCATCCACAACCCCCACCACCACAACCACGTGGATAACGCATGGCGGTGTATAGTGCTATTAATTTTAAATCAAAACTGGTTTAAAAAATAGGGGCTCATAGCACACCGGGGGGTTAACCCTTTATTTAGTGAGTTTAAGTGCCAATTAGCAACTGGCTAGTATAAAAAACAGTTTTCGTTTAACTACTCTGTGTATGAATTTAGTTAAAATCTCATTCCCCGGACCTCTAAAAGAATACGATTTAGAAACATAATTTACAGTTTAGGGTAATGTTCGTTACCCGCTGTATTTTTAACAACATAGACGGGTCCGCTGTTTCAAAGGAACCCCTTATTGACACGTTCAAAAACGAGCCTTGGTTTGTCGTTTAGCAATAATTCAATTTGACACAAGGGTTTACAAGGTGTAACGGCGCATTTAGCAAGAACACCGGGACAAACCCATTCTAAGTGCACTGTGTTCGTTTACATGCGTTTTCTTCACACAACACATGATGGGAACAACCGATTGAACATCCCATCCGAAGTACGAAGCGATGGTTATAAATCTTGCTTAAGGACAGGTGTCACGGCTGGGGATTCGAACCCACACTCTGTCGATCAGAAACACCAAAGAAACATTGCTAGGCGCAAATTTGAGGGTGTTATTACAACGTCCCGGATGGACTTTTGCCCTTGCTTGCCGTTTCGGAAACCTTGCAAATTAGAAAAGTTCAACTGCATTTGTTGGAAGTAACAATTTATTTTATTTATTTTCAATCTTTGTAAAATACATAAAAACATCATAAAAAGTACACACGTTAAAAAGCCCGCATCTCAAGATGCCTCATCCAAAATCTCCTGGTCGTAAAACTATTTCCTTCTTCTTTTCTTATTTACCCCCAAATTAAAACAAAATTGTTCAACCTTTGAAAATATATTTTAAAATGATTATTTAACGATGTTTTTAAAACTAAGTCATTTAAGAAAGAGTTCGTTTTGGACACATTAAAAATTTTACAATAAAATTAAATTACAAGAATGTTAATATAACTTAAATCTCAATTGCAAAATTTGCGTTCGATACAAAGGGATGGTATATATAGTATGGTATATCACTCGTATGACCATAAAACCTTACTTGGTTAAAAGTAAAATAGTTTTCGGTAGTAAATCATTTCACTCAATCAATGTTGTAGAAAAACATTTCATTTTTTTCTCCACAACTATGACTCTGAGAAACGTTACTGTCAGATACGTCTCTCATCATGTTCTCTTCAAATTATGGGTTATTCTTCCTTGTAGACAAACCGCTCCAGATTTTAAGCGGGATCTCAAAAAACGTGATCTCCTTTCGAAATGAAATTTGCATGCTGGGTTAGTTTTATTTTATATCCCTACATGGTGTATGGGATTTAAACAATTACAATCAAACGGTTCAAAACACCAAAGGGCAAGTAGTAATTTAAGTAAATTCATTTTGTAACAATACAAAATTTTAATTGTATTGTTCTGAACAATCACAAAGTTTTCTCCGGGCAAATCTTTACATTCGCGCCTCTTTTCAAAACTGCATGACCGTTTTGAACCACCATAATAGAGTTAAAGGTTTTCGTCGCATCATGGCTAATATGGTACAAACCTCTCAAATTTTTATACATCAATAAGCCGAGAGCTGATTGGTCGTAGCGGTGCACGTGGTACCCCTTCTGTTGCTTAACGTGTGGGTTTTGACTTCCGTGCGGGGCTACGCAGTCGAGCACCATCATGCAGTCCACCCATGGTTGCAATAGTTTCTCATTAATGTAGGAACTGTTAACAAAGTAAAGAATGCCGCTCTGAGGTTTCGGGGTGTACCCTATATCCCCCTTGTAAGTTGCTATGTCAATCTTGAAATAGTCAAACATGGCCGGATGGGTCAAAGCAATTACTGAGAATCTTCCTTTTTTGTTGTAATTGGCCACACGTGGAATAAAACCATGGAACGTCTGAAGATGGCGAGTTAGTAGCGCAATGCTCTTCTTGAATCTCACCGATGAGTCTGCCCAAAAGACGGCACCGAATTCATAGAGTGTTTCCTGCCCAAGAAACAGTAAAGAAAATGTCAGTAAGTGTGGATGTTGAGCAAGTACAAATACATGTATGCAGAAAAGGAATTATGTATAGGATAATGCCCGAGGTGCGCGCCATTCGTGGGTAAGAATGGCCCGAGGGCGAAGCCCGAGGGCCACTCGTACCCACGAATGGCGCGTTCACCGAGGGCATTATGCGACTTAACCCACACCTGTGACGTCATGCTATTGTTAAAATCGCTCCATTATTTCGCAGTAATGGCGCGATATTGTTTAATTTTTAAGTCAATTGTTTGTATGTATTACGTAAGCTTGTTCACTGCAGTGAACACCACTGTATATGTGTGTGAACAATGGAAGAAGACCAACATTTAGGAAATAATTATGCTCGTTCCTTCGATAGTGGCATCATTGATCGGGAGCGAAAGTGGCAGCAGATAAATGATTTGGTTTCTTGACTTTAAGTAAATTTATACAAGTTAGTGATAGAAACAGACTATCAGATGATGTTGTAGCCGACTTTCTCGGTCAACAAAAACCCCAAAAGGTGAAGATAAAAGAAGTGACCTACCCGCGTACAAGCCTGTAGTTTCAGATTTGTTTTTAATAAACAAATTTAAGCTACCTTTATGATCAACAATTTCAGTTGAATTCCTGTTATTTTATGATGATATTGAAAAAAGTATCTTTGCAATCTTAAATTTTAGGGACTTTACTCACTTACCATGTTTATGTATGATAAATTAAGCATTTTGAATTAATAAAAACAAAAACAAAAATACTGGTTAAAATGAAATTGATTTATCTGACTTTAAGACCTGCTTAAATTACTGTTATAGTTCTATAATTATTTTTTAACATCTCAGCTAAATAATAATTTAATAATGTAGCTGTTCACATGTGAAAAGTGTTAACGATCATTTTGCAATACATGTGTAGCTCTATTAACCTGTGTTAAAAACCATTAAAAACAAAATAATATATGGTCCATGGCGACATTGACTTCATTTACTTTATTCCCTAACTCTTTCATGCACAATGGGTGAATAGATGTACCCATCGCGCCATTCGTGCAAAATAATGGAGCGATTTAACAATAGCATGACGTCACAGGTGTGGGTTAACAACCACTTTTCACCACTCGACGCCACTCGACGCAAACACTCGGGTCAGAATTTACCCGGATTTACCCGGATCCCTGATCGTCAGGTTTCCCGATCATGTTGGGCCCAATTTCATGGCTCGGGGCTTACCGCCGAATTCCGCGCTTACGATCACCATTCGCCGCTTACGGTGCAAGCGCCGAATTTCCGCGCTAGCCTTGTAAGCTAGTAACGTGAAGTACGCACGCACAGAAGTCAAAATTCCCCGCTAACTCGTGAAATACGCTTGACGTGAGCACGAGTTCCCTGCTTCCGTCAGCGACGGTTCTGTGCTTACGGTATTGCAGAACCATGAAATTAAAAAAGAACTGAGTAATTTTGACAAATATTCAGGGTTACATTGACTGCTTTTACTCGTGCAATGGTTTAAAGTATGACCCTCGAGGTGATCCCCGGAGCGTTCTATCCCGAGGCGATAGCACTCGAAGCAGTCAATATTTGTATACTATTCAACGAGGGTTCTTGTGACAAAGGACAATTTACAACAGTCCTTATTGGTTGAAGGGTGGCTGGACGAAAATGAAGATAATTTCCTAGTGAGAGTTGGTTCCCCTGTGGTTTGAGTTAATACTGTAAACTGTGACCGTGGATATATCAGCAACTCTTCCATAGCTGCTTTAACCTCATGTTTGTATTATGAATAATAACAGTTTTTGCCGACAGTTTTTTGCCGTCGCAATTACCTTTATAATGAGTGGTTTCCAAGCGTAGTTTAGAAGATCTTTCACGTGGACGGGATATTTGGAGAAGTTAAAACTTCGCACTTCAAAAACATTGCAGACAGGCGGCAACTTCACAAAGAAAAACAAAATGGTAAACAAGAAAAATAGTTGTACAATTTATTTCATAATAGAAAATAATATGGAATCCAATATCGCGTGATTATTGTCCCTGCATCTTAAGACTTCAAGTTCGTAGTTAAGTCATCGGAGTGTGGGTTCGAATCCCGGTCGCGACACTTGGGTCCTTGAGCAAGATACTATATTTGCTTCTGTTCAGCGGTGTTTAATAATGAGTACCTGTGAGGGTAGAAGTTTATATTGTGTTTAAAAACGCCTTTTTTGAGTGCTGCAGAAGCTCATAGCTCTATTATACAGCCCATCCAGGGAACTGAGAAAGATTAGAATTCTATTGGCCTAGTGACCAGCAGCCGATTTCACGCAACGCTTTTATCATAATTAATCATATCTCCTGTTAGGATGGGTTCAACGCGTCCTAACGTCTTCGGATACGGAACTTTACTCATCTTAAGTCCCAAGATTAATCGTAAAGTTAGGAAGAGTTTGGTGAAATTGACGACAGGGCAGTTTGTAAAGTGCATTTATATGGCTAAATAAGAACTATACATGTAGTTACTATTATTTTAAAGACGCATGCAACACATCTTGAGGAAATTAAAGGGTCATTTTGTTTTATTGCAATCGGTAGTCTAGTTGGTAAGACACTGCTCTATAGAATCGCAAGAGTGGTTCGAATCCCACCCCATTAATGTGCCTGTGAATTGTGTTCACAGGACTCGGGAAAGTACTGAGTATACAGTGCTAACACACATCGGTGTATGTCTAAAAACAGAAATTTATCTTCTTTATCCCCGATGCAATCTTTAACATCTATTTTATGAACATTGTTTGTTTCCTTTTTAGTGGTTTTTACAAATACACAAAAAAAGTTGTGTCCATTGTCCATGTATAGCCCTAAACTTACTTGTTGAAGTTGATCGTGAGTCAGGCCCAAATTGTATATAACAATCCTTGTGTTTGGCATGAGTCTCTGCACGCTATTAATCATAGCCTTCGCCTCAAGATAGTGGTTAGAAGAGATCGCCGTCACAATAACAGTCCTCTGAAACATCTCGTCCAGCGTAGGAACTTCCTTTTCCAAATCAATTGGTGGATACTTCCATGTTTTCACGAGGGATAATGAGTTGTTTTCATTTGTCAGAGCAGTGTGAATGTCGCTCGTTGTAGCTGGTTGCGAGGTCGTTCCCCGTGTAGTCCTGGTAGTAGATGAGTTGAAACTTATAGCCCGTAGGGAGACGAATCTTCTTGGTATATTTGGTATGCCTGAATGTTTAAAATAAGCTTCGATAAGTAACACTAACAAAGAAAACTTAATATGGCAGTAGTCGATCGAGCTGTCATTTTTATTGGGGATACCATGTTTAGCCTCCTTCGATTTAAGGTAATTGTCCCCCCCCCCCCCCCCCGCGGAAGTGAAGACTCAGTGAATATATTAAACAGAAACCTGGTTTTGTATTTTCCTAACTCCAATCGAAGACACTTTCTAACCGCAAAGAAAGTATTTGGCAAACCTAGTGTGGTTGCATTTTGTGTATAAAGTAATGGTGACCTGAAGAGTTCATAGGTTTTTCCAGCTACCTGTTGTATAAAACAGGTGGTAAATTTGTATAACGGCAAGGCGTGGTAAATTAAAACATTGCAGGCTCCGGTTTAGCCTCGAAAGTGCGACTCTATTGGCTAACTGTGTACAAACATGTCCTGGTAGCGCCCTCTGTTGAATCATCCTCCTACAGCCCATTAATTAGCCTGAACATCTGACGTCACGTCGAGGATAAGGACAGAGGCCCAGTCTAATGTTAATTTTCCATGGGGGGACCGAATCTCGCGGACAGAATTCCCTGGGACACCGGATAAGGCTTTCGATATGTGTGGGAACTTTTCTTATATGGATCGATAATTCCCAACCCTTGACCTCCCGAGTGGGTGATAATTTCAACCACTGATTTATCATGTCACTATTCTCTATAGATCAGTTTCACAAAGGTGGACGGGTCATCAATTCGGACGGCGCACGGCGTCAAAATGACAATACTTTTTGACACTGTTTGGGAGTTTGCTTTGTTATACCATGGAGGAAGATTCTTCCTCCATGGTTATACACATGCTGCAACAAAGCGGCCATACAAAACGATCCTTCCATACAGCATGGAGGTAGAATTCATACAGTAATGACATAACACGAGCGATGACGTAACAGGGTTTTTCGCAAATCTTTCTAAAAAACACAGGAGAAGGGTATTCAAAATGATTGTGTGTGGTTTTTTCAAATTTAAAATGTTAAAACCATATGTTTGTCTTATTGATTGAATTCGTTATGAAATCAGCGAAGATCATTTGTTGCAATTTTCGTTCAAGTCTTTCATACAGCACAAACAATGGCTATAGCACATAACGCAATTAGGTTACCAGCCAAACTACTATTTGTACAGTCAGTCACTATCCTGCTCATATCTGCTCACAAACCAGATATTGAGCAATGTTTTAAGAAATATTTGTTGCTCGGCAGCTCTGTGATTTTGGACCCAGAAATGCAACTGACAATCTTGTACATTTTTTTGTGTTTGGTTTTTCCTCGTGATGAAAATTGCTCAATGATTTAACCTATAGGTGTTTATCAAACTATGGAGGTAGAATGATCAAACGAATAATAGTTGTTTTTCATCTGTGCAATGGTGCAATAAAAACAGGGTATTATCGTATTGAAAAGATGGAGGAACCTCCAATGGTTGAAACATGGAGGAAAGTGTTAAAGAAGGCATGGTCCAATTGTGGAGACATGGGCCCTTTGAGGGGACGAATCTTCTTGGAAGTGTATTTCTAGTGCCTGAAGACGCGTCTCCTTGAGTTTGTATTGTTAACGCTGAATGCGTTCCATTCTGAGACGCCATTAGGGCTTGTGCTTTAGTAAGAATGGGACATAGCTTCTGGTTCAGCATGAAAATACAAGCAAAAAAGACTTACATGGATAAAAGACTTACCCAAAAGAAAGGGAAACTGGCCCTACACGTTTCAAGGCCGCTGAGAGGGATTCATTAAAGGCACTGGCTATAGTGTGGTAATTATCGTTGAAAACTTGTATTTTCACTTTTGTTGCACTAATTGTTGGGCTCTCAGATGCGTAACAAAAGGCTTCAGACCTAAAGTCTTAAAAGGCAGTGGGCACTATTGGTAATTACTCAAAATCATTATTAGCATGAAACCTTACTTTGTAATGAGTGGGGAGCTGTTGATAGTATAAAACATTGCGATAAACGGCTCCCTCTAAAGTAACGTAGTTTTCGAGAAAGAAGGAATTTCTCACTCAAATTAGTCTTTTAAAACCAGAGCCTGCAATGCTTCGACTGCCCGATGCCAAAATGAACCATATACTTAATTGCTGTTTAAAGGCAGTGGGCACTATTGGTAACTACTCAAAATAATTATGAGCATCAAACACATTATTGGTAACGAGTAACAAAGAGGCCGATAGTATAACAAATTGTGAGAAAAAGCTCCCTCTGAAGTAATGTATTTTATCGAGAAAGAAGTAATTCCCACGAATTTCATCTCGAGACATCAGATTTTGAATTTTGAGGTCTCGAAATCAAGCATCCGAAAGCACACAACTTCGTGTGACATGGATGTTTTTTCTTCCATTATTATCTCGCAACTTCGACGACCAATTGAGCTCAAATTCTCACAGGTTTGTTATTTTATGCATATGTTGATATACACCAAGTAGAAGACTGGTCTTTGACAATTACCAATAGTGTCCAGTGTCTTTAATGTGTATTGCTACGATAAGAAGCACGCTGTGCACTGCAAAAACTGAGGTGTTAAATTGATTCTGTTGGTATCTATATTATGACAACACCGACACGGTGTTAATTTTACCAACGATATAGTTAGGTAATAAATAACACTCCATTTTTTGCAGTGTAAGGGGCTCGCTAGAAAAACATACTGAAAAAACTGAGGTGTTAAAACTGACACCATGGGTGTATACCGAAGAGAGATTACAAATTAAATCACAGGGTGTCAAAGAAACACTAATGGAATTGTTTGTACATGGCGTTTGTACATGAATTGTCCATGGCGTCATTGACTTCATTTACTTTATTTCCTAACTCTTTTATGCACAATGGGTGAATAGATGTACCCATCGCGCCATTCGTGCAAAATAATGGAGTGATTTAACAATTGCATGACGTCACAGGTGTGGGTAAATGTGTTTTATTGTAATACCCTAGTGTGTCAACGTTGATTATTTTGTTGGTATCAATTTGACACCCAAGTGTTTCAGGCAGGAGCTCTATAGGTCAACATTGTTTCAAACCCTACCAAATGCAAGCATACATTAATTTTAAAATTGGGTAACTTAAAAAGCTGTAAAAGTGCACCAGCTGGTTAAGTGGAGCAATAATAGCTTCGTCATTTCCACCCTTTCTAAAATTAATCTAAAAACCACTGTCTGAGTCCACGGAGGTTTTGGGTGGGTTAAAATGGTTGGTTAAACTGTGGTTAAGGCACTGGACGCTAGTGGTAATTACCATGAAAACTTACTTGCAAACGAGCAATGGATAGCTGTTGATAATATAAAAACATTGTGAGAAATGGCTCCCTCTGAGGTAACGTAGTTTTTGAGAAAGAAGTAATTTCTCACTAAAATATTTGAATTGAAAGAGAGACCTCAGCTGAGGTCTCGAATTCAAGCATCTGAAAGCACACAGCTTGTGCGACAAGAGTGTTTTTCTTCCCTTATTCCGCAACTTCCACGATCAATCTAGTCCAAATTTCCACAGGTTTGTTATTTTTTATTAAATATACAACAAATGAAAAGACTGGTCTTTGACAATTACCATAAGTGTCCAGTGTCTTTACTGTTTGTTTCTTCGACCTGTATGCAACAATTAAGTTCTCCGAGCATCATATACTTTAAGATATATTGGGCTGCCGTCAATTTCACAAACACTCTTCCTAACTTGAGTCTAATCTTAGGACGAGTCCCAACCCTACACTGTAGCATGCAGACCTTAAGAATTAATCTTATAAGTTAGGACGAGTTACTCCGTCCTAACGCGAGAGAAGACAAATCATATGAAATCGACCCCTGGTCTTTGAGAAGACTGGTCTTGGGCAATTATCAGAACTCTGGTACAGACTAGTTTTGGATCTTACAATCAAACTACGAATGCAGTTCAAGAATATCACCGGTCATGTGGTCACCAAACCGACACCTATAAACAATAATGATAGCCTTACCTTGCCAATACAGACTAACCAAGACGCAGACACTGGTAAACCACAGGGCTAAAGTGGTACATCTCATGCACTGGCCACGTCTAAATGACCATTGGGCACTTTGTATATTTGTCGCTGCCATGACTGTAGTCTCAAGTGTAAATAGATGGTATATTTTGTATTGGACGCGACCAGAACACCATCCGTTGTCTATAAATCATCAAAGAGCGAGTTTTGAAGCTTTTCGATATATTTACAGAACAAATCGAAGATGCCCTTCAACTTTTCGCTGGATATCCGACGATCACCTGTTGGGCCCCAACCCGAACCAAGCGCAATTTGAACACAATTGAAAGAGGTTGTTGGTCAGTTTCCTGACCAGCAGACCATAGCGTGAACTATAGGCTGCCTTGTGTTACATTTGAAAGGGTTGTCGCTCTGTTGTTCAAAACAATGAGTTGGCTTGAGATTTGTTTCTGTGAGATTTGTTACAAGAAAAGTTTGACAATTTTATATGTCTTCAGCTGGAATGGTACAGGTGTGTACACGAAGATATCTATGTGGTGTTTTTTTTTTTCGATATTGTACAATGTACTTTTGATATTCAATATCGTGCAAAATTGTTCCCTTCTAGTAGGAGTGTATGGAGTTAGTAGATCTTTCAGGTAAGTTGGTCCACTTCCAAGACTGCATTGAAATGTTTGAAGGAGAATTTTGAAGATAATGCGAGAATGAATAGGAAGCCAATGGAGAGATTGCAAAGCTGGAGTAATTGAACCGCGTTTTCTTAACCGGGTGATGAGGGCAGTTTTCTTCGCTACTATTTTCTTTAACCAATGTAGCAGGTTTGGGCTTGGCTTGGTGGTGTTTGCCCCTCACAGGGAAGAACCTGCTCATTGGTTAAAGTTGTAAGTAATAGATCTGAATTATTATTAACTAGTAATTACCCCGCCTGTGCAGCTGCAGGCATTTCCCCATAATTTAAGGCCTCGGCAGTTGCAGGTCAATCTATTTTAAATTGTTGGTAGAGTTATACAATTATTTAACTCTTACCACAAAACCCCGTAGATAGATAGTAGATTGACTCAAGTCCCAATCGTGTGCCAATCTTTTAAAAACTATTGAATTATGCATTCCCCAACCTGTTCGGGACCTCAATAGTTACATTGACGGCGCGCGGCGGGTATGCTTTAGCGACATTTCGCGCGAGAACGGGACTTGAATCAAGTCTACGTAAATTTACCGATGGATCTGCAAGAGGGCGCTATTTCACGCCACAAAATCACAAAATCTAGGGGTTCAGAGGTTGGCCGCCCAACTTCGAAAGATCATCCTTACTTTTCTTTTCTTCGTAAGTATTTACCAAAGTTCGTGTAGGGCCATGATTGTCTTGTGTGAATGCCGAATAAATAATCATAATATTAATAATGATGTGGGCCTGTACACCGTCTCCTTTCTGTATCTCATCTGACCATGGCTGACCGAACGAACCTGTTTAGTTTTACGCTTCTCGCTCGGTATACGGCCCTGACTGAAACGTAAACAGGTTCGTTCTACCATGGTTCTACCTCCATGGTACGACCCATCATCATGACGCTAATTCCCCCCCCCCCCCAAATGGGGACAGAATATTCCCCCTTGTGTGGACAAGGCTAGCTGAATCCTGCTAGCTTGACTGGGCCACCCTTTCCTGATGTTTCCCTGTGCATTTCCTATTCACATTTAAAACATTTGTCCCCCCGGCTCACTGTTGTTGACTGTAACTCAGAACACAGTCGACAATTGGAACCAACATTGAAAGGGGGGCAGGGGGCCCAACGAGATATGGACGGGATTGTAGCCTTGGCCACACAAGTGGGGCTAGGGACCAAACTGCCAAAGAATCTTCAAAGCTCATCTGGACTGAGTGAGTATTACTTTAGTCGTTATAATAACAATAACATTAAATAATAATAAATACTTATTTATACTGCGACAATAGACTGATCCACTAAGCTACGCCCCATTGCTAATTGACCAATCACAACGCAACAAAGGTCTGACATACCTTTGATCATCATCACAACGCCTGGAACAGGATACTGGTTCAGAACATCAAAGTAAACGAGGCCTCCGGTCTGGACAACATCCCTGCCAGAGTTTTGAAAGAGTGCTCAAAATCAATAGCTCCAATACTTCAGAACATTTTTCAGAAGTCTATGGATAGTGGGAGGCTACCTGTGGATTGGTTGAGTGCAAATATTTCACCAATTTTTAAGAAAGGTGATAGGACCAGCCCTTCTAACTATCGCCCAATTTCCTTGACCCAGTTACTTGAACAATTATCATACACAGTCACATAATGAAGCACGTTGATAATCACCACCTGCTTAATGACCTAACCTTCAACATGGTTTCCGGAAAGAGAGATCCTGTGAGACACAATTGGCAGCCTTAACTGAAGATCTCGCTAAGATTCTTGACAAAAGAAGCCAAGCTGACCTCATAATAATGGACTTCAGTAAAGCGTTCAACACGGTTCCCCACAAACGCTTACATCACCTCGGAATCACAAATAGTATCAAAAACTGGATCAATTGTTTTCTAACTATGCGTTATCAAACTGTCGTCATTGATGGAGAAAGATCTTCAAATTCACCTGTCATTTCAGGAGTTCCTCAAGGGATGGTCTTAGGTCCGTGGTTATTCCTCATGTATATTAAGGACCTCCAAGACTCAGTAAGCTCTCAGGTACGTCTATTTGCAGATGATTGCATCTTGTACAGAGAAATAACATCAAATAATGACTGTGTCACTTTACAACAAGACATCAACTCGCTGTGTGAACGGGAGAAAACCTGGCAAATGAGCTTCAATGCTTCAAAATGTTTTAAAATGCATGACTCATAAAAAGAAACCAGCTACTCATCAATACTTAATGGGAGATGCCACTTTACAGGAAGTATTTCAACAAAAATACTTAGGAGTGGAACTGACTAGAGATTTTTCCTGGTCCAACCACATCAGCCAAGTTACATCTGGGGCAAATAAGATGCTTGGCCTCCTTAAGAGAAACTTGAGATGCTGTGATGAAAAGACCAAAGCCACTGCATACAACTCCCAATCGTAGGCCAATGACGGAGGTTAATCTGCAAGAGGGCGCTATATATATTTCAGGCAATAATGTGTTGGCTATCAGGTAGACTAAAAGCCTTGATCACAGACTTGAAACCAAGTCTAGATGAAGAAAGATCCTTCATCCATTATGAGGACATTAGTAGCACAACCGCAGATGTCAACACTTTCTTTTTATTATCACTATCACTTATCAGATACCAGGCTGGGTCTATAGTGCCCATCCCCTTTTTGTCACTGTCCAAGGATCATTGTTGCCAAGGAAACACGTAAAGTGGATTGGCACTTTTTACACTCGATTCAAACCCTTATCCGTACATTTAAAGTCAGGTTGGTTATACTGGTGTCTTGCCTCGCCTTCAACCTCTGTGACCCCAGTTTGAATCCCTCAGGGGCACTATTGGGTTTTTAGTCCCTACTTCTTGACTGAGTGGGTTTTCTCTTGGGTTTTCCTCCCTCCCACATCTAAAACTAAAATTTCTACATCATCTTCTTTTCTCATATTCGGCTCTTAATAGAGCTTTGCGAATATTTATCCAGATCCAGATCCAAAATCACCTTTCCCCACAATCCTCCCCATCTTTTTAGTTTCCCAAACTGATTTGCATCACTGCTCAATCCCTTTGCCAGATTAGGATGACGTGTACTGTGCACTTTCATGTTGAGACGACAGCATTAACTGAGGACAAGATAGTATGCCTGACGGGTGATGCATCAGAGCTCGGACAATGGTCAGTCTCTCAGGTCATCCGTATGTCCAGTCATGATGGAGCAGTCAAGCAGGGCAGGTGAGTTAGAAAAAAGGTTGAAACATCATTTCTCAGTTTAGTTGTGATAATCGTAACCCTCCATCCTCCTGATGGCGGAGCGATTAACACAACTTAGTCTTTTCTCTTTTCATAGCCAGCAACCTTAGTGATACTTCCGTGTTCAAACCTGAAACCACTATTTTCACTGGCTATACATTAGTAACAAACACAATATTTGGTATGGTGTTCGCCTATAATCACCATACATGTAGAAGTGACATAACCAAACATGGGATGAGAGAAAAATCAAATAATTCTCATTGGGATTTGAACCCAAGACCCCTGACAGATGCTCTACCAACTGAGCTTGAGGCACAGCAGTATACTCCCATACTTGTTGGTTTTAAAAAATCGCTTGGCATGTTTGATTAGATAACATTTCTATGAAGAATATGAGCTATTAAACCCTCGTGACGTGGTTATAAAACCAATGCACCACAACAAAATGTTTGCATTAAAAGCAATTAAGACCAACTGAACTTGTGAGTCGACCAAATCTTGTGTGGACTGCCCATTGTCAATAGCTGACCATCTTATTTTGTATTTTTATTTGGTATTATTACTCAAATGACAACACAAGACCATCATACATGTACTTGTCATATCATGAGTTCACTGCGCGCCGCTAAAAATAACTTGCAACAGGCCTGAGGTGACCATGAGGTCCTGGTCGGTGCTGGGCGGGCCTTGCCCATGACTAATAATTTTTGCCCAGCACTCTAAGCAAAACACATTGTGCCTCACAGCACATATTTCCCAGATAATAAATCAAAACATTGTCCACTATGCATTGATCTGAGACACAGCTGATAACAAAAAGAAAGAACACAGTTTGTAAACCAGGCATCATGCCTGAAGCTTACACTTCAGCATTGATGGCCCTATAATTAAACATAAATAATTTTGTTGATTCTGCTCACCCTTGGTGGACTTAAAAAAATGGATTTATAAAACCACCACTAAAATTGGTCTAGCTACAACCCTGGCGTAGACCCAGAGAATGCACCCCCATTACAATCTGAGTATGAGACGGCACAGACTACAGTCTTTGCATAATGACATGATTAATGATCATGATGACATGCTGAATAAACTTCCTCAAATTGTGTATTAAATCTCTCAGATTTTCTTTTCTCAACCTTAATTTTTTTTTTTTCATCTTCAGGTGGTCCATTGTGGTGACCTTGCCGAGAGACAGAGAAGTAAAGTATCGCTATGCCATCTGTAGTTTCCATGGTAACTCGGATGCAGTCAGAGTACTTCAATGGGAGTCGGCCAGAATCCCACGCACCCTGCTTACACAAGGTTAATTGGCCCTTATGCTTTGGTCTGGTAAGGGTAAGGCAGTTTTTCCTTCGTGAGGGCTCTATGAGGAAAAATTAACATTTTGTTTTTTAACATTTCGATGGGCACCGAGGCAATGACCAGGGGCATTAAGGCTTTGCTTCCTCTGTGAAATATTATCTGTTGTTCAATAAAATAAAAAACAATCCATGTAGCCATGCCCTGCCCCATATTGTATGGACTAATTACAAGTAGAGAGCACATAGCCAGGATGATAACACAACATTCTCCGTCAACATGTGGGTTACCGTGGCCGAGCGAATAAGAGCATCGGACTCAACTTGTGGTGGTTAAAGGCAGTGGACACTAATTGGTAATTACTCAAAATAATTGTTATCGTAAAACATTTCTTGATTACGAGTAATGGGGAAAAGTTGATAGTGTAAAACATTGTGAGAAACAGCTCCCTCTGAAGTGAGGTAGTTTTTGAGAAAGAAGTAATTTTCCACAAATTTGATTTCGAGACCTCAGATTTAGAATTTGAGGTCTTGATATCAAGCATCTGACAGCACACAGCTTTGTGTGACCATGGTGCGACAAGGTTTTTTTTCTTTCATTATTATCTCGCAACTTCATCGACCAATTGAGCTCAAATTTTCACAGGTTTGTTATTTTGTGCAAATGTTGAGATACATGTACACCAACTGTGAAGACTAGCCTTTGACAATTACCAATAGTGTCCAGGGTCTTTAAGTCATCGGGATGTGGGTTTGAATTCTGGTATCCTGGTATCGGTGAGGATAGAGGTTTATGTGAATGATTAGCTTGGAGGGCTGGAACTCGCGTTACCAAGCAAGTTTTTATCCTAGAACAATTATTTTGAGTATTTACCAATAGTGTCCAGTGCCTTTAAACTGTCTTTATTTTTTTGTCTGACAGGTGACAAAATGACAGTTGATGATGGCAAGTTTGGGACCATTGGTAAGTATTAATAATAATAATAATAATAATAACAGTATTTATAAAGCGCCAAATTGCCAAAGGATACAATTCTCTGGTTGCACATTTTGTTTGTGAAAAAAATCAATCAACCAATCCATTTCCCCGCGTGCGCTCGGTAGATAGATAGCAATTGGCACGTGATGTTGAATTGACCAGTGAGACTTTGACACAGTTGTGAATGGGAGACTATAAGTTATTAATATGTATGAGGTAGGCCCTATAGTAATCTGCAATCTTTCCAATTTCAGATGGAGTAAGTAAGATTGAGCGAGGCTGGCTAACAACCCATTCGGAATATCGCCTGATGGTTGACTCCGATCCCTTCACTCCTGCAGCTGGGTGTGGTGTGTCTGCATACAGTATTCATATCTCAGCCTCATCTCAGGATGACATTGGGTCTGGGCAACAGACAGGGGCTGGAAAGACGTCTCCATCAAAGAGAATGAAGACATGTTGTAAAACAGAACCAGTGCTAATCAGAGTGAGTTTATAATAATTCAGGAGTTTTTGAAGAGTAAATGTATATATTCCTCATGAGTTCAGGGTTCTCACAAGCAAAAGTGTCGTGTCTGAGCGGTTAAGAGCACCGAATTCAAATTCTGGTCTTTCTGATCAGCAGAGTGTTGGTCATGGGATCCCCCAGAATCCATTATTTTTGGACCCCCCTCAGATAAATATTAAGCTCATTATGGCTAAAACAAAAGAAATGTTGCCCGAGCAATAACTCGAAAAGGACTTGGCGTATCAACTCCACACTTGGTTTGTGGATTAGTCATGGGATTCCCCATGGGATCCCCCAGAAGCCTTTTGTTTTCGGACCCCCTCATCAGGTAAATATTAAGGTCATTATGTCTTAAACAATAACTCGAAAAGGACTTGGTGTAGCAACTCCAATCTCAGCATGGCATTTGTGTTGTCAACACACCATTCTTGTTTACTATTTCTTTTACGAATAAATTTTCAATCGTTCCAAAGGTTTTGAATTCTGAGGAGCACCAGCCACATGAACAGCAGCCTGGAGGTCGACTAATCAACTCTGATGATTATTCTATCTACTCCGTACAAAGCATGAAACCAGGATCAGTAGTAAGTAACATATCCCTTCAGCAATTGATATTCACTTTCCTACAAAGACAATTAAACTCCTCCAAAGGGACATCTATTACACCTGCTGTTAAAGGAACACGTTGCCTTGGATCGGACGAGTTGGTCAAAACAAAAGCGTTTGTAACCGTTTTTTATAAAATGCATATGGTTGGAAAGATGTTTTAAAAGTAGAATACAATGATCCACACAAGTTTGCCTCGAAATTGCGTGGTTTTCCTTCTACTGTGCGAACTAACATGGTCGGCCATTTATGGGAGTCAAAATTTTGACCCCCATAAATGGCCGACGTGTTAGTCGACAAGGTAAAAGGAAAACCACGCAAGTTCGAGGCATGTTTGTGTGGATCATTGTATTCTACTTTTACAACATCTTTCTACCCATATGCATTTTATAAAAAACGGTTACAAACGCTTTTCAAAGACCAACTCGACCGATCCAAGGCAACGTGTTCCTTTAAGTCTCTAATCGCCAGACAACAAAAGGCATTCTGTTATGAGGGAAAATTGCTTCAGTGTCGTTTCTACAAAACCCTTGTTGCCAGATCTGTTTCTCAGGCTAAACACTTCTTTTATTTGGATAGAATCCGGTTTTTCAAGGCAACTGAACCAGCAAAATAGCATCGCGGTATTTAGTTATTAGCTAGTCGTCTAAAAGCTCAACCAGCTCTTAGTGTCCCTGATGTTCTACCCTCAGACTATGTTACTATTGCAGATAAGATAAATCAACACTTTGCACCAACGTTCCTTCCAGCGGACCCTCCACCCTAAATTCAAGAATGGGAAATGTATTGTGAACTGTGAAAAATCAATCTTTGTAAGTCCACTAGTCCAGACAACATTCCCAATGAGATCATCATAGAATTTGCATGTGAACTGAGTTTGCCTATGACTGATATTTTCAATTCTTCCCTTAGAGATGGAGTTGTTCCACAGATTTGGAAAGATGCTATTGTAGCCCCTGTTCCAAAGGAGCAACCTGCCATAATTGACAGACTCAGACCAATATCCATTACCTCCCAGCTAGCTAAAATTGCTGTAGGGTTCATTTGAAAATAGTTGTTGGCTGATATATATATATATCTGAAATAGAAACTTTGATTGGCTGTTATTTTCCCGCTTCTTTCTGGATCCTTTCCTTAATCCCTTTCCCCCTCTCTTTTTCTATAAATGGATATGTATTTGTGTGTACTTGTTTTATGCCTCTGAAGAAGGTCCGGATTGGATCGAAAGCTAAGGCCATCTACCCTATTCATTATATATATATATTTTGTATACAAGTCGCCAGACACACAAGGCCTGATATGAAGGCCACTTCAAGGTTTGGGCTACAATTATTTTTGTCCAGAGGTTGTTGCCACCTACTCCTAGGGCTGAAACAGGGTTGCCCCTTTTACAGTCCATCTGGATGTAGGCTTGGGTATCATCAATCCGTAGCCTGGCCGGTAGAGCAGAAAACACTACCTCCCCAATTTTACGTAGCAAGTATCACGACCGGGATTCGAACCCACACTCTGCTGATCAAACACCAGAATCCGGTGCTCTTAACCGCTCGGTGACAACATTGGTGACTACCCTATCGTAGAATAAGGACGTACCCTGGTGTTCCTGGCTCATAGCAGGCATAGTTGTGTACAGGTTTCATTAGGCTTCAAAGCTGCAGTGATTATTTATTTACTGGTAGAATGCATGGTGGCTGGATGTAACAAACGCTTATTTGTTATATATTTTTAATTGTTAAACGTGCCTAGGAGTATGTTCAATGGATGGACACTATCAAATGTTCATTATTGTTGTTATCATATGTGTATTATTATTATTATATTAAAGGAACACGTTGCCTTGGATCGGACGAGTTGGTCTATAAAAACCGTCTGTAACCCTTTTTTATAAAATGCACATGGTTGGAAAGAGGTTTTAAAAGTAGAATACAACGATCCAGACAAGTTTGTCTCAAAATTGCATGGTTTTCGTTTTACTGTGCGAACTAACACGGTCGCCCATTTATGGGAGTCAAAAATTTGACTTCCATAATTAATGGCCGACCGTGTTAGTCGACGAGGTAAAAGGAAAACCGTGCAATTTAGAGGCATGTTTGTGTGGATCATTGCATTCTACTTATACAACATCTTTCTACCCATGTGCATTTTATAAAAACGGTTACAAACGCTTTTCAGATACCAACTCGACCGATCCAAGGCAACGTGTTCCTTTAACAGCTTCGATTTTTTAATAATTTTTTACTTTCCCTGGTGTAAATAGGTGTTCACAATTGATCTCTATTCATGTGACAATGAGTCGAACGGTCCAACTTTACTCGGAAAGAGTTGGCTTCTTGGAAGTAACGTCAAGAGTGATGCAACTGAAGACCAAGTTCTGCCTGTTCTCCTTGGTACACAGATTGTAGGAGTGCTCTCAGGTATGATAAGAATAATAATAACTAGTTTTTATGTTGCGCTTTTCACACCCGAAGGGTGTTCTAAAGCGCTCCCACATTATTACCCCTGGTCACTGGGCCTTAAACATTCCTTAAACCATCTCAGCTCCCTGGATGGGGTGTATACAGCCTGTGCAACAAATATGCGCTAACCCGCTGAATCAATCACAAGAACCATGTCTGCCCCCACAGGTACCCAATTACCCCTGGGTGGAGAGAAGCAATTATAGTTAATGTGTCTTGCTCAGCGACACAAGTGTCACGACCGGGACTCAAACCGACACTCTGCTGAACAGAACTCACCAGAGCAAATCTAGATAGTGTCATGTGTTATTCTTAAAAGTAAAATACTATTTCAATTTCCATTTATTCTAAAACCATCTACGATTCATTAAAAAGAAATAAAAAAAACCCGTTTATTTTGTGAATATCCTTTTTGATCTTTCCTGCCGTTCTTTCCCCAGTGCGTTCCATAGTAATTCACCCTCTGTCCCCATCATCCCTGTGTAACATGGAGGTGTCTTACTCTACCCACTGGAAATGGAACAGAGCCACCTTAGAAATTAAAAATCTGCTGCATTCATGAATATCCTTTTTTGATCTTCCCTGCCCTTCTTTCCCCAGTGCGTTCAATAGTAATTCACCCTCTGTCCCCATCATCCCTGTGTAACATGGAGGTGTCTTACTCTACCCACTGGAAATGGAACAGAGCCACCTTGGACGGAAGTCATCGTGGTTTTGGAAGGTCACACCGAGACAGCTCACTTCTTCAAGAGTAAGACAAAACAGATTTGATTCATTCTGATTAAAATTTTCTTAAATAAAATTAATGATTATTTATTAAAGGCACTGGACACCTTTGGTAATTGTCAAAGACCAGTCTTCTCACTTGGTGTATCAAAACATATGCATAAAATAACAAACCTGTAAAAATTTGAACTCAATTGGTCGTCGAAGTTGTGAGATAATAATGAAAGAAAAAAACACCTTTGTCATACGAAGTTGTGTGCTTTCAGATGCTTGATTTCGTGACCTCAAAATCTAATTCTAAGGTTTTCAAATCAAATTCGCGGAAAATTACTTCTTTCTCAAAAACTATGTTACTTCAGAGGGAGCTGTTTATCACAATAAGAGTAGTTACCAATAGTGTCCACTGCCTTTAAATACAATTAAGGATGATTTACTAATGGTTTTTACTTTGATGGGGAATTTCTGCATATTTGACGGTTTGAAATGTTACTTTTAAAATCACTTCATGTTGTTCCGAAAAAAAAGAGTGCCTGCCCTCTGTGCTGTATTATTTTTTCGGAGCATTTTGGTGTTTCAAGAGTGATCATTTTCTTTTCCAAATATCATTGTCACTATAAAACCCTGACTAGACGAAGATAACATAACAATGTTTATGTAAAAAGCGCCAGGATTTTATTGTTCTCTTGTTTGAAAATATGAGTGCGTTCAGCATGAATCGCAAAACCTCATCCATAAAGCAAACAAAATAAATTAAATTATTGAAACTGAAATATGCATAACTTGTTTAAAGGCAGTGGACACTATTGGTAATTACTCAAAATAATTATTAGCATAAAACCTTTATGGGTAAAAAAAGTAATGGGGAGCTGTTGATAGTATAAAACACTGTGAGAAATGGCTCCCCCTGAAGTAACATAGTTTTCGAGAAAGAAGTAATTTTCTACGAATTTGATTTCGAGACCTCAAGTTCAGAATTTGAGGTCTCCAAATCAAGCATCTGAAAGCACACAACTTCGTGTGACAAGGGTTTTTTTTTTCTTGATTATTATCTCGCAACTTCAACGACCGATTGAACTCAAGTTTTCACAGGTTTGTTATTTTATGTACATGTTGAGATACACCAAGTGAGAAGACTGGTCTTTGACAGTTACCAATAGTGTCCAGTGTCTTTGATATCTCCCTGTTCATTTGTAACCCAAGATTTTAATTTCTCTTTTCAGTATTCCTGTTTACTCTCATGTTCCTGAGAACACTATTAGGGCTTTCCAGAAGGGTGCACTCCACGTAAGATAAAACATTTTCTTTCTTCCAAACTAAACTTAACAGCAATGTTTTTATCCATGTATTTTCATTTTGGTTTTACCATTCATGGATGTGTAATAAGTCATGCTTGCCAAGTCTTTGTGGAGACAAAAATCTAAAAGAACCCAGTGCACTTATCGAAGGAAAAGAGAAGGGGTTTGCCCCGGTGTTCCTGGCTGTGGCTGCTGAATGCGCTGTAGCATCTTGTAAACCCTTATAAGGTGCTACATAATTGAGTCCGAGTCAAAATTCAATAATCTATCTTTCTGTAAAACTGATACACTAAGCGCCTTGAGTACATTGTTGGTAGATACATGCGCTATATGTATAAGACTTCGATATTATTATTATTATTGTTGTTATTATTATTACAAAATTTGTTTGTTATTGCAATTGCATTTGATTTTGATGTTAAACCTTCCTCTCATCAGAATTCTTCGTCTTCCTCTGTCATGATTCTCTTTTCTTCCAGGGTGCTGATTTTGTGGAGTTTGACGTCAACGTAACCAAGGATCATGTTCCGATTGTCTATCATGACTGTGAAGCTAAACTGACTACAAAAGATGTAAGTATCGTCCACAATTTCAAATGTTTTCTCTTCTATGCTTGACCAATTTTTTGTTTTGTTTTTCATATTCCAGTGGGTTCGAAGGGTCATGGCTCTTAAGCCCGTTTCATACTTCCTTTGAATGCGAATGCGATACGAATGTTGACGTCACAAATTCGCAACAAATAATTTGCAGCAGTTGAGTTGTGCTCAACTCCCTCTTGTGAATGTTGCAGCAAAAACAGAGTTGTGACGTCAAATTCACGTCAAATTCGCATCGCATTCGCATCAGCAGGAGGTATGACCCAGGCTTTACTCTCTTTTACCTGCCTCCTCAAGGCTACTTTTATGTATTTTAGTTATTTCGTTACTAAATTATTTAAACATATTGTGACTTCATGGTTCGACGATTGTTCGATGATTGTGACGTACTTTATATGACACAGCAGTACAAGTTAAGTTTAGAGGCAAATTTTACAAACTCCACTAATATCACCTGGAATAGGAAATGTAAAGCAAAATAAGTTGTCTCATTTTCATTTCCTTTCTCTTTCCATTCATGACCTTTTTCCATTTCTCATCCCCTTTTCTGTTCCGTTCTCTTTTACATTTCATTGCACATATTTATTTAATTACTTTTCTATGACATACTTGTCTTTGTGACACCTTTTCTCTGGACACCTTTGGTTGCCGAAGACCAGTCTTCTCACTTGGTGTGTCCCAGCATACACGTAAAATATCAAATCTGTGACTCAATTGGTCATCAAAGTTGCAAGACAAAAACACCTTTGTTGCACAAGTTTGTGTGCTTTCAGATGCCTGGCCTTATATAGATGCCTGAAAAAGGCTTAGGCCAAGTCTTTGAGTGAGAAATTACCTCTTTCTCAAAAACTACGTTACTTCAGAGGGAGTCGTTTCTCACAATGTTAATAATAATAATAATAATAATAATAAATAATAATGAAAGCATTTATATAGCGCCCCACAAAGAACCGAGCGCTTTACAATATACAAAGAAACAAACAATGCAAAGACAAATATACAAACAAAAACAGTACAAGCAAAAACAAAAAATGGCCAGATTAAACAAATAAATGGGTTTTGAGCATATTTTTGAACCAAGTGTGTTGGCTTCCCGGATGTTAAGGGGAAGGGAATTCCAGAGCCGGGAAGCAGCGGCTTGAAAGGCATGATCTCCTGTGTGCGATTTAGTTTTACTGATGTGAAGAAGTGTTTTGTCGTACGATGAGTGGGTGGCATAGGCGGATGATTTGAAAGAAATGAGTTCTTGAAGATGCTGTAGAGTGAATACATTTGAAAACAATGACGAGAAGTTTGAAATACTATTTGTTCTATACTATCAGCAGCTCCCCATTGCTAGTTACCAATTAAGATTTTAGGCTAGCATTTATTTTTAAGTAATTACCAATAGTGTCCAGTGCCTTAAATCATGTTAGTTTATTGTTTTGTTATTATTGCTCAGACATCAAAAGACAGTTCAGCGCCACTTAAGTTGCCATTTTGGGCGATGACACTGGATCAACTCAGGTCACTTCGGGTAAGTAACATGTACATTCATGTTGAATAAAACCGTGAACTTCATTGTTATTATCACTTTTAAATTTTGCTTTTTTTTCAAGATCAGATTTGCTTGAACCACCACTAAACCCTTCAGACATTTCTTTTGACTATAACAAAATATTAATTATGGTTTTATCCATATACACCGATGTGTGTTAGCGCTGTATACTTTGGCATAAAGGTAGTGCCATAGACTGATTTTGTCAGTCAAAGTTACGCTGATTTAAAGACGAAATTCTCAAGAAAGATACAATCAAATTTATTTGTGAAAGTTTCAGCTGAACATAGTGTCTACCTGCTGAGAAGACAGCTTCAAAAAAAGGTCATGATATTTCACAAGAATGTTAAATCCATCATTGTTTACTGAGATCACAGCGGATACTAACTGCATCTCTGGCTGCAGCATTAACAAACAGACAGACACCAACCCTCAGAAATCTGAGAAACGATTCATACATGAACTATTTCCCAGATTCAAATGCTTTTGGGTGGTAGTAGTAAGCCATTAGCAGACTGACTCAAGTTTAGTGTTTACTTCCCACAATGCATAGTATCACTTTATAACATGGCTGTCCGCATGTAACAGTCGATTCTCATAATCTGGAATAAAGCTCGCCTTATAACCTCGAACATACAAAGTTGTATCATCTTAAATGGTGTCAGAAGTGGGATCAAATTATTTGACATCACAGTTCAAAAGAATCAAACAAAACATGCTGATGGATTTTGTTTAGGAGTAAAGCACTATTTGAACACTGATATAACTCTTCTTTTTTTCTTTTTGCAGAAAGGTTATCCTTTTGTGGTTGATGAGGTGTCACCGTATCATTCCAAACAGGGTAAGAATTACACATTGTTTCTGCTTCTGCTTAAAGGCAGAGGACACAATTGGTAATCACTCAAAGTAATTGTTAGCATAAAAACTTACTTGTTAACGAGGAATGGGGAGCTGTTACGGCTCCCGTAGTTTTTGAGAAAGAAGTAATTTGTCACAAATATGATTTCGAGATCTCAGAATTAGATTTTGAGGTCTTGAAATCAAACATCGAAAGGCACACAACTTGTGCGATAAGGTTTTTTGTCTTCCATTATTCTCCCGCAACTTCAACGACCAACTGAGCTCAAATTTTCACAGGTTTGTTTTATGCATAGGCCTATGTTGAGATACACCAAGTGAAAAACTGGTCTTTGACAATCACCAATATTGCCCAGTGTCTTTAAATACTGCGAAAACACCCGTATAGTCACGCAGGTGTAGTGTTGGCAGCGTTGAAAGAAAATTAGTTAGCTTGTGAATGGGTGGGCACGGGTTTGGATGTCCTTTATATTAAGTTTAGCCAGGCTAGCTTTGAACTTGTCGAGGGTCTTGGCTTCCTTTAGTTTATGCGGGTAAAAAGTTCCACTCCGGAATTGTTCGTGGTATGAGAGAGAATTTGTAGCAGTCCTTGTATGAAATGAGATAAAAGATGTGTTTTGAGAGCAGCTACATGTGGATCTAGTTGAGGGTTTGGGTAGTTGTTTGCTCTCGAAAGCAAAGATGTTTCTTGTTGCTTTGTACTACCACGTAAGTCTGTTGGGGGTCCTGCATGCGTTCTTCTAGGGTTGGCCAGTCTAGTTTAGAATTTAATTGAATTCTTTGCAAACAACTCATCCATAAACTGCAGATTGTTGATCTTACATCAATTTATCTATTTATAATAATAATAACCCGTTTTTTATATAGCGCTTTTCACACCCGGAGGGCGTCCCAAAGCGCTTCACATTATTACCCCTGGTCACTGGGCCTTAATTCACTCCTTAAACCATCTCAGCTCCCTGGTAGGGAGTATGCAGCCTGTGCAACATTAATATGCGCTACTCGGCTAAATCAACCACAAGAACCATCTCTGCCCTCACAGGTACCCATTTACCCCTGGGTGGAGAGAAGCAATTATAGTTAAGTGTCTTGCTCAGAGACACAAGTGTCACGACCGGGATTCGAACCCACACTCTGCTGAACAGAAGCATCAGAGCTTGAATTCGGTGCTCTTATCCGCTCGGCCACGACACCCCGATATCCCATTTACACAATATGTACTACCATTGCTTAAAGATGTCTGTACTTCAAGAAGTAACTATAAATACTAAATAGTAAACTTGCGGTACACCTATGTGTAATATCTCTTTTACACGTTGAGACCACACTAGCTCTTTTCAGAGCCACTCTCTAAAAAGAGATATTATACATTGTTGTACCCGCAAGTTTACTATTTAGTATTTCTAGTTACTTCTTATTCTTCACATCATGCAAAACTTCAAACACCATTTATTTTTAGACTTTGTTTTTATTTTAAAGGCGAGTCTCCTAGTTTGAGTGAAGCTGATTGGCCAGAAGAGATTAGACCATTCCCAGAATTGCAACAGGTAGGCTGGGGTAACGAAACTAGTTGGAAAGCGGTTTTATCAAATTATTTATTTTTTACTTATGCTCAGACTTTATGAAGTACAACAAAGCAAGTTTTTTAATTTCTGTCACAGTCTAAACGCTGTTTTTATTTAAAGTGCAGGCTACCCTTTGGCAAACCATAGAGAAAGTAAAACTGACCACATCCAAAACGAAATATACAGTGTAGCCAAACTGGCAGCACAAACATGTAATTTTAATATAACTGAATGATTATCAGTACAAGCAAGATGGTGTAATAACACTGTTTAAACAGTGACGACTTCGATCATCGGCCTCCTGTTCACCACAGTTTGTTGAGCCTAGAACCCATTGTGTCTCTTTTGCCGATAGATCATTTTCTGTATACGGACCCAGAATCGGGAACAAACTTCCACAATACATCATAGATACCACCTCACTGCTTACATTCAAGACACTCCTGAAAGCTCACCTGTTTCAGGAGGTGTATCATCAATAACATTTCTACTGTTTGTGCGCATACATCAGCGCCTCAGAGCAAACTTTTGATTTTGGCGCTTTATAAATTTCTTTTGATTGAATTATACCAAGTACAGTTGCGTTTCCACCAATGAAAACAATCAGTCTGGAATACAGCCTCCTGAAACTCTTGAGTGTTATAAGCCATTTTGAGATAATGCGGACACAATACTAGATGCACATTTTACAAGCCGGGTGGAGTACTTTACTAACAGCTGAAGCGCAAGGCCTGCAGTCAGTTACAAAAGAAGTGCATGTTTAAAATTGAAATTGAAATTCAAATTGTCTTCTGTATTTAATTGGAGGGATGTTGTTATGTGTTTGTCTTACAGGTGCTCCATGCATTACCAATTCACTGTGGAGCCAATATTGAAGTCAAGTTCCCAATGACCATGGTAAGAAGACAAATCAAAAGTGATACCATGGAGGGATGTGATTTCACCATTTTAAACGGAATTTCGTTTTTGTAATTTGCCATTAAAAAAAAGAAATTCTGGTTTTTTTTCTATCCCCCCCCCCCACCAAAAAGTTTATTTTTAAATTTTAATATGGAGATATAAATATATATTAACGCCCCAACTGGCAGAGTAGGGCTTTTAAAACCAAAGACAAATGTTAAAGGTAGTGGACACTATTGGTAATTACTCAAAATAATTATTAGCATAAAACCTTTCTTGGTAACGAGTAATAGGGAGAGGTTGATGGTATAAAACATTGTGAGAAACGGCTCCCTCTGAAGTGACATAGTTTTTGAGAAAGAAGTATTTTTCCACGAATTTGATTTCGAGACCTCAAGTTTAGAATTTGAGGTCATGAAATCAACCATCTAAAAGCACACAACTTCGTGTGACAAGGGTGTTTTTTCTTTCATTATTATCTCGCAACTTCGACGACCGATTGAGCTCAAATTTTCACGGGTTTGTTATTATGTATATGTTGAGATACACCAAGTGAGAAGACTGGTCTTTGACAATTACCAAAAGTGTACAGTGCCTTTAATTATTTGGCCTCACTTACAAGCTTGCATGCCTACACGCTTTGCGCTCGGAGTTCAGTTTTGTTTTTTTCTCAACAGCCTGTCGCATCCCTGACCCTGGCAGGTACTATTAAAGCCGTTGGACACTTTCGGTAAACAGTATTGTCCAAGGCCCAAACTTTGTGTCTCACAACTTGTATATAAAATAACAAACCTGTGAAAATTTCGGTCAATCGGTCATCGGAGTCAGGAGAAAATAACGGGAAAACCCACCCTTGTTTCCGCACGTTCGCCGTGTCATGACATGTGTTTAAAATAAATCCGTAATTCTCGATATCGAGATTTGATATTGTTTTAATGTTTTCTCAAAAAGTAAAGCATTCCATGGAATAATATTTCAAGAGCCTCTTTCACCATTACCTTCTGTAAACCCTGTAAATTATTTGTAAATCTGTGAACTTTTTTTTTTTTTTTTTTTCGGTTCCGAAAGTGTCCAATGGCTTTAAGATCAGTTTAATAAATATGCAGGGGAAATAATTTTGATAAAGTCTTCTTTTTCCAATCCTTTTAATTTCACAGGAGGATGAGGCCAAAGAAAGTGATTTCCCACCTCCAGATAGAAATACAATTGTTGATACTATTCTTAATATTGTACTGAGACACGGTGGGGCCAGAAGGATTGTCTTCTCAGCATTTGATCCTGAAATCTGCACTATGTAAGTATACATGTACACCACTTCATGGCTAGAATAAAAAACATATTTCTGTGTTTCTGTCCGTGAACTTTTTTTGTACAGTGTAAACAATATTCACGGGGGGGTTGAACAAAATTAAATAGAGTGGGATTTGAACCAAAGACCTCCGGTTTAGCATGCCAGCGCTCTCCCACTTGAACTCTAGCCCTGTGTTTGCGGTCTCCCTATTTTGTCAGTATCTTTGTTTGGGGGCTGGGTCTGGTAGCCAGTCAGAAGCCATACAACCGTTAGTTGCCGCGTAGCCAGGGATCACACCCAAGTTGACTGTAGAACCCGCTCTAGGAAATTTGTCTTTATTCAACTCCAAATGATTTAAAGACAATGGACACTATTGGTAATTGTCAAAATCAAGTCTTCTCACTTAGTGTATCTCAACATATGCATTAAATAACAAACCTGTGAAAATTTGAGCTCGATTGGTCATCGGAGTTGCGAGATAACTATGTAAGAAAAAAACACCCTTGTCACACAAAGTTGTGTGCTTTCAGATGCTTGATTTCGATACCTCAAATTCTAAACTTGAGGTCTCAAAATCAAATTCGTGGAAAATTACTTCTTTCTCGAAAACTACGTCACTTCAGAAGGAGATGTTTCTCACATTGTTTTATACTATCAACCTCTCCCCATTACTTGTTACCAAGTGAGGTTTTATGCCGATAATTATTTTGAGTAATTACCAATAGTGTCCACTGCCTTTAAACAATTACCCATTCACTTTCCCCCTGTGGCTTATTACTTGATGTTCAAATTAATATTCTTGTGAACTTGCATTTTTTCTGGATTGGTATCAGGTTACGTCTGAAGCAGAACAAGTACCCAGTGCATTATCTGAACTATGGCAGAACGGACAAATACTTGTGCTACAAAGACCCTCGGAGTAACACTGTGACCAACGCAATGTGGTTTGCTCTCTCTGAAGAGATGGCTGTAAGTACAGCAGCGTAATATATAGAGTTTCTGAATTTATAGGGACCAGTGATTTATAATTTCAGGCCTGGAATTTTCACTTTTCAAAGAACAACTTCCATTGGAAAATCTTGTAACCCTTTGCACTATGTGTAGCGCATTTACAGGCCCTTATCTGCTATTTTAAAATCACAGTGTCAGAATGGAATGCGCCGTTATTTTGACTGCGTGAGGGCGCTCTCAAACATATTTGGATCACTTCTTGGGGGGTATATTCATTCATACCCAAAACAGTTATATTAAAGACTGGAACACATTACCACAACAGACATCATATCCATCTTGGACAATAAGACCTTTAAAGGAGCCTGTATAATCCACCTCTAAAGCAACTTGAAACTATGGGGCATCAAAGGCGACAGAACGCCTATTAAAACTGTGCAGGACGAATCTTGTATACCCCCAGAAGTGATAAAAATACTATTGAGAGCTCCTCAATAGATCATCTAGGTCTTTAAAAAGTGATGATTTGTGGTGTGTCATGGCCTAGCGGTTAAGAGCACCGGACTCAAGCTTTGGTGTTCGAGAGTGTGGGTTCGTGAGACATGTGTCCTTAAAGTAACACGTTGCCTTGGATCGGTCGAGTTGGTCTTTAAAAAGCGTTCTGTAACCGTTTGTTATAAAATCGGTATGGTTAAAAAGATGTTGTAAAAGTAGAATACAATAATCTACACAAATATGCCTCGAAATTGCGTGGTTTTCGTTTTACCTCGTCGACAAACACGGTCGGCTATTTATGGGAGTCACAAATTTGACTCCCATGAATGGCCGACCAAGTGAGTTCGCGACGTAAAATAAAAACCGTGCAATTTCGAGGCATATTTGTGTAGATCATTGTATTCTACTTTTACAACATCTTTCTAATCATATACATTTCATAACAAACGGTTTCAAACGCTTTTCATAGAACTACTCGTCCAATCCAAGGCAACGTGTTCCTTTAAGCAAGACACTTAACCCTGATGCTTCGGCCTTTCGGATGGGACGTAAGCCATTGGTCCCGTGTGTTGTTTAACGCACGTAAAAGAACCTAGTGCAGTTATCGTAAAGAGAAGTGGTTCGCCCCAATGTTCGTGGTCTGATCGTCTGATGGTCTGATTACCCCACAGCACCTTGTAAAACATAACATGGTGCTATAAACAGATTAGGTCTCATAATTCAAACATAATCCCACATCTTGCAGGAAATACTGTATGTTACAGCACGAGGAGCGTCACTGAGTGACGGATCCGCTTTATAAGAAGCCATTGATATTACTATTATTCTTATAATTTTAGGGGTTGGTGTGTCACAATGACGATGTTATCCGAGAGCCTTCAATACTCAAAGCAGCCAATGATAAGGGCCTAGTGGTGTTTGTGTGGGGTGAAGACAACAACAGGCCAGACCTTGTGAAGTCACTCAAAGACATGGGTGTACAAGGCATTATACATGACAGGTAGGTTATAATATTAATATTGAAGTCTTATATAACGCAAATATCTACCAAACAAGGTACTCAAGGCACTGAGTACAAACAAATTTACAGAAAGATAGGTTATTACAGTGATGAATTCTGAGACCTAATTATTTAGCACCTTATAAGGGTTTACAAGGTGCTACGGCGCATACAGCAGCCACAGCCAGGAACACTGCAGCGACCCCCTTCTCTTTTTGATAAGTGGACAGGGTTTTACACGCACTACACAACACATGGGACCAACGGCTTTACATCCCATCCGAAGGACAAAGCAATGGTTATAAGTGTCTTGCTTAAGGACACAAGTGTCACGGCTGGGGATAGTGGTTGAGGTATCGCAGGGTGTCGTGTGGCCGAGCAGATAAGAGCATTTGACTCAAGTTCTGGTGGTTAGGTCATCTGGATGTGGGTTCGAATCCTGGTTGTGACACTTGTGTCCTTGAGCAATACACTTAACCATAAGCTTGTCTCCACCCAGGGGTAAAATAGGTACATGTGTACCTGTAGGGCAGATCTGGTTTATGTGAATGATTAGCTTGGAGCGCGGTAACTCGCAGCACCGGCTGTATACTCCCCAGGGGGCTGAGATGGTTTAAGGAATGAATTATATGGCCCACCGACCAGGGGTAATAATGTCAGAAGTGCTTTTATACGCCCTTCTGACTGTGATAAACGCGCTATATAAAAATTGATATTATTATTATTATTATTATTATTATTATTATTATTATTATTATTATTATTATTATTATTATTATTATTATTATTATTATTATTATTATTATTATTATTATTATTATTATTATTATTATTGTTATCGTTATCGTTATCGTTATCGTTATCGTTATCGTTATCGTTATCGTTATCGTTATCGTTATCGTTATCGTTATCGTTATCGTTATCGTTATCGTTATCGTTATCGTTATCGTTATCGTTATCGTTATCGTTATCGTTATCGTTATCGATATCGTTATCGATATCGTTATCGATATCGTTATCGTTATCGTTGTTATCGTTGTTATCGTTGTTATCGTTATCGATATCGTTATCGTTGTTATCGTTGTTATCGTTGTTATCGTTGTTATCGTTGTTATCGTTGTTATCGTTGTTATCATTGTTATCATTGTTGTCATTGTTGTCATTGTTGTCATTGTTGTCATTGTTGTCATTGTTGTCATTGTTGTTATTGTTGTCATTGTTGTTATTGTTATTAGGTAGTCTTGTATTTGAGTCCCAGTCCTCGATATCGAGTCCTTCTAAACTGGAACCCTAGTCATTTGGGTCTAAAAAAAAATGTGCTGTCACTTGAGTCAAGCTTGAGTCTGAGTCATGAGTCACGAGTTTGAAAATGTTACTGCGGTCATGTGTCAGAGTTCCGAGTAGTGGAACAGTGTGAAGTGGCTGTAATTAAAGCATACTAAACAATGAATGAAGTTTCTTCATTTCAGCAATTACCAAGTTGTGTGTCTTGCATAAACTCCTAAGGGAGAAGTCACAACCTCACTCCCAATGTTTTGGATCAAGGGTCATCCCCAAAAGGGTCCCATGTACAATGAGAAAAGCAAATACCCATGTTCGTTGTACTCCAAAGGAAGTTTATCCAGTTCATTTGGATCCAATAATTTCATCCAAAACTTGATTCCTTCATCATATCAACAATTGTCAATGGGGGGGGGGCAGTTTACTAGAAAATCTGTTGATCTTAGAAGTGTGGCTGTGCGCACCCTCAGAATTACCTAAAACATTTAAATTGTTTGGTTTGTCTGCGGCCACCCAGCGTCCCTTATTCTGTTAGCTCACTATTCACTGGGTAGAACTTTTAACTAACAAAGGTAAACGATTTCTGAGATGGATTTGCGCCATTGGTTTTTGATTTTCACTTAAATACAACGTACTTTTTTTAATTTCAGGGTAAGCTTGAATCCTGAAAACAGCCCAAACATCTATCTCCAAGAAAAGGGTGCTCCAAGAAATTAACTGTTGCATAATAACAGTTGAAGAAACAAAACAACATTAAAGGCACTGGACACTTCGTGCTTAGCAGCTCTATGAAATTGGGCCCTGATGTGATGTGGTTGAGTTACTCTCTCCTACTACAGTTTTTTTCAGCAGGGATATATTTATTGAGTTTTAATGTTTAAATTTTTGAGGAATGCTTTGTATTTATTGGTTTTGGGTTTGTGTTTTGTAATTTTTCACTTTTAATGATGCCGAATATTGTTATTAGTTGTTTAAATAACCCTTTTTAAAAACAGGGTTATTGTAACAGGCTTACTGAACGCATAATACGCGCTAATAATTTGTGTACAATGTGTAATATTAAGTCCTGAACCACAATAGAAAATGGTTTGGTCTATTTTTAAATAATTTTTCGCGGAACAAAATTAACTAGAGTGGGAACTTGAACTTGCGACCTCCAGATTATAAAGTACTGGTTCTCTTCCAAATGAGGTATCTAGCCATGTTGACAAACTAGAGAGACCGCCAATGTAGGTCTTATCAAGCCCGGTTCATACTTCCTGTAGATGCGATTGCGATACGAATGTTGACGTCAGAAATTCGCAACGAATATTTCGCAGGGGTTGAGTTGTGGGGGCAGAGTTGTGACCCCAAATTTACTTCAAATTCGCATTGCATTCGCAGGACGCAGTATGATCGGGCATTCGCAGTATGAACCGCGCTTAACTCAGTTGGTAGATAGCTACATGTAGCTGGTACATTGATCTGGAGATCATTGGTTTAAGTCCTGCTCTTGTCAATTTTCCTGCAACGATTTTAATTCTTAATGATTTTATTGAAAGTAAATTTTTATAAAGACTAATTTACGCACAAATAACGATGTAAAATGCACTAAAAATAGCAATATAACGAAAATTGTAATTACTGTATGAATTTTATTATAGTGTATAAAATATATTATTAAAGCAAATGTTTTGTTAGTACTGGTATTTGGCCATTGCAGGTTTGGTCTGCCTCAATACAACTTCCTGCTATGGTGTTAAAAGTTCAGGTTAGTTGAATCAGGAATATGGGGCAGCAATAGTAACAATAACAATGGTAATATTTACAATGGCTTCTTATATATTGCTCAAGTTTGTCACTCAGCAGTGATGCTCATGTGCTTCAAACATTCAGTATTTTTCCTGCAAGGTATTGTGAAGCTACGTTTTTAAAGTATGAGACCTTTTTCTTTTATGGCACAATGGTTTACAGGGTGTTGTGTGGCGCAATTGATATGCAGCCAATCCAACCAGGAACACGGGGAACCCCTTCTCTTTTTGCTAAGTGCACTGGGTTATTTTACATGCATCACACAACACATGAGTCCTACGGAAGGACTCGGCATTATAGGTGGCATGCCATTCAGTATTGGTAGGCAGTTTTTCTTTCAACAGATAATATTTTATTTTCTCGCTATAAATCAAAATGACCAAATAACTACTCAATGCGATGTAACATAAAACAAACAGCGAATGTTTTACATTAGTGCAATGGTGAGACATCATTCTATTGAAAGATTTAATGTTACATTTAATTCTGTATGGCTTTGCCAGAACATTTCTTTATTTTTCAACAATATGCTATAAACATTCAATAAATTTGTATAATATTTAATTTTCTATGGGCGTTGTTGACTAATTTTTCTGTGGTATGGAAAAAAATATTGAATTTAATAAATTTGAACAGAAAACAGATCATTCAAGTTTTATGCGAGTGTTGGTGTACAGATGTGCAGTATGGCAAGTTTTTTAGTATCTGCAGGAAGTCAAAAATTGTGCCCAATGCAAGTAACCAGCATGACTTGGATCATTTGAATTCCTTACTTTTAATTTCTTAGCTTAGAAATTGCATGATGCAAAGGCTTAGAACGCCAAATAGAGCTGCTTTTAAGCAGAAAACATTGCTAACCATTTCCAGCTGAGCATTTTAGCTGGTTACTTTATTCTGGTAAGCATAATTTTGCTGAGACGTACTGCTTGACTTATTTTTGTGGTTCAGCAGAGGTATGAAACTTAGGCCCATGGTGTTATTGATCTAGTCCGGCTTTATGACTGTGTTTATGAGCACACTACAACATGCAAGTGCTATTGGAGCGCCGATTTTCCTTGTGGAAGTTGTGATTAAAAAACTGCACAATAATATTCAGACTTACAAGTTTGGAGGTGGTTTTTTTTTGGTATAAGAAAAGTTGCCCCAAATTAGAGAATTGGCAAGGCTAACAATTCGTGATTTGTTGCAATTTTGAGCAATTAATCACATGAAGTTTGTAAGGCTTTATATAAGGAAAAATCACAAAGGAATACAGTTGATCCCCCCCCCCCCCCCGCCCTTATGACTGTGAACGTTGAGTCCCTAGATTGTGAGAAAGACTACCGGCGGTACTGCATCTCTGAGTGGTGCAGCGCCCTCTTGTGGGCTAACCCAGATGCACTGGATAGATATGGGACAGGTTTCTTTTGATTATTGAGCTCTTTCCCTCATCATAGCATAGAGCAAGCAAGGAATGTCGGATGTGCTGTGTTTTTTCGTCAGATTTTAAACTGACTAAAGTGACGTTATACCATGGAGGAAGGGTTATACTACCCAGGTAACTAAATTTTGTTTTTTATAAGGGTTTTTAAGGTCAGGGAGGTGGGGGGTTATTAAAAAAATTGCTTGTCAAAATTTTCGACATCAAAAAATCAAGTGAATTCATTCATTAGCGAAAAATGGTTCTAATCTAAGGTTTTCTGGGAATGGGAATATTGGCTGGCTAGACCCCCAGTTACTGGGTCTAGTAATCTGGCTAGGTCGGTAGAAAGCCAAGGCTTATTTCTTTGACCTGTCAGTGTCACACCAAAGACTTATGAATAAACACAGTCACTCACACTCGCAGTGTGAAAAAAGGTATCATAAATCTTTGACCTGTGATTCCTCCATGATTAGAATTAGATTGAGGCGAATGATGTAAAAAATAATGTTACCAGGTAATGATGCTTTCAGACCTTAATAACTGGCCCAGGCCTAAAACAATTACTCAAAAAGCTTTTTTTTTAAACTAATAATGATACCATATGTGGGCACTGAAATATCTAAATAAAACCACATGAATTTGTTTGCGGAATGCGGAACAAATCAACATTAAAGATCTTGTATTAGAAGCCTATTATTGAACCATGTAATTATGGCTTCTGACTGGCAGCCATAGAGCTATTATATATATTGACTAAAAAGAGCTCTCTAACTTGCTCTGCGTTATGAAGCCACCCTGGGTGCAGACATGTTTGATGTGTTGCGTGGACTACGGAACAATTTCAATTTTAAGAAAACACACATTGACGCGATTTTTTTACATTCGGCGTGTGCGCTTACGTACGCGACTGCGCATTCATGTACATCCGCGCTACAAAAACCGTAAGTCCGACTTGATTGACGTACTAAAAAAAGTTAATGTGACTTTTAAACATGACGCACATGCATGCTCGCAGTTTGTACGCTCATCAACAGATTGTGCGTTCACATTTGCTGCATTTTTTTGTTCGATGACACATAGAAAAGAACAAACGCACTGTCATGCAAATAGCCGTACAACTGCCGTACAAAATTTCAAGCTTTTATAGCTCTATGCTGGCAGCCCAAATCCAGAGGTCGTTGGTTGATTGGTTCGAATCCCACTCTAGTAAATTTTGTTCAACCCCCAAAACCATGTAATTGTGTATGAATTTCTCTTTTTCTGCAGATACATGTAGGAGGCGACTGTAACATCCCATTGTGACCCGTTCAAACCTCAACTACCATAAACTTTGACACCATTTGGAAGTTATCTACTGTAGACAAACTACTTGTAAGTTTAACCA
Organism: Asterias amurensis; assembly: GCF_032118995.1. NCBI lineage: Eukaryota > Metazoa > Echinodermata > Asteroidea > Forcipulatida > Asteriidae > Asterias > Asterias amurensis. The sequence continues at coordinate 12,604,001 of NC_092662.1, forward strand.
CAACTTTCTTTAAAGGGACTGAAAACTTTTGGTAATTGTCAAAGATCAGTCTTATCACTTGGTGTATCTCAACATATGCATACAGTAACAACAAACCTGTGAAAATTTGAACTCAGTTGGTCGTCGAGAGAATAATGGAAGAAAAAACACCCTTGTCACACAAGTTCGTTGTGTGCTACCCTTTAGATGATTGAATTCAGCTGAGGTCTTGAATTCAATTTAAAGTGAGAAGTTACTTCTTTCTCAAAACTATGTTACTTCAGAGGGAGCCGCTCATCACAATGTTTTATACTATCAACAGCTCTCTATGCTTGTTACCAAGTAAGGTTTATGTTAACAATTATTGTTATTAATAACCAATAGTGTCCAGTGCCTTTAAGGAAGCAAATATTAGGAGCATAAGGGATGCATTGTCTTAAACTAGATTTCACAAGTGTACAATTAGGGAATAACAGTGCGAGTACCCGGTCTTCACTGCGTGGTAATGACCGGGTTGGTGGCTGGCGCTGTTAACGGACCTCGCCTCCGGCTCGGTCCGTTTACAGCGCCAGCCACAAACCAAGGTCATTACCACGCAGTGAAGACCGGGTACGAACACTGTTATTCCCATTAATAAATACCTTTTTTAGCGGATTAAACGGCTAAAATTGTCCAAATGTTGTGACTTTTCTCTCGGCGGTACTTCCAGACATGTTCAGGGGCCATATTTGAGCTTTTGATGGTTCCCATCTCTTTCGTGCGTTAATCACATTAGTGATCTTTGAGACCAGTGACTCTTTGAAATAATGATCTGTTCAGCGCCTTCACTGGGGTCAAAGGACGCAAATGATTGGACGATAGCTGTTCCTTGTGCATTAAAACGTGCGCATGAGCTCGGCGTCTTCAGACGCGCGCACATGTTACACGCGCGCACTCAAAATTGAAACATTTTCAGCGCGTGTACGCGTAAGTGCGCGAAGTTGCAATGAAACTAACAGGGATATAAATAAGCGTGCGATTCAGTGCAACGAGCAAGGTTTACACAATGTATGCTGATTTAGTGGCCACTTATTCGCTATTTTCCAAAGTCGGTCTTTATACCACCGTTACCACTCCCACACGTGACCGGGTTTTGACCAATCAGAGACTTGAAACAGTCCAAGGTATTTATTAATTACCGATTATTAATATGTGTAGTACAATGCTGCACTAAATGGGTGTTCAAGTGGTTTGGGGATCAGATCAATTGCAGCGAACACTGGGGTTGAAAATTTACAAGGGGAATGGGGTTACTGATTTCGCACAGTCTCTTGTGTGGTCCCTTTCTTTTACACAAAGGAACAGTAGACCCACAAATTTGTTCTTTGTTCAATTTAGAGGAATTCTACATATAAAGGAAAAATAGAACTCAAAACCCACTTACTTCAAGATCAAAGCTTGTTACAGTATAAACTATTTCACTTACAACTTTATTTGATCGTACACTTACTTTGTTATTGTCATTATATCATGTATTTAATTACTTTTATGTTTCAGCGCTTAGACACCTTGTATTAAGCGTTATCTTCCAGTACGCGCTAATCCACCAATTAGATGCTCGAACAACTAGGGGGATAAAAACATATACTACTTCCTCTGTTTTATATCCTACTTCCTCAGTTTTTATTACACAGTGCGTATTGTGAATGTCAATACAGACAGTGCAAAAATTACATTCTAAATTTTGTGCGCTTCGTCGCAAAATAACGCTCTGAAATTTGAAACTTTGCGCATTGACGTACAGGAAACTTGAAGATAAATTTGTTATAACACGTGGCTCGTGGAATACAAAAAAATGTAGCCTCTGCGTCCCTAATCCAAAGCGCTATATTTTTCTGTATTCCACTCGCGCTTGTGTGATAACTTATATTATCCTATAAATGCATGCAGTTAGTATTATTATTATGTGTAACACTCACACTGAAACTGTTGAATTAGCACACCATAGTGTTGATAAATTCATGGTAAAATTTCCTTTCTGATGTGTTTGTTGACATGGCTTTCCAATACATAGTAGTGATGTTTCATAACATGATGATACATCACAATATGCATGCAGACTGAGAAAGCACCAAAGACACCACACTGGAGTGAAACCATTTGTTTGTAATATTTCTGGAAAGACTCGACTCAAAGATCACCTAACAGCGTTTCCACATAGCTGAGAGACTAATCATTTGCTTGTGCTATTTGTGAGAAAACATTTCCACTAAACATGAATCTAAAGGCAGTCCACAGTTGGAAAATGAAATATTTGTTTTGACATTTGTTGCAGAGCCTTCAAACATCAGCACAACCTGACGGAACGACAGCAATGTATCACACTGGAGAAAACCCTCTGCAAGAAAACCTAAACTGACAGACTTTCAGCGTGTCAACACTAGAGAGAAACCTTTTGCTTGTGACGTTTGTGGAAAAGCCTTTTCTTTGCAGACATATACCCCGAAAAACCATCAGAGTGTCCTAACTGGAACGAAACGATGTTTGTGGAAAAGCCTTCTTTTTTAAGACAGACCTGACCAGACATCAGCCCGTCCACACTGGATCCACTTGTTTTGTGGAAAAATTGTTTTGATAAGGGAGCTCTTTGTAGCCACACTAAAACCTAAACCTAAGAGGAACCATTTTATTAAGGGCAATTATGGAAATACATTTTATCAGGAAGCAAATGTAAACGAAGGTCAGAGATATAACAGCTGTTTAATTCAGAGAGTTTCTTACTTTGAAAAAAGTATTGTGAATTAAGAATAACTTGGCAAGTAAATATTAAAGCCTTTTTAGATTTTTACTGACATAAATTCATTTTGCCTATATATTCATGACCTATGAAATTAGAATTTTTAGGGAAAAAAAGGCAAACTGGAGAGTCTACTTCCTGTGAATGTTTTCTGTGGTTGCTAGCTTTACTTTTATTGTAGTTAATATGAGTGCTACTTAGTGGTATCACTGGCGAACGGTGTATTTTCAATTTTGAAATTGCTGCCAAGTTGTCTCCTAAATCAGTTAAGATTATTACAGATATGAATTTTTATGGGAAGACAAATATTTGTGACCTAAAACAAGGAGCAGACTACTTGGAAAAAAGTACGCCTGAAAAGCATCAAATGGATCATACTGTCGTGTCATCAGACAAATTTGTTGAAGCTGACATTTGTCAAAAATCTGTGTCACATGAAAGCAGCCTGAAAGAGCACGAAAGAGACCAAACTGGAGTGAAACCATTTGGTTGTGATATATGTGGAAAAGCGTTCCCTTTTAAAAGCCGTCTCAACAAACATCAGCAAATCCACACAAAAAAGAAACCATTTTCTTGTGACTTTTGTGGAGCAGATTTCATCTATAAAAGCCGTCTTAAAGAACATAAGCTTATCCACACTAAAGAGATACCAAAGTTTGTTTGTTATGTTTGTGGAATAGCCTTCAATTATCCACATGAATTGACAAGTCATCAAAGTGTCCACAAGAGAGGGGAATCTTTTGTTTGTGAATTTTGTGGAAAAGATTTTTCACAAAAACAATTTCTCTTGAGAGACCATCGGCGTTGCCACACTGGCGAGAAACCTTTTATTTGTGATCTTTGTGGAAAAGCCTTTAACCGTAAAGACATCCTGACAGACCATTTGCGATCCCACGCTGGACGAGAGAAGCCATTTGGGTGTGGTGATTGTGGAGGATCCTTCACACATTTAAAGTCACTTATTCGTCATCAGAGAACCCACACTGGAGAGAAGCCTTTTGTTTGTGATGTCTGTGGACAAGCCTTTACGCGCAAAACGACTCTGACCGCACATTACCCTGTCCACTCTGACCAGAAACCTTTTATTTGTGATGTTTGTGGAAAAGCCTTTGTGCGCAAAAGAAGCCTATCCACCCATTACCTTGCCCACTCTGTAGAGAAACCATTTGCTTGTGACTTATGTGGAAAATCCTTCAGCAATCAAGACTCCATGACATACCATCAGCGTTACCACACCGGAGAGAATCCATTTATATGTGATGTTTGTGGAAAAGCCTTTCCAAGAAAATGTAAACTGACGGACCATCAGCGTACTCACACTGGAGAGAAACCATTTATATGTGACTTTTGTGGAAAAGCTTTTAGCCGTAAAGACACCTTGAAAAACCATCGGAATGACCACACCGAAGATAAAACATTTGTATGTGATGTTTGTGGAAAAGCCTTTTCAAAAGAACCTAAACTGAAAGACCATCAGCGAATTCACACTGGAGAGAAACCATTTGTTTGTGATTTGTGTGGAAGAGCCTTTCCTTTTCAATGGAACCTGACCAAACATCAGCGTGTGCATACTGGAGAGAAACCTCATGTTTGCGGCTTCTGTGGAAAAGCCTTTTCCGATAAAAGGTCTCAACGTCGCCATGAAAAAGTCCACATTGAAGAGACACCCTTTTTGACTTCAGAGCCATCTGACAGTATCAATCAATAATCTCTCCACACTGAAGAGAAATATTTAGGTTTTGACTTTTCTGAAAAAAAGATTTTTTTTAATATACTGTAGCTTAACTTTAAAAGTCACATGGAGTACACACTGGAGATCATATACATTTATTTGTGACCTCTGGCAACAATTTTTCTCCCAAAAGCATAGTCTCTAATACAGTGAGCTCAACCATCTCTTTGTCACAATCACCATGCACACATTGTTGTGTATGAATATAAGAAATCAGCTGTATAATGTTGAGGCTCAAGGCCGAGTCACACTGCAGCGATATCGAAAACGATCATGACTTAAAGTGACAGCATTCTATTGGTTTAATGAGCATGTATTTTGCATGAAGCAATTCAACCAATAGAATGCATTCCCTTGGCGTCGTGATTGTTATCGTTTTCGTTACCACTACATTGTGACTTGGCCTTTATAGGGCTTGTATCCAATTGAGTAAGGCCAAATACAATACTTTAACAAATTCTTATATAGCGCATTTCACAATAACCGTATCAATGCTCTTTACATTAGTGCCCTGGCCATGGGTAAAAAAATATACTAGCTGATTCTGTTGGTTTTTTTTTTCTGAGGCCCTTTCTATTTTTTATTTCCTTCAAAGGTGGCTGCCAAGCATTTTAATTCTAACTTGCCACCAATTCTTTACTTTAAAGTCACCTCCTACTTTATGTTGTTACAAGTTCTTACAAGATTACTTAAGTTAAATAAGAAAAACACAGAAAATTTGTCTTTTTGAAGAAAGCAAAATGTAAAAAAAGTTTTAAAAATTGAATCAAGATGCGGCCTCAAAAAAGGTTGAGGGAGGGGATGATCAAATGTTTTTATTTTATTTGGCCTAACTTGTGGATATTTAATGAACATGGAAAAACCATACTGGAGATCTTCTCTTTATGACATTAGTGGAGAATTTCTCTAAAAAAAAACCACCTCAGATTTTAGTTTTTTTTATGAAAGTCACCAGACACACAAGGCCTGAGCCACTTCAAGGTATGGGCTGCAATTATTTTTTGTCTGTTGCGGTGATAGCGTACCGACTCTTATCCGAATCTCCCTGTGATTCCAGCGGTATTCTCGCGAGAGCAGTGATCTCGCGAGAGCACTGCCCCAAGTTGGCTATCTCACCACGGCAGACCATTAACGACCTGTCCACAAGTCTACCAACTCCTAGGGCTGAAAGAGGGTTACCCCTGTACAGTTGGTATGGATGTAGGCTTGGGTATCATCAATCAAAAGCCTGGCTGGTAGAGCCAAAAGCACTACTTCCAAAAGTTAATGTTGAAAGTACCAACATTTATTTGTTTGTTAAGGCCCTACAAGATCTTTCACAGGAGAGGCCATCCTCTGTGGAACCAAATTAAGTGCAGAACTCATAAAAAAAATAGCATTTTGTATCCTTTCAGATAGGACTCCTAAAAGTCATTTCAGTTCAAAAGATGGACTTGTGGAATCCTACTTCAATATTTTGTTTGCAAACGATCTAGATGTGTTCAGTAAGTTTTTATACGTACAATTATTTTTAGTAATCACCAATAGTCTCCAGTGCCATTAATAGGGTTGTTCAGCAAAGGTAGTTTTTCATCAGGGATAGGTGACTTTTTGTGACTTTTTGTCGGGAAATCATTCTTACAAAGAAAGACAAAGGAAATAAAGATTCATTAAAGATTGCAAAGTTAGTTAGTATTGTATCCATGCCTTGTTTCATTGAGTTCACAAGTTATTATTTCCAGAAGACAGTTTGACAAGTATTGTACATTGGGTGTTTTCCAATTGTTTCATCGAGACCAACTTCAGTCATTATGAGATGACTTATTGGGTCTCTTTGTTTTCCTGTCTGCGACCCAGTGTTATTATCCACAATACATTTATAGTAATTGTGTTCTATCAAAACAATATTTCGTTCCCCTGATTGAATATTTTGTTCCCTTGTAGTTTGTTCCCTCAAAATAACACTTTGCTCAACGACAGTTTGTAACTGCGAAGTTACAATTGTCCCTGAAAACAACTTTTCATATAGGATTACAAGAAGAAAATGGTTTTAACTATCAAAGGTATACTTAACCTTTGTTTTGTATGTAATGTTGGTGAACTTAGTGGACCCTTCTTATTTTGTACTGATAGTCACATGAAGTGTTTTTCCTGAATTTCTAATAGAAGATGTGACCTGTGAAATCACGTGTTTACAAAAGAGCCACGGAGCCTGGACTTCCTGTAAGCATGATTTGTACACAGCTCAATGGAAGAAAACATAAAATCTTATATTTCATTGAGATTGCACTGTCTAGTTCTTATCAAATTTTGATATGATGATACGGGGCACATCTCAAAATTTAACCAGCTTTTACTTTCTTAACTGTTGGTTTGATGAGGAAATTGGTTTGATGAGGAAATTATGACACAAAATGTTAACTTTCCCATAGGACCAGTGCAGTATCTTGCCTGCCAGAATACTGAAAGAATACAAGATCACACTTATTGTAAACAAGGTTCACATGGTCTATACCGAAGTCAAAGAACAATTGTTCACAACTGACGTTGAAAAGAAAAGATACCCAATCCGCGCTTCGTGTATAAACATACGGACACGCGTCTGGGAACTATTCTTAGTACACAAAGCACGGATTGGGGAACCATTCTTTGTAGTTCCCAGACGCGTGTCCGTATGTTTGTACACGAAGCGCGGATTGGGTATATTTTTCTTCCCAGGACTATCGTGTGCATATGGTTCCACACGTTTGTCCTGGGAAAAAAATTTGCGGACAGTCGGGGGACAATCGGCATATCGGCATTAGCGGTAAAAGAGCGTTAGTTGAGACATGGGGGAATAAATTAATTTATTCCTCCATGGTTGAGAAGATTCGCACGCAAAATTCACTTAATTTTTACTCAAAATCTGTGACACATGTGAACGATTCCAAGTGTAGTGCTATCTGCAACCTCTGAAGCATTAGATCGGTAAGTTTCATGATGCAGATCGTTTTTTCAAGGAACCGAATGAATTTGATATCAGTGGTACTGGGGCCAAGGTCGGATACGGAGTGGATTGGACCGATTTATGGGGCTACCATAATAGCAGCTCAACAAGGTGGGCTAGATTATTGGATACGGGAAGGAGTCTTTTTCAAAAAAGGACAAGACACCATGGCCAGCAGCTGGTCCCGCTAGACATCTTCCTTGCTGTTTCAAAAATGGTGCCACACTGGTTGGGTAATTCTCTGTCCTTACTCTATGGGTAAATTTGTACGGTTCGTAGAAAATTCAGTTATTATTTTTTTAAAGAACAAAATTGTTCTTATTGTTTTTGTGAGAAAATAAAACTTGGTCTTTGGCGTCGAGGAGGAAGATGCGACCGAAGACAACAGTATATATTTGGGTCAATGTTGCTCTTCCAACTTCGCCTTTCATTTGCATGCATTGTTGTTTTTATACTTTTTCAAGACCGCCAACTATGTGCTGTGTGTGGTGTGTGCTTGCTATTAGCTTGCATGGTGCAGGACAAGTTGAAAATGTCAATGCAGTGGTGAACTAAAAACAGCGAGGCAGCTAACAGATTTCGTTGGAGGAGTGTTACGTTATCGCAACTACTTGCGGATCTGGAAGGACTGCACCTGCTGTCTGATACATTCCATGAAGGTGCTGTCGACAAGCTGCTGAGCCTAATGCCATCTGGGAAAAATGTTCTTTGTAGATTTGTGTTCTGGCGAACGGGACCTTGTAGTTATGAGTTCGACCATGCATCATTTAAGTTGGTATAGAGATGTCAACAAGTCCATTCACGATCAAGCATGGCTATTACATTTCTCGTTGTTCTACTAGTCCTGGAAGACAAACCTTGCCTATCTGCGCTGGACCATTTCCAGCTTGCCGATGTTGGCAGTGGTGTATAGGGTCCCAGATGACACTACATGTAGCATACATTAATAGCACAGCACCTAGGTGGATCTTGGACATTGGTGGATGTTCCTTTGCAAGAAAAGCGCGGGTTGAGTTTGCCTTCTTTGAAGCAAGTTTCTGAATGTGATGATTCCAGTTCAGTGTACTTGCTCCTTGGTATTTTTGTCACCGCCTTTCTGTGTTGTTGAAGACACTATACACAACATTCACTGGATAAAGGAAGTCCACGTCCATGCAAACTATATGTTTCTGAAGTTTCTATCATTGGACCTTGGGGATGAAAAGGAGTACATGTATGGGCTAGCATTACAAGGGCTTGCCACTAATTAGGAATATAATCATCCGATCTCCTGAACTTGTAAAACAGATGACAATACATTTATCAAAGCCTTAAAAAGTATAAGTCTTTTTTAACCTTTTATTTTTTACTGGTGCATGACTTTTTTAAAGGCAAACTTAAAGGAACATGTTGCCTTGGAACGGTCGAGTTGGGTGTTGAAAAGCATTTGAAAACGTTCGTTATGAAATGCAATGGTTTAAAAGTAGAATATAAATAATCCACACAAACATCTCGAAATCGCATGGTTTTCCTGTTACGCCGCGAAGAAACTCGGCCATTTTGTGGAGTCAAAGTTTTGACTCCATAAAATGGCTGACAGTGTTAGTTCACGTCATGAAAGGAAAACCGTGCATTTTGGGGTGATACTTGTGTGGATCATTCTACTTTTGAACTACTTTCTAACCATATGCATTTCATAACAAATGGTTTCAAATGCTTTTCAAAGACCAACTCCAACAATCCAAGGCAACATGTTCCTTTATTCCCCAAGGGTGGTTTATCCTAACCTTTTCTTTGTTGTTTGTTTTTCAGATGAATGACTGAGTCAAGATTTTCTCGGGTGATATTGAAAAGATTACTTGCACCTGAAATCGAACACAACAAATTTTCTACAATTTGTAAGAAAAGATCATCAGCAAGTCAAACTAAATGAATCATCTGGAAAATATTCATCGTCAGCGAAGACACCACCGAAAGCCCTAAAATAAGAAGACTTGTCGTAAAATATGTGAACATTTGCTTGTAGCGCACCTCAAAGTGAAGATGTCTGCCCAACCATGACTGAATCTTATTAGAAAAATAACGAGTAATTGGACAACAGTTATGTAAACGTGTTCTCAGCCTAGAATCGTGTTGCAAGAACATCAACTAATAACAATAGCTTTCAACCAAAAGTAGACTTACACTGAAGTTTCTATACTTAACTTAGTGTGTGACATTTGTGGAGAAGCCTCCTCACTATATTGCATCATGTACAAACAAACAACAAACCAAATAGACTGTCAGCAACTTCAAGATGAAGAAAAACAATTCATTTGTAAAACATGTGGAGAGCCTTTCTCTCAATTGATCAGTTTTAGGAGACACAAGATCCTCCACAAAGCAAAGAAACAATTTGATTGTGACCTTTGTGGTAAATCTTTTAAATTCAAATGCCTTCTAACCACCCATCAGCGTGTCCACACTGGAGAGAAGCCATTTACTTGTGATATTTGTGGAAAAGCATTTTCTATGAAAGGTGGACTTACCTATCACCAACGTACCCACACTGGAGAAAAACCGTTTGAATGTGACCTTTGTGGAAAAGCATTTTTAGTGAAAGGTGCACTTATTCAGCATCATAAAGTCCACACCGGAGAGAAGCCATTCGCATGTGACCTTTGTGGAAAAGCATTTTCACAAAAATCATACCTGACTACTCATCAGTGTGTCCAGACTGGAGAGAAACCATTTGTTTGTGACCTCTGTGGAAAAGGCTTTAAATTCAAAAGCCTTCTAACTGTTCACCATCGTGTCCACACTGGAGAAAAACCGTTTGAATGTGACCTTTGTGGGAAAGCATTTTCAGTGAGAGGTGGACTTATTCAGCATCATAAAGTCCACACCGGAGAGAAGCCGTTCACATGTGACCTTTGTGGAAAAGCATTTTCACAAAAAGGCCACCTGACATATCATCACTGTGTCCACACTGCTGGAGAGAAACCATTTATTTGTGACCTCTGTGGAAAAGCGTTCTCGCTTAAAGGTCAACTTGTTCAGCATTATAAAGTCCACACTGCTGGAGAGAAGCCATTTGAATGTGAATTTTGTGGAAAAGCATTTACATTCAAAAGCCTTCTGGCCATTCACCATCGTATCCACACTGGAGAGAAACCATTCGTTTGTGATTGTGGTAAAGCATTTTCTGTGAAAGGGGGACTTGATAGTCATCATAAAGTCCACACTGGAACGAACCCATTTGAATGTAACATTTGTGGAAAAGCTTTAAAATGTAAAAAACTTCTGACAATTCATCAGCAAACCCACACTGGCTTGTAACTAGAGAGAAACTATTGTTTTTAAAGGCAGTGGACACTATTGGTAATTACTCAAAATAATTATTAGCATAAAACCATAATTGGTAACGAGTTATAGGGAGAGGTTGATAGTATAAACCATTGCTGCCTCTGAAGTGAAGTGACGTAGTTTGAGAAAGAAGTAATTTTCAATGATTTTGAGACCTCATAAATCAAACATCTGAAGCACACAATTTTGTGTGACATGGGTGTTTTCTTTCATAGTTATCTAGCAACTTCGACGACCAATTGAGCTCGAATTTTCACAGGTGTGTTGTTTTAGCATGTAAAGATGCACCAAGTGAGAAGACTGGTCTTTGACAATTACCAATAGTATCACACTGTCCTGTAGTTTTAGTGAGCGCTATGTGATATGCTTTTTTTATATGCGATCTAAAAGGACAGCAAGACGTATTTCTCGAGAGACAGTACTTTTGTTTGTACGAACTTTTGTGCTTAAAGACACTGGACACTATTGGTAATTACTCAAAATAATTACTAGCATAAAACCTTTCTTGGTGACGAGTAATGGGGAGAGGTTGATGGTATAAAACATTGTGAGAAATGACTCCCTCTGAAGTGCCATAGTTTTTGAGAAAGAAGTAATTTTCCATGAATTTGATTTCGAGACCTCAGATTTAGAACTTGAGGTCTTGAAATCAACCATCTTAACGGACACAAATGCCTGTGACAAGGGTGTTTTTTCTTTCAGTATTATCTCGCAACTCTGACGACCGATTGAGCTCAAATTTTCACAGGTTTGTTATTTTGTGCATATATATATGTTGAGATACACCACCGGTGAAGACTAGTCTATGACAATTACCAACAGTGTCCACTGCCTTTAAAGAAACTGGACACTATTGGTAATTGTCAATACAAGTCTTCTCAACATATGCATTAAATAACAAACCTTTGAAAATTTGAGCTCAATTGGTTGTCGAAGTTGCGAGTGAGAAAAAAACATCTTGTCACATGAAGTTGTGTAAAACTTTCTGATGCTTGATTTCGAGACCTCAAATTCTAAATCTGAGGTTTTGAAATCAAATTGGCGGAAAATAACTTCTTTCTCAAAAAACTATGTTACTTCAGAGAGAGCAATTTCTCACAAAGTTTTATACTATCAACCTCTCCCCATTACTCGTTACCAAGTAAGGTTTTATGCTAATAATTGCCTTTCAAACGATGGATGCTTTTAGTATTGACGTATTCTCTATTATTTGTTAAAGGCAGTGGACACTATTGGTAATTGACAAAGACCAGACTTGTCACTTGGTGTATCTCATCATGTGCATAAAAAAAAACCTGAAAATTTGAACTCAATTGGTCGTCGAAGTTGTGAGATAATAATGAAAGAAAAAACACCCTAGTCACACAAAGTCGTGTGCGTTTAGATGGTTGATTTCAAGACCTCAATTTCTAAATCGGAGGTCTGGGAATCAAACTCGTGGAAAATTACTTCTTGAAAAATACGTCACTTCAGAGGGAGCCGTTTCTCACAATGTTTTATACTATCAACCTCTCCCCATTACTGGTTAACAAGTGAAGTTTTATGCTAGTAATTATTTTGAGTAATTACCAATAGTGTCCACTGCCTTAAAGTTGCATTCAATTGGCATCTACATGTAGCTGTCGAGGCTCGAATTTGGGGGAATATCCACAAGTCTGAAGCAGATTGTGGCTCAAAATTTGGATTGGACCTGAATTTATTTTACCAAGCCAGAACCAGAATGAGCTGGACAAACACCAAGAGGAAATTTATCTCATCTCATTTGTCTTATAATAGAGTATACAGTGCCAACACACATCGATGTATGGGTAAAAAACCAAAATGCATACTCATTTGTCTTGTCGTGTAAGTGTACCGGTACTTTGCCTTTTGATTTTCAACAGAATGAAAAGATATCTATCACACTCATAGTAAGCTATGTTTTTAACAAAGCTATAACACAATGAGGAAGAGTTTACTGGCCGCATCAAAATCCACTGGCCTCGGGCCAGTAGTCCAGTGTTAATTTCAAGCCCTGGCCCTGGGCCCAATTTCATAGCGCTGCTTAGCGGCCGATTTTGTGCTAACTGTGATTTCCATTTCATGTACAGGGTGTCTCAAAAACTATCTGCTGCCTTCGAACATAAATATTTTCGTTTGAAGATTTCACTTCAGTGTCTGTTAAAAATATTTAAATAATGTATTGTTGATACTATAGGCATGTTCTTACTGTTATCAATATTTTTATAATTTTGTAGTTGTTGAGAAAAGGACTGAAGTATGATTGGAAATAATGATAAAAATTAGAATCAAAACAGAAGAATTCTTTGTTTGTCTTTTTGTTTGTATTTGCGCTAGACCGGCTTTAAAGATACTGGACACAACAGTAATTGTCAAGCATTTATCCAGCATTTTGATCAAAAGTAGGCTAAAGATTAAAAAAATCACAAGGGGTTTAGTCCAGCATTTTGATCAAAATTAAGGCATAAAACTAATAAAATCACAAGGGGTAAGTCGGGCATTTTGATCAAATTTCGGCTAAAAATTGAAAAAAAATCACAAGGGGTAAGTCCAGCATTTTGATCAAAATTAGGCTAAAAATTGAAAAAAATCACAAGGGGTAGTTCCAGCATTTTGATCAAAAATTAGGCTAAAAATTTAAAAAATCGAAAGGGGTAAGTCCAGCATTTTGATCAAATTTAGGCTAAAAATTGAAAAAAATCACAAGGGGTAATTCCAGCATTTTGATCAAATTTAGGCTAAAAATTGAAAAAAAATCACACGGGGTAAGTCCAGCATTTTGATCAAAATTTAGGCTAAAATAAAAAAAAAAAAATCACAAGGGGTTAGTCCAGCATTTTGATCAAAAGTGGGCTACAAATTGAAAAAATCACAAGGATAAAAATTAAATAAAAATCACAAGGGGTTAGTCCAGCATTTTGATCAAAATTTAGGTATAAAATTGAAAAAATCACAAGGGGTAAGTCCAGCATTTTGATCAAAATTTAGGCTTAAAATTGAAAAAATCAAAAGGGGTAAGTCCAGCATTTTGATCAAATTTAGGCTAAAAATTGAAAAAAATCACAAGCATTTTGATCAAAATTTAGGCTAAAAATAAAACATAAATCACAAGGGGTTAGTCCAGCATTTTGATCAAAAGTGGGCTAAAAATTGAAAGAATCACAAGGGGTAAGTCCAGCATTTTGATCAAAATTTAGGCTAAAAATTTAAAAAATCGAAAGGGGTAAGTCAAGCATTTTGATCAAATTTAGGCTAAAAATTTAAAAATCGAAAGGGGTAAGTCCAGCATTTTGACCAAATTTAGGCTAAAAATAAAACAAAAATCATAAGGGGTTAGTCCAGCATTTTGATCAAAATTTAGGCTTAAAATTTAAAAATCGAAAGGGGTAAGTCCAGCATTTTGACCAAATTTAGGCTAAAAATTGAAAAAAATCACAAGGTGTAAGTCCAGCATTTTAATCAAAATTTAGGCTAAAAATAAAACAAAAATCACAAGGGGTTAGTCCAGCATTTTGATCAAAAGTGGGCTAAAAATTGAAAGAATCACAAGGGGTTAGTCCAGCATTTTGATCAAATTTAGGCTAAATATTGAAAAAATCGAAAGGGGTAAGTCCAGCATTTTGATCAAATTTCGGCTAAAAATTTAAAAAAAGTCACAAGAGGTTAGCCCACACTTTTGATCAAATTTAGGCTAAAATAAAACAAATCACAAGGGGCAAGTCTGGCATTTTGATCAAATTTCGGCTAAAAGTTTTTAAAAATCACAAGGGGTAAGTAAAGTAGGCTAAAAAAAAATAAAAAATCACAAGGGGTTAGTCCAGCATTTTGATCAAAATTTAGGCTTAAAATTTAAAAAATCGAAAGGGGTAAGTCCAGCATTTTGATCAAATTTAGGCTAAAAATTGAAAAAAATCACAAGGGGTAAGTCCAGCATTTTGATCAAAATTTAGGCTTAAAATAGAAAAAATCGAAAGGGGTAAGTCCAGCATTTTGATCAAATTTAGGCTAAAAATTGAAAAAAATCACAAGGGGTAGTTCCAGCATTTTGATCAAAATTTAGGCTAAAAATAAAACAAAAATCACAAGGGGTTAGTCCAGCATTTTGATCAAAATTTAGGCTTAAAATAGAAAAAATCGAAAGGGGTAAGTCCAGCATTTTGATCAAATTTAGGCTAAAAATTGAAAAAAATCACAAGGGGTAGTTCCAGCATTTTGATCAAAATTTAGGCTAAAAATTGAAAAAAATCACAAGGGGTAAGTCCAGCATTTTGATCAAAATTTAGGCTTAAAATTTAAAAAATCGAAAGGGGTAAGTCCAGCATTTTGATCAAATTTAGGCTAAAAATTGAAAAAAATCACAAGGGGTAGTTCCAGCATTTTGATCAAAATTTAGGCTAAAAATAAAACAAAAATCACAAGGGGTAAGTCCAGCATTTTGATCAAAATTTAGGCTTAAAATTTAAAAAATCGAAAGGGGTAAGTCCAGCATTTTGATCAAATATAGGCTAAAAATTGAAAAAAATCACAAGGGGTAATTCCAGCATTTTGATCAAATTTAGGCTAAAAATTGAAAAAAAATCACACGGGGTAAGTCCAGCATTTTGATCAAAATTTAGGCTAAAAATAAAACAAAAATCACAAGGGGTAAGTCCAGCATTTTGATCAAAATTTAGGCTTAAAATTTAAAAAATCGAAAGGGGTAAGTCCAGCATTTTGATCAAATTTAGGCTAAAAATTGAAAAAAATCACAAGGGGTAATTCCAGCATTTTGATCAAATTTAGGCTAAAAATTGAAAAAAAATCACACGGGGTAAGTCCAGCATTTTGATCAAAATTTAGGCTAAAAATAAAACAAAAATCACAAGGGGTTAGTCCAGCATTTTGATCAAAAGTGGGCTACAAATTGAAAAAATCACAAGGATAAAAATAAAATAAAAATCACAAGGGGTTAGTCCAGCATTTTGATCAAAATTTAGGTATAAAATTGAAAAAATCACAAGGGGTAAGTCCAGCATTTTGATCAAAATTTAGGCTTAAAATTGAAAAAATCAAAAGGGGTAAGTCCAGCATTTTGATCAAATTTAGGCTAAAAATTGAAAAAAATCACAAGCATTTTGATCAAAATTTAGGCTAAAAATAAAACATAAATCACAAGGGGTTAGTCCAGCATTTTGATCAAAAGTGGGCTAAAAATTGAAAGAATCACAAGGGGTAAGTCCAGCATTTTGATCAAAATTTAGGCTAAAAATTTAAAAAATCGAAAGGGGTAAGTCAAGCATTTTGATCAAATTTAGGCTAAAAATTTAAAAATCGAAAGGGGTAAGTCCAGCATTTTGACCAAATTTAGGCTAAAAATAAAACAAAAATCATAAGGGGTTAGTCCAGCATTTTGATCAAAATTTAGGCTTAAAATTTAAAAATCGAAAGGGGTAAGTCCAGCATTTTGACCAAATTTAGGCTAAAAATTGAAAAAAATCACAAGGTGTAAGTCCAGCATTTTGATCACAATTTAGGCTAAAAATAAAACAAAAATCACAAGGGGTTAGTCCAGCATTTTGATCAAAAGTGGGCTAAAAATTGAAAGAATCACAAGGGGTTAGTCCAGCATTTTGATCAAATTTAGGCTAAATATTGAAAAAATCGAAAGGGGTAAGTCCAGCATTTTGATCAAATTTCGGCTAAAAATTTAAAAAAAGTCACAAGAGGTTAGCCCACACTTTTGATCAAATTTAGGCTAAAATAAAACAAATCACAAGGGGCAAGTCTGGCATTTTGAAAAAATTTCGGCTAAAAGTTTTTAAAAATCACAAGGGGTAAGTAAAGTAGGCTAAAAAAAAATAAAAAATCACAAGGGGTTAGTCCAGCATTTTGATCAAAATTTAGGCTTAAAATTTAAAAAATCGAAAGGGGTAAGTCCAGCATTTTGATCAAATTTAGGCTAAAAATTGAAAAAAATCACAAGGGGTAAGTCCAGCATTTTGATCAAAATTTAGGCTAAAAATAAAACAAAAATCACAAGGGGTTAGTCCAGCATTTTGATCAAAATTTAGGCTTAAAATTTAAAAAATCGCACGGGATTAGTCCAGCATTTTGATCAAAATAGGGCAAAAAATTGAAAAAATCACAAGGGGCAAGTCCATCAAAATGTCGGCTTAAAACAAAACAAAAATCACAAGGGGTAAGTCCAGCATTTTGATCAAATTTCGGCTAAAAGTTAAAAAAATCACAAGGGGTAAGTCCAGCATTTTGATCAAAATTTAGGATAAAAATAAAATAAAAATTACACAAAAGTAGGCTAAATATTAAAAAAATCACAAGGGGTTAGTCCAGCATTTTGATCAAAATTTAGGATAAAAATAAAATAAAAATTACACAAAAGTAGGCTAAATATTAAAAAAATCGAAAGGGGTAAGTCCAGCATTTTGATCAAAACTTAGGCTAGAAATAAAACAAAAATCACAAGGGGTTAGTCCAGCATTTTGATCAAAATTTAATCCAAGGGGTAAGTCCAGCATTTTGATCAAAATTTAGGATAAAAATAAAATAAAAATTACACAAAAGTAGGCTAAATATTGAAAAAAATCACAAGGGGTTAGTCCAGCATTTTGATCAAAGTTAAGGCTTTAAATTGAAAAATCGAAAGGGGTAAGTCCAGCATTTTGATCAAAACTTAGGCTAAAAATAAAACAAAAATCACAAGGGGTTAGTCCAGCATTTTGATCAAAATTTAATCCAAAGGGGTAAGTCCAGCATTTTGATCAAAATTTAGTCTTAAAATTTAAAAAAAATCGAAAGGGGTAAGTCCAGCATTTTGATCAAATTTCGGCTAAAAATTGAAATAAATAAACGCAATGGGTAAGTCCAGTTGATCAAATTTAGGTTTAAAATTTTAAACAAATCACAAGGGGTTGTTGGTAGTCTTGCACTTTGATAAAATCTCTGAATGAATTGGGGTGGTTCTGAAAAGAACCGTCGGTCAACTCGCCGTTTTGATCAGTATGCTCCAAAGAAGAGATAAGCCTCAAGTTCGAGAAAACCCTCACGTTGTTCTGTTTCCTTTATCAATTATGCCTCTAAATTGCCTTTGATTGCACCACATGTAGAATGCAAACATTTTCAGGGCCCTTAAGCGGGCCCCGGACCCCACGCCAAAAAGTCTTCACGCTACACGCTTGCATGCTCCATCTTTGATCTTTGTTCTGAAGTGCCCCCCCCCCCCCCCCCTACAAAAATGTATGCCCCCATAAAATTGACCCTAGGTACGCCACTGGATGGACCACGCGGATACTCCTTGTGATGCAGAGCTACCAATGATTATGTGTTATGTACAACATTCAGGAAGATATTCAGAATTATATTCAACATAAAAATAAAGATTGGTTTATTTTCAGGGAACTTTCTACAGAATCGGGGGAGAGTTGGTAGGACTTGTGATTTAATTGAGATCAAGTCATTACAACAAAATGTATAACAAGAAACTATCATTCCCAGTTTCCAAGGTTTTTAATCATAAAAATAACATTTATAACAAACTACTGTCTCTCAAAACATTACAATCTACATGTTTATGTAATTGTGTTGAGCATTAGTACACAATTTGGTATAAAAGAGTACTTTGGGTTGTACTGTTCAATTAATAGATTAATTTTGACAAAGATATAAAACAATTTATCCAATACATTGTAGAGAGGTTACCCCTGCATGATCAAATGAGTTGAGCACTCAATTGCATGATTTTGGGCAGGTTTTATCTCCTTCAAATTTTGTGCAAATTTTAGCCTCTTAAAATTGCATGAATTGTGATTTTGTTTTGCAGCAAAAGCAATCCAGCAGGGGGAAAACCGACACATTTACAAAGCTTTTTCCCCCCTGCATTTTAAAGAAGCAGGAAAAAAATTGCAAATGTACCAACAAACTAATTTGAAATAACAGAATAAAGTGCGTTTTGCATAGATATGAATCCTTTATAAAAGTACTGGGGTTTCTTCAATTTTCTTGTAAAAAAAAAAATTAATACACATGCTACACTACAGTTTGTTAATACATGAAGTATTGTATGTACAAAGTAATCACAATTTGGATATTAAAGCTTGTGTAATTTTAGCACCTTTAATCGAGGCAGTCAAAAGTCAGAACAAGATTCAATGTTTTGTCTCAAGTACTGAACATTTTGTGTAAAATTGATTTCATGGTTTACAAGATGGCGGCATTGCTTCAAACCTGTATGATGCATTAGCACAATACTAGTATATATGCAAAAACGGATATATTTAACTCAAACCCTAAGCACAGTTGAACTTGGCATTGGTTTTCAGAGTTAGAATTAATTTCACTTGAGCTATTTTATCCATCAAACATAACCTTTCATTTTGTAAGCCTTTGTTTGTTTGTTTGTTTGTTTGTTTAGATGATCTTCCCACCAAGGGAACTTGGCAAACTCCCACAAGGGGATATAAACACCAAGCTGGCTACAACCAATCTCTCTCATACAAACTTTGGTTTAACGTCTATGATTATGAATCGCACAAATCAAGAAATTGTGATTCAGTAACTAGACATCAATATTTATTCAAGTCATTTTGAAATCAGCGGTTAGCTGGGGATTCGAACCCACAACCTATTGATTGCAAGTCCAACAGTCTAAACACTTGACCATGGTGACTGAAATATTACAAATCAATCGAGTCGAGACAAAATCAGATTTTTTAAGAATCTGAAATGGTGGTTAGTGTTAGAAACCTGAATGGTTGTCAAAGGACCACACTATTCTAAAAGGGACTGGGTCTCTGGCAGTATGACCTGGGGCCAGTTTCATAGAGCTGCTTAACAGCCAATTCTGTGCTTACTGTTTCAAAAAACTGCTAACCTTCCAGAACTTAAGGTCCAGTCACTCTACAGCGATAATGAACATCATAACGATAACGACACAAGGAGAACGCATTCTATTGGTTGAATTGCTCTGCACAGCATACAAGCACGCTTATTGTACCAATCGAGGGCAGGCTTTTTGAACGTTCTCAATTTTGTTCTCGTTATCAAGGCCTGTGTGAGTTTTTTTTTTTCACCAAGCAGATGCAAAAAAGTCTGAATCCAAACAGAAAAAGAGACAAAAAGGCTGAAAATTGTTCATTATTGTCTATGAAACTGGTCCCAGATTTATCTTCATGAATACTTGACCATTTTAAGGTTTTGTACTGACAAATAAAACCAAATAGAATCCACCATGAAATAGATCATGTTATATACGGTATATGTGTATGAGGCAATGTAATAACTAATACAAATATCAAATGCTATAATCAATACATATTCTACACAATGAAAAAACCAGACTTTATCAACACAGGTACATAAACTTTGTTAGAGTTTTTTCCACTTAAAATATTGGATTGAATAAATAGTTTACGTCTAAAAAGTATGTTCTATTTGCATTACAAAAAAAGAAAAGACAAAAATAATAATAGAAAACAAAAACGGTATAACCCTTAACAAAAGAGCCCATGGTTCTACATAGTAGTTAGGTTTTATATTATAGAAGTACACCCCTGGTCTACAATCACAAACAAACAAGTATTTAAAGAATCATTTACATTTGAAGTTAAAAAACGCTATTATTTACTGTATTTGATGTTAATTGCATAGTTTGTGATTATTTGCTGTATATTGTCTTAAAATTTTGAGTTACGCCCCTTTGCATTATCCAGAATGGTTTTTTTTTAAAACAAAAATACTAGACTTGATCAATTGATTGTTTTATAAAAAAACGTCAAACCACATGAAGCAATGGTGTCCTATACGATACGTTAAAAGACCCGTGCAAATTTAAGTACAAAAATGTTTCTTCATATATTTTAAAAGCACTGCTAACAAAAGAAAGATGATCAAAACTTGATTTTAAACCGTCAACTTTTATTCTTAAAGTATGAATATGAAAGATGAGAGGCACTACAAGTATTTTTAAAGACCCATTTTGTTGAAACTTTCATTAAGAATTGTTAATAACTTTTGGTTTAACTACGAAAAGGTCAAACGTGAAAGTTCAATGCCCAAAAGTTGTTAGGATCTTTAAGTTGTTAAGTTTAAATCAAACAAGAGTAGCTCCACACAAGACCAAAAAAAAAAGCAAACATTCAAAAAGTCCTTACATAATATGAACTTTAACTTTATAAGATTGTGTTATAAACACAGATGACTAATTCACAGCTAGTTTCTACAGCAGGCAGTACCTTTCTGTTTTGCAAACATTTCCTGAATTTAGCTTCACATGAGGCTCAGTAAATCTCTCCTATACAGGGGTGGATTTCACTAAGAGTTAAGACTAGTCTTACCTCGAGTTAGGACGAGTAACTCATCCAACTTTGGACTAGCCTTCAGTTTTTTAATATCTCCTAGGACTAACTCTAACTAACTCTTTGTGAAATCTACCCCAGTACAGATGAAATAACTCACAGACCTATGACCTCGCACTTAAATCATCCGGTCGAACCAACCCAAAATGTACATGTTAACTAGCTGCCCTACACCCGCCAAAAGACACAAACTCACAGAAAATTGTTGCAAAATTCTACTTTTTTTTTAAAAATACAAATGCAAGCTAAATGTAAATACCAAAATATCTGAGAAATTCAATGTTTCTGAGAATATACAAAAACTGATAGCACCTTCAGAGATATAAATTAGACTTATCCGGCTAGACTTCTTATTTATTAGACTTACCCCGCTAGACTTCTTATTATGTTGTTTTCAGATTAGCACCACAAGTACAAAAAGGGATTTTAAAAAGGCAGCATGGTTCTTTAAAAAAAGTTCTGATATTTTTGTTTGTTTGTTTGTTTGTTTGTTTATTTACTTGTTTTTGTTGCACCAGTATGCAATTTTTTTTTTGCGATGGTAAGTTCTGGAACTTCCCAGTACCCATGCTTTGGGGTCATATGTTTAGAGCTGGGTAAGTTTCATATATATTGTACAACCACATAGACTGGAGATCCATGCGTTGTGCGTATTGCGCAATGCGACAACAAGGTAAAACACACGCCAAAGCACACAATGCAATATGTATTCTTTGGAGTTGACATGTATTTTCATTTTAAACATTACACAAAACGCACGACGCAAAACACAGATTTCCTGTATTAGTAGAAAAAAAATGATACCAGTCAAAGCAAAACATGTAATGTTCATGTTTTGAGACTGGTCCCCTGTATGGGTATTGCTGAGCAATTTCCATTTCCAACATTGATAAGAGTTGCGAGTCCAGGTTGGGTAGACAACATTTTTGGGGGAGTTTAACGGCAGCATTGATTATGAACGTCTTTAATAATGAAATCAAGTACTCATTAATTCCTTTCCTTCATCCAACAATATAAAAATTTAAAAAAAACAAAGAAAAAAAAACACATGCCTTTATAATAAAAAAATCCCTCACACAATACAGATCCACCCAAAATGTTAATATATGACTAAACACACTGAAGTATTCATTTTATTAAATAGAGTTTTTAAAACAATAAAGAGAGTGAATGTGGAGTAGTAGGCCAAGCGTTAACGCCTACCAGCGTTCTCCAAAATGTCACTGTTCGGACAGAAGTCGGGGAGGGAGTCGCTGATGTCTTGGATGTTAGCAACTTGCTTTCGGAGTTCATCCAGAGAGAACTGGTACGTGTTGATCCAGCCTCGTTGTTGTTGCTCAGCGTCTGCGAGGCGCTGCATGACCTGGTCGATGTTGAGGTCCCTCTCGAAGGTGCGCTTCACGTTGCCAAAGTCCTCTTCGATGTCTCGGAGGCGATTGGGGTTGAGATCGCTAAGGCCATCTGGAAGTGGATTTGGAAACAATTTTATATGAAGATGTTTCTAACATCAAAAATGCTGTAGTTTATCTTGTGTATTGGTTTGCTTGGATAAACTTCCCGTCAAGGGAACTCAACATGTAAACTGAACCAGTGCACTATCAAAAAGAGAAAGTCTTCGCCCCAGTGTTCTTGGTTCGACTGGCTGCATATTGCACCACAGCACCTTGTAAACCATTGGTGCTATGTTAAGGAGTAGGTCTCATAATTCAAACCAAGTCCCACATACCTTGCGAAAAAACACTGTCTGTTAAAACGACTTGAAGGCCACCGAAACGTTGAGACCAATTTTAGGTCCCGAAAAATCAAGCATCTGAAAGCACACAACATCGTGTGACAAGGGTGTTTTTTCTTTCATTATTCTCTTGCAACTTCAAGGACTAATTGCGTCCAAATTTTAACAGATTTTTTTTTTTTATGAATACATTGTGGAACACCAAGTGAATGGGATACACCAAGTGTTGTGGCACAATATGCTGCCAATCAAACCAGGGACACTGGGACGAAGACCGCCTCTTTTTGATAAGTGCCCTCTGTTTTTTATGCCTTGCAACACACATGTCAAGTGAGAATACTGGGCCCAATTTCATGGCTCTGCTTACCGCCGAATTCTGCGTTTACGATTGCGTTTCCCCGCTTACATGCAAGCGCCGAATTTCTGCGCTAGCCTTGTAAGCGTCGAATGGCTATAGTAACGAGGAATATGCACCCGCAGAAGCCAAAATTCGCCGCTAACCCGTGAAATACGCTTGCCGTAAGCACAGAATTCCCTGCTTCAGTAAGCGCCGATTATGTGCTTACGGTAAGCAGAGCCATGAAATTGGGCCCTGGGGTTGATTTCACAAAGAGCTAGGACTAGTCTTATCTCGAGTTAGGACCAGTTACTGATCCTAACTTAGGACTATCCATGCAATTTTTATATCTCCTAGTTAGGACTAGTCCTAACTCTTTGTGAAATCGACCCCTGGTCTTTGACAATTACCGAAGATGCCTTTAAGTAAATTTGCTGAAATGTTGAATATTGACTTACTGAGATCATCCATGATTTGATTGACTTGATCCAAAGCACCTTGGACAGCCTGAGTAGCCTCGTCAGTCTTACGCTTAGCATCGTTGGCCTTCATCTGAGCCTGATGCCATAAAGAGAAAAAAAACACATTAGAAACAACATCAACAATATTTTAGGGGAAGCTTTCTACCATCATTATCTTCAAAATGTCTAAGAATAATGTAAATTTATGAACACTGTGTTTTGTGTCCTAAGTACCCAGACCCTTTAAGGACGGACGCTGACGATGAGACACACCTTTAAACTAGAACACTGCGACTATTCTCATTGTCTCCCTGACCAGGGGCGGATTGCAATAAAACGGTCTTAGCCAGTGGTCTAAGACCAGTCAGTTATAGCCAGCTATCTGGGCCTTAGACGGTCTTAGCTTAGTCAGTCATTTAAGCATGTTGCAATAAGCCGGTCTTAGAGATAAATCAGTAAGCAGTAGTGAAATATATGCACAAACAAGCATTCCTTATAAGCTTGGCTAGTTATGATGGCCGCCATTATCCAAGACAGCGACAATGGCTTTGAACTGTTAACAAAGATCAAACATTAGGCAACTAGCCTGCAGTCTAACAGACAAGTTAGGTGGCGTAGATTGTTCTTTTTTTCTAGTTCTATGGTTACATGAACTGCAGTCACATTAAGCAATTTAGTGACTCTGGAAGGAAAACAAAAAGCCTGGGACAAAAATACAGATTTAGTTAATGTTATCGATTATTTAAACAAGTATTAAATGGATGTAACGCCATGTTAAAACAAAACAAAGACCGTTTTTAGCCAGCTCAGCACAGGCTTAAGATTTCAGACTGGCTTAAAATATAAACCGTGGTATTGCAATCGGTTTATATTTGAAGACCGTCTAAGTGTCTCAAGTTAGCCAGCTAAAGCACACAGACTGGTTTAAGACCGCTTGGTGCTTTCCACCTGAGAGTATGTACCAACCTGTTGGATGAGCTCAGAGTCATCATCAGCCTGGGTCTCAAGAGCTCCTAGCTCCATCATGGTCTGGGTGGCGTTGTCTTTCAAGAAGTCCGCTCGGTCGTTTTGTGCCTGGGCGATAAGATTGATGTCATCGGCCTGCTGCTTAATGATCTGTGCACCCTGGATTGGAAAAGGATGAAGTTATAGAGAACATTTAAGAAACTGGCAATAACAAGGGTTTGGTTTGGTTTTTTTTTTTGTAACACAAAACACATGTCCACAGATTGACATTAAACTTGCACAATTTGAAGATAATGATATTATACTTGTTGAGGTGCTGTAGTTTTTGAGAAATGAGTAAAACAATGTCACGAAAATACGTTTCACATGCTAAAATAATTTTCATCTCAGTGAGATAAAAACTATTTTTGTGACTTGTTTTACTCGTTTCTAAAACTCTACAGCACCTCAGCAAGTTAAACTTTATTAAAAAAGGGAAGCTTTCAACCATCATTATCTTCAAATCGTGAAAGTTAAATGTAATCTTTGGACAATGTGTCCTTCTTTTCAACCTCAACCCTACATGTTCTAAAATCTGAATTATACAGTCCACAAATCATCCTCATGGAAACATCTCACCAATTAGCCCGAACTCTGTTTTGCCGACGACGTTGGTCTACGCTAGTCAACTATTTGGAACCAGCCTACTGGGCATGGTCGCAACACTGGTTATCAATAGCCATTGTTAGAGCACAGTGCAGAGTGGACAAGTTTTAATAAAATGCTAACGTGTGTTAAATTGACGTCGTTCACCCTACGCACGTCACTAAACAGCTACTTGATCCATACCCGAACTTCACCCATATTGGTTCTATTTACCTCTGATGCCGCAGTGGCATTAGCCTCTGCCATCCCAGCTACCTCCCTGGCCTTCAGAGCATCTTCCTCGGCAGCATCGATAGTGCCTTGGGCCCCAATGGAAGTCTCGTTGGCTTGATCAATCTTCTCAATGATTCCAGGGATCCTCTGCAGAGCGATGCGAGCTTCCTCTTTACTGGACTCCACTTTCTCGTTGAATCCTACGAGGGGGAAAAAGTTTTATAGATTGACGCATCGGTGCAAAAACGTATCTAAAATAGCATTTATGTTACATGCGCAGGCCTGATACTTCACAGAGGCAACGAAGGCAATTGCCTCCGTGCCCCCCATGTCATTGCCTTGGTGCGCTTGAAATGCTACAGTAGAAATTTACAACTTCCTCATGGGGTGCCCCTTACCACGGAGAAAATGCCTTGGTGCCCTGGCCTTGTCCAAAAGGAATCTTACAGGCCTGAATATGAGTTTGATAGCGTCAAAAGGTTGTATCTCTTTTTAAAAAAAAATTGTCTCAGTGAGTCGAAAATTATTTCAGCATGTAAACACAATTTTCGTGACATTTTTTTACTTACTCATTTCTCAAAAACTACAGCACCTCAGGAAGTAATATTTTAAGGGAAGCTTTCTACTATCAATATCTTCAAACTGTGTGAGTTTGATGTAAGTCTGTGGACATTGTGTTTTGTGTCCAACAAAAAAGTACCCAAACCCTTTAAAAAAAGCCTGTAGGAACAAACGAAAACCAACAGGCGTCGAGGCGATATTTTTGCACAGAGCATTTTCTGTTTAGTACCTCCCTGTAGATTGACTCACCTAGTAGGTCCTCCAGGATACCTTTAGCTTCAGCTAGAGTTGCGTCTCCCTGGTTCTTAGCGGCGTCTGCTTCCATCTCAGCGGAATGAGCCTTCACCATTAACAGATCCAGTTTCTACAAGAACAAATAATCAAGCAATTATGTTAACCAATTCATGGTGGATTATTTTCTTTTTGTACTTTTGTTTTATGAAAGTCGCCAGACACACAAGGCCTAAAAGCCACTTCAAGGTGTGGGCTACAATTATTTTGTTCCAGGGGCCAGTACCTTTACTCCTAGGGCTGAAATAGGGTTACCTCCTTTACAGTCTATATGGTTGTAGGCTTGGGTATCATTAGTCCGAAGCCTGGCTGTTAGAGCAGAAAGCACTACCTCCCCAACGTTATGTTGCAAGTGTCACGACCAGGCCTCAAACCCAAACTCTGCTGATCAAACACCAGAGCTTGAATCCGGTGCTCTTAACCGCTCGACGATGACACGCCAGAATGACCTGTGTCCATGACACAAGTGCACGCCAACTTGGTGTCAGGTACCACACACGTGAATGACTATGTGCCCAAGTCTTGGCTTAAGGTGTTGGCTTTTCAATACACTTTTTGGGTGGAAAAGGATGATGACATGGGTAAGTATAAGGGACAACAAGCTTTTTGAAACGATGAATGAACGACAACGGTTTCAATCAAAGAATAACGCAAAGCATTTTGGCGGGTATAGCTCCCGACTCATGTGTCAAAATCAAAGTGCTTTTGGATGTTTGGTTCCCCTTCGCTTGTGAGTGTTGTGCAATAAAATTACTTGCTGCTTGATGATCAATTTCCGACAAATAAACAAATAAAGTAAACAAATAAAATAAAGCGTGGATCAGTCATTCATGGCGGAGACAGGGGAAAAAGCAGAGCCCGCAAAAAAAAAGCCGCGGAAGATGCTAGGTTCCCCTTCCGTGTTGTTGCTTGATGTTGGACAAAAACAAATGAAATCAAATGATGACCAGCCATTCACAACGTAGACCATCCCACAAACAAAAACGCGGAAGTCTCTTGGCTGATGTGAGCAAAGCGTAGTTAGTATGCAAGAGAGTTATAAACGCGCTGACCTGTTGAGCTTTGTTTCCATCTTCAAGAAGCTTAGTGGCCTCATCCGCCTGTTGCTCCACCTGATCAAGTAGATCACGATTTGTTGCTTTGATGTTAGCGGCTTCATCTTTAATCCTCTGGGCCTGGATGTGGGATTAAACAAATTAACAACAATCAATCATAGAAGGTCTATAGACCCCTTGCAATACGTGCAGTGTACTGTCATCCCTGTATACAAAAATTGATTAATATTATTATTATTATTAATATAAACAACAAGGGAAACTGACTTAATATTAAGTTCCCATTCCTGAACCTACCTCTTCCTTAATGTCATCTGCATTGTCCACGAGGGAGTCTCCATTGTACAGTGGTAAAGGCTGACGAGACTTGGACAGCAACGCTGTGGAGTCGCTGTGTACTGCATCAGCTTTATTCTTAGACTCCTCAGCTAACATGGCCGCCGTGGCGAAGAGCTCTTCAGCATCGGTGTAGCTGCAAGTCAAAAAGGAAATCAGTCCTCATTATACAGGTGTGTGAGCGGGTCGTGAAAATAAAAGGGGAAAACTTTGCCGGATTTTGGGCCAGCGCTACAGAAAGAATAACAGGCTTTGTTCGGCAGCGTATACAAAACATTAACAGAAACTTGGCCACAATTCATACATTGTAACACCGTGTTGTTCAACCTCATTTTCACAAGCGCGATGCGTCGTCGTCGACTGCTATACGTTTGGTATCCTTGTCGCAAAAATCTGTGCCTAGTCTAGACTCAAGGTGGTGGCTTTTTAATACAGTTTTTAGTAAAGGGCTCTCTCTTGGTGCAATGAGACAATGAAATTGAAATACATGTATAATGGACGTCACGCTAAACGAAAAAATTTACAACAGAGGCTTCAATCAAAGACTAACGAGGAGCATTTTACCTGGTCTGGCCCCCAACTCATGTGTTAAAATCAAAATGCAATTAAATTGCTGATGATGCCATAAAAATCCTGCTTGTTGATCTTTTTTGGACGTAAAAAAAGAACAAAAAACGTGGGCCAGCCATTTGTCGGGCCGCGGCACGGACGGGAAAAAAAGCAAAATAGAAATGAGTCAATTCCAGGGGTTAAGAGCAAGCAAGGCATGCTGGGAAAAAGAAAATTGTGCGGAGAGGTCAATCACCTCTGGGAATGAGGTTGACACTCTGCGGCCACCAGCGCCCTGGGAATAAGGTTGACGCTCTGCCACCACCAGTGCCCAGACTGTTCAGTCATGACACTACTTAACTCTAATACTTACTTTTCCTTGACTTGATTAATCAGACCTTCAATGTCGGAGTCGGGTCCTCCTCTCTGAACAAGTCTCAAAGCTTCCTCTGATGTCTCCTTAGCATCGATAGCAGCGCCCTCAATGTCATTAGACTGAACCTCTTGCCTGTTAATTATTAATAATAATAATTTAATTAATAAAAATAATAATAATAATAATAATAATATAGAGGATTAAGTAGGATTTCAAATTTTACATGGTGGAAATACGATAAGTATGTTTGCCGGAACATGATGTAATGATAATCTCAGGCATGCAACTGCCCGTTGAAAAAAAGAGAGGAAAATTTTCAAAGGCACAACGCAAGTGCGGAGCGAGGCAGCCGAAACGCCACAGGACATGATACCCACAATGATACCCTAGAAAATGTTGAGGTTTATTATGCTCTAAGGTGCATTGTTAGCATGTACTAGGCTTATTTTACATGATTGTAGCTGTACACTGTTATGCCAGGCATATATTTGGCTAAAAAAAACAAAACAAAAAAAAAAATTTCTTTTTCCCACGTTTTTTTTGTTTTTTTTTTTCACGTAAAAAAAAACAAAAAAAAAACGCGGAAACGCGGAAGAGTTGCATGCCTGTAATCTATAAATGAGTTGGGGTGGTTCTGAAACGAACCGTTAGTTTCAGCTCAACCTTTTGATCAGTATGCTCTGATCATCTTCTGGAGTAAGCTGGACTCTGTATACTGATGATGTGGTGAATAATAAAGACATTTGTAAAGCGCATAAAGAGAACAATGAAACATACATTGAGTGAAAGATACAATTACAAATAAGCAGAGACCTAAAACAGTGTAAAGAACTAGCCTAGCGAATATGTACAGGAAGACTATTCCAAAGAAATGGTGCGGGGTAAAAAAATCATCTGTGGCCATAAAAAATGGAAGACGCTCTTGTAGTTGTGGTAAGCAATGACTGTCGAGTTGAGATGATCATAAAGTCCGATTAGGGGAATAATGGTAACAAGTTTTGATCAATAAGCAGGAGATCAACATGTTTGTAAAACAAAAATCAGGATGCAGAACATTGAGTTTAAAGGCATTGGACACTGTTGGTAATTAATCAAAGTATTTATCATCATAAAACCTTACTTGGTAATGAGTAATGGGGAGAAGTTGATAGTATAAAACATTGTTAGAAACGGCTCCCTCTCAAGTGATGTAGTTTTCGAGAATGAAGTAAATTTCCACGAATTTGATTTCGAGACCTCAGAATTAGAATTTGACGTCTCAAAATCAAGCATCTGAAAGCACACAACTTTGTGTGACAAGGGTGTTCTTTCATTATTACCTTGCAACTTGAACGACCGATTGAGTTCGAATTTTTACAGGTTTGTTATTTTATGCATATGTTGAGATACACCAAGCGAGAAGACTGGTCTTTGTTAATTACCAATAGTGTCCAGTGTCTTTAACCAAAAACATTGTGGATTTTTTAGTGAGTCCCCCAGTTCTTGCACGACCCCCTTAAGAGTTCCTTATTCACAAACCAGCTCGTTTACTAAAACCAGCGCAATAAACTTATGGTTTAACTTGCCCCAGGAAGTTGTAGTAGCCCTGATTTTAAACATGTATTGTCATAAGTGTATCTTTCTGACGCATTTATGGCAGCAATCATAACCAGTATTATAGGCAAATAAAGTTACATCAAATTAGCACATTTAAAAAACGTATTATTCACATCTTAATGGAATAAATATGATGACTTGAAGCAAGTAGGATGCGCAGTTTTTAGTAGCCCACAGGGCAAGTTGAGAGGTTGTGTTTACTAGCCCGTAGCAGTTTCTACTAGACAATGTACACCAGGCTAGTGTTAAGGGGGAGTGTTTCTGGCGAGTGAAGGGTGGAAAAACGAACTTAACTTGTAGCATTTGAAACTTAGCATGGTGGGAATCGGATATGGAAAAGTTTGTGGTGACAAAACAGAGTTAAGGTAGATTTACCCTGAGGAAAGCTCCCTGGCTTGTTGGGCTAGACGCTGCATCTCCAGAACTTGTTCAGATTTGTTCCTGGCCGTTTCATTCTGATTGTGGAGGAACATCCATCCCTCATCCAGCTTACGCTGGGCCTCTTCAAGAAGCTGCTTGATGCGATCGATGACAACGAAGGCTCCAGCAACCTCTGTAAATGAGAAAGGGTAGATGATGGAATATTGGAATCATACGAATAAACCAAACGAAGCCCAACCACACCAGGGCCCAATTTCATGGCTCTGATTACCTTAAGCAAAGAATCTGCGCGTATGGAAGCAGGGAATTCTGTGCTTACTTCAAGCATATTTAAAGGTTAGCATGAAATTTTGGGTTCTGCGAGTGCGTACTCCATGTTACTAGGCATTCTACGCTTACAAGGCTAGCACAGAAATTTGGCCTTGCAGGTAAGCAGAGAATGGTGATCATAAGCACCGAATTCGGCGGTAAGCAGAGCCATGAAATTGGGCCCAGGTCTGGCATGTTCCTAGTATGATCAAAATATGACAATTCAAGTCGTAGAGCGTCCTTCTCGTTTTAAGTACGTTGCCACTCCTTCTAATTCCAAGATGGGATAGTCGTCCAAAATTTTTGAGCAGGCTAAAAGTTCTTAAGCACCCTCCGATCAAACCTCTTCAAGCGTAAAAAGTCCATATCATGTCCACTCTCTTTGCACATGATTTAAGTCCAGTCGATCAATCAATCAATCAACCGTAGAGACAGCAAGGGTCCGACACGCTGACCTCTTGTGTCCCAACCTACAGCCTCACGCCACATGCCCAGTCAGAAAAATAAATTTTCAGAGTGTAGGAGAACGAGTTGGGTGTGATGGGGGCTTAAGGGATGGTTTTTACCTTCACTGCTATCGGCAGAGTCTCCTTCTGCAGAGTTGATGTTTTCAAGGATGAAATTGAGCTGGTCTTTGAGAGCGTCCAAGTTGTCTGTCAGGTCCCCATACTGCCTGGCCAACCTAGAGTCTTGAGCTGTGGAGACGTCAAAGCATTATTAAACCTTATCATCTTATTAAAGTTTGGGTACTTTTTGTGAACAGATTTACACTAAGCTTACACTAAGAAAACAGAGCACATCACACCAGTGCACGCTGATTCGCACTGGCTCCCCATCCAACAAAGAGTTAAATATCAACAGTGCCTCATTTCTTTCAAGATCTTAAAAGGTGATGCCCGAAGCTTATTTAAGTGATCTTGTGCAGATATATACCCCAAAATGTTGTGGCCTTCGATCTCCAAACACAAAATCCTTTCAGAAAAAAACCTGACAAATCATTGATGTGGGAGAAAAGTTTTTCTGAGCGCAGCACCAAGAATTTGGAAATCCCTAACTGAACTGTAAAACTTTCAAACTCACTTGGCATATTCAAGAACAGTTCAAAAAATCATCTACATAAAGAAGCATTTCGTTAAGTCTATTTTCTCATTATGTGATGCTACTTTTATTGCTTATTGGTTGTATTTTGCGCCAGATAGCGGTGCTTTAAAAAGTTTCCATTATTATTGTTATATTCATGAGAAGGGGATGCCCAGTGTTTCTTGTTTGATCTGCAGCATATTGCGCCACAGCAATTTGTTAACCATTATGATGCTACAATGTATAAAGGAATAAGTTTCATACTTTAGATTGTAGCTTCACATGCCTTGCAGGAAAAAATACTGAGCGCTTTGACGAAACTTTGAAAACTTTCCGCCCCAAACAGCTCCTAATGTTTAGGACTCTGTACCTGTGTACAGCACAGAGGAAGAGTCTTATAAAGGGCTAGTATTATGTCCTACCTTCGGCACTCTTTGCTGCAACGATGGTTTCATCCAGATCCTCTTCTAGCTGGGCTAGTTTCTTCTCGAAATCCTTGTCATTCAATGGCGTACCTGATGGGATGTTGGTGGCATTGTTGATAAGGTCCGCCAGCTTCCTCAGATCCTCCCGGTGATCGTTGACTCGATCTTGGACCAAGTTGTAACAGGCGGGGCAGGCTGAAGAGGAAGAAGACGACAATAAACAATATGAAAGAAAGTGTAATGGAAGTGTCATGGCCGAGCGGTTACGAGCACTGAATTCAAACTCTGGTGTTTCTAATCAGCAGAGTGTGGGTTTGAGCCCCAGTCGTGACACTTGTGCCCTCAAGCAAGTTGGCTGTGAAGTACGGGCGTTCTAAAAGTGACCTCTTCCGGCTGATGGTTCTTACGATTGATTAGCTTAGTGCGCTACATATTTGGCGGCACAGGCTGTATACTCCTTGGGGGGCTGAGATGTTTAAGGAATGGTTTAAGGCCCAGTGACCAGGGGTAATGTCAAAGCGCTTTAAGGTGTCCTTCGGGTATACAAAAACCAACTATTACTATTATTATTCAGCAACTTGTTGTCATACTTAAGCAGCTCTATAAAACTGGGCCCTGGTCTGGGTGCCATGACTTACCAACGCAGCCTAGGGCAATGTTGTAGTGGTTCTCTCTGCATTGGTTACACTTATCTCCGATCACACCGTCTTTACAGACACAGACACCGTCATTAGTGCAGTTCAAATCGGCTGATCCCTGACGATCACAAGAACAAGCTGCAAGAAGAAAGAAAGGAGTGGTGATAATCAACGCAAAGAAAACTTGAATTAGTTTAAAGGAACATTACAGAATTTGTTTTGCTTGCAAAACAGTTGCTGGCAGTGTAAGCACTTTATGTAATCCACCATGTATACATAAACTGACACACCTATAGAAGTTTGAGATCGATCGGTCATCTGGGTCATCTTGTGAAATAATGATAACTTATTTTGCATTCCATCGATGCCAAAACAAAAATGAATAAAACGCTCACTGAGCGACAAACTCCAAACGCAAAATCAGATTATTTCTCATCAAATATGAAATTTCAGACAGAAATGTTTCAAGGGATGCTTTCTACTATCATCATAATTAGACCGTGTAAGTTTGATGTAAATGTGATCTTCACAATTTTTGTTTCTTAACAATTCTGTAATGTTCCTTTCAAAGGCACTGGACACTGTTGGTGATTACTCAAAATAATTCTTAGCTTAGAAACTTTTTAGGTAATGAGCAATGGGGAGCTGTTGATAGTATAAAACATTGTGAGAAACGGCTCCCTCTAAAGGAATGTAGTTTTTGAGAAAGAGGTAAATTCTCACTCACATAATATACTTCAGGCTTCAAGCCTTTTTAAGGCATCTGAAAGCAAGCAAATTTATGCAAAAAAGGGTTTGTTTTTTCCTTCATTACTCTCTTGCAACTTTGACGACCAATTGAGTCAAAATTTTCACAGATTAGTTATTTCATATATACGTTGGGATACACTGAGTGAGAACACTGGTCTTTGACAATTACCAAAGGTTTCCCTTACTCTAAAGAAACTGAACTTCTTGGTAATTGTCAAAGACCAGTCTTCTCACTTGGCGTATCTCAACATGTGCACCAAATAACAAACCTGTGAAAGTTTGAACTCAATCGGTCGTCAAGTTGCAAGAATAATGAACGAAAAAAACACCCCTGTCACACGAAGTTATGTGCTTTCAGATGCTTGATTTCAGGACCTCGAAATCAAATGCAAGGAAAATTTCCCAGAAGACTACATTGTACACTACTTCAGAGGGAGCCGTTTCTGACAATGTTTTATACTACGAACAGCTCCGCATTGCTAGTAACCAAGTTTTTATGCTAACAATCGTTTAAGTAAATACGACAAAATAGGGACACCGCAAACATAGGGCTGGATAACTCAGTTGTTAATCCAGATGTCAATGGTTCCAATCCCACTCTAGTCAATTTTTCTTTGTTCAACATTGTAATTTTGGTACTTACACGGACACCCTGATGAAGAGAATCCGTAATGGTCATACTCGCACTGGTCACAGTACAGCCCACCCACCCCATTCAAGCACGGACACTGGCCAGACTCCCCTTCACACTGGGCACTGGTGGAGCCGGTGAAGTCACAATTACACGGCTGACAACCTCGGCCGCTACGGATGTCCCAATACCCAAGGTCGCACTCGTCGCACTCACGCCCGATGACAAACGGGAGACACGCGCACTGTCCGTTGACTTGGTTGCATTCGATGCCAAAGGAGCCAGTTGGGTTGCAATCACAGCCTGAGTAGAGAAGGAATAATAAGTATTAGTAGCGCTTGTATCAGCCACGACACCCCATATACTTAATTTTGAAATTATTTAAGGCAATACAAAATCATAATTTTTTTCAACAAAGTATTGAGCAGTCAAAAACTAAGTTACTTCAGATGGAGCCATTTCTCACAATGTTATAAACTATCAACCTCTCCCCATTACTTGTTACCAAGTAACTTTTTATGCCAATAATTATTTGAGTAATTACCAATAGTGTCCACTGCCTTTAATTAAATTTCCAAACTTACGTCTGCATTGTCCCTTGGGTAGACCCAAGGCATCTCCAAAGAACCCAGCGAGGCAGTTTTCACAGTAGGTACCGCCGGTGTTGTAGATACACTTCAGACACTCTCCTGTTACTCTGCAAGTAAAGTACATGGATTTTGATTGATTCTGATGGAATATGATGGATTTTGATGGATTTTGTTGGATTTTGATGGATTTTGTTGGATTTTGATGGATTTTGTTGGATTTTGATGGATTTTGATGGATTTTGATGGTTTTATTTTCACACAACATTTGCAATGATTGAATCCAATGCGCCATAGTTTTGACCGTGTGAGGGCTCACTCAACAGTATTTTTATCAATTTTTTGGGGTAAGCGTGATTTGTCCCGCACAATTTTTATAACCGGTCGGTCACTTTTGTTGTGCCGTAGTTTTAAGTTGCTTCAGAGGTGGATTTACATGTGTATAAGGGTTCCTTTAAAGGTCTTATTGTTCGTGAATGATATGATGCTATTGGTGGTAATGTGTTCCAGTCTTTAATAACTGTTTTGGGTATGAATGAATATACCCCCGGAAGTGATACAAATATCTTTGAGAGCGCCCTCACTTGTTCAACAATCTGGCGCATTGAATAATGCTGAAGATCAAGACTTATAATTAATGGTGGTTCAGGAACTCATTTACAAGACCTTCAACTAAGAGCAGCTTTTTACCTGTCGCAGTTTCCGACGGCGTTTAAGTCAATGTTACCGCTACACTGGCAAGGAGTACAGGCAGTGGGTGGACCATACCGTCCCTGTGGGTCACCGTAGAAACCATCGGCACAAACCTCACAACGGTTACCTGAAGAAGTCAAAACAGAATTATAATCAAATATTATAAGTTATCACACAAGCGCGAGTGGAATACTAAAAAATTTAACGTTTCTGCGTCCCATAACCAACGAGGCAATATATACACTGGGAGTAGGTTATCATCTGATATCACACTCCAGTTCGAGCATCTGATTGGATGATTAGCGCGTACTGGAAGATAGAGTCTTATATAGCCCGGTACCAAACCCGCACTCTAACAACCTAGCCATAAGAACTGGAGACTATCTTGCCAAGCCACGCTAGAAGGTTGAAGGAAAAATGTGGCGTTGTCGGGAAAAGGTTTAGGGTGACTCACCAACATATCCCATGGGGCAGTTGGTACACATGACGTCTCCATTGTCCATCTCCATACACTCACTGCCTCCCGGGCACGGACATGGCTGGCAGTCATCTTGGGTCCCGCTGGAAGCGTCACCATAGAAACCAGGTGCGCAGCTCTCGCACTGGTCACCAACGGTGTTGTCACGGCAAATACAGATGCCTGTCAAATTGAAAATAACAGTACAGTTATTGGATCAAACAGATCGGACGCTTACAAAAAGGTACACAACTTATGTATTGCTGTTGCTGCGGTTCCCAAAGACAAATTTCCACTGATACAAAAAGCTGGTGCGCTAGGCCCATTGCCATTGTGAGCCGATCACTAAAATAACAGTATCATCTACTTGATGCCTAACTTTGGTGTGCAACAAAGTCCTCCATCAGGCTGACAAACAAGTTGGGAATAAAATAATCTTTTAAAACAAAACAATTAAATAAATAAAAATAATAAACATAAATAGATAAATAAATAATGGATGACCCATTTCAAGCCCCGTGGTCTCTCCTACATCTAAAACTGAAGGTTTCTTATTGAGGAATATTATGATGATGAATGTGTAATAAATAAATAAATAACCTAATTACTCACCAGAGCTTTCTTCGCAGTAGTCAGCGTGGCCGTTGCACTCGCATGGGATACACTGAGCATAGGGTCCACCACCGGGAGGATCACGACGGAACTTGCCGTCGCAGGACTCGCAGAATTGACCGATGTAGCCAGTTGGACAACGGCAGAGCTCAACAAAGTCTACGCGCTCTGCTCCGGGGCCGACTGCACGGCGTACTGTAGGGAGCTCAAAGTCATCCAGGATGCCTTGTGCTGTGATGAAAAAAAGAAAGTGTGGTGGATTTAAAAGGCCTCTGACTATAACAATCCAACCTGATCATCTGGAATCCTTCTGGCGGACATCCAAATCACGGAAGGAGGAAATTGTGCTACCCAGACACCATCACCAAAGACACAAATCTTAATCTAAACGAGACCCAACAACTTATGAGGGACAAAGCAACCTGGCACCATTTCAATAAAGCTGCAGTCCGTACC
Organism: Asterias amurensis; assembly: GCF_032118995.1. Taxonomy (NCBI): domain Eukaryota; kingdom Metazoa; phylum Echinodermata; class Asteroidea; order Forcipulatida; family Asteriidae; genus Asterias; species Asterias amurensis. The sequence goes on from NC_092662.1 coordinate 12,641,263, forward strand.
GCCTTAATCACACAACAGTCAAATCCTCTGAACGAGTTTTTTAAAACTTTTGGAATGCTTAAGGTCCACCTCAACAAACATTTTTAAACAAACAAAGAGAGCATTTATTCTACTTACAGTTGTCTCCATATGTAGCTCTGATCATAATAGCAGTGAGGTTGGACAGTAGACGTTGGAAATCAAACGCAGACGGCCGCTGCACCCACCCAAGTGCCTGTTCCTCCCTCAACCTAAAAACACAAATAAATAAAATTTGCCATTTCAAATTTTTCTTCAACAAAACTCTGTGAATTTGTGTAATTTGTTGTTTGAAACAGACTTTTCAATCTTTTGCTTGGAGGGTAAAAGAATTCAGTTAATTTCAACATGAACAAAAGCCCTGGACGAACTTATTTTATCATGGAGAAATGTGAACTCATTGCAGAATTGGAAGTGGCCCCCATCTCCGGGCATGTTTGATGGTCTAGTGGTAAGACACTGGCTTCAGAAAACAGTGGTTGTGGGTACGAATCCAACCGAGTAGCATATGGATTTTTTTCTACATGATTTGGAAAGCACCAAGTGTACAGTGATTATCATTCATCAGTGTAAAGAACTTCCGACTTGCTATACATGTCTCTAGGATTTGAGGCAATGCATGGTGAGGTATCAATATATATTTGGTTTGCGGTAACACCATGTGTGTATCTACTTGCCAGGTAGAGTTTGTTCTTAGAGTACTGTCTTGCTTTATTCTACTACCATGGAGTAGATGTTCAGGGTTTTGGGAGACTTCTCAGCTCTGAAAAGAACTGTCCTGATTTTTAACTATTACCCAAGCCGATGGTATAGAAAATACGCTGGGACTACTACTTTAGCTTTTAGGATCGTGATTAACTGTACTACCACGGAGTCAGTTCTTAAAATATATGTCTTACTATATCTTCTACTACCATGGAGTAGATTTTTGGGAATTCGGGAGACTTCTCTACTACTGCAGAGTAGATTTTCTGGAATTCAAGAGAATTATCAGTTCTAAAAACAACTGTTCTGCTTATTAACTACTACTTGGGCGGAGGGTAAGAATCGGCCGGGAGCCACTTCCTTCACTTAGTGGATAGAGGGGACTTCTCGTTACTGACTTCACTATCGCTGAGAGAGTTTTTAATAGGACTCAACGTTTCGACGAGCTTGCTCTAGTCATCGACAGGAGATGATTAAGTTTGAATCGAGCACCAACCTAAAGGTGTACTTCTGTGGGATGACTCCAGGGGTGGGGTTATCCTGGGCGACGATTGGGGCTGAGATGGTCAGTCCACTTCCCATCAAGATAACGTCTTCTACCGTCAGGCTGGGGTCACCACCGATGTGCCGAAACTGGAACGTCATCTCCTGGCCATAACTCAATCTCTTATCACCGAGGTACTTATCTACAAAAGGCAACATCATAAGACATTTATCATGAATCCATCAGAATCAAGCGACAGCATTTTCTATTTGCTGGCCAAATACTGGGTCCAATTTCAAAAGTTGCTCAGCAAATTTCTCTGCTCAACAAAAAATGTGCAGAGCCCCAGTTAAACTTTGTGTAATTTGCGCTGGTAAGCAGTGACTGTTAAGCACGATGTTTCTACACGTAGCAAGTTTTTGTTCTTACAGGCTTTATGAAATAGAACAAGCAAGTCTCGTGCGTATCCACTTTGTGACCACTTTAGTCCAACGTACATTGCTTTAACCCATGAAGGAAACAAACTTTAAATGGTCTTTTTCCTTCCTCAACATCATCATCATGTCGGTTTTAAGGTCGTTGTCCAGTATGTTCTGGGTTGGCCTGCTTTCTCCCTATGGCTCTCCTCCACCTGGCCCTGTCCATGGGCGTCCCTTGCATTAACTCCAAGCAGACGCAGTTGCGTCCCTTGCATCGACTCCAAGCAGTTGCATGGCACTTGACACGGAGCTCTGCCACAGCTTCTTATGTATTTTAATTGCTCATTGCTGTATCTTTGAAAGTTTTTACCTAATTCATGTGCATTATTGTACTTTTTATCTACCGAGCAATGAAATAAATATAAATATAAATCTGACCTGGAGCAATGAAGTAGAAGGGACGGTCGTTAGTAGACGCAATACCAATGTCTCTACGGATGCCGTTAAACACCAAGATTCCCTCCTCGTTGTAGCGCCCCTGAGATATCCAATCCTCTGGACCTGCAAAGAGAAAAAAACAAATATGAACCTTCAATTGCTCGTTATCAGATAAGATGTTATCCTAACAATTATTTGTAGTAACTACCAATAGTGTCCAGTGCATTTAAGATAAGACATATGCATTCCACCTTCAAAGGGGAAGTCAATCATTCTCCCTTGGTAGTGTGGGGGTAGGGGAGTTTTCAAGTTAAATGATGATCTCAAATTTTCTTATTACTGTTTTGGTTTTACCCTGAAGTACTTACCAATGTTAAATTTACTCTGCAAGTTGGCGTACTCGTACCCAGGGGCTGATGTGCAGTCCGGTGAATGGCCGTGGCAAAAGCAAGACATGCAACCAAAAGGGTCGTCATCCTGGAGATTGAAGTAGCCTGACTTACAGCTGTGGAGAAAGGATGAGAAGGCCAATTAATAATGACCGAGTTCATAACCAACCCATTGGGTGCGCTTTCGTGGCTGTAAACAATAACTGTTTCACTAATTGGCCTGTGATTAAGCAATGGACATTTCAACTGAAACAATACTTGGTTACAACCGTGAAATACGTACCCCTGATATATAATCATACTATTATCATATGTACAGTAGGGCTTCGGAAAGTACCGAGTATTAAGAGCTTTACACACATTGGTGTACAGAAACCCAATAAAAATCATCAAAACTCGCCCAGACATTGCTAATATTGTACATTTCTTTTATCAAATTTTGTGCGTGAACATGGTAAAAATGCCAACAGAAATAACCAGAAACAGAAAATTTAGTTTTGTGTCTAAAAATTGGGATACTATGTGAACATACTGCATTGATAAACAAAAAACTTCATAAAAACCTGACATGACTTTTCCTGTGACCTATTTATGTTAATGGAAAGTGGTCAAACCTTGCAGCTGTTTGGAGCCACTATGAGCATTTTGGTACAAGCTGGTCGAACTCTTCCATGGAAAACAGCCTAAACCGCAAATTTCTCTATAAATTTAGGGTATTTTTTGTCTTCAGAGTTTCAAAGGCATACTGTCTATTTTGGGGAATATTATATCCTATCTCTGACTCTTTGCACACTATCATCAAACTTAAACAAACAAAAACAAAAAAAAACGCTTTTGGCCGCTATGGACATCTGATGTGCCACATATCTTGCATTCCACTTAAAAACAAAACAAAATTATGTCTAAATTATTTAATTCGCCCAATTATAATTCATACATTATACCAAATGAAAGTATACCCCCTTTTTTTTCTATTTCACTAAACTCTATATAAAAAAATATAAATAAAAAAAAACAGGAAAGGAACTAAGGTAAGAACCCCCAAATACCTCTCATCACCAGCTATGATGTTTAGAGATATAATGAGGTCGAGGTCTCTACAAATAAACACTTCTCGAACAGTTGATGGTTAGTCAAACCATGGGAGGGTTGGGGGGGGCACAACTTTCCCTGTCACACCTGCGACCTTCTACAACTACCAGGGTAAGTTGGGGTGGGGTGGGGGGCTACAACTTACCTGTCACACCTGCGACCTTCTACATTGACCTTACACTCACAACTACCGGAGTTAGTGTCACAGACTGGGTTGTTATCGGCGCTACCGGCTTCATTACAAGCACAGCTCCTGTACATAAAAAGTCAATATTCAATGTGTCAATAAGATGTACAGAGTATAAGATTCAAGCAAAATGTTATGTTGAACGAAAGTTCACCAATTGGCCCAACTTTGCAGAGCTGCTTAAAGACAGTGGACACCTTTGGTAATTATCAAAGACCAGTATTCTCACTTGGTGTGTATGATCAACATGCATAAAATAACAAACCTGTGAAAATTATGACTGGATTGGTCATCAAAGTTGCGAAAGAATAATAGAAGAAAAAAACACCTTTGTCGCACAAGTTGTGTGCTTTCAGATGCCTTGAATTCAAGACTGCAGCTGAGGTCTCAAATTCAATTCAATTTAAGTGAGAATTACTTCTTTCTCAAAAACTATGCTACTTCATCAGTGTTTTAATTATAATAATAATGAACCATATTTGTATAGTGCATATCACAATCACAGAGAAGTCCCTATGCGCTTTGAGATGAAAACAAAAGAGAAGTCGAAGTTAAAGGAACACGTTGCCTTGGATCGTCGAGTTGGTCTATAAAAAGCGTTGGTAACCGTTTTTTAAAAAATGCATATGTTTGGAAAAATGTTTTAAAAGTAGAATACAATGATCCACACACATTTGCCTCAAAATTGCGTGGTTTTCCTTTTACTGTGCGAACTAACACGGTCGGCCATTTATGGGAGTCAAAAATTTGACTCCCATAAATGGCCGACCGTGTTAGTCGACGAGGTAAAAAGAAAACCGTGCAATTTCGAGGCATGTTTGAGTGGCCCATTGTATTCTACTTTTACATCTTTCTAACCATATGCATTTTATAACCAACGGTTACAAACGCTTTTCAAAGACCAACTCGACCGATCCAAGGCAACGTGTTCCTTTAATAGAGATGTGGAGTAAATACAAAAGCCAAATTTGTTATACTATCAACAGTTTTTATGCTAACAATTATTTTGAGAAGTTACCAATAGTGTTTATGTGCTTAGCAAGTGTTTATGCTTACAGACCCTGATGCACTTCCTGGAACTACACCTAATTGGAAGACCAGCCCCAAACAAATTGCAATGGAGCGTGTTTATGGGGGAGAGGCAGCAATTTTTTTTCTCTTTTCTTTTTTCTTCCTCCAGTGATATTTCTGTCAAAACATCTGGCTGGTGCTTACAGTACCTGACCTATGGGGTGCCTAATAAAATATGATGTCAACCGCACATGTCAAGCCAACTGGTAGATAAATAAATGAAACTGTAACCACAGTATTTGCTACTGCACTAAGTATTACACTTTTGGATATGCCTCTGGTATCCGGCAAACGGCAAATCATGGTTTAAGAGACTCTGATAATCGTTACATTTATTGTATCAAGTAATAAACCACAAGGACACTGGATGGGTAAATTTATAAATACTTTGGGTTGTACCAAGAAAAATTGAAACCCATTCTACTCATTTTTTGAAACCCATTCTACTCATTTTTTCTGTAGTCAATCCCTTAATTATTTTGTACACTTGTTGTGATTGTGAAAATTTATTTTGATTGTTACAATAATTGACAAATAAAGAAAAACTAAGATAATTGTATAAAGTACAAGGGCTAATTTAGATGAAACATTTCTTAGATATTTTGTTTTTTTCAGAGTAGGCCTATATCTTAAATCCTACTGATTTCCTGAGGGCAACCAAAAATAAAAGAGGAAAATCAATAATGTTCGGTAGGAAGAACATCACGATTAACATGGTGCATAAATGTTATAAGGTGAAGAGAAAGGGTGAAATGAAGTAATTTTTAGTAAAGTGTCTTGCTAAAAACACATACGTGTCATGACCAGGTTTCCAGCCGGAATTATTTTAAGACAAAGAAATTGATTAATGCATAAATATTATTTGGGATTCTATGAAAGTGAAATTGTAACCAATTTTGTACTTATTATAACAAGAATCTTTTACATATAAAATATAAATTTTTAATATTCATTTAATAACAAAATAAACTTTTGGTTGGAGTTGTTTTCTTGTTTTCTATATGCATGAGACTTGCACTGTCTTTAACCTAAACTGAAACTGGAGTCAAAATGAAGCCATAGTGGCATGGAAAGGAACTCTTGAAATATTTACAAAAGGTCACGCAACATGGCACAAGATACCAAGAGTCTGACATACTGCAAAAAGATCGCACTGGCCATCTGGAATCTCAACCAGCATTCAGATCATCTATTAGAGCCTGTCTGAATAGTCAAGAGACTGAGTGGCAAGTCTATTCTAAAACCTGAAAATCATTCTATCCAAAATATCAAAAGCAGACAAGCACTCACGGACTGAGAAAGGCGTGTCAAAGGCCCTTTTCGAAACCACGGCTTCTGCTTTGGATTTGGCTCAGGCTACCTTGGCCCCGCGGTTGTTTTGAATATTGCCCGTGCTTTGGGTATACGCACTTAGTATTTCAGACGAGAGGATGGAGCCTGAAGCCGAATCCAAAGCCGAAGCCGTGGTTTCGAAAAGGGCCATAGCACACAAAAGTCAAGAAACTCTTCAATTACTCAACCCATACACAAATTATTGTGTGAGTCCCACATCCAAAAGGAACAAAAAAATCAAGAGACTGTCTCGAAAGTCTAGTTTGCCAATGTCACAAAATTTTGTATTGGTTTCGCTGGAATTGTTCTTTATTGGTCACTGGGGAGAGATGTCCCTTTCTTTTGAAAGTGAATTTTGAAATATTATCTGCCCATACAGCCAGACTGTCCCAAGGGGTTGAGGGGGGTCTCTATTGGGTCAAATTTAATTGGACATATTTAGAGAGGTTATACTCCAGGTGGGACATTGCAAGTCTTTACTTCTGAAAGCAAGTGCACTGGGGACAGGGTTTCTGGCTGTCGAACAATGAGTTAAAGGTTGCTTTCCAAAAGAGAGCATTCATGTCAAATAACGAAGGGTACTTCGGAATAATGTACTTTCTTATGTCTGTCTTCAGAGGCCAGAGGCAAAGTAAACCTTTGGTTTTGGAATCATTTGATTGTCAATTGTATTGAACCTGTAATTGGACTACGCAATCTGAGAAACGTTTCATGCAGAAACGTTTCTCAGATTGAAATGTTTTTGAATCTCTCTCTCTAAAACCGCTTTCCTTTGAAGGGAATTGTTTCTCAAATAGTTTTACATTATTGACATTTTCAGTGCTTCTGACCAAGTAAGTTATTAATGGTCTGTAACTTTTGAAGTAATTACTAAAGGAATATCCTCTCATCCACGACACACCATTTAAGTAGTAAAAAATGCCAGAGGCTTTGACCATAGCAGAAGCAAAGAGCGCATTCCCACATGATTAGTTGCAGGCGTGAAATCGCGGTCGCGTTCCCACTTGAGTATGATCGAGCTTTGATCCCCTTTTTGGGAACGAAAGTGGATTCAAAAGAACACTGTTTCGCTAGCAAATTGCGGGGGGTTTGATCGCCCTTTGCGCTCCCACTAGACTTTTGATCGCCCATTAATCCACAAGGGCGATCAGATCCCGCTTAAATCCTACTCCCGAGGAGGATCAAAATTGCACGGTCAGATCCTGATCGCCCTCGCGTTCCCAATTGAGCTTATTTCTCTTTGATCGCCCTTTGATTGCCCTTTCGGGGTCTTGATCTCCCTTTTCTCGAATTGGGAGATCAATGCGGGGTCCAGTGGGAGTGGGATCAGAGTCTTCCTTGAAGGCTTAATTTCTTGTCACTTTATACACTTAGAGAAAGTCTCTGCTACGGTCAAAACGTCAGGCCACTAACTATTTTTGGTTTTAAGATTGGAACAAATCAATATTTCGATTATTAGTAACAATAATAACCCTTTTTTATATAGCGCTTTTCACACCCGGAGGGCGTCCCTTAGCGCTTCACATTATTACCCCTAGTCACTGGGCCTTAAATCACTCCTTAAACCATCTCAGCTCCCTGGTGGGGAGTATGCAGCCTGTGCAACATTAATATGCGCTACTCGGCTAAATCAATCACAAGAACCATCTCTGCCCTCACAGGTACCCATTTACCCCTGGGTGGAGAGACGCAATTATAGTTAAGTGTCTTGCTCAGGGACACAAGTGTCACGACCGGAATTCGAACCAACACTCTGCTGAACAGAAGCACCAGAGCTCGAGTTCGGTGCTCTTATCCGCTAGGCCACGACACCCTACATTAAAATGCTTTTAATCATATATTTTCGTCTTAATGAAATAACTTACGTGCAACCGATGACATCAAAGTTGAAGTAGTCTGGCAGGCACTGGTTGCATTTTTCACCGGTAACTCCAGTCTTGCAGACGCACTGACCATAGCTGTCACATTGGAGATTCAATGAACCTGAAAGTGGGGACCAATCGATTAACGTCTTAACAAGGATGAACAAAAACACACACATGTAGAACTGAAAAGATAGCTTACCCAACTTGAACTAGTTACATGCAGACCTACACACATGGCATTACATTTTGGGAAGTCACCAGTTTCTGCTTAGCAATTTTATTTACTGCTCAGCATTTTTTTTAGTTTGATAGTTCTATTCAGTTTAGCTCCTTGATTGTGCTTTTCAACTTAGTCAGTTTTCCCTTGCTGCTTATTACTTGAAATTTGAAATAAAAAACTGTCTCCCGCCAAGGTGACCCCCTGGCTGCCTCTTCCCATGTTGTATCATACACTTGGGTGGGGTCCCTGGTGATACGACATTTAGGCCAACAGGTTGAATGGCTTCTGAGTGGCACTCATGATAAAAAACTTTGACAAAATAGGGAGCAGCCAACATTAGGGCTTGATAGCTCCGTTGGTATAATGGCATCACGTTAGTCTAGAAGTCGCATGTTCTAGTTCCACTCTAGCCAATTTCCTTCAATCAACCCAAAATAATTTTTGCTAAGTTCACAAGCTGCAGGGTGAGATGACAGGTCTGATACTTCAGGGAGGCAATGAAGGCGATTGCCTCCATGCCCCCCAGTTATTGCCTTGATGCCCTTGAAATGCTCCAGTAGAAATTCACAATTTCCTCATAGGGTGGTGCCCTTTACCAAGGAGGAAAAAAAATGCGTTGGTGCCCTCGCCTTTTCAAAAACGAAACATACCCGCCTGATGAGATAAGATGAGGCTTTCATTACTTACCAACTGGGTCACAGTTGCACGGCTGGCACACGTCATCCACAGACGTCTGGTAGAAGTTGTCTCTGCAACGTTCACAGCTATGCCCTGCGGTGTTTCCCTCACAGTCAAGGCAGTTTCCACCATGCCCTGTGCGGTCATAGAGGTCCTGATCGAAGGTGCAACGGTTGGAGCGGCCATTGCAGTTACACGCTGTTGACAAGAAGAGACAAATTCAATATTGACAATGGTTTACCTTAGCCGTGGTCTGCTGGCCAAATGCCAGTTAAACCCGGTCAAAATTCTGTCTAAGAAGTCCCACTGGCTAGTTTATTGCTGAAGTCATATAGCTACACTTCATATTAGTTTAAAATACAAGCCCCATGCAGGCCTGATACTTCACGGAGGCAACGAAGGCGATTGCCTCCGTGTCCCCTGGTAATTGCCTTGGTGCCCTTGAAATGCTACAGTAGAAATTTGCAATTTCATCATTGGGTGCCCTTTACCCAAAAGAAAATGCCTTGGTGCCCTTGCCCTTTCAAAAACGAAGCATACAGCCCTGCCCATGCTATAATGACAATATTGAAACGAAAATTTTAAAATGAGGACAAGTCAAAAAGCTGGCGAACTGGTGGAATGACAACCTAAATAACAGGTCCTGCTCGCTAGTTCTTCCAGATATGTCAACTCTCCCGAAACTGTTGCATCACTCAATAGTGTAAAATGCAGAAAGCATTATTTTTCGGGCTTTAATTTCAAACATCTTTTTGCAACTCATCCCCACCGTTCTTGGAAAATGTCTCAATACATAAAAAACAAAACTGTCGACAGAAAATTCTGAGAGGTCCTTGGTATTTTAACTGGCATTTGGCCAGTGTATTGTAAGGATGAACTCTATATATATGCTTGTATGCTTGGCCAAGTGATAAGCAATTGTTACTTTTGGGCCTACAATTCAAAGTCCTCCAGTCTCAGACTAGGCCTACAGTCCCAAATCCTTCAATCTCAGACAACTTCCCTAGTATAATTTTGAGTGAGTTTGGAGGACGATTACGGTTTTCCAAATGAAAAACAAAGTCACAACAGACTGCGGTGACCCATCCAATTCCGCAAAGCTGTTTTTACATCAATTGTTATGCAATTCTCACTGAAGCGTATCCTAATTACAAACAGGATACTTCATATCCGATCCACAATGAAGTGTAATATTTTGCTCTGGGATTCGATTATGATTTTTATATATTTTTTTTACCACATTTATATCCTCTCACAAGATTGTTTTACTACTGTACCATTTTTGTTACAGGCAAGCCCCTACTACCAACCTATTTTAAAAGGGCCCTATAATAAATCTGAGTTGACATTAAAAGCCCTCAGGGGGGGGGGTCTTGAATTCAATAAAAACTGTGTGGTTAAATGTGGCATACATTGGAAACTCAGACAATGGCCGGTCTGTGTTCTTGGTTTTGAAAGGGTTGAGGTTTGACCATTGGCATTTCCTGCAAGATACAAACTATAGAAACAAAGTCTGCGGTGGTATCTGGCAACAAATTCTGGTATCATGGGGGTTCCCGTTCCTTGATTTAAAGCCATTGAACACTTTCGGAACAGAGACAAAATTAAAAGTTCACAGCTTTACAAATAACTTACAGGGTTTACAGAAGGTAATGGTGAAAGACTTCTCTTGAAATATTATTCCATGAAATGCTTTACTTTTTGAGAAAACATTAAAACAATATCAATTCTTGATATCTAGAATTACAGATTTATTTTAAACACATGTCATGTCATGGCGAAACGTGCCGAAACACGGGCGGGTGTTTCCATTTTCCATTCCCTTATAAAAGGCTTCAGCTGAAGCCTTTTATTATTTTGAGTGAGAAATTACCTCTTTCTCAAAAACTATGTTACTTCAGAGGGAGCCGTTTCTCACAATGTTTTATAGTAGTCTAGCAACACCTCTCCATTGCTCATTACTAGGTAAGTTTTTATGCTAACAATTATTTTGAGTAACAAAATATTGGAAACAAGAAGTTGGCACTTAAAGTCACCTGGAAGTGGTATTTTTTCAAAATAAAGCTTTTGTCACTAATATATGTGTTTTGATGAGTGGAATGGGAATAAACATTTAACTAAGGTTTAAAAAATCAGTTCTTATGTTATTTACAAATTTAAGAGTAGACCCCGACCCGAGAGGGCGCTGTTCGTGACGTCAATCGAGGCAGACTTTGCCTGTAATGCATAGAGTAAACACAATTGCAAAGTACATGTACGGACCAAGTCGTGAGTTTGTACGTTTCAAAAAAATAAAAATTGTTTTTTTCCGGCAATGCTGACCAGGTGTATTGCTGCTGAATGCAGTAAAAACACTTTTTGAAATGTACCAACTCACGACTTGGACGTACATGTACTTTGCACGTGTGTTTACTATACGCATTGCAGGCAAAGTCTGCCTCGATTGACGTCACAAAAGGGTAGGCGGAGTCAGCCCCCCAAACTACTTTATATATTTTTTAAACATATAAATCGTGACAAACAATTACTAGAAAAAATGTTTTATTGTTCGTAAGCATATACTCTTCTGTTTGAAAGAAAAAAAATTCTATTTCCAGGTGACTTTAAAGTTTTTCACAGGAGATGAAGCAAATCTCTGCCATCATCAATACAAGATGTGACAAACCGAAAGGTGACGCATGCAAAACAATCTAAATACTCCGTTAACCAAATGTGGAGAGCAGATGTATTGAAAATGGGAAAACCATCTGGGAAGATTACAGAAAAATAAATACATGCACTAATGTCTAATGTAAAAGGCCAAGGCAGGTTCATCTTCAGCATCTAGACTGAGTGTGGAACTAACTTGTGCCTGCTACGCAAAAGTCTTTTAGAAGAATATACAAATCACAAAAAATAGACTAGAAATTACAGATAGTCTGTTTAAAATGTTTGTCTTTTGGGGAGGGGTCTATTTTTAGTCTGCTTAGAACTGTTTGCTTTGGGGATTGTGGTTTTACCGGAATAAATTGAACAAAAACGATAAATAAAAGACAGTGCAGCCTGCAACTTGGGCCATCTTTTTCAGACATAAAAATAAAATGAGTATTGAAAAGATCTCCTTATCAAATATTCAGACAACGATTCCCCCAGATGTAAGTTACTTTACTTTACACTGAACATGGTGGAAGGGAAAAAACCCTTTTTATTTAGAGTTAGTCACAATATATGATAAACCTAACCCTTCATCCTCCCTACAGGTCCAGTCCGAGGATAACAAGTCAAGAAGTCATAAAATCTTAAATTCATTATTTTGGGTTCTTTTGGCCACCCATACAGTACAACAGTGCCTGGGAGTGTAGGTTGAAAGAGACTAAACAATTTCAAATTTTTTAACAGTATAATAGTCTTTCAGTCAAGAAAAAACTAATTGCAAAAACTATTGATAAGCTTTCCTTAAAATGTCAACAGACATCAAGGCTCAAAATTTTGGGGGAAATCCACAAAACTGACCAGAGAATTTGTTACGATACAAGACCAGAATCAAACTGAAAAGAACACAACCTGTAGGTACCTCCATGAACACATTATGTACACAGTTTCACATTTTGGAACAAGCACAACAGATAATATTTATCAAATTTTTCTTATGGGCAATCAACAGAAGGGAAGATATTTGTATTTATCAGTCTTAACTTTATGTTTTTGAATACCGGCCAAAATGTGCATATCGGCTAAAATGGGGGAGCAACCCTAATGTATTGATCATGTGTATTGATTCTTCCTCCATGGTATACAAGGTACAACCTTTCTTTATTGAACATTTCCTTTTTTTTTAAATAGCTCTATGAAGGTTCAATGACTCTAGAGCTTGTGACTACTTGTACAGTAAAGCCAATCAATTTAGAGCGCTTAAAACATATCAAGAGATAATATACAAATATAACACGGTTTGAGGGTGACTAGTCGATATTAGCTCCCCGAGGTATTGGAAGTTGACAAACTAGTTCCCGAGGCAAAGCCGAGGGAACTAGTTTGTCAACTTCCAATACCGAGGGGAGCTCATCGACTAGTCACCCGAAATAAACCATGTTATATTTGTTTTACTATACTTCATACATATTCAGTTACCAGAACATGAGTTTTGAGCAAGAGAAAATGATTACTGTGAAACTAATACACATGATAAGTTTGTTCATGAGTTGGATGTCGCTTAGAGAGCGCTGTTCGTGCGTGTATACAAATTGGTGCCATGCCAGAATCAATAGCGCCCGGGGATGACGTCGCGCAATGGTAGTGCGCATGACAAGTAGAATAGCTCCCGGGGAACTATTACTTGTCATGCGCATTTACCACTTGCGTGAATACTCACGTGCGCGCTTGGTAGTTAGCAAAATTAACACCTATGAATGATGATGATGAATGGACCAATGAGAACTCGACTCTCTGTCATGAATATGTATGAGGTATAGTAAAAGAGATTATTTTCTGAAAAATACAATTAATTTACTAAAGCCTACAACTTTCGCAACTCCTTTTAAAGCATTTCTCCATGTTTAGAGTAAAATAACATTTCAGCATCATCTAAATATTTTAGATAACATTCAACTCAAGAGTCAATGTAAACCAACAAATCACACATTGCACACTGAGCATGCAGAAATATTGAACCAAGGCAATTTTGGTTGTGAAGTTGCAAGATAATAATGGAAGAAAAAACACCCTTGTCGCACGAGGTTGTGTGCTTTCATATGCTTGATTTCGGGACCTCAAAATCTTATTATGAGGTCTCGAAATAAATTACTTCTTTCTCGAAAACTACATTACTCCAGAGTGTGCCGTTTCTCACATTGTTTATACTATCAACAGCTCTCCATTGCTTGTTACCAAAGTAACTTTTATGCTAACAATTATTTTGAGTAATTACCAATAGTGTCCAGTGCCTTTAACCATGCTGTAACCGATTTCATGTTTACTGATGTATTGTAAACCTTTTATCCTTACATCTGGCTGGTCCAGATTGTGCATGTCTTTTGTAGAACTTTTAAATTTTGTAACCATGCAGGCCTGATACTTAACGGAGGCAACGAAGGCGATTGCCTCCATGTCCCCTGGTCATTGCCTTGGTGCCCTTGAAATGCTCCAGTAGAAATTTACAAATTTCATCATAGGGTGCCCTTTACCAAGGAGAAAATGCCTTGGTGCCCTTGCCCTTTCAGAAACGAAGTATACAGCCCTGAACATGACATTGTAGTATTGCCATGTAATGCTACCGACAACGTGTTGTGTTTTAAACCGAAACAAACAAATAAATAAATAAATAAATAAATAAATAAATAATTCAGCCGAATTGGAATATAAATATCTTAAAAAGAAGATGTACCTTGCCATTGTGTACCGTCCCAGAACCAGTATCCATTCACCAGTGAGACACACTGAAGAAAGACTAAGGTGACCAAAGCGATGCTGTGTTGTATCTCCATGTTCAGTCACAAGAAATAGTTACAAAATAAATCCAAACTCAGAGAACTCGAGCAGACCCTTGTGCTGATGATAAAACAGGGGAAACTTCTCAGACAAGTTCAGCAGTAGTCGTCAGTCAGCAGAAAAACAACAACAACAATTTGGGAAAGACTTGTGGTTTGCCGACAGATTAATTCACAGTCCAGTAGGGAGGAAAGTTTGAGCAGGCTGTAGGGCACCAGGTAATGATGCTTGCTACTGTTATTCTGTTGCCGCAACTTCCATTGGTCTACGCTGCCTGCTGGCCATACCAGATGCCTATAAGCTAATTGATGGCTAGTGAGCGTAAACCTTGGCACTAGGCCAGAACGGTAACTTGAAGGTGGTAATGCTCCAAACACAGGATGGACTGGGGCTCTGAGGTAGAAACCAAGCAGAGAGAGAGAGAGAGAGAGAGAGAGAGCAGCCTGGTGGGAAACACCTGGGTTCAGCACGGATGACTCGCTCCGACGGTCGATGGTCCTTTTCTTCTCCTCAGCTGTGACTCGGTAGGTGGGTTTCAGGTCATTTCCTTTCTTTTCAAAAAAAAAAAATCAAAAACTCTCACCAACTTTTATTTGCAGATGAGCTGTTACCTAAACTTGCAGAAAATTTCTGTTGATCAATTCCTGCATATCAATCCAACGCTAGAATGGTATCTGGTTACTTGGTTCCTCCTGACTCATCTGTAAAAGCTATCATCTGGCAGAATACACCACATGAAGCCAGCACTTTCATGTGATAATTGGGGAAACTCTGGCATGGGGGTACTGTTTCAGAGCTCCAGGGATACAGGTGCAGTGATGGTCCAGTGTACACACCCTCTCTTTGATCAGTCCAAGGATCCAGTTATTAGTAACCACCCTAGTTATGATCTCACTCCATAACTATGGGCTCTCTGTACTCGGGTAGATCCTACATGTAAATTGTTTGAACAGGATCCTGTGTAAAATGGCTTTGTACGCTCTGCTAATGTAAGAGTCCTTCAAGATATTATCATCACCACAGATTGGGCTGCATTATAGCATTAAACCACCACCAGTGTAACATTAAATATATGACAGACAGTTTGATTGGAGAAAGTCTGATTGGCTTTATCGATTACTGTATGAGCAGTCACAAGTTCTAGGGTCATTGACCCCTCACAGAACTATAAAAAACGGAAACGACTATAAAGAAAGGTTGTACCTTTCATACCATGGAGGATGGATCAATACACAGGATCAATACACAGGATCAATGCAAATTACAATAACAGGCATGTGAGTAACTTATCCATGAAAGAAGAGGAAAAGGATAACCAGGCAAGAAGACAAGAGGAACAGATATATTTCGTACACAGAAAGTGAAGGGAAAAAAAGATGAAAATCAAAACCCAAAAAAGCAAATCAGCTGAAATAAGGAAGTCTCACATGCCTGCATTAGACTAGAGACAGAGTAGAACAAATGTTCTCCCCATCTGGGACGATATGCAAATTTTGGCCGATATTCAAAAACAAAAAAATCACAGATACTGTTGATTACCCTTTAGAAAAATTAGATCTTCTCTTTATTGCTCTCTAAAAAATGTGCACTGAACCTGTGTACATGTTAATTGTGATGAAAGTGTTTTCTTCTCATTCTGATTCAGGGGTGGATTTCACAAAGAGTTAAGACTAGTCTTATCTCGAGTTAGGACAAGCTACTCGTCCTAACTTAGGACTAGCCTTAAGTTTCTAGGACTTCTATGACTAGTCATATTCCCAACTCTTTGTGAAATGGACCCCTAGTCTTTTAACACATTATCTGGTCCAGTAAAACTTTTGAGCCCTACAGGCCCTGCAGTTTTGTGGATTTTTTCCCTAAACTCGAGCCCTGAAGTTTTTACATTTCAAGGAAAACTTATCAATAGTTTTTGCAATCAATTCTTTCTGGACCAAGAGACTAAAATATTCTTGTTGAGAGTCTTATAAACTGATGGAGGTATTTGAAATGGTTTTGGCTTTTTTCAACTGATTATTCAAGGCACTGTTGGACTGGGACACACAATGTCAAAAGAACTCAAGTAGTTTGTTTGTACAAACATAACAAAGCTCTCCTTTTACCTGCAGCAATAGAAGTTGAATTGACGGAAAAACACCCTCATGTCTTTGAATGGTTGCATTTAAGAGAGAAACCAGCCTTTTTATATGGGATTTACAGTCTACAAATAATTCAGACTAAAGTCTCATTAATTTTATAAGTTAGGGATCCATTAAAATACGAATCACCTTGAGGGGAAGCCTGAAGAGACAGTGGATACTTGAGGCAGTCTTGCCAGGTTGTAAAAAATACCCAAACCACAAAAGATGGGGAAGAAATGGTCCTTGGAAACTGGTAATTTAAGGCACTTTAAAGGCACTGGACAGTATTGGTAATTACTCAAAATAATTGTAAGCATGAAAACTTACTTGGTAATGAGCAATGGAGAGCTGTTGATAGTATAAAACATTGTGAGAAACGGCTCCGTCTGAAGTATTGTAGTTTTTGAGAAAGAGGTAATTTCTCACTCAATAAAACTCTTCAGGCCTGAAGCCTTTTATTATGCATCTGAAAGCGCCAAAAAAAATTGGTGGGAAAGGGTGTTTTTTCTTTCATTATTTTCTTGCAACTGCAATGAGTCCAAATTTTGACAGGATTGTTATTTTAGGCATAAACGAGGTGTCCAATATAGTGCCCTTTAAAATACAACTTATCATGAGGGAAAACCTAAAGAGGCAGTGGATACTTGAGGCAGTCTTGCCAGGTTGTAAAAAAAATATGCAAACCACAAAAGACTGGGAAGGAATAATCCTTGGAACCTGGGAACTTTAACAGAGATTTTAGGGCCAGCCACAGAGTGTGGGTATTTTATGGCTTTGGTGTAGTTGTAGGCCAGCAGTTTGTTGCTTTCCAACGATGTGACAAGCATTGTGGTGTGGTTTAAACATCAACAATAGTCAATTGAAAACATCCACATAAAAAAAACACAGACAACATTTTATCAAATATTCCTTTTCTATGGAGGAATGAATTTTGACAGATGATGCAGATTCAAAATGAAAAACATTTTAGCATATTTGTGAATGCACATAGACCTTATAGACCAAAAACTCAATATGCCCGAATTAGATCAAGTCTGATCGCTAGCTAGACCAGCATGCACCTCATTCTACAGTTCGCGCGTTCACAATAGGTACAGTGTTTATTTTAGCAAAATTGTTTGTACAAGGCTGATAGATATTAGATATTATTAGGATATCAACAATAATTCATTTTGAGTTTTTAATTAACTACCACTTTTCATTGGTAGAATTATTTGTTCTTTTTTTTTTAAAGTTTAGTTCAATGCCTTAAAAAATTAAGCTTTTAACTTTCTGGAATCTATAAAAAAAAATAGCTAATCAAACTTTTAATCAAAATTAATTTACAGTTTAGTGTGTAGGCCTATATCTCAAGTCAACAGTGTTGAAGCGTCACTGAATTGAACAGCGACATCACTTTTCGTTTATTCAATCAGCTAATCAAACCTTAAATCAAAATTTTTGGGACAAATCGGCTGAAATCGGACCTTCAATGATTGGGTTTGATACTTGGTTTAAAGGCAGAGGACATGATTGGTAATTACTCAAAATATTTGAAAGCATAAAACCTTACTTGGTAACGTGTAATGGGGAGAGGTTGATAGTATTAAACGTTGTGAGAAACGGCTCCTTCTGAAGTAACATTTTTTTCGAGTGAGAAGTAATTTTCCAAGGATTTAATTTAGAGACCTCAGATTTAGAATTTTAAGTCTTGAAATCAAGCATCTGAAAGCACACAACTTTGTGTGACAAGGGTGTTTTTTCTTCCATTACCATCTTGCAACTTCGAACACCAATTGAGCTAAAACTTTCACAGGTTTGTTATTTTATGCATATGTTGAGATAAACCAAGTGAAAAGACAGTGCAGTGGACACTTCTGGTAATTGTCAAAGACTAGCCTTCACAGTTGGTGTATCTCAACATATGCATAAAATAACAAACCTGTGAAAATTTGAGCACAATCGGGTCATCAAACTTGCGAGATAATAATGAAAGAAAAAAACACCCTTGTCACACGAAGTTGTGTGCGTTTAGATGGTTGATTTTGAGACCTCAAGTTCTAAACTTGAGGTCTTGAAATCAAATTCATGGAAAATTACTTCTTTCTCGTAAACTATGGCACTTCAGAGGGAGCCATTTCTCACAATGTTTATACCATCAACATCTACCCATTACTCGTAATCAAGAAAGGTTTTATGCTAATAATTATTTTGAGTAATTACCAATAGTGTCCACTGCCTTTAACACCCACTGTGGAACTTGCTTAGGGGACACTACACCAAGGACTGCATGATTCCAACATACTTGACAGTCAGTGGTCTGTCTGTCTGCTTTAATGTCCCTGTAGACCTCCATACATAATAATATCATGAGTAAGTATAAACAAAAGTGCACCAATTATCCCACATTGATTCTCTAAGGGGTTGTAATGTTAGCATTTAATGTCTTGGGCTGGTACTGTGGTTGTCTTGTGAGTCAGGGTCAAATGCTACTCCTTGAAAGGAAACAGGCGAGAACGATGAAAGAGAGAAGGCAACTGTTTTGGGGGGTTTGTTTAGGTCTACACTTAAGCCCCTTTCACACGAGAGCAAATTAACTAGGGTCCCTTGCTAAAATGTAGCATGGTTGTAAAATCTTACAAAATGTACATGGATGTCCCTCGTGTGAAAGGACAACAATTTTTTCTACTGTCCCAGTTCTCTTGCAAAATCTTGTCAAACATTGCAACATCCATGCTCAATTAAAGGCAGTGGACACTATTGGTAATTACTCAAAATAATTATCAGCATAAAACCTTACTGGGTAACGGGTAACGGGAAGGGGTTGATAGTATAAAACATTGTGAGAAACGGCTCACTCTGAAGTGACGTAGTTTTTGAGAAAGAAGTAATTTTCCATGAATTTGATTTTGAGACCTCAAGTTTAAAATTTGAGGTCTCGAAATATGACCGACACATAATGACCGATTAACAAATATTCTCCAGGAACGGGCCATGTTTTTGTCTTGTCCAATGAACCACAAATCTATATTTCAATCAGTAAGTAATAAGTCATGCCATGAACTGCACATTATTGTCATATTCTTTTAGGAATTCTAAAACCTAACGTAAATTGAACACACACAGGCCCCTTCACACTAAACAAGTTTCCAGGAAAACCTTTTCACATCTGGAAAGCTTACCCTGGGAAGCTCCTGGGAAATAGCAATACCAGGGAGTAGTTCCCCTTGCCGTGCTCGCTTGGGATTGGGAGTAGGGTTAAAGCCATTATACACTTTCGGTACAGAAAAAAAAGTTCACAGATTTACAAATAATTTACAGGGTTTACAGAAGGTAATGGTGAAAGACTTTTTGAGAAAACATTAAAACAATATCAATTCTCGATAGCGAGAATTACGGATTTATTTTAAACACATGTCATGACACGGCGAATTGTGGGGAAACAAGGGTGGGTTTTCCCATTATTTTCTCCCGACTCTGATGACCGATTGAGCCTAAATTTTCACACGTTCGTTATTTTATATATAAGTTGTGGTACACAAAGTGTGAGTCTTTGACAATATTGTTTACCGAAAGTGTCCAATGGCTTTAATACTGAGTGTTCATTTCCCCCAGGAAAAATGCATTGAGTGTGAACATTGGGTGGCGATGGTGTTAAAACTCCCCAGAAATTTTATGGCGTTTTTATTAAGGGCTATTTATTGCTGTGTCCTTAGGATGGAACTTCAAGCCATGAGGTGCCATGTGTTGTGCAAAACACCAAAGTTGCACTTATTGTAAAGAGAGGGTGTTCCTGGTTTGATTGGCTGCATAGTGCGCCACAGCACCTTGTTAACCATTATAGATATGTACAATAGGCCTAAAGGAAAAAGGTTTCAAACTTAAAAATTGTAGCTCAGCATACCTTGCTAAAAAAGAAGACGATTGCTGGAGTGGAGTGACAAATTTGAGCACTATATAGGAGGCCAATATTATTATTGTATTATTATAAACACACACACCCTCCCCCATTCTAGTGATGTTAACTCCATAGCCTGAACTTCTTGCCCTCTGCTTGGGAATTCTTAATAAAATAACACGGTGACAGCTTGTGTAATAAATGGCTAGTCGGAGGCTACACAGTCAATGAGCTGTCAACGCAGTACTCCAACATGATAAATGGTCATTGAAACAGAGAATGTTTTCCTTGGGGATTCCTAGCGGTACCTTGTATAAATTGATTAAAAAGTGTAATAACAGGGACTGCTGTAAATCTACAAGGGCAAAAACATGTACATGACTCTGAAAAACGTGTTTAGAGGGGCTGTAGGTGTGGCCAACAACTCAATTTCACAAAACTCGTCCTAACTTAGGATTAATCTATCAGGATTTAGGACGAGTTAAGTTCAGTATCCATTGGCGTTCGGACGCATTGAACCCATCCTAGGTTGGGGTGAATTACTCGTCTTAACTCGAACGTCCTACGTTTTGTGAAATCGGCTGCGGACTACGTACATGTCATCGTCTCGTAATGGTAAAAACTTGTATGAGCTAGTAAACACCATTTCTCAATTTGCCCTGTGGGCTACCAAAAAGGGTTCACAATACAGATCTGTTTGAAATGTTCATATTTTTTTTCTTTTAGATGTGAGTATAAACAAAAATGTCTTAGACTACGAAACCACGGTGGTGGTCACTACCTAATGGTTCCGTATTACAATTCATAATCTTGGATCATAAAAGTTTCCAAGGGCAAGTGAAATGCATAGTTTACTTGCCCAGTTTGCTACTTTTCAAAAAGCTTATGCGAAAGGCCTTCCATTCTTTGTTTATTTAACTGCTGGTTTTTTTTTTTTGAGTTTTTTTTTTTTTTCTGGATTTGTTGTTGCTGTACTTTTTATTTTCCTTTTTTTTTTTGTAGAAAAGTTCATAATCCTGAAAGATGGGTTTAGTGAGATCTTGGGACATAACATGGACTGTACAGCAAGAATGCAAACCCAAAGTGGCAACCCCAGGTAAGCCTCAAGATTTGTTATAAGGTTTTGCAAGATTATCTGGGGTACCAAGTTCAACCTCAAGTTACCGCTAGTTAAACTCTGCGTTAAAGGCAGTGGACACTATTGGTAATTACTCAGTAAAATGATTGGCATGAAACCTTTCTTGGTGACGAGTAATGGGGAGAGGTTGATGGTATAATACATTGTGTGAAACGGCTCCCTCTGAAGTGCCATAGTTTTCGATAAAGAAGTAATTTTCCACGAATTTGATTTCGAGACCTCAGATTTAGAACAAGAGGTCTCGAAATCAACCATGTAAACGCACACAACTTCGTGTGACAAGGGTGTTTTTTCTTTTATTATTATCTCGCAACTTCAATGACCGATTGAGCTCAAATTTTCACAGGTTTGTTATTTTATGCATATGTTGAGATACACCAACTGTGAAGGCTAGTCTTTGACAATTACCAATAGTGTCCACTGCCTTTAAGCAGTTCTCAGATACAAATGTAAGTAATTTAACACTAACAGGATGCTTACTATCAATCATTACTATCTTTGTAATGACCGAATTCACACAATTATGTAGGGGTCATTACCAAAGTATGCCCCTATCTGTAAGTGTTAAATCTACAAAATAAAACAATAGGCCCTATTTGGGTGTATTTAGCATTGCTTGGTAAAGGGACTGTTTCTATGGTGCACCCTTCATACGATTCCAAAACACAAGAGGGCAGCACCTATTTACACCAAACAAACTTTCTAAGTCCCGTCTTCACCAACAGAGGGCAGCATACAAGTTTCTGGACAGAGCACTTTTTTCAGTTGGGAAAAAGTAATCCACACCACTAGAGGGCAGTATTTGTGCCAACCTTTGAAACAATGTGGGAGTTATTTTTAGATTGTATCAATTTCAAGGTGGAATTTCCAGATGATTCAGGATAAAATCAAGCCTAATTTTGAACACTTTTTCATGTTGAAACTAAATAGTATAAAAACAACATGGATATTTGTACGAATGTGCTCCATCTGGCATGCTTGAAATTTAATTCATTATTTCCTAATGTCCAGGAAACCCTACCACTCCAAGAAACTTGGAACCCCTTTTTCAATTTCACAAATTAGGTGTTGCTACCTTAGATTTTGAAAGTAACACGAGCCCGTGAGATATTACTCTTAAATTAAATTAGACAGATTTTCACCATCAAAATGTAATCGTAAACCTTTCAAATGATGTGAACAGCCCAGGTAGTGCATTTTGGAATATTTCTCCCATGGCGCAAAATGGAGGGAACTGATTTACTTCAACGAGGCATTTACTGACGGTAGTTAGATGCCTCCGCATAAAAAACACACACACCCAGAATCGGCCAAACGCATGTTTAAGTTCACCTCTTTTATGGTTTTAAGGGTTGCCAGTTCTTGACAGAAAATTAATTGACGGTTTATTTGGAGTGTTGTCCCCGTTTAGCACGCTGATGTTTATAAGATCTATGTCGCATACCAAACAAGTCGTGACCCGTGCGTGCTAGCTGCTTGACATTCGTCTGCCTACAGGAATGCTACCCAATCCGTTGTCATTTATTCAGTCAAGAAGGTATTGCTGTACAATCAGACTTCACTCAGAGAATTATATTTATGGAAAAGAAATTGTCATCTTTTTGCTTAATGTTCCACATACAATGGGAACATTGCCGTTGGATTGGGTGTTTTAGACTACACAAATCATTTATTTTGAAACTATTTGGTTGGAACGATATTTTAAAAGAGGGTATATAATGGAAGTGTCGTGGCCGAGCGGTTAAGGGCACCGAATTCAAACACTGGCATTTCTGATCAGCAGAGTGTGGGTTCGAATCCCCAGCCGTGACACTTGTGTCCTTAAAGCCATTGGACCCTTTCTGTAAACAGTATTGTCCAAGGCCCACACTTTGTGTACCACAACTTCTATATCAAGTAACAAACCTGTGAAAACAACGGAAAAACCCATCCTTGTTTCCGCGGGTTTCGCCGTGTCATGACATGTGTTTAAAATAAATCCGTAATTTTCGTTAACGAGAATTTATATTGTTTTGCTGTTTTCTCAAAAAGTAAAGCATTTCATGGAATAATATTTCAAGAGAAGTCTTTCACCATTACCTTCTGTAAACCCTGTAAGTTATTTGTAAATCTGTGAACTTTTATTTTTTTTCTGAACTGAAAGGGTCCAATGGCTTTAAGCAAGATACTTCTACCAGTGTTTCGTCCTTCGGATGGGGCGTAAAGCCATTGGTCCCATGTGTTGTGTAACGCATGTAAAAGAACCCAGTGCACTTTTCGAACAGCGCCTTGAGTACCTTGTTTGGTAGATACGTGCGCTTTACAAGACTTCGATATTGTTATCAATATTATAATGATGATTCATATAAAAATATTCCTTGAAGTTGTACAGTTTTTGTATAACTTCATGACAGGCCATGTAAGAAAATGGTATTTGACAATTACATTTACAGTACATCCAACATACATGTAGTTGCAAAAACATTTCCACAATAAGAGAGATTTTCACATTTGTTCATCGAGACATGGAAAGATCGGTTGATTTTCAGGGAACACTTTTGCGGAATCAGGGAGAGTTGGCGGTTCTGGTACAAACAACTATGCCAGATTACTTGGTCAATTATTCTTGTGTTTTTAGCAGTTCTTTTTAGAATGGAAAAGTCTGTGCTGTTTTGTGTTTTACAACTCGCTGTGTAAAAACTTTAATTTCAAGCAAAAACTGTGACTTCAGTCAGATAAATCTCTTTTAATTCTGTTGAGTATTGAACAATACTTACTCATAATACAAAATGGGGTCAATCTTCTCTCACGTGTTTGTTCAAATAAAAACAGTTCAGTGTACCCTTTTCTCATTTTGCTGTTGGTCCTTAAAAAGTTGTTGGGTCCAGTAAACATGCCGAACTACATACATGTACAAGCCCCTGCTGTCTGGTGGATTTGTTTCCAAAATGAGCGCCCTGGCAAATGTTGCAGGATCGTAATTTATTATACAAAATAAATGAACAGACTCCAATTGCTGCTATCAAATGAACCAAAGCAGACATGTCAAACCGCCTCAATTAAAAAATAGACTCTTTTTTTTTTTTTTTTTTTTTTTACATATGTTGGGAATAAACACTGACAGCCCAGTTATGGTGTTAAGGTGGGATTTCTGGGTCAATATTAAAGGAACACGTTGACTTGGATTGGTCGAGTTGGTCTTTGAAAAGCGTTTGTAACCATTTGTTATTAAATGCATATGGGTAGAAAGATGTTGTAAAAGTAGAATACAATGATCTACACAAATATGCCTCGAAATTGCACGGTTTTCTTTTTACCTCGTCGACTAACACGGTCGGCCATTTATTTATGTGAGTCAAATTTTTGACTCCCATAAATGGCCGATCGTGTTAGTTCGCAATATAAATGGAAAACCGTGCAATTTTGAGTGATACTTGTGTGGATCATTATATTCTAGCTTTAAAACATCTTTCTAACCATATGCATTTCATAACAAATGGTTTCAAATGCTTTTTGTAGACCAACTCGTCTGATCCAAGGCAACGTGTTCCTTTAATGTCTTACCAGGATATTTATGAGGTTGATAAATGTAAAGCCTACAAGGTCGCATTTGATTTACTTTATTGTTTTTTAACACAGTGAAGTACATGTAGCACAATCGAAATGCATTTTATGTGTAGTTTATGACACCATCATCATATGTGGTTGGGCTTTAGTTTACTCAGTCAAGTTAAAGGGGCTACAAACAGCTTGTACCAATATGTCCAAAGCGGCCCATAACGCCGCAGAATTTGACCTCTTTAAACTCAAACCAGAGGGTCAAAGTATAAGTATCGGACCGCATTTTCAAATTTTCCCATCATAACACAGAATCTACAATTCTGAAACTAAACCATGTGTTTCCGTTTCATATAATTTTTCCAAACTTGTTTTCCCAGGTAAAACCAAGCCAAAAATCTCTAAGATTAGCAATGTCTGGGCGTACGGTGATGGATAAACAGAAGTGAAGGGTCCCTAATAGATAAGGCAAATCGTCCTCTATGCTCGTTACCAACTAAAGAGGTTTGTGATTTCAATCATAGTTTTTCTGTTTAAATAATTCTGTTGACATTTGCTATCAACAGCAAAATATTTAAACATTTGAAGGCACTTAAATTTACATGCACTGTCTTGAATTAAACGATTTCCCTTGTGGTTTATAGTTTGAATTAAAAAATTGTACAAATTGAACCGCGTTTAAATTGTTCTGATGTTTCGGTCTGTTTGAAAACTGAATAGCAGCAGATTGAAAATGGCGGGAACCATGTGACTTATTTTGCAACAACTAAAAAATAATGTAAGCCTATTGGTACACCAAAAATTCTAGCTGGTTTATCTATGAATGTGTACATCTATAGAGGTTTAGCTTTGAATTCACATGTTTCTTTCTAAAAATGAGTATATCTTAATAATGTTCACCAAGAACAAATTCAATGTACTTTACAATTTGTGAATTGGTTCCACGGGTTACAACTCCGCCCTGTGAGCAATTACCCGCTCCAAAGAGAGATATCGACAAGAACTCATTTTCAGTTTTTTTAATTAACTACCACCATGACCACTTATCACTGGCATTCAACACATCAGAAAGCCTATTACTTTCTGGAAACTATAAATACAAAAAAAAAATCTACCACAAATCAGACCCAGAATCTTTTCAGCGATTATGTGCATCCAGAAAAAACAACAACATTGTAAACAAAATTGAAAGTTGGCTTTCAGTTCTTAAAATGAACTTGACCTACCTTGGCATTCATTGACCTCTAATGAGGTGGCAGGTTTCCATGGCGCGTCGTTGTAGAATGGTAAACACTCATTGCAGTCTACACCAGCGGTGAAATGTTCACAGCGACATACCAAGCGCACACCACTGTCTGGATTGGTGCTGTTGATACACTCACTGGCGTGGCCGTTGCATTTACACCTAGAAGGTAACGCAGAAATGAAACTCAGCCTTCGAGAAAGACTCTGCTAGGGTCAAAAACGTCGGGCCATTATTAACTATTTTTTTGCATTTATACTACAGGTCCTTTTGGTTGGTAATCAGTTTGCAACAGCTCAAACTATATTCTCAGAAATCATTCTCAATTGGATGTTTTTCATGGTGAAGCAATTTTTTTTGTTTTTTTTTTCCCTTCATTCAAATTGATATTACCATTATAGGTATTAACATTTATAGGCTGGGAGGACAAAGTAGTCCGGTACCTTTTTTGGTTGACTCAAACTGGATCTTAATTTGATCTTTTTCAAAGTGAAGCCATTTTTTTGTTCCTTGTTATTTTAGGCATAGTAGTTTGGTACCTTTCTGGTATGTTGAGATTCGGGTATATTGCTGCTAGTGAACACTAGGAACACAGCAACCATGGAAGTACGATACCATTGTCTATTAATGAAAAACCAATACTCCAAAACCCCAAATCATTTCAAATGGATCTTTTAATTCCAAATATTTAGCTCTGCGTACCTGTAAAAAAAATAATGATCACTTTGGGATGCCCAATTGGCTTTAAGATCTGTCCAACTTCCACTCAACCAAATAGGTCATAACCCGAGTTGACATCCCAATTTGTCCATGTTAATGTAGACTCTACATACTTGTTTCTAAAACAAAACCAAATTTCTGTTTTAAACTAATTGTTTTCAATTTTAATATTTGTTCTAAAAAACTTAATGATATTAACCATGTATGATTACAACTGAATGGTCTCATAAGAGTTAAAGTCAGGTGCTTTAATGCAAAGGGGATCTGCATGTCATTGCGTGTACATAGGGTTTCAGACTGAGACTGAAACTTACCTGCCACCGATGGAGAAGTCTGAGATAGCGTAGTAGTAGGAACGCAGTACGTCTGGTACCTCGAATACCTCATCACCAAATGTGTTCAATCTGGTTAGCATGACCAGGATGTCTGTAGCGGTTACCCATTCCTGATAACGAGATGGAAAATGAATATTCATCAATCAGTTGTGATGTCAGTGTGATGTCTACTTGTGCTTTGCATGTATTGTGGTGGAGGAATGACGACACAGATCGGCTAACTGTAATTTAAAGACGATCTGACCAGTGAACCCATTCCTGATCCAAACTGACGCAAAACACGAAATGTGCGCATACCAGCAGGCAGAAGATTTTGTTTCACCGTGATGCCTGGGGACACACTGTCTAGCTAAAGACTTTGAGAGAACCTCAAAAGTAGGAACGGTAAAGCATTCTAAATGGATCAAATCTGTATTCCAGCCCATGCTCCTTGACCGACAAAATGTCTTTCGGAACATTCAAAATAATAATGACCAAATTTACTTGTGTAGGATTGCTCCCATAGTTCGGCACAAGGGTGCGGTGCAGTGAAACATTCTGGCAGTCCAATAGATTGCAAGCTTGTTCCCACAGGAGTGTTCTTTGGTGCATGGGGTGCTCCTTTGGTCCTTATTAGTCGAAAAGTAGAACCTGGGGGGTGGGGGATACCGATACATAAGTTCTCTAAAGTTCACTGATTAGTCAACAAAAAGAATGATGAAGCTTACCTGTAAAACCTCACTATCATCAAAACTGTATGCGCTTGGTCTACCCTCGAGGGTTCCAAAGGCTATATTTCCACCAGTCAGTGGAGAGATATCGCTGAAATCATCTGAGCACAGCGCCCTCGTCTCTTCCGATACAGGCGCAAACGTTGAGACTGGTACCTTGTACGTCTGTTGACAGGAACCACTGTAGTACTGATATGGGATCCAGGGACCGTCCTGCGTTGTGCGCTTGTAGATGGCAAAGCTCTCTGGGCGTGCAGAGTAGAACTTTAGTCGAATGTATGTAATGGAAAATGCCTTACCTGTAGAAGAGACAAATATTTATAAATACATTAAGACTAGAGTTCAAAAGGACAGTACATCTAATTGCAATCTGAAGATAAACCGACTTTGCATTTTCAAAACTACTCAACTGAAGACGGTGCCAGAGGCAACAATATCAGCATTTTTGTAACATTGCACGGAATAGATCGCACCAAACAACAATAAACTTTACCACAAAAAGGGTTTACCTTTATTGATCAAATCAACCTGTTTTTGAAAGTTACGACATCATTGATGGGGGAGGGCTATAAACTTTTTTTTATTTTAAAAACCCTTTCCAACTTGGAAGAGCCCATTACGTGAAATAGCATTGCGCGACTAACTTACGGTTCTTTATGCGGAGTGGGTCACTAATATCTTTGAAAATGTTATCATACAACGTCATTACATTAATCAACTTCTATCCTCCAATGATTAACAAGTCCTAAGTTTACCCTCAATGTTAAACCAAGTTGATCTAACAGATGAAGTCATAGCCCCCTCTTGGGGTAAACTATTGCCAACTCAATTCCTTGGTCTCTCATTCATCAAGCTCATGGTTGCAAGACCACAGGCCTGGTGCGATGGTATGCTTGCACTTGCCCCTTGTGTACACAGTGCAAGAAGGACCTCCTCACCTCTTTAATCCATGGCAGTGTGGACATGCCATGGATTAAGGACTGTCATGGAAATCAAGGGTTTGGGTACTTTTTGTACAACACAAACACGCAAAAGTCCACAGATTAACATAAACTCTACACAATTTAAAGATAATTGATGATAGAAATCTTCCCTTAAAATATATCTTGCTGAGGTGCTGCAGTTTTTGCAAAATGAGTAAAACAAAATCAGGCAAATAATGAAGCTGAAACTTCTGCAGTAAAAATATGATGTACAGAAGGTATCAAACCCTTTAAGGAATGCAAAAAAGACCACTGTACTGTTTATGAAAATGTATACTGTCTGATAACCGGTCAAAACAATACAAAACAAATCATCTTGTGTTTGAAAGTATCCAAGATGGAAAGTATTCCTGTTAATGATTGAGACTGGTATAAACTTGACTATCATCCAGTTTAAGCCGGCCTCAGATCGACCTACAATTTTCTTGGGCCCGCAACAAGCCGTTAGCAACGCACAGACAAAAAGATGCTCAGGTCACAAAGACTGAGAAATCGTGCGCCTGCGATTGGTTCCCGACTTTCGGGATCACGACATATAAGTTGAAATTGTTCTACCCTTGCGACTGTTCATTTTTTGAGGGGCAACTGTTTCCGATTGTCTTAAAATCATCGCAGTTACGCTCAGGTCGCCGACTGAAAAGTTCCCGATGGTCTTAGCTCAGGTGCAGTGTGATCCTGAAAAGTCAGTTGCCGACTGTTTTTGTTGATGCAAGGTCGATCTGAGGCCACTTCAACATATACAGATGAAAAATAATCGTTACAGGTTTTTTTTGAATGGCATTATGTTTTAACTCTAGCAGAGTCTTTCTCAAAGGCATTTTTTTGTGGGCAGTTTGTGACACCTACTTATATTTTTTCATAACCAATTCATAAAATTCTCTACTGATTAACAATCTGTGTACATTTATTAGGCTTTCGTACCATTGTGCCATACACATTCATTCAGAATTGTGTATGGGTGTTCACCGTCTCTTTCCTAACTATGCAAAAGCTTGCCTGAATCATGTGACATAATAACTGTCTCTATAGTCTGATGAATTCAATCTTAAGTGGTAACTTGTGATTAGGCACGTCATGGTACCAGACAATATTCAAATCTAACACACAAATGGCTTATTGGAAAACAGACTAAAGTAGGAAGAATATCAGAAGTGTGTTTTGGCGACCCCAACCAAAGCCCAACCAGGTCCACATGTCGGTTACCGGTTGGTCTGATCAGCACCGTCACTGCGCTTAACCGAACACGCGAAAACGCTCAACCGATCACCAATGTTTCTGGTTGGGGTTGCCAAAACGCACTACGTGCCTGCCACCATCATCCCGACCTAAGCTTTATGTCCTGACAGACTTGGTGGTGATTCCCCGGGGGCTATCAAGCCAACAATACAGCTGGTCAGACTGACCACAAGACCACCTTGACCAATGGGTCTGATGACAGAGTGACCCTATAGGGACACAAATAGTAACACATGGGCAGTGGACCTACTGCTGAGATACACAAAGTACAGTGTGTAGGTCTAGATACAAATGCAGATCGCTTACAATTTAGCGAAAAAACCTGAACTTCAACTTGATTAGAACAAATCTCAAACCACTTGACGCCGAGAATTCTTAAACTTTTTCGTTCGGATCCATGAAATTAGTTTTTAGAATTTCATGAATATTTCTTCTTTTTTTTTTTTTCTTTTCGTTGATGCAATACAACCGTAACTTGACCATGTGAAGACAACAAAAGATCTGATAAAATGTGAACAATATTTCTTTTTAATTGATTTGGGGTTGAACAAAGAAATTTTGCTACAGGAGGATTTAAACCCAAATATTGTGCCAAGCCGTCTTTTTCTCTTTTAGTAGAATGAAAAATACTTCTTATATTAAAAATAAACTCCATGTATAATGGAACAGACTCAAGTACCACAGAATCTCTAGCCACAACCACCATCGACTAATTTGTGCACGCATACATTAAAAAGTTAATTCTTCGACTGTGCAGTCGAAGTATATAGGCCTATATGGGTAAAACCAAATTTAATATTCTGTATCCCCCTGCAAATTTACATCTATTAAATCTATGCATAATAATAGAAATCTTTGACATATGTGTACTGAAAAGCCACCACTACCTGGTGAGGGAACTAGCCTACCTTACCCCATACAATTACTAACTGGTACCAGACAAGAGGAAATGATCAAGGCCTCCGTAGCCACTGGGTTTCCTAAACATATGCTGTGACCCCAAAAGTGACTCCATGGATTGTACACCTCTTAGGAAAATAAACAGGCATGTTTCACAGGAAATGCTATAAATTGATTTGTATTTGATTTTGATTTGTTATCCTCGTCTTTCCCCAGAAGATGATCAGAGCATACTGATTGAAACATCGAGTTGAAATAAACAGTTTTCTCTTTTCTCTTTGGGCATGTACCAAAGCAACTTATTTGACATTGAGAAATGTCACCACACTTTGGACTGACAGGCTAGGTGCAGAGCCCACTTGACCTCTGACCTTGTACTTGACCTATGACCTCTCAATCTACATCAAGGTAATGAACCAGAAGATGTCAAAGTCCTGAGAAGTGAAACACATTGGTGATCTGTCAGAAACAGACCCAGGCATTGAACCAAAAGCACTTCACAAAACATTCTGAAAACCTTGATTCAATTCAGCAAGCCTCAACCACACATACACAAATTTGGGTCCAGAATTGCCCCCCCCCCCCCAGTTTAAAAAAAATCTTACTCATTTTTCAATCGATCAAATCCATATGAAAGTGGGGAAAAATACAATTCTCCATGCCTTGAACTTCGCTCTTGAAGGGGCACAGCGATTTACCTCTGGTATTGTTATATGAGGAAATTGTATTGGAACTTCGCAAAGGGTATCGCAGCAAAAGCACAGGGCACCACGGCAATTGCTGTGGGTGCCGTGGGTTATTTTGAGGCCAGATTCTCTCAACATCACAATAAAACCGTGTAAAATGCCATTTAATGTGATACCCTTATAGAGTGAAATTTGAAACTTGGCGTCATTGGATATCAATAACAAATGGGTCTGTACATTCCAAAGACTAAGAGGAGTTATTGCATCAGTCAAAAGGTCAAATTCAATGCCTTTTTGATTGAATATCACCAAACTCAAGACTAGTGCTGCTAATTCAGGCACAAAAGTTTTCATGCATAAAAATGTACAAACCCATATATTTGGAATGTGAGATCATTGGATGTTTTAGGATGAACCTAACTTCCCAATATTGATGTTTGTGTAAGGTTTGAAAGGGCCATTTCAAATCTTTTTCTTTTTGTAATTTTGAGAATAAGATGTTAAATCTTATATTTAAAAGAAATAAACAAACTAAAAAGCAGATCAAAATTGAAAAAAATTGTTTTTGCCTAAAGTATCAGACACAATTTGCTCGTACCTTACACAATTTACAACAACGGCCTTCAATTCACTCATATTGGACAGATAGGCTAGCTTGTGCATGAGGAAAGCCATAAAAGGAAAACCGATTTCTTGGGAGCATGGTAAGTCGTGGCTGAGTGGTCAAACGGGTCTGTCTCAAGCTACGTTGGTCCTATGTATTGTGTAATGGACAGAAAAGAACCCAGTACACTTATTCTTAAGAGAAGGGGTTTGCCCCAGTGGGCTGCATTTTAAGTTTGCACCACCGTCCACAGCACCTTTTACAACGTTACAAGGTTATACATGTACATGTATACATACTTGTAAAATGGGTCTTGAATCCAACAAATACCTCTGCATATCTGTAAAAATCAATGCTTTTGGATGCCCTTTAGATGTGAAAAGCATATCAACCGAGTACTATAAGTGCTACGTTTTGGCTGAAACTACTAACCATTCACACAGTAACAGAACAAACTTGGGCTTTAAAATTCAGTGTTCATGTCGGGAGAAAATAGTGAAACAACATGCAAAATGTGTGAATAGCACAATTACTGTATAAGAACTGAGTAGTATTATTTCTCTGTTTTGACTGAAACTACATTACTACTCATTAGGGATTGATTTCTAGTAGACAAGTAGAAACCGCACAGAGAAACTGAAACAAATGACTCTGCTTGACAGCGTAGTCAGGTACTCCATCATTCCATTACCAACTCTCACTATGACAAATACCTCACGTAGGTGTATGATTAGTTTGTCATCTTACAACATCTTGCCAGCAAACATTTTGTATTAAAGAGACTAGCCACCATTGGTAATTGTCAAAGACCAGTCTTCTCACTTGGTGTATCTCAACATATGCATAAAATAACAAACCTGTGAAAATTTGAACTCACTTGGTTGCAAGATAATAATGCAAGAAAAGAAAAAAAACCTTGTCAAACGAAGTTGTGTGCTTTCAGATGCTTGATTTCGAAACCTCAAAATCTAATTCTGAGGACTCAAAATCAAATTCAATCAAAATTACTTCTTTCTCAAAAACTACGTTACTTCAGAAAGAGACGTTTCTTTTAAGCCCATTAATCAACACACAAGACTTGCAGCTGGCTGTCCTTTTGGAGGACAAAGCAATTATGCCATGAGAATGTTGTATAGTAGGCCATGATGTAGCGCACTTGTCAGTTCTGGATTATTATGTATCAAATTTCAAAACATCTATCAACAATACATGGTCACATACAAATTTCTTACAATACATGGTCATTATATTCTTACAATTTCACAAACAATGAGAATCTAACAGACAAAATATTACTAAGTTTTTCTGAAAGTAACCAAACTCAAGATAAGTTTATATTGAAGTACATGTATTTGAAAACAGGATTTATTTGTCTATTATGTAGGGCCCTACGTGTAAATGTATGTTAGACTAAACTTATTAGAAAATAAAAAAGGCTTGCATTCAAGTGGTTGCGACAAAATTTATCTGGGGGTTTTTTTCCCCACAAAATGTACCCGTTTTTTTTTTCTTGATGCTTTTATCATAGGCCATCACACTGGGCTTCTGTGAGTTTATGTTTAGATTGGATAAAGCCAATTTTAATTTATTTCAATTTCTTATTTTTTTTATATATTTTTTTTTTTTCAGGGGGGGTGAACGTTTGACCAAAGTCACACCTTTATCTGAGGTGTAGTGTGACTGGTATACTCAAACTTTCAATGGCTAAACCTTAAACCCAAAAAGAAATATAGATGTTGGCAAATTTCATGAGCCTGTGAGACTTTTACGTTGTCTTTTAATATTGGGAAATTTACAATTGGTTGACAAGAAATGGTATGGTAGACAACATGCCAGTTGAGGATAACCAAATCTCTATTGAAAAAGTGCAGACATCTTTAGTGGAAGCAAGGTTGACAGTTTTGAAGTTGTCCACCACATGAACCTATTTGACAGTTTATGAATGGCTTTGTGGCTTTGTGGCTTGCATCAGGGTATTATGTGGTTCAGAACTATACACATGGCAGTCATAAAAGTTGAATACTGTACTTTTCGTCAATTTATCTTGGACATGGTCCAATGCTAGGATACAACCAATGGATTTAGGATTTCCTGCCTCTGATGAAACTTACATGCATTTGCACCATTAAATGCAAAAAAATACAGTTTCTAGGAACAAGCTTCCTTCCGACATTGTGTTATTTTCTAATACGTTATTTTATGTTCGCTTCTGGCATTTTTGCAACAACAAATCAAGTTAAAAACATATATGTCTGTTACTAAAGTTTGATCAAAAACTTCAAGGTTTGAAACATTGTGACAGTTTACAACTTCTTGAAACTCAGTTTCTTTAAGTTATAAAATGTTCAATAAACCAGATTACATTTTCTAGCAATTTTGACACAAGCTTGGGTTTTGTTAAAGGGGTTGTGTTGTCATGATCAAACAGGCATGTTGCTGTACATGGAGTTAGGCCAAATAAAAAAAATACCAGTTGATCGTCCCCACCCGTATCCTGTTTGGGGGCCGCATCTTTTTTTAACTATTTGTTATTTTTAGATTTTTGTGGGGGGAAAAAAAAAATATATATTCTGAATCTAACGTGATGCTCTCGAACATGTGTACATCTACATGATCTACATCTACTCATCTACTTGTCAAAGCCTATTCAGTGTAACCGTCTGTTTCATAAAACATACTAGCAAATCTTTTTTACAAATCCGACCCTGTTAATACTAATACACTGTGATAACACAGGTCCTCATGCAACAAATAGGTATAATAGGTATACAATAAGTTTGCAATGGGTTCAAACTGAAGAATTGGTGGCCTGTTTGATTTGAAATACTAAGCGGCCATCTTGAAAATAAAATATAGTAAATAGTAAAATAGTAACCCTCATCCTCCGTTTTTTTTTTTAATCCGGACGATCAACTGGTATTTTTTTTTATTTGGCCTTATGAACCCTCACCAGATTACTGCACATGTGCACCATCCCTCCGTATCATCAACACACATATGGAGAGCGGCCACACACCTAAGTGATAGTTCATAATTCCATGTACACAGCCACATGACATGACACAGCCCCTTTAAACACAGCCCCTTTAAACATTTCAAACTTTTCATTAAATCAAAACAGCATGTCTCATTGTAGAATTCCGTACAAATTAGGGGTATTAATTATCAGGCTTTTTAATCAACCTACAACTCTACACTTGGGAAAAGTACCACAGGTTGGGCTACTAGCCACAGCAATGTCTATCAAACCACCAACACGAAACTCAGAGTTCACAAATCACAAGGCTCTGATTATAACCATGGAGTCTTCAATGCATGGCCTTGGCTGGTGTTTGCAATAATGAGAGTTGCCTTGGGCCAAATAATTTTTAATAATTGTTGTGTGGTGTGTTTTTTTTAAACAAGAAAATTTGACAGGGAGGAAGTTTAGTTGTCATTGCTGCATGAACACCGGTGTATTGTAGTTCAGCCTACAATGTTTGTACATTTCGTCAAGTTTTTCACAAACCTACAAATGTGTCAAAAATTAGTTTTTGTACACATTCTTGACATAGGCCTACTCATTGCCGTTTACATTTTCACAAGTTTCAGGACCTAACAAGTAATTCATTGTTTTTGTAATGACGCAAATTCAAATCATGACACTTGTTTTACCATTTTGTGTTTTCACAAGGTGACCAAATAAGATTCACAACTTTATACAGTGAATCACACAGCGCTGGTACGGTGCCAAACATGCGTGGTATGATATTTGCATTTTCGTGAACCTAAGAATCTATTGTTGACCCGACTGACACCCCTGAACAAAGAAATTGACAAAATAAGACGACCCCCATCATATACGGCTAGATAGCTCAAGTTGCCAGCGCGTTAATCCAGACGACGTTAATCCAGAGGATGCACGTTCAAGTCCCGCTCAAGTAAATTTATCGTTGTCAACACACACAAAAAAACTTTCCCTAGTGGATTATTACTTGACAAAAGATAAAGTTACAGTACCGTAATAATGTTTTCCTATAAGACCATCTTAAAAATGACTTTGACCTGAAGTCACTTTTTCCAGAGTTTTAACTACATCCCAGCAGGCCCTCTTGGCATCCACCTCATACACAATCACTCACTTGAAATCTATCTCATACATACCACCACCCTAACTCCACCAACCCCCCACCCCCAAATAAGCCGTCACTACAAATCCAAACGCTAAACCCAGACTAAGACCTAAGAGTTGAAAAAGCTTGGCACAGTCAAAGGTTTTCATTCATCTGCATCTGACTCCACTTTCATAATTCTGCCAGAGGGAAACTACCTTTTGAACTCTCCCTCAGAAAAAAAAAATCCGTTTCTGAAATACAATCCCCGCTGGAAATAGTTTCAAGATTTTTGTAGAAATGCCACAAATTTAATCTGGTGTGACGATACAATGTGTGAAGGCTTACGATAACAATCTTTCGGGAGAATGCAGAAAGAATGAGTAATGTTAAGCCACTAAACTAATCCAGATGTTTGAAGACTGTGTAAGTTCACAGAAGTTTTAAAGGCTTAGTATACCTTTGGTTTTTGTTGAACCGTTTGATTGCTTTTCTCTTAAAGACACTGGACACTATTGGTAATTGCCAAAGACCAGTCTTTGGTGTATCTCAGCATGGAGCTCAGCATATGCATAAAATAACAAACCTGTGAAAATTTGAGCTCAATTGGTCGTCGAAGTTACGAGATAATAATGAAAGGAAAAAAAACCCTGTCACACGAAGTTGTGTGCTTTCAGATGCTTGATTTCGAGATCTCAAATTCTAAATCTGAGGTCTCAAAATCAATTAGTGGAAAATTACTTATTGATCAAAAATTACGCTACTTCAGAGGGAGCCGTTTCTCACAATGTTTTATACTATCAACCTCTCCCCATTACTCGTCACCAAGTAAGGTTTTATGCTAATAATTATTTTGAACTATTACCACTAATAGTGTCCACTGCCTTTAGTACATGTACAAAAAACAACAACTTTCATTTCAAAAGGTAGTAGCGCTTTAAGATACTGCCGAACAAATAACTTGTGGACAAACAATTTGTGATCTGAGAAAAGTTTCAGGCAAAAACATTTGTCAGATTGAAATGTTTTTGAATCTTTCTCTTTTGAAGGGAAACATTTCTCAAAATGTTATATTATCAACAGCTGCATTGCTTCATACTAGTATGTTTTATGTTCATTAATTTTTGGAGTAAGTACTAAATAATATTTAAAATTTTAAATATTATTATTCTAAGAGTATTGCAAAATAGTATTTTGGAGACACAAAATTACATCAGTATACAGCAACAGGTACATGCATCAACTTATTCCAAGAAATCGTCAAAATAGTGTTTTGGAGTTACAAGAACTACATCAGTATACAGCATCTGGTACATGTCTTAATTTATTCCAAGAAAATGGTGAAAATAGTGTTTCGGATGATTTTTGTCGCCAGTAAAACACCCACTGCTAATCCAAAACCTTAATATATATGCTAAAAAATATGAAACATGAAATCAACAAAATTGATGTAGTTTTTTATCACTGATCAGGATTCCTTGATGATTAAATACCAGCTTGAAATTGAAGGAAAATGACAACAAGTGATCTTTGACAAATTTCATTTAAAATTATTTCAAACAATAAAGAAATTGAGTTAACATGGCATGAGAGTAAACAGATTGTTATTGTAAAAATACAATTATTTGCACAGCTATTCAGACAAATTTGCAGAAAAGACCTGTTCTGTCATCACTCATATTTCGTCATTTGTGTAAGTTTCAATTTGTAGCTACTTTGTTGCAATAACAAAGCTACACTCAACAGATGACTTCAATGTATTGTCATTTTAATCTTTAGTTAGTTTTTCTAAACCATGAGATTTGGGCCAAATTTTTGTATCGCTCATTTCAAAAAATATCAAAAATTTAAATGATAATAATCAAACACATTATAAACAAGTTAAACAGCATTCCTGTTAAAAATGATTTTGCTCAAGTATCTATTAGTTATAAGAGAATATGTTAAATTTGCATTGGGGATAAAGAATATTAATTTTTGTTTTTACCAATACACCGATGTGTGAAAGCATTGTATACTCGGTACTTTCCTGAGTCCTCCGAGTCTATTAGTTGGCAGGTAGAGCGCCCCCGGCACATTAAACTGGAGGCCGTTGGTTCAAATCCAGCTCTAGTAAATTTTTCCATTCAACACCAGCAGATAATTTTATAAAACATACTTCAACACAACAATGCATCCATACATACCGGGACATCCCAAAGGAACACAGAAACACCCTCTTGATATTTCAACTTCTGACCTCTGTGCTTTTATTTCATTCTTTAGACTCGGTTGTTTAGACACCTTGACAGCCAAGGCTAACTTGGTTTTAGTATTAAAGACAGTGGACACTATTGGTAATTGTCGAAGACTAGTCTTCACAGTTGGTGTATCTCAACATATGAATAAAATAACAAACCTGTGAAAATTTCTGCTCACTCGGTCGTCAAAGTTACAAGGTAATAATTAAAGAAAAAACACCATTGTCACACGAAGTTGTGTGCTTTCTGATGCTTGATTTCGAGACCTCAAATTCTAAACTTGAGGTCTCAAAATCAAATTCGTAGAAAAATACTTCTTTCTCAAAATCTACGTCACTTAAGAGGGAGCTGTTTCTCACAATGTTTTATACTATCAACCTCTCCCCATTACGTGTAATCAAGAGAGGTTTTATGATGAAAAATTATTTTGAGTAATTACCAATAGTGTACACTGCCTTTAAAGGTATATTTTTCAAGGCACATACTTAACCTTGTAAAAATTGCATAACTGGTGTTTAGGTTGCCAAACTTCAAGACAGTGGTGTATGAATTACATTTCTCTACTGCTTATAAACTATAGTTTTTTCGTTAATTTTTACTATTGACCCCTTGCATGAC
Organism: Asterias amurensis; assembly: GCF_032118995.1. Taxonomy (NCBI): domain Eukaryota; kingdom Metazoa; phylum Echinodermata; class Asteroidea; order Forcipulatida; family Asteriidae; genus Asterias; species Asterias amurensis. The sequence continues at coordinate 12,680,662 of NC_092662.1, forward strand.
GCTGAACGCACCTCCACACATAGCGCGTCCACCATTTTTAACATTTTGGGAGTCAATTCCGTTGTGTAAATTTTGACTCCCATAATGGTGGACATTCGAACCAATTTCAAGAAAACTGACTCTGGGAATCTACTTTTTGTTTTTTGATTGTCAGTTGATTTTGGTTGTTACAACCAAAAAATAAGGATAATGTTTTAAATGAACACGGTTTTTACCATTTTCTCCCAACTCAAACAAGGGATTAAGTCTAAATTTTATTCACAGGTTTATGACTTCATGAACGTATTTGGTTGATCACAAAAAAACATGAACACTGTCTGAAACTATTTACCGATCTTGTATAATACCTTTAAGTCAGTGACTTGAGGCTGAGGTAAGCTCAGGTTTGGTTATGATGTGCTGGCTAACAGGTGCGTGCCCTCGTCAGAAAGGCCAGCACCCCATGGAGCTGGTAGATATGTACATTATGTATCCATATTATTAAACCAATGTATTGTATTGTTCATCTATAAGCAAGTTCTGGAAGGTGACTATAGTGAATGGAATAGACTTAACCAAAGTCAATCCTCATGTTACTCGAACTGAACGCTGCGTGATTTGATAAGCAGGTTAAAGGCAGTGGACACTATTGGTAATTACTCAAAATATTTATTAGTACAAAACCTTACTTGGTAACGAGTAATGGGGAGAGGTTGGTGATATTAAACACTGTGAGAAACCGCTCCCTCTGAAGTGCCATAGTTTTTGAGAAAGAAGTAATTTTCCACGAATTTGATTTGGAGACCTCAGGTTTAGAACTTGAGGTCTCAAAATCAAGCATCTAAACGCACACAACTTTGTGTGGCAAGGGTGTTTTCTTCTTTCATTATTATCTCGCAACTTTGATGACCGATTGAGCTCAAATTTTCACAGGTTAGTTATTTTATGCATATGTTGAGATACACTAACTGTGAAAGCTAGTCGTTGACAATTACCAATAGTGTCCACTGCCTTTAAGCTTGCAAAGTTATGTCACTTTTTAAGATGGTGGTTAGGTTATGTGACATAAAAGTTTGGAAATGTTTTGCAACCACACAAAAAGTTATTTTTAACAAATCTCCTAGAGTAGTGGTGCCTTATCGATAAATGTTTTTTTGTCAAAGTTAAAATGTCAATTTGATATGAAAATAAATGGCCAATACTAATACAAAATATTTTGTTTAAAGGGAAGGTACATGTTTGGTAATTACTCAAAATAAATATGAACTTAAAAACTGACTTGGTACAAGCATTGGAGAGCTGATGATAGTATAAAACATTGTGGGAAACAACTCCCTCTGAAGTAACATTGTTTTTGAGAAAGAGGTAATTTCTCACTCAAATATTAAAATACTTCTAGCTTCTTTTATTCCTATCTGAAAGCACACAAACTCATCCAAAAAGGGTGTTTTTTCTTTCATCATTTTCTCGCAACTTCGATGACCGATTGAGCCCAAATTTTCACAGGTTTATTATTTTATGCTTATGATGGGATACACCAAGTGAGAACACTGGTCTTTGACAATTACCAAACAGCGTAGCAGGAAAAAAAACTGAGAAATCGCAGGCCTGAGACATCATGTGGATCCAACAGAGCGAAATAAAACCACACCAAAACTTCTTACAGTCTGCAGTTATTTTCCTGTGCTGCAAAAGGAATTTCTCTTTACAATAGTTCACTGATACCTCTTTCAATGAGCCTTGTGTTGTTGAGATCCCAGGAGTTGTGTCCTTCTGAAAATGGGGGTCGATCATTCACCCAACCCAGACCTTGAGGGGGCACCCATGGGGGTTCAGATGGTTCATAAATAGGTACTAGAAAATGGGCTCCAAGTGTTTAGGTGTGCATGCTACATGTCCATAATGTACGTCAGCTATAAATTTCAGAAACATGTCCAGCTAGAAGGTTAGTTTCAACATGGAGCTATAAAATAGAGGTCCATGGTTTCAACATCTGATGTGTATACTATTACCAACAGGTTCAGAAGGCTTTAAAGGCAGTGGACACTATTGGTAATTACTCAAAATAGTTATTACCATAAAATCTTACTTGGTAACGAGTAATGGGAAGACGTTGATAGTATAAAACATTGTGAGAAACGGCTCCCTCTGAAGTGACGTAGTTTTTGAGAAAGAAGTAATTTTCCACGAATTTGATTTTGAGACCTCAAGTTTAACATTTGAGGTCCCAAAATCAAGCATCTGAAAGCACACAACTTCCGTTTGACAAGGGTGTTTTTTTTTTTCATAGTTTTTTGGCAACTCAGACGACCAATCAAGCTCAAATTTTCACAGGTTTGTTATTTTATGCATATGTTGAGATACACCAAGTTAGGAGACTGGTCTTTGACAATTACCAATAGTGTCCAGTGTCTTTAACATTCAACAAGGGTGACCAACCAAGCTCAAATTTTCACAGGTTTGTTATTTTATGCATATGTTGAGATACACCAAGTTAGGAGACTGGTCTTTGATAATTACCAATAGTGTCCAGTGTCTTTAACATTCAACACATACAGAGAAGAACCCAGTCTCAAGCACACTGGAAGATTGGTACAACTGACACTTAGGCCCCTTTCAAACTAGAGCAATTTTGCTTGGGTCCCTTGCTAAATTGTAGCATGGTTGTAAAATTTTACAAATTGTACCTCTTATGAAAGGACAAAATTTTGTTTATACTGTCCAAGTTCTCTAGCAAAATCTTGTCAAACTTTGCTACATTTTACAACCATGCTAAAGTTAAGCAAGGGACCCCACAGTGAAACTGCTGTCGTGCGAAAAGCGCTTTACAAAAAAGGCTTTAGCTGTTGCAAAGACGGTACCAATAATATAGTTTAGTTGCTATGAAAGCTTCATCTTATGCAAATTTTGACACTAAAATCACTGGCTTTAGACCTGTGGTCCAGTATAAAGTTGAAGACCTGACATCTTGTTAGTTCAGTGGGGCTTCATCATCTCTGCGCCAAGAGGAGACCATATTGGGACCATACCAAGACCATACCAACAGTAGGGTTTGCCATTATAGCTTGAAATGAACCCAAACATATCTATTCAAATCATATACATAATTATTCTTTTGTTTCCTCTGAGCGCTTAGAGACTTTCTTTTGGAGACGTTAGGCGTTGTTATTTTTATTATTATTATATGATTCAGACCAAGGGAAAGCTTTATTATAAGCTGACAATTTTGGGGGTACTTAACTGAAAGTAACACACATTTTCCTGTGCAGAAAATATGCAATGTTTTGCTTGTGTATAAGCCTAATTATCTGAGAAGTTTCTGGCGACCCAGTCTCTGTAGAATGTTGTTGCAGAAAGTGAGTGGGATTGGAATGCTACACTATAAGAAAAGTCATGCTCATAATATGTAGGCCTACAGTGTCATTGTAACATTGAAACGTCTATGTCTGTACTTGCCCTGTTGGTCCAACGAACCAAAACCAGGGGATGTAATAAAAACCAGTTTGAAATGACAAGTGTAAACAAGTACGTAGGCTGATTCAAATACCTTTTGGGTTGTTCTTTATTTTATAACACACAATCCAACAACAAAACGCCAATAACAGCATGGTGGTTGGGAAACGAGAAGAAATGTTCAGTTTCAGATACGAGTATGAGAGGAAACCCCCCAATGGGGAAAACCCACGCAATCAGGTAGGGACCGAAAACATGTTCCACATAGTGTGCACCTGGGGGATTCAAACTTGGGTTATACATGTAGAGGTGGAAGGTGAAAAAAGAAACCACTATGCCAACTACAACTAGGCCAACCTTTTTAAGTAGAATGGAATGGATGGTTTCCTCTGTATCTTGATAACGACACATGCTTCAAATACCAGGATAGCGGCACAATACTATCTCCACCACTAACCTGCTTTTAGATACTATTATTATGTGAATGTGTACAAGGAATCGGGCCAGTGCTTTTACCTTCCCTTTATGACTGAACACAATGTGTGCAAACAGTTACCTCTGAGAGTGAATAGGAGGGTCAAAATGCGACCATTGGAAGGCAGACTGCGTATCTCCTACCATGGCCCTTATTATACTCTGGTATAGTTGATACTTTGTTGAGTTTGATGTTGGTACGACAGGCCTTATGTACTGTGGGGTCCATGTGTAGGCCTATATCAAACAGGCAACAAATTTCCTGTTAAAATCTATTTTAGTTTTTGATGGTTTGTTTGTTAGGCTGGACTTTGGATTTGGATATTAAATTCTCAACGCTCTTATTAGAGCAAAGTGAGAAGAGAGACGAAAATAAAGAAATTTCAGTTTTAGATGTGGGCGGAAAAACCCCAGAGAACTACTTCAGGAAAAACCCATGCAGTCAAGTAGGCACTGAAAACCCAATTCACATAGTGCCCCCGGTGGGATTCGAACCAGGGACCCAGAGGTGGAAGGTGAGGCAAGACACCACTACACCAACAAGACCGTGGAGCTTGTAGATCAAAGTTGTTACCAGACAAGACCAGAATCAAAATGAAAACAACTTCCTACACAGGGTTATATATCTGTTTTTCTTTGAACAATCACGATTTTTGTCACTAATTTTCCGTTATAGAGCTATTTATTATTATCTTATTCAATTGAAAAACTCAAGACTGTCGGATTTGTCAGTTCACAAGTATACTGGCCCAGACGTTAAAATCACTGGTAACTGCCTCTCTTAAGTTACACAGGTGCAGGCCGTGGTGCCCCATAAAAATCTTCCCACACATTATAATATCGTTCATAATGGAGTTTCTAACTTTGATTCATTCCAGTAATTGAGAAGGAAAGCACCATATATACAATAGCCATTTTGTTACCCATCATGACAAGGGCGTTAGTTCACGGAGGTAGAAATAGTAGTTCTATCTCCATGGTATAGTTATACCCCCCCCCCCCAATCTAAATAAAAATAATTAACAGATAATAAATTCCCTACGTACAAATTCAGCAGGCCTCCATGTATGAAATGTGATTGCCACAGCCTTGCTTGCCCTTGGCATTAACATTTGAGCCCTTTTGAGCTTTGCGAGAAATATTAAATCTAGCACGCTATGGATTTATCTGGTTGTAATGGCACTCTTGCAGGAACTTGTCATTCCCTTCACTTCACAGTTCTCCAAACTCACTGTAAACATGTGTAGTCCATGTTTACATAAAGTGATTTTGTTTGTATAAAATTTACCGGTTCATTGATTTGGTAAGTGAACGGGATCGCTTGATTGCTTGAGCCTCTTTTCCTTTTTTTTTTACGTCCTACCGTCGTACCGATTTACGTGAAAAGCTTAGCATATCACACCACTTTTCAGAAAAACTGAAAACATGGTGGTCGAATGAGATACAGGGCATGTATAATTTAGAACAACTTTTTCTGTTTTTCTCAAATGAGAATTAACTTGAAGGCCTAATTAACAACATCGAAAAAGGTATTCCACTCTCATCTAAAGAGAGGAGAGTGCATTATTGGTTTTTGGTAGAGCGCATCAATTAAAATCCCACCAAAAAATGTACCGTGCACATTTTTGTGCACAAAATGAAAAATTTGAATTTTTTATGAAGTGTTTTGTCATTGTGGCATTGATACTGTCAAAAGAAAATCACCTGAGAAGCTCAAAAAGGTTCTGTAGGAAAACAACACAGAGGGTGGAGACTTTTTTTTCTTCAGAATATAAACTTGAAGTAGTTAAATCTACCAAACATCCTAGATGTTTTAATTAATAAATGTTTGCAGAGAACAATACTTTCTAAACCTGCATGTGATCCAGCCGCCATGCAATAACTCCTCACATGTTGCAGTCAGACACAACATGTTGTTATCTCTGGCTTGATTCCCATGCCATTAAAGGGTCATCGGAACCCATTTAGGATTCCCTTCTGCTCATATGTCTCCAATATTTCCTGTTCCTTTCCTTGTGTTTTATGGCATGATGAGAAAATAAACGATTGTGGTCAGATTGAAAAAAAATAATATATGAAGGACAGTACACCTTATCCAATTGACCTGGAAAAGTCAATTCCAAAAACTTCTTCCCCACATGGTGGTACAGTAAAGGTGATTTAAATATTTTGTTCTGTATGCTTTGGTGATCAATAGGCTTCAGGCTTGGAGTTTCATGGAAGCAACTAAGGACATTATCTCTGTCAGGCTTGGAATTTCATCTTTTAAGAGGGCACTTCAGGCCATTTTCATTTTGCAATGGGCAATGGAGGTCATGGTCTCAGTGTAATTCCAGGCCTGCTCTATTGCACTTGTTCTGGCCCTGTTGCCCCTTCTAGATATTGATATAAGTGTCCCAGGCCCGATACTTCACGGAGGCAATGAAGGCGACTGCCTCGATGCCCCCTGGTCATTGCCGTGATGCCCTTGAAATGCTCCAGTAAAAATTTACAATTTCCTCATAGGGTGCCCTTTACCAAGGAGAAAACGCCTTGGTGCCCTTGCCCTTTCAAAAACGAAGCATACAGGCCTGGTGTCCTCTTTTTCCACTTTCTAAAGTACTACTATACAAGAGTATTAAAATAAACATTTCCAAGAAAACAATTTTTTCAAGAACACCTGAAGGTGAATGGAGATCAAAGAAAAATCAAGAAATCATGAAAATTGCTAGGAATCCAAAGCCTACAATGCATAAATGTACCATGCTTGTTTTAGTAACTGAACTAGTGTAACTATTTACTTAATGGTTGAAGTACATGCCCCAAGGGCCGCCAAGGTTGTTCATAATCATTCATTGCAGTTTTTCATGTTCACACCTCGCAGGGAAATGTACTCCTAGTTATTGTACAAGGTAACAATGCACAGTGACAAACAGGACTGCTTAAAATAAACACTGTCACATCATATGAACATATTACCACAGTCCACTTATCCATCCCTTTTGTGAATAAATCAAGCAGATGTTGAAAAAGAAAACTCTAGACAGACTTGTAGCAAGTCTAGCCCTTTCGTCCCCCCCCCAGGTTCCTGGGGAGCTTGCCTGTTTAGCCAACAATCCAGCAGGTTTCTGTAACTGATTTCTTTGTATTTATTCATGTTTGGACACTGGGGCTGAGCTCTAAAGCTCCTTATTGTCACCCGAATACAAGGGGTACAATTAGCCGCTCACAATGTGACCATTTACCCATGCACATTCCTGCACCAGACTCGTATGTGGATTGAAAACAAGTCAAAAACAGGGCATGACTCTTGAAATCTTCAGCTACCTCAACAGAATCTTGAGAACTTGTCTACTTGGTTTGCGGTAACACCTTGTGTGTATCTACTTGCCAGGTAGAGTTTGTTCTTAGAGAACTGTCTTGCTTTATTCTACTGCCGCGGAGTAGATAATCGGAGGTTCGGGAGACTTCTCAGTTCTGAAAAGAACTGTCCTGCTTTTTAACTATTAACTTTTTAACTATTAACTTTTTAACTGTTAACTTTTTAACTATTGAGAAGTCTCCCGAACCTCCGATTATCTACTCCGCGGCAGTAGAATAAAGCAAGACAGTTCTCTAAGAACAAACTCTACCTGGCAAGTAGATACACACATGGTGTTACCGCAAACCAAATATGCATTGATACCTCACCATGCAATGCCTCAAATCCTATTTAAGCTAGTAATTGTTCATACAACAATTTCATTTTTTGGGGAAAGCTTCTAGGTGCTTGTCAAACTTCTGGTCATCCTTGAAATCAGTTTCCTCTGGAATTCAATCTGAATCCTCTGTAGTGTAAGTGTTTGATTGCTGAGGAAAAACTGCACCCAAGTCTGATCTTATTTCAAGGGCTAAACAAGCAAGGAACTATAACGAGAAGTCCCATAGATCTACTAAAGCAAAATTTCTACCTTCCACCCGGGTAGTAGTTCAAAAGCTGAACAGTTCTTTTCATAACTGAGAAGTCTCCCAAATTGTGAAAATCTACTCAGTGGTAGTACAATTTATAAGCAACTACAACATAGGGAACTGGATGAAGATGGCGACAAAAGTATCATTGAAGACATACCAACATGTATTTGAGTGCAATGGGGCCACTGATGGGTATAGTTCACACTCCATATGTATATTTCAGGTTTGCACTATGGTCCTTTCTCTATATGCATGTACAAATATTGAATTGCCATACATAACCCATATGAGATGATCTGAAGGGGTCACTCTGGTACCCCGCTACTCCCCAGCAGGGGGCTGATGTCAAATCCTAAGGCAAGAGATCAATGCAATGTACACCGGCTATGACCTTAGCTTGACTCTGTGGAGATGCACCAAGCTGTAGTATCTTTAGATTTGCTGCTACATGTAAACAACTTACTTTGTTTGATTTTGTATAGCAGAGCAAAATGCTACACAAAATTTATCACAAAAATCATAATTTGCTACTCAATAATATTACTAGCACTCAGTGTGCACAAAACTTGTCAGTCTAAATATTGCTATGCAAAAGTGCTGGACGAAATCGTTCTCTGAAGCCTACACATGGTGTTACCACAAACCGAATCGATACCTCACCATGCAATGCCTCAAATCCCACTAACTACATTAATTTCCTCAATGTCCTGAGGTTGAGCACACATCCCTAGTTTCACCCATTAACCAGTTGCCAGATTTAATTTTCCCAAACAACTCCCAGTCTAAATTCCCTAGCAATCTTGAGGACATGTGTGTCGCCATCGCGGCCAGGGCCAGTGCAGCCACAACCCTCCCCGTTCTCAATCTGCTCATCAGCTGTTCTCTCAGGGCACTCGCCCTCAAGTAATAACTTCTACCAACGTCACTACGCCTCGCATTCTTGCCGCAGTGGGTGTGCAGTGGCTGGTCTTTGCATGGCAGGTTTTCTCTTTCCAAGCGGGTTGTTGTATATAATGACAGTGTAATGCGATATTATTTATCGGTTGATAGTACAAACTGTGATTTACTGCACGCAGTGAGGGTCAGACCCAGGTTGTAAAATGTTCACAATATAAACACACATGCTCAATAATGTATTTATGATTCTTTAACTCACAATGTGTTACAATAAGGACTGTTTGTTGTATAAATAAAGGGGCAGGATTATGTGTTTTGAAACAGAGATATTCATGTATTTTTAGCAGGGCTTTTAGCTCAAAAAATTCTCAAGACAGAAGTTTATATACAAGACCAGAATTGAAATGAATAGAAATATGGATGATGGACCTGAAATAATCCTTGAATTCTGACCATAATTAATTTTTAGTTTTGAATGACATCTACCACCTGGATGGATTGTTTCGTGCAATATGTACTTACATGAGAGCTTCTAAATTTGTCACCTCTATGGATATAGATATTCAAAACTTAAATGTAAATTTTTGGATCATGTCAACTACTAGCACTTTTTGTTCAATGTTACATGTACATCTTTAAAGCATGGCTTACAGTAGGGTTTTTAAAGACACTGGACACTATTGGTAATTGTCAAAGACCAGTCTTCTCACTTGGTGTACATCTCAACATATGCATAAAAATAATAAACCTGTGAAAGTTTTAGCTCAATTGGTCGTTGAAATTGCGAGAGATTAATATGGAAGAAACAATGTCCTTGTCGCACGAATTTGTGTGCTTTCAGATGCTTGATTTCGGGACCTCAAAATCTAATTCTGCGGTCTCAAAATCAAATTCAAATATATTTTAGTGGAAAATTACTTCTTTCTCGAAACTACATTACTGTTACCAAGTATTACTGTTACCAAGTAAGCTTTTATGCTAACAATTATTTTGAGTAATTACCAGGTGTCACTGCCTTTAAAAAAACCAAAGATAAACACCAAGAAACAAACATCAAAAACTATAGTTTTTAAAATCCTGTGTAGAACCCTGCACCATGGTCTCATACAGTTACTCATATATAGCTCCCCTATGGCTCATCATGTAGAAATACATACAGCCAGTAGATTCAGAACGCTTGAACCAGCTATTCCTTTCCACTTTGCCTGAACAGGTAATTGTCCAACTTCTATTGTGCCCACAAACCACAGGCAAAAAAAAAGTCATAAATATATCAGGCTTTATCCCAACACAAGGACATGAAAGAGACAGACTAAACAATGAATGCTTACTAAACTGGCATTGTGGTCTCCCACTAGTTCCTGTACTCTTGTCCCCATGAACCCATAGACGGAGGTCAACTGTCAGACAGAATCCCAATGACTTCCAGAATACAGCACAATATTTACACTATGGTCACTCAATTGAAACTATGCTATTCTGAATCTGAATTACACACTCATCCTTCATCAAGGTGCGGTAACACCATAGAATGATAATCTCTAATTGAGTGGGGTGGTTCTGAAAAGAACCGTAGGTTTCAACTCAATGTTTCGATCAGTATGTTCTCATCGTCTTCTGGAGAATTAGAACATAACACGGTGTTACCACAAACCTTACTGGATCGTAATTCCACCATGCAAGTTTCAAATCCTACTCAGACTCATCCTATGATGAACACATTCATAATGACACTATTTGGTTTGGATAAATTTGTGTGTATACACCCAAACCAAACAGTACACTCCTATAGTGTCTGCCATACATTAAAAAGGCTCTTTGAAACTTCACACCCACTTTTTTTTGTAGAGAAGACAATGAAGAAACTTCAGTTTTAAACTTGGGAGGAAAACCCCTAGCGAAAACCCATGCAGTCAGGTTTAAGTAGAGACTGAAAAAGGCAATCGGATATCCACATGCAAGGCTCTGGCCAGGGCTCGAACCAGGGTTCACCGAGGTGAAAGGCAGGAACAGAAACCATTGAGCCAACCTGACTCCCCTGACTGTTTTGACTTGCTGTACTTGGTAATCATGGACAGAGGAAAGTAGTTGATGTTTACGTAAGATTCAAAAGTTTGCATGGTGGTAAAACAATCAAGGATCTAAAGTTTATTTTATTATTTTTTTATTTTTTCAGACAAAACTTCAAAAAATGAGAGGATAAAATACAACAAAAGGTAAGCATAGGCAAGCAAAATACAAATCATAATTGTAACCCTTTATAATGGTAACAGTACCATACCTTGTGCTCAACTCTTACAGGGGCACAGGTATTTTGTTCTGGTAAAAGGGGAACCTCTAATCTATGAGGAAAATGTAAATTTGTACAGGAACCTTGCACAGGGCTTCACAGCATTGATAAGCACAGTGCACAACGACAATCATTGTGGGTGCTGTGGGGTATTTAGAGACCTGCAGTACTACTCAGCGTAGTTCTGTCTCTCACCGGTTGTGGTGGATCTGAAACAAACCACTTTAACCACAAACTCAACTTTTTAATCAGAATTCAGTACACACAACAAGAGGGAAAAGGCAGTGTGAACTGACAAGTTCAGTCAAAGTTTCACACTGTCATATACTGCTGCTGATGACAAAAACACACTGACGCTGTCTTTATTGTTACAAATTAAATGTTGTACATGAAATGAAACAAGTGTTGAGTTATGTTGAGTGATGTAACATGTAGGCTACCACAACTTTGGCTTCTGACTGGAACTCCAAACAATGATATGGACAAAATAGGGAGTCCGTCCACATAGGGTTGATAGGTAGCTTAGTGTGCAGGTGGGTGGTTTTCTCAAAGAGTCAATACTATCTCGAGATACTTTTTCACTTAGGACTAACCTTTTAAGGTATACCTCCTAAATAGTCCTTTGACAAGTCCTACATGTAAGTTAGGCCATAGAGTTATTATAAGACCTAGAGGGCGCACTGGTGATGCTGCTTGCACAAACGCGACAGGATCGCAAGATGACACGCACGCCATTCTGTACGCGCGTTGAATATGAAATACACGTTTGAGGTTTTTTTATTGAACGCTCACGCGATGCTGTTTGTTCAACATACAAAATGGCCACACAAACACAAGCTGTGAGATGGCTGTTTTGTCAACTTAGAAAATGGCCGCCTGCGCGCATGCAGGGGCGCATATATAGGCCAGTGCGCCCTCAAGTTCTTATATATAACTCTATGGTTAGGACTATCTTTGTGAAATAGACCCCTGGCACATTAATCCAGATGTCACAACCACCGCTTTAATTCCTGCTACAGTTTATTTGGCTTTGTGCAACCCTTTAGTCAGTTTCCTTGGTGGTTTATTACTTACTATTTGAGGCAGAACAACCATGTCTTCATGCAAAACAGAGTCTGCTTCAAATGTAAGAGGTTGACAATTAATTTGGGACTGGTGAGGGCCTGGAAAGGGGTAGGGGGACGCGCAATCCAAAAAACACAGTTTATAGTCAATGCTGAGGCTTATAAACTGTGGGGGGGGGGGGGGTATTGTGCGTCAAGATTTCCTGCCTTAAACCATGAACTTCACTCTTGAAGGAGCACAGCAGTTTTCCTCTGGTAAAGGGGCACTTCTATGGGGGAAATGAATGGGTGCATTCATTTAGCTTCCCTGGGTCATCCCCGGTGTGTTCGGATAGCTTTTGACGTCATTCCAGGGGCTCACCCAGGTCAGCCCCCAGTGCCCTGCTTGTGGAGTGGGTAAGTTGGGGGCTGGCCCCAGGTAAACGACGTCACTACGAGAGCGGTGAGTGGTTGTTCGTTTAGCTCTTGTCAGGGGCTCCCCCGAGTGAGCAGACCCAGGGAAGCTAAACGAACGCACCATTAGCTTGCATTGGACCCTTGCAGAGGGCACCACAGCAAAAGCACTGGGCACCACTACAATTGCTGTGGGTGCGGTGGTTTTCTTCAAGTACATGTATGATCTACTGAACATGTAGACTACATGCACTATATGTTTACAACTGTCCCATTTTTGGGATCATCAGTGTTGCTTTTGAATGAAACAATTAAATTGGATCCAACCTTTGTTATTTGAAACATCCTTGAGAACGAAAGACAACATTCCCACCATTATGTGCTTTGATAGGCAGGTCACTGTCTATGAATAGAGAGGTATTTCTCTACGATCCATGCTTGCAGGGACTGAACATTTCAGGAGGGGGTAAATAGAAAGCATTAGTGCAGATAATCCCAGTTTCCTGCTTATACAACTGGCATTCAACACAGGCGTTCATTACATCACAACACTGGTATGCTATTCACTGGGGCCCAACCACACCAATCTGGATCAACATGATGCAAGTTGTTTTGTAACTTTTAGGGGACTTATTTAAAACCATCAACAAGATTGGATGGGACATGATTCACTAGACCATGGTAGGTAGAATCATGGAGGATGGATCAGAAAAGATATTTGGACCTTGGAAAAAAAGTAGGGACATTTATTGAGTACAGGGGCTGGCCTAACCATGGAGGTACCTCCATGACCTAACATACGCTCACTAAGTTAATGAACACATGGTGTAGACTATAAGATTTTCAGGCCTTGTTAATAACAATTTTTCCAAGGGCAAACAAATCAGAAGAAAAAAAAACTTATTAAGTAGGAAGAATACCATGCCTGTTTATTGAATAGGAAACATGATTCATTACTTTGATGCAGAGACACGAGGAATTTACAAATTAACTTTTGGTCCCCATACATTAGAAGGAATGGAATGTGAATTAAATGTTTAGCTTGGGCAATTTCTAAGGGACAGATGAGAAAGGAGATTGGACAAGAAAAGTAACTCAACCCAACCCTCCACCCCTCCCTTTGACTACAACGTGTGACATTGCCTGTCAGGTGGCTCAAGAATAGAGACTTTTTAAGCCATTGGTGGAGTCACCTCAGGCAACTTTTCCCTCAACCTTAATGACTTACTGTAGATTGCATATTTTCTTGAGAAAAACATTTTCCTCGACCTCGATGAATTGCCAAAGAGTAAACACTCAAATCAAAAGTAGTTTAGTGACATAGCTATGGGAAGGGGTCTATTATAGAGCTGGTGCTAAGCATCCCATTTCTATGCTCCGTAGAAAGAGCCATTTTGGCAAATTGATAAAATACTGTAGAGCAGATATCATTAATTATACAGGATTGGCAGGAAGTTTAATTGTATTAGTCTGAATGCTTACTGTTGTGAAGTTCATTGTAGAATCATTTTCCCTGTGAAAAATTACCCTCGGAAATGAAGTCAACGTAAAAATAAAAACGCAATCAGCTGATTTTGGTCCATACAACCAAAATCAAGGACAATGAATTTACATGCTAAAAATAATGCACCATGGGTTTTCATCGTTTTCTCCCGACTCTCACAACGGACTTGGCCCACATTTCACAAGTTTTTTTCATTGATCACACAAAAACATAAACACTCTCTGTGACAGTTTTGTCATTTCTACCAATCCTGGAGTCAAATATTTCCAACAAGAAAATGAAACCGCTGGCCATTGGTAAAAACCATACTTTGGTTAATGAGTGCTCTTAAAGACACTGCACATTATTTGGTAATTGTCAAAGACCGGTCTTCTCACTTAGTGTATCTCAACATATGCATAAAATAACAAACCGGTGAAAATTTGAGCTCAATTGGTCGTCGAAGTTGCAAGATAATAATGAAAGAAAAAACACCCTTGTCACACGAAGTTGTGTGCTTTCAGATGCTTGATTTCAAGACCTCCAAATCTAGTTCTGAGGTCTTGAAATCAAATTCATGGTAAAATTACTTCTTTTTTGAAAACTTTATTACTTCAAAGGGAGCCGTTTCTCACAATGTTTTATACTATCACCAGCTCCCCATTAGTCGTTACCAAGTAAGGTTTTATGCTATTAATTATTTTGAGTTATTACCAATAGTGTCCACTGCCTTTAAAGTTACTGCCTGTTAATGTAGTGCAGTCTCACCACATTAACCTGAGGGTCTTGTACTCACACCATGCACAAAAAGTCAATGGAACTACAATCAAAGTTAGCAAACACCTCATGTTTGCACTAGCCCAATAAAATACAATGCCTTTTACCTCCACCCAGGGTCAAATTTGTCAGTGACTGCTATCGTAGAGCAAGTACCGGGTATCATATTTTTAAGGTTCCCATAAAGACAATTCAGAAAACTTGTTCTCATAAAAGTTTCACAAGGAAGAAGTGTATCAAACAAAAACTACCTTATTAATGACACTGGACACTATTGGTAATTATTGTCAAAGACTAGCCTTCACAGTTGGTGTATCTCAACATACGCATAAAATAACAAACCTGTGAAAATTTTAGCTCAATCCGTCGTCGAAGTTGCGAGATAATAATGAAAGAAAAAAACACCCTTGTCCCACAAAGTTGTGTGCTTTCAGATGCTTGATTTCGAGACCTCAAATTCTAAATATGAGGTCTTGAAAAAGTATAAAAATTATGACAATTAAACTTTTTTGTGATGGGCAAGTTATAGCAGTGACCAGTTTAGCTTGTCATTTTACTAGTCCACCAGCTTTTTCAATAGTCCGTTATATTTCAAATGAATAAAGGATGCTTTTCAACACTGAACTAGCCAGCCGGACCACTTGAAGTGAATTCTGACTGTTCCTGATGTGTTTTAACTAGCACTTGGACAGCAGACCACTGTTAAAAGGGAAAACACGGTGAGTCTCAGCTCTTTGAGAAATAATGCACATTGTTCCAGAGGCTGATACATACAGCAGAGGCCGTTTACACTTGCACTGTCCAGGTTTTTCCTGACCGGGGTCCTTAGCAATGTTACAGTATTTGTACAGTTTGGAGTATAGCAGGGTGAGAAAAACAATCTCATTTATCAGATTTACACCTGGCTTTAAAATATAGCGGTGTCCTTCAGACAAGGGAGAACTATCATTTTTGTATTCCTGCAAATTTACAACTGTAGAACAACATTGAAAAGTCTCATCTGTCAATTGTCCAGGATTCTATATTTATAAGACACATAACCCACCCCCTCCTTATACCCTCTTCTGAACCCCAGGCAGCAAACACCAACCTTCGGCCAAACGCTGTTTTTACATCAGATTAAAACCCACTACAGACATCCCCCACCAAACAAAACCAATTCAACAATGAATAAATCCAGCCCAGGCTGAAAAGACCCCAGAGGTACCTTCCAGACCTGCTGTTATGTGCTCTGAATGATTTTTCTTTCTCCCTTAAATTCCACAAAATTTACATAGGTATTATGTCAACTTCCCAAGGAATGGGCCAACACAAAACCACTGATCTCCACAAACAAGACAGGGTGATGGCCTTGCTCTTAATCAATGGGGAAATCTTGTTGTATCTTGGGGTTTGGCATGTATAGGGCTTCAGGTCCTTTTCATTTGGGAGGGTTTTCGCTGAGGAAAAACCAAAAACCGCAGTGTCTGAGTCACCAACAGGTTTTTCATATTTTTTATTTACGCAAAGTTCAACAACTTTGGGATTTTGTTTGTGTTATCATGAAGTGGACCTGCGGTGTTTATCTAGAATCTTGTTTGTTTACTTGCTGGCAATAAAAATATTTTATGGTAGAGTTTTATAATATTTTATTATTCTTTGGGTAGTATTTCATACTGCTTTGCTCTAAATCACATGTGACTAAAACATTTTTCTGTAGGCTTTTTTTTTTTATTCTTGTTAATTTTGGCGTATAATTTTATTTCTGATGTCAATTTACTTAGTAGTGAACTTTCAAACATTGTCATAACCTATTAATTTTAAAAGCATTCTTTCAGCACCCTGCTTATAATTTTTCCATTTTCCTGTCTTTCCCTTTTAATACACACAGGAAATAAAACAACCCCAAGTCCAGCAGATTTGGAAAGATTTAAAGTAATTTGTCAAGAGCTACCTCTCTCATTTATCAAGTTCATTCATATCTGACTCACTTCACTGTCAAGGAATGCCTGCCTTTTAAAGAAGAGTAAGAAATTCTTCAAGGTTATCTAATATGTTCATCAAGACACATCTCCTTCATAACACATGCCTCTGATGCAGGTTAATTTAAAGGGGCGATGCAAGGTAGCTTTGGGAAAAGGTTCATTCATAAATAATACTACTATGTGATGATTTTATTGAAATAGAAGCTTCTGAATTATTGAAATGTTCCGTTTCAGCTTGAACAGCTTGTGGTACACGGTCAGTCACCATGATGATTTAGTGAAACTTTATATTTGTGTATGTTGTTGCATCTCTCATAGTACATCTGTATCAGAATCATAGGGAGACTGCCCTATTGCTTTACAAACGTTGTATTTTATTTATACTGTTTGAAATATTGAGATTACACCAGCTCTTTTCAGAGCCAACGCTCTACCCTAAAGAAATTTACACAGTTGTATCTGCAAGTTTCCTATACCGTAGTCACTTCTTAATTCTGTTTAAATGTTTTAATAGCAGCATAAGTAAGGCCTTTAGCAAATGGGCAAGCTCGTTGATTCTAGTAAGATCTGCTCTAAGACTAGAAAAGCAAAGTTGTGTGTTTGAATCCCAGTAGTAAATCTATGAAATTTTGTTTCTACTTGACTCAGTGAAGTAGTAATAAGTATACAGTAATAAGTGTGTGGTAAAACACAGTAAAGTAAGTTCATTTTGTCAAAATTGTCGCCAGTCAACATTTTTGTTATATTGGAAGGGGAAACGTTATTGGGCAATTGGAACTTACAATGTATGGTTAATACACAAAATGAACTTTACACTGTGTACAGAGAGGGTCGAGGCGCCTTGGTTTTTATAAATTAATACAAGCTTTCTTGATAACCGCTCTCATTCAGTACAATCACGTCATTCAGAAGGGCACTTTGCTGAAAGTGATCTTTGGCCTTCCTGACCAACAAATCAATATGTACCTTTTTCAGGCATTTTATCATCAAGGTAAATAATCACTGTGCATCTAGGAAGAATGTAACAGTCTATGGCCTTGTTGAAAGAGTTGGTTTAACAGGCCGGGAAAACACTCCAGTGAAGCGTGAAATGCACTGTTGCCCATTGCATAGGTAGTATTTGCACTCTGGATATGCTTCAGTTGGTAAATTTTAGCTTTACAAAAAAAAAGCAAGGATGAATTTTTTACTCCAGTGGTGTGACAATGAAATTTTTGTTGTTTCCTGTTTTGGCTACAAATAAAATGCAAATTTTTACCAGAACAGTTTTAACAATCCATTGACCGAGCTGAATAGAAACATTTTTGGGTTTAATTTTAAATTTTAAAGGGTACACTACTACACTAGCCTTGGTTTTCATTTTTAGTTCTTCTTTGCAATGAAAAATTACAACTTTGAGAGAAGTTTCTTTACAGGTAAATCATGCACATCAGCAAGGCTTAATGCTGTTGCAGAGAGCAGGGTTAATCAAAGCTCTTGGTAAATTTCCTTTCAACATTTTTATACATGATCTAGATACATTTAAAATGTTACATTCAAAATGCTGAAAAAGGGGTCAACAAAATTGCAAAATTTTAACCAACACATGGTTTGTCGTATTCCAAAAAACAACTGTGAGATGTGTAGCAAGTGGATAATTGATGGTAATAGCATGAGATAAGCACCATAGTAAAAAAAAAAAATATTCATAAATACCCCAGACAGTTTCTCTACTCATATTGGTGGAGAGCACGTCACGTGGGGGCGTTTAAACGGTTGATAATGACCAGTGTTTATAACCGGCTGGCTTCCGCGTGTCAGGCGTGCAAGATTATCACGCGGACTGCAATTCATAGCTATTAGTATTAGTAACAGCGCGTTATCTACTTCTTAGCGCGTGCGCGTAATCTATTTCTAAGTGCGCGCGTACACACAACCCACGTGCAACAGACTCTTCACAAAGTTTTTGAAAAAAATATTTCAAACCTTGAATTTTTAACTGTCAAAGTGTCTGTAATTGTATTATTATTTTTTTTCGTTTTTTAACAAAAGGGCATTTATGAATGGGAATAAAAGAGTAGTGACTCGTTCTTAAACGTCCGATTAAAACCTTGCAGGAGCGTTGGTGGCGCTAATTCGACCCTGTCGGCTTTAATAAACGGCTGTGTAAGAACTCTTCGCTACCCTTTTATTTCCTTAATTAAATAGTTTGTTTGTTATGTTTTTATTTATCATATTTATAGGCCTAGCACAACAAACAAAAAGCGGAAAAAACACTTTGTGGCACTTGAATTGCCCACAAAGACAAATGATTAAAAATGGTAATATCCTCATACTATATTTATAGACTTCAATTATTGAAGCAGCACTTAAAAAGTTGAAAGGAAGATGCGGAAGAACAAACTTTGACCAACATTTATCCAAACCCCACCCTAACATTACAAAATAAAAATATGATTTAGTGATGTGTTTCTTTTTTAAAAGTATTAAACTAAACAGAAGTACAGGTGGGCAATAAATTCACACTAAAAAAAATGTTTTAAAACCTTACCTAGCGAAATTGTGAGGTTGACAGAATTAGGGAATTGAATTCTTTCCAACATAGTGTCACTCTGCCACCATGTCATCCTCTTTTCCTTATGGTAATCAGTCAAGTAATTCGCCGGGTGGCTTGACTGCTCCGACGAGGCATCGCAGTAAGCACAGGCCCGGGTCGCCCCCGTCACTCCCGTCTGTCTGCAGTACCGCTTCGCCTGGTACTGGCCGCAAGTGTTGGTAGCCTCGGCGTCCAACTCGAAAGCGGCATTCACAAACTCGGGCTGACATCTCTGGGCCCGGCCATTTTCGTCGTAGCAAGGAACAGCAGATTCCTGTGCTAGGACTGCAGTACAGAGATAAGCTAAAAGGAGGAAAACTGGGCGAGGAGTTGTAAAACTTCGCCGGTGAAATCCTGACAAACTCCAAAGTAGTCCTGCCATGTTTGTTACTCTGCATGCACTAAAAAGTCCAACTAAAACTTCAATGGTGAAAATGCATTGACTGCTAAACACAGCCTGGTTCCGTTCCACCTAGCTCATTCAAATCGTACACACAATGCGTTTACCGAGGCGGAAACAAGTCTCCACAGTGGGATCCCCGCTTTTTTGTGGTCTCCACTCAAATGAAACTTTTGCCGTCTGCTGCATGCTGGCGCCTTTTAAATTTATGTACTTTTCAAGTGGAATTTATTTCGTGGACACAATTTTTTAAATTCTTTTGTAAAAATAACATGAACGAATTGATCGCACGCAAAGCTTATGTATCTCTTATTTAGTCTCTGAAATAGGAAGAAAGTCAGTCGCTGACATTACTTTATTCCTATTTATAACTTTTTTATAACTTTTTTCTCAGCCTAATATTATTTAAATTTTTGTTACATAGGGGGAGGGCTGGAGGTGGTTGCTTTTGTAGAAACAAAATATGGAAGTGATATAATAACAGGGCACAAATGATTTTTTTCTTCTTTCGAAAAGCTGTTTTCCAATCGTTGTTAACCCTTTCCTCAAAACATAACCCAATATACTAACCCAATATACTAAGATTCTTATGTGAGGTAATTTAGTTTCGATAGCGTACAAAGCAAAAGAAACCGAGTTGCTTCCTGCAGTGAATTGCTTTTGTAACCACACCACCGTGCCTATTTTTACACCACACCACCCATCATTAAGACTCCAAAGGAAAGCTACAAGTCGGTTTGGATTACAATGGCTACACAATCATACAAAGGAAATTAATACGAGATAATTGTTCCAAGAAATTTCAAGAATTTCACACACCTTCTTCTGGTTTGAATCAAACATTTGGGACCGCTTCTCCAACATGCTCCAACTAAGACTACGACTTTTGAAATGACTGTCTGGCAAAGTATGTTTGAATTGAACTAATTAAACTACATCAAATAATACAATTGGTGTCAATAAGCAAGTGGGAAGAAAATAACAAGTAAATTTTTAAACAAATTAAGTCATAAAGCATTTTTGTTTGTCAATTGAAACCCAAATTTGGACAAAATAAATTAATAAACTGCAGATTAATAAAAGATAAAATAACTTAGACAATGATGCCTGTTACCGCCTCCCCCATTTTAAATCTTTATTTTAGAAATTAAAAATTACCAGAGTAATTATCATTTCATTGTGATAATTTCAATATTTGTAAAACTACTTTTTTTCTTCATTTACACCCACACACCCACAGATCAGGCCTGCATCAGATATATATTATAAACAAAATTGTAAATGGCATTTACATGGGTCTTGTTCAAGAGAAATGTAAGTGGAAAATAGTTTAAATTGACCATGGCAGGGTACAATTTCATTAAGCTGCCAAAGCAGAAATGAATGCTTAAAACTTTCTGCTTAGCAAAATAAGCAGGATATCAGTCAAAAAGTGTAGATGTGGCAAAGTATTTTTTACTGGTAACCTTATTCTGGAAACCATAATTTTGTTGTGCTTAGCTATTTTTGTTTTTGCGCTAAAGCTGCTCTACAAAATTGGGCCCAAAATTCGTAAATTTTACCCTAGTTTCTGTGATGGGGGAATCCATAAATTCCAGGTCTTTACATTTCCTTATTATCCATTATCCATGAAAGTCTCCACACTTGACCACCACACACATGTGCTACATTTCATAAAGCTGTTAAGCAGAAAATATTGCTTAGCAAATGTCTTTGCAAAAAGAAAAATGGGGGGGGGGGGCATTGGTTGCAACAATGTAAACTTAATGGAATTTTGGCTGGTACCAAATTTTTTGCAGAGCATTTTTTTGTTGTGCTAAGGGAAAATTGTATGCTTTAGGAAATTGAGCCCTGACCGTTTTATGGGCTATCATTTTGAACTACAATTTTCTTGGGGACAAAAACACTGGGCAAACTAATTCAGCTACTAATAAATCGAAAATAATTCATTTGGAATTTCAGATGAAAAGTGTTTTTAAGCAATACTGTACTTTATTGTTAAAGAATCACACTACATAACAATAACTGTTCATGGTTTATGTCATTTACTTTTGACAGAACAGAAACAGAAAGGACAGAAAATAAAATAACATAAAATGGGAACTAACATTTTACAGTTCAAACATAACGTCAATACAATTTTGTTGTTATACCGATTTATGATCTGCACAGTACACTCTGTGTTTTTCACATAAATGGGTTTGAACTTTGTGATGTAAGGTGATGTCTCATAATTTTTTTTTAAAGCAAGTACCGCAACAATCAGATACTTTTGTGACGATAGCAGGTGCACACATATATATATACCATTGTTCGAATCAAAGTCGCTGATAACAATGGAATAGAGTTGGTAAGTGGGACTCTAAGTTGAACACCTACTATGGTCTCAGAAGTCGCCCATTTAATTGAGTAATACAGTAGATAATAATGGAAGAAAAAACACCCTTGTCACACAAAGTTGTGTGCTTTCAGATGCTTGATTTTGGTACCTAAAAATCTAATTCCGAGGTTTCAAAATCAAATTCAAACATTTTAGTGGAAGATTACTTCTTCCTCGAAAACTACGTTACTTTATAGGGAGCCATTTTTCACAATGTTTTATACTATCAACAGCTCTTCATTGCTTGTTACCGAGTTAGTTTTTATGCCAACAATTATTTTGAGTAATTACCAATCGTGTCCACTGCCTTTAAGCTGTAGGTTCCACATTACTAGGATTGCCACGTAAAAGAACCCAGAACACTAATCTTGGAAGAATACGAGTTAACCCCTGTGTTTCTGGTACATGTTTCCTCAGGCTTGGCGCTACAGTGATTAAATTCACTACATTACAATAAAATTACATTAGTTTTATTACAAGAAATATACAATAATTACAATAACAAACCCAAAGTATACCTAGGTAGGCCCACTACCATAGAGCTTCTTAAGAAGAAAACACTGCTTATCTATTTCCTGCTTAGCAGAAATGAGCAGGATACCAGCTACAACGGTGTATGTGACCTGATCATTTGGCTGGTAACTATATTCTTGTAAGCATAGTTTTGTTGTGCTTAGATTATTTTAAGTGCTTGAGCAGGTATAAAACAAAATGGGCTCTATTAAGTTTCATCTTTTTGGGTATAAATCAAGGTGAAGTTTACTCAAAGTTTTTGGTAGAACACTAAAGCCCGGTTCATACTTCTTGCGAATGCGAAGCGAATTTGACGTGAATTTGACGCCACAACCCTCCTTTCGCAGCGATATTCGCAAGTGAGTTAAGCAAAGTTGAACTGCTGCGAATAATTTGTTGCGAATTTGTGATGTCAACATTCGTATCGCATTCGCATTCGCAGGAAGTATGAACCGGACTTTAGCCATCCAAGTATACCAGATGCTGTCTCCCATTTCAAAGCACTGACTTTTGGCTTCACATTGACACTGCAAAAACCAGTTATCAGAACTTGTACAATAACAACAAAATTGGTAAGAAAATATTGCACCCAAAAAGTTTTGCTTAGGAAATTGTTTGCAACAAGCTATTTGTACTAATTTTTTGTCAAGCAAGTATATTCATAAACAAAATTTTCTTTTGAAATGGTAAATGAAATCGTAACAATATTTCAAGGAAGTAAGCTTTGTTTCCAACTTTACCATTTACGAACATGAGAACCTTTCATTGCATGGCAGTTTCCTTTACCATCCTCCCCCACCTTGATTCCCTCCTCTGAAGTTGCCTCCTCTCCCGCCTTGGAACCCCCCGAATCCTCGGAATCCCCCACGACCCCCTCCATCACCACCCCTACCTCCCCCAAATCCACTACCACCCTGACCTCCCCTAAATCCACCACCACCTTGACCTCCTCCGAAGCCACTCCCTCCCCCGTATCCACCCCTGAAGCCACCACCACGACCTCCCCCAAATCCAATACCACGACCTCCCCCGAAGCTGCCACCTCGACCTCTGAACCCACCACCACCACCACCGTAACCCGCTCTGAAGCCACCTCTGCTGCCCCCGCGACCTCCCCTGCCTACACCTTCATAACCTGGGGGTCTGCTGAACCGATATCTGGACGGGCCGGATGGACCACTGGGTCTGTAAGGGACAAATGAAAAGAAAATTATCATGTGGTCCAGTGGTTAGACTGCAGGACTTGCAATCACAAGGTTCTGGGTTCGAATCCTTCCAAGCTAACCAATGATTTCACAATGACTAGAATAAGTATTGTCTTCTAGTTATTGGATCACAATTTATTGATTAATGTGCAATTCACAATCATAGGCATTTTAAAACCAAAGTTTATTTAAAGACACTGGACACTATTGGTAATTGTCAAAGACTAGACTTCACAGTTGGTGTATCTCAACATATGCATAAAATTACAAACCTGTGAAACTTTGAGCTCAATCGGTCGTCGAAGTTGCGAGATATTAATGAAAGAAAAAAACACTCTTGTCGCACCATGGTCACACGAAGTTGTGTGCTTTCAGATGCTTGATTTTGAGACCTCAAATTCAAACTATTTTGAGTAATTACCAATAGTGTCCACTGCCTTTAAGAGAGATTGGCTGTTGCCAGATTAGTGTTTATATCCCCTTGTGGGAGTTTGCCGAGTTGCCTTGACGGAAAGATCATCTGAACAAACAAACCACAAGGGTAACTTTCAATTAATTTTGGGAGTACACAAACAAAATTGCCAAGAGCTGGATTTGAACCTGCTACCTCCGGATTCAACTGCTGGTGCTCTACCTAGCCCCATATTTTGGGTAACAGTTAGAGACCATTCAACCTGAGGCTGAGCCCAAGTCGAGGTTTGAGAAAGGCCCCAGGCATCAAGTTCATAATACACCTTGGGAAACGGCAGGAGAGAGATTGGCTTAAGGTCTATTATAAGTTATCATGAAGTGCACTGGAAGAACTGGAAGACGCACTACATTTTTCCGTATTCCACGAGCGCGCATGTTATAACGAATTTATCTTCCAGTCTCACGTTGAAATGCGCAAAGTTTAAAATTTTTAGAACGTTATTTCGCGACAAACAGCATGCACGCCCACAAAGTTTAGAATGTAACTTTTGCACTGTCCGTTTACGCAGCGTAATGCATTGACACTCACAATACACACTTTGCAATAAAAACACTGGAAGTAGTATATAGGTTTTTATACCACCCTTCAGTTCGAGCATCTAATTGGTGGATCAGCGCATACTGGAAGATAAAGGTTATTAATCTGCTGCAAATTGCACATTTTTTTTTTTTTATATGATGTAAGAGCCCCAAGCTCAATTGCATGGCTCTGCTAACCATCAGCAAAGAATCTGTGCTTACGAAATGAGGATATTTTTTGATTACGATAAGCTTATTTCACAGGTTAGCAGGGAACTTCTGCTAGTGCTCTTGCCTAGTCAACGTTATCTGGCATTCTTTGCTTACACAGCTACCTCTGAAATTCAGCGCTTGCCGTGTAAGTAAAGAATGGTGACCGCCCCCGCCAAAAAAAATTTCAAGCAAAGAAGTTTTCTAAATTTTATGACTCACCCTGATTCTTCAAACGACTCTTCTTTGTTGCCTCCGAAGAAGCCCGCCCTTGGTGAGGAGAGCTCGCGTATGATGTTCATCAACGTCTCGTCCTGAGGGGAGGGCGACATGACATTATCCGGGTTGGCAGTCATATTGAAGATGAGGGCTTCGACGGCTGGACGAAGCGCAACGATCTTAGCTGCTGAGGAGTGTGGCATGACCAGCTGGACCCTGTTGGAAGATAAGAAAAATGCTCTTGGGTTATCTCAAATTTAAAAGCATTGTTTATTGACAACTATAGAACTAAAAGTACTTAAAACATCATTTAATTGAAAAGCCTTGTTGATGAATGCGAACAACTTTTAATAGAAAGTTCCGACTTGGTGTCACACAGTTGTTAAGTTGTTAAATCTTCACGGGCAAATCAATAATTTTAGTAACGCACAACAGTGCACTATGCGTAAAAGCTGCATGTGGCACATGGCAACTTTATCAAACTCCTTGCATGATTGGTCGGTAAACCACTCAGCTGCATAGACAAGTTGGTAAGCCAGAAAGCAAGTTGCGCACAACCTTGGGTACAACCTCATCAAAAATTCAGATTTTAACAGAAAGACCACCAACTTAGGGTTTAATACCCAAGTTGGTGGAGCAGTAGTTTCTGCACCCAAGTGATACATGTAATAGCTTTATAATCAGTTGGTAGAGTGCAGGCATGTTAATCCGGAGGTCATTGCCGGTTCAAGTTCCACTGTAGTAAATTTTTCTTTGTTCTTTTCGAGCCCAAATCAACTTTATAATCAGTAAAATTTTGATATTTACCAATCCTATAGTTTGTCTTTTATGGAATAAGTATGATAGAAAATTATTAGTTTTCAATGAGTCGATATCTAAAATCCTGCAAATTCTGTCAATGCAAGCACTTTCTGAATTAAGGGGAAATGTTTTGCCAACCATGTCGGTTTGTGTACTCAGTCCCCATATCATCACCAGCCAGGTTCCCGAAAGTGTCGAGTGAGTGGTGACCCCTGGTTTTGACCCTCTAAGTCTCTGGTATTTTGCTAGGCTGTCTGCTGTGAGTCATAAGTGGATGTATTGAGAAGCGTGCATGCATTACTGTCGCATGAGTCATCATTGGAGTGGTTCCCCTGTTTACAAGAGCTACAACCAGACTACAAATCTGGCCTTCTGTGTCTCCCCTGTCTACAGAAACTACAAACGGACTCTACATCACGTAACTTGCATGTTAAAAACTTTCCTTAATACATAGAAAACTTCCCTTAAAGGCACCGGTTACGTTTGGTAATTGTCAAAGACCAGTATTCTCACTTGGTGTATCCCAACAAATGCATCACATAACAAACCTGTGAAAATTTGGACTCAACTGGTCATCAAAATTGCAAGAGAATAATGAAAGAAAAAACACCCTTGTTCAGTTGTTCTACAAATTTGTGTGCTTTCAGATGCATAATAAAAGACTTGAGCTGAAGTCTTTTATTATTTGATTGAGAAATTACCTCTTTCTCAAAACTACATTACTTCAGAGGGAGGGAACCGTTTCTCACAATGTTTTATACCGTCAACAGCTCTCCATTGCTTGATACCAAGTATTAGTTTGTATGCTAACATTTGTTTTGTGTAATTACCATCAGTGTCCAGTGCCTTATGCTATGTTTTTTCTGAAAAATTAGTAAAACTATTAGTTTCCGTCTCACAAGAACAATTGATGTTTGAAAACAGTGAAAACATATAAGTGTGTTTTTCTCGCAAATCCAGTCACCAATTGGGCATGAACTTTCACAGGTTTGTTATCCCATGTATATGTTTGGTCACATCAAGTGTGGATACTGGTCTTTAACAATTACCACAATGTTGTCCGCATGCTTTAAGTAATTTTGTTTTCTGCTTCTGCCCCTGTGATGAATTTGGGCCTCGATCCAGAACATTAAAGGCAGTGGACACGTTTGGTAATTACTCAAAATAATTATCAGCATAAAACCTTTCTTGGTGATGAGTAATAGGGAGAGGTTGATGGTATAAAACATTGTGAGAAACAGCTCCCTCTGAAGTGCCATAGTTTTTGAGAAAGAAGTAATTTTCCACGAATTTTATTTAGAGATCTAGGTCCCGAAATCAACCATCTAAACGCACACAACTTCGTGTGACATGGGTGTTTTTTTCTTTCATTATTATCTCGCAACTTCGATGGCCGGTTGAGCTCAAATTTTCACAGGTTTGTTAATTTATTTATATGTTGAGATACACCAACTGTGAAGGCTAGTCTTTGACAATTACCAATAGTGTGCAGTGCAGTATTGTAGCCAGGGCAATTTTAGCATGTTTAGTGGTGGGCATTTTGATTTGAAAGTTGGCAAAGTCCAGAGACTTTAATGACTTTAGATACAAGCACCGTACATGATTTCTTTAGACTTTCTTTCGTTGATTATTCTTACCAGTCATCAAGTTTAATCATTCCGTCTGAACTCTCCACGGTCCTGGCACCAAACAGCAGCAGCTGTAGCGGAGACACCATGGTCATTCCCTTGGCCGACACCGCACGGGTTCGTATCTATAGACAAGTCAATAGTCTCATGTCATTAAAAGGGTTTGGGTACTTTTTGTGCGACACAAAACACAATATCCCCTGATTTACTTTAAACTTTCACGGTTTGAAGATAATGATAGTACAAAGCTTCCCTTAAAATATTACTTGCTAAGGTGTTGTTGTTTTTGAGAAATTAGTAATACATTCTCACGTCTCATGAGATAACTACAACTTTTTGTCACTCTCCTGAAAACTATCTCTCTGTGATTTTCACATTTTTTCTCAAAATTTAGACGACTAATGAATGTTTTTTTTCTTGCAATTTCATATACAGATTTCACCAACATACCTTCTCGGTGAAGACAAAAAATGGCGACGGGAATGTCTGCTCAAACTTGCTGAAGTTGACCGAGGACTTGTGGATGAGAGCGGACTTGTTCTCAGTGGTCAGCAGCTTGCGTTTCTCTTTGTGGTAGCATACATTGGGGGATAGACCCATGGCCAGTAGACTCACAACAACCTCTAGTTTGACGTCAGGACCGTTGAAGTTGAAAAACTCGGGCTCTGTGCACTCTGCCATTTAAAAAAATTACATCAGTAAATACCTTTGAGAGTTTACGCACTCAGATTAATGACTGGCCGCGGTAGGTCCATTAACAGTGACCAACGACCAACCAGGTCATTACCATGCAATTAACAACCAAATCCTCACACTTTTGTTCCCTAAGTAAAATGTTTAACCCTCCAATACAGTCAGTACATTTATTTATTTACTACATTTTTTTAATCAGTTATCGCCCAAGGCCGGATGACCACTTCAAGGCGAGGGCTACACCGAACTGATTTGGGCTGTTGACCCAAATCAACTGCCACCAGGGACGTGTTGCGACCTACTTCTGGGGCTGAAACAGAGTTACTCTTTTCACAGTCAGTCAGGATGTAGGCATAGGTATCATCCACTCTGACCAAGGTCAGAGATCAAACTACACACCAGTTTTGCATTTTTTTGAGGCAGGTCTCTGGCGTTATTCACAAGCCTCGAAGAACGGCGTCAGACGTTCAGGCTAATTGTTAAGTTGCTTCAGGCCCAAGAACACTGAGGGCGCACTTCACCCGTCATTAATATTTCATATAAACATGTCAGTTAAAGAGTTTACTCACGCTCTGGAAATCCTTCCATGATCAGAATGTCCTTCAGTTGGTTCTAATAGGAAAGTAAAAAATAAATTGTTTGGGATGAACAAAGAAAACATGAATAGAGTGACATTTAAACCTGCAACCACAAGATTTACATGCCATTGCTCTACCAACTGAGCAATAGACGATGTGACCTCTGACATCACTCGAAACCATAATATGATTCGAGCACGTACCGTCGAACAAAACCTTTGTGTTTTGGCAGCCAGCTAGAAAGTACATGCAATCTTACCATGACTACGAGTCTTTTTGCCCTGCAATGACCAGGGCACTAATGTTACATTTGTAAGTCAAAGGAGTGTTATTGGCCCAATGACCAGGGCACTAATGTTACATTTGTAAGTCAAAGGAGTGGTATTAGCCCAATGACAAGGGCACTAATGTTACATTTGTAAGTTAAAGGAGCGTTATTGGCCCAATGACCAGGGCACTAATGTTACATATAGACAATGTGACCTCTGACGTCCCTAAAAAACCATAACATGATTCGCGCGCATACTGCTGGGCAAAACCTTTGTGTTTTGGCATCCAGCTGTAGAGTACGTGCAATCTAACCATGACTACACGTCTTTTTGTCCAGCGAAAAAGACGTGTACAGTGTTTTGTCTACAGAGGGCGGTTTGAATGTAAACATAGGTCACATCGTCATTATAATTTCTTTCGTTATTACTATTATTATTCATAAAAGTGCCAAAATAATCAAATTGGAAACATTTATTGGTTTATTTAATTGGTATTGCTGATTTACCCTGGCTTCATAGATCATGCGTAATGATGTCATCTGCAGCTGCTTCCGGTCGCAGTAATTCATTGCTGCTTCTTCCCCACCGTTAGATCTAAAAAAATATTTATGCAATGAGGTAATGAATTCAGAAAATACACAAAGGAGAAAGCCCCACGCACAATTTACCATCGCCACACCTATAAATTGTTAATATAAATTTCTGGCAATGAAATTAAAGGAACATGATACTTGGATTGCATGATTTTCCTTTAACGTCGCGAAGAAACACGGTCGACCATTTTGTGGGGTCAAAATTTGGACTCCATAAAATGGCCGACCGTGTTAGTTTGCATTGTAAAAGGAAAACCGTGCAACTTCGAGTGATACTTGTGTGGATCATTATATTCTACTTTTAAAATATCTTTCTAACCATATGCATTTCATAACAAATGATTTCACACGCTTTTCAAAGACCAACTCGACCGATCCAAGGCAACGTGTTCCTTTAAGGGATCACTTAAAGGTGCCTTGTAGGCTTAAAGATGTCTGTGTAGAGAAGATGTTGAAGAAACCCTGTGTTTTGTATGTAACGGGGGGGGGGGGCACTATCAGGTAGGGACTCAGGTAGGCTCTTGTTCGAGGTGGGATTTGTATCAGGGTCGACAGAGATTAAAGCAGGGTAAGATGCAACTTGACAAACTTAGAGAGATTAAAGCAGGGTAAGATGCAACTTGAGAAACTTAGAGAGATTAAAGCAGAGCAAGATGCAACTTGAGAAACTTAATCCCCAATCAGCTCTAGGAAGTTGGGGTCTAGCTTTAAAAGCATCTTGTAGATACTGAGCGGTGGTAGACTATATAGAAAGTCTACCCGGCAAGTAGACATACACTTGATGTTAACACAACCAAATATACATCGATACCTCACCATGCAATGCCTCAAATCACATATAAATACCTTTTAACAATTCTTTGCACTGTGAAGTGATTTTACAATGAATCATGGTACATTTCACACAGAGACGTACGTGATATTTTCTCAAGGGATGCTTGTCTTTTCACTGTAGTGTGAAAGGGATATAAATGCCCATTACTTACAATGCCTCCTCCCATTCCTGGAAGCAACCTAATACAGACCCTATACATTTTCTCAAGGAATATATGTCTTTTCACTGTAGTGTGAAAGGGACATAAATACCAACTGCTTACAATGCCTCCTCCCATTCCTGGAAGCGTCCTAATACAGACCCCATACATTTTCTCAAGGAATGTCTGTCTTTCCACTGTAGTGTGAAATGGATTTAAATACAAACTGCTTAAAATATTCTCCTCTCATTCCTAAAACCGTCTAATACAGACCCCATACATTTTCTCAAGGAATATATGTCTTTTTACTGTAGTGTGAAAGGGATTTAAATACTTACAATTCCCCCTTCCCATTCCTGGAAGCAGCCTAGTCGGTCCCATATATTTTCTCAAGGAATGTCTGTCTTTTCAAAGTATGCAAGGGATTTAAATACCCACTTCTTACAATGCCTCCTCCCATTCTGTCAAACAGTCCAGCACAGACCCAATATATTTTCTCAAGGAATGTCTGTTTTTTCTTTATAGTGTGAAAGGGGTTTAGATACCCATTACTTACAATGCCGCCTCCCATTCTTGGAAGCAGCCGAGTACAGCGATCTGGTCACTATGACGGATTCCACCATACGCTTTGTGTGCATTGGTCACTTTGCCCATGTGGGTAACGAAAGGCTCAGAGAACACAGTGCTAGCAGCTATGATGGTCATGGCATCGCCAACACTGCAAACAAACATGAAATCAAGTTGTCAAACACTGTCAATCTGATGGGTCCAAAACTCTTCTTAACTTAAGACCAATCTTAAGACTTACATGTAGGACGAGTTCCAATCCTGCACTCTAGCATGCCGACCGTAAGATTAATCCTAAGTTAGGAAGAGTTACTCGTCCTAACTTGAGATAAGACGAGTCCTAACTCTTTGTGATATCGACGGCTGTATTATTAATTTAACTAAATGGGCAAGCAAGGGACATGAACAAAAACAAACATGAAAACAGAGGTTTGAAATAATCAGAACTAGCGATTGAGTTGTGGTGAATTCCTGAACAGAACCAGTGTTTTATGTATGTTCTGATGGTCTTCAGAAGAAATCCTGCCATACAGGGCCCAATTTCATGGCTCTGCTTACCGTAAGCACAGAATCGGCGCTTATGGAAGCAGGGAATTCTGTGCTTACGGCAAGCCTATTTCACAGGTAAGCGGCGTATTTTGGTGTCTGCGCGTACGTACTCCGCGTAACTAGGCATTCTACGCTCACATGGCGAGTGCAGAAATTCGGAGCTTGCAAGTAAGCAGGGAATCGTGATGTAAGCGAAGAATTCGGCGGTAAGCAGAGCCATGAAATTGGGCCCAGGTGCTTGAAAATTTGTGGTGTGTCGTAGCCTAGCGGTTAAGAGCATGGAACTGAAGCTTTTGTTTTTCTGATCAACAGAGTGTTGGTCGAGTCCCAGTCGTGACATCTGTGTCCTTAAGAAAGACAATTTATGATTGCTTCGTCCTTTGGATGGGATGTAAAGCAGTTGGTCCTTTGTGCTGTGTAACGCACATAAAAGAACCCAGTGCCCTTATCGAAAAAAAAAGGGGTTCGCCCCTTTGTTCCTGGTGTGGTTGGCAGCATATTGCGCTACAGCACATTGTAAACCATTACATGGTGCTACAATGTATGTAAAAGGAGTAGATCTCATAATTCAAACACAGTCGCACTTACATTGCAGGAAAATACTGAGTGTGCGCTTAGAAACAACTGTATTAAGCGCCTAATAAATGTTGTTTATGATTTTTTAACAAAATAGTTAAGTAACTTGCTCAAGGACACAAGTGTCATGACCCAGGAATCAAACCCACACCCTGAATACCTTCAAGGCTTCAGCAAATACTTACAAGAAACAGCATCCTAGGATGATCATCTTGCCTAGCTTGGGTTCCATTGGCATCTTAGCGAGGATCTTCCCTAGTGGAGTAAGCTCCTCATCACCATCCAAAGCATGCATCTCTACAAAGCATCAACAAGAAAATAATGTACACCTTCAGTAATAATCAAAGGTAGACTAATGCTGGTTAATGGGTAATTGTCGAAGACTAGCCTTCACAGTTGGTGTATCTCAATATATGCATAAAATAACAAACCTGTGAAAATTTAAGCTCAATCGGTCATCAAAGTTGCGAGATAATGATGAAAGAAGAAAACACCCTAGTCATACATAGTTGTGTGCGTTTAGATGGTTGATTTTGAGGTCTCGAAATCAAATTCATGGAAATTGAATTGTGTTTTATACCATCAGTCTCTCCCCATTACTCTTACCAAGTGAGGTTTAATGCTAATCACTATTTTGATAATCACTAACTTTGATACTTTCTTCTAAACTGAATTGATGATGAGTTGAGTACAAGTTGCAAGTTACAAGTTGCTCGAATAGTGCTCCAATATTAAAGGCACTGGACACAATTTGCTGTGAGTAACAGTGAGTTACTGTGAGTAACAGTGAGTTAGTGAGCTAGGATGAGACACTCACTTTCAGGGTGGCCACAGCCTCTACCACTGAGTCCAATGGAGGTGGCTGGATAGCATTACCAAGGATGTCAGCAATGTTACCCAGACGTAGAAGCTTAACAGTCAGTAACTATATCAGCTGAGAGTTGCTGTGAGTAACAGTGATTTACTGTGAGTAACCATGAGTTAGTGAGCTAGGATGAGACAGTCACCTTTCAGGGCGGCCACAGCCTCTACCACTGAGTCCAATGGAGGTGGCTGGATAGCATTACCAAGGATGTCAGCAATGTTACCCAGACGTAGAAGCTTAACAGTCAGTAACTACATCAGCTGTGAGTAACAGTGAGTTACTGTGAGTAACCATGAGTTAGTGAGCTAGGATGAGACACTCACTTTCAGGGTGGCCACAGCCTCTACCACCGAGTCCAATGGAGGTGGTTGGATAGCATTACCAAGGATGTCAGCAATGTTACCCAGACGTAGAAGCTTAACAGTCAGTAACTATATCAGCTGAGAGTTGCTGTGAGTAACAGTGAGTTACTGTGAGTAACCATGAGTTAGTGAGCTAGGATGAGACACTCACTTTCAGGGTGGCCACAGCCTCTACCACTGAGTCCAATGGAGGTGGCTGGATAGCATTACCAAGGATGTCAGCAATGTTACCCAGACGTAGAAGCTTAACAGTCAGTAACTATATTAGCTGAGAGTTGCTGTGAGTAACAGTGAGTTACTGTGAGTAACAGTGAGTTACTGTGAGTAACAGTGAATTACTGTGAGTAACCATGAGTTAGTGAGCTAGGATGAGACACTCACCTTTCAGGGCGGCCACAGCCTCTACCACTGAGTCCAATGGAGGTGGCTCGATAGCCTTACCAAGGAAGTCAGCAATGTTACCCAGACGTAGAAGCTTGATGGTCAAAGCAAGCTCATGGAGTGGGGTTCGGAAGATCTCTGGGGTGGCATGCTCCTCAAGTCTTATGTGAGAAGATAAAAATTCAGTTTAAACAAATAGGTTAAATGGTGCAACATTGAGCTGAAGTTAATTGAAATATATTGCAAAAATGTGACATGGTTTTTGCAAAATGAGGCATAAATTGGCGAGGGAGCGATAAGAGTTATTCAAGAAGTTAAAGGAACATTACAGAATTGGTTTTTGCTAACAAAACAGTTGTTGGCAATGTAAGCACTTTATGTAATCCACCATATACATAAACTGACAAACCTGTAGAAGTTTGAGATCGATCTGCTATCTGGGTCACGAGAGAATAGTGAAAAACCGATTACAAATTTTGCATTGCATCGATGCCAAAATAAAAAAGAATAAAACACTCACTGAGCGATAAACTCCAAACGTGAAGTTTTTGTAGTAAAAATTAAAAGCTGGAATATTCTTTTTTGAGGTTTTGTCTGATCTTGCAAATCATATAACCATTTTGGCAAGGATTGTAGCACTATGTTGGAAGTCTCCCTATTTTGAAATATCTTTGCTTGGGGGGGGTTCCAGTCAGAAGCCATTCAACCTAAAACTGCCGTATAGCCAGGGATCACAACTTGGGAGGCTGAAGCAGAGGGATCAACTTAAGGGGATGCAACTTTTTTTTATTTATAAGAAAGTCCAAAAGTCTAACTCCTCTCTATATACCTTCACGGTATACTAGACGTCAAAGGCACCGTTTTATTCATCATCTTGGCTGTACCGTCTTGGAACCTGCACCACTTTGACTTCCCATTTTGTTGTCCAGTTAAGGTAATTGTTGTGCTTCTTCTAATTAAGTATGCCTCCAAAAAAGGACAAAAATGTATCATTTCCAACGACTCGACTGATAGTGCACACGATAGCGCCATACCAATGTCTATTTCCGACAGTATACTTGTGGTAAATCGACAAGAGTTGCAAGATACGAAATACAGCGTCCAAGAGAAACTTGACATCGTCATAACGAACCAGCAATCTATCCTGTCAAGAATCACTAAAATTGAAAACGACTATCAAGAACTAGAGATGTCTGTCAACTATACTTCTCATACCATTGAAGAGATTCAGGCTGTAAACAAGACGCTTTCATCGAACCTTGCCAATGTTACTACCAGGCTTGAGCAGGCTGATTGTAAAATTACCAAACTGGAGGAGGCTACACTACATTTGGAACGCTATTCAAGAAGCTACAATCTCCGTTTTAGAGGCATTTGAGAACTTGTTGATGAACCCCCGTCTTACCCATATGAAAGAATAAAAGAAATCCTGTCAGATAAATGCAGCCTCGAGCCAGAGATTGAAAATGCACATCGCTCAGACCGATTTCCGAAAATGCCTACAGATCAACCTCGACACAAACTAGCAAAGTTCATCTATCGCCCAGAACGTCAACAAGTACTTCTACGTTGCAAAATGGCGCTGGCCGAGTGTGGAATCTACATGATTCAGGATCTCCCAGCAGTTGATGCAGCAAAGAAGAGAAGCCTGACAGATGTTATGAGCAAGGCGTTTCAAGAAGGCAAGAAACCAAGCTTCCGTAATGGCCAACTTTACATCAATGGCCAAAAATATACTCCCAAGTCATAAATTTCCCCGAAGGACCTACCGCAAACCTACTTCTGTTGTAACCAACCGGTGGTCTTTAAACGTTAATTCTCAATCATTGGAGCAGTGCTGATTAGGTTAAATAGAAGAACAGACAATGTTTTGATCTTAGAGACTTACTTCTCAAAGCGAGCCCTACTGACGAGATGGAAAGCAAAGCCAGGTCGTACACGACCAGCTCGTCCACGTCTCTGCTCCAGATTACTCCTAGATGCCCAGATGGTAGCGTAGTTGGTCATGTTGTTGTGGGATGTGAACAACTTGGTCTTGCATCTGCATAGAAAGGAAATTTGTTATCATCGTAACTTGATCTTAAGAACAGTATAATAGTAGAAAGCTTCCCTTCAAATATTACTTGCTGAGGTGCTGTAGTTTTTGAGAAATGAGTAAAACAAATAATTTAAAAACGTATTTACCAATACCGTTTTACATGCTAAAATTATTTTCCGTGACTTTTTTTTTACTCATTTCTTCAACAAGTATTATTTTAAGAGAAGCTTTCTACCATCATCATCTTCAAACTGTACAAACGGAAATCTGTGGCTTTGGTGTTTTTTTGTTCTACAAAAAGTAACAAGATCCTTTAATCACTTCACGACGGTATCCTGAAAACTGACACGAACCAAAGCTTCTTGAATCATCATTTTCCCTTAAAGGCAGTGGACACTATTGGTAATTACTCAAAATAATTATTAGCATAAAACCTTACTTGGTGACGAGTAATTGGGAGAGGTTGATGGTATAAAACATTGTGAGAAACGGCTCCCTCTGAAGTGCCATGGTTTTCGAGAAAGAAGTAATTTTCCACGAATATGATTTCGAGACCTCAGGCTTAGAACTTGAGGTCTCAAAATCAACCATCTAAATGCACACAACTTCGTGTGACAAGGGTGTTTTTTTCTGTCATTATTATCTCGCAAGTTCGATGACCGATTGGGCTCAAATTTGCACAGGTTTGTTATTTTATGCATATGTTGAGATACACAAACTGTAAAGGCAAGTCTTTGACAATTACCAATAGTGTCCACCGCCTTTAATATCGTTGACTTGACAATGGAAAGACAATAAAAGTTCTCTTCATTAACTCTGGATTTGATGTTGCCACATGAAAAAGGTGAGTAGGCATTCATTAAGTTTCACGAACCGATTGCCAAAATCTGCCATGATATGCTGGAATCCATCTTAAAATGCTTGAACTTACCTCCCAAATGACAAACATTGGTGACAGCCTGTCCATTCTTGTATGCCACATTTGTGCAACAACAGGACAAAGGTCAGGAGTTACTCAATAACCCCAAGAAAGGGAGTTTACAAGGCATGTATTCCAGTGTACAATTGTTGCACGCTGTGATGGGTTCCATGGTGTTTTGTACACACGAGGGGGGAAAGGGTGCCATTTGTTTTGTTATACCTTTGTAACATTATTATTCCTCTGCTCGAAGTTCCGTTGTCATCTTTAAACATTATTACGACAGACTATTCATTGTTTAATAAACAGACGAACGAGAAACAATTCCTTTCGAACCCGCGGTTATTTCGTACACAGTGCTGGAAATCGACCAACGCCGGGAACGATCAAGGTAATGTACACAGGCGTACTTCACTTTTCATGTTACCAGGCCCGTCGAGCCATGTAACATGCGTTTTTGTTGCGCTTCACATGATTGGTTCTCGACCAATCAAACTTCACAGTTTTTTACCGAGGTATTACAAAACCTGTTGTTGCTCTTTTTGGTTGGATGTATGGTGTGTTCATTGAAAATAATTTACTCTTCTAAAAACAATGATCTACTTTCTCTTTCAATTGAATGCCTGGTACCACACGCTGTTGGGTCCAAAGGGATTGATTAATGTTGTTTTGAACTTACTTGCAGATATCAATAACATACACTACATCATTGATGGTGATACTAGTCTCTGCGATGTTGGTGGATAGAATGATCTGAAGACGAACAAAATCAAATGTAAAAAAGTCATAAGTAAAACTGTGTACATAGAAACAGATTACAGTCCGACTGAACACAAAATTAGAGTCTGAGTGATCAACAGATTTTCAGTCTGAGAGTATGTTCAGACAGCGTACTAAGTTAGAAACGAACCGGTTCAACTTTTATGAGCAGTGGGGGATGGTCGTAAAAAAATTCCCCTTGCGTGCAGACAGCACAGAATTAAACCTGATTCGGTCTCAATGGATATGGGACGCAGAAGTGCTATATTTTTCCATATTCCACTCGCACTTGTGTGATAACTTATAATACTACGCCTTGAACACCCAGCAGGGTGGATAAGTGCACATTACAAGTCTTATTATTATCATTATTATTATTATTAAGTCATGTTGGGGGGGGGATTTCTTCTTATACCTTTGTCACGCCATTTGGCACCGACTCAAACACCCTGTGCTGGTCCTCTCTAGGTACTTGGGAGTGAAGTGGTAGAATCAAATAGCTACGAGATCCTGGGTGGGATGAAAACAAAAGAGGATCAATATACACAACAAGACAAAAATTGATTTTCAAAATTGCCCTTTCGTGTACAAGATCTAGGCCCAATTTCATGGCTCTGCTTACCACCAAATTCTGCGCTTGCTATCTCCATTCTTTGCTTATGGTGCAAGCGCCAAATTTCTGCGCTAGCCTTGCAAGCTTAGAATAGTTAGTAACGTGGAGTTCGCATGCGCAGAAGCTAAAATTCGCCGCTAACCCGTGAAATACGCTTGCCGTAAGCACAGAAGTTCCTGCTTCTGTAATCGCCGATTCTGTGCTTACGGTAAGCAGAGCTATGAAATTTGGCCCTGTACTGTCTGGCCCCATTACATGACTGATCTGATCAAGCTATACACACCAAAGCCCAGCTTCATAAAGTTGCTTAGTAACTGAACATCTCTTAATTGCTGCTAAGCGAAAAAATGAGCAGGGGACCAGTCACAGATTGTTATGGCTGATAACCTATGTCAGGTAAGCATATTTAAGTTGTGCTGAGCTACTTTCTTGTGCTTAAGCAGCTCTTGAAATTGGTCCCAAGACGCAGTGGTCTAAGGGGTTTTCCTCCCACATATAAACTGAGCATTTCTTCCCCTTTCCTATTTATCCTGTTATTGACGCTTATTGTGCTGTAGATGTGTAATCAATTAAACAAATGGAAAATAAGCTCATTAACTTTCTCCTCCATTGAAGCGATGTCAACTTGAGTCAAATCAACCTTTGTATACTGATTTAAAGACGTACCGAACTTAGGGTGTTCCTGTAAGTGTCTCATGAGAGCAAAGATCCAATTCCAGCCAGGAAGGAACACCAAGACGGCACCTTCTACTCCTAGGTTATTAATGTAAGTCAGCAGGGCCTGTAGGAACAAAAAAAAACGAGAACAGATTTTGGTTTTATCTTTGTGATGTATTCTTCATAAAGCAGGGCACCAACGACCTTGTCTTAGGACCAGTCAAACTTCAATCTAAGTTGGCTGCAGCAGATATCAAGAAACGCTAGGATTAATCCTATCTCGAGTTAGGACGAGTAACTCGTCCTAAATTAGGATAGGTTCAATGCGCCCTACATCTTCGAATAGGGAATCTAACTCGTCCTAAGTTCTTAGATTATTCCTAAGTTAGGAAAAGTTTGGTGAAATCGACAGCTGGCTTTTTAAGTGTTTAAAAGCAACCATATTGAATAGTATAAAGTATTGACTAGTGAAAAAGCTGGTCGACTAGCAAAATAACAATCTAGCGGGTCCTGCTGGCTATGCACCAAAAAGGTCAAAGCCAAACCTGCTTATAAACATATAATTACCTCAATAAGGTCAAAGTTCATTTCCTTTTCGCTCATCTGCGCCATGGCCCGGCGAGTTCGCTCAGAGTACTGATCAGAAACCATCTTGTTCATATTCTCCTGAAATGAAAATCATAAATACATTGTAAACCAAATGGTGTTGTTTTGCTTCTATAAGCAAGATTCAGTCTATAGAGGGCAGTATTCTCCTATATACAGGGGTGCATTTTGGCGAACACGATCGGAAGAAAAAGTTTCTGACGTAAACTTCACTGACCGAAACAATGTCCAAGAGCTACGCGAAAGGAGGCTAATAACCTGAAACAGTTCATGACGAAGGTACATCTCATGAAATTTAATTTTCCTGAAACAAACAGCGTTCATTTTATTTTCAAGTAATGGAACTTAGTCTTTGTAATTTGATCAACATTATTTAGTTGTTAAGGTTTTTTCATTTTTTTTTTTAATCCATTGGATTTTAAAAAGTTTTTAGAGTCAGCCATCTTGTATTGAGCAAACAAGTCGGTTACCGTTTGGTCTAAACAGACTTGGCACATCGTTTCAACCGAACACGCGAAAACGCTCACCCAATGACCAAAGCTCAAACATGTTTCTGGTTGGGGTCGCCAAAACGCACCCCAGCAAGATTCTGTCTATAGAGGGCAGTATACTCACAGCAAACTCATCCTCTGCATCATCCTCATCATCGTCATCTCTGCTTTTATTCTTGCTCTTCCTTGTATTAGGTCCAGGCACAAAGTTCAGCATCTGTACAATGTCTTCCAGATAATACTCTACCAACAAGACACAATAAAAAAGAATTTAAAAAGCGCCAAACTACCTAAGGATTCAAGGTGCTTAAAGACAGTGGACACTATTGGTAGTTGTCAAAGACCAGTCTTCTCACTTGCTGTATCTCAACATATACATAAAATCACAAACCTGTGAAAATTTGAGCTCAATTGGTCATCAAAGTTGGGAGATAATAATAACAAGAAAAAACACCCTCGTCACGCGAAGTTGTGCGCTTTCAGATACTTGATTTCAAGACCTCAAATTCTAAATCTGAGGTCTTGAAATCAAATTTGATGAAATCACTTCTTTCACGAAAACTATGTCATTTCAGAGGAACTCATTTCTTTGGGCCATTGGGAGCCATTGGGAGCCAGTGCCGTTAGTTGTCTTAGAAGCAGTGAGGTAAAGCACGTGTTTGGAATAGAATAATGAATGAGTTCAAATGGTTGTGTCAACCCTAAATGTTCCTCAGTCTGTACGGTGTGATGTGACAGAGCAATTAAGAGACCCAGACTCAAGCTCTGGAGTTCTGATCAGCAGAGTGTGGGTTCGGGTCCCGGCACTTGTGTTCTTCATCAAGATACTTTACCATAGTTGCTTTGCCCTTCATAGATCTCGTGTACTAGGGTTGGTAATGCACAACAAAGAGTGCTGGGCACAAATTGTGAGTCCAGGGGTGGATTTCACAAAGAGTTAAGAATAGTCTTATCTCGATTTAGGACGAGTTATAACTTAGGACTACCCTCAAGACTACCCTACCCTCCTAGGACTAGTCCTAAGTTCTTTGTGAAATCGACCCCTGGGCCCGCCCGCCCAAAATTGCCCACCGTGGCTACAACATTGCCCGACACCGAGTTGCTCACCTTGTACTGGATGGGCACGCCCGTATACTTCTACAACGGGGCAATCGCCGAAGTAGCAGCTGAACATCGTAGTGTCGATGGTAGCTGACATGAGGATAACCCTTAGCTCTGGAAAGGCTCGCTGCATGTCTCTTAGGACCACCAGTAGAAAGTCAGTCTGATGGGTTAATCAGCAGTAAAATAAGTTAGGTTTGTAGTAGCACCATGTGTAAATCTCTTTTGAGTAGTGTTGGTTCTGAAAAGAACCAATGGTTGACAACTCAAAATTGATGGCGTTGATCACGTTGACGTGACATGACTAGAGTCCTTTACATTATAACATATGTGCGAATGCCCTACGGGTGTCCCTTAATATCCACTTGTAAATCACAGTCTTCTGACGATGACTAGAGCAAGCTAGTCGAAACGTTGAGACCAATTCAGAACAGACTCCGCGGCAGTACAGTTAATTACGATCCTATAAAGCTAAAGTAGAAGTCCAGTCTATTTTCTATACCATCCACCCTGGTAATAGTTAAAAAGCAGGACAGTTCTTTTTCAGAACTGAGAAGTCTCCCGAACCTCCGATTATCTCTACCTACTCTACTCTACCTGGCAAGTAGATACACACATGGTGTTATCGCAAACCAAATATAAATCATTGTTGCTTGCGCAAACTAGACCCTAGTTTATCAGTTACCTTTGGCTTGTGAGCTACAGTGATTTAAGTTCCTTTATGAGGCATCCTTGATTTTATTGCCAGAAATATAAAAGAATAAGGGAGGTTTTGAACCCTGAACACTTATCGTGGAAGAGTAGGGGTTAACCTTGGTGTTTCTGGTTCACTTTTGGAAACTTTTAAAGGGCCACCAAGACCAAGAACATGGACAATGGAGGTCGTGGAAGTGTCGTGGCCGAGCAGTTAAGAGCACCGAATTCAAACTCTGGTGTTTCTGATCAGCAGAGTGTGGGTTCGAATCCCCAGCCGTGACACTGTGTCCTTGAGCAAGACACTTAACCATTGCTTCGTCCTTCGGATGAGACGTAAAGCCGTTGGTCCCATGTGTTGTGTAACGCATGTAAAAGAACCCAGTGCACTTATCGAAAAGAGAAGGGGTTCGCCCCGGTGTT
Source organism: Asterias amurensis (assembly GCF_032118995.1). Lineage (NCBI taxonomy): Eukaryota > Metazoa > Echinodermata > Asteroidea > Forcipulatida > Asteriidae > Asterias > Asterias amurensis. The sequence goes on from NC_092662.1 coordinate 12,722,994, forward strand.
CCTGGTTGTGGCTGCTTAATGCGCCGTAGCACCTTGTAAACCCTTATAAGGTGCTAAATAATTGGGTCTCAGAATTCATCACTGCAATAACCTATCTTTCTGAAAGTTTGTATATACTCAGCGCCTTGAGTACCTTGTTTGGTAGATACGTGCGCTATATAAGACTTCGATATTATTATTATTATTATTATAAGGCTTTTTAAGGTATGGCGGACACAATGCTACAACACTATAAGGTTTGGGTAAATTTGTGCGTATTGACCACTAGAAATAGAACGCGTGTTATTCTGTGAAGTGCGCATTTTAGGCAACGCGGCGTTTACACAAACATGGTGAGCGTGGCATCAGTCGCTGCGTGTGAGGCAGCGTATCACGTCCGCCATACTTCAAAAAGGCTCATGGCCTCATGGCCTTTGTGTTATTCGGGGCCTGCAATCATCAAAGACTAAAAAGTTTAATATATTTCCTATGGGCTTCTGGCAAGTGATGGAGCCTGCTAGTATGAAGTGGGTGTGGCCTACAGTGAAATGATGTCACATACACCAACAAGAATAGGTTAAAGGCAGTGGACACTATTGGTAGCCTAATTGTCAAAGACTAGCCTTCACAGTTGGTGTATCTCAACATTTACATAAAATAACAAACCGGTGAAAATTTGAGCTCAATCGGTCATCGAACTTGTGAGATATGAATGAAAGAAAAAAACACCATTTTCACACGAAGGTAAGTGCGTTTAGATGGTTGATTTTGAGTTCTAAATCTGAGGTCTCGAAATCAAATTCGTGGAAAATTACTTCTTACCCGGAAACTATGGCACTTCAGAGGGAGCCGTTTCTCACAATGTTTTATACCATCAACCTCTCCCCATTACTTGTCACCAAGAAAGGTTTTATGCTAATAATTATTTTGAGTAATTACCAATAGTGTCCACTGCCTTTAAGGCCATGTCCGAATTGGCAGCTACAGCTACGGCTAGATTTCTGCATCATCATGCGTGGTATAGATTGTCCTTGGCAACTCCCTAAGCCACAGTTGTAGCCGACACTGTAGCCGCCAATAGATAGATTGTACTAAGCGTCATCAACCGCCATATTTAATGAAATGTGCACGCGTGCAAAGCTATCATTGGCTAAGAGCTGTGCGTAGCGCGTACACGTATGCACTGTTGCATTGTTTATTCATAAAATATGTCAGTTGATGACGCCAAGTGCAATCCATCAATACTGATACAGCTGAATTGAGTTAAGGATTGGTAAGGACAGAAGTAGATGGAATAACACTTTTATTTTTCTTACATTAAGATCTCTCTCGTGAATCTCATCCACAACGACGTGGGATACGCCCCTCAGCCCCGCCTCCAACTTACGTAGAAGGGTGCCTGCAAATATGAAATAAAGTCAAATTAATGGTTTCTCTTCCACTTTCCATAAATGGCTCCCAAAATGTTTGATAGCAAAAAATGTTCTTTCTTTTAAACGACAAACAATAATTGCCATTAAAAAAAGTGTACTGTAGCCTATTGATGTTGCTTGGTGTTTTTGTTTGAAGGCTTTTCCAAACACAATATCAACCTCTACCCTCGCAGGTACCAATTTATACCTCTAGGTGAAAAGAAGCAATTATAGTAAAGTATCTTGCTCAAGGACACGAGCGTCATGACTGGGTATCAAACCCACACTATGATGACTTAACCACCAGAACTTGAATTTGGTGCTCTAGACTACTCAGCCATAAAACCCAACAAAATGCAACTTAAAAAAATTCTGCCGTTGACGATCACTAACAAATTCTGGAGTCAGGAAAAGTCCTCACAAATCAGAATAAAAACAGCTGTTTGGGAAAGCAAAACCAATGCAAAAATCCCCTTGACTTACCTACAGTGCAGAAGAGCAGAGCTCCCTGAGGGCGTGGTCTAATAGTGTCAAACCTTACTGAGTAACCAGAGCTTAAACCCAGGTCTTCAGCTCTCTCACAAGCAACACGCTCCGCGATGGACACTGCACTGATTCTACGAGGCTAGTACACAAAATAAGAATAATAATACACAAGATTTACTCTCTCACAAGCTCCCCAATGTAGGAACTCTTTATCCAATGGAGACTTAGTATCAAAACCCTGCAAACATTGACTATTCTAAATGGCCCCTTATTACCCAACTCTCCATGAAACACCTGTCTCAATCGTTCTTGCCCTCTTACCTGTGTGACGATGATGTTGCAGAAGGCGCCCCTTCCTGCTTTGATGTAGCTATCCAGGATAAACTGAGGTACCTGGGTGGTCTTACCACACCCTGTAGCCCCACGAATGATGACCACCGGGTTACGGGTGATCACGTCCACGATAGAATCCTGGGTCTGGAAGATGGGTAAAGACTTGCGCTCTTCCAGCATCTGAGGATTAGTGATTGAAAATGAAGGCTAAAATCATGATATTTGGTCCATTTTTGCGTTTTTTTTTTTTTACACACCATTCTTTTATATATTTTGATAGGACTTTTTAATTTTTATTTTTGGGGATTTTTTTTTTTTTGGGGGGGGACAAACAAACCTCCACACCCCTTCCCTCCAAATACAGTTCTGAGGATTTTGAGTCCATTTTGGACAAGCTGGAGTGTTGGCTCACTGGATGAAACAGGGAAGGGAATTCCAGAGCTGAGGAGCAGCGGCTTGTAAGGCACTGTCTCCAGCACATGACTTAGTTTTGGGTTATGTGGACGCTTTATGTCAAATGATGAGTGGGTGGTATAGACTAAGGTCTCCTGACGATGACTAGAGCAAGCTAGTGGAAACGTTGAGACCAATTCGGAACTGACTCTGCGGCAGTACAGTTATTACGATCCTATAAGCTAAAGTATAGTAGTCCAGTCTAATTTCTATACCATCCGCCCTGGTAATAGTTATAAAAGCAGGACAGTTCTTTTCAGAACTGAGAAGTCTCCCGATTATCTACTCCGCGGCAGTAAAATAAAGCAAGACAGTTCCCTTAGAACAACTCTACCTGGCAAGCAGATACACACATGGTGTTACCGCAAACCAAATATATATTGATACCCCACCATGCAATGCCTCAAATCCTATATGGTATAGACTTCTTAATGACATAAAGGTGCCATAGAGTTAATACTACGGTGCACAATAACAAACTTGAAATGAATGAGTGTTTGGATTGGTAGTAACCAATGTATGTGACCGATGGTCAGGCCCAACAAGAAAAATTAGTCTTACCTTTTGATACTTTGAGTTCTGCTCCTTCATCAAGGAGTCTTGGTATATCTCCTCGCTGACTTGCTCCAATGTCATCTGGGAGAATTAAACGACCAATGCTTTTTAGAAATTTGCACTTCTAATGTTTACAAAGTTTCAAAAAATGTTATGTTTCATTGAGAGCACTATTGTTGAAGCCACCCTCAGGTAAAGCATTTTGCCTGCACTGCAACAAAACCATCAGGATCCGGCACAAAATTATTACAGTTAAAGCCAAGAGTTCCAATTGGGTTGAGGGGGCTACCAATGTGCACAATTTTTTATTATTTTTTCTCCTCTTTTTTTTCTATTTTATTTCACAAAACCCCTAAGAGAAATTCTTATAGACCACTCCAGGTTGCAAAAATTTGGCCATTGAAATCAAAATAGACACAAAATAGGAAACATTTCAAAGACCTTGTTTCAATTCAGCGTGCCTGAACCAGCCACTCCAAAATTTGGATCCATGACTACCCCCAGTTTTATAAAAACCTATACCAGTACACCCCATGTGCCTGCAATAGATTCTCTGGGTTCTCAAATACAAAAGTAATTTAATTAATTGACTTTAACATGAGAGAGAGGTCCCTCGTCGTTATTAAAGTTAAGCCAAGGGTTCCAATTGGCTTGAGGGGGTGACCAGGACACCCCATAGGCACCCCGTGGGCCCTCTGGGTTCTCAAATACTGAATTCATTATTTCATTCATTGACTTACATGAGAGAGGGGTCCCTCGTCGATATTACAGTTAAGCCAAGGGTTCCAATTGGCTTGAGGGGGTGACCAGGACACCCCATAGGCACCTCGAGGGCCCTCTGGATTCTCAAACGTCTGCTTGCTCTTGTCCAATGTCAACACCACTGGTTCATTCTGTGGATTCCAAAAACGAAATAAAAAATGTTTGCAATATGAATAATGCATCCAGCGAGGAGATACCAACTGCATCTCTCTAGTCACAGCATTGATGAACGAACGCCAACCCTCAGAGATCTAAGAACAATTCATGCTCGGACTGTTTCTCAGATACATCTGTTTAAAACTATCCAAATCATATATTCGAAGGATATACTTCCTCAAAATACTTTGTACCATCAATAGTTAAGTTACAGTGCAGTTTTTATGGTCATTAATTTTTTGAGTAAAGCCTGGTTCATACTTCCTGCGAATGCGACACAAAATGTTGACGTCACATTGCTGTTTTCGCAAAACAGGGAATGTTTCGCAGGAGTTGAGCACAAGTCAACTAATAAAAATTATATGTTGCGACGTTAAATTTTGAAGGAAGTATGATTTAGGCTTAAAGGCAGTGGATACTATTGTTAACTACTCAAAATAATTATTAGCATAAAACCTTACCTGGTAACAAGTAATGGGGAGAGGTTGGTAGTATAAAACATTGTGAGAAACGGCTCCCTCTTAAGTGACGTAGTTTTCAAGAGGTAATTTTCCACAAATTTGATTTTGAGACCTCAGATTTAGAGGTTGAGGTCTCGAAATCAAGCATCTAAAAGCACACAACTTTGTGTGACAAGGTTGTTTTTCTCTTTCATAGTTATCTCCCAACTTCGACGACCAATTGAGCTGAAATTTTCACAGGTTGGTTATTTTATGCATATGTTGAGATACAGCAAGTGAGGAGACTGGTCTTTGGCATTTACCAATAGTGTCCAGTGTCTTTAAGGGATTAGAAAATCATGTTGGGAGGTCTGCTTCAGCCGAACTGATCAATAACTTACCGGGTTTGTAGGTTCAGGGAAAACAAACAGTTCAAGCTCCTGGACTGCATGTGTTAACTTGTCTTCCACCTCATCCACTAAAGACACACTGTATGGTTCCAGCTGCAAACAAGCAATGGACGCATAATCATTAATTTCTTGGGTGGGTTAGTGTGAAAACGTTACAAGTCTTTTTGACCTTTTGTGTTTCCTTCACGACTTATTATATTGTAATACTTTCTTGGTATAATTTTCACACTGTTGTTTGCACGAAGACATGTATTTAAGTATCAGTGGTTTAAACCTTGTTTATTTAATCCCTCTACTAGAGACAATTGTTCACTTTACTGCAAGTGTAGAATGCTATTTAAAGGAACTCTACAGAATTGGTAAGAAAACAAATCATGAAGATCACTGATTTACATAAAACTTACATGGTCTAATGATGATGGTAGTGGAAAACAACCCTTAAAAATTGTCTGTCTGAAGTGTCATAGGCCCCCTATGTGATGAGAAATTAATTTCGCGTTTGGAGTTTATCACTCAGTGAGCATTTTACTCATTTTTTGTTTTAATCGATGTCAAGCAAAATGTGTAATCGGTTTTTCACAATTTTTTTCGTGACCCAGATGGCCGATTGATCTCAAACTTCTACAAGCTTGTAAGTTTATGGTAGATTACATAAAATGCTTAAATTTCCAGCAACTGTTTAGTCAGCAAAAACCAATTCTGTAATGTTTCTTTAACTTGTTCCAAGAACTTTTGAGATTGGACGCCACACATTATCGATCTTAAAATATCAGACTTACACTTTCAATCTTGCGTTTCTTGGTCTCCCCAGTGAACGGCTCAATCTCCCTCATGTGGAAGAGTTGTCTGACGAGGGACAGAGCGCAGGAAAGAGAGGCCGTCTTCTTATTGGACCCCTGCTCCCTGGCATGGATTGCTGAAACCAAGACAAGGATATTCAGAACCATGTGGTATTTCACAACTTCCGACGACCAATCGAGTAAAAATTTTTAACAGATTTGTTATTTTATGCATATGGTGAATACACCAAATGCGAACACTGGTCTTTGACAATTACCAAAAAGGGCCAGGGGTGGATTTCACAAAGAGTTAGGACTAGTCTTGTCTCGAGTTAGGACCAGTTACTCGTCCTAACTTAGGACTATCAATGCAATTTGTATATCTCCTAGGACTAACTCTTTGTGAAATCGACCCCAGTGCCTTTAAGCAGCTCTTTAACACGGTCATGGTCATTGTGTACGACACTTAACAAAAAATGCTTTACCCTTGTATGGGGCAGTGAGCTGTAAAGATCCTGTGTGGTGTGTAATGCATGCACGAGAACACAGTTCACTTATTGCCAAGAGAAGGGGGTAGGCCCAGTGTTTCTGACATGGTTGGGTGCAGATTGTGCCACATCACCTTGAACAAGTGTCATGACCAGGAATCGAACCCTCACTCTGATGGTTCAACGATCAGAACCGAGTCCAATGCAGTACATCACTCACTCAGCACACACTGCGTTTACGGAACGAATTCACTTCTCCAGAAACTAATAATGACGGCAAAGCAAACAGATGAAAGGCTTATGAAAAGCCATGACAATGGATCAGGGAAAGTTGGTGAAATACTTACTGCGACGAGCCGACTTGATGAACAGGGATAATTCTGCAACAAAGCTTCTGTGAACAGTAATCAAAAGAAACATGTGATAAAAAAAATAGCCAAATGTTTGAGAAAAAATGTTGAAAAATAGGGTCCTGAAAATGAGGTGGTGGTGGTGACAAATACAGAAAAGAATTTTGTTTTTGAAGTGGAGTATATACTTCTTGTGCACCTTTGATGTCATTTGGCGTCATATTGACGTCATACACTACCTGGCAAGTAGATACACACATGTAGCCACCACAAACCAAATATATATTAATACCTCACCATGCGATGCCTCAAATCACATACTCTTATTGTTAAAAGCATGGTACATGCATTCATTAGGGGACATAGGCCACCCTAGTAGTATTCAGGTTCAAGAAATGATAAAAAAGTTCCTGCTCAAATCAACTACTTGTGAAAAACATTAACCTCTTGTACATTTAGAAAATTGCATTTGAAGACTCCCCCCTCCCCCACAATAACCATTTATTATTTTGATTGTCGTAATCCAGATTTATAAGGATGTTGATGAAGTCATACAGAATTTCCAACAACAAAATTTCTTTCACTTAAACATGACTGTTAAATAAATTCACATTTTACCAGATTGATGTTATTTTGAAATTAAAAATTTGATGAAAAAAACTTTGGAAAACTAAATTTACAAACAGACACACTCATTCTCAATACCACCAACCTTTTGATCACTTAAGCGCAGCAAAGTGCCTTCCATCTCTCGTCAGCAGTCAGGGCACCAGATCTGGGCTGATGATTTTTGATCCCAAGAGGGGCTTGGGACCCTCCACAGCCACCCTCAGGTCAAAGAGCAAAGGTCATGTGACATGTGACCCTTTCAATGAAGAAGTATTACAGACAGTCACTAACATTGTCCTTTGTCATTCAGATTACGAGATGAACATTATTTAAAGTGACTATCTGAAACATCTCTTCAGAGATTTTATTTTAGGGTAATGCACATGTACATGACCTTTAGAGCAGAGGCAACCATTTCTTTAAGGTGACACAAGTCAGGTTTTTTGCTTTCAATTTTTCTTCAAATCAACAGCCAAAAATGTAAATCATTTTGCTGTATTTTTACAAATGTAGGTTTGTTCTTTTTATATGAAAAAGCAGGTTTGGGAAACTGGTTTCCATGATTTTAATAATCTACAAAAGTAATTAATTTTGATTTTACTTGCACAAATGAAATACACTTGGGTATTTCTTTCATTTGAAGTTGGAGATATAATAACAAATTGATTATAATTTATTAAAATACCTCCAGACTATTTTAATTGGCAAGGTTGTACTCTCTATAACTTTGTGAATTTTTGTTTTCCTTTTCATATTTTTTTCAACAAAAACATGGGAAAATTGTTGGCAAGTCAAAACAATTTTTAAATCAAGATGGCTGCCTTGCATAGCATAACTCTAGCCCAGATCTGGTGAACTGAAAAACCAACGACTATAAAAAGCTGGGTTTATTCTTTCTGTGAACAGCACAAGCACAAACAACAAATCATGACGTCAAAGGATGGAGATTCGCAAAAGTTGAACGTATTTTCAACTTGAGCGAATCGATTCCGGCAAGATTCGTGATGTCATGTTTTGCTGAACGTCTTTGTAGCTGACTGTTCAAAGGGTAATTAATTTACCACAGCTTTCACAAAAAATACTTACATAAACAGAAAAATACATCCAGATTCGGGCCCAATCTCATGGCTCTGCTTAGTAACTATAAGCAAAAAGCTGGCGCTTACTTAAGCAGAAAATTTTACCTTAGCATATCTGTGGGTGAGTTCGATTAGCTTCCCTAGGGCGACCCCACTGTGCTCATTCAGGTGAGCCCCTGACACGAGCCAATCAAATGATCACTCACCCTCTCGTGGTGACGTCATGCACCTCGGGCCAGCCCCAAGTGACCCATTCTACAAGCAGGCACTGGGGGCTGACCCAGGTGAGCCCCTGGAATGACGTCCAAGCTATTCGAACGAACCAGGGGGGCAGATCCGGGTTGACCCAGGGAAGCTAGTTAAAAGCACCCTGTAGTTCTCGTTAGCAGGGTACCTAACTAAGTATTCTTTGCTGACTCAGCTGGTGTAGAAATTGTTCAAACACCCTAACAGCGGAGAGTGGTTCTCAGTAAGCACACAATTTCACCCTAAGCAGAGCCATGACAATGTGCCCCGTATAAATCCAACAATCAGGCAGAGGATATGGGTCACCCCTTTTGTCTACAATTGCCTTGATGGGTCCTATTTCATAAAGCTGTAAGCAGAAAATACTACTAAGCGAATTAATTACAGGACACCAGTCATATCAAAGTAAATGACATTGCAATTTGTATGGTAAGCTTTTTCTGCTAAGCAAGATTTTTTCTGAGCTAACCACATTTGATTGGCTTTCGAAAATCAGACCTTGGCTTTGGAAATTGAGCCTCTGAGTCCTACTGTTACCGTGGCACCAGCTTACTGGTAAGAATAAATTATTTTTGTTATTATAAGCACAAAAGGCTTGGGCTCGCTGTGTAAGAGAGGAATGCTTATTAATGATTAAAGGCACTGGACACTATTGGCAATTACTCAAAATAATTTTTTGCATAAAAACTTACTTGGTAACAAGCAATGGAGAGCTGTTGGTAGTAGTAACCATTGTGAGAAACGGCTCCCTCTCAAGTAGTGTAGTTTTTGAGAAGTAACTTCTCACTAAAATATTTCAATTGAATTTGAGACCTCAGCTGAGGTCTCGAATTCAAGGCATCTGAAAGCACACAACGTGTGCAACAAGGGTGTTTTTTTGCTTTTATTGTCTCGCAACTTCAACGACCAATTGAGTTTACATTTTCACAGGCTTGTTATTTTATGCATATATTGAGATACATAAGGTGAGAAGACTGGTCTTTGACAATTACCAAAAGTGTCCAGTGTCTTTAAGCCATTTTTTTAAAGTGCTATTACATGGGGGGGGAGTCATATTCATTGATATCCTAAACTGGGCCTTTCCATATAACTAAAAGGAGTGGGGATCAGGTGTCCAGTGCCTTTAATATGAAGTTTACACACACCCAAGCTAACAATGAGCAAAGCCAAGTACCAGGGCCAAGGTTACCTGTTATGATCCTGTCCGACCGATGAATACTTATAGTCAGCCGGCAGACGGTTGACTTGAAGATATTGGTGAAGGCGAGACTTTGAATTGGACAGAGTCCAGTTACCATGGATACCAGCGTTTAGATCCACACTCTCAGACTATGGAGGACGGAAAGGGCAAAACGTATGAGTGGAAAGGACAACTATCTCAAGGTTTAACGGTATTAGATAGAAACTCAGAGTCTAACCATGTTTGATTTTATCAAATTGACGAACAAATTGAGAGGGGAGTCTAAGCTTGGACAGAGTCCAGTTATCATGGGTACCTGCGTTCAGATCCACGCTCTCAACTATGGCAGACAGAAAGGGCAAAACGTATGAATGGAAAGAACAACTACATGTATCTCAAAGTATTGGATATGTTAGGAAACATATGTTTTAATTTCAATGTTTAATTTCTCAATTTGTCAGGGTGGAGTAGCTTTCCTTGCTTATTGCGCCACTTCCCTATTAAAAAATAAAACAAATTTTAAAATTAAATTCCAGGTCTGCATTTTGTAAGAATGCTTGCTATTTTTAGACATTCTGGTCAGGCCTGTTTTCATTTGTTCAAAGATGGAACATTCCCACTTTCAACTCATGAAGATATTCTGACCAATGTAACTCATAACTATTAGTTATTTGTACACTAGCCCACAACAATTTGTACTGGAAAATATACTAGGCTGGGCTAGGTGTTAATGGCGAGCCTTGCTGGTACTGTACAAGCAAACTAAAGATTGCATTTCAACGAACCTCTTCAAGTTTTCTCTTTTCTCCTCTGGTATCGAAGAAGTTGCGTTGATATGAAGGCATCCCACCACCTCCTTCAAATTGTTGCTGTCCAAACCCAGAATCACTACCTCCTTCACCTGTTTACAAACGATAAGGACACATGTAAATGTTAAAAGACAGTGGACACTATTGGTAATTGTCAAAGACCAGTCTTTTTACTTGGTGTATCTCAACATATGAGAAGTTGCGTCGAAGTTGCAAGATAATAATGAAAGAAAAAACACCCCTGTCACATGAAGTTGTGTGCTTTCAGATGCTTGATTTTGAGACCTCAAATTCTTAATATGAGGTCTCAAAATCAAAGTGTTGGCTCTGAATAGAGCCGGTTGGGTCTTGACGTTTCGAACAGTATACTCTGCTCGTCTTCAGGAGAAACGAGCAGAGTATACTGTTCGAAACATCGAGACCCAACCGGTTCTTTTCAGAACCAACACTCACCCTAAGAGATTTACACATGGTTGAACCCGCAAGTTTACCATTTATTTATAGTTTCTACTTATCTTCCACACCATGCAAAGCTTCAAACAATACTTAAAATAAGATTAGTTACCTTGTGGGGGTGCCATTCCAACTCCAATGGCAAGATGAGGTGCTTGAGCCACACTTGACGGTAAGTCAGCAGGACCCTTTCCATCTCCATAGTCTTCCGGTGGTTTGGACTGGAGGAAACATTTCAAAAATTCATGAGAATGTTTCACATGTAGGCGAGAAAACTGGTTTCTTTTTTTTATTGGGCATTCAAAATGAGATATCACCAAACTTCACAAGGCCACGGATGGCCACTTCAAGGTGAGGGCTACACTTGACTGATATGGGCTATAATCCCAAATCAACTGTCTCGAGGGGCATGATGCCATCTACTCCAGGGGCAGAAACAGAGTTATCCCCTTCATAGTCCGTAAAGATGTAGGCATGGGTATCGTCCACTAGGAGCCTGGCTGGTAGAGCAGAATGCACAACCTTCCCAACTTTTTACGAAGCAGATATGGTTAAGTGCCTTGCTCAAAGGGCACTTGTAAGTGCCATGACCAGGAATCAAACCCCAAATCTGCTGCTGAAAACACCACAGCTTGATCCGATTAACTAGATTGCTTTGCCAGGACCGCCACAGTGTGTAATGGATTTTGAGCCTTGCTCAAGGGCACTTGTAAGTATCATGACCAGGAATCAAGCCCACAGCTGATCACACGACACTATCAGAGCTTGGGTCCGATGACCTAGACTGCTCGGCCCTGACTGCTAGAATGTGTTATGGGTTCTGAGCCTTGCTCAAGGGCACAAATGCCATGAACAGAAACCAAACCCACACTCCTGGCAACACAAGGAGTGCGTTTTGTTGCGCGTGTTTGGTTGAGGCGCGGTGTTGATGCTGTTCAGACCAAACGGTAACTGACTTGGTGACTCGGTTGGGCTTTGGTTGGGGTCGCCAAAACGCTCTCCAGAGCTTGGGACCGATGACCTAGAACACTCAGCCACGACACGCCACAATGTGGATATCGGTTTAAAGACTTACCTGAGATAGGGACGGCACGTCAATTTCTCTGACTTCTCCTACTCTCACCAGATACATCAAGAAGTCTCTGGCTGCATTGGACTGGGCTTCCTTCTTCCCAGTGGAGTTCCCAACACCGACATAGTTGTAGGTTGGCACTCTTACCTTCAAAGCAAACAATTAAGCGATATTAACTCAAGCTGTGTTTTTGAACCACGGGGGAAACTGATGGTAAATTTTGGATAAACATTTACAAGAGTGGGATTCGAACCTGCGACCTCTGAACTCCGAGCTATCTAGCCCAATGTTGGATCTCTTACCTTCAAAGCAAACAATATTAACTCAAGCTGTGTTTTGAACCATAAGGGAAACTGAATGAGTAAATTTTGGATACAAAATTGACAAGAGTGGGATTTGAACCTGCCTCTGAACTCTGAGCTATCTAGCCCTACGACGGAACTCGTACCTTCAAAGCAAACAATTATGCAATATAAACTCAAGCTGTGTTTTGAACCACAGGGGAGATGTTTTGGATACAAAATTGACAAGAGTGGGATTTAAACCTGCAATCTCTAAATTCTGAGCTATCTAGCCCTACGACGGAACTCGTACCTTCAAAGCAAACAATTATGCAATATAAACTCAAGCTGTGTTTTGAACCACAGGGGAGATGTTTTGGATACAAAATTGACAAGAGTGGGATTTAAACCTGCAATCTCTAAATTCTGAGCTATCTAGCCCTACGACGGAACTCGTACCTTCAAAGCAAACAACTATGCAATATAAACTGCTATTAAGCTGTGTTTTATAATTTAAGAAATTTTTCACTATAACACATTTTAAACAATAATCGGTTCTTATAACCACTTTACACACCCGAAGGACGTCTTAGAGCGCTTCCAACATTATTACCCCTGGTCACTAGGCGATTTTATCCTTAAACAATCTCTGCTCCCTGTGGAGTATACAGCCTGTGCAACAAATGCACTTAAAAATCAATCTCAAGATCCATCTCTGCCCTCACAGGCACCCCTTTCAACCCAGTCCCAGATATTTAAGTTACGTACTTCACACAGAAACCGCTGTCGATGTTTTGGGCCAGAGTTTTTGATCTCATAGTTTGGTGTCACTTTCTTTTTACCACAGAAACTGTAGAGGAATGTCTTGATGTCACCCATGGTGGGTCGCTTCTAGAAAGCAAGAGTTCAAGAGATCTGAAAGGATAAAAAAAGTACAAGCAGTTATAAAAACTGTTATAAATTAAAATGGGAAATTAAATAACAACACTAAGTAAACAAAACAAAGTAAACAAACTTTAAACTGTGGTATTCCCTACTGGACAAGCCCAATGAACAGACCAGAGGTCTCACAATGTCTCAGGTCAGACATTCAGAGACTTTAATTTTGACTTTATTTAAACAATAAGAATTCTGAACTCAGCAGTCTTAGAATTCCGAACATGAGCCAAATGTATGTAAAAAAGATTTTGGATTCCTCTACCAAGCAAAAACATAAAATAAATGGAAGGGAACCTTTACATGCTACCCTGGACTACATGACAGTGTATGCAACAGAGGAGTCCAACCTTGGCTAAAAGGTAAGGTTATACTAGAATGGTTTTGTCTATGACCCCTTGCGCGTCACACGCGGCGACTGATGCCATGCTCACCATGTTGGTGGTCATTAGGTTTACGTGTAAACGCCATGTCGCCGACAATGCACACTTCTCTGAATCACACACGTTGACATTTACCACCAAAATGGGGCATCAAAGATTATTGTGATGATGACGTTAGGTGAATTGGGTCAATAGGCAAAATTATAAAGAGATGCAGTGAAAGTCACATGTGGAAGTCTCCGCGATAATCAACCCTTCATTCTCCTGATGGTTGCAGAGGATGGAGTGTTAAAGGAACACGTTGCCTTGGATCGGACGAGTAGGTCAAAACAAAAGCGTTTGTAACCGTTTTTTATAAAATGCATATGGTTGGAAAGATGTTTTAAAAGTAGAATACAATGATCCACACAAGTTTGCCTCGAAATTGCGTGGTTTTCCTTCTACTGTGCGAACTAACATGGTCGGCCATTTATGGGGGTCAAAATTTTGACCCCCATAAATGGCCGACGTGTTAGTCGACAAGGTGAAAGGAAAACCACGCAATTTCGAGGCATGTTTGTGTGGATCATTGTATTCTACTTTTACAACATCTTTCTACCCATATGCATTTTATAAAAAACGGTTACAAACGCTTTTAAAAGACCAACTCGACCGATCCAAGGCAACGTGTTCCTTTAAGATTATTGCATCTAAAGTTTCAGCTGAAAACAGTGTCTGTATAATTATAATATGTGTCACATTCACTTACTGATAAAAAAACCTGTAGTGTGTAATGGACAAGAATGTTGAATTCATTCACATTTTAATAGTGAGGTGACAGAGGGTACCAACAGCATGGCTGACTGTGAAGCATCCAGAAATGGAAACCAACCGGCAGAAACGATTTAAGCATGAATCTTTTTTTCAGATTAAATTTGAAAGGTCTTCATCCTCCTGACCGTCAGGCATATGAAAACCAAAACAGATAACTTTGCGTATATGGCACCACCACTTTATCACTCATTTTACAAAAAGCGATCATTGATGATCGACGTTTAAAGGAACACGTTGCCTTGGATCGGACGAGTTGGTCAAAACAAAAGCGTTTGTAACCGTTTTGTATATAATGCATATGGTTGGAAAGATGTTTTAAAAGTAGAATACAATGATACACACAGGTTTGCCTCGAAATTGCGTGGTTTTCCTTCTACTGTGCGAACTAACACGGTCGGCCATTTATGGGAGTCAAAATTTTGACCCCCATAAATGGCCGACGTGTTAGTCGACGAGGTAAAAGGGAAACCACGCAATTTCGAGGCATGTTTGTGTGGATCATTGTATTGTACTTTTACAGCATCTTTCTACCCATATGCATTTTATAAAAAAAACGGTTACAACGCTTTTCAAAGACCAACTCGACTGATCCAAGGCAACGTGTTCCTTTAATACTATATTATAAATAGCCCCACTTGGCACTTGTGTGGCCAGCTGAATCCTTCAGCTTCAGGTAGATTATATACTATATTGTTTATAATATATCGAATGAAAAAGTGGTGGCGCCATATGGAAACTTTTCCCACTATCAACAGCTGCAGCAGTGCTTCTCACCGACCACCAAGTTGTGTCCTTTCTACCAAAAATCATTCCACTCATCCAATTCCACAACAACAACCAACAAACCAAAACAGACGACTTTGTAATTTTGTTAAAACTTCCTCTACTAAAAACTATCTTAAAAATTTAAAATATGTACAAATACAGAATACACAAACACAAACTCAGGGACAATAAACAGCATGCAGTTGACAAGAAAATGGACAAAATTGTTATAAAGGCGAAATTTGTTGGCCAGTATTCAGACAACCCAACTCACTTTGGCAGAAAACAGGTTGCGTTGCACGAGTAATTCAGACGACAGAGCGCCCTCTTTCGCCCAAGTTTAATATGCACCTTGTTTTTGTTTTGTATTTGCCTCGTATTTGCCTCGTTTGCCTCCCGTAGTTAGTTGACCTTTCACCCCACGCGCAAATAGCGTCTGCTCAGCAGCCAGATAGCTACTGTGTGTACTGTGCATATCTCTCGCCGTCTGCTACACTCTGCAAATAAAGTGCACAATATTTGTTGTCAACAAAACCTTTTCTTTCAAGCGAACTTAGGTCACCGAAAGAAGAAAGAACAACAATGGCGGAAAAAGCAAGACCCAAATCTCAAAGTACACAGACTGAGAGCTCCATGTCTCCTTTCTTCAGCCAGTTACTGGACCCAGCAAACTTGGAGTATTTGTGGCCAGCTTTACTGATTGTTGTTTTCCTTGGGTTGGTGTGGACGAAAAGCCGCCGGACCTGGATGCTGGTGGACGCCCTGGCCATGGTGGCCTGTGGGCTGGCGCTTTTGTTCGTCCCGGAGAAAGTATTTGGTCTCATGGTCAGTAAAAGTTTGTAGTTTCTTTCTCAGTAGTAAAAATATATCATGAGGCGTGAACAATCATACAAATGTCATCATTGCATGACTTTCCATTTTTATTTGTTTTTATGTTTACTTTTTTATTTAATTTAAATAATTAAGCATGTTTGTTTATATCATTAATGATTAATTATTAATATTTATTTCTATAAATCTTTATTGAAACGTATTATCAATTGTTTTATTTACTGTCACTTAACTGTATGTTTGTTTTAAATGGAATTAATTTACCAGGTGAAAACTAAGGCACTGTGTTGAAAAAACGCCTCAACAAAATGACTTTGTAAATTACAAAATTTTGTAATTAAAATTAATAGGGACCTTTAACAGTAGGCAATCTAATTATTTTACAGAATTTTACAGAATTCATACTAAAAAAATGTTTTCTTTTCTTTTTTATGTATTACCTTTGATGTATTTATTGCCAATTTCAATAATCAAAGACATAGGATTTGAATAATGGGGGAAAAAGCAGAAGAGAATGTTTTCATAAAATATGTAATCTTGTTTAAAAAAGGGAACCTATTTTTGTGTTATATAAGAAACAAGAATGAACTGACCCTTTTTATACGAAAACTTTAAAAACAAATTGGGATGCTTGGTGGCAGCAGACTATGTACCAGGTAAAGCCATTGTTCTCTGGTGACGTGCGCATTCCCAGGTTCTATGTAAACAATGAAAACTTACCTGGTAAGTCTGCTACCACCTAGTGTTCCAAAATTGTAGCTTTTGGATTACACAATACTTAATATTTTTGTTTTTATGATGTATTTTTTATTTCAGTTGACTAATCCGGTGAAGATGGATCTTTTCTTGACGGTCCTTTGTCGGATAGTTGCCGCGGTTGTCTTTGGATCAGGTATAGTCTGGATCTGTCTGCGCAAATCAACTGACAACTACACACAGAACATGCTACTTGGTACCAGAGTGGTGGTAAGTAAGACTTAAATTCCAAGAAAAATTTACTAAAGATCACTAGCAGGTTGATAGTCTTGGTGCAAGACGTTTCTCGTTTCCTTTTCACGCACACCGCGGCCAATTCACCAACAGCGCCCGCACCGACTCAATCCGCACCGACTCACCTGACTTAGTCCACTCACCGCGCTGTTTCTCCGGGGCGGTGAGTGGACTATAAGTCAGGTGAGTCGGTGCGCGCGCTGTCGGTGAATTGGCCGCTGTGTGCGTGAAAAGGAAACGAGAACTGCTTGCACCAAGACTAGCAGGGTGACAGTGTTGTCCGCAGGTTTTTTCCACAACTGTGGGCATTCTGCAGCCGATTGCACAAAACTTTACGCAGCTGCGTAAGTCCACTTGCGCGATGTTTATGGCACAAGTTGCGCCATAAATGTTGCGCAAGTGAACTTGCGCAGTTGAGTAAAGTTTTGTGAAATCGGCTGCTGGACTAAAACAAAATTATGTTTGGCTGAAGCATGTTGACTTGAATGAAACCAGGTCTGGGGCCAATTTCATAGAGCTGCTTAAACAAAAAATTTGCTTAAGCACGAAAATAGCTCGCTTATTTTTCACATGTTACTGGCAAAAATTTCATGCCATATACATTGCTTGTGAGTGGTATTTAGCTGTTGTTTACTTAGCATAACCATTGAGTGTAGTCTTGTCCGGTAATCTGGGGCCAATTTCATAGAGCTGCTTAAACAAAAAATTTGCTTAAGCACGAAAATAGCTCGCTTATTTTTCACATGTTACCGGCCAAAATGTCATGCCATATACATTGCTTATGACTAGTATTTAGCTGTTGTTTACCTAGCATAACAATTGAGTGGAGTCTTGGCCGGTAATCTGATTTTACTAAGCAATTAATTTTTTGCTTAAGCAAAATTTTGTGCTTAAGCAGCTCTATGAAATTGGGCCCTGGTCTGGTCTTCCGAATGTTTTCTATTTGGTGTTTTATCTTGGTTTTAAAAACTCTATTGTGCAATCTGGAACATTCTCTACGGCTTTCTCTGGATGTTTGTTGTGAAATTATTTGATGGAAACAAATTTAGTGTGCTTTGGGTGACGGATGGTCATGATAAGATTATAATTTGTAGTGAAATAAATGTCATGAGAAATGAGAATCAAAAACACCTGGGCCTAATTTCATAGAGCTGCTTTTAGGCAGAAAATAATGCTTAACAGCTTTTTGCTCAGCGGAAATGAGCAGGATACCAGTCACAAAGTGTACACGTGACATGGTAGTTTTTCCGGTAACCTTATTTTGCTAAGCATAATGTTGGTTTCTGCTTTAAAAGTAAAGAGGCACTATTTGGGCCCTGACAGGCAAACATTACACAGTAGGGTGTGAAGAAAACTATGGAAACTAATAAAAACACAAATTATTCTTTGGATTATTATTATTCATATTTTCTTTTTTCTAACTGTATGTTTTCAGGGGACCTGTGCAATGCTAGTCGCAACGCATGTTTTACAGAGTGAGGAGCAATTATTCAGTGACAAAGTAAGTTTGAATAATTCTTTCATTTCTACAGAGCTCTGTTTTTAAGTTTCTCTTTACTTGGTAACTAGTTCTTTGTCTGTTTTTTTATTTATTTTTATATTAAAAAAAAAGAAAATTGAGCAAGTCGCCAGACACACAAGGCCGGAAGGCCACTTCAAGGTGTGGTCTACAGTTATTTTATTCCAGAGGCCATTGCCACCTAATCCTAGGGCTGAAACAGGGTTAGCCTTTTTACAGTCCATACGGATGTAGGCTTGGGTATCATCAGTCCGAAGCCTGGCCAGTAGAGCAGAAAGCACTACCTCCCCAATTTTACGTAGCAAGTGTCACGACCGGGATTCAAACCCACCCTCTGCTGATCAAACACCAGAGCTTGAATCCGGTGCTCTTAACCGCTCAGCCATGACACGTCTGTTTGTTCCTGTGTTCCTGAGAAACTGCAACTTATCTCTTACTGCCATGCAGTGTACATTTATTTCCTGGTATAAAAAGATTTATTTTCAGATAACCTTGTGCCTTGCACCCTAGTGGGTTGTTTGCTATGATCCTGTGTCAACTAAAAAGCTTAAATTAAAGGGCCTTGGTGGATTTCACAAAGAGTTCAGACTAGTCTTATCTCGAGTTAGGCAAGTTACTCGTCCTAACTTAGGACTAAGCTTAAGATTTTAATATCTGTTAGGACTAGTCCTAACTCTTTGTGAAATCGACCCCTGGTCACACATGGCAACTTTTACAGGCAACTTGGAGGCAACCAACTGCTGTGCAAACCTTTCCATATTATTTTGTTGTTTAGTTTGCCCGGCTTTCTATGTTGGACTGCATCTTTTGGATGCTCGGCAATGCTTACTTCTTATTATTATTTTGTTGTTTAGTTTGCCCGGCTTGCCATGTTGGACTACATCTTGTGGATGCTCGGCAATGCTTACTTCTTATTATTATTTTGTTGTTTAGTTTGCCCGGCTTGCCATGTTGGACTACATCTTATGGATGCTCGGCAATGCTTACTTCTTCTGATTATTTTGTTGTTTAGTTTGCCCGGCTTTCTATGTTGGACTGCATTTTGTGGATGCTCGGCAGTGCTTATTTCTTCATGTCGGCCAAGAATTACGGCGGCCACTCCCAACTGGACAGCTGGCTCAACCTCCATCTCAGGTTGGATTTCCTCCTGACGCTGATGTTTGGGCTGGTCTGGTTTGCCTTCCCAGAATTTGTCATGAAGATGCATGTAAGTAAACAACAAAACAATTGTTGAACCTTGCTTGAATATGTTTTAAGTTTTGTTTAATTTGTTTTAAAGTTTGTTTGTTTGGACCAGTTCCCCGGAGATTCTGTCCCCCATATTGGAAATTAACATGGGCTGAAGGAGGTTTACTCAAAAGAGGGCGCTATCAGAAGAAGTTTGTGCACAGTTCGCCATATGGGTGGGGGGGGGGGGGGGACAGAGTTTCCGGGGGGACAGAATCTACTGCCACACTGGATCACTTCATTTCAAAACTCTAGCAAGAAATGTTGTACTATGCTAGCGAATTGAATTGAATATAACAGAGTGGTTTGCGGTAACACCATGTGAATTTCTCTTTTTTAGTAGTGTTGGTTCTGAAAAGAAACGATGATTAATGAGTCGTTAACAACTGTTCCTTTTGAGAACCAATACTACTCAAAAAGAGAAACTCACATGGTGTTACCCCAATCCTCTCTTAGTTATACTTCAACCATGCAAAGTTTCAAATCCTATTCGATTGAATCTGTCGATGGTCTCAACATAATGACAATTATTTGTTGTTGTTTACACTTTTAGTCAACAGGTGTGAAGCCAGCGGTAGTGCACACCCTTATGGGTCAGATTGTAGGAGCGATGATGATTGGCTCAGCCATACTGAGCGCTGTAGCTCCGGGCTTCATGTTCCATGAGGACAAGAGAAATGTCCTACTCTGCAAGATTCTGGTAAGTTGACTTAGAGTCTGGCGTAAAATATCCACTGTATACATGAAGTCCTTTAGGTGGGACGTAAAGCAGTTGGTCCTGTGTGTATTGCATGTAAACGAACCCAGTGCACTTATCGAAAATAGAAGGGGTTCTCTGAGCGCTGTAGCTCCAGGCTTCATGTTCCATGAAGACAAGAGAAATGTCCTACTCTGCAAGATTCTGGTAAGTTGACTTAGTGTCTGGCGTAAAATATCCACTGTATACATGAAGTCCTTTGGGTGGGACCTAAAGCAGTTGGTCCTGTGTGTTGTGCAACGCACATAAAGTAACCCAGTGCACTTATCATAAAGAGAAGGGGTTCGCCCCGGTGTACCTGGTTTGATTGGCAGCATATTGCACCACAGCACCTTGTATACCGTTACATGGTGCTATGTTAAAGAAGTACATGTAGGTCTCATAATTCAAGCGTAGTCCCTCATACCTTGCAGGAAAATACTGTATGTTAAAGCGCGCCTTGAGCATCACTGAGTGACGGATATGCGCGCTGTATAAGAAATCACTTTTATTATTTATTATTATTATTTTCTGTAAAATATCCACTGTATATATGAAGTAAATTGAGTGGAGAGCTTCATTTAGTTAATGGCTTCAAAAACAGTATTGATCTATGTGAAAGGCAAAGACCAGTTCAATATATTCCTAAGATACTGAAGTATCACTATGATATTCAAGAGGTATTCAGGTATCAAATTAGCTTATTTTCCCAAGATACTGAAAAAGATAACATTGAGATATTACATATATTGAAACATCATAACCCTAAAATATTACACTGATTTTTTCAAGATATCATAGTATCATAATGTGTACGAGATATTGAAGTATCTCACTGAGATATTTCCAAAGATACTGAAATATATTCAAATATTTTAAAACATCACATCATTATTATTTAGAGGTAACGAAGTAGCCCATTTGACACATTCCTAAGATATTAAAGTGTCACTTTGATATACCCTTGTACTATATTAGGGTATCACAGGGAAATATTCCTAACTTATGAAAGTATAACATTGATGTATTTCTAAAGATGCACATAATAGAATATAATCTTTTATATCGTTGCGGTACCCACTGCCAAAACATAGGATTCAAACTGCCTCTAGCTACCGGGCAACCTCGGTAGTCTAGTTGGTAAGACACTGCTCTAGAATAGTAAGGGTCGTGGGTTTGAATCCCACCCGAGTAACATGCCTGTGATATTTTTTCACAGGACTCGGGAAGGTAATGAGTATACAGTGTTAACACACATCGGTGTATGGGTAAAAACCAAAAGTTAAATATGCACGTATGTTGATTTGTTGTATATCTCCAGACTCTGCTGTTGATTGTCGTGATGGCTCTCTCATCCCTCGATCACTCCAATATTGGCCGAGGTGTGATGCTGAGTCACCTCATGGGCGTAGTGTGGGTCATCAATGCAGCGATGGGATACTTCGCTCCCCATGAGACAGACGGCTACCTCAGTGCAAGGAAGAATGCCAAAACCGAATAGGCAGTTAGAGGTCATTACAATAGATCAATTCACTAAGAGCAAGTTTGAGTGTGCACCATGGTTAACTAAAGGTTGAGTATTTTGACTCGAACCCAGGCTGGTCAACCATTGGTTGACTGCTGTGGTTGACCATTTGGAACCAACTTCATGACCATGATTTTTTTCACTGGTCCCAATAGCCTGTTCCATGCCAACATGTGTAAAGCGCAGAGGGGAACCAGTGACACTATAGCGAAAACGAGGAAGGCAATGGAGTATTGAATACCAAGGTACTGATGATTGACTAGGCTTCTAGATGCACTAAAGAGGGCGGAGCTTAACTAATGGATTGGTCTATTGTATAGAGGGGGTAAAACACAGTACATGTAGTAAAGACAGTGTTCATATTGAGCATTTCGGGCTATGTCTTATGGCTGTTGCAGCAATGTTGAAGCATATGCAGTGACTTGTTAACCATAGCCGTATCCAAGAGCCACTATTTTGGTCACCATGTTCATTTTGGATCACTCGTCTTAAGTTGTAAATAGAAGAGAAGGCATCAGTTTTTTTGATGAGTGCTGAAATATTTCCCACAAGATAACGTTGAAAGTTGTGTAGACACAAAGTGTGTGTATAACCAACTCAATGTATTGCTAGCTGGTCCCAATTTCATATTGCTGAAATAGCTTTTTTGCTAAGCAAATTGAGCAAGATACCAGTCTCATATGGTACGTATGACATGGTATTTTGGCTGGTACTCTTATTCTGGTAAGCATCATTTTGTTTGTGCTTAGCTTCTTTTTGTTCTAAAGCAGTTTTATGAAATTGGACCCGGAGAGTTACAACTTGTTATTATTATAAAAAAAGATCATTGCTGAGCAAATTATGAGAACCGGACTCAAGCTCTGATGTTTTTTGATCAGCGGAGTGTGGGTTCAAGTCCCGGTGGTAGCACTTGCGTCTTACAAGGTACTTTTTAACATAATTTTTTTGTCCTTCAGATGGGACATCAAGCCAGAGATCCCATGTACTAGCATTGGTAGTGCTTGTAAAAGAACACAGAACACTCACTTATCGTGAACGAGTAGAGGTTAAACCTCAGTGTTTCTGGTTCACGTAGCAAGCACCATTGTTTGACAGGTTTCCTCAGGCTTGTGAGCTACAGTGGTTATTTCATTTACATGTATGAGGCATCCTTGGTTTCTTTACCAGAAATATTATCATGATAATATTATTAATAATACTAATTTCCTTGTTCAGATTTCAGATTGTAAAATATATCTTTTTTACTACGCTTTTTATAATAGCAATATTAGAACGTTGTATCATAATGAGTAATTTTATTCATGTTTTATATGATGCTGGACAGTTGTTGAAATTATTAGGTGTAGTACTAGGCCGTGTCCGAAACGACGACTTCGGCTACAGCTACGTCTAGATCAGCGCGTCTACCAGTGTTGAAGAATAGGCAGACGCGGGCGATCTAGCCGTAGCTGTAGCCGAAGTCGCCGTTTCGGACACGGCCCTAGTAGTTTTAGGTGTGTAGTGCTGCTTGGTGTGTACTGTTGCTTGCCAAGCCGCCATTGTTTGGTCACTGGCAGATCAAGGAGAGCTGTTGATCTTATAAAACACTGTTAGTAATGTAGTTTTAGAGAAAAGAGGTAATTTATCACCATCAACCATAGAGCTAAATATATTGACTAGAGCGCTAACACCCCGTTATACACACACTAAGGTTCTGAAGCCGTGTGGGCGCATCCATGTTTATGTACAAACCAATACAAAAGCTTGAATTTTTGTACGCCAATTGTACGGCTATTTGCATGATAGTGCATTTCTTCATTTCTTTGTGTCATCGAAACAAAAAATGCAGCAAATGTGAACGTACAATCTGCTGATGAGCGTACAAACTGCGAGCGACATGTGCATCATGTTTAAAAGGCGCGTATACTTTTTTTAGTATGTCAATCAAGTCGAGCTTCAGTTTTCGTATAGCGCAGTCGAATGGGCAGTCGCGTACGTAAGCACACATGCCGAATGTAAAAAAAACGCGGCAATGTGTGTTCTCTTAAAATTAAAATCGTTCCGTAGTCACGCAACACATCAAACATGCTCAGGGTAGCTTCAAAACGCAGAGCAAGTTAGCGCTCTAGTCAATATATATAGCTCTATGCCAACAACCAACAAGTTTGTTACTGATATAGGCTTTAGGCATGAAGCCTTTCTTCTAAGGCATCTGGAATCACCCAATTCTACGCTACAATTGTGTTGTTTCTTCCATTATTTGATTGCAACTTCGATGACCAATTGAGCATAAATTTTAATGGGTTTGTTATTTTATGAAATATTATGATTACTTTGTGCATATAGCCCGGTTCATACTTCCTTTGAATGCGAAGGCGATACGAATGTTGACATCACATATTCGCAACAAATAATTCGCAGTAGTTGAGTTGTGCTCAACTCTTTTGCGAATATCGCTGCGAAAACAGAGTTGTGACATCATATTCACGTCAATTTCGCATCGCATTCGCAGGAAGTATGAACCGGGCTTTAGTTGGGATACACTAAAGTGAGGATACTGGGCCCAATTCCATGGCTCTGCTTACCGCCGAATTCTGCGCTTACGAACACGATTTCCCGCTTACGTGCAAGCGCCGAATTTTTGCGCTAGCCTTGTAAGCGTAGAATGCCTAGTAACGTGGAGTACGCACGCGCAGAAGTCAAAATTCGCTGCTAACCTGTGAAATAGGCTTGCCGTAAGCACAAAATTCCCTGCTTACGTAAGCGCCGATTCTTTTCTTACGGTAAGCAGAGCCATGAAATTGGGCCCTGGTCTTTGACAATTATTAGCTAAAGTATACCCTGCCTTTTCAGCTCAAGCAGTTGATATTTTTTAAACAGTTATTGCCACTAATGTTTTGAAAGCTGTACATAATGTATGCAGAAGTGTTTGTCATATATCTGAAAATAAAGTTTTAATTTACATCAAAACAAAACCCACCAAAATAGTAAGACTTCTGATAGATATACCAAATATTTGGGAACACATTTGAATCTTGAAAAAAAAACAAGTATGTCTATTAAAAAACATTCAAAATTCTGGCTGATTAAAAAAACATGTTTGTACCATACTTTTTTTTGTTTTACAAAGTGACAAAGTTATCTTATGCCAAGATGCCCAATTGCTGAAAAAATGTCCACAACAAAGTGAGGATAATTTTGTTAGAATACAGCTTTTTGTTTTGTTTTATAAAAAGTTCACAACTGCCGTGACCTTTTATGTCTGCTGTCGGTGTTTTGAAATTTGATGATGCTATGGTTTTTAAAAGGTTAAAGAAAAGGTAAACCTAAATTATACTAAGCTTTTTTTATGGATAAAGTACATTTTTGTACAGATGTTTTTTAAAGACATTTTTATTTTTAAGGACTGAATTTAAACTTCAGTTGGATTTATAGATTCTTAGGAGGTTCAGTTTCGTCGGGGCCATTCAGAATAATAAATGTTCCAAATATTATTTTGTTTAAAATTGTAGGCAGATGGGTCAAAAGAAATAAGTGAAAATCATTTTCAGTTTTAAATAAAAAATTATAAAAAAATTATAAAAATACATACATAAAAAAAACAAGTTTTTAAAGTTTAAATTCTGAATGGCTTCTTAGTTTTGGCCCCCTTATTGCAAAATGTATGTTTTTATAAGCATTAAGCATATTTTTGTTTGCGTCATTGAATAATCAGGGTTTTAATTTTGTATTAAACTAAGATAAGATAATTGACAAGTCATGTAATCTGATAAATAAAACTTGAGCAAAATTGGAGATGGGAAAAAAAAAGTTTAAGGTCATAGTTATTCATTTGTATTTGTAGCCCAAGCCATTTGGAAAGCTTTTTTTGTATGAAGCGCAAGAGGTTTTGAAAAGGATATGGTTATTGACCCATTTCACCTGACGTCATCATCAGAAAAATCTTGAATGCGCCATACTGGTGGGCAATTTCACTTTGCGTTTTCATATATAACTTTATGCATAGAGTATGCTGTGCGTTATGCTGTGAAGTGCGCATTTTAGGCGACGCGGCGTTAATACATGTAAACCTAACTGCCCACCAACATGGTGAGCGTGGCATCAGTCGCCGCGTGTGACGCGCAGGCAAGGGGTCAATACCGGTAGATGTGGAATTGATAACTATAACCATTCAAGTTGCACATGCTTAAGACTTCCTTTCTCAATCTTTGAGTTGTGTGTCGCTTTGGGGCACTAGCATTCAAAAAGGCGATGTCAAGGGTGTTGAATGAGGTATCTGAGCGATCTAGTTAATCGGACCAGAGCTTTGGTGTTGTCAGCAGCAGAGTGTGGGTTCAAATCCTTGTCATTGAGCAAGGCCCTTAAAGGGTGGCGGCAGTGTTTTTTTTAAATTCATTTCAACGATTAAACATGACTTTTTAAACCTGAATTTAAAAAAAAAAAAATTTATTAAATGCGCAAGTATCTTAAAAATGGTTTTCAAGAGATTAGGGGAACCCACCCCGCCCCTAAAAGGGAGCCTTCATTTGCATAAACGTGACGTCATGTCGGTAACCCGAGCCGTCGGGCCCCCCTGGCTGTGTGCATATAGAGACGTGTGCACTGTGTGGCCTGGTACCTAGGCGTGTGTAGTTAGGAACCAGACTCTTTTTGCCGACGATGTTTGAATTCCCGACGTGACGTCGACGGTAGGGGGGCGGTAACAATCCTCAAAGGGGGGGGGCATGACTTATTCGCTAATTACGCAAGTGAGATATGTCGGGAATAAACAAAACACATTTTATTGATGTTCAATACATATATCAGAAATAAATGACAGCAAAATTAACTGTTTTATTTGAATTCACTGCAGCATCCCTTTAAATGAGGTACTCGTATCTGAGTGGTGTAGTTAATTGGACCAGAGCTTTGGTGTCAGCAGAAGAGTGTGGGTTCAATTGTCGTTGAGCAAGGCCCTTAACCATAATTTCTTTCTTTATAAAAACTTGGGAAGGCAGTGGGTTCTACTCTAACGACCAAAACAGAGCCCTCACAGATGTCAATGAAGACCTATCTATGGCTGTGAGTTGTGCGCATCGCGTACATTCGTGCACGTTTGTTAGTTTAACCTTGACTGTGGCGACTAATGCAAGGAGTCTAAAGCACCATATCAAATCAATAAATTTAGGTTGTAAGCAGATTTGCTGTTGTTTATTTCAAATTTAATTCAAAACGTACTGAATTCCAGGTTAAAATATTACACACTAAGACTCAAATGCAAGACAGCAACATGGAGTGTTGACTATAACATGACCCAATTTCATAACGCCTGTAAGCACAAAAACCTGCTAAGCACAGGAAAATCTTGCTTAGCAAAAACAGGTTACTAACATTAAAAAAAGTTGACATTGTTGCGACTGGTGCAACACTCTCTTTTTGCTTAGCAAATCAATATTTAAGTAAGCTGAGAATGGTGATCTCAAGTGCAGAAATGGTGATCTCAAGTGCAGAACTCGGTGGTAAGCAGAGCCATAAAACTCGGCCTGGATGGGTAGTAAATAAAAGCTTGCGACTGTGGGTCCCTATCAAGTTAAGTACAATCAATGTCATCCGGATCTGCCGGATTTTTTTCATGGATTTCTTTTTAAACAAATAAAACAACTTGTTAAAAAAGACTGATAATGAAATCAGCAAAAAGACTTTAAGGTTGCCACTAAAAATACAAACACAAAACAATAAACATACATGCATTACCTTATAAATACCCTTTTTCACAGCAAATATATACTATATATTACAAATCAAAAACTTGTACAGCCTCTTAAGTATTTAAAAAACAATAAAACTAAGTTTGGCCGGTCCTGGCCAGAGCCGTATATAGAGAGAGGTGCGACAAGTTGCGATTAAAACTCAATAGATGAGTCCTTATGAAAATGGGTAAAAAAATTATAATTTTCTAACCTCATGTTAAAATGGTGTAAAAATTACTTAATAATATAATAATGACAGACAGCAAACAGTTTCAAAAGTCAGAAAACACGGGAAAACATATGTGTTAAAAAGGACCGTTTGATTAAAATAGAGAATGAAACTGTTTTAGTGAGAGGTTCGAGAATTGTAATTGTTCCCACTTTCACACGGATTAAAACCGTTGGCAGCCAGCCAGCCAGCCAAATTGTTCCATGTATAACAACAAAGCACAGCCAGGGATATGGAATAGGACAAAACCTGTGCACAGCTCTACTCACACATGGCCCTATAATGGTATAGTTCCTGGACCCAAGCTCTGGTGTTGTCAGTAGCAGATTGTGGAATCGAATCCCGGTCGTGACACTTTGGTTTCAAGTTGGGAAGGGCAAGTGCATTCTGCTCTACCAGCCATGGCTCTTAGTGGACGCTACCCATGCCTACTTACCGACTGAGAAGGGGATATAACACTGTTTGCATGTCCACTCTTCGTATATAGCGCCTTTTCAAAATGCAGGGGGACAAAATCCCCTATGTTATCGACATCGGCCACCCGCATTGGCGTAATTTTCACATGGGTAAGATTGGAGTGCCTTACGCACTCGGCACCAAGGCCATTTATCTCTACCAAGTATTTAATATTGACGCAAAGCAGCTGATAATCATTCTAGGCTCAGCTGCACATGCACCAACATACTTTGCATTCCTCTTCCTTATCTCTTGGCTTTTATGTGAATTTTTACATAGAAATATTAAGTACATAAGAATTTTTAAGAATTACAAATTTCATGATTTTAACCCTTTCATGATTCCTGTGATCTCCTACATGGTTCACTCATTAGGTATTATCAGTATATCACTAACTAAAAATATTAGTAAACTTGCATGTACAGTCATGTATTCAATCTTTTGAGGGAGTGTTGGCTTGAAAAGCGCAAGTTCCGCCTCAACATTTCAAATAGTTGCTCAAAATGTTGAGACCAAACCGGCTCTTTCAGAGCCAACAAAAGAGATTAAATACATACAATCCTGCAAGTTTATTATTATTTATAGTTTATTCCTATTATTCACACCATTACATGCAAAGCTTCAAACTTCAATGTATTTCATTGTTTTTCCCAGTTGCAAAGCCCACAGTGAGCTTAACATCCTTGATACTCTAGACTGGATTATTCCACTAATCTAAGAGGGTGGGATCATTAATTGGTTTTTACCCATACACTGATGTTTTGGCATAGGATTCGAACTGCCTCTAGCTACCAGGCAACCTCGGTAGTCTAGTTGGTAAGACACTGCTCTAGAATTGCAAGGGTCTTGGGTTCGAATCCCACCCGAGTAACATGCCTGTGATATTTTTTCACAGGACTCGGGAAAGTACTGAGTATACAGTGCTAACACACATTGGTGTATGGGTAAAAAAACAATTAATATTCTTTATCCCCGATGCAAATTTAACATCTCTTATTGGGGTGGGATCAGTTCCCAGTTTTGTTGATGTGTTATGGTCCAGGACACAAATTTGTTACCATATCCAGCATATAAAATCTGCTACACGGCTTAAAAGCGTGAGAGTCAACACACAGCCGGTACACATCCAACATGATTTCTCTGAAGCCAACACTCAGTAAATGGTTAAGCTAAATATAGGTACGTAGCTACTATAATATGGAATGCAAGAGCGTCAAAATTACACAACTTTTTAATTTCTGTACAGGAAGACCTCAATAAGCACAGACGGCCAAAATGAACAATCACTCTGTGTATTAACACAGATTCAAAAACACAACTTCTTTTCTTTTCTAAATGACATTAACATCCACAATTCTAAACAATCGTATAAGAAATATTTGAGAAAAAAAATTGCTAATCCAAACTTCAATGAATGTCTGAGTAACTTTGAAAAGTATTTCGGAATGTTCATATTTAAAAAAAATCAAATCAAATATTGTATTAAAAACTTCAAACGTTACAATCACCAGCACCGTGTAAAAATGGCATGACATAAAAAAAATGCTCTCAAATAAGGTTTCAAGCTTTGTATATTACTACTTTATGGGGACTATAAATAGCACATAGACTAGTCCCCAGTTCTTTCTCTACGTTTTACACTTTAAATCGCCTCCCTCTGCACCCTCCAGGTTGGCCATGATGGCATCTAGACTGGTCTCAAGTCCTTCCAGCGAAGAGTTCAGCTGCTGCATTTGTGTGCGTTGGGTCATGTACTGGGTCATGAGTGCTGCGTAATGGAGAACACAAAATATCGATGAAAACAAAAAGATGAAACTTTTGATGGTGGTACATAATAATAATTTGGGGTTGAACAAAGAAAAATTGACTGGAACAGGATTTGAACCAACTCTACCAACAGAGTTATCTAGCCATATTGGGTGTCAGTATCTTTGTTAGGGGGGTGCCAGTCAGAAGCCATACAGTCGTTAACTGCCGTGTAGCCGGGGATCACACCCAAAAATAGATACTCATGCGAAATTAAGTAAAGTAAACTTGTTGATTCTATAGAGAAACTCACCATCTAGATCTGCAATTTGCTGCACGTAGTTGATGTCATCTCGTAACTGATTTGCATTGTCAGATGATGTCTGGACTGCCGTCGCATCTGCTGAGGATTGTACCTTGGCTGCAGCCAGTAGCATATCGGTGGTTTCATCGTCCTGAGAAATGCTGTCAAACACCTACACATGGAGATATATAAAACCATTACGGGAAAGCTCTGCTAAAGGCACTGGACACTGTTGGTAATTACCCAAAATAATTGTTAGCATAAAAACTTATTTGGTTACGAGCAATGGAGAGCTGTTGATAGTAAAAAGCATTGTGGGAAACGGTGTCCTCTTAAGTAACGTAGTTTTTGAGAAAGAAGAAATTTTCGAGACCTGAGCTGAGGTCTCGAACTTAAGGCATTTGAAAGCACTCAACTTGTACAAGGGTGTTTTTTTCTTCCATTATTCTCTCGCAACTTCGCAACCAATTGAGTTCAAATTTTCACAGGTTTGTTGTTTTATGCATATGTTGAAATACACCAAGTTATTTTAACCATCAAGTAATAATAAACTACAAGGGAAACTGACTGGGTAAGTTTTTCAATAATTTGGGCCTGAACACAGAATATTTTTTACTAGAGTGGGATTTGAAACAACAACTTCTGAAATAAGGTGCAAGGTGCTCCACAAACTGAGCCATCTAGCTCTATGTTGGCTGTCTCCCTATTTTGTCAATATGTTTGTTTGGGGGTGCTAGTCGGAAACCATATAACCATTAACTGCCATGTAGCCAGGGATCACATCAAAGTTCATGATAAAACCTGGGTAGCGGCAGGTCTCCCCATTTTGTCAATATCTTTGATCTGGCTGCCAGTCAGAAGCCATATAACCATTAACTGCCATGAAGCCAGGGATCACACCCAAGTTCACGATAAAACCTGGGTAGCAGCAGGTCTACCTACCATGTATTTCGTCATTATCTTTGATCTGGCTGCCAGTCAGATGTCAACTGACTGGCTTGACCACTGACTGGCTTTACCACTGACTGGCTTGACAACTGACTGCCTTGACTACTGACTGGCTTGACAACTGACTGGCTTGACAACTGACTGCCTTGACCACTGACTGGCTTGACAACTGACTGGCTTGACCACTGACTGGCTTGACCACTGACTGGCTTGACCACTGACTGGCTTGACCACTGACTGGCTTGACCACTCACCTGTTGGGCCGTTGAGGCTTGACCGAAGGCTGATCCAGCCCTATTAGCAGCATCTTCAGCCTGATTCCTCTTAGCACTGAAGCACTGTTCTGTATTCCTGACTCCTTGTAGTATACTCATAATGGAAGATGACGTCTGCTGACCACTGGTGTAACCCTCCTGAGCTTGTGCTTGGACCTACCAATCAAGAACCAATATTATTATGTTTAATTCGACTTAACCATTTCCATTTACCAAGTAATTTTTTTAAAGGAAGAGTTCAATATTTGTTATTTTATTGATCTGTTGATTAGATTCAAGGCATTGGACACTATTGGCAATCACTGTTAGTATTAATTTTGCTTTTTACCCATACACCGATGTGTGTTAGCACTATATACTCAGTACTTTCCCGAGTCCTGTGAAAAAATATCACAGGCATGTAACTCGGGTGGGATTCGAACCCACGACCCTTGCAATTCTAGAGCAGTGTCTTACCAACTAGACTACCGAGGTTGCCTGGTAGCAAGAGGCAGTTCGAATCCTATGTTTTGGCAGTGGGTAATCACTGGTACTAGTCAATGATCAACGGAAAGCTGTTGATAGTATAAAACATTGTGAGAAACGGCTCCCTCTGAAGTAATGTCGTTTTCGAAAAAGAAGTCATTTTCCACTAAAAAATTTGAATTTGATTCTCGAAATCAAGCATCTGAAAAGCACACAACTTCGTGTAAACAAGGATGTTTTTTCTTCTATTATTATCTTGCAACTTCGACGACCAAATGAGTTTGAATTTTCACAGGTTTGTTATTTTATGTATATGTTGGAATACACCAAGTGAGAATCCTGCCATAGATTTCACAAAGAGTTAGGACTCGAGTTAGGACGAGTAACTCGTCCTAACTTAGGATTAATCTTAAGGTCTGCATGCTACAGTGCAGGGTTGGGACTCGTCCTAAGTCCTAAGACTAGTCTTAAGTTAGGAAGAGTTTTGTGAAATCGACGGCAGGTCTTTGATGATAATAATAATAATAATAATATTAATAAGAATAATAACAACTGCATTTCTATAGCGCCTAACACCTCCAAAAGAAAGTCTCAAAGTGCTCAGAGGAACAAAAAAATACTTATGTATACGATGAATGGAGCAGAAATGTTTTGAGAAGAGTCTTGAAACTTGAGATCGTGGTAGCTTGTTTGATGTGTAGAGGGAGATTGTTCCTTAAATGAGGTGCAGCAAACTGAAAACTACGTTGACCATACGCTTTGGTGGCAACATTGGGGATAACAAGGGTGTCTTTGCTGGCAGAACAAAGGTGACCAAAGATGTCCAGGGGTGGATTTCACAAAGGTAGTCCTAACTTAGGACTAGTCCTAGGCAATGCTAAGAGATAGGACTGGTCCTAAGTTAGGACCAGTAAACTCATCCTAACTTAGGACTGGTCCTATCTCTTAGCATTGCCTAGGACTAGTCCTAAGTTAGGACTACCTTTGTGAAATCCACCCCTGTGCCTTTATTTAATGAACCCGGAGCCTACCTGACTTGCTGTTGTAGTGATGGCGGTGATGTTGCCATCAATTTCCTGAAGTCTCTGAGAAGTCTCTTCCCTCACTCTGGTCGCTTCTGTCAGGTCATACTCCAAGTTCTGCACCTGAGCTCC
Source organism: Asterias amurensis (assembly GCF_032118995.1). Lineage (NCBI taxonomy): Eukaryota > Metazoa > Echinodermata > Asteroidea > Forcipulatida > Asteriidae > Asterias > Asterias amurensis. The sequence goes on from NC_092662.1 coordinate 12,756,336, forward strand.
GGCTGTTTCAGCTTCCATTCTATAAAAGAGGAAATACCAAACAAATAGTACTGGGTTCTTGTCAATTATAAAATAAGTAGGATTTGAAACATTACATGGTGGAAGCATAACTAGGTGAGGTTTGTGGTACCACCATGTGAAGATCTCTTTTGAGTAGTGTTGGTTCTTAAAAAAACGGAGGTTGACGTCTCAATCAGTATGCTCAGATCGTCTTCAGACGTACGTGTCTCGATCAGTATGCTTTTTGTTTGTTTAGTAAGTCCTCATTCCGACTCTGTCCTTTATTTGAATTCCTACCACAATCCTCTCCTTGCTCTTTCTGTGACTTTATAAGTTTCATTTCAAATTTCTTAGTTGTTGCCCAGGTTTCTACCCTGTAGGATAGCACAATAAATAAATAAACAAATGAATAAAATAAACTTACTGTGCCTCTCCGGCCGTCCTCTTGGTCTGCTCTGCCCTTGTCAATTTATTCATGGACTCCACTCGTAGATTCTCCACGTCCGTGTCACTCAGTGAAGCAGCGTTGATGAGCTCTACGAGCGTTTGTATCTCGGAGGAGGGTCGGACCGTCATGCCCTGGACGGCAAACGCAATATCTCTGGCGTTGATAGTACGGGACTCGGCCTCCTGTAGAGCTGTGTAGGTGTCTAGGACCTGGATGTAGTAACTGGTCATATTGGCTTTGGTGGATAACGCAACATCCTTCAAGGCAAAAAAAACAGGGAGTTATTATAATAATTTGGGAGGCTAATCATCCTTACTCGCAGCTAAGAGCTGAATTGCGAAGGACGTGGCTACACCGTGTTCGAGAAGCAGGCATGCAAGGGTGCCTTTGGCAGCCAGACACATCAAACCAGTATGACCACGGAGCACAGCCAGAGATCGAAAGTGTTTGATTTTTCCTGAGGAGGGGAAACCGAATGGTCTGGAAAACCCTCATGGCACAGCAGAGAACTCAACTCAACTGGCCGGGTATTGAACCAGGGTCACTTGGTGAGAGGCGAGCGCTTTATGAACACGCCAACCAAGCACAAGCCAACCATGCTCCCAACAATATAAAACAAGGGAAACTGACTGGGTAAAATATAATTATTTTAGGGGTTGAAAAAGAAAAATGTACAAGAGCAGGATTTGCACCAACAAACGTCATCGTCATATTAACATGCTGGCCCTCTACTAGCCGAGTTGTCTGCACGTAAAATAAATTAGTGCACTTATCGAAAAGAGGGTTTGCCCCGGTGTTCCTGGTTTGATTGGCTGCATATTGCGCCACAGCACATTGTAAATCATTACATGGTGCTATGTTAACCATAAACTGAATCTTTGTAAAAAGGAGTAGGTCTCATAATTCAAACGTAGTCCCGCATACCTTGCAGGAAAATACTGTATGTTAAAGCGCCACAGAGTGACGGATATGTGCGCTATATAAGAAGCTACTGTTATTATTATTCTCGTAAAATTCACCTTGTAGGTCATTGCAGCTGACTGAGCCATACTCCCTGCCGTCTCAGCGTTCGTAGTATTATACCTAGCCACTTCACTCTGATAAGCCTGGGCACTAGCCTGCCTCTGCACCGCCTCAACCCCAGCCAAGGTTACCTCTGCTGTAACATTAGCTCCCTGAGCCACTGTCTGGGCAACCTGCACATCCTGGAATGTTGACGCTACCGGGTAATCTGCTTGGATAATTTTGATCGCAGCGAGCCGCTCTGCGTTCGTCGTATACTCAGCGTCGCGGGAGTTGTCGTTCAGGATTGTTTCGGCGCTCTGGCGTTCCATTGCCGACCGCTCAATATCCTGAAGAAGGCCATCAACATCCCTGATGAGTTGCTGGACGTGTTGATAAGAAGCCTCAATCGCAGCATTCAATTCTAGAGATTCAGAACATTTAATATAAATTTTCACATTAAGTTTGGTTTTGACCTTACATCGATGTATGTTAGCACTGTATACTCAGCACTTATGCAGGATATAATTAAGGCGATTAAATTAAAGAAGTGTTAGCAAACTAACTTAGGATTAATCTTAAGGTTTGCATGTTACAGTGCAAGGCTGGGACTCGTCCTAAGTCCTAAGATTAATCTTAAGTTAGGAAGAGTTTGGTGAAATCGGCGGCAGGTCACCTAGCAATGAGGCACGACAACAGGTGGGCATGCAAAACAACCAACTGGACTCTAAGAAACTGGACAAGAAAAAGAGGGCCACAAAACTGAAGATGGAGAGATGAACTTAGTACATGCATTGCTTGGCAACAGACAGCGCAGGATAGAGTGAGATGGAGAATTGGTGCAGAGGCTTTCCTCCTGCAGTGGAGTGAAATAGGCCAGACGGTGACTCAGTACTTTCCCGAGCTCTGTGAAAAATATCACAGCCATGATACCCAAGTAGGATTCAAACCCAAGAACTTTGCAATTCTAAAGCAGTGTCTTAGCAATAGACAACCGAGAAAGCCCGGTAACTAGAGGCAGTTTGAATCCTATGTAAGGTTAAAACCAAAGTTATATTTCTTTATTTGTCATAAATAATAACAAAATTAATAAAAAGTTGGAAAAGTAGTGTCAAGGCTCCTAGTGGATGATACCCATGCTTACATCCTTACGGACTGTGAAGGGGGTTTCAGCCCCAAGAGTAGGTGGCAACATGCCCCTGGTGACAGTTAATTTGGGATTATATCCCTCACCTTGAAGTGGCCAGCTGTGGCCTTGTGATGTTAGGCGATCTCCCATAAAAAATATTTCATAATAACAATTTTAAAAAGTGATTCACATAATGTAAACCAGAATAATAATTATAATTCACAAGCACCAGAGGCCAATTTCATGGCTCTGCTTACCACCAAACTCTGCGCTTATCAATATTCTCAACTTACGTGCAAGTGCCAAATGTCTGCGCTAGCTGTGTAAGCATAGAATGCCTAGTAACGTGGAGTACATGTGCCCACAAGCCAAAATTCCCTGTTAACCCATGAAATAAGCTTGACATGAGCACAGAATTCCCTGATTTTACAAACGCAGATTCTTTGCTTACGGAATCACTGATGTGAATCACTTTTTAAAATTTAAGATCCCCTTGACGGCACATATACCAGGCTTCTTATGAGGGTACAGAACATCTCATAGCAGAGCACAAGACCAAAGAACAGATCTACGGAGACATTCCACCAATCTCTACTACTGTTGCTCAACGCAGAGTCCGCTTTGCAGCTCACTGCTTTTGTGTTAAAGACCAGGTCATACCTGACATGTTATATTGGAGACTGCCGTGCCCTAATAGAGCACCTCCACCACTCAACTACATCGATGTGATCGGTAGAGATACGGAGGCTGGAATCGTGGACGTTGTGCATGGAATCTTGGTTGCGACCGCTAAATGATGAAATGATGAAGCAGAGCCATGAATATGGGCCCGGTTTTTACTTACCTTGGATAGTGAACCATGTTCCATTCGCCAGCTGAAACTGGCTCATCAGGGAAGTCACCAAAGCGGATAGTTCCCCTCCAAGCTGGGCTGCGTTCCTGACCGTGTTGTCCCCCACGATGACGTTCCCGCTGAAGGAAGTTACTTGGTCTGTACTGGTCGCCAGCACCGCCTGCTTGGCTTCTATGGCTGCCACTAAAGCAGTGAAATTTGCAATCTCCATTGAAATCTAAACAGGGATGCACAAAGACGCTCAAAATTAAATTGGATTCTGCCGAGCGATTGACTATCGTTCTTAAACACATGCTCTTTTTCAAAGGTTTTGAGCTGTTTTAGACCCAGAGTCTCGCAATCGTTTCAATTAAGGAGGTTGACACACTCTGTGTATCACCAGATGCGAATCTTATCTACAGGTTTGGACACAATGTGGACTATTTTGTTCTCCATTCGGTGACTGCTTTTACTTCTTTCAAGAAAACTTTAAAGCTGAAGGAGGCTTTAAGAAAATCCACAAATCAGAAACAAATCTTTAGAAATCATACATCTGATAAATCATTGACATACACATACTATCCCCAAAAAATGACACACACACAACACTGGTAACCAACCTGCCTGTAGCCTGCCTCTACATCTTCCAGATCAACAACTTCCCTGGTACCCAGCTCTATGGCTTGTTCAGCACTGGTTAAGTTTCTCCTGATGAAGTTGAGCATAGTGTCTACTTCCATAGCAGTCATGCCATCGTAGTTTGCCAATAACGCTAAAAGAGATAATAGAAAACAAATATTATTTTTGATACAACACTGAAAATATTTTATTTGTGATGTCCATAATGTTACAGATTTTTTTTCTTTTTTTGCGGTATAATTTTTTGAGTATTTCTGGAATAATGTTCTTTTGTGAATATTGTTGCTACAATAAAACCATGAAAGACAACAAAACATTTTTATAAAATGCATCAATAATTGTTGTTCTCTTTGGAGAAAATATTTTTCACTGTTTCTCTGCCAAGCCTTGGCCTCAAGTCACTGCCGATAATCGACCATGGTATGCTGAAATCTCAGACTTGCCTTCAACATGACAAATACCATAATAAACGAAATGACAAAGATTTAGAATCAGGGATAACTCAATAACAACCCCCCCCCCCCAATTTTGTTACGCTTTTATTTTGAGTATGAGTTCAAGTGGAACTTTCATAAACACAGGAACTTTCCTAAACAATGAAACTGCTCTAGAATTGCAAGGGTCGTGGTTTCGAATCCCACCCGAGTAATATGCCTGTGTTATTTTTTTTCACAGGACTCGGGGAAGTACTGAGTATAGACGATGTGACCTATGTTTACATTCAAACCGCCCTCTGTTGACAAAACACTCTATACATCATGTTTCGCCGGGCACTGAGTTGCGCAGTCACAGTAAGATTGCATACACTTTCTAGCTGGCTGCCAAAACACAAAGGTTTTGCCCGGCGTTATGCGCGCGAATCATGTTATGGTTTTCGTGTGACGTCAGAGGTCACATCGTCTATACAGTGCTAACACACATCGGTGTATGGGTAAAAACCAAATTTAACATCTATTATAATGAAACTTTCCTCAAAAATATAACTTTCTGCTACCACCTATGGTGCATTTTGGTGGTCATAACCATTAACTGTTTTGGTTGATTATAGACATTGGTCAATCACAGGCCAATAGTCAGGTGGCTTAGTGTGAAATAGTTTTTGGTTACAGCCGCGAAAACGGACCCCTAGTGTTCCAATGTCACCCATTGGACCTTACCTTCCAGAGTCATTTGCTGTTGAGTAAATACGTCTGCCATGTCTTGGAAAGCTTTGCGCCAGTTTTGGAAGCACTCGGGGCAAGGCTCACAGTTCGGGAAAGAACCTGGCAAAAAAGACATCATACAACTAATATAGGTAGGTATCATTTGAAAAGTTACTACAAATTAACTTTTAAGAGATTGGCTTAATTATTCCCAAGTATCCATTGAAATCGTTTCGCCAGATGTTATTTCAATTTGAAGAAAATCGCAACTTTGTTTCATCTTTGAAGCAATGGTAGGCTGACCATCAAAACATGTGAGCTTTCATATAATAAGATCTGTCTGAGAGTTTTTAATCAAGTGATCAAAATTGATGTAAGTTCTTTATCCCCGATGCAAATTTAACATCTATTATATCGTTGCGGTACTCGCTGCCAAAACATAGGATTCGAACTGCCTCTAGTTACCGGGCAACCTCGGTAGTCTAGTTGGTATAGACATTGCTCTAGACCTCCAAGGGTCGTGGGTTCGAATCCCACACAAGTAACATGCCTGTGATATTTTTTCACAGGACTCGGGAAAGTACTGAGTATACAGTGCTTACACACATCAGTGTATATGGGTAAAAACTAAAATTAATATTCGTTATCCCCGATGCAAATTTAACATCTATTATTTCATTGAAGGTTATATAGAATTTCATCAAGTTAATTCAATTAGCTTGAGAGGGTTGAGACCTTTCCATAAATTGCAAATCTGACGGGTAAACTGACTGGGTAAATGTTCAAAAATGTGGGTGTGTACAAACAAAAATTGAACCAACGACCTCTGGCCCAACGTGCCGAAGCTCTACCAACTGAGCCACATAACCCAAGTCTCCCCATTTTGTCAACACCCTGTTCGGGAGATGCCTGTCAGAAGCCACACAACCTCTAACTGCGGTGTAGCCAGGGATCACACTCGAGTTTATGATACAACCGTGGAAGCAGCAGCTAGGGAATCACCTCAACATAGCTCAGTTGGTAGGCATGATGGGCCAGAGGTTGTTGGTTCAAATCCCGTTATTGTAAATTTGTCTTATCTCAAATCAAACCGAAACTAAACTCATTACAGATTTGATGAAAAACATACCATAAAAAGGTCTTTAAAAAGGTCTTAAACAAACACAGACGAAAACTTTTTTTAAAAGAGAGTGTTAGTTTATACTCACCGACAAAAACTTCAGAAACTATTTCCGACCCATCTAACAATGGGGTTGGTTGTTAAGACAATAGAGGTGACACACAGAAAGATGTGAACAATGGATGAAGAGAAGACAATGGGAAGAGAACAAAAGACAAAGAGTCATTGTTAGATTCAGTTTTGTATCTAGTCGAGAGCTGTGTAAAGACCTTATGCATAGACGTCATCCAGTCACCGTCTTAGAGGTAAACCGATGACACACAGATCGTAACACACAGATTTGTATGCGCTGCGCAAAAGATTGGCCAAAGAACAACGTCCTTTTGACCTCTAGGTGAGGGAGCCCTTCCTAAATGACGTCATGTGCATAAGGTCTATTAAGAGAGTTGTGACAACTTGATTTGAAGCCGTTTTCTGGCTGAGTATACAGAACAATTCAAAACCCGGCTGAAAATATATCTATTTACTTTGTACACTTGTTGATTTCCCTTCACAGCGCATAGGGACCTCTTGGTGATATAGGCTATAAAAGAAGGGTTGGTTATTATTCTTATTATTATTGTTATTATTACACTTCAAGAAATACGGGAGTAAAGACTTTGTGCATTGATAAGAAAAACAGTTACACAGCAATCTAAGATTTTGCAGCATTTTACCTTCTTCAACGCGGCCACACCGATCACACGTCCGTCCAGCTATGGTCGGGACCTTACAGCCGCACTGACCGGTCACAAGGTCACAGGTACATCTACCGTCCAAGGCATTACAGGTGGAAGGAGCAGTGCCTTCAAGGCTGCACTCACAAGCTAGATGGACACAAAGAAGAAATGGCCTGATTATGGTTATCACTGTGACTAAATGGGATGGTGTTGACCAAATAGGATTATGGTGACCAAATGGGATTATGGTGACCATATGGGACAGTGACCAAATGGGATTGTGGTGACCAAATTGGGTCATGGTGACCAAATGGGACAGTGACCAAATGGGGTCATGGGGACCAAATGGGGTCATGGTGACCAAATGGGGTCATGGTGACCAAATGGGGTCATGGTGACCAAATGGGGTCATGGTGACCAAATGGGGTCATGGAGACCAAATTGGGTCATAGTGACCAAATGGGACAGTGACCTATTGGGATTGTGGTGACAAAATAGGATTATGGTGACCAAATGGGGTCATGGGGACCAAATGGGGTCGTGGTGACCAAATTGGGTTATGGAGACCAAATGGGACAGTGACCAAATGGGATTGTGGTGACCAAATGGGATTATGCTGACCAATTGGGATCAGCCAAACAAATTTATTAGGGAATTTTGCTATTTCTAAACTCTGCAGTGGCGTAACCAGAGAGGAGCCCGCAGGGAGAGGAGCCACCCCTTCCCCACTCTAAGACCCCGCCCCCCCCTAGTGCCTCCTCCTTAGATATAAATAGCCATTTTAAATTGTACAAGATAGTAGAACACTTACGTATACATTCTTGATCGATGTTCCAGTAGCCCTGTGCGCATTGGTCACATTTTTGACCTGTGACCCGTGGCTTGCATTCACACTGACCTGTGACCTGAGAGGAAATAGAAATGCAAGACAGGTTTTTAAAATTCCTTACACACCTTAGTTGTGTGCTTGTTCAAATAGGACCTTGTTTATAAACATGTTAAAAACATGTAACTGGAATTTGATCATCTTTTTAAAATTGTGCATTCTGTGTATATTTTCCTGGAGTTCGACCCTTGGTCGTCATCAGAATAGTTTTTTTTAAAAGAATAAACCGAAATTGTAGTCTTGTAGATTTCCCTTCCAAATTCGATTCCTGGGCCAAATTTCATAAAACCTGTAAGCATAAAAACCTGCTGAGAAAAAACAGATTACCAGCCAACATCCCATGAAGTTTACATTGTTGCAACTGGTGCCCCACTCATTTGTTGCTTAGCAAAGACATTTGTTAAGCAGTATTTGGGCCATGGACTTACCAAATCACAGCGTGTCTGTTGATTAACGGTCCCCACTGGATGGCAGTCACATAAGGTACATCCAGACCCGCTGGCGATACCCCAGGTGTTCATGGCGCACTCCGCACACTGGTCCCCGATAACATTAGGATAGCAATCGCACACGCCGGTAGTCTGACTGCAGTTTCCATAGCTACCCATGGAATCGCACAGACATTCTATAACGAGGGTGAAGATGAAGATGAAACATGAGTAACCAATGTAACATGATGTAAAATAAGTACTTTGTAACATGATTAACTAATGTATATTGTAACCAATGAACCAAGTATAACCAAAAATAGGACCCAAGTAACTGGTTAAATAGTAAACCAATGTAACTTTTGAAACCAATATAAAATAGAAGCCAATTTACCTTGAGAAACCAATGTAAAATAATAACCAATGTAACATGAGTGACATTGTAATGTGAGAGACCAACTGAACTTGAGCAACCATTGTAACATTAGTAACCCATTAAACATGAATAAACCATTGTAAAATGAGAAACCAATGTAACACAAGTAACCACAACAAGATGAGTAACCAAAGTAACATGAGTGACCAATGTAACATGAGTAACCACTACAATATGAGTTACCAAAGTAACATATGAGTAACCACTACAATATGAGTGACCAAAGTAACATGAGTAACCAATGTAACACAAGTAACCACAACAATATGAGTCACCAAAGTAACATGAGTAACCACTACAATATGAGTTACCAAAGTAACATGAGTAACCACTACAATATGAGTGACCAAAGTAACATGAGTAACCAATGTAACACAAGTAACCACAACAATATGAGTAACCAAAGTAACATGAGTAACCACTACAATATGAGTTACCAAAGTAACATGAGTAACCACTACAATATGAGTTACCAAAGTAACATGAGTAACCACTACAATATGTGTAACCAAAGTAACATGAGTAACCACTACAATATGTGTAACCAAAGTAACATGAGTGACCAATGTAACATGAGTAACCACTACAATATGAGTAACCAAAGTAACATGAGTGACCAATGTAACATGAGTAACCACTACAATATGAGTTACCAAAGTAACATGAGTAACCACTACAATATGCGTAACCAAAGTAACATAAGTGACCAATGTAAAGTGAGTGACAGTAACATGAGACCATGTTGAGGTGGATGGGGATGATTTTTCAGTTCTCATGTTCTTTAAAAAGTATCCCTCGCTATGCACCTACCTTGGCAGTTGTCTATCATTCCCCAAGAGCCAAAGTCACAAACATCACACGTTTGTCCGGTGGTATTTCCCTGGCAGGCAAGACACTGTCCGGTGATGGTGTCACACTCGGGTGGGCTCAGGTTGCAGAAACATGGCACGCATTGCCCGCCATTGGCCTGGGTCATGAACAAAAACACAAATGAACAGGCAATTAGTGGAGGATTACAAAACAGTGCTTATGAAAAACTGAAAAAAACTTAGACAAAACTTGTAGAGCAAACAGTGAACAACACCTGGGCCCTATTTCAGAATAAGTTTGTCAGCCAAAACACGTTGTCACATGTTCAATTTGTGATTGACATCCTGCTCAGATTTGCTTAGCAAAAAAACTATTTAGCAATACTCTCTGCTGAAGCAGTAAATTTGACCCTGGTAAGCAGACTTTTTTTACTTATTGTTGTATACAAATAAATGTAAATGTTGCTCAGCGCATACCATTACAACACAACTCCAATCCTTGCGAAGGCTTTATCCTCACCATTCCCTTTTCTCATTTACAATCAGTTCAGACATGGGTACATTTATTTAAGACAATAACTGCATTATCGCAAAATCAAATTTATGCAATAAAATTCTCAACTCTCAAATAATTTTTGGCGAAAGTCACTAAAGGAAGGTCTCAAGTAAATATCCCTGAATTCAAGTCAAGTCGCAAGTCAATGAAATTGGCAACTCGAGTCAGACTTGAGTCCAAGTCAGCAACTCGAGTCAATAACACTGGCCACATGCTGAATATTTATACTGAAGAAGTCTAGGGAACAAGGGAAAGTGCTAAAACTAAGCACCAAGGGTGTTGGGATTAACAAACGCCAATTGTTACCATTGGGTCAGTTGGTACTCCGTAGAACCCGTTGATGCATGTCTCGCATGAGTCCCCGCTGTGTCCGATTGTGCAGTTAGCGCACACCCCGACCGCATCACAGACAGCAGCAAAAGAGTTGACACTATCTGGTGGCCCTGGGCACAAACATGGCTGACAATCACCTAAACAATGGGAGAAAAAACACACAATTACTACCATAATTAGAACAATGATTTCGGTTTGAACACGGACAAATTACTACAGCAGGATTTGAACCAACAATGTCTGGAGTCAGTTGCTGGTGTTCAACCAACTGAGCTATCTAGTCTATGTTGACGGTCTCCCTTTTTTGCCAACATCTTTGACATAAGTAATACAACTGTTTAGCTGCCGTATAACCAGGGATCACACCCAAGTAATGATACAACCCAGGAAACAGTAGCCATTTTTTTTTACCAATATCAATTCTATGGTTTAAAATTAAATGTTATTATACTTCCACATTCCTACAAGTGTCAGATGTACTTAAGTTGCATAAAGCAGTTTTAAATAAAAGAGATTTTTTATTAAATTTCAAAGAGCATACCTGGTGTTCCGCCGGTGGCATCACCACGGTAACCGTCCAGACACAGCTGGCAGAAGTCCCCTCCGGTGTTATGGCTACAGCCCTGGCATACCCCGGTGTCTAAGTCACATGGGAGATCACTATGGCCGTTACAGTCACACGGTACACAGTCAGAGAAGGGACCCCTAGCTAGGGATGATCTCCTATACCCTGGGGCACACTGCTCACAAAAAGAACCCTGTCAACGAAAGAAATTTAGAGAGGTGGTAATGATAGTTTTTATAGAACAATTTCATAGAGCTGCTTACAGGCACTGGGGCCCAATTTCATGGAGCTGCTTAGCACACAAATTTGCTTAGTATGAAATTTCTTCCTGTGGTAAAAACAGGACTATCAACCAAATTTCCATTTGTGTGCATATTGCTTGTTACAGGTATTCAGCTGTTTTTAGCTTATCCTGAAAATCATGTGGAAATTTGGTTGGTAATCCTGTTTTTATTAAGGCAAAAAATGTCATGCTAAGCAAATTTTTGTGCTTAGCAGCTCTATGAATTTTGGCCCTGGCCACCATTTGTAATTACTCGAAAAAGTTGTGAGCATAAAAACATACTTGGTAACAAGCAATGGAGAGCTGTTGATAGTATAAAACAATTGTGAGAAACTACTCCCTCTGAAGTAACGTAGTTTATGAGAACATGGGAATTTCCAACTCAACTATTAAAAGGCTTGAGACCTGAAGTCTTTTAAATATATTTGTAGGCATCTGAAAGCACACAAACATGTGCAACAAGGGTGTTTTTCACCAATTCGATGCCCAAATTGAGCGAGAATTTTCACAGAATTGTGACTTTGTGCATATGTTGGAGTACACCATGTGAGAATACTGGCCCTTGACTTTTACCAAAGGTGTCCAGGGGTTGATTTCACAAAGAGTTAGGACTAGTCCTAACTTAGGACTAGCTCTAAGAGACATCAAAAACGTACAGCTAGTCCTAAGTTAGGACGAGTTACTCTCCCTAACTCGAGATATGACTACTTCTAACTCTTTGTGAAATCCACCCCAGTGCATTTAAGACCAAAAGCAGTCAAGCACAGCAAAACGATATGAACCAGAATAAGGTTACCAGCCAAATTAAAACTTCAGAGTTTGTTAACTACTAACCCCGTGGAAGGAAGGAAGCTAGCCAAATCCCTGAGTCAAAAAAAACCTTACTCCGGGGCAGCAATGGAATAACTAGTCCCGGCCGATTTCCTACCTTCCTCGGAGGTAGTGTTTAATCACATTGATATTAAAGCAGGAACTAATTTGTCTCTTAAAGGAACACGTTGCCTTGGATCGGACAAGTTGGTCTTTTAAAAACGTTTGAAACCATTTGTTATGAAATGCATATGGTTAGAAAGATGTTTTAAAAGTAGAAATAATGATCCACACAAGTATCACTCGAAACTGCACGGTTTTCCTTTTACGACGCGAACCATCAAGGTCGGCCATTTATGGAAGTCGCCATTTTGAGGCATATTTGTGTAGATCATTGTATTCTACTTTTACAGTATCTTTCTAACCATATACATTTTACAACAAACGGTTACAAATGCTTTTCAAAGACCAACTCGACCGATGCAAGGCAACGTGTTCCTTTAAATTCGGAAATTCTGCTCTGCAACAGTAGAATAAAAAGCAATACCTAAACTCCCAAAGAACAAAAATCTACTCAGCAAAGTATAGATACACACATGGTGTTACCATAAACCGATTGAAAAGATTTTGTTTTGAATACGAGTTGTCTTGATCGAGTAGTTGAGTAATAAACAATCGATCAAATTTTGAGTACTTTTTATAAGTTTAATTGAGTTTCCCCGATGATATTTTTTTTAAACCAAGTTATTGAGTAACGAACAAATGGTGTGTTTTTCTCTGGGTTTGAACGCCACCCGAGTAAAATTCCTGTGACATCTGTGTAAGGGTTTATTTTGAGTATGAGTTTTTTCTCGATCGAGTAATTGAGTGATACTCAACGGTTGCAATGTTTCATAAGGTTATTCACTGCTTGACTTACCGTGTACTGTGGTGGGCAAGTGCAATTCTCCACAAAGTCTGCAGTGTCTTCCATGATACCGCTGTCACCCTGTGTGGCGTAGTCCAACATGACACTATGTAAGAACACAGACTCTCCTGGTACCTGGAAGGATAACAATATAAATGGCAACAATAAGCTTGGCTTCAAAATTAAGCAAGTCGTCTCTCATAGTGAAAAAAGAAAAGAAATGAATCATTTTTTTTACAAATTATATAAATACTCATTACTGATAACATTTTCAGAAAGTTTCAGGACCTAGCCGCTGCGGCTCCCGCGGGTTGGCAGGGCGGAGCGATAAAGTTATCTTGCACGCCCTGCAAGACTTTTGACCCTAATTCTCCAGCGCCTGAGACCAAAGGGAGTGGAGGAGACACATCAGTGGTGATCAAACAGACAGTACCAAAAGAGGGGAAGCAAATTCCCAAGGGTTATACGATTCTTGGCAGTGAATCACTCGTACTATAGACGATGTGACCTATGTTTACATTCAAACCACCCTCTGTTGACAAAACACCATACGTCATGTTTCGCCAGGCACTGAAGTGAGTAGTCATGGTAAGATTGCGTACACTTTCAAGCTAGCTGCCAAAACACAAAGGTTTTGCCCGGCGGTATGCGCGCGAACCATGTTAAGGTTTTCGTGTGACGTCAGAGGTCACATCGTCTATACGTAATGATTTTGGAATAATACTATTCAGTATGAATGACATATCACTAGACTTGCCATTTTGTATTTTCAGGAAGTGACCTATTTCTATACGCCACTTTATCAATAAAATTTGAAACGCTAAAGCGCAGGTTCAAGCACGGGTGTGTTACATTTGCATTTATACCAAATGAGCTATCTCTAAGCGTAGTATTTTCATGAAGTGACAAATCTTGATATTTCTCATTATGCATTGGTTTGTACACAGCGCTCTGTGGACATGCTTCGATACTTGTTTTGATTTTTTTTAAAAACGAAAAACAAATATTGTAAATAAACTACGTTTCACTCACCGTGTTGTACTTGGCTCTGATTCGGATGGACTGGATACCAGTTAACGCCTGCATAACGTACTCAGCGGTTGGCTGGTCCCCTTGTGGGCTACCCTTACGCCAGTAGCTCTCATGTAGTTTCAACTGTTTTGTAGAATAATAACATCATTAATTTATCACTATTAATTTTAATATTCCTTGTCACAATACTTCTGATGATGCCGGACAAAATAGGCAGAAACATCATGGTAGAGCATTACTTTTCCAGCGAACCTCATTTTTTTTTAACTGCAGCTTGGACGCCTGATGAAACCTGTACACAAGTGTGCTCAGAAAAATAAGGGTAGGTCTCTACTCTAACTAAATAAATAATCACTGTAGCAAGCCTAATGAAACTGTACACAAGTATGCTTGCTTCGAACCAGAAACACAAGGTGGGAAAACCTATTCCTCCAATAAACATGATATCCATTTTAGCTTTGAAACCTTAATAGGAAACTTGTGAAGAAGAGTGCTTCCTGTGAACCAGAAACATGTTTTTTTTTTCCATCTAAACGGTTTTTGTGTGGTCATAATGTTCTCATTTCCAGGTCTGTTTACAATGAGCTACATGTATGATTTCACTTTTCCCTTTAAACAGACCTTCATTTATAGGAATAGAAGGAGCTTTTTTAATCGCTCTCCTGAGAATACTCATGAGCTCAATTTGAGCTCCTAAAAAATCACTCTTCTTAGATTGTCCAGGAGCTCAATTTGTTTGACTAGCATACTCAGTTTATGATTACTAAAATGGCGAGGTTGGATCGGACGTACACAAATAAAATTTACAGACAAAATAAAATAAAACATCCACGATCCCACTCCAGAGTGACAAAAAAACGCACGATTTTAAGGTTTTATATTTAATGTTTCCTTTTTTCTATTATGTTTTCACATTTGATATAAAGCATTAGAAAATACACAATTTCTTACGAGAAAATACGTCGTTGATCCATGGTTGATCTAGTAGTAGTTCTAGTATTGCACAGACGACGTATACAGTAGCATGTGGGTGTTCGTGTAGTACTACATGTAGTAATGTACCCGGCTGCGAATTCGTAAAGCTAGCAATCTGTTAATTGCGCTGCTCAATCTCGAGGCTTTTGCGCCGCCTGGAAATGCGCTAAAACTCCCACGTGACACGTCGAGTCTTGTCTCAATGCGTTTATTGCTGGTTCACGTAGATTTTACCAATAGAAGGCGTTTAATATCACGCTAGTGCATCGTTCCAAAGCGACCTCTAGCATTCAATGTTTCTTTTATTTATAGTTGCACGCAAAGTTACAACGACTGGCGTGTATTCTGCTTTTATGTTATAAATAAAATCCATCGTAATGATCGAGGAAGAGCGCTGTCGATCGCACACCTGAAGACAGGACCAGTAGGAGCACAAGCACGATCGAGCTCCTCAAAAACGAAGGTCTGTTTAAACACACAAAATACCTTTCAATCTATCCAATAAGGAACCAGTTTCTTATAATAAACATTGTGGATCTCTCACACATGGACATGAGTGTCGTGATCTGCCAGTGCCAGGTTAAGGCTTGCATTTAGGTCATCAAACTCATAATACTCTGAATGGGCCATATTTTTGATCGTGTGAGGGCGCTCTCAATCACTTCATTCATACCCAAAACAGTTATTAAAGATTGGAACACATTACCACCACAGACATCTAATCCATCACAGACAATAAGACTTTTGAAGGAGCCGTTATAATCCACCTCTAAAGCAAACTGAAACTACGGCGCAACAAAAGTCACAGAACGCCTATTAATTTGTGCAGGGCGTATCGAGTGTACCCCCGGAAGTGATAAAAATAGTATTTATAGCGCCCTCGCACGGTAAAAAATAAGGGGCATTGATACTGAACATACTCTGAGTTGATACTCCAATATATACATGCAAGTGTCAAAGTTGCCAAGATGAAGTACTCACGTTGTATTCTGTCTCGTTGCCATCTGCATACGGTACAAACGGCAAGGATGCGACCAATAACTCATCTACATACATTCCCTCAATGAAGACATCCCCCTCTGGATTTACAGAGGGGTCCTGGTCTGACGACTGGCTTAGGGTGAAAGACAGGTTCTGTCCATAGGCGGTGCGGAAGTCGCCGTGGTAGATGTCCGGAGAAACAAAGAAGAAATCGGTGGAGTTGCTTGGAGTGCTGAGCTCCAGGATAAGTCTAGTAAAGGAAAGAAAATAACCAGCGACATGAATGTTCGGATAAAACATGGCTGACTGATGCTAAATACAGAAAATCAATACCGTACCGTACATATAGGGTAAAAAGATACCACATGAGATCATGTATTAAAAATGGCAAAACTACAACCCCAGCCGAATAAGGCCAACTGGCAATAAACATACCATCTCCTGCCCAACTCCCCCCCCCCCCCCCCGCCCCCCCCACCCAGTTATATAATTTGGGAGGCTAATCATCCTTACTCGCAGCTAAGAGCTGAATTGCGAAGGACGCGTACACAATGTGTTCAAGAAGCAGGTATGCAAGGGTGCCTTCAGCTGCCAGCCACCTCAACCCATTATGAGCACAGCACAGCCAGAGATCAAAAGTGTTTGATTTTTCCCGAGGGAGGATAACCAGATGGTCTGGAAAACCCTCGTAGCACAGAAGACAACCAACGCACAACTCAACTCACATAATGGCCCTGGCCGGGTATCAAACGAGGGTCACCTTAGTGAGAGGCGAGCGCTTTACGCACAAGCAAACCATGTGTGAGCAGAACACCAGATTGTGCATGTGACATCCTAGTTTGGCATATTCTAGTAAACAAAGGTTTGCTAGGCTTGGCTTCTTGTTGTGCTTCATCAGCTACATGAAATGGGGCCAGGATTTCAGATGGGAATTATTAATAATAATAATTATAATAAAACCATTCTTATATAGCGCATATCACCGTGAGGTCCCTATGCGCTGTAAAAACGAAATCAACAATTATTGTACAAAGTAAACAGATATGTTTTTAACCAGGTTTTGAATTGTTCCGATGTCTCAGCCTGTTTGACAACCTCTGGAAGACTGTTCCATATCTGAACTACTGCATATTGGAAAGAGCGGGGAACCGTACGGCTTGGTTTTGATAACTGGGGGGGTTAGAAGGGATTTATTTGAAGATCGCAGATTCCTGGTTGTTTTGTACTCCTGAACTAAGCTTTGGAGATAAACAGGGGCAATACCATGGATACATTAATAAGTCAGAACCAAAACATTAAAATTAATTCTAGCCCGTATTGGTAGCCAATGTTAATCCTTAAGAATGGGTGTGATGAATTCCCGAGTGCGAGTTCTGGTGACAAGTCTGGCCCCTGAATTAAGTTACAAATTGATCAGGTACGATGCAATTCAAGAATATTTGATGTCATTCTTCTTTACCTTGGATTGGACAAGTCAAAAATTGGGACTTCATTTATGTCCACGCTGTAATCGGTTCCGTTGACACCGGTCCACCGTGGAGCTATCGCATCAAAGTCCAGCAGGGACCAGCTGCTGACGACCTGGCCCCTGAACCAAGACAACGCACTGGTACACTGCGTACTGTGTGACGAACAGTAGCACTGGGTGCATCCGCGCTCACTCCAGGGCCCAAAGCCGTAGAAACCTGGAAGAAACAAGAGTGATGACTAGTTAGGGAAAAGTCAAATTGATGATTGAAGAAAACCTTACACAGCCTGCAACCGAGTGGAATGCGACGCTCACGCAAACGTGCAATTATTTAATCTACACATCCAACTTGTGAGTTCTTCAGAGAACTTTGTTATTTCCTTGTCATCATGTAATGGTTTACAAGTGCTGTGGCCCAATGGCGCAATATGCTGTCGATCAAGAACACTGGGGTGAACCCCTTCTCGGTAAGTGCACTGGGTTCTTTTCTGTGCATTACACAACACACGAGACCAACGGCTTTATGTCCCATCCAAAGGATGAAGCAATAATGGATAAGTGTCATGCTTAAAGATAAAAGTGTCACGACAGGGACTCTAACCTACACACAGCTGATCAAAAACACCAGGGCATGAGTCCAGGAGTGGATTTCACAAAGAGTTAGGACTAGTCTTATCTCGAGTTAGGACCAGTTACTCGTCCTAACTTAGGACTCTCCATGCAATTTGTATATCTCCTAGGACTAGTCCTAAGTTAGGACTAGTCCTAACTCTTTGTGAAACCGACCCCAGTGCTCTTATCCACTCCACCTCTACATATCATGTGATAATGACAAAGTGATAAGCTAAAATTGATCTTTCTTTCAAACGCACTTTCCATCACTTCCCTACCTTCGGCACAGACGTCACATTTATCCCCCACAGTCCCTTCAAGACACAAGCAGTTTCCATTAGAGTCACAGCCAGACTGTGTACTCCCCACTGCATTGCAGTCACAGTAGGTACAACCATCCGTTGTCATCTGGTAAAACCTGGGAGAAATAAAAAACTGACAATGTTAATGGGTCTGGGGTCGATTTCACAAAGAGTTAGGACTAGTCCTAACTTAGGACTAGTCCTAGGAGATATACAAAACGTGTGGCTAGTCCTAAGTTAGGACGAGTAACTCCTAACTCGAGATAAGACTAGTCTTAACTCTTTGTGAAATCCCCCCATGGTATAAGGTTAAAAATCCTTAAAAATCTTAATTTGTAAAACAAAAAACTGGCAGAGTATACAAAATGTGTGACCCGCTCTGCAAAAATGGCCCTAATGTCACACAAATCAATTTGTAGTTACATTAATGGAAAGGTCTTTCCGTCAGCTTTAATTTGGTACATGTTAGAAATCTGTTGCAATCCAGAGTTATGCCATATTTTGCATACAAAATTATGCTCTATTGGTCAAAGTAGGGTGTTTTGTTTTAGAACAAGGGCACACCTACATGGTTTAGGCTTTCATAGCCTTTGCAGGCTACTTAAAAACAATTTTGCTTATTTTTATGAGGGCTACAAGTAAGTAGGAATGTAGAGCCCCTCCCAGAATATAAAGCTTTTAGAATGTGACACCCCTCTGTATAAAATGGTGTTGGCCAAAGACACCAGAGTGCCACATGTTGAGTGTGTCTGTTCACTTTCATATATTTTGGCAAAGTGATAAGACTATACTCAATCCTGCTCCATTCTTTTGTCTTTGCCCAATATAGAATCTAACGTTACTGATGAGAAGAGTGTAACAGGAAGAATGTCATGACTGCGCTGTGTGACGATTGTTTTCAAACTGAATGCTAGAGACTTTCTTACCCTGCGGCGCACTCAGTGCAGTCTTGTCCACCTATACCAGGCTTGCAGTTACATTGCCCAGAGTCAGCGCATGCATTGTCCAATGAGTAATTGGATGAACAGGTGCAGGGGACACACCCCGTACCTGATAGAAAAGGAAAACAAAGTATTACGTTTTCTCTTGTTTCAACGGCACATTTATTTCACACAAATGTTTTCCTTAAACCAATATTCCCATTAAATTTCTCCTTGTGTGGCTATATATCCAGAATCGAGCCCCACACCTTTTCTGGAACCTGGGTTCTTGCTAGTCGGTTCTTGAAATCAGCACAAACCATGACACTCTCTCATGGGTAATTTATTCCAGTGGTAGTTTAAATTATAGCAGACATCATCTCCAGCACCTCCGACCACCCACACTCTCTTTCCCGTATCTTGTTCCCAGTTGTGTCTAATCTCGCAGTGCCATTTTCTTTCGCTCCCAGACTACATTGCTCAATCGTAACCCCCTGGAAGTGTGACTTGAAAGTATCCAAATAAATGGATTATTTAAATAAGTTCTGTGGTTGCATGCCTCCATTCTGCCGTTTAATTGTGCACAGGCTGGATGCGCTGCGTGGAAAGTTGTAGAAAACTTGGCGGTCAGTGTTTGACAACAAAATAATAATAATAATAATAATAATACCATTTATATAGCGCCTTTTCCTAAGGTTACAAAGCGCTCAGAGAATGACAGGAAAAAACAAAAAAGGGAGTGCAAACAAAAACCATGAGGAAAACCACGACTAGGCAAAGCTAGCAGCATTTAGCCAAGAAAGTCCCGCGCAAAGCCGGTCTCTCTTTGACTAAAACCGCAGGCCAAGCATGCGAGATTTACTGATTGAAAATGAATGTTTTCAGAGACCTTTTGAACAAGGTAACAGAGCTAGAACTTTTGGTTGAGTTTGGAAGGGAATTCCACATCCTAGGGCCTGCAACTGAAAATGCTCTGACTCCTGATTTTCTGGTGGTTCGAGGAATATACAAGTTGCCCTGTGAACGTAAGTTGCTCTTTGTAGCCCTGGTTTCTAATGAGTTGGAAATGTATGTGGGAAAAGTACCAGACATACACTTAAACATGTTTAAGGCCAATTTGAACATTATTCGTTTTTCTACTGGGAGCCAGTGCAGCTGTTTGATCAGTGGTGAAGTGGGGACATGGTTTGGGTAGGAGAAGATGATACGGGATGCTCTGTTTTGTATCTTTTGTAACTTGCTTAAATCAGATTGCTTGAGACCACATAACAAAGAGTTGCAGTAGTCCAATCTGGAGAGTACAAGTGCCCTAACAGCGGCGTGACAGGCTTCAGCGTCAATGTACTTTCGGATTCTACCAATATTTCGGAGGTGGTAGTTAGCTGATTTGCAGACTGATGTGACATGATCACTCATCGACATAGTATTGTCGAAGACAACACCAAGATTCCGGATGGAAGTTGATGGGTGGAGTGTGCTGTTGTTTATAGGGAGAGTCAGATGGGCAAGATGTTTGTAGTTACAGCTTGAAGAGGCAATGAAAAGTGAATACAAACATCTTTACATAGGCATGAGTTTCAGCATAAAGAACTTTGTGAAAACTCACAGCGTTTTAAATTTTGCGCGTATATGATAGCCAATCAAAGACAAGGATCAGAGTTTCCCTTCCAGGGGTTAGGGACGTACGCAGAGTTAGCGGGCGATACGGCGCGCTGCCCATGGTAGCGAGGCACCCTCCCCACCCCTTGTTCTTACCTGTGTACAGACCATAATGCTCCGGCATGCAAGCATCACACTTATTCCCTATCACATTCTGGTGGCATTCACACGTCCCGCTGAGGTCATCACAGGCCTGCCGTAGAGCACCGTTGATGTCGCAACCACAAGCTTCAAAATGAAACAAAATAACACAGGGTTAAACTTTGCTGTCTTAAACAGAGCAGTCCAAATAGACCCCATGCACTTAATGCGACAAGACCCAAACAGCGCCCTCACTGAGGTCAATGAAGACATATCATTGGCTGAGAGTTGTGCGTGGTACATACACACGTCCATTGTTTGACCTCGCCAATGGTGACCAATGGCCTTATGAAGCCATGTTGAGGTACGGTGGATGCAGTGCTACAGCTACAGCACTATTAGGTTTGGGTAAAGTCCGTGCACCCGAACAAAATAGTGTACTCCTATAGTCTTTGCCATATCTCAAAAAAAAAACTAATTCACTCAGCCCTGGCAGGTTCCAACTTGGGTTAATTGAGTAATTAATGATTAAAGTGTCTTGATCACAAGTGTCATGACTGGGAATATGAACCAACACTCCAATGACTTGGCCATCAGGGTGGCAGGGTTGGCTTGTGCATAAAGCGCTCGCCTCTCACCAAGGTGACCCTGTTCGATTCCTGGTCGGGGCCATATGCAAGTTGAGTTGTGTGTTGGTTTTCTGCTGTGCCACGAGGAGTTTCCAGACCATCCGGTTTTCCTCCCTCGGGGGAAAAATCAAACACTTTCGATCTTGGCTGTGCTCCATGGTCATAATGGGGTGATGTGGCTAGCAGCCTAAGGCGCCCTTGCATGCTTGCTTCTTGAACACGTTGTAGTCGGGTCCTTCGCAATTCAGCTCTTAGATGAGAGTAGGGATGATTCCTCCCAAATTATTATTATTATCAGAAGTTGAGTGTGATGCACTAACCTACTTAGTCACGAAACCAAACAACGAAGTGCTACACTGCAAAAAAAACTCCGAGCTATCACAGCTCACAAGACAAACTTACCCGTGCAGCCTGCCTGCGTGCTGTAACCGTAGTAATAGGCTTGACAGTAGTCACATGACTGTGATGTCACACCATCCAAACACTGACATTGGCCGCTGTAGGAATCACACAGTGTACCGAGAAGAGTACCTCCATTGTTACAGGAACATGCTATAAAAAGGAAAACATGTTGCAATTATTGCAGGTGAATTGCTTTCAAGAAGACAAAGCTTCAGGTTATAAAACCCTTCTTAATCTTGGGAACATTTTCTAGTGAGTTGATCAACCATTTGGTCAATATTATAAGGCACGCTTTATCTATGAGAACATTCAAAATCACCGGTCTGTAAGGAAAGAAATACCCAAGTTTATGAAAAGGCCTGTTGGAAAAGATATATTTAAGTTGCCGCTGAGAGAGTGAGATGTTGTATGTTTCTCTGATGTGATTAGTAAGGTGTTCCAGAGGAAAAAACCCTATCCCCGTAGCTGGCTAAGCGGGTACAAGGAACATAGAGCTTGTTGCCTGATGGCCTCAGACCGGTCTTACAAACCCAGGTTGCAGCATGTTTTAGAAGTAGACTGGGGCAGAGCCCTGGAGTGTCTTGAAAGTGAGGAGTAATTTAAAATGAATTCTATAATTGACTGGTAGCCAGTGGAGTTTGTAAAGAATGGGAGTGACATGTTCAGACATTTTCGTACCAGTCAGGAGTCAAGGTGATGCCATTAACAATTTTGAGAAATTTTTAAAAAGCGAAGAAATCTTACCAATAGCTCCGTTGTAGACTTCTGCCATGAGGGAGAACTCATACATGACACAGTCTCCAGACTCCCTGACGATGCGGTCCAGGGAAACGGCTGCCATCCAACAGGATGTCATGACCTCACGGGTCAGGTTGGAGGTCATCGCTGAGGCGAACACATTCAGGTCATTGAGCACGGGCAGTAGGACCAACTAGATGAGAAGTGATGGAGATAAGAGATTGGAAGAATGTGGATTGCTTCTTGTTTTTCTTTTGGTAGGAGTCTTGGCTTGATGGAAACATAAAGATTTAATCATGCTACACTTACAGAGTCAAGAAGGATTGATGTTGACGGCCCAAGGGATGATAAACCAATAACGACTGAAACGTTATAAACGCCAGCTGCGTTCAAACAGGCTGCACCAAACTGCTGGACATCTAGCAATGGAAACACATCACAAAGTTTTTAAACACAAACAGAACACAACAATGAAGACCATTTCAGTCGGTGAAATGTACAGTGTAAAAGTTTTCCACTGTAAGCCTGGTTCATACTTCACGACAAAGCGAATGTGACACGCGATACAGAAAACAAACATTCAGATTTGCGCTGCTTTACAATTGTGATGCAAGAACATTCGGAATGCACGTGAAGTATGAACAGTGAAAAAGTAGGCTGAAACTGGTTTTTAGTCGAACTTATTTGTAAATTGGAATGTATTAGACCAGAAATAAATGTGTCCGCCATGCAGTGTGCATTGTGAGTTTGCAATCCTCTAAAAATGAACACTCCAAGCTGTGCGTATTCTATTTACAGACAACGCACGCGAGTCATTTGCTTTTAAGCATTGTGAACTTCGCAGTATTTACACGCAGCGCATTTCCAGCTTTAGTTCTTTTGTATGACTCATGACACGCACAAAAAGCTCTCGACCCTTCCAACCTCTTTTGAGGACAAATCTTTCAAAGAACATCAAAGATAGCAAATCTAAATAAGGGAATCAATGTGTGGTGAAGAGGTTTTCAACTAGACGTTTAATCCCAACGAGGCCTGGTTCAAGATAATTTTACCGAGACAAAGTCGAGGTAAATTATAAAGAACCAGGCCTCGGCGGGTTTAAACCACTAGTTGAAAACCGATTCAACACACTTTGATTCCCATTCATAAATACCTTCTCGGTCAAAAACATCATCACTTTTTGGTCAAAAAGTAAAATAAATGCAAAAATTATAATTGTTAAATGATTTCTTTCAACACAACACCCGTCCAGCTATGAAATGGTAAAGCCCTCCGCCGCCCTCGGGTAAACAACTCCTTATAAGGGAATGCTGTGCGCGTCGCGCGTATCGCGTGATGTGGCACAACTGTTTCAGCTGTTGCTCTCGACCAATAGGAATGAAGAAACTGTCTTAAACAAAGGTTTATACACACCCACGTGACACGCTCTCTGAGCGAAAACTGTCTGAGGTATTTATGAATGTTTCTTAATATCTTGCTAACCTCCAACTCCAGCGGTTTGTACATCAGACACAAGTGAAATAGTCGTTCCTGGCAATGACTGTCCACTGCATTCATAAGGCACTGGTGACTGCTGAGTCAGCTCTATACGCACGCTCTGGAAAATACCGGTGCTCTGTTGAAAGTAAAGACAGGTATTGAAGAAAGAAGAGATGAATTGGAATGAACAGGGATGAGATTTGCCAAATGTGAAAATTCCTGAAAATGGCTTACATGCATTTAAAAAAAAAAAGAAATCACCGCTCTCCTAGTGACATCATGCACCTGGGGCCAGCCCCAAGTGACCCGTTCCACAAGCAGGGCACTGGGGGCTGACCCCTGGAATGACGTCAAAGCTATTTAAACGCACTGGGAGCATACCGGGTCGACACATGGAAGCTAATTGAAACACCAAAACCACCACTCTGTAGGTTTGGACACAATTTTGACTTGTTCTCCCTTTGGAGACACTATACTTCTTTCAAAAATATTGGAAGGCTCATACAAGGATATTTTTTGAGAAAAACCTGAATTCAGGAAAAATGCTGAGAAATCACACACCTTAATGAAGAAGCTCAAGTTAGACAATTGCCTACATGTGTTTACAGTCGACTGCAAGCGTTAAGTCTTGAGGTTACTGAGATGGCCACGTGCTAAAGTTAGACAGGTACTTGAGCAAAAATGGCAAGTCGTGATCTTTGCTGAATTTCACTTGAAATGTTTTCAATCAATAAGGAAATCGAGTCATATAACAATAAATAGATTTTAATTTTATTTTGTAATTTAATTTTAATTTGTGAAAAGCTGTTACGTCATCACTCATGTTACGTCATAGATGGCAGCTCCAATTTGTATAGCCGCTTTGTTGCAGGGTGGAGGTATAACAAAGCAAACTCCCTCGCATGACGTCAAAGTGTTGTCATTTTGACACACGCCGTCAACGGCAGAAGTGTTTTTAATTTTTTCAAAACCTTGAGGTTAGGGCCTGATTTTTTAATTGATAATTCCGAAAAATTCAGAAGTGTTCAAATATCAAAATTACATTTATATGGTAAACAAACACGTTATAAACAAGATTAAAAAGCATTCCTGTAAAAAAAACGAATTCGCCCAAGTACCTGTTTAAGGCTTTGCATGATCAAGTATTGACATCGGTAAGATTTGTGTCGCACATAAATGGTAATCTCACTTTCGCAAACCTAATGGTTTTTTATTAAAAGTGAGAAGAACATACCTCATATCTTAGAACCAGTTCATAGTTCTGGGTGCTTGGAACCACGACATCAGCAAATGTGACGATAGTGTTTGGTGAGACGGTAAGAAAGCCTCGGCCTGTGTGCCTTGCAGTGTCTGCACTAGATGGCCTCTCTTCAATACTAACAACCTGAAGAAAGACAGATTCACAAGGAAAACATCAAATCAGAAACAGGAAAACATCAAATCAGATGAGGTTTAAGGCAGCACCATGTGTAAATCTCTTTTCCTGGTTCTGCCTTCCCGCACCATCAAGCCAAGCCCAACTACCAGTTAACGACACTGGACACTATTGGTAATTGTCTTCTCGCTTGCTGTATTTCAACATATGCACAAAATAGCAAACCGTTGAAAATTTGAGCTCAATCGGTCATCGAAGTTGCGAGATAATAATGAAAGAAAAAAAACCCTTGTCACACGAATTTGTGTGCTTTCAGATGCTTGATTTCGAGACCTCAAATTCTAAACTTCAGGTCTTGAAATCAAATTCGTGGAAAATTACCTCTTTCTCGAAAACTACGTCACTTCAGAGGTAGCCGTTTCTCACAATGTTCTATACCATCAACCTCTCCCCATTACTCGTTACCAAGTGAGGTTTTCTGCTGATACTTATTTTGAGTAATCAAACTGTTTATCTATATTCTACTACTACGGAGTAGTTTTATCGGATTGTTTGAGAGCCTTCTCAGTTTAAGAAAAGAACTGTCCTGCTTTTCGTGCGTTGTGGAAGTGTCATGGCCGAGCGGTTAAGAGCACCGAATTCAAACTCTGGTGTTTCTGATCAGCAGAGTGTGGGTTCGAATCCCCAGCCGTGACACTTGTGTCCTTAAGCAAGACACTTCACCATTGCTTCGTCCTTCGGATGGGACGTTAAACCGTTGGTCCCATGTGTTATGTAACGCATGTAAAAGAACCCAGTGCACTTATCGAAAAGAGAAGGGGTTCGCCCCGGTGTTCCTGGTCCGATCGGCAGCAAATTGCGCCACAGCACCTTGTAAAACATTACATGGTGCTATAAGAATTAGGTCTCATAATTCAAAAACAGTCCCACATCTTGCAGGAAATACTGTGTTACAGCGCCAGGAGCGTCACTGAGTGACGGACATGTGCGCTATATAAGAAGCCACAATTATTATTATTATTATTATTTAACTACTACTTGGGCGGAAGGTATAGAAAATTGGCTGGGACTACTACTTTAGCTCATAGGATTTAGCTCACTCGTCTTAATTTTAGGACTGGCCATACATTTTAATATGTCTTGGGACTAGTCTTAAAGGGACTGGTCCTGACTCTTTGCGGGATCGACCCCTGATATGATATAATTGTAAGTGTATTTCCTATATGGACTCCTTTTTAAAGTATTGTAAGTTTAACTAATCTTTTTATAGTAGTGCTTTTCCATAACTTTTTAAATTTCGCGGTTTGTGGTTTTAACTATTGGCTGGTCCATGTTGTGGTTTATATTTTTAGAAATATTTTATGCTCGTGGGTTTTTTGCTCTTGTTTGCAGCTATTTTTAATGTGTACAGCGCCTTGGGGTCCAGTCATGGATGTAAGGCGCTTTATAAGCATTGTTTATTATTATTATTGTTTATTATTATTATTATTATTATTATTATTATTAGGATAGCTATTAAGTGCACTACCGCGGAGTGAGTTCTTAAATTGGTCTCAACGTTTCGACTAGCTTGCTCTAGTCATCGTCATTGTGTTTCATATAATTATTGCTCTAGAAGTTCTTTAACATCCTTGTTCAATAGACTTTCTTAAAAACTACTTATATGTTCATTTTTCAATTCGAAAATAAATGCCAAGTTGAATTGTTTTTTATTATTTTTTAAACGAACACGTTATCATTTCGTTGATTTATTTACACTAATCGGAGACTCACTTTATCAGCAAACGCCAATTCAGCCTCCAATGTCAACTGGTCGAGTTTTGGAACGTAGAATCCGGGCATGGTTTCATTGCAGGCGCGCCTGGCAATATTGGGTCGGCAGGTACAGGTCCCTGTGGTGGCATCACATTGGCCACTCAAAGAGGCTCCGTCGCTGCAATTGCAGAGAGAGCAGCCGTCTGGGTTGTTGGCGTCAAGGCTATAACTTCCAGTCTGGGAGAAAGCATCGAGGAAAAGTAAAATATTAATTTGATACAATTAATTTTTGTGCCCGTTATGAAACACTCTTTTAAGGGTTTTGATACCTTTTGTAGATCAAGTTTTTTGGTCATGAAGCGAGTCCCTACTCACTGTGAATGAAGATGTTTGTAATATCATTTTCCTGTAGAAGTTTTAGCTTCATCGGTTGTCAACTTTTTGAGAAAAAAAAGTGAAAATAATCACAGAGCAATGTTTTCCGGAGAGTCACGTAAATAAGTTGTACATGCTAAAATAATTTTCATGACATTTTTTTTACACTCATTTTCCAAAAGCTACAGCACCTCAGCAAGTAATATATTTTGAGGGAAGCTTTCTACCATAATTATCTTCAACCCGTGTAATTTTAATGTCAATCAGTGGAACTTGTGTTTTGTGTCCTACAATAAGTACCCAAACCCTTTAAAGGGAAGGTACCCTATTGGTAATTGTCAAAGACCAGTGTTCTCACTTGGTGTATCTCAACATATGCATAAAATAACAAACCTGTGAAAATTTGAGCTCAATTGGTCATCGAAGTTGGGAGAAAATGATAAAAGAAAAACACCCTTGTTGGACGAATGTGTGTGCTTTCAGATAGGAATAAAAGACTTCTAGCTAGAAGTCTTATATTATTTTAGTGAGAAATTACCTCTATTTCAAAATCTATGCTACTTCAGAGGGAGCCGTTTCTCACATTGTTTTATACTATCAACAGCTCTCCAATGCTCAATACCAAGTAAGTTTTTATGTTAATATTTGTTTTGAGTAATTACCAAACGTGTACCTTCCCTTGCATGTAACAAGAAGCAGTACTGTTGTCACATTTGGGCGGGAACTTCTGCCTGTCAATACTGTACCATAACTTCAAATGTCTTACCATGCACGTGTCACACCGGTTCCCCTCTACATTGGTCTTGCAGATACACTGCCCGGTCCCCTTGTTGCAGAAGTTTGTTGACCCCAAGGAACCAATGGGATCACAGTCACATTCTAAATGAAAACGAAAGAAGAGAGCATGTTACCTATTTCATGGGATTTGAGGAATTACATGGTGAGGTATCAGTTTGGTTTGCGGTAACACCATGTGTGTGTCTACTTGCCAGGTAGAGTTTGTTCTTTTGTTGCTATATATTCTACTACTGCGGAGTAGATTTTTGGATTTTCTGGAGACTTCTCAGTTCTAAAAAGAACTGTCCAGGGCCCAATTTCATGCTGCTAAGCACAAAAATTTGCTTAGCATGAAATTTCTTCCTTGATAAAAACAGGATTACCAACCAAATTTCCATTTGTTGCATGTTGCTTTCTTACTGGTATTCAGCTGTTGTTCGCTTGTCCTGAACATTTTGTGGAAATTTGGTTGGCATTCCTGTTTTTATCAAGGGAGAAGTTTCATGCTATGCAAATTTTTGTGCTTAGCAGTGCTATGAAATTGGGCCCTGCTATTTAACTACTACCTTGGCGGAAGATAAAGAAAATCCACTACTTTAGCTTATAGAGGATTAACTTCACTACCACGATATGAATTCTTAAACTGGTCTCAATGTTTCGACTAGCTGGCTCTAGTCATCTCCAGGAGACTGAAGAAATGTAGGTTTATATCACACTGCTGTTGCTATGGATCGACCAATCATAGTCGAGGATTCAAGTTTGCTTGAAGATCACAAAGTTTCTGATGATTTCACATCCTGTGCTTTGTCTTTAAAAGCACTGGACTCTTTTGGTAATTGGCCAGTATTCTCACTTGGTGAATCGCAACAGAGGCATACGTAACAAACCTGTGAACATTTTGGCTCAATTTGTCACCAAATTTGCAAGAGATGAAAGAAAAAACACACTTGTTGCATTACTTTGTGTGCTTTCAGATGCATAATAAAAAGGTTCAGCTGAAGTAGTTTATTTTTTTTGAGTGAGAAATTACCTTTCTCAAAAACTACATTACTTCGGTGAGAGCCGTTTCTCACAATGTTTTTTATTGCCAACAGCTCTCTATTGCTTGTTACCAAGAACATGTTCCCAAGTACTTCTAGCTACAAGTCTTTTATTATTTTAGTGAGAAATTACCTCTTTTTCAAAATCTATGCTACTTCAGAGGGAGCCGTTCCTCACAATGTCTTATACTATCAACAGCTCTCCAATGCTTGTTACCAAGTCAGTTTTTAAGTTAATATTTGTTTCGAGTAATTACCAAACGTGTACCTTCCCTTTAATGCAAGTCCCTTTACCAAGTATAAAGTAAAAGGTAAGAACAGCCTCTGTAGAACAGCTTATCATTTGTGTAAATGAGCTCAGAGTTTTTCACATTAACTTACGTTGGCATCCTGCAGGATTCAAAATGTCCAGATTGTAGAAAGTATCCTTACATTCATCACACAGTAAGTTCTGTACGTTAACTTTACACGCACAACTCCCATCAGTCTCATTACAAACACTGCCCGCTACTGTGCCGTTATCATTACACATACATGCTGTGGAAGACAAAACAAAAGTAGTGAGAGTATTAGTATTGATTTTAAGTTTTAATTTTAATTTTAATTTAGTTGTGGGTTGACCAAAGAGCAATTGACACGAGTGGGATTTGAACCGAAACGCTACGGATTAACATGCAGGTGCTCTACTAACTGTGCTATCCAGCCTATTTGTTTTGTAACGCAAAAAAGAAACCAGTGCACTTATCGAAAAGAGAAGGGGTTCGCCCCGGTGTTCCTGGCTGTGGCTGCTGTATGCCCCGTAGCACCTTGTAAACCCTTATAAGGTGCTAAAAAATTGGGTTTCAAAATTCATCACTGCAATTACCTATCTTTCTGAAAGTTTGTATATACTCAGCGCCTTGAGTACCTTGTTTGGTAGATACAAGCGCTACATGTATATAAGACTTCAATATTGTTATTATTATATTATTATTAATATTATCCTATGTTGGTGGAATCCCTATATTGTCAATATCTTTGTGACAGTCAGGAGTGCTGGCACTTTACTCCGGAGGTTGTTGGGACATGCAGGGTTCTGCCCAGTATTTCATTAGTGGTGGAAAAATGTTTCCCTGGGAAACCATTGTGAGATGGATCAGTTACATGGAAGATCATATAAATAGACTCAAATCAAAGGAGTGCTCAACATGACTGGCTTTGGATACCATTTTTACTGGTAAATACACATTTTTACATTTTGTAATAATTCAAAAATTGTGAAAATGTGTGGTGGTCGGAAACAGAGGAAATTTTCGGCACCGACCACTGTGGGCAGAACCCTGGACATGACTATAGTGTAATACATAGATTTAACATTTTACTCAGGTCAAACTCTAGTTAATGGAATTTTGAGTGTGCGAGTGGAGAGGAGTGTTCTAGGTGACGACGACTGAAGAACTGAGGTACGCTTGAAACAGCGTACAGGTATGATTTGATTTTAACTACATGGTGAATGTGACAACACAATGGTTACCGAGGTGCTGGACCTTGGTCAGAGGATGTACATGTATGTGAGAACCAAGTCTCTTGCACTAAGGGTATAAGGGGAAGTCAAAGGAGTAGTCAAAGCCAAAAGTGAAAGTCCAGGAGATGTTTTATAGGAATTTGGCGGTGGGGGAAACTCAAAGGGAATCATATCATTGGCTGAGAGTTGTGCACAATTATTTTGTCCGGCCTCAGCAATGGCAGCCAATACAAGAAGTTTATGAACACAGACTAACAAATATCCATAGACTAAAATAAGTCCCTTCACCAAATAGACATGCAAATGAAATGCATAAAGTCCAATAAACCATTGGAAACAATTGAAAACAGTAAAAAAACAAATTATTTTGCAGGCTGAAAAATTCAATAATGTTTTGGGTTATTGGAGAGGGCCAGGCGGTTAAGAGCATCGGACTCAAGCTCTGGTGTTTCTGATCAGCAGAATGTGGGTTTGAGTCCTGGGCCCAATTTCATAGTGCTGCTTAAAAGTAAGCAAACTTTCGTGCTTACTGTAGCAGAAAAATTGCCTAAGTTGCAATCGTATTTCACTTCACAGGTAAGCAGACAAATTAGGCGGCCATATTGCGCGTTTACCATGGATCTGCATTGTGACATCATTTATTTTTGTGCAGTAAGCACTGGAAGGTTAGCATGCCTTTTCGTGTGCTTACGGCTAGAAGCACTATGAAATGGAAATCACACAGTAAGCACAAAATCGGCTGCTAAGCAGCACTATTAAATTGAGCCCTGGTCCTGGCACTTTTGTCGTCGACCAAAGCACTTTTACCATAAATTCCTTCATCATTCTGATTGGAAATTAAACCATAAATTCTATGTTCTAGGATTGGAAGTGCATGTAAAAGAACCCAGAACACTTAGGCCTATCAAGGACAAATATGGGTTAACTCTTTGAGGAAGGGGGGGGGGTCATGAGAAGCGTAAGAAAACTCTAACCCCTGAATGAAAAAGGAATAATTATGTTAGTTACTCACGCCAGCAATATTGACTACATGGATAAGGAGCCATGAGATCTGTTAGGAGCAAGATATACTGTTAATAACTCTGTTGTGATCCAAAATATTGTGCAAGACTCGTGAGTATCGAACACTAAGAAAAAACACCTGCAGCACAGATTATATTTTGCTATATAATTAAATGTCAACTCTTTTTATATGAAATTCTTAAACGACCAAGAACCCGTAAGTTTCAATTTTTATTTACATAAACACAGATAACTTGTAATTTTGTTTTACATTGAAACAAAATTAAAACCTTTTAGCCTTCAAGAAAGACTCTGCTAGGGTTGAAACGTCAGGCCATTAACTTCTTGTTTCGAAAGTTAAAACTTGGGACAAGGATGTTTATTTTTCAGAAAACCCATTTGCCAATTCTTCCTCGACTTTTTGCTCTACCATTTTGATAGGTTTAATGATAACATGAACATCAGTTCGGCAAAATTCTTAACTGTTTACATGTTGACTGTAAATAATCAAGTGTTATACTCAGGGGTCGATTTCACAAAGAGTTTGGACTCATCTTATTTCAAGTTAGGATTAATTTTAAGGTCTGCATGCTATGTACAGTGCAGGGTTGGGACTCGTCCTAAGTCCTAAGATAGTTAGGAAGAGTTTTGTGAGATCGAAGACTGGTTTTCTTTGTTGATTTGTTCAATCTGCATGCATGAGGACCCAAAATTCATCATTTGGGGTTACCCTTACTCAGTGCTTTCCTGAATTTTCTGAAACTTGGGAAAGTACTGAGTATACTTACACCCATCAGTGTTTTAGGGTAAAATAATATAAACAGACAAGCGCGATTGGAATACGGAAAACTAAAGCGCTTCTGCGTCCCTTATCCAACGAGGCCGAAGGCCGAGTTGGATATGGAACGCAGACGCAGACAAGATTTTTCGTATTTCCACGAGCGCGCGTGTTATAACAAATTTATCTTCAAGCAAACTTGGCGCGTGACATAGAACACACAAGACGCATGGTAGTGATATTAGCCGTGCCATATAGGTTTTTATCACCACTCCATTCTGCAAATCTGATTGGAGGATTAGCGTGTACTTGAAGATAATAGTCTTAATCCCTGTTGCAAATTTCACATAATTAGACCCAAGAATTGTTATAGTTTTGGAGATCTGCAAAAATTCAAACTTTTTATATAAATGTCTCTTTCAATCCATTTGAGTGAACTTACCAACACAAGTGTCATTATTTGCTGGGTCGGTCAACGGATTGCGGAAGAAGTTGTCATTACAATGCTCGCATTTATCTCCTGCAGTGTTCTCTGTACAATCCTGACACACGCCGTACTCCTTAACGGCATCGTAGACACAGCTGGCTGCATGACCGTTGCATCCACAATCTGTCCAGAAGCAATAAACAAATTTGACTTGCATTTGTAAAATAAATCAAAGTCAGTCTAATCATGGATGAATAGAGCAGTTAAGCGAATCTTTAAGCGAATCACACAATGAAAAACTATATAGTTATCCACTGTTCGATATTACTGTTAAATGTTTTCAATGCACACAGTATGTATTCTTAATAGTTTGTTCCATGTCTCATTGCTTTTAGTTTACATGCCTGAGTTTGTTCACGCTGTATTAGCGCCATTATGTGATGCAATCAGGCTAAATGAGTCAATTGTCGTAAATATCAGTAAGCTAAAAAAGGGCCAAAATGGGGAAAATTTTCACAAATATTTGTTTGGTAAAATTGAATGCCAAAATATATTATACTATATATTGACAACTTCCTTCCTGATAAATAACATCAAAAAAAGGGTTAAAATTAGCATTGAAAGAATAGGTGCTAATGTTTTTTCAATAAAAAACTCAACCTTTTTCTCAGTTATATTATCTAGCGTCTGTTGGTCAACTTTCACAAGTTTTGAACATGGGTCAACAAAGAACTCATTTGCTCGATCGCATCATATTTGTAATAGAAAATGCAATTTTAACTTTTTCTTTGATTTGATTCTGAGGAATAACATTTGACATTTTATTCACCGTTTAAAATGTTTTGCAAGCTCTGAACCTTGTTGCCGTACGCTTTGTAAGACCGGGAAAAAATGTTTGAAACCGTGTACAACCCTTTCGGAGTAATTCTGTTTACTTGAATGTTTTTAATGGAAATGGTATTTCAACTTGTTTTTAATGCACTTGTTCACTATTTTAATGTAATTTTGATATGTGTACACTTCTGAATTTTTCGTAATTATCGATTTAAAAATCAAGCCCTAACCTAAAGGTTTTGAAAAACTAAAAACACTTCCGCCGTTGACGGCACGCTTCAAAGGACAATGCTTTAGATGTCATTTGTGGGAATTTGCTTTGCGATACCACCACGCTGCAACAAAGCGACTTAACAAATTGGAGCTCCCAACTATGACGTTTTGAGAGTGATTACGTAACAAAGCTTTTCGCAAATCTCTCAGAAAAGCGCTGGGTAAGGGTACTCAAAATTATTGGGTTTTTTTACACAATTAAAATCTATTTATAATCATATGACTCGATTTCCTTATTCATTGAAAACATCTTAAATGAAATTCATAATCAACCAGAAGTTCAACTGTAGCTCACCTTGGCACACATTGTCTGCACTTAGCCCGACTGCCGCTTGCCATGGTCTGTTGTT
This sequence comes from Asterias amurensis, assembly GCF_032118995.1. Taxonomy (NCBI): domain Eukaryota; kingdom Metazoa; phylum Echinodermata; class Asteroidea; order Forcipulatida; family Asteriidae; genus Asterias; species Asterias amurensis. The sequence goes on from NC_092662.1 coordinate 12,791,148, forward strand.
GAACAGCGGCTTGCAGCGATCGCAGTGTAAACCTGCTGTGTTGTGTTGGCATACACAGTCAGAGCCATCCTGGGAAATAAGAGCAATCAAAATCAGGTTCTCATTAAAGACACTGGACACTATTGGTAATTGTCAAAGCCTGTCTTCTCACTTGGTAATATCTCAACATCTATGCATTAAATAACAAACCTGTGAAAATTTGAGCTCAATCGGTCATCGAGGATGCGAGATAATAGTGAAAGAAAAAAAACACCTTTTCACACAAAGTTGTGCGCTTTCAGATGCTTGATTTCGAGACCTCAAATTCTCAATCTGAGGTCTTGAAATCAAATTCGTGGAAAATTACTTCTTTCTCAATAACTACATTACTTCAGAGGGAGCCGTTTCTCACAATGTTTTATACTATCAACCTCTCACCATTACTCGTAATCAAGAAAGGTTTTATGATAATATATATTTTGAGTAATCACCAATAGTGTCCACTGCCTTTAACACATATATGAGTAAACACATTGGACTTTGAAGGCGAAGTATACCTTTCGGTTTTTTTCGAACTGCTCAAAAATGTAGATGTATTCAATAAACCTAACATGTGAAATTTTATATTACAGGTGGTTCGTTTTTGGCATATTGTCAAAAATCCGGAGTGAATATGTCCACACAAGAAGAATAATCACTAATAGGAACACAGTTACACAATCTGCTCAGATTCAAAATTTGAGGCATAAAAACTGTTAAATCTTATTTTATAACCAGTATTACATGTATGTAAGGCTGGGTCACACCAAACTAGTTCTCAAAACAGCAAAACACATCTTAACAAAAACCGTAAAACGGGTTTGGTCTGGCTGGAACGTCTAGCTTTAGCCGAAAATAACTATAATGTGACCCTAGTTACTTAAATTCTGTCTGTCTGTAAACGGAATAAATGTGCTACAACTGGACCCGGTTTGTGTGCAAACGGACCCTCTGTCTGTGTGCACACGCACATCCTAATGACGCCCATGTCTAGTACGTCCCTAGCTCGATTCAAGTCTGCAATTCTAGTTTCATAGTTCGTCCTTCTTGTTTTAAGTATGTTGCCACTCCTTCTTATTGCAGAATGGGATGGTCACCCGAAAATTTTGAGCAGGCTCAAAGTTCTGAAGCACCTTCTCGCTCAAACCGGTCCGAGCCCATCCATGAAGTTAACGTAGTGAGTTCGATGTGATGGGAGATTTTCTTACCTCTCCTTTGCATTCCTCTGCATGACCAAAGCACAGACACTGACCACTGACCAGCCAGTCAGCAATGGCAAAGTAATCTCTTAGCTGAACAGCGCTGCCCGGTAGACCCAGGGTGATGCGTACGTTGGTAACCGTGAAGTAATCCATGACATCCTTTTGGGAGAACTCCTCGCCCAGGAGTTGAGCCGGGTTGTATTGAGTCTTACAGGGCAAAGAAAATAAAAATAAAAATAAAAAACAACCAAATACAAATTTTCGTAATTAGCAGGGTTCTGCCCACAGAGGTCGGTCCCGAACAGCGAAAACCCGCCCGACACTCAGGATTCCCCAACCACCACTGGAAGAATTTCTTCAGTCTTTAACTTCCTCTACAGTAATTTGTCTACCTTCTATTTAGGGATATGTTTAATTATGTATTTTTTAAGATCATTATTGAAAAAAAAAACATTTTTCAGATTGATCTGCTCTCAGTTTTTTTTTTACTGATTTCACATAAACAAATCACAGATTAAGTGATGTTTCTGTTCCCAAAATGACTACATTCATAATGAGTCAAATTGACATGTTTATTTTGAAATCTGAACACTGAATATTTAAGGCAGTGGACACTATTGGTAATTGTAAAAGACTAGCCTTCACAGTTGGTGTATCTCAACATATGCATAAAATAACAAACCTGTGAAACTTTGAGCTCAATCCGAATCGGTCATCAAAGTTGCGAGATAATAATGAAAGAAAAATTACCCTTGTCACACGAAGTTGTGTGCGCTTAGATGGTTGATTTCGAGACCTCAAGTTCTAAATCTGAGGGCTCAAAATCAAATTCGTTGAAAATTACTTCTTTCGCGGAAACTATGGCACTTCAGAGGGAGCCGTTTCTCACAATGTTATACCATCAACCTCTCCCCATTACTCGTCACCAAGAAAGGTTTTATGGCAATAATTATTTTGAGTAATTACCAATAGTGTCCACTGCCTTTAACCTTTCCCTGAACTGTCATTTCAATCAGAACTTAGAAAAAACAACATGTCTCTAAGTACAGCAGCTTTGACTGGCCCATGATAACAGCCGTCATTGTTTGGAGAAAATTGGAGGCAAATCAACTGGAAATGGCTGTTGTTTGAGTATGAATGGGGCAGTTACGACAGTATTCATTCCAAATGAATGAACGTAGCAACGGACAATACCATTATGAGTTTGACCTTGTATACCATTGTGTACTCTTATAGTGTGGAACTCAATAAGTCATTACGTCACCAGAAATTAAAAGGAAAACTGAATTTGTACTTTTTCATATATTATACATCCTCCATAAAATTATTGATATATGGTTTTTAAGGTTGATGCAGTGCGTTACCTCAAGGACAAAGTATAGAATTTGTAATTATCTGATTATTATTATGATTATTATTATTATTATTATTATTTTTTTTTTTTTATCTGAAAGCTCACTGATCATAAAGTTCATAACAATGTCAATCTAACAGGATTTAATGCATTGCATGATCAGGTATCAATGTATACATTTGGTTGTGTTCAACACCATGTGCATTATTACAGGCATGAATTTGGTCAACCGGAAAAAAAGTAGGGATATTTTATCAAGTACAAGGTATGTAGGTTACATTAGACATTTCAGGCGATTGATTCACAAGGTTTTGCAGATTTTTCCAAGACCAAAACAAATTGGAAACCAGATTTTATTAAAGGCAGTGGCCACTATTGATAATTACTCAAAATAATTATTGCCATAAAACCTTTCTTGGTGAGTAATGGGGAGAGGTTGATGGTATAACATTGTGAGAAACGGCTCCCTCTGGAGTGCCATCGTTTTCGAGAAAGAAGTAATTTTCCACGAATTTGATTTCGAGACCTCAGATTTAGAACTTGAGGTCTCGAAATCAACCATCTAATCGCACACAACTTCGTGTGACTAGGGTGTTTTCTTCTTTCATTATTATCTCACCAATTTGATGACTGATTGAGCTCAAATTTTCACAGGTTAGTTATTTTATGCATATGTTGAGATACACCAACTGTGAAGGCTAGTCATTTGACAATTACCAAATAGTGTCCACTGCCTTTAAGTAGGAAGAATATCATGCCTTGTGTATATATCTACTCACTGCTGTATAGATTTGTTCTTAAAAAACTTGTCTTTTTGCTAGTGTTATCCACTAGTCGATGCTTAAAAAACAATAATTTTTAACAAAGAAATTGTCATTATAAATAACAAAATTCCATATTATTTCTAGAGGAGGTTGACATCATTTGCAGCACAACTTTAATTAGCATTAAGAGGGTTCATGTTGGATGGCAAAGGTTAACCAAAATTAGCATTAGAAATAGCCAACGCCTTAAAAATCACAGTCATTAAAAACAAAGAAATTGTTCTCATTATAAATTAACAAAAGCAAGTGTGTGCAGCCAACGCCTTATAAAAACAGTAATTTTAAACAAAGAAATTGTTCTCATTATAAATTAATAAAAGCAAGTGATACACGTGCAGGTCCAGGAGATAATAGAGAAACTGTTATGGTAATAATTCATTTTGAAAGTATTTAGTGAGGTAATTGCAACAGCTGCACCTGTGTGACGCACACATCAGTACCATGGTACGCATACGTGACATGTGCCATGTGTGTGTGCGCGCGAATTCTGATTTCTAGAGAATGATGGGTGTGGTGGACTGAAAGAGCTTCATGGCTTTTCCCTTATGAGTTATTTTAACGACCTCAGGCCTATAAAGGGCGTAGGTTGAAATCAGTTTGGTGATGCATTATTTTCCTAATTATAGAGTCTTTATGAAAGTGGAAATTACAAGTGTCTAACCTCATGTTAAAATGGTGTAAAATGTAATTTTATTTTATACTCTTGCCTTGCCTGACATTGCCTTGCCTTCCTGTGCCTTGCCCTGCCTTGCCGTGCATTGCCTTGCCGTGCATTGCCTTGCCTTGCTGTGCCTTGCCTGACATTGCCTTGCCTGACATTGCCTTGCCTGACAGTGCCTTGCCTTGCTGTGCCTTGCCTTGCCTGACATTGCCTTGCCTTGCTGTGCCTTGCCTTGCCTGACATTGCCTTGCCTTGCTGTGCCTTGCCTTGCCTGACATTGCCTTGCCTGACAGTGCCTTGCCTTGCTGTGCCTTGCCTTGCCTGACAGTGCCTTGCCTTGCTGTGCCTTGCCTTGCCTGACATTGCCTTGCCTGACATTGCCTTGCCTGACAGTGCCTTGCCTGACAGTGCCTTGCCTTGCTGTGCCTTGCCTTGCCTGACATTGCCTTGCCTTGCTGTGCCTTGCCTTGCCTGACATTGCCTTGCCTTGCTGTGCCTTGCCTTGCCTGACATTGCCTTGCCTGACAGTGCCTTGCCTGACAGTGCCTTGCCTTGCTGTGCCTTGCCTTGCCTGACATTGCCTTGCCTGACATTGCCTTGCCTGACATTGCCTTGCCTGACAGTGCCTTGCCTTGCTGTGCCTTGCCTTGCTGTGCCTTGCCTTGCCTGACATTGCCTTGCCTGACATTGCCTTGCCTGACATTGCCTTGCCTGACAGTGCCTTGCCTTGCTGTGCCTTGCCTTGCCTGACATTGCCTTGCCTGACATTGCCTTGCCTGACAGTGCCTTGCCTGACAGTGCCTTGCCTTGCTGTGCCTTGCCTTGCCTGACATTGCCTTGCCTGACATTGCCTTGCCTGACATTGCCTTGCCTGACAGTGCCTTGCCTTGCTGTGCCTTGCCTTGCTGTGCCTTACCTTGCCTGACATTGCCTTGCCTGACATTGCCTTGCCTGACATTGCCTTGCCTGACAGTGCCTTGCCTGACAGTGCCTTGCCTTGCTGTGCCTTGCCTTGCCTGACATTGCCTTGCCTGACATTGCCTTGCCTGACATTGCCTTGCCTGACAGTGCCTTGCCTTGCTGTGCCTTGCCTTGCTGTGCCTTACCTTGCCTGACATTGCCTTGCCTGACATTGCCTTGCCTGACAGTGCCTTGCCTTGCTGTGCCTTGCCTTGCTGTGCCTTGCCTTGCCTGACATTGCCTTGCCTGACATTGCCTTGCCTGACATTGCCTTGCCTGACAGTGCCTTGCCTTGCTGTGCCTTGCCTTGCTGTGCCTTGCCTTGCCTGACATTGCCTTGCCTGACATTGCCTTGCCTGACAGTGCCTTGCCTGACAGTGCCTTGCCTTGCTGTGCCTTGCCTTGCCTGACATTGCCTTGCCTGACATTGCCTTGCCTGACATTGCCTTGCCTGACAGTGCCTTGCCTTGCTGTGCCTTGCCTTGCTGTGCCTTACCTTGCCTGACATTGCCTTGCCTGACATTGCCTTGCCTGACAGTGCCTTGCCTTGCTGTGCCTTGCCTTGCCTGACATTGCCTTGCCTGACAGTGCCTTGCCTTGCTGTGCCTTGCCTTGCCTGACATTGCCTTGCCTGACAGTGCCTTGCCTTGCTGTGCCTTGCCTTGCTGTGCCTTACCTTGCCTGACATTGCCTTGCCTGACATTGCCTTGCCTGACAGTGCCTTGCCTTGCTGTGCCTTGCCTTGCTGTGCCTTGCCTGACATTGCCTTGCCTGACAGTGCCTTGCCTTGCTGTGCCTTGCCTTGCTGTGCCTTGCCTTGCCTGACATTGCCTTGCCTGACATTGCCTTGCCTTGCTGTGCCTTGCCTGACAGTGCCTTGCCTGACTGTGCCTTGCCTGACAGTGCCTTGCCTTGCTGTGCCTTGCCTTGCTGTGCCTTGCCTTGCCTGACATTGCCTTGCCTGACATTGCCTTGCCTTGCTGTGCCTTGCCTAGCCTTGCCTGACCTTGCCTAGCAAGGTCAGGCAAGGCCTATGTTTGCCTGACAACGACCTGATTGCCTTGCCTAGCCTTGCCTTGCTATGACTTGCCATGGCTTGCCTTGCCTAGCCTGACATTACCTTGCCTTGCCTAGCCCGACATTACCTTGCCTAACTTGACCTTGCCTAGCCTAGCCTTGCCTAATTGCCTGACATTGCCCAATATTGCCTTGCCTGACATTGCCTTGCCTCGCCTTGGCTCGCCTTACCTAGGCCCTGTTAATGTTCTTGCCATTCTCATAAGAACTTAATCTATCAAAATATGAGGTATATCACAAAACTGAATTTGACCTTGAAGCCCCAGTTTAGTCTTCAAAGGGAAACACAAGTCGGGGTGTCATGGCCGAGCGAATAAGAGCACCGAATTCAAGTTCTGGTGATTCTGTTCAGCGGAGTGTGGGTTCGAATCCCGGTCGTGACACTTGTGTCCCTGAGCAAGACACTTCACTGTAATTGCTTCTCTCCACCCAGGGGTAAATGGGTACCTGTGAGGGCAGAGTTGGTTCTTGTGATGGATTAGCCTTGATTGCTCTACATATTTGGCTGCACAGGCTGTATACTCCCCAGGGAGCTGAGATGGTTTAAGGAATGATTTAAGGCCCAGTGACCAGGGGTAATAATGTTGATGCGCCATGAGCGTCACCGCATGACGGACCTGAGCGCTATATAAGAAGCCACTATTATTATTAGTATATCACTTACCTCCTGAATATCTGAGTTGGGTACTTGGGTTGATAAGTCCCCAACTACGTACCTCTCCTCACAAATAGCCGAGTAGCTAAGCGTCGCTCTCTCCACAGGAACACCACTGAAGGTTTCAGCGCAACTGATGGCATAGTACTGCAGTGGTGACCAGTTAATACCAAAATCTGCACTTTTTTCAATGATCAAACTCTTTGGGCGTAGACTCCGGAAGGCCAGCCGAGTCCCTTGAAATAAGAATTTGTCTCCGAGCGTAAGGAGCAGCTCCACGTCCTGTGCTCCATTCCGTGATTGCCACCAGGAGTCCAAGTTAGGTGCTGAAAAGAAAAAAACCTTGGTTGCATCGTAGAGGGCGGTTTGCGGATGGGCGAGGTCCGGATCGCTCGCATCGCACGTCTGTTGTTGGTATTGTTCCCCCCCCTGGCTAGTGAGGTGGAGCTCAAATACACTGGGCGGGGTCCCGCAGGTGGAGCTGGTGGAGATCGTTCTGTTTGGCAAGTCTTGGATGAGGTTTATGAAAGGCGGGTAGCACGCTTTATCCTGGCAATTGGGAGTGTCTTGTCCAGCGACCCTCAAAATGCAGCATTGGTGGGTAGTCCAGATTATCAGCAACACATAACTCCACAACCTCATGACTGCATGTATTGCCATTTCTCTTGCTATAAAATTCTAGCACCAATCTTTGGTGGGTTCAAAACTATGCGGTGCAGTTGGCCAACTATCACTTCTCAATAAATGCATCTTTGTTCCATGCTCTTTCTCTTTGTTGCCACTTGCCTCTTTGCATAGATCTAAAAAATACAAAATATGACAACAAAATAAAAAATAACGTACTTTTTTAGTTTCAGTCATTTGCCATTTGATAAAAACAAACACGAACAACAGGGCTTGAGTTTGAAGAAGAAAAAATTAATAGGCTTGTTTGTTATGCTCAAAATGTTTACTATACCAAACTTCCTGAATGTGTTTGAATCCCTCTATCTAAAACCACATTCCTTCGAGGGGAATTAATTCTCAAAATTGTAACAGCTGCAGTACTTCTTACCAAGTAAGTTTTGATGGTTATTAATTTGTGTATTAATAAGGCCTACCAAATGTCAACAAACCCTTTTTAACAGATAAAATACTCTATTTATTTATGAAATACGAATGCTTTAGGCTATGTATAGTTATATAAGGTATGCATAATATAACACATAGTCTCTCTGGTCCTTGCATGTTTGCACGGAATATTTAACACAAATAGTGCACCAGATGTGACTGCCTTTTTAATAAGAGTTCTAGATTCTGGTTACCTTCTGAGTAAATGTCAGGAAAACCTGTTGGCCAGACAGCGGTTTCTATGAACTGAAAGACTGAAAGTTCTTTTTTTAAATAAGCTGGCATTCTGGTTGTTCCCTTTTTTTTTCAAGGCAAGGTTTTGGTTTCAAATTGTTGTTTACCGAGCAAATAAGCAAGGTTCACCCTTAAATTGTTAGCTTCTGATACACTTTTAAAAGGTTTATACAGCTTTTGTAGATCAATTTGGCAATGACATGAATCACTACTCACTGTGAATGAAGATGGTATAAATAAGGGAATCAATGTGTGGTGAAGTGGTTTTCAACTAGTGGTTTAATCCCAACGAGGCCTGGTTCTTGATAATTGAAAACCGATTCAACACACTTTGATTCCCATTCATAAATGCCTTTTCAGTAAAAAAACATCAACACTTATGGTCAAAAAGTAAAATAAATGCAAAAATTATAATTTTTCAATGATTTCTTTCAACACAACACCCCTCCAGCTATGAAATGGTAAGGCCCAGTCAAGGCCCTCGGGTAAACAATTCCTTATAAGGGAATGCTGTGCGCGTCGCGCGTATCGCGTGATGTGACACAACTGTCTCGGCCGTTGCTCTCGACCAATAGGAATGAAGAAACTGTCTTATAAGCACAGGTGCAAACTCGGGTGTCACACCCACGTTTCAACACTTTTTACTGGTCATAAACAAAGGTTTATACACACCCACGTGACACGCTCTCCACCAATAGGAATAGCGAAACTGAGGTATTTATGAATTTAATTTAATCTGTAAAAGTTTAAGCTTGATTAGTCGTCAAGTTTTTAGAAAAAAAAACTGAAAATCACAGAGCAATGTTTTCAGGAGAGTCGCTTAAAACATTGTGTGTACATGATAAAATTAATTTTCTTGAAATAGCTTTAGGTCGGTTTTACTCATTTCTAAAAGAGTTCAGCACCTCAGCAAGTAATATTAATTTAAGGGGAGTTTTTTACTAGCTGGATTATCAGTATTACGTTTATTGTAAATCTGTCACTGTTTGTATTTTGTGCCGTACAAAAAGTACCAAAACCCTGAAAGCAAGGGAGAGATGTTCACAAAGCAATTTGTTTCCCAATTATTTCATTGTATACAAGCTGACTACACCATCATACTACACACTCAACAGTTTTTTCAGACTACACAATTACAAAAGGTCGAGAGGGGTCACTGAAAACAGGTTTATGAACATGGATCATGCCCCCACACAATGTGAATGCACTCTGTTGGATTCAATGTGAATAAATTAACATGTTGTGATTATGAAAGGCTATTCACCTAACAGCTAAATTCAAATTCTTGAAAGCTTTGCTTGGAAAAAACCAAACCAGAACATGACAAAGGCTTTAGGCCTAAGCATGTTAAGTCTTTAGAAATGTAACTCAGTACCAAGGATAGTGTTAGCCAGAGGGGGTGTCTGGGTGTCTTTTTGACACCCTGTTTTAAATTTGGACGGCCTGTTTTATCTGTCATTTACATAGTGAGTGTACAGTAATTGAACAGTTTGAACACCCAGTTTAAAAATTTCCAGCAGATTTTCCAGGAAAAATTGCAGTGCTCCTTCAAGAACAAAATTTAAGGCCTGTATATTTTCCATTTTACTATGGCACTATAATTGGCACTAAACCCCATTGTCTTCATGTGTAGGAAACCCTCCTGAATACCTCAAGAAAATTGTATAAAAAATACTTTGACTATGATCCAAGATAGGTACTTCAACTCTAATTATATTTTGGGTTCTCCCAAAATCAAATTTACCTGGTGTTTATATTGGTTCTAAAAGCACTAACCGTTGCAACACTGCAATCTGTCATAAAACTGACATTGGTTTTCTCTTGATGAATGATGATTTTGTGTGAAAATATTAGTAACAAAATGCATTTGGATCGGCCTGATTATATTTTACATTAAAGGGAAGGTACACGTTTGGTAATTACTCAAAACAAATATTAACTTAAAAACTGACTTGGTAACTAGCATTGGTGAGCTGATGATAGTATAAAACATTGTGGGAAACGACTCCCTCTGAAGTAATGTAGTTTTTGAAAAGTAGTTTCTCACTAATATCAAAAGACTTCTAGCTAGAAGTCTTTTATTCCTACTGAAAGCACACAAATTCGTCAGGGGTGTTTTTTCTGTCATCATTTTCTCCCAACTCCGATGACCAATTGAGCTCAAATTTTCACAGGTTTGTTATTCTATATGCATGTTGAGATACACCAAGTAAGAACACTGGTCTTTGACAACTACCAATAGTGTACAGTCCTTTTAAGCCTAGTGTGCATGTAGCGTGTGCATGAGGAGAACCCTGATAACTATGAATTTATCTAAAAAAGGCCAGTTAGTGTTTTTGAGTTATTTTGCTCTATACAGTAAATTCAGACAACTTCTATAATATGACTTTGGAGGACTGTTGACCAGTAATCAGTCAAGATTAACAAAAAATCAACCCTGGACAAAATCCAATATGAGCAAAAATAATTGAAACTCCACATGCATTTTTAAGAAATTATAAACAACTCAGGGTGTGTTATGTTTTACATTTGACACTATACGCTTGAACAGCAACAATAACTCGTGAAATGAAAATAAAAGAGCTGTCATCCATCATCCATGTAACTATAAACAATATCAGACAAGTTGCCCTACTATTGCGTTTCAAACTCCCAGTGCTTCTCAAGTTTCTATTTGTCAGTTAATCACCATAGTTACCGCCAACAACACAATTGTCTGCAACCTTGGTCACAGCGTCCTAAGAAACAACCCCTTGCAGAGTTCCAACCACTATAAAGCTGAGTTGTAGTGGTTTTTTAAAAGGTTGTGGTTTCAGAATTTAACGCTTGGTTAGACAACAGCCTAGAGGTCAATAGTTTAAGATTCTGTTTCAAACGTTAAGAGGAATGACATTGTAAGGGATTACTTACGCTGCCTTAAACTTGAAAAGAGTGCAATTTGTTTAGAATGCTGTATCCCTGGTAATTTTTTTCTTGTTGAATATTTCCACAAACTTGATATGAATAACACACATGATCAGTGAACATTTGAAATTTAAGCAACTGTCACTTAGAGCCATTATACACTTTCGGAACAGAAAAAAAAAAAAGTTCACAGATTTACAATAACTTACAGGGCTTACAGAAGGTGGTAAAAGACTTCTCTTGAAATATTATTCCATGAAATGCTTTACTTTTTGAGAAAACATGAAAACAATTATCAATTCTCGACAACGAGAACTAGGGATTATACTTTTTATAGTAAACACAATGTCATGACACGGCGAAACGTGCGGAAACAAGGGTGGGTTTTCCCGTTATTTTCTCCCGACTCCGATGATCAGTTGAGCCTAAATTTTCACAGGTTTGTTATTTTATAAGTTGTGATACACGAAGTGTGGGCCTTTGGACAATACTGTTTACCGAAAGTGTCCAATGGCTTTAAGAAAACTTGTTGTATCACACAGAAGTTTATGTTTATTAATCCAGTATCGCTTTTTTATTGGGGGGAGCTTTTGTTCCAAGAGCTATTATATTCGTGAGAAGAATTTTTTTTATTATTTTTAATCTATGGAGTTTTTATACAGTTAACCCCCCCCCCCCCTACATTCACCCTATCCCCAAACAAGTGTTAATGTAAATAATTGGCATTGAACAAAACACAATAATACTTAATAGCAGTGCCCTTTTCTTTTCAATACTGAACTTTCACACACACAAAATCAACAGAATCTTCCATGTGTAAAAGCACTAAAATTATTTAAAACCATATTTTGCATGCATACTATTGTTACTTAACTCATTAAATTTTAAAGAAAAAGGAAACATGCTTGTGTTACTTGTCTAGACAACAACATCAAATATTTGTGGCTTGTCTGAAATATTGATAAAACTCCAAGATTTTAAGGAGACTTCCATGAGGTTTTAAATACAGAAAGAGAATAAACACAATTTGTCCAACATAAATTATTAACTGGAAACCGTGTGGAAAAAGACATGCAACCAGTAATATCATTTACCCATGTCAATTCAAAATGATTTAATCAACTTAAATTCAAGTAGAATTCTAATGAGTTCCTAAACTTACAATTGCGAAACCACTATTTAATACCATGGAAGTAAACTGCTACTAAAACGTATTTACATGATATGAAAATGAGTGCTCTTGACATCCAATGAACTCTAAAATATACGTGCCAATTTGTATACCTTGTCACCTTCCGAGGACGAGCTACACAGAGCGTGAAAGAGCTGAATGCTTTGCCCCGGTCTCGGCGCTGTTTGACGGTCTGAGCATGGGGAGGTCCCGGTGAAAGTTTTCTTCTTCGTACTCGGTATTTCTTACAAATTAAGCAGTATAATGTATCTCAAAATTTACCATGTGAAAAATCGAATCAGTATACGTTACCATAAATGTAATACGCCACTGTCTGCTCCTCAAAACATCGTAACATGTACAGAAACTTCGAATTAGCGAGTTTATTACCGCACGTTGGTGCTCAAGTTTGCTGGACTGAAAACACCGCCATTGATTATCATTGGCTTATTATTATTCATGAGATGCTCGCGCAGCTTGTAAGGAGAATTTACTTTCATCGATGTAAAAATCTCGTAAAGATACAATGGTTAAATTTCCCAGATAAATTAGTACAATTTTATTGTGGCTTGCTAAAATAATTGTTCATTTAATTTACAAAATGTGTAATATAGAAGGCATTTACCGCCAATATTAAAGAAATCACAAACAGTATTTAATTTTTAATAGACTTGCTACAATCACTTTTCTAGTTTTATTTCCGAGAAGAAAAAGTTGCACGCGCAAAAATGCATTGGGCACAACTTTGTAGTGCGGGGTCCATTGCCAGTCTATTACCTCTCGGTCAAAAACCAACATGGCGACTCGCATGGCGAAGAGAGCTGCTGAAAATTGTGCACGATTTTCGGGTTCAAGATCATTAGGACACAGGTATTACAAAGCAGGGTTTGTTTAAACTGAGAGAGTGTGAATAGGGATATAGATAATATATATTTTATACATAATATAAACAATAGTTTTCATTGACTTTAAGATTTTCAAATGGAAGTGCCCTTTTATTTGTTTTACACTTTAAGTTTTATTTTATTTATTTGCAAAATGAAGTCATACCATGCCTCAAAGTCAAATATGAAATTACAGGCCTGACGTGTTGAGTGGAACCCAGAGGATTCAGGAACATTTGACGACATAAGGTTTATCGCGATTCAGAACTGTAATGCGTCATGGGTAGGCAGTGGGGGCATTCGATGACCGCGGTGTATGTTGTCATGCACGACGTCCTGTATGTGCGCACGTCGTGCGATGTGCCTGGGCTACCAATGCCCCCGCCCTTCCATTACTCGTCATGCTCGGCGGAACAGCGCCCTCTCTTGATATTTTGCTGTTCGCGATAATTCTTATCATGGACAAGTAAACATGGTTAAAAAAAACTTACCATTAAAAAATGACAAGCTTACTACTGGTCCTGCTGTCTAATCACTGAAGTAGCCATGGATGGGCGCCGGCAAACCCTGGGATCCAACCTGTAGTAAGAACCAGCAAGCTCACACGCATAAACCATGACTACTTTACCTGTATTTAATTGTATCATTCATTGGGAAGTGGGAACTGCAACTGGAAAGGAAACAATATGTGGTGGAAAAACCATGGAGAAAGGTACTCTTAGAACTATGAGGTTCGTTCCGCAATTGTCTGGAGTGCTATTGTCTCCACGTGGAGACGATATGGGAAGAATATGCTAGAATCACAGTCTATTTCACAGGACTAAAGCTCTGGTGTTGTCCAAAGTCAGCAGCAGAGTGTGGGTTCGAATTCCTGATCGTGATTGTGCCCTTGAGCAAGGCACTTGACCCATAATTGCTTTTCAAAAAGTTAGGAAGGTATTGCATTCTGCTCAACAAGCCAGGTTTCTAATGAAGGATACCACCCATGTATGGACTGTGATGGGGGTAACCCTATTTCAGCGCCAGGAGTAGATTGCAACATGCCTCTGGTGGGTTGACAGCCCAAATCAGTCAAGTGTAGCCCTCACCTTGAAATCGCCGTCCAGTCCAGCCTTGTGATGTTGGGTGATCTCTCACCAAAAAAAATAGTTCAGGCCTGATACTTTATGTATGGAGGCAATGAAGGTGATTGCCTCCATAAGGTTAATCGCGATTCAGAAACGCAATGCATTGTGGGAAGGAATATGGGGTGGTTTCTATGCAGTTTCTACGACTCGCGCACGCAACGCCTATACCTTTGTGTGGGTTCAACAGCGCCCTCTCTTGATATTTTGCTATTCGCGATAAACCTTATGCCACCTTGTCATGAGCCTTTAAAAGGTACGGCAGACGTGATAGGAGTTTACTGTTTGGTTTGGGTGTACATGTATGCACACAAATTTACCAAAAACTTAAAGTGTTGTAGCATTGTGTCCGCCATATCTCAAAAAGGCTTATTACCCTAGTGCCCTTGAAAAATGTTTACAATTTCCTCACTCATAGCTTGGTCATACTAGGGTGCCCTTTACCAAGTAGAAAATGCCTCGAAGCATCTGTCAATTTCACTAAACTCTTCCTAACTTAGAATTAATCTTAGGACGAGCTAAGTTCCATATCCATAAATGTTTGAATCCATCCTGTTGGGTTACTCTTCCTAACTCAAGATAAGATTAATCCTAGTGTTTTGCAAAATCGGCTGCAGGCCTACAACAACTTTGTATGGTGCATTTGCGTGATGCTATTTCTTCTTCTTCTTATCTTAGGTTGAAACGCCTCGGAAGTCGCAGCTTCTGTAGTGCCGATGGGGGAAGTGCAGGCAGTATTCCGTTGACTCAACCCTTACCAGGAGTGCCCCTGCCTGTTTATGCAGCCCTATCCAACCATTCACATGACACTCATGTGACGACGTTAGACAATGGGCTCAGGGTGGCCTCTATGAATAAATACGGCCAGTTCTCTACAGTGGGAGGTGAGAAGAACTCTAAGGAAAAATGGTTGACTTTGAGTTTTGTAGGAAAGTTTCATTGTAGACTACTATCTTTAGTTTTCATTCTAGGCCAGAATAGGCCACATTTCCCAATTCTTTTAGGTAATATACAACATTAGTATGGATAACAAATATTATTGTTTAATGTTAGTCTGAAAACTTACTGATTATGAAGCTCATACTAAACTGATTTTTCTGCGAAATGTTTCACCCTTTATTTGTACCTTCTTGACATTTCACTATTGTTTTGTTATTCAGTGTTATTGGATTCAGGCTCACGGTATGAAGCAAACTACACCAAAGGAATCTCTCACTTTCTGGAGAAGCTTGCTTTTGGGGTGAGTAAGAAATTGTGTTTAAGCTTCGAACCATTATTGGTGTTTTCTTTGGTGTCAAGTTTATTTCTTTCAAGAAAAATTTGAAAGCTCAAGGAGGTTTTGAGAAATCTTGAAATCAGGCAAAATCCTCAGAAATCATTTATAAGCTTGATAATAATTACCAAGGAATTACCTAAAAGCGTTTCAGCCGGCTAGTTTGTTACTTCAGTTAGCTACATATAAACCACTGCAGGTCTGACACTTGCCCTGCCTTGGTGCCCTTCGACCCTATACTAAGGAAAACAATTATAGGGAGACCACCAACAAAGTGCTAGATAGCACTGGCACATTAAGCTTGAGGTATTTGTTTCAAATTTTGCTATAGTCAAATTGATTCAAAACTTTTTGTTCAACTCTGATAATTTACCCAGTCGGTTTCCCATGTGGTATGTAACTTTATATTTACATTATGAAAGTAAACAAATTGTACAAATAGCATAAAAGTTAAATTTTGTACCAATGGGACAAGGTTACTTTAGAAAACACAAAACAACTCACAAAAACCCAAACTAAGAAAAGTGAAGACAAAAGTCCGAAACAGTTTTCAGTTTCGTTCGCCACTGACGTACTACTTCCCTGAAACAATGTCTTGTTTTCATATTTGTTCCCTCAGTCAACAGAACTGTACAGTAACAGAGATCACATTCTTCAAGAACTGGAGAAGTATGGTGGCATTTGTGACTGTCAGTCTTCAAGGTAAAATAACTAAAGACACTGGACACTATTGGTTATTGTCAAAGACTAGTCTTCTCACTTGGTGTATCTCAACATATGCATAAAATAACAAACCTGTGAAAATTTGAGTTCAATTGGTCGTCGAAGTTGCAAGAGAATAATGAAAGAAAAAACACCCTTGTCAAACGAAGTTGTGTGCTTTCAGATGCTTGATTTCGAGACCTCAAATTCTAAATCTGAGGTGTCGAAATCAAATTTGTGGAAAATTACTTCTTACTCGAAATCTATGGTACTTCAGAGGGTGCCGTTTCTCACATTGTTTTATGCCATCAACCTCTCCCCATTACTCGTCACCAAGTAAGGTTTTATGCTAATAATTATGGTGAGTAATTACCAATTGTGTCCACTGCCTTTAACACATCTGAAGGAAAAGCAACCTTTACACCATACACCTTGTCAAATTATACGGGCATCTACTGCAATAGATAGAGTGCAGAACCTTGTTGGTAAAGGGTTGGCACCAACAAACAACCTCTTTCCCAATGTAGGTCTGTAGCAAGCCTCTGTCTTTTCGTCAGATATTTTCATGGTAAATGTACATCCGTATGGACTGTAAAGGGGGGTAACCCTGTTTCAGCCCTAGGAGTAGGTGGCAACGGCCCCTGGAAGTACAAGGAAATTGTAGCCAACACCTTAAAGTGTCCTTCAGGCCTTGTGTGTCTGGCGAATTGCATTAAAAAACATTTTTTTAAACCACTAGTGTGTCTGACTTTGTTCCTCCCATCGGGGTGTTTGAGCGTGAAACCAGGCTTTCTGCTTCTTCTCACCCATTGATGCACTCTTGCTTTGGTGAGAACAATAGCCATTCCAACAGCTTTATGCCACGTGCTGCATCTCTTTGGAACTGCTTGCCTGGTGCATGTTTCCCTCCATCCTACAATCTGGACTGTTTTAAGAGGAATATCAATTCCTACCGCCAGCTTTCCTGAGTTATTTTCATTTTTAATATGGTCATTCTTGTAGCCCCATACCAAGAGTGGCTTTTCAGCCTTGTTTGAAGAAAACTTGCAAAGAAAGTAAATATATTTGGCTAGTTAGTAGCAGGACGGCTTTGTAGAGGTGCTGGTCACCTGTTCCTCCTCGCCATTCACTGGCTTGGTATTTTTAGCTATTTTGCTTCTATGTATTTTTATATATCGATTTGTATATTTATATTTTTATGCCAGTGTAAAATCGAATAAAACTAAAACTATGTATATTGTGGGATGTCATGGCCGAGTGGATAAGAGCACCAAACTCAAGCTCTGGTGTTTCTGTTCAGCAGAGTGTGGGTTCGAATCCCGGTCGTGACACTTCAAGTCCCTGAGCAAGACACTTAACTATAATTACTTCTCTCCACCTTGAGGGGTAAATGGGTTCCTGTGAGGGCAGAGATGGTTCTTGTGATTGATTTAGCCGAGTAGTGCATGTTTGTTGCACAGGCTATATACACTCCTCAGGGAGCTGAGATGGTTTAATGAATAAACTTAATGACCCAGTGACCCGGGGTAATAATATTGGAAGCACTTTGGGACACCCCTTTGGGTGTGTAAAGGGCTTTTTAAAAATCAATTAATATTATTACTATAACTATAATGGGCTTTTTCTGTCATCACAAATTGTAACAAATACAGGGACACTATGATCTACGGTATATCAGCCAACACTGACGGTCTGTCTGAAGTCACTAAACTCCTATCTCAAGTTGTGTTCCAACCTAAGATGACTCCAGGTGAGGTAAGATATCAGCAGATTCATCGATTCTTGTCATTTTATTTCATAAATATGGTGTCTTTTTTAACCCTTTGGCCATACCGAGAAATCCTTAGTTAACTTTCGTTGTGATTATTTTCTTGAGTTTCAAGTAGAAGTTTTTTTATTGAGGATCAAATTAGAATGATTTTAACAGTTGTTTGCTTTTCCAACTTGAGCCTTATGAGGTTGGAAACATAAAGCAGATCATCAAAAATCAGAAAATATTGTGTGTTTTTATCACATAACTCTATATTATTTTTTCTTTTGCATAAATACAGTTTGATGACGCCAGAGTCGCTATCCAGTTTGAGTTGGAAGATGTTGCCTTCAGACCAGATGCTGAACCTGTACTGATAGAGATGATACACCAGGTACGTGGCTTACCAAACAAATATTTGTGAGTGTGTTGTCGCATGTCCCTCATACCTTGCTGGAAAATACTAAGGGAATCAATGTGTGGTGAAGAGGTTTTCAACTAGTGGTTTAATCCCAACAGGGCCTGGTTCTTGATAATTTTACCGAGACGAAGTCAAGGTAAATTATCAAGAACCAGGCCTTGGCGGGTTTAAACCACTAGTTGAAAACCGATTCATCACACTTTGATTCCCATTCATAAATACCTTTTCGGTCAAAAACATCAACACTCTTTGGTCAAAAAGTAAAATAAATGCAAAAATTATAATTTGTCAATGATTTCTTTCAACACAACACCCCTCCAGCTATGAAATTGTAAGGCCCAGTCAAGGCCCTTGGGTAAACAACTCCTTATAAGGGAATGCTGTGCGTGTATCGCTTGATGTGGCACAACTGTCTCGGCCGTTGCTCTCGACCAATAGGAATGTAGAAACTGTCTTATAAGCACAGGTGCAAATTCGCGTAACACGCCCATGTTTCAACACTTTTTACTGGTCATAAACAAAGGTTTATACACACCCTTGGGCGCACTCTCCACCAATAGGAATAGCGTAACTGTCTGAGGTACTTATGAATGTATGTTTATGCGCCTTGAGCCTCACTGAGTTACAGATATGTGTGCTATATAAGAAGCCACTATTGTAAACAACACCTCCCCCAAAAAGGAATATTAATGTTATCATATCAATCACCTTCTGTATTGCAAGATAAATTGATATTGTAAATGTAGTTAAAAAAAAGAAGTAAAACTACCAGTAGTTTCATATTTTCACCTGATCCGCAGGCGGCGTTCACAGACAACACCCTCGGCCTGCCCAAGTTATGTCCTGTCGAGAACATCTCCCGCATCAACTACAAAATGTTACAGAAATACCTGCATAATTACCACACCCCGAAGCGTGTGGTGCTGGCTGGAGTGGGCATGGAGCATCAGCAGCTTGTAGACTATGCCCATGAGCATTTTGTTGGGGTGACGCCTTCGTGGGAGAGTTCGGAACTGAGCGGGAAGGACAGTTCTGTTGATAGATCGACAGCTCAGTATATTGGAGGTTTACAAAGGGTGAGAAAACTTGTTTGAATAAAGACCTAACCCAGCCCTATCAGGCATAGAATTTCATCTTTTAAAGCTGTTGGACACTTTCGGTAAACAGTAGTGTTTCGTGTATCACAACTTACATATAAAATAACAAACCTGTGAAAATTAAGGCTCAATCAGTCATCGGAGTCGGGAGAAAATAACGGGATAACCCACCCTTGTTTCCGCACCTTTCGCCGTGTTATTACATGTGTTTAAAATAAATCCGTAAATCTCAATATCAAGAATTGATATTGTTTTAATGTTTTCTCAAAAAGTAAAGCATTTCATGTAATAATATTTCAAGAGAAGTCTTTCACCATTACCTTTCATCTGTAAACCCTGTAAGTAATTTGTAAATCTTTGAACTTTTAATTTTTTTTCTGTTCCGAAAGTGTCCAATACTTTTGATGCTTCTTTAAATTAATGGCAATAAAGAGCTACTTGTTTGGAAGTACAGCAGCTTTTGACATGCCTGCTTGAACACAATGTAGCCATGTCCAGCGCCTTAGCTGCAAGTAAATCCCGGTTCATACTTCCTGCAAATGCGAACGACAAGAATTTTGACGTGAATTTGACGTCACAACTCTGTTTTCGCAGGAGAGGTTGAGCACAACTCAACCCCTGCAAATTATTCGTTGCAAGCTTGTGGCATTCGCATTCACAGGAAGTATGAACGGGGCTTAAGGATGTTTGGCCTCCCAAATTAAAATTTCATAATTGTTGTGCCAACATTCCTAAGTTATATATTGACCCATTTCACCTGACGCCATCATCAGAAAAATCTTGAATGCGCCATACTGGTGGGCAATTTCACTGTTTTCATATATAACTCTATGCATAGGGTATGCTGTGCGTTATGCAGTGAAGTGCACATTTTAGGCGACGTGTCATTAATACGAGTAAACCTAACTTGCCCACCAACATGGTGAGCAAGGCATCAATCGCCGCGTGTGAAGCACGTGCAAGGGGTCAATAGTGAGACGACTTCTCAAGTGGGATTTCAGGGATTTGGAACCATTAGACCATAGTTAGAGTTGGAAGTATTATAAGGTACACACAAGCAGAAATGTTTTCCAGTTGTCCCCAGCATGACACGTTTTTTCACTCTCATTTTTCTTGACAGGAAGTGCGTGATATGTCCAACATTGCCCCAGGCACCCCAATCCCTGAACTTGCCCACGTCGTCATCGGTCTGGAGTCCTGCGGCCACAGGGACCCAGACTTCATCGCCTTTGCCGTCCTCAACATGCTGATGGGGGGCGGGGGATCCTTCTCCGCAGGGGGACCAGGGAAGGGCATGTATACCAGGCTGTACTTGAATGTGTTGAATCGGTTCCATTGGATGTACAGCGCCACGGCAATGCATCACAGCTACGATGATAGTGGCATCTTCTGTATTCATGCCAGTGCAAATCCAAGCATGGTTAGTTAGTCATAATTTTGTCACAATCATAGAATAGACCAATCCACTAAGCTACGCCCCATTGCGTATTGACCAATCACAATGCAACGAAGGGCCGACAAATAAGGTCGGACATGCGTGCGGGTATCTTGGCACACGCGGCAGAGTTGTGCAGAAAGGCATTGGAGAGCCCAACGTGTTCTTGCTCACACGTGCGTCGTGGGCAGAGCCTACTGGATCGGTCTATTGTATAAGAACTAGAGAGTGTATAAGGCCTAGTTACGCGGCCCGCGTGGGCTATTTTGTAAGTGGAAAAAAACGTCATAGCGTGTGTTTATCATACGCCATGTTGTTTCATATTCAACGTACATGTGTACAACATTTCTCTTACAAATGGGCGGGCATGTCTTCTTGTGGTCCTGTCGTGTTTGTGCACGCAGTATCACCAGTGTGCCCTCTAGTTCTTATATAAACCTCTATGGTCATAATAAACCCATCCATTAACCATCTTACATCAGTAATTTAGACATTTTTAGAGCATCTTGAGTAGTCGTTTTCTTTATAAAAATTCATTGCCATAATGAAACCCTGACTTGACGAAGGAAAAACAGCAAAGGTTCTCATAGTTCTGGGATTTGATGATGTCAGGTGAGAAAATTGAGTGGGTACTCGCCCTGATTTGCAGAAACTCGGCAAGAAAAGTGCCATGTTTTACTGGACATGGAGTGCTCGGACTTACCTCCCGTTGAGCTGAATGTGAAGATGAACAAAAATGGCAGCCTGTCCTTGTGTGCCACATTTGTTTAACAACAAGACAAATGTCTGGAATTGGGGTTCACACAATCAAAATAATACCTCAGCCGTAAGACTGTCCGCCAAAAATTTGTGGAAAAACAAGTCATTCGACATGAAGTGGTTAAAGCAGTGGACATTTTGTAATTACTCAAAATAATTGTTTTCATAAAACCTTTCTTGATTACGAGTAATGGGGAGAGTTTGATAGTGTAAAACATTGTGAGAAACAGCTCCCTCTGAAGTGACATAGTTTTCAAGAAAGAAGTAATTTTCCGCGAATTTGATTTCGAGACCTTAGATTTAGAAATTGAGGTCTCGAAATCAAGCATCTGAAATCACACTTGTTGTGACCATGGTGCGACAAGGGTGTTTTTTTCTTTCTTTCATTAATATCTCACAACTTCGAAAATCGATTGAGCTCAAATTTCACAGGTTTGTTATTTTATGCATATGTTGAGGTACACCAACTGTGAAGGATAGTCTTTGACAATTACCATTAGTGTCCAATGTCTTTGAGTCCTGCCCGCCATAGCAACTAACTGTCTAAAAATATTGATGTTTCCTCTCTTTATTTGTGTTGCTGTTAGGTAAAAGAAATGGTTGAGGTCATCGTGAGAGAGTTTTTCAACATGGCTGGCCGGATTGAAGAGGTGAGTCTTAAAGGAACACATTGCCTTGGATCGGTCGAGTTGGTCTTTGAAAAGCGTTTGTAACCGTTTGTTGGAGAATGTATATTGATTAGAAAGATATTTTAAAAGTAGAATATAATGATCCATAAGTATCACTCGAAATTGCGTGGTTTTCCTTTTACCTCTTCGACTAACACGGTCGTGGCCGACCGTGTTAGTTCGCAAAGTAAAAAGGAAAACCATGCAATTTCGAGGCAAATGTGTGTGGATCATCGTATTCTACTTTTAAAACATCTTTTTAACCATATGCATTTTATAACAAATGGTTACAAACGCTTTTCAAAGACCAACTCAACCAATTCACAAGAATGCTTCACAACAGAAACGAAATGTATATTAGAATTTTGGGGTGGCATCCTCATGGATGTAGGCATGGGTATCATCCACTATGAGCCTTGTTGGTGGAGCAGAATACACTACCTTCCCAACTATTTGCAAAGCAATTATGGTTAAGTGCCTTGCTCAAGGGCACAAGTGTCAAGACCGGGATTCAAACCTGCACTCTGCTGCTGACGGCCCCAGAGCATGGGTCCAGTCAACTAGACAATACTTTGTATTTTCCTCCCACATCTGAACCTTTCTTCATTGTCTCCTATTTATCCTGTTATTAGTGATTGCACTGTTGTCATGAAATAAATAAAGGGATAAAAAAAGAACTAGACGCTGCTTACCAAGCAAAAGGCCCTATGATATAAATGCAAAACATAGATAGTGGCCAAATGTTTCGACCCTAGCAGAGTCTAGGCTAAACAATATTTTAAAAAATTGTGTTCCTACAGGACATCTGCCATGAGTGTGAGTCCAAAGCACTATGCAGCTAACACGGAATTATTGAAATTGACGAGCCGCCAATTTCAGGAATGAATAATAGTCAAAAATATTCGTATAGCCTACATGTATGTACAACTGTTAAGCCGTGCAGAATGGTTAATATTGCCTTGTTCTGTTTTCATTTTCAATTTTGCAAGGTGGAGTTGAGTCGAGCCAAGAAGCAGCTACAGTCCATGCTGATGATGAACCTGGAGGCCAGGCCGGTGGTCTTTGAGGACATCGGCCGCCAAGTCCTGGCCACCAACGAGAGAAAAGAGCCTCAAGAGTTCTGCCAAATGATTGGTAAGCAACAAACAAACTTACTTGCTAACTTAACTGCTAAGGACAAGGTGTCTCTTGGCCTCCTTGGATAACTGTCCCCATTCAAGTCTGTTTGTAGCTAATGATCTGCTTAATGAAGTTGAATTTGGACATCCAGTGCGATGATGGGCGTCCTTGTTGGAGTGGTGTGAAACACAACCAGATATCAATTGTACATGTAAGACCGTGTCTGTATTCACGGCTGAAGCTGCAGCTAGATCTTCGCTTCCTCATGCATTGAAGTAAAGCACATCATTAGCAACACCCTTAAAAATCGTTGTAGCCATAATTTTGGGCGCAAATTCGGATACAGCTCAACTCTTTGAGTTTTTTGCACCAAATCCACCCCCCCATGACCCTTCACCCTACGGTTACTTAATTTTTTAATACTATGTCTGAATATGCAATTTGCACATTATATTTGAATAACTTCTGTTATTCTTACTTGCTCAAAGGCACAATTTGCCGCTTGAATTTGAATTCACAAATACGGAGACTGCCAACATAGGGCTAGATAGCTCAGTTGGTAGAGAGCCGATTTGTTAATCCAGAGGTTGTTGGTTCAACTCCCGCTCTAGTCAATTTGTCTTTGTTCAGCCCCAAACCATTTAAAAGTTAACCAGTCAGTTTGCCTTGTTGTTTATTAGTTGATATCTGAACTTACATTCCCAAGACAAAAGACAGTGTTGGTACGTCCTGTGGGAAATATTTGAATTGATGTGGTGATTTTTGAAAACGGTCCCAGGCATAATTGTAGCAGCAAATTTGTTTTATGCACCAAACCCTCCCCACGACCTTTCACCATGCTGTGACTTCATTTTCCTATTGGCATATAAGTTTTTAATATTTTCTGGTAATATTCATTGCTTAAAGCCACTTTACACGGTTGGTTATTGTCAAAGACCAGTGTTCTCACTTGGTGTGTCCCATCATAACCATAAAATAACAAGCCTGTGAAAATTTAGGCCCAAATGGTCATTGAAGTTCTGAGAAAATGATGAAAGAAAAAACACCCTTCTTGGACGAATTTGTGTGCTTTCAGATAGGAATAAAAGACTTCTAGCTAGATGTCTTTTGTAGTTTTAGTGAGAAATTACCTCTTTCTAAAAAACTACGTTACTTCAGAGGGAGTCGTTTCCCACAATGTTTTATACTATCAACAGCTCTCCAATGCTTGGTACCAAGTCAGTTTTTAAGATAATATTTGTTTTAAGTAAATACCAAACATGTACCTTCCCTTTAAACTCAATTGGCTGCTTAAATTTGCATTTCTAAGACAAAAGACAATGTTAGTCCATCACATGGGAAATATTTGAATTAATGTGGTGAATTTTAGTTATTGACCTTGAAAATGTTTTCTTCTTTGCAGAGAAAATCACAGCTGAAGACATCCAGCGAGCCGCCACAAGAATGTTGCGCACCAAGCCCTCGGTGGCAGCTTTGGGAGATCTCTCTCGACTGCCGGAGTACCATGCAATCCAAGAGGCTCTGGTCAGCAAAGATGGCCGCTTTCCGCGTAAATTTGTTTCCCTCTTTAGGAGGTAGTCTGTTATAAGGGTCAGGGGTGAAAGGTACCGGAAAAAAAAATTGCTGACACAACGCATTATTTGGGGAAGGTCATATGTCATTCAAGTTTTGTTGAAGTGCAAAGAACCCCAAAACAAATGTAATGTATTCATAATACCTGCGACAGTTCATCCATTCTGATTGGTCGAGAGGAGATCACATGGCCATGTTTAAACTAGCTATATAAACACGGTGAGGGTTGTTTAATCATGGAAAACTGAGGTAAAGAGGGAGCTTTCAGATGTGTGCGCTGAGTGCACAAATTTCAAGGCCACATTTTAAATGGTAGATCGCTGTTTGGTTGCAGAAGCTCAAAACTTGCATTTCTTTAGAGTAGTAGTGGTTCTGACAACTTTTTCTTCTCAAAACCACCGCTTCTCAAAAGAGATTTTTCACATGATGTCTCCGCAAATAAGTCAACTCAGTTATTTTCAGTTTGAGCCTGCATGTCCATTCTAGGTACTTACAAAAAATGTAAGAATTAAGGCAATTCATGCATGCTGCTATTTTAGATCTTTGGCAAATTGCAGCTTTTATCCCTGGTAAACTTATATGGTTTGGAAAATATACATGTGTATAATGAGTAGGGTAGATAGCCTTAGCTTTCGATCCAAACTGGATCTTCTTCAGAGGCATAAACAATTACAAACAAACACATATCCGATTATAGAAAAAGAGAGGGGAAAGGGATTAAAAGAAGGATCCTGAATAAAGCAGGAAAATTATAGCCAATCAAAGTTTCTATTTGAGAAACAATTGGTGGTTATGAACCAATAGGAGTAAAGTGGTGGAGATGAAGGATGGTCAGTATGAAAGGATGAATTACTGGACCAATGATAAAAAAGCAGTTGGAGTAGATGCTATTGCCTGACTCAAGCGTTCATCGCAGAATTCCCCGCTTGAAATAGCTGCGTGCTCTCTTTTCAAGCTCCTTTAATATAAGGGAAGACGTCCTCTTGAGTTTCCTTTATATTATTATATATATTCTTTATAGTGCTGATGCAAAAAAAAAACTATTAAATGGTTGCGGCAAGCTAATGCTAAGGATTCGAACTGCCTCTAGCCATCGGAATAGCTCCCTGGTCTAGTGGACAAACATCTGGTCTAGCAATGCAAAGGTCATGGGTTGAAATCTCACTCCAGTGATTTGCCTGTTTATTTGTTCACTGGACTTGAGAAAGTATACAGTGCTTGACACACAGTTTTAAGTGTGAAAAGAAATTATGGACCTAGGTCTTGTACTTCTGCCATGCAACTTTTTGAATCAAACTTTAAGTAAACTATTTATGAGGTTGTTTGTTTATTTTGTATTAGGGTATGCACTTCTGACCACCAAGATAATTTAAATTTAGGTTACTTTATTAATTGATTTATTTTGTAGGAATTGTATAAACAAATTGATTTACAAATAAATCAAAGTTTTCTTTTAAAAAACATATTTCGTTAAAGTTTTTTATTTTACTGTTTGTTCGTTCGTTCGTTCGTTTGTTCGTTTGTTTGTTTGTTTGTTTGTTTGTTTTGTGGGGGGGGGGGGGCTATTGACTTCAGAAGCTTACTGTTCATAAACAATGCAGAACACAAACAAATAAAATAGTAAACCACAAGGGATTCTGGGTAAAATTGGAAGAACATAAGGAAAACATTACCAGAGCAGGATTTGAACCCATAACCTCTGGATACCGCGCAGGCACTCTACCAAGTACCAACTAAGCTATCTAGCCCTATGTTGACGGTTTCCCTATTTTGTGTATATATTTGCTCTGGGGTACAACCGTTAACTGCCATGTAGCCAGGTATCACACCCATGTTTACGATACAGCCTGGGAAGCTGCAGCCAGGGGAACACCTTAAGGGTGATGCGAATTTTATTTAAGATATCGATTAATTTTAAGATATTATTTAAGATATCTATTAAAATTGTCTTTGTTCAACCCATTATCAATAGAAAAACAAAGTACACAGTGACAAAGTTGAAGGAAAAGGCAAATATTTAGTGATTGGAATATTATCAAACAAAAAAACGCATACAAAATTTGTGAAGACTTAATAATTTTCATTTCGACCAAAAGCTAGGTACAAGAATTTTACAAGAAATAACAAAAAAATCACTTTTTTTGGAATTTTTTTTTTACAAAAACTTTCCTCATTCCAAATTTTTTTTTTCGCTTTCTTACTTATAAATATGGCATTGTTCTTTAAGTGCATTTGAACAAAATTATAGATCACTCTTATACCATAAAAGAGAGTTTTGGATCTTATACAATACAAAAACCTTTGATAATAAACCAACGTGGTTGATCATTTATTAAATTCTCCCTACTGCCCCAGCTGCTGTTCGGAAGCAAATATTATGAATATTCATATAACTGCTACTGTTCAGCCAATCACAATCAAGCTTTCGAAAACAGCAGCCCGGAAAAGTCCATTCGCTACACTTTTCGACTTTCACTGTTGACTGCTACTGGTTTGTATGCAGCCATATAGTGACAAAACCTCAAAAAACGAGCTTCCAGAATCCCAAAGTTGCAGTTTTTACACAACACAGCAGAGGTAAGTGGTACATAACCCACATCAGTGCTTTATTTAATGTATATCTGTCGACATCTTATAGTTTGCAGGCTTTTTGGTCGGGCAAACCGGTTTGAAAAATCTCATTTTCCCACGCATATCGTTCCACATGAGTTCGGCGTCTTTGGTAACAGTGGTTGCCATTCCCCGGAATGTTATGCACGAGTGCACACACTCTTGCAACAGGTGTGTATTGCACATGTACGGTGTATGCATAATTGGATTGAATGCTGTATTGAGTTATTCAATCAACTCTGTATTTTGATTACAACTGTGTGTTTTCTTGATCATCCATAATTATAATTTTCAAGAGGTGTACACATTTTTTTAATATTAGTCAGAGAATTGGAAAAGTTTCCGTATGGCGCCACCACTTTTTCATTCGAAATAAAATAATATAGTATCTAATTTACCTGATTGATATATCCCTTTTTGTAAAAATGAGTGAAAAGGTGGTGGCGTCATACGGAAAGTTATCCAGAGAATTCTCTTGCCTTTTTAGAATTTAGGAATAGATAGGAGAGTGGGAATTATAGTTTCGAAATATTAAAAATACAAATTGGAAAAGGTAACTTTTAATATTTATTTAAATTTGTGATCACAGTTTTTATGTTCCTGTTTTCTTTTTATAATTTAACTTCCGAAAAACTATCAAAAATATACACATTGTTTTTCTCTTAGTAGGCCTATCTGAACTGAGTCTTTATTGAAATGTGGAAGTGTCGTGGCCGCCGAGCGGTTAAGATCATCAAATTCAAACTCTGGTGTTTCTGATCAGCAGAGTGTGGGTTCGAATCCCAAGCCATTGGTCCCATGTGATGTGTAACGCATGTATAAGAACCCAGTGCACTTATCGAAAAGAGAAGGGGTTCGCCCCGGTGTTCCTGGTTGTGGCTGCTGTATGCGCCGTAGCACCTTGTAAACCCTTATAAGGTGCTAAATAATTGGGTCTCAAAATTCATCACTGCAATAACCTATCTTTCTGAAAGTTTGTATATACTCAGCGCCTTGAGTACCTTGTTTGGTTAGATAAGTGCGCTATATAAAACTTTGTTATTATTATTATTATGTCCTAACAAGATTGTCAATTGACTTAAAGTTAGTCCTTACCTAGACCATTTCCTTCCTCCATGAGTCCATGCCTAGACCCAGTATCTGATTTGTACTACTTATAGGCTACAAATTTGTTGGGGAAAAAAAAAAAAAGTATAGGACAACTTTCCGTATGGCGCCACCACTTTTTCACTCATTTTCACAAAAAGGGATATCTCATTGAGGTAAATTTGAAACTATATGATTTCATATCGAATGAAAAACTGGTGGCGCCATACGGAAACTTTTCCAATAAAAGAAGTATCTAGGTTAACTTTCCGTATTGCGCCACCACTTTTTTACTCATTTTCGCAAAAAGGGATATCTCATTGAGGTAAATTTGATACTATGTTATTTCATATATTGAATGAAAAGGTGGTGGCGCCATACGGAAACTTTTCCAAAGTATAGAGCCCCATTAGTAACATAAAGGAAGCTTCCTCCACTGTAGCCCACCTTGTTGAGCTGTTAATGGCTCCGCCTTCAACATCGGTCTCATCACTGTCACCATTACACCATTGTAAAAGCGGAGCCATTAACAGCTCAACAAGGTGGGCTACCTCCACTGGGTCTACCAACACATTATCAGTTTATACCAATTATTTTCAAAAACTCTGTTTTATGCTGATTTGATAGGTTGTGATTGAAGACAGACCATTGCCTATGTTGCCCCTGGGCAGTGCCTTGGAGCCCCTTCTAAAGTTATCTACGAGCTTTTATATAAAAAAATCCAAAAGTACCCCAACCAAATG
Organism: Asterias amurensis; assembly: GCF_032118995.1. Taxonomy (NCBI): domain Eukaryota; kingdom Metazoa; phylum Echinodermata; class Asteroidea; order Forcipulatida; family Asteriidae; genus Asterias; species Asterias amurensis. Next base: position 12,820,561 of record NC_092662.1, read on the forward strand.
AAAATGTCATTACCCTCTCAAAGACGAAATTCCAGGCCTGGAAAATCTTTAAAATCCTCAACATGGATCCTGAAGCTGAAAGTTGATCAATACACATCTAATTAATTTATTTGTTTATGTTTTACAGATATTGGTCTTCATTGGATGCAGAAATACTACATAATATCGAGAAAAGAGAAAGTGGTTTACTATTATGGACTACGCAATATGACAGTTCCATTTTAGAATATTTTGTTTGTTTAAAGCAATGTAAGTGCGCTGGCGCACTTCTTAATTTTTCCCCGCAAAAACTTGCCACCTTTGAAAAAAAATGAAATTTACGAACTCAATGAGCCCAGCAGTTTTGCTCTGGACACTTTGCCATGCACTCCTTCTGCGCATCTCTGTTGGACAGATCCCCACCCAGCAAGAATGTGAGACGACAAACAGTACCGGTTTTACGGAGTACAAGGCATGTCTGGCCAATACTGAATCGTTAAACAATCTCATGATTTCCGCAAGGGTTGAACCGGAAGACTACACTTGTGGCTACGGTCAAACACAAGAAGACAATTTTTACTGCACTCTGGTGAGTCAAATTTACTTTAAAAATGTACTTTTTGTCTCCATACCTCAGTAATTTATCAGTACAGGCCTTTTAAAGGTCTGGACCTGTTTGGTAAAATTGTCAAAGACCAGTATTTTCACTTGGTGTAACCCAACATATATGCATAAAATAACAAACCTGTAAAAATTTGGGCTCAGCTGGGGAAAGAAAAAACACCCTTGTTGCATCGTGCATTCAGATGCATAATAAAAGACTTTGACCGAAGTCTGTTTTATTATTATTGAGTGAGAAATTACCTCTTTAACAAAAACTATGTTACTTCAGAGGGAGCCGTTTCTCACAATGTTTTATACCTTCAACAACTCTCCATTGCTCGTTCTCGAAGAAGGTTTTATGCTAACAATTATTTTGAGTCTATACCAATAGTGTCCAGTGCCTTTAAAGCCATTATACACTTTCGGTAAACAGTATTGTCCAAGTCCCACACTTCTTGTATCACAACTTGCATATAAAATAACAAACCTGTGAAAATTTAGGCTCAATCGGTCATCGGAGTCGGGAGAAAATAACGGGAAAACCCACCCAATTCTCGCTATCGAGAATTGATATTGTTTTAATGTTTTCTCAAAAAGTAAAGCATTTCATGGAACAATATTTCAAGAGAAGTGTTTCACCATTACCTTCTGTAAACTCTGTAAATTATTTGTAAATCTGTGAACTTTTTTTTTTCTGTACCAAAAGTGTATAATGGCTTAAAAATGCCGTTAGAAAGGTTATTTACTGCATCATTATCAGTAAGTTAGTAAAGTTAACACTTGAATGAGGCTAAAGGCCAGTGATTTTAGCATCGGACCAGTTAACTCACTAACAAGCACAGTGGTTGTATGTTTTACCACTGAAAAGCGGTTTCTCATACTGTGGAATAAATTCTAATTGAAAAAAATGTTGTTGAAATGTCAAGTTTGAGTCTGACAAAAACGCAAGACCGCAAGACTTGTCCAGTCATGGTTTTTACTCACCTAATGCTAAAAACACTGGCCACTGGCTTGCAGGGTTCTTTTTTAGCCTTGCCCCCTCCTTCCTTAAACCGGCATGTAAATTGTCAGCTGATGTACTCATGGTCGTCTCTTGTTGAGCCATCGAAAAAATTAATAGACAGTAGACAGTTTGGTTTGCAAGGCAGTTAAAAAAAAAAAGGATGCAGAAATTTAAAGAAGAATTATATGAACAAGAATTACACTAAAATGATATTTTTAAAACTTAACAGGAAACAGGTCTTTGAGCTTTAATTCCAAGAGAGATTAATTCCCAATAGTTTATGCTCAGCTCTACTTAAAAAAAATGATCTATTGGTAATTGTCAAAGACCAGTCTTCCTACTTGGTGTGTCTCAACATATGCATAAAATAACTAATCTGTGAAAGTTTGAGCTCAATTGGTCATCAGAAGTTGCGAGATAATAATGAAAGAAAACACACTCTTGACACATGAAGTTGTGTACTTTCAGATGCTAAACCTGAAATTCTAATTCTGAGGTCTCAAAATCAAATACGTGGCAAATTACCTCTTTCTTAACAACTACGTTACCTAAGAGGGACCCGTTTCTCACAATGTTTTATACTATCAACAGCTCCCCATTACTTGTTACCAAGTAAGGTTTTGCTAATAATTATTTTGAGTATTACCAATAGTGTCCATTGCAATAGTGTCCATTTTTAAATAGATGTTTTGCAAAAAAAGCAAATTAATGTTGTTGTTGTAGAATGGTGCTCTAAAATAAAATAAATCACTTTTAATGCGGCCAACACCCAAATAAATTAAAAAGCTAATCGTTAAAAGTATTCACTCGTACTGGCAAAGAAATGATGAAATAATAAAACAATATTAAGATAATTGATTCTTGAATAATTGGAATAACAACGGGGTTGTTTGAGTCATGTCATCGTAACAGATGGTGTACAACTAAGCGTCATCTAAAATCAACAGCTGTTTCTGTTGGCAACAAACAAATCACATGCCTTTTTGGCTGTACTTTGATTGGGTGTGGTCGATTAGCTCATCTGGATCCACACAAGTGTGAACATCCGGACAAGCTGCCCCCCCCCCAAATTTCTGAAGGCCAAATTATGAGGCCCAATTTATGTAGCACCTTATAGGGTGTGTGGCAGGTTTTTTTTCTAGGACGAACGTGGGTAATTATCTGCACACATTTGTCCTAGAAAAAGAAAACGCCACACATACACCGGGGTCGACCCGGGGAAGCTACATGTAAACGAACGCACCCATACATACTTACAAGATGCTGTGGTGCACTCGGCAGCCCCTGCCAGTATACACTGCCTAACATACATGTAAATAGGATAAATAAAATATAATTTTTTAATGTATCTTCATTTCTTGCATTTCAGATATTTTTTTACTTTTGTTATTTTTTATTTTGTTTTTAGGATGTGTCATTTCAGTGTAACTTATGTAATGCCACCGACCCCAGCCTAGCCCACCCACCGAGTTACATCTACGACCAGCAAGATCCAACTCAACCAACATGGTGGCAGTCAATAACCTGGTACATGTACAGTGTTCCACTGGAGGTGGACGTAACACTGTCTCTCAACCACTCCTACACCATCAACAGCAAAATCGAAATCATCTTCCAGTCCAGCCTCCCGCAACGCATGATCCTGGAGAAGTCCTCAGATTACGGGTCGACATGGCAACCATATCAATACTACGCGTACGATTGCGGATATTTTCAGATGGCCGCGACGGATGAGCTGAGCCTCACAAGTCCAACGCAGGTCATCTGCTCAGAGGACTACTCCAGTGGGGTGCGGACGGTGTTCTACCCAGGCGGCTCAGTCATCTTCAATGTTGAGAACCGCCTGGCGCTGTTGACTAACTCCACCCTACCTGAAGAATTCCAGAAGGCTTATGAGAGCAACTTGGAACTGCAAGCGTTTCTTGAGATCACAAACCTGAGACTGAAGCTCTTGTACCCGGCGACTGACGGACTTGAGTGGACAGGGCAATATTACTCACTGATCCGATATTACTACGCTATATCCAACATTGATACGTTCCTCATGTAAGCATTTTTTTAAAACGAAAAATTAAAGTTGATACATTTTGTTAATAATAATAATAATCAGTTTCTATATAGCGCTTTTTACACCTGTAGGACATCTTTAAGCGCTTCCATTTAAATTCATTCCTTTAACTATTAAAAATATTTACCTCTGTGCATTATTATTTTGAAACCCTGACTTATTAATAAAGAAAATTCACCTAGATTTGTTGTTCTTTCAAGAACTTATGGAATGTCTTATGGCAGGTCTGGAACAGGGGATTATAAAAAGTAACCCCAGTAAAAGGGAGATTGTAAGCATGAATTCCAGTACAATTTTAAGCAAAGCATAATGGCAAGGCATGTGGCTATTTCCTGGGAGTTTAGCAAGGGTTATTCACTTAACTTACATGTCATACACGTCAAGATAAAAATTAGACATAAGGGATAACGACTTAAGGCAAACAATGTAAATGTATACAAAGCAAAACAAAACAACAATAAACAAAAAACAACTGAAAATGGAAGTGGAGGGGTTCATAAAAAGAACAGCTTGGTGAGTATATGGGGCCCCCACTGAAGGTGTGAAAAGGTCAACCAAAATTTTCTGCAAAATTTGTCTTGTGTGAATTTTTTGTAATGAATTTTACAACTTAACCTTCTTTTCTTATATGGCAGATGCAACTGCAATTTGCATGGCAAGTTCTGTTACCAAGACACCAACTCCCTGGAGACAATCTGTCAGTGTTTCCATAACACAATGGGTAAGAGCTGTGAACAGTGCCTCCCTCTGTATAACAATCGCCCATGGATGGCTGGGTCTGCTCTTCCTTTCCCAGAGGGGACTGCAAATGAATGCGAGAGTAAGTTCAATTTAAACTCTCTTTAATTAGTTAGTTATTTTTAGACAAATTTTAGAACCAGATTCTTTGAGCGTGTTCATGTAGAATTGTGGTGTGTCGTGGCTGAGCGGTTAATGGCATCGAGACTCAAGCTCTGGTGTTTCTCATCAGCAGAGTGTGGGTTTGCAAGTACCATCATTGCTTCGTCCTTCGGATGGGATTATGCTGTAGGTCCTGTGTACTGGGATTGGTAGTTTGCGTAAAAGAACCCCTAGATTACTAAGAACAGGGATTAATCCTGGTGTTTCTGGTTCACATAGGAGGCACCCTTGTATACAGGTTTCCTCAGTGGTGCCAGCTACATTTAAGCAATAATGGTAAAGTGTCTTGCTTTTAAATGACACAATTGTAAAGACAGGGACTCGAACCCTCACTATATGCTGATCAAAGACACCAGAGCTTGAGTCTGGGGCGCTTGACCACTTGGCCATGACATATGCCACAACATAAGAGTTACCTTTTTGATTGTTAGTAACCATTTGTTTATCATATCTTGGCGTAGAAAAATTGGTTTTAACATTTTTTCCCCATGTTAGAATGTAACTGCAACAACCATAGTGTTAGCTGTACATACAGCCAAGATGTTGGGCAAGGAGTATGCAATGATTGTCAGGACAACACAGCTGGCATTTCTTGTGAAATCTGCGTCAGTGGACTCTACAGAAATTCCTCTGTTCCAGCAAGCAGCCCCAATTCTTGTATCGGTAAGCGTTAAGAGCCCATATTCCTTAAAGATATTAAGAAGAAAAACCCTTGAAAAGGGATTTTACAAGGCATGTTTTCCAGAAACTGTTTGCGCTCTTTGTACGGGTGAAACAATGAAGCAATGAAGCGTATCAAGGTAACTGCCTGCTCTACGCAATGGAGAGTCCAGATGGATAAAAATATCCAAAGATGTTCCGGGCATTAGCAAATGTCCGCTGTAATTATAAGTCTCTCCCCCAAAGAAGTTTGCTGGTAAACTTGTCAGCTGATGTGACATGGGTTAGTAATGGTTGGTAGGACTAAGGGATGGTTGAATCCTACAATGGAGAAAAGACCTGTCAACTCCCTAGATTTGTTTCTATCTTCTAATTTGTAACCTGTAATTTTTTACTTTTTTTCAGAATGCAACTGTGAACCTCTTGGCACAATGGAGAATGAAACAACCTGCTCACAGTATGCAGCGAACAACAAGCCCATTGGTCAGTGTAGTTGCCAAGAGAATGTGGAAGGGCGAGCATGTGATGTGTGTATCGACCAATACTATGGGCTGCTGCTCAATGGAACTGAGGGTACTTGTAAAGGTAAGCATAAATATTATTTATCAAGTAATAAATGTGACCCGCTACGGGAAAATGAGTCAGATGTTGACAATCTCAAAGATTGAGTTATATGCATGGCTGGAAAAAAACACACCAACAGCAAGAATTTGGTGTATGTCTAAGCTTTGGGGTGTATAGCGTTGCTGAGTTACTTCCGTTTGAAATTAGTCAATATATCATTTTTTCTGAAAAACGAATTACAAGTAAAGTGATATTTTAAACTACCATTTCGCGCAAAAGGATATAAATTAGACATACGTATGATCACAAAATAGTTGTATTCATAGTTTTATTGCATAAAAGTAAGTGTTCTAAAGGTTAACCATGCAAATATAAATCTTTAAAAGTAAAAAAAAAACAAAAAAAACAAAAACTGTCCATTACTTAATAATGCAACATCTGACTCATTTTCACGTAGCGGGTCACAAATGACAAGGAAAACTGGCTGGGTAATTTTTGATTTGGGGTTGAAGAAAGATAACATTGACTAGAGCGAAATTTGAACCACTGACCTCTGGTTTAACAAACCAGCCTTTTCCAACCTTTTCCAACTGAGCTATCTTATACATGTACTATGTTGGCAGTCTCTCTATGGTGTCAACTCAATATCTTTGTTCAGTGAGCCACTCAGAAGCCATATAAATTTGAATTGCTGTGTGTAGCCAGGGATCACACCCAAGTTTATGATATAACCTGGGAAGCGGCAACTTGTTCCAGATAATAATAAAATATTAAACCATAAGAGAAATTGGTTTGGAGTAAATTTGAAATGATTTCAGGTTGAAAAACTTAAGAAAAATTTACCAGAGCGGGATTTGAACCAACGACCTCCGGATTAACATCCCAGCGCTCTACGTGCTGAGCACTCCAGCTCTGCTTTCGCCGTCTCACATAAATATTATTTGTTCTAAATAATTGTTTACTTATTATGCGCTTTTGATTTTTTTACCTTTCTATGTACTGATAAATTCTCATATTGTACCATTTTCCCAATAAGGGTATGGAATAAACGTTTTAAGATGCTATATCCCATTTGACCTCAAAATTTTGATTTAAAATTCAATAGGTATTTTGATGGGGGTCGAGAAAGTTACAATCTTTCATTTGAGCCATTGCTCGAAAAAGTCCGCCAATTATTAGTAGCAGTAAAATAAAGTGCTCAAAATTAGTTTTTGTCGGGACCCCGACAATATATTAGGTGACCAATTCTTATGTGTTTTATAAGAAACGTTTTAAATTTTTGTCATGGTTCCTGACCATTAAAGCCATTATACACTTTCGGTAAACAGTATTGTCCAAGTCCCACACTTCGTGTATCACAAGTTATATATAAAATAACAATCCTGTGGAAATTTAGGCTCAATCGGATATCGGAGTCGGGAGAAAATAACGGGAAAACCCACTCCTGTTTTCGCGCGTTTCGCCGTGTCATGACATGTGTTTATTACAAATCCGTAATTCTCATTAACGAGAATTTATATTGTTTTACCGTTTTCTCAAAAAGTAAAGCATTTCATGGACTAATATTTCAAGAGAAGTCTTTCACCATTACCTTCTGTAAACCCTGTAAATTATTTGTAAATCTGTGAACATTTTTTTTCTTTTTCTGTACCGAAAGGGTCCAATGGCTTTAAAAGAAAAATGTTGAACACATCGGTGTATGGGTAAAAAAAAAAAAAAAAAAAATATTAATATTCTTAATCCTCGATGCAAATTTAACATCTATTATAAAACTGTTTTTCGTTGGCGCGAGTGATACTCGTTGAAATACCATTCACTCAAAAAAATCTATTTTTTAATGTTTGGGGCCAAAAATCTGACGTAGCATCTTTAATTGAATATGCATTTTGATTATTGCTTATTATCAGCACTGTAGGACCGAAAAGTCATCACATCTTTAAAAAGAAAATGGATTTTTTACTTTGTTTTCCTTTCCTTTTTTAGATTGCAGTTGCAATCGATTTGGAACGATCAACGCAAGTAATATCTGTGAGAAGGAAGCCGGGCAGTGCCCCTGCAAACCAAATGCGGACACCCGTACATGTGGAGAGTGTAAAGACAGTTACTATGGTTACCCTATCAGTGAAAATGAGGTAAAACAAGTTAGAAATGTTACTTTAGGTAAACAGATAGGCGTTAAGCACTGTATACTCCAATTCCCTTAAAGGAAAGTATTGTGAAAAAATATCAATTCTTAAATTTCAGCCAAAACATGCACTAAGATATCACGATTGTTTCGCTTCACAGCAAAGATTTTCATAGAACTATAGTGCAACAATTCGTTAGTGACACCACGAAGAAGCAGGCTACCTGATAAAGGAATTTTTTTCTTAACATATTAATTTTTTTTTTTACATTTCTGTTGATAATGAATGAATACCTACAGTTCCATGAAGTTTGGAAGCTGAGATCGCTTTACTTGTTTAATTACGCTAATGAGTGTTTTCAACTTGTGCACAATTATGGAAAAAACATTTTCTCACAAAGTAACACCCAACTTATGTTTACCATTGTAAAATAGTTTTCACGAAGTAGCACAGAAATGACGTGTCGTAGTATTGGCGCCAGCTACTTTGTGAAAACACAAAAAGACATTTTGCACTTTTTTGGTTTCACGAAGCATTACGGAACTTCTCTTGTGTCTAGTTTCTTAATTAAGTATGCAAATGAGTCAAAATAAGATTAATTTTTAAGTATAAGTCATCAAGTATCTACATTGAGAAATTTAAATGGAATTACTTCAGCGTTTAGTTTTGAAGGAATTAGGTTTCTAACAAAAAATCAACTTCAGAGAACATTTTCTTTGATTGTTTTTTTTTTTTGCTGGTATAGCAGTACGTGCTTCTTTGTGAAAACGCTTAAGATATGTATGAAATGATATAGCAGTGCGTGCTACTTTATGAAAACGCTTAAGATATGTATGAAATATTTTTGAATCCCTCTCTAAAACTACATTCCTTTGAAGGGCATTGTTTCTCAAAATGATAACACTATCAACAGATGCAGAGACTCTTACCATTGGTCAACTTTTATGGTCATTCATTTTTGGAGTCATTACCAAAATAATACCTTCCATTTATTGCGTCCAAATGTTCAAAATCTGTACTTTTGAGTAGTACAAAAAAGTACAGTGCCTAATGTGAAAGAGAAATAATATCTTGAATTTCAGCTAAAACCTGCACTTCGCTTTAGGTTTTGCTTCACAGCTTTTCAAAGTGAAATATTGCAACAATTAATAAAACCTTTTTTCTTCTTTGGTAGGACTGCTTGGCCTGTGATTGCAACCCAGGTGGTTCGATTTTTCCTGCATGCAACAAAGTCTCAGGCCGGTGTTCATGCCGTAGTAACGTAACAAGCAGACAATGCTCAATGACAGTGCAGGGATTCTACTTCAACTATTTGGACAGCAACAGGTAATCATTCAAATAATAGTTATGATTTGTTTGCAGTCCTTCATTTTAGAGGAACACGTTGCCTTGGATCGGTCGCGTTGGTCTTTGAAAACGTTTGTAACCGTTTGTTATACAATGCATATGATTAGAAAGATATTTTAAAAGTCGAATATAATGATCCACACAAGTATCACTAGAAATTGCGTGGTTTTCCTTTTACCTCGGTCGGCCATTTGACTCTCATAAATGGCCGACCTTGTTAGTCCGCAAAGTAAAAAGAAAACCACGCAATTTCGAGGCAAATTTGTGTGGATCATTGTATTCAACTTTTAAATCATCTTTCTAACCATGGGATTTTATAACAAACGGTTTCAAACGCTTTTCAGAGACCACCTCGACCGATCCAAGGCAACGTGTTCCTTTAATAATATGAGAAGGGCTACATAAACTGCTCATCTTAAAAGGTTGAGAAGCAGCCAGGTTTTTTTAAATATATTTCTTTTGACCAGTCAACTTACAGTGGGTTTTAACTTGATATTTGAAGAGATAAAATTGCATCCCCTTGTAGTAATGTAAACTTGAGGGTGATTTGTCTGGAACAAAGATATTGACTCATTAATTAGGCCGGGCTAGGATAGCTCAGTTGGTAGAGTGCTAGCATGTTAAACCAAAGGTCTTTGGTTCAAACCCCTTTTTTCTTTGTTCAAACCCCTTTTTTCTTTGTTCAACCCCTAAATATCTGTTTTGTCATGTACAATTTTTGTTTTGTTCCTCATCTAAATAAAGTACTCAATGACGAAATATTTAATTGCTATGAAAGCCAAATGTTAGTGCCATTGCTGTATTGTATTTTCAAGAACAGCTATTATAATTTTCAAGAGCAGCTATTTTATATTTCCAAGAACATTTTTTTTCTTTTCTTTTTGAAGAGCATTTTATTAAGCAGTTATTTTTATCATCAGCTACTTTTATTGTTAAGAGCATTTTTTTCTTCTGATTTTGCAAGGTCATGAATTTCTTCTTTTATTATTAAAAATCTTAAAAGAACCCGGCCATTTTGATGCAAATCCTCAACCTAACAATATTTATGATTAAACCATTATTTCGTTTGGTTTGTTTTCTTGCAGTTATGACGCTTGGGAGGCGGACTCTGATTGCATAAGGACCTCCTCCGTGCCCTTTGACCTCTTCACTGGGCGTGGCTATCAGACATGTTACCAAGGCAACCAGGTGACGTTCCGGGGAGTGGCGGCTGTAACCAGTCTTGCAGACAACGCTCTGTAAGTCTATTGTTTGATTACAATATTTCTGCAAAGGAGTATAATGTTCAAAAGGTTTTAACTTGGTGCAGAGATGCAACTGTTGAAATTTTTTACACAAAACTCTAATTTCCCTCCACCCCAAAAAGTATTTCTTGTTTTTCTACTTTTTCTCCAGCCCCATCCCCCCCCCTGCAATTTGTATCCCATGTAAAATATGTGAACTATATCCCAAATTCTGAAAACTTCTGCTTTTACAGTCATTGCTCAATTCTGGTATAGTCTGACCTGAATTTGTAATGTTTTAATTTGCAGTTTCTACCGTCCTGTCATCCGCTATACCTACGTTTCTTCATCGCCATGGCTTCAAGCCAACTTGAACATCGTCTCCGCCCAGAGCGACGCTGGTACCTCGCTCTGCCCGGTTGCTGTCGGCACTACTATCTCCACTGTAGCCTTCAGCCTTCCACCAGGCGAGTCAACGGGATGGTACGCCTCGTCCGGCCAATCAGTGATGCTCGACCGACGCTGCAGTTATGACGTCACGTTGAGGTTGACCAATGACGGATCAGGGAGCAAGGAGATTGAGATCGACAGTCTGGTGCTTTTACCAACTGGAGATTCTTTCCCGATTTACACACAAGGAGGTTAGTAACTAAACATCTGGGTCAGGTTTTCAAAAAAAGGTTTCTAAGCTTTCTGGAAAATGTAGTGGGATGGTGTGGACATGTGATTTGTTTTTGGTTAAGGCTATATAGATCCTTTCTTATAGGCTCATATTTGAAGCTTGTTTCCGACCGTAATTCTTCGCAACTCATCTCATCATTTTTTTGCTAATTTGTATTTTTTTCTTGTTAACAGATGCAGCTCAAAGATCATTTTATGATGAATGTCTGAGGAATATTTCTGTGATTGGAAAGCGACAATCAGCCATTGATCTTTGCCGAGACTTTATGTTTGTTGTTTCAACGGCGAGTAACGATGGTGCAGTGGGTAAGTGTATTCATTAATAATTGCAAGGAATAAAACCACAAGGGAAACTGTCGTAGTAAGTTTTAATCCAGTATAGGGATCAACTTTAAGACACTGGACACCTTGGGGAATTTTGAACGACCAGTCTTCTGACTTGGTGTATCTCAACATATGCATACAAAAAAAAACGTGAACATTATGGTCGTCGAAGTTGCAAGAGAATAATGGAGGGAAAAAACACCCTTGTCACACAAATTGTGTGATTCCAGATGCCTTGAATTCGAGACCTCAGCTCGGGTCTCTTATTTACTTCAAATATTTTAGTGAGAAATTACTTCTTTCTCAAAAATTATGTTACTTCAGAGAGAGCTGTCTCTCACAATGTTTTAAACTATCAACAGCTCTCGTTTGCTCGTTACCTTGAATTCGAGACCTCAGCTCGGGTCTCTTATTTACTTCAAATATTTTAGTGAGAAATTACTTCTTTCTCAAAAATTATGTTACTTCAGAGAGAGCTGTCTCTCACAATGTTTTAAACTATCAACAGCGCTCGTTTGCTCGTTACCAAATTTATGCTAACATTTATTTTGATTAATTACCAATAGTGTCCAGTGCCTTTAAAGGGAGAGTATACTTTTAGTGACAGGTCCAAAAGTTAATGACCATACAAACTTTGTTAAGGGCACTGAAGGGCTGCTGATACCATAAAACATTACTATAATTTCAACTCAATATTTGAATCTGAGAAAGGTTTAAATGCCTTCAAGCACACAATTTTGTTCAACAAGGGTGTTTTTTTCTTCCATTATTTTCTTGCAACTTTGATGACAGTTACATTTTTTAGCCCAACTTTGTTAATGGGACACACCAAGTAAGGATACTGATCTTTGCAGTTACCCAAAATATACCCTGCTTTTAAAGGTTTTTTGTAAGTGGGAGGTATTGACTCGTTTAGAAGTTTTTCTTTTATAATATTTCTTTAATCATAGAATTATTTTTTTTTTTAATTCCAAAATTATTTTCACTAAAATTGTTGATATATCCGGCTATGCATTAAAAGTGTCTCTGCGTCTTTTCCTTCAGCGTGTGACTGTGATCCAACAGGCAGTATTGGGAGTTCATGCAACTCATATGGTGGTGAATGTGTATGTCAAGTTGGGGTCGGAGGTCAACGCTGTGATCGCTGTCTACCTGGGTTCTTCGCCTTCACAGAAAATGGCTGTACAGGTGAGTAGCAATAACACAAACATCCTAAAAACCTTTTTATTTTAAAGATGCTATGTCAGATTTTTTGCCCCAAACATTAAAAAATAGATATTTTTTGAGTGAATGGTATTTCAAAGAGTATCACCCGCTCTAACAAAAAAAATTAACTTTTACTTTTAATGGTCAGGAACCATGACAAAAATATAAAACATTTCTTATAAAACACATAAAAATTGGTCACACAAAAACTAACTTTGAGCACTTTATTTCGCTACTACTAATAATTGGCGGACTTTTTCGAGCATTGGTTCAAATGAAAGCTTGTAGCTTTCTCGACCACCATCAAAATACCTATTGAATTTTCAAATCGGCCAAAAATCTGACATAGCATCTTTAAAGGGTTTGGGTACTTTTTGTATGACACAAAACACAAACTACCACAGATTTACATTACACCGAGTCAGTTTCAAGATAATGATGATAGAAAGCTCCCGTAAAATATTACTTGCTGAGGTGCTGTAGTTATTCAGAAATGAGTAGAACAATTTCACCAAAGTAATTTCTGTCTCATTGAGATGAAGATTATTTTAGCATGTACAGCAGATTTAAGAGACTCTCCTGAAAATATTGCGCTGTGATTTTAACTTTTTTTTCCCTCAAACCTTGATGACTATTGAAGATATCAATATAAACCACAAGGGAAACTGACTGGGTAAATTTGTAACTGATTTTTGGGGTTGAACAAAGAATTGACTAGAGTGGGATTCGAACCAACGACCTCCATATGGCTTCTGACTGGCACCCCCGAACAAAGATATTGACAAAATAGGGACACCGCCAATATAGGACTAGATAGCTCAGTTGGTAGAGAGGGCCAGCACGTTAATCCGGAGGTCGTTGGTTCGAATCCCAATCTAGTCAATTCTTTGTTCAACCCCAAAAAAGACTCTTGCAGATGAAACTTCTACAGGTAAATTATATTACAATCATGTCATAGCCAAAAACTTGATCTGCGTAAGGTTTCAAAACCATTTTAAGTTGTTGCAGCATTTGAATAGGGGAATAAAAGAGCGGTAAAGCTTAGAGGTCTTCAACATCCATAGAAAACTAGCAGGGTTGTGGCCACCACTCTGCAAGTATTTAAAGATATAGCATCTTGTATAAGAAGATGCGGTGCAAAGCACAACCACATACGGGAAAGCGTCATTCAAGAATTTCTGAGTTTAGCCACAAAAAAGTACACCTCCTTTTCAGTGAACATTGAATTACTTGAGTCAAAACTTAATGGGCAGTTAATTTACCTTGGGGATTCAACAGCACTATTGGTTTGTGCATGATCCAATTAGGTCCACTTTGTGGAAAAGCAATTACGTGGAGATAAAACAGGTGGCACGGTTGGCTTGTGCGTAAAGTGCTTGCCTCTTACCAAGGTGACCCTGGTTCGATTCCCGGCCAGGGCCATATGTGAGTTGAGTTGTGCGTTGGTTCTCTACTGTGCCACAAGGGTTTTCCAGACTATCCGGTTTTCCTCCCTCGGGAAAAATCTAACACTTTTGATCTTGGCTATGCTCTGTGGTCATAATGGGTTGATGCGGCTGGCAGCTACATGCGCCCTTACATGCCTGCTTCTCGAAGACGCTATAGCCGCATCCTTTGCAATTCAGCTCTTAGCTGCGAGTAAGGATGGTTAGCCCCCAAAATTATTATTATTATTATTATAACAGGTGTTAGTTGCCAGATGAAAAGAATGAGTCTTTTCAGCCTCTTCCTTTAAAGGAACACGTTGCCTTGGATCGGTCGAGTTGGTCTTGGGAAAGCGTTCTGTAACCGTTTGTTGTAAAATGTATATGCTTAGAAAGATATTGTAAAAGTAGAATACAATGATCTACACAATAATGCCTTGAAATTGTGTGGTTTTCTTTTTACCCTGTCGACTAATACAGTCGGCCATTTATGGGAGTCAAAATTTTCACTCCCATAAATGGCCGACCGATCTAAGGAAAACTGTGCAATTTGGAGTGATACCTGTATGGATCATTATATTCTACTTTTAAACATCTTTCTAACCATATGCATTTCATAAAAAAACGGTTTCAAACGCTTTTAATACACCAACTCGTCCAATCCAAGGCAACGTGTTCCTTTAATGGAGATATCCCGTAATGAACCATACAGAAACACTGGAGGAGACCCCTTTTATTCAGGACAAATTTTGCTCAAGGATTAAGGTTTCATTGAGCTTGTATTTTCTATATCCCTAGCCTGTGACTGTGACTCTACGGGCTCCCTCAGCCTAGCCTGTGACTTCAACACCGGCCAGTGCCCCTGCAAGACCGGTGTCGCCCTCCGAGGTCAACGCAACAGCAATGATGCTGTCAGTGACCGACGATGCCAAAGCTGCCTCGCTAACTACTACGATTTCAACAGCGGCGGCGGGTGCACGGCGTGCCTGTGTTCCGCCGAGGGATCCGTGAACCTGCAGTGTTCAGACACCGGTGTGTGTGAATGCAAACAGACGATTACTGGGAACAAGTGTAGCATATGCGTCCAGGGATATTTCTCATTTTCAGCGGCAGGATGCACGTAAGATTAACTTTTACTCAACCTTTTACCCAACCCTTTACTCATGACCCTAGACGCATCAAAAGATATGAGTAGTGTTATTTTAATGGTTTATTAAAAGCATTCAAACATCGCAGCTAAAGGCTGAATGGTGTTTTAAATGATGATTATGTGAACCTGAAATCTTTTTACATCTCACACACATTAGTCTCACAAGCCAATAGGCACCCCACCATATATAATTAAAATGCCCAGTTCTTGTATAGCAATTTATCACATCAAAGTGTCTTTTTTCAAACTATGTATGTTGTAAGCTTGGGCGATATCACGATATTATCAAATATCGCGATATTAATTTGGATACGATTTTTGTATCGGATGGATTTGGTTTTAATCGAAATATCGATATATCGCGATATATCGCGATATATCGATATATCGATTAAATATCGCGATTTATTTGCTAGCTGAGACATCTTGCTGCACATAGGTTTGGAATAAAACCAGAAGAATAGGTCATTAGAACACCTCTCTTATGCTAGGACTGTCTCTTCTACAACTTTCACTTGGAGTTTTAAGACTGATGATGTCAAATTTCATTAATCGCGATTATATCGAATATCGCGATATATTGTCGGCGATATATCGTGAATAAAATAAATCGATATCACCCAAGCTTAGTATGTTGAGCTACGTTCAAGTTTTCAGACCCATCTGTTTACGTAGCACCATGTAATGGTTTACAAGGTGCAGTGGTGCAAGCTGCTGCCAACTTTACCAGAAAACGCAGGGGCAAACACCTTCTCTTAAAGGATTTGGGTGCTTTTTGTATGACACAAAGCACAATGTTCACAGATTTACATTATACTTACACAATTTGAAGATAATGATAGTAAAAAAAAAAAAAACTTCCCTTAAAATATTACTTGCTGGGGTGCTCTTGTTTTTGAGAAATGGTTAAAACAAGTCATGATAATACTTTTTGTCTCGGGAGAAGAACATTATTTTAGCATGTATTTACCAGTACTGGTTTTGCGATTCTCCTGAAAATATCCCTCTAATGAAGCAGAAGCTTTTACAGATATGACGTACATATTTATTCACACACCGGTCCAAAGGACAAAGCAATAATTTGTATTTGCTTGCTTTAGGAAAATTGTCTAGACCGGGAATCAAGCCCACATTCTGCTGATCAGACCACAAGACCTTGAATCTAGTCGCTAAACTTCTTGACCTTGATACTTTATTTTAAAACCCTTTTTCCTCTCGTAGTGCGTGTGGGTGTAACCTCGATGGGTCCACCGACGGCACCTGCCACCCAGATCTAGGTACCTGCACCTGTAAGGCTAACGTTCAGGGTGACAAGTGTGACCAGTGCCTTCTTGGCCACTTCGATCTTCAACCCAGTAACCCAAACGGGTGCCAGCCGTGTTTCTGCTTCGGCCATGGAACCCAGTGTAATGCAGCGCCCAGTTACATTGCGTCAGCGATCACCAGTGACTTTACTCAAGGAAGGTAAGCAGAGTGGCTTCGTTTATGTTTTCATTGTTTCATCAATCAATTTTTTATTTTTTTAGAGTTTTACTTTCACTCACAGGTTATGTTGAAATTTAAATACTGTTTTAGAATGTTTTGACTTTTCATTGTACAGAAAAAAATTATGTTTATGTAGAATGTTTGTTTTCAACTACTTTTGTGCAATCTGCCACCCCCACCCACTGTCACGCCCACTTCCACACAAATGCAAAACCAATTATCCCAACAAACGCCACACCCACTGTCCCAAAAACTAAAACCCCAACTGGCCGGCCAACTTCCATACATTCATAACCCACATATTAATGTTTGTTTTCAACCACTTTTGCCCAATCTGCCACCTCCACCCACTGTCACACCGTTACCATGCACACTGCCACACCCTTCACCACACCCATTACCATGCCCATTGCCACACCCACTACCATACCCATTGTCAAACCCATTGTCAAACCCACTGCTTTGCCCACTGCCACACCCACTGCTATGACCACTGCCACACCAAATGCCACACCCATTACCATGCCCACTGCCACACCCACTACCACACCCGCTACCACACCCATAACCATGCCCACTGTCACACCAAATGTCACACCTACTGCCACACCCTTTGTAACACCCACTGCCACACCCTTTGTCACTCCCACTTCCACACAACTGCAAAACCAATTATCCCAACAAACGCCACACCCACTGTCCCCACAACTAAAACCCCAACTGGCCTGGCGTCTTCCATACATTCATAACCCTAATATTAATGTTCCATCCACTAATCTTTAACTCAATGATCAGTGACTTTCCTCCAACAAAAATCCCACCAACTCCACAACCAGCAACCACATCTCTTCCTCCAACCTCTTCTACCCCTGTCACCAACTCTACCCCCGTCACCAACTACACCCCAACTCCAAACTGTGCACCCCCTCCTGTCCTCCCAACACTGCCGAGCTTTTGTGCCTCTCCACTATCCTGCTCAACAATCACCCAATCATCAACCCTTTCTTCATTTCCCATCGGAAGCACAACAGGTTGGACGGCAACGGACCCAAGTTCTCTGATGGCCAACCCAACCAGTGTCCGCGTCCTCCATCCAGCCTCTCTGCCGTTGGGGTCCTATGTCTACCTTCGGGCTCCAAGGAAATTCCTTGGCGAGCACGTGGATTTATACGGCCAGCAATTGAGCTACACTATGAAGCTGGATACTGGAGGGGCTAACACAACATCAGCTAGGTAATAATAATAATAATATTATTCTAATTTATTCCATTTTTAGTGTGCCCTAGCTCTACTCTCCATCGGAGAATGTGCAAGGCGCAAATTACAACATCAAAATATTCTGCAGTTACAGGTTGTATGGCTTCTGACTGGCACCCCTGAACAAAGATATTGTCAAAACAGAGATACTGCCAACATTGGGGCTAGATAGCTCAGTTGGTAGAGTACCGGAACATTAAACCAGAGGTCATTGGTTTGAATCCTGCTTTAGTAAATTTGTCTTTGTTCTATCCAAAATAACGACAACAAAAATTACCAAGTCAGTATCCCTTGTCGTTTAAATTTTTTTTTTTCAACCCCAAATTATTCAGGATGGGGATCAGATATTACAAAATCTGTCTGTATTTGCAACTAGCCTAGCAGCAGCAACAATCTTTCTTGGGGCCTTTCTCAAACCACGGCTTGGGCTCCGGCTCAGGCTCCGCGTGCTGATATCCATGCAATACGCGCTGCTCCAAAATGCAGGTTACAATGCAAGCTGCGTACACAGCACGCAGAGCCTAAGCCTGAGCCGGATCCCAAGCCGTGGTTTGAGAAAGGCCCTTGATTTCCTTAGGTACCTGACTATTACTGGTGGTCGGAGTGATGTGGGTGTTTATTACAACCAAGAAGCCTTCACACCAGAGCTGACAAGGAGGACGTTTGTGGCAGCGTTTTATGAGACGTACTGGAGAGTTGTTGGTGAGGAGAGAGCACCAAATGTGGCAGAGTTTCAAGGTATTTGGTCGTCAAGTTTTCTACTTGCAGTAGCAATAGTGAATAATGATACTTAAGTTTTGGACTTGTTTTTCTTAAAGTACTTCATTTCTGTAGACATTAAATCCAATTGGGACGCATGGTATTTGACCTCCCTGCCAACAACTAACCGCGATCATGGCAAAAAACTAACAGGCCGAAATAGGTTGCGGAAAACTTTTGCATAAAATTAAAAGCCACAGTTACAGGTAGTGGACACTATTGGTAATTACTCGAAATAATTATTAGCATAAAACCTTACTTGGCAACGAGTAATGGAGAGCTGTTGGTAGTATAAAACATTATGAGAAACGGCTCCCTCTGAAGTAACATACTTTTTGAGAAAGAAGTAATTTTCCACTAAAATATTTGAATTTGATTTCAAGACCTCAGAATTAGATTTTGAGGTCCTGAAATCAAGCATCTGAAAGCACACGAATCTCGCAACTTCGGCGACCAATTGAGTTCAAATTTTTACAGGTTTGTTATTTTGTGCATATGTTGAGATACACCAAGTGAGAAGACTGGTCTTTAACAATTACCCAAGGTGTCCAGTGTCTTTAACAGGGCTGTTAAGAGTCCAATGGGAACAGCTCCACGCTGTAAACATACAGCGACCACCCTGATGTAAAAAGGCTATGAAAACGTTGTGTAATATAAGTCTAGGTGGAATCCGCATGGTAGAATTACACTAAAGCCAGTCACGATAACTTTCCGCTTGAACACGTCTTTCGCCTTTTCATCGTAGTTTCATGATTGTGATTAGCATGGATTTACATGTAGAACTGTTAACGGATTAATGTCCCAGAGTTTACTCTTGAAACTGAAGTTTTATGTTTTATGCAAAAAAAGGGTACATTTTTTTACTTTTTGACCCCCAGCGTGTCTTTCTCGAAATAGGCAAGAACATGTTTAGTACAATTTATTTTACACTCACTGAACTTTCTCAATCTTCTTGGAAACAGAAATCTTGAGTGATATCAAGGCCTTGGAGATTCAGGCTTCCTTTGGTCCCGGCACTGCGAGCTCCTTCTACAATGTCCGCATGGACTCAGCCCAGGCTGTCTCCAATCCAGCGGATTACTCCAGCTTTGTTACGGTGGTGGAGCAATGTACATGCGACTCGTCATCGAACACAATGGGTGAGTATTAATAGTAATAATGATAAAGACATTTTTATATCGCCTAATGCAAAAGCCTCTTGGCTCATGAGTTATAACTTTGCTTAATTTGATCTGTAGCTGTTACGTCCCTCTTCGTGTTAAAGAAAAAATTAACACAGAGATTCACTGAGATTCTCCAGATTAAGTGGAATGTTGACTAGGCCTGGGCAAATTATTCGAATATCCGGTTAATGACGAATAGGTTTTCCTATCCGTAACCGCGAATGCCTTTTTTTTCTTAACCAGATATCCGCATAGGATTAAGTATTTAACTATGCTCACCTCCGTGAAGAGTTAAACAATGACATTTTTGACGTAATTTGTTCAAAGATTACGAAAGTTTTCCTTCACGTAGAGTCAATCACGATCAAAAGAAAAAGCAAATTGCCATCTTTAAATTAGATCCGGTTATTTTTATAAATGAACCGAGTGACACTGTTTTTTTTTTTTTTTTTTTTTTTTAATAGCGCCCTCTAGCGGCGAAAAAAACCTATTTGAATATCCGGTTAATTTCGGATAGTTGGCCAGCGGTATCCGAATATCAAAATTTCACTATTCGCCCAGCACTAATGTTGACACTACACTTTTCATGACTAAAAGTTCCTGGATTAACAACTCCAAAACGGGCTTAATCCTGGTGAAATGTTACCCTGTCCAAAACTACAGGTAACCCACAAGTCATCTGGGTGTTAGTATGGAATTGTGTTAACTTTTTTCTGGGTAAGATATTGCAGTGTGAAAGGAATCTCTGGGTGAGTTTTAATCCGTGTAGACAACTTTTTCTGGGGGTCGCCAACTAAATGACTCAAAGGTAGATAGTGTGAAAAGGTCTTTATTGTTCCATTCCAACATCAGTAATGCATTTTGGTTCACAATAGTTTCTAGTTATCTTAAGATTTTGAAGTAAAAATAGTTATAGTTTCTTGTATTGTTGGGTGCGTTCGAATTGGTCTTCCCCAGTCTGTTCGAAAAGCTTTGACGTCATTCCAGGGGCTCAACCAGGTCAGGCCCAGGTGCCCTGCTTGTGGAACAGGTCACTTGGGGTTGGCCCCAAGTGCATGACGTCACCACGTTCGATTAGCTCTTGTCAGGGGCTCACCCGAATGAGCATTAAGAGGTCGACCCAGGGAAGCTAATCGAACGCACCCCTAGTTTGTTTGTTGTAAGCTTGGCCGAATAAATAGAAATAAAATTAATCATAAGAGTAATTTATTTAACCCTGTTAAAGGACTCTCTTGTGAGCAATGCCAAGCAAGTACCTACAGACAGAACAACGTTGACGTACCCTTTGACACCTGTCGCCCGTGTGACTGTAACGGGCGTAGCACAACGTGTGACTCAGTGACAGGGGTGTGTCAGGACTGCCAGCTGGGTACCATCGGGGACCAGTGTGCGAGCTGTGCCGACAACGTGCAGGAACCATTGTGTGATAGATGCGTGCCGAATCACTATGGATTCGGAACAGACTTGTTTGATGGAGCGTGCGCTGGTAAGTAGAACTTAAGTCGTTCTCACAACCTCTCCCAAAACCCATCCAAAAGTTTCACAAATTTTGTTTGCCGCCATCTTTGCATTCCAACATTCTCTCAAGCCCAATTTCTTCAGATTAGCCTATCAAGATATCGAGTGAAGCTTTCTTCTTGTTCTTGACCAGCGCCTTTGAATGTCACACAGATAAACTGAACTTTACAAATGCTATTGTATTATTATTTTTATTATTATTATTATTATTATTATTATTATTATTATTATTATTATTATTATCTATACTATTAAAAGCGTAACCTGCGCCATCTTGGATTGAAAATTAGAAGGTCCAGTGGTATGGCATCCTTGTGGAATCCAACACGGTTGTTTGTGTGGAATTCAATACGTTTGTGTGGTTTCAGACGTCGGGTTGCAAGTCTGCAAAACCCGGATCCAAACTCGCACTTACAAGTCATGTGATTGGAGGAAGTTTGGGCGGCGACCGTGCGTCAACCACTGGTCGATGTTGTTACCAGACTTCCTAGAAATCTTTCTGACAGGCGACTCATTGGACAGTGTTTCGCAGATGGTGCTCCGGATTGGTTCATTCATTGCCCCTTGAACGCCCACCCGCCATTCGATCCGCCCTTTTTGGTCAGGTTACTTTCGTGTTGTACTAAGCATGGTTCTCCGGATTGGTTCATTCATTGCCGCGCAGGGTCGAAAGGGTCGAAGAGGCTGTGTGCCAGGACAAATCCGAAACCAATCTCACGAATTTGACCGAATTTGCATTGAATGGATTAAGTACCGTAGATTGATGTTTCGCAGGTGACCATGTGTCAACCACTGGTCGACGTTGTTATCAGACTTCCTAGAAATCCTTCTGCAGGTGACTCATTTGTTGAAAAGATTAAATGGAGAATATTTATAAAAAAGCATTCACTTCCAAACGGCATGAGAATTATCATGATGAACAAGGATGGGATCAAACGGAAGCTTAATAATTTGGAAACATTGGGTAGGGCCGGCTATAGGTTGGAAGGTGTCTAAGGGAACTTTACAATTAATAACATTTTGGGGGTGGGGGGGCCTTACACAAAGAGCCATTCTGGTCAGTGTATTGTGAGCGGTGTGTTGTCTGGTTTGAGACAGGCCACCTGTTGCTTGGTGAAGAAGGTCGCCGTGGGACCACTTTAGGTTGACAGTGGGTGGCGACCTTGGACCTTTTGCCAGTAAACTCAAATGGGTACATGAATACCGTTTTAGAATACGGTCTGTTCATGGAGGTATAATGTTGCAGTTTCAGAGTTTAACCATGGCGGTAGAATTGTGAAACCATTCCTTACTCTATGGTGAAACTTATACACACACGTCAAAGGCTGTTTTGAAGCTGTAAAAAAAAGAACTTTGCTTTGCATTTGGTCAAAGTTGTTAAGCAAAACGACATTAAGTTTCCTTTTGAATAAGTCCATTCACAAAATTGGTTAGAGCAGTGTGTCGGTCAGGTCTCAGAATGTACATTTTGCCAAATCCATTATGAAGATTAATTTAGTCATCGGCCCGTCGGGTTGGTTACTGATGGAGATAATATTAACAAAAGAGACCTCGTGCGGCTGAATGGGGTACATTTTTAGGAGTTTGTCTATTGACCCAAACTGGACGTAACAAACCCTAAACATGACTTGACATGCTTTCTGAAAGTGAAATAAGTTAGAGAAAATTAAGGAGTGGGGACGAGTTTATCGTTTTTATTTAGTTTGTACGATATAGGGTTCCAGAGATATGGGATGTATGGAGGTTTGTTCCTAGAGCAGCGTGAACATGAACGCGGTCAGAAATTGTGTCGTTTGTCGTTCAAATTTCGCGAGATGCAATAAGCCCAAAGTGACAATAAAACAAAACCAGACCTGCCAAGTCTCACGCATTAGGCGTGAGACTCACGCATTTGGGCTCTGTCTCACGCTCACACGCACATCAACCATTATTGGGGCGAGATCGGGAAAAAAAATTAACGACATTTTTTGTACAAAATTTGTACAAACAGAGCGCAAAATTGCAGATTGCGCACGCGTTTGCTCATCCAGTAGGTTCAGCTCAAATTCGGCAGAGCGCAAAACGCTTATTGCGCACAAGTTTGTTCCGATTCTTTTAGCAAATTCGTTGAAATGCGCTCCACTAGCGAAGACACAACAGGCAGAAGAAGTGAGCGATTGATTTTGGACATCATTTTTAGTCTATTTTTTTCAAGTTTGGAAGGATATAATCTGACACAATCGAACCTCCACATTAACCATCAACATCTCCTGTGTACCTCAAGTGAGTTTTAATTATTCTGAGGAGGCTTTTGATGCATTTTGAAACACTTTTTGTCCACAATTAAATTTCACATTGTTTTATTTATTTATAAAAAAAAAAAAAAAAAAGTTGGGCGGCGATTTAAAAAGGCCTTCTTAAACTGGCAATTTTTTTTCCGGGGGGATGGGGTTGAGCTTTGAAAAATCTCACATATAGCTAGCCTCTGGACTTGGCATCTCTGCCTGCAAAACACTTTTTTGACGTTCACGTTAAGTGCTCCCGTTATACATGCAGCCTATTGACCAGAAAGTTTACAAGACCAATTCAGATGAGAATAAACTAAAAAGAGGCCTACGCTCTTACCACCCCCGCCCCCCCCCCCCGAAAAAAAAAAAAACAGTAGATAAATTAGATTTGTGGCACACAGCATGTTCCAAAAACTCGCTTTACTTATAGTGCTGTAGCAACGCTATGTATCGTGGGACGTAAAAATGTCATTTTTGACGATGTTTTGTAAAAAGGAAATGCAAGCATTATGAATGAATATTGAGTGTGTGGAGAAAGTTTTGGTAGTGTAGTACAAAAGAAACTTTAGTTATTGCTGGCTAACGGTCAGTTTCACCTATCAACGCTGATTTGAAAAACGTGTAACGTTAGGGAGGCCCAACATATTAGACCCCTATAAGGATCACGGGGGAGCCTTATAGTTTCTAGATGCATAAGGTACGTTGTCTAACCCAAAACGAGGTGGGTACAGCCACTGCAAGTAGTGGTGGACGTGCGAAATAGCTTCATTTTGGGTTAGAATTATGACGCCATGCATAAATATTGAGAGAGGCGTATAACACTCTCACCCACATTTCGAAATATTTGTGTAAAGGATTTTTATATCCTAGCGGGGTGCCGCGCGAAGCGCGGCATCCCGCTAGTTATTATTATTAGTAGTAGTAGTAGTAGTATTATTATTGTGCGGCCATGTTTGTAGCAATAACAAGATCTCCACCCTCACAAGTGCCCATTTACTCCTGGGTGAAGAGAAGCAATTTAAGGACACAAGAGTCATGATTAATGTATTCGTACCCACACCCTGAGAGGCACAATGCCTTCAAACTTTGAGAATGTTGTGGTTTGGAATTATTTTTTTTAAGAGATTTTCCTTAATTTAAAAAACATAATTTTGCCTCTAGAAATACAACCAGCAGAACATACAGCCATTTTTGTGGAGTCCAAAATTTGGTTCACTGAAATAGTGGACTTTGTTCTGTTATGAAATCACACAAAAATCACACAGTTTATGTGATAGGATATGTGAATCGTTATATATTCTACTTCTAAAATATCTTTACAACCATTTTCATTTCATAACGAACCATCTTTATGCCCCAAAATGCCCAATCCAAGGCAACGGGTCTGTTTAATGTTGAACACTGAGAGACCATTTATACTCACATAATGCAAATTTTGGGATTTCAAAAGACGCTCAAATCTTTTAACCCCAACTATTTATTGTGCTACAATTTTTGTTTAAAAGGATATGGACATTTTTTAGAGATTGATGATTTCTTTCAAAATTATTTAAATTTTATTTTCCACCAAAAGCTTGTAACTGTAACATAACTGGTACCGGTGGAGCGACGCAGTGTGATATTTCGACTGGTCAATGCCCATGCACTGGGAACTACGGTGGCATGTTTTGTGACTCCTGCCAGTTCAACTACTTTGATTATGCCACTGGATGCTCACGTAAGTCTGCCATCATTTTTTGGAAAAAAAAACAATTATTCTGATTTTTCTATAACTATAACTCTTTACCGGGCACCACTAATGTGGTCAACCAACAAAACTACATACAACATTTTAGGGTGTATTTCAATTAAATTAAATTCAAATCAATTTTATTTCATAACACTTAACAAGCAAGAAGTGAAATTTGGTAGACTCGTTCGGCCGGCGAGTGAAATTTCTTTTAGGTTAATTCAGCCTTTGTCACGTTTTCAGAATTTCATTCCTAACTAACACAAAAGTTGTTACCCAACAAGGGGTTGCACAATTTTTTAGGGGGGGGGGCACTTCTAGCCAATTGTATTAATTTTGGTTTTTACCCATACACCGATGTGTGTTAGCACTGTATACTCAGTACTTTCCCGAGTCCTGTGAAAAAATATCACAAGCATGTTACTCGGGTGGGATTCGAACCCACAACCCTTGCAATTCTAGAGCAGTGTCTTACCAACTAGACTACCGAGGTTGCTCGGTAGCTAGAGGCAGTTCGAATCTTATGTTTTGGCAGTGGGTACCGCAATGATATAATAGATGTTAAATTTGCATCGGGGATAAAGAATATTAATTTTGTTTTTTACCCATACACCGATGTGTGTTAGCACTGTATACTCAGTACTTTCCCGAGTCCTGTGAAAAAATATCACAGGCATGTTACTCGGGTGGGATTCGAACCCATGACCCTTGCAATTCTAGAGCAGTGTCTTACCAACTAGACTACCGAGGTTGCCCGGTAGCTAGAGGCAAAGTACTGAGTATACAGTGCTAACACACATCGGTGTATGGGTAAAAACCAAAATTAATATTCTTTATCCCCGATGCAAATTTAACATCTATTATAGCCAATTGTAGTTTCCATTTGCATTTTTCTTAAACAACCCTCTGTATAAACCTTCTAAGTTGTAAGAACTGGCAGTTTCTGGGTCTAGAAATAGAGAAAACTTTGAGGGAACTTTATCCAGCGAGTCACTTTTTTATTAAGGACTGTTTACACCCATAAAATCTCATCCATATTTCAGGCTGTGATGTCTGCTATGACAGTATCTCTACTGAGCATACAGACCTCCTACTCCAAGCAGCTAATCTGACGAGCTTTGTGGAGACATTGAGGGCAGCAGACACGTCTGCGACATTGGGTCCATTCATTGATCGACTGATGGCAACCTACAATCAGATGTTATATCTTGTTCTGAGGGTAAGAATCTATGGAAATAAAATATTTAAATTGATGCAGTTCTAATTTACAGATTGAGTTTTGGGTTTTTTTAACTCTAAAATGGACCAAGACACTATTGGTCATTGCTCAAAATAATTGTTAGCGCAAAAACTTACTTGGTAATGAGCAACGGAGAGCTGTTGAAAGATATACTATTATTGATTGGGTTATTTCACAAACTTAAGCTTCACAACCTTAAGGAAGCTGAATTGAGTTTTATTTTTACAATATTAAGAAAAGTTAAAAATAAAACATTGTGAGAAACGGCTCCTTCAAAAGTTTCGTAGTTTTTGAGAAAGAGGTAGTTTCCCACTCTAATATTTAAATCTAATAAAAGTCTTCAGGCCTGAAGCCTTTTTAGGGTTTTTTTCCTTTCATTTTCTCTTGCAACTTCAATGACCAGATTTGTTATTTTACACATATCTTGCGATAAACCAAGTGAGAATACTGGTCTTTGAATTACCAAACGTGTCCAGTGCAAATTTATTCATTCCCTTGTGGTTTCACTCATGGGGTGACAGGTCTTTTTCTTCAGCTGCGCCACATATCTGGAAATCTCTACCACTTAATATTAGATCTTGTCTTTGTACCACAACATTCAAATCTCTTCTCAAAACTTATCTTATGTCGCAGGTTTTCAAGGACTAATTTTGCTGTGTCTGTTCTTCTTTATTTTGTTTGTTTTGTTTGTTTTTGGTTTTTACTGCCCCTTGAACACCCAGCAGGGTGGATACGTACACATTACAAGTCTTATTATTATTATTAATTTATTATTATTATTATTATTATTATTATTATTATTATTATTTACTGAACTTTTTTGTCTGTTCCTATCAGACCGATGAAGTGATACGAGAAGGTAACAACCTGACCATGACCGTGGCGACCCTGAACACCACAATGATGCAGCTATTAGCAAGCTTGGACGGAACCATCAAGACAAGCATCCAGACATCCCAAGAGAACCAAGCGTCAATAGAGGGCCTCCTTGATCAGGCCAGAGTGGCCATGGTCAGCACAGAACTGGCACTTATCAACTCGTACAATGGACTGTCAAGTGGTAAAATAGTCAAAATCTTTACAGATTCTCATTGTTTTGTCGTCATCCTCATCAAGGTTTTTGTTCGCCCACCTGTTAGACAAAGGTTCCCCATCAGCTTCAATTTGCCTCTCTCTGTCTGTCTGTCTCTCTCTCTAGCCACACTCTGGTCCATTACTCAAAACAATTTTGGGGGTTGAACAAAGAATTAACTAGAGTTGGATTTGAACCAACGACCTCCGGATTAACGTGCCGGCGCTCTACCAACTGAGCTATCTAGCCTTATATTGGCAGTGTCCCTATTTTGTCAATATCTTGGTTCGGGGGTGCCAGTCAGAAGCCATACAACTGTTAACTGCCGTGTAGCCAGGGATCACACTCAAATTACGATACAACCTGGGAAGCTGCAGCCAGGGGAAAAACAGGAATTGAATGCTTTACTTTGAAACTTATTGTAAAAAAAAAAAATCAAATAGGGAAACCGCCAATATAGGGCTAGATAGCTCAGTTGGTAGAGCGCCGGCACGTTAATCCGGAGGTCGTTGGTTCGAATCCCACTCTAGTCAATTCTTTGTTCAACCCCAAAAATCATTTACAAATTTACCCAGTCAGTTTCCCTTGTGGTTTATATTGATATCTGAAACAAAAAGTCGCATCCCCTTAAGGTGATCCCCTAGCTGCCGCTTCCCAGGTTGTGTCGTAATTTGGGTGTGATCCCTGGCTACACGGCAGTTAACGGTTGTATGGCTTCTGACTGGCACCCTCCGAACAAAGATATTGACAAAATAGGGAAACCGCCAATATAGGGCTAGATAGCTCAGTTGGTAGAGCGCCGGCACGTTAATCCGGAGGTCGTTGGTTCGAATCCCACTCTAGTCAATTCTTTGTTCAACCCCAAAAATCATTTACAAATTTACCCAGTCAGTTTCCCTTGTGGTTTATATTGATATAAAAAAAATTCAAGTAAGTTTTTATTGCCAAACGTCTACCTTCCCTTAAAAGCAATTTACTTTGTATTGCCCTCTAGGTGACATCCAGTCGTATCAGCTGACCCTTGGGCAGCTCGTTATTGAACTAGCTGCAATCCAGACTCAACTCACCACTTTATCTTCCTCGGTGACTACTCGCGAGTCACTTCTCACTCAGCAGGTCACTGACCCAATTTACTTTGTATTGCCCTCTAGGTGACATCCAGTCGTATCAGCTGACCCTTGGGCAGCTCGTTACTGAACTAGCTGGGATCCAGACTCAACTCACCACTTTATCTTCCTCGGTGACTACTCGCGAGTCACTTCTCACTCAGCAGGTCACTGACCCAATTTACTTTGTATTGCCCTCTAGGTGACATCCAGTCGTATCAGCTGCCACTTGGGCAGCTCGTTATTGAACTAGCTGCAATCCAGACTCAACTCACCACTTTATCTTCCTCGGTGACTACTCGCGAGTCACTTCTCACTCAGCAGGTCACTGACCCAATTTACTTTGTATTGCCCTCTAGGTGACATCCAGTCGTATCAGCTGACCCTTGGGCAGCTCGTTACAGAACTAGCTGCAATCCAGACTCAACTCACCACTTTATCTTCCTCGGTGACTACTCGCGAGTCACTTCTCACTCAGCAGGTCACTGACCCAATTTACTTTGTATTGCCCTCTAGGTGACATCCAGTCGTATCAGCTGACCCTTGGGCAGCTCGTTACAGAACTAGCTGGGATCCAGACTCAACTCACCACTTTATCTTCCTCGGTGACTACTCGTGAGTTACTTCTCACTCAGCAGGTCACTGACCCAATTTACTTTGTATTGCCCTCTAGGTGACATCCAGTCGTATCAGCTGACCCTTGGGCAGCTCGTTACTGAACTAGCTGGGATCCAGACTCAACTCACCACTTTATCGTCCTCGGTGACTACTCGTGAGTTACTTCTCACTCAGCAGGTCACTGACCTCTCACTTGCTGCTGGCACAGCGGTACAGACTGCAGAGGAGGCTCTGATGGTAAGGATATTAATTTGTGTTTTTTATTTGTGTCATCTGCTCAGTAGTAAACTTTCACATGAAAATTTCCAGAAAACAAAGTTAAAGACAGTGGACACTATTGGTAATTGTCAAAGACCAGTGTTCTCACATGGTGTATCTCAACATGTGCATAAAATATCAAACCTGTCAAAATTTGAGCTCAACTGTGGTTGAAGTTGCGAGATAATAATGATAGAAAAAAACACCATTGTCACACGAAGTTGTGTGCTTCCAGATGCTCGATTTTGAGACCTCAAATTCTAAATCTGAGGTCTTAAAATCAAATTCGCATAAAATTACTTCTTTCTCAGAAACTGGGTTACTTCAGAGGGAGCCGTTTCTCACAATGTTTTATACTATCGAATAGTGTCTATTGTCCACGGCCTTTAAAACAGTGACATCATCAGTAGGGGAGCATTCAGAATAGTCAATGCAAGTGGCACTGGACACCTTTGGTAATTGTCAAAGACCAGTATTCTCACTTGGTGTATCCCAACAAATGCATAAACTAACAAACCTTTGAAAATTTGGACTCAATTGGTCATTGGAGCTGCAAAAAAAAAATGAGAGAAAAAACACCCTTGTTGCTTTAAAAAAAAATATCTTACTTCAGAGGGAGTCGTTTCTCACAATGTTTTATACTATCAACAGCTCTCCGTTCAGTTTTTATTTAAAAAAAACCTGTATAGAACAAACAAAAAAGAAGAAGAAAAATTACCCAGCTGGCCAAGATCGTAAATTTAATTCTTGATTAAACTACAAAGTCATTTGATAACTACTGATGTTGGAGACCATTGATCAAAAATATCTGGTTTTTGTGAGGCATATACTTTGTGAAGCTGATCAATACTTCAAAATTTGTGGTTGGTGGATCAAGTATAGTAACAAATATTAAAAAAATGTTTTAACATTACTAACAAACTTTAGCTGCATATATGTTGACCTTCTTTTCCAAAAACTGCTGAATGGACAAAGATAACAGTTATTGAATATTTATAATAATAATAACTTGTAGGAAGATTTTGATTTGTTTATTTAACAACATAGTATTTATTGATAACCGACAGCAGTTTATCACCATTTATAGGTATCATCAAGTATGAAACAATAAAAAAGAAACAGAAGGCACTGAAAACATTCAATAAAAATAAATAATATTTAAAGGAAGGGTACACGTTTGGTAATTGTCAAAGACCAGTCTTCTCACTTGGTGTATCCCATTATAACCAGAAAATAACAAGCCTGTGAAAATTTGAGCTCAACTGGTCATCAAAGTTGCGAGAAAATTATGAAAGAAAAAAACACCCTTGTTGGACGAATTTGTGTGCTTTCAGATTGGAATAACAGACTTCTAGCTAGAAGTCTTTTATTATTTTAGTGAGAAACTACCTCTTTCTAAAAAACTATGTTACTTCAGAGGGAGTCGTTTCTCACAATGTTTTATACTATTAACAGCTCTCCAGTGCTTGTTACCAAGTCAGTTTTTAAGTTAAAATTTGTTTTGAGTAATGACCAAACGTGTACCTTCCCTTTAAGAAAACCATAAAAAGTATAACAAAATATATATAACGGCATACACATTATGTAATTGAAAAAAATATATAAAAAAATAAGCGTGACAATTATTCCTCCCACTCATTTCCCAGACGGTCCAACAAGCTCAATCAGTTCATGACAATACAACCAGCCACACTGCAGCCCTGGTCACCAAAGCCAACGAGGTCACGACCTTAGGTCAACAGACCCAGCAAGCAGTGTCAGAGGTCATGGAGAGGGCACAGATGGCCCAGAGTGCAGGGGAGGGCGGGGCTGAAGGCACGATGTCAGCAAGGATTGAGGAGCTCCGACAGGAGTCCGATGATGTCATACAAGAAGCTATGTCAAAGGTCATGCAGGCGGCTGGCATCGAAGCTCAGGTAAGTGATGAACTAGAAAGCGACTACAGTGACTAGCCCAGGCCTGGTCTAGCCAATAGGACAAGTTTGCTTGTCACTCATTTCATTAGTAGGCTTCATACTAACCAACAATGATGTTTTTCAATTCTGAACTTCGAAGGGTTGTTGTAACAAGCTATTCGCCCGCAATCCTTAACTTATTTATTTGTTTATCAACCAATTAGGATGATGTCTTTTTCAGCAAAACTTGTCCAAACTGATTAAAAGTGGATGTTTATAAATGTTGTAGAACAACTTTGGAATGTGCTTTTTCTGTTGCAATCAGTTGACTGTCATGATGTTAAATTGCCCAGACATTCCATTGTTAACAGCAAAAACTATATTGGTAATTCCTAAAAGTTTGAAACGTTATACTGCACATGCATGTAGGCGTGGTTAAATTTTTTCAATTCTTGTTTGAGGTAAAATCTACAATTTTCTGTCCTTATTTTTTAAATGTTCAAATCAATATGAATTCCAATTTGTTGTTCTGCAGGCTACAGCCAAACAGGAAGCGGCAGCCAGTGTAATCAGTGATGTTGAAGCCACTGGAACTCTAACAGAGAGTCTAGTCAGCACCGCCAATGCGACACTCGATGAAGTCAACGCGCGTTACAATCGTGCGTTGGCAGCCAACCAATCAGCTACTGAGGCTGTCGCGTCCTCAACTGCGACATTCACCGCCGCCGAGGAAATGCTGGCGATCGTTACAAACTTCGAAAGCCAGTCTTCAGGTTGGTGATTATAATGTCATGGTCAAGTTGCCGGATACATGGTGGGGTCATAACATTCCTTTTATCTTTCTCGGGTCCCTGGGGAGTATACAGTCCCAGCTGGCTGCCAGGGCACTCCAAAAGTTTTTTCAAACACAATACGAGCATCTGGGTGAAGAGAAGCAATTATGGTGGCGTGCCTGTAATACTCAAGGACACAGTTGTTGTGACTGGGATTCAAACCCTATATGGGTATAGTATGAACTTCTTGAAAGGAAAAAAACCCTTGTCACACGATGTTGTGTGCTTTAAGATGCTTGATGTCAAGACCTCAAAATCTAATTCTGGAGACTCAAAACCAAATTCGTAGAAAAGTTACTTCTTTCTTGAAAACTACGTTACTTCAGAGGGAGCCGTTTCTCACAATCAACCTCTCCCCATTACTCGTTACCAAGTAAGGGTTTATGCTAAAAATTATTTTGAGTTTTTACCAATAGTGTCCACTGCCTCTAACAGTTTAATGAGGTTTGGCGAGGCCTGATTTTTATACCTTTTTTTTCTGCAGCGGCCCGAACTGCTGCTGATGAAGCTCTCTTGAAGCAGACGTCAATCCAGACTCTAAGTAGTGAGAGTACTACATTAGCAACAGATCTAAAGGCTCAGTTGACTCCAATCAATATCACGGCTAAGGAGGGACTCACTACGGCTAACCAAGCACTCCAGAGTGTGGAAGCTGAGGCACAGGTAAGTCCTGGCACCTTTCTTAAATCTCGGGCTCCGGCTCCAGGCTCCATTAGGTGCTCGAGCCACATGCGTAATGTTCAAAATACACGCTGCTCCAAAAATACATAGGCCTGGAGACCGGCACACAGAGCTATAAACCTTTGTCATGGTGCAGCCATCTTGAATTTTTCCCATTGATATCAATGAAACCAATCCGAGGCTGGAAGAAAAATAGTCTGGTTCCTATTTTGCAAAATGATTATTAGCATTCATTATTGTCATTCGATACAAGGAACATGACCAATATGGAGACAGCATGATAAAGGTCTATACCTGGAGACAGATCGACCCAAGCTGGGGTTCAATCATAGAGTTATTTATAAGAACTGGTGGCCATTTTCTAAGTTGACAAAACTGGCATCTCACAGCGTGTGTTTGTGCGGCCATTTTGTAAGTTGAACAAACAGCATCGCGTGAGCGTTCAATAAAAAAAACCTCAAACGTGTATTTCATATTCAATGCGCATGCAGAATGACGTGCTTGTTATCTTGCGGTCCCGTGGCGTTTGTGCACGTAGGATCACTCGTGCGCCCTCTAGTTTCTTATATATAACTCTATGGGTTAAATGCACCTGCCACAATTTATCCTTATACATTCATCTATTTACCAATAAATTCATAATAAAGAAATAGTCCACAGCTCAGAATTAGTTGTAATTTATGCTTGATTAAATTTGTTTCTGTGTGACATTTTGAAGTCCGAACCCAGAAGCATTTTATGAAGAATTGACCCAATTCACCTGACCTCATCATCAGAATATCTTGGATGCACCATACTGGTGGGCAATGTCATTTGTGCGTTATTTCACATAAGTGCACATTTTAGGCGACGTGGTGTTTTACACATAAATCCAATTGACCACCAAAATGGTGAGCGTGGCACAGTCGCCCGAGTGTCAAGGGGTTAATAGGTTTCGTTGTCCTAAACCTCGGCTTAGGATCTAGCTGTGGCTCCGGCTGATTTTGGAAACACAGTGCAAAATGTCACTGCTTTGAAATGGCTAATGGAGCCAAAGCCGAAGCCTAAGTTGTGGTTTTAAAAGGGCCCCGAGACAACTCTTCCAAATGTTAATATGTTTACTCAGCCTCAAGCCCGGTTCATACTTCCTGCGAATGCGTATGCGAATGCGATACGAATTTTTGACCTCACAAACTCGCAATGAAAAATGTGCAAAAGTGAAACTGTGTTCAACTCCTGCAAAACATTCGCTGCTAAAACAGCCATGTGACGTCAAAATTTGCAATGAATAATTTGCAAAAGTGAAACTGTGTTCAACTCCTGTGAAACATTCACTGCGAAAACAGCCATGTGACGTCAAAACTCGCTTCGCATTTTTCGCAGGAAGTTTAAATCAAGCTTTAGTCGTATTAATTTATACAATGACTCTCCTTTCCATTCATCAGAACATCCGACCAGTGAGCCAGAAGGCTCAGCAACTAGCAACTGAATCCGCCACTAAACTTCAGGACACCAGTGAAATAACAAACTCCATTCGCACAATCAACGCCACGCAGTACCAGCCGGCTAAAGCGCAGTGCGATCTTTACACACCAGACCTGGTAACCTTAGAGGGATTAGTTCTCCAAGCAAACACAGAAGCGCAGACGGCAACGGACGAGGCCCTCGCGACCGAAGCAGCGACCAGTAAACTCTTAGATGACGTCCGGAATATCCAGCAGGTGGACCTGGCAGAGTTGCCCGCGTTGATGGTTAGAATTGAGCAAGCGAGGGCGACGTTCACACAAGGGGACTTTGCGCAGTTGGTGACATCGTTGAGTCAGGCTGTCGCAGAGCAGCAAGTGTGGTTGGACAATACACAGATACAGGTGACTGAGATACAGGAACAGATTGATGCTTTAGAGAGCTTCAAAGTTTCACAGTAATGAATATTCATACCGTTTGAATATTTGAATATTCATCACTATGATGAAGAGTGCTTCAAAGTTTCACAGAAAAGATAATTCACAACATAACATAATTTGAATATTCAATTTTATGCTTTAGAGAGCTTCAAAGTTTCACAGTAATAAATATTATACATTTTGAGTATTCATCACTATGCTTTAGAGAGCTTCAAAGTTTTACATTAATAAACTTTTTTGCACCATTTACATATTTGAATATTCATCACTACTCTGAGCCCAATTTCTTAAAGCAGAAAATAATGCTTAAAAATTTCTGCTAAGCACTATTTAGTCCAGTCCAGGTTTTACATGTGAAATGGTGTTTTTACAGGAAACCTATTTCTGCTAACCAAACTTTGTTTTGTGCCTAGCTGCTTTTTGTGCCTAGGCAGCTCCCCCTGAAATTTGGACCTGGTCATTGTGCAAATCTGTGAATTACAACTTTAAACAAAAATGAAGTGGAAGAAAGCAACACCATCTAACTGTATGTTAATATATTAGTGGTGCTGAATTTTCGTTTTTGAGTAGAAAGTGAATTTAGAAATTTCAAATTTCTTGCCATGGTCATATTCAGTACATTTTTTGCATTTTAAATAAAGGTCTGGAATTTAATGGTGCTCTTTTTAAATAATGTTACTACTGAGCAGCTTTTTGTAATTGTTTCGAATGTGAAATAATCATGCTTGTGAAATCTCCACTCTAAAAGGGGATATTCTCTCTTTTTTTTTATTGATCAGACCAAGTTTTTATTTGGCTCTTTTGAAAGTCAATCTCTTTCGGAGTGAAATTGGAACAAACTTCACTCTAAATCGAGTTGAAGACTGGTCTTTAACAATTACCAAACGTGTACCTTCCCTTTAAGCCTATAGTGGGAAAACTAACAATTTCTTTTTCTGTGTCCCGTTTTTAAGATATTTAAAAAAATCTTGAGCAGTTATGTCCATTGCAGGAAGAATAATCCCTAATAGGAATACACAATCTGAGAAGCATTACTGACAGTAACGCTTCTCAGATTCAAATCTTAGGCATACAAACTGATCTCTTTTTACAATAACCACCTTACTTTGAATTGAAATGTTTCTCAAAACGCTGTTAGGCTTCTAACCAAAAGTTTTTATTGCCATTCATTTCAAGAGTGATTCCAAAACATAAAATCTTCCCTGTAAAGGCAGTGGACACTATTGGTAATTAGTCCAAATAATTATCAGCAAAAAACCTTGCTTGGTAGCAAGTAATGGGGAGCGGTTGCTAGTATAAAACATTGTGAGAAACGGCTCCCTCTGAGGTGACGTAGTTTATGAGAAAAAAAGTAATTGTCCACGAATTTGATTTCGAGACCGCAAGTTTAGAACTCGAGGTCTCGAAATCAAGCATCTGAGAGCACACAACTTCGTGTGACAATGGTGTTTTTTTCGTTCATAGTTATCTTGCAACTCTGCCGACCAATCAAACTCAAATTTTCACAGGTTTGTTATCTTATGCATATGTTAAGATACACCAAGTGAGAAGACTGGTCTTTGACATTTACCAATAGTGTCTAGTGTCTTTAAGATAAGTTGTCATTAATCATTATAATATTTTCTTATAAAGGTAACACATATCTCAGTAGCTACATGTCATCAAGGTGCTTTCTAATTTATCTCTGTTAATTGGGTGTACTTGGACCTCTCCTTTAACTTTATCAACTCCGTCGGAGCATACAACCCCAAGCTCTTTGTAAGGGGTCAGTCCCAACACAATACTGTATTGGTCCTTACAGGTCCCCATCACCTGGCAGCCTGGGTTACAAGATGCATTCATAAATACCTGAGACAGTTTCGCTATTCCTATTGGTGGAGAGCGCGTCACGTGGGTGTGTATAAACCTTTGTTTATGACCGGTAAAAAGTGTTAATTCATGGGCGTGACACGCAACCTTGCACCTGTTCTTATAAGACAGTTTCTTCATTCCTATTGGTCGAGAGCAACGGCTGAAACAGTTGTGCCACATCACGCGATACGCACGATGTGCGGCGGAGGGCTTTACCATTTCATAGCTGGAGGGGTGTTGTGTTGAAAGAAATCATTTTAAAAATTATAATTTTTGCATTTATTTTACTTTTTTACCAAAAAGTGATGATGTTTTTGACCGAAAAAGATATTTATGAATGGGAGTCAAAGTGTTGAATCGGTTATCAACTAGTGGTTTGAACTCGCCGAGGCCTGGTTCGATGCGATTAACCACTAGATGAAAACCTCTTCACCACACATTGATTCCCTTAACTATGGTTGCTCAACTTCAATTTTAACACTTCCAGATGTAACTGTAGAACTTCTTTACTGACTTGGGAAGTATTGACATTTTTTAATAATTTGACTTGGGATGTAACCTTTATCTTTCAGAAACAAAAATAGATCAATCAGTAATCAATGGTAAAAAATTCACAAAGGGGAGTCCATCAATTTTATCAAATTGTGACACATTTTTTAGGATCTAAAAAGATTCAGTCATCAGACACTTTGCTTTGCAATTAAGATTGATAAACAACAAAAGTCTAATCTTGTTACTTTGTGAAATTGAGTTCTAGACTTCCTGCATGTGTAATTTTGATTGTTTAAAAATAGGAAAAAATTGTTTGCAAATGTTTCATTTTTTAATGATGTTATATGAGGCCTTAAATCAAAACCTTTCGTAGGCGTTAAAAGTGTACAATTTATCACAATGACTTGTAGTATATTTAGCCTTCCTGGTTATGCCTTGGAATGTACCATAAGAAATCACATAATTATATTACACTGTATACATATTCCCTTAAATATTTATGACATGGTGTGGGGGAGTTTTTGTGCGGAAAAGTAGTGGTTTTATTTTACTCTTTTTTTAAAGTTGAGTCTTGTTATTTTTTAAAAGAGGAGACTTATTACTTTTTAACAGGGGAGGCTTGATATTTTTGACAGAGGAGGCTTGTTATTTCTAAAAAGAGTGGGCTTGTTATTTTTTAACAGAGGAGGCATGCTATTTTGTAACAGAGGAGGCTTGCTATTTTTTAACAGGGGAGACATGTTATTTTTGACAGGATATGTGTGTTAATATTTTAAAGAAACAGCTTTAGAAAATGTGTCCAGTCTCTGTTGTTATCTCTCATTACACAGTATTTATCAAGGATTGTATGTTTTTCCTGTGTGTGAACAGGAAGCAGATGTTGTTGTGTCACTAGAGGTTTGCTTTTTTTCTCATCTATTCTGCACACACACTATGATTAGTGTGTGAACATTCAAACACGATGTACAAATATTTAAGTGTGTTATTTCAAATAAAAGCGAATAAAATATATATTTGTGTAGAGTTTCTTTTTCTTATAAATATATACCACTTTAGTAAGATGGGTCTGTCCTTATGGGGGTCATTGTGTGACATAATTTTATAAAAATGGGCAGTAATTTCTTTTGTTCAAGCCCGTTTCCTAAGCCCGTTTCTCGCAAGAAAAATTTCCCTGTACTGTATTTTTCGTAGTAACCTTGTGTACTTGTCAAGTTTTGCCTTTGAAAAAAAGGCTTATCAAATTTTGCCTGAAAAAAATGTTGGCCTATATGACCTTGTGTACTTGTGAAAAAGGCTAATGGGCCTTGTGTAGGCCCTACTTGTCAAATTTGGGTACAAAATTGAAGAATAAAAAACGAATTGGGATCACAAATTGAATAAACGACAGTGGGTAAGTCCATAGTAGTTTTAAGTTGGTCGAAAATTGACATGCTCACAAGGGGTAAGTCCAGCATTTTAAAAGAAAGTAGGCCTAACAGATTTCAAACACCGAACTTCTTTAGTCAAAACACATTGAACGTTTGTTCTAAAACGCTGAAAGTGTAAACAAAGAAATGATTTCTGTGTTAACACAAAAACTTTCACTTAGATTTGAACCTCGTCTTTGTTTCTAATAGGACTAATATGATGCATACCAACGCATAACTCCCCAAATAAGTGTGAAGGGCACCGTAGCCTATTTGGCTAAGGGTCAGCTTGCAGTGGTACTGACCCCGGTTCGAACCCCGTGTCTAAAAAGTATTTTCTTTATGTTTTTTAAGTCTTTGCTGTTACGCAATACATCATATAAGAAGAATACAAAATCATCTCCAATCACCAACGGGCACTGTGGCGACACGGTGCACTGGATAGTTCAATTGCGTGCTATCCAGAGCTGGTACACCGGTTCGAATCCCGCCCGTACCAAGAGGGACATGACTTTTACTGCTTGCACCAGTAATGGATTGGGGTCCGTCATGTCTATCCCCAAATTAGGTGTGGATGAAGATATTCCGTGTGGGAGAGTAAAGGAGGGACCGGGACTGCAAGTCCCTTAAGGGTTCTAATGGGTGATCACCACGCTGGTTTCGGCCAGACTTTGAGTCCCCTGAAAGCCTGGTCGTCACTCTGACTAACTCTTTGCACAAATTTACTTGAACTTTATTTAACTTAACACCTATATACCAACAATATTTATAACCAATTTGAGCCACAAACTGAACACAAAATTTGACGAATAGGCCTAAACTTGACAAGTAGACTTTTTCAAGCAGAAATTGACAAATTCACAAGGCTACAGGGTTGTAGACTTTTTCAAGCAAAAATTGACAAATTCGCAAGGCCTTGTAGACCTTTTCAAGCAAATATTTACAAGTAGACTTTTTCAAGCAGAAATTGACAAATTCACAAGGCTACAGCGTTGTAGACTTTTTCAAGCAAAAATTGACAAGTTCTACAATAGCTTTGTAGATTGTTTTCAAGCAAACTTTGACAAGTTCACAAGCCTTGTAGACTTTTTCAAGCAGAAATTGACAAATTCACAAGTAGACTTTTTCAAGCAAAATTTGACAAGTTCAAAGCATTGTAGACTTTTTCAAGCAAAAAATTACAAATTCACAGGCTATAGCCTTGTAGATTTTTTCGAGCAAACTTTGACAAGTATAGTTTTTCAAGCACAAATTGACAAATGACTTATTCAAGCAAAAATTTACAAATTCACAAGGCCTTGTAGACTTTTTCAAGCAAACGTTCACAAATCTTTCCTTGTAGATTTTTTTCAAGAAAGCAAAAATTTACAAATTCACAAGGCTATAGCCTTGTAGATATTTCAAGCAAAAATTGACAAGTAGACTTTTTCCAGCAGAAATTGACAAATTCACGAGGCCTTCTAGACTTTTTCAAGCAAAAATTGACGAGTATACTTTTTCCAGCAGAAATTAACAACTTTACAAGGCTAAGCCTTATAGACTTTTTCAAGCAGAAATTGACAAATTCACAAGGCTATATAGCCTTGTAGACTTTTTCAAGCAAAATTGAAAAATTCACAAGGCCTTGTAGACTTTTTCAAGCAAAAACTTACAAATTCACAAGGCTATATAGCCTTGTAGACTTTTTCAAGCATAAATTGAAAAATTCAAAAGGCCTTGTAGACTTTTTCAAGCAAAAATTTACAAATTCACAAAGCCTTGTAGAGTTTTTCAAGCAAAAATTAAAAAATTACACAAGGCTATAGCCTTGTAAATTTTTGCTTGAAAAAGTCTACTTGTAAATATTTGCTTGAAAAGGCTTTTTCAAGAAGAATTTGACAAGTTCACAAGAGCCTTGTAGACTTTTTCAAGCAAAATTTGACAAAATCACAAGGCTATAGCCTTGCAGACTTTTTCAAGCAAAATTTGACAAAATCACAAGACTATAGCTTTGTAGACTTTTTCAAGCAAAATTTGACTAAATCACATTTGTAGACTTTTTCAAGCAAAATTTGACAAAATCTTGTAGACTTTTTAAAGTAAAATTTGACATAATTACAAGGCTATATACCTTGTAGACTTTTTCAAGCAAACTTTGACAAAATCACAAGGCTATAGCCTTGTAGACTTTTTCAAGCAAAATTTGACAAAATCACAAGGTTATACAAAATTTGACATAATCACAAGACTATAGCCTTGCAGACTTTTTCAAGCAAAAATTGAAAAATTCACAAGACTAATAAAGCCTTATAGACTTTTTCAAGCATAAATTGAAAAATTCAAAAGGCCTTGTAGACTTTTTCAAGCAAATATATACAAATTCACAAGGCTATAGCCTTGTAGACTTTTTCAAGCAAAATTTGACATAATCACAATACTATAGCCATGCAGACTTTTTCAAGCCAAATTTGACATAACCACAAGCCTTGTAGACTTTTTCAAGCAAAATTTGACAAAATCACAAGGCTATAGTCTTGTAGACTTTTTCGAGCAAAATTTGACATAATCACAAGGCTATATACCTTGTAGACTTTTTCAAGCAAAATTTGACAAAATCACAAGGCTATATACCTTGTAGACTTTTTCAAGCAAAATTTGACAAAATCACAAGGCTATAGCCTTGTAGACTTTTTCAAGCAAAATTTGACATAATCACAAGTCTTGTAGACTTTTTCAAGCAAAATTTGACATAATCACAAGGCTATAGTCTTGTAGACTTTTTCAAGTAAAATTGGACAAAACCACAAGGCTATAGCCTTGCAGACTTTTTCAAGCAAAATTTGACATAATCACAAGGCTATATACCTTGTACACTTTTTCAAGCAAAATTTGACAAAAACACAAGGCTATAGCCTTGCAGACTTTTTCAAGCAAAATTTGACAAAATCACAAGGCTATAGTCTTGTAGACTTTTTCGAGCAAAATTTGACAAAATCACAAGGCTATAGCCTTGCAGACTTTTTCAAGCAAAATTTGACAAAATCACAAGGCTATAGCCTTGTAGACTTTTTCAAGCAAAATTTGACATAATCACAAGGCTATATACCTTGTAGACTTTTTCAAGCAAAATTTGACAAAATCACAAGGCTATAGCCTTGTAGACTTTTTCAAGCAAAATTTGACATAATCACAAGTCTTGTAGACTTTTTCAAGCAAAATTTGACATAATCACAAGGCTATAGTCTTGTAGACTTTTTCAAGTAAAATTGGACAAAACCACAAGGCTATATATAGCCTTGTAGACTTTTTCAAGCAAAATTTGACAAAATCACAAGGCTATAGTCTTGTAGACTTTTTCGAGCAAAATTTGACAAAATCACAAGGCTATAGTCTTGTAGACTTTTTCAAGCAAAATTTGACAAAATCACAAGGCTATAGCCTTGTAGACTTTTTCAAGCAAACTTTGACATAATCACAAGGCTATATACCTTGTAGACTTTTTCAAGCAAAATTTGACAAAATCACAAGGCTATAGCCTTGTAGACTTTTTCAAGCAAAATTTGACATAATCACAAGGCTATAGTCCTGTAGACTTTTTCAAGTAAAATTGGACAAAACCACAAGGCTATAGCCTTGCAGACTTTTTCAAGCAGAATTTGACAAAATCACAAGGCTATAGTCTTGTAGACTTTTTCAAGTAAAATTGGACAAAACCACAAGGCTATAGCCTTGTAGACTTTTTCGAGCAAAATTTGACAAAATCACAAGGCTATAGTCTTGTAGACTTTTTCGAGCAAAATTTGACAAAATCACAAGGCTATAGTCTTGTAGACTTTTTCAAGCAAAATTTGACAAAATCACAAGGCTATAGCCTTGTAGACTTTTTCAAGCAAACTTTGACATAATCACAAGGCTATATACCTTGTAGACTTTTTCAAGCAAAATTTGACAAAATCACAAGGCTATAGCCTTGTAGACTTTTTCAAGCAAAATTTGACATAATCACAAGTCTTGTAGACTTTTTCAAGCAAAATTTGACATAATCACAAGGCTATAGTCCTGTAGACTTTTTCAAGTAAAATTGGACAAAACCACAAGGCTATAGCCTTGCAGACTTTTTCAAGCAGAATTTGACAAAATCACAAGGCTATAGTCTTGTAGACTTTTTCAAGTAAAATTGGACAAAACCACAAGGCTATAGCCTTGTAGACTTTTTCAAGCAAAATTTGACAAAATCACAAGGCTATAGTCTTGTAGACTTTTTCGAGCAAAATTTGACAAAATCACAAGGCTATAGCCTTGCAGACTTTTTCAAGCAAAATTTGACAAAATCACAAGGCTATAGTCTTGTAGACTTTTTCAAGCAAAATTTGACAAAATCACAAGGCTATAGCCTTGCAGACTTTTTCAAGCAAAATTTGACAAAATCACAAGGCTATAGCCTTGTAGACTTTTTCAAGCAAAATTTGACATAATCACAAGGCTATATACCTTGTAGACTTTTTCAAGCAAAATTTGACAAAATCACAAGGCTATAGTCTTGTAGACTTTTTCGAGCAAAATTTGACAAAATCACAAGGCTATTGATTGTAGACTTTTTCAAGCAAAATTTGACAAAATCACAAGGCTATAGCCTTGTAGACTTTTTCAAGCAAACTTTGA
Source organism: Asterias amurensis (assembly GCF_032118995.1). Lineage (NCBI taxonomy): Eukaryota > Metazoa > Echinodermata > Asteroidea > Forcipulatida > Asteriidae > Asterias > Asterias amurensis. Next base: position 12,863,973 of record NC_092662.1, read on the forward strand.
CATAATCACAAGGCTATATACCTTGTAGACTTTTTCAAGCAAAATTTGACAAAATCACAAGGCTATAGCCTTGTAGACTTTTTCAAGCAAAATTTGACATAATCACAAGTCTTGTAGACTTTTTCAAGCAAAATTTGACATAATCACAAGGCTATAGTCCTGTAGACTTTTTCAAGTAAAATTGGACAAAACCACAAGGCTATAGCCTTGCAGACTTTTTCAAGCAGAATTTGACAAAATCACAAGGCTATAGTCTTGTAGACTTTTTCAAGTAAAATTGGACAAAACCACAATGCTATAGCCTTGTAGACTTTTTCAAGCAAAATTTGACAAAATCACAAGGCTATAGTCTTGTAGACTTTTTCGAGCAAAATTTGACAAAATCACAAGGCTATAGTCTTGTAGACTTTTTCAAGCAAAATTTGACAAAATCACAAGTCTTGTAGACTTTTTCAAGCAAATTTTGACAAAATCACAAGGCTATAGTCCTGTAGACTTTTTCAAGTAAAATTGGACAAAACCACAAGGCTATATACCTTGTAGACTTTTTCAAGTAAAATTTGACAAAATCACAAGGCTATAGCCTTGTAGACTTTTTCAAGCAAAATTTGACATAATCACAAGTCTTGTAGACTTTTTCAAGCAAAATTTGACATAATCACAAGGCTATAGTCCTGTAGACTTTTTCAAGTAAAATTGGACAAAACCACAAGGCTATAGCCTTGCAGACTTTTTCAAGCAGAATTTGACAAAATCACAAGGCTATAGTCTTGTAGACTTTTTCAAGTAAAATTGGACAAAACCACAAGGCTATAGCCTTGTAGACTTTTTCAAGCAAAATTTGACAAAATCACAAGGCTATAGTCTTGTAGACTTTTTCGAGCAAAATTTGACAAAATCACAAGGCTATAGTCTTGTAGACTTTTTCAAGCAAAATTTGACAAAATCACAAGGCTATAGCCTTGTAGACTTTTTCAAGCAAACTTTGACATAATCACAAGTCTTGTAGACTTTTTCAAGCAAAATTTGACATAATCACAAGGCTATAGTCCTGTAGACTTTTTCAAGTAAAATTGGACAAAACCACAAGGCTATAGCCTTGCAGACTTTTTCAAGCAGAATTTGACAAAATCACAAGGCTATAGCCTTGTAGACTTTTTCAAGCAAAATTTGACATAATCACAAGTCTTGTAGACTTTTTCAAGCAAAATTTGACATAATCACAAGGCTATAGTCCTGTAGACTTTTTCAAGTAAAATTGGACAAAACCACAAGGCTATAGCCTTGCAGACTTTTTCAAGCAGAATTTGACAAAATCACAAGGCTATAGTCTTGTAGACTTTTTCAAGTAAAATTGGACAAAACCACAAGGCTATAGCCTTGTAGACTTTTTCAAGCAAAATTTGACAAAATCACAAGGCTATAGTCTTGTAGACTTTTTCGAGCAAAATTTGACAAAATCACAAGGCTATAGTCTTGTAGACTTTTTCAAGCAAAATTTGACAAAATCACAAGGCTATAGCCTTGTAGACTTTTTCAAGCAAACTTTGACATAATCACAAGTCTTGTAGACTTTTTCAAGCAAAATTTGACATAATCACAAGGCTATAGTCCTGTAGACTTTTTCAAGTAAAATTGGACAAAACCACAAGGCTATAGTCTTGCAGACTTTTTCAAGCAGAATTTGACAAAATCACAAGGCTATAGCCTTGTAGACTTTTTCAAGCAAAATTTGACATAATCACAAGGCTATAGTCTTGTAGACTTTTTCAAGCAAAATTTGACAAAAACACAAGGCTATAGCCTTGCAGACTTTTTCAAGCAAAATTTGACAAAATCACAAGGCTATAGCCTTGTAGATTTTTTCGAGCAAAATTTGACAAAATCACAAGGCTATAGTCTTGTAGACTTTTTCAAGCAAAATTTGACAAAATCACAAGGCTATAGCCTTGCAGACTTTTCAAGCAAAATTTGACAAAATCACAAGGCTATATATAGCCTTGTAGACTTTTTCAAGCAAAATTTGACATAATCACAAGTCTTGCAGACTTTTTCAAGCAGAATTTGACAAAATCACAAGGCTATGTACCTTGTAGACTTTTTCAAGCAAACTTTGACAAAACCACAAGGCTATAGCCTTGCAGACTTTTTCAAGCAAAATTTGACAAAATCACAAGGCTATAGTCTTGTAGACTTTTTCAAGCAAAATTTGACATAATCACAAGCCTTGTAGACTTTTCAAGTCTTGTAGACTTTTTCAAGCAAAATTTGACATAATCACAAGGCTATAGTCTTGTAGACTTTTTCAAGTAAAATTGGACAAAACCACAAGGCCTTGTAGACTTTTTCAAGCAAAATTTGACATAATCACAAGACTATATAGCCTTGTTGACCTTTTCAAACAAAATTTGACAAAATCACAAGGCTTATAGTCTTGTAGACTTTTTCGAGCAAAATTTGACAAAATCACAAGGCTACAGTCTTGTAAACTTTTTCAAGCAAAATTTGACAAAATCACAAGGCTATATATAGTCTTGTAGACTTTTTCAAGCAAAATTTGACATAATCACAAGGTTATACAAAATTTGACATAATCACAAGCCTTGCAGACTTTTTCAAGCAAAATTTGACAAAATCACAAGACTATAGCCTTGTACATTTTTTCGAGCAAAAATTGACAAATTCACAAGGTTTGTAGATTTTTTCGAGCAAAAATTGACATGTAGACTTTTTCCAGCAGAAAATGACAAATTCACAAGACTTTTTCAAGCAAAAATTTTAAAAATTCACGAGGCTATAGCCCTGTAGATTTTTTCAAGCAAAAATTCACAAGTAGACTTTTTCCAGCAGAAATTGACAATTTCACAAGGATTGTAAAAATGTTCAAGCAAAAATTGAAAAATATACAAGGGGTATATTTTTTCAAGCAAAAATTGACATAATCACAAGGCTATAGTCTTGTAGACTTTTTCAAGCAAAATTTGACAAAATCACAAGTCTTGCAGACTTTTTCAAGCAGAATTTGACAAAATCACAAGGCTATAGCCTTGTAGACTTTTTCAAGCAAAATTTGACATAATCACAAGGCTATGTACCTTGTAGACTTTTTCAAGCAAAATTTGACAAAACCACAAGGCTATATACCTTGTAGACTTTTTCAAGCAAAATTTGACAAAATCAAAAGGCCTTGTGAATTTTTTAATTTTTGCTTGAAAAACTCTACAAGGCCTTGTGAATTTGTTAATTTTTGCTTGAAAAGGTCTACAACGCTGTAGCCTTGTGAATTTGTCAATTTCTGCTTGAAAAAGTCTACTTGTAAATATTTGCTTGAAAAGGCTTTTTCAAGAAGAATTTGACAAGTCCACAAGAGCCTTGTAGACTTTTTAATGCAAAATTTGACAAAATCACAAGGCTATAGTCTTGTAGACTTATTCAAGCAAAATTTGACATAATCACAAGCCTTGTAGGCTTTTTCAAGCAAAGTTTGACAAAATCACAAGGCTATAGTCTTGTAGACTTTTTCAAGCAAAATTTGACATAATCACAAGGCTATAGTCTTGTAGACTTTTTCAAGTAAAATTGGACAAAACCACAAGGCCTTGTTGACCTTTTCAAACAAAATTTGACAAAATCACAAGGCTTAAAGTCTTGTAGACTTTTTCGAGCAAAATTTGACAAAATCACAAGGCTACAGTCTTGTAAACTTTTTCAAGCAAAATTTGACAAAATCACAAGGCTATAGTCTTGTAGACTTTTTCAAGCAAAATTTGACATAATCACAAGGTTATACAAAATTTGACATAATCACAAGCCTTGCAGACGTTTTCAAGCAAAATTTGACAAAATCACAAGACTATAGCCTTGTACATTTTTTCGAGCAAAAATTGACAAATTCACAAGGTTTGTAGATTTTTTCGAGCAAAAATTGACAAGTAGACTTTTTCCAGCAGAAAATGACAAATTCACAAGACTTTTTCAAGCAAAAATTTTAAAATTCACGAGGCTATAGCCTTGTAGATTTTTTCAAGCAAAAATTCACAAGTAGACTTTTTCCAGCAGAAATTGACAATTTCACAAGGCTTGTAAAAATGTTCAAGCAAAAATTGAAAAATTCACAAGGGGTATATTTTTTCAAGCAAAAATTGAAAAATTCACAAGGGTAAATCCTTATAGACTTTTTCAAGCATAAATGTACAAATTTACAAGGCTATAGACTTTTTCAAGCAACAAATTACAAACTCACAAGGCTATAGTCTTGTAGACTTTTTCAAGCAAAATTTGACAAAATCACAAGGCTATGTAGACTTTTTCAAGCAAAATTTGACTAAATCACAAGGCTATAGCCTTGCAGACTTTTTCAAGCAAAATCTTGTAGACTTTTTAAAGTAAAATTTGACATAATCACAAGGCTATATACCTTGTAGACTTTTTCAAGCAAAATTTGACAAAATCACAAGGCTATATATATAGCCTTGTAGACTTTTCAAGCAAAATATTCACAAATTCACAAGGCTATAGCCTCGTAGATTTTTTCGAGCAAACTTTGACAAGTATAGTTTTTCAAGTACAAATTGACAAGTAGACTTTTTCAAGCAAAAATTCACAAGGCTATGGCCTTGTAGACCTTTTCAAGCAAGCCAAAATTAACTAATTCACAAGGCTATAGCCGAGCAAAAATTGACAAGTAGACTTTTTCAAGAAGAAATTGACAAATTCACAAGGCCTTGTAGAATTTTTCAAGCACAAATTGACAAGTAGACTTTTTCTTGCATAAATTGACAAATTCACTAGGCCTTGTAACTTCTTCAAGCAAAAATTGACAAATTCACAGGGCTAATGCATTCGTTGACTTTTTCATGCAAATAATTCACAAGATTTTTTCGAGCAAAGTTCACAAGGCCTTGTGAATTTGTAAATTTTTGCTTGCAAAAGACTACAAGGCCTTGTGAATTTGTTAAAATATGCTTGAAAGTCTACAAGACTAGCCTTGCGAGCTTGTCAAAGTTTGCTCGAAAAAAATCTACAAGGCTATTGTAGAACTTGAAATAGTCTACAAAGCCTTGTGAATTTTTGCTTGAAAAAGTCTACATAAATAGCCTTGTGAATTTGTAAATTTCTGCTTGAAAAAGTCTACAAGTCTATAGCCTTGTGAATTTGTAAACTTCTGCTCGAAAAAGTCTACAAGGCCAGGTGAACTTGTCAAAGTCTGTCAAAGTTTGCTTGAAAAAATCTACAAGGCCTTGTGAACTTACAAATTTTGCTCGAAAAAATCTACAAGGCCTATGTATAGGCCCATTTGTCAATTTTTTTTTCAGTTTGTGGCTAAAATTGGTTATAAATATTGTTGGTATACAGTTGTTTTAAGTTAAATAACGTTAAAGTAAATTTGTGCAAAGAGTTAGTCAGAGTGACGACCAGGCATTCAGGGGACTCAAAGTCTGGCCGAAACCAGCGTGGTGATCACCCATTAGAACCCTTAAGGGACTTGCCAGTCCCGGTCCCTCCTTTACTCTCCCACACGGAATATCTTCATCCACACCTAATTTGGGGATAGACATGACGGACCCCAATCCATTACTGGTGCAAGCAGTAAAAGTCATGTCCCTCTTGGTACGGGCGGGATTCGAACCGGTGTACCAGCTCTGGATAGCACGCAATTGAACTATCCAGTGCACCGTGTCGCCACAGTGCCCGTTGGTGATTGGAGATGATTTTTATACTACTTAAATAATTCATTCACTCACTGCGTCCAAGCAAAAAAGAAAAATACACACGCGGGAATTGAACCCGGGTCCCGTAGCTCCCAGTCCAATTCGTTCTTGGACTAGCTACGGCGCCAGTTAAATAAGTATATAAAAAAAATACATAAACAATAATATTAATAATACAACACAAAATTAAACACTCCAAAATAGACGGAATTTGAGGTCGTTGTGTGTGATTGGCGGAAACAGTGTTTGAGTCCTCCAAAAACTGCCTAAATAATCTCGAGAAAACGATTAAAAAGTAGGACTGCTCTCTGCTCTTAAGCATTTCGGTTATATATCACCAGCAGCAGGCGTGGTGTCTCAAGATCACTGGTCTTGGGGAAGTGGGTTCCAGGGTAAATGTTTATATTACAACTACTATACGCTGATAAAAGTGAGTAGAATTCAGAGATTTGGGTTAATGGGAATTTCTTGGGAATTTCTTGTTGTGTAGAAATGAACAATCACATGAGGTAAGTCCAGCGTTTATCGAATTTTGGGGAACAATCATGAGGACAAAGTGTCCTTGTAAAATTTGGGTCAAAAGAAGAAAAAAACCACAAGGGGTAAGTCCAACTATGCAATTGTGGGTATAAAATTGAAAAAACGAGAAGGGGCAAGTCCAACCGTTTTAAAAAATTTGAATCAAAAATTGAAGAAAAAAAAACCCGACCAGGGGTAGTAGGTCCAGCCCTTTTATTAAGTTGGGAGGAAAAAAAATGACAAGGGATAGGCCCATTAGTTCAGCTGTTTTATCAAATTTGGGTCAAAATTTAAAAAAACGACAAGGGGAAGGAAGTCCAGACCTTTTATCAATATTTGGGTCGAAAATTGAAAATTTGACAAGGGGTAGTAAGTCCAGCCGTTTAATAAAACCGAGTTCGAGTCGAGCCGAGTGTACACAAAACAAAATTAAGAGGGAAATAATGCCTTTTTGTACCCACCCCCCCAGTCACAGTCAGAAAGTGTTCATATCGCCCAAATAAGCCATAATGAGGTATGGTAGACACACCCGAACCAAGTAGTGCACTAATAGTGTCTGCCATATCTAAAAAGGCTTATGTGCACAGACCAAGAAAGGAACAACAGTCATAAGTCTGTATGACCAGCCATCATCTTTATTACCAAATTTGTCTTTAATTTGCACAATATAGTTTTTCGTATCGACTTCACATCATCACTTTAAAGGCACTATAAACACAGTCATAAATATTAAAAGACCGGTTTCCTCACTTGGTGTATCCCACCATACATGTATGCCATAAAATAACAAATCTGTGAAAATTTGGGGTCATGTTGGTCATCCAAGTTCAAGAAAATTATGAAAGAAGAAAAAAACACCCTTGTTGCACAATTGTGTGCTTTTAGATGCCAATAAAAGGCTAGAGTCCTGAAGTCTTTTAATATTTGAGTGAGAAAATACATCAAAAGAGTTGTGAACTAATTCTCACAATGTTTGATTAAATTATACTATCAGCAGGTCTTCATTGCTCATTACCAAGTAAGTTTTTATGCCAACAATTGTTTTGAGTATTTACCAATAGTGTCCAGTGTCTTTAATTTGCACAATGTAAATTTTTCTAAAAGGGAAGGTACACTATTGGTAGTTGTCAAAGACCAGTGTTCTCACTTGGTGTATCTCAACATATGCATAAAATAACAAACCTGTGAAAATTTGATCTCATTTGGTCATCGTAGTTTGGAGAAAATGATGACAGAAAAAACACCCTTGTTGGACGAATCTGTGTGCTTTCAGATAGGAATAAAAGACTTCTAGCTAGATGTTTTTTTATTATTTTAGTGAGAAATTACCTCTTTCTCAAAACTACATTACTTCAGAGGGAGTCGTTTCCCACAATGTTTTATACTATCAACAGCTCTCCAATGCTAGTTACCAAGTCAGTTTTTAAGTTATTATTTGTTTTGAGTAATTACCAAACGTGTACATTCCCTTTAACCACTTCACATCAATACTTTAAAACTATTTTTAACCGTTACCGTACCTCTGCACTGTATTATTTTTTTTTTTTAGATCTCTTTGAGCTTTTGGAGCAATCATTTCCCTTACAAATATCATTGTTGCAATGAAATCCAGGCTTAAAGTCACCTGGAAATAGAATTTTTTTTTTCTTTCAAACATAAGAGTATATGCTTACGAACAATAAAACATTTTTTTTAGTAATTGTTTGTCACGATTTATATGTTTAAAAAATATATAAAGTTGTTTGGGGGGCTGACTCCGCCTACCCCTTTTGTGACGTCATTCAAGGCAGATCTTGCCTGCAATGCGTATAGTAAACACAAGTGCAAAGTACATGAACGTCCAAGTCGTGAGTATGTACATTTCAAAAAGTGTTTTTCTGCATTCAGCAGCAATACACCTGGTCGGCATTGCCGGGAAAAAAACAAAATTTTTTTTTTTTGAAACGTACAAACTCACGATTTGGTCCGTACATGTACTTTGCAATTGTGTTTACTATACGCATTACAGGCAAAGTCTGCCTCGATTGACGTCACGAACAGCGCCCTCTCGGGTCGGGGTCTACTCTTAAATTTGTAAATAACATAAGAACTGATTTTTTAAATCCTTAGTTATATGTTTATTCACATTCAACTCATCAAAACACATATATTAGTGACAAAAGCTTTTTTTTGGAAAAATACCACTTCCAGGTGACTTTAACAGATCTGAGTATAAATTCTAATACCAATGCACAGGTGAAATGAAGCAAAGCCTGGTAGGTGCATGCTTGGATGCACATTACACAACTTAAATGTAAAGCTGTCCAGCCAAAGGCCAAAAAAAAAACAGGTTGCTCAAAAGTTGTCAAAAGTTTTGTGTAATGTATGTCGTTCCGCATGAGGTGATTGAAGTACATAAGTGTTACACAAACAAAATCTATTCTTGTAAATTATTACACAAGTCTGATCATAATAGAATTGCGTACTTCATTCCTTGTTAAATAATGCCTTCTCTTTGTGCAGGTGAAATGAAGCAAAGCCTGGTAGGTGCATGCTTGGATGCACACTACACAATTTAAATGTATTAAAGCTGTCGAGCCAAAGGCAAATTAGACAGGTTGCACATAGGTTGTTTAGTGCATTAGTCCCCCCCCCCCCCCCCCCCAATTTGGAAAAGTGTTGTGCTAGAGATCACCTGGTCATCAAAGTTGCAAAGATACAACGAAGAAGAAAAAAACACCATTGTTGCACAATTGTGTGTTTTCAAATGCCTAATAAAAGGCTTCAGGCCTGAAGTCTTTTAATATTTGAGTGAGAAATTACGTCTTTCTCCAAAACTATGCTACCTCAAAGGGAGCTGTTGCTCACAATTTGGAAAAGTATTGTGCAATGTTTCTGTATTTCGTTCCGCATGAGGTTGAAGTACACAATTGTTACACAAACAAAATCTATTCTGGAAAATATTACACAAGTCTGAACATAATACAATTGCAAACTTCATTGCTTGCTAAATAATGCCATGTGTTAACTCTGTCTCACCCCAAAAATAGTGCTTAAAACAGCAGCAAATTTACATTTTACTTCACCGCTGGCAAATTATTTAAATATTTACATCACAACACATAGTTACATTTTTTAAATTGTTATAATTACAAATCCTCAAATTTTGTTTAGTACTGTCATAGTGTTTCATAATTTTATAATAAGTTTATACAATGAATACTTTCCTCCAATTCAAAGTCAATAATAGAAATCAAGTGCCCAAAAAATTAACACAGGGCTTTTGGTTTGTGGAACAAGGACAAAATTTCATGATTTCATACCGAAAATTACATGTCACATTAAATATGTTAAAGACACTGGACACCATTGGTAATTGTCAAAGACCAGTCTTCTCACTTGGTGTATCTCAACATTTGCATAAAATAAACCTGTGAAAATTTGAGCTAAATTGGTCGTTGAAGTTGCGAGATAATAATGAAAGAAAAAAACACCCTTGTCACACGAAGTTGTGTGCTTTCTGATGCTTGATTTTGAGACCTCAAATTCTAAACTTGAGGTCTCAAAATCAAATTGGTGGAAAACTACTTCTTTCTCGAAAACTACGTCACTTCAGAGGGAGCTGTTTCTCACAATGTTTTATACTATCAACCTCTCCCCATTACTCGTTACAAAGTAAGTTTTTACGCTAATAATTATTTTGAGTAATTACCACTAGTGTCCACTGCCTTTAAGGGCACTTGACACTAGTGGCAGTTACTTACATAAAAGTATAAAACATTGTGAGAACAGCTCCCTCCCAACCAGTGAGAACAATGGTCTTTGCGACTTCCAAAGGTATCCAGTGCCTTTAAATGTATAAACAAATAAAAGTCTAAATGTATAAACAAAAAAAAACCTGGGTTGACCTCATTTTGCCTGGTCGCATCACATATTTTGTTTCTGTTGTACGTAACTCTCCAACTACTTGGTCTCCTGATGCTGCACCAACTCTAAACTGACCTCCCATAATTTCTTGGCCACTTCTTCATCGTTGGATTCCGTGGAGCTTTCGGCCTCTTTCAGGTCTCGGAAGTATCCGCCGGTTTTTCCTGAGAATAGAAAGTAACAACTTGTTTCAATTGTATTTAACGGTACTCCTTTTTTAATAACTACCAACTGCCTCAATTGTTTTTCTGACTGTAGTTGATTAGCTTGCCCGGGTTGACCATGAGCATAATTTGATGTATCTGTTTACCACCGAATTCTCTGCTTACGATCAACATTCCCTCCTTCGCTGTAAGCAAGCGATGAATTTCTGTAGCGATGAATTTCTGTAGCACTGAATTTCTGTTGTAACTACTCTTGCTGTGGCTGCTGAATGTGCCGCAGTATCTTGTAAACCCTTATAAGTTGCCATATAATTGGGTCTCAGAATTTATAAATTCAATAACCTCTCTTTCTGTAAAATGGATATACAAGCGCCTTGAGTACCTTATTGGTATACGTGCGCTATAAGACTTAATGTTATTATTATTATCATTAATATTGGTATTACCTTTATTGTAGCTAATAATGTGGAGTACGCACGCTCACAAGCAGAAATTCCATGCAGTACGCTTGATGTAAGCACTGAATACCCTGCTTCCTTAAGCGCCTATCTGTTGCTTACGGTAAGCAGAGCCATAAAATTGAGCCCTGATTTGCTTACAGCGTTGGCCTCCCGACATGAGCTAATCCAACACCACTAAATTTCCCCAACATTCACACCAATGCATCTTGGGACAGCCGACCGGTACTACTTTCATTGTGTGCATTATTTTACCAGGCCTCTAATTACCGGGCAATCTCGGAAGTCTAGTTGGTAAGACACCGCTCTAGAATTGAAAGGGTCGTGGGTTCGAGTAATATGCCTGTGAAATTTGTTCACAGGACTCGGGAAAGTACCGAATATACAGTGCTCACACACATCGGTGTATGAATAAAAACCAAAATTAATATTTTCAAATTGTTTGTACCTTTCAAGTTTGGGTCGGTACCGGCATGGTAGATTGCTTCCCCTCCTTGATCCTCCGTCCTCGTTACTCCTTTCCACCTCAACAGAGGCACTAGAAAGGTTCCGATCATAAACCGAGAAACTGCTCCTTCATTTCGGCCGAGCCCAGTTGTGGGAATAAATCCTACAGATGCAATGAGAAAGAAAAAAACACTAAATCATAAGATAATTGGTTACAATATTATTCAAACTTGCATCAGGGGTAGAATACTAATTTTGGTTTAACACATAACACCGATGTGTGTTAACACTGTATACTCATTACTTCCTGTGAAATAATATCACAGGTATAAGACTCGGGTAGGATTCAAACCCAAGACCTTAACCATTCATGTTCTAGAGTAGTGTCATACCAACTAGACTACCGAGATTTCCCGGTAGCTAGAGGCAGTTTGAATCCTATGTTTTGGCAGCTGGTACCCAATGATATAAAAGATGTTAAATTCCCGATACAAATTTAATATCTATTATTATCATTATTATTATTATTGTTATTATGGACACCAAGGTACTGACTTGGAATGGAAGCCATCTAAATTCTATAAACACCCAACACCCAACAACCTGAACTATGAGTAATTTTCGTTTTAAAAAGCTCAAGACAAACTCCATGCTTACCTGGACAGATTGAGTTGACCGTTACCCCTGTCCCTTCCAGTCTCCTCGCTAGCTCCTTAGCGAAGAGTATGTTAGCCAGCTTGGAGTTTTTATAAGCTAGCTGACCGTCAAACTTCCCCTCCAGTAGCTGTAAGTTCTCAAAGTTCATGTGTGCGCCAGGGCCTGTGTGATAGAGAAGACATAGTAATGTGGGACCGTTAACAATAACTAGATCATAGACGGTGACTAGAGCAAGCTAGTTGAAACGTTGAGACCAACTTAAGAACTCACTCTGCGGCAGTGCAGTTAATAACGCTCCTATAAGCTAAAATAGTAGTCTTAGCCATTTTGCCATACCTTCCGCCCAGGTAGTACGCAAAAAGCAGGACAGTTCTTTTCAGAACTGAGAAGTCTCTCGAACAATCCGATAAATCTACTCTGCGGTAGTAGAATATAAAGCAAGACAGTTCTCTAAAGAGCAAACTCTACCTCGCAAGTAGATACACACATGGTTTTACCGCAAACCAAATGTATACAGTTCATAGCACTTTTTACAATAACCGTATCAATGTGCTTTATAAAGTGCCCAGGACGCAATTTCATAAAGCTATTAAGTAGAAAATACTGCTAGACAAATTTCATTGCAAAGCAAAAATTGATTGGGGGGGGGGCACCAGTCAAATCAATGTACATGTAAACTTAATATTATTTTGGCTGGTAACCTGTTTCTGTTACGCAATACTTTTCTGTGCTTAGCAAGTTTTTGTGCTTACCGCCGTTATAAAAATGGGCCCTGGTCATGTGGCCAATAACTTTCCTTTCATCTTTCTCAGCTCCCTGGAGAGTATACAGCCCTGGATTACCGTAGCGCTCAAAAGGGTTTTTCGTACACAATATCAACCTCTACCCTCGCAGGTCTCACGACCGAGGTTCTGCAACTCAGGGCGAGTACCTACTCACATTTTTCTCACACAATAACATCAAATCCCAGAACTGACTATGAGAGCCTGTGTTGTCTTTCCTTTGTCAAGTCAGTGTTTAATTGTGGCAACAGTATTTTTGAAGGAAAACAATTAAGCCTGGTTCACATTCCTGCGAATGCAAAGCGAACATTGACGTCACAGAGCTTTGTTCGCAGGAAATGTTTCTCAGGAGTGGCATGTTGAACTGTTGCAAATTTGTGACGTCAAAATTCATATCCCATTCACATTCAAAGGAAGTATGAACCAGGCTAATCTCAATAAGCTCTTTAAAGATCAAACAAATAATACTGCTGGTGGGCATGGCATTTTTTCAGAATATCAACGTAAATTGGTAAAAAAGTTATAATAATGTGTGAGGAGTACTGTACCTCTCATTCCTTTAGATTCAGGATCGTGTAATGAAGACGTCGTCACGACAACTCGCACCTCACCACACTCTGATGCTGTCTTCTTGAGGTCATCCATCAGGAGCAAGGTCATCAAGAAATGACCTGTAAGGTCACAGGTCAAAGGTCAGGTGTAAAATCATATTATTTACCCAGTTTGTCTTAAAGGGACACGTTGCCTTGGATTTGGGTGAGTTGAGCTATGAAAAGCATTCAAAACTTTTTCTTGTAAATAAAAATTTGTGTGGTTAGAAAGATGTTTTACAAGTAGAATATAATGATCAACACAAATAAGCTCGAACTTGCTTTGTTTTTCTTTTACTTTGCGAACTAACAGGGTTGGCCATTTTGTGGAGTCAAAATTAACCCATTTCTGGTTCAAAGAACTCAGATCACTTATCGTGGAAGAGTAGTGGTTTTGTTTCTGGTTCACATAGCAAGTGTCCATATCATGGAAGAGTAGGGTTTAACCCCTGTGTTTCTGGTTCATGTAGCAAGCATCCCTTTTACAGGTTTCCTCAGGCTTGCAAGCTACAGTAATTAACTTCACTTATGAGGCATCCTTGGATCATAACCACAAAATGTCAGGCCTGATACTTCATGGAGGCAACGAAGGTGGATTCCTCCATGCCCCTGATCATTGCCTTGGTGCCCTTTTTACAATTTCCTCATTGATGGGCCCTTTACCAAGGAGAAAATGCCCTGGTGCCCCTGCCCTTTCAAAAATGAAGTAAACAGGCCTGAGATGTATGAACAACTACTTACCCAAATGATTGATTCCGAATGTGACCTCAAAACCATCCTCGGTCTTAAACGGCCCTTTGCCGTTTGAGAAACCTGATGTCATCCCAGCATTATTACACAGCACATGGAGTGGCTTTTTCAATTCATGGAAATTATCCACAAACTCCCGCACTGATTTCAAAGAGCCGAGATCGAGCTGTGATGGCAGGAGCCCAACAGTTAAAGATACACGTAGAAAAGGAAAAAATAGGAAATTAAACTTCACAAATAATACAAAAAAGTTGAGCTAAAACCATCGGTTCTTTTCAGAATCACCCCAACTCATTTAGAGGTTACTATTACATGGTGTTACCAAAAACCTTATTGTAACTTTTTTCCACCATGCAAAGTTTCAAATCCTTCTTTTTCACACATAATGTGGAATAACCACTTCACATTGTAAGGCGTGTTTATCAACAATTTGTTTTGGACAGATTTACGGTTTTTAACCCATAGAACATTTTTGGATTTTCTTAAAAGTTTTTGAAGGCTGATGTTTATTTCACCCAGACTTTCCAGTGTGTGTCATGCACAGGCGTCGTGCGACAGAGTAGGTGACAACCACTGTGTTTCTGGTTCACTTAGTTAGCGAGCACTCTTATTGTGGGAGAGTAGGCGCTAACTTCATTTTTGGCTATTAAAGTTACGCTATTAATCGCTAACCCCCAGCAAAACACATCTAGCTATATCACCCATCATTTTAGTTTGGTAAACCAGTTTTCTCACCTCCAAAAGCAAGAACTTTACCTACCTTCATAAAACTGACTTTGGCCGTTGGATTGGCCTTCTGAACTTCTCCGACAGCCTCCTGACCTTTGACCTCATCTCTGCAGGCCATGATGACCTCATACCCAGCTGCTGCATATTTATGAGCGGCGATCAGTCCAATGCCTCTGTTGGCACCAGTGATGAGACACACTAAACATGGGCAGAGAATTACAAGAAAGGGTCATACTAATGTATTATAACCGTCAATGAACAAACGTGCTGTTTGGCATGGATGCCAAAATGTTAGCAAAGCATTCAATCGAGTCAACAGATGTTCTGACCATGGAGGAAGGAAGAGAAGGAGTTTGAACGAAGGGACTTCAAAAGTCGAACCTGTGGTACCGACACCTCAAAATCACCCACCTACCTTACACAAACAATGGGCCACCTGGCGTCTGCGAGTTTGCGCGTGCGCACTTGGTTCTTCATGCAACTATGGCGTCGTATGTCGTATGGATTTAATAAAGAAAAACTACTTTTTTGAGACCTGATAAAAAACGAAAACACAATTGAAAACATACTACCCTTGTGTGCTAATACCCAAATTTTGAAACACTGCCAGTGACTGGAAAGTCACAAAAAATGTAAAAATATGCTATGATATTTGCTGATACACCCTGATAGTTCTATGTTAGGGGGCATTGTTCTATACCTTTGTCATTGACGTCTTTCTGTCCTTCAGCCATTTTACAACCTGGTTGGGGTTATAAAAAAAAGCAAGGGTTAGAGCTACAAGTAGTTGCATTCATCCTTTCTGACCATAAACACATATCTCATACTTTGCATCAGCTGACATGACAGTCATTCTGAGATGCATAACATAAGTTGATATTTAATTCGCTTTGTAGGAGGTTTTATACCCGGGAATCAGTAACACATTTATGTAGGTTACAGATAGCACTGCTGGGGCTAGCAGCACAACGACTAGAATAAATATTGTGATCGAGTTACTGAATCACAAATTCTTTCTTTGTGCAATTCATAATCATAGACCTTAAACCAATGTTTGTATGAGAGATTGGCTGCTGCCAGCTTGGCGTTTATATCCCCTGTGGCAATTTGCTTGCTGAGTCCCCTTGATGGGACGATCATATAAGTAAACAAACTTAGAAACATTGCCGAGTATAGGGTCTAGCCTATCTAGCGTCCCACCATGGAGGTAGAAATGGTGGGTGCGAAATGGTTCTACCTATACAGGGCTAGAAATACAAAGAATTACAATCATGCCGACACAAATGGGAAGGTGCAAATAAGCATAGTACGTAGTAGGCCTATACCACAGCAAAATATGTTCCCATACGAGATCCATTATACATAATCCCTTATTATGGGACATTGTGCTATTCAATTTGAGTGGTGGGCAATAAATCAAATTTTTCAAGTCCACCAACGCTGAGCGGATCAACAAAATTATTCATGAATAAGTACGGGGTCTTTATTGCTGAAGCGAAAGCTTTCAATGGCAGGTTTCCAAGTTGAATGGACTTTTTAACTGTGTTCTCTCTCTGTGACATCCTTATCTTTAGCTGTGTCTCGGATAAATGCAACAGTGGATAATATTTTGATTGATTCTAGGGGAAATCTGTGCTGGGGAGGCACAATGTATTTTGCTCACACAAAAAATAGACTGATCCATTAGGCTCTGCCCACGGCACACTTGTGACCAAGAACATTATTTCTAAGCCTCTTTAATGTATTTCTCACAGCTCTACCGCACGCGCCAAATATCTGCGCATGCTTGTCAGACTTTATTTTTTGACTTTTGGATGCGCAATGGGTTGTGATTGGTCAATACGCAACCAGGCGGAGCTTTATGGATCGGTCTATTGTGATAGTGCCTACAGTAATAAGAATGAATCGATCCGGCCTCTCAATCAAACTGTGCGCGTTCACCCATTTGACCAATCATAGCAATGATTGTGGTCGGACAAACTCGGTCATGCGTGCACGTATATTTGGCACGCGCGGCAGAATCGTGCAGAATGTCATTAGGAGTGCTTGTACACGTGTCTTGCTCACGTGCGCGATGGGCGGAGCTTAGTGGAAAGTCGAAACAGATGGGACGTACAGCCATTGGTCCCATGTGTTGTGTAACGCGTGTAAAAGAACACAGTGCACTTATCAATAAGAGAAGTACGCCCCTGTGTTCCCAGGCTGTGGCTGCTGTGTTTCCCGTAGAACCTTGTAAACCCTTTTAAGGTCAGGCCTGGAATTACAATTTTTTTAGGGCAAGGCCACTTTGGCCTTGGAGCAGGCCAAATTTTGAAGGGCACCAAGGCCAGTAGAAAGGGCACCAAGGCCAAAACAGTGAAAGTAAAAAAGGCATCAAGGCCCAAAAAAAAAATTGACCAGGGGGACCCCTACGGGTGGTAAACCCAATTAAACAGTTCACATGAATAAGGATATTGATAATCAAATCTCAATAAGGATATTGATAAATCATATCTTATTCATGAGCAAACTGTACCATTTTAATTTTAAAACAATATTTGTATTATTTAAAAATATAAAAATACTAACCCCCCCCAAAAAAAAAAAAAAAAAAAAATCCTTAATTGCCCTTCAAAAGAAGTCAAGTTTCTTGCATTTTGCAGCAGAGCTTTCGAACTCATCCCTTTCAGAACGCTTCAAAAGCTCTTTTCGCGGCATTATTCTATTATAAGTTATATCGTTGACCTGAAAAGTTGTTGCAAGCGATAGTAACTAAAAAGTTTTTTTTCAGATCACGCGATGTAACAATGCCACCAGCAGAGGGCGGTCGAAAAACAACAGCGCCCGCTGTCGTTCAATGATTCATGTAATAGACGGGTCCCCTGTGAAAATGGGACGTCAGATGTTGGGCCAATCGCATGTACATGTGTACGTGTTTGCAACGGATGTCACGATGGGAATAACAAGTTGCGCTACTCGTTGTTTGTACGATGATGACTCTTGACCTGATTGCGTTGGATTATACTTGTTTACACTTCACAAGCGAAGTTTTGTTGGACGAAGATTAAAAACGTAAATATTTGGGGTTTTTTAATGAAAATAAAGGCACTACGGCCCTTTTTTTAAAGAAGAAAAAAAAAAGGGCACGACGGCCAAAAGGAAAAAAGGGCACGGCAATTATGGCCGTGAAAAGCGGATTTTTTTGAAGGGCATCACGGCCAGTTGGAAGGGCATCGACGGCCATGGCCGTCGTGGCCGCCGTGTAATTCCAGGCCTGTAAGGTGCTACATAATTTGTTCGCAGAATAACCAATCTTTCTGTTTAATATTTATAAACTAAGCGCCTTCAGTACCTTGTAGAGGTAGATACGTGCGCTATACTTCGATATTGTTAAAAAGACTTATTACAATAAACCACTTTTTACAATAAACAAATCAAAGTTTAATCATATCGTCGGATCATATGTTGTTGATCTTCATATGTTTTTGACTTTCACCCCAACTTTGATTCTCAGTTAGCGCAAGGCAAGACTGCGCAAGACCATATGGCACGCCATCCCACAGGGCAACCATGATCTATCTCTGTGACTGAAGGAGAATGAAACTTAGCTTAGCAGACGATAATTTTGTTTGCAACTTCCACGGTTGGAGGTTGTTTCTTTGACTCATTTAAGTGTTGGTAAAATATTTCGTCTACACCAAAAAATAATCATTTCATTATGTTTGAGTGGAAACTTTATTCTCAACATGACGAAGCCTGACGAAAGCAGTGCCGGACTACAAGTAAACAGCAGAGCTTCAGTCACCGGTGGATCACGCATAGTCTCATTGTAAACAGAAATCAAAGTTGGGGTCGTAAACAGAAATCAAAGTTGGGGTCGAAGATATATGACTACCGTAAACATCCCAAATGATCTGATGATAATTAGGCCCCCTTTTCCTTCCCACTGCTTTTGACAATTCAGCAAAATCAGTCGAGCAGTAAACACGATTATGTCTCTAATAAGACAATTTAAAAACAAGCAGCCTTTAAATAAAAACGGACAGTTCCAGCCTGCTATTTTATGCCTCCTGGCTGGATTTAAAAATGTATATGGAGGAGTTGAAGGCGAGTTAACGACACCTACCCAGTTGACGGTGTATAGCGGCAAGATAATGCACTGTACTCAAAGCAATGCGCACTTGGGCTAACACTATCAATGGGTACATATATGATGATCACATTGCGTGTGCAGAACTTCGACCTATGTTTTTCAGAAATAATTTCTTCCATGGATATATTTGTTAGCTGTGAACTCGTTGAGAATATAGTGAGGGACACTATGAATATATGAACGGAATCTCAGCTTCTCAAATCAGGTATTAAATAAAGAATATTGTAGTCAAATTTGTGTTCGCATTGTAAAGAACCTTTATACCCAGGACGTCAGTGCAGTGGCACTGACTGACATCCTACCAAGGCTAGCCCTACTTACTATGTTAATGTTTCAGTTTCAAAGTTTCTTTCTGGGGCGAAGCCTCGGGATCATAGAACGCTTCATGAATCACCTTGGGAGTCATAGTTTTAACCATTGCACGAGTACAAGCAGTCAATATTTGTTTTATAACACCCAAACATTTCTAAATACTGTACTATTATTATTAAGTTACAGACCTGAATGCTACAATCCACAGACGACAGAAATACTTTTACTGTGCTGCATGTAGTGTCATGTAATCCGAAATGGTTACATACTATTAATTTATCATCCTCGTACATGCAACAGACATCTGGGTACTGCACGCCGTGTGATAGTCTTCAGACTAGCGCACGACAAATGATGCATTATCACACGGCAAACCGATGCACTATCACACAGCTGTTGCCTAGCAAAAACTAAGACATATCATGTGACGCGCTCTAAACTAATAAAAAGGCAGAATATTGGTAAGGAAGGGGTGTTATAATACTCGCCATGCTCGTCGAAGACTAGTAGTAGTAGAAGGCCTAAATGATTGCGATATGACAAAATTTCCAAAAAAGGAGTACAGCGGTAACTAGGTCTGCTGGCATGACTGGTACTGGTAGTGCCTACTTCCATGCTAGCACATAACGGGCTGTATGTAATGGCTCTCTTTTAACATTGGTCTTATCACAGTGTAATGGCGACTATGAATAATATGATAAAGACAGCCATCATTGAAGGGTCCTACTACTTGCCGTCAACTCGCCGTCAACTCACTTGTGCCGTCAACTCGCCGTCAACTCCTCCAATATACATTTTAAAATCCACAAAAGAAGCATAAAACTGTAAAGAGCATTCGCGTAAGTTTTAGGTCATATTTCGGAATAAACAAATTTTTCTCGTGAAAAAAAAATCTCAAAGCCGAAAAACTGTCGGCGGACGCCATCTTGCTTTTTCACAAAGATTAGCCTTGGCCCAAGATGTGAATGATTGATTGGTACTTTTTTTTTATCAACACAAAGTCATTTTTGTGAATGAATTTGTACCGAAAACCATGAGAAATATGTATCTATGCCAAGACTTAACACTTCCGTGCCCCCTTTTTATAGATTTTTCATGTTAATTTACTTGGCGAGTTGACGCCAAGTAGTAGGACCGTCATTGAACAGCCCAACAAGCCTAAAACCCCGCTGCACCCGCATTACATACCCAAAACTGTCTGCTGAGTGCGTGTTGGTGTGTGTGGACTGTGGTGTGGTCGTGATGTCAAGCCAAGTTTTACTTGATCGAAAGCGTTAACTTTGCTACGTAAACAGCACGTAAAATTTCACTGCATTCCGTCCAGAGGTATAAACATGACGACAGCCTGACAGAAGCACAACTCTATTTTTGTAATAATGACTTATTTTGCACGAGTGCCGCAGCTCTATTTTTGCACAAAACTCCAGATGACGATAAGAACTTATGTAACGGGTGCGTTATTTGTTGTGTGATCCGGTCGAGCGCCCTCTTCGGCGAATAATTGCAAGTCTTCACCTGTTCACCGTGAAACTTTTTAGAAACTATTGACCACTCATGTTGCTGCAGAACTTTCTGACGTAGGCTATTCTCAACATCCGCAATGTGCATCCATGCATAGCCGATAAATCCTGATCATCCTAGAATTGGATTTTTTTTAAAAGGACCCTGACGTATTTTTGGAGCCTGCAAATCTTCCTCCCTGCCTAATAAGCGAGCCGATAAATCCTGACCAATGTGCCTTTCCTGTAAATATCATCTGGTTCAAGTTCTTGTATCCTTGCCATTTCTGTAACTTGTTTTGCCTCAGCATTCCCCGTTCAACTTTTAAAGGCAGTGGACACTATTGGTGATTGTCAAAGACCAGTCTTCTCACTTGGTGTATCTCAACATATGCACAAAATAACCAACCTGTGAAAATTTGAGCTCAATCGGTCATAGAAGTTGCGAGATAATAATGAAAGAAAAAATACCCTTGTCACACGAAGTTGTGTGCTTTCTGATGCTTGATTTCAAGACCTCAAGTTCTAAACTTGAGGTCTCGAAATCAAATTCGTAGAAAATTACTTCTTTCTCGAAAACTACTCCACTTCAGAGGAAGCTGTTTCTCACAATGTTTC
Source organism: Asterias amurensis (assembly GCF_032118995.1). NCBI lineage: Eukaryota > Metazoa > Echinodermata > Asteroidea > Forcipulatida > Asteriidae > Asterias > Asterias amurensis. The sequence continues at coordinate 12,885,247 of NC_092662.1, forward strand.
ATACTACCAACCTCTCCCCATTACTCCTAACAAAGAAAGATTTTATGATGATAATTATTTTGAGTAATTACCAATAGTTTCCACTGCCTTTAATCAGATTGTTCGATCCGTATGTGTACATTTGTTGGAACTTTGGACTAAAAAGAGAAGAGTTTCATTCAGAATTGATCTGCGTCTGGGGTCACTGCACTGCAGGGTGATAAACTTTTGCATCCAGCCAAAACCAAAATGACGATACAAGCATGAATGTGAGATACAGTCGGAGTATGTTATGAAAACAATATTAATGAGAAACGTGGTATAAATTTATCCTTTGAAAAATAACTTAAGATGGCTGCCACTGCTGTTATATTGTTCCAGTGCATCACCAAAGCCACAATTTCCAGAAATATTTCCTTGATCTGCACCACCACCAGGATCGCTTTTTTGGTCTTTCGGTTTTCTATAAACAAAAATTCTGTCCCCCTATTTGGACCACAACCAGATAAAATCCAGGATAAAAAGAAGGTGTGCAAAATGGTTAATTTGCATCGGGACTGGCATCCTGTCTAGGGGGAATGTTATTCTCGGTCTCTGTGCCAATGAAACCGGGTTATACACACACCGGTGTTGCATGCAATTATGTCCTCTATGCAATACTATCCGGAGGACATTATTACATATGCAAGTGCAATAATGTCCGCTGGATGGTTTTGCATATGCAATCGTGTCTGCCCGGATGCTGCTGCATAATGCAATTGTGTCCCCCTGGACACATTTGCATATGTAGTTGTGTCTGCCCCCGTGCAAAACCATCCTTGCAGTAAATTAAACACCCTTGGTCGACGGAACACGTTCGCCATTTTTTATACGAGCTAAGTGCATGTCAATTATGACATGGGAAATGTTCGGCCGTTGGGTATTCGCTGCAATCATAAAATATGATGCATATACGTAGGTTCATCGATGCACGCTTGCTTACGTGAGCGCATACATGTACAGTCATGTACATGTCCGCCCGCCGGACGGTTTTTACATAGCCCGCGGAGCGGATAGTATTGCATGGCGGACACAATTGCATCCGACACCGGCCTGATAAGCCATATAGTGGCTTAAGACAATGTTTTACTTTTCGTTAGCATGCTGTACTATTGGGGGTAGCGCCAGAGCTCTGTGTGTTGATATTATCTTGACTATAGATACATTCTCTCACAAACAAATGAAGACACAGTAAAACACAATGTTTGTTTAAATAACATACTGTTATCTTTATTTCTGTATAATAATGGGTTAAATGTTGAAGTCTCCTGCGATGAAACAAAATATACTTTTGAAAACAGGCTGGGATGGGGACTCCAGAGATGTTTTCTTACCCATGTTTGTTTATTATTCTTACCAGAGACAGATAGAGGATATATAAAGACAGAAATTACTATTATCTGAATTAATGTTAATTTTTCTTTAAAAGACAATGGACACTATTGGTAATTGTCAAAATCCAGTCTTCTTACTTGGTGTATCTCAGTATATGCATTAAATAACAAACCTGTGAAAATTTTAGCTCAATTGGTCATCATTGAAGTTGCGAGATAACTATGAAAAAAGAAAAAAAACCTTGTCACACGAAGTTGTGTGCTTTCAGATGCTTGATTTCGAGACCTCTCAAATTCTAAACTTGAGGTCTCGAAATCAAATTCGTGGAAAATTACTTCTTTCGCGAATTGACATCAATTACTGCATAAAAGCATTTTTAGTCAACATTTTGTTAAATTTACAAAAACGATTGATTTTGTTTGATGTTTGATGATACAAATAAAACAACTACCTTAAAGATCGTTTGTTTTCAGGAAACAATAACCTATTGGCAATAAAAAGAGGCTTGAGAAATTTGATCAAGGATTTAACCTGAATCCTCCAGACTCCTCAAATACTTATAGATTTTACTTGATTTGATACTTTACCAAAGAGCTTTAAACTGTACTTGAGACTTTACTCCAAGACTTAAGAGACTTTTCTTGAGATTAGTAATAAGTATAATTGATACTTGACTCGAGACTAACCCTTTAGAGACTTGAGACTTTACTCCAAGACTTGATACTTTTGTTGAGACTAGTAATATTGTATTCATACTTGACTTGAGACCAGCCCTAAGACTTGAGGTTTTACTTCAAGATTTGAAAGGTTTCTCGAGACCAGTAATAAGTATTCATACCTGAACTTGAGACAAGCCCTCAAAGACATAAGAGTTTACTTTAAAAATGTTGAGACTTATCTTGCGACTGTAATGGGCATTAATTTTTTATTTGAGCCTAGGCCTTGATGACTTCAGACTTTATTTTAAGATTTGAGACTTTTCTTGGGAAAATTAATAAGTAATTATACTTTACTTGAGTCTAGCCCTAGGACTTTACTCAAGGACTTTTACTCATAAACTTGGGTCTTTACTTAAGAATCTCATTCATATTTGGGACATGAATTTGAGCTAGCCCTCTCACCATGCACTTGGGACTCACTTAAAGGAACATTACAGAATTGGTAAGAAACAAAAATCGTGTAGATCACAGATTAACATAAAACTTACAGGGTCTAATGATGATGATAAGAGAAAACATCCCATGAATTAATATTCTCTGAAATGTCATAATTATTTGTTGAGAAATAAATAATGTTTGGAATTTATCGCTCAGGGAGCGTTTTATTAGGTTTTTCTTTTTGCTTTGACGTCATGTACAAATGTGAATCGGTTTTCCACTATTTTCTCGGGACCCAGATGGCCGATCGATCTCAAACTTCTACAGATTTGTCAGTTTATGTATATGGTGAATTACATAAAGTGCTCACACTGCCGCAACTGATTTGTCAGCAAAACCAATTCTGTAATGTTCCTTTAATACTTGAGATTTGCACAAAGAACTTAGAAGTTGTCGTAAAAAATGTCTTGGGTTAAGCTAAAAATTACTTTACAACTTAATGGCAACTCTGAATATATAACATTGTAGGAAATTGAGTACAAATACTTTTGAAACATTTGTTACTGATGTTGTACGACCCCTCTTCATTGTAGATAAATCTTAGACGAAAACGTTATTTAACAGGGTAAGAAAATTAAATTAACCTGAGAAACTAATACTGTTCATAATTCAGGTCCCCTTCAAGTAATTTAAATTTCTAAGGCAAGATTCTGTTTGATTAAGTTTGTCTACTACTCAAACACAAACACAACAAAACCTGTCGACTGGAAGATTTCAAGAAAGCCCCCAACGGCAAGATTCAATTAAGTTTAAATAATCATCTGTAAGCAATTTTTGATGAAAGTTTTCTTTTTAAGTATTAATAATCGAGGCATACTAGACTATTTCATAAATAATTTAATAATGAAAGACATTTTTGTTGTTTTTATTTTAACTTTCAAACAAATAGAGCCTAATTTACACACTTAAAAATCACATATAAAATTTATAATTTTCTGTAGACAGTATGGACTAAAATTGTTGACACAAAACCTTGAATATTTCATAAAATATGTGTCCTGGGGTTCACAGCGTGCAAATCCTTTTCCAGATCAGAGTAGGGTCTTTTAGCTGAGAAGCTCAACAGGTAGCAGCTGTAAACTTCATCTGGTTTTCTTTTCAACAGCACCGATATTAAGTCTTGTTGCTGAAAGGTTACCAGACTAATGTTCTTTGCAGCCCATAGAGTTATATATAAGAACTAGAGGGCGCACTGGTGATGCTGACAGCACAAACGCGACGAGACCGCAAGGAGACACGCGCACCGTTTTGTACGCACTTTGAATATGAAGTACACGTTGGAGTTCGTGTTTATTGAACGCTACGCAATGCTGTTTTGTCAACTTAGAAAATGGCCCCATGCGCGCATGCCGGGCCGCGTATATAGGCCAGTGCGCCCTCTAGTTCTTATATAATAACTCTATGTTCCAGCCTCAGTCTGGGACAGTGCATCTCCATTCTCTAAAAACATGGCTGCTACATCATGTGTTAAAAACACTGCGCCAAAACTTTCAAAGGGAACATTTTGTTTGTCACTTGACAGTGACACTGATTTTTTTCCTCTTCACAGAACTCTTAAAAGCACTGCCGTCGATTTCACCAAACTCTTCCTAACTTAGGATTAATCTTAGGACTTAGGACGAGTTAAGTTTTGTATCCAAAGGCGTAGGACGCATTGAACACAGCTGAGTAACTCGTCCTAACTTAGAATTAATCTTAGTGTTTACATGCTACATTGCAGGGCTGGGACTCGCCACAAGTCTTTATGAGTAATCCTAAGTTAAGAAGAGTTTGGTGAAATCGACGGCTGGGTAAACAGTGATTACACACATTGGTGCAAGTGTAAAACCAAAATAATGTACTTGAGATCTCTTCACAGGATGATTTCACACTTGCCCTCAGCCAAAATTTTGCTGGCGGAAGATTTTGTCCTATGTCAGAGCTCAATTTCATAAAGTACTGGGTGGTGCTTGAACTCAAGTCAACCTTTATACTCGACTGAAAATGTAATCCGATTTTATGTACTCATGGTAAACAATTTAATTTTTTCTAAACATTTGCATCAGTTCCAGGGAGATATGACCTAAGCTCTGGAAAAAGTAATAATAAAAGTTTTTTTCTATGCATTCATTTTTAAAAGATGGTCAGCGTAACAAGCACAAATCGTCATCTTGAAATTAGTAAAAACAAACTTTAAAAAAACTTGCATACCTCATTTTTGCAGTATTTTTCTTCAAAAAGTACTTATACTTTGAGACCCAAGAACTTGGTACTCCGTTGCTGGACGAAGTACTTCGATATCGGTACTTGGACACTTGTCTCGTACTAGAGTAGATGGCCCAAGTACTCATACTCGAGTACTACATGGCTACCCTCGGCCACTCTGGTACCTGGCAATACCTGGGTTAGATTTCACAAAGAGTTAGGACTCGTCTTATCTCCTCGAGTTAGAACGAGTAACTCGTCCTAACTTAGGATTAATCTTAAGGTCTGCATGCTACAGTGCAGGGTTGGGACTCGTCCTAAGTCCTAAGATTAGTCTTAAGTTAGGAAGAGTTTTGTGAAATCGACGGCAGATCAATTTGACTGAAAAGTTCTTGACTACACCACTTCGCCTTTAATCAGAAATTGACTTTTGATGTAAGACTTTTACAGGTTGTTTTTAGATAATTAAAGGGAAGGTATACATTTGGTAATCACTTAAAATTAATACCAATAAAAACTTACTTGGTTCTGAAGTACATTAGCTTTCGCTAGTGTAAAGCATTTGGAGAATCATTTCACTTCGAAGTAATTGTGGTTATGGATATAAAATATATAAAATGTTATCCCCAAAAGTGTGAAATCTGAGAAATGTTACGTTGCTCAGATAATCAAATTACGAATTATTCTTCCTACGCGGACATAACCACTCCAGATTTTCTGGGATATCTAAACAAAACTTTGAAAAAGAATTTTCACAGGCTAGTTTTATTCTATATATCTACATTTTATATAGGATTAAACTTATCGAATGGTTAAAAAAACCAAATGTATACTTTCCCTTTATATATATACAGGTTCACCATGATCAGTTGGAAGGGGTGTTTGGGCCTTCCCTGCATCGCTAGAACCGACATCGGATGTGTTTATTTGCAGGCCTTACCAACCATGCTGGTATTGATGTCAATTAACTTAAAGCCACTGGACACCATTGGTAATTGTCAAAGACCAGTCTTCTCACTTGGTGTATCTCAGGATATGCACAAAATAACAAACCTGTGAAAGTTTGAACTCAATTGGTCATCGAAGTTGCAAGATAATAATGAAAGAAAAAACACCCTTGTCACACAAAGTTGTGTGCTTTCAGATGCTTGATTTTGGGACCTCAAAATCTAATTCTGAGGTCTCAAAATCAAACTCGTACAAAAAATTACTTCTCTCTTGAAAAATACGTTACTTCAGAGGGAGCCGTTTTATACTATCAACAGCTCTCCATTGCGTGTTACCATGTAAGTTTTTATGCTAACAATTATTTTGAGTAGTTACTAATAGTGTCCACTGCCTTTAATCCTAAAAAGATTATCCCAAAAGGATTGTCCGCAACTATTTCATTAAAAAGAAAAAAAATCTTTTTTACAGGTCTCTTCAAAAGGACATATAACTTTTTATAAGAAACAAAGGACATCAACTAAAAAATCAACTCATTTTTTTGGTACAACAATGATACAATTATATGATGCATAAACCTTATACTGATTTCATAAATTTACATATCTCGAGTATAAAATATGGAAAACATTAGGGGGGCGAACAAATATACACATATTTATATAATGTAATAGAAGTAACATGATTGCTTTAAAATATCTCTACAATGATAGTCTGGATTCTCTCTCTCTTTTTTACATTTTTATAAACCTGCTAAGCAGAAACTATAACCACTAATCAAAACTTGATTGGAACTGCTTACCTGCAATGTGCTTGTATCCCGCGTTACTGCTATTAAGCAAGATTTGTCCTTGCTTCAGGTCTGTTTGGTTAGCAGATTTATAAAATTGAGCTATGTAGACCATAGTGTGCAGCTGTATCTGGAGTATATATGTATTATATAAACACAAACCTGGGCCCAATTTCATGACTCTGCTTAACTGCCAAAATCTGCGCTTACGATCACGATTCCCCGCCTACGTGCAAGCGCCAAATTTCTGCGCTAGCCTTGTAAGCGTAGAACCTGCGGAGTACGCAAACGCTGAAACCAAAACTTGAGCTTACGGTAAGCAGAGCCATGAAATTAGGCCCAGATGGCATAGCTAGCGGTCAGGAGCACCCGGAAGTAAGGGTAGAGGATGCTGCCACCTTCACTCACCTTATCCCAGGTCTGGAATTTCATCTTTGAGAGGGCAAGGCCATTTTCATTTTGCAAAGGGCACTTCTATTGGAAAATCTTAAAAGACTATGGGAAACTTTTGAGGGGGCCCCCAAGCCTCGACCAGGGGCAACAGAGGTCATGACCTCTGTGTAACTCCACACCTGTTGTCTTTGAGAACTAGCATCCATTTGAGACACTGGTAATAACCACAACCCAACCATGATCGACTTGGCGCTCCCCCTCCCCAAGGTGGAGCCCAGGGCTTTGGCCCACCTAGCTATGCCACTGCACACACACAACTTACATAACAATTGTTTTTGTCTTAAGAAGTTCTTTAATAAGTCAATCTTAGAACTGATGATGTCGCAGTTTGTTTATCATTGTTTGCCACAACATAAAATCCCACCAGAATCCCGGTTGTGAGTTATCCCGACAGGAATCCTGCCGGAAACACAGTTCTTTTGGATGACCTAATTCGGGATCCGGCCGGGATTTCTCGAGCCCAGCGAACTCCCGTTAGATCCCAGTGTGAACCTGGTTTAATTTTCCATGGGGATTCGGTAAACAAACTGTGAGGTCATCAGACAGGGGTCTACTACGGTTTTGTTTGTTTTTGTCAAGAAGACCCAAGACAACTTCAAGGAATGGATGCTCGACCACACTCCATTGTGACTGTCTGCTGCCACCATAAGCTCTCTGATTCATAAACCATTCATCTGGTCTCAAATTTCATAAAGCCTGTAAACACAAACAATCACAGCTAGAAAAAATCTTGGTGAGCAGAATTCTATAAGCAGAATTTCACGCTTGGGAGCTTAATGACATTATGGCATATAAAATGCAAAGAAGCTGTAACAACACAACCCAAACTTGCGCTGGTATCCGTGTCTAAATATTCCTTGGTCCTCCTTCGTTTAACTGCAAACTTGTTTGATGGCATGATCTCCTACATGACAGTATTCCCCTGCATACACATGATCCTGTCAAATGTCCTTTGTTGATGTAGTAACTTACACTTTCTCCCCTGATCTTAGAACAGCATGCTTGAATCCTAAAACAAACCAGCTTGCATCGTGTCAGTCAAACACCTCCAAGGACATGGCTCTTCTTTCTCCAGGTGGGTCGTATAATTTGTTGCTTTTCAACATCCTTCAGTGAACCTCACAATAAAGAGAGTGTTTTTCATATCCACTGATTGTTGCTTTTACTCATAGAACAAGTTTTAAGAGAGGGTGTGTGTGTCACGACACGCCCTGCATGGAAAGCACTTCAAAGCATTCAGAAGTATGAACAAGTGTGTGTACAAAAAAACGTCCGGCGTAGAAACTCCACTCTTGACGTCAGTCCATCTTGTCGTCTCCTTCCTCAACCACAATAGTCTCCAAGGGGATCCACTGTAGTTGCTTCCGCCCCTGGCGTCAAATATACGTTTCTGAGAACTCCTCCTCCGACGCTGCGGAGTTTCGGTGACCCCTCGGCAGCGAGGCGGAGAGGGCTGAGCTGCCTACGCCAACCGAGACAAATGCACTGTCCTCGCAGGACATTGTCGGCGGGGTGAGCTTGTCCGGCCCAAAGGAAGTCCGTGATCGGCGTCCCGTCGAGGGGCTGCGTTTTTGGAGTTTCGGGGTGGAAGTTGGTGAGGGAATGTTTCTTGTACGCTGTGTGATGAGATCTCCAAGCTGTCTTATCCGCCTCTCTCTCTACACGCAGGCAAAACAAAAACAAATACAAAAACTGTGAGCTCATCCAAGGCAATTTTTTGTTATCTAAGCCAAGGTACTATCCATGGGGTCTGTAAAGTTTTATCAATGGGCGGCCATCTTATTTTTCTTCCTGCATTCAAACCAATGTCACCAAACTGCAAGAATCTGACACATCGTTATCAGGCCTGTGGTTGATCCACTCTACGCACCTGTATCACTATGACCCATCCTGTCGTAAGGTGCAAATAGGGCATCAAGTCTGATATAGCAATCGGTTTCCCCTCAATCTTCTTTGAACTTGTGATATTTTTATGCAGTTTAGAATGACCTTGTGAACCAATGATTCATTTGAAATGGAATCGCGTCAAAATACTTGCATTTTGACACAACATTTTGGGAGACTTCTCAGTTCTGGGTCCAATTCCAAAAAGCTGTTAAGCACAGAAAGTACTGCTTGATAAATTTTCTTTTGCAAGGCAAAACTTGAGTGGGGCACCAGTCACAATAATGTACACTTTATGTTATGCTGCTGGATGCTAAATTGCTGGATGAAATTGTTACCTGGGTTCCTTCGCCAGGTTCCTTCTGAATGGCCATAATAGTTACTTATTTCTGGAAATTGTCTTTTGATTTCTAAATGGCCATAATAACTTCTGGAAATTGTCTTTTGATTTCTAAATGGCCATAATAGTTACTTACTTCTGGAAATTGTCTTTTTATTTCTAAATGGCCATAATAACTTACTTCTGCAAATTGTCTTTTGATTTCTAAAAGGCCATAACAACTTCTGCAATTTGTCTTTTGATTTCTAAATGGCCATAATAACTTACTTCTGCAACTTGTCTTTTGATTTCTAAATGGCCATAGTAACTTACTTCTGCAATTTGTCTTTTGATTTATAAACGGCCATAATAACTTACTTCTGCAATTTGTCTTTTGATTTCTAAATGGCTATAATATTTACTTACTTCTGCAAATTGTCTTTTGATTTCTAAATGGCCATAATAACTTACTTCTGCAATTTGTCTTTTGATTTCTAAATGGCCATAGTAACTTCTGCAAATTGTCTTTTGATTTCTAAATGGCCATAATAACTTACTTTTGCAATTTGTCTTTTGATTTCTAAATGGCCATAGTAACTTCTGCAACTTGTCTTTTGATTTCTAAATGGCCATAATAACTTACTTCTGCAATTTGTCTTTTGATTTCTACGTTATCTGCTGACAGTCTCTGATGTTTCTCCTCATCTTCTCTACTTGGAGCCGCCAGACCCGGCATGTTTTTGGTGTACACCCCATCCGGATTCTTATGGATGTAAAGCATCTGTTGAAAGTGTAAGAAAACAAAAGTGATGAAGTAAGAACTTTTCAAACTTAAGGTTTGGGACTTAAGACGTGTAGCCAGTTTTCTGGTGTGGGCGCCAAGCCAATTTTTGGTCCCCATTTTAGGCTTCAGATTATTTCAGTTTCAGAAGCGTTACTGAAAGTAATGGTTCTCAGATTTGCATTTTGGGCCATAAAAACTTATATCTTTTTAAAGCCATTGGACCCTTTCGGTAAACAGTATTGTCCAAGGCCCACACTTCATGTATCACAACTTCTATATCAAATAACAAACCTGTGAAAATTTGGGCTTAATCGGTCATCGGAGTCGAGAGAAAATAACGTAAAAACCCACCCTTGTATCCGCGCGTTTCGCCGTGTCATGACATGTGTTTAAAATAAATCCGTAATTCTCGTTAACGAGAATTGATATTGTTGTACTGTTTTCTCAAAAAGTAAAGCATTTCATGGAATAGTATTTCAAGAGAAGTATTTCATCACTACCTTCTGTAAACCCTGTAAGTTATTTGTAAATCTGTGAACTTTTTTTCTTTCTTTCTGTACCGAAAGGGTCCAATGGCTTTAAATATCCAAATTACAGTAAAGGTGTATCGGAATGCTTTATCCTATCAAAAGCTGCTAAAGGCTTCTTACCAGATATTTGTATTTCCATAAATGTTAAGAGCCAGTGAGTAACAAACTTATACCTTCCCTTTAAAGACACTGGACACTATTGGTAATTGTCAAAGACCAGTCTTCTCACTTGGTGTATCTCAACATATGCATAAAATAACAAACCTGTGAAAATTTGAGCTCAATTGGTCGTCGAAGTTGCGATATAATAATGAAAGAAAAAACACCTTGTCACATGAAGTTTTGTGCGTTCAGATGCTTGATTTCGAGACCTCAAATTCTAAATCTGAGGTCTCTAATTCAAATTTGTGGAAAATTACTTCTTTCTCGAAAACCAATCCACTTCAGAGGGAGCTGTTTCTCACAATGTTTTATACTATCAACCTCTTCCCATTACTAGTTAGCAAGTAAGGTTTTATGCTAATAAATTATTTGAGTAATTACCATAAGTGTCCACTGCCTTTAAGAGTGTTTACCATGCAATTCCTTCCCTTGGATAAGTATAAAAACTTACTTGTTGAGAAGCAGACTATCTTGAGGTAGGATATCCTTGAATAGGGTCTGGATAATTGTTCACTCCCAAAACAACATTTGAATCTGAGAAACGATTCATGCAAGAACAGTTTCTTAGATGTCTGAGAGTCGGTGTTTGTTCGCGAATGATGCGAACAGAGATGCGAATGCTACCCGCTATCACTTCGCTATTAAATGTGGATGGATTTGGCATTCTTGTGAAAATACCCTGACAGATTTTTGCTGTTTTCTCAGCAAGTAGACACTGTATCCACACACATTGGTGAACAGGAAAAACACAAATAATATTCAAAATATTAAGGGAGGTTTGTGTTTGGTTAAGGGCTTGTTTTTTTCTCTCTACCCTATTCTCGCAGAGTTTTGTTTTTGGTCTTACCTTTGGGACAAAAATTAAAATCAGTGTAATAGATGAGCAGAAGACGACTGTGAGGGCAGCAAACCCAAAGACCGCATCCTGTTGACTACGAATAATGATTGTTACCGGAGCTGTAATTATACACAACACCTGGAGGAAGAATTCAAGAGAAAAACAAATACATCAGTTTTGTTTTAAAAATGTGGAGATAATTTTATTTTAATGAGAAAATAGAATCAGCTGTTGCAAACTGCTAACCAACCATAAGGACCTATGGTATCAATGCAAAAAATAGTTAATGGCATGATGCAGATTTTAGCCTGTGAGAAAGACTCTGCTTGGGTCGAAACGTCAGGCCATTAACTTTTTTGTTGCACAATTTTGTTTTCATGTATGCTGGACCAACTTTTACTTGAGGTAGAAAAGGCAAGACCATTTTAAATGGGTTGAAAGGATGCTAGGTCAGATTTGACCTGTAATTTAGACAAAAATGTTGTTTTTGCTGCTTTTTAGATTTGAGAAAGTTGAAAGCTTTTACTTAAGGTGTTGCATGAAAAATATCCGCCAATGATAAGTGGCAGTTAATGAACAAATTTAAATGGGCGGGGTGGGTGTGGCCTAGAACCTATCCCCTCCCAACAATGTGATCAAAATGCACAAATAAATGGTTTGATGAATCAAAAGCCCCATAAAAAAAAAAAAATAATATTAATAATATTTTTTTAAAAATGCATTTGCCCTACAATCCCGGCCATATCTCGTGGGGCCCCAGTACCCCCTTTCAATGTTGGCTCTCCTTGCATGGTCTTCAGCGCTTCCATCAACATTGAGCAGGGGGATGAGGGACAGGGGAGAGAATGTTTATTGTCCAAGGGGGAAGTGGACAGGGAATGTTTATTGTAACGTTGTGAATGGGTAGCCCAAGCATTTTGACCAGCAGCCGATTTCACGAAACTTTACGCAACTGTGCAAGTCCACTTGCACAACGGACTTACACAGTTGCGTAAAGTTTCGTGAAATCGTGAAATTTTTCGTGAAATCATGTAGCTTGCCCCGCCAAATCAATGACAATGTCTAGATCTGACACTGCTCTGAGGGAATGGACTTTTCCATGCACGCGCTATGTGCAATTTACATATTTCATGGTAAGGGTCTATTACACTTGCTTTAGGAATGGTGACACTTACTGCTACATTATAAATTGCCATGCCGACGTATCTAGAGTCGTTCAGATCCCTGACGGTCATGTTCCTCGTCTCGTATGCTAAGAACAACCCAAATATAAGCAGTAGACCATTGATGGCATACAGGATACCTGCAGAGAGTTCAAAAACATTGGAAAATAAAGAACACTTCCGGCGCAAACTGGGCCAAGGTGTACGGTTCCCGCTCTTTCCAATATGCAGCAGTTCAGTTATGGAACAGTCTTCCAGAGGTAATGTTAAACAGGCTGAGACATCAGAACAATTCAAAACCCAGTTAAAAACATATCTGTTTACTTTGTACAATAATTGTTGATTTCCTTTTACAGCGCATAGGGACCTCACGGTGATATGCGCTATATAAGAATGGTTTTATTATCATTATTATTATTATTATGATGTCAGACCATTAAGTCCGGATCATACTTCCTGCGGAGGCAATACGAATTTTGACGTCACAAATTTGCAATAAATAGTTCGAAAGAGTTGAAATGTGCTCAACTCCTTCGAGACATTCCCTGCGAAAACAGCCCTAGGGCATCGGAATTCATATCGCATTCACATTCGCAGGTTGTTTGAACCAGGCTTTACTGTTTGAAGCTTTTTATACAGGATTAGGATAACACATTTTACTTTTAAATTGCTCTGTATAAGCAAGTAACACTTTGCGGTTTCACAAAGTGTTTCTTTGGTCCTGTTCAATTGCACAATCCCATGGAGGCTGCTGCTGCATAATGAATACTTTTCTGCGTTATAAAATATCACTCCCAAAAACGATCGTCACAAAAAAAGGTCGCCAGCCTGAAAAACATAGGTCTGACTCTGCACCCTCAACAAAACGACCTTTAAAAAAAAAAAACAGCGGCCAAAACCCTCCAGAATATAAGTAAATAAATGCTGCATGTAAATCACCCCTTCCACTAAAAAAATGCCCGTCTGATAGCGTAATGCCCGCCACTCGTGCTTGTTTACAGAAGAATGTTCAACCGTCGGGTAATTCAAGTCAATCTTGACGGTCGGGATCCTGCAACCTTAAACACTGCCCAAACAATTGGCAGCGGACAAGTGCCCTCCAAAAATATCAGTGTCAACTTATGTGCGTCGTACATAAATAGGTCAAATATGGAGTGCTACCCCATGGCCTATTTAATTCTGACTCTCCCAGAATGAGAGAGTGTTGACTTTCAAAGTGCTGTTTTCCCCGTAAGACCTCGGAGGGGGAGGCGGGCAGTCACATGATCAGGGCCAATCTACGGCAGATCTTGTGATGACAACACAAAATAAGGCAAACAGATTTCTGAGCAGTTCTGGTTAAAGGTACTCTACTGGTCCAAAAGAATGTAACACTCTTCCAGATCAAATCAAGGATGCTCAGACTTTTCTTATTTTTAAGAAACTGCTCAAATGTTATCTTTTTTAACAAGTGTATTGTAATTAATTTCATGTAACTCTCTTGAGAGCCTTTGATGTTGATTTTGTTGTTGATTTTGGCACTATACACAAATCATTTCTGATACTATACGGAATTGGTAAGAATAAAAAAATGTCAGGTCTGATAGCTTACTGATTATGAAGTTCATACTAGAACCTTTTTTCTCTGTGAAATATTTCCCTCTGATTCGAAATATGTTCGAGAAAATGAATCTGAAAAAACCCAAAACCTGCAACAGCTAATTTCGGTTGTTAACAAGAATAAAGGACAAGGAGTTTACTTGCTAAAAAACTGGCATGGATCTATCACTATTTTCTCTTGACTGACACAAAAGATTACGCTTTTTTTCTTCTTCAGGTTTGTTGTTTCACAAATGTGGTTGATCACAACTATTTTATTCAGCTCTACTAGTACTGTATAATACCTGTAAAGGCAGTGGACACTATTGGTAATTACTCAAAATAATTATTAGCTTAAAACCTTACTTGGTAACGAGCAGTGAAGAGCTGTTGATAGTATAAAACATTGTGAGAAACGGCTTCCTCTGAAGTAATGAAGTTTTTGAGAAAGAAGTAACTTTCCACGAACTTGATTTCGAATTAGAATTTGAGGTCCCGAAATCAAGCATCTGAAAGCACACAACTTACAAGGGTAATCTTTTTCTTTGATTATTATCTTGCAACTTTAACAACAAACTGAGTTCAAATTTTCACAGGTTTGTTATTTTATGCATATGTAGAGAAACAAGTGAGAAGACTTTTCTTTGACAATTAACAATAGTGTCCAGTGTCTTTAAAGAAAAAAAATGTTGGTGTAATGTTTTTGGATAGAGTGTTATTTTTAATCTGTGTCAACCCAGATAACTGACTAATTACCATGTGTCGTTGTTTTCTTAATGTGTCCGAGGCACGCTAGGAATGTTTTCATTATGGTAATTTAAAAAGACATCGTCCGATCAGTATGCATGTGGTATAATGTTTGGACTGTGATGCGCTGCGATGGAACACTCATCACCCTTTCGATGAATACAAGAACGTTTGAAAACGGCATTGATGCTTTTATCCAGGGTCCTGTTTCATAGAGCTGCCGATGCCGAAGAATTTGTTGTGCACTAAACTCGCTTAGCATAAGGTTACAAGACCAAAAAAAAACCATGTTATGTGTATTGTGTTTGATTGGTTCCCGACCGTTTGATGTAGAAGTTTGTTCAGTAAGATTTTGTGCTTAATCATCTTTTTTTAAATATAGCAGGCAGACCACAAAAACAGATAGTAGATGTGCTTTTTATTTGTATTATTAAATTTAAAAAGGGACTTGATTTGTGACTTGATTAAAGCTAAAATGAGTCAAGTCAAGATTTCATTTTGTCGATGAGGTTTTTGAAGGAATGTGACTACTCAAGAAGCTCTAAAAATTTCTGAAATTTACTATCGGATGTAGATACCAACATTTTTGAAGAGAGTGAAGTGGTTAAAAGTTACTTACAATTTTAAAGGCTGTGGACACTATTGGTAATTTTCAAAGACTAGCCTTCACAGTTGGTGTATCTCAACATATGCATAAAATAACAAACCTGTGAAAATCTGAGCTCAATCGGTCAACGAACTTGCGAGATAATAATGACAGAAAAAAACACCCATGTCACACGAATTTGTGTGCATTTAGATGGTTGATTTCGAGACCTCAAGTTATAAATATGAGGTCTTGAAATCAAATACGTGGAACTGTTTTTTTTCCAAAACTATGGCACTTCAGAGGGAGCCGTTTCTCACAATGTTTTATATCAACAACCTCTCCCCATTACTCGTCACCAAGTAGGTTTTTATGCTAATAATTATTTTGAGTAATTACCAATAGTGTCCACTGCCTTTAAAGCAATGTCTAAGATTAACCCAGGTCAGAAAAAAATCCACTTACCCAACCAGATAGGTAAATGTGTAGCCTCACAGTGCTCCAGCTGGGGTTGGATCTCCAAGTCTTCTTCGTAAACTTCTTCTTTAGCAAAGTCCTCTACCAGACGGTACAGTGGATCGATGGTCTGCCACACCGTCAGTAAGACAATGTCCACTAGGAGTAGGACGCCTATCATCAAGTTCATCTTCCACACTTCTACTTTCTGTTTAGAGAGGAACAACATATAGAACCGCTTAAGTAGACAATAATGTCAAATACTTGTCTGCTAGGCAGAAATGAGCAGGATACCAGTCACAAATTGTGTATGTGTGGTAGTTTAGTTGGTAACCATGTTCTGGTAAGCAAAATTTACCTCTACCAGAGTAGGACCACCAACATCAGAGAGCTCACAAGTTACGGACCCAAATTCATAGAGCTGCTTAAGCAGAAAATATTGCTTAACAATTGTCTGCTAAGCAGAAATGAACAGGATTCCAGTCAAGTCCTCTACCCGACGTTGGATCAATGGCTTGCCACACAGTCAAGAGAACAATGTCCACTAGGAGTAGGACACCTATCATCAAATTCATCTTCCACACTTCTACTTTCTGTTTATAGAAAGGAACAATTACATCAGAGCGCTTAAGTTGGGGGCCTAATTTTATAGACCTGCTTCAGCAGAAAATGTTGCCTAACGATTGTCTGCTAAGCAGAAATGAGTAGGATTCCAGTCACAAATTGTGTATTTGGCATGGTAGTTTAATTGGTGACCATAGTTTGGTAAGCAAAATTTTGAAGTCCTCTACCAGAGCAGGACACCTATCATCAAGTTCATCTTCCACACTTCTACCTTCTGTTTAGAGAGGAAAATCATCAGAGCGCTTAAGTTGTGGGCTTAATTTTATAGAGCTGCTTATAAGCAAAAAATGTTGCCTAACAGTTGTCTGCTAAGCAGAAATGAGCTGGATACCAGTCATAAATTGTTTATGCAACATAGTAGTTTGGCTGGTAACGCTATTCTGGTAAGCATTATCTGGTTACGCTCAGCTGCTTTTCAAATTTACCCAATCAGTTTCCTTATGGTTTATTATTTGATATCAAGAACATAAGTTCTATGAAAAATGAATTTGTGACTCGGTCAAGCACAAACCTGAAAAATGTGTGCGACCATGAGTAGGGGTTAAAAACACCTATGCATGTTGAATGAGGAGTTACCTTTCTAAAATTACAAAGCTATATAGTTAAGATAAATCTTACTGCTTCGTAAAATCAATTCAATAAAGCTGTTAAGCAGAAAACACTGCTTAGCAAATTTCTTTACTGCGCAAGCAATAATAGTGGGCCACTAGTTACAGAGATAACCTTTATACAATTTTGGCTGGTAACCAGTTTCTGTGAAGCAATTATTTGTTGGTACTCGACTCATTAACAGCAGCCTAACACATAACCATGCTGTGTAAGACTCAGACTCCTCATACTGTTAATGGCATAACTCTCACCTGTAAACTGATTTTCCTTCTCCTCCTTCGTCCGTCTTCACTTTCCGATTTCTCCTGAGTGACCAGACTGTGCATCATCCAGATCTTGCTGAACATGGCTCCGTAGCCCAGAGAGAACGCAATAGTAAGAAGCCAAGAAACCGACTGTAACGAGTAACAAAAAATAAGGAAGTATGAAAGCATGACCCCGACTCTCATCATGACCCTCCACTGGCTCCCGGTCCGAAAGACGACTGATTTTAAAGGAGCATTATACAGAGTCGGTAAGAAACAAAAATCGTGAAGACCACAGATTTACATAAAACTTACACGTTCTAATGATGATAGTAGAAAACATCCCTTGAAATAATTCTGTCTGAAATGTCATATTTGATGAGAAAAAAAGAATCTAGTTTTGTGTTTGGGGTTTATCGCTAAGTGAGCATTTTATTCATTTTTCTTTTTGCATCGATGTCATGCAAAATGGGTAATCGGTTTTTCACTATTTTCTCGTGACCCAGATGGCCGATCGATCTCAAACTTCTACAGGTTTGTCAGTTTATGTCTACGGTGGCTTACATAAAGTGCTTACACTGCCAGCATCTGTTTTGTTAGCAAAACCAATTCTGTAATGTCCCTTTAAGATCTTGAGTCTAGTACGCAAATCCCTTCGTAGAAAAATCTCCTTTTTGGAGAAAATCAAGATTGTAGTTGCACTATTTTTCAAACTGCTGTTTCAGAGTCTGCTTACTATTTTGAAAACAAAAACTTTGAACCTAAAGAAAGCTGACTAATTTTTGTACAGAAACAAGATTTTGCATGAAGATTATGTCAAGTGAATCGGGTTTAGCATTTTCATTCCCACACAAAGCATATTGTAAATGATATAATGGAAAGATCGGACACCTGAATTCTGGCTTCAAACACGGACAAAGATCCCTTAAGGGAGGGGGGGGGGGGGAGTGTTTGTAACACAGATCCATGTTTGCTGACCTCTATATTCATGCAGGGCACAGCAATACTGCATCACAATACTTGTGATGAGCTAGATGAGACGTAATCCGATAGGTACCAATTGACTTGTGAATGTATTCCATCAGGTGAGCCCTGGTTCACGAGAGAGATGGAAAGTCACGCTCAATGTCTACACCAAGATGCATTATTTGTAAAGCTGACTAGTGCAAGAATTTCCCCCGCTCAGGGATTGATGTCCGGTGTGGCGGTTTCAGTCTTCCGCCGTATTCAGTTTTCCGGGTGACGTAGCCGGACATTTCAGCACGTTGTTCGCCGGTCGTTGCACTCGTGGACGCCGCCATGACAGCTACCGGAGAGTAACACGGATGACTCAATACGGCACTAAAAATTGACTACTTTCGCTTGCTGTGTGCAGGCATCGCGTGACGTAATGTTACCGTATTTGGTCATTTGGAAAACTGAACACGGCGGAAAGTTGAAACCGCCACACTGGAATGCTGTTCAACAATGATGGTCATTGGTATAGATTGCTTAGCAAGACCACAGGACTGGGCCCTATTTCATAGAGCTGCTTAAGCAGAGATTATTGACAATTGTCTGCTTAGCGGAATATGCAGGATATCAGTCATAAACTGTACATGTGACATGCCAGTTTGGCTGGTCATAACCTTATTCTGGTAACTATAATTTTGTTGTGCTTAGCTACTTTTTGTGCTTATTGAAATTTGGCCTTGGAATAAATTCAGCCGACTTTTAACAATTAGATTTCATGGCAAAATACTAGCTATTAGCTTCTGTTAATTGGGTTTTCCCTTTTCCCCTCCCCGTTTGTATAAGTTCTTGCATATTAAGCTGACTAATTTAACTTCTAAATTTGTTAGTTTGAAACTCTTTGTTGTTATTCCATGGTGCTTTCTCAATTGTTATTATTATTTACTTCTATTTTCTTGCACTTCTGGTGATGCTGGAATAGGATTCGTAAAATTTGTAATAAACTATTAATGAACTATAAAAACAGGTTCGGTTCAATGTCCTTTAAAATAAGCTCCCCTCCACCCCTTAAGGAAGTATACCCGATGGCAGTACTTTCTTACAAGGTGAAGGGCGCTGATTGGCAGTAGGGGAAACTCAAGACATAGGATAGGGGGACAAACGAAACCTGGAGGTCTGCATAAAAAAAAGATGAAAAATAAAGAGGAGTAAAAACAAAAATGCCAGCGGCTTAACTACATGCAGGTGAAAATGCCAGCTTAATCAATGGTTGGTTGTTAGTGACGCCAATTTCTTCCGGAACACGTAAGTCTGAGACAAACTCAATATGCGCACACAAACATGTTAAACCCTCTACCTCTTTCTTTAAAAAAAAAACTCTCCTGTTTTTCTCTTTACCGGGGACTGAGGAAGGGGGGGGGGGGTCGCAAAATAGTTCAATTGACCATGAGGTAATTTCATTAAAGATCTTTTCCTCTGCGTTTTTGTTTTCTTCCTCTTCTTCTTCGATGGATAAGATTTTTATCATTCTTAAAAATTATTTCCGCGCCATTTGAGCCGGATCCCGGAGAATGAATAAATAATTCATCCGCAGAGTACATCATCCTCCAATTAAATCTAACCATGGGTTGCTTTGATTATTTCGCCCGAGTTGACACCGGGGCTTTATTCAAACGAAATCATCCTAGGTTTGAAATAACAAATCGTTGATGGTTAATCTGTTGTTAATAAATATAGTCTGAACTTATACAATTTATGGGCAGAACGATGGACCAGAAGCGCTTATGTTGAGGAGGGGGAAGAGGGGTTGGTTTGCCCGAGATTTCGCACAAATAGAAACACACATTCTGTGCATCCCTGTAGAGACATAGTTCTTTCCTTTGTCCCTGTTGTTATGTAAGAACTTCTAATAGACCAACTACCTCCGGATGCCTATGTTGGCAGTGTCCCTATTTTGTCATTGTTCAGGGGTGCCAGTCAGAAGCCATATAACCGTTAACTCCATGGCTACACGGCTGTTAACGGTTGTAGGGCTTCTGACTGTAAAAACAAGAAAGGAAAACTCATACTGCCCACTGGAGAGCGAGTTTCTCAGAAAAATTGTTTTTAATTTAACAGTGCATCTTAAACAGGCTCCGTGCATGCACATCCCACAGCGAGGAAACAAAACATATTTGGATAAGTCACGTTTCTGACTTAAATCAGATCAAACAAAGTCCCTTTGCCAATCTGATAATTAATGTCACAGCTTGTTTGAGTAATTCGAACCGGGCTTTCCACCCTGCCCTTTCGTCTTTCTGACGACGGCGACAACATTATTATCGAGAAAACTAATGTCTGAAGAACAGAGTTGAGGGGATACCTTACTCTTTGGCTATCCGCAGGGAATTAATAAACCGTGGAGAAGTTATTTTAGTAAAGGTAAAATGGATTGGTTTTCGGATAAGGATTTCTTTTCGAAGCACATTATAAGATAAAACCCTTTCAATATTTTTTAAGGGTACGGAACATGATCGGTAATGACAAAACAATTTGATAAATGTACGATTTTTACCTGGACTGACAGCTTACTTAGTGAAACTTGATGTTTTTGATATTGTAATACTTTGTAATATTGTAATACTCGAGAAATACTTCTATCTTAAATCTTGTAATGTGAGAGAAAGCAATGAAATTCCCCTCCACTCCTAAACTCGACTCATACTTCAATGATTTGATTAAAAACAAGAACATGAGCAAAGAGTACCTGACATAAAGGCCCCCCCCAAAAAAAAAAAAATAAAAAAAGTTAATGGCCTGACGTTTCGCAGAGTCGTTCTTTAAAGCCATTGGACACTTTCAGAACAGAAAAAAGAAAAAAAAAAGTTCACAGATTTACAAATAACTTACAGGGTTTACAGAAGGTAATGGTGAAAGACTTCTCTTGAAATATTATTCAACGAAATGCTTTACTTTTTGAGAAAACATTAAGACAATATCAATTCTCGATATTGAGAATTACAGATTTATTTTAAACACATGTCATGACACGGCAAAACGTGCGGAAACAAGGGTGGGTTTTCCCGTTATTTTCTCCTGACTCCGATGACCAATTGAGCCTAAATTTTCACAGGTTTGTTATTTTATATACACGTTGTGATACAAGTGTGGGCCTTGGACAATACTGTTTACCAAAAGTGTCCAATGGCTTTAAAGACAGTTGACACTTTTGGTAATTGTCAAAGACTAATCTTCACAGTTGGTGTATCTCGACATATTCATAAAATAACAAACCTGTGAAAATGTCACTTCAGAGGGAGCTGTTTCTCACAATGTTTTATACCATCCATCTCTCCCCATTACTCGTAGTCAAGAAAGGTTTTATGATGATAAATATTTTGAGTAATTACCAATAGTGTCCACTGCCTTTAAACAATTGATGTAACATGGGTAAGTACATAATGGGGCTGAAAAGCAGCCGAGAAGGATATTCATAAATGATTGTTTTTTTTTTTCCGTTTAGAATATGTTTACTCTCATGTGAACTCAATTTCCATATTGTTAGAAATCAGTTTAAATGAATTTCAATAAAGATCACTTGTTGCTGTTTTTGTTCAAGCAGGATCGAATTTCATGGCTCTGCTTACGGCCGCTCTGCTTACCATAAGCAAAGAATCACTGCTTAAGGAGGCAGGGAATTTCGCAGGTTAGCCAAGCATTTCTGCTTGTGCACAAACATAGTCCACATTACTAGGCATTCTTTGCCTTTGCAGCTATAGCGCTGAAATTCGGCACTTGCCCTGTAAACAAAGAGTGGTGATCGCAAGCGCAGATTCAGCGGTAAGCAGATCCATGAACTTGGGTTCTGGGCCCAATTTCATAAAGCAGAAAATACTGCTTAGCAAATTTGTTTGCTGAGCACAAAATGAGTGGGGCACCAGTTGCAACAATGCAAAGCTTATAGAGTTTTGGCTGAAACCAGTTTCTGTTTAGCACAAGTTTTCTGTGCTTAGCAAGTTTTTATGCTCTTTATGAAATTGGGCCCTGCTCTTTAAGAAAGTGGATGAATTATGAAGACACCTTTTGGGAGGATATTTTTTTCTATTCCGCTCCCTCAGGGTTTTCCTCCGCTTTTCTGAAGATTATAAAAATCCTTTTTATAATCAAGAATGAGAGGATTTGTGCTTCTTCTTTTCTTCGTTGATTTTCTCTTGATCTTACCTTACAGGCACTAAACCTTCTACATTTTGACCTCAGTTGGGTGAATAAAGGTGGCATTAGATGAATGATATGGAATTTTTCCAACTTTTTTTCTGGTGTATGTTCACAAAGTAAACTCTCTGGGGTCTAAAGGCAGTGTACACTATTGGTAATTACTCAAAATAATTATTAGCACAAAACCTTACTTGGTAACGAGTAATGGGGAGAGGTTGATGGTATAAAACATTGTAAGAAACAGCTCCCTCTGAAGTGGAGTAGTTTTCGAGAAAGAAGTCATTTTTCACGAAGTTGATTTCGAGACCTCAGATTTAGAACTTGAGGTCTCGAAATCAACCATCTAAACGCACACAAATTCGTGCGACGGAGGGTGTTTTTTCTTTCATTACTATCTCGCAAGTTCGATGACCGATTGAGCTCAAATTTTCACAGGTTTGTTATTTTATGCATATGTTGAGATACACCAACTGTGAAGACTAGTCTTTGACAATTACCAATAGTGTCCACTGTCTTTAAACAATGAAAAACTGCCTAGAGCAGCAATTATGTATTTTCCAGATTCTTGAGGGCTCACATTTTGGGGGTGGAGGGAATCTACAAAACTGTAGTGCTAAGCACCTTTCAAATTTGTTTTTTTAAAACAGGAGGAAACGATAAAATCTTTTTTAGTTAAGTAGGTAATAAAGTAGTATTCAAAGACATTTAAATAAGTTCAATACAGTGAATATGTTGTGGTTTGTGCTTAAAGTATTTGCCGTCTTCATTTGGTATCCTGTATCTTAGTCAGGTCAATCAGCACGCATGGGAGATGCACCAGACTAGGGAACAAGCGTGGTTTATACTTTCTGCAAATGCGATACGGATTTTGACATCACATGGCTATTTTCGAAGCGAATGTTTCGCAGGAGTTGAGCATATTTCAACTGATGCATTCGCAGGAAGTATGAACTGGGCTTTAGTCTGGTGCCAGTTTCATTGCAATGTACAGGTGTATATACTTACACTGCAGACCATAGGGAACTGTTCCTCGCTGACGTATTGGCCGTCCAGCCCCATAAGGAAGACACTCATTAGCCCAATGATACAGCCCAGGGCTGTCAGGTTATTAATGTGAGGTTGGGAGCAACTGATGTATCTGTAGATAGGTGGAGACAGTGAGTGTCAACAATCAGTGGACATTACTCAAAATAATTCTTAGCATAAAGCCTTTCATGGTGATGAGTAATGGGTAGAGGTTGATGGTATAAAACATTGTGAGAAACGGCTCCCTCTGAAGTGCCATAGTTTTCGAGAAAGAAGTAATTTTCCACAAATTTAATTTCGAGACCTCACATTTAGAACTTGAGGTCTCGAAATCAACCATCTAAACGCACACAACTTCATGTGACAAGGGTGTTTTTTCTTTCATTATTATCTCGCAAGTTCGATGACCGATTGAGCTCAAATTTTCACAGGTTTGTTATTTCATACATATGTTGAGATACACCAACTGTGAAGGCTAGTCTTTGACAATTACCAATAGTGTCCACTGTCTTTAAGGCAAACATAGACACTGGTAAAATTCAAGGGATTGCCTTTCACATTTCTATCCATGTTAACTGTATCTGTTGCACACCTCTTGAATCTCCTGAACCAGTGCCTCTGATGTTTAGCTTAACTCAATTATGCATGGAAATAGAAGTGCTTTCAAATTGAAAAGCCAGTAACTATAAACAAAAAGCATGTACTTCTTCATTCTTGTATTGGTTGTCATATCAATTTAAATGTCAATTTCACGATGACTTGTGTTTCCAATAACGCTTAGCTGCAATTTGTGCCCTTCTATATCCAGTGGTCTATATTAACTTGTGCTATTTGAAGCAAGGGTAGAACACCCAATCAAATATAACATGCTAGAATGCAATTGCGTCACGAGAGAGGAGTGATTTGTCTTGGGATAGATGCGCGCTCGGCGACTTCACGACGAGAGAACGAGTGACATGTAATAGTAACACAGGCTGATTGCATCATAAATAAAGAGATATAGCGTTAGATTAGCAGGAGGCGACCATAATCCGTCAGTTTCAAAATGACAATCGACCAATTGTGCTGATCATCACACATGCATTGCTTGAAGTTTGCTTAAAAAAAAAAAAAAAGTCCTTATTACACTCGCACTCGTGGAAATACAGAAAAACGTAGCGCGTCTGCGTCCCATATCCAACTCGACCTTCGGCTTTGTTGGACATGGGACGCAGAAGCACTATATTTCGGCCACGTTAGATATGGGGCGCAGAATTAAGCGCTATATTTTTCCGTAATCCACTCGCCCTTGTGTGATAACTTATAATATAAGAACCTAGTTTTATTATTATTATTATCTCACCCTGTGTGTCGGTAGCATATGTTGAAGAAGATGCAGACCCAGGCGAAGATGATAGCAAAGCCGGCCAAGACACAGACCGGGATGAAGAGATTCTTAGAGATGATTCTCAGCTGAGGCTGGGTGTCTACACCGTCCTTAGGAGGGCCATCACCTGCAGGCAATGCAACAACAAGAAAATGCATATTAAGTAAATTTCTTCCAGACAAAATAGCATTTTAAGATGCCAGCTATGTCAGATTTTTGGCCGCTTTGAACCCAAAATTTTGATTTAAAATTCAATAGG
Organism: Asterias amurensis; assembly: GCF_032118995.1. Taxonomy (NCBI): domain Eukaryota; kingdom Metazoa; phylum Echinodermata; class Asteroidea; order Forcipulatida; family Asteriidae; genus Asterias; species Asterias amurensis. The sequence goes on from NC_092662.1 coordinate 12,910,450, forward strand.
TATCTTGATGGGGGTCGAGAAAGTTACAAGCTTTCATTTGAGACATTGCCCGAAAAAGTCTGCCAATTATTAGTAGCAGTAAAATAAAGCGCTCAAAATTAGTTTTTGTCGGGATCCCGACAATATATCACATGACCAAGTCTTTTGTGTTTTATAAGAAACGTTTTAAATTTTTTTCTTGGTTCCTGACCATTAAAAGTAAAAGTTAAAATTGTTTTTGTTAGAGCGGGCGATACTCTTTGAAATACCATTCACTCAAAAAAATCTGACATAGCATCTTTAAGCCTTTTTTAGGTTTGGCGGTCGTGACTGTAGTGTACTGTTTGGTTTGGGTGTATACACACAAATTTATCCAAACCTTATAGTGTTGTGGCATGTGTCCGCCATATCTCAAAAAAGGCTTATGTTGGTTTGTTCAAAAGTAAAGTGGATGAAATGCTGGAACAGTATAATAATAATATAATAATCTGTTATTAAATAATAATAATAATGAAGAGTTTTCAAATAGCACAAATGAAGTTGAGTACAAACATTTTTCATAGGCCACAAGGATTCCCGAAGTCATCAAAACTAGTAAGGACTATGCAGCACCCAAACCCAATGACCACACATCAACTATATAACTAATATTTCTCTTAAAGGAACACGTTGCCTTGGATCAGTCGAGTTGGTCTTTGAAAAGTGTTTGTAACCATTTGTTATAAAATGCATAAGTGTAGAAAGATGTTGTAAAAGTAGAATACAATGATCCACACAAACATGCCTCGAAATTGCACGGTTTTCCTTTGACCTCGTCAACAAACACGGTCGACCATTTATGGGAGTCAAATTAAATTTGTGTGGATCATTGTATTCTACTTTTAAAACATCTTTCCAACCATATGCATTTTATAAAAAAACAGTTACAAACCCTTTTTATAGACCAACTCGTCCGATCCAAGGCAACGTGTTCCTTTAAACACAATGAATAGCAGCTTTTAAAACAAGTTTCTCAAAACCCTGAACAACCAAAAAGCCCAGGCTACCTCCCTTTAACAAGTGCACTTTTATCTTGAAATAACATCTTCGGAATTACCCCAAGACAAACATCAATTCCACAAACTGGAAATATCTCTCGCGGCTGAGTTCGATCTCCCGTTACCACAGCAATGGGACAACAGAATATCTGCTGATAAGCCCTTTTTTTCGGGGGGGGGGGGGTCCTTTCTTCTTTTATCTGTTGATGTTGCTAGTTTCCTGGATCTGATTTCTCCAGTCCATGACGGTCTGGCTGGAGGCATTGCGGCATACGACCCCGTCTATTTCTCCCAGGGACTATAGAAATAACATTTAGCCCCTAGGGTGAGACTGGAATAATTTTTCTAGTGTTGTAAAAGTGAAGACGAGATCAGAAGAAACTGATCACATTATTAAAACTGTCAGGTTTCTCGCTGCCCAACAAGCGACCAGGAAAACACACATTAGTTTCTGCTTGCAATGGAAACGGTATCGGAAGAAGGAGAAGAATAAAAAAATAAATAAAAAATAATCAAACAATTTTTTTTAATAGAACAAACTTAAAACTAACATTTTAGAATCCATCAATATCTTTAAAAAAAACAAAAATCAATTTTAAAAGCAACACCGAAAGAATGTTGAATTCTGATGAAAGCAGTGGAGGGGTCCTTTGTTCAAGGCTTGCTTAAAGATAGGATCATACTTTGGTAATAACCCAGGGACTCAAGAAACAACATTTAGCCTCAAGGGTTAGGCTGGAATCATTTTCCTAGTGATGTGAAAGTGAAGACGAGATCAGAAGAGATAGTGAATTGATCACATTACAAAAACTCTCTTCATGTTTCTCGCTTGCTATCCAATAAGCGACCAGGACAACCATATGAGTTTCTGCTCCCAATGTAAACAATTTCAGAAGACCTCCCCCCCCCCCTCGAAAAAATATATAAATAAAGAAAAATAATTAATAATAACAATGACAAATAAATAACAACTAAATAAATACATTTGAAACTAACATTTTAGAATGAATCAATCAATATCATTTGAAGAAAAAAAACGAAAAAAAACTTTAAATTCAACAACTCAAGAATGTTATCTTCTATTGAAAGGGTGGGAGTCCTCAATGCTTAGTCCAAGGAAAAGTGCTCCAAATCAAATTGACTTGCAGACTGTATTTTTCAAGAAATCGCACAAAGGCAGGTTCATACTTTGGTAATGACCTTCAAAGAGAAATTGTGTAATTTTTATATATCTGAAAGCCAACTTGTTATAAAGATGGTACATGGTAGAGAGCATCCACAATATTATTTCACCCCTGTTGAATAAGATCAATAAAACAAACTCTCCAAAACACGCAGTGCGTACAATTTTGAAGGCTGCACTTTACTAGAAAGAAGAAGAAGACCATCTGCAGGTGGCTTTTGGCAATTTCCACGGTGTCCGCATGAATGCTGCCCTCAATACCAACAGATTTGTAGTTGGCACTTGCTGTAATCTTGACCTGAATTTGACTTTCTCAAAGATAATACTGTGCAAGAGTTTTGCTGTTTCCTCAACAAGTTGACACTGTATTGTACTGAAACTTTGACGGGTGACTTTTATTGTATCATTTTGGATAACTGTGTCAATAAATCAGCACTACAATGGAACAAATAACAAAGGATGACTCTTCCTTTAAAGCCATTGGAAACTTTCGGAACAGAAAAAAAAAAGGTTCACAGATTTACAAATAACTTACAGGGTTTGCAGAAGGTAATGGTGAAAGACTTCTCTTGAAATATCATTCCATGAAATGCTTTACTTTTTGAGAAAACATTCAAACAATTATCAATTCTCGATATCGAGCATTACGGATTTAACACATGTCATGACTCGGCGAAATGGCCGAAACAAGGGTGGGTTTTCCCGTTATTTTCTCCCAACTCCGATGACCTATTGAGCCTAAATTTTCACAGGTTTGTTATTTTATATATAAGTTGTGATACACGAAGTGTGGGCCCTTGGACAATACTGTTTACCGAAAGTGTACAATGGCTTTAAAGGGGATGGGGAATTTCAAAATTTGATTAGCAAGTCTGCACATTTAAGGAAAACTTCAGACAACAAACAAGATGCTGACCATCCATAATCTACTGAATTGTCTTTTAGCAAATGACTGCGTCAAATATTTTCATAGAATAACTGGAAAAAGGGAATCTTTTATTTTGGACAGTATGTCTAAGCATCGAAACAGCTTTGACATTTTGCAAGTGAAGAATGCAAATGGTAACATGAGGTACAAAATGCACTCAGGCAAAAATTTCCATTAGAATCATTAGAGCCTCCAGGGTGGATTTGTTTAGTATGGTATCTAGGCTTGAGGCATGTGTAGCTGAAATCATGGTCTGGATGAATGAGAACTACCTGAAGCTGAATGAAAGTAAGACCGAATTCATCGTGTTTGGGTCTGTTCAACAGCGGAAGAAAGTTACCATCCCTCATCTTAAAGTTGCAGATTCTCACATACGACCTGCTGACAAGGTACGTGATCTCGGCCTCATGCTAGATGCCAGCATGACTATGGAGCCCCAAATCTCGAACTGTAATTAGAACTTCAGTCTACCACCTCCGAAAACATTCGCAGGATCAGAGAATACCTAAACCCACAGGCAACTAAACAACTCATGCATGCCTTCGTCACATCCCGCTTGGACCTATATAAGTCAACACTGTATGGGCTTCCTCAAAAACAGATTACCAGACTGCAGAAAATACAAAACACAGCAGCTCGTCTCATTTCTGGTTCCCGGTCTTCATCTCACATCACACCGATCTTGAAGCAACTACACTGGCTCCCGGTAAATCAATGACTCAACTACAAACTCTCTATGATTACACACAAAACACTTAACGGTCAAGCTCCGTTCTACTTGTCTGAGCATCTACATAAACACATACCTGGACGCTCTGGTCTTCGCTCTTCGAGCACTAACAGGCTCTCTGAGACCAGAGCGAGATGCTCGTGGGGAGACCACTCATTCTGTGTCGCTGCTCCACAAGTTTTGGAACACTCTTCCAAGAGATATTTCTACTGCTACCTCCCTTTAAGGCTTCAAGACCGAACTAAAGACATACTTATTCAAGCGTTCTTACTAAATCCGTTTCAAGTTTTCTGTTAAATGTTACATTGACTTTCTTTTTTGTGCCTTGGGTGTCTCTATTGAGATAGATATGTGCGCGTTATAAATTTATAATTAAAATTATTATTATAAGTATCACCTTTTTGCACCGTAAAAGCCATGAAACTACATGCGTAATAATAATAAAAATACTTTTTATTTTGGCAAAGAATTCACAAGAACATGTACAAACATTAAAATATACAAACAAAATTAATAACGACAGTGGGATGCCCAGGAAAGCATAGTTAAAAATTTAACTGTCGCCAAAGGGTGTATGTCTCCCAAAACCCAGAAAAGCAAGATATATATACAAAAAGAGGACGTGCCGAAACTCGTCCAAAACAAATATAAACATCCAGCCTTATTTAGTTTAGAAAAATCATTTGTAACAAGACATCATCCAGCATCAAGTGGTTAAAAACACTGGACACCTTTGGTAATTGTCAAAGATCAGTCTTCCCACTTGGTGTTTCTCAACATTATGCATAACATAACAAACCTGTGAAAATTTGAGCTCAATTGGTCGCCGAAGTTGCGAGATAATAAGGCAAGAAAAAACACCCTTGTCACACAAAGTTGTGTGCTTTCAGATGCTTGATTTCGAGACCTCAAAATCTAATTCTAAGGTCTCAAAATAAAATTCATGGAAAACTACTTCTTTCTCAAAAACTATGCTACTTCAGAGGGAGTTGTTCTCACAATGTTTTATATCAACAACCTCTCCCCATTACTCGTTACCGAGTGAGGTTTTATGCTAATAATTATTTTGAGTAATGACCAATAGTGTCCACTGCCTTTAAGAATAAATTACGATAGGAGGAAAGGGAGCTTTCAAAGTCTATATGAGTGGAGTTGAACATAAATCAAAGAGGGCAAGTCAATGTTTAGCTTTGCCAACGTAACCAAAACGTTGGATATTGTCTCTGTCAAAATTGCCTTCGTCAGTTTCCCAAGAATCAATAGAGAGAGGGAAGGATGATGTTTCAAGGTCAAGACTCGAGCAGATAACGCTGATCGTTAATCAAACAAGGCAAGCGTAGAGGCAGCTTTATTTACAAGGAGTAGTAGCTACAAAGAAATACATGCTCGCCATCTTCTGAGAGTCTCTGACGCGATCCGAAAGGGGGAACTGTTTCAAAGTCACTTAAACTGGACAGCTTTGGTAATTGTCAAAGACCAGTATTCTCACTTGATGTATCTCAACATGCATAAAATAACAAATCTGTGAAAATTTAGACCCAATTGGTCATCGAATTTGCTAGAAAAACAATGAAAAAAAACCCACCCTTGTTGCATTAGTTAGTGTGCTTTCACAGATGCCTGCGAAAGGCTTCAGCTGAAGTTTTTTATTATTTGAGTGAGAAATTACCTCTTTCTCAATAACTATGTTACTTCAGAGGGAGCCGTTTCTCACAATGTTTTGTACTATCAACAGCTCCCCATTACTCGTTACCGAGTTAATTTTTATGCTAACAATTGTTTTGAGTAATTACCAATAGTGTCAAGGGCCTTTAATCATACAAGGCAAGTGTAGAGGCAGCTTTATTTACAAGGAGGAGCAGTAGCTAGGAGGAAATACATGCTCACCATCTTCTGAAAAACTTGAGATCCGAGGGGGGAATGATTTCAAAGTCACTTTATGAGCAACCAAACATTAAAGGACACTTTTGGAAATTACTCAGAGAACAATTGTTAGCATAAAAACTTACTTGGTAACGAGCAATGGAGAGCTGTTGTTAGTATAAAACATTGTGAGAAACAGCCCCCCTCTGAAGTATCGTAGTTTTTGAGAAAGAGGTAATTTGTCACTCAAATAATAAAAGACTTCAGCTGAAGCCCTTTGTTATGCATCTCACTTGGTGTATCCCAACGTATGCACAAAATAACAAACCTGTGAAAATTTTGGCTCAATTGGTCATCGAATTTGCAAGAGAATAATGAAAGAAAAAACACCCTTGTTCTACAAATTTGTGCGCTTTCACAGATGCAGATTTGAGTGAAAAATGACCTCTTACTCAAAAACAATGTTACTTCAGAGTGAGCCGCCTCTCACAATGTGTTAAACTATCAACAGCTCTCCATTGCTTGTTACCAAGTAATTTTTTATGCGTACAATTATTTTGAGTTATTACCAATAGTGTCCATTGCATTTAATCAAACAAGGCAAGTGCAAAGGCAGCTTAATTTACGAGGAGCAAAAGCTACGAGGAAATACCTGCTCACTCTTCTGAGAATCTCTGATGAGATCAGAGAGGAGGAACGATTTCAAAGTGACTTAATGAGCAACCGAACTGAACATTAATCAGCGAGAGCAAGCACAGATTCCGCACTGCAAATATATACCAAGGATGTGGCTCGTCTAATGTCCACTTTAATTTTTCCAGGAATCGTTGGAGACAGATGAGAAAGGAGGCCGACAATGATGAGACTTAGTATAGATGTATGATCTTGTCTCAAAGCACAAGTCCGCCCCTTCATTATTTCTAAGAATTATTGACAAGAGAAAAAGATAGCTACTACCAATTGATGAGTCTCATCTATAACAAAAAAAACAATTTTTTTTTTAAATACAAGTTAATGGAAACACATAGAAATCCAGAGGTTTGCTGAAAGTTTCAGAGCTGTGTTTGATATTTGCTTTTTAAAAAGCCCTTGATTGTTTATTAGTTTTTTTATATCAAATAATACACCACAAATTAAATTTTAAGTGATTTGTAGCTGAACAAAGACAAATTTACAAGAGCAGGATTTGAATAAACGGACTCCGGATTTACCTGCCGGCGCTCTACCAATCTAGCCCTATGTTGGCAGTCTCCCTATGTTGTCAAAATTAGCCATGTAACCAGGGATCACACCCAAGTTTACGATACAAACCTAGGAAGTGACAGCCAGGGGATCACCCAAAGGGTATGCAACTCTTTATTTCCTATATCAAATGGATTTTAAGCTACATGTACATTATAAACAACACAGTCGCATTCTATCGTACGTTTCAGAAGATACTGAAAAACGCCGAAACAAGGAAACACAAAAATTTGCTGCCTCGCGAATTTCATTGAAGAAAAAAAAAATGCATATTATTTATTTGGGGAAAAAGGGTCACTGGCAGTTCGTCCCATGGAGACTGTGTAAATCCCTTAGCCTAAAACCAGTGCAGATGACTTCCATCGTGCCGCCGCTGCCTGCAACACTCTACGGACGGACAATCAAATCTACAGGCCACTATTCCCGCAGGTATTGAACGCATGACCTACTGCTTAACATCCCTGAAAGTTTTGACTGCTCTTCTGCTGAGCCTTGGCCCTGAGGCCAAATTGGTCAGTTATGTCCCCTGGTGACTGGAGGGACGTGCAACTATTCTGAGCAGAGGTTCTTTCCCTGAGAGATGTCTTCATAAGGTCATCTAGGGTCCAATTTCATAAAGCTGCTAACGCACAACCAAGTTATGCTAAGCGATATTGGTCAGCTAATGTCCCTTGGTGGCGGGTGGGACGTGCAACTATTCTGAGAAGAGGTTCTTTCCCTGAGAGGTGTCTTCGTCACTGCATATGGGGTCATCCTGGGTCCAATTCATAGAGCTGCTAACGCACAACCAAATTATGCTAAGCGATATTGGTCAGCTATGTCCCTTGGTGGCGGGTGGGACGTGCAACTATTCAGTGAAGAGGTTCAACCCTGAGAGGTGTCTTCGTCACTGCATATGGGGTCATCCTGGGTCCAATTCATAGAGCTGCTAACCCACAAAAAATTATGCTAAGCCAGTTTGGTCGGCTATGTCCCTTGGTGGCGGGTGGGACGTGCAACTATTCTAAGAAGAGGTTCTTTCCCTGAGAGGTGTCTTCGTCACTGCATATGGGGTCATCCTGGGTCCAATTTCATAGAGCTGCTAACGCACAAATCTGTTTTGCTTTCTCATTCCAGTATTTTTTAGGGCCTACTGAATTCTCTACATTAGTGTAGTTTTGGTGCATGTGTTAAGTTTAAAGTTGTTAAATGTTAAGTGTCCAAACCAAAAGTGCACCGCAATAGTGCAGTGATGTAGCTGTGTTGTGTTCAAATTCTGTTCAAATTTTGAAGTTTTCAAGAAATGTCTTAAAACTATTCAATGAAAATGTCCTTCCAACATCAACAAAGAGTGCAGAATTTCTTCCAGGCAAATCCCTCACCTTCAACCCAACTCCCTTCCAACAACAATAAAGATGTTTTTTTCCATAGCATGATATTGATTAGATACATACAAACTTCAGCAGCATGAAACTAGGTCAGGAATAAAAGAGACAACTTGCATGTCTCCATAAATTCCAAAACATCTCTGCGATTCAATGCAATTTGCTATCCTAAGATGTAGGCCTAAAATGTAACACACCTTCACAAAACTACTACGTTCACTGTTTACACGGACAAAACAACCCAATTGTTGATTAAGAAAATGGGAGATGCCAACTCATTCAATCAAGAACGTAGGGAAATTCTGACCTTCCTGGTAGTGTACAGAACCAAGGAAAGCAAGCAGGATGAGGTTACGCCAATCCCGGCCGGTCATGTTTTATTTCGAGGAGCCGTTTCCGGACGGAACGCGGTACGACACCGCTGTCCCACTGGGCTTGTTGGGGACTGGAAAAAGCAGAAAGATATTTTGAGCAAATATTTGCACTGGGGTCCCGGGCAAATATTTGAAAGTCCTGTGGTTGTTATTAGAATTCCATTAAGGTGCGGATGTTTTCAGTGCTCATGATTTAGTCTGGTCTCCTTTTCGTGAGTGGTGTTTTGTTTCACATGGATCAAAATAAAGTCGCTGATTCTTTTAAAGACAGTGGATACTTTTGGTAATTGTCAAAGACTAGCCTTCACAGTTGGTGTATCTCAACATATGCATAAAATAACAAACCTGTGAAAATTTGAGCTCAATTGGTCGTCGAAGTTGCGAGATAATAATGAAAGAAAAAAACACCCTTGTCACACGAAGTTGTGTGCTTTCAGATGCTTGATTTCGAGACCTCAAATTCTAAATCTGAGGTCTCGAAATCAAATTTGTGGAAAATTACTTCTTTCTCAAAAACTATGTCACTTCAGAGGGAGCTGTTTCTCACAATGTTTTGTACCATCAACCAAATAAGCTGTTGCCCCCCCCCCCCCCACACCAAGGTTTCAAGAAAGACTAGTTGCTAAGGTCGAAACATCAAGCCACAAACTATTTTTAGCGTGTTTAGTTTTTCATTTAAGAGAGGGAAGTACATCACGGGGAAAAAAAGGTTGCCGTATGAATTTAAAGGCAGTGGACACTATTGGTAATTACTCAACATAATAAATAGCATAAAACCTTACTGGGTAACGAGTAATGGAGAGCTGTTGATGGTATATAAAACATTGTGAGAAACCGCTCCCTCTGAAGTATTATAGTTTTTTGAGAAAGAAGTTTTTTCCACGAATTTGATTTCAAGACCTCAGAATTAGATTTTGAGGTCTCAAAATCAAGTAGCCCAACTTGTTGAGCTGTAAAAAGGCTCCGCTTTTAACATCGGTCTCAACACTGTCGCCAGTGATGAGACCGATGTTAAAAGCGAAGCCATTTACAGCTCAACAAGGTGGGCTAAAAATCAAGCATCTGAAAGCACACAACTTAGTGTGACAAGGGTGTTTCTTTTCTTTCATTATTATCTCGCAACTCCGATGATCAATTGAGCTCAAATTTTCATAGGCTTGTTATTTTATGCATATGTTGAGATACACCAAGTGAGAAGACTGGCCTGTCGCAATTATCAATAGTGTCCAGTGTCTTGAATCGTCAGTAAGCTTTCAGAATAAGAAACTCATCAATTATGTTTGTTATCTTTCCAAATCCTGTATAATACCTTTCAAATAACCCCGATCCGTCCTGACCCTCCCAATTGAAAACCAATCTAATAAGGATAAACGAATCGGCAATTAATTGGCCAAGACACATCGGCGACAATGAGGCCATGCCCATGAGGGCATACTCACCAATTATGAAATGGTTTTGGCAAGACGGGAGGGGAGTCTGGGTTAAAGGGACAAGTTGCCTGGGCACGGGAGAGCTGGTCTATGAAAAGTGTTTGAAACCGTTTGTTAAGAAATGCATAGGCCTATGGTTAGAAAGATGCTTATAGAGTAAAAAATAAAATAATCCACACAAATGTGCTTCGAAATTGCACGGTTAAATTTTACTTTGTGAACCAAAACGGCCGGCCATTTTGTGGAGTCACAAATTTTACCCCACAAAACGACGTGCCGTGTTAGTTTACAATGTATAGGGAGAACCTTGCAATTTTGAGGCACTTTTGTGTGGATTTTTATTTTCTACTTTTTTTAAAACGTCTTTCCAACCGTATGCATTTTATAAAAAACAGTTTTCATAGACCAACTTGCCCAATCCAAGGCAACGTGTCCCTTTAAGGTAATTTGAGCCACGGGGTCATGCTACTGGATAACCTTTTAAGGGGATGAGGGAACATGAACCGCAATCGAGGTTGACCTAGATACCATGAGCATCTCACTGCCAGGGGTGAACGACCTTGGCAGAGATTTTGTCAATTTGAAATTGCTCTGAATTTCTCTTCGCGGCACTACCAGCAGAAAGGACGATGCTTCGTGAGCATGGCTTCTGTCAGGATGGCTTACAGTGAAATTGATGAGGCAAACTCTGTCTTAATAACTTTGGGATGAAAGGAGATGGGAGGCTGTTGGACTTGACTATTTTGGTTCCCTGGGAAAATCCATTTTAATTTGTGATCTGATCTGGATTTTTGACAATTAAAACAAATGGATAATAAAGTTGAAACTAAGAGTCCAGCGGGGGATTTCACAAAACTCTCCCTATACTTAGGACCCATCTTAGGATTTAAGACAAGTTGCAGTCATAATACCGATCCTAAGATTGGATTCACAAAAACCTGTCTTAACCTTTTCAATGCAAAGATGATACAATAAGATCTATTTTATGTATTCAGAATTAAGCTTGGGTGATATCACGATATTATCGAATATCGCGATGTTAATTTGGAAACGATTTCGATATCGGATGGATTTGATTTTAATCGAAATATTGATATATCGCGATATATAGATATATCGATTAAATATCGCGATGTATTTGCTAGCTGAGACATCTTGCACCCCATAGGTTTGGAGTAAAACCAGAAGAATAGGTCATTAGAACACCTCTCTTATGCTATGACTGTCTCTTCTACAACTTTCACTTGGAGTTTTAAGACTGATGATGTCAAATTTCATTAATCGCGATTATATCGAATATCGCGATATATTGTCGGCGATATATCGTGAATAAAATAAATCGATATCGCCCAAGCTTGATCAGAATGCGTATTCTGTACATATGTACTTAAAAATGTCATCAATCAAACTTGTTATACCTCGGTAACAAACTGTGAAGTTTGATTGGCCGAAAACCAATCATGTGACGCGCAACAACAACGCATGTTACATGGTTCGACGCGCCGGGTAACATGAAAAGTGATGTACACCGGTGTACATCACCTTGATCGTTCCCGGCGTTGGTCGATTTCCAGCGCTGTGTACGAAACAACCGCGGGTTCGAGGGAATTGTTTCTTGTTCGTCTGCTTATTAAACAATGAATAGTCCGTCGTAATAATGTTTGAAGATGACAACAGAACTTCGAGAAGAGGAATAACAATTATACAAAGGTATAACAAAACAATTGTTGCACGCTGTGACTGGGGTCTATTGGTCCAACGTGCAAAAATTGTATAATGTTGGACCCATTATCAATCCAGAAACACTATTGACTTTTGGATGTACCAAGGCAGCACACTTCAGCAAGATCCATTATTTGGTGGGGAATATTTGTAAAAATATATTATACAAAATTTCGTCCCAAAGGCTGGGCATTTTAAGTTAAAAACACAAAAATTTCAGGCAGTTGTGCATTTAAAGGCACATTACAGAATTGTTTTTTGGCTAACAAATCAGTTGCTGGCAGTGTAAGCACTTTATGTATGGATTATAATCCACCATGTACATAAACTGACAAACCTGTAGAATTTTGAGATCGATCGGCTATCTGGGTCACAAGAAAATAGTGAAAAACCGATTACACATTTTGCATGACATCGATGTAAAAACTAAATGAATAAAACACTCAGTGAGCGATAAACTCCAAACAGGGAATTAGTTTAATTTATTTCTCACCAAGTTTGACATTTCAGACAGAAATATTTCAAGGGATGTTTTCTACTATCATCATCAATAGACCGTGTAAGTTTTATGTAAATCTGTGATCTTCTGTGATCTTCAAGGATTATGCCTTTCCTTAGGAAGGAAATGTGGTCACCTCCTTGAAGAAAATATGAATGTGAAAAAAAAAGAAAAAAAAATCCTGACCAGATCACCTTTAAGGTACCTCCGAATTAAACCTTCACAATAGGAATCTTAAACTAAAGGGCATTTTGACATAGAGTCCATGCAGAAAGGTCAAAATAATTCCTCCACCCTGAAGACACAACACAAGAAAACTTCAAGACCATAATGCTTTCCACCTGTCATTCGACATGCCTCAGTTCCCAAACATCCTCCAACGAAACCACATAACTGCACATTTTCCTCTCTTTCCATACACCGCCTGAACAACCTCCGCAACTTCAAATTGGATTTAATTAAATTGTACAAACCCCGATCACCACCTCCCACACAAAGACGGCCTATAACCACCCCCAAAGATCAATTTCTCTCTATTTCCTGTTCCAAATTGTCTGCAATGATATTTTCCAAATGGGCCCTAAATGGCTGTTTCGACGGCACAAGAAATAATTGTGGACAGGATTCAGATCTCATGAAATAACCATCCCCACAGGTGTTTCCTTTTTCCCCTCCTTTCTTTCCTTCCCCCATTTCTGTTCTAGCTCCCCCCTGCCCCCCATTGCCGATAACGTGACACACCAGATGAAAGTACCGGTTGCTTTTTCACTGTGCCCCCAAGATCCCCAATCCCTCTCTTCATATAAGCATAGAGGAAGTAAGGTACAAGTAATACTCGTCGACTCCCCTTCCCACCATCGGTTCCTGTAAATTAATTTAGCGCCAAACCCTCGGCACATCATTCCCATTTTTTTTTGTGCAGACACCTCAAAAGATCTTCGTGTCTTTATTAATTCCCGTTTGCTTGATGCTTTGCCACTTAATGGTCCATAATTGGTCGAGGTGCTCAGCTATCACGAAACAACCCTCCAAACTCAATCACACTTTTTTTCAAAGAAACGGAGGCAGGTGATGATGGGAAACTACATGTACCACCCCCCCCCCCCTCCTCCAGCTCATATACAACTACAAGACAACCGCTCATCAAATTTAATAATCGTCTACCCTGTTGAGGCTTGTTATTTTCCTACATGTAGTTCCCTGGACGAATTATTCTGATAGGGACGATGAAAAACCTTCTTTATTAATTTTGGTTTTACCGATACACCGATGTGTGTTAGCACTGTATGCTCAGTACTTTCCCGAGTCCTAATGAAAAAATATCACAGCCATGTTACTCGGGTGGGATTCGAACCCACTACCCTTGCAATTCTAGAGCAGTGTCTTACCAACTAGACTACCGAGGTTGCCCGGTAGCTAGAGGCAGTTCAAATCCTATGTTTTGGCAGGAAGTACCGCAACTAAACTACTGAGTATACAGTGCTTACACACATCGGTGTATGGGTACAAACTAAAATTAATATTCTTATCCCCGATGCAAATTTAACATCTCTTATAGAAAAACCTTCTGTTCATAAGACACCAGCTTCTGTTGCTTAATTGTTGTATTTAGAGAGTGTTGATCTTTTTACCAATTTTTGTATGACCCACCCATCAAACCCAAAGTTTTCAATGACCCACCCATCAAACCCAAAGTTTTCAATGACCCACCCATCAAACCCAAAGTTTTCTATGACCCACCCATCAAACCCAAAGTACCCAAAGTTTTCTATGACCCACCCATCAAACGCAAAGTTTTCAATGACCCACCCATCAAACGCAAAGTTTTCAATGACCCACCCATCAAACCCAAAGTTTTCAATGACCCACCCATCAAACGCAAAGTTTTCAATGACCCACCCATCAAACGCAAAGTTTTCAATGACCCACCCATCAAACCCAAAGTTTTCAATGACCCACCCATCAAACCCAAAGTTTTCAATGTTGACAGACTGTTTGAGAGACAACTCTTTTTCAAGTGGTCTTCCACTCTTTTGGATTGAAGTTTGCATCTTTTTGAGTGATTTTTCACACCGTCCTGGAGTGAAACCCCTCTAAAAGAGTGAAATAATCACCACTCTTTTTAAAGAGCCATATGAGGGACAACTCAAAATGTAAAAAGTGGCGTTTTTCACTCTTTTAACATTTAGAGAGTATTTCTGAGAACCCATGTTTTAAAAAACACCCCAAATTTGATGATACCTTTCGTTCCAAGAAACCATAAGACTTTGACATTTTCCTGGAGTTCACTGTACAAGACAAACCCCCCACCTGCTCATAAAAAATATAAACTTGTTTTGTTCTCTCTTCCTCAACTACATACTCCCTTGCCCTCCGTCGCCGCCTCAGGAGTGTATTGAAGTTGAACATGCCCTATTGCCCCCTTTCACCATCCTCAGGTAAAATTCCAAAGCTCCAGCATTAGAACCTTCGCAAGTGCTTGCTGCCCGCCTCAAGCAAAGAAGGGAATTGCATCTCTTTCCCTCTTCATGTGGGATTTTTTTCCTTCCCCCTCTGCGATAATCCCGGAGGGTAAAGTGAGAGATTGCTCTGTAGAGCATGTGTGTGTATGGAATTGCCGAAGAGGGAAATGGAGTCCAAGCGTAGCTCATGAAGACAATAGTCAATACCAATTACAGCATGGTACAATGAGATCGCTCGTCTACAGCTGTTGATCATTGGGCAAAGTCAATAAAAAGTACTCTTCATTTTCCCTCTGAGTGCAACCGTATCGTCGACGGGAGATTGTCTTTGCTCCTTTCTATACAGTCATATGTATTTCCATCTTGTCTTTGACACAAGTTTCAACTGTGTTTGTCCAGTAGAGAATCCATAAAGGCACTGGAGTGCGTTTTGGCGAACCCAACCAAAAACTGTTTCAGACGTCACAACCAAAACGATAACTGAGCTCACAGCTCGGTTGTCGTTCAGTCTGAACAGCAGAACCAATGACCAACAACCGAAACAGTTTTTGGTTGGGGTCGCCAAAACGCACTCCTGGACACTATTGGTAATTACTCAAAATAATTATTAGCATAAAACCTTACTTGATAACGAGCAGTGGAGAGCTGTTGGTAGTATAAAACATTGTGAGAAACGGCTCCCTCGGAAGTAACGTCGTTGTTGAGAAAGAAGTAATTTCTCACTACAATATTTGAATTGAGGTCACAAAATCAAGCGTCTGAAAGCACACAACTTGGGTGACAAGGGTGTATTTTCTTCCACTATTATCTCGCCACTTCGACGACCAATTGAGTTCAAACTTTCACAGGTTTTGTTATTTTATGGATATATTGAGATACACTAAGTGAGAAGACTGGTCTTTGACAATTACCAATAGTGTCCATTGCCTTTAAATAAGCACATTTTATCAGGAAACCGCGCAGCTTACAGTGAAAGATTTCCCCTGTATTATAGCAGAGCAAAATGCAACACAAAATTCACAAGTTGCTACTTCAAAATAATTCGCTGGTCATTATTGGCATCCAGTGTGCACCAAATAAGTTCACACTGATTGTTTTGCTATGCAAAATTGCGTGCGAATTTGTTCCCTGGCAGCGAAATCAGTCAATGAGGCTTACAGCACTATTCTCACTGCTTAATGCACTAATCTTGCCTATTAATGCAATACTTGCCGCACTTAAAACCTGCAGCATTAAGTCTGCTAGCTTTTATAAAACCGCAATGTGAAAAAAGGACATTATAAAACAAATATAACTTCCCCATGAAAGCTTTCAATCCTAGCATGAATGTTAAGAAACATTTCAGGAATAACTGTTGAGCCTGAAGCAGAAGTCATTTGGGCTTAATGCAACTGTTCTCGCCGCTTAATGCACTATTGTTGGACTTAAAACCTGCAGCATTAAATCTGATAGCTTTCATAAAACCGCAAATTGAAAGAGGGACGGTTGAAGCTGACGGGATCCAGAGAAAAAGAAGACAACAAGAGAGAGTTGCGATCAAAATTAACCAAGCCTCCGTAATGAGCAAAGTGTTAAAAGCTTAGAAAATAATTAGCTCTAAATAATTTCTCTAAGGCTTCCAACATTAAAGAAAAATAACTAAGCCTCCAATCCTAGCATAAACATTGTAAAACCTTGTAAAAAACACATGAAACCGTTGAGCCTGAAAAACCAGTCATGGGGGTTAAATGCACTATTCCCGTCACTTAATGCACTATTTTTGCCTATTTTTAATGCAATATTTGCCGCAAATTAATCTGATAGCTTTTATAAAATCGCAATGTGAAAGTAGGGCGTTAAACAAATATAACTTCCCCATCAAAGCCTCCAATCCAAGCATAAACATTAAGAAACATTTCAGGAAAAAACTGTTGAGCCTGAAAAAAAGAAGAGTCACTTAGGCTTAATGCACTATTCTCGCCGCTAAATGCACTATTTGTCGCACTTAAAACCTGCAGCATTAAAACTGATAGCTTTTATAAAAACCGTAAATGAGAATGAAAGTAGGGCGGTTCAAGCTGACAGGATCCATAGACAAAGAAGAAAACAAGAGAGTTCTCGCTACTTAGCGATCAAAATTATCCAACCCTCTGTTTGCAGAAGGGCGAAGACAAAAAGAGAAAGAAATCTGCATTCAATTATTTCCCAATTTAACAAAAATTCCAGATTCCTAGATCGTTTTTTTTTTATCTCTTTCTCCCCGCTCTTTCTCTTAAAGGAACATTAAAGTAAAATAAAAAAATCACAGATTTACATAAAACTTACACGATCTAATGATGATGATAGTAGAAAACATCCCTTGAAATATTTCTGTCTGAAATGTCATATTTGATGAGAAATAAATTAAACCAATATCCCGTTCTAAGTTTATCGTTTTACTCAATTTTTTTTTTTGCCAATCAATGTAATGCAAAATGTGCAATTGGGTTTTCACTATTTTCTCATGACCCAGATGGAAGATCGATCCCAAACTTCTACAGGTTTGTCAGTTTATGTATATGGTAGATTACAGTAAGTGCTTACACTGCCAGCAACTGTTTTGTTTGCATAAACCAATTCTATAATGTTCCTTTAACTCTCTCCCAATTTGATAGCCACATCCCTTGATGAATTGACACACGCACAACGTGTAGAGGAGAAACTATTAAATGTCAATTTAGACATTGCGCCCACGGGACGGACATTTAAGAAGGCAATAAGCATCTTAGAATTCGCGCTGGGATGATTTGATTTCTTTTAAGATATGATATGGAGGGGGGGGGGGTGTGATCCACCCCACACTACAATGTAAACCAATACAATTGTATTTTGCTTGTTGTAAACTTTTTGTGCTGTTGAGTGTTGTGGTATAATTATCCATAGTCTTTATTTAAATTTGGCTGTGTTTCAATTTTTAATATTAATTATTGTTTTTATAAGCATATTTTTATATTAATACAATTTTGAAATTAGTTGCTGGGCACCTCTGAAAAACAGTGTTTCACTGAGAGGTTTCCCCAGAGTAAAGAAGAAATAAATAAATAAATAAATACAATTAATTTTCAAAGATTATGGTTTATTTTGATTTTTTTTTAATTTTTCAAGTGCTGTTATGATCTGTTTATATTCACATATTTATTTATGTTTAACATAAACAGAAGGGGTGAATATTTGAGAAACGGACAAAATTTGTTTTGGGTGGGTCGAAGAGGGAGTAAGGCAATCCTAGTAGAAGGAATACAATTTATGTGAGATTATCTTGGCATGTGTTTGTGTCCGTGGGTCGATTTCACAAAGAGTTACGACTAGTCTTATCTCAAGTTAGGACGAGTAACTCTTCCTAACTTAGGATTAGTCTTAAGGTCTGCATGCTACAGTGCAGGATTGGAACTCGTCCAAAGTCCTAAGATTAGTCTTAAGTTAGGGAGAGTTTTGTGAAATCGACGGCTGCTTTTACAGAACATTTTATGGACAGAGGAAGGTGGGTAACCACCCAATCTTTTTGTTTATGTTCTTGATATTTTGGTTTTCAGTTCTCGGTGTCATCAGCTTCCCGAGTCCTTCAAAATCGACAGACGGATGTGGATTTTGGAGGATTGCGGCATTGAGTCCTTCAAAATCAACTGGAGGTTGTGCATGATTTTGAAGGATTTCCAAACGTTTGACATTGACCTTAATGATAGGGATCCCGGCCTGACCCAGCACTTTACTGAGACACTGCAGGCAATTGCCTCCATGCCACTTCCCCAAGTCCATCAAAATCAAGCAGAGGTTGTGCATGATTTTGAAGGATTGGCGCACATTTGACATTGACCTTAATGACTGAAGATAGGGATCCCCTGACCCAGCACTTCGCTGAGACACTGCAGGCATTTGCCTCCTTGCCCCTGCGCCTTGTCCATCGAAATCAAGCAGAGGTTGCGGCATGTTTGAGAGGGACCTTCCTGAAGGTAGTAGGGATCCCAGGCCTGTCTCTTCACTGAGGCCCTAGAGGCAAATTGCCTCAATGCCCCTGCCCCTGCCCTGAATCCTTTTAAATCAAGCAGAGATTCTGGATGATTTTTGAAGGATTGGATGCAGCTCGTTTGACATTTTAATTTCCTGAAAGTAGGGATCCCCTGGCCTGGCACTTCCCTGAATAACTGGAGGCAATTGCCTCCATACCACTGGTCATCGCCCTGATGGTCATTGCCTCCCGCCTCAGTGCACACACGAAGCCCTACAGATGAATTGCAAATGACGTCATTGACCACCATCTTTGATGAAACGTGCATACGTGAAAGGCTATCATTGGCTGATAGTTTTCTGCAGCACATACACCCTTTTTTTTTTTTATTGTTTGACAAAATGCCACTGCCCCGAGTCCGTCAAAATCAACTGGATTAAAATCGTCAAACATGGCGATAAATATGATGCGATATTTAAATCTATACAGCACCCACATGTTGTCAATCTGGTTATTGCCTATATGCAACGGACTAGTCTCCGCTATCTCATTACTTTGCATGCACTCGTGCAAGAACCATTGAGTGCTAGCGGGCGCGTCCAGATGATCATGCCCTCTGTCGGTGATACACAAATGCATTACTCGGTTGCATCAACAAATAGTTACAAACGTCTTGATGACCAAGACGGTCTATTTGAGCATGCCTGATAAATAATAATAATAATAATAACAAATTCTTATATAGCGCATTTCACAATAAACAAATCAATGCGCTTTACATTAGTGCCCTGGTCATGGGGCCAATAACATCCCTGTAATGTTTCTCAGCTCCCGTGGGAGTATACAGCCCTGAGCTGCCTGTAAGGCGCTTGTGACGTTTCATACACAATATCAACCTCTACCCTCGCAGGTACCCATTTATACCCCTGGGTGAAGAGAAGCAATTATAGTAAAGTATCTTGCTTAAGAACACAAGTATCACGACCGGGATTCGAACCCACACTCCGGTGACTGCACCAGAGCTTGATGCTCTTAACCACTTGGTTTGATAAGAAAATTCCAGTTGTAAAAATAATCTGAAATCACACAATTACACTCTCCCTGATGAAAGACAGAAGAAAGGAAAAGCTAGCGGGAAAACTATCATCCCTGTCCAGTACAAATGCACATTTCTCCTTTCACTCAGGTGTCCATTACTTAAGGAAAAACTGCCTTGGCCTTACAGGTGTGAAGTACCAGGCATTGATTCTGAGCACAAGTCAAATTAGTTAATTTTTTAAGTTGACGCAGTAGGCAAACTACATAAATGTTTACTGGTAAATCTTTTGAGAATTGAGGCAGCTGGCAACCTACACAAATCATATTGGTAGATTTTGGAGAATTGAGGCAGCACAACTACTATGATATTAATTTTTTTTTTTACCCATACACCGATGTGTGTTAGCACTGTATACTCAGTACTTTCCCGAGTCCTGTGAAAAAATATCACAGGCATGTTACTCGGGTGGGATTCGAACCCACGACCCTTGCAATTCTAGAGCAGTGTCTTACCAACTAGACTACCGAGGTTGCCCGGCAGCTAGAGGCAGTTCGAATCCTATGTTTTGGCAGCGGGTACCGCAACGATATAATAGATGTTAAATTTGCATCGGGGATAAAGAATCTACTACTATGATGTTTGATTAGACAATTCCAGTTGTAGAAATCATCTGAAATCACACAATCACACAATTCAATTTACACTCCCCCCCCCCACACCAAAAATGACTCCCCAAACTATTTCACAATGTTGGTGAAGGTAAGTTTAAAGCGTTTTTTAAAACATAAACAAAGCCGTTAAAGACCCCCAGTCAAACACAACCTTGGACAAATCCCAAAACAAACAGCAAATGAAATAAGCAAAACACAAATAAAACATTCTTTAGTCTGATATCCACCAAATTTGAACAAATTTTCTTATGTCTGTTGATTGAAAACTACGAGGTGGGAATTCATTTACTTTATAAGGCAATGGTTACAACCGAGAGGCCAACTAAAGGCACTGGACACCTTTGGTAATTGTCAAAGACCAGTCTTCTCACTTGGTGTATCTCAACATGTGCACAAAATTTGAACTCAATTGGTCCTTGAAGTTGCGAGATAATATGAAAGAAAAAACACCCTTACGACACAAAGGTGTGTTTCCAGATGCTTGGATTCGGGACCCTCAAAATCTAATTCTGAGGTCTCGAAATCAAATTAAAATATTTAAGTGGAAAGTTACTTCTTTCTTGAAAACTATGTTACTTCAGTGGGAGCCGTTTCTCACAATGTTTTATACTATCAACAGCTCTCCATTGTTTGTTACCAAGTAAGTTTTTAAGCTAACAATTATTTTGAGTAATTACCAATAGTGTCCAGTGCCTTTAAAACAAAAATGCACCATGCGATCACGCAAACATTTAAGCCAAGTATGAACTGCCCTCAAGGTTGATGAGCGTCTCTGCCCGGCCATTCGTCATCGAGGGTCCGGGAAGCCAGGGATCACAGGTTATCTCTCGTCAATGACAAACCGTTACCCGAAGCGTGATTATAGCCTGTCAAAATATTACCCCAAGAGTTGATCTAATGAAGTCATAACGACTCAAACATTTCTTGTAATGACCAGAAGAGTTTATCACATAAAGGCACTGCCGTCGATTTCACAAAAACTTTTCCTAACCTAAGACTTATCTTAGGACTTAGGACGAGTCCCAACCCTGCATTGTAGCATGTAGACCTTAAGATTAATCCTAAGTTAGGACGAGTTACTCGTCCTTACTCGAGGTAAGACGAGTCCTAACTCTTTGTGAAATCGACCCCTGGACACCTTTGGTAATTGTCAATTACCATTCTTCTCACTTGGTGTATCCCAATATTATGCATAAAATAACAAATCTGTGAAAATTTTGACAAAATAGGTCATTGAAGTTGTGTTACAAAGAACACCCTTGTTGCATAAATTTGTATGCTTTCAGATGCCTTATAAAAGACTTCAGGCCCTGAAGTCTTTTAATATTTGAGTGAGAAACTACCTCGTTCACAAAAACTTTGTTACTTCAGAGGGAGCAGTTTCTACAATGTTTTATACTATCAACAGCTCTCCTTTGTCCTGAAGCTGGTATCAAAAAGTACACAATTCTGTGCAAGGGTATTTTTTTGTCATTTTCTTGCAACTCTGATGACCAAAAGAGCCCAAATGTTCACAAGTTTGTGGTTTATGTATACACACCAAGTGAGGATACTTAGTCATTGACAACTACCAACCAAAAGTGTATCCTGCCTTTAAAGACACTGGACACTATTGGTAATTGTCAAAGACCCGTCTTCTCACTTGCTGTATCTCAACATATGCACAAAATAACGAACCTACTGTGAAAAAATTGAGCTCAATCGGTTATCGAAGTTGCGAGATAATAATGTAAGAAAAAAAACACTCTCGTCACACGGAGTTGTGTGCTTTCAGATGCTTGATTTCGAGACCTCAAGTTCTAAACTTGAGGTCTCAAAATAAAATTCATGGCAAATTACTTCTTTCTCGAGAGCTACTCCACTTCAGAGGGAGCCGTACAATGTTTTATACTATCAACCTCTCCCCATTACTCGTTAATTTATTAATTTGAGTAAATTACCAATAGTGTCCACATCCTTTAACAAAAATAACAGCATACTGGAGCTGCTAGTCCTTTTACTTCTAATCACTTACCTGGCCACTCGACTGGGATTAACCACGTCAGGTTGTCCTGCAGGGAATCGTAGTAAGCAATTTTGCGGTATTTCCCATCTGAAAAAAACCACAAAGTTCATTGACTAAATTTAATTTCTTGTTGACATAACTATATGGTATACTCCGTTGTTACTTCATAATCCCCAGCGCAACCTTACACTCTCCTCTTTTTTAAAGTCACCTGGAAATAGATTTTTTTTTCTTTCAAACATAAGAGTATATGCTTACGAACAATAAAACAATTTTTTTAGTAATTGTTTGTCATGATTTATATGTTTAAAAAATATATAAAGTTGTTTGGGGGCTGACTCCGCCTACCCCTTTTTGTGGCGTCAATCGAGGCAGACTTTGCCTGCAATGCGTATAGTAAACACACGTGCCAAGTACATTTACGTCCAAGTCGTGAGTTGGTACATTTCAAAAAGTGTTTTTCTGCATTCAGCAGCAATACACCTCGTCGGCATTGCCGGAAAAAACATTTTTGTTTGTTTTTTGAAATGTACAAACTCACGATTTGGTCCGTACATGTACTTTGCAATTGTGTTTACTCTACGCATTACAGGCAAAGTCTGCCTCGATTGACGTCACGAACAGCGCCCTCTCGGGTCGGGGTCTACTCTTAAATTTGTAAATAACATAAGAACTGATTTTTTAAAACCTTTGCTAACTGTTTATTCACATTCCACTCATCAAAACACATATATTAGTGACAAGAAAAAAGAAAAAAAAGGAGGGAAAAAAATAAGGAAGATATGTGCTGAGCGCGATATGACAAAGGAACTACTCTGACACCACAACAAAGTTGTCGAAGAGTTTGCCCTAAAAGGACAGAGCATTTTAGTAACAAAGTACCCAAACATGGTTGACAGTGTTTTAAGCCAAAGTAAGACTGGGATGGAAAATAGACCGGTCCCTTTTTGAATAGTGGACAGGTGTTCTTCAGGGTCAAGTGGTTTGACTGCAGGCACAAGACTGTGGGTTCGAATCCTGCCAATAAGCTAACCATGGTTTCACAATGAGTAGAAAATGTACTGACGTCTAGTTACCTAATCACAATACTTATTGATTTGTGCTATTTATAATCATAGACGTTAAACCAATGTTTGTATGAGAGAGTTTGGCGTTTATCCCCCCTGCGGGAGCTTTGACAATTTCCCAATGGTAGGAAGATTATCTAAACAAACAGACAGACAAACAAACAAGCAAACAGAAGTGTACCAATACAAATCGTTGCATACAGAGAGCAGGACAATAAGGGCTGCATAGTGAATTTCCATAAACAGTATCCACTCTATGCAAGGCCCTGATCACGAATGGTTGTATGAGATAGATTGGCTATTGCCAGCTTGGCATATACCGTCCTGTGGGGGCTTTGCTGAGTTCCCAATGTTGGGAAGATCATCTAAAGAAACAAACAGACAGACAGACAAACAAAACAAGCAAACAGAAGTGTACCATTACAAATCGTTGCATACAGAGAGCAGGAGAAAAACACGGCGCATAATAAAAGTCTGTAAACAGTATCCATTCGATTGAAGCGCATTTCATCTTGAGTGGGCACAGTGATCAGAGGGTAACCCCCCTGAAGTCATCCACGCAGGGTCTTCATTAGTATCATTTTTGTTTTGCTTCTCCCCGAGATGTGACGTAGCTCATCGGCAGAGCTCATATCATCCGTTCGTCTCCTCCAAGGCATAGGATGGATGAGGTTTCTCAGATAATTATCTTAGGAACTTAATCCATTACGTTTCCCACAGGGACTTTGTTTTGTCTTCTTTAAAGGGTCTGGGTACTTTTTGCAGGACGAAAAAACACAATGACCACAGATTTATACTAAACTTACACAGTTTGAAGATAATGATGGGAGAAAGCTTCCCTGAAAATATAATTTGCTGCGAGGCTGTAGTTTTTGAGAAATTAGTTAATCAATGTCATGAAAACAATTTTCGTCTCAGTGATCATGAGACGAAAATTATTTCAGCATGTAAAATAGCATTTTTATGACATTGTTTTACTCATTTCTCAAAAACTACAGGTTCCCAGGGGGAGGGGGGATAAAGGGGGTTTATAACATACCAATCATCTGCTCGATCTGAGTCCTCGTAACACGGTCGCCGGTTGCAGTAAACGCCACCTGACCCTAGAAAAATAAGAAGAAAAAAATGTGCTTTTTGGTTAAGTGTCCAAACAATACACATGGCGAAGTCATTAGAGTCTGGCGCCCTCATATGTTGAGGTCGACAGAGGGGTTTCTCCTGATGACGAGCAGAGTATACTATTTGAAACATCAAGACCATAAGGGCTCTTTTTAGAGCCAACACTCCCACCCACAAAAAAGTACACATGGTTGTACCCGCAATTTTCCTGTTTATTTATAGTTTCTTCTTAGAGGGGTTGCTTGTTGGCCAAACCTGTGCAAGTTGCCAGACACATAAGACCTGAAGGCCAATCAAGGTGTGGGCTACAATCAACTTTTTTTCCAGGGGCCGTTGCCACCTACTCTTGGGGCTGAAACAGGGTTACGACCCCTTTACAGTCCATATACAGATGTAGGCTTGAGTATCATCAATCAGAAGCCTGGCTGGTAGAGCAGAAAGCACCACCTCCCCACTTTTACGAAGCAATTATGGTTTTAAAAGTGTCTTGCTTAAGGACATAAGTGTCACGACGGGACTCGAACCCACACTCTGCTGATCAAACACCAAAGCTTGAATCCAGTGCTCGTAACCGCTAAGCCATAAAATGGAGACATCAACATGAACATTACTGTAGTTCAGAGGCTCAAGGAGCCACAAGAGGTGCTTTGCTGTGAAACCTTCAAACCCTTCTCTTTCCAGTGAGCTTGTGGGGTGTCGTGGCGAAGCATTCTAGGACAGTGGACTCAAAGTTCTGTGATGTACAGAATGTGGGTTTGAATTCTGTCCTGGTCAATTGCAACACTTGTTTCCTTGACCGAGGCACTTAATCATAATTGCTTCTCTCCACCCAGGAGTACAAATGGGTACCGGCGAGAGCTTGGGAGTTACCTGTGATCAACTGGCATCCTGTCCAAGGGGAATAGAAATATTCTCAGTCGTTTAATGCCAAGAAAATTGGATATAAACGCCAGCCTGAAGAACCATATTGGCTTGGGACAGACTTTACTTATTTCGCAGTGAGCTTTAATAGCTACTGAAACTCTGCAGTTGAGGAAAGCCGCAAATAAAAGCACTTGAACTAGAAACACAAGGGGTTAGCAAACCCTACACTTCTACATAACTTGGTCATTCGTGTGCAGATTAGGAAGTGTGGCAGAGCCATTTTAATTTGAACCAGTTCAAATCTTACTTAATGCCAGTAAAGTAGGCATCATTAAAACAAAACAACATAACTCAGAATGGGATGTCAAACCACTGTCAAAACAGACGAAGCCCTGGTGCTGCACTTTGTGCATTCCCTCCCGAGCCTGACATCAACCTGTCGACCAAAATTAATACGTCCCGTCTTCGGAAGTCCAGCGAACCCTGCCGTGTATATCCTTCGAGATTAGCGTCTCTTTAATGAGCCCACCATCTAGGGAGACAAGAGTGCCCCCGCTCAAAATGAAGAGATTCATTTTGGAGATACAAAAGGGGTTTAACGACAGCCCTTCCGAGGGAAAAATCTGTGTCATCCCGGGGGTGGGATGAGAAATGTGGAACCAACTTGATCAAGGGATTAAGAAAGGGAGATTAAGGGTGAAACTTGCGGATTAGAGGAGAGGGTAGGATTAAACATCTCTGAGACAACCCAAAGACAGTCGCTGGGGCGAGGCACAGAGAAGCTTTTACTGTTCCTACGCTATTGATGTAATCTCGGCAAGACGTGAAGTTGATTGAGTACGTTTGGGGAGTAAAAAGTTGAAACAACATAAAGAGAAAACCTATTTAATCATTTTCATTTCACTTATTGATTGATTCTGGTCTTGAAGCGGAAGACTCTCAGAAAAGCGGACTTAATCACTATTACTAGCCAATGGAGAGAAGGCAATGAAGAAGTTCTAGATGTGGGAGAAAAACCCCAGATAATTATCCAATTGTAAAAATGATAGTTTTAACACTGCTCTTTTCAAATGTATAAAAAATTAAAAAATTCCCTCAGTTGGCAAAGGACTAACTTTGTTTGTTTGTATCACATTTGTGCAAATAGCTTCTCAATCTGATGAGGTTGTTCTAACAAAAATAATAATAATACAGTCCCGTTTTGGCCAGTCCCGTCTTGTCAAAGACAAGCCTTCACAGTTGGTGTATATCAACATATGCATAAAATAACTAACCTGTGAAAATTTGAGCTCAATCAGTCATCGAACTTGCGAGATAATAACGAAAGAAAAAAAACACCCATGTAACACAAAGTTCTGTGCGTTTAGATGGTTGATTTTGAGACCTCAAGTTCTAAATCTGAGGTCTCAAAATCAAATTCGTGGAAAATTACTTCTTTCTCAAGAACTATGGCACTTCAGAGGGAGCTGTTTCTCACAATGTTTTATGCCATCAACCTCTCCCCATTACTCGTCACCAAGAAAGGTTTTATGCTAATAATTATGTGAGTAATTACCAATAGTGTCCACTGCCTTTAAAGGCAAAGTATACCCTTGGTTTTTGGAAACGTTTGATGATTTTAATCCTTTATAAATGAAGATGTACATAATAAAAACTAACATCTGAAAATTGAGATAGCACAACAAATCCGGAGCAAATATGTCGACACAGGAAGAATAATCCCTAATACGAATAAATAATCTGAGAAGCATTACGCAGGAAATGCTTCTCAGATCCAAATTTGGTTGCATAAAAACTGTAATTTTTTTCAAAATTACAATACTTCGACGTGAAATATTTCTCAAAATGCTTTACACTATCAAACCATGCTGTAGGCTTCTAACCAAAGGTTTTGATTTCTATTAAAGGGTTTATGTAACTTTTGTAGGACAAAAAACACAATGTCCACAGATTTACATTAAACTTACACAGTTTGAAGATAATGATAATAGAAAGCTTCCCTGAAAATATTACGCGCTGAGGTGCTGTAATTTTTGGGAAATGAGTAAAACAATGTCATGAAAATCATTTTCGTCTCATGAGACGAAAATTATTTTAATCATTTTCAAACAGATTCTCATGACATTGTTTTACTCACTTCTCAAAAACTACAGCACCTCAGTAGGTAATATTTGAAGGGAAGCTTTCCACTATCATTATCTTCAAACCCTGTAAGTTTAATGTTAATCTATGGACATTTTGAAAAAGTACGCAAATCCTTTAACTTTAAGATTACCAAATACACACCTCCCCTTTAAAGGAAGCAAACATCAGCAGGTGATGACATCATTTAAGCTCAAGTAAGACAAGTAGGTCTTACATTATTACTTAACATATTTTTTCTTCTTCTCATCTCGGCATATCCTGTGCCACATCTATAACCCTCTAAGCCCCGGCGTGAGGCATTTCATATCCGCAAGGAGGTGGCTACCGGCGAACACGTCAACATGCATGGTCACGTTCTCTGCTCGACCCCCCCTTGACGATTCTGAGCAGTTGTTTCTCTTAAAGCAGACGGCGCTCTCGAGAGATGGGGAAGAAACAACCTGAAATACCGTGGGTTATTGACGCAGAGTGGCAAAAGGGTACATGATTCACTAGCACATCTTGAGAGGTGTTTTCTGTGGGGAATGAGGGTCATACACAGAAGGTGGTGGATTTCAAACGACCCACCAGCTCGCCCAGTGCTGCCGTCAATTTCAGCAAAACTCAATCCTAACTAATGATTATTCTTGGGGCTCAGGACAATTTAAGTTCCGTATCCGTATATGTTTGGACGAGTTTAACTCATCCTAAGTTGGGACAAGTTACTCATCCTAACTCGAGAAAGGATTAATCCTAGCGATTCGTGAAATCGGCTGCTGGGCCCAATTTCAAGGCTCTGCTTACCGTAAGCAAAGAATCGGCGCATGCAGAAGCAGGGAATTCTGTGCTAATGCTAAGCGTATTTCATGGGTTAGCAGGGAATTTTGGCTTGTGGCGTGTGTCTTCCATATTGTTAGGCCTTCAACGCTTCCACAGCCAGTGCAGAAGCTCGGCGCACGCACAGTAAGTGGAGAATGGTGATCGTAAGCGCAGAATTCAGCGGTAAGAATTCGGAGGTGAGGAGCTGTGTTCTTGCATGCTGGACCAAGGTCACCTAAAGAGGCTTCCCGAATGTCATTTTGTGAAGATTTTTGCAAAAACTACTCAACCACCAAAGTTTACTATTACCATAGACAGCTTTTGCTCTGAGAATATCGCAGAGGATTTCTCAATCTTCAATCTGGATCAAGGTCACTCGGCAGGCTTGATACCCTATGGCCTCTCCCCCCATTTGATTAATTTGGTGGTTGGATACCCCTCTTCACCCTTCCTACCCATCCCAACTACATCAACAAAGGATACTTTGTTTGCACATTATTATTGACAATTTTTACAAATCCCAATCTTACATGCTTTTGAGACGCACTTGAAATAACCCTTAAGAAACCATTCATATATATAATCATCACCATGCGACCAGCCAAGTTTCTAGAAATGTTGGAAGTGACCCCAACAAATTATGAGGTGTTTAAAAGTCAGTAAGAATACTTTTGGATGGTAACTTACCGATAGCCCAGGGAAGTTTGTGGTGTTCAGTGAATTGAAGACCTCCTCGGCTATTTCCAAATTGCCGTAGGTGTAATTCTCTAGCTTAAGATTTTTCTGTGCCAGTCTGTTAGCAGTACTGTTGGAAGAAAAATAATAACAATATTAAAAACAATAGGGTACAATTATAACACACCATGTCCATCATAAAATAATGACAATTCATTCATTCATTCATTCATTCATTCAATTTTTTTTTTTTAATTCTATTCAATTCGCTGCCAGCAGCAGAATTACATGAACAGTTACATAGTTAAAAATTTGGAGTAAAACATTACATTACTATTTAAAATTGCCTAAATCGTACACAGAAAAACTGAGAGGGAGAAGTACTGTACACTCCTATAGGGAGGAGAACAGTAACTTAAAATTAATTAATTAAACAAATGAGTAAAACATTACAATCAAAATTCTTTTACCAAAATATCAAATCAGAGAGACTTTGTTTAGAATGATATTAGGAGGCAAAGCAAGCATAATACAACACCTTTTATTTATTTTTAAAAATGAAACACCGCCTGCAAGGTCGGACTTTATGGTGAGAGGTACACTTAACTGATATGGGCCGTCAACCCAAATCAATTGTAACCAAGACACGTTGCCACCTTAAAAAAATAATTGGATCAATGTTGCCCCCCTTCGTAAAGGGCACCTCCATGAGGAACATGTAACTTCTACTGGAACATTTCAAAGGGCACCAAGGCAATGACCGGGGGGCATGGGCAAAGGGTTATGGCCTCTGTTGCTTACCATGAAGTATCAGGCCTGCATTCTGGTTTTCTTTTGATCTGTAGTGGTTTAAGCACTGCCATATTGCTAATAACAGAGCACGAATTGCCCGAGGGAAGCCTAACACTTAAAAAAAAAAAGGGTTGACTTTCCCCAAAGTTGACAAAACACATTTCCGCAGAATCATAAATCTGTGTTCAGGAGGTTTTTTTGTGTGTGTTTTTTTAGGGCTAATATTATTGCGAACAGACCTTTGTATCCCAAAAGTCTGCCTCAGGCTAGCCCTACACTGAAAAAGTAATATCCTTCTCTCAGTTTGCCGCAAAATATGTTGAGGGCTAAAGATAATTGTTGAAAGAGTTCTTGCAAAACCAAACTGTGAACCATGGCCCAATTTCATAGAGCTGCTAAGCACAAAACTTTGCTTAGCATGAAATTTCTTCCTTGATAAAAACAGGATTACCAGTCAAATTTCAACGTGATTTTCAGGATGAGCAAACAACAGCTGAATACCAGTAACAAGGAATATGCAACAAACTGAAATTTGGTTGGTAATCCTGTTTTTACAAAGGTAGAAATTCCATGCTTAGCAAATTTTTGTGCTTAGCAGCTCTATGAAATTGGGCCCAGACGTGATCAGTGAAATTATGGGGTGTCATGATGACCGAGTACAACTGGGTTATGGAGAGAGCTTGCGTGTAACCTATACGATGGACTGGCAACTATCCAGGGGGAATAGAAATATTGTAAGTTGTTTCATGACAAGGAAACCGGATATAAACACAAGACTGATAGGTAAGCCTGGGCGACTATTGCGTCTAATAATAATAATAATAATAATAATAATAATAATAATAATAATAATAATAATAATAATAATAATAATAATAATAATAATAATAATAATAACAAATTCTTAAATAGCGCATTTCACAATAACTGGTTTAATGCTTTTTACATTAGTGCCCTGGTCATGGGGTCAATAACATCCCTGTAATGTTTCTCAGCTCCCGTGGGAGTATACAGCCCTGAGCTGCCTGTAAGGCGCCTGTGGCTTTTTCATTCACAATATCAACCTCTACCCTCGCAGGTACCCATTTGTACCCCTGGGTGAAGAGAAGCAATTATAGTAAAGTATCTTGCTCAAGGACACAAGTGTCACGACCGGGATTCGAACCCACACTCCGGTGAATCAGCACCAGAACTTGAATTCGATGCTCTTAACCACTCGGCCATGACACTCTAGTGTCGAAGTCGCGACTATTAATTGCTTAGTCCATTCGTGACCACTGTTTTTCAACTACTCGGTTATCTAATCGTGCCACCACGACTACTACAAAAAGAGTCGCAACTACCTGCTTGGTGAACCAATTGTGTCACTCATGACTATTTACGACAACAAAATTTACTTACGAAACACATCAGACATCAGTGACACAATCCTTCAATCCTTTCAGCTTGAATGTTACTATATTGCATCTGCGGCAAACACCATGCAGCAATGCATTTTGTGAATAAAAAAATTAGTCGCGACTAGTGTCAAAGTCGCGACTATTTGAGGCGGGACTAGTCGAGTAGTATACTTCACTAGTCGCCAATGCCTACTGATGGGCCATGGCTCCGGACAGACATAAAATATTTAACAAATTTTCAAAACAAAGTTGTTCTTACTTGTTGAGAGCCAGTGCTATGGACCATATAGCATCATACGCCAAGGGAGCCTCTGGGTAGCCCGACATATCAGTAGGGTTGAGGTTGTCATTCTTGTAAAACTTCTTGAGTGCCGCACTGATGCGAGATTCATACTCGTCAGACGTCTGTGAGTTGGGAAAAAGAAGAAACAAACAAAAGTATGAACAATAAAGCAATATAATAGATATAATAGATGTTAAATTTGCATCGGAGATAAAGAATATTATTTTTTGGTTTTTACCCATACACCGATGTGTGTTAGCACTGTATACTCAGTACTTACCCGAGTCCTGTGAAAAAATATCACAGGCAAATTACTCGGGTGGGATTCGAACCCACAACCCTTGCAATTCTAGAGCAGTGTCTTACCAACTAGACTACCGAGGTTGCCCGGCAGCTAGAGGCAGTTCGAATCCTATGTTTTGGCAGCGGGTACCGCAACGATATAATAGATGTTAAATTTGCATCGGGATTAAACACTGATGCGTGTGAGCACTCGATACTGTACTTTCCCCGAGTTGTGGAAAAAAACCACAGGCATATTACTTGGGTGGGATTCGAACATGACCTTTAATAACTTCCGGGGCTTACAAAGACCTCAGTTCAGTCCCTTTAAAATGCAACTGCGAGTATTAACCATGCCTGAGAAATTTCTACACCCGAAGTCTAGCCCTTCCGCAAGAAAAACCAAACGAAAGGTAACGGAGTAAAATGCGACAATATGACAAGCTGAGGATAATCCAAATACAGTATCTGTTTTCTTAATTGATGTTACTATTTAATTTTAGATATGAATCAAAACAACGACTGGTTTCAGGCAAGATATTTGTTCCTTGGAAAAAAGTAAGATAATTTTATTGAGTACAAGGGCTGACCAATGAGCACACAAGGCGTGGGCTTGAATGGACATTTCAAGCTATTTAAAGGGAAGGTACACTATTGGTAATTGTCAAAGGCCAGTCTTCTCACTTGGTGTATCCCATCATAACCATAAAATAACAAGCCTGTGAAAGTTTAGGCTCAATTGGTCATCGAAGTTGCGAGAAAATGATGAAAGAAAAAACACCCTTGTTGGACGAATTTGTGTGCTTTCAGATATTAGAATAAAAGACTTCTAGCTGGAAGTCTTATATTATTTTAGTGAGAAATTACCTCTTTCTCAAAAACTATGTTACTTCAGAGGGGGCCGTTTCCCGCAATGGTTTATACTATCAACAGCTCTCCAATGCTTGTTACCAAGTCAGTTTTTAAGTTAATATTTGTTATGAGTAATTACCAAACGTGTACCTTCCCTTTAATCACAATTTATCTGATTTTTCCATGGGCAAAAAAAAAGAATCTGAAACAGCCGTAAGTAGAATAACATGCCTGTGGTTTGAGATAAATAAAATATTTAAAAAAACATATTTGATTCTGAAAATACTAACGAACAGTATTATAGACTTTGTGGAAATAGATGTATGTGGGATATCTGTACACTTTTAAGACCCCTTTAATGTTTCACTTAACAAAATTGACGACCCAAAATAGTGAATAAAGCAGGGGAGAAGCAACTGTGACAACTGCTCACATTTTATGTTACTTTTTTACATGCAGTGTAATTTGGTTCTCTTTGAGCTTAAAAGCGCGCTTCGTCTAATTTTGTTAAAGCCCTAGAACAAATTTGGATTATTCAATTCAAGACTTTTAAACACTTTTAAAGGATTAGCAGAAACTCAGTTAAAGGAACACGATGCCTTGGATCGGGTGAGTTGGTCTATAAAAAGCACTTGTAACCGTTTTTTTTAAAAATGCATATGGGTAGAAAGATGTGGTAAAAGTAGAATACAATGATCTACACAAATATGCCTCGAAACTGCGTGGTTTTCTTTTTATCTCGCCGACTAACACGGTCGGCCATTTATGGGAGTCAAATTTTTGACTCCCATAAATGGCCGACCGTGTTAGTTCGCACAGTTAAAGGAAAACCACGCAATTTTGAGGCAAACTTGTGTGGATCGTTGTATTCTACTTTTAAAACATCTTTCTAACCATATGCATTTTATAACAAACGGTTGCAAACGCTTTTTTTGTTGACCAACTCGCCCGATCCAAGGCAACGTGTTCCTTTAAGTTGAAACAAAATTTGATAAAAATGTATAATTTGTAGTGAGTCTGTCTTCCAAAAAATCGATTTGGGCTCCATGGGATCTAATGTTCCAGCTAGAAAAAAAGGGCATTTGGGTAGTTTAATTTACGACATTTCAAAGATCAACAGAAACTCTGGTTTAATAGTTGAAACAAAATTTGCGGAAAATCCATATTTTGTAGTGCGTGTTACTTCCAAAAATGTTTTCAGACTTCATGAGTTTTAATGATCCAGCTAGGAAGAAGAAAAAAAACCAATAAAAAGAATCTGGCAATAATTCATCGGGCAGATCGGTGTTTTTTTTCCGAGAAGAAATAGAATTGCCGGATGTCCCTGGGAATTGGGACCAAGCACACATCGATAACTACCTTCTTTCGTGTGCAGGGGGTTTATTCTCAGATTTACTTTTTCCGGGTGAAATATTTTTTCTGTTGTTCCGCCGCGACGCTTCCGAAGCATCTGACGTCAGGTTTCTGAGGTATTGATTCGGCCATTGACTAGGGGGGAGCAAGGAGGCTCGAGGACCCATAGCTCCCTTCAGTCCGACCCTTTGAACCAAACGTGCCCTTGTTGTTGACATTTCGTTGGGCTGGTTCACTATCTTTAAGACGCGGTAGCGCATCTTAAAGATGCCATGTCTACTCCTCGGTATAAAGCACCGAGGGTGTGTTAAATGTCTGTTAGAGTCTGCTGCAGGGACTTTGGTTTCATCATTTTGCCTCCTCCAATTTACCCCGAACTAAAGAACTGTCATCGACTGGAAAGCTATTTTTAAAAAGCTACTTCAAAAACTGTGGACAACTCTGTGTAATTCAACTTTGATTTAAGTAAACACGTCGTGTTGGTTACTGTGCGGAGAGTAAACATTACATCCGCTAGCAATGCACCTTGGGCGGCCCCCGAGCCCTACAGCAGGTTCAGGAGTTAATGTAAGAAAAGAAAACATAATCAGGGACATTTCCAAATTTGTTCATGTGCACATAAAAATCGGGTTTTTTTTTTCAGGGAACTTTCTGCAGAATTAGGGAAAGTTGGCAGCTCTGTATAGTTGGACTGTCACAAAACCAGCACCCGACCAAAGCAACTAGAAGCAGTAAATGTGGAGTCCACTTCATTGATGTGCACACATGAACAAACATTCATCAATACCTCAGACAGTTTCGCAGTTCCTATAGGTGGAGAGCGCGTCACGTGGGGGTGTTTAAACCTTTGATAATGACCAGTGTTTATGACCAGTTGTGAGCAGGACAGTTTCTTCATTCCTATTGGTCAAGAGCAACGGCTGGAACAGTTGTGCCACATCACGCGATTGAACAATTATAATTTTTGCATTTATTTTACTTTTTGACCAAAAAGTGTTGGTGTTTTTTGACCAAAAAGGTATTTATGAATGGGAATCAAAGTGTGTTGAATCGGTTTACAACTTGTGGTTTAAACCCGCCGAGGCCTGGTTCTTGATAATTTACCTCGACTTTGTCCCGGTAAAATTATCAAGAACCAGGCCTCGTTGGGTTTAAACCCCTAGTTGAAAATCTCTTCACCACACATTGATTCCCTAATTATAAGACAATCTGACATTGATATTGTTTACACATGGTAGTGAGGATGTGATGTTCTTTGAAGGAGTGGAGGTGTGACTTAAAGAAGCAACGCGAGAAAGGGTCCTTGATCACTAACCAAGGACTTCAACTTCAACATAACATTTATTTCCATCTTAAACAGTGCATTAAATGAAACCGAATGCAGAAGACAATTATCTTGAGGCACGATCCTATTATCTCA
The DNA here is from genome assembly GCF_032118995.1 of Asterias amurensis. Taxonomy (NCBI): domain Eukaryota; kingdom Metazoa; phylum Echinodermata; class Asteroidea; order Forcipulatida; family Asteriidae; genus Asterias; species Asterias amurensis. Next base: position 12,945,992 of record NC_092662.1, read on the forward strand.
AGGCTTGTAGTGGAGTGCCTTGAGAAGAAAACAAGAAAAGAAATACTTAAGGAATAAATGAAATAGTTAATTTAGATAATTAATTATTACACGACAAAGATATACATGGGGACAAATGCAGTGGCAAGCGAGATGTTAAGACAAGTGATGGATTAAAAAAAAAGGAAACTGCAGGGGAGGAGGCAACTCTGGAGAACACACCAAAGGGATAAAACTATGCTACATATTGGGAGATAAGATACTCTTTAAAAGAGATATTAAAAGCCATTGGACTCTTTTGGTATATATACAGTATTGTCCAAGGCTCACACTTCATGTATCACAACTTTTATATAAAATAACAAACCTGTGAAAATTTAGGCTCAATCGGTCATCGGAGTCGGGAGAAAATAACGGGAAAGCCCACCCTTGTATCTGCACGTTTCGCCGTGTCATGACATGTGTTTAAAATAAATCCGTAATTCTCGATATCGAGAATTGTTATTGTTTTACTTATTTCTCAAAAAGTAAAGCATTTCATGGAATAATATTTCAAGAGAAGTCTTTCACCACTACCTTCTGTAAACCCTGTAAGTTCTTTGTAAATCTGTGAACTTTTTCTTTTTTTCTGTACCGAAAGGGTCCAATGACTTTAAAAGAGCCCATATTGATTTTGCCAAAATCTTCTTGGACTTTATTGGTTGTTCCAAAGACTGCGACCATAGAAGCAGAGTGTAGTTATATGCTGAGATGTATGTGTGAAGGGCATGTATAGATTGCTGTGTGATCTAATGTGATGGTAGTGAATGACATTAACTGAAGTCAAGAAAGAAGAGAAAGCACCCGGTAGGAGATTATTAGTAAACTTAAAGGCAGTGGACACTATTGGTAACTACTCAAAATAATTATTAGCATAAAACCTTACTTGGTAACGAGTAATGGGGAGAGGTTGGTCGTATAAAACAATGTGAGAAACGGCTCCCTCTTAAGTGGAGTATTTTTCGAGAAAGAAATAATTTTCCAAGTATTTGATTTCGAGACCTCAAGTTTAGAAGTTGAGGTCCCGAAATCAACCATCTAAACGCACACAACTTCGTGTGACAAGGGTGTTTGTGTCTTTCATAGTTATCTCGGAACTCCGACGACCAATCAAGCTCAAATTTTCACAGGTTTGTTATTTTATGCATATGTTGAGATACAGCAAGTGAGAAGACTGGTCTTCGACAATTACCAATAGTGTCCACTGGCTTTGAACATGAAAATACCAGTTTGAAACATATTAATATCAGACAGGACAAAGTGATTGGTGTGACAGATAACCAAGGTTAATTCCAATTAGAGTTCCTGGCATAGTTGTCCAGGTTGATGTTCTTGGCGAGTGGTCATCGGCCGATGGCGAAGGGAGGAATCAGGTAGGATGTGAGAGATAGAGGCCCCCCATGAGCAGGCGTCCATCAAACAGTCAATCAGAGATGGAATGAGGAATGTCAGAGGTGATTTTACTGCTGTGTTTGGTGTGGGGTGAGATATAGCAGGACAGGGCCCAATTTCATAGAGCTGCTAAGCACAAAAATTTGCTAAGCATGAAATTTCTTCCTTGATTAAAACAGGATTACCAACCAAATTTCCATTTGTTGCATATTGCTTGTTACTGGTAATCAGCTGTTGTTTGCTTATCCTGAAAATCACGTGGAAATTTGGTTGGTAATCCTCTTTTTTATCAAGGCAAAAATTTCAGGCTTAGCAAATTGTTGTGCTAAGCAGCTTTATGAAATTGGGCCCTGGTTGGGTCAGGCGTAGTCTTGGTGCAAGACATTGTTATTCACTATCACTCAACTATTGCAATCGAGATCCACTTCTCCTCGCCACGGACATTATTATCGAATGGTAGCGGGCGATGTTGGAAAACTTCCAGATCACCCCAACACACCACAGGATCGGGGGCTTACAGAAATGCCCTCTATCGGCGGAATAGTCGCAACGTTGAGTGTTTGAAGCCTATGGGTTCTACCAACTCAACAAGAACGCCTTGCACCAAGACTATATAGGTCAGGTGTCTCAGAAGACAGTTGATTCCTTATCCAGGAAAAGATATACTGATTAGGCATTCTTTGCGATTTTAATGACTTTTATCAATGACATTTAGTTATGGTTAGTTGTTGTGTTTCTTTGTCAGTGGGAGGCAAAAAAATGTCTGAGGTGCAATAAAAGGCAGTGGACACTATTGGTAATTACTCAAACACCACAAACGGTAAATGAAAACGTGTATATTCACAATTCTTGTCTCCAATGATTCAACTTTACACGCAGGCAAGAGCGCAGACTGGCGGTACCACACGTTCTGTACAAAGAGATTTAATCCCTCTAGTTAATCGGCCGTCCAGCTGGAGGTCTCCTATCTTTTTCCACTGGCCAGACAGGGGCATTGTCAGAGTATTCTTTTGTTACTCTGCGGTTTTGCGGGTCGTTCGAGCTCCTTCTCTTCCTTCCTCCATGTTCAGAGGAAGCCGTTTTCTCACAATGTTTTATACCATCAACCTCTCCCCATTACTCGTCACTAGGAAAGGTTTTATGCTTATAATTATTTTCAGTAATTACCAATAGTGTCCAGTGCCTTTAAAGAGACATGTACACCATTCACTTCTGTGGATCTGGGTTCAAATCCTAGCCAAAACAAGAGAGTCAATTCTGCGCAGTGGCCTAACAAAAACAACATTTCCCTCACTGTGGACAATATTTTAAATGACTATCACGGTGATAGCATTCCGACTCTCTCCGCGTTTCCCGCGATACTCCAGCAAGACTGCTGCCCAATGAGACTACTGCTGCTCTTGCGCTGTGTGCAGTCTGGAAGTGGGCAGCCAGCTTCACGCGACAGCAGTGATCTTGCGAGAGCAGTATCCGATCGTGGAAACCTGACTTAGTAGGCCGCCACCACCACGACTTGACTATCTCACTGCGATAGACCATTAAAGGTATGGACACCTTTAGGAATTGTCAAAGACCAGTCTTCTCACTTGGTGTATCCCAACATACGCATAAAATAACAAACCTGTGAAAATTGGACTCAATTGGTCGACGCAGTTGCTAGAGAATAATGGAAGAAAAAACACCCATGTCGCACAAGTTGGTGTGTTTTCAGATGCTTGAATTCGAGCCTCAGCTAAAGTTTCGATTTCAATTCAAATATTTCAGTGAGAAATTACTTCTTTCTCAAAAACTACGTTACTTCTGAGAGAGCTGTTTTTCACAATGCTTTATACTATCAACAGCTCTCCATTGCTTATTACCAAGTAACTTTTATGCTCACAATTATTTTTGAGTAATTACCAATAGTGTCCAGTGCCTTTAAGAACTTGTCCACAAGCCTTCGGCACATGAAAGAGTAAATAATACATTCCCTTTAAAGGATTTGGGTACCTTTTTAAAATGCCCATAGATTTACATTAAACTTACAGGGTTTGAAGATAATGATAGTGGAAAGCTTCCCTTCAAATATTACTTACTGAGGTGCTGTAGTTTTTGAGAAATGAGTAAAACAATGTCATGAAAATACATTTGTAAATCATTAAAATAATTTTTCGTCTCATGAGACGAAAATTATTTTCATGACATTGTTTTACTCATTTCCCAAAAACTACCGCACCTCAGCACGTAATATTTTCAGGGAAGCTTTCTACTATCATTATCTTCAAAGTGTAAATCTGTGGACATTGTGTTTTTTGTCCTACAAAAGTTACATAGACCCTTTAATTGTGTATCAGAGCCACCCACAGGGATAAATAGTTAACATCTGCCAGGATGTATTAATCTCTTTATGATGAATCCTAAGTCCTAAGGGCTGGCTTTTTTGCATGCCTGGAATGACATGAATTCTACAAAGTTATGGCCGTCCCACAGAGTGTCATCACGATGCGTGCTCAGAGCAAACCATTTTGTCATTTCCTTGTCAGTTAGTTATTTGAAGTAAATACTGGAGCCATTCCAGCAGTTTTACAAAGCATGGGTGCTGCATTATAGTCCCCAAAACTTAAATGAGTTTGGAGTGAGGGGGTGGAGGGGTAGGAGAAAGTAAGTGGACTGAGTTGAAAGGGGACCTCAAGCTTTGAAAAAGTCTCTTTGAGTGTCATCACGATGGAAGCTTAGAGCAAACCATTTTGTCATTTCCTTGTCAGTTAGTTATTTGAAGTAAATACTGGAGCCATTCCAGCAGTTTTACAAAGCATGGGTGCTGCACTATAGTCCCCAAAACTAAAATGAGTTCGGAGTGAGGGGGTGGAGGGGTAGGAGAAAGTAAGTGGACTGAGTTGAAAGGGGACCTCAAGCTTTAAAAGAAAAAGTCTCTTTGAGTGTCATCACGATGGAAGCTTAGAGCAAACCATTTTGTCATTTCCTTGTCAGTTAGTTATTTGAAGTAAATACTGGAGCCATTCCAGCAGTTTTACAAAGCATGGGTGCTGCACTATAGTCCCCAAAACTTAAATGAGTTTGGAGTGAGGGGGTGGAGGGGTAGGAGAAAGTAAGTGGACTGAGTTGAAAGGGGACCTCAAGCTTTGAAAAAAAGTCTCTTCGAGTGTCATCACGATGGAAGCTTAGAGCAAACCATTTTGGCATTTCCTTGTCTGTTAGTTATTTGACTCAAATACTGGAGCAATTCCAGCAGTTTTACAAACCATGGGTGCTGCCTTATATTTTAAAAGCTAATTACCCCCAAATGAAATGAATTTAGGGTGGGGAAGTGGGAAGGGGGGTGCGTGGAAAAGTAGAAAAGGGGACCTCAAGCTTTGAAAAATAAAACTCTCCCTGAGTGTCATCACGATGCGTGCTTAGAGCAAACCATTTGGTCATTTCCTTTTGAGTTTTTATTTTTTTAAATTTTATGTAAATACTGGAGCAATTCCAGCGCTTTAAAGCCATTGGACACTTTCTGAACAGAACAAAAATTAAAAGTTCACAGATTTACAAATAACTTACAGGGTTTACAGAAGGTAATGGTGAAAGACTTCCCTTGAAATATTATTCCATGAAATGCTTTACTTTTTGAGAAAACATTAAAACAATTACCAATTCTCGATATCGAGAATAACAGACTTATTTCAAACACATGTCATGACATGGCCAAATGTGCGGAAACAAGGGTGGGTTTTCCCGTTATTTTCTCCCGACTCCAACTACCGATTGAGGCTAAATTTTCACAGGTTTGTTATTTGATATATAAGTTGTGATACACGAAGTGCGAGTCTTTGGACAATACTGTTTACCGATGTTGTGCGATTGCTTTAAAGCATGCAGCGACTAGAAGTAAACACAAGAGTCTGACAATCCTCTCACTATAATCAGATTTCATTGATATTTATAGAGGTCGGCACTTTCCAGGATTTCTAGAATAGAACTTGGCGCAGATCCCAATTTCAATGCCACACTACACTCTTTGAATTGTCTGAGCGAAAAAAATAAGTGAGAACAAAACACATACGAACAAACAATTTCACTCAAAACGATACACACAGTATAGCTGGAAAACAGAGGTCGGCACTTTCTAGGATTAAGTGAGAACAAAACACAAAAGAGCAAACAGTTTCGCTCGAAACGATACACACAGCAGTATAGCTGGAAAACAGAAGGCCATCTCTATAACAGACAGCTCACTCTGCCTGATTTGCAAATCACAAGTTAATGCATTGTGTGTCTCCATTTACCATCCTAAGCCCGACTTATGGGGGAAAAAATCGGATCGTGTTCACCGCTTGTTAAACATTCTGTCAACAGGAGAAAAGTGCGACGCTGATGCCGTTAATTCTTCCCCGATAAAGCCTCGGCTGATAAGCTCACCGTCTCCGAAGAGTTGTTTTTTTGTTACCTCCAGTCGCAATCCGCCAGTGCAAATAATTACCAAACTAAGGGAAAATGCAATGCACTTTTGGTGCGATCTAGGTCTCGGGTCTGCGTTCTCAGGAGTGACGTTAAAGGACTGTAATGAAAAAAAGGTTTTGTTCTCTCTGGAGAATTGGCTCTTGTCCACTCGACACGAGTCGTGATGCACGTTAACTGGAACTCCTAATAACGATGCGAATCCTAGACGTTCATTACCCTCAAACAAAATTAATCTGCGGACCCTGATGCAAGTATATCTTGTTGGTACAGGATACTCAGTTCTCTCATGGAGCAATGCTCCATGGTTCTCTTCAAAAAAAAAAAAGGGACTAAATATGTAAATCAGTATTTTTGGTAGCCATGTTTTAGGAGGGATGAAAGACAAGTTATTAGAGGCACACATCCATTTTGACTGTGGTTTGCCTTCCGGCCTGCTTAAAGACAATGGACACTATTGGTAATTGTCAGAGACCAGGCTTCTCACTTGGTGTATCTCAATATATGCATATAATAACAAACCAGTGAAAATTTGAGCTTGATTGGTCGTCGGAGTTGCGAGATAACTATGAAAGACCAAAAAACCCTTGTCACACGAAGTTGTGTGCTTTCAGATGCTCCATTTTGATACCTCAAAATCTAAATCTGAGGTCTCGAAATCAAAGTCGTAGAAAATTACTTCTTTCTCGAAAACTACGATACTTCAGAGGAAGCCAATTCTCACAATGTTTTATACTATCAACAGCTCCCCATTACCCGTTACCATGTAAGTTTTTATGCTAATAATTATTTTGAGTAATAACCAATAGTGTCCACTGCCTTTTAAGTAACTGGAAGCTCACTTTTAAAATATAGTGCAGCACCAATGGTTTGTGAACTGCTGGAATACAAGCTGCAAAGAACTAACTGACAAAGGAACATTAAACTGGCTTGCTCTAATTTAAAGCATGTATCGTGATGACACTCAGGGACAGTTTTATTTTAAAAAGCTATGGGTCCCCTTTCAACTCATACTACTCACATGCATTTTGTCCTCGTAACAATTATTGCTCAGTTTTCATTCTGAAAACTCCTCCATATGTTCAGATTCTCATTAACCCAACAAGTACATCTGCTACGTCAATTTTTTTTAAAGGCACTGAACACTGTTGGTAAAATTGTCAAAGACCAGTCTTCTCACTTGGTGTATCCCAAGGACCTCAAAATCTAGTTCTGAGGTCTAGTTCTGAGGTCTCGAAATCAAATTCGTGGAAAATTACTTCTTTCTCAAAAACTATGGTACTACAAAGGCAGCCGTTTCTCACAATATTTTATACTATCAACAGCTCTCCATTGATCGTTACCAAGTCAGTTTTTATGCTAAGAATTATTTGGAGTAATTACCAATAGTGTCCAGTGCCTTTAAGAGCAGATGCCTCGGAAACATTTTAAATACAATATCCGCACACTTCCAGCCACCTCCAAAACAGATGATGGTGATCACAACTTATTAAAAAACCCAAAGCTGTCATTTATTCCCCAATAAAAATGTGCTCGAGACACCCTAAATAGGTTGTTCACACCGGAGTAATGCCTAACGCCTAACAGGCCGGTGGCCTGTGGGATCAGCTGATGGTCTCAATATGTCGCCAACGGAAGCCGGCGGATCGTCGATTGTCTGTCGAGAGCCGGAACAATTTATTAATGTCACTCTGGCCAAGATTTATTTCTGACAAACAATTCAGTAAATTAGAAAAGGATGAAGGGAAGAACTAATTTCTTTTATTGTATATTAATAATAATATAGAACACTAAGTATAGCGCTGGTATCCGCCTAAAGAAGGCGCTTTTGGCGCTTGAGGAGAGAGGGGCAAATTAGGACTGAGGATTGTGTGAGTATGCTTGTTTGAATAGGTGAGATTTTAAGTTTGTCTTGAATGTTGTGATGGATGGAGATGATTTGACAGTCAGTGGCGATTGGTTCCACACCCGGGCTGATGCTACAGAAAAAGACCTATTGCCCCAAACAGTGGATGTCCCGGGCTGATGGAAGCATCATGAGCTCATTCCACTGAAGTCCAGTGTACGCTGATGAGGTGTATGGGTGGATAAGGTTGATTGTTTTGTTAAAAAAACCTTTGCGCATTTGTATTGCTTCAAGTTGGCTTATTCGCACATATTTTGATGCAATATAAACAAAATCTGAGCCAAGTAAGGTTTTATGCTAATAATTATGTTGAGTAATTACCAATAGTGTCCACTGCCTTTAAATGCCAATTCTATTGTAGGGCCAAGACACCAAGTATTATTCTGAAGACTCTCTTCTCAAGTCTCAAGTTCTAACTGTGTCAAATAACTGAGGAGACCCTCGCTCTAGAAATCCAAACTTGTCCCCCCTTTAAAATTAGTATCTGCTGCTTAAATATTGTATTCAAACTGCCTCTCCCTACCAGGCAATCTTTGTGGTCTAGTGGTAAGACATCTGCTATAGAATGGCAAAAGTTGTGGGTTCGAATCCCACCACAGTCACATACCTGTGAATGTTTTTCACAGGACTCAGGAAAGTAGTGTATATACAGTGCTTTTGGTACATGGGTATAAAAACAAAATAATATTGTTTATTTATTATCGATATCCAACAGGGGAGAGCCGCCATTTAAAGGTATCATTAAAGCCTGGACCCTTTTGGTAAATAGTTTTGTCCAAGGACCACACTTCGTGTACCACAACTTCTATATAAAATAACAAACCTGTGAAAGTTTAGGCTCAATCGGTCATCGGAGTCGGGAGAAAATAACGCGAAAGCCCACCCTTGTATCCGCACGTTTCGCCGTGTCATGACATGTGTTTAAAATAAATCCGTAATTCTCGATATCGAGAATTGTTATTGTTTTACTTATTTCTCAAAAAGTAAAGCATTTCATGGATCAATATTTCAAGAGAAGTCTTTCACCACTACCTTCTGTAAACCCTGTAAGTTATTTGTAAATCTGTAAACTTTTTTTTTTTTTTCTGTACCAAAAGGGTCCAATAGCTTTAAAAACAGATAATTAAAACTATGTAAAAATATGGAGAAAAGTACGTTTTTAAAAATAAAAATAGGTGGACGAGTGTGATGCAAAACACAACCCCTGTCAACTTTACAAGGAGGACAATGTTCAGCAAGATTTATATAAGCATTTAATAAGGACTGAGGTCATGGTTTTCCCAGAGCACACCACACCATGAGGAACCAAGCACGCCCTGCAGCCAACCCCCAACGCTGCAGCTACACCTTGTCTTCAAATCGATCTCAACAGACATGCCAGGGGCCGTCGTTTCTCACTGCAACGACGCTTCCCCACCGCTGCAAACACATGAAACTGTGTAACAAACACTTGCATTCCTCTCACTTGAACATCTATTTAGGATTCCTTATAAACTCGTTCAAAGGGGGGACAAGTTCGGATTTCTAGAGCGAGGGTCTCCTTAACTATTTGACACAGTTAGAACTTGAGACTTGAGACTTGAGAAGAGAGTCTTCAGAATAATACTTGGTGTCTTGGCCCTACAATAGAATTGGCATTTAAAGGCAGTGGACACTATTGGTAATTACTCAAAATAATTACTAGCATAAAACCTCACTTGGCAACGAGTAATGGGGAGAGGTTGATAGTAAAAAACATTGTGAGAAATGGCTCCCTCTGAAGTGACGTAGTTTTCGAGAAAGAAGTAATTTTCCATGAATTTGATTTCGAGACCTCAGATTTAGATTCTGAAAGCACACAGCTACGTGTGACAAGGGTGTTTTTTCTTTCATAGTTGTCTCGCAACTCCGACGACCAATCAAGCTCAAAATTTTCGCAGGTTTGTTATATTATGCATATGTTGAGCTACACAAAGTGAGAAGACTGATCTTTGACAATTACCAATAGTGTCCAGTGTCTTTAAAGCAAAATAAATTAGTAGAGTTTCACTTTCATGAAATCAGCCAAACATTCCACTAAGAAAGTGAATAACCATGCCATGGAGATCTGGAAGGCCGAATCTTCCGCCAACCCATTGAAATCCTGAAATCCAGACAAACTACACAAACATCCTTACTGTTCCGAAACAGGGGTTGACACTGGTATGAACTTTATATGTAGCTATATATAGCTAGTTTACTTCAAAAGTGTTTACTTTAAAAGTATTATTATTTTGGTTTAAAGACAGTGGACACTATTGGTAGTTGTCAAAGACCAGTCTTCTCACTTGGTGTATCTCAACATATGCATAAAATAACAAACCTGTGAAAATTTGAGCTTAATTGGTCGTCGAAGTTGCGAGATGACTATGAAAGAAAAAACACCCTTGTCACATGAAGTTGTGTGCTTTCAGATGTTTGATTTTGACACTTCAAATTCTAAATCTGAGGTCTTGAAATCAAATTCGTGGAAAATTACTTCTTTCTCGAAAACTACGCCACTTCAGAGGAAGATGTTTCTCACAATGTTTTATACCATCAACCTCTCCCCATTACTCGTTACCAAGTAAGGTTTTATGCTAATAATTATTTTGAATAACCACCAATAGTGTCCACTGCCTTTAACTAAACATAAATTCTGTTCTTTTTCTACAGATGTAAAACTTGACTATTGGCTAAGCTTTCAGTCGATAATCTCCACTAACGTGTCGTCCAAACTGACCTCAGATGATCGAACCAAAAACCACAAACCCAAAAACTAAAATAACTAGTTACAAACCTAACAGTCACCTGACAAAAGTGAAGTTAATTTTTGGTTGAACTAAAACATAAAATCCTGTACTTTTTCTACAGCTGTAAAAAATTTGCCAAGCTTTCAGTTGTCAATCTCAACTAAACGAGATGTCCAAACTGACCTCAGATGAACCACAAACCGAAATAACTCGCACCAAACCGAACCATCACCCGACAAATTTAGCCTGTCACAGATGCACAGGACAACTGCGTTAGCGCTGTGTGTTGACAGCGAAAGCCCGTCCTGCGTCTCCTAACCAACAAGTATCTCCCCAGGCCAGCAGCATCTGTATTGCTGTAACATTTATCTCTAAGCGGTAAACACGGCAGCTGATGGTTCAATTCAACCGGGCTTACACAACTTGTCCGTTTGATGAGCAATTGGATACAAATTAAATACGGAGGCAAAGTAATAATTTGAGCTTGATGCCTCCTAGGTAGGTCATTGGGTCTGATGAGAGACAGCTATAATGCCTTTAGAGCGATTTAAATTAAAGGTTGAATAAGACTTTGATGGATGATCAGGACCCAATTTCATAGAGTTTTTAGTTAAGCAGAACATATTGCTTAACAATTTTGAGTAGGGTACCAGTCACAAGGTGTACTTGATGCATAGACGTTTGGCTAGTAACCTTATGCGGGGTAAGCATAATTTTGTTGTGCTTAGCTACTTTTTGTACTTAAGCAGCTCTATGAAAGTGGGCCCTGTGCCAATTTCATAGAGCTCCTTAAGCAGAAACAAAATGTTCTGCTATGCAAAAAAGAGCAGGGTACCAGTCATAGATGCTATATGTGAAATGTTATTTTGGCTGGTAATGTTAATCTGGTAAGCACAATTTTGTTGTGCTTGGCTATGCATTTGTACTTAGACAACAGCTCTATAAAATGTACCGGCGGGACAAAATGTAAAAACCTTCTTAATCTGAAACCTTACTTTTTATAAACTTGTTGCCACACGGCCTAAGTAGACAGAGCTACTTATGTAAGAAGAAATTTTGCTTATAATTTTTCTGCTGAGCAAAAATTAGCTGGAAACCAGTCACAGACGGTGCATGTAGAATAGTGTTTTGCCTGGCAACCTTATTCTGGTAAGCAAACTGCTTTCTGAACCTCTTTGCTGGTTGTTGTGCAGCTATGGCCCAGTTTCATAGAGCTGCTAAGCACGCAGAAAAGTAGCTCAACACAAAACAATTACGCTCACCAGAATAAGAGTACACGAGCAGAAATATTATTCCCACAAGTATCATCTCAGACTGGGGTTAACTACCTGTTTTTTTGCTGAACAGAAAACAGTTAGAAAAATATTTGCTATTTAAAGGAACACGTTGCCTTGGATCGGTCGAGTTGGTCTTTGAAAAGCGTTTGTAACTGTTTGTTATAAAATGCATATGGTTAGAAAGATGTTTAAAAAGTAGAATACAATGATCCACACAAATTTGCCTCGAAATTGCGTGGTTTTCCGTTTACTTTGCAAGCTAACATGATCGGCCATTTATGGTAGTCAAAAAATTTGACTCCCATAAATGGCCGACCGTGTTAGTCGACGAGGTATAAGGAACACCACGCAATTTCGAGTGATACTTGTGTGGATCATTGTATTCTACTTTTAAAATATCTCTCTAATCATATGCATTTTATAACAAACGGTTACAAACGCTTTTCATAGACCAACTCGACCGATCCAAGGCAACATGTTTCTTTAAGCAGCTCTATTAAATTGGGCCCAGGCTACATTCAAGACATCTTCTGATAAATCTACACCGCGGTAGTATAATATATAGCAAGCCCAAGTTCTCTAAAGAACAAAATCTATCTGACAAGTAGACAAGCACACCATATACATGGTGTTCCTGCAAACCAAATATATATTGATACCTCACCATGCAATGCCTCAAATCCTTTATATCTTCTGATACACTGAGATAAAAAAACAACACCCAAAGATGACAGAAGATGTGCCTTTCTGAATGCGGAAGCACAGATAATTACCCCCATTCTCAACTCTGTTTGAATCACCCTAGTTTTAGAACCCCACTGACCTGGATCTTAATTTGCACATTCACACTGTGAAAGGAACAAACAAAGAATGTCAAAAGGGGGGGGGGGAATAGAAAAACTTCAAGAGACGAAAGAAAAAATACCCGCTCGGATTAAATCCGATGAAGAATTCGAAACATTATCGGACACTTCATGCCCAGGTGTTGATTATCACAGCCGATGGCCCCGGCTGTGCACTTCAGTTTCTTTCCCTTTACTCCTTTTATTCAACGCCGTACCAACCCGGACGTCCGCGGTGTGCGTGCCGTGAATCCTCAACGGGAAATTGTGGGAGTTTAACGACTTTCAGCCGATTTGGAATATGCAACCCTAACTTTGTTTGGGATTCCCTTTTAACTGCAATTTATTTTGGATAAGTACACTGACCTTATCGGAATTTTGTTTCTCAATCCCTTCATGTTTCAAGTGATGATGGACATAACCTAATAGCAAGACTGTGTCATCCTGGGTTAATTTAAAAATAGAGGAGTAAAATGATTGTATATATTCTTAACTCAATGCTGTACTATCCCTATATGGATGTTCTCGAACTTTAAGAATTGAAATAGGTACTTTTCTAAAAACTACTGGCCCTTTTTATAACTAGCTCTGGGGTTGGCCTGCAGGCACACAAATTTGCTAAGCAGTGAAAACTATTGCTTGGCAAAAGTTGGTTACTGGTCAAAATACAATACAGTTACCATTTCTGTGACTGGAACCCCATTCATTTCTTCCTTAATAAAATAAATTTGCTTAGCAGAAATTTTGATTGACAGCTTTATGCAGAGCCCAATATCATTGAACAGCTAATAATCAGACAATACTTAACAGTTTTCTGCTATTAAGCAAAACTGAGAAAGACACCATTTACAAGTGGGTAGTTGTGCTGTGGTGTGTTGGCTGGTCACCTGATTCTAGTAAGCAAACATTCTATGAGCTAAGTCAATTTTTGTACTCACATGCAGCCCTATGGAATTGGGTCCAGTTTAGCAGCTAATAGTGCTTAGAAATGGCCTACTAAGCAAAAATGAGCAAGATACAAGTCACAAATTGTACTTGTGGAATGGTACTTTGACTGGTAACCTTGTTCTGGTAAGCAAGATTTTATTCTGCTTAGCGTCTTTTTGTGCTTAAGCAGCTCTATAAAATTGGGTCCAGGCCTCTGGAAAAAAAAAAGGTTGGAATGATTGTATTCTTCCAAAAATCTGTATTAGTATAGGGTTGGGATGTTTCCTCCCGAAACCAACATTGTTCTAGCTCTTCAGTTTAAAGATGCTATGCCAGATTTTTGGCCCCAAACATTAAAAAAAAAATTCAAAGAGTATCACCCTCTCAAATTTTTTTTATTTAACTTTTACTTTTAATGGTCAGGAACACATAAGAATTGGTCACGTGATATATTGTCGGGATCCCGACAAAAACTACTCATGAGCACTTTATTTCACTGTCACTAATAATTGGCAGACTTTTTCGGGCAATGTCTCAAATGAAAGCTTGTAACTTTCTCGACCCCCATCAAAATACCTATTGAATTTTAAATCAAAATTTTTGGGTCAAATCGGCAACAAAATCTGACGTAGCATCTTTAAGACCTCCCGACATGTCCCTCATGGCATCACCCATTGCAATTAAAGCTGTACCCTCATCAGAGATGAGGTTACCCCAGATGTATATGAACTGACAACCTATAGCATGCAGCATAGTCAGTGATTTTCATTACTCGACAGCTGAAACAACATTGGTATTTAGTCAAGTACAAGTGCATGTACAAACTCTTCAGGGGTTGTACACGCTGTTTGATGACATCCAAACAAGAGGTTTTATTTGCTCTGCGTTTGGTGGCGCAGAAAATGTGAAACAGTGTTTGGAGGGATTCTGATGTGTGTTCAGAAATATTCGCACAGCTTTGGAAAGTTAAACGTAAGGTTTCTTTTCTCCATACAGTTGGAGTAGCAAATATTGGCAATGAACTTTAAAATGGAGGTTTGATTATGATGGTAAATTCTTAAACATTTTGGACTTGGCAGGGGACAATTTCATAGAGCTGCTAAGCACAAAAATTTGCTTAGCATGATATTTCTTCTTTGATAAAAACAGGATTACCAACCAAACTTCCACGTGATTAGTAAACAACAGCTGAATACCAGTAACAAGCAATTATAACCAATGGAAATATGGTTGGTCATCCTGTTTTTATCAAGGAAGAAATTTCACGCCAAGCAATTTTTTGTGCTTAGCAGATCTATGAAATTGGGCCCTTATCTGTGAGCTAATTGCCTGGACGGCTGATGATCCAAGTGGGATGTAGGGGTGGGCTGGAGGGGGTGGTGGGCCCGAGGAGGGTGGTGGGATGGAGGGAGGCAAACACAATTCTCGACACCCTACTTTATATACCAACAGCATTCAGTGATTGTGGTAACACAATTCCATCTCGTTAACCAGCGATGATCCATGATGCCTTTTAACACACACATACAGGTCATGGAGATTAACACATTATTGATTGGCAGGAGTGCTACCCGGCATGTTAAACACTTACTGACTTGCCCTAGCTATGGTAATTTGGAGGTAAAGGAATTCAACAGAGACAGCTGGTGCTGGACCATCTTATCTGGGTGGATTGGCTGTGGATGGGTCCACCTCATCTAATTGATACAACCTGGGCCCCACTTACTGCCAAATTCTTCTTCTTCTTCTTCCTTTCGAGTGCAGCCACCATAATTGAAGATAGTTGTGCACTGCCAGACACACCGGGGGAGAACCCCTTCTCTTTGTGATAAGTATGTACTGGGGTCTTTTGCATGCGTTGATAGTTGTTATAACAACAAACGAGTCTACAGTTTTACGTCCCATCTGAAGGATGAAGCAGTGGTTAAGTGTCTTGCTTGTAAGGACATAAGTGTCATGACTCCCAAACCCACACTCCCTTGAACAGGTCAGAGCTTGAGTTCGGTGGTGGTGCTCTTAACCGCTCGGACATGACAGCTCTACTGCGCTTATGATCACCATCCTCCGCTTGCGCAGCAAGCGCCAAATTTCTGCACTAGCTGTGTAAGCGTAGAATGCCTAGTAACGTGGAGTATGCACGCGCACTAGCCTAAATTCCCCGCTAACCAGTGAAATATGCTTGACATAGGCACAGTTACCTGCTTCAACAAGCGCCAATTCTTGCTTACAGAGTAAGCAGAGCCATGAAATTTTGCCCTGTTTGTTTCAGTTACATTATCAAAACTCTCCAATGAGACCAACCACTGAGACAATTCGGTACAAACCTGGGCCCAATTTCATGGCTCTGCCTAAGCACAGAATCGGCGCTTACGGAAGCAGGGAATTCTGTGCTTACGGCAAGCGTATTTCATGGGTTAGCGGCGAATTTGGGCTTCTGCGCGTGCGTACTTCACGTTACTAGGCATTCTACGCTTACAAGGCTAGCACAGAAATTCGGCGCCTGCACGTAAGCGGGGAATCGCGATCGTAAGCGCAGAAATCGGCGGTAAGCAGAGCCATGAAATTGGGCCCAGGTTTTGATAAAATCAGGCAGGTTACATCCTACCAGCTAAGGCAGTTGGTGAAATGCATTTTTCAATACAATAAATATGTTGCCAATTATTAGGTGTTTAGCATCGTGAAAACCCAGACTAATTTATTCTGAAAGTTTAAGCAAACAACCAGCCACCCGTGCCCTAACAAAACATCCTTCATGACAAAAACACCAACATCACATTCACGCACAGTGCTGAATAGTGAGAGCTCTATACGCACATCGGAATCGATTTTTAGAAGGCCAGAAATATATCGCCATAATTTGTTCAGTGAACTTGCTGAATTCCCCCTTTAGGGAATTAAGGCATTCTGGGAAATCGTTTCTCTCCAATCGGAAGGAAATTTCATTCACTCCGCTCATCGCAATCCCTCCAAAAAAGAAAGAAAGCAACAAAAGTGGGACTAGACCGGACTGAATTTCTTTTGATTGAAAAGTGAGTCAGACGTGGTTAAATTGCTTTCACTGTCTGAAGCACCCATTCACACCACGTCATCTGCACCTCTGCAGGGGAGCTAAGTCCTTCTTCAGTCTGGGTGCAAAAGTATATCAAAATAATAGGACAAGCTAGATAAGTAAATCACAAATTTTTCAGTTTATGTATAAATGGTGAACTACTGGAGTGCTTACACTGCCATGCAGCAACTGTTTTGTTAGCCTTGTCCAAGGCTCTTTACGCAAGCTCTTTACACTGAATTCACCAGTAGAGGTAGCGTTAGCGACAAACTGCATAGATACATGTACTGGCACGGTACTGGGTATTTGATATACAGTACTTGATACCGTGGGGTCAAATAGTTTTTGAGATTTTTCAACCTCAAACACCATAGCCGAAACCGAAGCCGCAATATTCGTTAAAATTAGCAAAAACTAGTTCTGTAATGTTCCTTTTGTAACAGATCAAAGTGAAAGTTTGTCAATTAATATCAAAGTCAACCACAAAATCTGCAAACTTGTTATGATTATTCCACAACACAGTAGACTTTGATAAACAAAAATTCTTATAAATTGCGAGCCAAAGGTTGCTGATAGAAGTTCTGAAATTGTGGTTCAGAATAAATTGGTGGGGGAAATTTTTGCTGAAAAGACAAACTCAAGGGGTGCAAACAAAATGTAAAGGTTGTTAATTTACGTTGTATCAATAACAATTAAGCTTTGTGCCCTTCCATAAACTGTCGGCACGAGTTGTGAATATGAAAACTAATCCGTGTTTAATAACACCCCTTCTGATAAATCGGTCTCAGAATGATGATTTCTCTTTTCTGTCGCGGATGTGTTATTAGAATGAGAAGACTAAGACAAACAAAAGATGGTGATTAGAGACGAAGCAGCGTCGGCATTTTTCTGATTAGTAGAAACGAGAGATTTCGTTGTTGAAGACACCCACCCCCCCCCCCAGGTTGCTTTACAGTGCCGTCTGATCAAAACTCGCCGCCAATCATGGAAAACGTGCAATCGTGGACTACCATGTGATGAACGTGATAAGAGGTATCCTACGACCGAGCATTGGAGAGGTAACAAAGTATGAGATATACTAAAAAAAGGAAAAAGACAAAGAAAACAAAATGTGACTTTTGTCTCAGAACATAGCACAAGGAACAGCTCAGATTGACTCAGCAAGTTAAACAAATAAATCAATGAATCACAAATTGATGATTGTGTGGGCATGAGAAATTCCATAGGTTGTTTTAGAGTGCCGTCCGATCAAAACTCGTAATTGTGGAAAACCCGGAATCTTGGACTTTGTTGTGATGAACTTGATTTAAAGCCATGGGACACTTTCGGTAAACAGTATTGTCCAAAGGCCCACACTTCCTTTTACACAACTTATATATAAAATAACAAACCTGTGAAAATTTAGGCTCAATCGGTCATCGGAGTCGGGAGAAAATAACGGAAAAACCCACCCTTGTTTCTGCACGTTTCGCCGTGTCATGACATGTGTTTACTATAAATCCGTAATTCTCAATTTCGAGAATTGATAATTGTTTTAATGTTTTCTCAAAAAGTAAAGCATTTCATGGAATAATATTTCAAGAGAAGTCTTTTACCATTACCTTCTGTAAACCCTGTAAGTTATTTGTAAATCTGTGAACTTTTATTTTTTTTTCTGTTCCGAAAGTGTATAATGGCTTTAAGAGGTATCCCACGACCGAATATTGGTCAAGTTAACAAGGTATGAGATCGTTAGAAATAAAAAAGAAAGACAAAACAACAAATTGGGTGATTACTGTTTCTGATTGACTCAGCAAGTGAAACAAATATATCAACAAATCACAAATCAAGGGTTGTGCGGAAACGAGAGATTCTGAGGTTTGTGAAAACATCCCCCTCCACCCTCCACCCCCCACCCCCGGTTGCTTTTAGAGTGCCGCCTAATCACAAACTGAAATCGTGGACTACCTTGTGATAAACGTGATAAGGGGTATCCTATGAATGAATGAATATTGGAGAGTTAGCAAGGTATGAGATACTTAAAAAGGAAAAAGAAGACAATTGAAGATTATTGTCTCAGATTGACTCAGCAAGTTAAACAAACAAATCAATGAATCGCAAATCAAGGGTTGGGTTGAAATGAGAAATTCGAGTTTGGTGAAGACACAACCCTCAATCGTGGACGACCTTTTGATGAAGGTGATAAGAGGTATCCTACGACCAAACATCAGAGAGTTAACAAGTTATGAGATACGTTTGAAAGAAAAGAAAAAAAAGAGAAAACATTGGCGGAGGAAGATCGGGCGATTTTTGTTTGAGATTGTCTCAACAAGTAAAACAAACCTATCAATAAATTGCAAAATAAATGACACAACTTCAGGCTAATGGCTCTCCTGATACTGGAAGGCCCCTCTTTCAGACAACAAAAGTCCCAAGTATGATGTGATTCCATCTTAAGCAATGTCCACTGAGGTTGGGACGGTCAACTGTACCTCTAAAATCGTTAAAACAAATTGTGAAATCTGTTTCCGTATTTTCCTAATGTTTATTCAGAGCCGAGAGTAAACAAAAATGCCTGCTATGTTTTGTAACAATTTGTAATGATGATAATAATACTTAATGAAAGCTGTTTTCCACTAATGCCCAGTCAACCACTTAAACCAAACAATAGTTAACAATAATGTTACAAAAGTGTACAACAAAACAAGAAGAAGTGGGAATTGAAGTTCTGACTTAAGGATTGCACATAATAGACCGATCCATTAGGCTCTGCCCACGGCGCACGTGTGAGCAAGAACACTTGCGCTTCTGCAATGCCATTCTGCACAACTCTGCCGTGCTCGCCCCAAGCATACGCACGTCGGACTTTATAGTGTCAGACTTTTGGTTGTGCAATGGGTTGTGATTGGCCAATACGCAATGGGGCTTAATGGATCTATTAAAAGAGGAAAAAAGGCTAGTTTAACAAAAATTCAGAGCAATTAGCCGTATTTTTTACCACATGAGGGCGCTCCTACTAGTTTTATCACTTCCAGGGGCGCGATTCATCCTGCACAGTTTTAAACGGTGTTCTGTCACTTTTGGTACGCAGTAGTTTAAAGTTGCTTAGAGGTGGGTAACAGCAAGTTTATAGGTCTTATTGTCCGTGATGGATATGATCTGTGGTAGTAATGTGTTCCAGTGTTTAATAGTTATTATGGGTGTGAATGAATATGCCCCAGGGAAGTGATAACAATATTTTGTGAGCGCCCACACGCGGTCAAAAATATGGCGCATTGCAAGTGATGTCTTCAACTTACCATTCCAGAGATAGAGGGTGAATCATCAGGTTTCAGAATAAGAGCCTCCGTCGTGAAGTGATACTGCAACGCTTCCATTAACTGCTCT
Source organism: Asterias amurensis (assembly GCF_032118995.1). Classification (NCBI taxonomy): domain Eukaryota; kingdom Metazoa; phylum Echinodermata; class Asteroidea; order Forcipulatida; family Asteriidae; genus Asterias; species Asterias amurensis. Next base: position 12,965,959 of record NC_092662.1, read on the forward strand.
CCTGTACAATTCCCCTTTGGGTCGCCAACCTTGTACCAGCCGTCAGGGTACCAGCCCATTATCATCCAAACATTCTTGGGGCCGTACAGCTTTTGTTTGTATACCTGCCCAGGTGCGCGGAAGGAAAAAGTTTAGAGAGATAATAGCAAAGCTTTTCGAGGGGATTCTCAGTGGCCCACCTTCGGGCCCCTAGAGGTGTTTCATCTTTTAGTCTTTTTTTTTATTTAGGGTTTACACTTTAATGAGGAAAAAACTTGTTGAGTTTCAGAAAAATCTTTCAAAATATACCTCAACTTGGTATCAGGGCTTAAAGGCAGTGGACACTATTGGTAAATACTCAAAATAATTGGTAGCGTAAAAACTTACTTGGTAATGAGCAATGGAGAGCTGTTGATAGTAAAAACATTGTGAGAAACAGCTCCATCTGAAGTGACGTTGTTTTTGAGAAAGAAGTAATCTTTCACTAAAATATTTGAATTAAATTTGAGACCTCAGCTGAGGTCACAAATTCAAGCATCTGAAAGCACACAACTTATGCGACCAGGGTGTTTTTTTCTTCCATTATTCTCTCGCAACTTCGACGACCAATCAAGTTCAAATTTTTCACAGGTTTGATATTTTATTTATCTTTGACAATTACCAAAGGTGTTCAGAGCCTTAAAGCAGCTCTATGAAATTGGGACCTATTTTCTTTTAATAAGAGGGGTCAAGCTTTTGGTAGGTGTTTACCATCTGTCTTGTCCCCTTTCTTTTGAGAAAAACAAGTAAAATTACAAGGGCCTTAGGGTAGGTAGAGGTTCACACCCTGTCTGCCACTGGCTCGTTAGCCATTAGTTTATATAATAAAAATTGTTTTTGGTCCTCAAGAACAATCAACGGCAAAATAAGACCTCAGATCTCAGATCTCAGAAAAGGAAATTAAAGAAGAAACTGAAGACGAATTAAAAGAACCATCTTGAAATATTATAAGACTGTGACATTTAGAATACCCTGTAGACTTTAAAGATATCAGCACTTAAAGGCAGTGGACACTAATGGTAATTGTCAAAGACAAGCCTTCACAGTTGGTGTATCTCAACATATGCATAAAATAACTAACCTGTGAAAATTTCAGCTCAATCGGTCATCGAGGTTACGAGAAAATTATGAAAGAAAAAAACACCCTTGTCACACAAAGTTGTGTGCGTTTAGATGGTTGATTTTGAGACCTCAAGTTCTAAACCCGAGGTCTTGAAATCAAATTCGTGGAAAATTACTTCTTTCTCGAAAACTATGCCACTTCAGAGGAACCGTTTCTCACAATGTTTTATACCCATCGACCTCTCCCCATTACTTGTCACCAAGTAAGGTTTTATGCTGATAATTAATTTGAGTAATCATCAATAGTGTCTACTGCCTTCAACCCTCGTGAGAACAAGTTCTGACAAAAAAATACAGACACCCAGACAATTTTTCCCTGGGATTTTATTGACGAGTGGGAAGCGGGAGAGTGGGGATATGTGACTTTATCAACGTTTCAGGTTCCCGAAACCCATCTCTCTGATCTTTTAATTGTCACAGCGCTCATCTTGTCACAGACATGTGGTAGGTCGTTGCCCAGCAGATAAGAGCACCGGACCCCAGCTCTGGTGTTTCTGTTCAGCAGAGTTTGGGTTCAAGTTCTGGTCATTAGCAAGACACTTGACTGTTATTGCTGCATCCTATGATGGGGCGTAAAGCCTAAGGTTCCATGTATTATGTAATGCACATAAACGCCTCTGCGTTTCTAATTTGATTGGCTGCATATTGTGCCACAACACCTTGTAAACCATTACATGATTGCAATGTAGAGGAATAGGTCCAATACTTCTAAACATAGCTCCACAATAACTTCAGAGAAAATACCGAACGTTAAAGCGCCTTGAGCATCACTGAGTGGTGACGGTATGAGCGCTATATAATAATAATACCTAGTTCTTATATGGTGTTTTTCACAAAAACGTCTCAATACGCTTTACATTAGTGTCCTGGTCATTGGGCCAACATCATTCCTTAAAACTTTCTCAGCTCCTTAGGGAGTATACAGCCTTGGGCTGCTGTATGGCGCTAGTGGCTTTTTCATACACAATATCAACTTCTACCCTCGCAGGTACCCATTTATACCACAGAGTGAACAGGAGCAATTTTATTTATAGTAAAGTATCTTGCTCAAGGACATGACCGGGACTCGGACCCACACTCTGATGACTTAACCACCAGAACTTACATTCGATGCTCTAAACCACTCGGCCATGACAACCTACAAGAAGCCACTAATACTTGACACTATTGGAATCCACTATTACTATTACTATTATCATTTGAGCCTCTGTCACTACCCTGTAGCCTTGCCCCTGGACACCATCCTCTAGCCTTGCCCCTGGGCACCATCCTCTAGCCTTGCCCCTGGGCACTGTGCTGTAGCCCTGCCACATGGCACCATCCTGTGGCATTGCATTATAAATCCATATTATTACTATTATTATATTAATATTATTTTTGGGGTTGAACAAAGAATTGACTAGAGTGGGATTCGAACCAACGACCTCCGGATTAACCTGCCGGCGCTCTACCAACTGAGCTATCTAGCCCTATATTGGCGGTGTCCCTATTTTGTCAATATCTTTGTTCAAGGTGCGAATTAGTGCCGGCACGTTAATCCGGAGGTCGTTGGTTCGAATCCCACTCTAGTCAATTCTTTGTTCAACCCCAAAAATCATTTCAAAATTTACCCAGTCAGTTTCCCTTGTGGTTTATATCGATATATTAATATTAATAAGAAACCTATTTCTTATTTATTACTGGGAGTCGAGTTATCATCACCATGTGCCAGGTGTTAATTTTGCTAATTACCTAGTGGTAAATGCACATGACAAGTAATAGTTCCCTATAGGAGCTATTCTATTTGTCATGCGCACTACCATTGTGCGGCGTCATCTCTGGGCGCTATTGATCGTGGCCCTGTTTTGTATACACACACGAACAGCACTCTCTTAGCGACATCCAATACATGAACAAACTTATCATGTGCATTTTGTTTCACAGTCATCATTTTCTCTTGATCAAAACTCATGTTCCGGTAACTGAATATGTATGAAGTATAGTAAAGCAGATATAACATGGTTTATTTCGGGCGACTAGTTGATGAGCTCCTGAGGTATTGGAAGTTGACAAACTAGTTCCCTCGGCTTCGCCTCGGGAACTAGTTTGTCAACTTCCAATACCTCGGGGAGCTAATATCGACTAGTCACCCTCAAACCATGTTATATAATTGTATATTATCATCTGCGTCTCTCTCACCTCACAGAAGACTCTACGGGCCATGTCCTCGTAGAACACACCGATGATGATGCGAGCGTCCTCACGCTTCAGGTTTTGCACGGCGTTGTCCGGCTCGGACAGGAAGCTCCGTCTACTGAAGATCTCAATCCCTGCGTCCTTGGCTCGCTTCTCTAGGTCCTCGATGGTCTGTATAATAATAATAATAATAATAGTCATAATCAGAATTTAATAGGTGAAAAGTTGCTTGATGTAGGACGCATTTAACCTATCCTAAGTTAGGATGAGTTACTCGAGATAAGGATTAATCCTAGCGTTTCAGGAAATCGGCTGTGGGACAGTTCTTTTCCGACTCCAGAAGTCTCCCGAATTCCAGAAAAATAATTATACATTGCGATAGTAGAATATAAAGCTAGACAAGTTCTCTAAAGAACATAATCTACCTATCAAGTCGATATACACATGGTGTTACCACAACCCTAATATTTGTTGATACCCCACCACACAATACCTCAAATCCATTATGATAATTTATTCTGGTTGTGAAACCAAAGACTCTTAGAAAAGCGAGCCAAGAACCTTACGGAGAGAAGACAAGGAAGTTTCAGTTTTAGAAAGTGGGAGAAAGAGGGGATACAAATATTCCAGGGAAAACCCAAACAGTCAGGCAAGTAGTACCCCCCCACCATAATCCTTTGCCGACAGTAAGCAGTGAATTTGAATATGAAACAGAAACTGTGCTAAGCAGGAACTGTCTTATCTCCTTAAAGGCACTGGACACTATTGGTAATTACTCAACATAATTTTTAGCATAAGAACTTACTTGGTAACGAGCAATGGAGAGCAGTTGATAGTATAAAACATTGTGAGAAACGGCTTCCTCTAAAGTAACGTAGCTTTTGAGAAAGAAGTAATCTCCCACTAAAATATTATTGGAATATACTTCGATGACCAATTGAGTCCAAATTTTCATAGGTTTACTTATTTATGCATATATTGAGATACACCAAGTGAGAATACTGGTCTTTGACAATAACCAAAGAAGGTGCCCTAGGCTTTATCAAATTGATCCTTGATCCGTCAAAGAAATGGGATCAGCAGTTCGTCAAAGCAAGCACTCAGAACTAGAGTGTCAAACACAAAAGGTCATCGGCTATTTATTGCCGAGGTGAAAAATTTCATAAATTGCCGACAGTCCTTAATGAACTTTCAAATTAAATTCGCTTCCCAACCTGTCAGATGACATATGCAATTTCGTTGATCACTGCTCTTCAACCATTAACACCTTGTTTTCAATGCAAACACAGCCAATAATGATGTCAACACTGTCTTTGTTGTTTGGTTACCGACTTTAGGATGAAAAGCTCTTCATAGAAAGTGTTGTTTGCTCAAAAACGTAAACACCAAGGGATTCGGGTTAAATTAATAGATTGCAGGTTTAGAGAGACAAAGGTGGCTGTACACATTGGGCTGATGAAGTCTCTGCTGTCATATTAAAACTTTACTCTTTGGTGAGGTTTTTGAAAATTGGTTTTAACGCTGTAGAGGCGTGTTGAACAGTGATATGCCAGGATGTGGCTCATTTTGCTGAGTTTTTTTCCAGAGAAATTGACATGGGAAAAAAACAACCCATACTAAAGCCGCCTTTACATTAGACTTCTTGTCCCTGTTATGTTTATATTGTTAAGTTACCGCGGCTCGACCAATCTGTTATGTTTACAGCGCTGGTGGCGGTAGTTTACCACCCTGGTATTAAGTTTACAGCGCTGGTGGCGGTAGTTTACCACCCTGGTAAGTAACCAGCTGTACGCACTTGGACTAAATATCGGCAAGTTACTAATTTGCGGCAGTAAGTTAACCGTTTTTGTTTTAAGCCATTGGACACTTTCGGTAAACAGTATTGTCCAAAGGCCCACTATTCGTGTATCACAACTTATATATAAAATAACAAACCTGTGAAAATTTAGGCTCAATCGGTCATCGGAGTCGGGAGAAAATAACGGGAAAACCTAGTCTTGTTTCCGCACGTTTCGCCGTGTAATGACATGTGTTCAAAATAAATTCTGAAATTCCGAAATTCTCGACGACGAAAATTGATAATTGTTTTAATGTTTTCTCAAAAAGTAAAGCATTTCATGGAATAATATTTCAAAAGAAGTCTTTCACCATTACCTTCTGTAAACCCTGTAAGTTATTTGTAAATCTGTGAACTTTTTTTTTTTTCTGTTCCGAAAGTGTATAATGGCTTTAAAGCCATTGGACCCTTTCGGTAAACAGTATTGTCCAAGTCCCACACTTCGTGTATCACAACTTCTATATCAAATAACAAACCTGTGAAAATTTGGGCTTAATCGGTCATCGGAGTCGGGAGAAATTAACGGGAAAACCCACCCTTGTATCCGCGCGTTTCGCCGTGTCATGACATGTGTTTCAAATAAATCCGTAATTCTCGTTAACGAGAATTGATATTGTTTTACTGTTTTCTCAAAAAGTAAAGCATTTCATGGAATAATATTTCAAGAGAAGTATTTCACCACTACCTTTTGTAAACCCTAAAAGCTATTTGAAAATCTGTGAACTTTTTTTTTTTTTTCTGTACCGAAAGGGTCCAATGGCTTTAAAGGAATAATTGAAAGTATTCTGCATAAGATATATGAGAACTTACGCGATCATGAAGTTTCTATATTGAGCAAATCGTACTCATATACTATTTATCTGACTCCTGTTCGGACTAACCCCTGATCTATGGCTTGAAGCTTTCAGTGGATTCAGTGGAATAGTCCAGAAGATGGATGAAGAGAAGGGTCACCAGAGAGGGCTCAAAATTTACACTGATGGACGACAGGCCTCAGGCCAGCGATTTAAGGATCGGGCCAGTAAACTTATGACCAGAAAAGTTTACCAGTATTGTGTTTTTCAATTGAATAGTAATAAAATTATTTTTGTCACATTGTTTTACTCATTTATCTCAAAAACTACAGCACCTCAGCAAGTAATATTTTTTTTTATAATTTAGTCAAGTTCCATGCTTCTTCTCATTGAACCCAAGTCTCGATACTCATGAGGAGACAGGTCTTTTTCTTCAGCTGCGCCACGCATCTGGAACTCTCTACTTAGATCTTGTCTTTGTACCACAACATTCAAATCTCTTCTTAAAGCTTATCTTATGTCACAGGTTTTCAAGGACTAATTTTGTTATGTCTGTTTTTTCTTTGTTTTGTTTTGTTTGTTGTTGGGTTTAACTGAGCCTTGAACACCCAGCAGGGCGAATACGTGTGCATTACAAGTCTTATTATTATTAATATTATTATTACTTTATTTAAAAATAATTTATGTGTCATATATGTTTGTAACTATTGTAATTACTCTGTAATTTGACCATCGGTTGATTCACAAAGTTTGTCAATTTAAATACAATTTTAAAAATTCAAATAATACCACCCTGTTTATTATCTATATAAACACAAAAAAGAGAATGTTCAAAAGTTGACTCTGAGTCTGATAAATGTTTTTTTAAATTCTAAAGACAGATTAATGTTCACTTATTATTTGTTTGTATTGTTAAGTTGTGTATATATTTGTTTCCTCATTTTGATACTGGTCTTGTAAAAATAAATCGCTCCATTAAAGGCAGTGGACACTGTTGGTAATTACTCAAAATAATTATTGGCATAAAACCTTTCTTGGTGACGAGTAATGGGGAGAGGTTGATGGTATAAAACATTGTGAGAAACGGCTTCCTCTGAAGTGCCATAGTTTTCGAGAAAGAAGTAATTTTCCACGAATTTGATTTTGAGACCTCAGATTTAAAACTTGAGGTCTCGAAATCAACCATCTAAACGCACACAACTTCGTGTGACAAGGGTGTTTTTTTCTTTCATTATTATCTCGGAAGTTCGATGACCGATTGAGCTCAAATTTTTCACAGGTTTGTTATTTTATGCATATGTTGAGATATACTAACTGTGAAGGCTAGTCGTTGACAATTACCAATAATGTCCACTGCCTTTAAACATTTTAAGCTACAAGCCCAGAGGTCTTGTTTTTTTTTTCCTAAAAAAACATTAAATGGTGCAATCATATTTCGAATAAAGCTAACATTCATTGTTAAAAAAAAATGTTTTGAGATGTCCTCAGGTGTGAACACACACTAGACAAGAACTGGGTATCATCATTATTAACTTTAACATGTTGGTTTAAAGTATGTTTGTTTGCTGAAACTACAGAATAACAACTATTCTTACCCAGTCAGCGTAATGCTGATTTAGTTAAAGGCAAAATTTTAAACAAAGATACAATAAATGGCGTATGTGAATGTTTCTGCTGAATACTGCCTATTTGCTGTGAAAACACCCAGAAAGTGTCACAGTGTTTTAACAAGAATGTCAAATCTATCCACGTTAAAGGCATTGGACACTATTGGTAATCACTCAAAATAAGTGTTAGCATAAAACCTTTCTTGGTGACAAGCAATGGAGAGCTATTGATGGTATATAAAACCATAGATGATAAAACATTGTGAGAAACGGCTCCCTCTGACGTAAAATAGTTTTTGAGAAAGAGGTAATTTCTCACTAAAACAATAAAAGACTTCTGCCAGAAGCCTTTATTCCTATCTGAACGCACACTATTTTGTACAACAAGGGTGTTTTTTCTTTCATCATTTTCTTGCAACTTCAATGACCAATTGAGTCCAAATTTTCACAGGTCTGTTATTTTATGCATATGTTGAGATACACCAAGTGAGAATACTGGTCTTTGATAATTACCAAAAGGTGTCCAGGGGTCGATTTCACAAAGAGTTAGAACTAGTCCTAACTTAGGACTAGTCCTGGGAGATATTAAAAATGTATGGCTAGTCCTGTTAGGACGAGTAACTTGTCCTAACTAGAGATAAGACTAGTCTTAAAGGCAGTGGACACTATTGGTAATTACTCAAAATAATTATTGGCATAAAACCTTTCTTGGTGAGGAGTAATGGGGAGAGGTTGATGGTATAAAACATAGCGAGAAACGGCTCCCTCTGAAGTGCCATAGTTTTTGAGAAAGATGCAATTTTCCACGAATTTGATTTCGAGACCTCAGATTTAGAACTTGAGGTCTCGAAATCAACCATCTAAATGCACACAACTTATTATTATCTCGCAAGTTCGATGACCGATTGAGCTCAAATTTTCACAGGTTTGTTATTTTATGCATATGTTGAGATACACCAACTGTGAAGGATAGTCTTTGACAATTACCAATAGTGCCCACTGCCTTTAACTCTTTGTGAAATCCACCCCAGTGTCTTTAAGTGAAGTGACAGCAAGTACCAACTGCATCTCTGACCCCAGCATTCCCAAACGGACACCAACCTTCAGATATCAAACGTGGTTGGGTGAAAATTACCCAAACCATGGAGGAAGGAATAGAAGGAGCTCGAACGAAGGGACATCAAAAGTCGAACGTGCGGTACCGCGGTTGTTTAACAACACCTCGTAATCACCCACATACCTTATACAGACAATGGGCGACCTGGCGTATATGAGTTTGCGCGTGCGCACTTGGTTCTTCACTCAACCATGGTGTCGTATGTCGTATGGATATAATACAGAAAAACAACTTTTTTTGAGACCTGATAAAAATTGTGTACACTTGTGCTCACCAAATCGAAAAACACAATTGAATACCAACTACCCTCGTGTGCTTATACCCAAATTTTGAACCACCGCTAGTGACCGGAAAGTCACAAAAAATGAAAAAATATGCCATGATGTTTCAGTGAAACACCACAAATGGTAGATGAAAACGTGTGTATTCACAATTCTTGTCTCCAATGATTCAACTTTACACAAAGGCAACGGTGCAGAGCGGCGGTACCGCACGTTCTGTACAAAGAAATCTAATCCTGCTTGTTAATCGGCCGTCCAGCTGGAGGTCTCCTATCTTTTTCCACTGGTTAGACGGGGGCATTGTCAGGGTATTCTTTTGTTACTCTGCGGTTTTGAGGGTCGTTCAAGCTCCTTCTATTCCTTCCTCCATGCCCAAACCATGTAACCTCAAAGGGAATCCTATTTCCAAAGTTTATACTCTCAACAGCTGCAGTGCTTCTCACCAAGTAAGTTGTTTTGATAATAAATTTTCTGAGCATTTACCAATCAATGACTCAACCTTTGACAGGGAAATATTACTAGTCTCATTAAATTTACCACTGACATTGAAACAAAATTAATAAATAAACAAACATTAATGGAATGAAAATATATAAACAATTGTTGTCGTAACAACAATAAAGCTATTAACAATAGACACAACAGCCTTTAGGAAACATTCACATTGTTGATTGTATTCCTTCCTGTCACATCTGTAAAAACACAACACCATTTCAATAACTGTCCGTATTTGTTGCTCTATTAAAAGAACACGTTGCCTTGGATCGGTCGAGTTGGTCTTCGAAAAGCGTTTGTAACCGTTTGTTATAAAATGCATATGGTTAGAAAGATAATTTAAAAGTAGAATAAAATGATCCACACAAAGTTGCCTCGAAATTGTGTTGTTTTCCTTTTACTTTGCGAACTAACTTGGTCGGCCATTGATGGGAGTAAAAAATTTGACTCCCATAAATGGCCGACCGTGTTGGTCGACGAAGTAAAAGGAAAACCATGCAATTTCAAGTGATACTTGTGTGGGTCATTATATTCTACTTTTAAAACATCTTTCCAATCATATGCATTTTATAACAAACGGTTACAAATGCTTTTCAAAGACCAACACGACCGATCCAAGGCAACGTGTTCCTTTAAATTGGACCTCAGAATTGTTTTGTAGTTAATATTTCCAAATCGCAGGTTACATTTTAAAGGCAATGGACACCTTTGGTAATTTTCGAAGACAAGTATTCTCACTTGGTGTATCCCAACATACGTATAAAATAACAAACCTTGGTTCGAATCCCACTCTAGTCAATTTTTTGTTCAACCCCAAAAATCATTTCAAAATTTACCCAGTCAGTTTCCCTTGTGGTTTATACTGATAAAATAACAAACCTGTGAAATTTGTACTCGATTGTCATCGAAGTTGCAAAAATATAATGGAAGAAAAACCGTCTTTTGCACAAGTTTGTGTGGTTTCAGATATAAAGGAAATATTACTAGTCTCATTAAATTTACCACTGACATTGAAACAAAATTAACAAATAAACAAACATTAATGGAATGAAAATAAACAATTGTTGTCGTAACAACAATAAAGCTATTAACAATAGACACAACAGCCTTTAGGAAATATTCACATTGTTGATTGTATTACTTCCTGTCACATCTGTAAAAACACAACACCATTTCAATAATTGTCCGTATTTATTGCTCTATTAAATTGGACCGCAAAATTGTTTTGTAGTTAATATTTCTAAACGGTAGGTTATATTTAAAGGCAATGGACACCTTTGGTAATTTTCGAAGACAAGTATTCTCACTTGGTGTATCCCAACATACGTATAAAATAACAAAACTGTGATATTTTGTACTCCATTGTCATCGAAGTTGCAAAAGAATAATGAAAAAAAAAAAAACGTCTTTGTTGCACAAGTTTGTGTGGTTTCAGATATAAAAGGCTTCAGGCCAGAAGTCTTTAACTATTATTTGATTGAGAAATGATTTATTTCTCAAACACTACATTACTGTAAAAGGGAGCCGTTTTTCACAATGTTTTATACTATCAACAGTTCCCCAATGCTTGTTACCAAGTAAGTTTTTATGCTAGCAACTATTTTGAGGAATTACCAATAGTGTCCAGTGCCTTTAATACCAACATGAAGTACAAGGCCTTCCAATGCGAAAAAAGACCATCTTTTCCCCTTGATAATCTGGCGGCTTTTTGCAATAAAACTGATCAGACTGTTATGTTGTCTCCCCCTCCAAACGCCCCCCCCCTCCCGACCCCCCCCCCACCCTGACCCCCCCCCCCTTCGAAAAAAACAATTATCCTGTGGCATATGGCATCTCCAAACAAACAGGTGACAAAACTAATTACTTGAAAAGGTCAGACCAAGAAGAGAAGAGGGGGTCTAGATAGTGAAATTAATTGATGGGATGTTTGTTATCCAGGACCTGGCCCTACCCCTAGAGGGCACTATAAAAAAAAACTTTTTCCTTTGCTTTTTTCTCAGCGAGTTCACACATGGGTTATATTATTATAGCTGGGTTTTTTTTTCTCAAGTGGGGAATGGTGACACATACTTCTTGTGGTGTATGGATCCGTTATTTCTGCGTTTTCAGGTTCAGTGAGTAATTATTTAACGGTACATGCATCCCGATGATAATCTGGGCATTCAAAAACAAAACCTAACACCTGAATCTTAAAAATGTTGGTGACAGTTGTACTGAGTAGCAAAGATAGGGTCAGGCATGCAACTGAAACTTCATCAAAAAAGAGGAAATTATAAAGTTTCAATGATTTTGTATAGCATTTTTCAATTTGGTATGGTAAAACTTAGAATAAAAAAAGAGGAGATCAGCTGACCCGAGGAAAAGCTGCATGCCTGTAGGGTTCTTGATGCCTGGGGCAAGGCTAAAGAATGGTACCTGGAGCAAGGTTACAGAATGGTACCTGGGGCAAGGCTACAGATTGGTACCCTGGGGCAAGGCTACAGAATGGTACCTGGAGCAAGGTTACAGAATGGTACCTGGGGCAAGGCTACAGAATGGTACCTGGAGCAAGGCTACAGATTGGTACCCTGGGGCAATTTAGGCAACAGGATGTTCCCTTGAGTCGGGGTTACAGGTTGGTGCCCTGGGGGCAGTGCTACAGGATGTTGCCCTGGGGCAGTGCTACAGGATGTTGCCCTGGGGCAGTGCTACAGGATGTTGCCCTTGGGCAGTGCTACAGGATGTTGCCCAGTGGAAACAATTTTTGTTACCCTCCTCTCTTTCATCCCCTGCTTTCTCTGTGTGCTTTCGCTTTTATCTATTTCCACTTGATTGCTTTTGTAACCCCTGTATACCTGTTTGTTATGTTGTTATTTTAGCCTTTGAGAAAGACTCTACTTGGGTCGAACGTCAGGCCAATTACTATTTTAAAAAAAAAACAAAAAAAACCCAGTAAATTTGACGCCCCTCCAAGGTGCCCTACGCAAATTCTCAATTTAGTTACATCTACCATTATACACGATTTAGGATACTTATTTTGGGATTCCTTTTATTGCTAATCTAAATACTTATATGTACAGTCACCTGCAATTTGGCCCTTGGGCCACAATTTTAATAAAAAATAAATAAAAAAATAATAACAAAATAATCTGCTCATCCCAGTCCACAGAGTACACTGATACTAAAAAACAGCAGGGCACCAGGTTTGGACGTGTTTTTCTTGTTTTGTTTTTTTGTTTTTTTTTGCCAAGCATCAGAAACCGATTCTAAAGCCACAAAGTCATTTAAGTTCCCATAGCTCACAGCGGGGAAGTTATGAAAAATGTGAATAAAAAAAACACATCATCGATGTTTTGTTTAGATTACTAACACAACAACAACACGTAGGCCAATAAATTATATATAATCTACAAAACAAGCCTGGGACACAAGCTGTCAAGAGGAAGGGGGACTTAAAGCCATTGGACACTTTCGGTAAACAGTGGTCAAAGGCCCACACTTTGTGTACCACAACTTACATATAAAATAACAAACCTGTGAAAATTCAGGCTCAATCGGTCATCGGAGTCAGGAGAAAGATACGGGAAAACCCACCCTTGTTTCCCCACATGTCATGACATGTGTTTAAAATAAATCCGTAATTCTCGCTATCGAGAATTTATATTATTTTAATGTTTTCTCAAAAAGTAAAGCATTTCATGGAATAATATTTCAAGGGAAGTCTTTCACCATTACCTTCTGTAAACCCTGTAAATTATTTGTAAATCTGTGAACTTAATTTTTTTTTTTCTGTACCGAAAGTGTATAATGGCTTTAAAAAGTAACTTGACAAAAGGTGATCGCATTTTTGAGATATCGGCAACAATCCAAAAAGCGGTTGTGCCCACACAGAGAGAATAATCCATAATTGGAATACACAATCTCAAAAAGGTTACTGGCACAAAGAAATGCATCATCAATGTCTTTGATAAAATGACTAAAACAACAACAACAACTTCTGACAAACACCATACGACATTCTCCCACACAGAAAATATGTATCAATGTCACAAATACACATAGGCCAAAATATTATTAATAATCTACAAAACAAGCCTGGGAAACAAAGACGTCAGAAATACTAGGAAGAAGGCAGACTTCAAAAGTAACTTAAAAAAGGTGGTCCTGTCTTTGAGGTATCGCCTAAAATCTGCAGCGTTTGTGCCCCCACAGAAAAAATAATCCATAATTGGAATACACAATCTGAAAAAGGTTACTGGAATAAAGAAACGCATCATCAATGTTTTTGTTAAAATGACTAAAACAACAACAACAGCTCTGACAAACACCATAGTGTACAACATTCTCCCACACGTCGCACATACACATAGGCCAATATATTATAAATAATCTACAAAACAAGCCTCGGAAACAAGCAATCAGAAATACTAGGAAGAAGGGGGACCGAAATTTCAAAGTGGTTATGCCCACACATAAAGAATAATCCATAATAGGAATATACAATCTGAGAAAGGCATCATCATTGTTTTATTACTAACAACAACTTCGGACAAACACCATAGTGGTACGACATTCTCCCACACAGAAAAAAAACATATAAAATATGTATCAATGTCACACATACACATAGGCCAATAAATTATAAATAATCTACAAAACAAGCCTAGGAAACAAGTCATCAAAATTACTACAAAGAAGGCGAACTTAAAAGGAACTTATAAAGGTGGTCACGTTTTTGAGATATCGCCAAAAAATACAAAAAGCGGTTATGCCCACACAGAAAGAATAATCCATAATTGGAATACACAATCTGAGCAAGGTTATTGACATAAAGAAATGCATCATCAATAATTACTAAAACAACAACAGCTTCTCACAAACAACATTCTCCCACACAGAAAAAAATATATAAACTATGTATCAATGTCACATATCCACTTGGGCCAATATACTATAAATAATTTTTAAAAACAAGCCTGGGGAAAAATCCATCAGGATTACTACGAGGAACAAGGAGGGACTAAAAAAGAACTTGAAAAAGGTGGGTGCATCTTTGAGAGATTGACTGAATATTCCACAGACATGACAGAAAAATATTTATATAAAATATGTATCAATGTCACACATCCACGTAGGCCAATATATTATAAATAATCTACAAAACAAAGCCTGGATAACAAGCCGTCAGGATTACTATGACGACGACGAAGTAGGAGGGACTGAAAATGAACTTGACCTTGTCTGCGTATAGTCAAGTGGGTGGTCAGGGATAATCGACTCCATTACAAGGAAAGGAAGTTCCTCGTCGCCACAGCCCCGCCAGCGTGACCCGGCAAACCCTTTGGTCAGCATGTGAGAATCCCAACATCTGCGAGTGAAATGATTGATTACAATGCTAGAAATATGGGGGTAGCTTGCACATATTTTTCTCGTGGCTCAGCGTAGAGGCTGGGAGGCGGCACCTATTAATGGTTGTAAAGGCGCAAGGACACGTTGTTGAATACACCGTCTGCCAATGAGGCGTCGTATTCAAGAATTCTCCTTTTTTTCTTCATCCCCCCCCCCCATCAAAAGAACGGCCTCTGGGAAGTAAGTAAGTTGAATACCACAGGATGAGGGCATGGCGCCACATAGGCATGCAATATCAGGAAAAGCTAAAATCCATTTTGTACATATTTGATAGATGCATAGCACATACTATGAATTGATGTGTTGCCAGATTCAAGTGCCAAGAAGCTTCAGCCTTGAAAATGATGCCTTTTGAATTAATTAAAAAACCAAGTAAGAGGTTATTGGGTTGCATGTCATACTGGAAAAATGTGGAGAGTGCAGACATGTTTTTTGGTCCTTGGGAACATTTGATCAAGTACAAGAACTGTGTAGGCTTATAAAGGTACTGGGGTGGATTTCACAAAGAGTTAGGACTAGTCTTATCTAGAGTTAGGACCAGTTACTCGTCTAACTTAGGACTATCTATGCAATTTGTATATCTCCTAGGACTAGTCCTAACTCTTTGTGAAATCGACCCCTGGACACATTTGGTAGTTGTCAAAAACCAGTATTTTCACTATCCCAACATATGCATAAAATAACAAATCTGTGAAAATTTGGACTCAATTGGTCATCGAAGTTGCAAGATAATGATGAAAGAAAAAAACACCATTGTTGCACAAATTTGTGTGCTTTAAAATTTGCGGGCTTCAGGCCTGAAGTCTTTTATTTTGAGTGGGAAATTACATTTTTCTCAAAACCTACATTACTTCAGAGGGAGCTGTTTCTCACAAAGCATCCAGTGTCCACTACAAGAAAATTTGTTGAAAATACTCTAAGTCAAGCTGTCAACAATACGAGTAGATTGTTGATCCTTTGGAGACCATTCATTTCTGTATGATTGTCACAAAATGCCCAGACATCGCACCACTTTTGTTGTAAACCAAGTACATTTTTGTTGTGGAAGTTGAAGAATTGCAAAAAACTTGGATCTCATTCAGCTCAAACCAATAAGTTCGGATCGATTTTCTCCAGAAGACGATCAGAGCATACTGATCGAAACGTCGAGTTGAAACCAACTGATCTTTTCAGAACCACCTCAACTCATTTAGTGATAGTCATTACATGGTGTTACCACAAACCTTTCCATATAAGTTCGGACCGATTCTTTGGATGACGTCAATTTGCAGACACGGCATTTATAAATGTTTAATGTACAAATCCATTGGCCTGCTACTAGTGTAGGATTTCTAGTCCAAACATTATGGATGTGGTCCGCTATATCCCATTAGAGCACGGTAGAATAATCTCATTCAAAAATCCATCGTGCACCATTATTTATTCAGATAATTAGTATGCTAGTAAATTCATAATAAAAGCGTGAATAATCAAGCTCCAGTTGGCCCTCGGCTCTCGCCCAACGATGGAAGTCTTCATTAGGTAAAGGGGGAATAATAATAAAATAATAATAACATTGCCCTCGTATCCGCCATGAAGGAGTTCAAGGTGCTTAAAGACACTGAACACCTTTGGTAATTGACAAAGACCAGTCTTCTCACTTGGTGCATCTCAACATTAGCAAAAAATAACAAACCTGTGAAAATTTGAGCTCAATTGGTCGTCGAAGTTGCGAGATAACAATATGAAAGAAAAAACACCCTTGTCACACGAAGTTGTGTGCTTTCAGATGTTTGACTTCGAGACCAAAATTCTAATCTGAAGTCTCGAAATCAAACTCATGGAAAATTACTTCTTTTTCAAAAACTACGTCACTTCAGAGGGAGCCGCTTCTAACAATGTTTTATAATATCAACCTCTCCACATTCTTGTTACCAAGTAAGGTTTTATGCTAATAATTAGGTTGAGTAATTACCAATAGTGTCCCTTGCCTTTAAACACAGAGAAACACTTTCTAAGACAAGTTTTGAATTTCATGAATTGTGAGACCCTCTGATGTAGCACCTTATAAGGTGCTGCGGCGCCATCGGCAACCACTGCCAGACACTTTGGCAAGCTCTTTCTCTAAGCGAATAAGTGTAACTTGGTTATTTTACTTGCATTGCACAACGCACATCCCATCTGATGGACGCATCAATAAGGGTTAAGTTTCTTGCTCAAGGACAACTCTCCTGCAACTGACAATGCAGATCGCACTGCTGCATAGATGGACAGATGGACAGAGAAAACCCCTGTGCTCTTTTTATCTATAGATTTGCATTTATACCAGGGGTGAGAGTCATTACTAACGAAAAAGTCTGAAACTTGGATACAAATTCAAAGGTATGTTGAAGTGATGCCATTTCTACCATTTGGTACCCCCTGGGGTTAATGATTCCAAGGAGCATTTGGAAACAGTATCCAAAGCACTAGAGAAGTAGACCAATGAGCAGGATTTCTTTATTTGTGGAAAAAATATTGTCTGTTTTTCTTCACCTGACCGACATAAAAAGTCTGAACTCAGCCAAAAGTCTTAACAATCTCATCCCTTTTATACTGCCCCTGCTACAATTCACAAATATGGCATAAAGTAACTTCAAGTTCCAACAACTACCATTGCCCTTCTCCACTTGGAATACTGTAAACTCTTTTGTCTGAGATGTTTTCCTTCGCAAAATTCAAGGCCCTTAGGGGTCGCGCCTGCCCTTGGGTCGCACTCACAACGTACTTTTCTCATCTCGTCAAAGAGGGCTTATGGGAATATGATGAAAGTTCACTACATGTGTGATAATGGACATCTGCCCCATACAAATAAAAACAGCCCTATCACCCGATTAGTACTGGCTAGATGACAGTAAATTGGAAGAAACACCTCTATGTGCCAAGCATGGCCCTTTTTAGTCTGAACATCCGACGTCACACTTCGAGGCTCATGAATTTACGCCAGAGAGTGGCCTAATTCCCGTCCATAATCACCTTTCACCTACATTCATATGCAGATGAACTAAAGTGCAGCTAAGCTATTGACCCATTTCACCTGATGTCATCATCATCAGAAAAATCTTGAATGCGCCATACTGGTGGGCAATTTCACTGTGCGTTTTCATATATAACTCTATATACATAGAGTATGCTGTGCGTTATGCAGTGAAGTGGGCATTTTAGGCGACGCGGCGTTAATACACGTAAACCTAACTTGCCCACTAACATGGTGAGCGTGGCACCAGTCGCCGCGTGTGACGCGCGTGCAAGGGGTCAATAAGTGCAGCTGCCAAACGTCACCTCCGACCAATCAAGACACAGATAAAGAACGATTATGTCACTGCATGTTTATTGAAATGATTGTATCCAATGAAGTCACTAGTTCTGAAAATCGAGAACTTATCTTTATCTGTGCCATAGAGTTATATATACGAACTAGAGGGCGCACTGGCCTATATACGCACCCTGGCATGCGCGCAGGCGGCCATTTTCTAAGTTGACAAAACGGCCATCTCACAGCGTGTGTTTGTGCGGCCATTGAACAAACATCATCGCGTGAGCGTTCAATAATAAAAAAAAAAAACAAACGTGTATTTCATATTCAACGCGCGTACAAAAATGGCGCGCTTGTCATCTTGCGGTCCAGTCGCGTTCGTGCAAGCAGCATCACCAGTGCGCCCTCTAGTTCTTATATATAACTCTATGATCCGTGCGGATAGAGACAGGGGACCAGTCTAGCTCCTCTTGCCTCTCGAACCCTGCCCCGGATTTGTCTCCCGGTGTTGTGTTCGCACGTATAATGAAGTATTGATGGAACCTTGTAAAGTACACTAGACCTTGCTGGTCTTTGTCTTGTGCAAGGTAGAATCGACTGAAGTTTTTTTTTTTTCCATCTTAGGAAAGATGAAGGGGAAGGTCATTGGGCGTTGTTTCGTTGTGGGTGGAGGAGGGGAAGTTTAGGGGATGATGGGGTGTCATGAATGAGTTAGCTCAAAGCTAAACGTTATCAAGTCAAGATTCGTTTGTAGAATCAGGTCATTAAAAAAAATAATTTGAAAAGACAATATCTATGCTTTAATGATGTTAAGACCCTTTGTTGATACCACTTTTGGTTCAAAAGAACAATATAACTTTCTGCTAAGTAATACTTTTATGAGCTTAGCATGTTTTAGTGCTTACAGACTGTATGAAATTTTGCCCTGTAAGTCAAATTTAGGTTTCCAGGTGCTCCTATTTTAGTAATGAACAGGACTTTATATTTCATAGACAACCAAAACCCTCCCCTTCCAAACAACAAAATCCAATAACTCATTGAAACAAAGAACAAGCTAGGAGCACTGGAAAAGGTCACTTTCCAGATGACTTTAGCCCCCGATCTCTTGGGGTGGAAGGAAAATATATTTATTTAAATGCACAATATTGACGAAGAGGAGGCCGCACTTGGTGTCAACTGGAGCAGATAGAATGCAGGGCGGAATCAACGGCAGCTGCCGCCCGCCTTCGTCACCCTTCTATCCATTATTAGTGGGAAACCAACCCCCCCCCCCCCCCCCGAAAAAAACCTAATACGAGCAAATATCGACGCCCTTACGGGGGCTTGGGTATTGAATTGATTTCGTTCTTACATAACACCTGGTTTCGTGAGTACATTGAGTAAAGTCGTCACTTGGGCTCGGTAGACGTCGTCGTAGTTAGATGAGCAATCACCGTACCCCCACCCCCCCCCCCCCCCCTCCCCGACAAACTCGTAATTAACAGCAGTCCAGCGTAAACAAACGTCAACGACTTAATTACAAAATAACAAAGTAAGTGTTCTGGATTTGTTTTTTTTCATCCACGAGTGTTTCATTAACGGAGAGAGATTATATTAAATTGAGATGTGCTTGGTTGTTTGCATAATTAATGAGCTACTTAAACAAACTATCGGCTGGCTTAATTGCATCAGCGTCCAGAGAGAGCTTTCTTTTGATAAGCGTGCGGTGCTTGCTTATTGTAACCGTGATTCCTAAATTCAACAAACTGGTTGTTTACGGACGACTCGGTCTGCGCAAAGATAACATGGGTAAATTAGCCAGATTATAAGGAGTAATCGAATTGACATGGATATGCTTAAAATAAAAAAATGGTTTGTGTAATCACTCTATGAGTTTTTTTTTAATATTTAAACAACTCTATCAGCAAACAAGATTCTACATTTAGGTAATTTCGTTTGGCATTGGGAACGGATAATAATTTGATATTAAGATAATTAGAAGACAAACACTGGTGTATTGGAAGACAAAGTATTAATGTAAATAAAGCATCGGGCAAGCTTTTTTAAGCGACTCCATTAAAGGGGCTGTGTTGTTATGATCAAAGGCGGGACCCAATTTCATAAAGCTGATAAAAATTAAATACTTCTCAGCAAATTTCTTTGCTAAGCAAAAAAAACGTAGGGCACCAGTTCGATTAATGTTAACCTTGTGGAATTTCGGCTAGTAACCATACACTTTCTATAATAGATGTTAAATTTGCATTGGGAATAAAGAATGTTTATTTTGGTTTTTACCCATACACCGATGTGTGTCAGCACTGTATACTCTTTCCTGAGTCCCGTGAAAAAATATCACAGGCATGTTACTCGGGTGGGATTCGAACCCACGACCCTTGCAATTCTAGAGCAGTGTCTTACCAACTAGACTACCGAGGTTGCCCTGTAGCTAGATACAGTTTCTATTAAGCAAGATCTTTCTTTGCTTAGCAAGTTTTTTATGCTTACAAGCCTTATATGAAGTTAATTGGGCCAGGCCTGAGGCTGTACATGTACATGGAATAATGAGCTCTCACCAAATAACTGGACATGACGCCTATCATTTGTATGGAGGGCCCGACCATGCAGCTACTCTTTCGTGCACCAAATCCCTAAAAAAAAAATAGCTGTAAAAAAAAAAAAAAAAATCGCACGGCCACACAGTTTCCAGAATGGGAACAAGGACTCTTCAGGGTGCAATGTTATCTGTTTTCTGGGGGGATCACCATTTGCAAAGAATTAGTAAACAATTAATGTGTCCATATGGGATTTGAGGCATTGCATGTTGAGGTATCAATATATGTTTGGTTTGAGGTAACACCTTGTGTGTATCTACTTGCCAGGTTGATTTTGTTCCTAAAAGAACTGTCTTGCTTATTTTTTAGGAATTCAAGAGACTTCTCAGTTCTGAAAAGAACTGTCCCGTTTTTTACTATTACCTGGGCGAAAGGTAGAAAATCTTCCAGGACTATCACACTTTATCACTGAAAGATCCTCAGGATCTTAAAGACAGTGGACACTATTGGTAATTGTCAAAGACTAGTCTTCTCACTTCGTCGGAGTTCCGAGATAACTATGAAAGAAAAAAACACCCTTGTCACACGGAGTTATGTGCTTTCAGATGCTTGATTTCGAGACCTCAAATTCTAAACTTGAGGTCTCGAAATCAAATTCGTGGAAAATTACTTCTTTCTCGAAAACTAGGTTACTTCAGAGGGAGCCGTTTCTCACAATGTTTTATACCATCAACCTCTACCCATTACTTGTTACCAGGTGAGGTTTTATGCTGATAATTATTTTGAGTAATTACCAATAGTGTCCACTAATCCCATCTACCCCCTCCCAACAAGGTCTGGCAGTGTACTTGTTTAATTTTGTGTCACAGTTGCAATTGAGACGTCACAATTCAGAGTCATGTAAACACAGAGGGATAAGTGATCCGCCCCGGCCAAGGTACGCCTAAGCCGTATGTCAACTGATTGCGGGAACACACCTGTGATTTCCCTGGACACCGACCAATCATCACCTCCGATATTAATGACATCATCATGCGCCGTGACACCACTGTTTGTCTTTAATCAGTGTTTCCAGATCTTTGGTATTGATATTATTTAAAGGTACTGGACACCTTTTGGTAATTGTCAACGAGCAGCATTCTCAATTCTCACTGGTGTATCCCAACAGTGCATAAAATAACAAACCTGTGAAAATTTTGACACAATTGGGCATTGGAGTTGCAAGAAAATGGTGAAAGAAAACACAATTCTAGTTACAAAAATGTGTGTGCTTTTCGATGCATAATAAAAAAATTCAGGCCTGTAGTCTTTTAATATATCTGAGTGAGAAATTACCTCTTTCTCAAAAACCATGTTACTTCAGAGGGAGCTTCAGAGGGAGCCGTTTCTCACAATATTTTATACTATCAATATAAACCACAAGGGAAACTGACTGGGTAAATTTGTAAATGATTTTTGGGGTTGAACAAAGAATTGACTAGAGTGGGATTCGAACCAACGACCTCCGGAAACGTGCCGGCGCAAAAATATTTTACACTATCAAAAACTCTCCATTGCTCCGTGCCAATTTGAGCCCTGCAACTTCCAAGGGGCACCAAGGCCAAGGGGCAACAAAAGCCATGGCCTCCATGTAATAACAGACCTGAAAGTAACAGTAAGAAACCCTTTAAAGCGAAGCTACACGTCTGGTAATTGTCAATAATAATAATACCATTTATATAGCGCCTTTTCCTAAGGTTACAAAGCGCTCAGACAATGACAGGAAAAAACAAAAAAGGGAATGCAAACAAAAACCAAGAGGAAAACCACGACTAGGCAAAGCTAGCAGCATTTTGCCAAGAAAGTCCCGCGCAAAGCCGGTCTCTCTTTGACTAAAACCGCAGGCCAAGCATGCGAGATTTACTGATTGAAAATGAATGTTTTCAGAGACCTTTTGAACAAGGTAACAGAGCTAGAACTTTTGGTTGAGTTTGGAAGGAAATTCCACATCCTAGGGCCTGCAACTGGAAATGCTCTGTCTCCTGATTTTCTGGTGGTTCGAGGAATATACAAGTTGCCCTGTGAACGTAAGTTGCTCTTTGTAGCCCTGGTTTCTAATGAGTTGGAAATGTATGTGGGAAAAGTACCAGACATACACTTAAACATGTTTAAGGCCAATTTGAACATTATTCGTTTTTCTACTGGGAGCCAGTGCAGCCTTTTCAATGACCAGTCTTTTCACTTGGTGTATCCCAACAAAGGCATAAAATTACAAACCTGTGGAAATTTGAGCTAAATTGATCATCGAAGTTGCAAGAAATTGATGAGAGAAAAAACATCCTTGTTGGATGAAATTGTGTGCTTTCAGATA
Organism: Asterias amurensis; assembly: GCF_032118995.1. Classification (NCBI taxonomy): domain Eukaryota; kingdom Metazoa; phylum Echinodermata; class Asteroidea; order Forcipulatida; family Asteriidae; genus Asterias; species Asterias amurensis. The sequence continues at coordinate 12,988,948 of NC_092662.1, forward strand.
AAAGACTTCCGGCTAGAAGTCTTTTATTACTTAAGTGAGAAATTACCTCTTTCTCAAAATCTATGCTACTTCAGAGGGAGTCGTTTCTCACAATGTTTTATACTATCAACAGCTCTCCAATCCTCGTTACCAAGTCAGTGTTTAGTTAATATTTGTTTTGAGTAATTACCAAACGTGTACCTTCCCTTTAAGTGAGAAATTACCTCTTTCTCAAAGTCTATGCTACTTCAGAGGGAGCCGTTTCTCAGAATGGCAGGGCTGTATGCTTCGTTTTTGAAAGGGCAAGGGCACCAAGGCATTTTCTCTTTGGCAAAGGGCACCCTATCTGGAGCATTTCAAGGGCACCAAGGCAATGACAAGGGGCAACGGAGGCAATCGCCTCCGTTGCCTCCGTGAAGTATCAGGCCTGGAATGTTTTATCCTATCAACCTCTCCCCATTACTCGTTACCAAGTAAGGTTTTACGCTAATAAATATTTTGAGTAATTACCAAACGTGAACCTTCCCTTTAACTTTACTTTGTATGCTTTACAATGCTCATATGAATACCACAGTGTAGATCTAGTAATAAGAGTCTCGTATGCCCCACTGGACTAAACACGTATATTATTAGTAATACTTCAATACACTGATAAACACTGTATAATTGGCCTATGTGGAAGTGACAGAACCATTGGGTAGATCTAATTTCAAGTAGCTAATGTGACCCCATTTAAAGGATTACGTAGCCTTGAATAAGACGAGTTGGTCTATAAAAAGCGTTTATAAACCGTTTGTTATAACATGCATACGGTTGGAAAGATGTTTTAAAAGTAGAAAACAATGGTCCACACAAATTTGCCTCGAAATTGCGTGGTTTTCCTTTTACTTACACTTACACGGTCAGCCATTTATGGGAGTTTGACTCCCATAAATGGCCGGCCGACCGTGTTTGTCGACGAGGTAAAAGGAAAGCCATGCAATTTTGAGTGATACTTGTGTGGATCATTATGTTCTACTTTTATAACATCTTTCTAATCATATGCATTTTATAACAAACGGTTACATACGCTTTTCAAAGACCAACTCGACCGATCCAAGGCAACGTGTTCCTTTAAACACTCCACTGGGCTATTCCACAGGGTCCACACCCAAAGAACCAAAGGGGTGGAAGTACCCCACTTTTGCAACTTATAGTTTTGAAAAATTTACTTGGATTTGAACCGGCAACCTTTGGGTAGATCAAGTAGTTTCAAGTAGCTAGTTTTATACCGATTGGTCATGTGTAAACACTTCACTGGGCTTACACACCCAAAGAACCAAAGGGGATGGAAGTACCCCACTTTTTACTCAGAGTTGGATTTGAACCTGCAACCTCTGGGTAGATAAAGTAGTTTCAAGTAGCTAGTTTGACCCCATTTGGTCATGTGTAAACACTTCATACAGAGATGCCAAGTCCAGAGGCAGCTATGCGTGAGATTTTTCAAAGCAGAAGGTCAGTGGAGCTGAAGGTAGGAGTTGATATTCCTCTTAAAAGGTGGCAGATCATAGGATGAATGGAAACATGCTACAGGCAAGTAGTTCTAAAGAGATGCAGTACGAGGGAAAAATCTACTGGAGTAGCTGTTTGTTCTACATCTCGGCAAAGCCACAGTATAAGGATGAGAACAAGCAGAAAGCCTGGTCTCACGCTCAAACACCCTGACAGGAGGAACAAGGTTGGATAGACTGGTGGAGCATTTACCATGGAAATATCTGTAAAACCCCCTGGAGTACTGTGCCCAGAGTGTGGGTTTGACTCCAGGGGTCGATTTCACAAAGAGTTAGGACTAGTCCTAGGAGATATACACATTGCATGGATAGTCCTAAGTTAGGACGAGTAACCCTGGCAACGTAACCCTGGTGGCTGTTGATTTGGGTCGATAGCCCAACAAACTGGTTCTGCAACCCTCACCTTGAATTGGCCGTCCGGCCTTGGGATGTAAGACGACCTCTCATAAAAACAAAATGAAAATAAAAAAAGCTTCCCCCTTTCACATGTATCAGTCCACTTGTCCCCATTCCTAATTTTTTTATGCCATTATTTATTACTTTATTTATTACTTTATTGCGACGCTAACATCATAACCGAGGTGTCAGGTACATCTACCGTTTCCATGGCGTAAATCATCCTCTTCCACTGAAACACTCTCTCCGCGGAAAACCACAACACAAAAACAAGCGGATGACCCAGATTTTACGAGATTTTATTTTCATTCCTGCCATGCAAACAAAAATTGTCTTCGCCGGGTGAAGACATAAGGTTTTTTTTGTTGCAAGAAATGTCACCCAGTAATGCACACATGACATTTAACATCACCCTCTGCTTCAATCTGTTTTTCATGGAAACTATTTATGCGATGACATTAATCATTTGCTAAATCACAGACGTCTATTTCATGCAAACATCCTCTTGAAGTTAATTGTTTTCAATTTTTTATGAGGCGGGTACGAGGAAATTTGAGCTAAATGCCAGCGAGTGTTAATCTTATCTGCAACAAAAAACAAATGAAATGAAGGGGAAAAAAAACATCTACACTATTAGCAATTACTCAAAATAAATTCTAGCGTAAAACCTTACTTTAACCTTACGAGTAATGGGGAGAGGTTAATAGAATGAAACGGCTCCCTCTAAAGTAACATAGTTGTTGAGAAAGAGGTAATTCCTCACTCAAACATAAAAAGCCTTAAGACCTGAAGCCACTTTAAGGTATCACGTCAACTCTGGACCAAAGTGACTAACATTATATCTTATCTTACTACTGTTTCTCCTAGTCATTGACGTACACGTAAACCAAACTTTTATTGTCATCTGTTGTACTTGTTATAGGAGTTAAATTGTTTATTTTGATTTTTGGATTTGGATTCATATTCTCAACGCTCTTATTGGAGCCAACCGAGAAGAGAGAAGACAATGAAGAAATTTCAGTTTTTGATGTTGGAGGAAAAACCTAGAGAATTATCCCGATAACCCAATCCACATAGTGCCACCGGTGGAATTCGCACCGGGTCCCAAGAGGTTGAAGGCGAGGCAAGACACCACTACACAAACCTACCTGTTTATTTGTCTCTTATAAAATCTGCTTTTTTTTTGTTGTTTTTTTCGTTTTGTAGGCTGTTTGTTGGAAAGCTCGGTTTTCTGGAATGTTGCCTCGTAAGCCACTCCATATTTGTTATACTATTTACTGTACTTTTTGAGGATGATATGTGGAAATAAACGTTGCTTCGGATTGAATTGAACAGAAAAGCAATTCCAATTGAAGACAATAATGGGTGCGTTCGTTTAGTTTCCCTGGGTCGACCCCAGTGTGTGGCGTTTTTTTTTCCCAGGACGAACGTGTGCAGATAATTACCCACGTTTGTCCTGGGAAAAAAACCCACCACACACCGGGGTCGACCAAGGGAAGCTAAACGAACGCACCCAATAGAGTAAGCAGACAATGATGCACTGCAGAACACCACCAACGAGCATCCTTCCTTTTACAACTCCCTGCACTATTCTCTCATAGCGTATCCCTCATCAAACGCAGGTGTCAAATTATCTCCCGCTGAGAACCATATCATCGCTCAATCTCCTACTTTTAAATTGCACTTAAAGTTGGGGTTAACAAAAAGAAATTGACTAGAACAAGATTTGAACCTGCAACCTTTGGATTAATGCGCTGCACTCTACCAAGTAACCTATCTAGCAAAAGATGCAATAATACAAAGAAGTTTTTCAGCTTCAATTTAGAGGCTTTCGTCTTCAAGGTACCACACACCAACCACCGAGGACACCGACTGACGAAAAGGAAGCAATCAGAACACTCAAGTTAAAGACAATAAGCCTTTTTGAGGTATGGCGGATGTGATACGCGCATCACACGCGGCGCGACTTATGCCACGCTCACCATGTTGGTGGTCATTAGGTTTATGTGTAAACTACCGCATCGCCTAAAATGCGCACTTCACTGAATAACACAAGTCAATTTCTATGGTCAATACGCACAAATTTACCCAAACCTTATAGTGTTGTAGCATTGTGTCCGCCATATCTCAAAAAGGCTTATAGAGGAAGCGGACAATGCATTGATGCATTGCTGAACACCACCAACGTGCATCCTTCCTTTCACAACTCCCTGCCCTATTCTCTCATCATATGCAGGTGTCAAATTGCCCCCCCACCCCCCCCCCCCCCCGCCCCGTTGAGAAGCATTAGTCATATCATCGCTCAATCTCCTACTTTTAAATTGCACTTATATTCTGGGTCAATGGATGGTTCTGTGTTTTTTGATATTATTGTTTCTCACATCTCGTGTGTTGTTGTACTCCGCTCGGATGGCACACCTTCTTCTTATTGTGTATCGGACAACGCCGGGGGTAATTTGCACAGACTAATTGGTACTTGGCAGGGTCGGAAACTCATCTCTGTATAATGCACGAGATGGGTTTGGCGCTAGACTCAAAGTGTATGTTGGTTGATTGAGATGTTTTCCCGTTGTAACTTTGCTTTTGTTTAAACCAGTTATTGTTTTGCCATGTAGGTCACGCATTATTTCAATTTATTTAGGCTAATTGCAGGGGTTGAGAGCCATTGGCCAAGGACTATAGTTTGACATAAGGGGGGTATACAGCACTGAGCTGCCATGGTGCTCCTGTGGCTTGTTCAAATACAATACCAACCTCTACCCTCGCAGTATCCATTTTACCCCTGGGTGAAGAGAATCAACTATAGTAAAGAATCTTGCTCAACGACACAAGTGTCATGATCGGGATTCGATTCCACACCCTGATGACATAAACACCAGAATTTGAATTTGATGCTCTAAAAAAAACACTCGGCCATGACACCTTGCAAGAACTGCCGACAAGCTACAAGCCTTTTGCTTCGCTCACAGTGTTTGTGAACTAAAAACACTGCTATAGACCTTAAAAACGCTGTCACAATTTTGGTCATGTTCCCTGTTTCCACGAACAGTAACGAATGCTAACATTCATTGCGCATGGCACCAACCTATTATTTCGATGGCACCAGACTATTATTTCGTCTAGCCCCAGTTTGGTAACAATGAGTTGGAATGTAGTAAAATGAAGATGACCACACCGTGATAAAGGTCTATTGACCCCTTGCACGCGCGTCACACGAGGCGACTGTTCCACGCTCACCATTTTGGTGGTCAAATAGGTTTACGTGTAAACGCCGCGTTGCCTAAAATGCGCACTTCTCTGAATAACAAACGTTAACATTGACCACCAAAATGGCACATCCAAGATTATTCTGATGATGACGTCAGGTGAATTGGGTCAATAGGATTTATGAAACTGTGCCCAGGTCACAGTTCCAGTAGTTTTACCAGTCAACACGTCTACTAAGTGGATTACTAACAATCAGTTCAAAAACACAACTCCCTTAAAACCCAAACTAAAAAAAAAGTGAAATATCAGATTTTCATTTGTTTCAGTTTTTCTTTAAAGGGTAAAAGTGGGGCTGTCATATTCGTGATCACGTCTGTCCAAAGCCAGTTTTGAGCCCTTCCAGGGATGATTAAATTACAGGTTTTTTATTTTTTACTTCAGAAAAGAGAATAAATATTCTAAACTGGAGTTGGAGTAGAGTTGAGACAGAGCCTAAGGGTACAGAGTTGTAGAGGTGTTTGTAGTGTCCCCGTTTTTAGGCCGAGAACTGCCCCTAAAAGTTACTCTCGACTTAATGGTTTACCAGCTTCAGGGCCTAGTTTCATGGCTTTGCTTACCCATCACCATTTTCACGTAGGGCAAGCACCAAATTTCTGCGTTAGCTGTGTAAGCAAAGATGCCTTGTAGCGTGGGCTTGTAGCTTCTAACCAGGGCCTAATTTCGTGGAGCTGCTTAGCGGTAAAGAAATTTTCGTGCTTACTGTTGCAGAAAAATGTGCTGATGTGTAAGCATATTTCACAGGTTAACAAGAAAATTAGGGGCCATTTTGCGCATTCATCATGGATTTGTATTTTGACGTCGTTTATTTTCATGCGGTGAGCACTGGCAGATTAGCATGCGTTTTCGTGTGCTTATGGTTAGCAGCAATATGAAATGGAAATCGTACAGTAAGCAGAACATTGACCGTTAAGCAGCTCTATGAAAATGGGCCCTGTGAAACTTGCTTGATGTAATCACAATTACTACTTCTGAAATGCTGATTCTTTGCGTACCGTAAGCAGAGCCATTAAATTAGGCCCTGGTCAAATCCCTGCAGAGTTTGACAATTGCTAAGTGCATCTGACCAGCGGCTCAGGGGGAAAAAAAAATTCAAGGAACAAAAATAACATCATCTCTGAGAATATCTTTTAAAAGCATTTAAAAGGAACAGTACAGCTTGAACCACTGCACATATTCTGATCTTCTAATTCATGTTTTTGTTATGGTTTTTCTACTAATGCTTATTTTCATGGCAGTTAAATAAGCAATTTGTGAGTTAGAGTAGACCTATCCAGTAATCTCCGCCCCATTGCGTATTGACCAATCACAACCCATTGCGCCACCAAAAGTCTGACAAAATAAAGTCTGACATGCGTGCGCGTATGCTTGGAGGGCGCGGCAGAGTTGTGCAGAATGGCATTGGAGAGGTTCACATGTTCTTGCTCACACATGCACGTGGGCGGAGCCTAATTGGAACGGTCTATTGACTGATGTCTGGTAAACCGGATTCGACTACCAACTGAGCTATCCAGTCCTATGTTGGGGGTCTCCCTATATTAGGCAAGACAGAAGCCATTTAACTGTTTCTCAATTTTGATCATGTAAGGCAGGCACGGCGCGGTGCACGCCAACTCGAACGTAGGTTCTGTTCTAAGAATGAAAATCTCCCACATTCAAACAAAATCCTGAAAAAAACACTACAGAAACATCAAACTGCCTTCAAACAAAACTTTAAAAAACACAAAAACAATTTATTATGAACAAATAGGGCATGGGATTCAGCAAATCTCGGACAGTCAAAAGTGATACCCTCACTTCAGCAGTTAAGAGCGCCGAGCATACGTCTTGTTAGAAACTCAATTCGGCTTTACTTTTTCACGTTTCCTGAACTGCCAACAAATTTTCCGAAAACGACATTCAAGCTGCATCAATTTTAATAGACACTAGTTTTTAATTCTCGATATACACCAATAAAAAACTCTCAGAGTGCCGGATACAAAGGAAAAATGTGCTCTCTGAAGGGAAATTTGACGCCTCTTTACATTTAAGAGTGTTAGTCTCTAAAGATTATTTTTTTATTTTTTTAAGATACAAAAAAACTTTTTGAGCAAATGAGAATTTTTAATATGGGATTTGAGACATTGCCTGGTAAACACCATGTGTGCATCTCTTTGCTATAGGTAGTTCATGTTCTTTTGAGAATTTGTCTTACTTTATATTGTACTACCACGGAGTAGATTTTGAGAACTTCGGGAAGCTTCTCAATTCTGAAAAGAAGAACTGTCCTGCTTTTAAAAGGCAGTGGACACTATTGGTAATTTCTCAAAATATTTATTAGCATAAAACTTTATTTGGTAACGAGTAATGGGGAGCTGTTGATAGTATAAAACATTGTGGGAAACGGCTCCCTCTGAAGTAACGTAGTTTTTGAGAAAGAAGTAATTTTCCACGAATTTGATTTCGACCTCAGATTCAGAATTTGAGGTCTCGAAATCAAGCATCTGAAAGCACACAACTTCGTGTGACAAGGGTGTTTTTTCTTTCATTATTGTCTCACAACTTCGACGACCGATTGAGCTCAAATTTTCACAGGTTTGTTATTTTATGCATATGTTGAGATACACCAAGTGAGAAGACTTGTCTTAGACAATTACCAATAGTGTCCAATGTCTTTAACTACTACCTGGGCGGAAGGTAGAAAATCGACTGGAACTACTACTTTTGCTTTAGTCGATCCAGGGGACTTCTCGTTAATAAGTTCACTATCGCGGAAAGAGTATTTAACTGGTCTCAAAATTTCGATTAGCTTGCTCTTGTCATCGTCGGGTGACTGGGAGAGTTTTTAAAAATAAAAATTTGAAACTTACTGAGGTGAAGACTTCTTGAGTTTCTTGAAGGATGTTCTCTGCCAGTTCCATTTCTGGCAGAGTTTGTTTAGTCTTTAAAGATGCTATGTCAGATTAGGTATTTTGATTGGGGTCGAGAAAGTTACAAGCTTTCATTTGAGCCAGTGCTCGAAAAAGTCCGCCAATTATTAGTAGCAGTGAAATAAAGTGCTCAAAATTAGTTTTTGTCAGGATCTTTCTTATGTGTTTTATAAAACACGTTTTAAATTTTTGTCATGGTTCCTGACCATTAAAAGTAAAAGTTAAACTTTTTTTTGTTGGAGCGGGTGATAATAATAATAATAATTTATTCATTTATTATGCGCAAGTTTCATAAAAAATATGTACAGATGCGCATTACAACAATATACAGGTATTAACAATAATTTAAACAGATTTAAAAATGGTACTCTTTGAAATACCATTCACTCAAAAAATCTATTTTTTAATGTTTTGTAAATAAAAATGTGAAACTTACCGAGGTGAAGACCTCTTGAGTTTCTTGAAGGAAGGATATTCTCTTCCAGTTCCATTTCTGGCAGAGTTTGACCCTCGTCGGGTTGTGCACCGTGGCTGAAGGGTGGGTTCGGAAAAAGGTGGGAAACCGTACACGATTGGAGAGGGCCGGCGAGCTGGAACCAAAAGCAATCTGGAGAAGAAGAAAAAAAGTATAAGGAAGTCAGTTATTTTAAAACTTCTTTTAAAGTACCCAGTGGAGCTTCAAAAGTGTTTACACCAGCCAGTGGTTAAACTCTCTCACGTGCTGACCGGCGATAGGTGCTAGAGGGTGCTATTGTGACCTGTTTTGGGATGGTCGCCATTTTGCAATTAACAAATTCATGTGTACATCAATTTATTATCAAAAGAAATGGTGCATGAAAGGGTTTAGCAGTAAATTCTGGACCAGTCCTGCGATCCCCAATTGAATAAATATATTTAATTAAAAACAGATATGATGTTAATTAAACCATTGTATTGTAATGTTGGCAGGTTTAAAGCAAAATGTCTTTCTAAACATTTATAACATATAATACATAATAATCATATCATTGTGCATAAAACGCCTTTTACAGAAGTTTAAAAGCACTGACAAGAGCATCAATGAATAAAGAAACGTTTTGGTAACCTAGCAAATGAGTTTTTAATATGGTTCTGATTCAAGATTCAAGATTCGAGAGATGATGCCTGATGGATGTGAAGAGGTAGATTGTTAAAATGCGCTATATAAGAACAATACATTTGGGTATCCTCGTCTATTTATAAGACTGATGCTGGTTTCTTTGCAGCCACTGCGCACTTTGATCTTAATACAGCACATAAACAAAATCTTGCCGATAGGCCAAAGGTTTGCCTCTCTTCAAAAGAACTCGCTAATTTTTTTCAGCACACAGTATATCGCACCAGCAATGGACAAAACATTGGATCATTTGAACATAGAATTCCCCTCAGCATCAATGGTTTTCTCACAATACGTTTCTTAATTTCTTGTTTCATGAAGTGAGAAGAGATCCCAGCTGACCCTTCGTGACTTGTGGACGTTTCCTTTGCCCCTACCCATCCTTCGTCACCTATCCTTATGTCTCTAAACTGACTCCAATCGACCCGATAATGAGAATAGAGACAGAGTACTGGGGGGTTCATGTTATGGTGACCTATATTCCTCAGGCTTTTGAAACCTGGTCCCTTAAGGAACATTGCTCCCTGAGCAACTAATAGTGCGGTCAGAGTGTATCAAGACCTGTACTGTACAGAAAGCTCTCAAGTTAAAGGCAGTGGACACTATTGGTAATTACTCAAAATAATTAAAAGCATAAAACCTTACTTGGTAATGAGTAATGGGGAGAGGTTGATAATATAAAACATTGTGAGAAATCGCTCCCTCTGAAGTAACCTAGTTTGCGAGAAAGAAGTAATTTTCAACAAATTTGATTTTGAGACCTCAGAATTAGATTTTGAGGTCTCGAAATCAAGCACATGAAAGCACACAGATTCGTGTGACAAGGGTGTTTTTTCTTCCATTTTTATCTCGCATCTTCGACAATTGAGCTCAATGTTTTACAGGTTTGTTATTTTATGCATATGTTGCGATACACCAAGTGAAAGGTGTCCAGTGTCTTGTAATACAACTTGTATTTTTGTTTTATGTTGTCTCCTAAAGCCATGATGGAAATCAAAATGCCTTTGGTCAGTTTAAATGTTAAGCAGTTAATAGCATTCACTTATAAAACAATGGCGAGGTATATTTAGATTGTGAACAAATGTAGGTTGTGTGACCGACTTTTTATAGCAATGCTTTTCATTTCCCATTCCCTGCTAATTGTGCTGTTGGACGTCGTAAAATCAAAATAAATAAGCTTGTCCTTCCGCCCGTTCCCCCTGGTTTCTTAGAGTTATACAAAAGTATCAGTCATGGCATTGCTGATCGATGCAGCAGCATTATCTTCTTGGGCCCAATTTCCTAGCGCCGCATAACAGGAAGCAAATTTTCAGGCTCACTGTAGCAGAAAAATTTGCTAAGGTGTAAGCGTATTTCACAGGTTAGCCAGGAAATAAGGCAGCCAGCTTGCGCGTTCACCATGGGTTTGCGTTGTGTCGTCATTCATTTTTGTGCAGTAAGCTCACGGCTACAAAAAATTCATCACCTCGTGAAGATGCTTGGTGGCAGCACCGCATCCAGCCATTACTGCAATAACCACTCTTACGCCCCAATTGTTTGTATTCTTAAATTTGCGGTATCCACATACTGGTCAAAGTGGCTTTTTCAAGGCAAAGGGTTAGTATACATGTACATCATGCTTTTTTTATCCCACTTCCTTATGGACTTTGAAGGGGGTAACTCTGTTTCAGCCCCAGGAGTAGGTGGCAACATGCCCCTGGTGGCAGTTGATTTGGGTCGATAGCCCAAATCAGTTAAGTGTAGCCTTCACCTTGAAGCGGTCGTCCGGCTTTGTGAGTCGGGCGATATCTCGTTTAAAAAAATAAATAAATAAAATTGTTTAATTTTAATTCGTTTTGCAGGTGTCACAAGGTCTGAGGAAGGTCATTGAAGGTGGGGATGAAAAATCTGCACTGCCCATACTCCCTTTGGAGCTATGATGCTATCTCCCTCGCGATGAGCAAGTCATGCAAATAAGCCGGTGACAGAGCTTTTTCAACTGCTGCCTTTCTTTGACAACAATCGGTTTGGTTTGTGTAAGTCCTCTTGAATTCACCAGTCCAGCCGTCGATTTCACAAAACTCTTCCCATCTTAAGACTAATCTTAGGACTTAGGACAAGTCCCAACCCTGCACTGTAGCATGCAGACCTTAAGATTAATCCTAAGTTAGGACGAGTTACTCGTCCTAACTTGAGATAAGACGAGTCCTAACTCTTTGTGAAATCGACGGCTGATGTTTTTATCAGAAAATCTGAAAATGCTTAAGAGTGAAATTGAACTTCTTCTTTTTTTACAACAAAAAGGTTTTTCACAACTTATTTGACATAGTCTTTGAGTGTAACTGGAGTCTTATGGACTCTAGTAGATCGACGGAGACAAGATTCCATTGAGCTGGGGCTCTGTGGTGTAGTCGGAGGTAGATCAGCATCAAGTGTTGGCAAGGTAGTGTCCTCTTGGGTAGGTGGTGGTGGTTGTGCGATGAGAGGTTAGTTGTCGATGTGCTCTTCGTAGTCTTCTGAAGAAGAGTGGTGGTCTGGGGGAGGGGTTGGGATCCTTATTACTGCCTATAAAACGGTCTTCCTGTCCCCATGAAGGTTGTTTTTTCCTTAAAAATTTGTCTCAAGAATCACCTATCGCAAATATGGTCCAGTGCGCTGCTTGTGGACACTCGAACCAACCCTCCGACAACGATATAACACGAGTCAAGCAAAGTTGACAACTCGACCACGACACTCTCAGACAAAAATAGGAAGAAGGAAACAGGACAAATGTGGAGAAAAGATGTAGTCCCTCGCTGAAAACTGAACAGATCCAGCTAGCCCAAAGAAAGGGTTCGAATTTTACACTGACAGGTCTGATGCCCGAGGCCAGTGATTTTAATGTAGGGCCCAGTAAAACCATGATAAATTCTGGCTGTCTTATTAATATATATTTTTTTCTATTGATTGAAAATCTCAATATGTCATATCTTGAACAGAAACAAATTATGTTCAAATGTTGACTTTGATACCGTTGAATTCTGTACAGACAGATGAGATCAATCTTCTTATACAGAAAAAGTTAATGGCCTGATGCTCTTACCCTAGCAGAGCATTTCTCAAAGGCTAACAAGACTTTGCTAGGGTCGAAACATCAGGCCATTAACTGTTTCTTGCAAGCAGTATGCAACAGCTAGTTCCATTTAATTCCTCAAATAAAAAGAGTTAAAGGCAATGGACACTGTTGGTAATTGTCAAAGACTAGCCTTCACAGTTGGTGAATCTCAACATACACATAAAATAACAAACCTGTGAAAATTTGAGATAATAATGGAAGAAAAAACCCTTGTCTCACGAAGTTGTGTGTGTTTAGATGGTTGATTTCGAGACCTCAAGTTCTAAATCTGAGGTCTCAAAATCAAATTCGTGGAAAATTACTTCTTTCTCGAAAACTATGGCACTTCAGATGGAGCCGTTTCTCACAATGTTTTATACCATCAACCTCTCCCCATTACTAGTCACCAAGAAAGGTTTTATGCTAATGAATATTTTGAGTAATCACCAATAGTGTCCACTGCCTTTAATGCAGGGCCCAGTGAAATCATGATCAATTCTGTCTGTCTTATTAATATGTATTTTTTTCTATTGAATGAAAATCTCAATATGTCATATCTTGCACAGAAACAAATTATGTTCAAATGTTGACTTTGATACCTTTGAATTCTGTACAGACAGATGAGATCAATCTTCTTATACAGAAAAAGTTAATGGCCTGATGCTTTGACCCTAGCAGAGCATTTCTCAAAGGCTAACAAGACTTTGCTAGGGTCGAAACATCAGGCCATTAACTGTTTCTTACAAGCAGTATGCAACAGCTAGTTCCATTTAATTCCTCAAATAAAAAGAGTTAAAGGCAGGGGACACTGTTGGTAATTGTCAAAGACTAGCCTTCACAGTTGGTGAATATCAACATACACATAAAATAACAAACCTGTGAAAATTTGAGATAATAATGGAAGAAAAAAAACCTTGTCTCACGAAGTTGTGTGCGTTTAGATGGTTGAGACCTCAAATTCTAAACTTGAGGTCTCGAAATCAAATTCGTAGAAAATTACTTCTTTCTCGACAACTATATTACTTCAGAGGGAGCCGTTTCTAACAATGTTTTATACCATCAACCTCTCCCCATTACTCGTCACCAAGTTTTATGCTAATAATTATTTTGAGTAATTACCAACAGTGTCCACTGTCTTTTAATGCATGTTAAACTGTGTCAGCAAGTATTTTTCTCATTCTGATTTTGGTCTTGTAAAAAAAAGCTCTGGTCCAGTAAACATTTAGAGCAGTAAACATTTAGAGCATGTTAAACTGTGTCAGCAAGTATTTTTCTCATTCTGATTTTGGTCTTGTAAAAAAAAGCTCTGGTCCAGTAAACATTTAGAGCTACAGACCGTGCTGTCTCGGATTTTCCCACCAAAATGGAAACCCTAGCTAAAAGCGTTCAATTGTGTCCAACACAAACTTGATTGTGGAACAGATGCAATTAATCTGCCTCCATCCAGAATAGTCACGGAGATAACCGACTTAAGATCAAATCAACATCTACAAGTCACATACCGAGAGTCTACATTCAACACTACTTAAAGGGTTTGAGTTCTTTTTGTACGACACAAAACACAACAGCCAACAGGTTTACATTAAACTTACACGGTTTAAAGATAAAGCTTCCCTTAAAATATTACTTGCTGTGGTTGCTTTAGTTTTTGAGAAATGAGTACAAAATAATTCACAAAAATAATTTTTGTCTCAGTGAGACAAATATTATTTTAGCATGTACGGATTTACGCGATTCAACTGACAACTTGCTCTGTGATATTCACTTAACAACGTAATGGATGAAGCTGAAATTTCTACAGGAAAATTATGTTACATCTTCATGCAGAGTGAGTAGGGATTCATGTCTTGGCCACAAACTTGATCTACAAAAGGTATCAAAACCCTTTAAAGACGCTGGACACTATTGGTAGTTGTCAAAGACCAGTCTCCTCACTTGGTGTATCTCAACATATGCATAAAATAACAAACCTGTGAAAATTTGAGCTTGATTGGTCATCGGAGTTCCGAGATTACTATGAAATAAAAAAACACCCTTGTCACATGAAGTTGTGTGCTTTCAGATGCTTGATTTCGAGACCTCAAATTCTAAACTTGAGGTCTCGAAATCAAATTCGTGGAAAATTACTTCTTTCTCGAAAACTACTCCACTTCAGAGGGAGCTGTTTCTCACAATGTTTTGTACTACCAACCTCTCCCCATTACTTGTTACCAAGTAAGGTTGTGTGCTAATAATTATTTTGAGTAATTACCAATAGTGTCCACTGCCTTTAAATGCAGTTGCTCAAACGATAATTGTGAATGTTGTGTGGGGCCAACAGCTTTAGACAGAGACACAAAAAGCCGACCATAATGTGAAGTGACACAATGCTTTCCCAGTCACGCCAATGTGGCTTTTTCCTAACCGTCCATTACACAAGTTGTCTCCTGTTTCAATCCATAAATTTCCCATCAATCAAATTAAGACTAACTGGATTGATTGGAGGCTATGGATTCCTAAAGGAACGTGATCAGGAGTGGACGAGCCTCGTTACGAGCCTCATTACTGCATGAATGACGTGCCTACATTATGTTCCATCAAAACGATCTGACCTTTTAAAGGCACTGGGGTGGATTTCACAAAGAGTTAAGACTAGATCTCGACTTACTCGTCCTAAAGCCCAGTTCATTCTTCCTGCGAATGCGAAACGAATGTTGACATCACAAATTCGCAACGAAAATTTGGCAGCAGTTCAGTTCAACTCAACTCACTCACGAATATCGCTGCGAAAGGAGGGTTGTGACGTCAAATTCACGTCAAATTCGCTTCGCATTCGCATTCGCAGGAAGTATGAACCGGGCTTAACTTAGGACTAGCCATACGTTTTTGATACCTCCTAGGACTAGTCCTAATTAGGAGTAGTCCTAACTCTTTGTGAAATCGACATGTGGACATCTTTGGTAATTGACAAAGACCAGTATTCTTACGTGGTGTATCCCAACATATTCATAAATAACAAATCTGTGAAAATTTTGACTCAATTGGTCATCCAAAATTGCAAGAGAATCATGAAAGAAAAAATACACCCTTGTCACACAAATTTGTGTGCTTTCAGATGCATAATAAAAGGCTTAATGCCTAAAGTATTTTAATATTTGAAAGACTAGAAATTACCTCTTTCTGTTACTTCAGAGGGAGTCGTTTCTAACAATGTTTTATACTATCAACAGCTGTCCATTTTGCTCGCTACCACGTGTACCAAGTTAGTTTTGATGCTAACAATTGTTTTGAGAAGTTACCAATAGTGTCCAGTGCCTTTAATGATGGATCAGGGGGGGGGGGGGAAATCCCCCTCCCCTACCCAATCAACCAGGCATGCCATCAGGGATCTCCCCAGGATTTTCAACAAAAGTGTGGAACATTCTGGACTCAATTTGTGCAAGTTCGGATAAAGCGCGCTGAATTAATGAGGAAATATTGCTTTAAAACTTGTGACTGAGGGCAATCCAGATTAAGTGTACAGTAGCCCCTTGGTACTTGTGTTCCAAAGGCCCGAGGGGACAGTGCTCCATAGGCCCTAGGCCAACTTCATATAGTGCTTTTTAAAGCGATGGATTTCATTACGATGTATTGAGGTTTGCAATAAGTTTGTGCTAGTCCGAGGCTTTCGGTAAGTCCACAGAGCCTCTGTTGGAATATCTGGTGTGGATGTGGGTGTGCCTAGGGGGTATATATATGCTGAAACCAAAGGCTTTTTAACAAGAGGAATCTGAGTGCTTAAACAGAGTAAAGACGTCTTCACTTCGCTTTCATGCACAAAACCGAACAGAGACGTTACTAAAAAAAAAACAAGTGCAAAAAATAGTTAATGGCCTAAATGTTTCGACCCTAGCAGAGTCTTTCTCGGAGGCTAAAAAAACAAGTCCGAACAAAAGGAAAACGCAGAGAAGTCAGTGGTCTACACTAGTCAAAAATATGCAAGGAGTGTGAATTTTCTTTAAAGGTCGTCAGCTTTAGTAGGCACTAGGCACAGCGCCAACTGACAATCCCGCTCTTGCTGAGGAATATACTAAAAGGGTACCAGTCAAAACTAAAATAGATATCATGGTGCGATTGATGATAACCACTTTTGGGTGAGCAAATATTTTTTTATGCTTAAGGTAGTTTGTGTGCTTTTATGCTAGGCCGAATTTCATGGCTCGCTAAAAAAACAAGTCCAAACAAAAGGAGAACCAAAAAAAGTGGGGGGTTTACCCTCAACAAAAAAATACGAGGAGTGTTTTTTTTTTTTTGTAGGCTGTCAGCTTTTGTAGGCCCTGGCTGTGGGAATAACATGCAGGGTACCAGTCAAAACTAGAATAGATCATAGTGTGGTTGATGGTAACCTTTTCCAGGTAAGTAAATAATTATTAAGCTTAGGTAGTTTGTGTGCTTGTATGCTGGGCCAAATTTCATGGATCAGCTTACCGACAAATTCTGGGCTTTCAATCACCATTTTCTGCTTAGTGTAAAAGCGTTGATTGTCTGCGCTAGACGTGTAAGCGAAGAATGTCTAGTAACTTGGAGTATCGCGCGCACAAGCCAAAACTCCCTTCTTACCCGTGAAATACGCTTAGCGTAAGTGCAGAATTCTCTGCTTCCGCAAGCGCTATTGTTTATGGTAACTAGAGACATGAAATTGGGCCCACGGCCCAACTTCAAAAAGCTGTAAGCAAAGAAACCTTCTAAGCACAGGAAAATTTTGCTTTGCAAAAACAGGTCCAAACAACATTCCATATTGTTTACATTGTTGCGACTAATCCCCCACGCATTTTTTGCTTAGCAAAAATCTTCTGCTAAACAGCTTTATGAAATTGGAACCGGGTCTATTGAATGGGTCCAACTCTAGCTGCTTAGCCGTTTGCTTTTTACACACCATTTAAACACCAATAAACTTCAATCAATAATGAAGCTCAATATGTTCTAATTGTAGATTCATTAACTAGACATGACTTCACACGTAATTTGCAGACATCAATAATTTGTTTTGTGTTGATCGGTCCTTCATGACATGAAGAACCATACACCACCTTACAGTATGATATTGAATCGTTCGCAGTATTTGGGTACAAAACACTTTGTCCACAGATTTACATTAAACTTACACCATTTGAAGATAATGCTAATAGAAAGCTTACCTTCAAATATTACTTGCTGAGGTGCTGTAGTTTTTGAGAAATTAGTAAAATCATGTCAGGATAATAACTGGTAAATCAGTTTACAAGCTAAAATAGTTTTCAACTCACTGGGAGACGAAAAATATTTTCTAAAATAGTTTTCAATTCACTAGGAGACGAAAATTATTTTCCTGACTTGTTTTACTCATTTCTCAAAAACTACAGCACCTCAGCAAGTAACATTTTAGGGGAAGCTTTCTACCATCGTTATCTTCAAACTGTGTAAGTTCAGTGTAAATCTGTGGACATTGTGTTTTGTGTCCTACAAAAAAACCCCACCCCAAACCCTTTAATCATTGGCTATTTTATAGCTCATCACTGGCCTGTATGCTTCGAAAGGGCAAGGACCCCAAGGCATTTTCTCCTTCGTAATGGGGAAATTGTAAGTTTTTACTGGAGCATTTTAAGGGCACCAAGGCAATGACCAGGGGGCATGGAGGCAATCGCCTCTGTTGCCTCCATGATTGATTGAGAGCTTTCCGTACTGTCAAGTTTAATATATATTGCCGCACCAGTGACAAACAAAAGTTTTAACATAGACAGGGATTGTCCCTTTGGACAGTGATTTGGTTCGCTTTTGGGCAATCCTTAGGCTTCTGTAATTTGTTTGCTTGTATGCTGGGACCAGTTTCATGGCTCAGCTTACCGACGAATTCTGGGCTTCAATCACCATTCTCCGCTTACTGTGCAAGCATTGAATTTCTGCGCTAGATGTGTAAGCAAAGAATGCCTGGTAACTTGGAGTATGCACGCACACTCCCGTCTTACCCGTGAAATACACTTGGCGTAAGTGCAGAATTCCCTAGGCTTCTGTCTGCTTTTTCTTTTTGATTTGTTATGTCTCTCAGTGTTTTCCTAATGTTTCTAAATCCTACATTTTCTGTTATTACTGCTGTGTGTTTGTGATGTTTTTAGAGCCTGAAAGAATAAATAAATAAATAAAAGGGGGTTTCAATGTGGGAGTGGAGTGTAAACTTGGGGGGGATATTAAAGTAGCAAGCAAACTTCTTGAAATGCAGTTACTTTTCACTTGAGTTGGTCTAAATGAGTTACCTTTGAAGCAGAGCCTAGAGTAGAGCCTAGAGAAGAGTAGAGCCTAGAGAAAGTTTTAGAGAAAGCGGGTAATTTTTCAGCCAAGAAACTTTAATCTGAGAGGCCTCAAGCATGAAACCTTTCTGACAGAACACAATCCCACTCAACAAGGATGATGTTTTTTGTTCTTTCATTATCAACTTTGATGACGGATCGAGCCCAAATGTTCACAGATTTGTTAATTTATGCGTATGTAGGAAACACCAAGTCAGGGAACTGGGCCTAATTTCATGGCTCTGCTTACTGACGAATTCTGCGCTTACGATCACCATTCTTTGCTTTCTATGCAAGCGCCGAATTTCTGCACTATGTGTGTAAGCGAAGAGTGCCTAGTAATATGGAGTACGTACACGCACAGGCAAGAATTATTTGCTAACCCGTGAAATACACGCCAAGTACAGAAGTAAGAGTGGAAGTCCCTGCTTCTTTAAGCATAGATTATTTGCTTGCTGTAAGCAGAGCCATGAAATTGGGCCCTTGTATTTGAGTATGCTTTTAAAAACTTTTTTTTTCTTAGGCTTACCACCATGAGGTTCCACATCCTAGCAGCCTCTGCAACAGCTGAAGACACGATACTACAAGCAGTTAACATGATCACCTTGATGGGCTCGTGGTACAGCAGATTGTAGAATATGTTCGTTCCCAGTCCAGGGTTACACTGAAAGAAACAACACAATAAGAACCATTTTAAGATAAGAATCTTTAAATAAATTTGATATAAGCAGTGTTGTGCCACATGAGGCGGTGCCGGGCGGGCCTGCCAAGAACTAACAACTTCGCCCGGCACTCTGAGCAAAATACAAGATTGCACTTCCGCAATGAGGGCCCTATATCTGAACATAAAAAAAAAAATTGAGTTCCTTTATTCATTTTTTTTTTGCATCAATGTCATGCAAAATGTGTAATCGGTTTTTCACTATTTTCTCTTGACCCAGATGGCCAATCGATCTCAAACTTCTACAGGTTTGTCAGTTTATGTATATGGTGGATTACATAAAGTGCTTACACTACTAGCAACTGTTTTGTAAGCAAAAACCAATTCTGTAATGTTCCTTTAATAAAGCATAAGGGAAACTAACTTGAGATAAAATTAAAAATGATTTGTGGATGAACAAAATCAATCTTACTAGAGCGACCTGCGACCTCAGATTTAATGTGCCGGTGCTCTACTAATGTAGCTATCAGATTATTTTTGAGATTTTTTTACTTATCAAAAAAATCTACACAAAAATATATAACATTTGCCACGTCTGTACAAAATTCAAAATTGACATCTGTTAAATAGTGCATAGCTTAAACAGTTTCAAACCCTGTAGTTGCTGAACAAAAGGGAGGGGAAACCCCCCACAATTGAACTGACCTATTTATAGAGTGCCAATAGGCTTCAGTAAAGAACATAAACCTACAGCCTATATGAAATACTGCCAGAGACTTGACTGATGCTTTATCCAAATCACGTAACGAAGCCAACACCACCTGTCTCAGAAAGGGCAAATGGATTTCTGTTCTGAAGCCTTACAAGAATCGGAAAACAAAATGACAACATAATACCGAGGATTTACCAAAAGCTGCTTGCGTTCCAATTCAGCTCAGACATTTAAACCCACCCTTAGTAAGAGTCAAGCGGGGAAAAACAAAACAAAATCTTGAAGAGTTAAAGACACTGGACACTATAAGTAATTGTCAAAGACTAGTCTTCACACAGTTGGTGTATATCTCAACATATGCATTAAATAACAAACCTGTGAAAAGTTGAGCTCAATCAGTCGTCGAAGTTGCAAGATATTAACACCCTTGTCCCACCATGGTCACACAAAGTTGTGTGATTTCAGATGCTCGATTTTGAGACCTCAAATTCGTGGAAAATTACTTCTTTCTCGACCAGTACGTCACTTCAGAGGGAGCCCTTTCTCACAATGTTTTATATTATCAACCTCACCCCATTACTCGTAATCAAGAAAGGTTTTATGAAAATAATTATTTTGAGTAATTACCAATAGTGTCCACTGCCTTTAAACAGTTCTCCGTCTTGCTTACTTTAAAATCTGCCATTATTATCCCAAAATGAAGGAAGTAGAGCGTGAACAATTAGCATAAATCTCATCTTCAAACCATCAAGAATAGAAAAAACAAACTTCCTTCTGAGGACTGCCATCCATTTAGAGTCTTAGGCCCTTTTCCCCCTCTTCTTCTTCTTCTTCTTCTTCTTCTTTAATTTTAATAGCGTCAAGTTTGTCTGTATCTGCAGGTGCATGGTCGGGAATCAGGAAGCCCTAGCTACCCCCTTTCTGTTTTTCTTTAATCTAGTCCGATACCGGAGAGTGACGGGCTAGATCTTTCCGACGTCCCAAGTCCGATGCACGGGTCGTCTAAACACTCATTTCACCTGGCGGAATTCCATATGCTTCTAATCATTTAATAGCCTGCTGGTTTACCACAGATAGAAATACCATGTTGTTGTTCTTGGCGCATGTCTCGGGTCTTTCAAGCATTACACTGGGATTATTTCATCAGGAATTTGTACTTTGCCTAACAAATTAAATTTCCTCTAGAGCGGGAATCTACTGCAATAAGCACTTTTGACAGTGATTTATAAACGAGGGATTGAGTTGTTTGAAAGTTTACTGGAGGGCAAACTGTTTCTAGACATATATATACATTAACAAGTTTGTATTGTTTGGAGCTTTGCATGGTGTGGAGAAATACGAAGAAACTATAAATAAATAGTAAACTTGCGGGTACAAGACGAGCAGAGTATACTGTTCGAAACGTCGAGACCCAACCGGCTCTTTTCAGAGCCAACACTCACCCTAAGAGATTTACACATGGTTGTACCCGCAAGTTTACTATTTATTTATAGTTTCTCTTATTAAAAAGTTTGCATTTCTCAAATACAAACAAAACATGACCAAAAATAAGTACTTATTAATAACCTGATGGGAGTCTTACGATAAGATAAAACCTTACAATAAATCAGTGCAAAAATAACCATCCAAAAAGAAATCATTAAAGAAGAGTGTCCGAAAGTGGCCAGAATCTAGAGACACCGTTTCCCCCACTCCCTTTGAAATACTATTTCTTGGCGAACATCAATTTATAACCAATTCTTTGAAGATCAAACAAGTATGCCCCGAAGCTTCGAGCTCCTTTATCAAAATTGCACGATTGTGGGATAACAGCATTGTCGGCCTGGTAACCATAGTGATTCCAATTGATACTTCTTATCGATGATGAGGAAGCTCGTCGCAATTTTCAAACTCCCAGCAGATCAACGAATTGTAGCACGGTTGCCAAGAGCTGGCTTGACGGTGGGTATAATTTCCATCGCTCCCGGATCTCGTGTCCCTCCTCCTACCCCCCCCCCCCCTACAAGACCCTCTCTTGTACAGTCTGCATCCCAGATCTTGTGGCCCTCCCAACCCCCCCCCCCTCCTACAAGACCCTTTCTCGTGCAGTCTGCGTCGCTACTTCCTGACTAAGGATTGGTGGATGAACAACAGACGAAACGGTACTTCATGTCCGTACTACAACCAATGATTCACTGAAGAGGGTGAATCGTAGTTTAGGGAGGCCATCATAGCTCAGCGATCATCACTTTCTCCCCGGCACAATTTATAAATCAATTCCGCAGGATAATGGCATATGGATGGCGAGGCAGGAGGAGAAGAGAGGGCATAGAGAGAGTGAGCATCTGCTGGTGTTTCGCAGAATGGATTGACTCGAGGGGGGGGTTGGGGGGGACATGACAAATAGGTGTTAAATGCTGCACATTTATCAGGAGGATCAATGGCGATGATCCAATGCTAGGGGTAAATTCAACAGCACTTCCATATATACACTTGGAAAATAAGGTAAGGGGATGCACTCGATCCCCGAGAACCCTGAGTGCTACTAGCGCTCGGGTCTCAACAGAATTCAGAATATATATCTTAGCAAATCATGCAATAATTCTCAAGAATTCGGAGGATAAGTGTAACAGAAAAATGCCTCGGGCTCTTCCAAATGTCACTCAAAATGACTGAAAACTCTACTAATGAACTGGTTGTAATCTTATAGGAATAAAGCGAACGTACAAGTACTCTAGCTAAAGCAAGAGGGTGGAAAAAAACTCACGTCTACCACGTACGCTCGCTAGAAAAAGAAGGACGTATTTGGCGGAGCTACTGCGTAGCATGCTGAGTGGGCGCGAGAGGGCGCCCTCTGGTTGTCAATTTTTCTAGCGAATTAGCCTATCGGCTATGAAATATGCATAAGTAGTGGCTATTTGGGTAAGTGAATGAAATAGACTCAATAGCGCTTCCTTGGTGTAATTTGTGAATGTAAGGGGGGGGGGACCACTATGCTGTTTGTCAAAGGGAGGGGGAAGTATATAAAGCTGGGTGCCCACTGATCTATGGATTTCACGCACTCTCTAAGGAGTATTTTTCATTTCAGTTTATCATGAGCGGAGCAGAAATTATTTTAAACCTAAGCCACCCCAGGTCCCAATTTAATAGAACTGCTTCAGCAGAGAATATAACTAAACAAACAAAAAATAATCACAAATGTTTTACTTGTTAATTTGGCCGGTAACCTTTTCTGGCAAGCATAATTTTCTTATGCTTAGCTACGTTTTGTGCTTAAGCAGCTCTATGAAATTGGGCCAAGCTAATATTAATGAACTTTGTAATCTGTAATCTTCCCCAGTCAAAGACATTTTTTAAAACAAATTAAAAATGAAAACATTTATTTGCGTAAATTGATCACATGGACACATTAATTGTTTTTGCAAGGCATCCTCACTCTTATCATTTGTGGTCGTGCAATCTTTTATTCGTTTCAGATCTATTTTTCTGAAGGGATTTAAACCAGTGGCTAGTGACCAGTCGGTGTGTGTGAAAGAGTTAAATGCAACTTTCAAGTTTGATTTTGTGCACAAATACAATGTTGATTGCCAACATTTGGAGAAAAAGGAGTCTTCAATAAACCGGGTTAACGAAAACGTGCGTGGGTTTATTGTACGTGAGGTCACTTGCCGCAGAGGTAAACAAAGCGTGATAAACAAAAACATATGAACAACTTTAAACGATACAAACCATGTCCTAATCACATTTGTTATCAATCAAACAAAATTCACGATAATATCATATAAAAGTTCATAATCTTTCTGAAACGCAGTCCATGTACCTGCATCCGTGCAGCCGTGCTCCGGGGCGTGTTTATTTTTTTATTTGGCGCTCGCAATTACAAGCAATTAGTGGCAGCTGAGGCACATTACAGTCGAACCCGATATTGGGGCGACCCAGCATTTCCAGAGTCATCAGACAACAGCAATATTTACTTTGTCCGCATTTTGCAACCCCCTCAGCGTTTCAACGAGGCTGTTACACTGACAGTTACAATTAATATTAAATCACCACGACTGAAGAGTGTAAACCAAATCAGTTCGCATGAGAAGAAAAAAAAGGAAAAGAAAAAAGAGGATTGCCTCTTTCTCCTGAGGGGGAGGGAAAGTCAAACAGTTTTTCTGGGTCATCCATACAGTATAAAGTGATCAAACTCGCTTCCGATTTGCCTACAAATGAACTGTGTGATTGTCAACACATGCGTTTTTAAGAAGTCTTGAGGTGAAATGGTGAATGCCTTTATAGGGCCACAGCAATACTTATATATAAACACTACATGCTCCGAAAAGCTACGATATTTCCTGAGGGCAGAGCTAGCAGTTTACAAAGCTTCAACTGGAGGATATGCCCTCATTACGGGTGGGTGACACAAGTTACTGTCCGTTTTGAAAAATAGGCAATTTGAAAGGAGTCCATGTTAGTGGAACAGGGGTCGATTTCACAAAGAACTTAGGACTAGTCCTAACTTAGGACTAGTCCAGTACTAGTCCTAACTTAGGCCTATTCTTTTAGGACTAGTCCTAAACAGTGTTATCACTTGGTGTATCCCAACATATGCATAAAATAACAAAGCTGTGTAAATTTTGGCTCAATTGGTCATCAAATATGCAAGAGAAAAATGGAAAAAACACCATTGTTGCACAAATAAGGACTAGTCCTAGGAGATATTAAAACTTAAGGCTAGTCCAAAGTTAAGACGAGTAACTCGTCCCAACTCGAGATAAGACCAGTCTTAACACTTTGTGAAATCCACCCCTGGGCTTGATTTCATAAAGAGTTAAGATTGATCTTAACTGTACGTATCAATCTTTAATTGCTAAGCAAAGTATAATTGCTAAAGCAAAGTGTAAAGTGTGATGTCACAGTTACTTAAAGCCATTATACACTTTCGGAACACAAAAAAAAAAATCACAGATTTACAAATAACAATAACAGGGTTTACAGAAGGTAATGGTAAAAGACTTCTCTTGAAATATTATTCTATGAAATGCTTTACTTTTTGAGAAAACATAAAAACAATTATCAATTCTTGACATCTAGAATTACGGATTTATAGTAAACACTAGTCGTGACACGGCGAAACGTGCGAAAACAAGGGTGGGTTTTCCCCGTTATTTTCTCCCGACTCCGATGACCGATTGAGCCTAAATTTTCACAGGTTTGTTATTTTATATATAAGTTGTGATACACGAAGTGTGGGACTTGGACAATACTGTTTACCGAAAGGGTCCAATGGCTTTAAATGGAAGGTATACGTTTGGCAATCACTCTGAAATTAATGACAATAAAAACTAACTTGGTTAGTACAGCAGCTTTGGATAGTATAAAGCATTTTTAGAACCATTTCACTTAAAAGAAATGAGGTTTTGAAACAAGATATCTGTTTTCATCCCCCTAAAAGTTGAATTTAAGAAACTTTACTGTCGCAAAGGTTTCTAAGATTGTGCATTCCAAACAGACTACTCTCTTAATGTGAAGAGCCATATGAAGGACAACTCTTTTTCAAGTGGTCTTCCACTCTTTTAGATTGAAGTTTGCATCTTTTTTGAGTGATTTTTCACTCTGTCCTGGAGTGAAACCCCTCTATAAGAGTGAAATAACCACCACTCTTTTTAAAGAGCCATATGAGGGACAACTCAAAATGTAAAGAGTGGTGTTTTTTCACTCTTTTACATTCAGAGAGTAAACTGCTGCGGATTTTCGGCGATATCTCAAAAACACGACCGCCTTTTGAATTGAAATTGTTAGTTTTGTTGTAATATACATCTACATTTATAAAGGATTACAAAAATTCAATGAAAATGTTGACACTATCTTTAGAGGCACTGGTGGACCCTATTGGCAACTGCTCAAAATAGTTGTAAAGCATAAAAACTTACTCGGCAACGAGCAATTGAGAGCTGTTGATAGTATAAAACATTGTGAGAAACCACTCCCTCTCAAGTACAAGTCTTTGAGAAAGAGGTTATTTCTCACTCAAATATTCAAAGACGTCAGGCCTGAAGTCATTTATTGGGTAACTGAAAGCACACAAATTTGTGATTTGAAATTGTTGGTTTTGTCTATTTTTATTGCAACTTCAATGACCAATTGAGTCCAAATGTTCACAGTATTTTAGCCCTATGTTGGGATACACTATTGTGAGAATACTGGGCCCAATTTCATAGAGCTGTTAAGCACAAACATTTTGCTTAGCATGACATTTTTGCATTGATAAAACAGGATTACTGACAAAATGTCCATTTGTTACATATTGTTTGTTACTGGTTTTCAGCTGTTGTTTGCTTATCCTGAAAATTACGTCGAAATTTGGTTGGTAATCCTGTTTTTATCAAGGCAAAATTTCGCTCAGCAAAATTTGTGTGCTTAGCGGCTCTATGAAATTGGGCCCTGGTCTTTGACAATTACCAAATGTGTCCAGGCCTTTAAAAATCAATAATCTATTGCAAATAAAACAGTAATCAAAATCCAGTTGAACAACCTGGGGGTGGAATATAATGTCAAATGTGAATAGAAAAAACTAGAACCTGCACAAACACAATAAATCAATGGATAGGAAAGCCCACACAGAAATACAATCAATAAATAAGAAAGTATAAAAGCCTTCATTTGGTCACAGTCAGCTAGATGGTCAAATTAAAAAAGAAAATTCTGTTTAAAAAAATTAAAAAAACATAGGATGTCAAATTCTGAGTAACTGCCTCCTGGATGACATTTTCGTCAAAACCCTGAGGTTCTTCTTGGTAAAAAAAGAAAGAAAGGAAAATGGGGAAGATTTACGTCCTTCTTGTTTCAAGGGAGGGTCGATAATTAACACAGGGGTTCCCCCCCCCCTCCCTGTTGTATCTTGCCATCAATGTCACTTTATACATGAAGTACTTTATATAGTAAGTTTTGCAGTCACATCATGTAATGATAATCTCTAATTTAGTTGGAGTGGTTCTGAAAAGAACCCTAGGTTTGGTTTCAACACAACATTTCGATCAGTATGCTCCGATTGTCTTCAGGAGAACAGGGGAGAAAAAACAACATTTTTCTTCTCCAGAAGACGATACTGATCGACATGTCAAGATGAAACCTACGATTCTTTTCAGAACCACCCCAACTCATTTAGAGATTGTCATTACATGGTGTTACCACAAACCTTTCTATTGACCCCTTGCAGGCGCGTCACACGCGGCGACTGATGCCACGGTCACCATGTTGGTGGTCAATAGGTTTACGTGTAAACGCCGCGTCGCCTAAAAATGCGCACTTAACTGAATAACACACGTTGACATTGACTACCAAAATGGAGCATCCAAGATTATTCTGATGATGACGTCAGGTCAAATGGGTCAATATCATATTTCCACCATGCAAAGTTTCAAATCCTACTCATCATGTAGTACTTGGAAAGTCTTTGTGGATGTTTGAGTTTTTTTTCTTTCTTCTTTTCATTCATCCCCTTCCTTTTTTCGCTCCTATTTTGAGCAGGAAAAGCTAATATTGATAGTGATCAACAAGCCGACACGATGCAATCTATCTTTGGGCTGTAGACGCTCTGCCTCATCCTGCTGGGTGTTGCCATGACAACACGATGGCCTGGTCAAGAGGCTGATGAGCTGATGAATGATTAATGTGGCAGGCCAGCAAATCACCCGTTGATTTTGTTTTATACTACCCCCCCCCCCCCACACACACCTAAAAAAATATTTTTAAAAAGTAAACAGAACATTTTTTGGTTTTTGTTTTCAAAAAAGAAATGATGAAGTGAAAATTATTTATGTAAACATTTAATGGTGTTGATTGAGGCCCCCCACACGTATAACTCCCAAAACAGAAAGCCCTCACCTTACCCAGAAGGTCCTCACAACACCCTGTCCCAGTTCCCACCCCATCTGCAACCTATCTCCATCCACACGGTGTACATCCCCAGGGGCATTTGTCAAGCTTATTCTTTCTACAACCCTGTCTACGATCCCCGACATAGTTCAAATACTCCTACTTGTTATCTCCAGAGTGGACAATCCAAATGTTTAATTTGATTCTCTTTTAATGTCGAATCTACACACTGCCCCCCCCCCCCAAATTAATACTTAATATGAATCGATAAGAACATTTTAATAATGAATCCCGCCACAGAAAGCCCTTACCCCACCCATCCCATTCCCACCCCATCTCCACCCCAACAGGGCAGTGGGGGGGTGTTAGCTAGAGGGACGAATGTCAAACTACTGTAAGTGGCCAATTTGGACAAGTTTATTTCCGCAGCACAGTTTTAAGTACCCTCCCTCACATACCCGTACTTTTTTATCTCCAGAGGGGACAATCTAAATGTTGAATCCGATACTCTTCTTAATGCCAAAGCCCCGGCCCACACACCCCTATCCATCCCCAATCCCAAGCTCTGACCCATAGATTCAATATTGTCCATGTAAGTAGGGCACTCAAGTAGCATCATCCTCACCCCCCTTTACTTGCATCCACATACTCTCTCTCAACCCCCCCCCCCCCCTGTCTTCCCTCTATCATAGAGAAGCGTCCTCTGACAGTCCAAGGGTGCGTGCTGATATCCCTTCACCCCTGGCAAGTTGGGTTCTCACACGTTCACCATGTGTTTCTATAGAGCTGTCAAGCTCACTCTTAATTGGCAATTCTAGTCCTCTTTCACACCAGGGAAATCAACGGGAGGAAGGCCACCCCAATGAACTTTCAAACAATTCTTTGCTCTTTTTTTCATAGCCGTGTCAACAAGAATGCTGCGATGTCTTAAATGTTTAATCAACAGAGACAAAGAATAAACGGAGTAACAGTAAGGAGAACACTTTAAAGCAATTGGACCCATTCGGTACAGAAAAAAAAAGAAAAAAAAAGTTCACAGATTTACAAATAACTTACAGGGTTTACAGAAGGTAGTGGTGAAAGACTTCTCTTGAAATATTATTCCATGAAATGCTTTACTTTTTGAGAAAACAGTAAAACAATATCGATTCTCGATATCGAGAATTACGGATTTATTTTAAACACATTGTCATGACACGGCGAAACGTGCGGAAACAAGGGTGGGTTTTCCCGTTATTTTCTCCCGACTCCGATGACCAATTGAGCCTAAATTTTCACAGGTTTGTTATTTGATATATAAGTTGTGATACACGAAGTGTGGGCCTTGGACAATACTGTTTACCGAAAGTGTCCAATGGCTTTAAAGGGAGTGTATACCTTTAGTAATTACTCCAAAAGTAATTACCATAACAACTTACTTGGTAAGAAACACTGTAGCTGTCGATAATGTAAAACATTTTGAGAAACTATTCCCTTCTAAGGAATGTGGTTTTTGAGAGAGAGAGAGAGAGAGAGAGAGAGAGGGATTAAAGAACGTTTCAATCTTAGAAACGTTTCTGCATGAAAATTTTCTCAGTCTGTATTTTCCAATTACAGGTTTATCTTCCTGTATTTTTTGCAATACAAGAAGCATGCAAAATTAATAAATGTAATTATTAATCCAAAAAAAATAATCAATTAACCGATATAAATAATAAGAACGGTAATGCCCAGCATACACACATTACAAAGCATAAAGTTTGTGCACATTAGACACCTTTGATAACTTGTCATAGACCAGTATTCCCACTTGGTGTATGCATAACAAACAAATCTGTGAAAATTTGGACTCAAATGGTCATCAAAGTTGCAAAAGAATAATAAAAAAACATCCATGTTGCACAAATTTGTGTGCTTTAGGATGCCTAAAGTCTTTTATATTTGCGTGAGAAATTACCTCGTTCTCAAAAACAATGTTACTTCAGAGGGAGTCGTTTCTCACAATGTTTTATACTATCAACAGCTCTCCAATGCTTATTACCAAGTAAGATTTAAAGTTAACAATTATTTTGAGTAATTACCAATAGTGTCCAGTTCCTATAAAACATTTGCTGTACTTTCTTCAGCTGTGGATTGTCCATCAGCCTGACCCCAACCCCGTTTCGGACATTGCTCCTTGATGTCTCAAGATGTTTTCTATGACAATTGCTCTTGTCTTCAAGTACCTCTTCTTGTACCGTTAGTGCCTCTTCTTCATTGGAAGACTCGTGGCTTCCTCTGGCACTGCCAACGCTTAAAGGCACTCGACACGTTTGGTAATTACTCAATTAATTGTTAGCATTAGATCTTACTTGGTAACGGGAGAGCTGTTGAAAGAACATTGTGCAAGAAGGCTCCCGCTGAAGTAACATGGTTTTTAAAAAGAGGTTATTTCTCACTCAAATAAAAAAAGACTTCAGGCCTGAAGCATTTTATTTATTGGAGCATTTTATTTATTGGATCTGAAAGCACACAAAGCTGTGCAACAAGGGCGTTTTTTCTTTCATTATTCTCTTGCAACTTCGACGACCAAATGAGCAAAAATTTTCACGGGTTTGCTATTTTCTGCATATGTTGGGATACACCAAGTTAGAATACTGGTCTTTGACAATAATACCAAAGGTGTCCAGTGCCTTTAAGAGTTCACTACTAATGCTTTCTAAATCCAAGATCAACACTTATGGGTTTAGGAGGGAATACTTCAGTTCCTGGAGTTGCGTTTGGGAAAAAAAATTGAACGGTTGGAAGCTGACCAGATGGCTCAGGTTACAAGATCATAAAACGAGTGGACTATACTTTATTAGAATGTTAGAAGACAAACTACAAGGTTGGACATTGATTTTATTCCAATCTGAAAGCTCACCACTACCAGTACCAATCCTCCACAAAAATACCCTCAAATCCCAGAAAATAGCATTTAAAGGCACTGGACACCTTTTAATAATTGTCAAAGTCCAGTCTTCTCACTTGGTGTATCTCCACATATGCACAAAATCACAAACCTGTGAAAATTTTGGCTCAATTGGTTGTCGAAGTTGCACAATAATAATGGAAGAAAAAACACTCTTGTCGCACAAATTGTGTGCTTTCAGATGCTTGATTTCGAGACTGCAGCTGAGGTCTCACATTCAATTCAAATATTTTAGTGAGAAATTACTTCTTTCTCAAAAACTACGTTACTTCAGAGGGAGCTGTCTCTCACAATGTTTTATACT
The DNA here is from genome assembly GCF_032118995.1 of Asterias amurensis. Taxonomy (NCBI): domain Eukaryota; kingdom Metazoa; phylum Echinodermata; class Asteroidea; order Forcipulatida; family Asteriidae; genus Asterias; species Asterias amurensis. The sequence goes on from NC_092662.1 coordinate 13,019,983, forward strand.
ACCAAAAGCTCTCCATTACTCATTACCAAAAAGGTTTTTATGCTAACAATTATTTTGAGCGGTGTCCACAGTGCCTTTAATAGACCCTCAAATACCTGAGATAAATACCATTTCTTGAAATACCCCACGGCACCCACAGCAATTGCAGTGGTGCCCTGTGCTTTTGCTGATTTGCAAAATTCCAATACAATTTATTATTTTTTTTTCCCAATTCAATTTTTTCTTTCTTTTTCCCATTACCAGAGGAAAATTGCTGTGCCCCTTCAAGAACGAAACTCAAGGCCTGGTAAATACACACCCTTTAAATAAAGCTGATAAGGCAGAAAGAGATTTATTAGATTACAAAATCCCAAAATCAGGAGAAACAAATGCTAGCAAATTTCAGTTCTGCTTTTGACAAAGTTCAGCTCATTCTAATGAAATGTTTCACCCCATTTGGGACTTTCCTTATGTCTGATAATGTTATCGGCTTATCATTCAGAATTCAGCCTCGGCTCATCCCAATATTTCAATTCTTTGAAAGTGAAATTTGTGATAATTCTCAACATGTCTACGCATCAAATTTTCCTTGTTTGTATACATCAAAAATGCACGCTATGTTTTGACAATCCCCCTTGACGTCAAATGTGTTTATATCAAGCAAATATGTCTGCAAGCCACTTCAATCTGGCATAATCCTACAGGTATGCATACTACAAACAGGGAGATGTTCCAGGATCGATTGTCTTAAAGACACTGGACACCTTTGGTAATTGTCAAAGACCAGTCTTCTCACTTGGTGTATCTCAACATATGCACACACAAAAAAAACTGTGAAAATTAGAACTCAATTGGTCATCGAAGTTGCGAGATAATAGTGGAAGAAAATCACCCGTGTCACAAGAAGTTGTGTAATTTCAGATGCTTGATTTCGGGACCTCAAAATCTAATTCTGAGGTCTCAAAATCAAATTCAAATATTTAAATGAGAAATTACTTCTTTAAAAAACTACGTTACTTCAGAGGGAGCCATTTGTCACAATGTTTTATGCTATCAACAGCTTACCATTGCTCATTACTAAGTAAGTTTTTATGCTAACAAGTAATTACCAATAGTGTTCAGTGCCTTTAAAGAGACATGTACACCATTCACTTCTGTGGATCTGGGTTCAAATCCTAGGGTAAACAAGAGAGTCAGTTCTGCGCAGTGGACTAACAAAAACAACGTTTCCCTCACTGCATTCCTGTTAGATTCGACAAAGTTCATGCATTTACTTGGACATCTCTCCACCCACACACACAGTGCTAGAGAAACAAATGTTAGGGGCCTGGTAAAACAAACACCGTTAGAATAATATTATGGCACATGCTAACGTCAGTGTGGCATATCTAACTAAAGGCTATTTGTGAAAATTAATCCATCATAAATCAGCCTATTTTGAGGTCAAACACAGTTTATCCACTTGTACTTTTTTGAATCAGACATTTTCTAATTGCAAAAAAAAGAACGGAAAATGGCGGATCACACGTTACTTTTGTACAGTGTTTTTCAGTTTTCTATGGCACTGTTTTGAAAAGAAAAAGAGGAAATCAGCTGATCAGCTGAAAGTTGCATGCCTGTTAAATAACGACTTCTTAATCAAAGTGTTTTCCCTTTTAAATTTGACAGTTTAAAGCACTTAGAAACTGTCAAAAACCAGTATTCAAACTTTATTTTAACCAACATATCCATGAAAAAACAAACTTGTGAATGTCAATTAGCTTAATTGGTTGACGGAGTCATGAAAAAAAATAGTAAAAAAACTCCTGTCACTATTTTCAAACATGATTTTAGGTTGAACAAAGAAAAAATGATTTGAGTGGGATGTCAACCACTGACCTCCAGTTTAACATGCTGCCGCTCTACCAACTGAGCTATCTAGCCCTATGTTGTCAATCTCCCCATTTTGTCAATATTTTTATTCTGAAATATCTTACATAACATGTATGCCACATAAGTATAGGTAGTTCATTTTCGTTTGTGAATCAAATTTATTTTTCCCCATTTAAACATTTTTTAAAAACATTTATGTATCCTGTCACAACTTGTTCATTCGCTATGAAATTAATTAGTATCTAATTTACTAAAAATGAGATGTACCTTTTGGTAAAAATTAGTTTTTTTATATTTTTTATTTTGTTTTGTATGCAGGTCGCCGAACACACAAGGCCTGAAGGCCGCTTCAAGGTGTGGGCTACAATTATTTTATTCCAAAGGCCGTTGCCAACTACTCCTAGGGCTGAAACAGGGTTACCCCTTTTATAGTCCATACGGCTGTAGGCTTGGGTATCTTCAATCCGAAGCCTAGCCAGTAGTGCAGAAAGCACATGGAAAACATCTTTAAAAAACTGCTAAAAGCAAAATCCATTTGCTTTATTTTTGCACTCCTAGGGGGCAACTGCACTCACACTTCTTAAAAGTAATTGCCTTGGACAAAGAGTTTGTCAATCATTACTGATCATGCATCATAGACTAACATTTACAACATTCCGGATGCCAGTATCAACAATGCCTTTTGGCCTCCGCAAATTGATACTACATTATTTCACTCGGTTTATTTACAGAGAGACCAGAAATTATGGAACCTGAAAGGGACCTCACAGCGCCCTGGAGGCATTGCTAAAAGACATCACAGAGAAAGTGACAACATTGTCGAAAGTAAAAAATAAAAATGGCATCAGATTCCAGTCTGTTAAAGTCACTGGACACCTTTGGTCATTTGTCAAAGACCAGTATTCTTACTTGGTGTATCCTTCATATGCATAAAATAACAAACCTGTGAAAATTTTGACACAACTGGTCATCGAAGTTGAAAGAGAATATTAAAAGAAAAAACACCCTTGTTGCACAATATTTGTGTACTTTCAGATGCCTTATAAAAAGTTCCAGGCCTGAAGTCTTTTATTTGAGTGAGAAATTACCTCGTTCTCAATGTTACTTCAGAAGGAGCTGTTTCTCACAATGTTTTATACTAACAACAGGTCTCCAATGCTCTTTACCAAGTAAGTTTTTATGCTAACACTTATTTTGAGTAATTTGTAATTACCAATAGTGTCCAGTGCCTTTGAGCTGAAATGTATGAAACCCTGATAAAGGGACCCCACAGTGCCCTGCAGGCATTCCTACAAGACATCACAGAGAAGTCGACAACATTGTGGAGAAAAGAAAAAAGGAACATCATCAGACTCCAGACTGTTCATAAATCATACACCCAAATTGAATGGCTATCATTACGGTTCATCTATCTGAGGCTTGGAGTAGTTCACAGGCGTGGAACTCGCATAAAAGTCAAGCAGACAGTCTGAACGTGACTGCTTGCCGCATTAACTGTAGACACAAGACAGCTCTCTCTCTCTCTCTCTCTCTCTCCCGCCGAGTTCATACATGGTTCCTCGACCACAATTTATTTAGATTTATATAAAGGCAGGTGTGTCTGTTGCATTTTTGTCCCGTGGAAATTAATATTCTAAAAGGAGAACTTACGAAGGGGGCCATGAGAGGAGAAACGAGTCGAGTCAAATTTGAAAATCTTTCGGCTTGACTCTCCAGATTACAAAAGTTATTCAATTGAAGAAGAAAAAATTCTGACACAATCAATTAAACAACACATTTGTTTATTTTAAAAATTATGTTATAAATCCAAGAGCACTAGTGGTCACCATGGTCAAGTAGTAAGACTGCAGGACTTGCAATCACAAAGTTGTGGGTTCGAATCCTACCAGCTAACCATTGTTTTCACAATGACTAGAATAAATATTGTCTGGTTACTGAATCACCATTTCTTGATTTGTACAATTCATAACCATAGACGTTAAACCAATGTTTGAATGAGAGAGATTGGCTGTTGCCAGCTCAGCGTTTATATCCCCTTGTTCTTAACTAACAAACAAACATACAAAATAACATGAGACAATAGGGGAGAAAAAAGAAATGCTCAAACCGAATGCACCCCCTATATTCCTATCAGTACAAAACCCCCAGATGTTATTATATTTGTTTACTGTTGCTCGATCCATACCGCTGCAATATTTCCCTCTCTCTCTCAGAACGTCAAAGTCACTGTGGCATCGCTACTTAATGTAAAGGTGTGAACGCCTCGGGTAGTGGCAAACAAAATTTAAACCCAAAGTCACGAATTCTTAAATCTTAACTGCTTCATCAGCATGTTTCAACGATGGCAAAAACAAAAACATGTCCCGTCAATCACAGATCAGAGTTTTAGCTTAGAAGTCAGAAGTCCCAAACAAGAGATCAGCCAAATGTTTTTGTGGGTCACGCTACCCCGAGGCCACCTACGTATTAATTGGCGAATGAAAATGCACCTCACCCCTGGGAGGAAACAAGACCTTCTGCGAAAAAGAGCGTCTCTCACCCAAGGACTCATCTCTCCTCTGATTGGTTGAATGTGGGTATTGCTGATTTGCATAAGTCAGAGATCTTGGAGTCCTTTTTAGAGATAACCTAGATTATGGTTGTATTTGTGGGTCGTTCTACCTCAGGCTCACCCTGATATTTCGTTGGGGATTAATTAAAGAATTCTGGGTATGCACATAATCTGTGGTCCCACGTGGGTGTTTAAAGGCAGTGGACACTATCAGTAATTGTCAAAGACTAGCCTTCACAGTTGGATAATCTCAACATAAGCATAAAATAACAAACCTGTGAAAATTTGAGCTCAATCGGACGTCGAATTTGCGAGATAATAATGAAAGAAAAAACACCCTTGTCACACGAAGTTGTGTGCTTTCTGACGCTTGATTTCGAGACCTCAAATTCTAAACTTGAGGTCTCGAAATCAAATTCGGGGGAAATTACTTCTTTCTCGAAAACTACGTCATTTCAGAGGGAGCTGTTTCTCACAATGTTTTATACCATCAACCTCTCCCCTTTACTTGTAATCAAGAAAGGTTTTATGATGATACTTATTTTAAGTAACTACCAATAGTGTCCACTGCCTTTAATACATCGTAAATGAATATGGCATCATCGTTTAGTGATAACATCGGGGATGTCCAACCAAAGAAGGCCTTGCTATTCTCACAAGGATCTCGGATATGAGGCTTCTCACCATCACATAATAAATACAAGTTTTAATCAAAGTTTTTTTCGTACTTTTTGTACGACACAAAAACACAAACCTCCACACATTTACATTAAACTTACACGGTTTAAAGATGATGGTAGAAAGCTTCCCTTAAAATATTCCCTTAAAAAACTCAGTAATGCAAACACAACTAATTTGAAAACTGGGTAAAAACTAATTTAATTTTAAAGTTTAGAAAAATGAGACATTGTCAGCGGTATAGATTTTAATTTAAAAAATTCACAAGAAATTATTTTCTCTTTTTTAGAAAAGTAAGAGTTTTAACTTCTCACCTGCCATTTCCAAGTAATTGGAAATTGTTATCACAAATCTACTGTCAAAATTATTCCGGCTGTTTGTTTGTACGATCTTTTGTAGCAGCTTTCCCATTCGGTATTGATTTTACATCTTGCTTTCAACGACAATAATTTCTCAGTACAAAACAGAGGTTACGACTAGTGACAGGATTAAAGGTACTGGACACTATTGGTAATTACTCAAAATACTGCTGCTCACCTCGTTTCTTGTCTGCCTCATTCTCACCATATTACACCTGTACTAATGCAATTGCATTGGCTCCCAGTTAAGTTTCGAACAGTTTACAAAATTCTTCTGTTAACTTTCAAGGCTCAAACATGTCAATCTCCTGCTTATTTATCTGAACTTGTTCATCATTATTCCCCTACTCGGACTTTACGATCATCTCAACAGTCATTGCTTTCTGCTACTAGAGCTTCTTCCATTTTTTATGGCCACAGATCTTTTTCTTACGCTGCACTGTTTCTTTGGAATAGTCTTCCTGTGCATATTCGCAAAGCTAATACTTTACAATGTTTTAAGTCCCGTGTTGAAAACTCATTTGTTTAAAGCTTCTTTTTTTGTAATTTGCCTATTTGTATCTTGTATCTTTCTCTAATTGTTTATTTTATTGTTTCTTTTATGCGCTTAGAGGCTTTTGCATTAGGCGCTTTACAAATGTCTTATTATTATTATTATTATTATTATTATTATTATTATTATTATTATTATTATTATTATTATTATTATTATTATTATTATTATTATTATTATTATTATTATTATTATTATTATTATTATTATTATTATTATTATTATTATTATTATTATTATTATTATTATTATTATTATTATTATTATTATTATTATTATTATTATTATTATTATTATTATTATTATTATTATTATTATTATTATTATTATTATTATTATTATTATTATTATTATTATTATTATTATTATTATTATTATTATTATTATTATTATTATTATTATTATTATTATTATTATTATTATTATTATTATTATTATTATTATTATTATTATTATTATTATTATTATTATTATTATTATTATTATTATTATTATTATTATTATTATTATTATTATTATTATTATTATTATTATTATTATTATTATTATTATTATTATTATTATTAATTATTTATTATTATTATTATTATTATTATTATTATTATTATTATTATTATTATTATTATTATTATTATTATTATTATTATTATTATTATTATTATTATTATTATTATTATTATTATTATTATTATTATTATTATTATTATTATTATTATTATTATTATTATTATTATTATTATTATTATTATTATTATTATTATTATTATTATTATTATTATTATTATTATATTATTATTATTATTATTATTATTATTATTATTATTATTATTATTATTATTATTATTATTAATTATTATTATTATTATTATTATTATTATTATTATTATTATTATTATTATTATTATTATTATTATTATTATTATTATTATTATTATTATTATTATTATTATTATTATTATTATTATTATTATTATTATTATTATTATTATTATTATTATTATTATTATTATTATTATTATTATTATTATTATTATTATTATTATTATTATTATTATTATTATTATTATTATTATTATTATTATTATTATTATTATTATTATTATTATTATTATTATTATTATTATTATTATTATTATTATTATTATTTTATTATTATTATTATTATTATTATTATTATTATTATTATTATTATTATTATTATTATTATTATTATTATTATTATTATTATTATTATTATTATTATTATTATTATTATTATTATTATATTATTATTATTATTATTATTATTATTATTATTATTATTATTATTATTATTATTATTATTATTATTATTATTATTATTATTATTATTATTATTATTATTATTATTATTATTATTATTATTATTATTATTATTATTATTATTATTATTATTATTATTATTATTATTATTATTATTATTATTATTATTATTATTATTATTTTTATTATTATTATTATTATTATTATTATTATTATTATTATTATTATTATTATTTATTATTATTATTATTATTATTATTATTATTATTATTATTATTATTATTATTATTATTATTATTATTATTATTATTATTATTATTATTATTATTATTATTATTATTATTATTATTATATTTATTATTATTATTATTATTATTATTATTATTATTATTATTATTATTATTATTATTATTATTATTATTATTATTATTATTATTATTATTATTATTTTATTATTATTATTATTATTATTATTATTATTATTATTATTATTATTTATTATTATTATTATTATTATTATTATTATTTATTATTATTATTATTATTATTATTATTATTATTATTATTATTATTATTATTATTATTATTATTATTATTATTATTATTATTATTATTATTATTATTATTATTATTATTATTATTATTATTATTATTATTATTATTATTATTATTATTATTATTATTATTATTATTATTATTATTATTATTATTTTATTATTATTATTATTATTATTATTATTATTATTATTATTATTATTATTATTATTATTATTATTATTATTATTATTATTATTATTATTATTATTATTATTATTATTATTATTATTATTATTATTATTATTATTATTATTATTATTATTATTATTATTATTATTATTATTATTATTATTATTATTATTATTATTATTATTATTATTATTTTATTATTATTATTATTATTTATTATTATTATTATTATTATTATTATTATTATTATTATTATTATTATTATTATTATTATTATTTATTATTATTATTATTATTATTATTATTATTATTATTATTATTATTATTATTATTATTATTATTATTATTATTATTATTATTATTATTATTATTATTATTATTATTATTATTATTATTATTATTATTATTATTATTATTATTATTATTATTTAAAATACTTGTTGGCGTATAACCTTACTTGGTAACGGGCCATGGAGAGCTGTTTATCCTATAAAACACTGTGAGAAATGGCTCCCTCTGAAGTAAAAAAGTTTTTGAGAAAGAGGTCATTTCTCACTCAATTATTTAAAGACTTCAGGCCTAAAGCCTTTTATTCGGCATCTGAAAGCACAGAAATGTGTGCAGATGTTCTGTTTTGAGTGTCTTTTTTCTTTCATTATTTTCTTGATGACCGATTGAGTAAAAACTTTCACAGAGTTGTTATTTTATACATATGTTCGGGATACACCTGGTGAGAATATTGGTCTTTGACAATTAACGGGGTCAACTTCACAAAGAGTTAGGACTAGTCCTAACTTAGGACTAGTCCTAGGAGATATTAAAAACTTAAGGCTAGTCCTAACTCGAGTTAAGACTAGTCTTAAAGGCAGTGGACACTATTGGTAATTACATAAAACCATTATCAGCATAAAATCTTTCTTGGTAACAAGTAATGGGGAGAGACTGATAGTATAAAAACATTGTGAGAAACGACTCCCTCTGAAGTAATGTAGTTTTTGAGAAAGAAGTAAATTTCCACGAATTTGATTTTGAGACCTCAGATTAAGAATTTGAGGTCTCAAAATCAAGCATCTGAAAGCACACAACTTTGTATGACAAGGGTATTTTTTCTTTCTTTGTTATCTCGTAACTTCGACGATCGATTGAGCTCAAATTTTCACAGGTTTGTTATTTTATGCATACGTTGAGGTACACCAACTGTGAAGACTAGTCTTTGACAATTACCAATAATGTCCAGTGTCTTTAACTCTTTGTGAAACCCACCCCACAGCTTTAAGCAGTGTGTTACGTCAATGGAGTAACTCTCCATGCAGGCACGTCATCCTCAGTGATGTAATGATTAATGATTAACACTTATATAAAGCTCAGGTAGCGTCAAATAGATGCACGCTCTTAGTACTGACATTCACTTATTGTTTTTTACGACAGTCATGACAAGTTTGCAATATCAGATCAACATCGACATTTATGTATCACCTTGTCGAGGTTTTTTTTTTTTTTGCAAGGTGCTGTGCAGCCTTCCCATGACAAAACAGTTCAACTTGAAAAATGACATTTTGAGAAATGCAAGACCAGAAATAAGCTGTTTTGGATGAAAGTGTAAAAAGAGACAGAAAATGGACATGTTATGTTCACATAGTATGCTTTGGAAACTTGAAACAAAAAAGTGCCCTCAATTTGACAAGAAATGATCTTATAGAATTCGTGTCTTTATTCCAAACAAACAAAACAACATGTAAAACAAAACTCGCTTTGGCCTCCATCTTTCTGAAAGCAAGTTTAAAGAAGCAACTGGAAACAAATTTTGGTGGAAATTTTAACAATGTTGTCCAGATACACAAGCCATGTATCAGTTTAATTTCTCTAGCCATACAAAGAATCACACACGGATGGAGTTGTCTTTTTCCCCCCCTTTTTTTAACAAGCTATTGGAATATCTCTTTCTTATACACACAATCCCTAAGGACTTATACTTCCTTTATTTCGTCCATTATTGCCAGGTTAGATGAAGCGACCCCTACACTCGTCTCATACTCCTTCAGAGTGGGACTAGGTCATTTGCCAATTATTCCACGGGACACTGACCAGATCATTTCACAAATGGGAGACATGCAGAGGGGAGATCGTGGAGAGGCGCGATTGTCAGTCAAGCGTAGTGCCGTCTTCAACGAGACTCCCGCACAACAAGAGGGGGGGGGGGGGGCGGCTTGGAAAGGGGCATCAATGTAGTAACCTTGCCACAGCAATTGACAGTGGATGGAAAATGTTAAATGTTTGCTTAAAATCGCTGCATGCCGAATTGAACACAATTTAGTAGAGCGATGTCTTCTTCTATTTACCATCGAAGGAATTGTTCGCATAATGTTAACATATATGTTGTAAGCATTAAACAGCAAATTGACGGTGCGAGAGAAATGTTAAATGTTATCTTAGAATTCCTGCATGGTGAACACACAAAAAATAATTCAGAAGAACAATAACGAACAGAAATATTACCATCTTTCATTTCCTCGGCTTGATCCCAATGTCTTCTTTTACTATTTTTTATCGCAAGGAATTGTTTGCACAATATTAACATTTTTGTTTAGTATTAAATAGCAATTGCCAGTGAAAGGAAAATGTTAAAAGCTATCTTTGAATTGCTACATGCTGAACAAAAAGCAATTTAGAAGAGCATTACGAACAGAAACATTGCTATCCTCAAATCAACTGCATTCAGAGAATGGGACGGTAGCGCCTTTAAAAAAAAGTACAAGGTTGGCGTTTTTGTTCAGCAGTAAATCCGGAGTGATTATAATCTGCAGTGATATGGGGACTACTGCAGGGGGGCGACAGAGACAAAATAATTAAAGTCAGTCATCTGTGGTTATCAGAGCGGGATTTGAAGTCAATGATGAGTAGGAAATTATAAACCAGGCGCAAAAATGATCTGGGAGGAAAAAATCATCTAAATACTGCGGTCTCTCAGTAGGAAAATTAAATTAAAGATATGCCTGTGGGTGCACCTGTTTTTGTTTTGTGCTCCACTCTTTATACCATAACCGATAGGGAGATGTTTGGGCATCACTCATGAGTGCACAATAAGCTATTTCCACCGCTCTCTCTCTCTCTCTGTTCCCTACCACAAAGTGAGAATTGGCCAGCCCCAATGTCTGTCCACTCTGTGCTTTGGTATTATGCCAGAACTATAGTCTGCAGTGAGCCTGGACAACAAGTAAGACACGGTGGTTAATCGTGCCGCCACGACTACTATAAAAATAGTCGTGACTACCTGCTTGGTGAACCAATTGTGTATTCACAACAACATAATATATTTATGTAACACAATCAGACATCAGTGACACAATCCTTCAATCCTTTCGCCCTTGCCTGTACAGCCTTAATATCTGAGGTTCATAGAACAAATACTTTTCTTTGCACTGCGCTTATAGATCAAATTGCCATCACAAGTAAAATCTTCTTTTTCTTTTATCAATAGTATGGTTTGGGTATTAGTTCCTATGGTTTTATATATAAAAAATATTTCTTTAAGACATGTATTTTTTCCGGGTTTTATAAGCTAAGACCTCAGTTTCAATTTTAATGAAGACTCTGTCTCTGGAAAATGAGTGCATCACAAAACTGAATTTGACCTTTGAGCCTCTTTAAAATCAACTACAAATTGTAAAGGATGAGAACGCAGCTTCCCTGATGCACAAATAATTCAACCAAATGTTGTTGTTTTTCAGCTGGCATAAAGCAGACTCCCCTGATGAGAGAAGTCGGCGTACTTTAGACTTTGCTTTGACCTTGAAAGAAGACGGGGACTGTACCACCGTAAGGAGGGGGGCTCCAGCAAGGCGATTACAAAAAAGGGCAAATTTACGTTTGACTTGGTTCGGGGGCAAGTAATTACAGAGACCAAATACTAATCATCACGGTCCATGCCCCAGAATGACCGCTTTTTGTCAAGACTCCCTGAAGATCAATGAGAGAGTTCCCTCGTGTGTAATCATGAATTTTGAAGGCTTGATTGAGTGAGTAAGGAAGGGCTGATTGCCCAAGGATCGGCTCTGTACAACAGAGCGGAGATACATTCCCCCATGAGCAGGTGAAGCGTTTCTCAAAGGACAGATCCCTTTTGACCGTGGCCATGACGGCGATAGTTCTTCTAGGTCACTGTATTATTATTTTTGAGTGGGTCATCCAGGAAAAGGAGGTCAGAGTTAACACTATTTATAACCTACCCCCATAAAAGAGCACGTGATATACAATCAACTCTATAACAATGAGCCCATTTTCATAGAGCTGCTTAAGCACAAACAGTAGCTGAAGCACAACAAATTTATGCTTACCAGAAAGGTTTATACCAACCAAAATACCATCTCACATGTTCTATCTGTAGCTGGTCCTGCTTCGTTTTGCTAAGCAGAAATTGTCTAAGCAATATTTTGTGCTTAAAAGCAGCTCTATGAAGCTGGGCCCATGTTGTAACTGTAACGTGGTATTATAAGAGGACAGCAAAACAAATAAACAGTAAGCAGAAATGAGATTCAGGGCTTTAGAATGTATTTCTTTAAGCAGTACCTCTTTAGAACAGTGCTCTTTATAACAAGGGTTGACTGTAGAATGATGTTCGGAACATTATAGAAGTGCTCAAATAATGATGCATTGCATATTTGTGCACTTTGTAATGTACATGCACCAAGTTGTCTAATTTGTTACATTGTAACACATGCTTTGATGAGACAGTCATTTTAAATTGAATGTGATTTGCTGAGTCTTTCCCGAAGGCTAAAATACTAAAAGGCTATGGAGATGTTAGCTTCCTTTGATAGACACCTTTAAAATTGTCCTCATATGCATTCAGGAAGCAAAAGCAATCAATATTCATTCCAATTGAAACATCCATGAGTAATGATAGAAACAAGCAAGCAGGCGGCGTCTAGATGGGTAGGTAACATTTATCTTACTTCTGAAAATGCCAATGCCGTTGAGTAGTTCACTACCCTTCGGGAAGTAACGCGAGATCATTGTTGATGACAACTACACGTGAAAACACACACAGTTGGCGTTATGGAAAAGTACACTTGGTCATTCACCATGATCAAGAATGATTAACTCAAGTTGTTACAAGTGTCTAACTCATAAAGGCGTTATACATACCAGCCTACTTGCCCTACTATTTTATAACATGCACGTACTTGTGATTGATTGAGCTAAAAAGCAATACCTTTGGTTTTGGGGACTATTCGCTTGTTTTAATCCTTGAATAAATTTAGATGTATACAATAAAAACTAACGTGTGAATTTTTTTTTCAAAAGGCGGTCGTGTTTAATTCAGGCATGAAACTGTAACTTCACAAGAAGAAAAAAAAGGAAACTACAAAATTTCAATGATTGTGTATAGTATTTTTCTACTTTGAATGGTAAAACTGAGAAGAAGAAAAATGAATCAGCTGATCCAAGGAAAAGTTGCATGCCTGTTTATAAGGCCTTTAAATAACCCATGGCACCCACAGTAATTGCGATGGTGCCCTGTGCTTTTGCTGTGGTGCCCTCCTAAAAATGTCAAATAAAACAAAATTACATTTTCCTCATAGAAGTGCCCCTTGCTATAGGAAAAATGCTGTGCTCCCTCAAACACAAAATTCAAGGCCTGTTTTACTATATTACTATCATTAACAGGGCAATGTCACACCTGCCTAAAAATACAGGCCTGGTACTTCACAGAGGCAACGAAGGCGATTGCCTCCGCACCCCCTGGTCATTGCCTTGGTGACCTAAGTTTAATTGCTCCAGTAGAAATTTACCATTTCCTCATAGTGTGCCCTTTACCAAGGAGAAAATGCATTAGTGTTCTTGCCCTTTCAAAAAACAAAGCAAACAGGCCTGAAAATACAATGAAGGAATCTATAGAATCGTATGTAACTGGTTAGATAGTAATTATCTTATTTTGAAGAAACACAATATAGCAAATGTTTTGATGAGAAATCGGTACCGCTCGGTTATTTGCCAAAACACAATGGCGCGTCCGTTGACGGGGAACAGTGAGCAATTTAGCATGTAACTGTGTAACTTGATCTTGGTACGGTTCGTTAATTTACAGATGGAAATGGCCTTCTAGCTTCTCAGATAGTTATCATGGAAACCTTTTACAAACATTGCTGGCAATCTCTTCCAGAGTTTGTATTTCATTGCAAGGGATGCTCTTGTGTGAGTTTGGTATCTACTTTCCCCCCTTGGTGACTTTATAAAACAAGATGATAGTATTGAGGTTTTGGGGTGAATGAGGCTACCCAATTAAACAAAATATACGTGTCAAATATTTTTTAATAAATTAAAAAACAAAACATGATAGCACAGTTGGGCTTTTTAAAGGCAGTGGACACTATTGGTAATTACTCAAGATAATTATTAGCATAAAACCTTACTTGGTAACGAGTAATGGGGAGAGGTTGATAGTATAAAACATTGTGAGAATCGGCTCCCTCTGAAGTGATGTAATTTTCCACGAATTTGATTTTGAGACCTCAAGTTTAGAACTTGAGGTCTCGAAATCAACCATCTATTAAACGCACACAACTTCGTGTGACAAGGGTGTTTTTTCTTTCATTATTATCTCGCAACTTCGATGACCAATTGAGCTCAAATTTTCACAGGTTTGTTATTTCATGCATATGTTGAGATACACCAAGTGAGAAGACAGGTCTTTGACAATTACCAATGGTGCCCACTGTCTTTAAACCAAGATAAACACCAAAAAGAAGACATTCAATTCAGTCTTCCTGTGTCCAGAATACCTCCAAACCTCGGCCCAATTTCATGGCTCTGCTGACTGCCGCATTCTGCCCTATTATGATACCAAATGAGTGGAGTCTTGGCCGGTAATCTGATTTTACTAAGCAAGGAATTTTTTGCTTAAGCAAAATTTTGTGCTTAAGCAGCTCTATGAAATTGGGCCCAGGTGAGAACCCTGAACGTGTAATTAGCACATAAATGTCACATCGCCTAAAGATCGCATTATACTGTATAACACACCTGTTTTATTCAGATTTATTATGAAGACAAAATCAAGTGAAATGGGTCACTGCTCACTACTGTCTTTTGTGTAAAAAGTAATCAAAACTGAAATACATTTGCGTCTGAACTCAGTTGTCACTGTACCCTGGGGCATTTTTAGGTATAAAGTTTGTTGAAAAAAACGGTCTTCATCATTTCAGCCCAAAGCAAAGAAAACAATCAGTGTTTCACGCAAAAATCACAGGATTAGGTTGCGCACTGTTTGATACATTTTTTGTTAAATACGCAGAACCTGAGTTTCATTCCGGTCTGTACGCCACTCAATAGTTTTCTCAATAATGTGCTCTTGTACAGAGACACCAATAAGATGTTTAGATAATCAGTGTTTCCTGCAGAGGATCAGGTTAAAAATCAGAGGATCAGGTTACGCGCTCTTTAATACAGAAAAACAATTACAGCAAAAAGTTATTTGTGTTCTGGTCTGTACGCCACTCACTACTCTCCTTAATAATGTACAAGCACATCACAAGATGTTCAGAGAAGCAGTCAGGTATCCGCAGAGAATCAGTATTTCATGCAAAAATCAGAGGATAGGTTGCACGCTCTTTGATACGCAAAACAAATACAACAAAAAGTTATTTGTTTTCTGGTCTGTACGCCACTCACTACTCTCCTTAATAATGTACGAACATATCACAAGATGTTCAGAGAAGCAGTCAGGTATCCGCAGAGAATCAGTATTTCATGAAAAAATCAGAGGATCAGGTTGCGTGCTCTTCGATACAAATTTAAAAAAATACGCAGAAAACTGATTCTGATTCCGGTCTGCGCGCCACTCACTAGTCTCCTCAATAATGTACAGGCACATCACAAGATGTTCAGAGTAGCAGTCAGGTATCCAGACATGTTTTTAGAGATGAAAATATTGTTCTCCCTGTGGAGACACGGCCGCTCCTTATTCTCCCCCTCGTCTCACCCCGCATTGTGATGACAGACACACAAATTATTGAGCGATCTTGAAGCTAATTTTCCCCAATGGTTTCTTCCCCTTTCTCTAGTATAGATCCGCCATTATTTATGCGTCCCGGGCTAATGGGAGAGCAAAATGCGAAGAATCCAGTGACATTGATGACAGTCGATGCACGCAGTTGATTCCCTGAATCGTACATTATGTTTTGAAGCTCTGTCCAGGATCAATACAATTTTTTTTATTATGTTTCCAGAAATGAGACTGCATGTAAAAATATCTTGAAGGGTACCGTACTAATTGCAGCTCCTTAGGAGAGCTGTAGCTTATGAGGAGAATCGTATGGAGCTATTTTAACAAGAAACTTGCCCAGTTAGTTTTTCTTTTTCCTTTTTACTTTTTCATGGATGAATGCTCTCATCTGAAGAAAAATCTTTAATTACAAAGCTGGACATAATAACAGAATTGCGTTTTTTTTTCTTTTTCTTTCAAAGCTGCATTAATGCTTCTGTTACTTTACTTAAATCCATCAGAATCCAACACATATTTATGATAACTCAACATCTTAACTGTCTAGACTTTTATAAGACATAAGAAAGTTAAATACAAATTACTTGGGTTCGGTTTAACAAAGCACTTCAAATTCTTGAAGATAAGATACAAACTTGGTCATTATCTATCCTTAAAAATTATTATACCTTTAATGTTACAATAATATATTCATAGGCAGATCAGACTGAGACTGGTCAAATTAATGAAGACTTTGTCTTAGGTCCAGACCTCAGACAAAATGTAGCAATGTTGGATACGATTGTTGGACGAACTCCTGTTTTCTTGATATGATAACTAAGAAGCCCATCTGGTTTCTTATAAGACCCTTTCACACCAGAGCAATTTAGCAAGGGTCCTTTGCTAAACTGTAGCAAGGTTGTCAATTTTTACAAAATGTTTTACAAAACGGCAAAGATTGGCAGATAAAAACGACACTTGTGGTTTTGAAAGCTAGACACCTGGGGTTATCAGTCCCCACATGAACTTTAAATACAGAAAGGGGAAAAAAAGAAGATGAACCACAATTGACAGAAGGCACTCAACTGTGAATGATAACCTGGGAAAGGGGAGAAAAAAAATTACCACTTTCAAATTGGCTTGACAAATTGGGCATTAATAGTATCAATAGTTAAGTGCTTGAGGGGAAACTATTGCCTAGGGGAGAAAAGTGCATTAAGTGAAAGGGTATCTGAAAAGTGAATTGAAGGAACCAAATCTTCCAGGCGGCTCAATTGTCACAGCGAAACATTTGTAATTACCCTTGTCTTGAGTTTCATGTGTTCGGAGATGTCATTTGACACTGTGTATTGGTAAGTGATACTAAAGCTTGTTAGAAATGGGCTAGATGTTTGTAGAGGATCCGACAGCCCCCCCCCCCCCCCCCCCCATCTACTCAGGTTTACTTCTTTCTTTTTGACCGCCCTAAGGTGTTATGGCTTTGCGTGGTCCCAGCGGCACAACAAGACATTTTCTTTTCTGTCTGGGGAGGGGAGGGGGTACAACCATGGGCAAATACAAGTGTAGCGTTCTTTGTTTTTGGCTTATTTTCTAGCTAATGTTTTTGTTCTTCTCTTGTTTTCTGTCTTTTTGGGGGGTGGGGGTTCTCTCTTTTTTCCCTCGAGGGGGGGGGGCCTTTTTTATTGTTCAATTGTGCATTTAAAAGGAATCTGGTCAGGCAAGGGGGTGGAGCAGGCTGTAATATTTCATCAGTGGGTAAATTTGCATCGAAAATAAAGATTTGCTAGGCTAATTTGTGTTTTGACCATACACAGATAAGATGTTATGTGAATGAGTTCATTTTACTTGAATATAAAAAAAAACTACATCAAAATCACAGACTTGTCCAAAATAACGAAGAAAGAAAAACAACTACATCAAAAACACAGACTTGTCCAAAATATTGACTTAAATAAAAAAAACTACATCAAAATCACAGACTTGTCCAAAATAATGACGAAAAAATCTGACACACTTCTGTCGTCACTTGGTAAGCTGCACACACACATACGCATCTCAAAAATATTTTGTCTTTCGTCAAATGTGCAGACGTGGGTACAACGTCACACCAGCATAATGGTTATTCAGAATATGTGTATTGATTTTAATTTTTCCTTCCGTTCTTGCATTTCCCAAGACCACTGCTGAAGAAGATGGAATTATTTTATTGCCAATTTCAACCGGGCGTAACGCCGGGAGGAGTTTCCGAACTGGAGTGAATTTTGCTGCGACAGCTAGAAACATGAACTATGTTTCTGCGACCATGATACATTATTTTGTTACTCGAGTAGGGTTTTTTTTTCCTCTATAATTTAATTTCATATAACTGTTTTTTAAGATCTGCGTCCTAAAAATTAAACGTTTACTCTGTTTCTGCAAGCAAGATACCTTATTTTATTAGATGAGTAGGTTGGGTTTTTTGTGGGTTTTTAATTTTGTTATTTCATTTTGATAACTGTATTTTAAGATCTGCACCCTAAAAATTAAAGTTTGGGGGAGTGTACTGATACTGTTAAACCATTATGCTGTATTCCTTTACACAGAACAATTCCTGCTTTCATTTATATTCTTTAAAGGGAAGGTACATGTTTGGAGTTTGAAAAGCGTATGTACAAACCGTTTGTTATAGTATGCATGATTAGAAAGATATTTTAAAAGTAGAATATAATGATCCACACAAGTATTACTCAAAATTGCGCGGTTTTCCTTTTACCTCAGAGCCTAACACTTAGTTCGCAAAAAAAAAGGAAAACCACACAATTTCGAGGCATAAGTGTGTGGATCATTGTATTCTACTTTTAAATCATCTTTCTAACCATATGCATTTTATAACAAACGGTTACAAACGCTTTTCAAAGACCAACTCGACCGATCCAAGGCAGCGTGTTCCTTTAAAGAAAAAAAGAAAGAAGTGGAAGCTGTGGTCAAGACAACAGCTTGACTATAAGGATAAACCTTATTTAAGGGGCATATCTTTTACAGCATCCACTGCCTAAGGGGTGGGCTGAGAGTCTTTTGCCACAGGGACAATGTAGCCACCGATCCAGTGGGCCATCAATAAGAAGGTCTTGAATTAATTGCCTCTCGCAACCCCTTTCAACCCCTCAGCCAATGTCTCTGAGGTTTTGCGGGCCGAGGCTGCGGAAGCATTGTTGTAGTAGGCAGTAATGTCGTCATTCTATAGACAGAAAAAAACCTTTTGTTTGACTGTCTTAATTGCCCTTCTCTGTCTACAGTTAATTCTAGGGACCACAGGCTGAGGCTCTCGGAAAATAAATTTTTGGCCTTGGGTCAGTAAACTCAGAATTGGACAAGTCTGGTGTCTTGTGTTTTTCAATGGGAGACTTTGGAATGCTAGGTGGCAGCAGACTTACCAGGTAAATTTCCATAGTTTACGTAGTTATGAGCATGCGCACATTAACGAGAACAATGGATTTTACATGGTAAGTCCCCCATTGACAAAAAGTACCTCACAGTTTCTTTCAATTTGTACATATCTATCAATTATGTTGAGTATTGAGCATATCTAATAATCCCACCCCAAAAAATGCCTTGAGGCTCTTGCCCTTTCAAAAACTAAGCATAATAGGCCTACATTGATCTTGCCCTAGCTGTAGCCAAAGCCTCAATGTCTTCATACTTCGAAATCATCTCAGCTGTAGCCAAAAGCCACTTATAGCCAAACACTTATCAGCCAAACAAGAGCCCAATTTCATAGAGCTGCTTAAGCACAAAAAGTAGCTCATCACAACAAAATTATGCTTACCACTCAAGTTACCAGCCAAACAACTATGTAGTGTGTACAATTTGTGACTGGTATCCTTCTCATTTAGGCTAAGCAGACAATTTTTAAGCAATATTTTCTGCTTAAATAAGGCACCTCTTTGCAATCGTCCCCAGCTTTTTAATATAACACCTGCGCCATGTCATCTTTGATGGGGATACACCATTTCTATTCAGCAAAGAGCACTGTTTGGTATGGCAGACCATGAAGTCCAAGGGTGTATCTGTGAAAGGATGTCAAGGCCAAGACCAGGGGAAGCAGACCGCGGTCTCTGTAGCTTCAATAACCTTTCCAGACAATCGCCTTCAGCCCCAGGAAGGGGAACATACATGTATACACCACCTGCCATCTCCTAACAATACAAAGGGCGAGCTTTAGTCAAAACACTGAGATCAGAGTTATCTCACTCAAGGATGGTGAAGATAATTACTTGAAACCCCCTGCCCCGCCCGCAGCCCCGCCCAACAGTGATAGATAAATTTCTGTTGATAAAACCAAATGATTTTTTATCCTGTTGCGACAAAGGCATGTCGGACCACCCCCCCCCCCCCCCCTGCAGAGGTAGATAGGTAGGAGGAACCTCTTTGAACTAAACAGGACGTTTTCTTATCCTATTGCGGCACAGGCATGCACTCATAGTGCTATGCTTCAATTCATATGTACAGAGGAGCAAAGGGGCCATTCCAATTTTTTTTCTTGAGACAACAGAAATTCCTGGCACTATTTATATCTTTACTTTGTGTTGTTGTGTCATTGTAATAGCTAAATTCTTAAAAAATATATGTGACCCGCTCTGTGAAAATGAGTAAGATGTAGGCAACTTCAGGAATTGAGTTATACATGGCTGGAAAGAACACATCAGCAGCAGTAATTTGGTATGTGTCTGAGCTTTGGGGTGTATTGCGTTGCTGAGTTACTCCCGTTTGAAATTGGCCACTACACCATTTAAAAAGAAAAAAAACGAATTACAAGTAAAATGATATTTTAAACTACCATTGTGTGCAAAAGGATACAAATGAGACATAAGTATGATCACAAAACTGCTGTATTCATAGCTTAGTGTTCTAAAGGTAACAAGGTTCTAAAAGTAAGTGTTCTAAAGGTTAACCACGCAACTAAAGATCTTAAAAATAAAAAATAAAAAGATATTTTTATTTATTTAATTTTTTAAACATATTCCACATTAAACTGTCAATAACTTAATATTGCATTGGGCGACATGTGCATCATTTTCACAGAGTGGGTCACATATATATATATATTCCAAAGTTCTAAGGTTTTTATACTGCAGAGACGTAGACACAGTATAGGTTGCATAAGACCATCGTGTATAACTACATAGGTTAGGATACTTTGGTTGCTGTCAAGCAGACATACGATTACTGTTACACTGGGCACTCTGATAGTGATACATACAACAATGGATCAAGGATGTTGTTTCATAAAGATTTGATTGGTTTCTCTTTCCAACAAATATCAAAACGAAAAATGAAATAAGGAATTGGAAAAATTCCCCCCTTTACAATCTTATCACAAAGGACAACAGACATCGGGCGAAATGAGTTCCAGCAACTCTGAAACTCTGTAGAATGATCGGACAAAAGAGTTTAGGCTCACAGAATGCCAATCTCTGACGAAAAGTAACGAAATTGTGAAATTGCAGAAATCAAAAGACAATTGTTCAATCCCTTACCCAGCGAGCGCGTCCATAAATTATGCCCATTGTGTCAAGAATATTCCCTCTATTTACTGGTGTACGAGGTAAACAAAATTTCACAAAATAATACAATTTGATTGTATTTATCAGAGTATTGCTAATTTGGGGTTGAACAAAGAAAACTTTACTAGAGTAGGATTTGAATTGGCGACCTGCGAATTAACCTGCCAGTGCTTTATCCACTAAGCTATCTAGCCGTAATGTTGGTGATCTCCCTATTTTGCCAATATCTTTGTTTTGAGAGGGCTTCAGAAGCAATTCAACTGGTCACTTTCGTAAAAGCCATGAACCACACCGAAGTTTGCGATACGGCCTGGGAAGCAGCAAGAGAGGGATCAACTTATACTTTTTACATCGAGAACCATTTTTCATGGGTTCATGATTTGATCCGTTGTATAGAACTTCATGATCTATCGATCGGTCGATGACGCACACTGGGAAAAAAACTGTGCAGCAAAAGCGATTAGTTTATGAGTACGAGGTTATAATTTTGTATGAAATATAAACAGAAAAAGGTTGAGATTCTGCAACTTGTTTGCGACAACACCATGTGTTCTGTGTATATCTAATTGCTGGGCAGAATAATAAATTCTTTTGAGAACTTGTCTTTATTCCACAACCACGGAGTAAATTTTTTTTGGAGTTTGGTTTGTTTTTTCTACTACCGCAGGGTAAATTTTTTCAGAACTCGAGAGACTTCTCAGTTCTGAAACGGTTGAGAATAGCCTGCGTTTCTATAATAATGACAAATATACAGACTTGAACCCAGACTACTATGTAGGCATATGTGTACTCCTACTTCTACTTCAGTACAATAGACTGTGCAAGTCTCGCGAGAAATTGAACTTCCGGGACCATTGTGGTCCCAACCTAATGGAGTTTTACGTTGGGGAGACTTTGTTCTGTCGATAATTTTAGTTTAACATAAGTTATGACTCTAAAAAGTGACTATGTTCTTGGGAATGTAAAAATAAGTGATTAAAAACAGAAAAGTAACATCAATTCAACAAATTAACGAAGAAAACTAAAGAAAAAAACTTGACCTCCAGTTTCCGGTTTACTCTAAACAATTAAGAATATTACCCAATTGACGTTCCCATTATCGCTGAACCTATGTGATGATCGCACCAATTGGACGTGATTCACAAACGGGGTGTATTAGAAAAACCATCCAGGTCGATGTCGAACAGCGATCCTCGTCCCGATTAATGTATAATTTTTTACGTTAATTTAAACAAAACAATTATTATGTACACGAATTAAAATAATAATTATACAAAAAGTACGTTAAAAATAATAATCTTTAAGAATTTTTTAACAAATAACAATTTCAATACAATTTGGTTTTGTACTTGTTTTCGAATTAAGTTCTCGTTTTCGCTACGTGCGAGACTTGCACAGTCTATACAGTCACATCGCAGTGTTTGCAGTCGAAGCGACCTAGCCATCCAGCTCTCTATCCCTAACGATGTCAATTCAATTGTAACATTAATTGACTGGCCCACCATCTGCTCGGTCATTACGAGGCAATTAGTGAAGGTATTGAGAGTCACATCAAGGTTAATTACTCATTCATCTGCTCATATGCTGATCAGGTGTCAATATTACAGGGGAGGCAGGTTTCTAAAAACTGCCGCCGCCCCCCCCCCCCCCCCTGCCTCACAAAAATAGAAAAAATGAAAAGAAAATGATAAATAAAGAAATGATAACAACGTGATTCCCGAGTCACGCTAAATTGTAGATATTTGTATATATAATAGAGGTATTCATTTAACTATTTAATTATTCTGTTTGTTGTTGTTATTATTGTTATTTTCTGAGCTTCTGTTACTTACTGTGCCTGTTATATATTAGAAGTATTTACTGGAGTGTCTTTTGATAGTGTGTTTATTTGATGTACATGCCTTTGCTGATGAATGTTGAATAAACAGAGTAATATAACTTCACATCAAGAGAGAATTTTTTTTTTTTTTTAAATGTGCTAAATTTACAATAATATTAATATATAAATAAATAAATGCCTCTGAAGAAGGTTTGGGTTGGATCAAAAGCTAAGGCCATCTACCCTACTCATTATAATACATAAATAAATTAATATAAATAAACAAATAACTGAATAACTCACTTAATAGATAAATTAATAACAAATACGTTTTCACAAAATTTAAAGCATTTCCTTGTTTTTTTATTTCTATCATTATCCGTATCTGTTTTACTTTTGTGTTTCTCATCAATTTCTATAGAATAGTAATGTTTGTGGACTTAAATTTTGTTGATGGTAGTGGTGAATAATTAAAGCTGTATACCTTTTAAGCAAGAGACAAAAATAAATAAATAAATTTAATGCAAAATAATAACAACGATCTTTAAAATGAAGGACAGCAAAAGTAACTGTGCATTGGTTATAAGGCAACTTTTGAAACCTGTTTTTCAGTTAGTTTTACCAATCATTTCTGATCAAGGGCATGCTTAAAGCCATTGGACCCTTTCGGTACAGGAAAAAAAAAAAAAGTTCACAGATTTACAAATAACTTACAGGGTTTACAGAAGGTAGTGGTGAAATACTTCTCTTGAAATATTATTCCATGAAATGTTTTACTTTTTGAGAAAACAGTAAAACAATATCAATTCTTTTTAATGAGAATTACGGATTTATTTTAAACACATATCATGACACAGCGAAACGCGCGGATACAAGGGTGGGTTTTCCCGTTATTTTCTCCCGACTCCGATGACCGACTAAGCCCAAATTTTCACAGGTTTGTTATTTGATATAGAAGTTGTAATACACGAAGTGTGGGCCTTAGACAATACTGTTTACTGAAAGGGTCCAATGGCTTTAAAGAAAATGTTTCCGCAAAAGAAATTTTTTGTAAAATTCCTGTGAAAAACAAAATGTTTTCAGTGACGTTACGATGACTTATATAAACACCCACTGTGAAGATAACCTGTTACTTGTTAAAAACATTTCCTCGTGTTAGTTTTCACAGCGCCCGCCCCACACCTTCAAAAACCATATTTACCCCCACTGGTCCTTGACATTTATCATCTTGCGCCAACAAAAACAAAAACAAAACAAAAAGAGAGCCGCGCAAAACGTACCACCCTGCTGATATTCATATTTAATAGAAAGTCTGATTTCCTGAAATGTTCTTCTTCGATCCACCTCCCTGGGGTGTCTTTCCCAGTCGCCGCTGAAGGCTGTTTCTTTTGTAATTTTAGTAATTTTAGTAAAAAGCCAAGGATGTAAACGGAACAAATGCCTCACCTGCCAAGGGTTGCATTAATGATACTGTAACACGGCCAGGGTAAGCTAGGGTTCTAATCTAATAACATATACATGTAGGGCCTTGTGCAGCTTTAAAGTGATACGGCAGATCTGGGCTGGGAAGATATTCAAACTTGAAAGCGATATGTAGGACAAAGTCTTTAAGGGGTAGTTTTACAGTGTTAAGTGCCCTGGGGGATTCTTAGAGATGGAATTTTAAACCTTGGGTCTGAAGTCCCGCGTGCAAGCAACTGAAGGTACTTTGTGAAAAGGAAGGTACCACACTGGTTTTCATGCAAATCAATCTGATTTTTGGTAATATTTTGAGCAATATTTTGGGTGAAACTACCTCTTTGAAAAATTTCATGAAGGAAAAGTTTTGACGTCACCACAAACATTTTGCGTATAACATTTAGAAACCAAAATATTTTGTGTAGTTTTCGCACAGCGGAATTGCCCACAAATTCTTCACAATTTTGACCTTGAATCAAATCAAACTTTCACCATGCTCACATTCTATCCACCATCAGTCAGTTAAGTAATTATTTTGAAACGCTAGGTTCACCTCAGCAAAAGCCAAAACAAATAAATAAAAAAAACTACAATCAACGAAAACGTGATGCAGTCAAAACCAGACGAAGTGATTAAAAGAAGGAAAAAACGGGCCTTCGATTCACCACAAAAGGATCTGCTGGACAAATTTCCTGAGAGCTTCAGTCTGTAAAGAGAGGCACTCCACAACTGATGTGGAAATTCATTACCTGGACTGGACTTCCATTGTGATATTGAGTAGAAAACCCACAGTGTTTGATATTTCACGAGGTGGGGAATGTTTGCTTCCAGGGGTTGGTCATATGAAAAAGATGCAACTTCGTGGTAAGATTGTCGAAAGGGAGGAAGTTATTCCTCAACGAGTGACGTTTGTTGGCTAGCATGAGTCTCCCCAAACATGATTCAGTTAGCAAATAGTGCTAATGTGTACTGTAACTTGATATCAGTTTGGACTGCATGAAATCTACCCGAATTTGACAAAACTAAACGGGTTATCAAAACATGGGTAAACCATTGAAAACCTCTTAGGGCAGGAAATGTCAAAGTTTAGGTACATAACGTTTGACAAAGATGCATGGACTTGGATCACTCTATGGGTTTCAAACTCTTCAGCTCTTGGTCAACATTGAAGTAAGATGTCAAGCCTGACATAGCGTGTATTATTGTTCGATATTTCTAGAAATGAAACCAACGATGCCTCTTAAGTGAACTTTACGAGCCTGAAAAAACCAGTAAACAAGGGTGCTTGCTATGTGAACCTGTAACACCAGGGTAAACCAATACTATTCCAAGACAAGTGTTCTGTGTTCTTTTATGTGCACTACCTTTCCTAGTACATGTGACCTTTGGCTTAATGGACGTCCCATCTGAAGAGCAACAAGGATTATAGTGCCATAACTGGGACTCTAACCCACACTTTTGCTGATCAGAAACACCACTCTTAACCACTCTGCATAGTTTTTAACTATTTTCTCCTGACACACTTAACTGAATTTAGCAAAACAAGTTCACAGGTTTGTTATTTTATGTTTAATATATGGTTGATCACACAAAACAAAGACACTCTTTGACTATTTTTTTTTAAATAAACCAAAATGGGAACTGACTGGGTAGTTTTTTTTTATGAATTGGGGTTGAACAAAGAAAAATAGACTTGAGTGGGACTGGAACCAATAACCTCCAGATTAACATGCCATAGCTCTACCAACTGAGCTATCTAGCCCTGTCGGCGGTTTGACTATTTTTGCAGCTCGGCAAATCTTGTACAATACCTTGAAGTGTCCTAATACCCAGCCCTTGGATTCAAACCTACTCAGACACCACAAGATCTCGAGTCCAGTGCACTCAATTATTGCGCACTTACACAACGTGTACAGACATAATTTATCCGAACCATCTCCACCCAATAAAGACTCTTGACAGTAACCAAGCAATTTCCTCGTCATCTCATTCTCATTTGCTAAATGCACTTGTCATCTCCACCAGCATCTCTCGTAAACTCTCATTAATCAAAAAAGGGAATTCCGACGCTGTACCACTGCCCTAACGCTACCATGATTCAAGTCTCCAGATCACAAAGTCCATGGTGGAAAGCATGAGTGGATTACAACAGGTGGAAATTCATGTCCGCAGTGATTCCTGTTTTCATCATCAGGTGTTTCGGCAAGACGGCGGATGTTACAGAAAAGGGCAAATACTCAGCATGAGCCACACACAGAAATAAGAGAAATTAAACAGAATTTCTGTTTTTAACAAAATGTTAAATTTGCATCAGGGATAAAGAATATTATTTTGTTGCCACAACTTCAAAATATTCCTAGTCAAACTGATGAATCAACTGATGAATCAAGAACAAAGAAGATTAAAGCAAATTGTTGGTTCCCACTTTTGTTCTACTTTTATCTCCTTCTTTTTATTCACTTTAACAAGACCAGAATCAGAATTGTAAAAAATTTCTTCTACTTTTTACTTGCTAGCAACTCAAAATACTGGAGCAAAAGCACAAAAAGCCACTGAAAAAAACTATGATTTCAGCAGAATTTCAAATTTATTCTTTTGTATTTGTCCACTTATTCTTGCACTCAATTACTTTTTCACATAGTATACACATTGGCACTAGTTTGTAACATGCTTAAAGCAACAGTGACAACAGTGGCAAACAAACCATATCAAACTATGGAAGAACTCGCTGAAAAACTCAGCTACAAAAATGCAACTATTTGTAATTTTTTCAAATGTGAAGTTTCTTTGGCAAAAGAAATTGGCTACAAAGGACAGCTAAAGGTTGCCCTAGGGTTACTTTATGATGGAAACTGTCCTAACCCTTGGGGTGGATTTCACAAAGAGTTAAGACTAGTCTTATCTGGAGTTAGGACAAGTTACTCTTCCTAACTAAGGAATGTACATACGTTTTTAAAGGAACACGTTGCCTTGGATCGGACGAGTTGGTCTATTTAAAGCATTTGGAACCGTCTGTTATGAAATGCATATGGTTATAAAGATGTTTTTTTAAAGTAGAATATAATGATCCACACAAGTAGTACCCAAAACTGCACGGTTTTCCTTCTATGTTGCGAACTAACACGGTCGGCCATTTATGGGAGTCAAAATTTTGACTCCCATAAATGGCCGACCGTGTTAGTCGACGAGGTAAAAAGAAAACTACGCAATTTCGAGGCATATTTGTGTAGATCATTGTATTATACTTTTACAATATCTTTCTAACCATATGCATTTTATAACAAACGGTTACAAACGCTTTTTATAGATCAACTCGTCCGCTCCAAGGCAATGTGTTCCTTTAATATCTCCTAGGACTAGTCCTAACTCTTTGTGAAATCGACCCCTGGTGTCACACAAAACACAACTCTACTACCATCTTTGCCTGCGTACAATTTAAACCGAAATAAACCCCAAATATATACGTTTGTATTTGCCCACTTGTTAATTTATTGTCTTAGCAATTTGCATACTTTATACTCATTGGCAATTGTTTGTAAAATGTATAAAACAACAGTGTCAAGGGAGGCAAAGAAAACATATCAAAATATGGAAGAACTCATTGAAAAACTCAGTAACAAAAATGCAACTATTTGTCAAATTTTCAAATGTAAAGTTACTTTGGCAACAGAAATTGGCGACATAAGTCAACTAAAGGTTGTCCTAGGGTTACTTCATGATGGAAACTGCCATAACCCTCGATGGAATAGAGTGGATTATTATGTACCCTCCCTCCATTGCCACATCACACACAACACAACTCTTTCTCTACCGCCGTTGCATGCGTACAATTTAAATCAAAGTGGAAACGGTGGATGCAGTGCCTCGGGCCATGTATCACTTCGCCCAAGTCTTGATATGTACACGGACGAGGAAAAACAGTACACAAAAACACCTCCTATATTCTTTCCTTTCTATCTTGTCTTCTTGTT
The DNA here is from genome assembly GCF_032118995.1 of Asterias amurensis. Classification (NCBI taxonomy): domain Eukaryota; kingdom Metazoa; phylum Echinodermata; class Asteroidea; order Forcipulatida; family Asteriidae; genus Asterias; species Asterias amurensis. The sequence continues at coordinate 13,048,751 of NC_092662.1, forward strand.
TATCCTCTCCACAAAAAAAGAAGGTACAAAACCAGAGGTCTAAACTTTAATTCGGGATTGGCCGGAAGGGGAATGGCAATGCAATACGTTGAGGTTACCATGGGTATATACCCATCCAAATGGGTAAGAATATAACGGGAGAATGAGGACAACCTTTTCAAATGGTCAAGCGATGTCGAATTGTGAAATTGGCTTAATTTGATTTCAGAGTCCATTTACTCTATCTGTTTTCATTATGGTCTGGGCTATGGTGCCCTATACGTATTGAGAGTAAAGGTAAAGGGTCGCTCTGTACAATTTTGTTTTGTTTGTTGGGCTGTTTGTTTGTTTGTTTGTTTGTTTGTTTATTGTGGGCGTTTGTTTGTATGTTGGTGTGTGTGTTTGTTTGTTCGGGTTTATTTTAGATAGGATTAAATATTGTCCTATTTCGAGTTATTTCCTTATAAAATTGTGATAGCTAAAAGAAAACAAAATGATAAGAAATAATTAAGACCTTTACCAAGTGTTAAGCAACTAGATCTTGTTCCCAGCTTCAGAACACAATTTCTGATTCCCAACACAACCACCAGTATGAGCCAGACTATTTTGAGTCTTTTAAACCTCAGTTTCAGCTTCATTGACCTGATTCAGGAGCAAAAAACCAAAAACAGCAAAACGATGCACCAAGATAAATAATTTTGCCAGGTTTCTCAAAAACCGGCGACTGTCGAAGCGACATGTTTTAAAGATACTTCTCATGAATCACAAGTATTATACGAGACACTTCTCTTAAGGTTATCATGAAACCAGATTACCTCAAGAAAACAAAAACGTCTGGTCAGTCCAACTCAAGTGTAATTCATTCCTTGAACAATACTTTCACAGACAGGGACAAAGTTGATATGTTTGTGTATATCCCTGCGAGGACACAGACAAGAAACCCTGCTATCATGCTACAGAAACTTATTCGTTATTTACTGGAAACAGTTTGTATCTAATTCACAAGCACAGAGATTGATATCAATAGACCTTTACAAGGTGTGGCCATCTTGATTTTACTCCATTCCAACTTGTTGTAACCAAACTAAGGCCGTGTCCGAATTGGCGACTTCGGCTACGGCTACAGCTACGGCTAGGGCGCGCGCGTCTGCTATTCTTCAACACTGACAGACGCGCTGATCTAGCCGTAGCTGTAGCCAAAGTCGCCAATTCGGACACGGCCTTAGGCTGGATGAAATAATAGTCTGGTGCAATGCGCAATGAATGTTAGTATTCATTTCTGTTATTGGAAACTGGGAACATGACCGAGATGGTGACAGCGTAATAAAGGTCTATAAGGGCCGTCATCTTCTTTAAACAGTTCTTACTCAAAAAGTTATTGGTCTTGTAAAATTAATTCTGGTCCATGGTAATAAGAAACTTGAGCTACAGTGTGTCTTGTGGAATTTTAACTTCAAGCCCTGATATGACTCATGCCAGTCTTCCCAAATCTGGCAGTTTCTGTCATCAAAAAATGCCCTCGAATGATGAAACTATTAAATTGTTGGTAAAATTACAAACAAACTTATGCCTGCTTGGGAGCCAGAAGTGATGAAAGACTTTCACTGTGAGGCAGATGTGAGTTTTTAAACAGATACACCAATTCATTTGTAGCTTGTTTGTAGCCGCATTTGTAGCTTGTTTGTAGCCGAACAACAACAAATTGGTCAAATTGGTGTAAATTGGTCGATTTCTACAACCCTCTATTTTTCATCCATAATAATTTGTATAATTAATGGCATCTAGATGTATAAATATGGTAGAATTATAAAATCAGGTTGCAATCCTCGTACTTTTCTGGAGGGGTATCACCCCTTCTATCAGATTTATACACGAAAAATAACAACTCCATGTGCATGAGGGAGAAATAAAGCATGCTGTTTCAAGGAGCCCCCCTTTATGAACAATCTAAATTACTGGCACAGACTGGCATGACATTAGGCCTGGAATTTCGTCTTTGAGAAAGCAAGCCTATTTTCATTTTGAAAAGGGCACTTTCATTGGGAAATCTTAAAGTATATGGGAAACTGTTTATGACCTGGGCCCAATTTCATAGCGCTGCTTAGCGGCCAATTTTGTCCTTACGGTGCGATTTCCATTTCATAGCCCTGCTAACAGTAAGCACATGAAAAGGCATGCTAACCTTCTGGTGCTTATACCAGAAGTTAAAACAAATGACGTCACAATGCAAATCTATGGTAAATGCGCAATGTGGCCACCCAACTTTTCTGCTAACCTTTGATATACGCTTGCCCCTTAGCAGATTTTTCTGCTACAGTAAGCACAAAAATTTCCTTACCGTTAAGCAGCGCTATGAAATTGGGCCCAGATGTGGGAAAATGTCTTCAACCACATAGATGCCCCTTTAACTTCCATCTTTTCCCATCTATCTCCTTCCTTGAACAAAGTGTTTTCATTCTTAGAGAAACAAATAGGTCTATGTAGCATGAAATTCAACCATTCGTATCTGTGGATTAACAATTATGACCGCGTCAAAAATTTGTGTCTACACACTGAACTATACATTCACCATTGATAATCACTTAACCCAAGACGTAGATTAAGAATGCCGGATGAAGCACCATGCATGCTTCCCCTGCACGCATTGTTAGCACAAATGCATTTAGAAAATTCAATTGTAAACCGTCGGCATTTTTCTTTGAGGGGGAAAAAAAAAAATCACCACGAATTAGCGGGGGCAGATTTCAATGCGTCCAAGGCTAGGTAAATTCATTTAGATTACGAGAGAGAAGGAGAAAAATGGACAGAGGGGAGGCTTTACAGCAGACATGCCAGATTCGTCATCAATTGTATAATCTACGCCTCAACGTTGAACCTCCCTCGCTTGGTCAATGCAGTCCAATCCATTATCCAATACGTAGAAATCTTAGTCAATCGATTTGTCTTGCCTCGGCATATCTTGAATGAATGTTACACTTAAAAACATTTTCAATTTATTTTAGGCCCAAATCGGATTACTCTGTCGACTAAAGGCAACGCAAAATTTCCTCTCAGCAGCCCTAGACCTGAAGGTGTATCCCACACATAGATAAGCAAAGGTAGGTAGTAATCAGATGATGGGGGGGGGGAGGTGTTAAAGGAGAGGGACACAGAGAAAGGGGGAAGGGAACCATGGATATGTCATTGACCCAGATATACAGGTCTTAAATTCCCCCCCCCCCCCCCCCCCCCCATCGTTCGTCATCATTGTGTTGGTCTATAGTCTGAGGAAAAACAGCTTACCAGTTGAGGGGATTGTCCCGCTAATTGAGCATGCACTTAAAGATATTGAGATGTATTTTGTTGTATGGGCTTAGTGAGGGTTGTACAACGGTTGTATTCAACCATGGACGAGCTGTGTTTGGATAGTGGAAGTATTTATTGGCTGAGTGCGATATGTATAAGAGGACCGCATCATAGAGGTTTAGGGATACAGATTGGTTTAGATCGGATGTGTGGGGTACTTATCATTTTATAAATAAATTACAGCACGCCAGGGCCATGGAGACTTATTCACATAATCTTATTTCCATATTATATTATGTTAGTAACAATGAAATAAATAATTTGGGGGTTGAATCTTTGTTCAACCCCAAATGATCTGAAATGTACTCAGTCAGTTTCCACTGTGGTTTATTTCTAGTTGAGAAAGAAATAAATCAAAACAAATTTAAAACTCATTCAAATATCATTTTAATAAGAATCTGAAACAAAACACATCTTTTGAATGAAACAAACCATAACGGAAACTGACTTGGTAAATTTTCGTAATTTGGGGTGTAACAATTGTAAAATTTACTAGAAAAGAGCAGAATTTGAACCTGTGACCTCCAGATTAATGTTCCCAGAGATGGCAACACTGTTACACTATTTACCCTGCTAGAATTACCCCTAAAAAAATGTTTCCCAATTCCTATGTAGAACTTAAAGGCAGTGGACACTATTGGTAATTACTCAAAATAACAAAACTTTTCTTGATTTTGAGTAATGGGGAGAGGTTGATAGTATAAACATTGTGAGAAACAGCTCCCTCTGAAGTGACGTAGTTTTCGAGAAAGAAGTATTTTTCCATGAATTTGATTTCGAGACCTCAAGTTTAGAATTTAAGGTCTCGAAATCAAGTATCTGAAAGCACACAACTTTGTGTGACAAGGTTTTTTTTTTTTTTTCATTATTATCTCGCAACTTCGACAACCGATTGAGCTCAAATTTTCACAGGTTTGTTATTTTATGCATATTTTGAGATACATTAAGTGAGAAGACTAGTCTTTGATAATTACCAATAGTGTCCACTGTCTTTAAAGTCACCTGGAAGTGGTATTTTTTCAAAATAAAGCTTTTGTCACTAAAATATGTGTTTTGATGAGTGGAATATGAATAAACAGAACTAAGGTTCTAAAAAATTAGTTTCCATTTTATTTACAAATTCAAAAGTAGGCCCGACCCGAGAGGGCGCTGTTCATGACGTCAACCGAGGCGCGATATTTGAAGAGGAAATGTGTAGTATGGCCCCGTACACTACGTCTGGATACCTGATTGGTATGATGCCTACGTACAGAACTACGGTCACGGAGCAGACTGCACGCACTGTATGGCTGCTGTGCAGACGGTCCACTCGGACTACCCAGCACATGCAGTGCCAGCACAAGATAGTGACGCTTGGGAACACCCAATTTTTTTCACGATAGGCAAATGCTCCTGTTGGTTCGTCACACCTTTCAGGTACCTTCTTCCACTTCCCACTAGCTGGAAAAATTGTTGGGATGGTGTCATGTTTTAGAAAAGAACTTTCCTCTTCATGTCAAAATGTGTGGTGTATTCCGGATTCTCGAAGCACGAGGGCTCGAAGTGTTTGCTGCATGGCGCTGGAAAAGAAGTCGGACCGGACCACTTTGCAAACTGACCCCATCTTTAGTTGTTTTGCTGCATCCAGTAGCAATACACACTGGACACCTTTGACAATTATCAAAGGTGTCCTGTGCCTTTAAAACATGAAATGGTTGAGTAATCGCACAATTTCTGCAACCAGCATGTATGCAGTAGACATCAGACTGATGCCATTACTGGATTACGGACAATTATTTAACTACCAAATATTTAAACCCTCTATTTTCGGATTGCGGTAATACCATGTGTACATCTTCTAGCTTGGCAGATTATGTTCTTTCAAAGAACTTAGTCTTGCTACTACAGCAGAGTAGATTTTTTATTTTCCGGAATTCAGGAGACTTCTGAACTGTTCTGCTTATTAGTAAAACTACAAGACAGTTCTTTTTAGAACTGAGAAGTTTCCTGACAAAAATCTACTCCGCCGTAGTATATAAGTCTCGCCTTCTATGACCAAACGTTGCTTGTGGGCAATTTGTTCACTTGATTCATTTATAATTACTATTTATATTCCATAATAAATTTAGGTAGGTAAATGCAGGTACTTTTAAGTAGCTTGAAAGCCCCTAAAGTCTAGTCATTCATTCCCGTTGTACTCAATGAAATCTTGGCACACGGATCATAACGCGTGATTGGATTGGCTATTATGCAAAGTAATGGCACCCTCTGAAGCCAACAACAAAAGGTAACAAACAATGTACTGAGGTGACATCATCGAAACCTACAGAGCAAATATATAACTCTACCAAGCCGTTTCTATTGTGGTATTTGTTTATTTTGCTAAGAATCTTGTTCTTGATTCACCACGCTGTTTGCTCAGTCTGACTAGATACTTACGCTATCGAATAGAGACACAATCGATTACGGGCCATCAAAACAGTTGAATTATATAAATGTCAACAATGAAACTGAAAGATAATTCCAATACAATGACATATTGTTAAACATTACCTCCTGAACGGTTCTCAACAATTACAATAGAAAAACATGTTTGTGAACAAAATCGTTTTGATAAAACCCCCCGACCCCCCCCTTTTTTTTTCTCTCATAAAAAAACAACCTTTTCAGCCGATATTTTTTTCAAAATGTACAGGTTTGAAAAGATTTTTAAAGAAGGTTTTTACTCATGTTGGCAAAGCAAGAACAACTCTTCACATATTTACTTGGGCTACACTGTGCTTAGTTGTTTGAAAAAGTTTACAGAAAATGTCATCTAGGAGTTAAATTTGCTTGACAAAACTATTGATAACATCAGACACACACAAGCCCTCTGTTTTATAGTGATTGTGATGATTTCTTTATTCTTGATTTCATATTTGGCATGTCAACAAAACTTATATAAAAAAAAATAAAAAAACAATCACCTCATCGGAGTCGGGAGAAAATAACAGGAAAACCCACCCTCGTTTCCGCACGTTTCGTCGTGTTATGACATGTGTTTAAAATAAATCCGTAATTCTCGATATCGAGAATTGATAATTGTTTTAACGCTTTCTCAAAAAGTAAAGCATTTCATGAAATAACATTTCAAGAGAAGTCTTTCATCATTACCTTCTGTAAACCCTGTAAGTTATTTGTAAATCTGTGAACTTTTATTTTGTTTTCTGTTCCAAAAGTGTATAATGGCTTTAAGTTCATTTAATGGGGTTTTCTGATAATACCAGCCATACAAACAGATAGGAAACCCATGAATCAAATAATGCTAGCTTAAAAGGCATTGCTTTTTTGTGTTTTTTTTGGGGGGGGGGGCTGTTAGTATGTGGTACCAGTGCTTAGGACAACAGATTAGAGCAACATACATTTCCAAATTTGACCAATAAAAAGTCAATTGCCTTCACAAATATCAACTAAAACATTCCTAGGATAGCATACGCCTACTGTTTCAGTGTGATCCGTTCGGTCTATTTCCAGTTGCAACATTTCAGAATGTTTCGGTAAAAAGGCGCTCCTTTTCCCAGCAATTACTTTGGGCACAAGAACTTTGTCTGCCAAATTAGAAAATACAACATGATTTGTGAGTGGCTGTGACAGGCAGAAAGTTATCCTAATTGTGAATACTTGCTTAGGTATAAGGTAAAAGAAAAAGTTCCAGAAATTAATCTCCCATGATGAGAATTTAAAATCGCAGTGTTAAGGGGTCTCCCCTGCGGATGAGCTAATCTAAAAACAACTATCTTCAGCTGGGAATAATATGTGGTCTCCATGGGGTAAATTGTTCCGTCGCTTATCGTTACATCAATACCCCTAAGCATGGGACTCGGGAACATCTTTGGAAGAATCTCAGACTCAAGATCGGATTTGTCGGGTGACCTATTTTTTGTTTACCCCAGTCTCAGAATGGACCCCCTTGGGTTTGGGGGGAGGGGTGTAGCGGCTTTCTAGTTAATGTTAATAAATTTATTTGTCTAAAGGTCTAGACAAGAAGAAAGAAAATGTCAATGCCAATTCCACGGACATTGAGTAGAGTGTATAACTGTTTGAAATGTTGATACCATACCACTGTCATTGGTATATACAAAGTCTTTAATTTTTTTTTAGGCATCTGAAATCACACAAATTAGTTCAACAAGGGTGTTCTTTCTTTCATTATTTTCTTGCAACTTCTATGACCAATTGAGGCCTAATTTTCAAAGGATGGTTATTTTGGGATACACCATACACCAAGTGAAAATAATGGTCTTTGACAATTACCAAACATGTCCAGTGCCTTTAAAGGAACACGTTGCCTTGGATCGGTCGAGTTGGTCTTTGAAAAGCGTTTGTAACCGTTTGTTATAAAATGCATATGATTGGAAAGAAAAATTGCGTGGTTTTCCTTTTACCTCGTCAACTAACACGGTCGGCCATTTATGGGAGTCAAATTCTTGACACCCATAAACCGACCGTATTAGTTCGCAAAGTAAAAGGAAAACCATGCAATTTCGAGGCATATTTGTGTTGATAATTGTATACTACTTTTAAAACATCTTTCTAACCTTATGCACTTTACAAACAAACGCTTTTCAAAGACCAACTGGACCGATCCAAGGCAACGTGTTCCTTTAAACATTTGCAATCTTATTATTATCAATCTTGCCTATAACACAGCTCAGTATCAACATCAGTTGACATTAAACCTAACAGAAAATAAACCACGGGTGCCCTCATGACTATACCCATGGCAATCACGCAATCTGTGACCAGCCACCACATAAACCCACAACGACATACTCCAACCCCAGGCTTCATTAATGCTCACGCCCCTAATGCCAGGAAAAACAATATTGCATCCATCCATCGATGCCATCTGCTCGGCGTGGATTTATTTTATTTGACTTGCCGTCCACGCACAGCTGATCTGACCAACCCTTCAAACCAAAGTGACAAATTTTACGAGAACTAGTTTATCAGATTACAAGTTTCGGCTTTTGCATGAACTTTGATATTAAGCACATCAGGGACAGTGTAGCCTGCAGAGCTTGTAGGTGCATGTAATGAAATATATATATATTTATTTCTTGTAACAGTTTGCTGGCGAGCGTATACTTCTCATTGGTGTTATATGTGATCTACATTAGCCTTCGAGGAAATCGTGCATGCTGGACAGTTTTAAAGGGAAACTGTGGGACTAGTTATTATACCGGTAGCCCTATATAGGACTCTTCCTCTGTACACAGATACAGAGTCCTAACTATTAAGGCCCGTTTCTGGGCGGAAAATTTTCAAAGCTTCATAGCTCAAATCTTACCTGCAACAAGCTACTAATTTCAACAGAATCACATTCTATGGCGGCATACATTTTTCTGCGGTGGGTTTTGGTCCTCATATATTCCTCAAAAATCCGTCATTTTCGTGAAATAATGCAGCTCCCAGCGTTAAAAAATTCCCATTTTGATCGTTTTCTCACAGTGTTGTCTGTTGCTGTGCGTACGCGTATACATTCGCGTGCAAGACACATGATGCAAGACGCATGAATTCTTGGTCACCATAATCTTGACTGCACAGCGTAAACACGCAAACGCAACGCAATATTTGCGCGCCGTGCGTCTTGCGTACACACAGCAGACTGTGAGAATCAAACAAAAATTTGAATTTCTTAAAGGTGGGAGCTGCATTATTTCATGGAAATGACGGATTTGTGAAGAATATATGACGATCAAAACCCACCGCAGAAAAACATTTGCTGCAATGGAGTGTGAATCTGTTGAAATTAGTGGCTTGTTGCAGGTAAGATTTGAGTTATGAAGCTGTGAAAATTTTCCGCCCCAGAAATGTACCCTGATGTCCAGGACAGCACTGTAGTACAATATGAAAGTGTAAGGCCGCCAGGGGTGGATTTCACAAAGGTAGTCCTAACTTGGGACTAGTCCTAGGCAATGCTAAGAGATAGGACCAGTCCTAAGTAACTCATCCTAACTTGGGACTGGTCCTATCTCTTAGCATTGCCTAGAACTAGTCCTAATTTAGGACTACCTTTGTGAAATCCACCCCAGGGCTATTATACCGGCTTCTTATATAGCGTGCATACCCATCACACAGTGACGCTCAAGCGCTTCAACATGCATTTTTTTTTTTCCTACAAGGTATGTGAGACTACGTTTGAATTATGAGACCTACTCCTTTTTACATTAGCACCAAGTGAGGGTTTACAAGGTGCTATGGCGCAACTTGCAGCCAATAAGAAACGATTCAAGATAATACATGCGTGAGAGAGTTTTTCCAATTTCGAATTTACTGATAAATGATCACTCGAAGCCCGTGATCTTGTAACCCCCTTGAACAAGGCTGTTTCAAGTTTAACCAGATTGAATCTTGGAATCGGAGACAAAAGAAACCAAAGCTGTCTGTACCTACAACAACTTCAATGCCGGATCTGCTTCACAAGGGGGTGTTTACTATAGACCGACAGGGTCTGGGAAGAACAATGAGTTCTCCACAATCATACATTATTTCAAAATTGTGGAAGCGCACACGTAGGGTACTATTAGCCTGCATATACTATGCCATTACATGGTAAAATAACTAGGTGCTGACAAAACTGATGCCTGCCTTTAAAGGAACACGTTGCGTTGGATCGGACGAGTTGGTCTTTAAAAAGCGTTTGTAACCGTTTGTTATAAAATGCATATGGGTAGAAAGATGTTTTAAAAGTAGAATACAATGATCCACACAAATTTGCTTCGAAATTGCGTGGTTTTCCTTTTACTCTGTGAACTAAAACGATCGACCATTTATGGGAGTCAAACATTTGACTCCCATAAATGGCCGACCGTGTTAGTCGACGAGGTAAAAGGAAAACCATGCAATTTCAAGGCATGTATGTGTGGATCATTGTATTCTACTTTTAAAACATCTTTCCAACCATTTATGCATTTATGAATGAGAAATTATAACCTCTTTCTCAAAAACTATGTTACTTCAGAGGGAGCCGTTTCTCACATGGTTCAATGCTACCAACAACTCTCCATTGCTCCTTACCAAATAAATTTTCATGCCCACACTTGTTTTGAGTAATTACAAATAGTGTCCAGCGCCTATTAGAGAATAACAAAATATTTTACACAAGTGAAGAAATCTCAAGGGCTTAACATTGTAATATGTTTTCGTAAAAAGGAGACTTGGAGTAGTGGACTATTCCACCAAATAAGTCCCCTTTAAATGTCAAGTGAAACTCACCAGTTCTTAGGGAACAGGCGCCGAAACGTGTTTAACATTATTTAAACATCGGGTTACCAGTCTAGTAACAACCCGCTCGACAACACTTCTTCCCCAAGAAATCCGTGTCCCTTCCAAATGTCAGATGCAGAGGGCAAGTTGAAGCACTGATTGAAAAAGCCGCATAAGATCCAGAACGGGGATTCCTTCTTTACAATTCAAATAAATCTCCACTGTACTTGACACTACTGAAAACCGGAGGCAGGATTCGGCCGGGCTTGTCGTTCGATAAATTCATTAATGGCATGCATTTAATAATTTCACCATGGCCGGGTTGCCTTTTGTTACATACACAGATGTGTAGGGCCGACTCGTAAATGATTGAGGAGGTTTCAAAACAATTTCCGTGGAATCACTTTCTCAAACTTTATCACAGAAATTGAAATCTAAACAAAAAAAGGCCTTCATGAAACAGAGGAACAGAAAGCCTTTCTGCGTTTAAAGTTGAAATTTTGCAGTGGTATACAAATGTATCCTGTTACTGGAGAATCCAAAAGTTCCAACAGATTTAAAAGAGAGGATCCCCCTTTAGTTGCTTCAAAACCCAATTTGAATTTGGTTAAATTTGAATTGAAAAGTAACATTACTGTGGGCATGTTTTATACAAGAACATTTTACAATCAAGATTTAATACATACAGAGGAATAAGATGCGGTACTCGTGCTCGAGTGTCTTGAACAAATTCAGGCCAAGATCGATTTCTTTACACAGAAAGGTAACTTTCCTCGGGGGAGAAAAGGTCATTTGAATATCTGAATGTATCGGAACATGCTGCATCAAGTCAAAATCAAGAGCAGCAGTGGTCATGGCATCCATGTAGTTCAACAGCTTACTGCAAATTTATTGCTTCCTCTCAACTACTTAAAAAGTATGCACACCCAGCTGGCACTTTCTTTAACTTGTTGACTTTAGTTATTTTTGTCCGTCTTCAGTATTTCCCTTGCAACTTTTGCCGTTACTCAACCATATCCGAAACGGAGCATGAAATAATATTCACAGAAAATTGGGCAATTGGGACACTTGAAAGTTTGTGGCCGGCATCTATTGACGGCAGTGCTGCTTTCTCCCTGCCATATTGAACAAACCAATTTCCTTCAAAAACACAATCGTTGGAGTTCATCTGCCACACATTACGAATCAAATGTGATTTCTTAAAATCACTTGAGCACGTGTTTATTATTCTTAACCGAGGATAAGGGGGATGACTATACAGATAAAGAGTTTTTCTTTTTTGGAGACTTTATGGCTTTCAAAAATAATAAGTGTCTGCTCTAAAAACAAGCTCCGGTCGTTGGTAAATATCTAAAGCACGGCCTAAATATTCGATCAGCTGCGAATAAAATGTTGGTTCCATTAGCGCTAATGACTTAGATCAACACGTACGGTGGAGCGCTGGAGGACGACTGGGACTCGAGATAGGTGTGTGCAAATCCTGACGGTGTCATCAAGAGATCCTTCTGACTGGGTCTTTGGGGTCCGCTGGGACTTGGAGCTGAGAAGCTCTTACAATTTCGCAGGAAGTTTGCGGCAATTTTCCTTATCTTTACGGGAAGAGACACTGGATGTAGGGCAGTTCAATTCTTGATGATAAAAGTTTGCGAAAGGAGACTTCTTGTGATGTTGACAGTGAAGTGCCACTGTAAATTGCAATATCAACTTCGCTTTCACAATACAATGATTGACTTAGGGTTTTAAAAAGCTTTTATAAATGTATTTTCAGAGTAATTTTTTTTTTAATATTTGGTTTAACATAAAGAAATTGACTTAGAGCAGGATTAAAACAGGCGACCTCCAGATTAACGTACCGGTGCTCTTCCAAATGAGTTAAATCTAGCCCTATGTTTGTGGTCTCCCTATTTTGTCAATATTTTTGTTATTGGGTGCCAGTCAGAATCACACCCAAGTTTATGATACAACATAGGAAGTGACGACAAAGGGATCACCTTTTTAGGGGTATAACTTTTTTACAAGTTTTTACAAAAATTGATAACAACAAATTATGCGTTGAAACTTTATGCTCATCTATCGCCCCCAAGATATATTTGATTTATGAAAAAAAAAATTTCAATAAATAAAATGGGTAAAATAAAATCAAATTTAAAATGCCCCTAACTGAGCCAAACTGTAAAAAGGTTGATAAAGGTTGATAATTAATAGTTACAGCCCAACTGTAAAAAGGTTGATAATTAATAGTTACAGAATCATATTCTACATATTAAAAACATTGACGAGCTACAGACAGTGCATCCCAAATGAAATCGTAATCATCGACTGACAAACATGGGTATCGTTCTTTGAGACATCTTACAACTTATTTTAATTCTACCACAGATTCCCACGGTTTTCAAAGAAAAAAATACAACCTGGGGCGTATCCTAAACACAATTTTTTTGCTTTAAATGCTTACACGATCTCTAAATCTTTAAATGACAAAAAATTTGGGCCCTTTGGGTGTTCTGCAACACACATCATCCAATCTCCATGACAACTAACAACGGGCCTGAAGAAATGTCTTCCCACCTTTCAAAGCGTCTGCAGCTGATAACCAGCGCAAATGATGTTTCCTGTCTTTCTCTACTATAATATTTCATAATGGAATGCACCAGGTATATCAGCCGTGTCCGGGGGCAAGCTTTTAACAGGTAGATGGAGGTTGCAATATGAGTTCATCTTTGACGTCATTCGACATTCTTCAATCATTAAATAATATAGTTTATTTGATAACCATTACCATCCACTCTGTGACCTCATACAGTTGGCTTTCGAGAACACGTAGTCAGTACGTAAAACTCTCACACAATTACACACAGTATGTAAACTGGCGTTGAGTTTCTGTGCTTGTTTGGCAGTAGTCAACACAAAAATGTGACGGATTGTTCATACATCTATAATATAGGCAACTTTTTTCCAATATTCCTTGGTTGTACTTCGATGGCCCCAATCAAAAGTCACTTCAATCAATGAACAATTTAAGTGATGTTTGAAGCTTTGCATGGTGTGAAGGATAGGAATAGATAATAAGTAATTTGCGTACACAATCATGTGATAATTCTCTTTTAAGAGAGTGATGTCAAGAAATTTTGGGGGGATTGGAGCCTTATAATTTTATAGAAGACCAGCTCCTTGCTCACACCACTAGCCAAAATTTTGCCAAGATGGATAATACTATGTTGTAATAAGGCCTATCATCTCTCTCTCTAGAATGGCGTTTTCTTGACCCGCTGCATGCCCACTAAAAATGGTCTCTTGGCTTTTGCCAGGTTCTGTTTCTACATTATGTAACAGCGCACTGCCATCTAAGCACATTTGTAATATTGTATGAATGAAGTAGGATATATACATGTATACCACAATATCAAGCAACCAACAACCAACCAACAAACCAACAACTAAGTGTCAAGCTTAAGACATACAGCCATCTTTTTTCCTTATCTCTCACTCAACCCAATGGGCAAAAAACAGTATGGTCCTCCTCTGGTATGATGAGAATCACTATGTCTCAGTGTTATTGCACTAGGGAACATGACCAAAATGATTGCAGATTCATACTGATAAAGTACCCTTTCTTGAAATACAACCGTTTTGAAATGTGTATCGACCTCTTGCACAGACGGCTACTGTCTGACCTGTTATCTTACATTTTCGGTCAAAGTACGTAAACATATAGTGCATTAACTTTACAAGTGTCATTTAGACTGGCACAATAACACACTTCAAAGAAACACACACAGATTCTGTGGCCCCAATAAAGGGTGATTGGCAAGATGTATCATGTGATAACATCAGGTGCATAAAGTCAAGGGACTTATGGTTAGTGGAAAACAAGTACCCATGTATGCTATACTAATATTATTCTATCATATTTCTCCACACAAATATTATTCTATGGTTTGTGCAAAGCGTTGAGGAGCTGGACGCATTTATTCTGTGAATACCATCTGCTGCCTGTGTTGATAATCGATATTTCACACATCGTCAATTGACATTTCACACCTTGGAACCGAGTCCCACTCATTCAAAATGGCCACATCATTGAGTGTTATTTCTACTCAAAGAATTAAGTAAACAAAACGAGTCGCTGTCAAAAAAATTCATATTTTTCATGACAACCCACAAAATATAATGGGGGATCGGGTTGGCACAGTAGTTTCTTTGCCTGCCTTTCACCTCTGTGGACTCCTGTTCAAATCCCACCTCAGACCGGAGCCTTTTCGGTCCCTTCATACCTGATTGCATGGGTTTTCCCCATTAGGGGTTTTCCAATTAATCTAATACTCAACTATTCTTCCCTATTCATAATCACTATCCTGTTATTGGCAATCTGAGACGCAATCTGAAATCCCAATTTCATAGAGCTGCTTAAACAGCAAATAGTGTTTTTAAAGGAACATTACAGAATTCGCCAGATACAAAAATCGTGAAGATCACAGATTCACATGAAACTTACACGGTTTAATGATGATGATAGTTGAAAACATCCCTTGAAATATTTGTCTGAAATGTCATATTTGATAAGAAATAAATAATCTAACTTTGCATTTGGAGTTTATCGCTCAGTGAGCGTTTTATTCATTTTTATTTTGGCATCGATGCAATGCAAAATTTGTAATCGGTTTTTCACTATTTTCTCGTGACCCAGATGGCCGATCGATCTCAAACTTCTACAGGTTTGTCAGTTTATGTATATGGTGGATTACACAAAGTGCCTACACTGCCAGCAACTGTTTTGTTAGCAAAAACCAATTCTGTAACGTTCCTTAAAGCAATTTTCTGTTTGGCGTAATTGAGCAGAATACCAGTCGTAAATCAGACATGGAACTTGGCTGGTTTCCTTACTCTGGCAGGCAACATTTTGTTGTGCTTGACTACTTTGTCTGCTTAAAGTGGCTCAACGAAATTGGACCTGGATACAAAAAATATTTTATAACTAATAAAAAATACACTGCATTTCATGTTTCACAAAAAGTGCTACATATATTGCTCTAGTCATACCAACTCCTAATTACAGCACATCATGTCAACCTTATCCAAGTGTTTAAATTAAGTTCACAATTTGGGTAAAATTCAACCAGCAATCATCTGCCGCTGTAATATGATGTTTCCATCGATTGCCTCGTATGAGACCCGCAGTTTATCAATAACAACTCCATTGATTCCACTAAAAAGCTTCATACTGTTACAGGGTCATCAGTCATGAACAGTGGATAACACACCACACCGCTCGGCACAAAGGTTTATGACACCATCTTCGTGTACAAAATATCGATATATATGCCCTTTTAATCAGCGTTGATGTGTATCATTGGGTTTTCCTTTCTGTACACTGTTCTATTTTAGTATGACATTGGTTCTATTAAAGCCATTGGACACTTTCGGTACAGAAAAGAAAAGAAAAGGTTAAAAATTTACAAATAACTTACAGGGTTTACAGAAGGTAATGGTGAAAGACTTCTCTTGATATATTATTCCATGAAATGCTTTACTTTTTGAGAAAACCTTAAAACAATATCAATTCCCGATATCGAGAATTACGGATTTATTTTAAACACAGGTCATGACACGGCGAAACGTGCGTAAACAAGGGTGGGTTTCCTGTTATTTTCTCCCGAGTCCGATGAACGATTGAGCCTAAATTTTCACAGGTTTGTTATTTTATATAGAAGTTGTGATACAAGAAGTGTGAGCCTTGGACAATACTGTTTACCGAAAGTGTCCAATGGCTTTAAAGGCTATGGACACTATTGGTAATTACTCAAAATAATTCTTTGCATAAAAAAATACTTGGTAATGAGCAATGGAGAGCGGTTGATGATATAAAACATTGTGAGAAACGGCTCCCTCTGAAGTATCATAGTTTTTGAGAAAGAGGTATTTTCTCACTCAAATAATTAGAAGCATTTTATTATGCATCTGAAGGCGCACACAGTTCTGCAACAAGGGTTTTATTTGTTTCTATTCTCCTGCAACTTCGATGACCAATTGATGCATTGTTGGGATACACCAAGTGAGAATACAGGTCTTTGACAAATACCGAACCAGTGCCTTTTATGATGGAGCTGATAGTTGCAGATATTGTTCATATTTTGTGTGATCAGCCATATACTATGTGAAATAATAAACCCAGTCAGTTTCCCTTGTGGTTTATATTGATAAATAATAAACCTGTGAAAATTAGGGCCTAATCTGTCGTGTGAGTCAGGAGGAAATAACGAAAAACATAAACAATTTCAGCGTGTAAACAATTTGTCCTTGGTGTTGGTATTATATCAAATAAAATCAGCTGTTGCAGTGTTTTTTTGTTTATTTCCCCCCCCCCCTTTTTGTTTAAAGGTTTACAACAAAGTTTTCTCAATATGACTTCATTTTTTTTTTTTTTTTTTTTGGGGGGGGGGGGATATTTCTCTGTGTACAAAATATCGAGGTACATGCCTTTTTTATCAGCGTTGATGTGTATGATTAGGTTTTCCTTTTTGTATGTTGTTCTATTTCATATGACATTGGTTCTATTAAAGGTATCATGATGAGAGTTGAAAATTGCAGACTGTGTTTATGTTTTAAGTGTGATCAGCCATATACGCGAAATAATAAACCTGTGAAAATTTGGGCTTAATTAATTGTGCGAGTCATGAGAAAATAGTGAAAAGACATCAACAATTTCAGCATGTAAACATGTTGTCCTTGATGTTGGTTGTTACAACCAAAATCAGTTTTTTTTTGTTTTTTTTGTGTGATCAGCCATACATACATGAAATAATAAACCTGTGAAAATTTGGGCTTAATCAGTTGAGTGAGTCAGAAGAAAATAGTGAAAAGAACATAATTTTTAGTACAATTTTACACCAAGGCTGCTTTTGATTAAAATAAAAATTCATTGGGGGAAAATATACATCAAGGACATACCACGTCTGTCACATCAATAAAAAAATAAACATATAAATAAAAGAAATAACAGCACAACAATGGGTTATACCAATTGAACACAGTTCAAAACAGCTCTGATACATTATTGGTCTTATTTGCAAAAGGAATTCATCACCAAGGTGGATAATGAGGGGAAATATAAAAAGGAAATATATAATAATGCAGATGATGGTATCAATTTCAGCTAGAAAGAGAAACGGCCCCAGGCGTGAAATGCGATATTATTGCCAATAAATTCCAGTCGATTCAACAACAGTGAGAAGCGCAACCCATGTGATAATATTTTCAGCGATTCAGCCCCGGCAATGAAAGCATCTAATCTAAATGGGATGAGATGATTGTTTATTCTGTATGTTGAATTAAACATAGAATAATGTATGCAGACATACGACGGTACTCCGTCGTATAAATGTAACAACACAAATTTGCTTAGCATAAAAGAGTGTTTAAAAGGGTTTGGGTACTTTTTGTACACAAAACACAATGTCCATAGATTTACATTAAGCTTACACAGTTTGAAGATAAATGACGGTAGAAAGCTACAAATAAAAATAAACCCTTTAATAATTGCAAAAGTGTTACCAGCAAAAACACAATCTCAATTAAATTGTTCGCAAAATATTGTTTCAGCAACATTTTTCTGCTGAACATTTTGTTTGTTTTAATGGGCCTTGATTTTGAAATGATAATTTTTGTTTTTTTGTGGTACCAGCGTCTCTACAGAATGTTATCAAATTTTTCAGATTCCGGTGATGGTTGCAAATTGGTAGGGGGAAAGAACAATTCTTTAATTTTGATTCAAAGAGTACAAGTAAAATAAAATTAAAGGAATTGGTAAATTATTTCACTGTTTTTCACAAACACACAGGCATGGCAAACATCATGTTTTCTATGTTGCATCAAAAGGATAGGAAAGTAGGTAAAATCGTGTTTATAGAATTGGGTCATCAAGTTTTCTCAGACACAAAATCAGAGTTTCCTATGTATTTTTCTTTTCAACTGTTGTTTTACCCATATACACCGATGTTTGTTAGCATCTCAGTACCTTCCCAAGCTCTGTGCAAAACAATCACAGGCATATTACTGCAGGTGTGATTCGAACCCACAACCTTTGCCATTCTAGAGCAGTGTCTTACCAACTAGACAACCGAGATTGCCCCGGAGAACCCACAACCTTTGCCATTCTAGAGCAGTGTCTTACCAACTAGACAACAGAGATTGCCCCGGAGAACCCACAACCTTTGCAATTCTAGAGCAGTGTCTTACCAACTAGACAACAGAGATTGCCCCGGAGAACCCACAACCTTTGCCATTCTAGAGCAGTGTCTTACCAACTAGACAACAGAGATTGCCCCGGAGAACCCACAACCTTTGCCATTCTAGAGCAGTGTCTTACCAACTAGACAACAGAGATTGCCTCGGAGAACCCACAACCTTTGCCATTCTAGAGCAGTGTCTTACCAACTAGACAACAGAGATTGCCCCGGAGAACCCACAACCTTTGCCATTCTAGAGCAGTGTCTTACCAACTAGACAACAGAGATTGCCCCGGAGATTGGTTATTGTCGATGAACAAGGGAATCAAAGTGTGGTCAAGAGGGTTTTCATCTAGTGGTTTAATCCCAACGAGACCTGGTTCTTGATAATTTTACCGAGACGAAGTCAAGGTAAATTATCAAGAACCAGGCCTCGGCGGGTGTTAACCACTAATTTAAAACTGATTCAACACACTTTGATTACCATTCATAAATACCTTTTCGGTCAAAAACATCAACACTTTTTGGACAAAAGGTAAAATAAATGCTAAAACTATAATTGTTCAATGATTTCTTTCAACACAACACCCCTCCAGCTATGAAATGGTAAAGCCCTCCGCCGCTCTCGGGTAAACAACTCCTTATAAGGGAATGCTGTGCGCGTCACGCGTATCGCGTGATGTGGCACAACTGTTTCAGCCGTTGCTCTCGACCAATAGGAATGAAGAAACTGTCTTATAAGAACAGGTGCAAGCTCGCGTGTCACGCCCATGTTTCAACACTTTTTACTGGTCATAAACAAAGATTTATATACACCCACGTGACGCGCTCTCCACTAATTGGAATAGCGAAACTGTCTGAGGTATTTATGAATGCTAATTTAAAGACACAAATTATTAAGTCACCGTGAAAGTTTCAGTTGAATGAAGTGTCTATTTGCTGAGATTACAGTAACAAACTGTCACAGTAATTTCACAACAACATCGAATCCATCCATGCTTAGCGCGGTCACAGCTAACTGCATCTCTGGCTGCACTTTCACAAACGGACACATACCCTCAGAATTCTGAGAAACGATTCATGCATGCATCTTTTATCAGCTACAAATGTTCGTTGGTGACAAATGATCCAAACCAAACTTTAAAGGGAATCATTTCCTAAAATAGTTTCCACTTTCAAGAGCTGCAGTGCTTCTCACCAAGTATAAAATCGGTCGTTAATGTTTTGAGCGCATTACCAATCTATGACCCTACCTGGACCTAGCAGTGGACACTATTAGTAACTACTCGAAATAATTATGAGCACAAAACCTTACTTGGTAACGAGTAATAGAGAGCTGTTGATAGTATAAAACATTGTGAGAAACGGCTCCCTCTGAAGTGACGTAGTTTTCGAGAAAAAACTAATTTTCCAAGAATTTGATTTTGAGACCTCAGATTTAGATTTTGCATCAAGCATCTGAAAGCACACAATTTCGTGTGACAAAGATTTTTTTTCTCTTATTATTATCTCGCAACTTCGACGACCAATTAAGTTTAAATTTTCACAGGTTTGCAAATTTGTGCATATGTTGAGACACACCAAATGAGAATACTGGTCTTCAACAATTACCAAAGGTGTCCAACTTGTCTTTAAGTGGACTCAGACAACGCAATTACATCCCGTAATTAGAAAGTAATTAACATTAGACAACAGGTGGCCCTGAAATGAGCGTCTGCAAACACATCTACACAGAATCCACTCTGAATTAAGTTTCAATTATTGTCTTTTAAGATATTTTCAAGATTTACTTTTCCATAACATTATTCTGAGAGCCCAAGAGACAAGATTTATCTTCTCAGGTGAATGTGGTCTCTTTTGATTTGTGAACCAAAGAGGATTGATGGGAATAAAGCAAAACTTGCTACTAATAAATGAAAGTGGCCGTGGGAGCTTAATTGGTTGATTATGAAGCAAACGTTTCTGACAGCAAGTTAAATTAGCCCCTATTCACATTAATTTATGGTTTGCACTTAACACATTAATGGAGCTAACTAGTTAAAATGGTGTATGGTAGGTAGTAATTGGAAGCCAGGCATGTCATTCTGTAGTCTAATGATCAGACTGAAACCAAAAGATGATGAGGAGTGTTCACTACTGTCTTTTCAAGTGGTCTCTTTTTTCTTAATTAATCTCAATCTACATTGCTCACACAAACATAGCAAAATGGGCTTTAATGGGGCTTGTTTAGACCATGGAGGAAGGAGAACAGACCAAAGATCATAGCACTGTAAGGTACAAGATTTACAACTAAAGCTCTATCTAAAGCTTGTGTATAATGTTGGGAGAGTTTTCCGACATAGCTGGGACCATCTTTCTTTGGTTACGTGGTTGTTGCAACGCCATTTTCAGTCCAAATGCAGCACAACCCAATTGACTAATCTGGCTCCCTCAGTTTGGTTCCCTAGTATTCTGATATCTGAGTAACGAGTCCAACAACCAAGTACCAAAATCCAAGTACTTGGTACTACCAAGTACGGGTAGGGCCTATATACAAACATTTATTTTAAAAACATTTTTGAATACTAACTTCTAGATGACAATGTGTGCTTGTTATAAACTATCTTTTACACATGAATACTATATAAAGACAACTCAAGTTCTACTTTTATCCCTAGCTTTATTCCTCTAATCCCTGAATTTACGCATTATAGCAAAGCCGAAAGGAAAGTGGTATTTTGACTAAGTAGTTACAATCAGAGTGCAAGTATCACAACACTGACACGTGACCAAAAGAATTCCCCTATCCATACATCAAGGTGTGTATTTCAAGAAAGGTTTCAAATATTTGATTGATAAAGTGATGGCGCTGTCCAATAGACCTTATGCATCGACGTCATCCAGCCGACATCTTACAGGAAAAACGGTGACGAAACAATCTAAATGCACAGATTTGTACGCGCGGCGCACAGGATTGGCCAATGAACAACCTCCTTTTGACCTCTAGGTGAGGGCACCCTACTGAAATGACGTCATGTGCATATAATAAGGTCTAGTCAGAGACACTCCAAGACAAGTTCACTTGAGAATCATAAAACCGTAAAATTATGATTACATGTTTTATGGATGTGAATGTTCATGTTCTACTACCATTGCACCTCCCCTTTAACTCAAGACGTTGCATCGTCTGCCTGCCTGCATGAACGCGTACTTGAAGATTTCGGAGAGAGTTTTTGCAGTCGTAGCATTCTCTTGATTCAATGATGTTATCGCAGTGCGCCCGTAGCCATATACACTCCCACTGTAGTGCATGTGTAATTGCCAGGTTTGTGCACCATCTTATCCAACCTGGAAATTCATTACACGTGAGCATTCCGTTCAGTTTAAAGTAACCAGTGGTTGAAATCAGATAGGCAGATAATGGAGGTACAAATATCTACCTGTATAAACCAGACACATACTTTAGGAAGAAATCCTCATTTGGCAATATATCTTCTTCATTGTGATGCGCCCTATTGGGTGCAATTCTTCTGTTTATTGATTTTCTAAAAGGCCCCAAAACAGTGGTACAGGAGCTTGTGGAACAGGAGCTTGTGGAACAGGAGCTTGGGGAACAAAACCAGGTCCTTGATTTGCACCAATACAAAACCAAAAACCCATAAGCGGCAATGTTGTATATTCGAACTCGAGTACTAAACGGTACTTTACCCATACACGCACTCAGTTAGCAAAGTACTTCATGTAGTACTTGACTCAAAATGTACAGGGACTCTGTACAAGTACTCATGGTCAAAATGAGTTAAAGTAAATTTATTGAAGATTTAATTGAGTAACTCAAACCATTCCAAAACATAAAATGCCACGTTGAACAAGACTATTTTGGTACAATGTTTAAAAGATAGTTGTCATGACAATCTGGAAACAACACATTTGTTGACCCCTCATGTTGCAGTATTTTTCTTATTCATCCTTGTACTTGTGCTCCGATCAAATTAATTGGAACTTGGCAGTTGGACTCGGTACCCAGATATCAGAATACTCGGTAACCAAACAATTGTACTCGTACTCAATTTTACTCATACTCGATTGCCCAAGTACTCACACGTACCCAAGTACTACTCAGCTAACTAAGTTTTTGGCACTACTTGAAATTTGACTGAAAAGTTTTGTGCAATTTTATCCAAAACTTAAGGCATGTATGAAAGGGCATGTTCAGGTACAAATCACCATGAGAGGAGTCTTTCAGAAGAAACGCTGTCATCTACAAGATAAATTCCTATGAATGTGATATGTTTTAGTTGTCAGCACCAGAGCACGGCAAGATAAATGAACATGAAATAAACATTGGCAAAAACCATGCAGCCATTGCACGCTGTGTAATAAGATAGTTTAATACGCCAGACAGTTTAAGCAACCCTTGAAAGGGCGGCCACATGATCACATGGACATGGTCTAATTAAATTGCCGATAAAGGCTATAGTAGTGGAGAATGTTTAAGACCGGTGATAGACAACGCGTGTTTGGCAATCACAGCCCAAGTAGCGTGTATGTTTATGCCGGTGCTGACATAATGCAGTTTGGTGGTTGAATGTAAAAAGAATTTAATGCTCAACTTCTTATCTGTCACCAGAATTTGGAAATTGTGTCCAATTTGTACAATTGATAAATGGACTTCTAAATCACTTTCTTGTAACACGTTTAGGTACTTCATCAGTATATTGTAGTTTATTGAATGTAAAAAGAGCAAAGCCACATCTTTCACCAGAATTTGGAAATTGTGTTCAAATTGATAAATGGATGTCTGAATCCCTAAGGGTCATCTTCCTATACTGTGCAGTAACCTCTTCCTGAGTATACTCTCACATTACTTGGAAAGGAACATAAAGTATTGGACGTCCAAAATCAAAACTGGCAGTGTCCAAAAGTTACACAGCTACTCTCAAACCCTGGCTTGGGCTTCGTCTTCGGCTTAGGCTCTGCAAGCTACGTACGTAGTGGAAACACAGCGAGTACAAACCCAGTCTTCAGGCCTATTGACCCATTTCACCTGACGTCATCATCAGAATTATCTTGAATGTGCCATACTGGTGGGCAATTTCACTGTGCGTTTTCATATATATAACTCCATGCATAGAGTATGCTGTGCGTTATGCAGTGAAGTGCGCATTTTAGGCGACGCAGCGTTAATACACGTAAACCTAACTGCCCACCAACATGGTGAGCGTGGCATCAGTCGCCGCGTGTGACGCGCGTGCAAGGGGTCAATACATTTACAGTGTGGGTTTTTTTGCACGCGGTGGTGGTGGTTCGAACATCAGACGGCGCATGGAGACAGAGCCCAAGTCAAGGTTTGAGAAATGCCCCCTATCCCTATTTACCTGTCCCTTTAAAGGTACTAAGCTAACCTTCATGGCTAACACCAGATGCACACATTCTCTTTAAAAGTACTAAGTGGGTACTAAAGGTACTAAAACTGGCCGTGTTCAAAAGATACCCAGCTACACTTCATGGCTTACACCAGATGCACCAAAGGTACTAAGTGGCTGCTAACATGACTAAAGGTACTCAACTGGCTAAGGTGCCAATATCCAGCAACTCTTTTTGGCTAACACCAGATGCACCACACCCTTCAAAGGTACTAAGCAGGTACTAGAGGTACTAAACTGGCAGTATCTAAAGGATACCTAGCTGCCTTCGTGGCTAACACCAGATGCACCATTCCCTTTAACAGTACTAAGCAGGCGACATTGAAGGATCTATGTCTGACATCGACAACGATCACTAGATGGATCAGTAAGGAAATCCGACAGCCAACATCTGTCTGCCAGCCTTGTTTGCAGTAATGATATCGTTCCTGCAACACTAGAGTCAATATCAACTCTTGTCCTGCGACTAGTTACATCTCCCCCTCTAGTTTTTTCTTTCTTTCTTGCTGATCCGTCAAATGTTAAAGGGTAGAATTCTTGGTAGCATGTTCAGCCTTCAAGGTAACAGTGCCTGATTCTACAAGCAGCTACCCTTGCAAGCCTTGGGTTACACGACAGCTATACATGGTCTCCACTGCCTAACAAGCTTGGCCTCCGTACAGGCCTTGAAATCACCCATGGCACCCACAGCAATAGCACTCGGCACTAATGATGTCACTTTTGCTCAAAATACCCAGCTGTCAGACAAACATTCCACTACTTATAGACGATGTGACCTATGTTTACATTCGAACCGCCCTCTGTTGAGAAAACACTGTATACGTCATGTTTCGCCGGGCAAAAAGATTCGTAGTCATGGTAAGATTGCATACACTTTCTAGCTGGCTGCCGGCGGTATGCGCGCAAATCATGTTATGGTTTTCGAGTGACGTTAGAGGTCACATCGTCTATACATGCCATCATCAACGCGCCAAATGGCACCCCCATAGTAGTAGTGTACTCAGTACACGCGAGTAAGCTTAAAACTTGGACACATACGCGCACGTATGTTAGTGAATTTTGTACGCTTGTCTGAGATCTGGGTAATAAACTTCTATAGGGTGTCGTGGCCGAGCAGATAAGAGCACCGAACTCAAGCTCTGGTGCTTCTGTTCAAAAGAGTGCATGGGTTCGAATCCCGGTCAAGACACTTGTGTCCCTGAGCAAGACGCTCAACTATAATTGATTCTCTCCACCCAGGGGTAAATGGGTACCTGTGAGGGCAGAGATGGTTCTTGTGATTGATTTAGCCGAGTAGTGCATATGAATGTTGCACAGGCTGTATACTCCCAAGGGAGCTGAGATGATTTAAGGAGTGAATTAAGACTCAGTGACCAGCAGTCGATTTCACGAAACGCTAGGATTAATCCTAACTCGAGTTAGGACGAGTAACCCGTCCTAACTTAGGATGGGTTCAATGCGTCCTACATATTAGGATACGGAACTGAACCCGTCCTAAGTCAGGAAGAGTTTGGTGAAAACGACGGCAGGGGTAATAGTGTTGGAAGCGCTTTGAGTCGCCCTTTAGGTGTAAAAAGCGCTATATAAAAACTGATATTATTATTATTTTTAGCATTTTTTAATTATCAGACTACTTTGCTTTTATAAATTATAATAAGTCCTCCAAACAGATGCTCAAATTTATGAACAAGTAGCAGTCAAAGACAACTTTTTATAATGTGTTTTCAGGCCTGTATGCCTTCTTTTTATGAAATGGCAAAGACACCAAGGCATTCTCTCCTTGGTAAAGGGCAACCTGAGGGAATTGTGAATTTCTACTGGAGCATTTCAAGGGCACCAAGGCAATGACCAGGGGGGCAGGGAGGCCTTCGTTGCCGTCGTGAAGTATCAGGCCTGCGCTTTTTACAGCAGTACATTTTCCCAATGTCTGCAAAAGCAGCTCCTTCATTTTTGAGTGTACTGCAAAAATCCAGTTTCCTAATGCATCTTTGTGTGTGTAATGTGTATGCATTTGGCTAACACTAACAGTGCTCCTGGCAAGTAGTATTTGTGGGCGGAATCGCTGTCATTGCATTAATGTCTTTACCCAGTGCCCCATTGAATTGATAAAGCTTTTTAAAAATAGAGGGAATAAAAACAACATGGATGCCCAACAGTTCGACCTCACACAGCGCAAATATAAGTCCCTGATATTTTGATTGATGCTGGCTCTGTCAGCTCCTCTTCCTGGAGCAAACACATCAGGAGAGGAGGAGAAGGAAGAATGTATTTCCTTAGAGATGAATGACAGTGAAGAATATGAAAAAGACAGTTTCCTGGAACGGATCTCTGTAGAACTGCAGCATCTGCTCTCGGACTGAGACATTAACAGGAGTATAGCATGCAGCGACTGTTGATTTAGCGAGGGGGCGAAGTCAGTCAAACCTCGTGCTAAATCAGAGCTAAAGTGATTTGGCGTGACATTGACAATGAAACAGCGATCTCTACTGACCATTGTTGACGTCATGCAATCCGGGGAGCTGATAATGGATTTGCATCAAGATAGGAAACTCGCACTAACTTTCTTTTAATACACTTGTCACGAACTGACGGGAAATGAGTTCTCTGGAAATGTGATAAGGGGAATGATATTTTTATCACATTATGAAACATGAGGATTGAAAATGAAACCAGTATGACGTTTTTAAACAAAATGAAAAAAAGGATCTGAAAAAGGGAGATGCGATATGATTACATTTGGCTCACAACAAATCTAGATAGGTTTTTACATTAAAGTACTCCTGAAAAACTTTATCAAATAAAAAGAGGGACTATTAAGTATGCATTTTTACCCCAACCTTGCCTTTATGACAAAGGTTCAAATGAACACAAAAATCCACACAAAAAAACAGAACTTTCATAACATAAAGACATCTCAGTGACAACTTCACACTTCCGTTCATCCTGTTTCCAGGAGTGCTTTGTGAAAGCTTCAAATATCCTTACTTTAACTGTTCACTTGAAATATTTGACCTAAATACCGCTATCATGCACATCAGAGCTCATGGATAACTATTCCTAAGTGACTAAAATATTCTCTGATCGTCATAGTATGATTTTCCCTCGTTAGTGCCCACCTGTAATGGTTGTGCACACACACTTACCAGCAATGTTCAAATCTGGGTCAAACAGCCAGGAGTTAAATAATGTACATACATTTTTAAGTGCACTAAGAACCCGGTGCATAGTAAAAGATGAGTAGGGATCTCTCCAAAACCTCTGGACGAAAAATTCAGCATGATGAATTAAAACAAGATCTTTGGAATGTGTTTTACCATCTTGTTTTTATCTCGGTTTTAAAAGCCACACTGTACAATCTTGAGCATTCTATTTAATTTTCTCTCGATGGTGCGGGGGAAATTAAACCATATTTATATCAATTTAATTATTTTTGTGTATTGGCTGAAATTTTTAGGCACAAATGTTTTTTTTCATGGAATATACTCTTGATGCAATTTTGTTACAGTTCTACCTTGAATTGTGCAAGCACCATCTTCACATTTTGTAATCTGCAAGATTGGCATAATCAGATTAATTAGTATAATCAAGGTAATCAGAATGATCAATGTAATTAGTTTAATCACTGCAATCAGTTGAACCAGAGTTATCAGTGTAATTTGTTAAATCATGTTAAGGGTTATCGGGTTAAGGGTAATCAGTGCTTTGGGGGTACTATGGGATAAGTGTTGTCAGTGTAATCAGTAATCAGTAACGGTTTCCAGGGAAACAAGCTCCTGGATACATCACCGACATGCTTAAATTGAGATCTCAACAAAGACATCTTCGTTCGTCTACCTCTTGCTCCCTTTTTGTTGTGCCAAGAACTCGCTGTTCAACTTTTGCAGAGAGATCATTCTCTGTATATGGCCCCAAAATGTGGAATACGCTTCCTACACAGATCAAAAACGCCAGCTCACTCACCTCATTCAAGACACTCCTTAAAGCACCCGTTCCAATAGACTTACTAATTGTTCAACTGTGCCTCAGCGCCTTAGAACAAACTTTTTATTTTGGCGCTCTATTATCATTTATTTGGAGCAATCAATAAAATCTATGTAAATCAGGTGGATTCGCTCTACGGTTTCTTGTATTTGATTTACCACTACCCCACTTTGCCTTTAACGCCCTGTCCCTTCATAAAGTGTGGCTGACAACACAGGGTAGACTTGTCTTCTGTTTTAATATAACCCCTGGAGCCTTGTTTTCCCATCATGACATTAGACACACAAAAGTGTAGCCTTACACACATACACAGCATCATCAAAACATCATTAGACTAGGATACAGGTTTGTACAAACCTTGATATATGCCTTTAACTATGTCAGATATTGAGTCGAAATTTCTCATCAATTGAGCGCCACCTATCGGCAGGAGGTATGCACAATTGAATGGGAATAATTATCATCCTAGCACTGAGAGTTAAAATGTGATGAGTGGGAGTTAGTCTGCACAATTTGTTGATTTAGTATGAGATTCTACTCTACATCTATTCAAGTGTATCTCTCCAGAAGACGATCAGGGCATACTGATGGAAACGTTGAGTGGAAACCAACGGTTCTTTTCAAAACCATCCCAACTCGTCTTCCAAATTTTTCCATATCATATTTACATGTATCTCTCCCCAAAATCAGGCGAGTTCATGACAAATCCATGTGCGTTTTTTTACCGATTTAGTAAGTGATATGCGTTTTTCGCAATCCCCCATATAGATATGCTTTTAAGTTAATAAATTTTGGCTAGCATATTCTATCATGACAAACTCTGTCCTTTAAAAAGAAATGAGTTTGATGTAAGGGTCAAGCCTGATCACTTCTCCTGCAGAACACTCTACAAGGTGACTTAAATTTGTCAATTCTTCTAAAAATCAAGGTGTCTTCAATGGACTGAATAAATGCATAATTAATTACATTTACTGAGAGAAACAAAATTGAACATTATGCATTGATCACAAATTAACTGTACATCCCACAGCTCTTCTTGGAGTACTAAATGACCATGACCAAGCCATTTTTTGCGCTCAGAGAAAAACCCTCTTTTTATTTCACTGGTTCACCGCCACCAAGCACTGGCAACCGAGAGCACAACATGCAATCACGGCGCTGTTATACGAGTTGTGATTTACAGCGGGTGAGTGCTTAGGTGTACCGCATGGCCGCACAGGAGAGAAGCCATCCCCTCAGCCCTAATGCAATTTGAGAGGAGGCGGATCGGGCTGCCGAGAGTGTCAGCAAGGGGCGCCGTGTGTTCCGAACTTGGCCTCGCGCACCGAGGCTGGACTTGGCTCAATCTGCATACACGCTCTGTTGTGTACTCAATGATAGAATCAACATTCATTGACAAACACTGGGATGGATACTTACAGAGCACTATCATTGTTTCAGTCGGAAATGTTAACTAAAATATAGCAGCGGCAACAACATAAGGCAGCTGGCTACATCTTTCATTCAATTCATTCCAAGATTCAATCTCTCTGTCAGTGATTACCATGAATAACCGTAGAAATGCTTAATGCTCTTTTGTTTGAATCTATATTTGTAACAAATTGCTTTATAACTAGATATTTCATTTCATTGTTTGATATTTTGTATTGCGGATAAAGGCTACCGCATAAATGCATTATTTAAATATCTTGAATTGTTACCTAAGACAGTTTATCCATTCTGACTGGTCGAGAGGGCATCACGTGGAGGTGTTTAAACTGATGATATAACACCAATAAAAAGTGTTTAAACATGGGCGTGACACGTGAGCTTGCAACTGTGCTTATAAGACAGTTTATTCATTCCTATTGGTCGAGAGCAACGGCTGGAACACCTGAGCCACATCATGCGATACGCGCGACGCACACACCAATCTCCTTATAAGGAGTTTTCACCAGAGGGCCTTACCATTTCATAGCTGGAGGGGTGTTTTGTTGAAAGAAATCATTGAACAATTATAATATTTGCATTTTTTTTAACTTTACCACCAAAAGGTTTTGCTGTTTTTTGACCGAAAAGGTATTTATGAATGGGAATAAAAATGTGCTTGGCCGGTATAAAACACTCTGTTTAAAACCGGTTGCAATATGGATGCTGATAATTACCCTCGCCTCTGGCTCGGGTAATTCTCGCATCCAGACAGCAACCAGTATTAAACATAGTGTTTAAAACTGACCAAGCACATATTTATTCCCTTATTATTAATATCTGCTAATTATGCAGAAAAAAATCTAGGTAACATAACCCCAGATTTAAATCATTTGCTGTACAACATTATTGAATGAAACATTCTCCTGCACAAGGCAAACATAATTAAAGGAACACGTTGCCTTGGAGCGGACGAGTTGGTCAAAACAAAAGCGTTTGTAACCGTTTTTTATATAATGCATATGGTTGGAAAGATGTTTTAAAAGTAGAATACAATGATCCACACAAGTTTGCCTCGAAATTGCGTGGTTTTTCTTCTACTGTGCGAACTAACACGGTCAGCCATTTATGGGAGTCAAAATTTTGACCCCCATAAATGGCCGACGTGTTAGTCGTCGAGGTAAAAGGAAAACCGCGCACTTTCGAGGCATGTTTGTGTGGATCATTGTATTCTACTTTTACAACATCTTTCTACCCATATGCATTTTATAAAAAACGGTTACAAACGCTTTTCAAAGACCAACTCGACCGATCCAAGGCAATGTGTCCCTTTAACCAAATACCTATATGACAACAGAAAAAAGGGCCCTAGGTCAGAAATGTTTGTAAAGTAGCAATGCACCAAAGGCTTTGAGTATGACAATGACAGTTTTAGTGCTGGGTATGGGTACTACATGTGAATTTTATTTGTATAACTGTAGGTTTGAGTGATTTTTACCATAACAATCAAAGTTTTAAACAAACAAATCTACAGTGCAAAGGCCAGATAAACTCCCACCCCCCCCCCCCCCCCCAAAAAAAAAAAATACTCGATGAGGTCACCATTGTGCATGGTCCGGTACTTTGTACTTTGACCAGTATTTAGGTCGTCTCTTGGGTAAAATGAATGGAAGAAAGACCAACACTTCACCGATATTCCCTTCGTACTATTGATGCACAGTGTATATAGTACCTGTCAAACATGGCTTGTTAACTACATGATCTCAGGCCGAAGCTGTGCACTATACCCCGCAGTAAAGGCAAATAAAGGCAGCTTTTCCCAAAGCAAAGGGCACTTCTATTATGAGAGAAATGTTAATCTACTAGATTTCAAGTAGCAGGCCTGTTATGCAAAAAATAAATTATACAAGTTCAGCTCCCAATAAACCTGTAGTTCATTTAAAACACTTTTTGCATACAATTTTCATTCTCCATTCTTACCATTTTTCTCTAACTGCCTATACAAAGTGATTTTTTCAAGTCCCTTTTGATGCTTTTCCTTCTTTAATCTCCTCCCAAAACAAACAGAAAATGATTCTTTATTAGAAATAAATATTTCCTGCCTACAGAATATTATTGTCAGATAATTTCCTCTCTCCTTTTGCTTACGGACTCCTCCCCGTCTCTTATCACTTAACTCATATTTGTTATCACAGATCTTCTTCATTTTTTATCTCTTTTTCTCCTGGAGATTAGTAGAGTCTACTGTTCCAAACATCGACGGAGACTGAACCAGCTCTTTTCAGAGCCAACACGCCATCAAAAGAGAATTGACATGCTTCAAGTTTCCTATTACTTTTATTTTCGTCTTATTCTTTGACATGTTTGTTTACGTTTGTCCTAAACCTTCGGTGTTCCCCACCCTATAACACTCTTGTCCTTTCCCCTCGCCAAAATAAAACCTCACAAAAAACAGGTGCCCCTCTCTTCATCTTTCCCCTGTCCAAGCAAAGATGACCCCCTGCCCGCACAGAAAGATGACGATCAAATTACACATCCACCCAAGCCCCTTTGTCAATTCCACTCACACAGGCTTAATAATGCCTTGCTGCATCTTCTGGGAGGGAGGACGAGGACTGTTAAAGGAACGTAGTGACATGCTTAATCTTCGTCTTAATCTAAAGTTGCTTGCATTGGACTCATTGAAGAGGCGTCACCAAGCTATGCTCAGCGCCATGTTGGAGGTCAAATCACAAGAAAGGTCTTTGAAAGCCTAATGTATACACACAGTGATTCACAAGATCCAGGAAAAGGAGGGACAAAACGTCATGTTCACAACAAAAAAGGCTGCATTCTGGACACATATCCACGTATTTCTGAATAATTTTAAAGGCAGTGGACACTATTGGCAATTACTCAAAATAATTATTAGAATGAAACCTTACTTTGTGACGAGTAATGGGAGAGGTTGATGGTAAAAACATTGTGAGAAACAGCTCCCCCTGAAGTAACCTAGTTTTCGAGAAAGAAGTAATTTTCCACGAATTTGATTTCGAGACCTCAGATTTAGAATTTGAGGTCTCGAAATCAACCATCTAAATGCACACAACTTCGGGTGACAAGGGTGTTTTTTCTTTCATTATTATCTCGCAACTTCGACGACCAATTGAGCTCAAATTTTCACAGGTTTTTTATTTTATGCATGTGTGGAGTTACACAAAGTGAGAAGACTAGTCTTTGACAATAACCAATAGTGTCCAGTGGCTTTAACCCCCCTGACGCATTTTCTATTTCTTGATTCATAACAGGATGTAATTGTGAATGATTGTTTCTCTCTGGAAAAGGTCTCTCAAATGCAATTTTTGTTCGCAATATTCCAAGCATAGCGAGGGACAAAACGTCACATTCACATTGAAAATGCTGTATTCTGGAGGTATATCCAAGTATTTCTAAACAATACGAGAGTCAACCTCATCTTGACGCAAGAAGATGTAATTGTGAAAGATTGCTACCCTCTTAAAAAGGTATCTCTATAACAAGCATGCATCTTCCACGAAAGCATACAGCCAGATGATATGCAATTTAGAGCATAGATTAGAGCATAGTGAAGGAGGGACAAAACGCTATATTCTGGAGGCATATCCACTTATACCTCAACAATACAAGGGATCCGCACAATATTTCTTGACAAGAGAATGTAATTGTGAATGATTGTTTCCCTATGAAAAAGGCCTCTCTTCAGCAAGCATGCATATATTCCAGATGAAATGCAATTTATTTTTTCAAATTCAAGCTTATAGGCGGGACAAAACATCATGCTCACACTGAAAATGCTGTATTCTGGAAACTTATCCTCCTAGTCAGGGGGAAAAACCAGTGTTATTCACAACTTCTGAAAGACTGCTTTCATTTTGGAAATAATGTTCATGAATGAGGAATCAAATCGTTCACCCGCAACACACACTGAAAGCCTGGAATGCTACATTTTCATTAGGAAATATTTTCAGCAGCTCAGATCACATACACAAGGGTCAGCAATTCAATTAAACGAAGTCAGTCTTCATCATCTTTACCTGTGGTTGAAGTACTTTACTTAAATAGAAATCTATTGATTTTTTTTGTATCGCAGCCTAAAGAGTATATGATTCCACTTGTGCTATCAATTACATGGATAAATTGTTCATAAACAAGACGGCGCTTCAGAAATCCTCTTAGGTCTTGCATTTATGTATAAAGAGATCCGCTCAGTTCTCTTATAAAACACAAGCCAGCTATTTTGTAATTTTATCAATACCTTTAAGCCACTTATGGTATTATCTGGTACGCAGAGTCTGTTCGAAACATCAAAACCAAACCGCCTCTTTTCACAGCACAAAAATTTGCTTGGCATGAAAAATTTCCTTGACAAAAACAGGATTATCAACAAAATTTCCAAATGATTTTCTGGATAAGCAAACAACAGCTGAATACCAGTAACAAGCAATATGCAACAAATGGAAACTTGGTTGGTAATCCTGTTTTCATCAAGGAATAAATTCCATGCTAAGCAAATATTTGTGCTTAGCAGCTCTTTCAAATTGGGCCCTGGACTCATTAGCTTGCCATTTTACTAATCCACCAGCCTTTTTACTAGTGCATATTTCATATTAAATATTAGGATGCTTGTTAACACTTAACTATACAGCTAGACCACAAGGAGACAATTCCGACTGGTCCTCGTGTGTTTTAACTAGCTTTTGGCCAGCAGACCACTGTTAAAGGAGACCGCTGATTGTATGTATGGGTTGCAGTACGCATAATGGACCGCCATCTGTGATGTATAAAAAGGGGGAAAATGCAGGCGTGTATGCCCTGCGCATGACTCTCAGCCAATGGTAGCTCTTCACTCGTGCACAATTCATCAAATATGGCGGCCGATGACGCCTATTGCAATCCATCTATAGGGTATAAAATTAGGCCATACTCATTAAACCCTGCACTTCAGACCGCAATAAAGAAATTAGCTAAATCACTAACATAATCAGGTATTTCGAGGAAGAAAATAGACCTCCATGATATGAGCATCATTGGCCAAGACCGACCACTGAATAACTAATATTCTGCAGACCAATCAGAGCCATTTTTTACTCAGTCACAATCACAACAGTCGAGTAAGATTACCAAGAAATTGTGCAACCCATTTAAGAATGTGTGCTTTCCTCACTCATCCAAAGTGTTCAAATACACTGATAAAAACGAGCAACGTTCCAAACGAGCAACTTAAACTGATCAAGTGAAAGCCGGCCAAGTTAAGTCCACATCTGCTATCACGACCACTTTGTCACGTCCCTCTCCCAGGCAATATGAAAGCCCCCCATGTACATGAGATTACAGCATCCCCAAAAGTCATAAATTCCCGATAGAAATGATTATATCTTACAATTTCCTGCTACAGTTGGTCTTTTAAATATGCACCCTTCAACAGATTAAAATCTAGCTGTGACCAGGGGCTGCTTGCGCTCGCAGGAAAAGAAAAAATACAATCTGCTTACCTTTAAATATTTCCAATAGATCAAATCTCACATACACTATGGGTGAGGTTTGCGGTACACAATGTGTAAATCTCTTTTTAGTATAGTGTAGGTTCTGAAAAGTACAATGAAAGAACTGACAGTTCTTTCCAGAACTAACACTACTCAAAGATACACATTGTGCTGCCGCAAACCATCACCTAATTATACTCCCAGCATGCAAAGTTTCAAATCCCACTTCACTTTATAAAAATCAAACATTCTTAAATTTCCATTTTTCATCATTTCACAGGAAACTCAAACACTTACTCAGGAGTATTTTGTTTACGTGTTTTTTTGTTTTGGATTTTATTTAACAAATAATAATTTGAGTCCACTGTCATAACAGTAAAATCGTTAAACAAAATTACAAAGATAAAAAAGTCTTTATCAAAATCAACTTTTCTTTTTAGAGAACTTCCCAATCGATTTTGCATCTATAACCAAGTCCAAATTAAATCAAATTTTACATCGTTGATTAGTTTTCAAGCCAAGATGTTTAATAATTATTATTGAATAACTTTTTTATAATCTACTGCCATCTTAATAAGGTTTTTGAATATGAAACCCTTTTTGTATACATTGTGTTTAGCACCTTGTATAAGGGTGTAGAACACAAGGGACCTAAAGCTTTCTGCCACATCCGAAGGACGAATCCATTTAAGTGTCTTACTTAAGGACACAAGTGTCAATACCCGGACTCGAACTCACACTCTGCTGATCAGAAGACCAAAGCTTGAGTCCAGTGTGCTTGACCACTCAGCCAAATGTACAGGACATCAATGTCATATATTTCTATTGTGTAATTTACCGTCTCTCAGTGAGTAGTGTAATGTACAGTTTGTTACATTGCAACACGAGCAGGTAGCTCTGACAAATTTCCTCAGCCTTGGCAAACTCTACTCTATATTTATAAACTCGGATTGAAAAATACGCTTTTCAGATTGAAAGTCACTCTGGTCAATTGGGACAAAGGACTCAATTTTTATAAGGCGTCCCTGGTTTCAATCAGTTGGAGTGACCGAAACCGAATGTAGAGACTGCATACAAATCTCCAAAGGGATTTATGACAACTGAACATATCGGACTCTCTATTATACAGATTTAATGCTCCTAGTTTATAGCGATTATCAAGCATTATGATAAATTTAACAATAAAAACCTCCGTGATCAAGAGTCACTGAACCTAGCAAGACACACGGACTGAACTGAGCGAGAAAGTTTCTCATTAAAAATTTATGAGCGTTGCGCTGTCATCGATGGCT
This sequence comes from Asterias amurensis, assembly GCF_032118995.1. Taxonomy (NCBI): domain Eukaryota; kingdom Metazoa; phylum Echinodermata; class Asteroidea; order Forcipulatida; family Asteriidae; genus Asterias; species Asterias amurensis. Next base: position 13,085,113 of record NC_092662.1, read on the forward strand.
CTTTTTCTTTAAGACTCTGGTGCGTATCTTATAAATCTATTATCGCCGCTGATTTACTAGCGCCTAATCTTTCATTCAGCCTTGGAGAGAATAAGTGAGCGGAATATCATTTCGCGAAAAAAGCTCTGGAGTGAAGAGAAAATATGATGGAAAGTGTCTGATTGCGGATCTTATCTAACAGGCTTTTAGTCATAGCTCATCTGTACTCACGTTCTGCTGTAAAGTGGATACAACTTTTATTACAAGATTTAGGCAACAGGTGAAGTTTTCAAATGAAAATTAATTGATAACAGGGAATATTTCTACTACCAAATTATGTATCTTGTTTATGTGTTGATTTTACTGTTCATGTTTTCACAACTGAAAGAGACTTTGACAATTTCTGTCTGGTATTCTAATTGCAACTGCTCAAGTAAAACTCTTTTAAGAACTAACTCAAGATGGAAGTTTAGCCTTAAATCTGTTGACAAAAATCAAGACTTAGGCCTATCGTTGCTATTGTTTAACACAACTAAAGCCAAGTTCCCATTGGACTTTTTTTCCCTCTGTAGCACATAAAGTTGCCGTGACTGGTTTTGGTGTAATTCTATTGGCGATCCCACCTTGCATATTCTGCGATGTTTCGCAGTAGGTTTACAACGCGGAGCTGTACCCATTGGACTGTTTAGTGGCCCTGCTTAAAAGTTACCGTGGCTTTGCGAAAGTGACCAATGACTTCTTTTTGCATGTTAGTTTAATATAAAGTCCGCGTTAAGTTGAGAGGGAGGTCAGTTTACCATGTGCCCCATTTGATTTAATTTTTTCATTCTAGAGAAAAGTTGTGTTACTTTAACAACAAAAAGTTCAAAGGGAACACAGCTTTAAACTTTATTTTGCAGTGGTTACTTTTGTAGTGAAAAACCAAACATGGAATATATTGAAATTGAAGGTATCACGCACCATAGAAATGTCCAGGGAGGTTAATACAACCACCAGGGAAGACCTGCAAGCCAATGCTTCCCAAGGGTGTCCTCATGTCAACTGCACACACTCTAAAGATTAAGGCATGCATTTGGGTCACTCATATTATTATTCAACTTCCGAGCGATGAAATGAAGAAGTATCGTGTTTTTTGCGCAGTCCATGGGATGTTCCAAATGTCCCAATGCAGCAGGGTTTTTTCTTTTGTGTGGAATTTGGAAACGGGGTGTTCAAAATTACAGTAGATTTAAAAGTGCAGTTTCAAGTGAAACTGTTCTCTTTCTCACAACATTTTAATTTTAAATGAATGATAACGCTGGATTTTCAAATTCAAAACTGTATCACAAAGTACACCTAGATGCCCCCAGGTTGCATGCAACACCATGGCTCTGCCAGTGCCACTACTTCAGAAAGGTTATTGCTAAGGGGTCTCTGGAGACAAATAAAAAAAACTTAGGAAAATATTTAACCATGGCCCAATTTAATAGTGCTGCTTAACGGGAAGCAAAATTTGGTGCCAACTGTAGCAGAAAAATGTGGCGGCCATCTTGGGCATTTACAGTGGAATAACATTGTTATGTCATTCATTTTCGTGCAGTGTCATGACTTATGTTCATCTGTCCTTTGTATGTTTGTCTGTCTGTCTGGTTGTCTTGTTTTCTTGTCTGTCTGGCTGTTTTTTACAAGCTCATGCTTACCAAATTGGCCCTGTACTGTTTACTCTTACTTAAAGTAGGTTTTGCTTTACTCCGTTATACATGTAACTGTCGTTATTCTTTTATGAGAGTATGGAAATAAATGTATTCTTGAATTGAATTGAATTGAATTGAATTGAAAGGTAAGCATGCCTTTTCGTGTGCGGTAAGCAGCGCTGTGAAATGGAAATTGTACAATATGCCCAAAATCAGCTGTAAAGCAGCGCTATGAAATTGGGCCCTGAATGACACTGAAGGCATAGAAGTAGTAATGTTAGAACCGTATGAAAACCTACTCTTCGATGCGAATGTTTTATTTTCTATTTTTCTTTAGGTTTCACAACTCTGCAGCTTGCCTACTAAACATGTAGGAAAGATATGCATCAGGTACTGTCTCCAAACAGGGGGGGGGGGCTTGTACAAATAAAGACCATGGGTCTATACTACATGAACTTTCAATCTATAAACTGTGGTCATTCGATAGCCATCCTGTACATCTGTTGATCAACAGTACAATACCATTACATCTGCACAACAATACCTCACACTAGGTTACAAACCATGCATGCAAGTGACAAATTATATAGTTTTAAAATGTTAAATTGCATCGTAATTAGGTCTCAGCTGAGTTGATCACGGAACAATGCGGCAATCAAGGTGCCTTGAATATTGCATTTAAGCCCCTTTACAATCAAGTGTATAATGCAATATTGATTATCATGTTGAACATAATAATATACGGATCAATTGATCTGGATTCTCTTTACGAGAAAGACATACTCATGACAGACTCGTAAATAAACAATAAATCTGCACATATTTTCTATGCTTGTTTATAGTCTAAATAGCAATAAAAAATACTTTAAACCTTGGAGTGCGTAATAATTTTTCAGCAATGTTTTTTGTTGTCTGCTGGATGGAGTAAAATATAAAGAAACCATTTTGAAATCAAGAGGATAGTACAGAGGGTACATTTTAATTGCTCATTTTTAACGTAATATTTGCTTCATTTAAATGTGTGTAATTAGCACGTATGGGTATATTTTTATTGTGTATTTACCTGTATTATTATTAATATTTTATAGTTCAGCGCATTTGAACTAAATTATATTATAATTTGCACTAAATAAATGAATGAATTCATTTTCAATTTGTCTTGTAGGTAATTATAATTAATGAGGGATAGCTCTTGTACATAGTTGGTTTTTACTAATCAGTCATGTAGGCTTTATCTAAAACAACATGCAATAAATGTGTCTGATAGCGGATTCAAGGCAACTATTTACTTGTTAAACTGAGCACAAATAACACCCTTGTGAAAAATCGCACTTAAGACTCGTATTGAGGCATCCGGTGGTAAATGTAAATGTGCTTCATCTGTACACACAGTAATTAACACCACATCCTCTCATGTCCTTCAGCATCTAATTAAGTACATACCTAAGAGGACAAAATGCATGGTCTCTGTCTCCCACTGTATACCATACATTAGGCACAGAGCAAACAAAAGACGAGCCTTGGAAACATTGCGTTGTGCCTGAATGCACAGCAAATAAATCAAATCAAAGGAATATGTACCATTGTGAATAAGTGTTTTGTTCTATAACCCCCTTTTTTGTATACCTAGAAATTCACTTGATGAAATTTTTGATGATAAACAAGCTTCAGGATGAAGAAAAAAAACAATGAATCGACAAACTATGATGTGGTTTGCTGACAAAGTAATCTTGAAAGAAAACACAACCTTTGATGAAACTGGTGGTAAAATGTTTCCTATCACAATAAATAGCCATATTTTGTTCTTCCCAAACTAAGACTAAAGGCCAAAATAGTCTGAACCCTATTTGGTTAAATGGAAATCAGCATCAACTCTCACTACTGCACATTTGGAACATTTCTACAACGGTGGCATTACAATATCTCGTACACATATTTCTGGTAGCTAAATCCTATGTTTTTGCAGCGGGTATTGCATCTATTTAATAGATGTTAAACTTGCATCGGGGATAAAGAATATTCATTTTGGTATTAACCATATGTTAGTAGTGTATATAGTTAACATGCAGAACCCTTCATGGAAATCAAATTGATTAGAGTCAGATGACCAAAGTCATCCACCAGCATTTAATTTCTAAAATTACAATCCAATTTCCAAATCAGAGAAATGAGTCAAATTTATAAATACTTTATCCTCGCTAACTGGAAACTTGGGAGTATTTAAATTGTTCCTATAAATGTTCTCTATTCTCTATACTGGATGGGAGTCTCAAATTAAGAGACCATTATAAAATCAAGAGGGTAAATGCAGGGTAAAATGCACTACTAAGGAACTTTGGACCCATACCTAAAAGCAACATAGAAGTGCCAGTCCAGCTACTTTGTTCCATTCAGCATAATATAAAACTCAGCGTACAAAAAAAGCTGTGACCAGAACCCATTTTTAAAAAGCTTTCGCCAATTTCAAAGGCTGAACCAAAATGAAACTGCCCCTAGGCTAGCTCTCTGGCTTAGGTGTTTCAAAAATCGGGTATGTTCTAGTCACAAAAGAACATTCCCCTGGATGACATCATTGTTCTGAAGTGGGGAGCAACCCTACATGAGTGAATATGCACATTGGTGTTTTGAGCATTCCATTGGAAACCTCCGTTGGTCAACTGGAAACGGTCTACCACTCCTACAATTCTGACTTCATGTAATTTTTCAATGAAAGCCCCTTCATTTTGATTTAATACTGAAATTCAGCTAGGTTTTCTGCCTGTATTCTCTCATCAGAATTATGGAGAGAGGGCATTGCCCTTTAATTTACAATAGACCTTATGCATTGACGCCATCCAGCCGCCATCTTTGAGGTCAAACGGTGACGAAACAATCGAAACGCACATAGATTGGCCAATGAACAACCTCCTTTTGACCTCAATGCGGCGGCGCCGTACTGAAATGACGTCATGTGCATAAGGTCTATAGACTTAACTTTCTGAACAAAGCAGAGGTTGAGAGAGACATTTGAAAATGATTGGGGGGGGGGGGGCAGCAGACTTCACCAATAATTCCATTGTTCTCCAAAATACCCCTCATAATCACAATAATCTAAAAGCAACTGAAAATGAATCTGCCGCCAGCCTCTCTCAAAGTTTCCAATTAAACATTTCATCATGGAACATCACATGCCTCACTTGGCTGAGCACTTGAATATTTGTTACGCTTCTCAAACCACTGAAAAAAATACATAGATTGGCGGTATATCATGTAACAAAATGTTAAACGGCAGGAGGAACTTACTCTGAGTTCAGAACGCAGCCAAGTATATGTCACCAATATGACACTGTACTGGCGCAGGATAAACATGTTCTTGTTACTTGTCAGTTAACATTTCAAAACCGCAAGTATTGCTGCAAGGAGAGCAGTTCTTTTTTTTTGTTTATTAAGCAGGTATGCATGGCCCAACAAACAATTAATTTGTTACAGCATCTCCTATCCTAGATAAAATGAATTTTAGAGAGAATTTTGTATCTGCTGACCAAGAAAAATGTATAAATTAGTTTGTATTGGTATACAATCCCATGCACATAGCACCCTAGCTAAAATTAGGGGAGGGAAATCCATAACGACCGAAGGGCTTGTTTACAGCCAAGAAATATTTACTGGACCAGAATTATTTATTTTATAGACCAGAAAATTGAAGAAAAAACTCAAGACTTTTTAAAAGAATTTGTTTCATTTGCATTTGTGGGTTTTAAGTATTCTCCATTACTCATAATTCAAAGGTATTTGTCAGACTCAACTCAAAGTCAACATTTGAACATTATTTGTATATGTACAAAATAGTACAAAATACAGATAGAGGTATTGTTATTCAATTCAAAAGATATGAGACATTAATGATTTAGGTGACCCTGTTAAAGCACGATTCAATCGAAGTTGAAATACTTGTATTTTGACACTTCTGAAATACTTGTATTTTGACACGTGCGAACTGAACGCCATGCAAGTACTTGAAGTGTCTCGTAACAAGCTTGTACATGTGCAGTCACTTTTGGTTAGACAATCAGTGTTGGTTTTCTGTGCTTCCCTTCCAGAGGTTTGTGACAAGAGGTATAGATCTGGCATGTTGACCATTGTTGACCATGTAGTGAGATTGTAAAAATCACTGATTTGGGCTTCATTGAACTTGGCAAATCAAAACAAGAATAGAGACGAAGAGTCGAGAGGTACAATGTAGGTGGGACAATAGTTTTCTCGCATATTGCAAGATTTTTTCTTTCTTGTTTCAACAAAATATTTTAAATAAAAATATTTTCGATGAAAGTTGAAAAATGAAAAAGGAAACGTTCAGATTGATGACCCATTCAATCATCCTTAAAAAAAACCAAAATCATAACCACTCATGAATACCAAACCTTTAAATACTCAACAAAATTGAAAACAAAATGTGAAAACTTGCCTGTGGTGTACACGCTGAATGCAATGTTAATCAAAACAAGATTGCAGAATGACATCCAATAAATATCCCTCATTTGATTTTAAAAATTAACTTGAGGTGAATACAATTATATGGAAGAATAAGTGCATAACAAAGGCATATATGAAGTCTCAATTGAAGAAATTGGCGAAATTTGATAAATGCATTGATAAACTACAAAAGTGCAGTACAAGAATATGATTAAACAGGGGTTAAATTCATCGTCCATTTATTACTTCAATGGAAGCAAAGCTTGTGATGAGGAGTTTTTTTTTTTTTTTTCACTCAAAGCCTAGGACTTTTTCATTACGGCAAGCAGCGAGTAGAAAAAATAAAATAAGGAAAAGACAAACTGAGGAGTAGAATTGTTTTGAATGGAGAGAATTTAGGCCATAATGAAATGGATTTGATTCATTTGTGTTGTTTGAAACAGGAGATCTTGACTTCCGAGAAAACAATTTTGACAATAAAACAAGGAGAAGCTTTCATACTGAGGTGTAATAATTCCAACCTTGGTGTTAAAGTACAGGATTTTAAATTATTGTCACAAAAATTGACAAGTTTCCATCTGAAGGCACACTGATTAAAAACATAGCCATTACTTTTATAATAATTACCATTATTTTGAATTAATTTGGGGTTGACAAAAAAATTAAATTAATAAAATAAGCCTGACATAAACAGCCACAACATCTTAGGATTTTTGTAAAAATATTTTGTTTTGAATGAAATATTGACCACTTAAAATTTCACAGAATTTTGACAAGTTTTTCGTTGGGTGTGAATCTAGCTTTTCAAAAAAAATATACTCAACATTTGCTTTCCTCTGAATAAATTTTGACAGATGATGGTGTCTCAAAATGAGAAAAAAATTCACACAATTGTATTTTTAATCATGCCACGGACAATAACAAAATTAAAATTAGAACATTTTTTATAAGTACATGGCTGATGGACACAAGATATAATTAATTTTTTTAATTAACCACCACTTATAAGCGACAGATCGTTTCACATTTATAAATAATTTGTTGAGTCAAATCGGCAGAAGAAACATGGACCTTTAACAGATGCTTTGACATTTGAAGCTATTTGCCTGTGTGTCCATGCAAGGCAGTGTCCGAACTTATATAAATATTGTCTTTAAAAAATCCTTCACCTTGAGCGATGAAGACTTGGATTTATTAATAATGCTTTTTCTTGTCAGCCCATAACAAATTTTTCTCCAGGGTCACATTGTCCTTATAACGTGTAATGTTTATGAAGGCCTGACACGTCAAAAAAAAGCAATTTCTGTAAATGAATTCCCACTCCCCTTTTGAGTACCACGCACAAATAATATGTCAATCACTGATGTTAAAGAAAGGATTGGCGATTATTACGAGAACTCTTATCGGTTTCGATCTGAAAGCTCACTGATTAAATTTTCATACTGTAGCAATCCTAGAGCTGTAGTAAGGAAATATCATTTGATCATCCCCAAATCACAAATTTCTTGTTATGATTGCAGCAATAGAAAAAAAAATCCAATACACAAAACCCCTGACAATCGAAACACTGAAGTGGCAACTGATTTGATATTTTTGTTTGGATGGTGTCTTTATTGAAAAGTAAAGGACAGAATTAAATTTATCTTAAAAAAAAAAACACTAATTGATGGCAATAACAACTTTTGGTTAGACGCCTACAGTAGCTTTTGACAGTATATAAAGCACTTTGAGAAACATTTCACTTCTAAGCAATGTGGTTATGTAGTTCTAAGATTTCAGTTTTTATCCCCAAAATTTGGAATCTTGGAAGCGTTCTGCAGTAACGTTTTTTTAGATTGTGTGTTCCTTATAGGGATTATTCTTTATGCGTGGACATTGCTCCGAGAATTTTTCGACGTTGTCTAAAAATTTCAACCAGTTTTACTGAATACATCTACATTTATATAGGATTAAAACAAACAAACAGTCAAAAAACTATTTAGGTTGACTTTGCCTTTAAGGATTTCTTTCTTTCTATGTCCAGACTAAGTGAAGATCAAGGGTGAGAAAAATATGGGTCAACCATGAAATCGTGAGGATGAAGTGATGCTAAAAACTTAAGACGCACAGCAGAAAAGCGGCTACCCTTTATGCCCTTAGGGGTGAATGTACTAGTACTAAGAGTGTATACAGCCCTATAAGGAGTACACCGCAAGCGTGCCTTTAATATATACTAGCGGGATGCCGCGCTTCGCGCGGCACCCCGCTAGGATATAAAAATCCTTTACACAAATATTTCGAAATGTGGGTGAGGGTGTTATACGCCTCTCTCAATATTTATGCATGGCGTCATAATTCTAACCCAAAATGAAGCTATTTCGCACGTCCACCACTACTTGCAGTGGCTGTACCCACCTCGTGTTGGGTTAGACGACGTACCTTATGCATCTAGAAACTATAAGGCTCCCCCGTGAGCCTTATAGGGGTCTAATAAGTTGGGCCTCCCTAACGTTACACGTTTTTCAAATCAGCGTTGATAGGTGAAACTGACCGTTAGCCAGCAATAACTAAAGTTTCTTTTGTACTACACCACCAAAACTGTCTCCACACACTCAATATACATTCATAATGCTTGATTTCCTTTTTAAATATTTCGTCAAAAATGACATTTTTACGTCCCACGATACATAGCGTTGCTACAGCACTATAAGTAAAGCGAGTTTTTGGAACATGCTGTGTGCCACAAATCTAATTTATCTACTGTTTTTTTTCTTTTTTTTCGGGGGGGGGGGGCGGGGGCGGTAAGAGCGTAGGCCTCTTTTTAGTTTATTCTCATCTGAATTGGTCTTGTAAACTTTCTGGTCAATAGGCTGCATGTATAACGGGAGCACTTAACGTGAACGTCAAAAAAGTGTTTTGCAGGCAGAGATGCCAAGTCCAGAGGCCAGCTATGTGTGAGATTTTTCAAAGCTCAACCCCCATCCCCCCGGAAAAAAAAATTGCCAGTTTAAGAAGGCCTTTTTAAATCGCCGCCCAACTTTTTTTTTTTATCAATAAATAAAACAATGTGAATGTGGACAAAAGGTGTTTCAAAATGCATCAAAAACCTCCTCAGAATAATTAAAACTCACTTGAGGTACACAGGAGATGTTGATGGTTAATGTGGAGGTTCGATTGTGTCAGATTATATCCTTCCAAACTTGAAAAAAATAGACTAAAAATGATGTCCAAAATCAATCGCTCACTTCTTCTGCCTGTTGTGTCTTCGCTAGTGGAGCGCATTTCAACGAATTTGCTAAAAGAATCGGAACAAACTTGTGCGCAATAAGCGTTTTGCGCTCTGCCGAATTTGAGCTGAACCTACTGGATGAGCAAAAGCGTGCGCAATCTGCATATTTGCGCTCTGTTTGTACAAATTTTGTACAAAAAATGTCGTTAATTTTTTTTCCCCGATCTCGCCCCAATAATGGTTGATGTGCGTGTGAGCGTGAGACAGAGCCCAAATGCGTGAGTCTCACTCCTAATGCGTGAGACTTGGGAGGTCTGGTTTTTTTCTATTTTTTTATTGTCACTTTGGGCTTATTGCATCTCGCGAAATTTGAACGACAAACGACACAATTTCTGACCGCGTTCATGTTCACGCTGCTCTAGGAACAAACCTCCATACATCCCATATCTCTGGAACCCTATATCGTACAAACTAAATAAAAACGATAAACTCGTCCCCACTCCATTTTCTCTAACTTATTTCACTTTCAGAAAGCATGTCAAGTCATGTTTAAGGTTTGTTGCGTCCAGTTTGGGTCAATAGACAAACTCCTAAAAATGTACCCCATTCAGCCGCACAAGGTCTCTTTTGTTAATATTATCTCCATGAGTAACCAACCCGACGGGCCGATGGCTAAATTAGGCTTCAAAATGGATTTGGCAAAATGTACATTCTGAGACCTGACCGACACACTGCTCTAACCAATTTTGTGAATGGACTTATTCAAAAGGAAACTTAATGTCGTTTTGCTTAACAACTTTGACCAAATGCAAAGCAAAGTTCTTTTTTTACAGCTTCAAAACATGCCTTTGACGTACGTGTATAAGTTTCACCATAGAGTAAGGAATGGTTTCACAATTCTACCTCCATGGTTAAACTCTGAAACTGCAACATTATACCTCCATGAACAGACCGTATTCTAAAACGTAATTCATGTACACATTTGAGTTTACTGGCAAAAGGTCCAAGGTCGCCACCCACTGTCAACCTAAAGTGGTCCCACGGCGACCTTCTTCACCAAGCAACAGGTGGCCTGTCTCAAACCAGACAACACACCACTCACAATACACTGACCAGAATGGCTCTTTGTGTAAGGCCCCCCCCCCTCCAACCCCAAAATGTTATTAATTGTAAAGTTCCCTTAGACACCTTCCAACCTATAGCCGGCCCTACCCAATGTTTCCAAATTATTAAGCTTCCGTTTGATCCCAACCTTGTTTATCATGATAATTCTCACGCCGTTTGGAAGTGAATGCTTTTTTATAAATATTATCCATTTAATCTTTTCAACAAATGAGTCACCCGCAGAAGGATTTCTAGGAAGTCTGATAACAACGTCGACCAGTGGTTGACACATGGTCGCCTGCGAAACATCAATCTACGGTACTTCATCCATTCAATGCAAATTCGGTCAAATTCGTGAGATTGTTTCGGGTTTGTCCTGGCACCCAGCCTCTTCGACCCTTTCGACCCTGCGCGACAATGAATGAACCAATCCGGAGAACCATGCTTAGTACAACACGAAAGTAACCTGACCAAAAAGGGCGGATCGAATGGCGGGTGGGCGGTCAAGGGGCAATGAATGAACCAATCCGGAGCACCATCTGCGAAACACTGTCCAATGAGTCACCTGTCAGAAAGATTTCTAGGAAGTCTGGTAACAACATCGACCAGTGGTTGACGCACGGTCGCCGCCCAAACTTCCTCCAATCACATGACTTGTAAGTGCGAGTTTGGATCCGGGTTTTGCAGACTTGCAACCCGACGTCTGAAACCACACAAACGTATTGAATTCCACACAAACAACCGTGTTGGATTCCACAAGGATGCCATACCACTGGACCTTCTAATTTTCAATCCAAGATGGCGCAGGTTACGCTTTTAATAGTATAGATAGACACAGCAGATGCAGAAAGGCCTGAAAATTATTTATTGGACCAAGAATTCGATTATGGGCACGTAAAAGCTGTGAAGGGACATTAAGATGTCCGTGGTTAGGTTGCGAATGTTACATAGGCTTCAGAGATATAGGGCGCATGGTATATCAGGTGATTAAACTTGAATATCATCTGAACATCTTAGAGTTACATACACAGTAAAATATCATCATATGAGAGAATGCTTTAAATTTGCATTCTTGAGAAAATAACTAGAAAATTATGTAGCAAGCATAAAAGTGGAAGTGGGAAGGGAAATATGGTTAATGCTGCTGTTTTTATAGGGTGTATAACATTTGTCGGAGGAGAAACATGGAAAACGCTTTTGTTTTTTTAATTTGTATATTGGGTCACGATTGTCCCAATTTCATACTGAACTAATAAATAAGGGTTTATATTTTTAAAGAAATACCTATTTTCTAGGTTCATTTCTCACAATCTCTCAAAGATGAAAAATATCTAACAGACATTTTTAAGAAGACATCCAAAACAAATTACTAAAAAATAGCACTTTGGTGTTGATTACTTTTCAAATCAAAGGTTGTGTTTCAACCAAACCTACATCCCAATCCTGAAAAAACAAAACTTGGTCAAGGACGACAAGCAATCAATAATTTCTCAAAAAGATACGATGTTCAAGATCATCTTGTAAATGCTGCGTCTAACACACACCAAGGACTTAGGGTGCTGGTGTGCTTACAGTAATGCATTTCAAACCACTTTGAAGCGCCAGTATCGACCCAGCTCACAGTGATTTTTACCCTTGTACCTCAGACTCATTGACCCGAATGACACTCTCTTATTGGGAAACCTTTAAAGCCAACTCCCAAGTCCCACAGCAATTTGCCAAATGAACAATTATCTATTTATGGGGAAATGTGCGTGATTTATATCAGCCACAGAATAACATAAAATTGTGTACAAATACATGTACAGCATGTGCTTCTCAGTAAAAAAAACTTTATATGAACGTTTACTTAGAAAATAATTCTTTTTTTCTTCTTCTTTTTATGCAAGGTGCCTGACACACAAGGCCTGAAGGCCACTTCAAGGTGTGGGCAACAACAACAAATTTCCAGAGGCCGTTGCCACCTACTCCTAGGGCTAAAACAGGGTTACCCCTTTCACAGTCCATACGAATGTAAGCTTGGGTATCTTCAATTCGAAGCCTAGCCGGTAGAGCAGAAAATAAATTGATTTTATAACGATTGTCATGCAATAACTCTAAACAGGAACAACAAAATAACCTCATGGGAAACAGTGAGGATTCAGTTACTGTCAGCACAGAACCAAGAGTAAAAAACACAAACAAATTCCCGAAATTGTTTTCCCGTCCATTCTTTCAAAATGTAATATTTTTCCTACACATTACATTGACCTAAATTTTTATAAAGTGGGTCATTGTTCAGAGCATTAACCAAAACCAAATCCACGGCTGATTTAGAATTCCGCCTCGACAATGTATGTACACATAAAATTAAGATCAAAAGCGAGTCGCACCCTTGGGTTACAATCAACGGGGCCAGCGTACGACGTCCGCCCAACGTCCCAGTATTTTGAGTAATAATATCTAGCGTGAACCCTCTCACTATACACTGGCTATGTCAGTATGAGGCAGGAAAACACTACTTGTGTTCAACGGCCCTAAGACACAAATTTGGCGATGCAGGCATGTGCACACTTGAGATGGGTGCGCATCGCATCACCTTGAGTCATTCTGTGAAACTCTCCGAGATCAAGTTGGACATCATCTACCCATGATGACCTCGGGTGTCCCATGAGCAATGGAATGTCCAAGAAGATGAGATCACAGCACCCCCCCCCCCTACATTTTGTTCTCATGCTAAACTATGGTAAGTAAAGGATGCAAGAGAAGGAATGCATGGTTAATGCAGGCCTGGTCAATGGCCATTCAAGACTAGAAGTCATGCTGCAAGCTCACTGACGCTGGTATTTTACAACTGCTCAGTAAATGTTAATTACTATTACCATATGAATGACTAGTCATCTAGATATGAAAATGTATCCATTGAAATACTGCGTTTACCATGCTCCCATGAGTGTACATTCAAGTGTGATTGACCCAATCAATGGTTTGAAAGGACAACGCTCTTTTTCTGTGTAACAATGACCAACTGACAAAACAAAAGAATGGCGACTGGGGTCGATTTTGTTGTCATTATAAAAAATTCATTTAGTACAGCCATGTGCATACTTCCTGTGAATGCGAATACGAAGTAAATTTTGTAGTCACAAGGCTGTTTTACAACAAATGTTTTGCAAGGAGTTGAACAATCCCCCATGCGAATTATTTGTTGCAAATTTGGGATGTCAAATTTGCTCCACATTTGTACTTGCAAGAAGAATGAACCGGGCTTAAACCTGAGAAAAGATATTCACAAAAGTGCAAATTCATAAGGAAAAACTTTTGGCTTCTAATGTCTGGCTACCACTTCTTAATCATTTCTTTGCAAAACAGTCTTCCCCTGTTTTGTATTTCTCACTTACAGTAAATCAAACCCTGTAAAATGAATCTATGTATGGTCAAAATTTCTGAAAGTGAATTTCCCAAATATCATAGATATTCATGTGCTGGACAAAATCAACAGACAGTACGATGTCTTTATTGACATTAGCACACACAAAAATATTTGAAAAGATCTTACAAGTAAACGTATTAACCCTTCCCATGGCACCGTTTCATAATTTCCAGACGCGTGTGTCAACAGACTAGGGAAGTGTGGGACCTCCTGGAAGGCAGTTCAGTAGACCCAATAAAAAGGTAATTATCCCTCATGGGCAAGAGGTCAGGAAGGGGGACTTGAGAAGACTGTGGGTTTTTTTCTTCACTCAGAGAACTGAGCGCCAGTTTACTGAAGAGTTACGACAAAGTAGATTTTCACAACAGTACAGTATGATCTTCAGATATTTTGATCAAGCTGGATTTTCATGCCAGAATGGATTTTGTTCGTTTACTTTGTCAATATTGGGGTGATTGGTGTGCCGATTCAAAAATGTTGAGTACTATTCTTTGCATCCGCATCTTCAGTTGCCAATTTCACCATTTTTCATTTTGTCCTACATCTTGAACTTTTAGCAACTTATTTAGAAGAGTTAAAGGGAAGGTGCACATTTGGTAGTTACTCAAAACAAATATTAACTTCAAAACTGACTTGGTAACGAGCATTGGAGAGATGTTGATAGTATAAAACATTGTGGGAAATGACTCCCTCTGAAGTAACATAGTTTTTGAGAAATAGGTAATTTCTCACTAAAATAATAAAAGACTTCTAGCTAGAAGTCTTTTATTCTTATCTAAAAGCACACAAATTCGTCCAACAAGGGTGTTTTTTCTTTCATCATTTCCTCGCAACTTTGATGACCAATTGAGCCCAAATTTTCATAGGCTTGTTATTTTATGGTTATAATGGGATACACTTAGTGAGAAGACTGGTCTTTGACAATTACCAAACGGATACCTTCCCTTTAAACGGTGCGAATGCCCATGTTGTGATACTAGTGATTCCATTAAAACGCATTCCATTGTCTAACTTGTTCAAATTTCATATGCGCTGCAAAAGCAGAAAATGTTGCTTAAGTTTCTGCTCGGCAAATATTAGCAGGATGTCAGTCACACAGATTGTAAATTAGAAATGGCAATTGGCTAGTAACCACATTTTTGTAATGATAATTTTGCTCTGCTTAGCGATAAAATTGGGCCCTGATCTCATGTTTACCGAGTAGAACTTGGCTGAAAAAAAAAACAACAGTTGAAGGGGCAAGGCTGAATTTAGATTCTCCCATGCAAGAATTAAATCATAATGCAAACAAAAATTTTTAATTAATATTCAGGAATCAACTCCGATGACCGATTGAGCCTAAATTTTCACAGGTTTCTTGTTTTATATATAAGTTGTGATACACGAAGTGTGGGACTTGGACAATACTGTTTACCGAAAGTGTATAATGGCTTTAATCATGACACTCATACAACGAAATTAACCTTTCAAAATTACATTTCAAAAGGTGGTAGCGCTCTCGAGATATCGCGAATATCTGGAGTGTTTATGTCCACGCATGAAGAATTTTAATCTGTTATTGGATTACACAATCCTGAGAAACGTTTCATGCAAACAATTTCTCAGATTTAATTGGTTTTGATCCCTCTCTGTAAAACTACATTTATTTGAGGGGAATTGTTTCTCAGAATGTCAAACATTATCAACAGCTGCAGTGTAAGTTGTTTATGGTCATCAATGTTTGGAGTATACGACCAAAGGTATACTCTTCCCTTTAAGCGCAAACCTTTTTTAATATAAACAATAAATAGTCAACATTTATTAAGCACTTCATAAGCAGTGTTATGACGCACTTATATACAAATCAAGCACTTGTGATGTCAGACAACAAAATAAAAAAGTTGTCAGTTGCCAATGATTTATATCAAGCAAAACTTACGGAAGAGTCCTTCATTTTTATTTTACCAAGTCAAAATTCAAGCACGATGAAAAATTCACATGATGATTATGATGATGTTGAATCACAGCATTTGTATGGCGGCATACATGTATCTATTTCAAACACATATGTATACATGGTACATGTACATTTATGGTATCTTACAAGTTACAACTCAAAAGTTAAGACTAAACTTGTGTATGGGTTTCTTCAAGTAGTGCTGTACTTTCCCTTTAAGTCAACGTAACTACCACGGCGATATAATTTCACTATCTCACTACACCTAGAGTAACAAGATGCACCCCTTTTTTTCACACTTGCCCATTGCGTTTAATGGGAGCGGGGCTCAAACTACGTCATGGAACGCAAACAGGTTAGCGTTTCAAATAACAACGAGGGGCAAGCGTATGTTAATGCGGAGTAATGAGAGAGCTACCCAGTCCCCATTACACATATTCTCTAATCCTGACAATCAATTTGAAATTGGGTTAGCTACATCATGTCTAGCCAGCATCATGTACATGTAGCCCCCGAGGTTACAACGTCTGTGCATAAAACTGGATGCACACTCAATGGGAAGACTGCACTTTAAGATGCCGCACACTAAATAAATACACATTTTTTCAAGAGACAAAAGGAAATCTATTCCGAACTACCCAGTCTTGGAATTTCATCTTAGAAAGGGCGAGGCCGTTTTCGTTTTGAAAAAGGGCCCTTCCTTTGGAAAATCTTTAAGTCAATGGGAAACTTTGAAGGGGCACCAAGGCCAAGACCAGGGGCAATAGGGGGCATGTCCTCTCTGGCCTGCATGTAATTCCAGGCCTGACTACGGCAAACTTCAGAGCTTCATGACTAGTAAATCCTTCAACAAATCCTTTGGACAGAAAACTAAACATTTTCACAAAAGCGCATTTGCAAACAAAGCGTAACTACAGTGTCTTTGAACATAAAAGGTTTGGTCAATTACATTCAGATGTAGTGTGACAAGCATGGAATAGATGTTCATTATTGCCGCAAGTCCACAAGAAGAGGCTTTACAGAGTAGTAAGAGATGTACTGCGGAATGTAATCTTCATTTGTTACGCTACACCCATTTCTGTCAGATCGTCTAGTAACGTAACCATTCCACAGTAATCCATCAAAGAAAGCGTAGTATCCAGAACTCTTCTACAATGGGAAGAATCGGAATCAATATTCTTATAAATCTCTGGCATTTAAGTCAAAATTATTCAAAATCCAGCATTGAAGGGACACTTTTTCATCAGGTAAAGGGCATTTCTTTGAGAAAAAAAAAAGGAAATTGCTTCTTACACTGTACAAGGGCAGTGCGACAAAAGCAAAGGGGCACCCACAGCAATTTGCCGGAGGTAAATTTGAAGATTGCAACAGAGACATGGTAGGGATTGTCAAGTAGGTGTGGATTTCGTGCACTGAGTGTCATTTGCGTAAAGGCAAGGAGAGGGGAATGACTGGCACTTCCACATGTTGAACATTTATGAGGAACTCAAGAACTGAACACATAATGGGGTTAAATAAAGCCATTGGACATTTTCGGTACAGACCAAAAAAAAAGGTTCATAGATTTACAAATAACTTACAGGGTTTACAGAAGGTAATGGTGAAAGACTTCTCTTGAAATATTACTCCATGAAATGCTTTACTTTTTGAAAAAACATTAAAACAATATCAATCTCGGTATCGAGAATTACGGATTTATTTTAAACACATATCATGACATGGTGAAACGTGCAGAAACAAGGGTGGTTTATTTTCTCCCGACTCCGATGACCGATTGAGTCTAAATTTTCACAGGTTTATTATTTTATATAGAAGTTGTGATACACGAAGGGTGGGCCTTGGACACTTCTGTTTACCGAAACTGTCCAATGGCTTTTACTGTCCTTACTCTATGCTTAGACACAAGCACAGACAGCAGGCCTGATACTTGACAGAGGCATCAAATGCAATTGCCTCCATGCCCCTGGGTCTTTGCCGCGGTGCCCTTGAAATGTTCTCCAGTATAGATTTACAATTTCCTCATAAGGTGCCCTTTACTACGGAGAAAATGTCATGCTTGGTGCCGCATGCCCTTGCCCTTTCAAAAACAAACAGGCCTGCAGACAATTCCCAGAATAGTGGCCACAACTTGGAACAAAAAATCTCCCACCCGCTGGCAACTTGCATAAAAAAAACTCACAACTACGACTTTAATCAAAATCTTTGAATATCATTTACTGTGCTCCAAGCCATCAATTTAGTTAAGACATTAGTTATAAGAAACGTATCATACTTCATGAACAAGTCTGTTTTTTTTATCGAGCCAAAGATAGATCGTTTACACAGAATCCTATGTAAAACTAACCCTTCCTTGTGTATAAACAACATCGATGATCAGGTGTCATACGGAATTAAATATCAAACCCTTCAACACTTGCAACTTGAGTCCCCCTGGGCGGTATGGATACAGTACATTTCTATTGATTTATTATTTCCTATTTGGATAATCTTCAGTATCTTTGAGGCTGATAAGGTAACATGCACCCAGGCACTGTCCCTATTATACAGTGCTGTAACATTTTCCACATAGGTCATCTACTGTAAATGAAAAGATGCCTTCAAAATGAGTTTCCTTCCAACCCCACAGAGTTTTAGATCCACAGGGGTTGATAAACTACATCACCTCGGACCAATCATAACACAGATATGGGAAGCTATACGTCACTATAATAATAATAATATCAAAGTCTTATATAGCGCACGTATCTACCAAACAAGGTACTCAAGGCGCTGTGTATATACAAACTTTCAGAAAGATAGGTTATTGCAGTGATGAATGTTTATCCAATGAAATCATATGACCTGTTCTTATCCTAGCGAATATCGAGAGGGGACCAGTCTAATCTGTTTGCTGAGCATTGGAAATATTGCTTACCCGAGACTGGTTACCAGCCAAAGTATATAATAAAAGTTTGATAACTTTGTTGAGCAGCACCTTATAAGCAATGATTTTGTATTGCAATATTACCCCTATCCACCTACACTTAAATTCATAACTGATTTTTATGCACACCCAAACTAACCATGCTCTGCCCCAAGGCCAAGCAAATCAACCTTAATAGTGTCTCCTATCAATTTTAATTTTCTGTATAATTTAGATTTGTGAATTTGAATGTGTAAAGAATTTGAATTCCAAGAAGGTATCTGAGATGTATCAGAGAAATGTGCCTTTAGTGTGTGCTACATCTGTATCGTTCATCTAATGAAATGGATTGATTTAACACTGTATACCGGGGATGCAAGACTGTATACATTTTGCCTCTGGCTCCCTTTAAGTATTCCGATGCCCTAAGTTCAAAATAATCAACATTTACATCTAAAGCTAAGCCAGACTACCTCATACAATGAGAAATTTAATTTGGGGAATTGAGACAAACTTAAAATTGTGTTTATAACCTAAACAGTTCTGTTCAATGTCTCCAAGTTAAAGAAACAAACTTCCAAAAAATGTTTTGAGGAAAGGGGGCGTAATCATTCTTGTGGTATTTTTTTTAATGCACAACTATTTTTAAATCTTCCTTATTGAGGAATATGTAATCTTATGAAAACAAGTCGAGAAAACAAGATGAGGAAATAAGACAAGACAATCTTTCTGGAGAAGATGAAGAGAAGACGATTAAAATCTTCACATCAGGAACCTTCCTCGATACAAGAGCCCCTCTGGAGGCGCCAGCTTACAAAGCAATTTTCATTACACGCATTACAAGGAATGTATTAAGGAAATCCCTTCTGAAAACAATAAATGCTGGCACAATCTAGACTTCATCTGCAGAGAAAATAACGTCCAAGCCGCTCAGAACTAGAACTTGGGGCCATCAACACACTTTACCCTGATTGATATAGCCCATCTACTCCAACCCACATGACCTCGTGACGGCCAGCTTTAAAACCATGGCTCCCACCATCTTTAAGGATTACCCGGTGCTCCGGGAAATATTCTCAGCATTTTTCAGATAACCTACAACCAATTTTTTGTTTGTTTTCCATTCATTCCATTCAAGACGGTGGTGAGAAAACGTAATCTGCTTTGAACTCTTTACCCACTATAAAAAGCCTCCCGCATCATACAGCCACAGCCCTATTTAATGAACAGGGATTCTCTACGAGATTAAAAAAATGCTTGGAAGGATTAAGCGCAAGTTTTCACCTTTCGAGGAAGCCATGATATCACAATTGTACACTGCTATTTGTACAGGCCTCGTCAAGTCTACCTTGCAAAGATGCATAACATGTAGTTCGTGCATGTTTTCACAATACTTGACCCGCTTATGACAACAGATATATATGGATGAGAAATCCGTTTTACCGGGGCCTGCTTGGAACAGTATGTGGAGCATCAACGTCAAACGGCAAATAATCAATTGACTACTTTAAGACTCACATGGGCAAGGCAAAATCGATGCCTCTTGGGTTTGTTTAAGCCTTCCCCCTCTCATCAGGGTCTCCATGTCCAAGTCTCTAATCAAGTTGAAATGGATTCTCAAAAACTGAGATTATATGTATATACTTTTGAATAGAACATGTAATACTGTCTACGAGACTTTGCAGCGTTTAAGAAGCATGACAGCTTGGCACGCTTGGGCTCATGAAATTTGAAGCTTAGCGAGGCGTAAGATTCAATCTTTAAAGATGAATTGTATCCTAACACATTATTGATATATAATTTGCAGCATTTTCGCCCTATATAATGCCGATCTAAGTGATATTGCAGGGTATAAGATGCATTACAGTTTGGCACGCTTTGGCTCATGAAATCTGAAGCTTAGAATAGCATGGTGTAAGATTCAATCTGAAGATGAACTGTATCCTGAACTACCTTCACGGGTAAATACTGGCAGAGACTCTGTTCTCTATTTAAAATTGTACATCCAATCTTATTGAGCTGGAGTGCAGTCATACATAACAGGATTCAAATTGTGATGTTTTTTTAAGCAGAGCTAAATTCACAAGTAAATTTAACAGAAGTGTAAACATTCTAACTAGGAACCCCGAACAAAGATATTAGGGCTATAGCTCAGTTGGTAGAGCACCAACACATTAATCTGGAGGTCGATGGTTTGAATACCACTCTAGTCAATGTTGTTTTGTTCAATCCAAAATCATTTACAACTTATACAGTCAGTTTCCCGCGTGGTTTATTACTTGATAACATTAGTTTCACACACATTTAATGAAACCACAGATTTGTCTCAAAAATATTTTACCATATACAACCACTAAATGAATCACACTAGTAGTAACTGCATAAAACGCATGCCAACTGTTTGCTGACTCAGACTATGAATGTCCAAATTTCCAAATTGAATTATCATTATGTTGTTGCAACAGAAAGTCATTCTTCACATGAGTGCAAATGTCTGCAATGAACTCCTACACACGACATGTTCGACTTTTCGCACAGCGTTGGTCCGCGGCGCGCTTCATGCATTTAATACACACCATATTGAATACATCATGGGAAGAATGACCTTTATCCAAGACGCCAACCCACTCATTGAAATACACAAAAGAGTTTCCCTTTTCTAAAAGATATCAGACAGAAGTGTATCACCTGTCTTTTTCAATTTATCTCTTGGATGATTCCCAATGAAGCAGCCATATACACACAGCCTCGTTTTGTATTACTGTACAGAGCGCGCATTGAGGAGAACACCAGCACACTGCCTCTTTATAGAGCTAGCCGTAGCTTCTTTCAGCAGAAAGCCCCATTGACCACTTGTTCATCTGGAGGCTGATGGATGCAATTGCTGCAATTGTGACAAATTGGTTTAGTTTTGACAAATTGCTTCATTTCCTTGTTGCGGCATGCCTCGCAAAATGGAATTCTCAACAGACTGCAGGTATTCCAGGCTGCTTAAAGGAACACGTTGCCTTGGATCGGTCGAGTTGGTCTTCGAAAAGCACTTGTAACCGTTTGTCACAAAATGCATATGGTTAGAAAGATGTTTTAAAAGTAGAATACAATGATCCACACACATTTGCCTCGAAATTGCATGGTTTTCCTTTTACTTTGCGAACTAACACGGTCGGCCATTTATGGGAGTCAAAAATCTGACTCCCGTAAATGGCCGACCGTGTTTGTCGACAAGGTAAAATGAAAACCACGCAATTTCGAGTGATGCTTGTGTGGATCATTATATTCTACTTTTAAAATATCTTTCTAATCATATGCATTTTATAACAAATAAATACAAACACTTTTCAAAGACCAACTCGACCGATCCAAGGCAACATGTTCCTTTAATATATTATCTGGGGCAGGGGACACATTCAAACTTATGTGACAGTGAGAGTAGATATATGTGTTATTTGTAGCTTATGTTTCTATAATGACAAGTACATTAAAACATGTACAATAAAACAATTCGATGTAGTCTAATACAATTGGATTTTCTTTTCAATGTCCAAATATCAAACGTCCTTATTCGTGTAGGACTGCAGTATTTTTAAGGGTTACATTTAAAAGAGTACAGCTAGTCGAGAAATAACATGTCACTACTCGTAGCAACACATGAATTGTGTTTTTCTTCTACTCATTTATATTATTTTGTCAAGAATTCTGGTATAAAGTCTTGAAATACATTTTGAGCAGACATTAATCTTTATTATATGACTAATCTTATCAGCATAAACAGGATGCATTAATGAAAGTTGAAATTGTAGACAGGTTTTATCACCTCATCCGCACTAACATTCAAAGTGATTATACAGTACATGGCATACCCTATATGTCATCAAAATTCTGCACCAAAGTTCTTAAACGTGTTCATGTACAATATGGGTCAAAGTCGAATGCAACAATGAACAAATAATTATGTTTTAATGAAGGTTTCAAAGTCCTGTTGCATGTTTGTTATCAATCAAGTTGATCGGTTTTGGTGATGTCTCCAATGCATTAAACTATAAGAGGTCAAATCTAATACGCGTGTATATTAAAACCTGATGGTGTAAACCACTCATTTGTAATCTGTGTACAGGGATCACAAAAATAGAATTGACTTCATTGTTTAGGCTGAAATATTCAAGCCAAAGTCTGGTTTGGAACAAAATTTAGAAAGCTTGTGTACAAAACAAATTTGAATTAAAAAAAAGTAGGAGTGCCAACATTGTTAACTTATAATAGAATTCTGTATATAATGTGATAGATACAGCAAATCCAAGTGTCCAACCATAAAGACAATGCTCAGCTCAGCTAGTGTATATGGCTAGAGACATGGCACTTAGAGGTGCAGTGCACCCAAGGGGAAGAATCAGAAAAAGGGGCGGTAACATTTTTACCAAAAGGAACACTTGGGGCACTGAAAGGGCTGGGTCTGGGGGTGGGGGGGGGGGGCGATTTACATACCCTGGCAATAATATAGTCTGTTTTAGTTTTTCGTTTGCATTTTACATGAAGAGGCCTTTAACCACTGAAATCAAATTACCAGCTCTACCCGATAACCTGTTGAAGATTTTATTTCCAAGCCCCCCTCCAAATACATTTTGATGACTGCATGCACCATACCAATGGTGCCTTAATCCTGGTGTATAAAACAATACTAGTCTCAATGGCAAAACAAAATGGGCAATGTCATTCTTCCTACATTGAAAAGTGCATCCCTTCACAAGAGTTTGAAGCAGATCTGCACACAAAAATAGTTAAGCCACTCACACACAGCCAATGCCATAATTGCAGTATAATTTGTCCCAGTATAATTGCTGTAGTTGCAATGACTGAAAAGGCTTGTTCTGATGCATTGGTGAGTGAGGGCCTACATCAAAGATTTACAGGTGACCTACACCATGCACAAAATGCAGGGGACAGAACATGGACCTTTCACGAGTTTAAAGAAAGCATCTGACAGTTGATACCAACATGACTGACCGTCCTGATACTGATAAATCGGCCCTAGTATAACCAGATACCAATTTCTGCTGCAGCTTTAAGATTTATGGAGCAAGTTCAAAATATATAAATTGTACCAAACTTTTTTCCCAAGAAAACTGCATGAAAAGCTTACCTTGCTATCGCTCCAAATGAGTTTCAGCCGATATCCAGGTAAAATGTCCGACCTGTTGTTAACATCCGCCAATGCCATAAGGGCGGCGGGCAAGCCAGCCTCCCCACCGTCCCACGTGCCTCCGGTTATGGACATGGTACTCCCGATGTAGAGGTTGGTCAGGCCGTCTTTGTAGCCCGGGTCTTCGCTCTCAAACAGCTCTATACCTGTGCCGTTCATACTGGTGGTTTGCACCAGCAGCACACTCAGCACGAGGAGCACAAGAAGACGTCTAAATTCCCGCTGCATGACGTCTGCTTACACCGAATGAATGATGGAACTAACGGCCACCGAGACCTGGCAACAACACTCGCTTGCGTTGACACGGGCCGTTTTATTACCCAACACGGCGAGAGCCACCACAATAAATTCACACTCACGACAGTTGGCTGTGTTTTTAAACCAAAAACAGAGGACTGGCCGTCTTTCCGTCGTGGTAGACTGAAGCTATAGCTGTCGTTGTTGTTTTACTTCCAATGGTGTCACTGGCTGAAAAAAATACCGTACAGCATGACGACAAAGTTAGCAAGATGACATTCCCCACGACAGTGCACGCGGACTGTACGACATCACCGACTACCCTCGTGTACGTACTGCACTGTAATGCACTGCAAACTGCACTGCACTGTTGGTCGATGTAGCCTTGTTGGAATTTTTGTACTTTATCGTCTGCAAAAAAAAACATACCGCGCTTTTTTGCCTCGGACTTCACCACGAGGATATTTATCGAGCGCCATCTACGTCCAATTTTGTTACGCTAAATTATTTTCGTTCAGATGACGTCACTCATACGCTGTTCAACTTTGACCTATATACATGTCGTCTGCATGTGCAGTGTGTGTGCATTGCATTTAAATGCCACACTCGCACATGTAACACGATGGCCGACCACCACAGTACAACGTTAGATGACCGAATGAGGTAAATATTTCATCTGAATTCTACCTTTTCACTTCATTAATCGGCTCCAAATAAACAAGTTATACATTGATTTGTTAGTTCTGATTTCACACAAATCCTTCGATGGCAAAATTACGTTTAGTAAATGATGTAAAACTCGGAAATGATCAGTGAAACGTTGCCTGCAAATTGACTTAGTTCGGTTGGACAGACCCCAGACGTCGTGTTAGCAAAGTTAACTCTGTTGAGAGTAGGATAATTCACATCGATAGAGGGCACCATACTAGTTTAGCCAACATATTTTATTTGTAGCATGGAGGTTTCTTCCTCCATGTTTGTACAAACCGAGTATTGTGAATGTTAATTGTTATCCATTCTTTTAGGAATTGTGATTTAAATCGAAAAAGCAAGTACTCCAACAGTTATTAGGGGAACAACAGGGTAGCGACTAGTTCTTTTACGGCGGTTAAAAACAGCGCAGGGTCGAATTGCCGTGTGCGTAAAGGCCCGAGCCGAAGGTGTACAGAAAATGGGGAAACATATATAATGATCTGTTCTGTATGTCCTGAAATTCTGTACGTTTCTGTGTCCATTTTGATTAATTGGTATTCTTTGCAAAGAGTTATTCTTGCTTTTGCTTCAAAGTTATTCTGTGTGTGTGGCATCACATCCTGGTGCAAAGAACTGTGGCATGCAATTGCAAACGTGAAGGGCAAAACGTTTCTAAGAAACGAGTTTCTAATTATGCGTTGTGATAGCATTTTTTGTAGGCCTACATGTAAGAAAGATGATGAAATTGCTCAATAAAAATGGAGGGTACATTTGAAATGGCTATCAATAACATGTAAATTGATTTCAATGATTTTTTATTTTTTTTTAATTATTTTTTATAACAAATAACACACAAAATTTTGGTGCAGCCGCCAAAATCAAGGCGGGCAGGGAGGAGCAACATGTTATTCTTTTAATCTTTCTCAGCTCCTACGGGAGAATGCAACCTGGGCAACTGTACCGCTATAAAGGCTTTTTCAGACCTAATAGTATCTTGCTCAATGAAACAAGTGTCACAACCAGGACTCGAACCCACACATTGAGCTCGTTCAGACACAGTATTAAAGTTGGTTTTACTCATGGTTCAACCTGATCGAGTTCAACTCTTTGTGTCTGAACGGTACTAATGTTAGACTGAATCGAGTTCAACCCACAAAAGATAGATAGCTCACAACAGACGACCCATTGACCTCCGTAATCATTACGTAAACACACGGTGACCAATGAACAGGACAACAAACCGGATGCTTGAGTACTGGGGTCGCATTTGCTTTGACCTCTTAAAACCAAAGATAAACCGTATCGGGTTTAACTCAGTGCTGTCTGAACGCAAGGGGAACAACTTTTTACAACCACCTTGAAATTTAAACCGGTTCGCGTCTAAATAAGAACGCTGTCTGAACATACCCTCTGATGACTTAACCACCAGAACTTGAATTGGATGCTCTAAACCACTCAGCCATGAAACCCCGTAACAATAAGTTATTATCATTTTTATTTTTCAGGTGTGAAGTATGTGAGCAAATCAGTCCCAAATACAAGTGCCCGAGATGTGGTGTGAAAACTTGCAGGTATGTACGTTTTTTATTTACACAGTGTTAGCTGTGGCCAAGTGGTTAGACTGCAGGACTTGCAATCACAAGGTTGTGGGTTCGAATCCCCAGCTAACCACTGATTTCACAATGACTAGAAAAAATATTGTCGTCTAGTTACTGAATCACAATTTCTTGATTTGTGTAATTCATAATCATAGACGTTTAACCAATGTTTGTATGTGAGAGATTGGCTGTTGCCAGCTTGGCATTAATATCCCTTTGTGGGAGTTTGCCATGTTTCCTTGCTTGATATGAAGATCATTCAAACAAACAAACAAACAAGCATCTGCTGAGTGTATATTGCATATTTCTCCTGGCTCCCAGTTGAATGTAGTGATCGAAAGTTTGAAATGTGAATGCTCTGTACTAAAATAAGAGCGTATTGGTACTCGCAGAGAGTGTTTAAAGGAACATTACAGAATTAGTTTTGCCAACAAAACAGTTGCTGGCAGTGTAACACTTTATGCACTCCACCATATACATAAACTGACAAACCTGTAGAAGTTTGAGATCGATCGGCCTTCGTCTCGGTAAAATTATCAAGAACCGGGACTCGTTGGGTTTAAACCACTAGTTGAAAACCTCTTCACCACACATTGATTCCCTTATTTCTTTACTTTAATATTTTTATGGCAGTTATGTGATGCATGATTGATGTTTGAGATATGAAATTCTTTTGTTGCACCATGTTAGGACTTGAAGGGTTGTGCAGCGCAATCTTGGGCCAACCATACCAGAAGTCCCAAGGCAAACCACTTCTCTTCCAAAGTGTTAAACCCGGTTCATACTTCCTGCGAATGCGAATGCGAAGCGAATTTGACGTGAATTTGACGTCTTAACCCTCCTTTCGCACCAATATTCGCAAGTGAGTTGAACAGAGTTGAACTGCTGCGAATTATTCGTTGCGAATTTGTGACATCAACATTCGTTTCGCATTCGCATTCGCAGGAAGTATGAACCGGGCTTTACAGAACAGTCAGGACTTTTGGCTTTAATACCTCCAAAGAAGGAAGCAATAATTGCTCAGGTGTCTTGCTTTAGGGACACAAGTGCCATGACCGGGACACGAACCCAGACTCTTGACACTGAACACCAGAGTTGGAGTCCAATGCTCTCGATCAATCGACCACAACACTCATTGCCTTACAGTGTACATTAAAGTCACCTGGAAGTGGTATTTTGTCAAAATAAAGCTTTTCTCACTTAAAGATGCTATGTCAGATGTTTGGCCCCAAACATTAAAAAATACATCTTTTTTAGTGAATGGCATTTCAAAGAGTATCACACGCTCTAACGAAAAAAAGTTTAACTTTTACTTTTAATGGTCAGGAACCATGAAAAAAATTTAAAACGTTTCTTATAAAACACATAAGAGTTGAATAAGAAACTGACCCCATTTTCCATTTTTAGTTGTTTTGCTGCCTCCAGCAGCAATACACCAGCACCAATACACCAGCACCAATGGTCGACACTGCCGGAAAAAAGCAAGAAACAAACCTTTTTTTCGAAACGTACAAACTCATGACTAGGACTGGCATGTACTTGCACGTACGTGTGTTCGCTGTCAATCGAGGCAAAGTCTGCCTCGGTTGACGTCACAAAAGGGGTAGGCGGAGTCACCCCCATTCAACATTATTTATTTTTTTAACATATAAATCGACACAAACAATTACTCCAAAAATTATTTTATTGTTCATAAACATATACTCTGATGTTTGAAAAAAAAAAAATCTATTTCCAGGTGACTTTAAGCTTAGGATTACCGAACAAGATTTTAATAAAAGCCAGGATGTGGTAAACGGGTGTCCAGGTTGGTGGAAATTTAAAAAACTGGGTGTCCAAATTGTTCACTTACAATAATACTAAAAATGATCATCAGTCAAACAGAGACACGCAATCTTAGTCTCATGTAATCTTCCTGTATCTCTCTTTACACAGCCTCCATTGTGTGAAGAGGCACAAATCAACCCAAGACTGCAGTGGGGTTCGGGACAAAGCTGCCTTCGTGACCATCAAGAACTTCACCGATCGACATTTACTCAACGGTGAGTACCGTCTCAACCTCTTTGACTCCCTATGTCACTAAGTGGTCTTGGATTTCACCGAGGCTGAGGTAAAGCTGTGTTTATCTTTGGTATCTTACGAGACAATTGTAGCACACAAATTGTTTGCTGGATGCATTATGCATGGAGGGAACGCACACCACGTATTATGAGTGTGTTCAGCATACACTTACACCAACTTGCACACTGATGAGTGTGGTTTAGAATGCATTCTGTGTTTTTTAATAAAAACTTTAAAGAAGTTCCGTGCGTCACTGAAACAGTATCTTCTTTTTTTAGGGATAGTACATCTACCTTCCAGTTTTCCTGTGATTTATTCAATTTGTCTGGTAGGGATGCATGACCCCAAATGAGTTGACATGGTTTCAAGAACGCCTTTGGCTTGAGATAGCCTTTGGTAATTGAGATAGAATGGAAAATGAAATCATAATTAGGACTTACAATTTATGATGGTAGTTCAATTCAGAATTATGACTTTTGTCTCATAATTATGATGTCTACTTATAAATATGAGAGATATCTCATAAACATGGCTTAATTGGCACAAGTAATAATTATGAGATATATTGCCATGATATGTTATAATATAACTTATACTAATTCATAGTATGAGATAATCTAGTCATAGTTATTATATGACTTGTACTAAGTCACAATGCTGACTTGATTTTTTTTTGCTCTTAATGTCCTTTCAGCGCTTCCATAGGGTCTGGTAACATGAGGGAGTAAAAGTGTATGAAAGGAAAGTTGTTTCAAATATTGAACAGTTGGTAGAGTGCTATCTTGCCATTCCTGAGGTTGCAGGTTCAAATCCCGCTCTTGTAAACTTTTTCTTTGTTTCCCTTTGTCAGTTTCCCTTGTGGTTTATTACTTTCTAAAATAATACAATTATGTGTTCTACTTACGCTCACATGTGCTGTCAGTAGAAGTCAAAGAAATTCTTTAGATGTCATCAAAGTTGTTCATTTTTGTGGGGGCTTGATGAAATGTTAAAATTCATCAGTTATTGTGTCACTAGTAGAGAGAAAAAGTAACAACCGTTTATTAATATGATAAATTTGCATCGAGGATTAAGAATATTATTTGTGTGTTACGCGCCCACGGACGTGTGTAAAGCACAGTATACTTGGTACTATCCCGAGTCCAGTGTATACACTATCTGAACTAAAGCACTCACAGTTTTGTTTTTTTACTTTTCAAATTTATCAGTCACTCTTAAACTGTGCGAGAGAAAAACAAAAACAGCAACACCAATTTTGAAACGTGTCATTGCAAATTTAGATTTCTCAAATGTATTATTCCATAAATTAAAAAGAATGCACTCTTGACCATTGAGATGTGGTTAGATCAACAATAAACGCAGGTGTCGTCATTGCCTTGGGCTTGGATTCTTCTCACTGCTCAGTCGCACCCATTTCAGGTTTTGAATTACAATTCTTTATTATCCGTGTGTATTTCACACAGCCTTAGTTCCTCTGAACAGGTCTACTGCATTTATGCGTTGTGCGTACAATACGCACAATAGCCCAAAGTAGTCATAATATGAAGTGTGAGTTAGTGTGACCCCACAAAGTTAGTTGACGAGCTATCTGGTGTTGTATACCACCGGACCTGTGCAGTATGCTCCGTTTTCTCCTTGGTAAAGGGCACCCTATGAGGAAATTGTAAATTTTTACTGTAGCATTTCAAGGGCACCAAGGCAATGACCAGGGAGCATGGAGGCAATTGCCTTCATTGTCTCCAGGAAGTATCAGGCCTGTACAAAACATGCAGATCCTTGTCATTTGATTGGTGGAACACATGTCACTTGTCATCCATTATTTTGCCATTTGGACAGGCACCTGTCCAATATGGATAATTATTGGATGCTGCTCATCATTTCCAAACTAATCATTCTCCACCCATTTGTCAAAACGAGACAAGGTCATCTCAAATTTCTCTGTAAGCAAACTTTTGTGAAAAAAATTGTCCCTGGGTATCGATATTTTTCAAAACTTCCCTGAGTAATGATTCCTACCCCCACCCCCCCCCATAAAAAAAACCCCAGAAAACCTACTTTGTTTTGTTTTTCCTTCAATTGTGGGTCATCATAAGGTCTCCGTTACATTACTATTTGTCTTTGAAACCGCTTCTGGGTCCTGAAAAATTATCTTCCTGAATCCCATCCGCAGTGGCTTTGTTTTGCCTCAACTCTCGCACGCTTCCTTTACATATATTCACTTACTGAAAAAACATTCAGTAATTTGCTAAATTGGAGAATGCAGAGTCTTAACTTGGTTATGTTCCGGGCACTGCACCCAATTAACACATTCATGTTTATTCTAAGGGAAGATAAGTTTCGTGATAGAGCCCCAGTCCCCCCCCCCCCGCCCCCCCTCCCCCACCGTTCCAATGTATGTTTTGTATTTTGAAAGTGAGAGAAATAAATGACTTGGAATTTTCCAAAGGGCACCACAGCCAAAGCATAGGGCACCACGGCAATTGCTGTTGGTGCCGTTGTTTAGTTCGAGGCCTGACGCTCAGAAAGTATAACATGGATTACATGCATTCCCATTCATTTACATGTATGCCTTTTTTTTGTCAAAAACATAATGTTGAAATCTGTAAAACTTTTCTGTAAATTTTCAAGGTCTGTCACGTCCTCGGGCTCAGGACATTTTGCAAAGGGTCAAATTGCATGCGACGCTCATAATATGCAATCAATAATGTGTCATGGCATAGTTTCTTCTTGAGTGGTTTATTTTGTCATGAGATTGCTTTCTGCCAAAGTGGTTTGCAATTATCCGTTGAGACGAGCAATGGAATCATACAAAATGTCTGGCTGTCGTCATGGCAACTGCATCCCTATTTATTCATTCATTCATCATTTAGGTTTATTATTATTGGACCAACTGTCTCTTTTCAGAGCCAACACTCACTCATAAGAGATTACACATGGTTGTACCCGCAAGTTTACTATTATTGATTTATAGTTTCCTGTTATTTCTCCACACCATGCAAAGCTTCAAGCAATACTTACAAAATTACATGACTGTAGTTTCAAAGGACGCATATTGTCAAGTTCTGATAACATGTGAATTTGAAATAACAAATGCAATAAAACATGTATTAGTGACAAATCCATATACTCAACAACCAATGTTAAAACAAAGAGAAGAAAGCAAAGGAGATCAATTGTCAAAAACTTAAAAACTAAGTAACACACACAAAAAGCATTTGGAAATTACACTAAAAAAGTAAATAAATAGCTGACTACAAGTTTGGTAGCTGGCCGTTTATTTAATGCTAGGTCCACTAAGAGCGGTCAGCCAAACCAACTGGGTCCTTACAACACAGTCTGCCGGGGCAGACTGGGGGTAATACAGACTGTAGTGTAAAAAAGGCTGAAGACTTGACAGTGGAACAATAATTGTTTGGAAGCACTAAGTTTAACCACAGCATTACGTGCATGTTCATATAATCGTTAGCAATGAACTCAAGACGTTTTCAGTTACATCCCAAAAAATTTCTGGCATCAGGACAAAGCGGTAAAGTGCCCATCCTTTTTACCTCCATCAATTTTGAAGTGTCTCATATTTTGTGTACGTGTTTGTTACATTCTAAACAGTCAAGTTTAAAGTCAAGCTATATTTTACATAGCATGCATCAAACTGCGACATTATCGTGTACTTAAGTACTCCATGTGCGTCACCGCTAATGTTACTGTCAAATTCTTTGTAGAAATGTTCAACTCCAGTTTCTTTTCCTGAGTAACACGAACATGTGCGTGCATGCATTGTGTTCATTAGCGCTAGAGCGGTGTGTTGTTGTCGGCTATGTTAACTTGAGCAAGTATTTGTACTTTCTTGGTGAGAAACCAGTTTTAAAACTGAGTACTGTACAAGATTAATTACCATCGGAAAATTGTTTTGAGCAATATTAATCTAAAACCTTACAGATTATGCAGTTACCTTCATCCTCAGTCAAATAGTTTTGGTCTGGAATACTTTTAAAATTCGAGAAATGGCAAAAGAAGACGCCCCTCCCACCCAAAAAAAACCCCAAAACAAAACACTGTTAGTTTTTTTGAAAGCAGCATTTGAAATATAAATTATACATGTGACACAATCCCCTGAAACAACCAGAACAGTTGATTATGTTTTACTAAACCATGCCAGTTTTCTTTGTGTTGGTTCCTCAAATTTAATTTTATTTTCATACTATTATTTCCTCGCTCAACCTAGCCTGCCCCAACAGTATGATATAATTTTACAGCCTAAAACTACATTAAAACGAGCGTGTTTGCAAAACAGAATCGCGCACACTTAATGCTAAAAATGGCTGGGACCATCTAAGATTTGGAAATTGAATATGTGTAATACTTGAAAAGTCTATTTCCCATGTTTTGCAGAACAAAATACCACACAAAATTTGCCTGGAGTGTTGATATTCAGTGGAAGTTCAGTCAAAAAAAGCATTTACAGTCATTTAGCCTTGAGAAAGACTCTGCTAGTATTGAGATAACAGGCCGTTAACTATTTTTTAATAAACCTGTTCAAACGGAGCATTTGATAAAGACAAAGTGCCTGTATTTTTATTCACAAATAGTTCCTGCGCGTGGCAGTTTCAACGTGATTACTGCCGCAAAACCTGACAGCAAATCAATCCTAAACCAGTCCTCCCTTGAATTGTTCAGATTACAGATTTCTAGAGGATGTTGACCGCAAGGCGTACAGCGCCGTAACGGACGAAGCCTCCAAGCAACATCAATATACAAATAAAGTAAGTCAGTCATGATTGTTGACTCCCCTTTCTTCTTATTTGTATAACGTGAGGGGTAAACTTCCAGTAAATGACGGTCATTTGGGGTCAATCACTTACAGGCTTTGAACAAGAGGC
Source organism: Asterias amurensis (assembly GCF_032118995.1). Taxonomy (NCBI): domain Eukaryota; kingdom Metazoa; phylum Echinodermata; class Asteroidea; order Forcipulatida; family Asteriidae; genus Asterias; species Asterias amurensis. The sequence continues at coordinate 13,118,442 of NC_092662.1, forward strand.
AGTGACTCTTTAACAACTACTGTAGTTAAGCAGCAGAATGTTTTTCTGTCTGTTTTTGTTCAATCTTATACAAATACAGTGTAAAGTAAACAGTGGTGGAAAAGGGAGAGTATATTTTTTAAATAGCTCCTCGAACATCTCAACTTGCCTAGATTAGACGTGGGAACAATTTCATAGGGCTGCTTCTCAAAGCAGAAAATATAACTTTTTAGCAGGATACTAGACACAAATTGAACACTAGAAATTATAGTTTGGCTGGTTACCTTTTTCTTGCCGGCATAATTTTGGAGGATTTTAGTGGGTCCTTGCCAAAGACACAAAGTGGTTCAGAATTTTACATTTTAAAATTTTGTCCTTTCGGGGTGAAATGTTAATCAGATTCTCTCATTTTTCCAACTTTCAGTACCAGCAGCTGAGTAGAAACTGCAAATCTCGTAAGGTATGGTTGAGTCTGCTCCCACCTGTGTTCAGCAGACACAAGGAGAACACCAGCTACTTCCAAAGGAAGTAAGTATGTTATACTACTTAGACTTGAGTCACATTTTAGATAACTCAGACTCAGAATCAACCTTGGTGTGACTCGTGACTCAGGCTCAGATTTTACCCAAATGGCTAATGACTCAGACTCAAAATTGAGGACTTGGACTCTATTACATGACTTGAGTTAGACTCGTGTCACATTTTTTATAACTCGGACTCAGAATGAACCTTTGTGACACATGACTTGCACTCAGACTCGACATTGAGGACTTTGAATCTATTATAGTACTTGAGTTAGACTCATGTCACATTTTTGACGGCTCAGACTTGGAAAAAACCTTTAAAGGAACGTTACAGAATTGGTGAAAAACAAAATCGTGATGATCACAGATTTACATCAAACTTACACGGTCTAATGATGATGTAGAAAACATCCCTTGAAATATTTCTGCTTGGAATGCCATATTTGATGACAAATAAATAATTTAACTTTGTGTTTGGAGTTTATCGCTCAGTTAGCGTATTATTTATGTTTTTTGTTTGCATCAAATGTCATGCAAAATGTGTAATCAGCTTACACTATTTTCTCGTGACCCAGATGACCGATCGATCTCAAACTTCTACATGTTTGTCAGTTTATATATTTGATGGATTACATAAAGTGCTTACACTGCCAACAACTGTTTTGATAGCAAAACCAGTTCTGTAATGTTCCTTTAAGACTCGTGACTCAGACCCAATTTCAACCTAAATGGCACATGACTTTGACTCTGACATCGAGGACTCGGAATCCTTGACGAGACTTGAGTAAGACTTTAGTCACATTTTTGAAAATTCAGACTCAAAGTCAACCTCTGTAATTCGTGACTTATGCTCGGATTCAACCCAAACCATGCATGACTAGGGTTCAGACTCGGCTGCAGGATAGGTGTAACATGAGTAATTGTGGCTTGCCGCTATTACAGGGCTAGTCTGTTCTCAGGTGATTGAAGAATTAAAGTGAGTGTTGTCTTGTCAAGTTTTTAATACACATAACATGGCTTAACAAAGTCAACTGCTAAGCAAACGTAAGCGGGAGCTGGTTACATGCAATAGTGACCACAGATCATTTCAGCTCGTTACCTATCTCTACGAGTTGATGTTGTTGTGTTCTTAATCTGCTTGATAGCTGAATGTCTCAGCTCCTTGGAAAGGGCTGTAGGCAACAATTGCACAAAGCTGTTAAAAAAATACTGTTTTAATATCACTCAATTGAATTTTCTTCTGTTGTGGTCCCCCTCCCCACAGGGAAAAAACTATCTACTGGAGAGTTCATTGGAAATTCCCACAAAGCGATGCAGAGTTTGTCAACAAAAGGTAGGTGCTCTGTCATTTTTCCCCCTTTCTTCCAATAGGAGACTTTCTGGGACGCTTGGTGGCAGCAGACTTACCGGGTAAATCCATTGTGCTCAGAATGATGCGCATGTTCAGAACTACGTAAACAATGAAAATTTACCCGGTAAGTCTGCTGCCACCAAGGGTTGGAAAGTCTCCCATTCTCAGAAAGTGTCAAACTTTTTCTGATATTTGATGTTTTTTTGTAACACTTTGTAAGACCTGCATTAGCAGCAAATTTTGCCAATCAATTTCCTGTCAAGCAAAAATTAACAGGGTACCAGTCAGAGACTTTACATGTGGAATGTAACCTGGCCGGTGACCTTAATCTGGCAAGCATAGTTTTGTTGTGCTAAACATCTTTGTGCTCTCAAGCAGCTCACAATATAAATAGGGCCAGTGCTAAGTTTCATTTCTTTGCTAAGCAAAAAAGTAATGGGATACCAATTGCAACAATGTAAACTTTTTGAAAGTTTGGTTGGTAACTAGGTTCTGTCAAGCAAGATATTCTGTGCTTAGCTTGTTTTCATGAAATAGGACTCAGGCTGGCGTGCCTTTTTTTCTGTTTATGCTTTTAGCAACAGTCATGAAAAAGGCGTTCTGTTAAAGGCACTGCTCACTCTTGGTAATTACTCAAAATAATTGTTAGCCTAAAAACTTTCTTGGTAAAAAGCAATGGAGAGCTATTGGTAGTAAAAACCGTTAGAAAAGGCTCCATGTAAAGTGACCTAGTTTTTGAGAAAGAGGTAAATTTCTCACTCAAATATTAATTTAGACTTCTGGCCTGAAGCCTTTTATTAGGGTTCTGAAAGCACTCATATTTGTGGAACAAGGGTGTTTCTTCTTTCGTTATTCTCTTGCAGCTTCGATGACCAATTGAGTCAGAATTTTCACATAGTTGTTGTTTTATGCATATGTATGGATACACCAAGTGAGAAAACTGGTCTTTGACCATTAACAAAATGGTGTCCAGTGCCTTTAAAAGACGCTCCAAATAAAGTAAATCAAGCATCCCCTTACAGGTCTCTTGTAATCAGACCCATGTCACAGTCCCACTGGGAAAGAACCCTGCCCAATAATTTAGACATGACCAATGATCAATGTCACGGTGCGGGAATTGCAAAAGATCTCCTTTGCAACTCCCTTGTCTCCAAACCCCAAGCTTTAAAGAAAAAAAACAGAAAAAAATAGAATGAGATTAATTGGTGTGAGTGAACTCTGCCTTTTCAAAAGAATCAAGTATCTTAATAGGATTTGAGAGAGTAGCGTCCCTCAAGACATTTAAGTCATTTCCTATTTTTCCCGCAGTTAAAAAGATATACTTTTCCTGCGGCTGAATAAAAAGAAAACGTCAGACATCTAGTTGCACGCAGTGAAGACAATTACAGAAATGAAAGAATTTGTTTGAATCCTCGACAAAGATTGTACGGACACATCTATGGTTTGGTCCTTAATAGGAGCGAACGGTAATTCACCAAAAATATCAAACAAAACCGAGAAAGAGTAGATCATTCTGAAAGGATTCCGTTCAAGTATCAAATTTCTGATCAATTACCCCCATCGCTAAGAATCAAAATGCCTATTTCTTTTTTCGGGTGGAATTCTCCCTGGGGGAAACAAGCGGCTCCCTTTGAAATTCTTGGGAAAATAAGTGCGTTTTTTGTGAGTGGGCGCTTGTGGTACTTAGACAAATTCCTAGGGGAATCCGTCTGTACTTTGGCCTTCATGATGTTACTTCGGACTAGGAGAGGATGATGTATTTCACCAATTTGCATATAACAACAGGATAACACATTACATTTTCACTCATCACATTAAGCCACATAAAAAAAAACAATTGTTGATCGTCCTTTTTTTAAAAAGTTTTGTTGACATGCCAAATATGAAATCAAGAATAAAGAAATCATCACAATCACTATAAACAGAGGGTTTGTGTGTTTTTGATGTTTTCAATAGTTTTGTCAAACAAATTTAACTCCTAGATGACATTTTCTGTAAACTTTTTCAAACAACTAAGCACAGTGTAGCCCAAGTAAATATTTGAAGAATAGTTCTTGCGTTGCCAACATGAATAAAAACCTTCTTTAAACATCTTTTCAAACCTGTACATTTTGAAAAAAATATCAGCTGAAAAATCTGGGCAGTAAAAGTATAAAGAGATATCCAGACATGGGGGAAAAAACAAAAATGAGGTCGGGGGGTTTTGAACGGTCGGGCGGGGAAGATCAACATATTTTTTTTTACCCTTAGCAGTTTTTTCCCAGTTTAAAACAATTTAAGTACCTGAAACCAACAAAGTGCTTCAATTGGATTAGACATGCATACTTACATTTGGAATATACAAACCTGTTTGTTTTTACTGTCAGATGAAATCGAGATGCGAATTTCACCCTGTAAAAGTATAACGTAATTTTGAAATCTTTTTGGTATTTTATTAAAACTGACATTGTAATTTTGAGGGTTTTTTTTATATCTTTTAACAACAATTGTTTTTCATGGTATCCATTTTTTCTTTTTTTTTTGCTTGAAAAAATCTTACTTAATCTAAATAAAACATTGGAAGGATTTGTTTTCATTTGGGTTATTTATAATTATTTGTATTTATAATAACAGTTATTTATAAATATTGTTATTTATAATCGTTGTTAAATCTCTTTGGAATTCTTTGCCTGTTGCACGTTTCTCTCCATCCTACAATTTAGACTGTTTTATCTTACCCTGGTTTATCTTAAACATTTTGGTATTTACTAAAAGAGGCTTTTACCCATATTTTTTGGTGCCATCACCTGTAATTGTGAATTCTATCCCCAAAATATTCACTATTTACAATTCTTTGGAATATTCTTCTTTTCTTTCCTTGGGGATTTGAGTCTTGAGTTCCACATGCATCTGCAACTTACATATTAATTTTTATATTTACAAAATGCAAAATTTCTTAGCCATATTTCTTCCATCCTTCTGTCCATGAAGAAGATGAATTCATTACAATCCATGCACACATCCGACGTGACGTGAATTTTTATCTGCTTTTAAAAGCAGCAGGTTCACACTGAAACTCTACCCCTGCGGTTTTTCAAGGGGGGGGGGGGGGGTGGTTGGATGCGGAAGACGGAAGATGCAAAACAAACACCACACGCCGTTTTTGCATTCCTTGGTGTGACCTGCGCATTTTCCTGGTCAGTCCTTTTTCTATGGGGCTGCAGTTCGGGTGTGAAAAATTTGTGAGGAAAATTTAATTTGCTTAAGTGCCCCCATTCTTATAATCAATTGTGGCGGTCACTTTTTTTTTAAAGACAGGCCTGGTTCTGGCTGGATGTGGATGGAAAGAAGTGCATGTATCGTAATCGATGCTGTGTGTTTATTTTGCGCGTGATGGTTCTGTAGTCTTACAGATTTTGCTTTTAACAAAAATCCTGTTTTGTTTTCATTGCCTCCAATTGGTCAGTGGTCAGTGGAGATTCTAAACTGAATTAAATTTCCATTTATCAAATCTAAAACATTTGTGCCAAAAAGTATGGCCCTATGTAAACAATCAATGGAACAAATCGATGCACAAAGAACCCTGGTTCTTTATGTAAGACAGCGGTGAATTGGTTGATTGTTGAAATGTTAAATTTAAAAGCATATTTGGTTTTGGTTGGTTTTTTAGCCAATTGATCTTAAAAGTACTTACAGTCACTGAATACATCTGTTGGATTAATAGTTATGCTAACGGTGGCTTCTTATATAGTGCTCAATTCCATTACTCAGGATGACGCTCAAGGCGCTTTAACGTTCAGTATTTTCCTGCAAGGTATGTGGGACTACGTTTGAACATATTATGAGACCTACTCCTTTTACATAGCACCATGTATTCATTTACATGGTGCTGTGGTGCAATATGCAGCCAATCCAACCAGAAACACTGGGGCGAACCATTCTCTTTTGATAAGTGCACATGGATTGGTTCTTAGTTGGTGTGACCTCCTAAACACTCCAAATCACGCTGCCACAACATAGGATTCGAACTGTCTCTAGCTACCCGGCAATCTCGGTAGTCTAGTTGGTAAGACACTGCTCTAGAATTGCAAGGGTCGGGGGTTCGAATCCCACCCGAGTAATATGCCTGTGATAAAGTACTGAGTATACAGTGCATACACACATCGGTGTATGGGTATAAACCACAATTAATATTCTTTATCCCGATGCAAATTTAACACCCATTATACTCGAAATCTCTTTTCACACTGTATCTCTTATCCCCCTGGAATACAGCACTGGGGGTCCCGGGAGTGTTTTTGTACCCCACTGGTTACCCCGGAGCACTTTCACACTGTCCCCACCTAGGTACCTATGCAGGGGTTGCACATTTCAAGAATACCCCAGGGTTTTACCGCTTACCCCTACTCCAGAGTAGGGATGGTCATTCCCTTGGGTTCAATCAGGGTTAAAGCAATCCAAATATGAAAGGGCCGGCAAATACTCCCCTAGGGTTGCCCCCGAAGAATAGGGTAGTGGTGAAAAGGGAATGATTAGAGTTTTAACTGGAGGTGTGAAATTGTGGTGCTAGTTTGAAGGCGTGATTTTTATTTTATTTATTAAGTTCTGCTTGCTTGAAGAAAGCCGTGGTGGGTTGGTATATTGAAGGCTACAGTTAGTTTGTTCCCGAACGTTGATATGTTCTTTTGACGAAGAAGTCTGAATTGAGTATCGGTTCTTGTCTGGTCGATTTTGAGTTGGATAGCATTCAAGTAAAAATGTAACAAAATATTTACTTATTTTCTTTTAAAACCAAACTTTCCTTGAACCCTTGATTCCGATTGGTCGATCCATGGCAACAACAGTGTGTTGTTAAGCCATACTGCACATCCCATATCACACCCTGCGTACTGCACTGTTCTAACTTGGCATATAGCGCTATTTTAAGCTGTCTGTCAAGTTTGCCTGATGATTAATTTGCTGTCGCAGTCACGTTCGTGGCCTTGTTGTAACTAGGACAGAGAGGTGGTGTATTTTTCTGTATTCTACTTGTATGATAACTAAGGAGCTTTGAAGAAGTCCTACATTAGGTGTGTACACAGAAGCAAATGTTGCCCCATAGGCAAGATATTATTAATTTTTTTGAAACATTTTTGTGTTTGGATGGGTTCTGGTTCGTCCCCCACCCCCCTACCCACTCCCAGCCATCCTTGTAGAAGCACACACTCTTAAAGCTTATTCATAAATACCTCAGACAGTTTCGCTATTCCTATTGATGGAGAGCGCGTCTTGTGGGTGTGTATAAACCTTTGTTTATGACCGGTAAAAAGTGTTAATCCATGGGTGTGACACGCGACTTTGCACCTGTTCTTATAAGACAGTTTCTTCACTCCTATTGGTCGAGAGCAACGGCTGAAACAGTTATGCCACATCACGCGATACGCGCACAGCATTCCCTTATAATGAGTTGTTTACCCGAGGGCGGCAAAGGGCTATACCATTTCATAGCTGGAGGGGTGTTGTGATGAAATTAATCATTCAACAATTATAATTTTTGCATTTATTTTACTTTTTGACCAAAGAGTGATGATGTTTTTGACCCAAAAGGTATTCATGAATGGGAATCAAAGTGTGTTGAATCGGTTTTCAACTAGTGGTTTAAACCTGCCGAGGCCTGGTTCTTTATAATTTACCTCGACTTCGTCTCGGTACAATTATCAAGAACCAGGCCTCGTTGGGACTAAACCACTAGTTGAAAACCTCTTCACCACACATTGATTCCCTTAGTTATGACCAGCTATCCCTTTAGAGAGCATTCATCTGTGTAAGACTTGGCTAATATTGTTGATTTTCTCACACCATTTTTCCTTGTCAAAGATTTAGTGCCACTGTGTATTTTGCCCGCTGCTTCGAATTTGTGGAGATAAAGGTCAATGGTGGCTACCTAATGGTGGCACAGTTTTTTGTTACTTTCAAATTTATTTAAAACTACTTAGGCTTGAGATATATGTCATACACAATGTGTTTGTATTGCAGCTGCCTCCAATGGGAACGGCCTATGGTGTTGTCTTAACAAATCTTTCTTTTTCCGCGAACAGCTAAACAATTTCACCTCGAACCAAATAAGATTTTGTCTTGTCTAAGACGGAGGTGAACAATGAAAATCTGCTTCCCTTGGAGGCAGACGTCTCCAGGCAAAATTATTTTTGGATTTTTGATTTGTGTGGAAAGGTCGTAATCCCACTGACCAAGAGGAATTCAATTACTAAATTGGTCTTGTTTGATCTGGGAAAACCAAAGAGGAGATTTTGTTGTGGCGTTTCCCCAAGGCAGTGTCGGTGGTAGGTTTTCTCTGGGGGAAATGATTCTAAACCTACATGACACTTCAGGTAAAAAGGGATTTTACTTTAATCAGATTGTGAGCGTGTACACACTAAGACTTTGTTGGTGTTCGGGTTTGGGTTCATCCTGATCAGCCCATGAAATTGGGTTTTTTTCTTGTTAATAGTTTGGAGATTTTAAAGGGTTTTGATCCCTTTTTTAACGCAAGTGACAAATTCCTACTCATCACTGTGCATGAAGATGTATGTAGCATGAAAATCACAGGGCAATGTTTTCAAGAGAGTCGCCTGAATCCGTTGTACGCTCTAAAGAATTTCGTCTCACTGAGACGAAAATAAAGTGAAATTGATTTAAGAAATAACAATGAAAACTTGATAGTATGATAGTAAACTTGCTGGTACAACCATGTACAGAAGATCTCTTCAGTGAGGTGCATTGAAGAGTAAGGAACAATTTCGTCATGCAATTTTGTAAGCAAAATATTTAGACTGAAAAAAAGTGCAAAATGAATGCTAATATTGAGTAGCCCCTGATGATTTGTGAGAAGCAACTGAGACATTTTGCAGAGTATTTTACTCTGCTATACAAAAGAAATCATTCACTGTATTGCTATTCATTTTTTTTATTTTTTATACAAGACTGCCGCACTTTCATAAGCCTACTGGCTGACACTAAAAAGACTGGCCTAGGGCCAGTGCAAACTTCAAGCCTTGGCTATACTTACAATCATGAATGCACACTTTAAAAACGTCCTCATTTAAAGGGAGAGACTCCTGAGCACTAAAGTGTCATCGCAAACTACCTGTTTCCGACTCTCCATTTCAGAAAACTGACCTCAATAACGATCAACTTTGTTTTGTAACCGAGCCAAAACGGGGAAAAGGCCTCACATAAAAAAAAAGATCTGTGACTTGCCTTCTGAAGAAACACAAGTCATAGGGTGATTCATTGCTTGTTACCAGGCAATCTATGCACCGGAGTACCACTTATAGCATTGTGTTTCTTAAGTGAGGGCCCGGTAAACCGCAACCGTGCCGTGTGTAGTAGTATCTTTTCGTCCTGAAAGTGCACAGGGTTTTTGATGTTTAGGTGTTGGGTGTTTTTCATGGAGCAGACTTCGCTGATTTTGCAAATTTTTTCGCACTTGGACTTCATTTATATACACTGTCCTTTTGATTGGGAAGCGTTTGAGGGTTGGAATGGTGTCTTTTTTACACTTGCAAGGAAAGGGAATACTGAACGTGACTGTCCGAATTGCTTGTGGTCAGTTTTAATTCCTGTTTTCCGTTATGAAAGAAAGGGAATAGCATTTGCTAACAAAAATAACCTGGGGTATAATATGCAAAATGTGGTGCTAGCCTCAGCTTTTGACCCTAGTTGAGTCTTTCTCAAAGGCAAATATCTAGCCTATGTGAAAGACTCTGTTAGATGCAAAGTATGGGAAGGCTGTTACAACTTTGGTACGCTTTTCTTTTATCTTTCCTTCTTACAATAACCTTTATGGTTCATTTGTCCCTAACCTTTTCCCGAATGATCGTTGTTTATTTCGGGGTTTTTTTTGGTGTGTTTTTGTTCTTTGATGATTTCTATTTTGTTATTTTGTGTATTTTCAGTGTCAGTGAAAAGCTTCCCCTTATTGAGATTTTGGCTTCATATCTGGATCCAGTTAAAGGAGACCCTGTCAGGAGACAAAGGTTAGTTTTGTGTTTTCTTGATTGACGTAGTATTCCACCTTGATAACAAAAAATTACAAAATGCAGATTACGATCTTGGTTCTTTAATCTGGTTGAACTGCTGCCATCTATTTTGCTTTCTTTGATCGGCACTGTGAGTTATGTAGGGCCCATTCAGAAAAGTCATTGTTAAAAAACAAAAATCAATTAAGCTTCTGTATTCTTGTTTTCTCTTTTAGGTTGAAGAGATACTGCCAAGAAGGTTTAGACAACCTTAGACTCTTCATGAAGGATGAGGGCAGACCGGCAAATTCTGTCAGGTAAATTGGACGATTTGGGCTTGAAGAAAAAAAATGGTCTAGCAGTGGTTTTGTTAAGTGCGGGGTTTTGACTTCAAATGTGATTATTGTTCCTTAATAGACATGTTTGCTTTGGATTGTTAGCGATATCTCAAAAATTCCCCCTACCTTTTAAAATGAAATTTTCACATATACTATCTATATTTTCTGCATATATTATCTATATTTGAATAGGGTTAAAGCAATCGAAACGGTTCCAAACACCAAAAGATTGCTTCGCCTTTAATAGGGTTAAGAGCGGAACTTAAATTAAGCATTCATATTTGCAACTTCCTAGTCTCACCTAATTGCAATAATACGGTTATGTAAATATGTAAACATAATATGCTTATAGGGCTCTTCTAAGCCCAGAGTGAATAGCTGTACCTTTTGGGGTTGGAACATTCCTGTACTGGGGGTGACTTTCAGCTGGATAGCACACCTCATCCTTTTCCATTAATGATCTCAGGTATCACGAGTTGGATGTCAAGGATACGCTTTGCGGTAACCTCACCTATAAGTCGGTCATTGAGTTTCCCACCATCCATGTCGTGTTGAGGGAGTTTGCTGACAGCTACACAATAAAGAGCAAAGGTATGTGTCATTTATAAAAACGTACTATCAGTCTTGCAAGGGCACCGAGGTATTTCCTCTTTTTAGACGGTTTCCCTCTTGCCTGATGCTTTACAGAAGTAACAGAGGCAATTGCCTCCATTGCCCCTGGTTATCGCACTGGTGCACCTTGAACAATCCAATACAAGTTCTTCATTGAGATGTAGGCTTGATACTTCAGTCTTGAAAGGGCAAGGGCACTGAGATATTTCCTCTTTTGTAAAGGTTTCCTCCTGGCCTGATGCTTTACACAGGTAACAGAGGCAGTTGCCTCCATTGCCCCTGGTTATCGCACTGGTGCACCTTGAACAATCAAAAACAAGTTCTTCATTGAGATGTAGGCTTGATACTTCAGTCTTGAAAGGGCAAGGGCACTGAGATATTTCCTCTTTTGTAACGGTTTCCTCCTGGCCTGATGCTTTACACAGGTAACAGAGGCAGTTGCCTCCATTGCCCCTGGTTATCGCATTGGTGCCCCTTGAACAATCAAAAACAAGTTCTTCATTGAGATGTAGGCTTGATACTTCAGTCTTGTAAGGGCAAGGACACCGAGGTATCCTCTTTTGTAAAGGTTTCCTCCTGGCCTGATGCTTTATACGTGGTTTACTTGAAATAATTTCAATAGAAATACAAAATTTTCTTAGACAGGTGCCCTAGATACAAAAGAGAAACGCCTTAGTGCGCTGTCCCTTTCCAGAATAAAGCATCAGGCCTCAACCTCTATGAGGAAATTGTATTGAATATAGGGCACCAAGGCAGGGAGGCAGGTGCCTCTGTTGCCTGTGTGAGGCATTAGCCCTGTGATATTATAGGGTTAGTCAAAGGTAATATGGGGAGGTTATTTTGTTTCTGGTGATGGGTCTCACAATGTCTAAAAAAAAAAGGCTCAAGTCAAATTCAGTTTTGTGATCCACTCATTTTCTAATAGATGAGAGTCTTTGGGATACTGGAAGTCAATTTGACTTGGATTTGACTTAAGTAATAATTTTAATATGGACTTTTAACGCGCACTTCTCCAGCAAACCGATCTAGGCGCCTACACAAACTTGGCTAGTTGCAAATTGGGTAGTTGGTGGTTGTTCCAAGAGAAGACCCTCGGACAAAGCGAGAAGCCTTTGGTCTCAACATTTGGATACATCTTCCCTTAACAAATCACTGCATACATCACTTTCTTCCAAAGTACCCTATTACGGTATGGCATGACTTACTCTCGTTGGGCGTGCACTTATTTACCAACCTTGAATCGTGTCAAAGAAAGAGAAAAACAAAATTGTCCGATGATGTGTGAGCGCTTTCCGGTAAATCGCATCTCATTTTCCATTCGGACGGTGATGACCTTGAGTTAGAATCAAATGCTTTTCATAAGACGGGGCATCCGTGCGGAGTAATTCTCCATAGGAACGCAGGCGCTAACAAAAATTTGACGGAAGTCAAATAGACATTTCAATTTTTGTATTGGTCGTCATCATTTAGGTGTATTTGGTCACGGTATTTTGGGAAGAGGGAGAGAGAGTGTTTGCCCTTCTAAAAGCTGTGGGTGATGAAGGGTGTGGGAATCAGTAAAGTGTACACAGTTGATGAAAAAATAATAAGATGGAGTGTGTTTTGTCACGACGTTGTTTTGGAATGCGGCCAACTCGCCCTTATAGATGCCCTGCTCAGGCAAGCGTGGCTCAAATATCTAATAATTATAACATCGTGAAGGTCCAGCTTGTTGTGGAAGTGCTGAAAACTTGCAGGTGATGTGTTTCGTGACTCTGTGAATAACATGGGGTTGTTTTTTTGTGAGAAGGGTTTTCAACTTATAATACCTTGGGACCTTTTCAAGGACTCGGGATTAGTGCAGCTTAAGAGGAAAGCTATGCAGGTTGGGAGGATTTAATAACCAAGACGGATGTAATAACTTTATTTGTATTGATTTGGATTTCATTAAAATTTTAGAGTTGATTGGTATTCAAATAAAAAAGTGTTTATATTATCACACTCTTACAAAATTAGAACAGTGCCCTTCATCCATGTTACCCCTGCCCTTTTTGCCCCTTGCCCTTGTAGCCCGTTTACTCTTGCCCTTAGTGCTCTTTGCCCTCGGTGCACTATGCCATTGGTGCCCTAGGTACCCCTTTTCTATGCTCTTAGTGTCCTTTGTTTATGCACTTGGTGCCCCTTGTATATGCCCTTAGTGCCCTTTGCCCTTAGTGCCCCTTGGCTATGCCCTCAGTGCCCCTTGCCCTTGTTGCCCGTTTACCTTTGCCTTTGGTGCTCTTTGCCCTCGGTGCACTATGCCATTGGTGCCCTAGGTACCCCTTTTCTATGCTCTTATTGTCCTTTGTCTATGCCATTAGTGCCCTTTGCCCTTAGTGCCCCTTGGCTACACCCCCATTGCCCCTTGCCCTTGATGCCCATTGATTTTGCCTTTGATGCCCCTTGGCTTTGCCCTTGATGTCCCTCTCATTTGCCATTGTTGCCCTTTGCTCTTGGTGCCCTATGCCCCTGTTGCCCATGACTTTGCCTGTGTTGCCCATGGTATCCTTGCTTTTGCTTTTGTTGCCATTTGCCTTTGGTGCCCCTTGTAAAGTTTCAATAGAAAGTTTAAGTTTCCTCAATTTTGCCGCAAGAAAATGGTCTTGCCCCTTCAAGAATGAATTACAGGATCCACATTGTTACATAACTCTTAGGGATTCAATTAAATTCAATTCAATTTAGCAATTTTTTCCTCATGTTGTTTTGAGCAAGTCACATTTTATCAATGGTACTCTATACTAAGTGAATTGACCTTACAAGTAAAAGAATTGTGGCTTTCTAGAAGATTTAGAAATGCAGTTTTGGAGAAATGACTTTATATATAAATATCTATTATCTTTTTTTTCATCCATTAGATCACGAGATAATCTCACAGTCCAATCAAGCTACAATTAACCCCACTGATCAGGTCACACCACAGCCCAATCCAGAAGCTCAAATAAACCCCACTGGTCAGGTCACACCACAGCCCAATCCAGAAGTTACAATAAACCCCACTGGTCAGGTCACACCACAGCCCAATCCAGAAGCTCCAATAAACCCCACTGGTCCAGAAGCTACAATAAACCCCACTGGTCAAGTCACACCACAGCCCAATCCAGAAGCTACAATAAACTCCACTGGTCAAGTCACACTAAAGCTCAATCCAGGAGCTACAATAAACCCCACTGATCAGGTCACACCACAGCTCAATCCAGAAGCTACAATAAACCCCACTGGTGAAGTCACACCACAGCCAAATCCAGAAGCTACAATAAACCCCACTGGTGAGGTCACACCACAGCCAAATCCAGAAGCTACAATAAACCCCACTAGTCAGGTCACACCACAGCCCAACAGTAAAGGCGCTGAAGCACCCACAAGCAACACAACAGACGATGGACCGGATGAAGTAGCTATGAGCATAGGAGGAGTAACACAACCCCTAGATGCGACTGAAATGAAACCCAACTCCGGAATAGGAAATTCTGAGATGCCTTCGGAAGCAACACCGGGGAGTGATCCAGGAAAGCGTGATCACAGTGAAGTTGAGGAAATGGACACTACCTTCTAATTATATGTATTCATTTGGAGAAGCCATAATGAGCTCTAATGCATAAGTCTATTGGGAGGAAATCTAGGCTTATGTTCAAAGTAGACTGGTACTGTTTCAATAAAAAAATTAATGTTATTATTTCATGCGGATTATACATTCAAGTGAGCGCTTAGTCTACAAACATCTTGGCCCAGTTTCATACAGCTGCTTTAACACAAATGTCGCTAAGCAAACAAAATATTGCTTAGCATAATAAGATTACCAGTGAGAATACTGCTGGTCTTTGACAATTTACCAAAGTTGTCCAGTGCCTTTAAATTATAAATCCAGTTCGTGTCTTCAGGTCTGACCTTGTAAGGACTTGAACGGCAGTGTTAGTGCCAACCGTGATGCATTTCGGTCAAGCGTGCTCCAGTAATGGTGTATGGGCTTCATCTGCCCCGATAAGCATGCTGACTGCCAAATGAGTATAGTGGTTGCACGATGGATTGGCCCTCAGGCACAAACAGTCAGGAATATAAAATATATATTACAGAGGAGCATAAACCGGAGGAGATAGGATTAAGGTAATAAAAAAACGAGCGTTTGATGGGAATGTGGTGCTCAATTATTGATATCAAGAATAATAAAAAACGGATAGCAGCAAAACATTAATAAAACGAGGAAGGGTTTAGCGAGAAAAAATCAAGAGATAGGAATGTTCGGCTGGATTTTTTTTGTTAGAAGGAATCTAGAGTAAGTATGTTGATTCCATGAATAAGGTGTCGAGGGTCTGTTTCGCGTCTGGGCAATTTTTTTCTGCGTGGGCAATTTGTAGCATCAGATTTCTGCAAGTTTAGAAGGTTGTTTTAATCCGCTCATGTATCTCAGTCAAGCTTTCTGTTTACTTTTCAAGAGAAGAGAAAAACCAATGGACCCTTCCCGTGAAATATGCGTACAGACCCTGTTTGTTGGCGAACGCCATAGAGTTGTGCACTAAGCAGACGCGCAATCGCGTCTGCGTCACGCACCCATTAGCCGTGTACAAAACAGCACGATGTTCCCTCATTTTGCCAACCAAAATGTTAGTGCGCAGGCGCTATGTGCAATTTACATATTTCATGGGAAGGGTCTATTGGACCAGTTGATGTAAAAAGAAAAGAATGGCAAACATTTATCATGTTCAAACAAATTGTCAATATTCAGTGGGAAGTTGATTTTGTTACTTTGTATACCTAATTGCAAAGTATGACAAATATGTTTCATAAAAATGTGATATTCATGTAAATATTTTTCTCTTATTTCTTATTTTTTACTTTGGAAACTGGTTGATTAAAACAACAACATGTACAAACCATTGATTGGTTATTGGTTGATTGATTATTGTATAGTTTGTCAATTGATTTACATATTTCACAGAGTGGTTGGTTTAAATGATTGATTAGTTAAGTGATCAATTGTACAGTAGATGGTTGAGTGATATCGAATCGATTGATCAATTTATTAACATAATTATTTCATTGAGTGGTTGGTCCAAGTGATCAATAAGTTCAGTGATCAATTTATCATTAAGCAGTCAATTTATCATTAATTGATTATTTTATTGTTTTTTTTTAATAAATAAACTGAACAATTACTGAGTTAAAATAACACACCATGGCTGGCTAATTAACATTTTCTAAATAAAAGCCATGTTGATATTAAAGGCAGTGGACACTATTGGTAATTACTCAAAATATTTATTAGCATAAAACCTTACTTGGTAACGAGTAATGGGGAGAGGTTGGTAGTTTAAAACATTGTGAGAAACGGCTCCATCTGAAGTGCCATAGTTTTCGAGAAAGAAGTAATTTTCCATGAATTTGATTTCGAGACCTCAGATTTAGAACTTGAGGTCTCGAAATCAACCATCTAAACGCACACAACTTCGTGTGACAAGGGTGTTTTTTTCTTTCATTATTATCTCGCAAGTTCGATGACCGATTGAGCTCAAATTTTCACAGGTTTGTTATTTTGTGAATATGTTGAGATACACCAACTGTGAAGGCTAGTCTTTGACAATTACCAATAGTGTCCACTGTCTTTAAGCATTCTACAAAAATGTACTAAGTTCAAGGGAAGAAAATGTCCTTTAAAAGTAGCTGTCGTTTTGTAGCAAAAGTGACACTATTACAATTTGTTTCTTTTACTTGGCTGCTTTCTTTTTTCATCAAAACATCAAGCTGTGAGAAATAGGTGGATATCACAAAATGAAAAGTCTGTGCTTCAGAAAATTAGCAGGCGCCTCATGTCTTTAACCACTCGTCATAAATATGAAATTCAGGTTGAGATTTGCCGTCGGGCATAAAACCCTGGCTCAATTATTCGTCACACACATACACAACAGATTTATGTGTTGTTGAAACCGGCCCTGTTAGTTCCCCCAAACCGTGAACAGGGAATGAAAAAAAAGGAAGACAAAACAAGACTATAGTCCCGCCATATTCGCAAGAAGCGCGTCAGGATTTCCTGAAGTCCCCGCCGGTATGCAAAGTTGTAACCGATACGTCGAGCGCACGGACGGGCCCACCCCGTCATACTTTACACCGACCGGCGACCCGTACACAGCAGCACTTCGGCCCCGTAATGCATCCCGGCAAAACACGCTCTTCACGGCGCACGAGAGGTTGCAGTGAGTGGGTCGACCGTGCATCGATTTCTTGTTGGTCCGTACCACCGGGGCTTGTAATCATCAACTGCCCGGGCTCTTGTTACTTTCTCCGGGCGAAATTTTTGTCACGTCCCCCCGTGGCATGTTGAGAAAAAGTTCATGATGCGCTTATAAAACAAGACCTTGCTAATTAGCCTCAAGCACGCACCCCCCCCCCCCACTCTCCCCGGAAAATGTAAGAATTGTATAGAAAGACAACCCTCGTTGGATAGCAATGGCTACGATCATTGACCAACAGCTTTATGTTATACGTTTACATCAACTCCACTTTCTTTCTAGAACATCAACTTAGTAGTACATCTTTCTAGAGCATCATCTCTTTATCACAGGCCAAGACCTCAAATCATCCCCAAACACTCCAAACATTACATCAATAACAAAACAATAGTATACAATGTAGGCGCAATAGATGATTGTACAAAGCGTCAACGACCGCCATATTTGATGATAATTTTTTTTTTTTTAAAGTGCACGCTCTGGGCATAACTCTCGGCCAATGATAGCCTTTCATGCGTGAACATTACATCAAAGATGGCGGTCATTGAACGGACTGCACAAACTGATGAGTTTTCTATGCATAAAGGCGGTGTATATAGGTCTATCTTTGATCATCACTCAAAACTTTAATGACCATAAAACATTGGTAAAGATTAACATCCAGCTACAAGAACATGTCTTTGCTGATGAGTGTTCATTTTTCACGCAGTGCAGTTGGCTGCTTCCAAGTTGCCTGAAGTACAGCGTGTGGCATTGCCTTAGGATTCAAACAGTTTTGCCCTTAACATTTTAGCCCTCGACAAAGCCCTGATAGGGTCGAAACATCAGGCCATTGACTTCCTTTCTTTTTCTGGTGTGTGATGGGGGGGGGGGGGTGGTAAGCAGTTAGCGACAGCTAATTATTTACTCGTTTAACATTTTCTTCAAGAGACCCAACAACCACTTCTGGTGCAAATACGGAAATATTAGCGCAAGGCCATGTCCGAATTGGCGACAACGGTCACAGTTTGATTGCCGCGTCGTCATCCCTTAAAGTAGGCCTACAGCAAGTCGTCCGTATATAGCTGCAACACCCGCAGGTACAGAGCCGTATAGCCGTAGCAGCCATATCGGATACGGCTTCAACCCAAACTCGGCCAGTACGAACTCGGCACCGGCCCGACTATGCATCTTAGCAAAGGGAACTAAGCCTACTGTTTTAAACGACGGCTCGATGGTTCCGCCGGTACGTAGGA
This sequence comes from Asterias amurensis, assembly GCF_032118995.1. Lineage (NCBI taxonomy): Eukaryota > Metazoa > Echinodermata > Asteroidea > Forcipulatida > Asteriidae > Asterias > Asterias amurensis. The sequence continues at coordinate 13,136,696 of NC_092662.1, forward strand.
GTTCGAAATCGCTCATCCCAGATCATTCATAATATGTTGCTTTAGTACGTAAGGTGACGTCACGATTTTACTGATTTTGTGTGCTGCCCTCATTGACGCGTTTTTCATTATATGCGGCAACCTACTTTTCGAGAAGTGAAAACAACCTGCAAATATCACAATTTGTACTTAATCTTATGCCACAAAACAGAAATTAGTATGATTTATATACATCAGAGAGCAAAACGGGAAACTCTTTCATCATGACCGATCCTCTTTAAGATGGCCTACATTCTTGCTTTAATCCCCTGGATTTGACCGACATTTTAAAAGTCAACACTCGGTCGCCGTTTCGATGCAGGGACTCGGAAGCTATAGAGACACACGCACGTGGGAAATGACATGCAACTGAAATGATATCTTGGTCTACAAGTAGTTTTCCAAAAGGGTAGATGCTTTCCAGTTCATGTTTTCGTTTAGTCTAAGATGATTTAAGACTATAGTACACGTAGGGTGGTAGTGTGTAGGCGGGTTCTATGTTTGTGAACACGGTAACCGATATCACTAGTAACGTCATGAAGCTAGACAGTTGTTTGCCATGCAACATGCCTATACATCCATTATGCCACGTCGTTGTGTACGTAAAGACCCAATTGGTTGTACACATAGCTTTGTCTTATTTGCAACATAATCTTTGTTTTGAATCATTGGTGAATTGATTCCACTTGAACACTTCTACGAAGAGTTAGGAAGGTTTAAAGACTCCAGTACACTTAACGGTAAGAGAAGGGGGCTTGCCCGTGTTTCTTGTTGGTCTTAGACCAATATACACCATCTAAGTTGTATAGGGGTCCTGCCTATCCTTCACTAGACCCAAGCTCTGGTGTTGCCAGCAGCAGAGTGTGGGTTCGAGTCCTGCGTCATGACACTTGTGCCATTGACCACGGCACTTAACCATGTTTGGGTTTTGTTAGTGTTGGGAAGGTAGTGCATTCTGCTACCAGCCAGGCTACTAATTAGTCTGTTGACATAGAATGTTCTTCTTATTATTAGTTTAAATTTGTATTTGATACATCTACATTTTACATGGTCAAGCAACAATTGACCGATAAGTCTTTAGACGAGTTGGCCAACGAATCAGTCTCTTATAGGGGAAACACCGTTTCTGATCAGCAAAGTGTATGTTAAAGTTCCGATTGCTGTTAGCACTTAGCCGTTATTGAATCGTCCTTCTGAAAATTATTATTAGGACGTAATGCTGTATAGGTCCCGTGATTGTAATAATAAACTAAACCTAAATGTAACATTAGAGTATAAAACACCACTCTTTACAACTTCGAGCTGTCCCCCATATGGCTCTTTAAAAAGAGTGGTGGTTATTTCACTCTTTAAGAGGGGTTTCTCTCAAAGACAGAGTGAAAATCACCCAAAAAGATGCAAACTTCAATCTAAAAGAGTGGAAGATCACTCGAAAAAGAGTTGTCCCTCATAATGGCTCTTCAAAGAGTGGTTTTTCACTCCTTTACATTTAGAGAGAAAGCCTTTGAGAAAGACTCTGCTCGGATCGAAACGTCACGCCAATAACTAAAAAAATTGCGATAAAAGAAAACCAATACTTTTGTTGCGAGGAGAAGGTTTTGCACGAGTGGCTGTCGAATGCGCCACAGCACCTTCATTCAAAAACGTTTAAACCCTGTCTTTTTGCGCTTTTGTGGCGCTTTGAAACACCAACTATAGAAGCGTTGTACACTCTAAAAAGCGTTATACACTCTGACCCGGAATCCGTGTCAATTTGTCCCGGTATCCGAGTCAAAATCCCCGCTGTTAACCACATTTCAAGTCACAATGACACTCGGGTCACATTGACTCGGATTCCGGGTCAAACGGACCCAGAAATGGGTCTGGCCCCCTGAGACCCCAAACCCTTCCCTGTTTTCCAATAACATCTCAGGTAGCTCTGAAGTTTGTAAAGTGTGTCACCGCAGCCTTTAATGATGGGGTACTGAACCTTGGTCCGAGCCAGGAGGAAGTACCTCCTTGGTCTGAGGTCTTACAGTGGGATAATGAAGTAATCGCCCCTCAAGTGCGTCGGCATTTTGACTTTGTAGCTGCAACCACGATCATCTTTAATAGTTGATGGCAACCGGGCCAGTGACTGATGACCAGCTGTAGGCGACAAGAGATGCGAAAAGAGTACTAGCTTAAGCGGTCACGACCGATATCTTAAAAGGCACTGGACACTCTTAGTAATTACTCGAAATATTTTTTAGCATTAAAGCTTATACATATACTTGGTTTACGAGCAATGGAGAGCTGTTGATAGCATAAACTATTGCGAGGAACGGCTCCATCTGAAGTACGGTAGTTTTTGAGAAAGAGGTAATTTCTCACTCAAACAATAAAAGACTTCGGCTGAAGCCTTTTGTTATGCATCTGAAAGAATGTGCAACAAAGGTGTTTTTCTTCCATAATTCTCTTGCAACGGATGACCAATAATTGCTTCAAAATTTTCACAGGTTTGTTGTTTATTTTTTATGCGTATGTTGTGATACACCAAATGAGAATACTGATCTTTGACATTCGTCCATCAGTTGGTTTTTTGCCAAACTCTCTCTAACTTAAGACTCATCTTATATAATCTTAGGACTTAAGCCGAGTTAAGTTCCGTAACCATAGACGTTAGGACGTGAACCTACATCCTAAGTAATGATTAGTCGTAGCGTTTCGTTAAATCGGCTGCGGTGCCTTTAAAATAAAAGAACGGGGCCGGTCAGCAAGAGCTCAAGCGCGCACGTAAGTCGAAACCCCGGGGGACTGGATGCGGGGAAACGGCGTGGGAAGATGGATAGTCCGTGGTACGGCCGGTGATTTATATCGGTGCTTTGACTGCCCTATTCTGAATGGATTTCGTGTATTGATTGGAGACGTGATAAGATTGTACAAACATTAATTCTGCAATTTCAAAGTGATAAGCAGGCTCATCAGTCAGTTTGTCCACCCATGTGTGTTTTTCTTTCTTTGCTGTCGATGTCTGAAGTATGGTTTAAAGCCATGACTAGTCATGATCGAGTCGGCCACAAAAGGGCAAAGGAGAAACATCTGACAGCACAGTGTGCTCGATGTTCTTTTTTTGTATCCATAATGAATGTCTGTTCGCAGAGAAAGAAACACGAAGGACTCCTACGTTTAGACTGTTCTTCAATTTGTCTCCCACGTACACTGTATTTCCCCCTATCTTTTATTGGTGAAGCACTTTGTTCTCATTTTAAAGATTTCCCGCTATAAATGTTAAGTTGCATAAACTGATATTCACGGACTTGTTCTCCGATAATGTTTTCTCTGAACGATTTTTTTTACAGAAGATGATGCTCGTTTAAAACGAGTTAAATCCACTGACAAAGCACAACGTGTAGTGCAAACATAGTGTTACAATTTCGTAAAGCCTGTAAGTAAGCACCAAAACTTGCTAAGCATAAAATACTGTTGCTTAGCAGAAACAGGTTAGCAGCCCATACTACATAGGTTTGCATTGTTGTGGCTGGTGCCCCACTAAATTTTTGCTTAGCAAAGAAACTTGTCAGGCAGTATTTTCTGCCTATAACACTAACAGTTTAATGAAATTTGGGCCTTAGAACATTATCACTATCAGTTTCCCTGATATTTTTCTTTAACACTCGATCAGCGTTTTCAAATATTATGTAAGGTTCACGTAGAAGCTCAAGTCAACCATAAAGTGCAATGTGATGAAGAAGGAAACAAATTCACCTAACCCTGCAATAATGAAAATCACATCAGGTTTGATTACAACACTAGTTAATTAACTCAATACCACGTGTGTGGAAGTCAGCCTTTATGCCCGACTGTGTAGAAAATCACTTCACGGGCGGCACTGGGCGGTCTTCTTTGAGTGGTAGGTGCCGGTGAGCTGCATCGCCCCGCTTCATCTGGCCGGGACACGGTCGGGGACGGATACAGGAAACAGAGCGAAGTCTGGCAGTCTGAGATGACTATGATAATTAGGGAGTTTGGGAAGTGAGTATTTTGGTGAAGAAAGAATTGAACCAGGCCCGGGTACCAGAGCGTGATGTGATGATATGATCAACGGGGCTAGAGCGTCGTGAGGCCTGGCTTAGACCTGGTCGACGAGGAGGAGGAGGCCCGGAGGCGGGACTGTTTAATGATGACTATATCTTGGGGTTGAATTATCGACCTCGTTTCCGGGGTTGACTGTGAATTAGGTCTCATCGGTAGTTGTCAAGGTAATTTGATTGCCACGACGATCACTCGTAATCTAATTACGATTGTAAAAAAAAATTTGTACGAAGGGGTTCGGTCTGTATAGATGGAAATTGACTTCCGCGAGTGCAAACCCATTGGCCGGTTTCTATTGCCCGCTTAGCTGGGGGTTGGCTGAGGCGGTCTCAAACTGACTCACTTTGACTGTTGATGTAAACCATAGAGTTATATATAAGAACTAGAGGGCGCACGAGTGATGCTTCGTGCATAAACGCCACGGGACCGCAAGATGACAAGCGCGTCATTCTGCACGCGCGTTGAATATGAAATACACGTTTGAGTTTTTTTTATTGAACGCTCACGTGATGCTGTTTGTTCAACTTACAAAATGGCCGCACAAACACACGCTGTGAGATGCTAGTTTTGTCAACTTAGAAAATGGCGGCATAAGCGCATGCCGGGGCGCGTATTTAGGCCAGTGCGCTCTCTAGTTCTTATATAACTCTATGATGTAAACCCAATAATTTTATGACTGTATAGCCTTTTCAGTATAGGGCCGCGCCTATCCACAACGCATGCAAATTGTTGTATTCAGTTTGGTGTATGGCAAACACAGGTGCATGCCTGTACATATCTATAATAGATGTTAAATTTGCATCGGGGATAAAGAATATTAATTTTTTGTTTTTACCCATACACACCGATGTGTGTTAGCACTGTATACTAAGTACTTTCCCGAGTCCTGTGAAAATATCACAGGCATGTTACTCGGGTAGGTTCGAACCCACGACCCTTGTACATATCTAATTTGCGTGTAGATTTATTCTGTGAGAACTACTTGTGCTTTTATTCTACTGCCGAAGTACACTTTGAAAACGGGAGACTAACTCACTTACATGCTCAGACCATGCTTAGACCGGCAGAACTGTGGGCTATATAGGCCTACCCATAAAAGTTTCAATGTTGTGTTTTAAAAAGGCTAACGATTATTGTGTGCAAGGGTTTTTGAGCTCAAATGGCAAGCTTGGAGCTGCTTTATTTCCCAAGAATTTCGGCATTTATTGCCGCCCCCGGCCAACCATGGAGGTTAGGAACCATGGGCCCACAGAGAAAGCGGCTGGAAGAAGATCGAGTTAGCAGTAAGTTGCAAGGGCGCCACCTACTGAGCCCACACATCGAGTACATTTAAAGATGGCGCCGACCACGAGATCGTCGAAACCTAAAAAATCTCCAGGTTCAAACAAGAAAAAGAAACGAACGCCAAACAAGAGTGAGTCAGTACAAGAAGCCATTGATTACCCCGATGATAAATCTGATATTGTAAGTGATGACAGTCTATACGATGATCTGGAATTGGAAGAATTGGCACAGCAGGCCGCCGAGTTGATGACTGGCCATGTCCATGCGGCGGAGGACGAGTTGTCCACGGGCAGCACGCCGGGTTTAAGCGGCACAGACCCGGAGGCTGAGAATGATTTTGAAGCAATTTTACCCTTTGTGGTTGACGTTGACTCCAATGTGAACAGTAAAATCAAAATCTCAACCAACCATGACATGGAGAAAATTTCAAGAAATTTCAAGAAAATCACTGAAGATGAAAATGTGGAGGAAGACAATGATGATTTTATGTCATTGACAGTTTCAATGAAACAAACCACTCCTCAGCAACAGAAGGAAGAAGAAGAAGAAGAGGAGGAGGTATTTATATCTCTTGAGTCTGGACAAGATAAAGACAAGAACATGGAAAAAGGTCAAACAACAAAGTCAAAACGATCTGTGAAAAAGGACAGAAATACGAAGAAGTGAGTATTTTGGCAGATAATCCGATTGCCACTTTTTAAAAGTCTTTAATCCTTACCTGTCCAGGGAGGTTGACAGGTTGTGTACATAAGAGGAGCAGGCACTTCAAATTATTTTTAAAAAGTCTTGAAGTCATGAACAACAGTTGCAGTAATTGTAACCCTCCATCCATGGACCATGCAATAATTGTAACCCTCCATCTTCCTTATGATGGTTGCAGGGTGGAATGGAAGGTCCACAAACCTCACACATGAATGGCTGCTAATAATATGGCACATTATTATCCATTTTGGAAGTGAAATTGCACTTAACAATGTAGCAAGTGCTATCTGTAACACCTTGAAGCCTAAAATGCACATTATCTTGTATCACACAGTCACAGAGACATTCTAACCCTTATTAATAAATACCTTGGACGGTTTCAAGTCTCTGATTGGTCAAAACCCGGTCACGTGTGGGAGTGTTAACGGTGGTATAAAGACCAGCTTTGGAAAATAGCGAATAAGTGGCCACTAAATCAGCATACATTGTGTAAACCTTGCGCGTTGCACTGTATCGCACGCTTATTTATATCCCTGTTAGTTTCATTGCAACTTCGTGCACTTATGCGTACGTGCGCTGAAAATGTATCAATTTTGAGTGCGCGCGTGTAATATGTGCGCGCGTATAAACTGATGCCGCGCTCATGCGCGCGTTTTAATGCACAAGGAACAGCTATCGTCCAATCATTTGCCTCCTTTGACCCCAGTGAAGGCGCTGAACAGATCATTATTTAAAAGAGTCACAGGTCTCAAAAATCAGTAATGGCATTAACGCATGGGAACCATCAAAAGCTCACATATAGCCCCTGAACATGTCTGGAAGTACCGCTGAGAGAAAAGTCACAAAACTTGGACAATGTAGCCGTTTAATTCGCTAAAAAAGGTATTTATTAATGGGAATAACAGTGTTCGTACCCGGTCTTCACTGCATGGTTATGACCTTGGTTGGTGGCTGGCGCTAATAACGGACCTCGCCTCCGGCTCGGTCCGTTAACAGTTTAGCCACCAACCCGGTCATTACCACGCAGTGAAGACCGGGTATTCGCACTGTTATTCCCTAATTAGTAATAGCACTGCCGAGACTATTGTGATGTTGCGATAACTGTAAACCTCCATCCTTCCGACGGTCACAACCGTCAGAAGGATGGAGGGTTACGATAATACCAAAACTAAGAATCAACTAGAATTTATTCCATTTACAAGAGGTCATCATCACAATTCTGTACAATTGTTAAATAATATTCCTATTTCTCATCAGGATTGAATTGCCCACTGAGTTGGATCCAGGGATTGACGTCGGCGAAACATACTTTGACTTTATTGGCCAGTCCGGCATTGACAAGAACAACAAGGCAGCCAAGGAAGTGCTGACGGCTAGTAGCCGAGATAAGGTAAGATAGGAGAGACAAAGACAGATAATTGACGGGTCGTACAATGTCATTTGAAATATCTAGTTGCGATAACGTAACCCTCCTCCTGACGGCCGCCAGGCCGGAGGGTTAGGAGATCGGTTCGAGCGGCAACGGTTAATCTGGTCCAACACGTACAACTTCGACAGCTAGTCACCAGATTTGCCTCATTTTTACCACTTTCAAAAATCATGACACAAATTCTAAGGGCACGAACTTAATCCTCAATGTCTAATGAACACTCAAAACACCATTGAGAAAATATTTTTGAAGAAAAAAGGACAAAAACTTACCAGATCCCGGAGCGAATTCCCAGGTTTATATTTTGAACCTGTCGCATCGCTTTGCAAACGCATTATTTTGTTGTTGGGCTAAACCAGAGCTACGCATACAATACTGACTATGCGCACACATGCTCAGAGCTGCAAAAATGGACGATTATGTCTGCTGCCACCAGCGCCTCAAAAGTCTCCAATTGCATCTGTCCCCATCAGTGGTTTGCCTGTAAATCTGAATTTTTCCTTATCACCATCCTCTTGTTGTTGCTTGCGCTGTTGGATGTGTAATGGAATAAATGATATTTGTTAAGAAAGTAAAGTAATTTTAAATGTGTTTTTCTTACCATCAGCTCCTGAAGAACAGCATACTCAGTCCCGACTTTGAGAAGCATCACAGTGTGCCTTCACACAAAGAGTCTATAAGACAAATGCAGAGACGAAAAAAGGTTTGTTAGAACAAAGGGTAGCATTAAACCAGAGGCTCCCTTGTCAAAATTAAGTTTTGTGATTGTTGAGTAGAATAGCGCCCTCTAGGGACCATGTTTGGTTTACATGCTTTACTCTGAGTTTTATTGTATCATAATTGGTTACAACCTTCTTGATGAACTGAGTTACAACCTTCTCAAACACCTGAGTTACCACCTTCTTATTTAAGAGGCACAAGGGTGTGTTTGCACGAAACCTACAATAAATGTTTCTATCTTTTGTGTGTGTAATATAACAGAAAGAGCGTGAGTCTAAGACGGGTGATGGATGGTACAACATGGCCGCTGCTGAGATGACTGATAAACTCCGTAACGACATCAGAGCAATCCGTATGCGCTCATCGCTTGATCCAAAAAGATTCTACAAACACAACGACATGAAAGCACTCCCTAAGTTTGTACAGGTCAGTTCACATGTTTCTGCCTTAGAGGAGGCAAAGATTTGCACACGGTCTCATTTTCTCTTCCTGTTCCCATAATTCTGCCCTGTTCACAACACTGCCCTGCCCCTACAGCGGTGCCCTGCCCTCACAGATTTGCCCTCACAGCATTTTCCTGTCCCTCAACTCTCCCCCAAAACATTGCCCTGCCACACAACACTGCCCTGCCCTTCAACTCTGCCCCAAAACATTGCCCTGCCACACAACACTGCCCTGCCCTTCAACTTTGCTCTGGCATGCCCCTCAAAACTGCCAGCTGCCCAGCCCAACAACTCTGCCCTGGCCCCCACAAAACTGCCCTGCCCCCACAAAACTGCCCTACCTCCACAACACTGCCCTGCCCTTCAACTGTACCATGTAACTGTACCATGTCCCAACAACTCTTCCCTATCAACACAATTGCCCTGCCCCCACAACACTGCCCTGCTCCTACAGCAGTGCCCTGCCCCCACAACAGTGCTCTGCCTAACCCTACAAAGCGGCCCTGCCCCCACATCACTGCTGTACCCTGCCCCGACAACACTGCCCTGCCCCACAAATCAGCCTAGCTCCAACCCTCCAGAGCTAACAAGAATGTCAATATTCTTTTCAGGTTGGAACAGTTGTAGAAAGTGCGGCTGATTTCTATCATTCCAGGGTGCCCAAGAAGCAAAGGAAGCAGACCATTGTGGATGAGCTCCTGGCTGATGCCGAGACAAGACGGTAAGCACATTTTTTCATGAAAACTGTTTACAGACAAGTTGTGTGAATGGCGCCACCTTATAGAAGAAAATCTTCTTTCGTAAACGCTGCTCATCGTAAGTAAAGGGCTGACTGGTGATTACATTGTAACCAAGCGTACACACAGTCAAATCTTCTTGATCAATTACAAACTGAACTTGTCCTTAAAGACACTGGACATCTTTGGTAATAGTCAAAAACCAGTATTCTCAGTTGGTGTATCCCAACATATGTATAAAATTACAAATCTTTGAAAATTTGGTTGAACTTAATTGGTCGTCGAGGTTGCAAAAGAACACTAAAAGAAAAAACTCCCCTTGTTGCACAAATTTGTGTGCTTTATGATGCGTAAAAAAGCTTAAAGATTGGTAATTGTCAAAGACCAGTCTTCTCGCTTTGTGTATCTCATCATGCCTGTGAAAGTTTGAGCTCAATTGTTTGTAATGTTAATAATGAAAGAAAACATGTCCTTGTAACATGAAGTTGTGTGCTTTTAGATGCTTGATTTGGAGACCTCAAAATCTAATTCTGAGGTCTCGAAATCAAATCTGTGGAAAATTACTTCTTTCTCGAAAACTATGTTTTTAGGTCAAAACTCTTCATCTTCTATTTTGTCTTAGATACAACAAGAGGAAGTATATGGAGCTCCAGGAGAAACGGTCGCGTTGGCACAAGGGGAAGACAGGGACTGGGAAGAAGAGAAAAAAGACCAAGAAATGAGGAGTTTCTCCCCCAAGTCCTCCTCATAGAGGCAGACCCCAACCATAGTATAAGCCAGAGGGATGTATGGGTGTATTTGGGTCACCCTGTTATAAATTTGGACACCATGTTTTAATCTTTCATTTACATGTAAATATAATGTTAGTGAACAACTTGGATGGCCAGTATTTAACTTCCCAGACAATTTTGACCACCCTTTTACAAAATCCTTGCTTAAACACTGACCCAGACACATACATGTGCAAACACTTCAAATCTGTCTACACTAAACATGTCCCACACTCGACACTAGTCCTGCGGACATTGTTCTAGTAGAAACTGCTACGGGCTAGTACACACTACTTCTCAACATGCCCTGTAGGCTACTAAATACTTATTATAAAACTTGTTATGAATTTCTGTTTGGATCACAGCTTGTGAAATTATTTTTGAAATTATTTGCAGAAGTATGTTTCAGTGAGCATGCTAAGGAGAGCACATCTGTGATACTGTATGTAAGCACTTTTTTGAAATTAATTTGTGCAGGAATAAAATTATTGCAATTGAACAATGAAGTGTATTGTAACTTGTGTTTGTTTCCATTTGAAGTTATGCAAAGTTAAAGACACTGGACACTATTGGTAATTGTCAAAGACCAGTCGTCTCACTTGGTGTATCTCAACATATGCATAAAATTAAAAACTGTGAAAATTTGAGCTTGATTGGTCGTCGGAGTTGCGAGATAATAACGAAAGAAAAAAACGAATCAAATTCTTGTAAAATTACTTCTTTCTCGAAAACTACGTTACTTCGGAGGGAGCCGTTTCTCACAATGTTTTATTTTACCAACCTCTCCCCATTAGTCGTTACCAATTAAGGTTTTATGCTCATAACTATTTTGAGTAATTACCAATAGTGTTCACAATAGATGCTGACAGTGTTCATGTTTTGGGCTACCAACCGAAAATACATTGAGAAAATAGTGAAAAACCACGCACAATTTTCAGCATAAAAACACATTGTCCTTGAGTTTGGTTTTAACAACCAAAATCAGCTCAAAGAATGTAAAAGGATTTCAAGGCATTTTTTTTTTAAATGACCCCTCATATCAGAGGAAACATTGTGCATAAAAAAAATTGTGCATACAATATTGTTTGAGTATGAACTTCATAATCAGTAAAGCTTTTAGGCTAAAATTACAAATCGTTTTTTTTTTGTCCTTGCCAATCCTATATAATACCTTCAACCACATTTACTTTTGTTTTTGATATCACACTTTGCTTAGCACATAAGAATGATACACATATTTACATAAATCATTTAGCTCTTGTTGAAATCGAGACCAGAGTAAACATGCTTTAAAATGAGTTAAGAAGTTTTAAAAAGTCAATGTCTTTGGCCAAATCAATATCTCCACAACACCATGTTGAAACTTTATTTTAATGATTATTTTTCCTTTAAAGGCAGTGGACACTGGTAATTACTCAAAATAATTATGAGCATAAAACATTTCTTGGTAACGAGTAATGGGGAGAGGTTGATATGAAACATTGTGAGAAACGGCTCCCTCTGAAGTAATGAAGTTTTCGAGAAAGAAGTAATTTTCCACGAATTTGGTTTCGAGACCTCAGATTTAGAATTTGAGGTCTCGAAATCAAGCATCTGAACGCACACAACTTCGTGTGCCAAGGTGTTTTGTTTTTTCTTCCATTATTATCTCGCAACTTCGATGACCAATCGAGCTAAAATTTTCACAGGTTTGTTATTTTATGCATACACCAAGTGAGAAGACTGGTCTTTGACAATTACCAATAGATACTTTGGATAAAGTCCTTTAAATAGATGTTCCTACTCTTCAAGGATTCCTTTATAAACATGCACTACCACACTGGTGACCACATACCAGTCCTAGATTACTGGACCTTTGGTTTCATGTCCCATTCCATGGACAAAATGATAAAAGTATCTTTCTCAAGGACACAAGTGTCAACCGGGACTCGAATCCACAATCTGGATCTGTTGATCAGAAACGCCAGAGCTTAGTCCTGTAGCCTACCTTTCAAAAGCCAGGTGTTAATTTACAGCATGTGTGTGTTGCAACATAAAAACTGAATAGAGGATCAAAATTTACATAGTTTTTTGGGTGGTGAAGTAGTACCAGTGTAATTGTGGGAAAACTTTCCGAATCCTGCCACCAGCTTTTCACATTTTTTTTTTTTTTTACAAAAAGGATTACCTCATTTCTAGAAAAAAATTAGTAAATTATTTAATACTTTATTTCATAACAAATGAAAAAGTGTTTGGAGAATATGGAAACTTCTCGCGAGAAAAAACAACAGCCCTTTCAACTTTGTGGACATGTGAATAAATGTGCAGCGCAAGAAAAGTTCACCAAACCACCAAACTAACCAAAGTGTTCCTATTTTAATTAAATTCTTTCTTTTTGGACACCAAGAAGAAAGGAACTCCACAGAGTGAGTAAAAGAAGCGGGAGGTGATAAAGCGATTGTCTGCTATTGAATATCGGAGACACAACTGGCAGCAGAAAATGGTCACCAGAGAATGTCTGTCGGCCTAAACGTTGAAAAACAACTTTGTTTGAACCTTACAATTGACCAAGTTGATTGAGCGGGTTGTAAGCGGATTAGCTCGTGGGGGCTAGGATCGTTTTGTTCCCGGCAGACAGGCGACGAAGAAAAGGCACACAACAATCTCGAATCTTGTTTTTTGATAACATGCTGAATTTTTCTGAAACTTAATGAATGTTCCTTCTATTCTACGGTTCACAACGTTCCCTGATGTAAATTCTGCAACAAATGCTGATAGGCCTAGGCTAGGGCCTATAGAGGATTTGAGACATTTATGGTGGAGCTTATTTTGCTGGTGTAAATTAAACACTAGTTTGAGAAGAATTCACAAATAAATGTAATTCTACAAATAAATGAAACGTAACACACAAAATGGACGAGAGCAACATAAACTCACGACGGAAGAAGACAGCCCCTTCAACTTACACGTTGAAACCCGGTTGGGCCTAATTGTGGCGCAATTCGCGTTTACATTTAAAAGTGGTTGTCTGCCGAGTGGAAAATGTTCTAAATTTATTTAAGTCAAATAAAATGAGAAACTCTTCAAAGCTTAGCCTGCTTACGGTATCTATGAGCCTTTTATCGAAGATTGTGGGAATTGTTTTCAAGAACAACAGCCAAAATGTATAATAACAACGTCGTTTGTCTTGTCAGTGTTGGTGAAATGTCACGTAGGTCGAGTTGTCTTATTATACAGAAAGAACGTGGTCTCGCCATTATAGATTAGTTCACGTACCTTACAGGAGTGATTTGGCGTCCTTTTGTTCCGTAATGCGGCGACAAATTCGGTTGTCTATGAATTGGCGACATCCCAAAGTCGAACACAAATCAAAAGTAGTTTTCACTGAGACATGGACTTTCAGATATTGTGAAGAAAGCAAGATCTTTGTCCGGTCAAATGAGCGGTCGGTTTTCGATCCAGTAAACGTGCCATCGGGAACAATACTACCAGGGAAGGCTGGTCCCTTCGCCTCATATATGAACTTCGCAGGACTTCCACATTATGAACTTGGAGCAAACTATGGCTTCAAAGTTAATGGTCACCAAGGTCTGGTCAAAATCATATTAGACCTACTTCTTAGGGTTTCATCAGATCATAGAAAATCTCTGTACAGTTTACGTGAGATTAGCCTCTATATTTTCCCCCGACAACTCCGACATTTTGCATCTTCGTATACTAGAGGCAATTGTCAAATGAATAAGTATTTTTTTCACAGGACTCGGGAAAGTACTGAGTATACAGTGCTACATACATCGGTGTATATGGGTAAAAACCAAAAATTAATAATAAAGTATTTGTTTTATTTGGGGGGGGGGCGGGGGCTAGCGGAGGAAAGTCAAAACTAATTACTTTTTTATTTTTTATATTTTTTTAAAAATATATTTTATGTTGGGGGGGGGGGGGTAGGGTATATCAACCATTATTTTGTTTGTGCATTTTTGTTTCGAGTTCTGGTCGGGCTGGGGGCTCTGGTAACGCTACAGTATATAGCTCCGTTAATCCGTGGCTGTTTGAGAGTCTACATCCACATGAGAACATGCACATAAACTCTGACAATAAAACTTAAAATCGTTCAACAATTGTTTGCTACTTCTACAACTACAACCTAATAGATGAAATTAATTCAAAAATTTGTTTAATTTAATGCCCTAGGCATATGCATAATTCAAAACTATTATTATGTAAACAGGTGTTCTCGTCCATCATATATATAAAGTTTATTTTATTAAAAATACTAATTTATTTTTGAAAGACTTTTATTTGACCAAATTTACATCCGAGCAAATTGTGTAAGTCATGCATGGGTCACGATAAAGTTGATTGCGTCCCTCCTCATGTGAAATAGAATTGTGTCTCGGGAATAAATATGTTGGATTCCAGCATATTCACTGCACAAAGCTATAACTTTGCTTCATTTGCCAAGATAGGCCTACTCAATTCGGATCCTTCACTAGTCATTGGATCCATTCTTCAGGTCCGCACGGGGGGTCGTTCTAGAGCTATGTGGTGTCCTTTTTGAAGGCAATGTTCCTTTTCTCCATAGACTCTGTCGAATGAGAAGTGTTGTTCCTTTCTGTCTGGACAGAGAGAGAGAGAGGGAATTTGGTGCTCAAAAGAAACCCATTTTTTTGTAAGGCCAGTAAAATGGCGTATCGAAGGGGTGTGGAGGGATGTTTTTTGACGCCGGCAAGAGATTGAGTTAGAGCGGGTGAATGGAGTCAACAGAGCACAAAAAGGTTGTTTAGATGAATTAACGGATAATCCCTTTTGTGGTCATCGGGCATCCCTTTGTGAAGTCGCCAGCAACAGATCGATTAGGCCCCCATATAAGGACTAACCGCTGCAGGGGTTTTACTGCACTTTACTGGTCAACCGTTCTATAGGTGGCCATAAGAAGGGGGTGTCCTTTCATTACATTTCAGGTAAGGTAAAATTCGTTAGCATATGGAAGGAAGTTGTTGGACTTAAAGAATGCTAGGTCTTTTGATAAGGTTGGGCCTTTTTATATCTTGATAAAGTCTGTGGGGCAAACAAGTGGAACGACCGGGCACGCCCCATGCGGCAACCCACACACTTTACTGGCTCGAGGAGGCAACGGCGGACGGGCAGCACGGAGCCAAGAACGGCACGCGACATCGGTTGGAGATGGTAAAGAGCCTTTAGGCCACGGAGATTGGGTTAAACCACAAGACAACATCACTGTGATGAACAGCTAGCAATATTGATGAAGGTTATGTCTGCAAACAGCTGGGATTGAAATGACTTTTTGGTGAGACACTTTTGTGAATTTGTGTTATTGTAGTTGGTATAAATGTGTTTTCGAAATTTCGGCATCACAAGTGGAAGTAGGGTCGAATGGAAATTTGTTTTTGTCGATGAATTCTGTTGCCGGTTTTATTTATTTTCGGGAAAAGGAAAAAAAAATTACAACATCTAATGAAGCAAGTCCATTACTGAATGATTTAACTGCTGTATTCCAATTTGTTACTCTGTTTGCGAAATTTATATTTGGGCGGGGGGCATGTGGAATAAGCAATATTAACAAACCTTGAATTTCGATTTGTGTGTCAAAAGAAACAGACTTAACTTTCATTCAAACTGATATTTTGGAAAATGAAAGTCAGTTAAAACCACCAAATACATTGACAGTACAGACGAAATAGACAAAAAATACCCAACCGGCTAAGATCGTCATTTTCATTCTTGATTAAACTACAAAATTAATTGTTAAATTTATGTGGAAAGCCATTGAATGAAAAGTACTGATGTTCAAGATATTTAATCTCAAACATCTGGCTCATTATAAGGCATTACTTTGTTCGTAAAAAAATCAATATTTCGAGAGGGTGGGTGGGTCAAAGCAATTTATAACTGTGCAACATTGACTATTCTTAATGGCCCCGAAGTAAGATTCTTATGTTTTGTTTATAGTGAGAAAAATGGCGGTTGGTTTAGGCCATGTTTTCCAAATAAGATGCCAAGTATCTTATTCACAAAAAGGAAAATCATGTTTTTGGAAGATGACGACATCTCACCCCTTAATACTTGTCAGTAACGCCCCTTTCGGCTTATAAAGGGGGCGGGATGGGAAAGGTGTGGTTGAGATTTTGTCCACATTATAAGTAGAGCAAACGTTTTTTTTTGCATTCACAACCACGAAGGGAAAATCAAAAGTGGTCAAACGTACCAACAGACGACCGTCTCAAATTTGACTTAATCAAGGTGTTTTATGGCAGTCAGATCACTTTGTACCTTTGCCACTTCGTACCCTGGACACTTCGTACCCTGGACACTTCGTACCCTGGACACTTCGTACCCTGGACACTTCGTACCCTGGACACTTCGTACCTTTTGCAATATACGAACAAGTGACTTTGGACACTTTATTACCCAGGTCACTTCGTACCTTCTTTCAAAAAGTATGATCTAAAAGCAAATTAACTTGATAACAAACAATTAAGGAAAAACATTTGCGTACCAATTAACTTTTTAAAGAAATTAAAGTTTAACAAAACAACAGTTAAGGTAAAAAAGAATAACTTTCCGTATGGCGCCACCACTTTTTCACTCATTTTTACAAAAAGGGATATCTCATTGAGGTAAATTAGATACTGTATTATTTCATACCGAATGAAAAAGTGGTGGCGCCGTACGGAAACTTTTCCCATACGAAGTCAAGACGAAGTGAAAATTTTGTCAAGGTGCAAAGTGTCCCGAAGGTACAGGTAAGAAATGGAAGAGCGAGGTATGTAACATCCGTTCTGTGATCTGATAATAAAGTTCGTTCTTGAGACGCTACAAAAGGCTTAACGACCCTCACTGACAATGGGCGGAATGCATGATTTCTCATTGTATAACAAACGCTGATGTACATGTACATTGTAGCATTTCTCTCAAGGATTTGCTTCACTGTACCATGGAGGAATAAATTTATTCCTCCATGACTGTACAGAGTACAATCATTGAGAAAGCATGATCAGTTTCCAGTGAGATCGAATCCCACCCGAGCAAAAATGCCTGTGTTTTTTTTGCACAGAACTCTGGTAAAAACTGAGTATACAGTGCTAAAAACACATCGGTGTATATGGGTAAAAACAAAAAATGAATATTCTCTATCCCCGATGCAAAATTTACCATCTGCCAGTGAACTACACAAAGATAATCCCCTTCAATGGTTTGCCGCTCTGTTGCTACCCCGCCCCCTCCACATCAATAGACTCGCCCACCAGTCGATGCTCATCTATAGCGGTGTTCGCCTATGATTGTCCAAACGCAATTCTTGTTCACCTTTTTGCAAAAGTCAAGAACTGTGTATGGACATCAATGGCTGACATTAGCAAAACAATTGCTTCATCGTGACGTCACAGCACCAACGAGGCACAAGAAGTACAATCAGTCAATCCTGCAAGGCTTACAACGAATTATAAATATACATGTGTATATATATATATTTTGTTTTAACTTTTCGTATG
Organism: Asterias amurensis; assembly: GCF_032118995.1. NCBI lineage: Eukaryota > Metazoa > Echinodermata > Asteroidea > Forcipulatida > Asteriidae > Asterias > Asterias amurensis. Next base: position 13,154,345 of record NC_092662.1, read on the forward strand.
GCGCCACCACTTTTTCACTAATTTTTACAAAAAGGGATTTCTTATCGAATTCCATAGACCCTTCCCATGAAATATGTAAATTGCACAAAGCGCGTGTGCACTAACGTTTTGGTTGGCAAAATGAGGGAACATCGCGCTGTTTTGTACACGGCTAATGGGTGCGTGAAGCACACGCGATTGCGCGTCTGCTTAGTGCACAACTCTATGGTGTTTGCCAACCAACATGCGTGAATGTAATTAGCATATTTTATGGCAAGGGTCCATTAGATACTGTATTATTTTATATCGAATGAAAAAGTGGTGGCGCCATACAGAAACGTTTCCATTTTTGGGGGAGAAAATATAGTTAGCTGTTGCAAACCACACACAACCAAAAGGAACTGATATATAAATGAAAAAAAAAATAAAAAATTAAAGGAACACGTTGCCTTGGATTGGTCGAGTTGGTCTTTGAAAAGCGTTTGTAACCGTTTGTTATAAAATGCATATGATTAGAAAGATCATATGCATTTTATAACAAACGGTTTCAAACGCTTTTCGAATACCCACTCCACCGATCCAAGGCAACGTGTTCCTTTAATGACCTTAACCTATTATTTCTCAGACGAATAATTCTGGGAAAATTTGACAAGAATCTTTTTCTTTTCATACATTGAAATGTAATGTTTATTTATTGAACAAAGAGTTAACATCAAGAGTTTAATTCTAGAAGACTATTTGTATTTATTTATTTATAAAATAATTACCATTAACACATTTTTTTGCCTCAATCCTGGTTTGTCAAAATCTCTTTGATTATTGTTTTGTTTGTTTACCGTATTCAATTTAATTCCGAGACAGTAGACAATTTAATTGACATTCTTGAAATAAATTAATTACCAACCAAAAAACTATTATTTAAACATTTATACAAATTGCAAAGGTATATATCCTTTAAACAAAAACCTTCCATAAATAATAATTTGTATGTGTTTTTTTCTCAAGCAACTAAAGTCTTAAAGGCAAAGAACATTTAGGCAATATCTTTGTTTGGGGGGTGCCTGTCAGAAGCCATTCAACCGAAAACTGCCGTGTAGCCAGGGATGCTTAAACCCATTATACACTTTCGGAACAGAACAAACAAAAAAAGTTCACAGATTTACAAATAACTTACAGGGTTTACAGAAGGTAGTGGTGAAAGACTTCCCTTGAAATATTATTCCATGAAATGCTTTACTTTTTGAGAAAACAATTATCAATTCTCGTTGTCGAGAATTTCGGATTTATTTTGAACACATGTCATTACACGGCGAAATGTGCGGAAACAAGGGTGGGTATTCCCGTTATTTTCTCCCGACTCTGATGACTGATTGAGCCTAAATTTTCACAGGTTTGTTATTATATAAGTTGTGATACACAAAGTGTGGGCCTTTGGACAATACTGTTTACCGAAAGTGTCCAATGGCTTTAAGCAGCTCTGAAAAATCGGCCCCTGGTGGTAAGTAGTTGATGATAATATTTACAAGGAGCTGCTTCAAAATATAAACAATCAATTTAAATATATTAGAAATGTGTTGGTAGGGCTAAATAAAACTCTGTATAAATAGGTTAGATACTATAAACTTGATTTTGTGCAAAAGGACTTCTTGTGAACTCTTTCACAATTAACTCTTAGGATTTGGCGTGGTCATAAAATGAACTAGGGAATATAATTCTTTGAAGTGCCATTCGATTCCCTCAGGTTTTAGCAGCTGCTTTAATTTGCGCAGGGCCCAATTGTCGCTGAAAGATTTTTTTTTACACAAAATCCAAAACATGCCAAAAACCTTTGCACACTCCACAGACAATGCACAAAACACATGTAGTTTGCCATTTTTTGTTTGTACACGGTGTAGTACTTCAAAGATAACAGGCCTGCCCCCGACCGATTTCACGAAACTCATCGCAAGTAGCGACGCATCGTAGGGTTTGCGATGCGTCGTAGACCTATAAGACACGTCACGGCTGCAACGAGTTCGCAACTTACGACATGTAACTGGTCGCAACTTGCGACGCGTCGCAGCGCTTCGTGAAATCGGGGGCTGGTACTTCATAGAGACAACAAAGGTGTTTGCCTTCATGCCCCCTGGACAACGCCTTGGTGTCCTTCAAATGCTACCAGTAGAAATTTACAATCTCCTCAGAGGGTGCCCTATACCAAGGAGAAAATGCCTTGGGGCCCTTGCCCTTTCAAAACAAAAGGCATATAGGTCTGAGTTCAGATGTCCTTAAGCACAGGCAACATATTTGATTAGGGTACAAAACTTGCTTGTTTCCATTTCGGATGGAGTAAATACTGGGTGCCGCCAGGCTCCCTCATGTGCGCCGCCATGTTCCCTCATGGGCGTCTCAATGTTCCGTCTTGGGTGTGGCAGTCCAGTGCAACTCCTTACAATCTTGAGTCTTCCCTTGGGCTTGTGTTCTCCTCATCGGATGCGGCAGACTGGGCGTGGTCCATTAGGGTGGGGCGGTTGGGATGAAGAATGACCTCTGGTCCTCCGTCGTAGATGGAGTGAAGATAGTACCACATCTCCTTGGAAATCTGGCCGCAGTCTGCTCCTGTTAAGAAGATAAAAAAAACCACCCAAAACTATATTGTAAAAATACTGAAGCTTTCAGACCAAAATTAATAATGATCTTTGTTATCCTAGCCAATCCTGCATATTGCCTTTTAATGAGGAAGAACATAATTTGTGTGTAAGCCCGGTTTAACTTGCTGCGATACAAATGTAAAGCAAGAACATCATTTGTATGTAAGCCTGGTTCGTACTTGAAGCGATATAAATGTGACGTCAAATTCGCAACAAACATTTCGCAGCATTTCAACTCCTGTGAAACATTTTTAGCAAAACAGATCTATGGCATCAAATTCGCTTGGCATGAAGCATTCACAGGAAGTATGAACCAGGCTTAATTAAACTCTGTACAAGTTCACACTTTTGCCAAGTTCACAGGAGGACAGTTCATCAACTGGAGGAGTCAACACCGGTATTGCCTGGTAAACAAACGCATGCTTTTAAGCAGATGACAAATGGTTCTATTGAAAACCTGGCCTAAGCAAATCCTAAAAACCTAGTAGAATAAATATGTTTTGGGAGTGAAGACTTGACTTACTCTGTCTAACCACAGCATAGCCTCCTTTCATTATTGCAATGGAGCGATTGTCAATGGGTCCTGGTGGATCTGTGGTAAAAAATTTCAACAAATAAATGTATTGAATATGATAGTTTAACATTTTTTAAAGATGTTGTATACGTTTAGTAATTGGAACCCACGGTTTGTTTCAATCCTATATACATGTAACTGAAGATGTATAACATAAAACTATCCCATAAAAATTTCTTTTCAGAAGTAGCACCTATTTCATGTAATACACTAGCTTTAAAGACCTGTTTGAACGAAAATGTCAAGTCGTGAACGTTGCTGAATTTCACTTCAAATGTTTTCAATGAATAAGGAAATCGAGTCATATGATAATATAAATAGATTTCAATTGTGTAAAAAAACAATCATTTTGAATGCCCTTATCCAGCGCTTTTCTGAGAGGTTTAGAAAGCCCAATCCACGTAGTTCTCAGTGGGATTTGAACCAGGGTCATAGAGGTGGAAGGCGGGGAAAGATACCACTACGCCAACTTGACTGCCCAAATGAAACCAAGTTGGGGCTGGAAGGACTAAATAGTCGGGGCTCAATTTGAAAGAGCTGCTTTCAATCACATAAAGGAGCTAAGAATTACAAAAGTACACTGGTAACCAGAATAAGGTTACCAGCTTAACTACCATGTCCCATGTAATTGTTACTGGTATCCTGCTCATTTTTGCTTAACAGACAATTGTTAAGCAATATTTTTTGCTTAAAGCAGCTCTTTGAAGTTTTGACCAGATCTCCATAAGGTTAAATGATAGTTTTGATGTGTTATTTTCCCCCCGAAACAAGGAACAAGACTATAATTGTTCCAAAGTTTGTGGGTTCAAATCAAGTATATGTGGTTTTGTTCACAGAATTCTGGAAAGGACTGAGTAAACAGTGCTAACACACATATGTCTTAGGGTTAAAAACCAGAATGAATATTCTTAATCCCCAATGCAAATTTATCATCTATCAAGACTATAATTGTTAAAGGAACGCTACAGAATTGGTAAGTAACAAAAATCGTGAAGATCACAGGTTTACATAAAACTTACATGGTCTAAAGATGATGATAGAAGAAAACATCCCTCAAAATATTTCTGTCTTTATTTGATGAGAAATAAATAAATCTAATTTCGCGTTTGGAGTTAATCGCTCAGAGAGCGTTTTATTCATTTTTGTTTTGGCATCAATACAATGCAACATTTTGTAATCAGTTTGTCACCGTCTACCGTGACCCAGATGGCCGATCGATCTCAAACTTCTACAGGTTTGTCAGTTTATGTATATGGTGGAGTGCATAAAGTGTTACACTGCCAGCAAATTTTTTGCTAGCAAAACCAATACTGTAATGTGCCTTTAAGTACCTTTTTGTTTGGCTTTGACGAATGCCTCCCAGAGCTTGAACCATGCCAGGCTGATACAGTAGATGATGGAGTCAGGGGAGTCATCCCTTGAAAATGCTTCATTCAGCTGTCAAGATGGCAGAGAAAAATAAACCATATATCAATCTAAGATTCAAGGGGGTGGGGTGTGTCTAAAAAGGTTCAATTTTTATTTGGTTTTCAATGCAACTCCATATGGACACCCGTACAGGGCTCAACATTTATACTGGACTGCAGGCTCAAAGCCAGTGGTTGTAGCGTTGGGCCAGACAAGTCCGGGGGTCTTGTGTTTTGCAATTGTATAATAATACCTTATTGTGTTTATATCTTGGAACAGAAACAAATCATATTCAAATGCTGACCTTGAGTCTGGAAAATACCTTTCAATTCTGTTCAGTATGCTCAATACCCCAAAAGACAGATGAGATAAATTTTTGCTTACAGTGCATTTTAACAGCCAATAAAGGATGATCTCAAATATATATATATATTACAGTTTTCTAATAGCTGGAGTCTGTAGGAACATAACAAAATATAACAAGTCTCTTACCTCGCGTCAAAACATGGTAAAAATGGTTTTTCCTACAGAACGCTTCTAGCCAAATTTCTGAAAAACGCGGGGTAAAACAAACCTGCGTGACTAAGGAATCGTGATGTCAGTGGCGGCTATTTGGTGTGGAAAATAGCGCCCTCAGTTTGCCAAAGCTGGAGAACTGTGTTCACACCCAGTTAGGGGAATATCGTCACTGGCGTCACGAGGTCATTATAATAGATAAGCCGTTTTTGACTCTCGGCTGAAAAAGCTGCGTGTATTTTGACTCGAGTTATTCGTTACTAAATGCAAATATTGAGAGTATCTTCGATGTCTATTTGGCCATAAAAAGGTAATAGTTGAAATATTGAGATCATCCTTTATTGGCTCTTTAAATGCATGTTATCAGGGCTAATGAACCACTGAATAAAGAACATTTGATGATAGTTTTAATGTCTACAGTGTCTGTATCTAAATGGACTTACCTTGATGAAAGTCTCCATCTCTTCCTTGCGTCTTCGTTCGATCTGCTCAGCCTCAGCCTGGCAGGTTGGACATCCGTACAGATGGTTGACGGCCGGCCCACCACCATACCTAGCATAAATCAAATCAAACAATCAGTGATTAGAACCGTGGGCTTGTTACGTAGACAAAAGTTTAATCTCTAAAGATTGCAGACCAGTGTAGCCTAGCCAACCTTCCGTGATTAATAAAAAATATAACACACTTTTGCATGAATCGTTTTAAAAAATAACCACTGTCTAGTGTGAATATTGAGCTATAAGACCTGTGAATTGTGGAGTTATTCTCGAGCCCTGAGAGATTTTGTCATGTCAGTGCCAACATGTTGTATCTCCTACAAAAGCAACTATGTTACGAGCAATTGTCAATTGTTGTATGTTGCTTAAAATAGCCAAGATGTACACACAAAGCAAGTACACGCCGAGATACTACACTTTTGCAGAAAACGAGATACAATGTTTTGCCCTGTGGCAACGCTTTAGAAGTTGTTGGTTTCACCTTTGGTGGAGGTACTCCCAGACGGGTTGTGGAACCTTGACAACGAGCTGGTCAACGTAAGAGGCTTTGCTTGGCGGAACACCTGACAAATAAATAAAATTAAATAAAAATATAAAAAAGTGTCACTGTCTTATGTAGGGTGTTGTGACCGAGTGGTTACAAGCAAGTTCAGGGCCCAATTTCATAGTGCTGCATCAGCAGAAAATATTGTTTACAGACTTTTCTGCTAAGCAGAAATGCACAGGATACCTGTCACAAATTGTACACATGACATGGTAGTTTGGCTGGTAACCTTATTCTGGTAAGCAAAATTTTGGTTGCGCTTAGTATTTTGTTCTGCTTAAGCAGCTCTATGTAATGGACCCTTCCCATGAAATATGCTAATTACATTCACGCAAGCGTATAGACCCTGTTGGTTGACAAAGGCCATAGAGTTGTGCACTAAGCAGACGCGTAATCGCCTTTTGCGTGACGCACCCATTAGCCGTGTATAAAACAGCGCGATGTTCCCTCATTTTGCCAACCAAAACGTTAGTGCACGTGCTACGTGCAATTTACATATTTCATGGGAAGGGTCTATTGGCCCAGTAGTGTACTACCTAAAGGAGAATTGCCAAAACATAAACATTGTTGATAGGACATACCTCCATGCTTGCATAGGAAGTCGTTATTTGAGATGGGGCCTGGCTCAGCAAAGCTGTTGAACTTATTCAACCATTGAAGAGAGACGAAGAAATGTAGAAAGCTTGGCTGCAGGAGAAAAAAGAGAATTATTATTAATTGATAAAAAAGCAATTCCTGATTGAGTTTGTTTTATTTTTATGAAGAAAAAAAAACAAAAAACAGAAATTATAAAATGAGAAATTGCGTAACATTACAAGGCCGGACAGCAACTTCAAGGTGAGGGCAACACTTCACTGATTTGTTTAAGACAGTGGACACTATTGGTAACAAGCTTGATTGGTAATTGTCAAAGACTAGCCTTCACAGTTGGTGTATCTCAACATATGCATAAAATAACAAACCTGTGAAAATTTGAGCTAAATTGGTCATCGAACTTGCGAGATAATAATGAAAGAAAAAAACACCCTTGTCACACGAAGTTGTGTGCATTTAGATGGTTGATTTCGAGACCTCAAATTCTAAATCTGAGGTCTCGAAATCAAATTCGTGGAAAATTACTTCTTTCTCAAAAACTACGTCCCAACTTTTTACGAAGCAATTATGGTTGCTCAAGGGCATAAGTGTCATGACCGGGCTTCAAACCCTCACTCTAATGCTGACAACATCAGAGTATGGGTCCGGTGACTTACTAGGGAATAAAATGAGGGCCAATTACACTCAGCACAAAGCAATTTTGTTTACTGCGTTAAGTGCACAGTCAACTACAATCGCTAACCCTCTGACAATCGTAGCCGACAGGCTTTAGGATGTTCTAATTTTCCTACTTACCTCATGCTGTTCAAACAGATCAGAAACTTTCTGTCTCTCCTTTAATGCATCCTCAGACACTTTTCTGCAAGCAGACACAAAAAGATAAAAATAAAATAAAAACTGTTGACGATGTGGTTTGCGGTAAGATATCTTATTGCCTGGTAGATAATGTTCTTTTGAGAACTTGCTATATATTCTGCTACGGCGGAGTAGTTTTGTCGGAATTCGGGAGACTTCTCAGATCTGCTTGTTAACTACTACTCGGGCCCAATTTCAAAAAGCCTGTAAGCACAACAATTTGCTTAGGATGAAATTTTTGCTTTAATGAAAACAGGATTACCAACCAAATTTCCACGTGATTTTCAAGATTTAAGCAAACAACAGCTGAATGCCAGTAACAAGCAATATGCAACAAATCGAATTTGGTTGGTAATCCTGTTTTTATCGAGAAAGAAATTTCATGCTAAGCAAATGTTTGTGCTTAGCAGCTCTTTGAAATTGGGCCCTGGGCAGAAGGTAGGAAATCGGCTGGGACTTCTACTTTCACTTAGTGGATTGAGGGGACTTCTCATGATTAAACTTCCCGTTCAAGCTGGTCTTTAACAACATTTGCACTTCTCAAGGTTGCAGGTGGAAGTCCTGCTCTAGTCAATTTATTTTTGTTCACCCTGACATTAAAAGTAAAGTCCATGAAAATATGACTTACTTGTAGAAGAGTACGTAGGCCTCACAGTTGGCCACTTGGAGGTCACTGACCTCAGTGACGTACATATCATCATACTCGTACCACTGACTACTTAGCCAATTCTGGCCGTAACTCGTGTAGTGGCCGCCTGTAAGAAAAGTAAAATGGAGAGAATTTATTAGAGTGCAGGACTTACCCCAGGAATTTTACAACTACAGGAAGATTCCACTAGTAACCGACTCCCCAGTTAGCCCCAGTTAGCTAAAAAGGTTTGACTGGCAGGGTGGAGGGGTGTAGGAAAGCTCAGAACATACGGGTATGCAATCAAAACATAATGTAACACCTATCAGTATGCCAGCGTTTGCACAACTGTTGAGCGTAGCATGCAATTTGACCCTTTGAGAAACGGCATCTGAGGATGTGACAGGAATTTGAACATTTTGCAAAACAAATGTTTAAAATACACTGTTACGCTTTTTAACAAAAAGGGCATTTATAACTGTGAATAAAAGAGTCGTGTCTCGGTCTAAAAACGGTCGTTTAAAACCTTGCAGGGTCGTGAGCGGCACATCTTCTTCGATGATGGGGGGGGGGGGGTAATGAGGATATAATGAATAGACTTACCTCCAGCTGTTCCGTGGTGGCAAATAACGGCTGTCAAATCATAGAGGGGGCACTTGCTGTTACACTCTAGTGACCAAAAGACACAAATACGTTTACTAAAATGCTATTACCAATTCCTGACACCAATCTCAATTGGCCTTTTTTAGATTACGGTGGACACTATGGGAGTGCACTGTTTGTGTTAGGTGCATGTAAACAAATTTACCCAAAGCTTTGAACAAATGTCCTTTGGGCTCACACTTCAGCTATTCAGGGGTTCAAGCAGGGTAAAGTGCGCAGTTGACTACAGTCGCATTGGGTCTGAAGGGGTGAGTGGGTTTCTTGGGTGACTAAAGTTGCCATTGGGGCTCAAGCAGGGTAAAGTACACCGTCGACTACAGTTGCATTTGGTTTGAAGGGGTTAGTGGGTTATCTTGGGTGACTAACTTCGCCATTGAGGTTCAAGCAGGGTATAGTGCGCAGTTGACTACAGTCGCATTGGGTCTGAAGGGGTTAGTGGGTTATCTTGGGCAACTAAAGTCGCCATTGGGGTTCAAGCAGGGTATAGTGCGCAGTTGACTACAGTCGCATTGGGTCTGAAGGGGTGAGTGGGTTTCTTGGGTGACTAAAGTTGCCATTGGGGCTCAAGCAGGGTAAAGTACACCGTCGACTACAGTTGCATTTGGTTTGAAGGGGTTAGTGGGTTATCTTGGGTGACTAACTTCGCCATTGAGGTTCAAGCAGGGTATAGTGCGCAGTTGACTACAGTCGCATTGGGTCTGAAGGGGTTAGTGGGTTATCTTGGGCAACTAAAGTCGCCATTGGGGTTCAAGCAGGGTATAGTGCACAGTTGCCTACAGTCGCATTGGGTGTGAAGGGGTTAGTGGGTTATCTTGGGCAACTAAAGTCGCCATTGGGGCTCAAGCAGGGTATAGTGCGCAGTTGCCTACAGTCGCATTGGGTCTGAAGGGGTTAGTGGGTTATCTTGGGCGACTAAAGTCGCCATTGGGGTTCAAGCAGGGTATAGTGCGCAGTTGACTACAGTCGCATTGGGTCTGAAGGGGTTAGTGGGTTATCTTGGGCGACTAAAGTTGCCATTGGGGTTCAAGCAGGGTATAGTTCGCAGTTGACTACAGTCGCATTGGACCTGAAAGGGTTATGTGTCGTTCACCAATACACAAACTCCAAGCCTAGGACCGAAACTCTAACAAAAACAGAACCTGAGTCCAGTGCGTTAAACCGCTTGGGCACAAATCTACTGAAGTTTGTGGCAGGGCCTACCTTTGGCAAGATACGGTGACATGTCCAGACCTTCCATGGGGAAAGACACGTAGCTGTTGATCTTGGAGGAATACGAAGACATGGATTCATGACGGAATCTCTTCAGATGAACACACAGAACCTAAAAAAAAAAAAAAAGTATTTTTTTTTTACAGGACTCGGGAAAGTACCGAATACACAGTCCTAACACAAATCGGTGTAAGGGTAAAACCAAAATTAATATAACATGTGTTAAGTCTGATACCTTACAAAGGAGTGTTGAATTTGTATTAAGGACGTCTAGTTGCAATACCACACATCCCTGTGTTCCATGGATTAAAAGTAAGGTCTTGTTTTCAAACATCTTGCTCAGTATGTTGACCAACAGTGATAAGCTTCTGACTGTGCTGTCAAATTTTAGGTCAATCTTTTTATTTATGACGATCTTTTTAAGAATGATGCACATGTTACATTTTTAAAACAATGTTGTCTCTTGCAGTGTTTCGTTGGTAATTTGACCTGTCAAATCGGACTATTTTTTTTGTTTTTGTGGCAACGAGAATGGCGGGAAGTAGGTGGACATATTTTGATTTGGTTTCACAGCCAAAAATACCTCCTAAGGGATACCGAATGCCTGCTGTTCTATCGGGTTATTCTTTTTTCTTTCTTGTAAAAAATATTCCGGTCCAGTAAATATTCTGAGCAACAAGCCCAAAATTCAAGCCCTGATGTTACAAATAAAGGACCACCTTTTCAATTGACATCTTCACAGGTTAGTTTTTTTGTATATAGACCGTATAGAATAACCCTTTTTTTGCTATAAAAGTCGCCATCTTGTAGGGCAAACCGTATGCGCGTCTAAACGCATACATCAAATGAGCTTGCAGCACGCAGCGTTCCCGGTTTGATTTCTATGGCACATGTACGTACACCCCCACGCACACGCTCACAGACGCCATGTTGTAGGGCAGATATTTGAGTAGTGACGTCATATTCAATACGGTTTATAGGATTATCCAATCAAAAGTTCAAAAAACCAAATGTTTATTTACCCTTTAAGCATTATTTTCTGATTAGCAGCGATAATCGTGATAAACGATATCGGTTTATTTTTTAAGAATGGAGATGAATCTTACCTCTGGTAGGTCAAGAACTTGTGAGAACTTTACTCCATTACGAAGCCTGTAAAAAACAAACAGAGACACTTTAAATAACTTGACAAAATTAGTGTGCTAAGTTTGATACTCACTGACCTTATGCCAAGCACCTTAAAAGTGTAATCCCGGCCAAAATGTTTGTTCACTTCTCCTGAAAAAAAACGTCCTATCCCCGTCCCCTGTCAATGTTTAATGCTCAATGTTTACTGGAACGCAGAACAAGACCCTGCAACAATGAGAACCAACATTGAAAGGGGGCAGGGGGGCCCAACGAGATATGGCCGGGATTTTAGGGTCAAACTGTTTTAACGTTTTCACCAAAAACAAGTTTCTAACAGAATCTGAAACTCACTTCTTGCACTTGTCACAGCTGTACATGTTATCTCCTGTAAAATTAAAAAGACAACAACAAAAAAACAAGAAAATATTACTCATACTCTGCAAAATAATAATAATAATAATAACAATGTGATGTGTTGTTTTGTTGTTGTTGTTGATGTTGTTGTTTACTGACCTTTAAGATCATCTGCAGAGAAGAAGGCTGCTAAACAGTTATCCAAAGTTACATGAGGGCCCCAAATCCACCTGCAGGTAGATACAAATGAAAGACAAGGTTAAGATATCAAATCTTACATTAAAGGCAGTGGACACTATTGGTAATTACTCAAAAAAAGTGTTAACATAAAAACTTACTTGGTAACAAGCAATGGAGAGCAGTTGATAGTATAAAACATTGTGAGAAACGGCTCCCTCTGAAGTAAAGTAGTTTTTGAGAAAGAAGTAATTTCTCACTAAAATATTTGAATTGAATTCAAGACCTCAGGTCACGAATTCAAGCATCTGAAAGCACACAACTAGTGCGACAAGGATGATTTTCTTTCATTATTCTCTGCCAACTTGTGAAGCAAGGCAATTTCTCATTTAAAAAAAAGGAATTCATCCCCCACTGCCTTGGCTCCAATCCCCAACCCTCTTCAACTCCTACTTACCCAGAGAACCAGCTGTAGAACCAGGACAGCCAACCCTGCTTCCCGTAGGCATCGGAGCACGGTGTGATGCTCTTGATTGGTAAGCCGTGGGACTTATGGATCCTTGCCAGGTCCTCCTTCCCAGGGATCGGGAGAGACAAGTCTTGGAACGTCTCCTTGCGAGTTGAAATCTGAAGGATCGAGGAAACAAACCACACAAAATTCAACAAGTTTTACCAATGCACCAATCATGATTAAATATTTTTCAGGACTCAAGCTCTTGTGTTTCTATGTAGGTCAAATGTTAGTAGACTCTATCTTCCGAGGTCAGAGGGCGGAAGGGGGTTGCTTAGCGTGGCGGACAGTGTTAACATCGAGCGCAGAAGCTTGCATTGTCATGTCAGGAGGACCGAGGAGAGCTTGTTGAAAGTTGCACAAAGGTACACGAGGGCAGACGAAGTTGGGCTGAAGGAATACAAGAGGGAAAGGAAGGAGGAAAGACATAAAGATTGGAGGAACAAACCACTTCATGGCCGGTTCTTGAGGTGTACTGAGGAAGTGGCCAGCAGCAAGTCATGGAATTGGTTAAAGAGTGGAGAACTAAAGAAGGAAACAGAGGGCTTGATTACTGCGGCGCAAGACCAGTCTCTAAGGACAAATGTAATGAAGGCAAGGATAGAGAAAGCAAACGTCTCTCCTATGTGTAGAATGTGCAATAAAGCAGAGGAGACTGTATTTCATATTGTTAGCGAATGCAGTAAGATGGCCCAAACGGAGTACAAAGGAAGACATGACAAGCTGGCCAAGGTGATTCACTGGGATCTGTGTAAGAAGTATGGTGTCAAAGTGCTTGCGAAATGGTACGAACATGTTCCGGAAAAAGTTGTAGAGACCGACCAGGTCAAGATCCTTTGGGACTTTAACATTCAGACCGATCATGTTATACCACATAGGCGTCCGGATGTTGTGCTATTAGATAAGACGAAGAAGATGTGTCATCTCATTGACATAGCTGTGCCAGGTGATATAAGGGTAGCTTCGAAGGAGATGGAAAAGATCGAGAAGTACCAGGACCTGGCTAGGGAACTTCGTAAGATTTGGCAGGTAAAGGTAAAAGTAGTCCCCGTGGTGGTTGGAGCACTTGGCACCATTCCCAAAGCACTGGGGAAACATCTAGATGAAATAGGGACAAATGTGAGGGTAGATCTGTTACAGAAGGCAGCGCTTTTGGGAACAGCGAGGATCCTGAGAAAGACTCTTGAGATCTAAGGCTACGGGACGTAGCCTGACTCGAGGAGTTACCGGCACAAAGGAATATGACATCTTTCTTTTGCATGCTGTGATAAAATGAAATAATAATAATAATAATAATAATAATAATAATAATAGTGGCTTCTTATAGCGCTCAGGTCCGTCACGCAGTGACGCTCAGGTCCGTCACGCAGTGACGCTCAGGTCCGTCATGCAGTGACGCTCATGGCGCTTGGTAACATTATTATGGCGCTACGGTAACATTATTACCCCTGGTCACTGGGCCTTAAAATAACTCCTCAGCTCCCTAGGGAGTATACAGCCTGTGCTGCCAAGTATGTAGAGCAATCAAGGCTAATCCATCACAAGAACCAACTCTGCCCTCACAGGTACCCATTTACCCCTAGGTGGAGAGAAGCAATAACAGTGAAGTGTCTTGCTCAGGGACACAAGTGTCACGACCGGGATTCGAACCCACACTCTGCTAAACAGAATCACCAGAGCTTGAATTCGGTGCTCCTATCCGCTCGGCCACGACACCCCATGGTAAGCAAGACAGTTAAAAGAAAAGTAAGTTACCATTTAGTCACCTTTCATTTCTGTATACCATCACAAAATGCTCAGCCAATGCTAATATTGTTGATTTCTTTAATCAAATTTTGTCAGTAAAATTAAAAATAGAAACAACCTACAACAAAAATTTACATACCATACATACTACATTGGAAAGTTTCAAAACCGGACATGAACTTTACGTTGACCTTTTAATGTGACTGGGAGTAGGTTAAACCCTGCGGCTGTTTGTGGCAACTATGGGCATTTTGGTACAATTTGCTTGTGGCCGCTATGGTCTCGAAAGGGTTAAGCATGCATGACACTAAACCAGTGCAGAATGAAAAATTAATTTAAAGACACTGGGCACTATTGGTAATTGTCAAAGACTAGCCTTCACAGTTGGTGTATCTCAACATATGCATAAAATAACAAACCTGTGAAAATTTGAGCTCAATCGGTCATCGAACTTGCGAGATAATAATGAAGAAAAAAACACCCTTGTCACACGAAGTTGTGTGCGTTTAGATGGTTGATTTCGAGACCTCAAGTTCTAAACCTGAGGTCTCGAAATCAAATTCGTGGAAAATTACTTCTTTCTCGAAAACTATGGCACTTCAGAGGGAGCTGTTTCTCACAATGTTTTATACTACCAACCTCTCCCCATTACCCGTCCCCAAGTAAGGTTTTATGCTAATAATTATTTTGAGTAATTACCAATAGTGTCCACTGCCTTTAAAGTGTATCCCAAATTATTACAGACTAAACTAATAATAACAAGTACTTGTCACTTACCGTGTCACAGGTCAGACACTGCACAGAGCTTAGGATCTTGCCATCAAAGACATCAGAGACAATACTGCGGTATTTCACACTCGGCTTCTTGCCTAAATGCAAAGGAGGAAAAGAAAAAAACGTAACGGTTTCTAAAACGTATAGAAGGTGCAAATAAACGGAGGATAGTAAAGACATTTGAAACATCTTTCCAATTTAATTCAATTAAAAGACAGTTGATCAAGAACATGTATCGCAGTTAAAAAATTAATTGCACATGTTGATATCAAATTTGTTTAAAAATACATCAGACAAATGTGAACAATTGAGAAAAGGCAACAATAAAATACATTGTTAAAAGTGACATTGCAAAAAGCAGAAGGCCAGACATTAAAACGTAAACCACAAAAAACCAAAGAATATTAGCTCATGATATTAAACATCAATTAAAAATCTGACTAAACACGCAGCACCCGATCAAAAGGCAATGTGTACCTTTTATATCAACAAGGCGTGGGTTTATGGGGTCTTCAAGTGATAAAAGAATTTCAGACAAAAATATTTCTCTAGAGGAATTTTACTGGTATGACATTAATAATCAATGAACTTTCAGATGGAAACTGACCAATCTTTATATTAGAAATAACTAATTTAGTAAAAGATTGTATTTATAATTTATTCGCCCAGTACCTCTGTTAGAATCTGCCTTTCTGAGCGCCATTTCCTCGTGGCTAGAACACCGTGCCATCTTGCCATGACCTCCGACCTTATAACCCCTCTTGTCCTCCTGTTGTATCTCCATCTCTTCCCCGTCGTCCTGCGCCTCGTTGCACGGTTCTCTCATCATTTCGCTCTCGTCGATATCTTTCTCCGTCGACTCCTTCTCGCGGTCCTCCTTCGAGAACACTCTCTTCGTCGACGACAACGACCCGCGTAGAATCTGAGCATCCCCGGATTCCGTTGGTGGCACGTCGGCGTCGGACTCCGATAAGGTTTGCTTCCGGTTCCTACGGTTCTTGAGGGCGTCCATGCTGCCGGGACGACCGGAGAGCCGCGGCGACGATGCCTCGTCCGATGTTAGACCGGTATTCTCGCAGCTGTGGTCCTGCATGCTGTACTCTCCGTCAGATTGGCAGAGGGAGTCGTTAGAGCGTACGCGGCGAGGGCGCTCTACTGTGGGACTGTTGGTTTCGTCCTCTTCGCTGCCCGAGGGGTTGTCGTTCTGGTCTAGCAGGGGCTCTTTTAGCTCATCGTGGAGGCGATCCATGAAGCAGCGTAAAAACTCCTGAGTGTCCTTTTCATTCAAAGAAATTCAAGTGAATAAATAGTTTACTAAAGAACAGGCACAAAAAACCAGATATGCTATTTTTTCAATTATATTTACCAGAAGGTAATCCACACTTAACCATTATTGCTTCATCCTTTGGATGGGACGTAAAGCGGTAGGTCCCGTATGTTACAAAAGGTGCTACATAGGACTCATAATTCAAATAAATAACTTCTTGAAAAAAGTTGTCTCTCTTTGTTCTAGTGCCTGGAGCACCTTATAGGTGGATATGTGCCCTATATAAGATTAAAATGTTATTAATTTTGGCAAATCAAATTATAAAGACAAAATGGGGATAAACTCTCACCTGTTGAGTAAAACCTTTGAACATAGGAAAGACAGAGCGGATACTGTTGATGAGACTGGATGGAGTCAAATAGCTGGGTCTGTTCACAAATGAGCAAAATATTTCATAAGACAAATATTACTGACCAAGAGAGAGCACATATTTTTTTCTCTCAGTATTTCTCTCTATTTTGTAGGGAGCATGGCTCTGACCATGTTTCGAAAATACTACAATATATTCTTAACCTTTGTTTTATCTAGGGTGCGTTCGATTAGCTTCCTTGGGTCGACCCCACGGCCTGACAAGAGCTATTAGAACGATCACTCACCCTGTCATGGTGGCGTCATGCAATATAAGTGCTCTTATTATTGTTGTAAAATGAGCTAAATAAGAACAAGTTATTATTATTATTATTATTTAATCATTATGAAACCCATTAGACTTTGGGACGGATGAATAAGTACAATTGTGAATGAGATGCAGAGTAAAAATGTTACCTTCTTCTGCCCCATATCTCCTCCATGAGTTTCTGGTAGCTCTTTGCTAGGTACGGCTTCTTCTCCGTTTTGACGTAACTGTCGCACTCCAAGAAGAAATGGGTGAACGCAGGACTGGGGAAGGAAAAACAGGATACAGTCTCAAAGCACAACCTCGCTACCATGGGCAACTACACCTCTCTGCACTAACCCCTGCTAGGGATATGCTCATAACGCCGATTGGCTTCAAAAAGTAAATACTTTGCGTGCACGCTTGTACTTTGCGTGCACGCTTGTAAACAAATTATGAGTGCTTGTATAGTGCTAATAGGACGCTTAGTCCATTATAACGAGAAACATATAAATTGACATATTAAACTTGAGGTCTTAAAATCAAATTCGTTGAAAATTACTTCTTTCTTGAAAACTACTTGATTTCAGAAGGAGCCGTTTCTCACAATGTTTTGTACTATCAACCTCTCACTATTACTCGTTACGTAGTAAGGTTTTATGCTAATATATATGTGTCCAGTGCCTGTAAAGGTATTATAAAGGATGGGTCTAAATAAATAAAAATAGTCGCAAACAGTGTTCATGTTTGGTGCGGTCAACCATTATATGGAAAACAACCATGTGAAAAGTTGGTTTAAATCTATTGTGTGAGTCAAGAGAAAAAAGTGAATTTTCAAAATGATTTGCCTTTGGCGATCAACTAAATAGGATAACCAAATGAAACAATAATAATTTAATAATTTGGACGCTAATCATCCTTACTCGCAGCCAAGAGCTAAATTGCGAAGGACGCCGCTACGTGTTCGAGAAGCAGGCATGCAAGGGCGGCTTTGGCTGCCAGCCACATCAACCTGTTATGACCACGGAGCACAGCCAAGATTGAAAGTGTTTGGTCTGGAAAACCCTCGTGGCACAGCAGAGAACCAACGCGCAACTCAACTCACATACAGCCCTGGCCGGGAATCGAACCGGGATCACCTTGGTGAGAGGCAAGCGCTTTACGCACGGCCAACCGTGCCACCAAATAGGAATAAATCTACTCAAAAAGCCATCCCCACACCACACAGTACATACCAATTTGATAAAGCCTGGATACCAGCACTGATATAACAAGTGTTGCCAAGGTTACGCAGTCCCGTCAAGCCTTGATCAAGAGGAAACACAAATAATAAAAACATTATTACTTATGAGGCAAAGTTCACAAAGTCATCTCCCTAACCCCAGGAAAATACTGAATGTTGAAGCGCCATGAGCGTCACTGAGTGACGGATATGAGTGCTATAGAAGAAGCCACAGGCCTGCGAGTGGACCCTAAAAAAAAGAGCTACATGATGTAAGAACGATCGTGCAACATCAAGTGAGCGGGCGTCACGCATTTACGCTGGTCGAATAGACCGATCCATTAAGCTCCGCCCCATTGCGTATTGACCAATCACAACGCAACGAAGGTCTGCAAATAAGGTCCGACATGCCTGCACGTATCTTGGCGCGCGCGGCAGAGTTGTGCAGAAAGGCATTGGAGAACCCCACGTGTTCTTGCTCACACGTGCGTTGTGGGTGGAGCCTATTAGATCGGTCTATTGGGGCCCCCATTAAACCAGTAACTTGGCTTATCTCACATTATTGAAGTTGTACATTATTAATGCCAAGGCCTAAGGGGGACAGCATTTTTGACAAAAACAAATTATGAAAAGAAAAAGAAAAAAGAAAAAGAAAAAAAAGGGAAATAAAAAATCGGCCTGATCAATAAAAAAGCAGATATCCGCTTTAAAGCGGAGATTTCACAGGCCTGTATTATTATCATTATTTGTCATCTGATTTCAACAACTCACCTCTCGGTTTGGGGTCTTTGTTTAAAAACTCATCTAGAGCTTGAGTGACTGGGGAATCCAGACGGAACAGATAGGGAGACCGGCTGAAAGAAAATTTGTCAATACTTATTCATAATAGGATGTATACCAATGTATACGTTAAGTTTGTGGAACCTTTGATTGTTTTAATTTTATATGAATGTAGATGTATACAAAAGAACTACCCTGTGAAACTTTCATTTCAAAAGGGGGTGCATTTTTTAGATATTGCTGAAAAATCCAGAGGGAATATGTCCATTGCAGGAAGAATAATCCTTAAAGCCATTGGACCCTTTCGGTAAACAGTATTGTCCAAGGCCCACACTTCGTGTATCACAACTTCAATATCAAATAACAAACCTGTGAAAATTTAGGCTCAATCGGTCATCGGAGTCGGGAGAAAATCCATCCTTGTATCCACGCGTTTCGCCGTGTCATGACATGTGTTTAAAATAAATCCGTAATTCTCGCTATCGAGAATTTTTTATTGTATTACTGTTTTCTCAAAAAGTAAAGCATTTCATGGAACAATATTTCAAGAGAAGTTATTCACCACTACCTTCTGTAAACCCTGTAAGTTATTTGTAAATCTGTGAACTTTTTTTTTTTCTGTACCGAAAGGGTCCAATGGCTTAAATATAAATACACAATCTGAGAAGCGTTACTGCAGTAATGCTTCTCAGATTCAGATTTTGGGGCATAAAAACTGATATATTTTTACATAACCACAGTACTTCACAGTGAAATGTCTCTCAATGGCTATACTATCGAAAGCTGCTGTATACTCAAAATAAGTTGAACTGTGTTTGAGTGCTTGATTTGGTTATACTGTGCTTGATTTGATTATTCTGAAAAAGCTATAGCAAAATGCACCTGATCTGTAAACATTAGCCTTAACATAAACCTACATGTACCTCTGTGGCATGTCCCTTGCGGCGCGTTGATGTGCGGCGCGTTGATGTTCAACGCGTTGCACCTCTCTCTCTACCACCACACGGTGGCGCTTTGTCACCTCAACACTGCCTTCTTTGATGACGCAGTCCGGGAACGCTTCTTCCTCGCAGGCGGAGCACCAGATGCGGAAAGTGTGTAAGTTGAGATTCAGCTGGTGGTTCGTTATCTGTGAACCAGGGAAAAAGGTTAACCAGTTACAGTCCTGCGTCCTACAGTCCTAAATTTAAAAGCTTTGGATATTGGGAAATCAATATTTATTATTAGGTTTTACCCGTACACCCATGTGTTAAGCACTGTATACTCAGTACTTTCCCTGAATCCTGTGGAAAAAAATCCACAGGCATTAATCGTACACCCGAGTAATACTCGGGTGTACGATAATTTGAGCTGCCTCAAGCTATCGGGAATGCTCCGTGGTCTAGCGGTGTGACATCTGCTCTCTAGCAATGCGAAGGTCGCGATTTCGAATCCCATACAAGTAAAGCCTATGATTTTTTTACAGGACTTTGGAAAATAACATGGGCTGAAGGAGGGCGATTCAAAAGAGGGCGCTATCAGAAGAAGATCATATACAGTTCGCCAGAGTCCCCTTGGGTACAGAATTTCCTGCCACATCGGACTAGCCAGGAACACCCCTTGTCTTTTAAAGACACTAGACACTATTGGTCAAAAAACTAGCCTTCACAGTTGGTGTATCTCACCATATGCATAAAATATCAAACCTGTGAAAATTTTAGCTCAATCGGTCATCGACCTTGCGAGATAATAGTGAAAGAAAAAAACACCCTTGTCACACGAAGTTGTGTGCGTTTAAATGGTTGATTTCGAGACCTCAAAGTTCTAAACTTGAGGTCTTGAAATCAAATTCGTGGAAAATTACTTCTTTCTCGTAAACTATGGCACTTCAGAGGGAGCAGTTTCTCACAATATTTTATACCATCAACCTCTCCCCATTATTCGTCACCAAGAAAGGTTTTATGCTAATAATTATTTTGAGTAATTACCAATAGTGTCCACTGCCTTTAAGATAAGTGTAACTGGTTTTTCTTATGTGCTGTACACAACACACAACACCAATTTTCAGTCCCATCTGAATCAATCATGGTTAAAGGCACTGGATACTATTGGTAATTGCTCAAAATAATTGTTAGCATAAAACCTTACTTGTTAGCGATCAATGGAGAGCTGTTGATAGTATAAAACATTGTGAGAAACGGCTCCATCTGAAGTAACGTCATTTTTGAGAAAGAAGTTATCTCTCACTAAAATATTTGAATTTGATTTCGAGAACTCAGAATTTGATTTTGAGGTCTTGAATTCAAGCATTTAAAAGCACACAATTTCGTGTGACAAGGGTATTTTTTTCTTTCCCTATTATCTCGCAACTTCGATGACCAATTGAGTTCAAATTTTCACAGGTTGTTATTTTGTGCACATGTTGAGAGATACACCAAGTGAGAAGACTTGTCTATGACAATTATCGAAGAGACCACTGTCTTTAAGTATGTTTCACAGAAATTAAGTGTTAAAGTCAATACTTTTAAATTCTAATAAGGTTGACATTTTCTTACCTTTGTGTGCTCTGAACTGTGATCGTTAGCTGTCTCCCCACAACCAACAAATCCACAATTCTCCTGTAAACAAAATAAAAGCCATACTTCAATGAGGTCGTTCACACGCCGTACTAAAGTTGGTCTAAGTCCACTTAGACCGGTTCGGGTTCAACTTTTGTGCGTGTGAACGCAAATAAAGTTAGACCGGATCGGGTTTAAACCCCAAAACTTAAACCGTCCAGCGAGGCGGTCTAAGTCTAAACCGGTTCGGGTTTATCTTTTAACACTGCGTGTGGACAGAATGACATCCGGTTTTAACTCACAACGGACGACCCATTGTGTGGTTCAATGCACACGCCCGGGACCCGGAGTGCTTGTATACGGTTTCTGTTGCCTCTGATGCTGAAAAGCACCGAGTATTTATATTACTTTCTTGCCGCTTACCGAGTTGGCGAAACCCTCTCGATCGGTGTACAGTTTAACACAGGCCCACGCCCATGAGTTATTAAATTCTGAAACAAAATTATATTTTCCAAGCTTCTTTTGTTGAGTGTCCTACAATAAATTGAAACTGTTTTTTCATGCGTATACTACGAGCGCAGCGAAGAGGCATATTTTGTAATGTTTCTCACATGTACAGCGCTGCCATCCCATAGTGATCACTCTCTGATATCCCATAGTTATCCATCACCGATCCCGTGGATGTGCCTTTCTATTGCCGTCACCGTTACTAGCGTGCTGTACTGCCAATCTAGGAGAATGAACTGCAGTGGGCGCGAGGCTGTGTGTAGGGGAAATTCCCTACGCCAGCAATGACCACGTTGTTGGGAAGTTGGGAAAATACTGCAAAGTACATGTATTTACGTAACTTGCACGTGTGTAGTTGTGTTTATGAACGAATCGGAATAAAAATCGCGGCACCAGCTTTTGAGAGACCGCAACTTCCAATCGATTGAAGTACAAACTAAAAGTATTTATTAAATCGGAAACGGTGGTATAAAACAAAACACAAAAATGAAACGTGTTCTGTTTCAGGGAATATGGACAATATTTTGGTGAGTTTTCTCGGCGGTTTGTATCAATATTTTGTTTGTTAAAAAAAATAATTTCGAGTCGTGTTCATGTTTGTTTTAAGTGCCCATATCCTCCCAACGGTAAAACTGTTACCGCTTTCGATTGAGCCATTTGTATCCATTAATTATGCCCTGTCTGATCATCCAGGGCATGGGGCACTCAGTATCTCGGCATACTCGGTGCGTGAATCTGGTGAATAAAACCGGATGTTAGAGCAACGGGGTCGCGTCTACTTTGACCTCTTAAAACCGAAGATAAACCGGATCGGGTTTAACTCTGTGCTGTCTGAACGCAATGGGTTTTTATTTTTACGACCACCCCCCGCTGCTCGTAAAAGTTAGACCGGTTCGGGTCTAAGTTAGTACGCTGTCTGAACATACCCAATGAGGTTTCAATGAATTAGGTCATAGATTGAGGTCATAAAAAATCTACCTTTTGAAATTAAATTAGTTTTATTGTTCTTACAGTTACATGGTATTAAAGGAACACGTTGCCTTGGATCGGACGAGTTGGATACAATGATCCACACAAGTTTGCCTCGAAATTGCATGGTTTTCCTTATACTGTGCGAACTAACACGGTCGGCCATTTATGGATGTCAAAAATTTGACTCCCATAAATGGCCAACCGTATTAGTCGACGAGGTAAAAGGAAAACCGTGCAATTTCGAGGCATGTTTGTGTGGATCATTGTATTCTACTTTTACAACATCTTTCTAATCATATGCATTTTATAAAAATCGGTTACAAACGCTTTTCAAAGACCAACTCGACCGATCCAAGGCAACGTGTTCCTTTAAAACAATCAAATGGTTCCAAGAAACAAAGGTATAGGCCTACTTCGCCTTTTAAGGAACACATTGCCTTGGATCGGTTGAGTTGGTCTTTGAAAAGCGTTTGTAACCGTTTTTTATAAAATGCATATGGTAGAAAGATGTTGTAAAAGTAGAATACAATGATCCACACAAACATGCCTCGAAATTGCGTGGTTTTCCTTTTACCTCGTCGACTAACACGTCGGCCATTTATGGGGGTCAAAATTTTGACTCCCATAAATGGCTGACCGTGTTAGTTCACACAGTAGAAGAAAAACCACGCAGTTTCGAGGCAAACTTGTGTGGATCATTGTATTCTACTTTTAAAACATCTTTCCAACCATATGCATTATATAAAAACGGTTACAAACGCTTTTGTTTTGACCAACTCGTCCGTTCCAAGGCAACGTGTTCCTTTAAGGTATGACTAACTTACATGCAAACACATCCAAACATTTGGACCCCTGGCATCACAAGAATTACAGCACCCCTGCACAAAAGAACCAAAAAAGAATTTAAAAACATTTTATAAGAGAGAGATTTCAGTCTCAAGCCCAGTTCATACTTCCTGGGAAAGCTCTGTGCGAAGCAAATTTAACGGCACAGCTCTGTTTTCACCGCGAATGTTTCACAAGCGTTGGGCTGTGCTCAACTCTTGGGAATAGTTATTTGCGACTTTGTGATGTAAAAATTTGCTTTGCGTTCGCAGGAAGTATGAACCGGGCCCAAGTCGTCACTCGCGTCATAACTGGCGCTTCATGGTTTACGGCTCTAATGATTGATTTGTTGAGTGACATGACAGTTAGAGTTCACCTGATCCGACCATCTGAGCCTGGGTCGTCCTGTCTACCTTCAACCAGGCATGCAACTGCCCGTTGAAAAAAAAAAAAGGAATATTTTTAAAGTCACAACGCAAGTGCGGAGCGAGGCAGTCGAAACGCCACTGGACATGATACCCACAATGGTACCCTAGAAAATGTTGAGGTTTATTATGCTCTTAGGTGTATTGTTAGCATGTACTAGGCTTATTTTACATGATTGTAGTTGTACACTGTTGTTGCCAGGCATATATTAGGCAAAAAAAAAAAAAAAATCCGAAGAAAAAAAAAGAAAGAAAAAAAAGTTTTTTTTTTTTTTTTTTCACGTAAAAACAAAAAACAAAACGCGGAATTCTGCAGAAGCGGAAGAGTTGCATGCCTGTTCAACTCTTACAAATCCATCTTTCAAGGTGGTTGCATTTTCTCCTTGTTACATTCCCAAAGTACTGTACTGAACGTACATCTATGTGGGATCCCAGCTTCAGTAATCACACTCTCATTCATTACGTCGCACTGTCCGTGAAATTCCTAATTCTGCGCCAACACCCTAGCTTTTGAGTTCTGAAAGATAATGACGTTCGGATGAAAGTTACAGATCTGTACCTGTGCACGTTGGCGCAAGTCCTCCTCGTGGAACAGAGCAGTCCTGGATGCATGTGGACATCCCCGGCTGTTTCTCATCACGATCGCTTCACACTACGATGACCTACAATCAAGAAAATACAATGTTTAAATAAACCTCTTTGTTTACAAGGGAGGGAGAAAAATTTCCATATCCTGCCAAAAAAGCTACTTTTTTATTCGGGAAAGGTTTCCATATCCTGCCAGCCACCAATTTTTTATTTGATAATTAAAAAAAATAGTATCTAATTCACCATTTTAAAATGAGATATTCCATTTTGTAATAAAAATGAATGAATGAAGGTTGCAATAATTGCATTGTAACCCTCCTACCTAGTCACGTCCTACTGCCTCGGGGGAGAAGGGTTACGATAATCGCGACTAGGGCGAGGCGGAAGGTACTTCTAATAGAAACGTAGTATAAGGCTCCCCGTCGTGACAGCCCTATAGTTTATAGATTAGAATTGTAGGCGAAGGGGGATTGGCTAAAATTCTGTATTTATCCACCGTCACCACTTCCCCCTAAATATCAATTATCAGGTCAAATTAAATCCGTACCTCCTTGCATTGTTCAATAGCGTATGCAGAGCAGAGGAACGGCTGATTGATAAAATGTTTTTACAGGAACGAAGGAGAGGCACTGCAAATGTATAATAAACACCATGGAGGTCTAGACCTAAAATATGAATATACCGAATATACCCTTTGCCATGTCCAATCTTACAATGTACTAATTCAATAAATAATCGCTCAAAGACAATACAATTTCAATTAAAAATCTTAACTAAAAAA
The DNA here is from genome assembly GCF_032118995.1 of Asterias amurensis. Classification (NCBI taxonomy): domain Eukaryota; kingdom Metazoa; phylum Echinodermata; class Asteroidea; order Forcipulatida; family Asteriidae; genus Asterias; species Asterias amurensis. Next base: position 13,179,690 of record NC_092662.1, read on the forward strand.
AAACTAAGGGGTAAGGACCACATCGTGACGGTCATTTGAAAATATCTCACTTCAACAAGTTTTCCAGACCTACGGGTAACAAACACCTTACCTTAATTATATCCCAAAACGTCATGTAAATAGACAGCAATATCTCTTGAAATTGATCTAAAACTCGAACATTCTATGACGATCGTGAGGACTTTTCCGCACCAATCAAAAAATGATACGGCGTTTTTTTCATTCTTAAAGCCCGCCCTCATTCGACGGCTACTAATAGTTTTAAAATTCCTTTTCATTGTCAAATCCTTTCATGGGCGGGGTTTCGGTTTTTTTAGGGGGGATGGGTCATTTTAAAATAGCCCACCATTCAGTTTGATTCAAAAACTACCTCCGCATAATTCAAGTAGGCTAGGTCGTAACTTTATTATAATATTTTAAACGCAACAATACATTCTTTGTTATAGGGGAGTCAGATTGGCGTATGGGTGTCCCTTGCCACGCCTTTCCACTTCGGGTTCGAATCCTACTATTCCGGTATAGGCACTAAACATGGATTTGGTTTTTCAGACCGACTGATGCGTGGATTTTTCCTGCAATAATTCTCTATGATTTAACTCCCACCTAAACTGATTTTCCCCTTCATTTTCTTCTCACCTTGTCCGTATGCTGAAAAGGCTCAATTATCATAGATGTAGATTCTCATGTAGAAGTTGTGCTTCGGTGAAGCAGCAATTTAATTTGGGCCACTTTTCATTAAACCACAATTTGTGTCTAGTCCCCATTGTGCTGTATGTTATTCATATTGCGTACCGTTTAAACCTATACCAGTGCCAGACTATTAATTTGTCACGCAAATCTCACTTTGGTGACATTGCCAAATTAATGAAAGAAATGAAAGATGAATGACATGTGCTAACCACTGGTTGAAAATCTCTTCACCACACATTGATTCCCTTATTAACAACAGGACATAAATTTAGAGGGGAGCCGTGAAAGAAAGGGGCGGGGACGGCAAATTGCCTTTTTTGTGTCACAATGGAGATCTATAATTATGAGCTATCCATACTCCCCCAACCACCCAAACCACACTAATGTGTAGCCTACTTCTCTTTATGGGCGTCACAAGGCATTGGTCACTTTTTGAAGAAGTTCCAATTACAAAGATGAAAATGTTGATGGCGCTAAAGCGATACACAAAGGGTGGGGGGCGGTGCAAGGGTTTGGGGTGGGGGTGCAAGGGTTTGGGGTGGGCGGTCACCTATACGTCACCAACTGGACAAAGAAACAGCAATCAAAGAATAGGCTACAACATTACTGGTTGAAAAGTGTTTTATTTGCTTTGCAGTAACTCGTCAATAAAGATTGGCAAAGAAATAAAAATTTAACCAAATACTTTCGCCAATGCTCATAAGTGTGTTGTTGGGAGCTCAGGCAAAACTTTGGTATAGGGCGAGGTGTTATTAGGCCTAGAGCTCCCCGCCTGTTATGGATGCTACCCTCTGCTTCATCCTCCCTTTTAAGTACAGAACAATCTTGAATTTAGGAAGTTTACCAACGTTACTTTTGACTGGTCCCAGTAAATTTATTTAAATGTTATTTAAAAAGGGAGATTGGTAGAGATTGACAACAATATTTTCGTTGAAAGTGTTGTGCACAACCATGGAATGAAAATCTTATGAAAATGTCAGTTTGTGAGTCAGGCGAAGAAAAATAGTGAAAACCATTTCAGCATGTAGGTCTAAATATAAAAGTGTCCTTAATATAACAACCGAAATCAACTGTTTTTCTTCAAAGCTGTTCATATACACACAGTTTTCTCAGATAATGACCAGAGGTAATAATTTATTGAACAGACCCCGGCCGCCCCCCTCCAAAAAAATGTTCTAGATCCAGACGTGCAGAAAATGCTTCAAAGTCAGAAAGAATCATACATTCGTACATTGATTTTCTGCAACAACTTCAAAGTTGAACCAGACTGCATTTTCAATTTTTTATTTTTTTTTCAAATTTAAAAGTTTTAATTATTGCAATTTACATAATCTAAACAAAAACAATCGAGACGATCTTATATAATGTATCATTTGATTACTCTTAAGTTACGAAATGAAAGAGTTTGTTCAACATGTTGCTCAAAAAAACTAAACAAAAACTTTATACACATCAATCTATAATGTTCTTCGTAGATTGCATCCCGAAATTTATCATATCGGATTGTTTAATTAGGTTTCCAAGATGGCGGTTCTTCACTCGGCATTCTCAATGTTTTGATAAATTTATACCAAAAGACGTTCTTTCGTTGACTCTGAATGTTCTTCAATCTTCTGAAAAGTCCAGCCAAAGGTAAAGAAAACTTCTGCAATTCCGGCTTTGGTCGCAACAGAACAGCCAGTGATCCTCGGTAGAATGGACTTTCGGGGAGAAAGTTCTTCGGGTCCACAGGCACTCAGTATTCCTGGCTCTGGGCAGCCAGGGCTTTGGCCGCCTTGTTGGCCGACTTTGCCGGCAGGAGTACAGACTGAATGTTCGGTAGCACTCCACCCTGAGCGATGGTCACACCCGTAAGCAGTTTATTCAGCTCCTCATCATTGCGAATAGCGAGCTGCAGGTGTCTTGGTACGATGCGAGACTTCTTGTTATCCCGGGCAGCATTCCCGGCAAGTTCCAGTATCTCGGCCACCAGGTACTCCAAGACGGCGGCCATGTAGACGGGTGCCCCGGCCCCGATACGCTCGCTGTACCTCCCCTTTCGCATGAAGCGATGTATACGGCCGACCGGGAACTGCAACCCAGCTCTGTTTGATCGACTCCGTCCTTTTGCACCCATGGGCTTGCCTTTGCCGCCTTTTCCTCGCCCCGTCATTGTCACACTGCTGATATTTCCACAAAAAGTATTTTCAAGATGGCGTAAAAGGACTCACTTCTACTTAGCTACCATGAAACTGCTGAAATATCCACGAAAGGTGTTTCCAAGATGGCGTAAAAGACTCGCTTCTGTTCTACTTTAGCTACACAAGACACTCCATTGTGCTGTAAATTCATGCCTTGTCGAACCACATTGGACAATGATGGTCATATAAATGGGATGACCGGTTTAAATCAGTCTTTTATACCAGTCTTTTAAATATATAGAGGCCATAGGTCAAATTACTCGCAGGTGCACTTAATCCACGCAACAAAGGACGGGGTTCGAAACCCGTCATGGTATGTCACAGCAGTGATGTGAATTCTTCAAAGCGAAATCTGATTGGCTGAAAACAAGAATCAGTGACTGTTTGTTATTGAATGCAGGGATGCTTATTTTTGGTCAGTTGGCTTGCTTTGGGTCATGGTGGGAATTTGGTGGGAATTTGAAGGGGGCGGGGGGGGGGGGGGGTTTACAGCAGGTAACAAATAAAGAAGCTGTGTCCACTCCAGAAATACGCATTATTTTCTCACTGAGTATAGTTTGCCATGAATTACCGAAACCACGATTTGAGCTTTGGGCTCTGTTAGACTAAGGGGAGTGCACGTTTTCGAAATAGGTCTATACCTGATTGAGCATAAGTATACCAGTCCATACAAGTCGTGGTTTCAAAAATGGCAATTATGGACAAAATGTCAGGGGCTTGGGGACATGCAGGTTCGAGGTAATTTCTCACTCAATTTAATATTAAGCCATTTTTTAAGGCATTGGAAAGCACACACAATTTGTGCAACGAGTGTTGTTTTTTTGGCATTATGCTTTTGCAATTTCATTGACCAATTGAGTCTAATTTTTTTACAGATTTGTTATTTTATGCTGTTGGGATACACCAAGTGAGAATACTGGTTTTTGACAGTTACAAAAGATGAGTTGTAAATGTACAAAAACAAGGGCCCATACAAACGTGTACTGTAATACAAAAATCAATGGCATTATCTTCACATTGTTTTACCGCGAGCAGAGATTTTACCCCCCCCCCCCCTTTCCCCGTTTTCTCAAGGACTCTGTCTATTGGGAAATGAGTGCATCACAGAAGTGAGTTTTACCTTCAGCCCTCCTTAAAGGCAGTGAACACTATTGGTAATTACTCGAAAAAATTATTTTCATAAAACCTTACTTGGTAACATGTAATGGGGAGAGATTAATAGTATAAAACATTGTGAGAAACGGCTCCCTCTGAAGTAACGTAGTTTTCGGGAAAAAAAAGTAATTTTCCACGAATCCGATTTAGAGACCTCAGATTTAGAATATTTGAGGTCTCGAAATCAAGCATCTGAAAGCACACAACTTCGTGTGACAAGGTTTTTTTTCTTTCATCATTATCTCGCAACTTTGACGACCAATTGAGCTCAAATTTTCACAGGTTTGTTATTTTATGCACAATTATGTTGAGATACACCAACTGTTAAGACTGGTCTTTGACAATTACCAATAGTGTCCATGGTCTTTAAAGGAACATTACAGGTTTGTTTTTTGCTAACAAAACAGTTGCTGGCAGTGAACGCCGTGTAATCCACCATATACATGAATTGACAAGCTGTACGATCGGCCATCTGGGTCACGAGAAAAAAGACAACACGATTATTTTGCATGACTGATTAAAACGCTCACTGAGCGATTAACTCAAAACGGGAAATTTTTCTTTTTAATTTCTCATCAAATATGACATTTCAGACAGAAATATTTAAAGGGATGTTATTTACAATCATCATCTAGACCGTGTAAGTTTTATGTAAATCTGTGTTTCATTCAAACTCAAACTCATTTTTTCCAACCAAATGGGAGACAAGGACAAATCATCAATTTCCAATCAAATGCTGACGAGTGTGAGATGACAGACGACATTAACTAAGTGTCGGGGAAGGCCGTTTTTGTGTGCATATTTTTCGTCGTAAAGCTCCCGATATTTTACACGTTGAGTGATGGCAGTATAAGATGTTTGTAAGAGTAGGATTTTTTGTATACATCGCCTATACCTTAAGTTTGCCCAATAAGGCAATAATTGATCGAGACTTTCAGAATATTGTGTTTACATTTTAGAACTGCAATTAAGGTACATAGGACAGTATGCCAATAACGTTCGTCAACGCTGTGTCACGCCGTGGGGCTATTCACAAACTGAACTGTCATGTCTAAAACGGTACATAAAGGTTTCAGTGAGACAGCAAGATAAGTGGATTTGACTGGGGGCTGTCAGTTGAGTTCGCATCGCATACCACCGGGAAAAAGTGTTCAACACACGGTGCACCTTGACTCTGCTCCTCGCAAATAATTTTTAGTTACACGGAAAATAGTTATCGGAAATGTGGAATACTACAGACTACCAGGCCGTGGATGAGGTCACCGACGATCCGTACGCCGTCACTCACGGCGTACGGATTCTCCACGCCACGTTGATCGCCATCCTCGGCACAATCGGAGCCCTCGGCAACTTCATGGTCATTCTCTCCATTGCGACTACTCCGGACCTCCGGACATCTCATAATCTCATGATTCTGAACCTTAGCACGGCTGATTTCCTATTTTCCATTATAACCGAGTCTCTGTACTGTGTCTCGGTGGCCTTAAATCGCTGGCCGTTCGGCCCGGCGGAGTGCCGTCTATCGGTGAAAGTATCCCTTCTTTTGATGGGTGTGTCAATCGTAACTCTAGCTACAGTGGCCATAAACAGGTTCATCCTTATCTCAAAACCACATGCGTATGATAAATTTTGCAGCCGGAGTAAGACCATTGCCAGCATCGTTCTCCTGTGGGTACTCGCATTCGTCGTGGTATTTGTAATTTCCGAGTTGACTGTCCACTTTGAGACCAACTTCAACCCAGTCTGTGGGTGTTGTACCCTCGACCCCCTCGACCCTGACACGCAAGTTTTTGTGACAATTCTGAACGTCCTGGTAATTTTCACGACTTTCCTCATGATAACTACCCTGTATAGTTTAATGTTTCGCGTCATCCGTGCGAGCAAGCGCCGAGTCCGGGCCGTGCAAGTCACCGTGCCAGACACCGCCGAGAATAATGACCTCTCCCATGCCGATAGCAGCGGGGGAGGCCCGGTCGGTGAACCCCGACCACCAGAGTGCACCATCAGTAAAGAGGAGATCAGCATGGCGAAGATGTCATTTCTTGTCACCGTACTTTTTCTCGTCTGCTGGCTACCCCAATCAATCACATACATTTTCGGGTGGAAACATTCCGTGGTTCTCCGAACTGGAAGATTTAACTTTTTCCTCATCATTCTTGGACCGGCTTTAAACCCATTCATTTACGCTTGGATGAATGCAAAAGTGAGGAAGGCATGTCTGAGACTGGTCACATGCCAAAGTTGTATACCCGGAACAGCTTAAAGGGAAGGTACACGTTTGGTAATTACTCAAAACAAATACTAACTTAAAAACTGACTTGGTAACGAGCTTTGGAGAGCTTGGTACTAGGAGTACAATACATTGTGGGAAACGACTCCCTCTGAAGTAACGTAGTTTTTGAGAAAGAGGTAATTTCTCAATAAAATAATAAAAGACTTCTAGCTGTAAGTCTTTTATTCCTATCTGAAAACACACAAATTCGTCCAACAAGGGTGTTTTTTCTGTCATCATTTTCTCGCAACTTCGATGACCGATTGAGCTTGTTATTTTATGCTTATGATGGGTCTTTGACAATTACCAAACGTGTACATTGCCTTTAAATAAAATGCTCACCAGTGTACGAAAGCTGAATTTGAAGAGTACCATTACATCCTTATCACTCAAGCTCAAAGAATATTAACGGTTTTTCTATTTGATCTCGGTTGAACACTGGACATTAACTAGAGCTGGATTTGAACCAACGACCTCCGGACAACCAACTCGTCTCAACTGAGCTATTTAGTCCTTATGTGGCAGTCCCCCTATATTTTGTCAATACATATTTTGTCAATGTTAGTTTTTCTATTTCGTAAAATACCTACATAAGGCCGCACTGTGTTCAAGGTTTACAATTTAAAAACATACCGCCCACATTGAAAAGCTTTAGTCACTACCAACTATATAAAACAAAAAGATCAAGCGTAAATTTTATTAAAACATTGTTGTAGCTGGTCGAGGGATAAAAACAAGAGACAGTACATTGTCTCTGCATGTTTAAGTTACCAATGAGCATAAGAACTAAGGGCTATATTATTTATTATGTAAGCCAACTCTCAACGAGAACAGTCACGGTATCCACACATGTTAAGAAAGAGCTTGATGCATAGGCATCTGAAGAAAAAAAATGTGATATGTTATGGGGGTCTTTAGACAGAAGCGTAAAGTAGGCCTATATACACCTTGTGGTCACTCGTTCATTCGATGGAAGATAGATGCACAATAAACGTGAACAAGTTTCATTTCAAAAGGCAGTCGCGTTTTAGAGATATCGCCGAAAATCCAGAGCACGCATGGGAAAAATAATTCTCAATATAGGAATACACAGTCAGAGAAACGTTACTGACCGTAACGTTTCTCAGATTCAAATTTGCCGTATTGTGTTGACATCGCCGTTACTACCATTGCTTTATATAGCCGTAGGCCCTGCATGATTTCGTTATGTGTCGCTGTATTTATAAACTGCTCACAAAAAGTAAGGAAACTTTTTTCAATCCAGTATATTTGTTATTATTTAATACTCTATTTGTATATGGTATATATCATTGCAAAGCTGAACTGTTCCTCTTCAAAATGATACCACAATTGCAATGATTACATGTTGCTGGACTTGACCACGTTAATGAGAATGAGACAAAGTCACAAATCAAATGTGCCAAAATTAGCAATTTTGTGTTACTGTGTAAACAATCAAATTGACACTAATTTAAACAATTAAGCAAGACAACTTAATCCACTTTATTGAGACAAGAAGTTTGGTATAGAGCAAGACAACTTACTGATCTTAATACACTTTATTGATACAAGAAGTTCAGTAACGAGTGGATGATCCGAAGGCGTTGATGACAGCCTGGCATCTTCTTCTCATGCTGCACAAAAGTCTTGTGATGCGCTGATGATGAGGGATGGCGTTCAATTCTTCATAAAGGAACCTGGTTAGGTCAGCCACAGTTGATGTGTTGGTGGTTCTGGCGCGGACAGTTTATTGAGCAGTTTATTACTTTACATGGCCGTACTGTTGCGTTCATATATCACCGTACTAGCGTATATTTTGTTGACCGCCTTGGTTGGCATGGACGGCCGATGGTTGTAAAACACTCAATCGTGTTTTAACCAAATTCACGATTTCGGCAAACATTCAATTGAATGAAATACTTCCCATGATTAGTTGCTTTGTATTCAACAAAATCAATACTATGTTTGAACAGTATAAGAGATGTTAAATTTGCATCGGGGATAAAGAATATTAAGATTGTTTTTATTTATTTACCTATACACCGGTATGTGTTAGCACTGTATACTACTTTCCCGAGTCCTGTGGAAAAAAACTAACATGCAAGGGTCGTGGGTTCGAATCCCACCCGAGTAACATGCCTGTGATATTTTTTCACACGACTCGGGAAAGTACTGAGTATACAGTGCTAACACACATCGGTGTATGGGTAAAACAAAACCAAAATTAATAGTATAGTATCTGTTTTTGATTTGCATTTATGGCTTTCCGTCATGGTTTTCCCAACCTGGGTTGGCGAAAACTCGGAACGTTGCAAAAGAAAAGTGCCGTGCCATCAGGCACCTCCCCCCCGCAATGTAGTGCAATTTAATATTATGAGGCCTAAACGCCGTAAACCACGAGTTCTCTCATTAGAAATAGGCTAAAGCAGCCACCATTATGTAGTAAACAGCACCTTTTGTCTGCATCCATTGGTTTCCGTTTTCCGTTCAGCCATCGTGGGCGGTTTATAGGCCTACATCATCCCCAGAAGAAATGGGTCACGACATAAACACAATTTGGAAGAGTAACCAAATGTTTCCCTCATCATGTTGTCAATTAACCGCCAACCAGCCACATGCAGCAAACCTTTGTCGTCCCTGCAAACAAACATTCATTTTAAGTTTTTAATTAACGTGGCCAATCACTTATCATTATGATCTGATTATTATTAATTGTGCAAAACCTTAGATGCAATTTATATCTCCGTTTTTTGAACCGTTCAATATTGTTTTTTAATGAAAAAATAATTTGGAATGAATTGATAGGGAAAGATTGAATGTATGAATTTGAATTGCACGCTATCTGTAATAGGTCTTGAACTTTAAAAGTATGTTAATACAACTTTAAAAGTGTGAACTTTAAAAGTGTGAATTATAATTATAAAACTTTAAAAGAGTGAATTTGTATTTTAGATAGGTAAAGTGAAACGTTGGTCATGCTCTAATGTTTATAGAATTTGCATATAGCTTGGAAAATTAATATGTGTAAGTGTGAATTTGCATTAAAAATGTACTGTCATATTCAAAAATATAGTTGTATTCTGCATTGTTCCATTCTTAAAGTCACCTGGAAATAGAATTTTGTTTCTTTCAAACAAAGAGTATATGCTTACGAACAATAAAACAATTTTTTTAGTAATTGTTTGTCACGATTTATATGTTTAAAAAATATATAAAGTTGTTTGGGGGGCTGACTCCGCCTACCCCTTTTGTGACGTCAATCGAGGCAGACTTTGCCTGCAATGCGTATAGTAAACACACGTGCAAAGTACATGTACGTCCAAGTCGTGAGTTGGTACATTTCAAAAAGTGTTTTTCTGCATTCAGCAGCAATACACCTGGTCGGCATTGCCGGAAAAAGAAAAAAAAAATTGTTTGAAACGTACAAACTCACGACTTGGTCCGTACATGTACTTTGCAATTGTGTTTACTTTACGCATTACAGGCAAAGTCTGCCTCGATTGACGTCACGAACAGCGCCCTCTCGGGTCGGGTCTACTTTTAAATTTGTAAATAACATAAGAACTGATTTTTTAAAACCTTAGTTAACTGTTTATTTACATTCCACTCATCAAAACACATATATTAGTGACAAAAGCTTTATTTTGAAAAAATACCACTTCCAGGTGACTTTAAAATTCCCAGGAAGCCCTTTATGAATTGACCCTGAAACCGGGTCATGGAGTCTTTCAAAGTCAACTCGACATAATTATGGAGTCTGGTCAAAAGTTTGATTTGATTTTAATTTTTATATTCATCCACAATTACTTAAAAGGCGGTCATATCTAACAATGTTTTATAATATCAACATCTCTCCCTCTCAAATGGTATTTGTACCAAGCAAGTCTGTGTGTGGCATCACATTTGCGTAAGGCCGTGTCCGAAACGACGACTTCGGCTACAGCTAGCTACGTCTAGATCAGCGCGTCTACTAGTGTTGAAGAATATGCAGACGCGCGCGATCTAGCCGTAGCTGTAGCCGAAGTCGCCGTTTCGGACACGGCCTTAGAGTCTTGAAATCAAGTCTACGCACTAATGTTGTTGTACGCATGCGCGAACATTGCCCTAGCGACGTGAAGATGGCGGCTCACGCTAATGTCTGTCATGTGTTTTCCGGAGCTCGATGATGCCGAAAACTTGACAATTATGAGGTAAAGTAAACAATAATATAGTATGGTTTATTTCAGGTGAACAGTCGACATGGCCCACCTGTATTATTGGAAGTTGACAAACCTGAAAGAAACCACAAAGGCAAAGTAACAAACTAGTTCCAAACCAAAGGCTTCCGGCTTCGCCTCGGGTATTTATTTTATTTACAAACACATCGGGTTATTTTGTTTGTTTGATATCGTAGCGTCATACGATATCGACCCTCATATGTTTTCGTACCCCCAACTTTGATTACCGTTTACCGCGAGATTGTGCAAGCTGCACCGGTTGCAGTAGCCCCATATTATCGGTCCAATCCACTCCGTATCGATTGGACCGATTTATGGGGCTACGGTTGCAGAAGCCGAAACAGGTCAACTCGTACCAAAGTCAACTCGTACCCAAGTCAACTCGTACCCAAATTATTATACCCAAGTCAACTCGTACCCAAGTCAACTCGTACCCAGGTCAACTCGTACCCAGGTCAACTCGTACCCAAGTCAACTCGTACCGTATATCGTACGTTGTATGCCGATACGGAGAATCCGTGCGGCGTGATTTTATAAGCGACGGGAAATAAAATTGATGTTCTACTCACTTTTATTAAAAAAAAACAATACCTTCTCACGAATTTCATTTTAAATAATGCTAGATGTTCATATCTCTTCTGCTTTTTTTTTCTTTTTTCTTTTTTTCGGTGTTTGGTGCTTATAAAGACATATGAGACATAAAAAGGGTTATTTTTTTTAAGGTTCAAGTTCTTCTCTTTTTTGCTTCAAAACAAACTCATTCAATATAAAAACATACAATGTATAGTACGCAAACGTTCCGTGTTTTTCTTGTTAAAGGGTTCCCATTAGAAAATTTCATGATAAAAATTCATTCAATTCCTTCATCTGCGTATGTTCTGATTATCTTTTTACATGTATCTGCAACATGAAAAAAGAAATCATTACAACAATAAATAAAAAATGTATGATTTACATAACAAAAATTAAATAAACCACAATATTTATCTGTACGAGTTGAAACTCCAAAATTTTGTAAAAATTTATTTGGGTACGAGTTGACTCGGGTACGAGTTGACTTGGGTACGAGTTGACTTGGGTACGAGATGACTTGGGTACGAGTTGACTTTGGTACGAGTTGACTTGGGTACGAGTTGACTTGGGTACGAGTTGACTTGGGTACGAGTTGACTTGGGTACGAGATGACCCGAATTCGCAGAAGCTATGCAGTTGATAGTTGCGATAATCGTAACCCTCCTCCCAGGGCGGCCGTCGGGAGGAGGGTTACGATTATCGCAACTATGCAGTTGAATGTCAGACAACTCGTCCGTCGGACAACTCGTCCGTTCGGACAACTCGACGGTTCAGACAACTCGACAGTTCCGACAACTCGACGGTTCCGACAACTCGACCAACTCGACTTTGAGACAACTCGACGGATGGCCAAGACAAGTCGACGGTTGAGCGACCGACCTCCGTTTAATACTGTCATGTTTACACAAACTTTCCTGTATAATTCCTGCGATTCTATAATATTGATCATTATTATTTACCAATTATTATTTATCACAAGAAGTGTGGTGCTCCAGTGAAGCCATACTTGCAGAAACATCTGTTAGTGACTATCTCGAGAATTTGTGTAAAAAACAGACTATGTTTTATGAGTATGACCATGGTATGACTCTATGTGTAGCCAGCTAGCAGTTGTCTTCAATTTATTCAAAATAAAAGGTTTAAAAAACACAATTAAAACATTAAATAAGTAAAACATTATACAGCTCTATTATTAGAAGATTTACTTTTATTTACTTTATTACCAACAACAATAACAACTCGATCATTGCTCTATGGTACAAGCAATGAAAATGCCGCGGGGTCATGGTAAAAAAAGAAAATCAAAAAATCAACTATCCGTTTGCCCGGATATAAACCCACCCACCATAATATACCCCCTCCCCCGGGGAACGCCCTTGCATCAGCGCAAGTCGCTAGTCAGTACATCCCCACCCCAGGCCGCTATTTACCCCCTCCCGCCCGCGCTGAGCCCCGTCACGGCCATCCGTCGACTTGTCTTGACCCCAAGTCGAGTTGTCTTACGGTTGAATAAATCATCCGTCGAGTTGTCTGAACCGTCGAGTTGTCCGAACGGACGAGTTGTCCGACTCCATGCAGTTTACTCACGGTCTGTATTTTTATCAGGCTTAATCATGCTGAGAATAAAGTTTCCTGACGTTGGTTATGCTCAAATATTTATAAAATTATTGATTTTTGGTACTAATCACTAGTGCATTATTATGCCAACATTCAAATGAGTCAAAGAAACATCATCCAACCTCGAAAGTTCAAAACAAAATTACTATGCTAGATTGAGTTTCATTCTGCTTTAGTCACTAGATGGATCACGTGAGGTGGTTACTATTTGGGATTCTATGGTGTGCCAATATGGGGAAAAAATTAGAATATTTTAAGTCGGATTAACTGCATACTGTAATAAATTCCGATAAGCGTAAAAAATATTACGTCTATATTAAAGAGAATATATCATTGTTGGTTTCTTATCTCCTGAAACAAAACATTACTGGTCTAAAATGGGGGAAAACAGATTGTTATGAAGTGTGTGTGTTTTAAGGGGGGTGGGGTGTTTTACTACTATGCCTTATGATATCTCTCGATTCTAATATAGTAGCCAAAATGCTGTGGGACAAAAATGTAATTAAATTTGTTAAGTAGTAATTGAATAATATTTTTGATTTATTTTGCACGCCATACTAGCTTCAGAATATTCAATAAAATACCAACCAATGAAAGGTGTGAAAACATATGACGTTGCTCCAATGTCGTGCATGCATTTATAAGCACTGTTAATGGCGGACTGTCTCTCGCAACGTAAAACCAAAACTTCAAACATTTCAACACACCATGAAGTGTAAGTGTTATTGTTAAAAAATTGGATAGATGATTTGAAAAAAAACCATTCAGTTTTTGATTGTGAACAATTTTCCTGTTATCCTACTGAAAACACATGACACCAGGATATGTCTTCCAGTCAAGGGAACTTTGCAAACTCAGAGTCATACACAAGGACATCTTTCAGAATGAAATTTACGGGTCTAGAAGGCTGACCCTATACCATAGCGGTAGCCTAATAGGTCTGAAAAAGGGCTGAGTGTAGCCTATAATAAAAAAGAAGAGATTTTACCCTTTTTTACAGCTAGCTAGACACTAATTAACTTACTAAGTATGCTAAGCAGCTAAGAAGACAGTAGGATGAAATCAGAAAATAAAATTATCAGAATGCCTAAGATTAGAATAAGATAAGAAGTAAATTACTAAAACTAAGTAGGAAGTAGTAATTAGCAATTACCTCTTTCCTTTATAGACGTATCCACTTGTAATGTAGCAGTGTCGTTTGCATCAAATCACAATGGCCGATGAACACCAAGAAAAGGTACCAGAGCAATCTAATCAGCAAGCGGATGGTGCTGCCCCCTTCAATGAAGAAGGTACACTGCACGATGAAGAGATTGCACCAGCTGTTGTCGATTCAACAGAAGGGACTGAAGAGGATAGTAACACCCATGCAGGCAGGGGAATAGAACAAGTTGGTGAACAAGCCATTGAACAAGGTAAGTTGTGAACATCTGAAGAAAGGATATAGTACCAAAAGATACATTCTTATACAGATATATCTTATACTATAGTTGGTAAGACACTGCTCTTGAAACACAAGGGTTGTGGGTTCGTATCCCACTCGAGTAATATGCCTGTGATATTTGTGCACAGGACTCGGGGAAAGTACTGAGTATGCAGTGCTTACACACGCCGGTGTATATGGGTAAAAACCAAAATGAATATTCTTTATCCCAAATGCAAATTTAACATCTGTTAAGATATATTTTGTTGTGGTGTGTCGTGGCCGATCGATTAAGTGCATTAGACTCAAGCGCTGGTAAGGGCTGAGTCATCAGAGTGTGGGTTTGAATCCCGATCCTGACACTTGTTTGTATCCTTGAGCAAGACACTTTGCTGTACTTGCTTCTCTCCACCCATGTAAAATGGGTAACTGTGAGGGCAGATTTGGTTCTTGTGAATGATTTAGCTTAATGCGCTTGGGCAGCACAGGCTGTATACCAAAGAAATAACCTGTGAAAGTTTAATTTCAAAAAGTTTGTATTGTTTTTGAGATATTACTGAAAAAATCCTGAGTGGTTAAGTCAACGCAGGAAGACTAATCTGCAGTTGGAATACACAATCTGATCAGCAACGCTTCTCAGATTCATATTTTTGGGGATATAAAGTGACATCTTTTTCCATAACAACAGTACTTCAAAGTGGCAAGTTTCTCAAAATGCATAATACTATCCATAGCTGCTGTAAGTTAGTTTTTATTGCCATTAATTTTCAGAGTCATACCAAACATATACAGGCCCTTTAAACTTGGAATCAACTAGAACTTGAAAATTGGCTACTGTTTTATTAATTTAATTATTTATAATTTTTTTGTAAACATTGTTTTACACAGATGAGTTGACAGGATCAGATCCAGATGTTGACAATATGGACCCTGTTGTTGACCAAGTTCAGTCCATCAAAGAGCAAACTGACAATCCGGGCATAAACCAAGCTTCAAACGATGAAGTCCTACCTGATCAGGATGCATCGAAAGAGAACACAAGTCCGCCAGACAAGGATTTGAACCATGAACAGCCTATCCAGGAGATTCCTTCAAACCAGGATTCTGCTGACGACAGCTCCCCCGCTGTCAAATCCCCCACCATAGACTCAAAGGATTCTCAAACTAACCTTGTTGAAGTGCCTTCTGCAGGAGATGCAGCTGGCGAGAGTGGAGAGACTGATATAGATCAGCTTGAGGATAGAGAGGTCGATGGAGGACCTCTCCAATCAGAGCCAGATCAACCTGGTGAAAATGTAACTGAGAGTCTGAAACTGCCTGATGAGGAGATCTCACTGAATGAACAGGATCAAAGTGTAGACAATGAGGAACCCACTGATAGCACTGTCCAAAGTAATGATAACAGTCCTAATGTGGATCCAAAGGAAGCGGAAGGAGCTGCTCTACCATCAGATGCTCCTGAGAGTGGGGACCAGCCGAACAACCCCGAGTCGCAGTCTTCCAATCAGGAAGAAGGCAATGTCCAAAGTAATGAGAACGAATCTAATGTGACTCCGAAGGAAGCAGAAGGAGCTGCTCTACCATCAGATGCTCCTGAGAGTGGGGACCAGCCGAACAACCCCGAATCGCCGTCTTCCAATCAGGCTGATCAAGCTGTAACAGTTCAGACTGCCAGTTCACCGCATATCAACAACGAAATAAACCATGGTCCCACGTCAGAAATTAACTCTCCAACCTCCCCAGAGTCTCCGTCTCAAAGAACTCCTGTAAAGGAGGAGCCATCTAGTGCAGAGAGCACTCCTGTCTTACTGCAACGGAACAATAACAATGAATTGCACCAGGGCGATGACTTTGTTCAGCTTGGATCGGTGCATATACCCACAGGTGGTGTTGGTGATGTGGACGAGGTAAATGAAGAAAGAGGATCGCAATATGATTTAAGAGACCCAGCAATGCACAAGATGAGATCGTCACTACCTGTTGATGCATTTGGTGGTATGTATTTAAGTACTTCACTTTCAATAAACAGTTTGGAAATTATGTTTGCAATTGGTTAACCAACAATTTTGAAAAAAAATAGAGAGGTCAGATTTCCTTAGTTAGATCAAAGTGACCCTTTCTGTACTCGATTTTTAATGGTGTATTATAATAAAATTTGAAGAAAAAAAAGCTATTGCTACTTCAGTCAAAACAGTTTATAACATGAATTCATTCCACCAGGTTGCATTCCACTACCAGATAACTTTTAATAGAAGAAGCAGAAGTAACTTCCTCTGTGGTCTTGGGGCTGATTTTACAAATAGAAAAAATTGTTCTTAAGTTGAAATCAATCTTAACTGCTTAGCAGTGTGTGATGTCATTGTAAAAACAGTATGGTTTAATGATTATCTCGGGAAGTCAACATCTTTGTTTTATGATGTCGACATTCTAAAATGAAACTTATCGGGAAAAAATATTTTAAGGACATTGTCATCTGAAGATAAGTTATCTTTTTATTTGTTTGACAGATTCCAGAAAACATCCTTTGCCAGCGATTCATCCTGATCCTCGTCTTTCCCGTTCCCTCCCTCCGTCCACGGATCCAGCCAACATTCCAGAAGGTTACTACAACAGGAGTCTCTCTCGCGGTGAAGGCCAACATTCACGCACACACATACCACGTATCCCATCGGCCAGTGGCTCCAGTAAAACCGGGACGAGAGACAGGGACGTCAGGAGGGCGTTAAATTCAGCCAAGCTGCCACCGTCCGTGATGAAGATGTCAACAGTTATGGTGTCAGCGAGGCAAGTACATGTACTAGGTGGCTGATTAATTTGTCCTAATAATAGGTAATGCTGAGCTGCATTGGCTTCCCGTCAATAGCAGAATTGAGTCGAAGGTCCTGAAGCGGCGTCATCTTCATCCTGGTGTTCTCTCATCTGGCCTTTAGCCCAATTCATTCTTCATAAATTTGACGTGAATTTGACGTCACAACTCTGTTTTCGCTGCAAATACGCAAGAGAGTCAAGCACAAGTCAACTGCTACGAGTTGTTTCTTGCGAATTTGTCACTCTCCAGATGTCCATATACTCATCTCAAGACATATGGAGACCAGGCATTTTCCTCTAATGCTCTATGCTTGTGGAACTCCTTCCCATCATTTCTTCGCAAAATTGACAACCTGGAAGCTTTCATATCTTATCTTCCATCAGACATTTAAATGCTAACTTTATTGGAGGAGCTCGCGCCTTTAAACGTTTTTGAAATAGATATATGGTGGTATACAAATGATGTTGATCATCATCATCAGCAGCAAAGGTTACTTCCATCACTGAGCACCGTTCTCTGCTAACTGTGCAAGCGCCAAATATTTACGCTAGGTGTTACAACAAGCAAAGAATGCTTATTAACGTGGAATGTACACGCGCACAAGTAACACCTGCGAAATCACTTGAGGAACGCACAGGTTCCCTGAATCTTTAAGCGCCGATTATTTGCTTAGGATAAGCAGAACCATGAAATTTGGCCCAGATCATCAAGGTATATTTGTTTAAATCCTCTGTATCAATGTTCGTCGCTATCTCTCTTTGTGATTCATCTAATTTCTTCTCTTTCATTATTTTCTGACAGGAAGAGGGCTGTACTGAATAGACACAGCAGTGTATTCTATGAAGAAAGACATCAAACCAAAGTTATTAGTACGTACAAAATACAAGCCTGGTAATTCGTTCTTTTTGGGGGCAGGGATTAACAATTGTAATGGAACATTTCAAAGGGCACCTAGGCAACGACTATAGGGGCATAGAGGCGAGTGCCTCTGTGGAGATTCATGTCTGACAATATGACTATGTAGCTAACTATAGCTGGTCCACTGAATGACAAATCAAATTCAAGTTCTGGTGGTTAATTCATCAGAGTGTGGATTCGAATCCAGGTCATGACAATTTTGTCCTTGATCAAGATGCTTTACTTTAATTGCTTCCTTTCACCCAGGGGTATAAATGTGTACCTGCAAAGGTAGAGGTTGCTGCTGTTATTGAAAAAACCTTTGAGGTGCCACAGCAGCCCAAGGCTGTATACTCCCTAGGGAGCTGAGAGAGATTACAGGAATGTTTTTGGCCCAATGACCAGGGCACGAATGTAAAGCGCATTGATACATTACTGTAAAATGGGCTTTATAAGAATTTGTCACAAGCAAGGAGAAGTATTGACAATGGAAAATGTTTTCATATCGTCAGGTTTGGATGAAGCAATCAACAGTCGACCTCCGATGCCCTTTGACCTCGATAATCCTGGGCCGTGTCGTTATACTCCAAGAAACAAACCCTTGAACGAAACCAACGCTCCTGAGTTCACATTTGGTCATAGGCTACAGGAAAAGGGTGAGTTGAAATTCACGCATCAGTGCAAAAACTTTGTATCTCGCTTCTCAGATTCAAACTTTAGGAGTCAGGCTGGCACCCTCTATGGGTAGATCGTGATGTCACGTTTCGGTAGATCACGTTTGGCTATAGACTACAAGAAAAGTGCGAGTTGAAATCTACGCATCAGTGCAAAAATCTTGTATCTCGTTTCTCAGATTCAAACTTTTGGAGTCATGCTGGCACCCCCTATCGGTAGATTGGGTTGTCGCTACACTACTGTGCAGGGCCCAATTTCAGAGAGCTGCTCAAGCACAAAAAGTAGCTAAGCTTAACAAAATTATGCTTACCATTAGAGGTTACCAGCCAAACTCCCATGTCAGTACAATTTGTGACTGGTATTCTACTCATTTCTACTTAGCAGAGAAATTTTAAGCAATATTTTATGCTTAAGCAGCTCTATGAAATTGGGCTTCGAACATTGTTTTTTTTTGTTTTCTTATATTGATCTGTGATTATCATTTTCACTGACATTTCGTTTGTTTTTCTTGTTCAGGCGGTGGCGGTAGAACAGCCAATTCTAAGACATGGTTCAACAGCAAAGATGGATTCACAACAAAAGTCCACTGGGATAAAAGAGTAAGTAATAAATCCATACAATTGCCAAAGTTTACAAGGTTGTAACTTTGCAACCCTGTGGAATAGGAACACAGTGTGAATGTGCGCTGGGTTACAGCGGGGTAATTAAAACCTCTGACCTTCCAAGGGCTGTATTCCATGAGGGTAAGCGATACAGTGTGAAAAGGGCTTGAGTTTTTATGAGCTTTTAATGAGGAATTAATATTATACTTCATTTATTTATTTTTTAGTGGCCATCACCAGCTCATTATAACAGCACTCGTCCACTTCTTGGTCGGCGCAAACCAACGATGTTCGACTATCCAAACTTCTCCATAGGCGTCAAGTCCAAATTCAGCATTAACAAAAGAGGTAAGGCTTAATCTGCTAGGCGAGTGTTTTTAATGGGAATTTTCTTTTACCTAATTGATCAAACTTATTTTGCTTGGTCGTTCTTTTCTTTATAAAGTGATTTCCACAAAAAGATTAAAGGGAAGGTATACCTTTGGTTTTGTTTAACCGTTCGATTGTTTTAATCCTACATAAATGTTAATGGACACAATAAAACTAACATCTGAAAATTTCATTCCAAAAGAGATATTGCAGAAAGTTCAAAGCGAATATTTGTCCATGCAGGAAGAGCCATTGGACACTTTCGGTACAGAAAATAAAAAGTTCACATATTTACAAATAACTTACAGGGTTTACAGAAGGTAATGGTGAAAGACTTCTATTGAAATATTATTCCATTAAATGCTTTACTTTTTGAGAAAACATTAAAACAATATCAATTCTCGATATCGAGAATTACAGATTTATTTTAAACACATGTCATTACACGGCGAAACGTGCGGAAACAAGGGTGGGTTTTCCCGTTATTTTCTCCCGACTCCGATGACCGATTGAGCCTAAATTTTCACAGGTTGGTTATTTGATATAGAAGTTGTGATACACTAAGTGTGGGCCTTGGACAATACTGTTTACCGAAAGGGTCCAATGGCTTTAATAGGAATACACAATCTGAGAAGCGTGACGTGGGCAATTTAGGGGCATTAAAGCTATGGTCTTTTTACATAACCACATTGCTTTAAAGTGAAATGTTTCTTAAAATGCTTGTTACTATTGAAAGCTGCTGTAGGCTTCTGACCAATGGTTTGCCTTGCCATTAATTTGAAGAATGATTACCAAATGTATACCTTCCCTTTAAAAGGCACTGGAGACCTTTGGTATTTGTCAAAGACCAGTCTTTTCCTTTGGTGTATCGCAACATATGCACTAAATAACAAACCTGTGAAAAATTGGACTCAATTGGCCTTCAAAGTTGATGAGAAAACACCCTTGTCGCACAAGTTGTGTGCTTTCAGAAGCCATGAATTTTAAACCTTAGCTGAGGTCTCTTATTCAATTCAAATATTTTGAATTACTACTTTCTTGAAAGCTACATTACTTCAGAGGGAGCCATTTTTTTCACAATGTTTCATACTTTCAACAGCTCTCCATTGCTCGTTACCAAGTCAGTTTTTATGCTAACAATTATTTTGAGTAATTACCAATAGTGTCCAGTGCCTTCATTTTTTTTAACTTAATGCTTTGATTGATTTTCTATGTCTAGGCTCTGAAAATGAACCAGGACCCAACGAGTACAATCGCTCCAATTCAGATTCTATTATTCTGCGGAAAGCCCCAAGCTATACCATCAGCCAGAGGCACCAAGGCACGCAGCTGTGGAGTGGCAAAGGTAAACATGTGTACTATAATAATAATACATTCATAAATAACCCAGTTTCTCTATTCCTATTAGTTGACAGCACGTCACGTGGGGGTGTTTAAACTGTTGGTAATGACCCGTGTTTATAACCGGCTGGCTTCCGTATGTCAGGCGTGCAAGATTATCATGCGGAACGCAATTCATAGCTATTAGTAACAGTGCTTAACCTACTTCTAAGCTACTTCTAAGCGCGCGTGCGTACACACAACCCACGCGCAACAGACTCTTCACAAAGTTTTTGAAAAAATATTTCAAACCTCGAATTTTCAACTGTCAAAGTGTCTGTAATTGTATTTTGTTTTGTTTTTAACAAAAGGGCATTTATGAATGGAAATAAAAGAGTAGTGACTTGTTCTTAAACGTCCGTTTAAAACCTTGCAGGGTCGTTGCTGTGCGCCTTCGGCTCAGGCTTTTATCACACGGCAATTCGACCCTGCCGGCTTTAAACGGCAGTGTAAGAACTCATCGCTACCCTTTTATTCCCTTATTTAATAATAGTATTTTTAAAGCAACTTTTAGACAAGTTTCAAAGCGCTGTAGAAGAGCATTCTGAATAAACACAAATTATAGTAAGCTAGCATAAAAGCAAATGAGTGCTAACATGGCTTTAAAGTATTCAAGAGATGATGCCTGACGCATGTGAAGAGGTAGATTGTTCCACTAATGTTGGTGCGTTGACTGTGAAAGCTTTTTGGCCATACCGCATATAGGTGCAGGTTTCTTTTTCAGTAAAGTGCGTCTTATAAATGCTGTAGTTTATTATATTATGGGAAGTAGCAGAAGAACATAGATTGTGAGAACTGGGCTTAATTAGTAACGAGGTTCTGAAAATAAGAAGGAGCTAGACCATTTCCAGTTTTAAAAACATTATTACTTTTATTTTTAATTTTTATATTAAATTATTTTATTGGGGGGGGGGGTATCCTGCTTTGCGAACTTGGTTTTTCTCTTTGTTTGTTTAGATGCTCTTCCCGTCAAGGGAACTCGGCAAACTCCCGCAAGGAGATTTAAACCCCAAGCTGGCAACAGCCGATCTCGACATAGCTCGTCCAAACCGACTATAAATCAGTTGAAATTTATTAGCAGTAATCAATTTTTATTTTCCGATTTTTGTTGTTGCAGAAACAACCCCAGGTCCTGGAACATACACCCCTCGTTGGGGGTTCGATTCCGGCATGGTCCACCATCCATCATTCACCATCCAGGGAATTCGTCGGGCCAAAAATCACCAACTTGGACCACACTCGACTTTTTGATTGAGGTAAATATTTACAGTCTGTTTTGTTTTAAACTATTGAATTTTGAGGTCCAGCTGGGTGGGTAGCAATGGGGTATAATGAGCGGGGGTGGATTCCACAAAGAGTTAGGACAAGTCCTAACTTAGGACTAGT
Organism: Asterias amurensis; assembly: GCF_032118995.1. Taxonomy (NCBI): domain Eukaryota; kingdom Metazoa; phylum Echinodermata; class Asteroidea; order Forcipulatida; family Asteriidae; genus Asterias; species Asterias amurensis. The sequence goes on from NC_092662.1 coordinate 13,201,935, forward strand.
CCTAGGAGATATACAAATTGCATGGATAGTCCTAAGTTAGGACGAGTAACTAGTCCTAACTCGGGATAAGACTAGGCCTAACTCTTTGTGAAATCCACCCCAGTACTGATAATGAGGGCCAAGTGAAGTCTACAGCCTCTTTTCACACTACTCTATTTCCTTGGGGCAACCTTAGGGAATAACGGCCGGCCCTTTCACACTTGGATCGCTTTACGCCTGATCTACCTTGGCAAGTGGGCATACCCCGAGGAACAGCCACCCCTGCTCCAGAGCAGGTTAAGTGGTAAAACCCATGGGTATCGTGCAACAAAATACCCTGTGGAGAGGCGGGGACAGTCAAGCCCTGTTCGCATTGTCCATGCGAACAGCCCAGGAAGTTTCCCTCTCGGGTAACTTACCCGACCTGAATGGGTAGTTTAATCGACCCACGTCTGCCCGGTTAAATTTACCAGGTCAGTTTAACCGAGCCAAAATGTCCAGTGCAAATGCGATCAGGGTAAAAGCCGTCCTGGTAAAAAAGCCACATCCGGTCCCCCGATCTACCCGCCGCGCCACGTGATCGTGTGATGACACGTTTTACACATGCATTGTTTACACGGACAGAAGCTCGATTGCACTCATTGCATTCTCGCTGTCATGCACCCGGTCAAAGGTCACTGCAATAGCGCTCTCTTGTGTTTGTCTTAAGTTAGTCGGTATGTGTTTTACCGATCGTTTCGGTTTAGTTTACCCAAGTCATTAATCCAAGTTCGGACGCTTGTAAGTTTCCCCTTTTGGAATGTTAACCACTGTCTCGGTAAAACATTAGTCCAATGCGAACACGGCTTGAGAAAATAGGCTCAGGTAACTGTGTGGTTAAAAAACTCTATGAACCTCTTCAGGGCTGTATTCTATGGAGATAGTGTGAAAAAGGTTTACATTTGATTCATGATACCTTTTTTCTCTTTTCTTACAGAGAGTTTAAGGCAAGCACTCATCTATTGTAAAAACAGAGGAGCCATCATGGAATCTGAAATTTTTGCTGGTGGGAAGTTATTTGTGTGAATTGATCATGGATGTATGTAATTATTTCTTCTTCGTCAATGTAGACAGTTGGCCTTATCAGGTATGATCTTACGCTGTGATTAGGAACTTGCGTTTTTATTGTATTTATTACAGGGTGATAATCCACAGTGTTGAAACATGATGTCTATTTGAAATGAAAACCATTGTTATGCAAAAAATAGGCAGACTTCAGAGACAATTTTGTATATTTATGCTCTCTATATATTTATATTCTTGAATTATTTTTGAATCATTCATGTGTGTGTGCTTTGAGTCAAAGACAACTTTATGCAAAGATTTTTATAATTGCTACTTTGATGCATGATTTTGAGTCCATCAAATTTTGATAATAAAGCTGAAAATACTTGTACCAAAATCAAACCATTCCAATGACAATTTCTACCTAAAAACTTATCCTCAGTTGGCCCATTTTGTTGCAAAGAAACTACAGTTATTTCCTGTTCTTTTGGCTGTGGTACAAATGTTTATAGAACTTGGCAGCAAAAATGTGGGCATTCCATTTTTTAGTTTTGAGTATTTTTTTCAAAATATGGAAAATGGTAGGTGAACTTGAATAGTGTTGTCTATTACGGGAAAGCACCAGATTTTCTGATTTTCGCCACAAAAACTTAGAAATAATACATCCTTTCCACCAGTTGGTGTGTTTACATTGAGTTACTTGGTTCATTAAACTTGATGGATGCGCAGTTAATCTGACTGGCAGCTATCACTGGTTTGAAAATGATCCGACTAAGTACACTGTTTGGAATAGGAATTATATGGAGATAACAGGTGTTAGTTGTCAGATAAAAAGGATGTATTATTCCAGCCACTTTCCTTCCGTAATGTCAGACTTCTGACATAACAAAACACATGTGTAAAATGAATTGTATACTAAATATTGTTGAGTTTTGATAACAAGTTAAAGCTATTCACATCTAAAACAGTTTCACATTTGTTTGAGATGCACATCCAGTGAATTTTTTAGAGCCAGGCCATCAAATAAGACCAAATTGTTTCCATTTTTAAGGACAACATAATCTACTTTAAATATACATTATTTTGATAAAATTACACTTTTTATACTTTTGTATTTTTAGAATCAATTTCGGCTAGGAACTTAAAGCAGCAAAGAAAACACTTTTTAAGTAATTTTTTCACCCAATAATAATTATGTGTATAATTAATTTGAGGTCAAGCACCAAATACCTGACTCTGCCATTTTGGTTACTTTTGATGTTTCATCACTGTATACTAACATACCCCATCATGAAGGCATGAGTGCATGTGTCTCTGCCCTCAATGCTAGTAATCAGTCCCGCCCCTCAGTGAGTCATATTAAGGAACTCATGAGCCACATTCTAATGAAGAATAATTTCACATTTTCTGACAGGCATTTTCTACAGGTACAGGGTACTGCCATGGGTACCAAGATGGCACCCTCATATGCCAACCTATTCATGTCTCAGTTGGAGGACAGACTCCTTTCCTCCGCCCCCAACCGACCACTAGTTTGGTGGAGATTTATTGATGATATTTTCTCCATCTGGGGTGGGGACCAAGACAGCTTGGATGAGTTTATTAACCATATCAACTCATTTCACCCCACCATAAAGTTCACTACCGAACAATCTCTCACCAGTGTGAACTTTCTAGATGTGACAATAACCAAGTCTCCTAATGGCCTTGTAACAGATGTTTACAGTAAACCCACCGACACCCACCAGTACCTTCTCTCCAATAGCTGTCACCCTAGTCACTGTAAGAAGGCCATTGCTTACAGTCAGGCCTTACGTATCAGGCGTATCTGTTCCACAGATACCCTGTACAAGAGGCGCTCATCAGAGCTAAGGAAACACCTTGTATCTAGGGGACACAGCGAACGTAGGGTCCAACTTGCTATCAACAGGGCTCTCAACGTACCTCGTCATACTCTGTTGACTAACACGGGAGCTAAAAAAGCTCCGACCAATAGAGTTGCTTTGGTCACCACCTTCCACCCCAAACTACCCAAACTTCCCTCAATTCTCAATAATAACATGCCTATACTTCACTCCTCCAGCAGGTTACACTCAGCAATCCCTAAGGTTCCCATGGTTGCATTCCGCCGCCCTAAGAACCTTGGTGACATACTAGTCAGGGCCAAACTTCCCCCAGGTACAGTCCAAACACAACCCCCGACAGATATACTGGGCTGTCATAAATGTACCCGTTCCAAATGCAGAACGTGTCTGCACATTAAGCCCTCATTTAAGGTGAAGAGTCATACCACTGGCTCTTCATACAACATCAAGACCGACTCTGAATGTAGCACGTCTAATGTAGTCTATGTCATATCATGTAAGAGATGTGGGCTACAATATGTGGGAGAGACTAAGACCAAACTTAGTCTTCGCTTTGCGAATCATGTCTCTTCCATAAAGACTAAGAAACTGTACCCAGTCTCTATCCACTTCAACAGCCCCAATCATAGTGTCAGTGATGTTGAACTTCTGGTGATTGAAGCTTGCAATGGTGATGACACACACCGCAAGAGTAGAGAATCACACTGGATTCACCAACTCAAGACAGTCAAACCCTTTGGACTTAACATAAACACTGGTGTTAAATAACTTCTCATTAACCTCCACTTCAATTCGGCCTAAGAACTTATATGTTGTATATATTCTGTACATAAAGTATAAATTAATCTTGTTTAAAGTTGTTTTTATAAATTCATCACTGTAACTATCTGATTTAAGTAACCCCCCCCCCCTTTTTTCCACAGGTCCCTCATACCTATTTTTCAAATCATCATACCTTTGATCTTGTTATTCTTATTAATTGACCATTGTTAGTTGCATCATGATGCAACTTGCTCTCTAATCCTACCCTTTCATGTCTCCCTGCATTGTTGTCGAACAATACATTTACCACTTATATGGTCCAGTAACCCATCCTTTCATTCTAAACATCCTTTGTCCTCGCCACTTCACTCCTATTGGTTCATAGCCACCAACATTGTCTCTGAAATAGAAACTTTGATTGGCTGTTATTTTCCCGCTTCTTTCTGGATCCTTCCCTTAATCCCTTTCCCCCTCTCTCTTTCTATAAATGGATATGTATTTGTTTGTACTTGTTTTATGCCTCTGAAGAAGGTCCGGATTGGATCGAAAGCTAAGGCCATCTACCCTATTCATTATATTAATTTAAGAAATGTACATATTTTTCAGTAACAGTTTTGTAAAGGATGATTTATTTTAAGAGAGGACGTTTTACACAAATCGTAGTACTGTCTTATCACGATCCTGTAATATTGTGTATATGTAAATTTCTGTGTATTTCCACAATAAAATGGATTATAATGCTATACAATGTGCATTAAAGCAGTTCTTTTCAGAGCCTAAACAAAATTCACCCCTTGTTTTTGTAACCATTTATGTTGTAAAATAAGAGTTACTATAGTAAACGAGTGCAGTAACCCCCCCCCCCCCCCCCCCCGATTTTTTTACTGTACCCTACCTGGCCCTCATGATTCAATATTAATCCTACTTTTGAAGGAAATGCTGGACTTGCCCCTTTTGGTTAATTTGTTTAATTTGTTTTTAGTTTTTGGTACAAATTTTTGATAAGAATGCTAGACTTACTACTGGTATTTTTTTCAGTTTCTTGCAATTTTTCTTTTATAAAACTGTTGGACTTTTCCTTTGTTTTTTCTTCTTCAAATTTGTGCCTAAATTGGATAAAAAAATCTGGACTTTACCCCCTGTGGTGTTGTCCCCATTATTTAGCCCAATTTTGAAAAAACAGCTGGACTTCACCCTTGCGATTTTGAAAGTTTTTGGGCATGCAACCATGGAGGAAGGAAATGGTTTTGGATATAAAGGAAGACAGCCCTATGAAGATAATAAACTAGATTTTATGATTTCAATGAAAACATTGCAATTGAAAATGAGGTAATAACACCGCACTCGTTCGCGCTCACTGTCAAGTTTTTGTTATTTTACTTGAAGCCAGCTAGCTCATCTTGGCTCATCTTGGCTCATCTTGCCTCCCGGTGCCAATTTGTTGCACGTGCCAACTACAAAAAAAGTAAAAAACTTCTTCGTTTTAAACAGCGCCCTCACCGAGAGGTATATGACAGTTGACAACATGGCAGACGCCGAGTGGGCCGAGTTAGAGAAATATCGTCTTGGTAAATTTAGCATTTTTCTTTATAAATTCCATTCATTTAACTAAATTGTTCGATATGCGAAGGATGTATTGGTTGGCTGTTTAGTTTTTGTTAAATATTGGCTGTGTTTTGACCAACATTTGTTAAATTTCTTCGTATGTTTGGTAGCCGGTTGCAGACGACAACAAAATTGCATTTTGCGTGCAATGCAATGCAACGCTTACCAAGTTTAGTATGTGGTCCGAGTTTATTTCCTTCCTCTATCATCATGCTACAGCTTGTGTTTCTGTGTCTATGTTTATGTTCACTGCTGTTCAGGCTTTATACGGATTACAGAGGGAATGCGAAATCAAGCTAAATATTTGCAGTCCAACAAATGACAGAGCCAGAGGTATCTCCAGCTAGCCAGGCGTTTTGATACAGTATAAACTTCTGAAGGTTCTAAAAAAAATAGTGCCAAATATGCTGGAGGAAGTCCAGCGTATTGTTGGCACTACTTTACTTGTGGGCCACTTATATGAGGAAATTGTTTCTATTGGAGAATTTCAAGGGCACCCATGACAGGGGACCAGCATGACCAGGGGACATGGAGGCAATCGCCTCCGTTGCCTCCGTGAAGTATCAGTCTTTTTTGGATGAACTTTATTTTAAACAAATTTCAGGAAGACTTCCAATCCTGCCAGTCCACCACTTTTTCACAAATGTTTACCTAAACGAATGTTTCATTTTAGGTTAACTATTATTAATTATAATGAGTTAACTATTAATTGAGTTGATAATTATTATTATTATTATTATTATTATTGCAAAAAATAGTTAATGGCCTGACGTTTCGACCCTAGCAGAGTCTTTCTCGAAGGCTAAATGACCGTCATTTAGCCTTCGAGAAAGACTCTGCTAGGGTCGAAACGTCAGGCCATTAACTATTTTTTGCATTTATACTCTCGGTCCATTTGGTTGGTAAGTTGTTTGCAACAGCTAATTCTATTTTCTCATCTATTATTATTATTATTATTAACTAGACAAATACAAAAGCGATGGCAGGATACGGAAATTTCTCCCAAATTTTAACTCGATGAAAACATCTTTGCATTTGTTGGAACAGTACGAAAAAAAACTTGTCTAAGATTACAGATTTACATAAAACTTACACGGTCTAATGATGATGATAGTAGAAAATTGAAATTTTTCTGTCTGAATGCTCATATTAATTGATGAGAAAAAAACAAAACTAATTTCCCGTTTGGAGTTTATCGCTCAGTGAGCGTTTTATTCATTTTTTAAACCGAGATGGCATGCAAAATGTGTAATCGGTTTTTCACTATTCTCTCGTGACCCAGATGGCCGATCGATCTCAAACTTCTACAGGTTTGTCAGCTTATGGATATGGTGGAATACATAAAGTGCTTACACTGCCAGCAACTGTTTTGTTAGCAAAACCAATTCTGTAATGTTCCTTTAAGTATTTTAGAACTTGGAAAGTTTAACAGAAAAATCTATTGAATAAATTTTAAAGTTATACTCCAAACTTATTCAAAACACAGACTTGACTCCAAAGGATGCATCTGATGGGCTTGATTTCTCGTTACTTGAGCTTGGATCAACAGGTCAGGTGACAGCGGTCCCAAGTTGGGACCACATTCCATCATCACGGTTAGCACCACTCAGTACGGTAAGTTTCTATGCAGTCATTTGTAATGCTCTTAACCTTATGATGGAATGGCCACAATATAGTTGGAATCTCCCTACTATAGACCATATGTGAACCGTGTTTACAATAAGTGTGACCTTGTACATTCTTTGAGCATTCTGGCAGGCAAGATACTACACTGGTCCTATGGGAAAGTTGACATTTTGTGTCAAAACTTCCACATAAAACCAAGAGTTATGAAAGTAAAAGCTGGACAAGTTTTGAGATGTGCCCCCTTTCATCATATCAACAGTGCAATCTCCATAAAATATAAGATTGTATGTTTTCTTCCATTGAGCTGTGTACAAATCGTGCCTGCAGGAAGTCCAGGCTCTGTGGCTCTTTTGTAAACATGTGGTGTCACAGTTCAAATCATCTATAGAATATGTCAAACTAAAGTTGGATGCCCAATTTAAGTTGGACTATAACTAGAATCTGCCTAACTGTCCGACACGCAGACAAGACCAACTACAACTTTGCACATAGTGATTGTTCCGAACTCAACTTAACAATCGGCCCGAGTTTTGTAAGAATTGCCCCATTGCAAAAAACCTTAATGTAGCTGATAGATTTCTTTACGACGCAATAGTTGAATTGATGGTTGTTTGTTTACGTGTTTTGATATTCGCAGGCCTAGAAATATCCCAAATGTCGTAGTGCCCTGTTTCTTTTGCTGTGGTGCCCTCTGTGACGTTCCCATAAAAACTTACATTTTCCTCATAGAAGTGCATCTCACCAGAGGAAAATTGCTGTGCCCCTTCAAGTTCAAGGCCTGTATTTAATCTGAATCCATGAAGGTTGATCTTAATCTACCTCCATTCTTAAAGGCCGTGGACACTATTGGTAATTACTCAAAATAATTATTAGCATAAAACCTTCGTCGGTAATGAGTAATGGGGAGAGGCTGGTAGTATAAAACACTGTGAGAAACGGCTCCCTCTGAAGTGACGTAGTTTTCGAGAAAGAAGTAGTTTTCCACGAATTTGATTTCGAGACCTCAAGTTTAGAATTTGAGGTCTCGAAATCAAGCATCTGAAAGCATACAACTTTGGGTGACAAGGGTCTTTTTCTTTCATTATTATCTCGCAACTTCGATGACCAATTGAGCTCAAATTTTCACAGGTTTGTTATTTTATGCATAGGTTGAAATACACCAAGTGAGAAGACTGGTGACAATTTCCAATAGTGTCCAGTGTCTTTAAGTTGGCAACAATATCAAAAAATTCCACTGAACTAACACTGTTTCTTTCTCCAGTTACCGAATGGATTACCACCAGTCTTGGATGACCTTCAAACGAAGACACTGCAATTCCTGAATCGACCTGAAAAACTGCCGATCCATGAAGTAACAAAAGCTCAGAGGTAAACCCGGATTTTCCCATTTATAAATTACTAAGGTATAGACCCCTTTGCCAATGATGTTACAATCACAAACATTGCCATCATTGAGGTCAAAGAAAGACCAATCAAGAGGTGAGATTTACGCGTGGTGCGTATGTGTGCACGTTTCCATTGTTTGAATTTGGTGATTAGGGGGGGGGGTGGGGGGTCAGCCTGTGTAAAGTGGTTGCCATGGTTGATTTCACACAACTGACCGTGTAATCATAACTTTCAGACGGCCACTGATTGGCTCAGTGGGCTCTGTCCCTCTGTTTCACCTCTATGGAACCCGGTTTAATACCCGGATTTGAGTTTTGCATGTGCATTTGGTTTTTCAGTCCCTACCTTACTGCGTAGGTTTACCCTATTGACCCATTTCACCTGACGTCATCATCAGAAAAATCTTGAATGCGCCATACTGGTGGGCAATTTCACTGTGCGTTTTCATATATAACTCCATGCATAGAGTATGCTGTGCGTTATGCAGTGAAGTGCGCATTCTAGACGACGCGGCGCTAATACACAGAAACCTAACTTGCCCACCAACATGGTGAGCGTGGTATCAGTCGCTGCGTGTGACATGCGTGCAAGGGGTCAATAGAGGTTTTCCTCCCACGTCTACAACTGAAATGTCTTCATTGTCTTCTGTACAAAAAGTTGATGTGATGTTTCCATTTAGGATGCTTTGCTGACTATAAAATTTATAGGATTTGAGGCATTGCATGGTGAGGTATCAAAGTTTATTTCAATTGCGGTAGAGTTTGTTTTTAGAGGACTGTCTTGCTTTGTTCTACTACCGCGGAGTAGATTGTTCGGGTGTTCGGGAGACTTCTCAGTTCTGAAAAGAACTGTCCTGCTTATTAACTATTACCCAGGCGGATGGTATAGAAATAGACTGGGATTGGTCTTCCTTTGATCTTAGGAAGTGTGATATTAGAATAATGTGCAATAAGTTTACTACAAATGCATTTTTCTTTTTCTGACCATTTTGAAGGTTTTGGCCTCGCACAGCAGACCCTCACAGCCTGTTTGAAGTGTCATCATGTCCATTACAAACAACGCTACAGGTGGAACGGAACCAGACTACAGGGCAACTCATGGGATTCAAAGAGGTAAAGCGCGAAAGACATGTGCCTGCTTAAAGGGAAGACATTATTTTGTTTGGTAATCATTCTTAAAATTTACGGTAATAAACCTTACTTGGTAAGAAGCCTACAGCAGTATTCAATAGTATAAATAATTTTGAGAATCATTCAAATTTTGGAATGTTGGCTGGTTCGGCTAAGTACAATTTCTAAATTCTTTGGGGTCGAACAAAGAAAAACTGACTAGAGCAGAATTTGAACCAACAACCTCTGGATTAACTGAGCTATCTAGCCATATAGTGGGTGCGTTCGTTTAGCTTCCCTGGGTCGACCCCGGTCTGCCCCCCGGTGCGTTTGAATAGCTCTGACGTCATTCCAGGGGCTCACCTGGGTCAGCCCCCAGTGCCCTGCTTGTGGAGTGGGTCACTTGGGGGCTGGCCCCAGGTGCATGACGTCAATACGACAGCGGTGAGTGATAGTTCGTTTAGCTCTTGTCAGGGGCTCACCCGAGTGAGCACCGCGGGGTAGACCCAGGGAAGCTAAACGAACGCACCCATTAGTGGTCTCTATAATATGATATCTCTGTGCCTTTTTTAAGACTTTCTTTTCTCATCCTGTCAGGTCAGGACAGCTGTCACAGCCTCCACAGCCAAGAACTCTCTGTCCCTCAATCGGCAGCCAGGGCCTCCCACCCAGTCGGTACGTGGTAGCTCCACAAACTTCCCCTTCTGGCCAGGTGGGATGGATGAGCCGTCGGAAGAGACCATTTATGCCAGAGGGGAGGGCGAAGAAGAGATCGACTTTGAGAATGGTACAATTTGAAAGAATTGTTTATTCGTTTTTGTTCACACTTTATTTCAACTTTGCAGAAAGTAATTTTATTTGTATTGCATTTTGGTTTCTATCTCTACATCTTCTTAGATTTTGATAATAATAATAATAATATTAGTGCTTATATATCGCATTTTACCATAATTGCACCGATGAGCTTTTCATTAGTACCCTGTTCATTGGGCCATTAACATTCCTTTTATCTTTCTCAGCTCCCTGGGGAATATACAGCCCCTGGCTGTCGTGGCGTTCCAAACGTTTTTTTTCTTACACACTATCAACCTCTACCCTCGCAGGTACCCATTTATACCCCTGGGTGAAGAGAAACAAATATAGTAAAGCTTTTTGCTCAAGGAGACACGTGTCATGACCGAGATTTGAATCACACGGCGATGGATTAACCACCAGAAATTGAGTTTGATGCTCTAAACCAATTGATCATCTGCCTAGGTTTAGACTTTTGATTAATTGTCCCGGTAATCGACATCAGTGTTCTTAAGCAAGACACATAACCATGATGCTTTGTCCTTCAGATTGGTTGAAAAGCTACTGTTCCCATGTGTTGTGTAACGCACGTAACAAACCCAGTAAAAGAGAAGGGGGTTTGCAATAAAAAGGAGTAGGTCTAATAATTCAAACCTAGTCCCTCATACCCATAGAGTTATATATAAGAACTAGAGGGCGCACTGGCCTACATACGCGCCCCGGTATGCGCGCAGGCGGCCATTTTCTAAGTTGACAAAACAACCATCTCACAGCGTGTTTTTGTACGGCCATTTTGTAAGTTGAACAAACAGCATCGCGTGAGCGTTCAATAACAAAAAACTCAAACGTGTATTTCATATTTGACGCGCGTACAGAATGCCGCGCTTGTCATCTTGCGGTCCCGTCGCGTTTGTGCAAGAAGCATCACCAGTGCGCCCTCTAGTTCTTATATATAACTCTATGTTCATACCATAGAGGCCTCCATGCTCATACCTTGCAATACTGAATATTGACGCGCCGTGGGCGCCACTGAGTCATGGATATGTGTGATATAAGAAGCAACTATTATTATTATTAGTATTAATTCCACGCAGATCTCCTGAGCACCCCACCAGGCTTAGATCAGGGAATGGCATTCGACTTAAAACCAGCGGCAGACTGCAATCCTGTCCAACCACCCTCCAGTGAAAATACATCACTAAGGACGGTGCCACATATACTCAAACTAACTGATCTGATGACGATAGATGATGATGATGATTATGATGATGATGATGATGGTGATCTTGAGTTGGACGGAGATGAAGAGAAGAAGAATGAAGTTGAAGTAGAATCAACCGCAAGAGGCGAGGGTGACACGGAAGCTGTGGAAAGTTTGGACAAGATGCTGCCAAAGGTAAAGAAGTTTTGAATAGAAGGGAATGGAGAGGTTTCGCAAGTTTACGAATACACACATAGATACAAGCATTACATACGAAAGTGTGGACTTAAAGGCAGTGGACACTAATGGTAATTACTCAAAATAATTATCAGCATAAAACCTCACTTGGTAACGGGTAATGGGGAGAGGTTGATAGTATAAAACATTGTGAGAAACGGCTCCCTCTGAAGTGACATAGTTTTCGAGAAAGAAGTAATTTTCCACGAATTTGATTTCGAGACCTAAAGTTTAGAATTTGAGGTCTTGAAATCAAGCATCTAAAAGCACACAACTTCGTGTGCCAATGTCAGTTATTTTATGCATATATGTTGATATACACCAAGTGAGAAGACTGGTCTTTGACAGTTACCAATAGTGTCCACTGACTTTAAGAACAAAAGAGCTCCAGATAATGTAGGGACTTGAAACACTATGTGAAGTTACATACATGTACATCTCACACAGTGTTTTTAACATTGTTGAAGAGCAGGAGTTTCCTTAAAGCCATTATACACTTTAAGAACAGAACAAAAATTAAAAGTTCACAAATTTACAAAAAACTTACAGGGTTTACAGAAGGTAATGGTGAAAGACTTCTCTTGAAATATTATTCCATGAAATGCTTTACTCTTTGAGAAAGCATTAAAACAATTATCAATTCTTGATGTCGAGAATAACAGATTTATTTTAAACACATGCCATGACACGGTGAAATGTGCGGAAACAAGGGTGGGTTTTCCCGTTGTTTTCTCCCGACTCCGATGACTGATTGAGCCAAAATTTTCACAGGTTTGTTATTTTATGTATAAGTTGTGATACATGAAGTGTGGGACTTGGACAATACTGTTTACCGAAAGTGTCCAATGGCTTTAAGCGTACGGACGGAATTTCCAAGTCCTCACAGAGACTACAACACAGAGCTATGTGTGTTCACGCAACCTCAGCTTACGATTATACGGCTTCTGACTGGCACCCCTGAGCAAAGATATTGACTAATAGGGAGACTGCCAACATAGGCCTGGATAGCTCAGTTGGAAGTGCGCTGGTTTTTCATCCTAAAGTCGTTAGTTCACGTTCTGCTCCAGTCAGATTGTCTTTGTTCAAACCCAAACAATTTTTAAAAACCTTACCCAGTTAGTTTCCCTCGTGGTTTATTGCTTGATAAAACCCTTATTACTTTTCAACAACCCTTGCAGGAGATGGTTGTTGCCAAGCACTCCAGGCAAGCTGAGGCAGACTCGTCTAAGGAACAATGGGCAGTCAACGTAGACACCTCATCGCCAGTAGATGACTTCCATAAACGGGTTCCAGCACCAGCCAAAGAGGTCGATAATAATAACATAGTCTTGTATAATTAATTGGCATTTTGTTTAAAGTTTTTGTGAAGTATTTTGTAACTTTTAATATATTTTTATAACGAATCCAACCCGATTATGGTTGCAAATAAACGATCCTTACCTTATCTGTTACCCCACGGATACTCCGACACACACACACAGTGTTCTTGTTCCATGGGGACAATGTTCAAATCTACATAATTTGATAAAGACTTGATTTGTTAACTCATTCTTTACGCAGTGGCCATTTGAGTTGGATGTATTCCAGAAGCAAGCTATAATCCACATGGAGGATCATGACTGTGTCTTTGTAGCGGCTCACACCTCGGCCGGGAAGACGGTAGTCGCTGAATATGCCATCGCTCTGTCACTCAAGCATCTCACAAAGTAAGAATTGAAACAATTTGTGTCGCTACTCTGGTTTTAGGCAGACTTGCTACCATGGGCAGTGTACAGTTATGGTACCTGTCATCACTATAACCCCTGGTAGAAATGTACTGAGAATCAATGCTGATTGGCTCTTAAAAGTGACTTCCTTGCGTGTATGCTTGTTAAAAACCTCAGAGCGCTTGTAGTAGGACGCTCTTAGTACATGCATGTTTTACACGATCACCCTAAACTACATACAGTTAGACTTATCACAAGATCAAGGAATAACGAGAGGGGACAAGTTGCTCTTTGACGTAGTCCTCTTTTGTGCAATTACCATTCTTGATGAGCAGGTCCACAGTGGGTCGGCCACAGGGCTAGTTAAATGAACGGTGATTATCACTCACCGATGTTAGCATAAAACCAAGTTTTTATTCTGTGTCCCGGATGCAATCATTATAGAAAACGTTTGTGCAACAGTAGTGACGATGTTGAGGTTTTGATTGGTCTTGAAAACATTAAAGCATCCTTCACCCCCTAAGCCACGTTTGAAGTTGTCATCAATGTTGATTTTACAGAACCGTATACACATCACCAATCAAGGCGTTGTCCAATCAGAAGTTCCGTGACTTCCGGGAGACGTTCGGTGACGTTGGTCTTTTAACGGGAGACGTCCAGATCAAGACAGATGCCTCATGTCTCATCATGACCACAGAGATTCTGAGGTATGTACAGTTTATTTTCAACCCTTGTCAACCCAACCCTTATTGAGCTGTAGAAATGTACACTTCATTCCTGCCCCCCCCCCCCGACCCTTAACGAAACCCTCACCTTAACCCTTATCTCCACCTTAATCATTCATAACCATAATCTTCACTGAAACCATAACCCTAATCCTAATCCTAACCCTAACCCACCAATATTGGACTCAATAAATCTCTCCTTCAACTTTAATACCAACCCTAACCCTAATCCTGTTTCAGCCCGAGGAGTAGGTGGCGACTTGCCTCTGGTGGCAGCTGATTTTGGTTGGTTGACAGCCCAAATCAGTTCAGTGTACATATAGCCCTCACCTTGGAATGGCCATCCATGGCCTTGAAATAATAGGCAATCTCTCATTAAAAACAAAATTTAGCGGAAACTTGGAAAGCTGTTCCCTACAGCTGTATGAAATTTTGCGCAGGTAAACCATTGCATACAAACCTCTGCACGAATTTGTTACTGTTCTTTTTGTCTGTTGTAGGTCGATGCTTTATAATGGATCTGATGTTATACGTGACTTGGAGTGGGTCGTCTTTGATGAAGTTCACTATATCAATGACTCTGAGGTAGGAAATGGAATTTCTTCATGGCATCACTATGTTTACAAACTTTCTGGCATCACAAAGTTTTGCAAATTTGAGTTTGAGTAAATGATCCCTGAAAGGGAAAGTATACCTTTGGTTGTTAGAACCGTTTGATTGTTTTAAAGCCATTGGACACTTTCGGTAAACAGGGGTCGATTTCACTAACGCGTTTTGGTCATCGCAAACGCCGAAATCGATCGCTAAATCTAAAATCCATCGCAACTTAGCGAAGGATTTTTAGCCGACGATTTCACTAAAACTTAACGATGAATATACTCGTCGCAAAGTTTTATTTAGCGATGACAATCTTGCGATGACATGTTAGTGGTCGCAAAGTAAAAGTTCATCGCAAACTTATGATACATTGCGCCATTACGTGCTTATAGTTATAGCGGTGTATGTTTTGACGTATAAATTGCCCGTGATGTAGAGTAAAATGAGTGGCGCTACATTATTTTAGTCTTGCGGTCTTTTACCTGGTAGACTCAGATTGTCGATGACAACTTTCAGCGACGCAACTGCAGCAAAGAGCCCCTCAATATCGGTAAAAAGGAGATATATGGGTTCGATTATTTCAACCATCATTTTTAGAAAAAAATAATGTGTAATGTATTGGCAAATTGACAGTGTGAAGCTTAGTATTATTTCTTCCTCCATGGTATTATTAGACAGATATGTCAGAATTTTCGTCAACCCCACCGTTACAACAGATTTACGAAAACTGTTTATTAAAATCTAAAATTATAATAGAGGCCATAGGCCTATAAATGCTTTAACCCTTTGTAAATGAGTGCCTAAACATCGTCCACAATGGTTCGTGTGCACCAACATGACAACGATTTACATATAAACTGCACAATGCCATTTCATTTCGGGCGACGACCGACGATTTTGTTGCGGGATGTCAAAGGTCACTACTTTTAGCCTCGTACAAAAACTTTATTTCCCTTTTAACGTCATCGCAATTGCGATGACTTTAGTGAAACGCAGAATTAGCGACATCGTAATTGCGATGGATTTGAGGTTTGCGATCTCATTGCAAGTGTGTTAGCGATGATCGCAAACATAGACGTTAGTGAAATCGGCCCCAGTATTGTCCAAAGGCCCACACTTTGTGTATCACAACTTATATATAAAATAACAAACCTGTGAAAATTTAGGCTCAATCGGTCATCGGAGTTGGGAGAAAATAACGGGAAAACCCACCCTTGTTTTCGCACGTTTCGCCGTGTCATGACATGTGTTTACTATAAATCCGTAATTCTTGTAGTCGAGAATTGATAATTGTTTTTATGTTTTCTCAAAAAGTAAAGCATTTCATGGAATAATATTTCAAGAGAAGTCTTTTACCATTACCTTCTGTAAACCCTGTAAGTTATTTGTAAATCTGTGAACTTTTACTTTTTTTCTCTTCCGAAAGTGTCTAATGACTTTAAGCTTATACACATGTAGATAAAAATAATAAACCTGGAAAAATTTCATTTCAAAAGGTGGTAGCTTTTTTGAGATATCGCTGAAAATCTAGAGAAGTTTCTGACTGACACCCCCGAATAAAGATACTGACTTATAGGGTGACCGCCATGTAGAGCAAGATAGCTCATTTGTTTGAGGGCTGGTACATTATACTGGAGGTATAATACTCTATGTTCCCAAAACTCATCTAGCAAGTTACGGAGACCGTGCCTTTTCCAGCTGCGCACCGCGTCTCTGGAATTCCTTGCCAGACGAGCTGAGGGACACACCTAGGCCCAATTTCATAGAGCTGCTAAGCAAAAAAATTTGCTAAGCATGGAATTTCTTCCTTGATAAAAACAGGATAACCAGCCAAATTTCCACGTGATTTTCAGGATAAGCAAACAACAGCTAAATACCAGTAACAAGCAATATGCAACAAATGGAAATTTAGTCGATATCCTGTTTTTATGAAGGAAGAAATTTCATGCTAAGCAAATTTTGGTGCTTAGCAGCTCTATGAAATTGGGCCCTGATCTATCTACTTTCAAACACAACCTCAAAACTCATCTGTTCAATTTGTCTGCTTGCTAGCTTCCGGCGCCTTTGAATGGTACCATTCCTATTAACTTTTAATTTTTTAATCCCACCGTTCGAATCCCACCCGAGTTAACATGCCTGTGATATTTTTTCACAGGACTCGGGAAAGTACTGAGTATACAGTGCTAACACACATCGGTGTATGGGTAAAAACAAAAAAATTAATATTCTTTATCCCCGATGCAAATTTAACATCTATTATATCGTTGCGGTACCCGCTGCCAAAACATAGGATTCGAACTGCCTCTAGCTGCCGGGCAACCTCGGTAGTCTAGTTGGTAAGACACTGCTCTAGAATTGCAAGGGTCGTGGGTTTGAATCCCACCCGAGTAACATGCCTGTGATATTTTTTCACAGGACTCGGGAAAGTACTGAGTATACAGTGCTAACACACATCGGTGTATGGGTAAAAACAAAAAAAATTAATATTCTTTATCCCCGATGCAAATTTAACATCTATTATATGGTACCATTCCTGATACTGTGCGCCTTCTAAGTGTTATGTTATTATTATTATTATTATTATTATTATTAGTTGGTTCAAGTCCTGCTCAAGTAAATTTTTCTCTGTTCAAACCCAAGCTATTTAAAGGGAAGGTACACGTTTGGTAATTACTCAAAACAAATATTAACTTAAAAACTGACTTGGTAAGTCGCATTGGAGAGCTGTTGATAATATAAAACATTGTGGGAAACGACTCCCTCTGAAGTAACGTAGTTTTAGAGAAAGAGGTAATTTCTCACTAAAATAATAAAAGACTTTTAGCTAGAAGTTTTTTATTCCTATCTGAAAGCACACATATTCGTCCAACAAGGGTGTTTTTTCTTTCATCATTTTCTCGCAATTTCGATGACCAATTGAGTCCAAATTTTCACAGGTTTGTTATTTTATGGTTATGATGGGATACACCAAGTGAGAACACAGGTATTTGAAAATTACCAAGCGTGTACCTTCCCTTTAAACTTACCCAGTCAGTTTCTCTTGAAGTATAATTATTTGACTGTGTTTGCCGCAATATTTGTCTTTTTCCTACAAGGTATAGCAATCTTGACTCACCGTCCTGTACTTTTTCTTTTGCTCCACAGAGAGGAGTGGTTTGGGAGGAAGTTCTGATCATGCTACCTGCTCATGTCAAGATCATTCTTCTAAGCGCCACTGTGCCTAACACTATGCAGTTTGCTGACTGGGTTGGGTAAGGGGCAACTGGGCTTGGGTTATTGAAACAGACTGGAAAGGAGTGGGATAACATGGGTACCACATGGGATGAAATTTAAAAAACACTTAAGGTGTCCAATGGTGTCCAGTAAAGGAGAACGCTGGGTGTATAAAGGCCCGGTCACACAGGCCTCGAAAACGAGAACGAGAACGTTAAAAATGCACGACCTGATTGGTTGAATAAGCTTGGGCGTATTCTGCATGGAGCAATTCAACCAATAGAATGCATTTCCTTCGTGTCGTTATCGTTATCGCTGCAGTGTGACATAGGCCTTAAAAGTTTACTTTTTCTGGACCTTTAGAGGAATTTTATTTTTGCATTGATGGCTTATCCTTTTTAATGTTTGAAAAACCTTTTTGATTGCTGTACTTTTTAGGCGCATCAAAAGAAGAAAGATCTACGTGATCAGTACGTTGAAGCGACCAGTGCCACTGGAACATTATCTGTACACAGGAAACAGCAACAAGACCAACAAAGAGCTCTTTCTCATCGTTGACTCCACAAAGAAATTTCTCACATCGGGGTGAGTATGCTAAAGTATTTGCTTCTAGCCATCGGACTAGCTCGGTGGTCTAGTGGTAAGACATCTTCTCTAGCAATGCAAAGGTCTTGGGTTCTTGGGTTCAATTCCCACCCAGGTGATTTGCACTCGGGAAAGCACTGAGTATATGCTTCATGCACATCGGAGTAAGGTTAAAATTGACTTATATGCTAAAGTTAGAGTGAGGGTTTGATTGGGCTTAGACCATCACGGTAGGAAACACTACGCTCGGCGGCAATGAACAGTTAGGATACCCAGTTAGAATATCCAATTTGGATATGGCCATATTTTTCATCTGCCCATTTTTGTTTTTGTTTACAATCCTAGTTACCACAAAGCAGTAGATGCCAAGAAAGAACGAGAGAGTAAATCCTCTGCGTCTTTTGGCGCCAAAGGAGCACGGCATGGAGCACCCAAAGGTGTAAGTATAAAGCAAAATCCCTAAACGTTGTTGCGGAGGTAATTCAGGTTGCCAGTCAAGAAGCTTTGTAATAATAATAATAATAATAATAATAATAATAATAATAATATCGAAGTCTTATATTGACCCATTTCACCTGACGTCATATTTAGAAAAATCTTGAATGCGCCATACTGGTGGGCAATTTCACTGTGCGTTTTCATATATAACTCTATGCTGTGCGTTATGCAGTGAAGTGTGCATTTTAGGCGACGCGGCGTTAATACACGTAAACCTAACTGCCCACCAACATGGTGAGCGTGGCATCAGTCACCGCGTGTGACGCGCGTGCAAGTGATCAATAGCGCACGTATCTACCAAACAAGGTACTGAGTATATACAAACTTCCAGAAAGCCAATGTTACTGCTTGTGACTAGCTCCCGGTAATAAAGTTAACCAATCTTGAAGTTCAGGTGATTTCATTTCTTGTTGATTATCTTCATACCCCTTGTGTCTGGGTGCATTTATTCTACACCTGGAACCAATTTCATAAAGCTGTTAAGCAGAAAATACCGCTTAGCAAATTTATTTGCTAACAAAAAAACAGTGTGGCACCAGTTGCAGCAATGTGAACTTTATGGAATTTTTGCTGTTACCCAGTTTCTGTTAGGCAGGTTTTTATGCTTTTAGGCTTGATGAAATTGGGCCCTGTTGACCATCTGCCAATCACTAGTTCAATAAACCCACCAGCGAGAACTCTAAAGACTCTTGGATAAGCGAACTTAATAACTGTACTAGCCAAGAACCAATGGAGAGAAGAGAAGGAAGGAAGTTTCAGTTTTAGATGTGGGAGGAAAACCCCAGAGAAATATTGCAGGGAAAACCAAAGCAGTCAAGTAGGGACTGAAAACCCAATCTACGCAGTGCCCCCGGCGTGATTCGAACTGGGGTCCTAGAGGTGGAAGGCAAGGAAGGATACCACTACGCCAACCTGACCACAGTCCGTTCACACAATGGCTAATAGACACCAATTGTGTTCATTTAATCGTAGTAAATCTAAGACCTACGCATTTATATGAATACCCCCGTTTTTACGATAACAATCATGTATTTCTCAAACAGGACAAGGGAGTTTATTTATCCATCATTGAAATGCTGCGTAAAAGAGAACAGCTTCCACTTGTGGCATTTACCCTCTCCAAGAAACGCTGCGATGAGAACGCATCGGCCCTCACAACCCTTGATCTCACGACGACCAATGAGAAGAGCGAGATTCACGTTTTTGTGCAGAAATGCGTGGAGCGTCTGAAAGGAGCGATCGTATGCTACCGCAGGTAAAGTTGACAAATCATTTAATAAGATGCCCATTGTGAAATTCAAAGGCAAAGTATACCTTTTTTTTTTAACCGTTCAATTATTTTAATGTAGATGTATACAATAAAAATGACCTGTGAAAATGTCATTTAAAATGTTGCTTAGGTTTTTTAAGATATCGCCGATATCACCGTCTTCCTCATCAATTTTTTTTTCGCTGGGTCACTTGAATTTTTCAAGAGTCATCTCAAACATTTCCTGTTCAATGGTTCATTTAAAGGGCCAACTGTCTTTCCCATCCGCTTTATGTTTAGTTCCTTGTAAAGCGCTGTGGTACCCAGTGTTAGGGCGCTCTATAAATGCCCATTATTACTATTACTTTTAAACCATTACATGGTGATATGTAAAGGAACAGGTCTCATACTTCCAAGCTCCTCATACCTTGCAGGAAAATACTGAATGTTGCAGCGTCTTGAGCATCACTGAGTGAGGGATATGAGCGCTTTATAAGGAAACACTATATTATTAGTGTTATTATCTTGGGAGTCTTCTTATCGACTTCTCATCTTGTATGTACAGGTGCTTCACATGCGTGATTTATTGAAACGAGGCATTGGTGTACATCACAGTGGAGTTCTTCCAATCCTGAAGGAAGTCATTGAATTACTGTTCCAGCGAGGTCTAGTCAAGGTAGGAGCCTTTCTTAAACAAAACTTTCTTGACATAACCAAAACACCATCTTGACGAAGTGACAGAACTTCAAAAGTTTAATAGAGGAATAGTGCTCTGGAGATCTAAGTTGATTATATATTTTGCTTAATGATCATAAGACATTGTTAAAAACAAAAAACAAAAGTTGCCTCATTTGACAAGGCCCAAAGTACTTGTGATTTGATATTTATTTGGTTTGTGGTAAGCACCATGTGTGTATCTACTTGCTAGGAAGAGTTTGTTCTTTAGAGAACTGTCTTGCTTTATGTTCTATACTTCCGCAGAGTAGATTCTGGGAGACTTCTCGGTTCTCAGAACTGTCCTGCTTTTTTAACACCTGGGCGGAAGGTAGAAAACCGACCAGGGTCCAATTTCATAGAGCTGCTAAGCAAAAGAATTTGCTTGGCATGAAATGTTTGCCTTGATAAAAACAGGATTTCCCAACCAAATTTCTATGTGATTTTCAAGATAAGCATACAACAGTTGAATACCAGTAACAAGGAAATGCAACAAAATGGAAATTCGGTTGGTAATCCTGTTTTAATCAAGGAAGAAATTTCATGCTTAGCAAATTTTCGTGCTTAGCAGCTCTATGAAATTGGGCCCAGGACTTATACTTTAGCTTATAGTGGATCGTCATTAACTTCTTCGTCAGGAGACTCCGGTGGTGTTACCGCAAACCTATTACAACATATTGAGACCTCTACTTGAAATGCCTCTAATCCCGTATACTTATTTTTTGTTTTATAGCTATTGTTTGCAACTGAAACCTTTGCCATGGGAGTCAACATGCCTACCAGGACGGTCGTCTTTGATTCCATCCGTAAGTTTGACGGTTCAGGGATGCGTAACTTACTGGCAGGCGAGTACATCCAGATGGCGGGCAGGGCTGGTCGACGTGGGCTAGACACAACAGGGATGGTCATCATACTATGCAAAGGGGATGTTCCGGAGACGTCAGAACTGTTTAAGATGATGCTGGTAAGAGGTTTTGACTGGTCCCCCATCTTTATCCGCAAGGACAGAGACAGGCACTGGTTTTACAGACTGTAACCGAGTTGGTTTGAATAAATTATGCAAATTAACTACAAGCGTAAACAAACTAAAGAGGGCGCTAAGATGTACAATGTTAGACGCATGGCGGCGCCCTCAAATAATGTAAACACATCGTCTGCGCCTGCTGCGTCGCGATCGCAAGTGCATCACCGCGTGCTATCTATGTACATGTTCATGGAATTTTTTTTGATACAATGATTTCATCTAATAAACATGCAGTGTCGTACGCTTTCTATATCTGTGTTACTATTGGTCCGAGGTGATGTTTGGCAGCTGCACTTTTGGTAGTTTCTCACTAAAATACTAGCTAGAAGTCTTTTATTCCTATCTGAAAGCACACAAATTCGTCCAACCAGGGTGTTTTTTCTCTCATAATTTTCTTGCAACTTCCATGACCAATTTAGCTCAAACTTTCACAGGCTTGTTATTTTATGCTTATGTTGGCATACACCAAGTAAGAAGACTGGTCTTTGACAATTACCAAACGTGTACCCTCCCTTTAAGCCTTATTAACTTGTGTAAAAATTTCCCCAAATGCCGTATGGATTTGGAGTAATTCAAACACCAAGGGAATTGTGCTCGAGTTTGCTGTCTTTTTTTCTACACAGGGTAAACCCACTCAGCTCGAATCCCGATTCCGTCTGACCTACACTATGATTCTTAACCTCCTGTGCGTGGAAGAACTCCGAGTCGAAGACATGATGCGACGAAGCTTCTCCGAGTCTGAGACGAGGAAGGACACGAAGGTCTACGAGGAGAAGCTGCGACATGTCCAGGAGGAGATGGTTCACGTCAAGGAGTTGAGTTGCTACTTGTGTAATGAGGACCTGGAGCAATATTACGAGACTTGTAGACAGCTTCAGGGCCTCAGGATGCAGCTCCAGGTTAGATTTAATTTTTTTCATTTTCATTTAAGATATTTGGGGCCCAATTTCAAAGCTGCTTAAAGGCACTGGACACTATTGGTAACTACTCAAAATAATTGTTAGCATAAAAACTTACTTGGTTAAGAGCAATTGAGAGCTGTTGATAGTATAAAACAATGTAAGAAACGGTCCCCTCTGAATAATAATACTAACAAATTCTTATATAGCGCATTTCACAATAACCGCATTGCACTCTCCAAGTGGATCAAATGTTGTGATGTACACAGAGGACCTTGTAGTTGTAGTTAGAGACTAATTTTGTTGCCTTTTCCGTTTTCTGTTTTTTTAAAGAAACTGATCGCGTCACATCCTCTAGGAGTGAAATCCCTCTCTGGAGGTCGAGTGGTCATCGTGCGCACCAAGAAGCATCAAAACGCCCTCGGTGTCGTCCTTAGTTCATCCACGGCCAGCAAAGAGCGGACTTTCAAAGTATTGGTCCTTTGCAATCAAGAAAACTCACCAGAGGCTGCCAAGTCGGCGGAGACACCTCCGGATACCTCTAGAGCTCTGGTAGAGCCCCTCAGGAAGGAGGTTCTGTTCGAGCCGGAGGGTCCTTGCGGCCACACGGTGGTGGATCTACTCGGAGAAGACATCGGTGTTATTACGACGGTTACGATTAAGATTATGTGCGACCGCATCGTTGACGATTACAAGAAGAGACAGATTCCGAGATTCAGGTATCTTTAATTTTCTTCAATTCAATACAAGTTCTCGTATGAGTCATTGCATGGTGAGGCATCAATGTACATTTGGTTTGTGGTTAATAACACCTTGTGTATATTTACTTGCTAGGTAGACTATGTTCTTTTGAGAACTTGTCTTGCTTTATATTCTACTAACGCAAAGTAGATTTTTTGGAATTCCAGAAATGTCCTGTTTTCTTGACTACTACTTGTAGAAAGTAGGAAATTAGCAGGGACAACTACTTTTGCTTAGTGGATCGAGAGGACTTCTAGTTAACTTTACTGCCACAGAGTGAGTTCTTCATTGGTCTCAACGCTTTCATTAGCTTGCTCTAGTCATCGTACGGAGACTGACAAAACCAATTTCAATAAAATCTTTTATTTTCTTGACAGAGACAATCCGCCGAGCCAGTCCACCAGTGTAGCCACCCAGGAGCTGCTCAGGATTACTGAGGCGAACCCCCAGGGTCTGGAAGCTCTAGACCCCATCAAGGACCTCCATCTGAGAGACCTGGACATGGTGGAGAAGTTTCGGGAGAGAGATTCCTTAGAGAGCCTCCTGGACAAGTATAGCTGCCTCAACTGCCCGACCTTCCTGGAACATGTGAGTGGTAGATTCCGTGCAATACACCGATCCATTAGGCTCCACCCACGGCTTACGTGTGAGCAAGAACACACGAGCCTCTCCAATGCCATTCTGCCTAACTCTGCCGCGCGAGCCAAGCATAGGCGCACGCATGTCGGACTTTATAGTGTCGTACTTTTGGTTGTGCAATGGGTAGTGATTGGTCAATACGCAATGGGGCGGAGGAGCTTAATGGATTGGTCTATTCTGTTTTTCAGATAGAGAACTTTCTGAGATTTGATCAATGTGCAATGGATAGTAGTTGGTCAACACGCAATGGGGCGGAGCTTAATGGATCGGTCTATTCTGTTTTTCAGATAGAGAACTTTCTGAGATTTGATCAATGTGTTCAAAACCCTGCTGCTTGCCTCATCTCTCAACATACAACACCCATTATACACAAACACCACTGGCTCATAATTCAGTTTGAAATTTTTGTCCGATATTTAAAATGCTGCTATGAACGATTTCAAGACTTTGGGTCAATGAATTTGGGGTGTTTTTTTATTGTTACAAATGTTACAGAACTGACTACTGATGACATTCTATTTGTCTGGACTAAGTAAATCAGCCATAGTTTGAAATGTATTGAGAGCTTTGGAGTTTTTGGTCAAAAATCAACACAATCCACCGCGCCATAATTAGATACTCATGCAGAGGGAAATTTTGGTCTGGCAACATTCCAAAGTGGAATTTCTGCAGCAGTCACAAGGTCAAATATAATAATGTTTTAATTGAATACCATAAAAATGTTGGACTGAACTAAAAATTCTCTGCACAAAAATGTACAGAACATGTATTTAGAATAAGACGTCATCAAAAGTTTTTAGATTTTTGCTAACAACGCACTTGAAGGGTGTTCAAACACTGTGGTATTTTATACCATTTTAATGTGATTGGAGACCTTTTATTTCCCCCCATTTTCATAAGGGCCATGTCACACAAGACAACTTACAGGCAACCTTGGCCCAATTTCATAGAGCTGCTAAGCACAAAAATTTGCTTAGCATGAAATATCTTCCTTGATAAAAACACGATTACCAACCAAATTTCCATTTGTTGCATGCTGCTCTCTTACTGGTATTCAGCTGTTGTTTGGTTGTCCTGAAAATCATGTGGAAATTTGGAGAAAAGCCATTCACATTTCAACGTTCAGGTATTTTTCTTGTTGATCACAAGACATTGTTTGAAAATTGACTCATGTGCTACCTCAAAAGTTATCCTGAAGCATGCACTGCAGTTGGTTGCCTCTAAGTTGGCTGTAAAATTTGCCTCGTGTGACGAGGCCTTAAGAACTCTATTTATCACTGAATTTGACCTGGGACCCCCTCTTTGAAACTTCTCTAGCAATACAGTCAACCTTCGTTATAAAGAGCACCGCTATAAAAAGTTCTGCTTATAAAGAGTACATTCTGAAGTCCCGAATCTCATTTCTACTTTGTGTTTCATTGTTTTGCTGTCCTCTTATAACTACACTTCTGTTATAAAGAGGTTGTTCTGTCTAGTCCCAGTGATCTTGTTGTAACGCGAGTCACTCATAATGGCTGGGAATAGTAACTTTTTTTATTTATTTATTATTTATTTCAGTTCGATGTGATGAGTCATCGTATGAAGCTGAAGGAAGATTTCAACCATCTCAGGTTCCTCTTATCAGATCAGAGTCTTCATCTACTCCCAGAGTACTACCAAAGAATTCAGGTCAGTTTAGTCAAAAGAAACTTTGATTTCCTTTCATTTATTCTGGTTCTGAAGCCGAGGACTTTCAGAAAGGTGAATTTGTAGGGTTTGGGTACTTTTTGTTCGACACAAAACACACACGCCCACAGATTTACCTTAAACTTACACGATTTGAAGTTAATTATGGTGGAAAGCTTCCCTTGAAATGTCATTTTCCGACTGGCTTTAGTTTTTGAGAAATGGGTAAAACAATTTTCCCAAAATAATTTTCTTCTCAGCGAGACAAAAACTAACAGATTAACGCGACTCTCATGAAAACATTGCTGTGTTTTTCACTTTTTTGTTGTTGTTAAGCTTTACGACAAATTAAGCTGAAAGTAGCTCAGGAGTAAAGCAATTCAGGTGTGAAAGTGTTTCAGATTTGTCAAGTGCATCGAGATTTCTTTCAGTTATGTTTTGCATTATTTAAAATTGTTATCTGGCAGGTCTTGCAGCAGCTGCGTTTCCTCGACGCCTCCAACACCATCCAGCTGAAGGGTAGAGTAGCCCGTGAGATCAGTAACCATGAACTGATCATCACTGAGCTAGTGTTTCAGAGCATCCTTACAGGGCTGCCTCCAGAGGAGATCGCCGCCTTGCTGTCCTGTATGGTGTTCCAGGAGAGGCGTTGCAGCGAACCTGAACTCACACCATCTCTTAAACAGGTTGGATATTCTACCTTGGGTTCTCTAAATGTTTGTTTGTTTGTTTGTTTTTTGGGGTGTTTGTTTGTTTGTTTGTTTGCCTTGCTGTCCTGCATGGTGTTGCAGGAGAGGCGCTGCAGTGAACCTGAACTCACACCGTCTCTTAAACAGGTTGGATATTCAACCTCGGGTTCTCTAAAAGTTTGTAACACATGTAAAAGAACCCAGTGCACTTATTGAAAAGAGAAGGGGTTCGTCCCGGTGTTCCTGGTTTGATTGGCAGCATATTGCAGCACAGCACCTTGTAAACCATTACATGGTGATATGTAAAAGGAGTAGGTGTCATATGTCAAACGTAGTCCCTCATACCTTGCAGGAAAATACTGAATGTTGAAGTGCCTTGAGCGTCACTAAGTGACTGATATGAGCGTTTTAAAGCCATTGGACACTTTCGGAACAGAAAAAAAAAAAAATTCACAGATTTACAAATAACCTACAGGGTTTACAGAAGGTAATGGTGAAAGACTTCTCTTGATATATTATTCCATGAAATGCTTTACTTTTTGAGAAAACATTAAAACAATTATCAATTCTTCGATATCAAGAATTACGGATTTATTTAAACCCATGTTATGACTTGGCGAAACGTGCGTAAACAAGGGTGGGTTTTCCCGTTATTTTCTCCCGACTCCATTGACCGATTGAGCCTAAATTTTCACAGGTTTGTTATTTTATGTATAAGTTGTGATACACGAAGTGTGGGCCTTTGGAAAATACTGTT
Source organism: Asterias amurensis (assembly GCF_032118995.1). Lineage (NCBI taxonomy): Eukaryota > Metazoa > Echinodermata > Asteroidea > Forcipulatida > Asteriidae > Asterias > Asterias amurensis. Next base: position 13,229,242 of record NC_092662.1, read on the forward strand.
TACTGAAAGTGTCCAATGGCTTTAAGAAGGCACTGTTATTATTATTATTTTTTTATTTGAGGTCATTTTTTTTTTTTCACCAGGGAGTGGACAAGATAAAGGCAGAAGCCAAACGACTTGCAGAGATCCAGCATGAATGCGGCATGAACTTATCAATAACAGACTTTGTGGATCAGTTCAGGTTTGGCCTCACACAAGTGGTGTATGAGTGGGCAAGAGGAATGGTAGGTGTCCAAAAAAGAACAAAGTACTGTATTGACCCCTTGCACGCATGTCACACGCGGCAACTGATGCCACGCTCACCATGTTGGTGGGCAAGTTAGGTTTACGTGTATTAACGACGCGTCGCCTAAAATGTGCACTTCACTGTGTAACGCACAGCATAGAGTTATGTATAAAAACGCACAGTGAAATTGCCCACCAGTTGGGCGCATTCAAGATTTTTCTAATGATGCCGTCAGGTGAAATGGGTCAATAGTGGGTAATCTGTGGGCAGAAGAGCAGTTTGTTTACAACAAGTATAGGATAATGCCCGAGGTTTCTGCCATTCGTATCCTACTAATGGCGCGTACACCGAGGGCATTATGTGACTTAAAGGCAGTAGGCACTATTGGTAATTACTCAAAATAATTGTTAGCATAATGCCTTACATGGTGACGAGTAATGGGGAAGAGGTTGAAAGTATAAAACCTTGTAAGAAACGGCTCCCTCTGAAGTGACATAGTTACCGAGAAAGAAAGGTGTTTTTTCTTTCATAGTTATCTCGCAACTCCAACGACCAATCAAGCTCAAATTTTCACAGGTTTGTTATTTTATGCATATGTTGAGATACACCAAGTGAGAAGACTGTTCTGTGACAACTACCAATAGTGTCCAGTGTCTTTAACCTCCACTTTTGACTTCATGCTATTGTTCTAGGGCTTGATTATTTCGCAGGAACGGTGTATTATTGTTTAAAGGTAGCCATCACACAATTCATTCCAACTAATGGAGCGATAGAACAATGGCATGACGCCACAGGTGGAGGTTAATAGTATAGTAGGACCTTGTCACACGAGACAACTTTTACAGGCAATTTAGAGACAACCAACTGCAGTGCATGCTACAGGACCACTTTGGTAGCACATGAGTCATTTTTCGAACATTGTCTTGATCCACAAGAAAAATAGGTGAACATTAAAATGTGGATGGCTTTTCTTCTTGGAGATTGCTTGGAACTGGTTTCCTGTAAATTGCCTCATGTTTAGGGTCATGTCACACCAAGTTATTCATTTGAACCATTTCAACGTTTTGGTTACAGTTGTATTTTATTCTTTTCTTTGTTTGTGTGACAGCCCTTTTCTGAAATCACCAATCTGACGGACGTCTCTGAGGGGATTATCGTTCGAACCATCCAGCGATTAGATGAAGTTTGTCGGGATGTGCGCAGCGCTGCGCGCATCGTTGGTGATCCCAGCCTGTTTCAGAAGATGGACGACGCCTCGCAACTCATCAAGAGAGATATTGTCTTTGCTGCAAGTTTATACACGCAATAGCATAGATTCATGTAAGTGTATTTTGATTCATGGCCCTTCGGCCAAAACAAGGTACTTGGTTTATTTGCTCATAAACATTTTGAGAATAAGTGTTATCAAATAACACTTTATTAGGGTCGGTGAGGTAAGTTTTCTTTATGGATACCACAAACTTACAAACACCTACCATGCTAGTGAAGTTTTTTGAAGTATGGGACCTATTCCTTTATAGCACCATGTAATGGTCAACAAGGTCCTGTGGCGCAATATGCTGCCGCTCAGACCAGGAACACCGGGCGAACTCCTTTTCTGTACGACAACCGCACTGGGTTCTTTTATGTGCGTTACAGAACACTCGGGATCAACGCTGCAATAATGGTTTAGGGGCTTGCTTGAGGACACAGGTGTCGCAACTGTGACTCGAACCCACACTCTGCTGATCAGATATACCAAAGGGCAATTCCACGGTCAGTCGCATTACACTTTTCAGTGTCATTTCTCGATCTTGGTGCTGGAAGTTCTATGTGAGATTATTCTTTCCACTAAGTTTATAGACTGATTTGTACTTGACACCCAAGGCTTTGAATTGATAATATTAGAAATGTTGTGGGCTTTGTACTCTGGATGTTATAACGTTGTAAAAAGTGGTCAGTCATATTAAACAAAAAGGACATGGTAAAAAAAACACGTCACAATTCAAAAATTTCCTATATCAAAAAGCTTGCGAAAGTGTTTCTACATGTAAAACACAACTCTTATAAATGAGTATCCAACAGCATACTTATAAATGGTCAGCAACTTGAACTTTTAGGTATACATGGCAAAACCATGGTCAGTCGCATTACGGTCAGTCGCATTTAGTTTTCCAGACAATGTAGCCACGCTTACATGGAGCCCAAGCTGAGTTCTTATTTGGCAAAATTGGGTTCATTTCTCAACAACTAAAAATAAATTGGTTTCATATGTTAGCTATAACTTCTAAGTGGAAAGAAAGTTGTGACAAAAACTTGCCCCAAAGCTCGAGTCCAATGTTTTTATACACTCGGCAACAAATCCATTGTTCTCAGTAATGTACGCATACTCAGAATTGCATAACAATAGAAATGTATCTGGTATGTCTACTGCCACCAAGTGTTCCAAAGTCTTCCATTGCAGAAGGAATATTATGTTAAGTGATCGAAAAATAGTTTTTAAAGTATTTTGGATAAATTATTTGGAGACAATTTACAGTAATAGGTTATCAAAAAATTACTACACATTTCTGTTGTAATTTGACCTGTAAATGCAGGGATTTTCGCCTGCAGATTTTAGATATTATTTATTGATATTTTTTATCAAATTCTAGAGACTCAAACATTCAATGAATTTTGTCAAAATTAAGGAATTTTTTTTATTATTGGTAATAATGTTTAGAGGCCGATTTAATTAATAGTTTTTGAGGCAAAAATTTACTTTGAATTTGGTCTCAGATTCGCTTTTGATCGAGATGATTTTATTTGTGTGTGGAATTATTTCAGGAATGCACTTAGGAAAGCTCATGTTTTTTAAACATTACGTTGACTTATTTGTTACAATTTATTTGTTACAATGCCGTCTTCGCATGTGTCTTCTCAAGTCGATAATTTCTATTCAATTAAATCAAGTCAAGAAAACATCGACTTTAAACAAAATCTGGAGTATGAACACAAACTGTTTTTTTTATAGTCTCGTCTTTATTTACAACGTATTTACATTCATCCCGTCATATATCACAATTTGTAAACAAAAAAAATCATATTTCAAACTTGCATCAAACATTGTAAATCAAGCTCAATTGTAACATTGAAAAATTGTATTATTCTGTAAATACATTTCCCCAAAAAATAGGTAGGTTGCTAAAACAGTAATAGCTGGCATGACCTTGACAGGGAGGCTCTTAAAGGTCATGACCTCATTTTCATTTGCAAGGGTCATTGACCACACATGACCCCTAGCTACAACAGCTTGTAATACTGAAGCAGCCTTGAATCTAAAAAAGACTAGAAATAATAATCGGACTTGATACTTCCTGAATACAAAAGTCACAATTAAAGTGGAGGCCGGTCATCGTGTGCGATTTCTAGGAAACGACCAAAACGGCGAAAGATTGTGCAATACCGCGGTCATAGTCACACTTAAAAGTGTCCAGCACGCTTCCATGACAGGAATGGGGTGAAATTCTTGGCCTGTTTATCGGCCGATGTTTATGGAAGTGCTGCACCAGGTTAGAGTTAAAATTAACAAAATGCCCGCCCGATTCACAAAGTTACATGGCAGCCGAAAGGAGTCCCAGAAGGCCTCGACTGAAAATGTTTAGAAATCCATCATAAACTAATTGTGACTGGAATAGAAGGCAGCAGGGGCAATTTCCTCTATGCCCCTAGTCATTGCCTTGACTAGGTTTCCTTTGAAATATTTAAGTAAAAATTGTTGTCCCTCCCTGCCCATAGTGGTGCCCTTAAGGTAAAATATCTTGCCCTTACAAGAACAAAATATCAGGCCAGAATTTTTGTGTGTGAACAGTTTCCTTCAAAAGGCAGCCTGATTTTTTTTACAGAGAGTGGACAATTAAATAAATACAAAGTGCTGTTGGCCACAACTCTGTTGCATCATACTGTTTGTTGTTGTTGTTGTTGTTTACCTCCAGCTGGGATGTTTAGACTTCTGGTTTTGGTTGATACCCTACGACCTCGTCCCATCCTTTCCGACAAGTCTTGATGATCCATGCATGCTCATCGTCATCTGGTTAAAGAAAAAATAACAAATAAATATTGGAATATTTTAAATATTGCTTTCGGCACTGGGCCCACCCATTTTCTTAGAGCTGCTTAAGCACCAAAAGGTTACCAGCCAAACTACTAGGCTCACACTTTCAATTTTTGACTGGTATCCTTCTAATTTAACAAAGTAACAAAGAACAGACTGTTCTGTGAAACTCTACTCACATTTGGCCCTAGCTGGGAATCGAACCAGGGCCACATTGGTGAGAGGTGAGCACTTTCTGCACTAGTACCTTACGTGTGAGTATCGCAGCTAAACATCAGCAGCTTGCCTTTGCACAGACTGAGCGTCTGACGTCACACTTCGAGGCTCGTGAATTACACCAGATACCACAGCCTGAGCGGATGTCCGGATCCATACAAATGTACTTTTGACCTCGCATTAATTTAACTCGGAGATTCGTAGTCAATTCACATGTACATGTACAGGTATTACATAGTGATGATGCACACTACATTTTATGCACATGTACGCTGCATGCAGATGGTCAGGTCGAAAGTACAAGCTGACACTAGAAACACCTTGGACCAATCATAACACAGCATGTTTATCCAATGACACCATTGTATCCAATGAAATCATTGGGCCTGTGAGACCAATGGTTGTCTTGCGAATAAAGACAGGGGACCAGTCTAGCCTTTGCAAAACTTTAATAAGGCAGTGTCCAACCTCGCTACCATGGGCAGCGCGTCGTATCACGCTAGCTCTGCGTCTGTCTCTAACCCCTGGGAGGGAAACTCTGATTCGTGTCTTTGATTGGCTACCATATACGCGCAAAATATGAAATGCTGTGCGTCTTCAAAAAGCTCTATATGCCGAAACGCGAGCATATAAAGATGTACGTATTCATCACGCAACACTGAACGCCAAGGCAAGTTTATGACTTTTATTACAGAACAGATCAACCACAGGACTAATTGTAATATCCCATATATTTGGATATTTTGGAGTTACACTTCCAGGGGTTATGATCGAGCAAGGCATGCTGGGAAAAAAAGGCACAGCGAGATCGATCATCCCTGGGAACGAGGTTGGGCCGTCTCCTTATTAGCGGCTAGAGCTACGGCTAGGTTTCTGCCACACCATATGATATACTTAGCAACACACTTATCAACAGTCGTAGTCATAGCTGTAGACGCTTATTTGGATACGGCCTAATACTGAAATAACCGACTCACCTGCATTCCTGAGAAATTTGTGGTTGTAGTCGACAATGACTCGTGATTCAGGGTTATAAAAACCATCCCCTGTATCGTAACATCCCTCAGGGATGTCCCTCGGTGGAATCCGATTGGTCAGCTGGGAACGACCTTCAAAGTTCAAACAGAAATAGGAAGTCTTAGAGTCTGGGTAAATATTATTGTCAAAAAATCTGCATAAAGACATCTGTCCTTTGCCAGAAGGCAACAAAGAAAACTATGTGTTGACTTTTAGCCTGCCACCAAAGTGATAAGCACTGCTTACTTGGTGCTTTGTGAATTTGTTGCTTTGCAAAGTTTGTGGTTTGTCTTGGCTGAGCGTTCTAGTTCACCAGATCCAAGCTCTGGGGTTGTCAACAGAGCAAAGAATGGGTTCCAATCTAAGTCATGACACTTGTGCCCTTGAGCAAGGCACTTAACCATGATTGCTTCATTCAAAGTTGGGAAGGTAGGGCTTTCTGCTCTACCAGCCAGGCGCCTACATCCTTACGGACTGTTGAAGGGGGTAACCCTGTTTCGGCCCCAGGAGTAGGTGGCAACTTGCCCCTGGTAGAGGTCGTTTTGGGTCGATAGAATAAACCAGGTAAGTGTAGCCCTCGCCTTAAAGTGGCTGTCTGGCCATGTTATGTAGGGCGATTTCTCAATGTGTGTGGAAAACAGCATTCTACAAATTAATTAAATTTGAGTGGACTGTGCACTGGCAATCTGTTTTTTAATTTGTTTATTTGTTTTTTATATTTAGGTGTACTTTCAAAATGTTTGATATGTTATCTATATTTTTACTATTGTAATGACTCTGTCAAAATTCAAATTCTTACCTGCTGGTTTTAGACCATCACAAATCTCAGTGAAGAATCGTCTGTCGTATCCGTCACAATAAAGCCAGTCATCCTCTTCATATTCCAGACCATCGGCAAAGGTGTATTTACCCTGTGTACCGCCAAGAAAGATTAAACACCCAGTCAGTGACAATGACGGAATCAAACATTACAAATATTATATTTTTACGATATTCTTAAAGGTATAATAATAATTTTGGAGGCTAATCATTACTTGCAGCTAAGGGCTGAATTGCGAAGGATGCGGCTACAACGTGTTAGAGAAGCAGTCATGCAAGGGCGCCTTTGGCTGCCAGCCACATCAACCCAAAAATGTTTGATTTTTCTTGAGGGAGGGAAAAGATATTAAACAAATGAGATACAGCACCCCAGTTACTGGGTCTAAATCAATACTTACATCGACAGCAATCCCGTTGTCCCACGTTGCTACATACTTGCTCCCGTTTGGGAAGAAGAGCGTACCCTGACCATGAAACATGCCATCCTTCATCTCTCCCTCGTACTTTGTGTCCGTTGGGAATGCATACTTCCCTTTTCCCTCCATTCTGAAAGAAATGTTTAAACAATTTTTGTTTGTTTAAACCTTATGTAAACATTTAACTTTAGCACCTCTCCTAAACTATAAGGTTTGTTCTGCTATCTTCTCTTTGTGGAGACGACAGCGCAACAATTCTTGTAGTTCTAGAGTACGCAGCCTTTTGGGGGCCTAAACCTACAGTTTTTAGTAACACCAGCAAAACACAAGTAAGATTATGCCATACTTGCATTTCTTGTAAATGTTATTATAAAAATGAGACAAAAAAATAACTAAGTAAATTAAAATAATTGTTTGTTAGGACCTTTAATCGTCTATATGTCTGTTACTTTCACAGATAATAGTAACAGTTGGTGGTAGTAAAATAGGATAACTTTCCGTATGGCGCCACCACTTTTCACCCCTTTTTATGACTATCTCAATCTCAGATACTATACTATTTCATATCGAATGAAAAAGTGGTGGCGTCATACGGAACCTTTTCCTTTAAAGCCATTGGACCCTTTCAGTAAACAGTGTTGTCCAAGGCCACCACTTTGTGCACCACAACTTCTATATCAAATAACAAACCTGTGAAAATTTAGGCTCAATCGGTCATAGGAGTCTGGAGAAAACAACGGCAAAACCCACCCGTGTTTCTGCACGTTTCGCCGTGTCATGACATGTGTTTAAAATAAATCTGTAATTCTCGTTAACGAGAATTGATATTGTTTTAGGCCTACTGTTTTCTCAAAAAGTAATGCATTTCATGGAATAATATTTCAAGAGAAGTCTTTCACCATTGCCTTCTGTAAACCATGTAGGTTATTTGTAAACCTGTAAACTTTTATTTTGTTTTCTGTATCTAACCGAAAGGGTCCAATGGCTTTAACCCATTCAAATTGTCATGCATGATCCAGTGGAGTGTGTTTTGTGCATTGAGGAAATGAGTAACAAACATTCAGTTTTTACACCGCGTTTTCCCAACAACTCAAGCCATTTACAAACTAAAAAATACTGCCAAATTGAAAAGGTGATATCAGAGCACTTATATCCAAATTAAATTACAAAATATATTCAGAGAAATGTGAAATTACCGTCCATTTTGGTGATCCCCTTCGTAACTACTGCCGGTGTACTCCATGTTGTTTTGCTGTGTTGTCAGGTAAATGGGAATGTATTCGTCGCCAACAGAGGGCGCTGCAGCACCAATCCGTCCGTGCAGCAGAGCCGTCTGAAATCTTGACGGATACGGTGTAACACAGACTTTTGTGTGAGTTGCAATAAAAACATACCAGCATTATTAAAACCAATTTGATTGTATTTAATTGTGTAGACCATTTTTATTCAACTCTGTGCAAAATATTCACACAGTTTTGTTTTATACTTTGCATCGGTAAAAAGATAATTAATTGACTGTTTGCAAATTGCAGAATAAAGCAAACAACAGTCCAAATATTTTTAAAACATAACATACAAGTGTATGGGCTCAGCCTGCAGCTAGAAAGAAAAAAAAATAACCAATGAATGTTGTATTGTTTGTTATGATGTAAAATTTACATTGGACCTGCGCAAGCGCAAGTATTTTTAAAGGCAGTGGACACTATTGGCAATTGTCAAAGCCTTCACAGTTGGTGTATCTCAACATATGCAAGAAATAACTAATCTGGGTTCTCGAAATCAAATTCGTGGAAAATTACTTCTTTCTCAAAAACTATGGCACTTAAGAGGGAGCCGTTTCTCACAATAATTTATATCATCAATCTCTCCCCATTACAGGTCACCAAGAAAGGTTTATGGTAATAATTATTTTGAGTAATTACCAATAGTGTCCACTGCCTTTAAGATGTGATGATTGGACAGTCGGCCTCTGCAATGTTTTAAAGTTTCAGGTTCACTTATGCACAAATAGAACAGGACTGAAACTACCTCTAACTATGAGGCAAGGATGTGGTTTTGAATACCGCCCGAGTGATGTGCTTTTGGATTTTTCCCTAGGACTCGGTGAAATTAGGTTCGGACCCCACTAATATTCATTGTGTCAAGTATACGTCACACTATATAATTAGCCATTTTTAGATAATAATGTTTGCCTTATGTGAGCCATAAATTATTATTTTCAATATAATTCTTTAATACATAACAGTGAATGATTGTATAGCAGAGCAAAATGTAACACATAATTATTATACCAACATTGACACTAAGACGTAATGATTTGCCATTTATTATTAGCATGCATTTTGCCCCAAAAATGTTACTTTTTGTGGTATATAATAACACTTTTTAGTGACTTCTTCATTATAAAAAATAGTTTGGTCGGTAAGATCACTGTTTACATTTCAATGGTATGGCTTTCACATCGTGGTAGTTGGTTGCCTTCAAGTTGCCTGTAAAAGTTGCCACGACTCTTTTCTTGTAAAAAATAATGTTAGTACGTAAATAGTAGACCTATTAATTGGTATGACATTGTACGTTTCTTTGCATCATAAACTGTGTCTGACTTCAGCAACTCTTTTACAGGTTCTTGACCACGGAGGAGGCGCGATACTTCCTCCTGAAATCGGTGGTTTCGTCCAGGGCAAATATCGGTCCAAGCTCCCCGTGGACGTAGAGCGTCTCATCGTGCCGGTCCTGCTCAACTAGCTTCATAAGGGAGTCGGCAACAACAGATGCGCTGTCCAAACATGAAGACAAATCAGTCGTTAGTATACTCAATGCCAAACTTAATCAATGTTTAGTGTTGAACGTTTAGGCCCTATGCAGTGTTTGAGTCACCCTTTATTACAACGTGTGGATGAGATTTTCGTCGTGATTTTTTAAGAAGACGAAGAAATTATTGAAAGTGTCCAAATTCGGCGGTTACAGTTACGGATAGGCCTACAGCAGGGGCCAATTTCATAGAGCTGCTTAAGCAAAAAAAAAATGCTTAAGCACGAGAATAGCTCGCTTATTTTACACATGTTACTGGCAAAAATTTAATGTCATTCGCATTGCTTGTGACTGGTACTTAGCTGTTGTTTACTTAGCATAACAGTAGAGTGGAGTCTTGGCTGGTAATCTGATTTTACTAGGCAAGGATTGTTTTGCTTAAGCCTAAATTGTGTGCTTAAGCAGCTCTATGAAATTGGGCCCTGGTCACTGCGCACAATCGTTGAGATAGACCTTTCTTAGCAACCATAGCAGTAGCCGTAGCTGTATAGACGCTAATTCAGACTGTAAAAATGCCATTATTTGTTTCTTATCAGGTCTATAGCGCAATACCCTCCTGTGTGCCTGAACATGGGCCCAATTTCATAAAGCTGTTAAGCAGAAAATTCCGTTGAGCAAGTTTCTATGATGCTAATAAGCAACAAACTTGTTTGCCACAAGCAATGTAACATTAAGGCCTATGGACTTTTGGATGGTTACCAGTTTCTGCTAAGCACAAGTTTGGTGCTCAGGCTTTATACAATTTGGCCCAGCTAATTTGTAGCTTGCCGCAGGGTTTTCTTTTTTCGTTGCCCGTTTGAAATGTTTGCAAAATGTTTAAATCATCAGTCCAGTCGTTTTGAAGCCATCCATATGAGTAGGTTGTTATTGATTCCAGACGATGCTTAGGCCAGGCCTATGTATATAATAATCTACTCACGGTTTAGTCTTGAGTTTAGTCAGGGTAATCTCAGCGTGCTTCTGCACCCGTTCCTCGGCTAGCACGGCCGTGGACATCTCGTCATCTTTCATCGGGCACGGACAAAAGACGTTCACTCGAATCTTGCGAGTTTTCACTTCCGGGTCGAATTTCTATGAATGGGAGAATTAACTCGAAACATTTGTATCGCAACTAAGTGGCAACATAATATCGTAGTCAATTTCTTTTCAGAAGCAACAATACTCAACAGAGATAATCGCATGGTGTTACCACAAACCTCTCTTAGTTTAATTTCCACCATGCAAGCAAAGTTTCAAATCCTACTTTTTATCGCAATTGAGTGTTCTGTTTACTAAATAGTGCTTGGAGGGATCCCTATATTGAATATTTAGAGTTTGTGCACTGTTTGCTTAGGAATAGTGGGAATGTGCTCATAATGTAGGCATATACTAGTTAAGTTATAATAGGCCTCTCTTAATACTTATGTATGACGTCATAATTCTTACCAAAAATGAGGCTATGGGCGCACTTCCCCCATCACTTGCAGTGGCTGCGCCCATCGCCTCGTTTTGAGTTAGCATTGTAACGTACCTCATGCATAAATATTAAGAGAGGCGCATGCCCTCATCAATTACCTTTTCCCATTGACCCAAATATTATGTATATTTATCGTTTAAAACGGGATCCACTATCCACTATTATACTATTGATTTGCACATAAGAGATGCAAAATTGCAAAAATATCGAATCTTTTCGCTGAACAAAATAAATTGTAGCATTTTGCCGCACTGTTCGCCGTGGGAGTTTATGTATAAAAGTGGTGCACACAGAAAAATACTTATGCAATTTTACCGTTATATAAACGGGATCCACTATTAATATTGATTCAATGTCCACATGGGAGATGCAAAACAAATCGAATATCCTCTTCTTACCGCAATGGTCTTGGTGTATGCTAGCACAGCGGCCTTGCAGGCACTGACAATCGGCATGTAAGGGGCCAGGGTCATCGCTATATAAAACAAAATTAAAATTTTCAAACGTTCGTCATTTTTAAAGGCAGTAGACACTATTGGTAATTGTCAAAGACTAGCCTTCACAGTTGGTGTATCTCAACAATTACGCATAAAAAGACAAACCTGTGAAAATTTTAGCTTAATCGGTCATCGAACTTACGAGATAATAATGAAAGAAAAAAACCCTTGTCACACAAAGTTGTGTGCGTTTAGATGGTTGATTTCGAGTTCTAAATCTGAGGTCTCGAAATCAAATTCGTGGAAAATTACTTCTTTCTCGAAAACTATGGCACTTCAGAGGGAGCTGTTTCTCACAATGTTTTATACCATCAACCTCTCCCCATTACTCGTCGCAAGAAAGGTTTTATGTTAATAATTATTTTGAGTAATTACCAATAGTGTCCACTGCCTTTAATGGGATACGCACAGTGATTGTTTTCAATGTAAACATTGGCTGTAGTTAGCCCCTATATTAGTAATTTTAAAAGGATCGACAGTATGAAATGCTTTATGAATGTTTTAATAAGTTAGTGTCTGTGGCTGCAATATTTTACTAAGAACACAAAATGGATTAATAATGAAGACATACAATTATACAAACAGTTTTCTCACTGACCGTCTATCTGAACACAGGGCCTATTATTTCATAATGCCCCTTATAAAGCACAAAACTGGCTAAAAACAGATTAGTACTGCGTAGCAGAAACACCAGCCAAAATAACATTTTCGTACCCCACTTGATTTTTGCTCAGAGAAATTTGCCAAGAAATATTTCCTGCTTAATAGCTCTTGCCTATAAAATCAGACACAGACTTATAAAATATTCATTTATTTATACGGCTTCCTATGTAATACAGACTAAATCGTAGAAAGACGCAAATATCGATGTACACTGAGTTGTTAATTAAAACAATATAAATCGATGCCTTGTAATGATAACAAAACAAAATCAACATCGAGCTTGTCAGGTCTCAGTGAATAATGGTTACCTGCAACTGACGTCACGTTGACAAGCAATCCTTTGGCGTTGAGGTATTCCAGGGCCAGCCGGGTACCATGGATAATGCCGTGCTGCAAAATCATAACTTTATGTTAATATAAGATATCAAATAGATAAAGGATGTTGGGGAAAAGACTGTAGTAGGGCATTATACCCAATTCTTTAATATCTTGTTTTTTCCCTGTGCACAAGAGAGTGCACACAAACTACACGCAACATAATGCAAATAGTTCGCTGATCGTCTGCAGTTTGGCCATTCAACTTCATAATCTGTTCAGTTTATGGTTTTAATGAATGGAACATCACTCTTGGAAATCCTACCGCGAGTATAGGATGATTCGTAAATATTTTTTGAATTCTTTTTAAAGGCAGTGGACACTATTTGTAATTGTCAAAGACTAGCCTTCACAGCTGGTGTATCTCAACATATATGCATAAAATAACAAACTTTTGAAAATTTGAGCTCAATTGGTCATCGAAGTTGCGAGATAAATAATGAAAGAAAAAACACCCTTGTCACACGAAGTTGTGTGCGTTTAGATGGTTGATTTCGAGACCTCAAGTTCTAAATCTGGGTTCTCGAAATCAAATTCATGGAAAATTTCTTCTTTCTTGAAAACTATGGCACTTCCGATGGAGCCGTTTCTCACAATGTTTTATACCATCAACCTCTCCCTATTACTCGTCACCAAGAATGGTTTTATGCTAATAATTATTTTGAGTAATTACCAATAATGTCCACTGCCTTTAATAGTATCCTCCTGTCTTGAAAATGCTTGTGTCATAATCATTCCTTCTATCACTGAGATGTTTTTAATTTGATTTGGTAATTGGTATCCTTGCCAAATAGTTCAATCAATATTAGAAATACCAGGAGCGCTTCCGCGTGCAGTGTTTCCGTAAAAGAAAACGACCAGTTGTTTTGTGCATCCAGGACGTAAATGGCCGGCGATGATTGTCTCGTGAATATGATATTCTATGGTTAAAACTTCAAAAACTTCTCATATAGAGAAAACCACTAAAAAGGTAAAACATATAGCATCCCAAACCGCACAATATTGACCACCAAGAATAATGGAGCTTTGTTCTGTATATTTTTTTTCAAGGAAAGGACAGTAAATTTGGGTAACTTTGTAATGATCTTCTTTGTCTAATATTGAGGTCCATACGCACATTATGCACACAACAATTAATGGGACGGTGTAGGAAAAGTAACATCCAACATATTTATCAATCGTTTTTACTGTTTGTGGCTGGTTTTCCAGTTAATATTGTACTTTGATAGCAAAAACTCCCGTGCCTGGTGCATGTTTCCCTCCATCCTACAGCCCGGAGTTAATTTCATCTCCAATGATTTCTTTTCTTATTGTGTCCCCTTGCCAAGAGTGGCGTTTAGGCCTTGTTTTGAGCATGTTTGAAAACCCCAACCCCAAACTGATCTCCAAAACATTACCAGTGATATCTGTATGGTCTTCTCCCATTCGATCTCGTCCCACGATGACCCAAGGTTACACACGATGTCCAGCCTGTCAAACTTTGCTTTTGCCGCCTCGAATCCCGCTTTCAGGCTGTTCTTGTCCGTGATGTCACAGTCGTGTACAAGCACTCTCTCCTCGCTGTATTTTTCCACCAGTTCCCTGTGAGGTTTGTTGGCCGCTTCGGACCCGAGGAAAATTACTCCCTGGTGAGGAATGGTCAAGATTTAACAAATCAGTCATCATTAAAGGCACTTGACACGAATTGTCAAAGACCAGTATTCCCACTTGGTGTATCCCAAAAATATGCTTAAAATAACAAACCTGTGAACATTTGGGCTCAATTATTGGTCATCGAAGTTGAAAGGGACTGAAAGAGCAACACCCGTGTTGCATTACTTTGTGCTTTTAGCTCAGATGCATGAAATAAAAGGCTTCAAGCGGAAGTCTTTTATTATTTGAGTGAGAAATTACCTCTTTCTCAAAAACTACGTTACTTGAGGGAGCTGTTTCTCACAATGTTTTGTACTATCAACGTTCTCCATTTCTCTTTACCAATTAAGTTGTTAGGATAACAATTATTTTTGAGAATAACCAATAGTGTCCAGGCCTTTATAAGAATACTACTAGTTGATTCTATATAGAGAAACGCAAATAATGATTACATCGGTTCTCATATAATAAATATACATCAGCTTCCTATTATCTCAAAGAATCATCTTCAAAGAAAGTTGATCCTGATGTAAACTAAAAAACGTATTGGCTACTGTAAACAAGCCCTGGTTATATCACAGACATGCTCAGATTGAGATCTCAATGGATGCATCTTTGTTTGTCTATAACCTCTGTTCCCGTTTTGTTGCGCTAAGAACTCGCTGTTTAACTTTTGTATATAGAGATCATTCCCGTTATGGCCCCAAAAATGTGGAATAAGCTTCATGTACAAGTTAGAAATACCAGCTCACACTGCACTTTACACCACCCCATTCAAGACACCCCAGCAGGCTTACTAACTATTTTACTGTGTGACTCAGCGCCTTAGAGAAAACTTTTGATTTTGGCGCGTTCTTGAATGATGTTGATGGTTTTAACGTACAGAGCTCACCAAATCCGTTTCCAAAACGGCTGGCCGTTGCGCAATGGGGGGGGGGGGGGGGGGGTAGGCAATGATTAGCAACAGATTTGCAGAAACGATGCTAGTCTTAAAGCAAAGAAAGACCATGGAAAAGGGAGACTGAAAATCACAGGGAAGTGCTTTCTTCTACATCCTTACGGACTGTGAAGGGAGTAACCCTGTTTCAGCCCAAGGAGTAGGTGGCAATGTTTCCCTGGTGGTGGCAGTTGATTTGGGTTGACAGCGGTCAACCTTTAAAGGCAGTGGACACTATTGGTAGTTACTCAAAATAATTATTAGCATAAAACCTTTCTTGGTGACGAGTAATGGGGAGAGGTTGATGGTATACAACATTGTGAGAAACGGCTCCCTCTGAAGTGCCATAGTTTTCGAGAAAGAAGTCCTTTTCAACGAATTTGATTTCGAGACCTCAGATTTAGAACTTGAGGTCTCGAAATTAACCATCTAAACGCACACAACTTCGTGTGACTAGGGTGTTTTCTTCTTTCATTATTATCTTGCAACTTTGATGACCGATTGAGCTCAAATTTTCACAGGTTAGTTATTTTATGCATATGTTGAGATACACCAACTGTGAAGGCTAGTCTTTGACAATTACCAATAGTGTCCACTGCCTTTAAAGTACATGTATATGAACAGATTCCACTTTTTCCACTTTTGTGATTTATAATCCCAATGACGATGTTTTGCTCTGCCTTAACGTGTGGGCAATAATAATGACAAGTGACTGCTACGAGAAATACAAACCTTTGCTCCCTTTTCGAGCAACGAGACAGCAAAAGTGGTTCCCAGCAGCCCCTCGCTGCCGGTCAGAAGAGCTACCGCACCGTTGACGTTTATTGCCATTGCTGGTATCCTCCTCGAAGTTCCGTGTAGCAAAAAACAACAACTAATATTTTACTCCAGGATCTGGATGGAGTATTCTTCGCCAGATTTTAGCAATATGTTTCAGAGAGTTAACTTTAAGACAGCTACAGTTTTAGTATAATAAGCTTCACCGAGTTTATCGCATTGCAGCAAATTTTGCACCCTGAACCCGTCCTGTTAGTTTTGCTGATGTCCGCTGACAATGCGCTATAGGATTTACACAATTAAAATTGCTCAGATAAAATTGGATGGTGCAAAGTCTTGTAGTTGTTATGCTCGTTATATGTTTATCGATAAAAAATATACAAGTGGGGTCGACCCGACACCATAGTTCATTAGGTTATTTTGTGCTTGTCGGATCGTGAAATATGCTGATAACCCCAAAAATTACTATTCACGATTTCTGCCACTGGAAAATTACTATTCATGATTTCTGCCACTGGGATACTTTCATGAACACTAGGTGGCAGTAGACTTACCGGGCCCAATTTCATGGCTCTACTTACCTAAGCACAGAATCGGCGCTTACGGAAGCAGGGAAATCTGTGCTTCCGTCAAGCGTATTTCACGGGTTAGCGGCGAATTTGGGCTTCTGCGCGTGCGTACACCACGTTACTAGGCATTCTACGCTTACAAGGCTAGCGCAGAAATTCGGCGCTTGCACGTAAGTGGGGAATCGCGATCGTAAGCGCAGAATTCGGCGGTAAGCAGAGCCATGAAATTGGGCCCGGGTCGTGTGCATGCTCAGTAAATTTTACCTGGTAAGTCTGCTGCCACTTAGTGTTCGAAAGTCTTCCATTCGCTATTCAAGTATAGGCCTATACTTTTTTACATAAACATTTTTGTTTATTTTCCGTGTCGCGAAATCATAACACAAATATTCACGATTTGTGCCGCATGACGTCCGCACGTAAATACTCACGTGAATATTTGCAAAGTGGGGCAAAAATCGTAAATATTTATGTATTATGTAATTAATAATAGGTCGATGTCCCTTCAGCGGGTCACCACAGCAAACATATCTTCCCGGTTGGCTTTTTGTATCACTGTTTTGAAAGTATTCCCCTTGCACTGACGTCACGCGTTTTGATGTTCCATTTTTGGGAGTCTTGTGGCAGTATTTGAACCAGAAAAAAATGCTGCAACTGTTTTCACATGAGTCTCCTGTACATGCTGTTGCAAAGACTCCTTCCTTCCATTTTACAGAATGGATCAACCACAAGTTATTCGCCAAGCACCATGTGGATTTTGGGGGCATTGACATTATCATCACCCGGGCCCCACTTTTGATGAAACATTGGGTGCGTTCGTTAAGCTTCCCTCTGGTTGTACCCCGCAGTGCTCACTCGGGTGAGCCCCTGACAAGAGCTAATCGAACGATCACACTCGCCCTCTCGTGGTGACGGCATGCATCTCAGGTCACCCCCAAGAGACCCACTCCACATGCAGGGCACTGGGGGCTGACCCAGGTGAGCCCGTCAAAGCTATTCGAACGTACCGGGGCAGACCGGGGTCGACCCAGGGAAGGTAAACGAACGCACCCATGAGAAGACGACCTTGCAAAGTAGAGGATGGCACTAAGCACGGCGGGAAAATGGGGCTTGTCACCCATGAATAAATGATGCTCGCACGTCTTTAATTAAGTGGGATACAAACAGAGAGATGTAATTACATAATAGGCTAATTGCCCAGCGGCTACATTTGCTTGATTTAGGTCACGTGGTACGTCAGATTCCATGCAGACACAAAAATAGTCAAAGAAGTCTCTTCTTTTTGTTCTCATCTCTCATCTCTACTTGTTGTTCTAAGGATAAAAACGAATAAAACAGTGCAGTAGAGATCCGTACCACCGGAAGTACAATATTCTGATTGATGGTAGTAAAATATTATGGTCACACCTCCGCTTTGCGGTTTCTAAACTGTTGCTTTAAACATTTCGGGGAAGCCCCCCCCCCATATCCACATCCATCACTCCAACCTGTCCTTCTTCAGCCTGCCTCCTCCCCCCCATATCCACATCAATCACTCCAACCTGTCCTTCTTCAGCCTGCCTCCTCCCTGCCCAGAGCCCCGCCCCTGGCGTTCCGCCCCCTCACTCACGTCTCAACACAGTGTTTTACCTCTCCATTTTTACACTTTGAAGCAGCTAGCTTGATACAATTTTGCCATGAAATATTTCTCGGTTTATCGAAAAACAATTAAGTGACTGATTTTGTTTGTGGGATTATCAATCAAACTGTATTGGCCAATAAATAAAACCGGAAGTGGAAGTGACATCACCGCGATGGCATTATTGCACATTCCGTAAGCTAGTCTTGTTTCAAGAATACAACACAATTGAGCAACTGCTCTGAGTCGCAGCCACAGTCGCAACACAAAACTTTGACATTTCTACACAATGTTTCAAATACTATTAAAAAAAAAAAAATGAAATTATGTGTAAGTTTTGCGTTTTTGAGAATGCATTTTGTATTAGAAAGCTTCATGTCTTGAAAATTTACCATGTCCGCCTTGACTAAAGACTACTGTGCTAATGAACAATCACTTGTTGACGTTGGTGACCAGTGGTGTGTGTGCATATTGCAGATGCATGCATGCTGCGTTGGTATTCGTGTATGTAGGTAGTATAGTGCGAATAGTGCAGACGACATTGGACCGGCTGCTGTGTAGTTTTGACAGATTTTTTGTGCAGCTAAAAATACTTCGATAGCATTTATTTCATAATTTTCTATCACTTTGAGAAGCAAATGTCGACATTCACTCTTCATATGTGTAGGTACTGTGTGGTTTAACTGTGCACATGCAGTAATTCTACCCTCGTTTCAACGCCGAGTTGCTCAAAAGGCCGACTGTGCGATCTCGCGAGTACGACAAGTGGCAGGTCATCAAGCGGGCAGGCAGTTTCAACTCTACCGTGTAGAGGCGCGTAGAGACGGCGTATTGTTCCTCTGGGAGCACGGTCAGGAGAATATGCACACGTCACTTGGGGTGTTATTTGCTGGGACTGTGATTTGGATTTACATGCAGTGCACGTGTGTTAACTCATATTCATTGAGTGGTTCGGTGAACAGTTCGCTAGTTAATGTCACAGAAGGTAACAATTATTATTTATTAACTAGGCCTACCTAAACTATTTTATTTAGTATTTATTTGATTTTGTTTCATGTTATTTAATATTATGTTGGTATTTGATTTACTTAGCATTGTATTTTTAATTTTAACTTTATAAATAGCTTTTCAGTTGCACCACTTCAGTTGTGTTGATCCAAAATCATGGTCAAATTAATTTTATTTAAATCAAACAATTAAACACTACTATGTTTTCTTCATGATATTGTGTGAAAAGTGGAAGTCAGATCATGGTCAGACTTAGAGTTAGACCAACTGGGGCGCTGTATTCCTTTTTTCGCAATTTTGACATTATTGGTCACGATATGTCAACATTTCGAAAAAAGGAATACAGCGACCCAGCTACTGGGTCTAGGTTACTCCTAGCTAGAACTATGAGGTTTCGTTCGTCTGCCGTTACGGGAGAGAGACGATAGCGGAACGAAACTTCATAGTTCTATATATAGGAGTAGGTCAAACAGCCAGTACCCAGATTGGCCCAATTTCATAAAGCCTGCGTAACCATATAGCACATTTCTAAGCATAGACAAACATCTAGCTTTAGAAGAAAAAAAGAAAACAAATCCATAAAGTTTACATTTTTTGCAGCTGCCTGGTGCCTCACTCATTTTTGACTTAGCAAAGAAATCTGCTAACCAGTATTTTCTGCCTGAACAGCGCTATGAAATTGGGCCCTGTCCTTGGATATATTTGCCTATTTATTTACCAGTGACATTCACAGTGGTGAAGAAAACAATTTTAAAATAAAAATTAAAATTACAACAATACAATCAATGTGATCAAGGAAGTAAAACAAAAATTAACTAAACCTTGTCTAGATGCATACCACCAAAACCCTAGATCTAGCAGTGACTGTTTCGCTTTGCTCCTTTTTTTCCTCGAAATTATAATATTTATGCGTTCGTTTTTATGCTGGGTCTACCCAGGAAGGCCCAAACTCTTTATTTCTGTGTTAAATTTTCCAACAAGGCGAAGAAATGATATTAATATTTGTTTTTTATAGAGTATTGTAATGCACTCTATTTATGTACTCATACCAAGTACATGTACCTGATATTTTTTATAAAGTTGGGCCTATATAGACATTGACCATTGTTCAATATGGCAAACCACCATGATGTGCAAGTAATCGAGTCCCTCCTTCGAGCTTCAAAAGAAGGTAGATGTACATGTACATGATGAAGTTTTTTAGTCCAAGGTACACTACACAGGATTTCGCTTTTCCATGGTTTTGATCATAATATTATCTCAACATTGGCATTATAACGTCAGTCCTTTTCCTTAAATATCTTATTACATACGTGATAGCTTTTCATAAAAAAAGATCTAATGACCACATTCTTCCTTCAGATTGTTTGTGCAACCCCACTGGCTCCCTGAGCCCGCATTGCAACAACGAAATAGCATTGTGCGCCTGCAAGCCCGGGTACCAGGGACCCAACTGCACGGACTGTCAACATGGCCACTATCACCACAGCAACAGAAGTACTGAGTGCGTCGAATGCCAGTGTGACCACAGGGGGTCCTTGGACAGCCAGTGTGACAGGTGATTATGAATTAATTAAACAAGGTTACCATGGTAACAGGAGGAATTTCAAATCAAGCCAGGAATTTCTGGTGTATAGGGAAAGAAAATTCTGAATGAACTTTCTGCACAAACTTTAATAACTGTAATTTTGTTTTTACCCTTACATCCATGTGTATAGCACTGTTTACTCAATAATTTCCCGAGTTCTTTAAAAAAACTCATCAGGCAAGTCATTCGGAATGGGATTTGAACCCTCAATCTTTGCATTGCTATCAGAGCAGACACTACTAGACCACCAAGCGAGCCCAGTGTCTAGAAGCAAACTATAATGGAACCTGGGACAGGCCCAACTAAACCTAAAGGCAAACCCATTTTCAGTGTTTGTTTGTTTAGATGATCTTCTCGTCAAGGGAACTCGGCAAACTCCCACGAGGGGATATAATCGCCAAGCTGGCAACAGCCAATCTCTCTCATACAAACATTGGTCTATGATAACGATTTGCACACATTTAGAAATTGTGATTTGAACAGTTAACAGACTACAATAATTAATTCTAGTCATTTTGACATCCGTGGTTAGCTTGGGGATGCGAACCCACAACCTTGTACAAGTCCTTGCACTCGGCCACGGAATGTTGGCCTACCAGCTGAGGCCTACTTAAAACTGCTGTCACAGCTGTTGACACAGTTACTGTGGTGTAACATTCACACACCAGTGTTTTGTGGTCAGCCACTTCCTAGGAAATGAACAGTCACCACACATCTCATGTGTCAGATTTTGTGTGTGTAGATTTCACATGTTCACTGTACATTATTGTTTACAATACTAGTTTCAAAAGGAAACTGAAAATAATCATGGTTTTTGATGATTCTTTTTTAGTGGGTTGTTCATGGAATTTTTATGGTACCGAAGGTCGTTACAGGTCACCAGCTTTCCAGACAGAGGAATTTTATAACCTTTGTTTAGGGAAGTGGTTTGTTCGGTAAATTCAATAAACCAGAATTAGGCAATATTGTCGGCCTAAGTTCCAGTTTGAATAACAGGCCTGTTATTTTACCAGGATTTCACTGCCATGGTGTTGTTTCTGTTGTCCTCTGTATGTGCACTGCACTACATACTTGTCAAATACAAAAGTTTACATGATTAAAATTAGATGTTGCAACCCTCCTACTCTTGGTACCATTTTCCAGCAAGTTGTAAACAAACCATTTGAGACCGTCCAAGTCTAACCATGGAGTTACATGTAGAATGGGTTGTGTCTAACTGCATGGCATGATATGGTGGCACTTGCAGGCTGTCATTGTGTACATTCATGAAATACATCAAAGCGCAATCCTGTCTTTACTTTACTATCATTCGAAAAGATGAATGACAGAAATGGTCATCACTACATGTACATGTACATAGTCAAGTCAGTGTTTTTCAAAGTTAATTATTGGAGTTTGCCCTCTAGTTTAACATGCAAACATGTGCCACTGCCTAATGTGTATTCAATTTCCAGGTGAAATTGGATGGTACTGTCTACAATAGTACCAGTAACATTGTAATACTTTTTATTGTCCCCAATATAAAATGCAAACATGCACCATCACAGACAAACTGTGACAATGTAGGCCTTACAATTACATGTTTACACTTGAACCGTAGGTCTTTTTGGTAGAATTATTATGTAACCTTTAAAGCTTACTAGGCAATACACCGTACTAGTGAATAACCAATTATGATCCAGTCTACAAATAATGTATACCTGCAGAATTTTTGAATAACAAGTAATTGGGCCTAGTAATTTTATCACTGAAGCAATATGACTTTGTGTAGCAATTTGCACTTTCTCTAAAAATATTTGAATAAAAGCTTTTCATCAATTTTGTTTCCCTCATACATTTGTACAGTACTTACTTATATGTGGTCCAATTTCATGGTGCTGCTTGCCACGGAATTCTGTGTTTACGCTCGGTGACTTGTGATGCACACTTTTCTGGAAAAAACCATGGAATTCGGCCCAGCTCTCATTATTTTAAACCCTATCCTCCTCGATCCATGGTTGCACGTGTTGTGTTTGATTCTGGTGGACTGAGGACTGCACTAGTGAACCGATGTGCAATGGGATCAGACATTATGGGTGCGTTTGATTAGCTTCCCCGGGTCGACCCCGTTCTGCCCCCGGTTCGTTTGAATAGCTTTGACGTCATTCCAGGCTCTCACCCCGGTCAGCCCCAAGTGCCCTGCTTGTGGAGCGGGTAATTTGGGGCTGGCCCGAGGTGCATGACGTCACCACAAGAGTGCGAGTGCTCGTTTGATGAGCTCTTGTCAGGGGCTCACTCGAATGAGCATCGCAGGCTGCACCCTATAAGAGCCATGTGGATTGGATTTTGTTAGGATTCTAGTAATTGTATTGTTGTGCTGTATTAGTGGCGTGTCATGGCTGAGCGCTGAAGGGCACCGCACTCGAGCTCTGGTGTTTCTGGTCAGCAGAGTGTGGGTTCAAGTCCCAATTGTGACACTTGTGTCTCTTAAAAGAAAGACACTTAACCAGTATTGGTTTGTCTTTCGGAGGGGATGTAAAGCCGTAGTTCCTGTGTCAGTTTTGTACGTTGTAAGAGAAGGGGATGTCCTGGTGCAGGGCTGTATGCTTCGTTGTTGAAAGGGCAAGGGCACCAAGGCATTTTCGTCTTGGTAAAGGGCACCCTATGATGAAATTGCAAATTTGTACTGGAGCATTTCAAGGGCACCTAGGCAATGACCAGGGGACACGGAGGCAATCGCCGTCGTTGCCTCCGTGAAATATCAGGCCTGCGATGTATCTAGCTGTGACTGCTGCTAAATGTGCTTGCGCACCTTGTGTGAAACAATTTCAACTTTTATGTGATTTCTGTTGTTGTTTTCTTTTTCAATAAATTTACACTTGTTTTCAAGATTTAATGTTACCCCTGAAAGTGGTAATGATGTGACAGTGTTAAATTACGGTCCCGGTAAGTCCCAAAAAAAGTCTGGCCCTGATAGGGTTAAAGCTTTTAGTAAGTATATGACTAGTGGCCTTCCACTTTTACTCATTGGTATAATTTCCTTGTACATAAAGTATTGTGCAATGGCGGTACTTGATTATCCCTGGCTTAGGCCCAACGTCGTATACCAACACAACATTATGACATATTAAATATTGAATTGATCAAATGAGTTTTGTTATGAAACAGTCAAGTGATGGCTCACAAAAGTTCCCCTGGACTTGAAGCTGATGCTTCTAAGCCCCCCCCCCCCCTCGTTCACAGTGTCACTTCCTCTTAGGAAACGCAACTCACCTCGCTTGTTTGTTTCCCCAAATTACATAACAATTGCAACTTCAATTAGATCAGCTGTTGTAAAGTTAAAACACATGTTGTGCTATGACTGTACATGTATGTACAATGGACAGCCCTTAACATAGACATGTTACATCAATCAATCTTTTGATGCTTTTTCACATACGTTGTTTTTAAGGGGCCATTCATAGTTAAATGTTATTTTTTTTTTTTTTTTAAAGATTGAAATTCTTTAACATTCTTTATTATGAATGACCCCTAAATATTTAAGAGCCATTCATAATTTATAAGCAATGTTTAAAAATTTAGCATTTGCCCTTAACTTTTTCAGTGACTTGCCAGCAGAACCAGTAGTTTGTCATTTCGCTGGTTCGCAAGCTTTTTTCACTGATCGTACAATATTTTGGGGTTTCCTTTCAACATAGGCAGTTTGTGATTTGAGTAAACATGTTTTGAAACGCTACATACAGAGGAAGTTTGGATTTGAGAACATTTTTCACGTAGTAGCAGTAAAGTTGGGCGGAGTCTTCAATTTGCCAAGTTGCTTGATTTGACGTCAATCATACCCCGACTTGATCATTTTTTTTGAGATCGGGTGATCGGCATGATCTTCATAAGATCGTAGTGCTGTGTGAACAGGGTACTACAAGCAATAGGATTTTAGTGTATGTACTGTACATGTAGAACAAAGGAATATTCACACAGTGACAGCAACCCTGGAGGATAATTTTTCCTCCATGCTGCAACACAGAGCCTGTGTGTAGCATTGGCAAGTAAATATAGCCAGCTGGCCTAGTTGGACAGAATTCTAACTGGTCCTTTGGTGTTTTAACTGGCTTTTGGCCAGCGGACCACTGTTAATGGGCTACTGTATCTTGGTATATTATGTGCAGTTTACCCTTAAGTGCTGGGAAGTTGTCCATTGGTTTTACACCCAATTTGGCAGTAGTACCCCCACCCTACACCCTCCCCACAGACCCTTCCCCCTCTATAAAGGGATTGCCAAAAATCTTGTTTTATGGAGAAAATCTCCTTACTGGATTTTTGGCAGAATGCTGGCACACTCCCCTAAAATACTGCTGGGCCACATTATTTATGTTGACCTCCTTGCTTACAAGCCAGTGCTCTATAATTTACTGTCACTTTCCCTGGAACCTTGATTCACATTCCCAATGGCATGGAATCCGCACACAAATTGCCTCAAATGAGTCGTGTTGTACATGTACAACAGCAGTATCAATTGATATGGTGATATGCCAGCGCAAGGGCAAACATTTTCCAGGACAGCTACATGTACGTTACGCGACAAGGCCCCTCCTTTCCATAATTGCATTTCCTCTCGGCATCTCAATTCTCCTCATTTCCGTGCAGCATCCACCCCTCCTTAGACTTTCATAGAAATGTCGGCTAAACGGCTAATATGTGCTAATCTAAAGCTCTTCTCCCTGCAGGAAAGGGTAAAGGGGCAACAGAACAACAACTCTGAAAAGAAGGGACAGTTAAATGAACTGAGTGGGCAGTTTTGTGTTGTGAATTTTTAAGCGTTTTACAGACATCAGGAAGTTGGTGTTCGCTTACGCTTTAATGTGTATACAGTTACTCTCCTTCGACCTTTACGACCACTATGTGGATTGGGTTTTCAGTCCCTACTACATGTACCTGACTGCGTGAGTTTTCCCCTGGAACATTTGTCTGGGGTTTTCCCTATAGCCCACATCTGAAACTGAAACTTCTTTGTCTTCTCTACACTGGGTTGCTTGGCTAGTAGTAGGCTCTATAGTAATTAAGTTTGCTTTTTTGAAAGATCTTTGTTGATTGATTGTTTGTTTGTTTGTTTGTTTGTTTGTTTAGACTTCTTCCTCCATGGTTTAGATGATCATCCTGTCAAGGGAGCTTGGCAAACTCCTACAAGGGGATATAAACACCAAGCTGGCAACAGCCAATCTCTCTCATACAAACATTGGTTTAACTTCAACGATTATGAGTCGCACAAATCAAAATCTTTGCTTTAGTAAAATCAGATTACCGGCCAAGACTCCACTCAATTGTTATGCTAAGTAAACAACAGCTAAATACCAGTCACAAGCAATGTATATTGCATGAAATTTTGGCCAGTAACATGTGTAAAATAAACAAGCTATTTTTGTGCTTAAGCCAATTATTTGCTATTTAAGCAGCTAGCTCTATGAAATTGGCCCCAGGGCCCAATTCATGGCTCTGTTTACCCTAAGCAAAGCATTGGAGCTTGCGGAAGCAGGGTTTCTGTGTTTACGTCAAGCGTATTTCATGGTTAAGTGGAGGCGGGGAATTTTGGCTTATGTGCGAGTGTGTGCTCCATGTGGAGGCATTTTACACTAACACAGCAAGCGCGGAAATGCGGCGCTTGAATACAAGCAGAGAATGGTGATAGTAAGCACAGAATTAGGAGGTTAGCAGAGCCATAAAATTGGGCCCTGAACAAATGAAATGAAATCCACTATTGCTTCTGCCCATACTTGGAACATGATAGAGATTACAGAAGCATGATGAAGGTTCCACACTGTATTACAGAATGTTTCTGCCAAGGGAGAAGCTATACTCAGGAAACAGATCGTATGATGCTGTGTGATAAGCGCACAGAAAGGAAACATGGTCCAGATTGATACTGGCCGATAGCGTCTTTGTAGTTCACGTCCAGAGATTCGAAGGGGATGACGTGTATTAAGGCGGCGTGCCAAGTTACTGGAGGGCATTGATTCATCAATTAGAGACTGCGCCAGACAAAATCCTCTGGTGTTATGAAGTATAGAGATCTGGCCCAATTTCATGTTGGCCTTAACTTCAACTCATCAGAATTCATGACTTTTTTCAGTGGTTTTTCTGTTTTAAAGGGCCTGTAATATGTACATTTGGTAGGCCTAATGCTTCTGAAAATATGAATGGCAATAAAAAGTTACTTGTAAAGAAGTACAGCAGATTTGGATTGTATAATTTTAATATTTAGAAACTTTACACTTTGAAGAATTGCGGTTGGGGAAAACGGTATAACTTTTTTATCCCCGAAAAGCATTACTGACGGTAATGTTTCTCAGATATTGATTCTAATTACAGGTTATTCTTCCTGCATAGAAATAATCGCTCCAGATTTCCGCCAAATTGTAAAAAACGCTTTCACCTTTTGAAATGGAATTTTCACAGGTTAGTCTGATGGTATGAGATTGAAACAAACACAGGGATCCAATTACGAGACATATATAATCCCTTAGTCTTGGTGCGCAAGACGTTTCTCAATTTCCTTTCACGCACAGCGCGGCCAACTCACCAACAGCGCCCACATGCACCAAGACTAACAATCCATACGTTAAAGACTGGGGAGTGAGGGCTGCAGTATAAATAGACTGATTAATTGCCTTATTGGATTAGGCTACTTGTTCACTAGCTCTATGGTTCCATTAGAACAAATCTTATACAGGGTTAGAATTTTAAACTGGAAGGCAAGCCTGAGGTCAGTGACTTTAAGTGTCTGGCCAGTAAACCTTTGACTGGGGGGGGGGGTGGTTGGGAGGAGGAAAACTATCCTTGTTGGAATATGCAATCTGAGAAACGCTTCTCAGATTCAAATTTTTGGGGATAAGAACTAAGTGGAATATTTCTCAAAATGCTTAATTATACTTTAATAAGCTGCTGTCGGCTTCTAACCAAATTATTAAGAGTGATTACCCAAAAAATACTTTCCCCTAAAAACATTCCCTTCCAAAATGTGGATCCTAATCTAGTTCCTGACTTTGTTGTCATAAATGGCTCTCCCCTCTGCTTTTAAGGGATTTTGGTATTTTTGTAACACAAAACACAATGTCCACAGATTTAAACATCAAGCTCACACAGTTTGAAAATAGGATTTCCTAAAATATTACTTGCTGAGGTGCTGTTGTTATTGAGAAAGGGATAAACAATCCACAAAAATAATTTTCGTCTCAGAAACGGAAGTTATTTTAGCATGTAGTACACATTTTGGTGACATTGTTTTACTTGTTTCTCAAAAACTATAGCACCTCAGTAAGTAATCTTTTTACTATCATTATCTTCAAGCGGTGTAAGTTTAAAAAGTACCTAGACCCTTTAAGGGAATCTCTCATTATAAATGCAAAATGTTACTGTTAATGAAGTACCAGTGAGTAGTAATATTCAAAGGGGGCTGCCCTCTAAAGTACAGCCTTGCTGAAAGGAAGTTGTTACAGAGCTGTCTGTGAAATTCCAATCATTTGCACACTGTGTGTAAAACGACTTAAAAAAGTCCGGCTTCAAGAATGCATGGAATTCACTCGGCAATTTAAACGAGATTCCCAAAGATGTTGTTTTTATTATTTGAAGGCAAAGTCATTAGCAATGTACTGTGAAATGAAACAGGGCAGGCTTAAAGCCATTGTACCCTTTCGGTACAGAAAAAAAGAAAAAAAGTTCACAGATTTACAAATAACTTACAGGGTTTATAGAAGGTAGTGGTGAAAGACTTCTCTTGAAATATTATTCCATGAGATGCTTTACTTTTTGAGAAAACAGTAAAACAATATCAATTCTCGATAACGAGAATTACGGATTTATTTTAAACACATGTCATGACACGGCAAAACGTGCGGATACAAGGGTGGGTTTTCCCGTTATTTTCTCCCGACTCCGATGACCGATTGAGCCTAAATTTTCACAGGTTTGTTATTTGATATAGAAGTTGTGATACACGAAGTGTGGGCCTTGGACAATAGTGTTTACCGAAAGGGTCCAATGGCTTTAAAGGGTTTTGGTACTTTTTGAAGGACACAAAACACAATGTCCACAGATTGACATTAAATTTACATGGTTTGAAGATAAAGATGATAGAAAGCTTCCCTTAAAATATTACTGGATTTGGTACTGTAGGTTTCGAGAAATGAATGAAAAAATGTCAAAACAAAAATTGTTGTCTCGGGAGACAAAAATTATTTTAGCATCTAGCCTACAACCTATTTACCAGTACTGGTATTTACGCGACTCTCGTGAAATCATCGCTCCATTTAATAAGAATATGGTCTATAAAAGATGGAAATTTGCAAAGGTCATGGGTTCGAATCCAACCCGAGTAATATGCCTGTGATTTTGTTTTCACAGAGCGGCTTGGGAAAGTACTGAGTATACAGTGCTAAAATAGTATAAACCAAAATTAAATGAACAACACACATCGTTGTGTATGGATAAAACCAAACTAATAATGGGTGAAACCAAAATACCGTCTTTGTCACAACATTGTGATATTTTTGAAACTATCACTGCCTTGACGATGTGACAATATAACCGTGATATCAATATTCATGTACTTTTCAGTTAAAGGGGAGGTACACGTTTGGTCTTCTCACTTGGTGTATCCCATCATAAGCACAAAAACACAAGCCTGTGAAAATTTGAGCTAAATTGGTCATCGAAGTTGCGAGAAAATAATGAGAGAAATACCACCCTTAGTTGGACGAATTTGTGTGCTTTCAGATGGGAATAAAAGACTTCTAGCTAGAAGTCTTTTATTATTTTAGTGAGAAATTACCTCTTTCTCAAAAACTATGTTACTTCAGAGGGCGTCGTTTCCCACAATGTTTTATACTATCAACAGCTCTCCAATGCACGTTACCAAGTCAGTTTTTAAGTTAATATTTGTTTTGAGTAATTACCAAACATGTACCTTCCCTTTAAATACTTGTTTCTTGAATGTTTCAAGTGAACTTTAAATGTTGTTTCCCCATCTTGGAACACTAGAACCAGAGATTGTTTTGTCTCTAAGATCAGTCTGGGGACAGGTAATTTCTTAAATCCTCCTGGATAACCATAATAAACCACTCCCACCATGTGCAGTGAAGTGACTCAGTGGTTTTTGTTTTTGTTTTTTCTCTTTTATTTCAGTAACGGCACCTGCCAGTGCAAGCCAGGGGTTGGAGGGACAGTATGTGACATGTGCTTGACTGGGTATTATGGGATATCAGTGAATGGGTGTCAGCCTTGCCAGTATCAGGAGACAGTTATTAAGTGCCTCAGTACCTCAAAAAGTAAGAACATCTCCCCCCCCCCCACTAACAAAACAAAGGTGACAAAATTTAAATACTTTTTGGGGTTGAACAAAGAGTTGACTAGAGTGGGATTTGAACCAACGACCTCCAGATTAAAGTGCCAGTGCTCTACCAATTGAGCTATCTAGCCCTATGTTGGCAGTGTCCTTATTTTGTTAATATCTTTGTTCGGGGGTGCCAGTCAGAAGCCGTACAACCGTTTACTGCTGTGTAGCCAGGGATCACACCCAAATTACGATACAACCTGGGAAGCGTCAGCGAGGGGATCACCTTAAGGGGATGCCACTTTTTGTTTCAGATGTCAATATAAACCACAAGGGAAACTGACTGGGTAAATTTTGAAAGGATAAAACATTGTGAGAAAAGGCTCCCTCTGAAGTGACGTAGTTTTCGAAAAAGAAGTAATTTTTCATGAATTTGATTTCGAGACCTCAGATTTAGAATTTGTAATAAACACCCATATCACTCCGACCACCAGTAATAGTCAGGTACCTAAGGAAATCAAGAAAGATTTTTGCTGCTGCTAGGCTAGTTGCAAATACAGACAGATTTTGTAATATCTGATCCCCATCCTGAATAATTTGGGGTTGAAAAAAAAAAAATTAAAACGACAAGGGATACTGACTTGGTAATTTTTGTTGTCGTTATTTTGGATAGAACAAAGACAAATTTACTAAAGCAGGATTCAAACCAATGACCTCTGGTTTAATGTTCCGGCACTCTACCAACTCAGCTATCTAGCCCCAATGTTGGCAGTATCTCTGTTTTGTCAATATCTTTGTTCGGGGGTGCCAGTCAGAAGCCATACAACCGCTAACTGCCGTGTAGCCAGGGATCACACCCAACTTACGATTCAACCTGGGAAGCGGCAGCCAGGGATCACCTTAAGGGGATGTGACTTTGTGTTTCAGATATCAATACATAAAATTTAAAGGAACACGTTGCCTTGGACCGGACGAGTTGGTCTATAAAAAGCATTTGTAACCGTTTTTTTAAATAAAAAGCATGGTTGGAACAAATTTCCCTCGAAATTGCGTAGTTTTCCTTTTACTGTGGGAACTAACATGGTCGGCCATTTATGGGAGTCAAAAATTTGACTCCCATAAATGGCTGACCGTGTTAGTCGACGAGGTAAAAGGAAAACCACGCAATTTCGAGCGATACTTGTGTTGATCATTGTATTCTACTTTTAAATCATCTTTCTAACCATATGCGTTTTATAACAAACGGTTACAAATGCTTTTCAAAGACCAACTCGACCTATCCAAGGCAACGTGTTCCTTTAAATACATAAACAGAACTATATAGTGACAGGACTCAAATTTCACTTTGGACCACAGACCTGAGGCCAGTGGTTTCAGTGCCAGGCCAGTACACAGTAAACAAAAACAAGACAAGTCTGGTGGTCTTTTTTTCTTTTTCTTCAATTGAACATCTTTGTCTCAAAAGAATGATGTGCAAGTATTACCCATAACACAGAAGAGATGAACCCTCTCTTAAAGGAACGATACAGAATTGGTAAAAAACAATTATCGTATCGTGAAGATCACTGATTTACATGAAACTTACATGGTCTAATGATGATGATAGTTGAAAACATCCCTTGAAATATTTCTGTCTGAAATGTCATATTTGATGAGAAATAACTTCGCGTTTGGAGTTTATCGCTCAGTGAGCGTTTTATTCATTTTTATTTTGGCATCAATGCTATGCAAAATTTGTAATCGGTTTTTCACTATTCTCTCGTGACCCAGAAGGCCGATCGATCCCAAACTTCTACATGTTTGTCAGTTTATGTATATGGTGGATTACATAAAGTGCTTACACTGCCAGCAACTGTTTTGTTAGCAAAAAACAATTCTGTAATGTTCCTTTAATGTTTATTCAAACAACACAGTTTTTAATTGTGTTTTAAATATTGTTTTGAGTGTGGTTAATTCAAGTACAGAAAAAAACACCCAAGTATAAGTCTTGCTAATCCAGTTTTACAAACGTGGCTTTCAGAAACTGGTTGGTTGATTCTTTAGATATTGTCACTTTCTTTTCCACAGAAGTAGATTTAAAAGACGCTTCCATGTGCCTCAGATGCCTTTACAACGCTTCCTGGATAACGCAAAGCAGTGAGGTCACGTGTCACACTGATGAGTACTTAGCACCTAATGGGAGTTGCGTGCCGTGTCGATGTGGCCTCGATAGCTCACTCGATAAAGCTAATGGGTCTCGCCTCTGTGATCTGATGACAGGGAAGTGTACAGAGTGTCAAGGAAAGGCTTGCTCAGAAGGAGGTAAGGATTGATTTATGCTTACACAATTCTTATATAGCACTTTATCACATCCCTAGGGGCCGAAGAGTTATATATAAAAACTAGAGGGCGCACTGGTGATGCTGCTTGCACAAACTCGACGGGACCGCAGGAGCACGCGCGCGCCATTATGTCTGCGCATTGAATAAGAAACACTAATTGGAGTTTGTGTTTATTGAACGCTAAACGATGCTGTTTCTTCAACTTACAAAATGGCCGAACAAACACATGCTAAGCAATGCCTCTTTTGTCAACTTGGACAATGGCCGGCTACGCGCATGCCGGGTCGCGTATATAGGCCAGTGCGCCCTCTAGTTCTTATATATAACTCTTTGCTAGGGGCGCATGAAAGTGCCCAGTATTTGTCCTGCAATGTCTGTGGAGCTACGATTTGAAGTAAGAGACCTTTTCCTTTAAAGCACCATGTAATGGTTTACAAGGCGCTGTGCGGCAATATGCTGCCAATCAAACCAGGAACACCGGGGCAAACCCCTACTCTTTTCGATAAGGTTCTTTTACTTGCTTCCAACAACACACGAGACCAATGGCTTGTCGTCACATCCAAAGGACTGAGCAATGGTTAAGTGTCTTGCTTAAGGACACAAGTGTCACGGCTAGGGATTTGAACCCACACTCTGCTGATCAGAAACACCAGAGATTGAATTCGGTGCTCTTTACTGCTCGACCACGACACTTCCACAAAAGCATAACCGTTTCCTTACCATAGACGATTTATCAGCCGACTGCACTTTAGTTAACTGCACTCAAGCCCCCTCTTCCTTTAACCTGAACTTGGTTGATTTTAAACTCCTTTTAAAACCCTTGCTTGCTTACTTGCTCAAGTCAAGTGGTATCACGAGGTCCTCCATGCTTTTTTGTCTCCCATTGCAAACTTAAAATATGCTAATTCCAGTGCCAAAGTGTCTTTGTGCACAAAAAATTCACCACAATCAAGCGTTTGAAATTGTGATGATTGCATTTGATATTTATTTTGTCCAGGTAGAAATAAATTTTCATCTTATTAAAAAAACATCTATATCCTTTTCCCTTGGTAGGTGAGTCTTTCAACTATGAGCCTTACATCATAGCAGGCGCCATAATTGCCGGCATCACCTTTGTCGTCTTGTCCATCCTCCTTGCTGTTTGCTGTTGTAGACGCTGCCGCAATAAATCTCGCCGGACGCCACTCCCTCTCTGGACGATCGAGCTACGACGTGAGGACGAAACGGAAAACCACATTGGAGATGACAGCGGCGTCATCATCCAGGACCAAGCCTTCAGTGATATCGACGTGATGTATCTTGACGACTCGTACCTCATGGAATCCTCGGATTATTTCACGGAATCGACGGACAGTCTTAACAGAACAGGGTACCACACGCTCAGCTAATATCGTCTGTAGTCGGTGATCTCGACTGAGGTTTATTTTTATAGAATTCCGCTGGTCGGATACAAAAGGTTAGCAGGATCTGAACAAGGTTTGTTAAATAGAACTACATAGGGAACTGGCCTGTATGCTTAATTTTTGAAGGGCACCAAGGCATTTTCTCCTTGGTATAGGGGCACCCTATGAGGAAATTGTAAATTTCTACTGGGAGCAGTTCAAGGGCAGGAAGGCATTGACCAGGGGGCATGGAGGCAATCGCCTTTGTTGCCTCTGTGAAGTATCAGGCCTGGGAGAAGTTACATACCTTATGCGTATGATGCCTTTTGAGGAAGGCATTGACCAGGGGGCATGGAGGCAATTGAATCGCTTTATTGCCTCTGTGAAGTATCAGGCCAGGGAGAAGTTACATACCTCATGCCTATGACGCCTTTTGAGGAGGGCGCCCTTTGCCTAGAAGTCAAACGGAGGTTGGTAATTGAACAGTCCAGTGCGTCGCGGGTACAAATCTTGCGTGTCATCATCGGTTTACCTCTAAGATGGTGGCTGTATGACGTTGATGCATGAGGTTCATTTTGACTTTCCTGTACAGGGCCCATCTTATGACTCTGCTTACCATAAGTATGGTGGCTTAAAGGGTCAGGGGTGGATTTCACAAAGGTAGTCCTAACTTAGGACTAGTCCTAAGCAATGCTAAGAGATAGCACTGGTCCTAAGTTAGGACCAGTAACTCATCCTACCTTAGGACTGGTCCTATCTCTTAGCATTGCCTAGGACTAGTCCTAAGTTAGGACTACCTTTGTGAAATCCACCCCTGGATACTTTTTGTAACACAAAACGCAATGTCCACAGATTTACATGAAAGTTTGAAGATAATGATAGTAGAAGGCTTCCCATAAAATATTACTTGGTGAGTTTTTTTATGCAAGTCGCCAGACACACAAGGCCTGAAGGCCACTTCAAGGTTTGGCCTACAATTATTTTTTTGCCACCTACTCCTAGGGCTGAAACAGGGTTACTCCTTGGTATCATCAATCCGAAGCCTGGCCGGTAGAGCAGAAAGCACTACCCCCCCAATTTTAGCAAGTGTCACGACCGGGATTCGAACCCACACTCTGCTGATCAAACACCAGAGCTTGAATCTGGTGCTCTTATACCGCTCGGCCATGACACGCTCGGCCATGAGGTGCAGTAGTTTTTGAGAAATGAGTAAAACAATGTCACGGAAATACGTTTTACATGCTAAAATTATTTTTGTGACTTGTTTTAGTCATTTCACAAAAACTACAGCACCTCAGTAAGTAATATTTTCAGGGAGGCTTTCTACAATCATTATCTTCAAACCGTGTAAGTTTAATGTAAATCTGTGGACATTGTGTTTTGTGTCCTACAAAAAGTACCCAGACCCTTTAATGTCAACACGCTAGTGTTTGGATGAAATCCACTTCTTCAAGTACATCATGTTTTTACACAGTCTCCCTAAACTGCATAAAGTTTGATATGGCACAAGACCAAAGAAGAAAGAGAGGGGACCAGTTGCTCTTTGACTTGATGCCTTACTTGTGGGTTACCATGCTTGGGTGCTAACAGTGGATTGATCACATGCCTAATTAAATTTGGCTGTTATTGGCACATGCAAATCAGCCGTTTCCAGGGGTCGAGAGTGAGCAAGGCATACTGGGGAAAAGGATGCAGCAAGATCAATCTCCCATGGGAAGGAGGTTGATGATGAGCTCTCTTTCTTTGCTTCATGATGAGAAGAAACACAAATTTCTTGTGTCAATCTGCTGATGCCATGTACCATCCTTAAAAGGCTTTCAATTATAAATTTGTAAATAACTATAGATCTATGAATATATTTGTATGTAATTCATCGGAGGCTGTGCCTAAGGCGTTTAAAAATTGCTGCCTACAATCCCAAACGGACCAATTTGTAAAATAGATTGAATTGAAAAGAAGCTTATTTCTCATTTTTAAAGGGTCTATGTAACTTTTGTAGGACAAAAAACACGATGTCCACAGATTTACACTAAACTTACACGGTTTGAAGATAATGATAGTAGAAAGCTTCCCTTAAAATATTATGTGCTGAGGTGCTAAAGTTTTTGGGAAATGAGTAAAACAATGTCATGAAAATAATTTTCGTCTCATGAGGCGAAAATTATTTTAATCATTTACAAACGTATTTTCATGACATTGTTTTACTCATTTCTCAAAAACTACCGCAGCTCAGCAAGTAAAATTTGAAGGGAAGCTTTCCACTATCAATATTTTCACACCCTGTAAGTTTAATGTAAATCTATTGACATTTTGAAAAGGTACCCAAATCCTTTAAACGTGTATCAATTCAATTGATTGTCCGAACTATAGCAGAAACATTTGCTTAAGTATAAGCGTTTTTCGCCGGTTAGCAAGAAAATTATGCAGAGAGTTGCGCGTTCACCATGGATTTGCATTGTTACCTCATTCATTTTCATACGATAATTGCTGGAAGGTTAGCTTGCCTTTTTGTGTGCTTACGGTTAGCAGCCCTATGTAATGGAAACTTGCCAAGTAGCAAGTACAGAGATTAGTTGTTTTGCCATGAAAAGGATGCAAGTGTAAAAAGAATTGATCCATTGCATATTATACCTTTTAACTTGAAATGGTGAAACGCCTTCATTTCACCAAGAAATGATCTTAGTTTTTTTTTTATGCACGTCGCCAGACACACAAAGCCTGAAGGCCACTTCAAGGTGTGGGCTACAACTAGTTTTTTCCAGAGGCCGTTGCCACCTACTCCTAGGGCTGAAACAGGGTTACCCCTTTTACAGTCCATACGGATGTAGACTTGGATATCATCAGTCCGAAGCCTAGCCGGTAGAGCAGAAAGCACTACCTCCCTCATTTTATGTAGCAAGTGTCACGACCGGGATTCGAACCCACACTCTGTTGGTCAAACACCAGGGCTTGAACCACTCAGCCATGACACGCCACAAATTTGTTTTAGGCTGTTCTGTTATTGAATGGCCGTGTTGTCTACCTTATGTAAGTAACTATGATATCAAATATACCTCTATGTACAGTAATGTTTGTTTTTTATATAAAAAAAGCAGGGCCAAATTTTTCAAAGGTAAGAGTATATTTGTGTGCAGTTTATATAAAAGAGGATTTTTTTTCTGAAGATGGAAAAAAAAATTGATTGTATGTAGGCCTACACTATTTATTTATAATAGTTTATTTGGTTGTTTAAATAGTTTTTTTAAAACACATTTTTAACCGCCTCAAGCCTGGTTCAGTTTCTGTCTTTATTTTGTTTAAGCTGTTATTGGCTTCAGGCAGTGTCATTATTGGCAGCTTGCTCATGAATTTGTATGACTTTTTATAAATTTTGATGAGTTTCATTAATTTTTATGAACTTTCAAGAAATTGTATAATTTCCTGTGAATTTCCATGGATTTTCATGAAATTGTATGAGTTTCATGAATACTGTATAAATTTTCATGAATTTTTATAAATTTTCATGAATTTTCATGAATTTTCATGAACTTTTATAAATTTCACTGAATTTTCATGAAATTTCATGAATTTTTTATGAACTTTCATGAATTTCCATGATTTTTTTCCCAATTTTCAATGAATTTTCATGAGTTTCAGATGCGATGTGATTCTAGCTTAACTGACTTTGACTGGCTCTGGCAAAACCCTAAACATCGACTATATTTCCTCAAGTAAGAGTGTAATCTTGATCATGAATAATACTAGAGGATGAGAAATTTTCAGGGGGGGGGGGGGGGGGGGGCTATTCCCCGGGTATGCCTTTCATAGTGTGAAAAGGCCGGCTCATATACTTTGGAGTCAACTTATGGGAATAGAGTACAGTGTGGACAGGGCTTAGTTTTCTTGATCTGGATAAATGTTCTCAACGCTCTAACTAGAATCAAACGAGAAGAGAAGATGATGAAGAAATGAAGTTTTAAGAATAGGGAGGAAAACCCAAGACAATTATTGCAGTGAAAACCCATGCAGTCAAGTAGGGACTGAAAAACCAATCCACATAGTGCCCCCGGTGGGATTCAAACCGGGGTTCGACGTGGAAGGCAAGGCAAGACACCACTACACCAACCTGACTGCCCTGTTTTAAGTTTGTACGCATTATGGTAAATTAGGAGATGTTTGGGGTTTTGCCAGAGTTGAAGGATTCAATCTCCTTCAGCTTATAAGTTCTTGTGTGCTTATTATTGACATTATTTTGCACCAAAAAAACCCATTTTTTTATCACAATATATACACTGAATAACCCACTTTGTACAAAGCAATATCACTCTACTCTACATGCAATTTTGTGCAATCACTCATATTTATATTTATCCCAATCTCACCGGTTTGATTTTATTTTTGTGTTACAATAGTTAAATAATATTATATTAGAGTTTTGTTTAGATGTTTTTATTTTGATGTTCAAACTTAAAGGGATATCTATTAGCCTTTTTGAGGTATGGTGGCCACCATAAGGTTTATCGTGATTCAGAACCATAATATGTTATGGGTAGGCGGAGGGGTCATTCAATGACCCCGCGGTGTATGTTGTCATGCACGACGTGTGCACATCACATGGCCTTTATCTCTGTGTGGGTGGTGTGGATTCCACAGCGCCCTCTCTTGATATTTTGATATTGGCGATAAACCTTATAGGAGTGCAATGTTTGGTTTTTGTGTATACAGCCAGTTTTAACCAAACTAAATAGTGTTATAGTAAAGTGTCCACCATATCTCTAAATGGCTTATGGATTTTCCCAGGTCAATGCCCATCAGTTTTTGTTGTGCAAGCTTTGAATTTCGTTCTTGAAGGGGCACACCAATTTTCCTCTGGTATGAGATGAGGAAAATTTAAACTGGTATTGGAACTTAACAAAGGGCACCACAGCAAAAGCACAGGGCACCATTGCAACTGCTGTGGGTGATGTGGTTTATTTTGAGATCTGGCGAGTCTGCTGCAAGGGTTTGAAAGTATCCAATTGCCATAGTTCCCTCTGTGAAGTATCAGGCCTGCTGCGCATCGATCACATGACCTGCGTGTGTTGCAAAATTGCAACACCTGATGAAATTGGCGACTTTTGTTGAGTATTAGGGTGTCGTGGCCGAGTGGATAAGAGCACCGAACTCAAGCTCTGATGCTTCTGTTCAGCAGAGTGTGAGTTCGAATCCCGGTCGTGACACTTGTGTCCCTGAGCAAGACACTTAACTATAATTGCTTCTCTCCACCCAGGGGTAAATGGGTACCTGTGAGGGCAGAGGTGGTTCTTGTGATTGGTTTAGCCGAGTAGCGCATGTATTTGTCGCACAGGCTGTATACTCCCCAGGGAGCTGAGATGGTTTAAAGAATGATTTAAGGCCCGGTGACCAGGGGTAATATTGTCGGAAGCGCTTTGAGACCGGCGTGAAAAGCGCTATATAAAAACGGTCTATTATTATTATTATTATTTGCTACAATTTTCTAATGCTCAATCAATCTGTATAATATGAAAAACTTCAGCCAATTATTTATGGGGGATGCTGTTTAATAATATGACACAAAAACAAAGGTGCTTCCATAAACTTCATTCCAATCTAACGGACCTCTTTCAATTAAAAATTATTGTTAAAAGCGATACTGTTTTGCGAAAAATTTAATTGAGAAAACTTTTTTCAGAAAAGGGTCATTTAACTGTTTTTGTTACTGGGATACAAGTTATAAAGACATCAGGAATACCAAATATTCTGTAGCAATTAATTTTATTTCAAAATATGTACTCCTCAAGATCTTATAAAAAATGTTGCTCAATTTCACAAATTAATTGAACAGTTCTACAAATTTCAGATCATTATACAAGTTTAAAACCACAAGTTAACAAATTATTTTGTTTTGTTTGTTTGGAAGCTGCACTGGATAATGGATATTAACAAGTTGAATTTTTAGTATGAGACATAGACTGAATTGGTGGCTACAGCTACGGCAGTAGACCTTTTCGCAAATACTTGGGCGCGTGTAAAGCTTGGAATAAGGTGCATTATGGTCTAGCTGGTGATCAAATTTGATCCATAGCTATCCCAAAATGCACCTCATTGAACACGGGTCGCTTGCGCAGTGGTATTTGTGAAAAGGTCTATGCTAGGGCGGTCAGGTTGGTGTAGGGGTGTCTTGCCCTTGCCTTTCACCTATGGGACCCCGGTTCGAATCCCACCGAGGGTACTGTGTGGATTGGGTTTTCAGTCCCTACTTGACTGCATGGGTTTTCCATGGAATAATTCTCTCGGGTTTTCCACCCACATCTAAAGCAAAAGTTTTTTCACACTTTTCTCTTTTCGTTTGGCTCTAATTAGAGCGTTGAGAATATCCAGATCCAGCCTGACTAGAATTTATCATGCATTGAAGTATAGTACATCCTGAGCAACACCCTTAGAGATAGTTGTAGCCAAAGATGTAGCTGTCAATTCAGAATAGGGCCATTGTTAAAGGCAGTGGACACTATTGGTAATTGTCAAAGGCTAGCCTTCACAGTTGGTGTATCTCAACATATGCATAAAATAACTAACCTGTGAAAACTTGAGCTCAATCGGTCATCAAAGTCGCGAGATAATAATGAAAGAAAAAACACCTTGTCACACGAAGTGCGAAGTTATACCATCAACCTCTCCCCATTACTCGTCACCAAGAAAGGTTTTATGCTAATAATTATTTTGAGTAATTACCAATAGTGTCCACTGCCTTTAATCAGGTTAACAATGTGAGATTTAATGGTACGATCATATGTGGTAAATAATCCAAAAATGAATGACCATAAAAACGTATTTTGACGTTCATGTGAAAAAACAGTTTTTGCTGTTTTCTCGGCAAGTATGCAATGTACATGTATTCACCTGAAACCATATGACCCTACCTTTAAATGTTCAATCTCAAAATTGCATGTATTAATTGAATTAATCTTTTTTGTACAAGCACAGCAAAAAGAATACTGAACAGTCTCTAGCATTAGAGGTAAACCCTGAAACTTCAAGGGTGCCAGATTTTGTGATGTAAGGCGATAAGCCTATCACATAAACAAAAGAAAAACTATTTTCTGATTTAGTGCCAGTTAGAGTGGTCACACTGTCCTGCCGCCGATTTCACAAAATGCTAGGATTAATCCTATCTCGAGTTAGGACGAGTAACCCGTCCTAACTACGGATGGGCTCAATGCGTCCTAACGTCGATGGATACGGAACTTAACTCGTCCTAATTCCTAATATTAATCCTAAGTTGGGAAAGGTTTGGTGAAATCAACGGCTGGTAATAATGTTCCAAGTCACCCCCAAAGACAAATGACGCTCCGAATCAGCCTTTGGAATTAGATTTTTTTTCCCTGGTAAAATTTCTATAAATTGAACCTGTTTTTGATTGCATAAATTTGGTTGACCACACCCTCATGCAGTAAAAAATACTACAAATTAAAGCTCTGTATTAATGGAATTTGTTTTAACAAACTCACTACATACGGCACTTCATGTAACAATTGTTCATATAATATTAAAATGATGGTTAAACCAACTAATTTCATTAAAACCTTTGTCTCGTTCTGTTGATTGTCATCAATGTAGACCGTTGTCTTTGTATCCTGAAGGAAGATGCACCATACAACACGCTCTTGATTAGCCTCCCGGGTCGACCCCGGTGAACTCATCCGAAAGACTCCCTGCCATGAGCTAATATAACGATCACTCAACCTCTCGTGGTGTTGTCATGCCAGCCCCAAGTGACCCGTTCCACAAGCAGGGCACTTGGGGCTGCCCCATGACTGCTACAGTCTACAGGGTACCAGGCAAAGGTTGTGACACTGGTAAAATCTTTGAAGCATTTAATGCATTATTTACAACTATTATTATTAAAGAAAATCATACAAAATCCCTTTTTACCATTGTTTACAACCAAGTCAAAACTTGTTATGTGATGCCCAATGCCAACGCCAAGGGCCAATTTCATAACCTTGCTTATTATGGTAAGCATGTTTTTTTGTGCTAACTATACCAAAGGTGTACAGTGCCTTTAATGCCACTTCACTATTATTTAGCGGCCTGATTTTGGCCCAGGGCATCACATGTAAAAGTACGAACATTGGTGTTTGAAACATTAATGTTTTTATATTAAGGTTACAAAAAAATGGCAATTGAAAAAGTAGTAAATCAAATGGCAACATCTCTTTATAGTTGGCTAGAGGTAAGACTTGGCTATCTCAGCCTCAAGTTCAGTTACTTGCTAACTTGAGTTAACTCTAGCCTAGGCTTGTCACAACTAGACTTGTGGACAAGTCGTTAATGTTCTGTCGCAGGGAGATAGTCGAGTTGTGGCGGTGCTCTTGCAATATCACTGCTCTCAAGCGAACTGCTGGTTGCGGACTTCTACTCTGTCTTCAGAGCAGTAGTCTCGCTGGGCCAGCAGTCTCGCGAGAATACCACGGGGAGATTCGGAATTATAGAGTCAGAATGCTTTTACCGTGACAGACATTTAACGACATGTCCACAAGTCTAGTCCCAACTTGAGTTTTAACTCCAATTGGGCCTGTCCAAGTTTGATATGTTCTAAACATAGAGTTATATATAAGAACTAGAGGGCGCACGAGTGATGCTTCGTGCACAAATGCCACGGGACCGCAAGATGACAAGCGCGTCATTCTGCACGCGCGTTGAATATGAAATACACGTTTGAGGTTTTTTTTATTGAACGCTCACGCGATGCTGTTTGTTCAACTTACAAAATGGCCGCATAAACACACGCTGTGAGATGCCAGTTTTGTCAACTTAGAAAATAGCCGCCTGTGCGCATGCCGGAGCGCGTATATAGGCCAGTGCGCCCTCTAGTTCTTATATATAACTCTATGGTTCTAAATCTAGTCTGGTCTGCCCAATCTCTAACTGGTCAGACATTTATCAATTTGGGCATGGTGTTGTACTCTTTAAAACCAGTAGGCTTAATACAGTAACCACTATAAACCCACTGATAGTATATGGAAAAGTTTGCGCTAACACCAAGTCATGAATATCTCTCAATGAATTGGGGTGGTTCTGAAAAGAACCTTCTGGTTTTCAGAACCACCCCAATTTATTGAGAGTACTCATTACATGATGTTACCGCAAACATTTCAATAATTATCGTATTCCCACCATGCAAAGTTTCAAATCCTACTCAACTGGTAGTAAATAAAATATTTACAACTAAAAACCCAAAAGGGGTAAAAAAAAAAAATCACTACAGTACCGTACAATGGTTCCTTTTTAACATCATAAAGTTTTAAAGAAGAACTGTGATGGTAAGAACTAAACTGTTATTGTTAACGGTAATTTAAGAATAAAATGTATGATGACCCTTAAAATGGTGCAGCATTCTTGGGTTTGGTTGTTTTTCAACCCCCCCTACCCATTTCGTCCCGAAGTTCACCTCTGTGAGCTCTGGTTCAAATCTCACTCAGACCTGAGCCATACATGATACCGGTGGATTGGGTTCTATTCCCTGCCTGGGCCCAATTTAACTTTATGGAATTTTGGCTGGTAAC
Source organism: Asterias amurensis (assembly GCF_032118995.1). Classification (NCBI taxonomy): domain Eukaryota; kingdom Metazoa; phylum Echinodermata; class Asteroidea; order Forcipulatida; family Asteriidae; genus Asterias; species Asterias amurensis. Next base: position 13,272,485 of record NC_092662.1, read on the forward strand.
CAGTTTAAGCACAAAAACTTGCTGAGCACCAAAAATGTTTACCTAGAAGGGGGGAAAACATCACAGCTACCATTGCTGGAACTGTAGAACCATTGTACTTTTTCGCTTAGCCAAGAAATATGCTAAGCAAAATTTTCTGCTTACTGGATTTATGAAATTGGGCACAACAAGGTCTTTTTTGCACAGCATTTTTTTTATCCCCAAATCCCTTAACATTTTGTTGGTTCTTCTCTTTTGACTAAAACCACATTGTTGGTGATCCTACTGAGAAAAGCCTGCACTTTCTCCAAGGGCAGTGACGGACATTTATCCACCCACATTTTCTTCAGGTGCTCCATAACCAGGGGCTCCCAGTCTTTCGGTGAATTGGGCCTTGGGGAACGATCATCCAGGGTGACTGTGAATATCATAGCCACATCCTTGAAGATCGCGTTATCCGTGTCGCAGTAACCATGAAAAAGAAGCACAGAGCAGGGCGGGAGGTAGTCCAGATTAAAAACAATTGCGACTTTCTTCCCGGGCTTTCCTTGGAAAGCTTTTCGCAGACCGCGATCCATATCCATTTTAGCTCGGTCAGCGTTCTGGTTTTGAAAGTCTTCACCGTCGATCTCATACAGGGAATCGTGAGGGTTTTCTTTGCCGAGGATCTCAGAGAGGGTCCTCCCAAGCTTCTCCACGAGGCACCTGGAGGTCTTTGAAGCATCCGGATGACTTCCAAACAGAAGGATGATCGGGCATTCCGGTTCTGCTTCCGAGCTGATGTGGTAATCAACAGCAGCTTTGACCGTCACCCACAGATCTTCTTCCTGTCCTGGGAAGTTTTTCCGGATGCTGCTAATGTTTTCCTCCACAATATCGGCCACGTTTGAATTGCGCATGGAAGGTTTTCGAGAGCCTTTCATACCTTCTCTCACCCAGTAAGAAGCCCCAACGAATATTACTACTAGTACTGGAGCTGCCACAAATACTTTCCACAAGCTGGAGTACTGACTCTGTTTAGACACTGCCTTTTTCTCCTTGTATTGGGCTTTTGAATCTGGTGTGACTGCCTTGGCTCTTGGGTGTGCATTGATAGTACTAACATCTTTGTTTTGTTGTTTATTTGGTTTCGAGTACCTCTTGCGTACTTCCGGAGATGAATCCCCGGAGGCGGCATCTATCGCTGACGCCGCCGACATGTCCTTATCTTTTGAAAGCGTTTGCGATCTTGTGACCGGCATTGAGACGGCTGTTCGCATGGCCTCACAAATTTGAAAACACTGCAATTAATTAAAACATAAATCATTTGTCATTTTTTGGAACTTGCACACTTTCTAGAATAGGCCTACTTTTTATGGACAAGTCCTAATAGTCTGCCGCGGTGATAGCGAAAAGCTAGTTGCGATAACATAAGAAGGGAGGAGGGTTACGTTATTGCAACTAGCGAAAAGCATGCTGTTTTTAGAGTAGGACAGAGAGTCCTAGAGTAAGGACAGAGATTTACTCTATGATTTGTGCGGTAGTCTACTGGTTTTTTTTTAGGGTGTTTTAAAATAAGATTTCACACAGACAAAACAAAATTGAAATTTAGAATTAAACAACAAAATTGAATTTTTAGAGTTAGATTTGAAAAAAACTTATTTATTTTATTTATATTTATTTTATGAATTGAATGATTGACTGTGAAATTTCATTCATTTTATTTATATTTTCATTTCGGATAACTTTCCGTATGGCGCCACCACTTTTTCACTCATTTTTACAAAAAGGGATAACTCATTATTGAGGTAAATTAGATACTATATTATTTCATTTCGAATGAAAAAGTGGTGGCGCCATCCGGAAACTTTTCCATCACAAACTACAAAATGTTTACTTTACCGTGCTTTTAATCTTCTTCAAAATTCACTCTTGTCTGGGGGGAATACCCAACGACATTCATATTCTTGCTGCGTCCCGCGTTTGTTTATTTCACTGATGGAGAGAGCTCGAGAGAGAGAGAGCACCGAGAACATCAATCAAGTACAGCGCCCTCTATATTTCACAGAAAGTAATTTTCTTTAGCAGATTAAGATTACCAGTTAAAAATGCCATGTAGCATAATGTACACCATTTCGGGACTGGTGTCCTGCTAATTCTTGCGATCGTAGACTGGCCCCCAGTCAGTCGTGTTCGTTGTCGTGTGTAAAGTGTGACGTCATTGGCCTTGGTTTTGTATACTGTTTTGTTGTACGTACACACCCGATACACATTGTACATGGATGCATACCCGGCCCAGCGCGACCCGACCCACATCCACATGTCACAACACACAAGCCATGAAGCAACCCTGTGAATGTTTGGCGAATTTATTCCACTTTATAGCAGTATTTCGACGGAAAAGAGGGATTGTAAGTAAATTTTGTTGATTATAAATAGTTTATTAAGTTTTAAGTAAACGTATTTAGTCGGTAAATTGCGGGGATATTGTATTTTACAGGGGGACAAGGCCAGTAAAAATATATTTAATTTTATTTTTAAACTGTCACCTGTGACTTGCCACTTGATGACTTGTGTGTAAATTTAAATGTGAATTTCTCGTGAGCAAAGCACGCATGGATATGCATGGGAAAATTCTGTTCTTCAGAAGAGGTATCACATCACCCTTATCAATATCCTTATCATATGTATCATACTTGTCTACGCTCACTACTAGTGACACTAGGTTTAAAATTTACTGGAAACTTGTTATCATCAAGGCCGGAGCAAAACACACGAATCTACCAGTCAGCCCAGTCTACTCTTATTTTTATTATAAACTTTTATCTTCAAGTCCGTGCTAATCCACCAATCAGAAGCTCAAACTACAGAAAAGTTTCTGTATGGCGCCACCACTTTTTCATTCGAAATAAAATAATATAGTATCTAATTTACCTGATTGATATATCCCTTTTTGTAAAAATGAGTGAAAAAGTGGTGGCGCCATACGGAAAGTTATCCCGAACTACTGGGGGGATAAAAACATATATGCTTCGACCTCTGTTTTATACTTCAAGGGATTATTGGCAGGACTCCCAAACTCTCACATAAAATATCGCTCCTCTTCAAAGAGTTTAAAAGTTCCGCTGCCAGATTGGTTACCTGTAATCCAAAAAATCAGAGCACATATACAAGTAACACCCATCATTCACTCTCTTCATTGGCAACCTTGAATTCAACAGTTAAAATTCTTCATCTTGTGTCATATACTTCATAATCTCCAAAACCTTTGGTGTAAATTTGTTTTGCAATGGCATGGGACCTTTATACCTAGGACTCAGTCGCGTTGTTTAATCGGAGGAGTCTAACCTTGGCTATGGTTCAACCAAGACTGCAATAGACAGTATTGAATATGACATCACTGTTCAAATATCTGCCCTACAAGATGGCGTCTGCGAGCGTGTGCGTGTGTGTGTACGTGTTTGTGCCATAGAAATCAAACCGGGAGTGCTGCGTGTTTCTATGATGTACATGTACTTGTTTAGACGCGCATACGGTTTGACCTACAAGATGGCGACTTTCATAGCAGCAAAGGGGTTATTCAAGGGCTATACTGACTTGCCTGGGACCCCCAGCGAAAGGTTTATCAGGAAAGCTTAGAAAAAGTCCAAAGGAGTGCTGCAAGGTTCATGAAAAACATCTACACACCCACTGGAAGAGTTACTGATATGATTCAACACCTGAACTGGGAGACCACATGTGCAAGACAGATATGAGAAAGCTTGCCTGATAACACTTTTCAAAGAGACCCGTACCAACAAATTACGCCATCCAACATAAGTCAGGCATGCAACTCTTCCGCGTTTCCGCGGAATTTCACATTTTTGGTTTTTTTTAAACGTGAACAAAAAAAAATAATAATAAACATATATTTTTTTTTTTCCTTTTTTTTTTTCCCCGGATTTTTTGTTTGGGGCCTAACAGTGTACGACTACATTCGTGTAAAATAAGCCTACTACATGCTAACAATGCACCTAAGAGCATAATAAACCTCAACATTTTCTAGGGTACCATTGTGGGTATCATGTCCCGTGGCGTTTTGGCTGCCTCGCTCCGCACTTGCGTTGTGCCTTTGAAAATTTTCCTCTTTTTTTTTTTCAAAGGGCAGTTGCATGCCTGATAATTCATCTCAGTGTTATAGCCACGGTGGGCGGTCAGGGGTCAAAATTCAGTGTATTTTCATGGTAGTCGGCAGGGCTATCTAGTAACCAAGAAGTGTTAGTATCCCCGACGAGATTTTGGTAGCCCAAAAAACACATTGAGTCACGACACAAACTTTACAATACACCATCAGCACAGTTCATTGCGGTTTGTGATATTGATTTTGACATTATTTTTCCACTAGCCCGCCGGGCTATCAAACTGGAAAAATGAGTAGCCCCGCTGTAAATCTGGTAGTCCTGGGCTAGCGGGCTAGTGGCAACTTCGACCCCTGGCGGTGCTGGGCAGGCCTGCCCAGGACTCACAATTTTTGCCCTGCATTCCGTGCAAAACACGATGTGCCCACCCGGCAGAGATTTCCCCTAGAATAAATCGAAATATTGTCCACTGTGCATTTATTTGAGACACAGGTATTTTAAAGGAGAATGAAATGACACAGAGAAAGAATTCATTCAAAAGGTTGTTCAATGTATTGCACGGTCACATAACAAAAACAGTTTGGAAACCAGGGCCCAATTTCATAGCGCTGCTTAATGGTAAGCAAATTTGCGTGCTTACTGTTGCAGAAAAATTTGCTTGTAAAAGCCTTAGTGTTTTTCACGGGTTAGCAGAAAAGTTGGGCAGCCATGTTGCGTGTTTACCATGGATTTGCATTGTGACGTCATTTATTTCCGTGCGGTAAGCACCGGAAGGTTAGCATGCCTTTTCCTGTGCTTACGGTTAGCAGCGCTATGAAATAGAAATCACACAGTAGGCACAAAATCGGGCCCTGGCATTATGCCTGAAACTTGCACTGCAACAATGATGGCCCCCATAATTAAAGGTCCTGGACACTAGTGGTAATTGTTAAAGACCAGTCTTCTCATCTCAACATAAATATGCATTAATTAACAAACCTCTGAAAATTTGAGCTCAATTGGTTGTTGAAGTTGCAAGATAATGATGAAAGAAAAGCACCCTTGTCACTTGAAGTTGTGTGCTTTTAGATGCTTGATTTCGGGACCTCAAAATCTAATTCTGGGGTATCAAAATCAAATTCATGGAAAATTACTTCTTTCTCAAAAACTACGTGACTTCAGAGGGAGCCGTTTCTCACAATGTTTTATAATCTCAACCTCTCCCCATTACTTGTTACCAAGTAAGGTTTTATGCTAAATAGTTATTTTGAGTAAATTACCAGTAGTGTCCAGTGCCTTAAAACATGAGTAATTTTGTTGATCCGCTTGTCCTTGGTGGATTTATCGCCCACCACTAGAACATCCCCAATAATTAAAGGGTGACTTTATACGTACATTGTGTAGCAAGTGTTTGGTCATGACATGTGGACATGAAACCCTACTCACTGTTAAAGCCATTGGACCCTTTCGGTACAGAAAAAAAAAAAAAGTTCACAGATTTACAAATAATCTACAGGGTTTACAGAAGGTAATGGTGAAAGACTTCTCTTGAAATATTAGTCCATGAAATGCTTTACTTTTTGAGAAAACGGTAAAACAATATAAATTCTCGTTAACGAGAATTACGGAGTTGTTATAAACACATGTCATGACACGGCGAAACGCGCGAAAACAGGAGTGGATTTTCCCGTTATTTTCTCCCGACTCCGATGTCCGATTGAGCCTAAATTTCCACAGGATTGTTATTTTATATATAAGTTGTGATACACGAAGTGTGGGACTTGGACAATACTGTTTACCGAAAGTGTATAATGGCTTTAATAAAGATGTACAATACTAAATATAATTTACCTGTAGAAGATTCAGCTTCATTAGTTGTCAAGTTTTGAGGAAAAAAAAAGTTAATATCAAAGAGCGACGTTTTCTGCATAATACATCATGTACTCCTTTACTAGCATTTTTAGCGTTAGAACTACGAGTAAATTAGATTTGTTCCTCAAACAGTTTTGGATCTGGAGATGATCATGTATAGCGGGACCAACCTCATTTATCTAGTCGAAGTAAACCAGAACCAAGGATGTTAGAATGAATCTTGCACAGAATGTACTACATGTAGACTAATTTTTAGGTGGGCAATAAATCCAATTCAACAAAATTATTCATGTTTAATTATTCATTTCAATTCAATTCAATTCAAGTTTTATTGGTCCTACCATGAAATAAATTCATTTTGCATACATGCAACACAGGAAAAATTAAGAACACACAATCATAAATAAACTACTGGAAATACACAATGGAATCATACTGAAAACCACTGACCAACATCTAAGCAGAAAGTAAATAAAGTAGTTAAACACCTGAGGCTGAGGAGAAGACAGAGTATGAAGCAGTTGAGGTACTGTTTGTTTTGCATCGAAGTGACTGCCATCTCCTACCGCTTCTTAGTTTGATGACAAATTTTTTCAATAGATGGGATTCGACTGGGACCATAAGGCCAAATAAAAACAAATACCAGTTGATCGTCCCCGCCCGCATCCTTTTTTGGGGCCGCATCCTTTTTTAAAAATACTATTTACTATTTTTTAATTTTTAATCCATCTTTTCAACAGGACTGGCCTAAGGAGCTTTTCCCAAATCTAACTTGATCCTCTCGAACACTTGAAACAGCCTGTTTCATAAAACAATATGAGTGAATGCCTACCAGCAAATCTTTTTAGTGTTTTATCCGACCCTGTTAGTGTAAGTATTAATACAGGTCCTCATGCAACTAATAGGTATAAATAAGTTTGCGGTTGATTCAAACTGAAGAATTGGTGGCCATCTTGAAAAAAAAATAGTAAATAGTAAATAGTAAGGCCCTCATCCTCCTCTTTTTTGAAAAATCCGGACGATCAACTGGTAAGTGCAAGCGTCAGGCATGGTGCCTGGTTTCCAAACTGTGTTATGAGGCCTCGATGCAATAAGTTAAATGACATTTTGACTGTGTTTGCTGTCTGTGACATGTGATACTCCTTATTATTAGCTATGTCTCAGAATCAGATCAATGCACAGTGGACAATATTTTGATTTATTCTTGGGGAAATTTATGCTGGGTGGCACAATGTGTTTTGCTCAGAGCGCTGGGCAAAAAATTGTGAGTCCTGGACAGGCCTGCCAAGCACCGCCCACCGTGTCTACAACACTGGTCGTTCAGCACATCTAGTACTGTAGGTAGAACGTTTGTTGCAATAATCATAACCCTATAGGCAATCCCTTGATGTCGAGGAAGATGTTCCCCACACATAAACAAAGTTATTAGGGTTGAGGTAGTTGGTGCCTAAAGGTGACTCAATCGATGACTCAAAAGTCCAATCCGTGAGCCACATACTCTTTTTAAAGCCGATGTCACAGGGTTGGACCATGGAGATGTCTTTCTCGTTTCCTCTCCTTTCTCTGCAGTCGCAATAGTTGCCTCCATGAGGCTCAATCTCCTGTTTGCTCATCCCAGGATGCAGTATTGATGCTACACTTCTGGAGCGATGTCTTTAGGGTGTCTTTATAGCTTTGTACTTTTTTATTGCACCGTTTGTCTGTATCGTAAATTGTAAAGCGCTCCGATCTTTGTGGGAGCTTAATGGATGCCTATACGCCTCTCTTAATACTTTGCATGACGTAATAATTCTTACCCAAAATGAGGCTATGGGCGCACGTTCCCCATCACTTGCAGTGGCTGCGCCCATCGCCTCGTTTTGAGTTAGCATTGTGACGTACCTCATGCATAAATATTAAGAGAGGCGTATTGTACTAGAAGCGTTACATGAACCAGACCATAAAACAAGGACAACCGTAAAGAGGGCTATGTTTGAACAATTCAACTTGTAGTCAATACCAAAAGGTAAACTTTTTGCTCTTGGCCTAGTAAACAATTTAGTTGCAAAATATTAAAGAAACTAAATCAGTTAGTTTAAATTCTTAGCTCTAGATATTCACTGTTGACTTCTGACAGGGGATACCCAAAGCGTGGACTCACTGCAATGGGTGCAATTTCATTTGCGTACTGACGTTTTCTAATTGAAGACCGGGACTCGAACCCAACTCAGCTGACCAGAAACACCAGAGCTTAGTTTTGGTGTATTTGACTCACATTCTGGGCCACAGCATGTGCCATGATTACAAATTTGCAAAATACAAACAAATAGGCCTACAATTAGAAAAACATTCAATTTATCATTGACTTTGACAGCAGAGTGTGGATTTGAGTCCCAGTCGTGACGCTTGTGTCCCTTAGCAAGACACTTAACTATAATTGCTTCTCTCCACCCAGGGGTAAATGGGTATCTAGTGAGGGCAGAGATGGTTCTTGTGATTGATTTAGCAATAGCGCGCTACATGTAAGGCAGCACAGGCTGTATACTCACCAGTTACCTGAGATGGTTTAAGGAATGAATTAAACGGCCTAGTGACCAGGGGTACTAAAGTTGGAAGCGCTTTGAGATGCCCTTCGGTTGTATAAAGCTCTATATAAAAAACTATTATTGTTATTATTTTTGACTTGCATATTTGTGATTGAAATCTTATGAATCTTCCTTTTTTTTATAGGTTGAGCGCTAAGCAGCAATGGAACGATTTGGTATCCCAAAGTTGGACAGACGTCCAGATGGAAAACCAGTCCTTTCGTCATGTCACATCTGCCTGATGCACATCCCGCCAGTACGTTAGGAGAGATTTCCGACTGTAAACTTTTTATCAAAGAGGATTCAAGGGGAAAAAAATGTCCGACAGCGGTGATGGCGATAAAATGTTACCCCCCTTAATACCAGATTCGCAACTTCAAGACATGATGGACCATCATGCACAGAGGATGCACTGGCTCCACCAGCTCATCAAAATGCAGCAGTTATTCCGCACGTCTGTGGTGGCTGGTGATCCACAGGAATGTAAAGATGTCACCATGACCCCACATGATCCCAGATCATCCAATGTTGTAGACCCATCTATCCTGTGGGGCACCTTCCCCCCTGGCGTGTTAACCTCAGGATCATTGCAGTCAAGAGTAACGCAATCAATTAAATCGGACGTGACCACTGCAGTTGAATATACTACCTCTCAGAGTGGGCCTTCTGATGTTACTTCTAAATTCAATTCCAGAAGTGGACTTACTGCTGCCGCACAAAAAAATCAAATTCAGCCCAAGACGCCGGCTATGATCAAACAGGGTAGAGGGCCTATCTGCAGTGCAAACTCCCATGAACAGAAACCTTTGCATCCGTTTAGACTGACCTCACCCACTAGACAACTCGTCGACGATTCTTCAGACGCCCAGACAGTTGGAGGTTCTCCTTCAGCATTCAACAAGAAAAGTCTACCTCAGTGTCCGGACTTGACAGCATGGTCAGGTTCGAATAACCACCAGACATCCTCCTCGGATGTTGATTTGACCAGCGCCTGGTTGGATTTGCATTCAGTACTGGATCTGAGCACAAAAAATGCAAACCATTCTGCTGCATCCTCATCAGGTTCGTCATTGAAGAAGGAGCTTCGGAAGTCAGTGATAACAGCTCCAGATTTACATGGTCAACAGCACGGTCCATGTTTTAGTCAAGACACCTTGTCAATGAAGCATGCACATCTGGCCAGGAATTCAGATCAGTTTGTGTCACCCAACGCCTGGTCAGAACGTATGCCCTTTCCCCTGTTGAATGCGGACTCCACCGATGTGAATAAAACCACCTCTCGTGCTCCTGAAACCACTTTGACTTCTCGGAACAGAGAAGGGTCACCCAAAGAGTGTCATGGAGCAGGAGGCAGAATAACAGAGTCTCAGGTGAAGGTGGAACGGGTCGACGAGGAATACATGCCACCGGGAGGTCTTGATTCCATCTCTCAAACAGTTGCTTCAGAAAGCAGGAACTCTACTCCGATTGAGCAGCTGGCATTCACGCGATTCTCATCGCATGAAACGCCATTTTCGAAGCCCGTCTCAAAGCTTTTCTCATCCCCCGAGACTTCTCCTTCTGCAACAACATCAGCAACTCTTGATTTTTTGGAGTCGTCCAAAGAACAATCGCTGAACGTTTCCTCCGATTCTGCGGATGAAAAACCGCAAGGTTTAGGTGAACAGGAGACAGCGCCAGAGGAAAATGCGGACAGTGTGAACTTTAAAGTGAAGCCACCACCTGACAAGAAATGCCCGATTTGTGAAGACCTGGTGTCCGGCTACCACTACGGCATGTACTCCTGCGAGAGCTGCAAGGGCTTCTTCAAGCGGACGATTCACAGTAAGCGCTTTGAGAAGCTCAAGTGTGTCAACGGTGGGACGTGTGTGATCACTCTGAAAAGTCGTAAGGTGTGTGCCTCATGCCGCTTTCAAAAGTGCCTTTCACTGGGGATGAAGTTTGAAGGTAATAAAGTTAATAATAGCAGTAGCAGTAGCAGTAGCAGTAGCAGTAGCAGTAGCAGTAGCAGTAGCAGTAGCAGTAGCAGTAGCAGTAGCAGTAGCAGTAGCAGTAGCAGTAGCAGTAGCAGTAGCAGTAGCAGCAGCAGCAGCAGCAGCAGCAGCAGCAGCAGTAGCAGTAGCAGTAGCAATAGCAGTAATAATAGCAGTAACAGTAATAATAGTAACAGTAATAATAGTAACAGTAATAATAGTAACAGTAATAATAGTAACAGTAATAATAGTAACAGTAATAATAGTAACAGTAATAATAGTAACAGTAATAATAGTAACAGTAATAATAGTAACAGTAATAATAGTAACAGTAATAATAGTAACAGTAATAATAGTAACAGTAATAATAGTAACAGTAATAATAGTAACAGTAATAATAGTAACAGTAATAATAATAATAATAACAGTAATAATAATAACAGTAATAATAATAACAGTAATAATAATAACAGTAACAATAATAACAGTAATAATAATAATAATAATAACAATAATAATAACAGTAATAATAACAGTAATAATAATAACAGTAATAATAATAACAGTAATAATAATAATAATAATAATAATAATAATAATAATAATAATAATAATAATAATAATAATAATAATAATAATAATAATAATAATAATAATAATAATAATAATAATAATAATAATAATAATAATAATAATAATAATAATAATAATAATAATAATAATAATAATAATAATAATAATAATAATAATAATAATAATAATAATAATAATAATAATAATAATAATAATAATAATAATAATAATAATAATAATAATAATAATAATAATAATAATAATAATAATAATAATAATAATAATAATAATAATAATAATAATAATAATAATAATAATAATAATAATAATAATAATAATAATAATAATAATAATAATAATAATAATAATAATAATAATAATAATAATAATAATAATAATAATAATAATAATAATAATAATAATAATAATAATAATAATAATAATAATAATAATAATAATAATAATAATAATAATAATAATAATAATAATAATAATAATAATAATAATAATAATAATAATAATAATAATAATAATAATAATAATAATAATAATAATAATAATAATAATAATAATAATAATAATAATAATAATAATAACAGTAATAATAATAACAGTAACAATAATAACAGTAATAATAATAATAAGAGATACACCAACTGTAAAGGCTAGACTCTGACAGTTACCAATAGTGTCCACTGCCTTAAGAGGGAGAGTGCTCCATAGTGATGGTGCAGCTGAGGTCAAAGCTTGTTGACCATAGCAAGAATAGGTTCGTGGACCATTTGCTAGTTGATATGATGTTAAATATGCATCAGGGATGAAGAATATTATTTGGTTTTACCCTCTCGTTGATGTGTGTTTACAAGCACTTATAGTAGAATAAAGACAGACAGTTCTCTAAGAACAAACTCTACCTGGCAAGTAGATACACACATGGTGTTACCACAAACCAAATATATATTGATACCTCACCATGCAATGCCTCAAATCCTATACACTTATTCTGTGAAAATATCACTTGTATTCATACTACTCGGGTGGGATTCTAACCCAAGACCTTTGCTAATCTAGAGCAGATGTCTTACGAACTAGACAACGGCTATGACTCTCACTGGTCTAGTTGGTAAGACATTTTGGCCCAATTTCATGGCTCTGCTTATCGCCGAATTCTGCGCTTACAATTACTATTCTCTGCTTACGTGCAAGCGCTAGCTGTGTAATGTAGAATGCCTAGTAATGTGAAGTACACACACGGACAAGCCAAAATTCCCTGCTAATCCGTGAAATACGCTTGGCGTAAGCACAGAATTCCCCGCTGCAGCAAGCGCCGATTCAGTGCTTTGCGGCACACAGAGCCAAATTGGGCCCTGCTCTCGATTGGCAACGGTTGTGGGTTCAAATCCCACCCAAGTACTATGCCTCAAGGTGATTTTTTTTACACAGAAGTTCATACAGTGCTTACAAACATCAGTGTAAGAGTAAGACCAAATAGTATTCTAGATAATATTGTGAGTCGTATGCCAACAGTCAGTTGAAGCAATGCAGTGAAACTTTGGAGAAGTTAGAGTTTGAAGATATGTTCAGAGCATGTCCGTTAACTGTCAAGTAAGTGAACAGAAGAAGATATTGTGGGTGCGTTCGTTTAGCTTCCCTGGGTCGACCCCGATGTGTGGCGGGGTTTTATTCCAGGACAAACGTGGGTAATTATCTGCACACGTTCGTCCGGCTAAAAGAAAATGCCACACAACGGGGTCGACCCGGGGAAGCTAATCGAACGCACCCTATATTTGATGTACTTGGCAGCCAGTGTAGTGAACGAAGAAAGGTGTAAAGTTGGTGTTTAAGTTTTGTGTAATGTGGCCAGGGCCTAATTTTATAAGCTGTAAAGATATTGAACTTGAGCTGTGTATCGATCTTGAATTGCCAAGAAAAGTGTGATGTCACAATAGTGTGCCGTATTTTGTACCGCTCTCAAACAAATTTGTATCACTTCCGGGGGTATATTCATTCTTACCATAAAAGTTATTAATAAGACTGGAACACATTACCACAAGAGAAATCAATATCCATCACGGACAATAAGACCTTTAAAGGAGCCATTATAATCCACCTCTAATTCAACTTTAAACTTCACCGTTACAAAAGTAACAGAATGCCGATTAAAACTGCAGGATGAATCGCGTATACCCCTAGAAGTGATAAAAATACTATTGAGAGCGCCCTCACACGTTCATAAACACGATCGATGAAAAACACTATGCAGGGCTCGAAATTTACACTTGACCGTAGTTCAGTCGTCAGAGGCAGCAGGCGTATTTTTCCCTTTCAATTTTATTTCTGACCCAGTTAATATTTTGAGCTACAACTTACAAGTAAGAGTGTGAAATGAGACATAAAAAAGTGCTTGTACAAAATTTGAAGAAAGAAAAAAAATTAATACATTTCCTATATTATCAGGAGTTCATCTGCAATTATAGCAAACGGTGACGAGTCGCAGTGCATGCACTAAAAAAAGAGTTATCATTTTGTGAAAACTACATGTGTGCAGGGCTCGAATTTTGGAGAGAAATCCACAAGACCACCCATCTAAGGGCTTGTCGCTCAAAATGGTAACTGGACAAGAAATATTTCCTGAGTCCTAAACAAAACATGTGTGCGATGCCAAGGAAACATTTCTTACACATGTTTATTTTAATGAGATGTTGTTGTGTGTCCATTAGCCATCAGGTCGGATCGCCAGCGTGGAGGCCGCAGCCTGTACAACGGATCTTCTGAACAACGTCGCCTCAGCAAGTTGGAAGAGGAAAAACAGAACCAGTTGAAGTGTTCTCAGCCTAAGAAGCGTAAACGGAGAGAGTCTATCTCATGTAAACCGCCAGTCGCATCAGATAAAAGCGCCAACTCGGCGCAGTCAAACAAGACTTTGACAGACTCTGAGAGTGTCGCTTTGTCGCAGCAGCTGAGCAAAACAGAAGCACCAGAACATCGGAAAGACTTGAAAGTCGAATCCAAACTACCCCAAGTGGTCTCTGTTCCAAAAATTATTTCGGATCTGTTGGACAAGGAGAAAGATTTTATCCAGCAGTCCCTCCGCGATTGCTGCCTCTGTATCCTACGGGAAGAGAAGAACTTGATTGTGACTCTGAGTCACATCATCAACCACACAATGCTGCCTCTTATCAGATGGGTTCAGGGTCTTCCACTCTACAGGGAACTAACGGTAAAGGTCTAATGATAATACAGAGGTTTCGCAAGTGTACGGATACACATACAGATTATGATATGTCAACACTTTGTGTTTTTTCTCGTGACGCGTTTCCGCGACTGTCGTATTTTGCATACACGTTGTAACGGATACGGGAGCTCATACACATTGTAGATAAACGGATACTGTCTTGCAGACTTTTAGTTGTATTTTTTTTGTCCCAGATCAAAAACATTTCCCACGGGTTAGCTTTCACATCGTGCTTGATATAAATTTAGATAGAATTTGTTTAGTCATTTGCAAGCAAAATGATGAGAAAATGCAGTGTATCAAACACGGGGTCTCTAAATGGTATGTCAGAAAAACACTCATGATGAATGCGAGCGCACTCAAGTGAAACATACCTATAGTTTGCGAAACAAAATTCAACACGTGGCTGATGTGAACGGATACGGTTATCATATTCGTATCTGTATCTGTATCCGCACGCTTGCGAAACCTCTCTAATACAGAGGTTTTGCAAGCGTATGGATTAAGCCTGGGCGACTAGTGTCGTAGTTGCAACTATTGACTGCTTAGTCGAGTCGCTGCTTCCGTTTTTTAACTACTCAGTTAACCCTGCCACAACGACTACAACAAAAATAGTCGTGACTACCTGCTTGGTGAACCAACTGTGTCGTTTACGACTATTCACGACAACATAGTTTACTTACGAAAACACAATTCTTCAATTCTTTCCGCATGAATTTTACTAAAACTCACCTGCGGCAAACAATATGCCGGAATGCATCTTTGTAATAAAAAATTAGTTGCAACTAGTGTCGAAGTCGAGACTATTTGAGGCGCGACGAGTCCAGTTGTAAATTTCACTAGTCGCCTAGGCCCAGCATGGACATGAATACAGATTCAGACACACTTATTGTATCTGTTCACGATGGATGCGCATCAGATTTTGTTTCGAGATCATGGAGTGTTTCAAGCCTAGGCCAAAGTATAGACACACATTGCCATAGGTTTTGCGAGCGAGCAAATCCAAAAATACTTTGTGTATGTTTTTGTTACATTGGAGAATTTATGTGAATAGTATTTTTTGCTTAACCGAACCATTTTTGAAAAGTTTCTAATAAGCACGGCAAAATAGAGAAGCCTGTTTATACCGCATTTCCCTGATATTTTGCCTACAAATGATGAACATTATTTCTATCTAATCGTTTAAAGGCACTGGACACTATTGGTAATTACTCAAAATAGTTATTAACATAAAACCTTACTTGATTACAAGTAATAGGGAGAGGTTGATAGTATAAAACATTGTGAGAAATGGCTCCCTCTGAAGTAACGTAGTTTTTGAGAAAGAAGTAATTTTCCACGAATTTGATTTCAAGACCTCACATTTAGAATTTGAGGTCTCGAAATCAAGCATCTGAAAGCACACAACTTCGTACAACAAGGGTGTTTTTTTCTTTCGTTATTATCCCGCAACTTCGACGACTGATTGAGCTCAAATTTTCACCAGGTTTGTTATTTTATGCATATGTTGAGATACACCAACTGTGAAGACTAGTCTTTGACAATTACCGATTGTGCCTTTAATAAGCATCAGCATTGGAATGGTCACCAGTCAGTCTGAAGAAGCTCCTAGCTTAGGAGTGAAATGTAACTAACTAAAATAATATATGAGTAACATCTATGGGTTTTTATTATTGGGAAAAAACCCCGCCCCTCTTAAAGGAACACGTTGCCTTGGATCGGTCGAGTTGGTCTTTGAAAAGCGTTTTGTGACCGTTTGTTATAGAATGCATATGGCTAGAAAGATGATGTAAAAGTAGAATACAATGATCTACACAAATATGCCTCGAAATTGCGTGGTTTTCTTTTTACCTCGTCCAATAACACCGTCGGCCATTTATGGGGGTCAAAATTTTGACTCCCATAAATGGCCGACGGTGATAGTTCGCGACGTAAAAAGAAAACCGTGCAATTTTGAGTGATACTTGTGTGGATCATTATATTCTACTTTTAAAACATCTTTCTAAACATATACATTTCATAACAAACGGTTTCAAACGCTTTTTATAGACCAACTCGTCCGGTCCAAGGCAACGTGTTCCTTTAATCCATATTTCTATCTTATTTATGAGTGACACCCTTGAAAAGTAACACTGGGGAAAATGTTTTTCATCGAGGACAAAAATACAACTATAATCAACAAGATGGTATTGTTTTAAATGAAGGTGTATGAGCTCCCGTGCGTATCCGTTGTCGTGGAAGCTCCCGTACGTATCTGTTGTCATGGAAGCCGTGGTTACACGTCACATAAACACATGAAGTGTTGATGTAACCGTGTCTGTAGCCTTGCGGAACCTCTATAATGTATGTAATTCCAGGCATATGTCCCTGGCTTTTGTTTTGTTTTGATTATGTTTGTATTTTGTATGTGTTTCTATGCTGCATAAATAATAATAATAATAATAATAATAATAATAATAATAGTAATAATAATAATAATAATAATAGTAATAGAAGCCATTTTGCGCCGTGGCGGAGGCCTGATACTGCGCGGAGGCAACGAAGGCAATTGCCTCCATGTCCCCTTTAAATGCTCCAATAGAAATTTACAGTTTCCTCACCGGTGCCCTTTACCAAGGAGAAAATGTCTTGGTGCCCTTTCAAAAACGAAGCATACAAGGCCGACAGTGCATCATGAGGAAATTCAGCATTCTGTTCATCTGCTTATTAAAGACAGTTGGTAATTGTCAAAGACCAGTCTTCTCACTTTGTGTATCTTTGTGTATCTCAACATATACATAAGATAAAAAACCTGTAAACATTTTAGCTCAATCGGTCGTCGAAGTTGCGAGATAATAATGAAAGAAAAAACACCCTTGTCACACGAAGTTGTGTGCGTTTAGATGGTTGATTTCGAGACCCCAAATTCTAAACTTGAGGTCTTGAAATCAAATTCGTGGAAAAATACTTTTTTTCCCGAAAACTATGTCACTTCAGAGGGAGCCGTTTCTCACAATGTTTTATACCATCAACCTCTCCCCATTACTCGTCACCTAGTAAGGTGTTATGTCAATAATTATTTTGAGTAATTACCAAAAGTGTCCACTGCCTTTAAAGCGTGGATGGATTTGACTTTCTTGATGAAAATTCAGTGACAGTTGTTTGCTTTTTGCTCAACAAGTTGACACTGTATTTAGCTGGAACTTTCACAGGTGACTTACATTGTATCTTTATCGACTAATTTGCCTATAATCAGCAATTTTTGACAAAAAACAATCTATGATCCTACCTTTAATTGTCACTGGTTTGTTGTGCCATGTATGTGTTGAGTCACATACATGTCAAGCGCCGATACTGAGCCCAATTTCATAGAGCTGCTTAAGCACAACAAGTAGCTAAGCACAACAAAATTATCCTTAACAGAATAAACAAAGTACCTTGTTACATGTATAATATTTGTGACTGGTATCCTGCTCATTTCTGCTAAGCAAATATTGTTTAAGCAATATTTTCTGCTTGAGCATCTCAAAGCTGTTTAGCAGAAAATACTGCTTGACAAATTTCTTTGCTAAGCACAAAATGAGTGGGGCACCAGTTGCAACAGTGTAAACTTTATGGAATGTTGGCTGGTAACCTGTTTTGCTAAGCAAGACTTTCCTGGGCTTAGCAGGTTTTTGTGCTTACAGGCTTTATGAAATTGGGCACTGATCTTTGACAAATACCAATGTTTAAAAAGTTTGAACCTTTTTCTACTTTCAGATCGAAGACCAGATAAGACTACTGCATAGATCTGTCCTTAATCTGCTGTGTCTAAAGCTAGTTTTCTACTGCCTGGACAACATGGGTCGACTCCTGATGCCACAGAACCAAGTCATTGACCTGAACGACTTCAGCGTGTCAAAGTTCAACCAGCTGGTACCCAAGATCACCAATATTGGACACCAGCTACACAGTAATGGCCTGAACATGACGTCATTCGTCTGCTTGAAACTTATTTTGCTACTGAATCCAGGTAAAAGCAACATAATTTACAATTATGTAATAATAACTGGTTCTTGTTATTGTTGCGTTTGATTAGCTTCCCCGGGTCGACCCTGAACTGCCTTGTGTGTTCGAATAGCTTTGACGTAATTCTAGGGGGTCAACCGGATCAGCCCCAAGTGCCCTGCTTGTGGAACAAGTCACTTGGGGCTGGCCCCAGGTGCATGATGTCACCAGCATTACATGTTTATTTTATAAGACCAGATTCAAGTTTAGTTGAACAAGTACTACATGTAAGAGAAGATCCATCTCATTTGTCATGCTACTTCAATACTCAACAGAATAATTATTAAAAAAAACATTTATTGCCAACATTTTTCACAAAGATACATGTACTACAAAATGAGCAGGCGCGGAGACAGGGGGGGGCAGGGGGCACGTGCCCCCCGGGGGAAAAATAATTTTAAAAATATATATATAAAAAAAAACGGGAAAAAAAGAAGAAAAAAAGAAAAAAAAACAAGAGGAAAGATGCCTCTTCATTTAAATTTTCTGTATCAGTAGTATCACAAGGACCCAACAATATTTTGTGGACAAACTCAGTTAAAGGGTCGAAGAAATGTCTCTGAAAAGGCCTTAGAGATTGCACCTGAGAGCATTTACGACATGGTAGATGCGTAAGACAAGTAGAATAGTGACCGGTGCGCCTGGGCGCTATTCTACTTGTCATGCGCTTTACGATCATTGATGGTACACAGGCACGAACATCGCTCTAGCATTAGCAACATCCAACACATGAACAAACTTATCATGAGCATTTTATTTCACATTCGTCATTTTCCCTTGCTCCAAATCATGTTCCGGTATTGGAAGTTGACAAACTTGTTCCCTCTGCTCGCCTCAGGAACTAGTTTGTCAACTTCCAATACCTCGGGAGCTAATATCGACTAGTCACCTGAAATAAACCATATTATATTCGTATAAAATATAAGAACCTAGTATTATTCTTATCATTGCATGCCAAACTGGTTTGTCTTGGTTTTCAGATACACCGATGCTGCAGAACAGGCAGCAGGTCCGCTCCTACCAAGAGTCCATACAGAACACCTTCTTTACTTTCATGTCCAAAGTGGAGCCCAAAAACAGACGCCTAGCCGGGAATCTGATGCTGAGCCTAGCGGCGATAGAGCGCGTCTGCCAGCAGGTCACTCTGGAGACCGTCTGCCACCTTGAGGTCGTCGATGAGATGTTCCGACTCGGCACCGACACTTCCCCGGAAAAGCCATGGATTCAGTGTAGGTTTTCGTGAGAATGTGTTTTTGGTGTTTCTGCTTTTGATTATTGTACCTGTATTTCTATCGTTTAATCACTCTTGGGATATATTTAAAGGCACTGGACACCTTTGGTAATTGTCAAAGACCAGTATTCTCACTTGGTGTACTACAAAACCAAAATTTATATTCTTCATACAGATGCAAACTATACATCTGTTATATATCGGTGTGGAACCCACTGCCAAAACATAGGATTCAAACTGCCTCTGATTTTTTTCCGCAGGACTCTGCAAAGTAACGAGTATACATTGCGTACACACATCGCTGTAAGGGTTAAAACCCACAGTAAATCTTTCAAGGAACAGCAACTTTACAAAGTTGGCATTAAGACCTGACAAGTCTCACGCGTCAGAACAAGAACACATGTACTTTAATCAAATCTTTATGTTAAATTTTATCTATGAAAAAAATACTCATAACTATGATTTTTTGAAATTGAGTTTAATTTTTTACAATAAATATACAGATAATTTGTTTAATTTTATTGAAACAAACTTAAAACTCTGGGACAAGGAAGCTTATTTTTGACAATGAACCGAATCATAAACCATGATTCATAAATACCTCAGACAGTTTCGCTATTCCTATTGACGGAGAGCACGTCACGTGGGTGTGTACAAACCTTTGTTTATGACGGGTAAAAAGTGTTAATTCATGGGCGTGACACGCGACCTTGTACCTCTTCTTATAAGACAGTTTCTTTATTCCTATTGGTTGAGAGCAACAGCTGAAACAGTTGTGCCACATCACGCGATACGCGCTACGCCCACAGCATTCCCTTATAAGGAGTTGTTTACACAATGGCGGCGGAGGGCTCTACCATTTCATAGCTGGAGGGGTGTTGTGTTGAAAGAAATCATTTAACAATTATAATTTTTGCATTTATTTTACTTTTTGACCAAAAAGGTATTTGATTGGGAATCAAAGTGTTTAAACCCGCTGGGGCCTGGTTCTTTCTAATTTACCTCGACTTCGTCTCGGTAAAATTATCAAGAACCAGGCCTCGTTGGGATTAAACCACTAGTTGAAAACTCCTTCACCACATATTGATTCCCTTATCTAGTCTGACCATAATAAAGGCACTGGACACCTTTGGTAATTGTCTAAGACGCACCCAGAACACCGTCTTTCCACCAAGTCGGGCCCCGTGCAGGACCGGGCGAGAGCCCCGCAGCCCTCCTCGGCCGTACTTTAACAACGGACCGGGTCTTCACGTAACTCTCGTGGGGGGACGGAGCATTCCCACTTGCTGTATACCTACATTATGCACAAAATAACAAATCTGTGGAAAATCACATACCCTGCATTTTGTTGAATAGGGTTTGTAACTACACCAAAAAATGTATCTCCCTCCTTTTGGGGATATTTATGCTTCAAATATCCCCCACCCCTTGCAAAAAAAAGGGGGGAACCCTTGTATTTTTATTGTTCTGTGTCACTGGTGATATTATTTACGAAAGGTCCGTGATTATTTATCCACTGAATCTATTTTGTGTGAATGTTTTATACAAGTGTAAATTTGACCCTCTTTACTTTCCACATTGACATCTATGTGGGTGGTTTGTGTAAGCAGCCCTCCCCTCTCATCACTGTGGCCCTGGTTTCGATTCCCGGCCGAGGCCATGAGTAGGTTAATGAGTTGTTTCTCTCCTTCACCAAGGAAACCGTTGCGAGATTGATTAGTTACATGGTAGGTCATACAAATAGTTTCAAATCAAAGTAGTGCTCAAAATTAGTGGCTTTGGATACTACCATTTTTAACTGGTAATTACCAAATTTTACATTTTGTTGAAAACCTTTGAAATTTCAAGTGTAATTTAACAATTTTGAAAATGTGAGGTGGTTGAAAATGAAGAAATTCTCTAAGTGGTGCTTGGGGAATCCTGAATGCTGGGCAGATTTACAGCACCGACAATTGTGGGCGGAACCTGTGTACCTCAAGTTTTTTTTTTATTATGGGTCCTCTGATTTACCTCCCTGCAGAAAAGATAAAAACGCTTTTGATCTCTTGCTGTGCTGTAAATGGGTCGATGTGGTTGGCTGCTAAAGATACCCTTGCACGCCTACAGCTTGAACATAGTGTAGCCACGTGCTTCCCGTTTCAGATTATATGTTGTACAACTATTGTTATACTGTAACATGAACTGTAATAATAATAATAATAATCGTATTTACAACACGCCTTTTGCCAAAGGATACAAAGCGCCAGGTATTTTTTACTGCAAGGTGAGTGGGAAGAAGTGTGAATTATTAGACCTAATCCTTAGCACCATGTTATGGTTTACAAGGTGCTGTACTGTACAAAAATGCAAAATAATATAGGTTTTCACGGTCAAGTTCAACCAAAATCCGTTCATTTTAAGACCCGGGCTTATCCAATTTTGTTTGAAAATTAATGCTCCGATGAATCAGCGTGCAAAGGTCAAAAAGAGGAATTCAATTTCACCAGTTAAGCAGTTACTGGTCAAATAAGATCATTCAATTGCATTAGACTGCAAGACGCACTCGATTTCATAAAAGCCAGCAGCAAGAGGTGGTCAACCATTCAATTTCATCAAGTGAAAATAGGTTGTAGAAATTCAACTTAAAAAATGGTAACTGTGTAGTCTTGAATGCCTTTAAATGAAATAGAATGACTGAAACGAATCTGAACGAGAAAAACATAATCATGTGTGCAGGAAATTGAATGCATTGATAGCTAAAAAGAAACCTTATTTTGACTGGAGTGGTCGGAAATGCATGAATTTTGAGGCGTATTTACAAAATCAAGTGATTTTCTGCTGAAATTGGCTGGGAAAACATTTATTACCGGTATTAATATATTTTCGACTTTGAGAGTCCACATGTATTTCATGTTCGAAGAATTTATTGAGATAATGTTTTAACAAATATTGTTTGTATAGAAATTCTCCATGCTACAATGTGATTAATTAAGTTTTGTAATGCACACATTTTTATTTCACTCTGGAACTTTTTTAAACTGGGCCAGCCTTTTTTGCTGACCAGAAAAGGGTAGCGGCAAAAATTCTGTAATCTGTAACAATGTAATCCTTGTGAAAGGTACCAGCTTATTCTTATATTAATTGTGGGATTTGAGGCATGGTGGTGGTATTATTGTATATTTGATTGCCGTAAAACAATGTGTATATACAACTACTTGCTGCGTAGATTATTTTTTGTTGAGAAATTGTCTTGCTTAATATATAATTCATAAATACCTCAGACAGTTTCGCTATTCCTATTGGTGGAGAGCGCGTACACACATCGGTGTAGGGTTAAAACCCACAGTAAGTCTTCAAGGAACAGCAACTTTACAAAGTTGGCATTAAGACCTGACAAGTCTCACGCGTCAGAACAAGAACACATGTACTTTAATCAAATCTTTATGTTGAATTTTATCTATGAAAAAAATACTCATAACTATGATTTTTTGAAAATGAGTTTAATTTTTTATAATAAATATACAGATAATTTGTTTAATTTTATTAAAACTCTGGGAGAAGGAAACTTATTTTAATTTTAACATAGAGCGTGACAGTGAAGCGAATCATAAACCATGATTCATAAATACCTCAGACAGTTTCGCTATTCCTATTGGTGGAGAGCGCGTCACGGGTGTGTGTATAAACCTTTGTTTATGACCGGTAAAAAGTGTTCATGGGCGTGACACGCGAGCTTGCACCTGTGCTTATAAGACGGTTTCTTCATTCCTATTGGAATGGCTGAAACAGTTGTGCCACATTACACGATACGCGCGACGCGCACAGCATTCCCATATAAGGAGTTGTTTACCCGAGGGCGGCGGAGGGCTTTACCATTTTATAGCTGGAGGGGTGTTGTGTTGAAAGAAAAGAAGGGCGTCTTCTCAGTTCTGAAAAGAACTGTCCAGTTTATTAACTACTTCCTGTGTGGAAGGTAGGGATCGACGGGGAATCACATTTTTCGCTTAGTAGATCAAGGCTTGCTATTAACTTCACTACTTGGAGTAAGTTCTTAATAATTGCTCAAGTCATCTTAAGCAGAAAACTTTTAAGACAACAGCTTCGCTCCAAAGTACGATGGCGTCCTTTTTTGGATTAGTAACACCCTTATCAACTAGTTTTCAATCCAAATAATTTAAGAATGCCTGGTCAAATTTATTATTTACCTTTAAGACACTGTTATTGCCCTAAATTTAAGAAGTGATAGATATCCTTGCCGGGAAAACGTTTCAAAATTTGATAAAAACGGCTAGACTTACCCCTTGTCGATTATTCAATTTTTGACCCAAAATTCAGAAATCGGCTGGACTTACCCTTTGTCGGTTTTTTTTCCAATTTTTAACCCAAATTTGATATAATGGCATAAAATCACTTGTCGTTTTTCATTTTTTGGCCCAAATTCGATATAACAACTGGACTTGCCCCTTGTTGTTTTTTTTCAAATTTTTGGCCTTTTTTGATAAAACAGCTGGACTTGCCCCTTGTCAATTTTTCAACTTTTGACCCAAGTTTAATCAAACGGCATAAAATCACTCGTCGTTTTTCAATTTTTGGCCCAAATTCGATATAACAACTGGACTTGCCCCTTGTCGGTTTTTTTTCAATTTTTGACCCAAATTTGATAAAACGGCTGGACTTACCCCTTGTCGTTTTTTAAATTTTTGACCCAAATTTGATTAAACGGCTGGACCTTGTCGTGATTTCAATTTTTGACCCAAGTTTGATAAAACGGCTGGACTTACCCCTTGTCGTTTGTCACTTGATAAAACAGCTGGACCTTGTCGTTTTTTTAATTTTTGGCCTATTTTTGATAAAACAGCTGGACCAACCCCTTGTCGTTTTTGTCAATTTTTGGCCTATTTTTGATAAAACAGCTGGACTTACCCCTTGTCGTTTTTTGTGTTTTTGGCCTTTTTTGATAAAACGGCTGGACTTACCCCTTGTCGTTTTTTCAATTTTTGACCCAAATTTCAGAAAACGGCTGGACTTGCCCTTTGTCGTTTTTTTCAATTTCTGACCCAAGTTTGATAAAACGGCTGGACTTACCCCTTGTTGTTTTTTCAATTTTTGACCAAAGTTTGATAAAACGGCTGGACTTGCCCATTGTCGTTTTTTCAATTTTTGACCAAAATTTCAGAAAATGGCTGGACTTACCCTTTGTCAATTTTTCAATTTTTGACCCAAGTTTGATAAAACGGCTGGACTTACCCCTTGTCGATTTTTCAATTTTTGACCAAAGTTTGATAAAACCGCTGGACTTACCCCTTGTCCTTTTTTTCAATTTTTGACCCAAATTTGATAAAACAGCTGGACTAACCCCTTGCCGTTTTTTCAATTTTTGACCCAAATTTGATTAAACGGCTGGACTAACCCCTTGTCGTTTTTTCAACTTTTGACCCAAATTTGACAAAACGACTGGCCCTTGTCGTGATTTCAATTTTTGACCCAAGTTTGATAAAACGGCTGGACTTACCCCTTGTCGTTTGTCACTTGATAAAACAGCTGGACCTTGTCATTTTTTAAATTTTTGGCCTATTTTTGATAAAACAGCTGGACCAACCCCTTGTCGTTTTTTCAATTTTTGGCCTATTTTTGATAAAACAGCTGGACTTACCCCTTGTCGTTTTTTCAGTTTTTGGCCTTTTTTGATAAAACGGCTGGACTTACCCCTTGTCGTTTTTTTTTCAATTTTGGGCCATTTTGATAAAACAGCTGGACTTACCCTTGTCGATTTTTCAATTTTTGACCCAAGTTTGATCAAATAACTGGACTTACCCCTTGTCGTTTTTTCAATTTTTGACCCAAATTTCAGAAAACGGCTGGACTTGCCCTTTGTCGTTTTTTCAATTTCTGACCCAAGTTTGATAAAACGGCTGGACTTACCCCTTGTTGTTTTTTCAATTTTTGACCCAAGTTTGATAAAACGGCTGGACTTACCCTTTGTCGT
This sequence comes from Asterias amurensis, assembly GCF_032118995.1. NCBI lineage: Eukaryota > Metazoa > Echinodermata > Asteroidea > Forcipulatida > Asteriidae > Asterias > Asterias amurensis. The sequence continues at coordinate 13,297,979 of NC_092662.1, forward strand.
TTTTTCAATTTTTGACCAAAATTTCAGAAAACGGCTGGACTTACCCCTTGTCGATTTTTCAATTTTTGACCAAAGTTTGATAAAACCGCTGGACTTACCCCTTGTCCTTTTTTTCAATTTTTGACCCAAATTTGATAAAACAGCTGGACTAACCCCTTGCCGTTTTTTCAATTTTTGACCCAAATTTGATTAAACGGCTGGACTAACCCCTTGTCGTTTTTTCAACTTTTGACCCAAATTTGACAAAACGACTGGCCCTTGTCGTGATTTCAATTTTTGACCCAAGTTTGATAAAACGGCTGGACTTACCCCTTGTTGTTTGTCACTTGATAAAACAGCTGGACCTTGTCGTTTTTTAAATTTTTGGCCTATTTTTGGTAAAACAGCTGGACCAACCCCTTGTCGTTTTTTCAATTTTTGGCCTATTTTTGATAAAACAGCTGGACTTACCCCTTGTCAATTTTTCAGTTTTTGGCCTTTTTTGATAAAATGGCTGGACTTACCCCTTGTCGTTTTTTTTTTCAATTTTGGGCCTTTTTTGATAAAACAGCTGGACTTACCCCTTGTCGATTTTTCAATTTTTGACCCAAGTTTGATCAAACGGCTGGACTAACCCCTTGTCGTTTTTTCAACTTTTGACCCAAATTTGATAAAACGGCTGGACTTACCCCTTGTCGATTTTTCAATTTTTGACCAAAGTTTGATTAAACGGCTGGACTTACCCCTTGTCGTTTGTCACTTGATAAAACAGCTGGACCTTGTCGTTTTTTAAATTTTTGGCCTATTGTTGGTAAAACAGCTGGACCAACCCCTTGTCGTTTTTCAATTTTTGGCCTATTTTTGATAAAACGGCTGGACTTACCCCTTGTCGATTTTTCAATTTTTGACCAAAGTTTGATAAAACCGCTGGACTTACCCCTTGTCCTTTTTTTCAATTTTTGACCCAAATTTGATAAAACAGCTGGACTAACCCCTTGCCGTTTTTTCAATTTTTGACCCAAATTTGATTAAACGGCTGGACTAACCCCTTGTCGTTTTTTCAACTTTTGATCCAAATTTGACAAAACGACTGGCCCTTGTCGTGATTTCAATTTTTGACCCAAGTTTGATAAAACGGCTGGACTTACCCCTTGTCGTTTGTCACTTGATAAAACAGCTGGACCTTGTCGTTTTTTAAATTTTTGGCCTATTTTTGATAAAACAGCTGGACCAACCCCTTGTCGTTTTTTCAATTTTTGGCCTATTTTTGATAAAACAGCTGGACTTATCGGGTGGGATTCAAAATAAAATTATTATTCTTTATTCCAGATTTATGAATTTTGTTGAATTTTGTTTTAAAGACACTGGACACTATTGGTAACTGTAAAAGAGTAGTCTTCACAGTTTGTGTTTCTCAACAAATGAATAAAAAAATAAAAACCTGTGAAAATTTGAGCTCAATCGGATTTAAGTTGCGAGATAACAATGAAAGAAAAAAATACCCAAGTTGTGTGCTTTCAGATGCTTGATTTCAAGACCTCAAATTCTAAATCTGAGGTCTCGAAATCAAATTCGTGGAAAGTTACTTCTTTCCCGAAAACTACTTTACTTCAGAGGGAGCCGTTTCTCACAATGCTTTATACTATCAACCTCTCCCCATTACTCATTACCAAGAAAGGTTGTTTTATAATAATAATTATTTTGAGTCACTACATGTACCAATAGTGTCCACTGCCTTTAATGAACTGATTAGTGCCTGGCAATAGATAACAATTTTACTGATATGTATGCTTAATCTGAAATGTGACCTTTTGTATAAACATACAGGGTAGATATATATATTGGAGTGTATTTTTTAAAAACAGAACGATTATATGATAAACGTCTTTATATGATTGGATGGGTTTTTTTGTGGTAATTTTGCTGTCAGTACTACTATTTGTAATTCATGGAAACGTGTAACTAAAACATTTATGATGCACATTGTGCACTCGATGTAATGCACAAATAAATATGGATTAAACTGGTTTGAGATGTTACCTTGATTCACTATTTTTATTGTGTTTTTTAGTTTCACTCTACAAAGAGACGCAAACTCATGATTAGACCATGGGAGCAGTTCCCTCTCCCATCTACCCAAATCCCCCTTCCACCTGCCCCGTCCCCCCATGATGATTACCCATCAGGGAGAAAGGAGCAGGGGCCTTTCTTAATCCTCGGGTTAGGCTCCCACTCAGGCTAAGGCCCCCCCCCCCCATGCGCTGCGTACGCAATGGAAAAGCAGCCTGGGCCTTTAACCTGCATTTTTGTGGCAGTGTGTATTGCATGGACATGGAGCCTGAGACGGAGCCCAAGCTGAGGTTTCACAAAGGCCCCAGGGCACAATTTCATAAAGCCTGTAAGCACAAAAACTTGCTAAGCACAGAAAAGTATTGCTTAACAGGAATGGGTTAACAGCCAAAATTACATGAATTTTTAATTGTTGTGACTGGTGCCCCTCTCATTTTGTGAAGCAGTGTTTTCTGCTGTAAAAGTTCTGCGCATATAATCACTCACCATTCTCCGCTTACTGTGCAAGCAAATGATGCCCAGTAAGGTGAAGTATGTGTGCACAAGCGAAAATTTCCTGCTAAACAGTGAAATATTATGCTTGACAAAAGTGCGGAATTCCCTGTTCCATAAGGATAGACCCCCCCTTGCATAATGCGAATCGCATTACTGACGCGCACATTTTCACGCACAAAGAGCAGCTACCGTCTAATCATTTGCCTCCTTTGACCCCAGTTAGGGCACTTTTTGACCCCAGTGAGGGCGCTTTTTGAAAGTTGAACGTCACATAAGGTTTATCGCGACTCAGAAATGCAATGCATTGTGGGAAGGAATATGGGGCGGTTTCTATGCAGTTTCTATGACTCGCGCACGCAACGCCTATACCTTTGTGTGGGTTCAACAGCGCCCTCTCTTGATATTTTGCTAATCGCGATAAACCTTATGCAAAGGGTCTATTGATTCTTTGCTTACTGTAAGCAGAGCCTTGAAATCCGGCCCAGGACTGTAAATTACCCAAACCAGTACATTTTATCTAGGCCTCCTGGTAACACAAAATAATCAGCAAGACAAAGAGCAACTGGTCCCCTCTAATTCTTCTTTGATCTTCTGATTATGTCTAACTGTATGCAGTTTAGGGTGACCAACTAAAAACTTGACTCATTTGAAATGGAATCTTATATGGAAAGGTTTGCGGTAATACCATGTAATCCAAGCTAATCCACCTTCACGGTACTTAAGCAGCATGCAGCATCAGAGTCCAGCTTTCTCCAGAAGACGATCAGAAAGTCAAGTTGAAACCAACGGTTCTTTTTAGAACCACCCCAACTCATTAGAGATAGTCATTACATGGTGTTACCACAAACCTTTCCGCATCGTATTTCCACCATGCAAAGTTTAAAATCCTACTTAAATGGAATCTTGTCAGAACAGTACTTGCCTTTTCTACTTAGCGCCATACAGGCGCTCAAAAGTTTTTTAACAGCATGTATGCAAAGTAGTCACCCTTGGGAGCCAATCAGTGTTGTTTTTCAGTCCATCTCTACAAGGGGTAAGTGACGAGAGGTATCGATACAACACGCTGCCCATGGTAGCAAGGCTATGCTACATTAGGTTGAATAGAAGAATAAGCAAGATGGCCGCACCGTGAAAAGTTCACCCTGAGATAACAGAGGGCTGTGACTGAACAACACTTTGTTATGTAGCCCTTAGGATCTCAACCAATCACTAGTGTTTGTGGACAGTTATGCCTGGCCAAAGTTAGACTGGTTCCCTGTCTTTATACTAAAGAAAGGCACTGGTCATACAGGCCCAATGATTTCATTGGATAAACGTGCTGTGAGGTAAGCTTCTATCCGTCTTGTGATTGGTCCAAGCTCAAAGGTGATGAACTGTCAGCTTGCACTCTCGACGGTCTGCATGCAGGGTACGGTGCATAATGTCTACACCATGTACTGCAGTATTCACGATCTAATACACATACTGTATGTATCATGTGAAATGACTGCAAATCTCCGTGTCAAATGAATGTGAGGTCAAAGGTGCATTTCCTACGAACCCAGACATTCGCTCCAGAATGGTATCTGGCGTAATTCACAAGCCTCAAAATGTGACGTCAGATGTTCAAACGAGGCCAAAGTCTGCATCCTCACAATGCTGTGGCACAAAGTTGTCATCACTGAGGCATAGGACACGTCTGTAACACAATATTGCACCAATAGGCTGGACACTGTTCTTGTAGACTGTAGCGTCCAAACACAAACCACATGTCACTCAAGCCTTTCCAAAGATCTCACCTTGAATCAAGACTACTTCTCTGCAGAGACGTGTTGTCTGTTGCACAGAAATCACACGTACTCCCATTAACCTCCAAACTGCTAGCCTCCTCTCAAGTCACTGTTAGTGCACAGCCAACATTTTCTGGATGACTTTGTCTGAGGTAGTGTCTAGTGGCGTGCTGCCCTCATTGTCCTTTAGTTTACGATTTGCTCCATGCTTCAGAAGAAGCTCCACTATCGATATATGTTCACAGGCAGCAGCTGAAAGATAATATTGAAGTAGAAATCATTATTTGTTAAAAACATGTAGTTATAATATTGAGTTCTTACAGAACGCGTTATCACACCCCCAGTGCTCAGTATTGTTTTCCTGCAAGGTATGTGGAGCTGTGTTTTGCAATATGCATCCAATCAAACCAGGAGCACAGGGGTGAACCCCTTCTCTTTAGGTAAAGTGCGTTGCACAACACACAGAACCTACGGCTTTATGTCCCATCCGAAAGACACAGCAAAAATTGGTTAAGTGTTTTGCTTAAGGACACAAGTGCCAACCCGCACTATGCTTATCGAAAACACCAGAGCTTGAGCTCGGTGTTTTTATACGCTTGGCAACTACGAATGTTTAAAAATAACCCGACACTTTTGAAATGGCTGCCGAATCAAAAATATATGATTGGGGGGTAGGGGAAGGTTTGTACGTATGGATAAGTTATGAACTCAACTTTCATGACACCAAAAAGTCAGAAAATAAATTATGCTTGGGTGAGCACTCCTAGTGTAAAAATACAGTGTGCTGATAATTGTCAGTGACTACAGTCAAAGGTGCCTTACCATAATGCAATGGCGTTTGCCCTTCGGCATCTAGTACATTTACATCTGCTTTATGGTCCAACAATGCTTGCGTTACGTTGATATGACCTCGATCGCAGGCCCAATGTAGTAAACTCATCCCCTGTTAGCAACATCAAATACTGATAGTTAATACTCTGAGAAAATTTGAAGAGTACATCGTGATCTCAAGGATTTGAACCCAGGCCCTGCTAAAAAAATTATACAAAAAGCCTGGGCCCAACTTCATAGAGCTGATTTTCAATAAAGTACAACAAGTAGTTTAGCATGACAAAATTATTCTTACCAGAATAAAGGTATCAGCCAAACGTCGTGTACCATCTGAGACTGGTATCCTGCTTATTTTGCTTTTCAGAATTTGTAATTTGGGCAAAAGTATCTGCTTAACAGAACACGTTGCCTTGGATCGGTTGAGTTGATCGTTGAAAAGCGTTTGAAGCCATTTGTTATGAATTGCAAATGGTTAGATAGATAATTTAAAAGTAGAATATAATAATCCACACAAACATGCCTCGAAATTGAATGGTTTTCATTTTAGGTCGCAAAGAAAGACGGTCGGCCATTTTGTGGAGTCAAAATAACTACACAAAATGGCCGTCCATGATAGTGATTCTTTTTAATCATATGCATTTCATAACAAATGGTTCAAACGCTTTTCAAAGACCAACTTGTCCAATCCAAGGCAGCGTGTTCCTTTAAGCAGCCTTATAAAATTGAACCCTATCAATATAAGCGAAAGCTGCGAAAGCTTTGAAACCCAGTTTAACATGCATTTTAAGTTAACTGTATTTATTTGAACAAACGCTAAGAGAATAAGAAAATATGTATTAATTTGTCTTAGAGGGTATTGAGTACACGCCATAATGAATGGCATTTCATCAGATCAAAGTCAACATTTGAAAATACTGTTTTTGTTTCAAGACATTACACAGTGAGGTATTATTCTTCATTGATATTCAATATAAAAAAAAACCACAAGACTACCGGAATTGACCAGTGATAAGTTTACTGTCCCAACACTAAAATCACTGGCCTTGGGCCTGTGGTCCAGTGTCAACTTCGACCCCTACCATAAGTATCATTATTATTACCTCTTCGTCAATCTCATTAATGCCTGCCTTGCCAGTATCTAGTACATACTTCATCTGTTCTGGGTTTCCGTCTTTACACCAGTCAAACGCTGTCTTATTCACATCACTGCAGGAAAAGACAACCAAGTAGGTTTGAGCCAAATATTGAGTTATTATCTGTCACAATCAAAACACCTCATCTACATTTTTAAAGGAATAAAACAATCATACGGTTCCAATAACCAAAGTTGAAATTTGCCCTTAAAGCCATTGGACACTTTTGGTAAACAGTGTTGTCCAAAGGCCCACACTTCGTGTATCACAACTGATATAAAAAATAACAAACCTGTGAAAATTTAGGCTCACTCGGTCATTGGAGTCGGGAGAAAATAACGGGGAAAACCCACCCTTGTTTCCGCATGTTTCGCCGTGTCATGACATGTGTTTAAAATAAATCTGTAGTTCTTGACAACGAAAATTGATAATTGTTTTAATGTTTTCTCGAAAAAAAAAGCATTTCATGGAATAATATTTTAAGAGAAGTCTTTCACCATTACCTTTTGTAAACCCTGTAAGTTATTTGTAAATCTGTGAACTTTTTTAAGCACCGGAAGGTTAGTATGCCTTTTCGTGTGGTTACGGTTAGCACTAGCAGCGTTATGAAATGGAAAATGCACATTAGGCACAGAGTAGTGGAGTAAGCACCGGTAAGTTAGCATGGCTTTCTGGGTGCTTACGGTTTGCAGCGCTATGAAATGGAAAATCGCACAGTAAGCACAAAATCACTGCTAAGCAGCTATAAAATTGGGCCCTGAAGTGAAGCCATACACTCACCTTACATCCTCCTCTGCCCTGCACATAGTGCTGACCCCCACTCCAAGCATAGCTCCTCCCCCTCCTCTGTGCTCAATAACTTTCCATTCCGGGTCTAGTTCCTGGACTGCAGAGACATACTCTGCCTTGGCAGTCTCCTTTGTCATGTGACCCAGCCCGTGCCACGCATCCCTGGAGTTGGAAAAGACACAGGGAATCAGTAAGTAGGCCTGAATGGGACTGATGTATGAACAATGTATGGTCATACTATGTTCCAGTGGTTAGCAGTTAGAATTCACAACTTGCAATCACAAGGTTGTAGATTCGAATCATACCATGCTAACCGCTAATTTCATAATGACTAAAAATGTATTTTCATCCAGTTACTGAATCACAATTTCTTGATTTGTGCAATTCATAATCATAGATGTTAAACCAATGTTTGTACGAGAGAGATTGGCTGTTGCCATTTGGCAATTGTATCAGATCCCCTTGTGGGAGTTTGCCAAGCTCCCTTGACAGGAAGATCATCTTAACGAACAAACAAACCAGCTAATTGAAAAAATGTAAAGAAACAAGTAATGTTACCATTTTTGTTTGCCTTGGAAGTCAAAGAGACCCGGTCGCAATGTGTTACATTTACCAACGGTCGCCTGTGGAAGGAAGAAAACAAAAACCCAAAAGATATAACTTACAAATTAACAAAACAATTAAACAAGAAAGGTAGTGGTAGCACATCAAGACTAAGTTATTAGATAAAAAACTGCACGCTTTCAGAGCAACGCTACTTCATCTGGTGCAAATTATTGTTCCAGAGTGATGCAGAAGACTCACACAGATATGAATGGTGACCTACAACAAACAACAAACTTCTTCAAAGGAAATGCTTGTTCATCAAAATATTTGAATGAACTTCAAAACCCTTGTGTCAGTATGCTGTTGAGCATGATCTAGATGTTTTAAAGACAGTGGACACTATTGGTAAGTGTCAAAGATCAGTCTTCTCACTTAGTGTATCTCAACATATGCATAAAATAACAAACCTGTGAAAATTTGAGCTCGAAGTTGCGAGATAATAATGAAAGAAAAAAACACCCTTGTCACACGAAGTTGTGTGCTTTCAGATGCTTGATTTTGATACCTCAAATTCTAAATCTGAGGTCTCGAAATCAAACTCGTGGAAAATTACTTCTTTCTCGAAAACTACGCCACTTCAGAGGGAGCCGTTTCTCACAATGTTTTATACTATCAACTTCTCCCCATTACTTGTTACCAATTAAGGTTTTATGCTAATAATTATTTTGAGTAATTACCAATAGTGTCCACTGCCTTTAAAGAGATAAAAATGTTTATCTCGGTACCTACAACATACCTTGAATTAACACAGGCACCCATAATATAGCAATTGCAGTGGTGCCTTTTGCTGTAGTGTTCCAATGCAAATTGAAATTTTTCTCATGAATAATATTAATAATAATAAAATTAGACTTGTTAAGCGCCTCACGCTGACCCAAACCCAGAGGCAAATAGAGTTGCCCCCTACCAGAGCAAAGTTGCTGTGCCCCTTCCAGAGCGAAGTTCAAGCCCTGTGTGAGCTGCAAAGGTTTTGACACTTCATACTCGTCTCATATGTGATGTATTTTATGAGATACAACGTTCAGGCCTCAAATTAACGCACTGCACCCACAGCAATTGCTGTGGTGCCCTGTGCTTTTGCTTCGGTGCCCTATGCAAAGTTCAAATACAGAGAGGTGCCCTTACCAGAGCCAAATTGCTGTGCCCCTTCAAAAGTGAAGATCAAGGCCTGCTATACTAAAATAGGTTTTGTCTGAAAATTTTGATACTCACATACTTGATGAGATACAATGTTCAGAACCTGAATTAACCCACACCAATGGCCGTGGTACCGTGTGGTTTGCTGTGGTGCCCTTTGCAAAGTTCCAATACAAATTTACATTTTCCTTCATAGAGGTGCCCCTTCCCAGAGCAACGTTGCTGTGCCCCTTCCCAGAGCAACGTTGCTGTGCCCCTTCAAGAAGGAAGTTCAAGGCATGCTAACTTTAGGTTTTGTCTGAACACCTCTGATTTGAGCTACAACATTTTGACATTTTCGTACTTGCGTGTGACGTAATTTTTGAGATATAATATTCAGTCCTCAAACTAACCCACTGCAGCCACAGCCATTGCTTTAGTGCCCTGTGCTTTTGCTGTGGTGCCCTTGGCAATGTTCAAATACAAATTTACTTCCCCTCATACATGTAGATGTGCCCCCTTATCAGACCAAAAATGCTGTGCCCCTTCAAGAGCTGTGCCCCTTTCAAGCCCAAGTCTGTTGTTGCACTGAAACATTGAAATATCATAACCCTTATAAATCTACAACTCATGTGAAAAATATGGCACGTATTATTTACCTGCTTGTAACGTGCATACAAATGTAAGAGTTTCTCTTTTGGTAGACCAGCAGCCAGCATCTGGACCCTTTCAGCGGCTTGCTGGAACTCGCTCAGAGTTCCTTCTTCATCCGAGGATCCTTCCATGACATCACTGTCATCGCTGTCCATCTTCTTTGTCGTAAACTGTGTGTGAAACGCACAAGTCATCATTAGCCATGGGCCAAATTTCATACAGCTGTTTAAAGACACTGGACACCATTGGTTATGGTCAAAGACTAGTCTTCTCAGTTAGTGTATCTCAACATATATGCATTAAATAACAAACCTGTGAAAATGTGAGTTCAATTGGGCGTCAAAGTTGCGAGATAATAAAGAAAGAAAAATCACCCTCGTCACACGAAGTTGTGTTCTTCCAGATGCTTGATTTCGAGACCTCAAAATCTAATTCTGAGGTCTCAAAATCAAATTCGTGGAAAATTACTTCTTTCTCGAAAACTAAGTTCCTTCAGAGGGAGCCGTTTCCCACAATGTTTTATACTATCAACAGCTTCCCATTACTCATTACCAAATACCAAGTAAGGTGTTATTTTGAGTAATTACCAATAGTGTCCACTGCCTTTAAGCACAAAAAAGTATCTCTGAAGCAATTACGCTTACTAGATAAAGGCTACCAGCTAGTATGTCACTCACATTCACAAGTACAATTTGTGACTGGTATCCTGCTAATTTCTGCTTTAATAGCAGAAAATTGCGAGACAAGACCATTCTGTGAAAGGGGTGTTATAAGTCTCATACAGCACACAGCATTGTGTCAAAATTATGTGTGAATGAACAGCGTGCATCGGAACAAACAGCACACACATACTGCCTTGTCAATCTGTTTTTAACTGTGACACAGGATATGGACACTTATATTTCAATGCACAGAAAAATGAAGGTACAATTTTGATTGATATAATGGCACTGTTTTGACAGAGCAGGTATGGTCAGCAAGAATTGGTCAAGCCAGGAATACAGTAGGTTAAAAAAAAAAAAAAATATTTATATTAAAAGAAAATTCTGCCAGATTTCAGATGTTATCTTTTAACCAGATCGGTAAGGGATTCTTAGCTATAGATTATGAAAGTTGACTATAGATTGACAATGAAAAAAGTGAAATTTTTTAAAACCAAAATGTTAGGAGACCCGGCCACGGTATAGTACAAGGCTTTACAATAAACAACTCGACTATACTGGGCCCAATTTCATGGCTCTGCTTACCACCGACATCTGCGCTTACAATCACGATTCCCCGCTTACGTGCAAGCGTTGAATTTCTGCTCTAGCCTTGTAAGCGTAGAATGCCTACTGTAGTAAGGTGGAGTACACACGTGCAGAAGCCAAAATTCGCCGCTAACCTGTGTAATAGTATACGCTTGCCGTAAGCACAGAATTCCCTGCTTCCGTAGGCGACAATTCTTTGCTTCTGGTTACAGGATAGTGGTTACGGTAATTAAGCAGAGCCATGAAATTCTGCCCTGCTGTTTATAGTACTACTAAGCCTATTGGAAAAGTTTCCGTATGGCGCCACCACTTTTTCATTCGATATGAATAATATAGTATCTAATTTACCTCAATGAGATATCCCTTTTTGTAAAAATGAGTGATAAAGTGGTGGCGCCATACAGAAAGTTATCCCATGAATTCTACAATACACCAACTTCTGGTAAATTTAATCAAGGGGCCTGCACCTCTCTTTGAACTTGGGTTGGCCCTCTTAAACAATAAGGTTTATCGCGAATAGCAAAATATCAAGAGAGGGCGCTGTTGAACCCACACAAAGGTATAGGCGTTGCATGTGAGAGTCAAAGAATCTGCATAGAAACTGCCCCATATTCCTTCCTACAATGCATTACGTTTCTGAATCGCAATAATCCTTATAGGGGCCGAATGGACATGATTTGTTTTTATTATTTTGTTCTACTCGCACCTCTGAATTCTGGTAAACCCGATGAGTGTACATTATTCTAACTGCACCCGACATAAATTCCTGTTGCCTCAAGCCAACCCATTTGATTTTATTTATTTTTTATTTATTTTAATTCCTTGGACAAAAAATAGCCCACAAAATGTCCACAGATTCACAACAAACCTACAGGGCCCGAAGACAATGACAGTAGAAAGCCTCCCCCGAAATACCATACACCGAGGAACTGCAGCCCCTGAGAAATGAGCAAAACAAGTCACAAAACATATTTCGTCTCAGTGAGATGAACATTATTTTAGCATGCGCACACACGAAGTGCATACATTTTCAATCATTTAAAGGCTGCACTTTTCAAGGAAGAATAACAATTTATGATTGTTGGTTGGGAGTTCTGGATTGAGTTTCCTCCTTATATTTGATGATAATTTTTAATCATGATCATGATGACGATGAAAAAATTTCGGTGACTTTACTTTCTTTTAGTAATTAAAACCAAACAACCCTTCAATCATTAAAGCACAACTGTCCTTAAACTGACACTTTAAAAGGTTATTATGTACACTTCATAAATTGTCATAATATTAAATTCATACCTTGCAAACTGTTGTAGAAAGTTTAACTTCTTTTACTGTGATTCTGTGAAAAGTTCTCGAAAATTGTTGTAAACTCAAAATATTTCGGTGTTTATGGTGTGTACACAAACATTTAGTCTGGTTACCATTGTTAATGTATGCGTGATTGCAGGGTGAGACGTCCAGTGACCGTAGTTATCTTGTAGCCACCAACAGAGGTCGCTATACCAGTCCGTGCTCGCGAGCGGCAATGGTTTTCCTTTTTGCCGTCGTCTGCTTAGATGGCAAGGGGAAACTATTTCTAGTATGAGAAAAAATTAAACACTGCAAAAATATCTTATCATGTGAATAATTGTTAGGACTTTAGTACTGATTACGAGAGGAAGACGAAACAGATCAATGTTTTTATTTATTTAGGGTATACAAAAGAGTAGACGAGATTCTGTGTGCCCCCCCCCCCCGATGGAGCTAGCTTCAATCTGCCTGCCTCCACCGTGGGAGAAACCTCCGTGGCGCGCCACGCCTATTTTGAACACTTCTCGCACGTTTAAACACGACCAATTGATGCCCTCTCGACCAATCTGGATAAACTGTCCCGGGTATTAATGGAAAATAAATAATGATATAAAAAAAAATATATATGTATATATATATATATATTTTTTTTTTTAGGTACAATAACCATGATAGCAAGAATAGGTGCATCATAGCTTGAAATAGGCATTAAATTCCAACATCTGTGAGGGGGAACATCACCCCTCAGATTCACTAGATTGCATCATAGCTTGAAATAGGCATTAAATTCCAACATCTGTGAGGGGGGAACATCACCCCTCAGATTCACTAGATTGCACCAGAGAGCATCTACGGGCTAAAAAAAATTCCGGGCCCCTAAAGCGGGCCCGGACCCCACGCCGTAAATGTTATGTGTCCCCCCACACTTCAAGACGGATTGACGCCCCTGACCGAGCCCCATCTCACTACTTTTTGAAAAGTGTAGTCTTGGTGCAAGACGTTGTTAAAATCATTCACACTATCACTCAACTATCGCGATCCCCAGATCACTCCCTCCTCGCCGCGCACATTACTATCGACTTGCAACAAGACTACACTTTTCAGAACAGAGTTAGAACACTCTATGGTTAGAACTGTGACGGTCGTGACCCAGGTGCTTTTGTGTCCCATTGAGGATTGGGTTCGCAAATGGTTGCTTTTTAATAATACATGTGAAAAGAGATTTCCCCCAGGAATGCTATTTGGTATACTGCACAGGGGCCTTCTAAAGTAGGCTTACTATACACAATGTGCCGAGTAGACCCTATAACATTTGCATCAAGTATAACTTTTAGGGCCTAGCTAGTAGAAGTCTCGAATAGTATACGATGTCTCCCACAAAACAAGGAGCAACCGGTGAGCTAGATGGAGGCAAACGTCCTGCTAAAGACCCAAATATAAGGTTCGAAGGGGACGAAAATCAGATACGGGGAAATTGGTCGCATCCGTTTGATTTCATCTTGTCATGTTTGGGCGTGGCTGTTGGTTTGGGCAACGTATGGCGGTTCCCGTACCTTTGCTACAGAAATGGGGGCGGTAAGTTACGTCACACTACTTGCTGAGCAATAACGTTCAATTATAGCACAATAGGAACTGGAAAGTATTGGTAGATACTCTAAATAAATTGTTATAGCACACAAACTTACTTGGTAACGAGCAATGGAGAGATGTGAATAGTATTAAACATTGTGAGAACGGCTCCCTCTGAAGTAAACTAGTTTTTCTAAAAATTTCTAGCTCAAATTAATATTAAAAGACATTAGTCCCGGGACCCCCTTTTTATGCATTTGAAAGCACACGTGCAACAAAGGTGTTTTTCTTTTTCGTTATTCTCTTGCAACTTCGATGACCAATTGAGTCCAAAATGTTCACAGATTTGTTATTTTATGCAATATGTTGAAATGCACCAAGTGAGAATAGGCCTACTGGTCTTTGACAATTACCATGGTGTCCAATGCCTTTAAATTGATCGGCGCGAAACAAATTTATAACCGCTCAGAGTCCTCTGAGAATAATTCTGTACTTAGAAATTTTGGGCTTTTGAAGCTGCATGCTGGTAAAATCCCATCGTGATCGGAAACGAAATGTTTTTAACCGCAGATTTCTCTCAAATTAATTCTGTAAGAAATGTGGGGCTTCTGAAGCTGCTGGTAAAATCTGGGCGTGATCGGTGAAAAACAAAATGAAAGCCGCTAAGATTTCTCTAAGATTAACTCTGTAGGCCTAAGAAATCATGTGATGCTTCTGAATTCTGCCGGTAAAATCTTAGCGTGATCGGTGAAAAACAAAATGAAAGCCGCTCAGACTTCTCTAAGATTAATTATGTACAAAGAAATGTGGGTCTGAAGCTACTAGTAAAATCTAAGCGTGATTGGTGACGAACTTTTGTCTGTAGGCCTTCTAAGAAATGAGGGGCTTCTATTCTTAATCCCAGCGTGATTGGATACGAAATGTTTATATACTCGCCCAGATTAATCTGGGATTATTTCTGTATGAACCATTTTTGTTTTCAGAGTGTCCCCTGGAAAAAAACCTATGGCCCAAACAGTAACCTCATGCCGCTTGACAGTGTTTGATCATACATGTGAACATTCGGGCGTAATCAGACTTGTGCGAAATAGTGAACAGATGCCCCACAACTTACTTACGAATAGAAAATATTTTACCGCCAAAACGTTGTATGCTTGCCTCTAAATATATGTTTCAGATTTTAGTATTGCCATACAATACTGTTTTTTTTTAATTTATATTATTTACCAGGTGCTTTTCTCGTCCCCTACTTCCTGAGTTTGGCTTTTGCTGGCATGCCCCTGTTCTTTCTGGAGATGAACTTTGGCCAGTACTGCAGTTTGGGGATGCTGACTTGTTGGCGAGCTCTGCCCATCATGAAAGGTTTGCAAGCTTAACACAACCGTTTTTCACTCAATACCAGTTAGCAACTGACTAAGCAGATTCTAATTACCCTGCATATGAATCAAGTTTAAATCCGATTTCTCCTGACTTTTAAGAGAATACGTTTAGGGAACACAGTTAAAAGTTTGAGTAGCCAGGGGAAGGTCGTTTACCCACTGGAGTTTTTTCATCATAGACCAGTCCGCTGCCTAAGTCTGTAGAATTTTTGTGTGGTAATAGGCCTACCATGTGCATGTTCCTTTTTGTGTAGTGTTGGTTCTAAAAAAAACCTGGTACGATTGGTACCATGCTCGATCTGATCGTCTTCAGAAGTACGCTGGACTCTGTTGCTGGATGCTGCATAATTATGTATGACAAGAGAATACTGATCAAAACGTTGAGTCCTTAACCATGGAGGTAGAAATAGAAATTTCTACCTCCATGCCTTAACCACCGCTTCTTTAGGCTAACACATACTCAAAAAGAGAAAATATTGTCATGGTGCTACTACCATGGAGGAAGAACTTTTTTCTTCCTCCATGCTACTACAGACCTCTCTTGGAGCCTAACTAGTCTGATGTGTAGTTATTAACATTGTTGACAAACCTGTCTTAACTTGCTCTGTTTTTTTGTTCTTCTATTACAATCAGGATTGAGCTATGGACAGTTTCTAGTGAACTTCTACCTTACAATCAGTTATGGTGTTGTCATCACCTACACCTTCTATTACTTCTTTGTTTCCTTCACCACGTTGCTACCTTGGGTGGGATGTGGGCAAGTCTGGAACTCTCTCATGTGCAGGTGATCAAACATATTTTACTTCCTCCCCAGAACTGAAAGAACAAAAACCCATTGGGTATCATGTCATTCAATTGATAATTAGACTTTCCTTGGATGGTTCAACAAAGATTATTTTAGGCAATATTATAGCGTGTCTAATGAAGTGATTATGGTCCACACAAAGGACTTTAATCAAAGTGGATGATAATTGAAACAATGATCTCATAAACTTAATTTATTGTCGAAGAACTTTCAGGTGTTAAAAACAATTGAACTCCAAAGAAACAAAGGATATATGATGCTTAAGTAATTGTGGAACTTGGAAGTATTAACAAAATTGAAATCCAAGGAAAAAAAATGGTAGCTGTTGCTTAAAGAGAAAGTAACTTTTGTATTTTTTTGAACAGCAGTAACGCTTCTGAAATTCAAATTTGTTGGATAAAAACTGATACATTTTTACACCCTATCTTCTAAATGACTTTCAAAACGATTCTCGAAAGAGCTTTTTATTATTGCAAGCTGCTGTACTTCTAAGTAAGTTTTTTTTGCCATTAATTTTAAGAATGATTACCAAACATGTACTGTTATCTCCGTCGATAACATTTCTTCGTTCTGCATTTAAAGTTGTTTTCGTAAGCCTGATACGGTTCACCTTTGTCTCCCTTCTCTTAATTGTTTAATAATGTGCATTTTCGTTTTATTTAATAAGCTATTTATGTATTTGTTATTTATAGTTTCACCTGTGTAAGTTATACACTGAGTGCAAATAAATGGGAAAGCTCATAAAGGTCTCCGCCGTCTCCTTTGTAACGTGCATGTGACATAAACCTCTCCCCCCCCCCCCCCAAAAAAAAAAAAAAAAAACCTCCCCAAAAGTGCAAGAGTGCACAAAATAAATATTTCAACATAATACATTATAGCACAACACACACCCAGAAATGTTGCACATTGTACAAAAAGTCATAAGTTCACAGCTGTATACAACAACATTTGAATAGTATTGTATTGTATTGTATTTTAGGGTTCATTTATGATATAGACAGGTTTGCGGTAACACCATGTAATGACTATCTCTAATGAGTTGGGGTGGTTCTGAAAAGAACCGTTGGTTTTCAACTGGATGTTTCGATCAGTATGCTCTGATCGTCTTTTGGAGAAAAAAAAAAGAAAAGAAAAAAAAAAGACGATCAGAGCATACTGATCGAAACGTCGAGTTGAAAACCACCCCAACTCATTAGAGATAGTCATTACATGGTGTTACTGCAAACCTTTCTATATCGTATTTCCACCATGCAAAGTTTCAAATCCTACTTAGGTTCATTTATGGTTGGGGGGAAAGTTAACAGTTCCTCTCTTTCCCTCACAGTGATATTGTTGGAGATTGTCTAAAAGCAGGAGGTATCATCACCAAAGACAATGAATGTAGTCATATAATGAATCTCACACAACCTGACCTGATGGACCTAAACGTTACAACGGATGGCTTAGGGAACTTCAGCCTCGCTAACTATACTGATCCCTTCAAGGCAATGCGTAAGACGCCAAGTGAAGAATATTGGATGTAAGTTACATATCCACTTTCATAGAGCTGCTTAAGCAGAAAAATCTGCTTAAAAATCCATGCTTAGCAATAGTAAGCAGGATACCGGTCATGCATTGTACATGTGACATGGTACTTTGGCTGGTTATAACCTTATTCTAGTAAGCATAATTATTTGGCGCTTAGCTACTTATTTGTGCTTAAGCAGCGTTATGAAATTGGACCTAGGACTGGCATTGTCGCATTCCTGAATGTGAATTTGATTTTCAATGCGTTTGTGGTTGTGGTTGAGAGTTCTAGTTCGAAGCTCTCTGGTGCTCAAAAGAAGAGTGTGGGTTCGAATCCCGATCATGACACTTGTGCCCTTGAAAAAGTTAGGAAGGTAGTGCATTCTGCTCTTCCAAGTGGCTCCTAGTAGATGATACCCTTGCCTACATCCTTACAGACTGTGGAGGGGTAATCCTGTTTCAGCCCCAGGAGTAGGTGGCAATGTGTCCCTGGTTACAGTTTATATGGGTCGACAGTTAAAGTGTAGCCCTCACCTTAAGGTGGCTTTCAGGCTTTATGAGAAAAATTAAGGGTCCCCACTATGCACAAACTTATGAGATAAACAATAATTTGTGATTTGTGAATATGTTTTTCTTTGGTTTGATACAGACGAGCTGTTATACAAGAGTCCGATACGATGAATGAAACTGGTGAAATTGTATGGCAACTACTGATATGTCTCTTAGCTTCCTACTTTGTTGTATTCATGTGTCTCATAAAGGGAATTAAAACAGCAGGCAAGGTAATTAGTTAGATATTACGCTATCATTCACTGCAATAGTTTCCTTGTTTATGACGTCACACTCTTGAAAAAGTGCCCTCACTGAGGCCAAAAATGCCCTCACTGAGGCAAAAGTGCCCTCACTGACGGAAAAGTGTCGTCATTGAGGTAAAAAGTGCCCTCACTCAGGCCAAAAAGGGCCCTCAATGGGGCAAAGAGTGCCCTCACTCAGGCCAAAATGATGGAAAAATTGTCCTCAATGATGAGGAAAAAAGGGTCCTCAATGAGGCAAATAGTTCCTTTACTGGACCAAAAAGCGCCCTCACTGGAGAAAAGTGCCCTCACTGAGGCAAAAAAAAGGGCCCTATTTAAGGCCAAAAAGCACCCTCCATTCGGCCAAACAAGTGCCCTCACTGAGGCCAAAAAAGAAGTGCCCTCACTGAGGCCAAAAAGTGCCCTATTCAACTAAAGCCAAAAAGCAACCTCCATGAGGTCAAAAAGCAACCTCACTGAGGCCAAACAAAGTCCCCTCACTGGAAGTAAAAAAGCACCATCACTGAGGCCAAAAAAGTGCCTTCACTGAGGCCAAAAAAGAAGTGCCCTCACTGAGGCCAAAAAGTGCCCTATTCAACTAAAGCCAAAAAGCAACCTCCATGAGGTCAAAAAGCAACCTCACTGAGGCCAAACAAAGTCCCCTCACTGGAAGTAAAAAAGCACCATCACTGAGGCCAAAAAAGTGCCTTCACTGAGGCCAAAAAAAGTGCCTTCACTGAGGCCAAAAAAAGTGCCTTCACTGAGGCCAAATAAAGTGCCTTCACTGAGGCCAAAAGAGGCAAGAAATAATTGGACGATAGCTGTGTGACCTAAGAGTCCCCATTTCTGTCTGTATATGCAAGGGGCTGTATTGAAAAAAGGATGTGTTATACATTGAGTCATAAATCAGTCTCTGTCAGTTATCCTAACCAGACTAAAGCTTGTTCTCTTTTGTTGAATATACGCATGGTTGACCCATTCAAAAATTATTCAATGTGAAGGGAATTCAGCTGAATATACAAAGAAAGTAATCTGCAGGTGAATCACATGCGCACAAAAGATTCCACACAAACATTTTGGTTTCTTATAATAAGATCATTTCTGTGTAAAATTAGGGTATTTTTTCCATTTCAAAGTTTTAAAAACAATCTTACCTTAAAGGGAAGGTACACGTCTGGCAGTTACTCAAAACAAATATTAACTTAAAAACTGACGAGCATTGGAGAGCATTGAAGAGCTGTTGATAGTATAAAATATTGTGGGAAACAACTCCCTCTGAAGTAAAAGTAGTTTTTGAGAAAGAGATAATTTCTCACTAATAATAACAGACTTCTAGCTAGAAGTCTTTTATTCCTATCTGAAAGCACACAAATTCATTTTCTCGCAACTTTGATGACTGATTGAGCCCAAATTTTCACAGGCTTGTTATTTTATGCTTATGATGGGATACACCAAGTGAGAACACTGGTCTTTGACAATTACCAAACGTGTGCCTTCCCTTTGAGGTGTAATTTACACCTCCAAGTATCAATTTTTGGTAAACAGCATTGTCCAAGTCCCACACTTCGTGTATCACAACTTATATATTAAATAACGGGAAAACCCACTCTTGTTTCGCCGTGTCATGACATGTGTTTAAAATAAATCCGTAATTCTATCGAGAATTGATATTATTTTAATGTTTTATCAAAAAGTAAAGCATTTCATCGAATACTATTTCAAGAGAAGTCTTTCACCATTACCTTCTGTAAACCCTGTAAATTATTTGTAAATCTCTGCACTTTTTTTTCTGTACCGAAAGTGTCCAATGGCTTTAAAAGGTAAATAATGGGTTTTTGAAAGATGGTAATAACAGTTTTGAGGTTGACATAGGTGACAGTTTGTCAGGCAAAACTCTGTTTTGAAACTTTGCTTAAGATTTGTATTACATCCCTTCCATTCCTGCAGATTGTTTACTTCACTGCTACCTTCCCCTATGTTGTCCTGATCATTTTGCTTATTCGAGGACTAATGTTGCCTGGCTCTGAAAAAGGCATTTCATTCTTCATTACTCCTCGTTGGGAATTCCTTGGCAAACCAAAGGTAAGTGCTTTTTCTTCCTTTTATCTGTTAGACATGTGGACAAGTTGTGTGCTTTCAGATGCTTGATTTCGAGACCTCAAATTCTAAACTTGAGGTCTCAAAATCAAATTCATGGAAATTACTTCTTTCCTGAAAACTACGTCACTTCAGAGGGAGCCGTTTCTCACAATGTTTTATACTATCAACATCTCCCCAATACTCATTACCAAGTAAGGTTTTATGCTAATAATTATTTTGAGTAATTACCAATAGTGTCCACTGCCTTTAAGAGCCAACACACATACAGAGATTTCACACATGATTGTGCCTGCAAGTTTACTATACTTCTTACAACTAAAAAACTTTATAAATTCTCTCTCTCCTTTTAGGTGTGGCTTGATGCTGTGGTACAGATTTTCTACTCGTTAAGCGTCGGCTTAGGAGGATTACACACCTTGGCATCCTACAACAAGTTCCACAACAACACTTTCAGGTTAGCTTTTAAGCCAGGGGCCAATTTCATAGAGCTGCTTAAGCAAAAAATTTGCTTAAGCACGAAAATAGCTTGCTTATTTTACACATGTTACTGGCCAAAATTTCATGCCATATATATTGCTTGTGACTGGTATTTAGCTGTTGTTTACTTAGCATAACAATTGGGTTGAGTCTTGGCCGTTACTCTGATTTTACTAAGCAAGGATGTTTCTGCTTAAGCAAAAATTTTTGCTTAAGCAGCTCTATGAATTTGGGCCCAGGTTCATACTTCCTGCGAATGCGATGCGAATTTGCCATGAATTTACGCCACAACTCTATTTTCGCTGTGATATTGGCAAGAGAGTTGAGCGCAACTCAACTGCTGCAAATTATTTGTTGCGAATTTGTGACTTCAACCGTCATACCCAATTCGCATTTGCAGGAAGTATGAACCAGGTTTACATGCCTCGTTTTTACACTGGACAGGACAGGACACTTAGTCTAATGGTCTTCTGTTCAGCTGCTTCTGTTTTGCATTTCAACATCTTTGTCTCACAAAAGAATGCCTTTGAAATGCTGTTACCCATAAAACAGAAATTATCACTCTTCTCACAGTGTTTTGTTGAAATGAAACAGTGAAATTGCTTAAAGGCAGTGGACACTATTGGTAATTACTCAAAATAATTATCATCATAAAACCTTTCTTGATTACAAGAGGTTGATGGTATAAAACATTGTGAGAAACAGCTACCTCTGAAGTGACGTAGTTTTCGAGAAAGAAGTAATTTTCCACGAATTCGATTTCGAGACCTCAAGTTTAGAATTTGAGGTCTCGAAATCAAGCATAAGAAAGCACACAACTTCGTGTGACAAGGGTGTTTTTTCTTCCATTATTATCTCACAACTTTGACGACCAATTGATCTCAAATTTTCACAGGTTTGTTATTGTATGCATATGTTGAGATACACCAACTGTGAAGGCTAGTCTTTGACAATTACCGATTGTGTCCACTGTCTTTAAACCGTATTTTCATTCTCTTTTCATTTGGATTCTGGTTTTGTATAAAAACATCCTGGTCCAGTAAAGATTCTGAGCTACAAATTCTACGGTCCTGTGGATATTGAGCTCTGATCTAAGATAGCACAAAGAGTCAGAGCAAATTGTCTTGTAAATTACTTCTTTATCACACACAAGGGAAGGATAAAGTCAAATAATACACCTCAGATTGGTTGCGTATTACATATTTACTGAGATATTTTTTAATGATGTAACATTTTTTATTTGATGAACTTACGATTCGAACTGCCTCCAACTACTCGGTGGTCTAGTTGGTTGGTAAGACACTGCTCTAGATGCAAAGGTTGTGGGTTCGAATCCCACCCGAGTAATATGCCTGTGAGGTTTTTTTCCACAGAACTCAGGAAAGTACTGAGTATACAGTGCAAACACACAGTACTGAGTATACAGTGCTAACACACATCAGTGTATATGGGTAAACCAAAACTAGTATTCTTTATTTCCGATGCAAATTTCCATCTATTGATTGAGACTTATTACTATTATTACTAAAATTTCAAACAGTAATTGTTTTAAAATAATGTTTCATACTTCAGGGATACCATGATTGTCACTCTTCTTAACTCATTCACAAGCCTCCTGGCTGGATTTGCTATCTTCGCAATTCTTGGATACATGGCAGACTTGCAGGGTGTTGAGGTTGATGATGTCGTACGACAGGGTAATGAATTGCAGATCTAGTAATCAGATGTGTTTTTGACAGCTGTCAACTGAGTGCTAGCAATCTTTCTTAATAATAACTAATAATAATAACTAGTTGTTATGTAGCACATTTTACAATTACTGTATCATACTGCTTACATTAGTGCCCTAGTCATTGGGCAAATTACATTCATTTTAATCTTTCTCAGCTCCCTGAGGAGTATACAGTCCGAGCTGCCGTGCACTCAGAAGGCTTTTCCAAACACAATATCAACCTCAACCTTCGCAGGTACCCATTTATACTCCATGGTAAAGAAAATCAATTACAGTAAAGTATCTTGCTTTAGGACACACATGTAATGAACGGGATTCAAACCCACACGTCGATGACTTAACCACCCAAACTTGAATTTGATGGTCTTAACCACTCGGCTATGACTTCCTCTTAATTTTGTCTCCAGTTAGGGCTCGAATTTGGGGAGAAAATCCACAAGACTGCAGGAATTGTAGCTCAGAATCTTAAATGGACCAGCATTTTATTTACAAAACTGGAACCAAAATAAAAAGAGACTAGAATCAAAATAGAGTATCACACATAAATCAGAACAGATAAATCTTCACTGAGTGTTTTGTTCAAGAAAACAGTTTCGATGATAAAACTGTATTCTCCGTTTAATTCTAGTCTCTTGTCATTTTGATTCTTGTTGTTTTTATAAAAGCCAGATCCAGTAAATTATCTGAGCTACAAGTCCTGCGGCCTTGTGGATTTTCCCCCAAAACTTTGAGCCCTGCGGCACCCTTTTACACTGTGACTCTTGAACCATGCAGTAAGTTTGCAAATCACAAAAAGATAGACTGGTGAAAAGGAATGCTGGTTTTTATGGTCAGTCATCCGTAAAAAAAAAATATTGTTGTATAGGATTGGTAGAGAGCTGACAAAATACTGTAGGCACGGACAGTGGTTATGTTTAGTGTGATCAACAATAGGGCCTACACGTACATGAAATAAAATTCCTGTGAAAATTTAGGCTCAATAAGTTGTGTGAGTCAGGAGATAGTGGGAAAAAATGCATAGTTTCGAGCATGTAAACACATAAAGCTTAATTTTGGTTGTAAAAAACCGAAATCAGTTGTTGAGTTTTCTTTAGATTTTCTTGAATATGACAGAAAAAATTCACGAAAAAAAAAATAGTTCTAGTATAAACTTCATGAAAAGTAAGCTTTTACACTTAACTTAATTTTTTTGTTTTACAAAAATACAAATTTTGAGTTTTTGTTGTGTATGCTTTTGTTTTTCTTTGCTTGACATAATTTATAAGACAGATGAATAAATAATAATCATAACAACTAGTTCTTATAATAACGCATTGCATTACACAATTGTTGCGGTAACTCTCTAACTGCCTCTAGCTACTGGGCAACAATCTCGGTGATCTATAGTTGGTAAGACACTGCTCTAGAATTGCTAAAGTTGTGGGTTCGAATCCCACCCAAGTAATATGCCTGTGATTTTATTTTAACAGACCTTGGGAAAGTTCTGAGTATGCAGTGCTAACAAACATCTGTGTAGATGAGTAAAAACCAAAATCAATATTATTTTTATTATTATTAATTGTAACTTGTGATTTCTTTCAGGTTTTGGTCTTGCATTTATAGCCTACCCAGAAGCAGTAGCTAGGATGCCTGCTGCTCCTGTGTGGTCAGTGCTGTTCTTCTTTATGCTCATCACATTAGGTGTGGACAGTCAGGTATGGAAAAACCTCTATAACTTTGTTAAAATCGACCCTTCCAACTAGAAAAAATACTTTTTTAGAAAAGCAAGTTCAGAGATTAGCTGTTTTGCCAAGTGTAAAAAGAGGCTAAAACAGAACATAATATATTCACATCCATACATAGTATGCCTTTGAAACATTGAATTTCAAAAATAATTTTCATCTCACTGAGACGTAAACTGTTTTCGTGACTTGTTTTACTCAATTCTCAAAAACTATAGCACCTCAGCAAGTATTATTTTTTTAAGGGAAGTTTTCTATCATCGTCTTCAAACTGTGTAAGTTTAATGTAAACTTGTGTTTTATGCCCTTCAAAAAGTACCAAGACCCTTTAAGACGGTTATTGTAAAATGCGCTATTATAAGAACTACTTTTTTATTATTATGTTGCCGGTCAATTTCCTCCGTGGTTTCTTACTTGACTGTTTCAGTTTTTAAAACAGCATGTTTTTTTATTTGTTTTTCGCCCGCAGTTTGTTTCTATTGAGAAAATGTCAACAGGGCTCATAGACGAGTTTCCTAATATCTTCCCACCGCATAGACGAGTTTTGGTAAATACTGGAATATGCCTGGTACTACTTCTGTGCAGTTTAACTTGTATTACACAGGTAATTTAACAGACGATAGTTTTGCATCAAGAACAAACAATTGTGTATTAAGGGCAGTGGACACTATTGGTAATTATTCAAAATAACTATTAGCATAAAACCTTACTTGGTAACAAGTAATGGGGAGCTGTTGATAATATAAAACATTTTGAGAAACGGCTCCCTCTGAAGTAACGTAATTTTCGAGAAAGAAGTAATTTTCCACGAATTTGATTTTGGGACCTCAGAATTAGATTTTGATGTCTCGAAATCAAGCATCTGAAAGCACACAACTTTGTGTTATGACAAGGGTGTTTTTTCTTTCATTATTATCTCGCAACTTCGACGACCAATTGAGCTCAAATTTTCACAGGTTTGTTATTTTATGCATATGTTGAGATACACCAAGTAAGAAGACTGGTCTTTGACAATTACCAATAGTGTCCAGTGTCTTTAAGCACTATAATCAGTACTTTCCCGAGTACTGTACACAAAAATCAATTAGTGGGATTTGAACCCATGACCTTTGTCTATTGCTAGAGCAGATGCCTTACACCTAGACTATCGAGCTAGCCTGGCGGCTAGAGGCAGTTCCAATCCTATGTGTTAGCAGGTACCACATGTTAGTTTTGCATCAGGGGCTAAAGAATTGGGCCCTGAGCTACAGTATAGCTAATAACATGTGGTATAAATAAATAAAAGTTACCTTTAATGTCGGAGATGCTTGATGCTTTGGGTGGATTTTCTCTGTACCATCTCATTTAGTTTTTTTATCAATCTCTTTGATGCATAACAGCCCCAGCAGCACAACCAAAATGCACCTTTGAAAGTTGACACAAGGAAGTTTTGGTTACAATAACTACACAAAATTATTAGTTTTATGGTTTTAGGCAGTTTTGTTTTCTGCTTTCTACATCAGTCAGTAGTTACAAGTTAGTAATAGACCTTATGCATTGATGTTATGCAGCGGCCATCTTAGAGGAAAACGGTGACAAAACAATCAAAACGCACAGATTTATACGCGCGGCGCACAGGATTGGCCAATGAACAACCTCCTTTTGATCTCTAGGTGAGTACGCCCTACTGAAATGACGTCATGTGCATAAGGTCTTTTAAGGAAAAATCGCCATTGACATAAGGTTGGACTTCCAAATGGAACTTCAAGGGTTTATTGTATCGTGTTCAGTGCTAACTTACTGCTAAGCACAATACATATGTGCTAACCGTTTAACCGCACTGTGACATCAAACAGAATTATAAGGGTTTATTGTATTGTGTTTAGTGCTAATTTACTGCTAAGCATATTACATATGTGTTAACCGTTTAACGGCACTATGACATCAAACAGAATTATAAGGGTTCATTGTATTGTGTTAAGTGCTACTTTACTGCTAAGCATATTACACATGCTTACCGTTTAACCGCACTATGACATCTGACCCAGGCTGGACCCTACTGGATGTCACTCCTGGATAACTACGGCGCTAACTTTGCGATGGTGCTGTTCGCTTTCCTTCTCTGTGGTGGACTCAGCTGGCTGTATGGTGTCAGAAGATTCAAGAATGACATCCGAACTATGCTCGGTAACAAGTTTGTGGACTCCTGGTTCTTCATGTGGTGGCCGTTTAACTGGGCCGTCTTGACACCGATGTTGATGGGGGTAGGTTCACCTTCCTTCCATTCCCTGTTTGTTTACAGAATGTTAAGCCCTTTTCACACTACTTTATGCCCCAGGGTTGCCCCTTTTCACACATGTACGCTCTACCCTGGTCTGCCAGGGCAAATGGACATACCCCGGGGAACAACCAATTTTTTTGCGATATCTTAAAGATGCTAACACTTTTTGAAATGAAGTTTTATGGTATATATCTACATTCATATGGATTAAAACAATCGGTCAAAACAAATCGAAAGGTAAATGTCCCCCTGAAAAATATTCCTCTCTCTCCACAATTATACCTGGATTTAGGGCGTCCTCATCATGAACTGGATAAGCTGGACCGAGCCAGAGTACAACGGGGAGTACCCACCCTGGGCTAGGGCCATCGGCTGGATGATAATGATCAGTACACTCCTTGGAATTCCTGCACATGCAATCTTCGAGTTCATCAGGAACAAAGGAAGTTTTATGGAGGTAAGTAGAAATAATGCTAGGGTTTGAACAAAGAAAAATTGACTGGAGTGGAGTGGGAATACACTGCGAGGCTCGTGAATTATGCCAGATACCAGCCCGGAGCCTACGTCAATCCCCTTCACACAAGCACCTTCCACCTTGCATGCATTTCACATGGAAATTCATAGTCAAATCCTACTTACATGTAAACATGTATAAACAAAGTTACAAGCAAGTACATGTACATAGTAATACAAACACAACTGTGCACACACCACAGGTAGGATTCGAACCCTCGACCTTTGCATCTAGAGCAGTGTCTATATCCCCGATGCAAACTTCCATCCATTATATTGACGACAATGTTCTTTTTATTGCAGCGCTTGCGTGCAATAACATCTCCTGCAGATTCTTGGGGCCCCGCCTTGGTGGAACATCGCAGGGAGGCGGCAGAAGTACACACCCTTTATGGAACAACCATGGGCGGGGTCATTGAATGGAACAGTGGCAAAGTGATCAATGGAAATACAAAATATTTATCCCTCCAAAAAGAGGACATCCATGAAGCAGCAGTTTGAAGGGCAAAAAATAAAGTTGCTATGATAAAGACTGAAAAAAGGTTCCTTCGTCGGGGAGAGTTATAACCCTCGGAAGGGACAAGGCATGTTTTCCAGAATCTGCCCATCAGTTTATCGTGCCCAGAACCCATGCTGTGTCATTTGCAGATCGCTCACTCTCCTGTTTTGGACCAAAAGAATGGAACACTCTCCCTAACCACATCAAGGATGCTAACACTATTCACATTTTCAAGAAACTCCACAATTGTTTTCTATTCCAACAAGTGTATCAAAATTAATTTCATCCAACTGCCTTGCGCGCCTTTGACCAACTTTGGTTGATTTTTGGTGCTACATATTCCCATCATTCGCTCTCTTCATTGGCTTCCAATTCACCAACGCATCCACTTCAAAATTTTTCTTCTTGTGTATAAAGCTTTTCATAATTTGGCTCCGGTATATCTCCAAGACCTCATAGCCCTTCGTTCTTCTTCACTTTCATCAGCTACCCGACGCCTTCGCTCTTCTTCAATAGCTCATTTCCGGCTTTCCCCGGGACCCCGCACCATGACACGCTATGGCGATCGGGCCTTTTCAGTCATAGCTCCAACACTTTGGAACAAGCTACCCATCCACATTCAACATTCAAGCAGCTCCTTCATTGGACACTTTCAAATCTCAACTTAAAACCCATCTGTTTTGTCAATCTGGTAATAGCGCTTAGAAACATCCGTATTTAGCGCTCTATAAATGTTGTAATTATTACTATTTTATATAAATTCCCTCTGATTGATTGATTGAATCTGGAAACATAAACATAATGTTCAAGTGGTAAAGGGATTTAGAAACGAAACTTAAGGGAAATCAAGGAAGAAAAAAGATTGGGTATTTTTTCCAGTATTCATATGAAATAACCACCCATACATCTTAATGTGTTGAACGAATCGTAACTTTTATTGTCATCATAATAATTTTTGTTTTTCAAAACGAAAATCTTGCATGATTGTGAACAAAACAAAGTACTGTTTGGCATCTTATCACATGTAAGCTATGAATAAAACATATACCTGCATTAGACGGTAACATTAAAATCTCATAAATATTGCAGCACATATTGTGAAATTCTGAAAACCATGAAAATATGCAAATTGCTCAAAATTTGGGACAGAAGAAAAACTGTAAGAAGCAGATTTACAAATATATGAAGTCAAATATAAGCAAGTTGATTTTGGGCTGTACATTTTAACTAAACTTTGTGAATTTAAGTATGTTGATATAGGTGCAAAACATGTATTTTCATTTAAGGGTCTATGTAACTTTTGTAGGACAGAAAACACAATGTCCACAGATTTACACTCAACTTACACAGTTTGAAGATAGTGATAGTAGAAAGCTTCCCTGAAAATATTACGTGCTGAGGTGCTGTAGTTTTGGCGAATTGAGTAAAACAATGTCATGAAATTAATTTTCCTCTCATGAGACGAAAATTATTTGAATCATTTACAAATGTATTTTCATGACATTGTTTTACTCATTTCTCAAAAACTACAGCACCTCAGTAAGTAAAATTTGAAGGGAAGCTTTGCACTATCATTCTCTTCAAACCCTTTAAGTTTAATGTAAATCTATGGACATTTTGGAAAGGGACCCAAATCCTTTAAGGAGTATACTACATGTAGGTAGTAAATGTACAAATTTCTTCCCAGTGCAAGAAAGGTGAATAAATTCATCATTGGTACGTGTTGATCCCATTGGATCATTTGGTTGAATACTTCAAGGCACCGGACACCTTTGATAACTGTCAAAGACCTGGGGCCAATTTCATAGAGCTGCTTAAGCAAAAAAATTGCTTAAGCACGAAAACAGCTCGCTTATTTTACACATGTTACTGGCCAAAATTTCCTGCCATATACATTGCTTATGACTAGTATTAAGCTGTTGTTTACTTAGCATTGAGTGGAGTCTTGGCCGGTAATCTGATTTTACTAAGCAATGAATTTTTTGCTTAAGCAAATTTTTTTTGCTTAAGCAGCTCTATGAAATTGGGCCCAGTATTCTCACTTGGTGTATCCCAAGATTTTTTACTCAATTGGTCATCAAAGTTGCAGCCGTTAATTTCACCAAACTCTTCTTAACTTAGGATTAATCTTAGGACAAAGGACGAGTTAAGTTCTGTATCCATTGACGTTAGGACACATTGAACCCACTCTAAGTTAGGACGAGTTACTCGTCCTAACTCTAGATAGGATTAATCCTAGCGTTTCGTGAAATCGGCTGCATGAGAGTTATGAAAGAAAAAACACTCTTGTTACACAAATTTGTGTGCTTTTAGATGCCTGAAAAGGGCTTATGGCCTGAAGTCTTTTAGTATTTGAGTTAGAAATTTTGATTTTCTCAAAAACTACTTTACTTCAGAGGGAGCCGTTGCTCACAATGTTTTATACTACCAACTGCTCTCCATTGCTCTTTATACCAAGTAAGTTTTTATGTCAACAATTGTTTTGCGTAATTACCAATAGTGTCCAGTGCCTTTAATGTTTAAGTGAAATAAACAAATGGAAAAAAAAGACAACATAAAGTAGTCCATCCTTGGCTATTATTTGAAATCTCACAGAACCCCCCCCCCCCTTTACAGACCCCTTGCATTGGCTGCCATTGTTGATGAAACGGCACACATTGGCTGAGAGTCGTGCGCAGCGCGTACACGTTTCCATTGTTAGTCATCAAAGATGGTGGTCAATGACGTCATGTGCAATCCTACCGACCCGTCGCTCGCAACCAGTTTCTTAATCCTTAAAAAAAATAGTTGATCGCACGGCAACACACTTTTAAGAATGGAACCAAAGCCTGGGGTGAGCTGAAGCCGTGTTTTGTTTGTTTAGGTGATCTTCCCAAAACTCGGTAAACTCCCACGAGGGGAAAATGCCAAGCTGGCAACAGCCAATCTCTCTTATAATACGCTCCCTTAATATGTATGCATGACGTCATAATTCTTACCCAAAATGAGGCTATGGGCGCACTTCCCCCATCACTTGCAGTGGCTGCGCCCATCGCCTCGTTTTGGGTTAGCATTGTGACGTACCTCATGCATAAATATTTAGAGAGGCGTATAGGGCCCAATCTCTCACGTGTTAGGGTGAAACACATTAAAATATATACAACTTTCAAACAACCCACCCCCCCCCCCCAAAAAAAAAACCCACAAAAAAACCCACAAAAACAGGGGCAAGAGCATGACGCTGAAACTTCTACATTTAGTTTTTATCAAAGTTGGAAAGCAGATTAATTGACTGACTTTAGCGCCCCGATGTTAAAGGGGCTGCGTCATCATGATAAACTCCACTCTCACCCAGTTACTGCTTCCACCTTCCTTCCATCTATGTACAGTGCACGCATGTGCTGTAACTGGGCAAGGGTTAATATTTTCATGTACAGCCATAGCCGTCGATTTCACCAAACTCGTCCTTACTCTGTAGGAATTGGGACGAGTTAAGTTCTGTATCCATAGAGGTTAGGATGCATTGAACCCATCTTAAGTTAGGACGGGTTGCTCGTCCTAACTCAAGATAGGATTAATCCTAGCGTTTCATGAAATCGGCTGCAGGCCTGACTTGCTTCTCTCCACCGAGGTTTAAATGGGTACCTGTGAGGGCAGAGATGGTTCTTGTGATTGATTTAGCTTAGTGCACTACATATTTGGCGGCACAGGCTGTATACTCCCCAGGGAGCTGAGATGGTTTAAGATGTGAATTAATGCCCAGTGACCAGGGGTCGATTTCACAAAGAGTTAGGTAGGAGATATTAAAAACGTATGGCTAGTCCTAAGTTAGGATGAGTAACTTGTCCTAACTCAAGATAAGACTAGTCCTAACTCTTTGTGAAATCGACCCCAGAGGTAATAACGTGAAGCGCTTTAAGACGCCCTCCGTGTGTGAAAAGCGCTATATAAAAACTGGTTATTATTATTAGTATTGATCATGATCACACAGGCCCTTTAAATTTGCTGTGAAATTGTCCCACAGGTTAAATACAGTTGATTAACCTGTACAACAATTTCCACATCAGGTTTTGAACGGATTGTTTGTGTAGTTGAACTTATTAATCACGTTTCTGATAGCTTCCCCCCCCCCCACTTAGGGTATGGCTGAGTTTAATTCAAATGAATAGCACAAACAGGAAAACACAGTGGTGTTATTTTTGGTAGGAAATTCCCTAAAAATATGGTGTGAAATATCTCATACAAAAGTATCGAATGAGTACGCTGCATAATAGGACAAATATTGTTTGAGTGTGTTGAATACATGTACTGATGTGATTAGTGATATGGGGTTTAAAACCAAGGGCCAATTTTTATCGAGCTGCTTAAGCACAAAAAATAGCTTAGCACAACACAATTATGCTGTTCAGAATAAGGTTACCAGCCGATATATCGATCACATTCCACATTTTCTCGGCTTAAGCCGTGTTCACATTGGAAGTGTAAACAGCAGATAACTTACTGGGGTGGTAAGTTACCGCCACGGCGCTGTTAACTTAACAGGCCCGATTCGAGCCGCGGTAACTTAACAATGTTAACTTAACAGGGACAAGAAGTCCAATGCGAACGCACTACTCCGGTAACTTAACAATACTTGACCTATTTGTAAAAGGTCTGCTGATGTTGGAACCATCGCGTGCAATACGCACTGCTCCAAAAATGTGAGTTAAAAGTATAGCTGCCTTCCCACTGCGCACGCAGCGCGCGGAGCCAAAGTCTGAGCCGTAGCCCAAGCCAAGGTTCAAGAAAGGCCCCTGGTAAATTACCGAACACAAATTAATCCAAGTGCGAATACTGGGCCCAATTTCATAGAGCTGCTTAAGCACAAAATTTTACTTAAGCAAAAAAATCCTTGCTTAGTAAAATCAGGTTACCGGCCAAGACTCCATTCAATTGTTATGCTAAGTAAACAACAGCTAAATACCAGTCACAAGCCATGTATATGGCATGGAATTTTGGCCAGTAACATGTGTAAAACAAGAGGGCTATTTTCGTGCTTAAGCAAATTTTTTGCTTAAGCAGCTCTATGAAATTGGCCCCAGCTGTTAACTTACCGGCCTGTTAAGTTAACTTACCGGGCAAGTAAGTTACCAGACCCAAAAGTCCAATGCGAACGCAGCTTTAGGCTTACGTTTTACTTTTGTTTATTGTACATCATATGTTATTGTTTGTTTTTAGTGCCATGAGCATTCTGATAGACCTGTGCACTTTTCAAGTTTTAATTTTTATCAATATAAACCACAAGGGAAACTGACTGGGTAAATTTGTAAATGATTTTTTTGGGGGTTGAACAAAGAATTGACTAGAGCGGGATTCGAACCAACGACCTCCGGATTAACGTGCCGGCGCTCTACCAACTGAGCTATCTAGCCCTATATTGGCGGTGTCCCTATTTTGTCAATATCTTTGTTCAGGGGTGCCAGTCAGAAGCCATACAACCGTTAACTGCCGTGTAGCCAGGGATCACACCCAAATTACGATACAACCTGGGAAGCGGCAGCTAGGGGATCACCTTAAGGGGATGCGACTTTTTGTTTCAGATATCAATATAAACAACAAGGGAAACTGACTGGGTAAATTTGTAAATGATTTTTTGGGGGTTGAACAAAGAATTGACTAGAGCGGGATTCGAACCAACGACCTCCGGATTAACGTGCCGTTATTTTTAGTATTAATATCTGTGACTGTTTCTACTCATAAGTTGTTTAGCAAAAAATTGTTAAAAATATCAATCACATATACTCCACACCATCTTTGACTGCTGGTATCCTGCTCATAACTTGTTTAGCAATATTTTCCGCTTAGGCAGATCAATAAAATAAAATGGGGCTCAGCATTATAAGCAGCATGCTACTTAGAAATGACATAATAGATATCTTATCAATTCATACTTCAAGAAACTGTTGGGTCACATTAGAGTGTCGAAACTGGTCTTTGAAAATTGCCCATGTTATCCGCGTGCAATTTCGCTGGTTTTTAAGTGCAGTTAGCCAAAATGTCAAAATCACAGATTATCATCCTTGAACTATCCAAAGTTCAGTGGAAACTGGTGTACTTTGGTTTTAGACAGGATATGGTTAAAAATGTGTCTAAATTTGCTGGAAATTTGAAAACTGGGCATCAAAACTGTGTAAATTACATATAAATGACAGATAAAACAGGGTGTCCAAATTGAACAAATGTGTACAAAAGACACCCAGACTACCCCTCTGGCTAACAACTATGGTTCCAGACAATGAACTGCCTCTACAGTAAGCAGCATGATATCAGTGTAAATAAAATATGCAGACAGGGTAATAGACATTTCTAATACTGATAGACAAACTGCACTGGTTGGCATGGACGGCCGAGTGTTTTAAAAACATCCAATCCTGTTAAACAGATGTTGTGTCCAAGTTAAACATTTCTGCGAATTCTCAAGTAAAAGAAAACATACATTGTGTATCCCATAGTTGGTTGCTTTGCATCCAAGAAACACAACTTTTTTTTTACAAACTGTGGAAATCTGTTTTAGCTTTGCATTTATAGCTTCCTACATTAATAGTTGCCAGCCTTGGTTGGCAAAACCTCAGGCTGGGGAGTTGTTATAGAAAGGTCTATAGTCTGGTACCCTGCCCTACATAATGAAAGCCCCTTGATTGTTACGTACTTGCTTTAGGAGCAGCACGGTCTCCATCTTAAATGCCACTCCACAGCGGTCTCTCACTTGTGTCTATAATTCCCAGACCCTTGCATCTGACTAGCACCAAACAATGACGGAGCAATCCATCACTTACAGATCTGTCACCAAGCCTTCTCATGAAAGAATTTCAATACAAAAAGGGACCAGTTTGCCCTGGAACCATGCTCATTAATAATGACCTTCTCAGATAAAGGTGAGGAGGGGAACCATAATGAAACAATCCATACAGGGTGAATCTGGCACCATGTCTTCACATGAAAGAACCTTAATCACGTTCTTCTCAGATACAATGTAGGGTGGGGAGGGGAACCATGATTGAACGATCCATACAGGGTGAATCTGTACAGGGCAAATCTGTACGGGATGAATCTGGCACCAAGTCCTCTCATGAAAGAATCTCAATACAAAAAGATACCTGTTTGCTCTGGAACCATGCTCTTTAATCATGTTCTTCTCAGATATCGGGGGGAGGGGGGAATCCCCCCACTACGTCATTACTCCGTCGTTAATAGAGCAAACTTATTGCTGGTAGCTGTGAGACGGTCTGTCTCTCCGTCCTCCTTAGCCTTCCGTCGTCGTCTCCTCCTTGTGTCCGTGTCTCGTTCTACCTCGTTGCTCTCAATGTCCGCATCGCTATCCTCACCGGCTGAGCTGGTGAACTCTGATTGGTCAATCTCCTCGGGGTTCAGCTCCTTGTGTTGCTCCTGGATCTTGGAGATTTCTAGAGTGTCGGGATGATTCTCCCATTTATCTAGAAGTGTAGAATTATAGGGAGCGTATATGTTTGGTAATCACTCTTTAAATGAATGGCAATCAAAAACTTTGGGTTATAAGCCTTACATGAGCTTTCTGTAGAACAAAGCATTTTTAGAAACCTTTCAATTCAAAGTAAAATTTGCGCAGAAAGATATCAGTTTTTATGCACCCAAACCTAAATCTGAGAAGCATTACCGCAGTAACTTTTCTCAGATAGGCTACTCCCATTTGGGGATTATTCTTACTGCGTGGACATAACGACTACGGATTTTCGGCAACATCTAAAAAACGCAACAAACCTTATAAAAATAAAATGTGTACATGTTAGTTTTGTTGTTTACAACTACATTCATATTAATTTATAACAATTGAATTGTAAAAAAAAACAACAAAGGTACAAGAATTGGCTTCCAGGGTTAAGGGTAAGTTGTCTAAAATGTCTTCCTATAAACGTACCTTTCTGACTTGTATAGTTTGGAGGTCTCATGCACATGCATAGCCTGCCCTCTACAGCCAGTCTGAGTAAGTTATTAGCCGCTCTGTAGACATCGTGCCTGGCTGCTTTGGACGTCATGAAACCACGTTTTTCAGCCCATGCTGTGGAACAAACAAAACAAATGTGTGCATTAAGAGAAATGCGTTGTAGCACTCAGGCATGTATGTCTATCCAGAACGCCATTTTTGGAGTCAAAATCTAGCACAAACATGCACACAAATACTTGACTCCCAAAATGTTGAGAATTGTAGACAGGCAGGCCTTAAATTTCATCCATGAACATGTTGAAGAAGGCAAAAGGTCATTTTTATTTTGAAACGGGTAAAACAAGGAAAATCTTAAAGTCAATTAGAAACTTTTGAAGGGCACAAGGGGCAACAGAGGCCAGGCCATGGCCTGAGTGTTAGTCCAGGCCTGGACTGTCGCTGTTAGGAGGTGTAGTCTGCATTGTGTGAGGGGTCTATAGTATACAAATATTGACTGCTTCGAGTGGTGCTATGGTTAAAACTATGACTCCCGAGGTGATCCCCGGAGTGTTCTATTTTCCCGAGGCGCAGCCGAGGGAAAATAGAAGGCTCCGGGGATCACCGAGGGAGTCATAATTGCTTGAGTAAAAGCAGTCAATATTTGCCTCCTTTTGACCTTAGGGATGGTGCTTTGCAAGGGGTCCAACATGAAAACACAAACTTGTGATCATTTTGGGCTTAAAGAGAACAGTAATCACTCTTAGAATTAATGGCACTAAGCCTTTTTGAGGTATGGCGGACACAATGCTACAACACTGTAAAGTTGTGGTAAATTTGTGCATATTGACCATAGAAATAGAAGTGCGCATTTTAGGCGACGCGGCGTTTACACGTAAACCTAATGACCACCAACATGGTGAGCGTGGCATCAGTCGCGGCGTGTGACGCGCGCGTATCACGTCCGCCATACCTCAAAAAGGCTTATGAAATCTTACATAGGTTGGAAATAATTTATAGCAGCTTTCAATTGTACACAGCATTTTGAGAATCTTTTCAATTCAAAGTAATGTGGATATGGAAAAAGATAACGGTAATTATCTCCCAAAATTTGAATCTGAGCAATGTTTTTCCGTCAGAAATATTTTTCAGATTGTGTATTCCAATTACGGATTATTCTTCCTGACTGGATATTAACCGCACGGGATTTTCAGCGATTTCTAAAAAACTTTGGACATGAAATTTTCAAAGGTTAATTTTATTGTATCTATAGATCTACATTTATGTAGGATTAAAACAATCAAACAATTCCAAAACCCAAAGATGTACTTTGCCTTTAAGTGGTTGAATTTTACCTTCACATATATCCCACGCTGACCACTCCTCAAGTTCCTCCTTCCCAGGTTTATTCCCATACAGAGGATGCTTAATCTTGAGTATGGGTACGAGGTTGACTCTCTGGGCAAGATAGCCAACAGCTGTGTATGGTTCCTGGACTTGTGCAATGGGATACATGCCTGAAAGAATCTGTAAAAGAAAATGTCAGATCAATATGATTACTATAGACCTTTCTTTTGTTGATAAACAAACCGCCTTGGTTGGCATGGACGGCCGAATGCTTGTAAAACACTCAATCGTATTAACAGATGTTTTAACCAATTTCACGATTTCTGCAAACTTTCAAATAAATAAAATACCTCCCAGAGTTGTTTTGTTTCCAACAAAATCAGCACAATGTTTGAATATTTTTGTAACATTGTTACAAACAGTAGTGATCTGTTTTTGATTTGCATTTATGGCTTTCCATAGTTTTCCAACTTGGGTTGGCAAAAAACTCAGGATGTGACGTTGCAAAAGAAAGGTCTATAAATCAAGTAACCTGCGACACAACCTTCTTCCCACGTGTTCGATCTTGCTGCACCATTCTTCCCCAGCATGTTTTGCTCGCTCAAAACCCCTGGAATTGGTCGATTAAAATTTGCTAGAATCTCCACATTTTAATTCGGCCTGTTGCCATTCCACTTTTTGAAACTAAGAAGGATCCACTTTTTGGAACTACATGTAAGTAGTCTCGCAAATACCAAAGTCTACTCCCTAGCAATAGTTTAAAAAGCAACGCCTAGTTCCCAAAGAACAAAATCTAAACCTGTTTGCTGTAGCAAAGTAGATACAGGTATGATGGTATTCCTGCTAACTGAATCATTGATACCTCACTACGCAATGCCTCAAAAACTATAAACTATCCATTGTCACAACAAATGAAATTTAAAAACTACAATTCTACTTTTCAACCAAGTATAGAGCTTTCAGCCCAGGAACTAAACTAACCTGGAGTTGTCGATCTACTAGCGATGGAAACACCAGGCCAGGGGAATCACACAGCTTGACCGACGGCGTTAAGAAGATGGTTTGAAAGTGCTTGGTGTGACCCGGCGTCCGAGAGGCACTGACGACCTTCTTACCGCACAGACCGTTCATGAGGGATGACTTACCTACATTGGGATGCCCTGAGGATTGGGAGAGAGAACCAATGATAATCTTAATAATAATAATAACAATAAAATTCTAATATAGTAGGCCTGGGCGAATTATTCGAATATCCGGTTAATGGCGAATAGGTTTTCTTATCCGTAACCGCGAATGCCTTTTTTTTCTTAACCGGATATCCGCATAGGGCGCGAATAGCTATTTATAAACCGGATAGTTCTGTAATTACAACCAAGTAACCGGATATTCTTTAATATCCGAATATCCGCGGACGTCGGGCGACAAGTGACATGAATGTTTTGTCTGAATCCTAATGAAACTTCTATTAAGACAGCATAAAACAGCATAAATTAAGTATTTAACTATGCTCACCTCCGTGAAGAGTTAAAACAATGACATTTCTGACGTAATTTGTTCAAAGATTACAAAAGTTTTCCTTCACGTAGAGTCATCCACGATCAAAAGAAAAAGCATCTTTAAATTAGATCCGGTCATTTTTATGAATGAACCGAGTGACACTGTCTAAAACTAATATCAATCCGCCCAGAAGATCTCATTCACAAACGAACAGCGCCCTCTAGCGACAAAAAATAAATATTTTTAAAAATATATATGTATATTTTTTTAATAGCGCCCTCTAGCGGCAAAAAAACTATTCGAATATCCGGTTCATTTCGGATAGTTGGCCAGCGGTATCCGAATAACAAATTTCACTATTCGCCCAGCACTATCATATAGGGCAACTCACAATAACCGTATCAATGCGCTTTACATTAGTGCCCTGGTCATAGGGCCAATAAACATCCCATTATAAAGTTTCTCAGCTCCCTTGGGCAACCGTTTATATCGCTCCAAAGGCTTTTTCATTCACATCAACCTCAGTAAGTAAACTTTCAAGGGAAGCTTTCTACTATCATAATCTTCAAACTGTGTAAGTTTAATGTAAATCTGTGAACATTGTGTTTTGTGTGAGGAAAAAGTACCCTTTAAATTAATGGCAATACAAACTTCCTTGGCTAGATGTACAGAAGCTTTCGATGGTAAAAAAGCATTTCGAGAATCATTTCACTTTAAGGTATTGCGGTTATGAAAAAGATATCAGTTGTCATTCTCCAAAATTTACTCTGAGAAACATTACTGTCCAAAACATTTCTCCAATTAATGTAAAATTGATGAAGTAAACTTAAAAATATTGAGCTACAAGCCCTTCAGTCTTGTGTATTTTTTTTTAAAACAAAATGAAACACAAACTATTTGAGCACCGACAAGGCTGGTGCCTTTCCACTATC
This sequence comes from Asterias amurensis, assembly GCF_032118995.1. NCBI lineage: Eukaryota > Metazoa > Echinodermata > Asteroidea > Forcipulatida > Asteriidae > Asterias > Asterias amurensis. The sequence goes on from NC_092662.1 coordinate 13,337,007, forward strand.
AACCCACCATCACAACCCTTTATCATTCAACACCCAATAGGCAAGCCAGGGAACCTCACATGATAAACATTCTTACCTACACATCCTATTGTCAGCACCGATTCCTTAAAAAACTCATGTTCAGAAAAGCTTGTATCCTGCGTCGTGTCCGAGGTCTCAATGATTTTAGCCGCGAGGCCCTCCTCTCCCCTAAGCTCCGCCTCTATTTTGTCCCTCCAGCTGCTCAGGTCAACTGAGAATGAACAAGAAAAGAGCAATTCATTTTAACAGTTTCTCTTTATTCCAGGCGTGTTGTGGCTTAGCGGTCTAGTTCACCGCACCCAAGCTCTTGGCCCAATTTCATAGTGCTGCTCATAATTAATGGCAAGCAAATTTTCGTGCTTACTGTAGCAGAACAATTTGCTACGGTGCAAGCGCATTTCACAGGTTAGCAGAAAAATAAGGCGGCCATGTTCACAATGGATTTGCATTTTGGTTAGCAGCGCTATGAAAAGGAATCAGCACAGTAAGCACAAAATAGGCCACTAAGCAGCTCTATGAAATTGGACCCTGATATTGTCAGCAGCATAGTGTGGGTTTGAAATCCTGGTCATGCCTTTATTTCCCTTGAGCGAGGCATTTAACCGAAATTGCTTCCTAAAAGTTGGGAAGGTAGTGCATTCTGCTTTACCAGCCAGGCTCCTAGTGGATTATACCTATGCCTACATCCTTATAACAGACTGTCAAGAGGGTAACCCTATTTCAGCCCCAAGGCAACCTGCCCCTGGTCTTCTACTAACAAGGCTAAGTCTCAGCCTGCTCTGACTTACATGTACCTCCATTGAGCAAAATATCAAATGAAATACTGAGAATACCATTCGGTTTAAAGACACTGGACACTATTGGTTATTGTCAAAGACCAGTCTTCTCACTTAGTGTATCTCAACATATGCATAAAATAGCAAACCTGTGAAAATTTGAGCTTGATTGGTCGTCGGAGTTAAGAGATAACTATGAAAGAAAAAAACACCCTTGTCACACGAAGTTGTGTGCTTTCAGATGCTTGATTTCGAGACCTCAAATTCTAAACTTGAGGTCTCAAAATCAAATTCGTGGAAAATTACTTCTTTCTCGAAAACTACGTCACTTCAGAGGGAGCCGTTTCTCACAATGTTTTATACTATCAACCTCTCCCCATTACTCGTTACCAAGTAAGGTTTTATGCTGATAATTATTTTGAGTAATTACCAATAGTGTCCACTGCCTTTAATCCAACCTACAACTCAGCACTGAAAGTAACCCAATACACCTGTTACAGCAAGTACCCTAACCATCGACAGTCAATTTGTCATCCAATACGATTCTCCAACAAAGGTACACAAGACGACAGAGCTCTTCCGTAATAAATCTACAGGTGTTAGGTTACATTCAGTGCCCAATTTCAATGAGCTAAGCACAACATAATTATGTTTACCAGAATAATGTTACCAGCCAAACTACAATGTCACATGTACAATTTATGACTGGTATCCTGCTCCTTTTTGCTTAGCAGAAAATTGTTAAGCCATTTTTTGGCCCAGGTGTTAGATTCTATCAAGGGTCCAATTTCATAGAGCTGCCTAAGTACAAAAAGTAGATAAGCACAATATAATTATGCTTACAAGAAAAAGGTTACCAGCCAAAATACCATATCAGGGGTACAATTTATGGCTGGTATTCTGCTCCTTTTTGCTTAGCAGAATTTTGTTAAGCACTTTTCCTGCTTAAGCAGCTCTATGACATTGGGTCCTGGAGAGCATTAGTACAGCTACTTTACCTTTGCCCTGGCATATCGTCTCACAGGCCTTGAGTAATTGCATAGGACCCACTGCAGTGTACGCACCTCTTCTTCTCTTACGATGGAGCACTGAAATATATGCAAAGATTTCAACATCAGCACAGTCAGTAGAACAGTAACAAATCCAAGTCCAACACTATTTCTGGAACAAACTTCCACAATACATCAGAGATATCATCTCACTGCATACATTCAAGACACCCCTGAAAGCTCACCTGTCTTAGGAGGTGTAACATCAATGACAATTTTCAAGTTTGTGCTCATAGAGCAAACTTTTGATTTTGGCGCTTTATAAATTTCTTTTGATTGATTGATTGATTTCGAGGTCAGACAATTCATTCTCTTTTCATGTTCATTTGAAAGCTTGGATAGCATATTAATTTGGTTTCACCCTGTCAAAAATCAAGAAGTCTGAGGGTAGAGATGTAAGAAGAGTGATATGATGTTTTGTTAGAGCACATGCATATAATTGTGGATAGGCCTGGGCGAATTATTCGAATATCCGGTTAATGGCAAATAGGTTTTCCTATCCGTAACCGCGAATGCCTTTTTTTTCTTAACCGGATATCCGCATAGGGCGCAAATACCTGTGTACAAACCGGATAATTCTGTAATAACAACTGAGTAACCGGATATTCTTTAACTATCCGAATATCCACGGACGTCGGGCGACAACAGATATAAATGTTTCGTCTGAATCCTTATGAAACTTCTGTTAAGACAGCATAAAACAGTATAAATTAAGTATTTTACTATGCTCACCTCCGTGAAGAGTTAAAACAATGACATTTCTGACGTAATTTCTGACGTGAAGTTTTCCTTCACGTAGAGTCAATCACGATCAAAAGAAAAAGCAAATCGCCATCTTTAAATTAGATCCGGTCATTTTTATGAATGAACCGAGTGACACTGTCTTAAACTAATATCAATCCGCCCATAAGATCTCATTCACAAATGAACAGTGCCCTCTATTGGCAAAAAAATAAATATTTTTTTCATATATTTTTTTAAATAGCGCCCTCTCGTGGCGAAAAAATTATTCGAGTATCCGGTTAATTTCGGATAGTTGGCCAGCGGTATCCGAATAACAAAATTTCACTATTCGCCCAGCACTAATTGTGGATATATATTATAAGAAGTAGTCTCCTGACGGTAACTAGAGCAAGCTAGTCGAAACGTTGAGACCAATTCAGAACTGACTCCGCGGCAGTACAGTTAATTAGGATCCTATAAGCTCAAGTATACCATCCGCCCTGGTAACAGTTAAAAAGCAGGACAGTTCTTTTCAGAACTGAGAAGTCTCCCGATTATCTACTCCGCGGTAGTAGAATAAAGCAAGACAGTTCTCTAAGAACAAACTTTACCTGGCAAGTAGATACCCACATGGTGTTACCGCAAACCAAACATACATTGATACCTCACCATGCAATGCCTCAAATCCTATACAAGAAGTGGAATCTTAAACTTTGCATGGTGTGAGTAAAGGGGAGGTTTGCGGTATTACCATTTGAAAATCTCTTTTGAGTAGAATTGGTTCTAAAAAGAAGTGGTGATTGACAAGCCCACTGTTTTGATCAATATGCTTTGATTGTCCTCAGGAGAATGGAAGACAATCAGAACATACTAATCGAAACGTTGGGTTGTAAACCACCGGTTTTATTCAGAACTATTAACACTACTCAAAAAAGGTTAACACATGGTGCCAGACCTCACTTAATTAAATGCAAACTGAATTTCGTTTTTTGAGTTTCCCTCCCACATCTAGAAACTGGATTTCAATTTTCAGTTATTTTGTTTTAACTCAACACCCACAATTTTGAGAAAACAAAAACCCCAAGACCCGCAATTTGTTTAACATTGACAATTCTGAATATCATTTACCCTTTCCAGGGTCGATACTCTTAGGCGTCAGATTCTCTCTCGGGAAGGAGGTGAAGCAAACCACGTGAACATCAGGGAATTTCTCCTTCATGTAGGTGTGCCAGGCCACCACGAGGGACGGAGGGGCCAGATCAATCTTGTTCAGGACCAGGATGAGGTGCTTGTGGAGGTCCTTGGTCACGTAGTCGTAGAGAGCGGGCGAGAAGTGGACGGCTGGGTGTCGGATGTCCGTGATGAGGAGGATGATGTCGGACATCTCCAGGACTCGCCATATCTGCCTCCAAGTCTGAGGGTAGAGATGTAAGAAGAGTGATATGATATTTTGTCTGTATTGCATTTAACCGTGCCCATTTAGAATTCTAAACAGAATACTTCCATACTTCTTACATAGCGCCGCTCGAGTTCTGTGAAAAAATCAAGAAGCATGAAAACATTACCTCCACCCTTAAAGAACTCCACTGGCTCCCGGTACCACTAACAAACTGAAAACAAGGTCTCACACTTGTCTTTAAATTAAAGCAATTCATGACCAACAGCCACCTACATTGATGATCTTCTTCACATAAGGCACTACTGTACCTAAATCTTGTACCATCCACTATATATAGCGACCATGCATTTTTTCCACATTGCACCAGTCTTATGGAACAAGCTACCGAATGACATCAGAAACACCCAATCTTTTAACAAAATTTACAGCAAGTTATTAACATTCCTGTTTTGGTGTAATTTTAAGTAGAGACTTTGATGCTTTTGTGGTATCTTTTCTATTGTGCCTTAAGTAATTTGTTTGCAAACAAGTAATTTTAACTTTAATTTTTATTAACTACCACAAACCATAAAAGGCTGTGTCTCAAACAAGAATTTTGCTAGCAGAATTTTCTGCTTGACAGCTTGATGAAATTAGGCCAAAATCTTATTCGAGCGGATTAAATCCACAGCATCTTTACCTCTAAGTTGATTTCAAAGAAACTGAGTTGTTTGGTGGGGTAAATGGTGAAGATCTTCTTCAGGTATTCTTGGAACACGGCCTCCTCCCGCGCCTCAAGCTTCTCCTTGGTCAGGGAGTAGTCCCAGGGGGGTCTCTTTGGCATGTCCAGCACGGACCCAGGCTGGTAGATGTCCTCCAGGTTCACCTCTAAGGCGGTCTGGAAAAAGAAGAAGAAAAGAAAAAAAAAGACAAAATAAGATATATATTTTTTAATTCAAAACCGTGCATAATGACATGTCTACTTTTGTTTTGATTTTGTTTGTTTTGTTGTTTGTTTAGATGATGTCTCAGCCCTGTATGCTTTGTTTTTGAAAGAGGAGCATAGGATGACCTGTCAAGACCAACCATGTGAAGACTCCTACTTTAGTGTCTTGGAAGTGTCGTGGCCGACCGGTTAAGAGCACCGAATTCAAACTCTGGTGTTTCTGATCAGCAGAGCGTGGGTTCGAATCCCCAGCCGTGACACTTGTGTCCTTAAGCAAGACACTTCACCATTGCTTGGACCTTCGGATGGGACGTAAAGCCTTTGGTCCCATGTGTTGTGTAGCGCACGTAAAAGAACCCAGTGCACTTATTGAAAAGAGAAGGGGTTCGCCCCGGTGTTCCTGGCTGGATTGGCAGCATATTGCACCACAGCACCTTGTGAACCATTACATGGTGCTAAGAATTAGGTCTTATATCTCAAACTTTGACCCACTCCTTGCAGTAATAACACCTGGCGCTTTGTATCCTTTGGCAAAAGGCGCGTTATAAATATGGTTATTATTATTATTAATATATCAACCAACTATGTGAAGACCCGACTTGACCTATGAGGATGGAAAGCCATCACAAATGTCCACCGTTGGAAACAGTTGAATGCACTGGGGAAACATCTAGACTAAATAGGGACAAATGTGAGGACAGATCTGTTACAGAAGGCGACGCTTTTGGGAAAAGCAAGGATCCTGAGAAAGACCCTTGAGATCTAAGGCAAGGGGACGCAGCCCGACTCTAGGAGTTACCGGCACAAAGGAAAATGTTATCTTTCTTTTTGCATGCTGTGATAAGATGAAATAATAATGGAAACTTATGAAGCGCACAATTCTATCAAAGTGCTCATGGCCCTAAATATAAACAATAACATACACATGTTGTACAATAACCAACAATTTGTACGTAAGCCAAAGCTAAGAAAAAAATCCAGAACATGTGGTTGAGAAATACAATACAAATTTGTTTTCTAAAACATCAAAAAGGTAAAAAACAAATCTTTACTCAAATACTTGATAATGATTGAAAGATGTGTCTTACAGTAATTTCTTTTTTCAAATTGGGCTGAAGAAACCAATGGTTTGACTAGTGCTGGCAATTTGTTCCATAGCCATGAGAACAGAGAAATAGTAATGAGTGAATGAATGAATATTTCATTAGAACACAGACAAAAATGAAAAAATTAATTACGTCCTGATACGATTCTTTAACGTACGCTATATAGAGAACCACTCAGAAGATTTGTGGGCTGTCATCAGTCCAACATATCATCCTAATCCCCACTGGTATACCAGAGGGCATGTATTCACTTGATGCATTAGCCCCAACAGCGAGGTGTGACAAAGTTGTATCCCATTAAAAAAAAAAGCTCCAAGTGAACGGATGCTGTTTTTACAGTTCAGCCCCAAATGAAATCAAGCCTCTCCCCTCTGGAAAACGGTACTCAATCAACACACGGAGCGGAGACAACTAGACTCGAGAGAGAGGATAGCTCATGATGCTTTAAAGTCACTGCAGCCGATTTCACGAAACCCCCGCTAGGATTAATACTGTCTTGAGTTAGGTTGAGTAACCCCTCCTAAGTCCTAAGATTAATCCTAAGTTGGGAAGAGTTTGGTGAATTGACAGCTGGACACCTTTGGTAACTGTCAAAGACCAGTATTCTCAGATGTTGTATCTCAACATGCATAAAATAACAAACCTGTGAAAACACAATCATGACAATTGGTCGTCGAACTTGCAAGAGAATAATAGAATAAAAAAAACCCTAATTGTCGCACAAGTTGCGTGCTTTAAGATGCCTTGAGGTCTCGAATTCAATTCAAATATTTTACTGAGAAATTACTGCAGAGAGAGCCCTTTCTCACAATGTTTTTGTACTATCACCAGCTGTCCACCGCGATCGTTACCAAGTAAGTTTTTATGCTATTATTTTGAGTAATTACCAATAGTGTCCTGTGCCTTTAAAGCAATCGCACAACATCGGTAAACAGTATTTACCAAAGGCCCACACTTCGCGTATCACAACTTATATATAAAATAACAAACCTATGAAAATTTAGGCTCAATCGGTCATCAGAGTCGGGAGAAATTAACAGGAAAACCCACCATTGTTTCCCCACGTTTCGCCGTGTCATGACATGTGTTTAAAATAAATCTGTTATTCTCGATATCGAGAATTGATAATTGTACTAATGTTTTCTCAAAAAGTAAAGCATTTCATGGAATAATATTTCAAGGGAAGTCTTTCACCATTCCTTCTGTAAACTTTGTAAGTTATTTGTAAATCTGTTAACTTTAATTTTTTGTTATGTTAAGAAAGTGTCCAATGGCTTTAAGATAGATATCTGGTCGAAGAATAGGTATTCAGAGAAGAAATTAAGTAGCGTAGCTATAGGAACAAAATGAATATAAACAGCTAATAAAAAGAGATGAAAATTTCATTGTATATAATAGTGGAGGGATTGATCTCGTCCGGCAACTTTGCGTAGCAAATTATTGAGACTGAACATGTTTTGTGCACACTGAATGCTAATATTGAGTAGTCACTGATGATACGTTTTGTGTAGCATTTTTTTGCTCAGCATTAGATGTATTGCAATAGGCGTCATCGGCCGCCAGATTTGATGAATTGTGCATGCATAAAGAGCTACCTAAGCTTTGTAACCAACTGCCCTGTGACGTCAGAGAAGCAGTGTCTACTTCGGTCTTCAAGCGGTCTCTCAAAACAGAACCACTCCAACTCATTTAGAGATAGTTTTTACATGGTGTTACCGCAAACTCTTCAATATCAAAACTAGTAGTTTTTCTTTTGTTGTGTTTTCTACTCATGTTATTTTGTTTTTCTCGTGAGGCGCTGAGTTCTTTGTAGAGCGCCACAGAAATGTTTACTATTATTATTATTATTACCATTGGCTGAGAATCACGTGCAGCGTGTACACGCATGCACTTTTCCATTGTTTTACATCAAAGATGGCAGTCGATGACGTGTATTAGTGCTGGGCGAATAGTGAAATTTTGTTATTCGGATACCGCTGGCCAACTATCCGAAATTAACCGGATATTCGAATAGTTTTTTCGCCGGTAGAGGGCGCTATTTAATAAAGAAAAAAAAAAAAAAAAAAAAAAAAAATAGAGGGCGCTGTTCGTTTGTGAAGGAAAAGTTTTGTAATCTTTGAACAAATTACGTCAGAAATGTCATTGTTTTAACTCTTCACGGAGGTGAGCATAGTTAAATACTTAATATATGCTGTTTTATGCTGTTTTAATAGAAGTTTCATAAGGATTCAGAGAAAACATTCATGTCAGTTGTCGCCCGACGTCCGCGGATATTCGGATATTAAAGAATATCCGGTTACTCGGTTGTAATTACAGAAATATCCGGTTTGTAAATAGGTATTCGCGCCCTATGCGGATATCCGGTTAAGAAAAAAAAGCCATTCGCGGTTACGGATAGGAAAACCTATTCGCCATTAACCGGATATTCAAATAATTCGCCCAGGCCTAACGTGTATTGCAACCCATCTAAAGTGTATACAAGGAAAAATCATGTGCACAACCACAATCATGGATACACATTTTTTTCCGTGTCCATTTTATGAAGAACAGTTTGAAAACCACTGATGTAGCAGTTACATGTTACTTACTTATTAACACTCGATGGAAGGGATCACATCTTAAAACTTGGACAGTCATTACTTTTTACATAACTCTTTGACTTAATGTGGAAACTACGAGACAAAATGTGAATACAAGGTCACACTTTTTGTACGTAAAGGTCACACGGTCTCATCAAGTTATATATAAGAACTAGAGGGCGCACTGGCCTATACACGCGGCATCGGTATTGCGCGCATGTGGCCTTTTTGAGAAAAAAACCATCACATAGTGTGTATTTATCATAGGCCTACACGTTGGTGTATTTATCATACACACACCAACATGTAGACCTACTTCATGTTCAATGCATACAACGTTAATCTTACAAAATGGCGCGCGTGTCTCCATGCGTTTGAGCACGCAGCATCACCAGTGCGCCCTCTAGTTCTTATATATTACTCTATCCATGGTCTATACTTGGTGTGCAGTCTCGCTCCCCTTTTGTTCATTCCTAGTTGTTTATTTATTATTTGCTATAACACTATATTAATTGTGTCCATACTTAATAATAATATAATAGTAAATTACATACTAATAGCGCATAATATGAATTAACATCTCTATGCGCTTTACAAAACAACAAATTACAATTACAACAGAAATATAAACATAAATAACAGAATAAATACACATACTTATACAAAATTTGGAATTGAATCATTACCTCTATGTAAGGGGGGAAAACAAGACAAAATTAGTTCTTAAATAGTTGGGTTTTTAGTAGTTTCTTGAAACTTGATATTGTTTTATGTGCTATTAATTTTTTAACCTTTCAATATTCTCATACAGTATTGAATTATTTTTCAAAGATAATTTGGAATAACATCAAACTGAATTGAATTAAATTGAATTGAATTGACAATAACAAGCCATACAGTAATGAATACTGAGTTCTTATAATTAGCACTTTATCCCACGGCGTATCAAAGCTCATATTATTTTGTCCTGCAGGGTATGTAGGAGACATGTTAAAGGGAAAGTATACATACTTTTAATTGGGAGGTATACTTTGAGTAATCACTAAAATTAATGGCAGTAAAAATTTATGAGACAGGTTCAGAAACAGGCCCCCTCCTTGTTTTTATAGTTTAATCAACTTTAATAAACCCATAATTCTTATGAAGACAGCAGTTATAATCGATACTTTGATTGTCTTCATTCATTCGAATCCCCAGCCGTGACACTTGTGTCCTTAAGCAAGACACTTCACCATTGCTTCGTCCTTCGGATGGGACGTTAAACCGTTGGTCCCATGTGTTATGTAACGCATGTAAAAGAACCCAGTGCACTTATCGAAAAGAGAAGGGGTTCGCCCCGGTGTTCCTGGTCCGATCGGCAGCAAATTGCGCCATAGCACCTTGTAAAACATTACATGGTGCTATAAGAATTAGGTCTCATAATTCAAAAACAGTCCCACATCTTGCAGGAAATACTGTGTTACAGCGCCAGGAGCGTCACTGAGTGACGGACATGTGCGCTATATAAGAAGCCACAATTATTATTATTATTATTCAGATATTAAAATAAAAGAAGCCAATTCCTCAGAAGTCTACAACAATGTCTACAACAAAGTCTACAACAATGTGTAACGACCCATAATTTGATGAGTGTCAAACTTACTTGGTTACTTTCACTTCAAAGTAATGTGTTTATGGAAAAAGGCACATTGTACAAAGTTTTATAAAAAACAGTAATTTAAAGGGACACGTTGCCTTGGATCGGTCGAGTTGGTTTTTGTAAAGCGTTTGTAACCGTTTTTCATAAAATGCATATGGGTAGAAAGATGTTGTAAAAGTAGAATACAATGATCCACACAAACATGCCTCAAAATTGCGTGGTTTTCCTTTTACCTCGTCGACTAACACGTCGGCCATTTATGGGGGTCAAAATTTTGACTCCCATAAATGGCCGACCGTGTTGGTTCGCACAGTAGAAGGAAAACCATGCAATTTCGAGGCAAACTTGTGTGGATCATTGTATTCTACTTTTAAAACGTCTTTCCAACCATATGCATTATATAAAAAACGGTTACAAACGCTTTTGTTTTGACCAACTCGTCCGATCCAAGGCAACGTGTTCCTTTAATATTTTGTTCTGCAGGGTATGTGGAGAGAAGTAACACGATATTATCAAATATCGCGATACTAATTTGGAAACGATTTCGATATTGGATCGATTTGGTTTTAATCGAAATATTGCGATACATGTATATCGCGATATCGATTAAGTATCGCAATATCGCGATGTATTTCCTAGCTGAGACATCTTGCACCCCATAGGTTTGGAGTAAAACCAGAAGGATAGGTCATTAGAACACCTCTCTTATGCTATGACTGTCTCTTCTACAACTTTCACTGGGAGTTTGAAGACTGATGATGTCAAATTTAATATATCGCGATTATATTGAATATCGCGATATATTGTCGCCGATATGTCGCGATTAAAATAAATCGATATCGCCCAAGCTTACACGGAATGGCTGATGAGATCTACGCGTGTATTCCTTTACAGCACCATGTAATGATTTACAATGTAGCATAGAGAAAAGTTTTTATAACAACAATAATTTAATATTTTGTCCTGCAAGGTAGGCCCTTAGTGGAGAGAAGTAAGAGATCTTCACGTGTATTCCTTAATAGCACCATGTAATGATTTTACAATGTACATGTAGCATAGAGAAAAGGTAGTAGCACCTCTGTAGTAGAGATTACAGAAGCAGTGTGTAGGTGTACACAATCTACATTTAGTATTGATGCATTCACCTCGGGATATCGTATTGCAAGCAAGCACAGAGTGCTGGCACACAGTCCAATTGATATCCGATAACCACTCCAGAAATAAGTATTATTCCATAGCAATCTAAAAAAAGATAAACTAACAGCACTGTACATGTAGTCTGTATTGTTGCGGCATTGGAGGGTTGTTTTTAAAGACACTAGACACTATTGGTAATTGTCAAAGACTAGTCTTCACAGTTGGTGTATCTCAACATGCATAAAATAACAAACCTGTGGAAATTTGAGCTCAATCGGTCGTCGAAGTTGCGAGATATTAAAGAAAGAAAAAAACACTCTTGTCGCACCATGGTCACACGAAGTTGTGTGCTTTCAGATGCTTGATTTCGAGACCTCAAATTCTAAATCTGAGGTCTCAAAATCAAGTTAGTGGAAAAATTACTTCTTTCTCGAAAACTACACCACTTCAGAGGGAGCTGTTTCTCACAATGTTTTATATTATCAACCTCTCCCCATTACTTGTAATCAAGTAAGGTTTTATGATAATAATTATTTTGAGTAAATACCAATAGTGTCCACTGCCTTTAAAGGAGTAAAGCAGCTTGCGATCTATTATAAAGCATTTTGAGAAAGCACACAACTTTGTGTGTCAAGGGTGTTTTTTCTTTCACTATTATCGCGACTTCAACGACCAATTGAGCTCAAATTTTCACAGGTTTGTTATTTTATGCATATGTTGAGATACAGCAAGTGAGAAGACTGGTCTTTGACATTTACCAATAGTGTCCAGTGTCTTTAAAAAACACAATGTTTTTTTTACTACCAAATTATCATAACAATCCGCCACTTGACCTTAAGAAATCAGATGCATTTCTAACAAGGGGTGTCTCATTAAAATTTCTCAGAGAAAACGTTTCAACTCTTCACAAGCTCAATCTCCACGAGATGAAATTTATGATCAGCTCCGACGTCTCACTGCAATTTTAATACCGCCAGACCTCGGTAAAACCTTGGCTCCAACGCTAGGGCTGAAAATTGAAAGCCTTGCGACGTGCTGATGAATTTTTGAGCACAAAGTGGGTTTTTCGGAAATAATTGTAGTGACTCCTAGTAAATTTATATTCTTGGCAATTCAGTGCCGCTAGTTTATGATGAGTGGCTTGGAGATTCCAAAGCATGTTTTGTTTTTTGTTAAAGGGACGCGCTGCCTTGGATCAGTCAAGTTGGTCTATGAAAAGCGCTTGAAACTATTTGTTATGAAATTGATATGGTTTAGAAAGATGTTTTAAAAGTAGAATACAATGATCCACACAAATATGCCTCGAAATTGCGTGGTTTACTTTGCAAACTAACACAACCATTTTATGTAGTCAAAAAATTGACTCCACGAAATGCCGTGCCGCGTTAGTTCATGACGTATTTATAAGGAAAACCAAGCAACATCAAGACAAATTTGTGTGGAACATTATAGTCTACTTTTAAAACATCTTTCTAACCATGCGTTTTATAGAACCTTTCACAGACCAACTCGCCCGATCCAAGGCCACGTGTTCCTTTAATAAATTTGTCTTGCACTAAGTGGGTTTTCGGAAATATTGTATTGATGTTGAGTGTCAGTAAATTTATATTCTTTTGAAGTCTCTACCGCTTGACTGTGGTGAGTATCTGGGAGATTCCAAAGCATTATAATGCGATTTGTTTGTCTTTTATTTCACATTTTTATTTGATCATTGTAACAAAAGACGCCCTTGCTCCAATTTATATTTTCTTTTGTCAAGGTGTGAGGCTTTCAGAATACTGCAGCTCTCTTACAATTTATAATTTCCATTTTTTATTGAAAGATTTTTGTTTAAAAAATAAACTTACAGCACTGTATGCTGTAGTCATTGTATCCAAGCTGGGGGCCCTTAAAATCACTTCAATGTATGAATGTACAAAAGGGCATTCTGATCATTTGAAATGATTAGCTGGAATTGATTAAAACCTATTACTTAGGTAAGGTTTTGCTGATGATAAACGATGGAAATTTATGCGATTCTAGAAAGGGGGAGAGACAGAGAGAGAGACCCTTTGTCCATCGTTGCTGAGGAGGAAGAGGGTAGACTGCGTGAAATATTGATCAGTGATGCAGCATTTACATCAGAGATAAAACCCAAGACTCTTTCGAGACACTGAACACCTTTGGTAATATTGTCAAAAGACCATTATTCCCACTTGGTGTATCCCAACATATGCATCAAATAACAAAACCTGTGAAAATTTGAACTCAATTGGTCATCGAAGTTGCAAGAGAATAATAAAAGAAACACCCTTGTTGCACAAATTTGTATGCTTTCAGACGCCCAATAAAAGGCTTCAGGCCTGAAGTCTTTTAATATTGAGAAATTACCTCCTTCTCAAAAACTGCATTACTTTTAAAAGAGGGAGCCGTTTCTCACAATGTTTTATAATATCAACAGCTCTCCATACGTGTAGCTCATTATCAAGTAAGTTTTTCGACAACACTAGTTTTGAGTAATTACGAATAGTGTCCAGTGCCTTTAAATCTATTAGGTAAGGTTTTGCTGATAATAAACGATGGAAATTTATGCGATTCTAGAAAAACAGACAGACAGACAGAGACCCTTTGTCCAAGAGGTTAGACTGCATGAAATATTGATCAGTGATGCAGCGTTTACATCAGAGATAAAAACCTAAGACAACAAACTGCCCTGTAATGCACAACGTATTCGCTAGTTCCAAGCATTACATCTCCCCTAGCAACATGAACATTTTTTTTCCTCGCCTAAAATATTCACTGTATTTGATTCACGGAAGGTCAATACATAAAAGAATACCTTTGATTTATAAAACAGTCCGATTGCTGTTGTCCAAGATAAATATACTGTATACACACATGTACAATAAATCTAACCCGTGGAAATTTCATTTCAAATGGTAGACGTGTTTTTTTTAGAACATCAGAAAATCCAGAGGGATTATGTACAGGCAGGAAGAATAATCCTTAATTGGAATAACAATCTGGGAGACTCTGTCGGTAACGCTTCTCGGATTCAAATTTTGGGGACAACAAATTATCCAGCCCCCCCCCCCCCCCTATAACCACATTACTTCAAAGTGAAATGAAATCGAAAGCTGCTCTAATTCTAACCAAGTAAGTTTTCATTGCCAGTCATGTTTAAAGGCAGTGGACACTTGGTAATTACCCAAAATAATTGTTAGCATATAAACTTACTTGGGAACGAGCAATGGAGAGCTGTTGATAGTATAAAACATTATGAGAAACAACTCCCTCTGAATTACATAGTTTGCGAGAAAGAAGTACTTTTCCACGAATTTGATTTCGAGACCTCAGAATTAGATTTTGGGGTCCCGAAATCAAGCATCTGAAGCACACAACTTCGTATGACAAGGGTGTTTTTTCGTTCATAAATATCTCACAACTTCGACACCTGATTGAGCTCAAATTTTCACAGGTTTGTTATTTTATGCATGTGTTGAGATACACTGGTCTTTGACAAATAGTGTCAAGTGTCTTAAAGAATGATTACCAAACATATACCTTCCCTTAACAGGTAGGGTCATAATTTGGCAATGACCTTGAAAACAATTGATTTGTGTAATTTTATTCAGAAATCTTATTACTTATAAAGATGGTAATGATAGTAAGCATCCTGTGAAATAATGTCGTCTGATTCATTTGCAGTGCCCCGTTGATTAGAAAATAGAAATCAATAAAAGTATGGTGACAAATTTAGTTCTCCAAACCTCACCTTAATGAGTGTTGGAGATTGACATTTCCACGATGTCCGTTTATGAGTGTTGCTGCCAATTAAATTCAGGTATTCTGATTTTCCGCCTAAGAGTTCTTGAGTTTTGGGGTGCTGGCAAGTATTGTTAAAGGAACACGTTGCCTTGGATCGGTCAAGTTGGTCTATGAAAAGCGTTTGCAACTGTTTGTTATAAAATGCATATGGGTAGAAAGATGTTGTAAAAGTAGAATACAATGATCCACACAAACATGCCTCGAAATTGCACGGTTTTCCTTTTTCCTCGTCGACTAACACGGTCGGCCATTTATGGGAGTCAAAAATTTGACTCCCATAAATGGCCAACCGTGTTAGTTCGCAAAGTAACAGGAAAACCACGCAATTTCAAGGCCAATTTATGTAGATCATTGTATTCTACTTTTAAAACATCTTTCTAACATGCATTTTATAACAAACTGTTACAAACGCTTTTTATAGACCAACTCGACAGATCCAAGGCAATGTGTTCCTTTGAAATTGAGTTGTTTTATAAATTAAAAGTCATTTTCATGAAAGAATTACAGAGTAATTGGCGACGATGTAAATAGATAGATTTGACATTCTTGATGAAAATATCCTGCCATTTTTGCCGTTTTCTCAACACTTCCACTGGTGACCTTTTCAGTCTCTTTATTGATAATTTTGCCCATAAATCAGCATCACGTTGACAAAAACCAATCTATGGCCCTACCTTTAATTTTTTTAATGGAAGGAATTCATTCCCTTGCGAATACATGTAAATGTATAATGCACGTACTATGTAAAATTGTAATATAATGATTGCCATTTTATTTTTGCAGGTTATGCTATAGATAGGGGGGTAATATTTCCAAATCTAATCGTCAATGATTAATGCTTGGTGCATAACACTGACAGGTCCGGTCCCTAAACCCCCACTAAGCAAAGATGTTAGGATTATGTATAATCCCGGGCGCAGCGACGCGCATAATAATTTCGCACAATCCTCTTGTGGGTTTTCTCTCTTTGCGTGGTACGGCAGAGGGGAATGAGATTGAGTGGGAAAGTTACAATTAATAAAAGAACGCATTAAACAAAACGGGATCACGAATCCCTTGGTGATTAAACGTTAGTAGGTCTGATGCTCCACATGCTCAAAATGTCAACTTCTGACTTGAAGCCTACAGCAGCTTACGATGGTAAATTAATAAAGCATTTTGAAAAACATTGTAATTTTGTTATGTAAGAAGATGCCTGTTTTAAAATTTTGAATCTGAGAAACATAGACCTTTTCGCAAATACCATTGCGCAAGCGCAAACTGTTCCATGAGGCGCATTGTGGGATAGCTATAGATCAAATTTGATCACCAACAATGCACCTAATTCCAAGCTTTTGTGTCCTTCAGTAAGACACCAAACCATAATTTGCTCGCTTTACCCAGGAGTATCAATGGTGACCTGCGAGGGCAGATCTGTGGTTTTTGTGTTAGATTACCTCCAGAGCACCTCATCTCACGTTTCACCTTGTTTTAAACATATTCAAGAACTCCACTGGCTCCTGATCAAATTGCGTATCACGTATAAGTTAAACTTCATCACTTTCAAAGATTTTCGCGGCCTATCTCCTTTCTATATTACTGATCTCTACTTAATATTCATGTTCTTCCCTTCTTCATTCTGCTGGCCAATCCCTACTGATTCAAACTCCCTTTTCCACTAAATTCTATGGTCAAAGAGCCTTCCACTTTATTGCAACTTCGTTATGGAATGACTACCTCTTCATATTTGCCAAGCCGACTCTCTTCAGATTTTCAAGGGACTTTTAAAGACTCATGTTTAAATCTTTACTTTTGTAGCTTTCAATATATTTCATTTCGTTGCTTATAAAAAATGCTTATTGTTGTGATAGAGGCTCCTGCATTATGCGCTTCATAAACATCTCGTTTTAATATTTATTATTAACAGGCTGCCAAGGTTGTTTACTCCCAAGAGAGTCAAAAACGTACCAGGAAAGTATGCCTCACTGAAAAGGGACGATAATTTCTAGCACCTCCCATCCAAGGTGCATACATGCTCTTTACTGACTCCATTAAAGCCATTATACACTTTCGGTACAGAAAAGAAGAAAAAAAGTTCACAGATTTACAAATAACTTACAGGGTTTACAGAAGGTAATGGTGAAAGACTTCTCTTGAAATATTATTCCATGAAATGCTTTACCTTTTGTGAAAACATTAAAACAATATCAATTCTCGCTATCGAGAATTACGGATTTATTTTAAACACATGTCATGACACGGCGAAACGTGCAGAAACAAGAGTGGGTTTTCTCGTTATTTTCTCCAGACTCCGATGACCGATTGAGCCTAAATTTTCACAGGTTTGTTATTTTATATATAAGTTGTGATACACGAAGTGTAGGACTTGGACAATACTGTTTACCGAAAGTGTATAATGGGTTTAAAAGGGAAGACACACGTTTGGCAACCACTCTTATATTAACGGCAATACTTTGTTAAAAGACTACAGCAACTTTCAATAGTATAAAAACATTTCCAGAAACACAAGTTTTCACGTCGAAGTAAATTGTAATGTACAACAAAGATTTCAGTTTTTATGTCCCAAAATTTGAATCTGCGAAGTGTCACTGTCAGTGTCAACTTAACCTTTCTCTGATTGTGTATTTCCTCAAAAATATTTCAACTTTTGAAACACAATTTTCGCAGGTTAGGATTCAAATAATTGAAATGGTTCCAATAACCAAAGGTACATTTTGACTTTAAGATTATTCAAAGTTCTTTGGCTGCATGTTTAACCCCTATGCCCTTGTGGACTCGATGCCTGTTTAGGTTTGTTATTATTAATAGCAGCTGGTCAGCTGCTCTTTCACATGAAAAGTGTCCTTGCTCCTACTCAATCAATATTCTAGGTATGTTAGCAATGCCTTTACACTTCTAAATATGAAATATGAAATTGAAGATTAGATTTTGTACATTAAGAACCCTACAAAATGTGTGCTGTCTAGAGTTGGGATACTTCAAAGGAATTACCTTGGATCGGACGAGTTGTAACTGTTTTTTTTAAAATGCATGGTTGGAAAGATGTTCTAAAGTAGAATATAATGATCCACACAAATTTGCCTCGAAATTGCATGGTTTTCCTTTTACTATGCAAACTAACTCGGTCGGCCATTTAAGGGAATAGTCAAAATTTGACTCCCATAAATGACCGACCGTGTTATTCGACAAGGAAAACCGTGCAATTTTGAGGCATGTTTGTGTGGATCATTATATTCTACTTTTATCATCTTTCTACCCAGGATGCATTTTATAACAAACGGTTACAAATGCTTTTCAAAGACCAACTCGACCGATCCAAGGCAACGTGTTCCTTTAAGTTACACATCGTACTCCCAGACATGGAATAACACAGAGGCCAGGGCATCTATGGCCCTGGGAGTGGCCTTGGTGCCCCTTCAAAAGAATTATCATAAACTTATGGGGCCATTCAGAATAGTCATAATTAAAAAATATATTATTGGTTTTTTCTTTCAAAATTGTTTTGACCCACTCATCCGACCTAATTTTTATTTTCTAATATTAAATGGCTTCATAATATAATCTTTACACTAAAGAACAAAGTAATGGGACGTAAAGCCGTTGGTCCCATGTGTTGTGTAACACATGTAAAAGAACCCAGTGCACTTATCGAAAAGAGAAGGAGTTCGCACCGGTGTTCCTGGTTGTGGCTGCTTAATGCGCCGTAGCACATTGTAAACCCTTATATGGTGCTAAATAATTGGGTCTCAGAATTCATCACTGCAATAACCAATCTTTCTGAAAGTTTGTATATACTCAGCGCCTTGAGTACCTTGTTTGGTAGATACGTGCGCTACATAAGACTTCGATATTATTATATTATTATTATTATACCTCAAAGAACCAGATAATTTAGATCAAAGGTGTCCAACATCAGTCGTTTTCAACAGCTTTTTCCTGACTTCAACACCTTTTACTTTGTAGTTTAAAGGGAAGGTACACGTTTGGAAATTGGCAAAGACCAGTCAGTTCTCACTTGGTGTATCCCATCATAAACCATAAATTAACAAGCCTGTGAAAATTTGGTCTCAATTGGTCATCGAAGTTGCGAGAAAATTATGAAAGAAAAAACACCCTTGTTGGACGAATTTGTGTGCTTTCAGATAAGAATAAAAGACTTCTAGCTAGAAGTCTTTTATTATTTTAGTGAGAAATTACCGCTTTCTCAAAAACTACGTTACTTCAGAGGGAGTTGTTTCCCACTATGTTTTATATTATCAACAGCTCTCCAATGCTTGTTACCAAGTCAGTTTTTAAGTCAATATTTGTTTTGAGTAATTACCAAACGTGTACCTTCCCTTTAATCAGTAATCAAATTTACAATCTTGGCCATCTGGGTATTTTGTCTTCTTTTTCATTTGATAACATTATAGGGCCTATTGTATCCTTGCACAAATGGTGCTGGTTTCCCCACGTTTTGAGTTCTCCTCCCACATCTAAAAAACTGAATTTCAATTTTCAATTGTACCTTTTGAACAACCCACCCACAATTTTCCACAAAAAATATAAACATTTCATTGACAATTCTGAATGGCCCCTTCAAGATTTTCTGATGAAGGTGCCCTTTGCAAAATGAAACTGGCCTTGCCCCTTCAAGGATGGAATTTCCATCCTCTTTCCCACTTTGATCCCTTTCTACATGTACCTGTCCCCAGTCAGAGATTTGCCTCAAGCTTACCTCAGGTAAAATCACAAACGGCTGCATAGATTGTTTCTTTCTCTTCTCCACTTCCGCCCTGGAGTCCTTCTCAAAGTGCAGATGAAATCTATTGGGAAAGAGTAGAAATATATTGGCATGAGGCAAATAAGTAGGATTTGAAACCTTGTCACAGTGGAATCTGATATAAAAAGGTTTGCAGTAACACCATGTAATGATAATCTCTAAATGAGTTGGGGTGGTTCTGATCGACATTTCGATCAGTATGCTCTGATCGTCTTCTCTGGAAAGCTGAAGCAAATACACAAAGTGCATAAGTTAAAGGGTTTTGTTACTTTTTGTACGACACAAAACACAAAAGTTCACAGATTTACAATAAACTTACACGGTTTAATGATAATGATGGTAGAAAGCTTCGCTTAAAATACTACTTGCTGAGGTGTTGTAGTTTTTGAGAAATGAGTAAAATAATTTCACGAACAAAAAATTCATCTCAGTGAGTCAAACATTATTTTAGCATAGGCCTGTAACTGTACAACGGATTACATGTACGTGACTCTCCTAAAAACATTACTCTCTGATTTTCATGGTTTTTCTCTCAAAAGCTTGACTAATAAATCATTCATTCACAGTGAGTAGGGGTTCATGTCATATACTTGATCTACATATATGTACAAAAGGTTTCAAACCCCTTTAAAGTATGACTTATGACTACATTAAAGCCATTATCCTTTCGGTACAGAAAAAAAATAAAATCACAGATTTATAAATAATTTACAGGGTTTACAGAAGGTAATGGTGAAAGACTTCTCTTGAAATATTGTTCCATGAAATGCGTTACTTTTTGAGAAAACATTAAAACAATATAAATTCTCGTTAGCGAAAATTACGGATTTATTTTAAACACATGTCATGACACGGCGAAACGCGCGGAAACAAGAATGGGTTTTCCCGTTATTTTCTCCCGACTCCGATGACCGATTGAACCTAAATTTTCACAGGTTTGTTATTTTATATATAAGTTGTGATACACGAAGTGTGGGACTTGGACAATACTGTTTACCGAAAGTGTCCAATGGCTTTGAATGAGATTGATATTGGATTTGCACTTACATCGATGTGTGCTTTATATTCAAGCACTGCGAAAAAATAAGAATAATAACTAGACGTGAAGAGTTTGTAGAATTACACAAACTACACATATGTACACTGTAGACATAAAAGTAGGCCCTACAGGTTTGATAATGATACTTTCGGAATACATAAAATTAAGTTGTAAGACTTGAAAGTGAAAGAGATAATACCTAAGCAGCGTTTCCACTGAATTCCCCAAGAAAAGTTTGCAATCATGTTTTTTTTTCTTTCTTCGTCTTCTTTCAAGAACGTGACCGAAGGCCTGATTATTTCAGGCAATGGAGAAGATTGCCTTGTTCATTGCCTTTGAACCTTTTGAAATGTTCAGTAGAAATGAACGATTCCCTCACACAGGTACCGTTTCCTAGAGGCAAATAAAAGCCTAGCCCTTTGTACGTACACAAATAATACACAGATGTATCAGGCCTGCTTTTGATTCAGGGAAATTCGAAATAATTATGGGGATCGGGCTTTTTCTATTTATGCTCCCACTCTTTGGAATAATTTACCAATTCATTTGAGGACTATCACCAACTTTGATATTTTTAAAACTCATCTCAAAACATTTCTTTTTAAAAGACATTATCTTTGAATTTTTTTGCATATTTTTCATTGCCTTTTCTGTGGTGTGATATTGTTGATTGTCTCGTATTGGTGTATGTCATTGTTTGTTTTTGTCGTTCTTATTGTACAATGTAATTTTGCTGTATTTTGCTTACTCTTTTTAGCTTAATGTTTATAATACATGTATGTAAGAATACTGTACAGCGTTTTGAGATTTTTTATGTAAGACGCTATATTAAAAATAAAGTATTATTATTATTATTATTATTATTATTATTATTATTATTATTATTATTATTATTATTATTATTATTATTATTATTATTATTATTATTTTTATGACTGATAGTACGAGAGTTTATTACAGTACAATAGAAACATGCGGACCTTGAATATTTATCGTTCTTGAAGGGGCACAGCAATGTTCCTCTGGTAAGAGGCATGAGGAAAATGTGAATTTGTACTTATACCTTGAACCACAAAATTCAAATCACTTCTCAAAACGTATCTTATGTCACAGGTGTTCAATGACTAATTTAGTCTGTTGTTTCTGTATCTGTTTTTTTGCGTTTGTTTTTGGTTTACTGCGCCTTGAACACCCAGCATGGTGGATTTGTGCGCATCACAAGCTCGGGACAACTTTCATTGTCATTATTATTATTATTATTATTATTATTAGGCCACCACAGCAAAAGCACAGGGCACCACGGCAATAGACCCTTCCCATGAAATATGTAAATTGCACATAGCGCGTGCGCACTAATGTTTTGGTTGGCAAAATGAGGGAACACCGCGCTGTACACGGCTAATAGGCGCGTGACGCAGACACGATTGCGCGTCTGCTTAGTGCACAACTGTATGGTGTTTGCCAACCAACAGGGTCTGTACGCATGTGTGAATGTATCTAGCATATTTCATGGATAGGGTCCATTGCTGTTGGTGCCGTGGGTTATTTTGAGGCCTTATTACATGCATCGGTATTTCTCAACATCGACTTCACATTGACAAGACCAGAGTACTCAGGTACACACATCTATGTCTAAGCTTAGGCGATATCGATTTATTTTATTCACGATATATCGCCGAAAATATATCGCGATATTCGATATAATCGCGATTAATTAAATTTGACATCATCAGTCTTCAAACTCCAAGTGAAAGTTGTAGAAGAGACAGTCATAGCATAGGAGAGGTGTTCTAATGACCTATTCTTCTGGTTTTACTCCAAACCTATGGGGTGCAAGATGTCTCAGGTAGCAAATACATCGCGATATTTAATCGATTTCGCGATATATCGATATTTCAATTAAAACCAAATCATCCGATATCGAAATCGTTTCCAAATTAATATCGTGATATTCGATAATATCGTGATATCGCCAAAGCTTATCTATGTCTTCCTTGGACATTGCACATATAATCATGATCTAACACCACACATTCCCAGCCATTGATTATGACACTCTACACCCACAGTGTGGAGAGAGAAGGCCGTTAGAGTTCTAAAGGTTGTCATCGCGCAACTACCCACACATAGAGTGCATCCGCCATGCACGCACTGCAGATGAAGTGATTAGCTTGTCAAAGTGACATTATTGAGTTACTATAAGGACCTACACGTACATGCACAATTACGGCCGAAGTCAAATTACACAGGGACCGTAACGCACATGGGGTAATACGATCATTTGCACACTGTTCCGCTGTCAGATAATGTTGATGCAAAGTGGGGACAATGGGTGGAATTCTTGCAACGGCACAAATATCTACAATTTACCATTTGGGCAAATGATATGATTTAAACAAAAAAGGAGTAAATATAGTAAAAGGTTTCAGTAAAAGGAATAGTTTGTGAGAAGACTTGGATCTTATCTTCCCTCGGTTGAGAGATCAAATCTAAATCTGAAAGTACCGATATATCATAATAAATAATAATAATAATAATGAAAACTTTGAAAGCTCACAAATCCACATAAAGGTCTAAATGCTCATGGCGCTAAATAGGCCTACATGAGCCTTAGCTAAAATTGTAAGAAGAAATTTAGAATAAAATACATGTGGTAAAGAAATACACACAAAAATGTAATATAAAAAAAAATCCAAGGGTACATTACTCAAATACTTAATTGAAAAGATAAGTCTCAGGTCTCAAAAATTAAAATTGGGTTAAAGAAATAGATGATTTTACTTGTGCTGGCAATTTGTTCCATGTACTGTAGGTTGCATAAGTTAATCCAACAATATTTAGAGACATCCAAAGTTATTGCTGTACTCCTTTGAGGGCGAAATAAAAAACAAACCATTTTGTTTTTAAAAAAAAGGCACCAGGTAACAAACATAAAAATAGAATTTTAAAAAAAATCACAGAATCAGTTTTAACAACATTTGGGTGACATGGCGGCAGATTCATTTAACTTATTTAACATAATATGTTAATAAGCTCTGCATAATATATGAAAACTAATGTTCATCAAAATTATGCTAACAAAATAAATAATAATTTTAAGTTTGTCAGCAGTAAAATTGAAATTTAATTTTAACTTCTCGTGGTTGAACAATTCCACATCGCAAAAACAATTACTCAGTTTATGGTGGCCACTATAGGAGTGCACTGTGTGGTTTGGGTGTACACAGATTTACCCAAACCTTTCAGTGTTATAGTACTGTGTCCACCATATCTCAAAATGGCTAATTGCTTTACTACAGCGACCAGCTCAAAAGAATTTTAAGTAATCATATTCCTTCAGAACAATCAACCAAACAAAGAGCATTTATGTGTGTAGATGAAGTACGTACATATGTCACATAATTACACTGGCCTTGTGTGATTTGCTATCGAGTATAATCACACACACCCTTCATTTGATTGTTTTCATTTTTTTTTCTCCCTCGCCGTCGTCGTTAGGTTGAAGTCTCCGAGCCCTACAAGCCTCTTCCGTGCCCGGGGGCTATTGGCACAGACAATTACAGTCATCGGCGCCTCTTCAGCAGGAATAGATTTCTACAAAGGCTAACTACGGAATTGGCAATGGCAATCACGACGATGTTCGCTGTACTTCGGTGAAATGTAAATCAAATTCTTCGTCCACCATTTCCCCCAAGATGTTTTCTTCTGAACAATTGACTGATGCAGCAGTGATGAGCTGATAGTTTCACGGACAAAATTAAAAATACATTTTTACACGCTAAAGATTTTTTCGTCTCATGATCACTGAGACAAAAATTACTTTCATGATACTCTTTTCTCAAAAACTACAGCACCTAAGCAAGTAATGATTTCAGGGAGGCTTGCTACTATTCATTATCTTCAAAACGTTTAAGTTTAGTGTAAATCTGTATGGACATTGTGTTTTTTTGTCCTAAAAAAAGTACAGACCCTTTATGGGCGATTCCCCCGAGTTGTCCTTTAAAAAGATCTAAAGGTTGAATAACAAGCAGTAGGCCTTCACTGTAGTCAGCCATTTTGAAAATTATGAAAATACATGTAAAGGTGGACTACTCTCAACTCATGGAAGAAAGAAGAATGCTCTAAATCTTTACACCATAATACAGAATCAAGGAGTCTTGCGTTGTGTTGGCCGAGTCATCACAATGTGGGTTTGAATATCGCCCCCCCCCCACTTCACTCCCCCAGCATATTACGTATGTAAGTGTCCTTGAGCAAGACACTTAACAAAATGGTTCTTGGAATTTAACTTGTGGACTTTGTCGAGTAATAAAGTAGAAGTCCGTTACGACTAAATTATAATTTAATAGAATACTAGTTTTAAGTTTTACCCATACACACCGATGTGCCTTTAATTTAAAACTTAGTTGATGTTGTAGCTATCTTAGGCGCGACTAGTAGAGTAGTAAATTTCACTAGTCACCCAGGCCTACCCTAATCACTAAAACGGGAGATAACAATCATACCTGTTTGGGTCGTATTTATCGGTTCTGACTGGCTGATAATTAAGTCTATTGACCTCAGGGACTGAAGCGCCAGCAGTTTGCTCAGCATCGGACCCTGATCCTTGCTCTTCCTCACTGCTGTTCAGCTCATAGCTCTGCTGGCGAGAACGATGGGAAATCGCTGTGGGCAACAGAATTCAAACAAATATTGGAGTTATACAGTATTCTTTCGGATAATTTTCAATATGGCGCCACAACTTTTTCACTTTTTTACCAAAAAGGGATATTCTCATTGAAGGTAAGTTAGACGCTACATTATTTCACATCGAATGAAAAAGTGGTGGTAGCGCCATACGGAAACTTTTCCTTTATTTCCTCCATAGTTGACGTCCTAAGAAAAATTACATTAACATAGGACACGAACCAACCTTCTTCCTTTTGATGTTTATTATAACTGTGTCTTTTAATCTCCAATTCTTTGAAGAAATTGCAATTTTAGCATGAAACCATTGTGTTTGTTTCAAAACAATTGTGGATGGTGTATATGTTTTTTGGATTTTTTACTACAGCTTTTGTACTGAGGGCGACCATGGATAGCAGTGCTGGGGACTGAACGGAGTTCCAATTTCAGTTAACCCTCTTAAGGAGTTAACAAACAGGAAAACAAATAAATTTAAATTAATCATGTCATTTTGACTATAGAAAACTTTGCATCGGCAATCTCATTATTAATATTATTGAATTAAAAAAGAAATCATATGACATAGGCCTATAATCTTATGAATCACAAATTAGCGGACATTTACGGACATTTTTCCCAAACAACATTTATTCCATAACTTTAACTACGTTAAGTGCTACCTTAAAAAATTTCAAAAAATAAAATGATTAAACAAATTATTATCACTTTGATCTTAGTGAGGCCATCTAGCCTACACATGCTTTAATGATAACAAACCACAGCGCCCTCTGTTGTTGTAATGTAGTATTTCTACATTTACCTGCATTCGGTCTTCCCGAAGACGAACCATCCCCTTTCTTTTTGTCTCTTTTCTCCTGTAGCTGTTTCTTCTTCTGCTTTCCGCTGTATGGTTTTTTCCTTGGCATTGCTGTTTATTATGAGGCACCTTCTTTTGCAAATAAATGTCACAAAATCAAGCTGTTAATAGACGAAATATTTCGCAAGACAGCAAACCTTCCACAGATAGAAAAAATACTTTCTCACCAACCACACATTTTCACACAGTGTGCAAGTAGGTGGTACCCGTGGCTTTTTTTCATACCAATAACAAACGGCGATAGGTTGACGTTCACCAGTTGATGATTGATCCCTGACCTTGTTGTGGCATGCTACATTTTTAAATAGGGGGTGTTTGTAAAACTCAAATAAACATGTCATTAGTTTTAATACATTTTAATGTTGTTATTTCAATACTTATTAAAATAAAAAACTTACACTTACCTTTTAATGTTAATACCTTATCATAAATTATAATTATAAGTTTTTAGGACAGTAAAAATGGATATACATGTGATTTCAGTTGTGAAAGCTTACCTAAACTAATGGAATCGCCTGTCACCCTTATCTAAATAGTTAGTGTTGACGATGAGTAACTAGCTGGGAAAAGGTGAGATTTGTCCCTGAAGATGGAGGTAACTGGTGAAGGTTTTAACCCATATTGATGTCAAGAATACATTACAATCAGCTGCAAAGATGGAGTTTAACTTCAATATTAATCACCTGTTTGGAGAGACTGTGACAGTGGTAGATTGCAACTTACAGCCATGCAGATCGACAGGGTAATATATATTTTTTTAACTGCAGTGACCACCATACTGCCGCAGTGAGACAGTACAACAATAATGTAATGCCATCATTTGCATAAACTGGTGTATTGGCCATATTGGCCCACTTTTGTGTGGAGACCATGGGGGTGGAACTAGCTCCATGCACAGACATATTTAATAAAATAAATGGATAACTTTCCGCATGGCGCTGTTGGGCGCGATCGTTCAATTTGCGCGATCAACCGATCGCGCTGCGCTATTGAACGATCAAATTAGGATGAATTGGTCGCGCAGCAATCGGTCGATCGCACAACAATCGGTCGATCGTGCAACAATCGGTCGATCGTGCAATGACATCTTTGCGCCGATTGTGCTACGAGTATTTTTTCCCATTATCAGCGGATCGCGCAGGAATGGGTTTGCGCGATCGACCGATCGTGCAGGAAAGGTTTTTGCGCGATCTACCGATCGTGCAGGTAAACTATTCCTTGGGGCGATTTCTCTAAGCAATAAAATTCATAGCAGGACATGTTAGTAATTTATATAGTGACGTCACACTACGCTTGATTTGCAGTTACAATCAATGTTACATCTTTGTGAATTCGGCCCCTGAACATCAGCTGATCGCGCCAAACAATTCCTGCACAACCGGCCGATCGCACAAAAAACCATTCCTGCACAATCGGCCGATCACTCATAACCATTCCTGCACAATCGGCCGATCGCGCAAAATCATTCCTGCACAATCGGCGGATCGCGCTGAGCCATTCCCGCACGATCGGTTGATCGCGCATGTTCGTTGCCGATTGTTGCGCGATCAACCGATTGCTGCGCGATCGACCGATTGCTGCGCGACCAATAGATATTTCAATAGCGCAGCGCGATCGTTAAATAGCGCAGCGCGATCGGTTGATCGCGCAGATTGACCGATCGCGCCCAACAGCGCCACCACCTTTTCACTCATTTTTACAAAAAGGGATATATTATTGAGTTTGTTTAGGTAAACTAGATAGGCCTACTATTATTAATATTTCATTATATCGAATGAAAAAGTGGTGGGCCATCCATACGGAAACTTTTCCAAATAAAGTGTTTAAGTTGAGGCGTAGGTATTAAAATAATGAAAGAAATGGGGAAAATTTAACACTATTATTAAATAATTATAACAATTTACATTTACATCAAAATAATTATATTTACATACAAAAAATAATAACAATAATAAGGAAGGAAGGACCTGCCACCTGGGGACTTGGTTATGACACACGCCTATGCGGAGTTGCAGCAAGGGTATTGTCTAAAAGTATAAGGTCACAGGAGATAGACAAATTGCGTTGTCAGCAGTAACTGCAATTCCTAATAGGCTTATTCCGCAGTAATTAATTTAATTAATCAATAAACAGAATGAGTAAATGACTGAAATTGTTAACACTACAAAACTAAAAGGAAGGAAACAAATGGTGTATCACAATCACAATGGCTGAAGTCGAGAAGATAGCGAAAGGAATTATAAAATTACGAAAAACAAAAAGGAGAGAGGTTACCAGCAAACAAACCTCGCCGACCTCAGCAGCCAGATCCTTAGCATCTGGCCATTACATTGTACATAATTAGTATAAACATGATAAACAATACAAGGGAAAAGAAAAGACAATTTTAATTTCATCGTCTTTGACCTTATGGTTGTTTCTTTCTGCAGTGAACACCTTAGAGGGAACATGGAGAAAGTCATCAACGAAATGGGACAGGCCTCGGCCAAGGTGAGCTTGTAGCGTGTATAAGATACATTGTTTGCCAAAAATCTGGAGCAGTTATGTCCACGCAGGTAGAATAATCCGAATTGCAACTAACATAATTGTATACAATCTGAGAAATGCTTCTCAGATTCAAATGTCTGGGGAATTAAAAGTTATATCTTTTTCCACAACCGTAGTAAAAGTGCCTCAAAATGTATTATATGATCAAAAGCTGCTGTACTGACTAACTGCTGCAGTACAGTACCAAATGTATAGGCCATACAGACCCTTTACTCCTCTAAAATATTGGAGAAAATGTAGTTTACTTTTGTTGTCTTTCTTATTTTTAAGGCACAAAGTCTTCATGGGCCAATCACATCAGCGCA
The DNA here is from genome assembly GCF_032118995.1 of Asterias amurensis. Taxonomy (NCBI): domain Eukaryota; kingdom Metazoa; phylum Echinodermata; class Asteroidea; order Forcipulatida; family Asteriidae; genus Asterias; species Asterias amurensis. The sequence continues at coordinate 13,366,363 of NC_092662.1, forward strand.
CAAACTCCGCTTCTCGAATCACCATCTGTATGTCATGAAAGATGGTGAAGCCAATGGGTAGGTCAAGTGTAAATGTTATAAAACAACATCTCAAACTGCATAGTTTGATCAGAAATGTGAATTTTATAAAAGTAAGGCCGTGTCCGAATTCGTGGCTACAGCGATGGCTTTGGCTAGATTTCCACGTCACCACGCACTGAGGTATAGGACTTCCTTAGCATTTCTCGTAGCCATAGCCGCCAATTCGGATTCGGCCTAAGACATAATATGTTACTGATGTCTGGTACAAAGCCTTGCTTGGTCACACGTGAATGCTCAATTTGAATTTGCAGTTTGTTTTTTTCATTCTACAATAAATTACAGAGGACTTGGTGCAGCAGTGGGAATTTTGAAAACAGGACGCAAGAAACTGTTCGTCTTGGATGCACATGGCAACCAAATTGAGATGGAGCCCTTGTGCGTCTTGGATTTCTATGTTCATGAGTCGTGCCAGAGGAAAGGGTACGGCAAGCAGCTCTTCCAAAAAATGTTATCGGTGAGTGGAAATGGATTTATATTATGGTAGTTTTAAACTAGACTGTTACATGAAATAAGCGATTCATCTGCTATCAAAAACAGCAGTAGGGTTAAAAGAAGATAATAATAACAAATAATAAGAAGACTTATCCACCCTACTGGGTGTTCCAGGCGCAGATACGAGTTCACAGTCAGTCAAGTATGAATTGAACGTCCCAACAGGCCGTGAATTGTTGCGAGGTTATGTCCTCTCTTGTCCTGGTCTTGGCTTTAGTGCCCCTTCAAAATTTTCCCGTAGACTTTTGAAATTCTCCAGGGGTCGGGGAAGTGCTTTACTGAAAAATGAAAAAGACCTTGCCATCTCAAAGACGAAATTCCAGCCCTTTCCTATTATAAACAATAAAAAATAATAATGTAACATATTTGTACAGCGCCTACTAAACAGGCCAGCCTCTTAGTGCTTTGAGGAGAAAGTTGTAGATAGAGTTTGTGTTTGCGGATAATGTTCTTGAAAGAGAAAACGATTTAAGGTTTAGTTGGAAATAGTCAACAGAAGAAAGCTGCTAACCCGGTTTGGGAGAGCCTTCCAGAGAGAAGGACCCATTACTATATAAAGTAATAAACCACAAAAGAAACTAACTGAATAAATCGTAAATAATTCTGGGTTTGAACAAAGAAAATTTGACTGGAGCAGGACTTGAACCAACGACCTCCCATTCAATATAAATACTAATGTTGTTTTTCTTGTGGTTTTTATCAAAGCATGAGGGCATTCAAGCACAGCATCTACCCATCGACAGACCTTCTCACAAGTTCACGTCGTTCTTAACGAAGCATTATAATCTACGAGCTACTATCCATCAGGTGAGAAAAGAGTAAAGCAGGTTATTTTTCTATTGTTAAAACTCAAAGAAACAACTAGCCTTGCTCAAGGCAGTCGAATTATTCACTCCGAAAAAAGACCGCCGCTGTATAAAAACCCACCCGTATTCACTGTGCGTAAAACCCACCCGTATTCACTGTGCGTAACATCGCACGACACGATGCCCTCGTACACTATCCTCATGCGGAGGCCGTTAGGCCGACAGCCTTGTAGGATCTGTGTTGAAGCCACTGACCTCATTACTATAATAAGCGAAGAGTTCCCACGGTCAGCTCATTACCATAATGCCCGCGAAAGACGAGACATGTTTACCTCACACACCACCACCACGGACACATGATAGGGTCCAAAGGTCGTGATAAGGGCAGTGCGTGATTGGACGTCAAAATGAATAATTCATTTGCCTCACATCCTGTGTTGTCTGATAGGTCTGACGAACGATATACATATTCATGAGCTGCATACTAGCATATCCTAGAGCCCCCCCAATTTCGTCCACTATTGGAATTTTTTCAATATAACACATTAAAACGGGAAGATACAGACCCGACAAGGCTGTCGGCCTGACGGCCTCCGTATGCGGTTAGTGGTGTACGAGTGCGATGACTTGTGTGAACAGTATTCGTGCGATGTGACAGTATGTATACGGGTGGGTCATTCGGTGTGATCGCACACACCATGCACAGGGTATACGGCGGGTGGGTTTACAGCTGCGTCTTTTCAGAGCGAATAATGCGACTGCCTTGAGCAAGGCTAAGAAACAACTGATTTTGGAGGTTATTTTTCTATTGTTAAAACTCAAAGAAACAACTGATTTTGGAGGTTATTTTACAATTGTTAATACTAGGTCAACAACTTCGTCATCTTTGATGGATTCTTCCGGGGCCAACCAGAGGAGAGTTTTGTTCGGAAACGATCGTCGGCCGTGGGAAACAGAAAGCCCCCAGTGGCTCCAATCAAGAGAGATGGTAAGTGACATTTACAGTTCAAACATGCCTGGAGGCCACAGCCTTACCCTCTCAAAGATACCATGTCAGGCCTGTTCTGAAACCACACAACAGCCACAACAAGTGATGCACTGTAACAGTGTCTGTTACAAGATTCGTAAATTTTGTTGTGTCTGTTTTTCTTTCATTTTGTTTTTACTGGGCCTTGAACACCCACCATTACAAGTCTTTATCATTATTATTATAATTATTAAGTCTAACTGTCAGATTTTGTTGTTGTGGTTTACCCTTGCACCTATGTGACATAAGCACTGTATAGTCAGTACGTTATGAGTTCTGTGGACAAAAAAGTACAAAGTTGTATTGCATTCGTAAATCCAGAGAATGAGACTTAACCTGCATTTCTAGTTGCAACAATACGTGCTGATTAGCGAACTCACTGCTGTTCATGGTTGCAAATCTCCACTCAGACCATCCATGATTTTCTTTATCAGTCTGTAAATAAGTGCCACCCCCCCCTTACATACCTTACGCCCAACTATCTGACATAATAATTTCAATTTAAATATACCTTTTATGCACATGATGTCTTATCAGTAGGGTGCCCTTACCTACAGGTAAAAAAGAAGCTGGTGATTGGTCAAACCTGTGCGCAGCACACACAAATCTGTGTGTTTTCATACAAATTTGTGCGTTTGGATTGTTGCGTCATTGTTTTACCTTTAAGATGGTGGTTGGATGACGTAAATCACAAATCTGTGTGTGTTCATACAAATTTGTGCGTTTGGATTGTTGCGTCATTGTTTTACCTTTAAGATGGCGGTTGGATGACGTCAATGAAGCGCTTTGGGACGCCCTCCGGGTTTGAAAAGCGCTATATAAAAGCGGGTTATTATTATTAAAGGCAGTGGACACTGTTGGTAATTACTCAAAATAATTATTAGCATAAAACCTTACTTGGTGACGAGTAATGGGGAGAGGTTGATAGTAAAAAACATTGTGAGAAACGGCTCCCTGTGAAGTGACATAGTTTTCGAGAAAGAAGTAATTTTCCACAAATTTGATTTCGAGACCTCAGATTTAGAATTTGAGGTCTCGAAATCAAGCATCTAAAAGCACTCAGCTTCGTGTGACAAGGTCGTTTTTTTCTTTCATTCTTATCTCGCAACTTCGACGACCAATTGAGCTAAAATTTTCACAGGTTTGTTATTTTATGCATATGTTGAGATACACCAAGTGAGAAGACTGGTCTTTGACAATTACCAAAAGTGTCCAGTGTCTTTAAGGTCCATTAACATTGCAACAATTACATTTTCCCATCAGTCCAATACTCTGGTTACCGGAATGCATCCAGCGCTGCCTTATGGTCCCACGGTGCTGTGACAGCCAGACGCAACTCCCTGGACAATCCCACAACGGCCACCCCTACGGACCAAATGAGAGATGTCCCCTTACCTGGCATAGGAAGGTCAGGATCGGCAGGTTCCATTAGCTCGCAGGGGTCCGGTGGAAGTCGTCTGAGTAATGGGACGCCAGAAATGAAAGAGTATGATACAATCAGTTCATTTTTCACAAGAATATTTAGTGAGTGAGAAACTTTGATTTTGAGACGGTAGGTGGCAGCAGGCGGAAATTTCTGAAGAGTGCGGCCACAGCCTTTCCTGGCTTCCGCGCTTACCGCCCATGGAACTATGGGCTTCACAGGGTGCCGTAAGCTTAGGGTTGTTGTAAGCAGGCCCAGAATTGAAGGTCTCAGCAGCAGTGGCAGTGACCAATGCCCATTTTCATAGAGCTGCTTAAGCAGCAAATTTGCTTAACAATTTTCTGCTTAGCATAAATGAGCAGGATACCAGTCACAAATGTTGGAATGGTAATTTGGCTGGTTTCCTTATGCTGGCAGCATAATTTTAGTCACTGCTGCACTGCATAGTCACTGCAGCACTGCATAGTCACTGCAGCACTGCATAGTCACTGCAGCCAACAACCTTTTTGGAACTTGGGGTGGATCAAACCAAATTTAAAAAAAACAATCAAATTTTTCAATAACGACTACTCTCATTTGCCCCTAATTACCTGTTCTCTTTCATTGCAGTGCAACCTCAAGAGCTTATGGAGCCCAAGCTAACAATTATAGCAGGTATCAGTCTGGAACACCCCCATCTCCTATTGGTAGAGCTGGAAAAGCAAGCAGTTCACCCATAGCGACCAACACAACCCGATGTAGGTACCATTTTATCATAGGGTGAAAAACAAGAAAAACAGTGAAGATGGTGTAAGATTTTTAAGAAAACTTGAGACTATCAAATTATTGAAATTTAAAATTTGTTTTCTTGATCTAGTACAAAATACGTCGCCAATCACGCCTGGGAGCGGTGGGGGAGCAAGGGAAGCCACGCCCCCTATTGGACGAGGGAGAAATGCCACACCCCCTTTTGGACGGCCGAACACGTTTGGTGTCAACTCTCACCTGACGACTCGAACTCGGGACGGCCATTTGAAACTATCTCCCGTTGCTACAACCACTGTGCCTGGCGGAAAACTTGGACAAAGGTAAGTTAGAGTAATGAGAGATTTTTGGGGGTCGCAAGGTGGCTGCGGACTTACCAGCCCAAAATCTTGCTAAGCACAAACAAATCTGCTTAGCAGACTTAAGTACCAGCCAACATTCCATGAAGTTTATACCCTTGCCACCGGTGTCCCACTCATTTCTTGCTAAGCAAAGATATTGGCTGAGCAGCATTTTCTGCTAAACAGCTTTATGAAATTGGTCCAAGGTAGATAGATCTATCTCCGGGCTTTAACTAATTTCAGTTTTTTTTGCAATTCCCTGTGTTTTTTTCTCTCCCATGCCAGCCCTGTTCTTCCCGGTATTGGATCGCTTAACGGCACTCAGAACCCGAGCCCAGACTCATCTGCAACGAGCTACTCCCCTGGAACCTCGGTAACTAAAGAGGGTAACTACTGCTTGACACCACAGAAAAAGACAATGCACTCCTCATGGAACATACTGGGTATCCCACCCAGTCAACCACAGGGACAGGGTAATGGGACCCACAGGAGCCCCCACAACATCTCTAACAGGCCATGGTGACACGGGGATGGCAACACGGGATGGCAACACTGGATGGCGACACGGGATGGCAATACAGGATGGCAACACGGGATGGCAACACGGGGTGTCGTGTTGAGGTGAGACAGTGTGACCCATGGTGACCCGGGTGACTTGTTGTGACACAGGGTGACCTGTGGTGACCTGTTGTGACACAGGGTGACCCGTTGTGACACAGGGTGACCCATGGTGGCACGGATTGGCCCGTGATCTTGTAGGTGCTTCCGGCTGGGATTATTGAGAAGAAGAAAACAAATGCATTATTTTGAATGGGAATCAAGGCTTCCAACATTGCTCAGAGGACCCGTTAAATCTGAAATGAACTTGTACCTACTTCTATTAACTGAGATCCTTCATTAACCCTCCTACTTATTAGCCCTTTTCACTCTACTCTATTCCCCGGGGGTGACCCAGGGGGGTGACCCGAGGGAATAACGGGCGGCCCTTTCACACTTGGATCGCTTAACTCCTGATCTACCCTTGCAAGTGGGCACATCCTGTGGAATAGCCACCACTGCTCTGGAGTAGGAGTAAGCGGTAAAACCCTGGGGTAGTCTTAAAGGCAGTGGACACTATTGGTATTATTAGCGTAAAACCTTTCTTGGTGACAAGTAATAGGAAGAGGTTGATGGTATAAAACACTGTGAGAAATGGCTCCCTCTGAAGTGCCATAGTTTTCAAGAAAGAAGTAATTTTCCATGAATTTGATTTCGAGACCTCAAGTTTAGAATTTGAGGTCTCGAAATCAAGCACACAGCTTGGTGTGACAGGGATGTTTTTTTCTTTCATAGTTTTCTTGCAACTCCGACAACCAATTGAGCTCAAATTTTCACAGGTTTGTTATTTTGTGCGTATGTTGAGAGTCACCAAGTGAGAAGAATGGTCTTTGACATTTACCAATAGTGTCCACTGCCTTTAAAACATGCAACTGGAACATTTTTTTCTCGGTCAAGTGTTAACAAATCAACATTTTAATCGGTGTTAGTGCAGAAAGTAGCAGTAGTAATATCATTGACTCTAGTTCACTGAAATACACTATACATGTACGTCTGCAAATTGCCTTCACTCCTGTACCCCAAATCTTAAACCATTCCCATGTTAATGCATGTTTTTATAGATTTTAGTAAAACACGGTGCTTACATTAAAACTTATACGTATTACACAACTTGAATGACTGTGTATCTGGGTCTTTGCGAAACCATGTATCAGGGGCCTTTGTGAAAAAAAACATGCATCAGGCTCTTTGCTTACAGGTAAAATGGCTCTGGAACAGACCCTTTGGTTAAGTAATATATGATTAGAATTACACTGTCGGAGGAAAAGTCTTTCAACTGATAATCTATTGGCCATTTTCGAAACCACATCTTCGCTTTGGCTAGTGCTCTGGTCAATTATTGAGAAAACACCTACTTTTCTTTACCTTGGTCTAATTTCATTAGAGCTGCTTAAGCACAAAATACTGCTGAACCACAAACTATGTTCATAATGTGGTACTTAGGCTGGTAACCCCTTTCTGATAAGCAAAATTGCTTTGCGCTTAGCTGTTTTTTGTGCTTCAAAAGCAGCTCTATGCATTTTGCCCCTGGATTAAAGCAGGCAGACGGATCCAAAGCTGAAGCCCCTAAGCCCAAGCAGTGGTTTTAAAAACAGCCCACGATCAATTTCCAATGTTACATTTGACATTACATATGCTGCCTAGAACTTGATGACTCAGGAATACTTTTCTCACGAGGTACACAACTGTGCCTTGAAGACTGTATTCAACACTTAAACATTACTGCTTGTTTCTTGTGGTATTATAGGAAACGGTTGCACTTAAAGCAGCAGTTGTTGACTGTTTGTAACAAGGTACACATTTTAGGACCTTTTATGTGGTTGTATTCATTAACTTACAAATTGATAGTATTTCTGAAGTGTTAAGGGTAAACTGTAAATTGTATGCAAGGTAAAGTTACAATGAGGAACAGCAGACTTAATAAGTAGATTCCCGTTGTTTACATTGCTCTGAGCATGCACACATAATCAAGAACAATGGGTTTATCTGGCAAGTCTGCTGCCACCTAGCCTCCCAAAAGTCCCCATTAAAGTTCTATGCATGTTAATCGCCCACCACTCTGCTAAGCACAGAATAGTATTGCTTAGCAGAAACAGGCCACCACATCAAATTTGCATTGTTGTGGCTGTTGCCTGTCAAAATGTTTGACATTTGTCAAGCAGTATTTTCTGCTTAACACCTTTATGAAATTGGGCCCCGATGATAATACATATTTCGATACAAACATGTATACATGTAGATACATTTAAGTACATTGTGTGTGAATTATATTGAGTTATTCTTTTTTTTATATATATATAGCTTCTGCTGATTACAAATTGTACAAAGAGGAATGCCATTTTATATTACGACTGATTATGCTTTTTTTTATTTGTAGTATATTTATGAGGTACGATATTAATGTACAGCTGAAGAAAATATGATTGTACTTAAGCCATAGGCGAGTTTGATGATGTTAAGGAGATGGACGAGAAAGTGTAGATTCGTGGATAGAATGTACGAGCTGAAGGTGAGTACATTGTGGTCACGAATCTACACATTAGAGTATATTCTCTGACTATTCCCTCATTGGTTATGTAAAAGTTTCAATGAATTGGATTTCTCAATAGTAACAACACTAGTTAGTCTGTCTAATTATGTATATGTTCTCAAACGACGGTTGGTCACATTTTATAATTATTTTACAAAATATTCCGTATAGGCATTCTTTCGTGCTTGCATCATTATCGAGTACATCATTTTGCTAAGCTAACAATATATTGTGTTACTAAAATGATTTTTTTTAAACTGGAAAATGTTTTTTGGAAATTGAAAGATAACATATTTTCAGCAATGTTTTGTTGCATTTCATGCTATCTTTCAGTTTGGAAAGACAGTAATTTCAAGTTGAACTAGTTACTTAAGTTTGTAATGAATCTACACTCAACTGTAGATTATGTTACGAATCTACAATCAATGTTACAGACATCAACCAAATCTATCTCATGACACTGACATATCGTCGTGTACGGGTATTACCAGAATTTGGAATATGTCTTCCAGACTTATTCCAGACTGTATGATCACAATGAGAGTCCGTCCCATGATTTCAGATAAAAGCGGATGGTTTGGCCTTGTTCTTAAAGGCAGTAGACACTATTGGTAATTACTCAAAATAATTATTAGCATAAAACCTTACTTGGTAACGAGTAATGGGGAGAGGTTGATAGTATAAAACATTGTGAGAAACGGCTCCCTCTGAAGTAACGTAGTTTTTGAGAAAGAAGTAATTTTCCACGAATGTGATTTCGAGATCTCATAATTAGATTTTGATGTCTCGAAATCAAGCATCTGAGAGCACACAACTTCGTGTGACACAGGTTTTTTTCTCTTTCATAGTTATCTCGCAACGTTGACGACCAGTTGAGCTCAAATTTTCACAGGTTTGTTATTTTATGCATATGTTGAAATACACCAAGTGAGAAGACTGGTCTTTGACAATTACCAATAGTGTCCAGTGTCTTTAAGTCTTGCTAAATGTCAGTACTGTAACTTTATCAAGGACAGTAGATCTTCTTAATGCAGCTGTCTTTTTTTCCTTCAAATCGTACTCAGAATCGAAATTGAGATTGAGGATAAAGAAATTGGATGTCGTCCTTATACCTTTCTTATGTATATGCATGGAAAAAGTCTGTAACCTGTTTGTCATTTGTGTCTATATGGTTGTTTGCAGTGTTGAAAGATACATTGGTGTTGGGAACAAGTCCAGAAAGCATTGAACCTAACACTCCCAAATCCTCCTTGACTGGTTTAGCCAAATGTTAACTGGTTTAGGCAACTGTTGACTGGTTTAGCCAAATCTTGATTGGTTTAGCCAAACATTGACTGGTTTAGCCAAATGTTGACTGGTTTGGCCAAATGATGACTGGTTTGACTAAATGTCAAGTGGTTTAGCCAAATATTGACTGATTAGGCAATGTTGACTGGTTTAGAGTTAGTTCGGATGCAGTATGATTTCAGTTTTTACAAAGGAAATGGTCATAATAGAAGTATGTGCAATAAAGTTTGGACAATGAGTTTTTAATGGTATTATAATAGGATTTTTTTAATATGGTATAATATGCCATTTCGAATGACAATTTGTAAATTTAGTGTGTCCTTAACAATGTCATTCTCAAATAAACTTGGAACTTGACTACTGTTTTTAGTATTTTTATTTTTTTCATCAGTGTTCTCTTGTGTCATACGTTTGTTATGGACATCAATAAGGCAACAACTATAGTCAGATAATGCCGAATAAACACACAAAACATTATCAGTGAAAGTTAATGCAGACAAAATGGTCCGAAACAAGGAGAATGACCCAAATTTGAAAGGTATGTTGAAATTATGGTAGCTCCACATTTTAGTAACCTTAGGAGTTGTAGATTTCGATGAGCTTTTAGAAACAGTATCTTATCAACTATAGTCAACCCGAAGTGGTTTAGCATTAAACCACCCTCGCCGACCGTTTTTAAACTCATTCAGGTTCAACTCGTTCGGTTAAGTTTTAAGAGCGTTCAGACACACAAAGTTAAACCCAAATGAGTCGAAACTGGCTTATAACCGCCTTTAGCACTGTCTGAACGACCCCTAGGACAGTTAATCAAAGACCATAATTGCTTTTGAATAAAACAACAGCTGTTACAGACATTTCAACTTTTTCTCTAAGTACCAAATATTATGCCTGTTAAAACTATTCGTAAAGTGTGTGGAACAACGAACAGAACTGTAAGAAGTTTTGGACATTTGAATTAGAACATTTGTATGTCTGCCAGGTGAAAAAGTAGCTGTTATCGTCTCCTGACATCAAAAAATTGTTAACCAAAAGCTCCTTGCAATCTATATCTCCACAGGTCATCAAAAGGTGGAAATGTCTAACTCGAGATTGGATTAATCCTATCCTCAATGTATGTCATTACTTTCGTTAAAACAAACTGGTCCACTCTGCACTGTGCTGTGAAACAGCTTTTTATAACCAGCGGTTTGACCATGCCCAGTTGGCTGGTTCCAAATAGTCAACTAGAGTAGTCCTACTATCATCGAGTAGACAGAGTTTAGGCAAACTAACACCCGTTTCAAACAGGCGCACCAGAGTCCGCTGAACCAAATACATGTAGATTAGGAGCGACTCAAGGTCGACCCAAATAAATTTTGGTTTCAGACATGCGAACTTAACATAACAATTACTTCAGGTTCGTCTCATGACAAGATCGACATCTGAAACAAAGGCGCTCCAGATTCGTTCCAAACGACTGCCACAGTCAATCTTTCAAATTCTAGCGAGTCCAGTCGCTGTTAACTGTTTCAGATTTTAAATTCTTCATGTGCTTAATTCAAAATTTGGTTCAGCACGACTCTGGAGCGCCTGACATAATAGTCAAACTATGGTCACTGATAGTGTACAAACTTGACCTTATCTGAAAGAATGCAATGCACTAAATACTTACCAGTTAGATACTTCTCTGTCTTTCAACCGCACTAAAAAATGAAGACAAATCTGGGTCCATCACACTACTACATGCACGAGAAAATAAACATCTTATTACACCAGCTATTAAACAAAATAACAAACTGAAAACCTGTAGTTAATTTTCAATATTGGTTTCAACTTTGCACTCGGTACTTTCCCAAGGTCAGTGAACAAAATCACAGACATAATACTTGGGTGGGATTCGAACCCACAACCCTTGCAATTCTAGAGCAGTGTCTTACCAACTAGACCACTGAGATTGCCCGACAGCTCGAGGCAGTTTGAATCCTATTCTTCACTTCATACCTTCTGGCAAAATTGTTGGGCAACGGTAAAACAATAATATGATATGGCCATTCTTCACATGGGTATGTCATTTTGTCCATGGTTTGATTTACTATAAAGGCACAAAACCAGAGATTTGGGAACTTCCTTCTGCAATGGATGTAACCCTCAAATTATATACTCCAAGGAGCTTTTGGGGCACAGTAACCTCAGCACAAGAAAGGTAGATCAAAAAGGACGACTTAATATTTTTTCTAGAGAAAAGTACAGCGGTTTTTTTTACTAGCAGACTTTCAAAAGTCTAAATTCAGATGAAAGTCTGAAATTTCTCCTCCATGGTTATTGTTTCTCAAAGTAGAAGTACTTGTTAATGAACATGTGAAACCTCTTTATTTTCCTTGGAAAACTCATCAGAACAAACCAAAATGAACTGAACATATTTTTTTTTTTCAATCTTACTTGAAACTGACTGCAATCATCCAGTTTTCCGTTCTCTCTTTCAGGAAAAACTCCTTATTAGTTTTTCCAATATTAAATCTTTGAACTCTGGGTCATGGTCTTGGGTAAGAAGTGAAAAGGAATCGGTCTGGTCGTCTGACTCTGGCTTTGTGATTTGCCTGTCTTTGCAGGCTCGGACTCTGCCTTGACTCCAAAATAGCTGAGGAAAATCAAGGATGATAATTATTAAGTTAACATTTACAAATGAAAAACATTTTACAACTTGACAAATTGTTACTGATCTCTGACTGAGCAAGTTTATTGGTGGGAACCGTCCATACTTTTGAGAACAAAAACATTTAAGCACCTTTTTAAACATAACATTTGCTTTAACTCAAAACATTTGTTCAACTAAGGGATCAAAACAACTACAATTTTAAGTATTTTCAGCAAACATGACACTTAATATAAGTCCTTAAGATTCTAGAGAGGCCCAATTTCACACAGGTTCTTAAGCGGAAAGTATCACTTGACAAATATCTGCTAAGCAAATATCAGCATGTAAAAGAATCTTTTAAGTAAAATGACCTAGGCCCAATTTCATTAACGTTTTAAAGCAGAAAATAACGCTTAGCAAATTTCTTTGCAGAGCACCAGTCACAACAATGTAAACTTAAGGGAGTATTGGCTGGTAACCTGTCTCTGCTAAGTAAGATATTTCTATGCTCAGCAGGTTTGCATGATTAAAGGCTTGTTGAAATTGGGCCCTTATAGCTTATTCTCAATGTTTCAGCTAGTATGCTCTAGTCATAATTTTTTACAAATTTATCCTTTATTTATCTCTTGAAGTCGGAGTCCATTTGTGAAGCTGTCTACAAACAATTGACTGATGGAATTTCACCCTGAAACTTTTGAAAATCACAGTATGAACATTTCACGCAGAAATCGGTTACACTACTTTCAAAGCTGTAACTAAAATAATAACATAATATCATCTTTCTCGTCTCTTAAAATTAAAAAGAATACAAATTAAAAGCCGAATACAGACCAGCTGTTGACGCTTAGCAATTGATAATACAATAGTACAGGCATTTTGGTTTTAGCTTAATAATACAAATAGGAAATTTAATTAAAAACAACATTAAAGTATACACATAACAGTAACTCATTTAGGACTAACTTCACATAATTTCTTAGCGTATAATACTGCAAAAAGTGCATCCAGCAAGTACCCTGGGCCCAATGTCATAGATCTGCTTAAGAACAAAAGTAGCTACATGTGTAAGCACAACAAAATTATGCTTACCAGAATATGGTTACCAGCCGAAACACCAAGTCACTTTTACCATCTGTCACTGGTATCCTGTTTATTGTATGCTTAGCAAAACGTTTTTAAGTAATTTGTTTTTATAAAATTGGGCCACGTTTCCACAAAACTTAGTTACATATATCTCCCTGCTTCGCAAATGTGTGTTTTAATTTGGAAAAAACTGATCAGCCCTTGACGTGTTGTTCCCTATCTTCAGTAATGATTAAATATTGATTTTTATTACCCAACAAAGGGGTCAGACTATATTTACCATTACAACCGCCATATGGTTACACTGGTTTTCATAACAAGTAAAACAAAATGGTTGCACAATGACATATCTCATCAATGCATGCATTATTGTCAACCAATACATTTTTCAAAACAAGTCATGAAAAAACCAACCTAACTCCAAAAGTATTTGTGTGCCTCGTCTGCAAAGTTCTCAAAATAAAAAAAAGTTGCTTTTAGACAGTACTTCAAGAAGTTTATTGGTAATCCTTTTCGGATACCATCCAAGTTTAACCCCGAAAATTAACAAACAATGAACAATTTCTTCATTTTCTGGTACCATTGCAGGGTACAGATAATCATGAGGCATCATTGCTGCAGTTTTAGGTTATTTCCATACACCAATGACCTTTCCAGGGTTGGAAAAAACAAAGTTACAGGACAAAATGGATGTTCTATACTATGGGTGGGATAAAAAATTCATCGAAAAGAAATCAATTACGTGTACATTCTACAGTACTGTTCAAAGACCATTAGTCTTGGTTCAAGAAAATTCTGTTGTATACAATCATGGCTCTGCTTACCGAAAGAATCAGCTGTCAAGGAAGCATTGAATTCTGTGCTTACGTCAAGCATATTTCACAAGTTAGTGGGGAATTTTGACTTGGCGTGTGCATACTCCACGTTACTAGGCATTCTACGCTTACACAGCTAGTGCAGAAATTCGGCGCTTGCATGTAAACGGAGAATGGTGATCATCAGCACAGAATTCGGCGCTAAGCAGAGCCATGGAATTGGGCCCTGGTGTTCAGTTTTAAAAATGAACCAATGAACAAATTCATAAGTACTAGTAGGTGTAGGATAAAGTAAAAAAGAATATTGCGGAATGGGCGGATTAATTTAACACTCATCACCAAGTATATTTTTTTTAAACAAAACAAAAATCGGGGAGGAATAAAACCCAGGAAGATATGTTCTATGGCATTTTTAGGTACAATATAAATTTTTAAAATGAAAAATGACAAACAGCAATTTTTGATTATCTTTTCTTGGTGACGAAAACATTTCATGGAAATGTTGACCTAATCATAATTGATTTTTCTTATAAAATTTGTTATAAAATATCATTTTAATTTCAACCCAATATTTGGGATGAAAAATTATGTGCATTATAAGACTCACACTTTTAACTCTAAACATCATTACATTTGACTGGCTTTGGCAAAACACTAAAATTGAAAAAGTAGAATTTGGGTGGAAAATCTAAACTCCTAATTAAAGGCACTGGACACCTTTTGGTAATTGTCTAAGACCAGTATCCTCACTTGGTGTATTCCAACATATGTATGTATAAAAAAATAAAAAAATAAAAAAATAAAAACAAAAAAAGCTGTGAAAATTGATTATTAAAGTTGCAAGAGATAGATGAAAGAAAAAACACCCTTTGGGTGCTTTCAAATGCATAATTAAAGGCTTCAGGCCTGAAGTCCTTTAATATTTTAGTGAGACATTTCCTCTTTCCCAAAAAATATGTTACTTTTTTATACTATCAACCGCTCTCCATTGCCCGTTGCCAAGTAAGTTTTTATGCTAAAAATCATTGTGAGTTATTACCAATAGTGTCCACTGCCTTTAAGGTTTTAAAGTTTTTCTTCTTCTATCAGAATCTGCAGAAAATGCTTTAATGACATCACAAGCTACCAAAGTCAGGTGAATTTGGACAAAGTGGTGTGGTGTCCAGTGCCTTTAATAAACCCTATGTTCTGAAATTTCAAGGGACCTTTGATAAGTGTTTTAATATCTTTACGAAAAATCCCTCCACCTACTTCTTCTTGTTAAAGTATGATTCCACTTCAACTATATTTTGTTATCCAAGAATATACCACCAACAATTACATTGCTTTATATACAGATAGTTTTGCAATACAAAAATTCAATTTTCAAAATTACCAAATCTCACTCATTTTTTACATAATATCTTTCCGTGAACATGAAGTATTTCATTGTCTCCCCGAAAACCTTTTAAATTTGATTTAAAGATATAATTTGCAATTTGCAATTTTTCCTTCTACATGGCATAACATAATTATTAACAAAAAATCAAAAAAACAAAAACAATAACTTTGGCTTTAAACGTTATAATCTTACTCCCAATAAAACAGCTTTAAAAAAATTACAAGCACAATGCAGGGATAATTAAAAAACAATATAGAACTAAATAAAACACAGGAAAACTTCCTCAAAATCATCAGTAAAGTAGAACTGCTTAAGAATGATGATTGTTCTTAGAATTGATATAGTACTTTTTTTTAATATTATGCTTCTTGTTTTTACAAAATGTTTTACAGTATTATTTTACAGGTCAGTACAAAAAACACACACACACACACGCATATACAGTCTAACACTCACTTGTGCTGGAATAATTTGATGTACCAAGTACTGGAGGTACATGCCTGGAATTACATCGTTGAGAGGGCAAGGCCATTTTCAAATTTTGCAAAGGGCGTCTCATCTGCAGGTGATAGACCCTACAAAACCCTCCACATGATGGTTACACATCTCTGTAATGTCTGGTTTTGTGACATCATCAGTAGGCCAGTTCCAATGATAAGCAATGGTTATTTGAGCCCACAGTACAAAGTCAGAAAATCTCCTGGACATGATTTGGAACCTTAAGGATCAATGGTATCAAGGGATAGCTTAAAACTACTAAAATGTTCAATCACACACAGGTCATCAATGCAAAGTTCCCAGCTCTGTAAACTTAAGTGACCACTATGGACAATGCCATGGGCGGCCAATAACTTAAGTTTTTCTGTCCACATTGCTCATAAATAAAGCAACTTTCCCTTTTTTACTGTTTTCCAATCTTCATAGCTGACAGCATTCAGTGGGTTCAATAAGCTCTGCAACACTTAACCCTCCTACTGTCTGACCAATTAAAATCCATTGTGGTTTTGAATGATAGACAAACTATGCCATTCTGCAATATGATATCATGAAGTGAATGCATCTACACAGTTGACCCTGTCATAGTTGATCCTAATGTCTGACCATTCAATATCATCCACTGTGGTTTTGGATGATAGATACCATGCAAACCTGCAATACGATATCAAGAAGTGAATGCATAGGAGCAGTACACGATTAGGTCAGTGCACAGCTGTGCCACCCTACATGTCCCCTGCAGTTAAACAGTTTCAGACGGACGATGAACTCACCGGAAAATATCACCAAGAATAGGAGGTTTATAATACTCTATTCCAGTACTGCTGAGAGAGGAGCTATTTATAGCCAACAGCAGGGTTTTCAAAATAAAGGCATATATCACTTTTTAACCCCGTCGCTCTAGAACGAGAGGCTTTGGTTACCGTTGAGAATGCGAGACTTCTATGTGTAGTACTTGCGGCTCTGGTATCTAGACGGGTACCGGTGGCTCGTAGCCGAGATTCTTGGCCTGCAGCAATGTGAAGATGTACTGGAAGGAAGGTCTGTCGGATGGTTCCCGTCGCCAGCATCGCAGCATGACATCGTAAATATCCTTCAATGATTAATGGAACAGTGTGTCAGTAAGTAAGTGGGTAAGAGGTACATTGAAAATTGGCTGCTAGAGTTTTTGACTATTTTAATCCGTCATGCACCATTTATTCTAGTGATAAATTGATCATATGGACACATTAATTGTTGTAGTCCTTTTTTGCAAATGGCAACACACCCATTCTGAAAACTGTTTGGTTGTGTGATCTTTATTTTTCATTTTACAACTATTTTTCTGAAGGGATTTAATCCGGGAGCGACCGATTGGGGCATGAAAGAGTTAAATGACGAACCTTGCTGAACAGAATATTAATAAAACGAAATATTTGTTAGCAGAAATTGGCTGGGAAAACTCATTAAATCCGAACTGTTTCTCACCTTGGGACAATGTGAAGGCTTTGCGAGCATCGTTGGGCTGCCGTTCTTCTCAAAGAATTTGCCGCTGTTCTCAATCACTTGTTCATCTCTGAGCTGGTAGTACGGCTGCTCTTTACACAGTGTCATTATCTCCCACAGGGTGACCCCAAAGGCCCACATGTCCGTCTTGTTGGTGAACTTACCCTGTGAATCACAATCATTTGGTGAGATTTTATACTCAAAGTATTTCAAAGATTGTTTTTAAAAGGAAGGTAAATATTTGGTAATCACTCTTAAAGGATTTGGGTACTTTTTCAAAATGTCCATAGATTTACATTAAACTTACAGGGTTTGAAGATAATGATAGTGGAAAGCTTCCCTTCAAATATTACTTACTGAGGTGCTGAGGTTTTTGAGTAATGAGTAAAACAATGTCATGAAAATACGCTTGTAAATGATTAAAATAATTTTCGTCTCATGAGACGAAAATTATTTTCATGACATTGTTTTACTCATTTCCAAAAAACTACAGCACCTCAGCTCGTAATATTTTCAGGGAAGCTTTCTACTATCATTATCTTCAAACTGTGTAAGTTTAGTGTAAATCTGTGGACATTGGTTTTTTTTGTCCTACAAAAGTTACATAGACCCTTTAAAGTTGGCAGTACAAACATACTTTGTGAGAAGTACAGCAGCTTTCGCTAGTATAAAGCATTTAAAGGAACATTTCGCTTTGAAGGAATGTGGTTAGGTAATGTATATAACTTTTTATCGCCCAAAATTTGAATCTGAGAAGCATTGGTGTCCTCGCCCTTTCAAAAACAAAGCATACAGGCCTGTAGAGGGGTCGATAAAAACGACGGTGACTTAAAGGAACACGTTGCCTTGGAACGGACGAGTTGGTCAAAACAAAAGCGTTTGTAACCGTTTTTTATATAATGCATATGGTTGGAAAGATGTTTTAAAAGTAGAATACAATGATCCACACAAGTTTGCCTCGAAATTGCGTGGTTTTTCTTCTACTGTGCGAACTAACACGGTCAGCCATTTATGGGAGTCAAAATTTTGACCCCCATAAATGGCCGACGTGTTAGTCGTCGAGGTAAAAGGAAAACCACGCAATTTCGAGGCATGTTTGTGTGGATCATTGTATTCTACTTTTACAACATCTTTCTACCCATATGCATTTTATAAAAAACGGTTACAAACGCTTTTCAAAGACCAACTTTAAGATTTCAGGGAAAAAAAAGTTTCAAAAGTTATATTTATTTACCATAAGTATACTCTCCCATGCCATCCATCGGATTGGTAGCACGGCTCTTCCCTCTATCCTGTAGTAGTTTCCAGAGTACAGGTTTCTACTCATCCCAAAGTCGGCGATGCGTATTGTGAAGGCACGGCCCACGAGGCAGTTGCGCGTGGCCAGGTCGCGATGGACAAAGTTTAGTGAGGAGAGGAATTTCATGCCGGAGGCTATCTGCGTTGCCATGTAGATCAGAGCTCCAAGTCTGCAAAATAATTGTTTCAAATATAAGTCATTTTTTGGCCACCATGGTTGTATATTTTTCTTTTTTTTTACCCCAAAATTCAGCTTAGTGCTGATTGAACAGTACTGGGCCTAATTTCATAGAGCTGCTTAAGCACTAAAAGTAGCTACATTATGCTTAACAGTCAAAGGTTACCAGCCAAAATACCATGTCACATGGAAAATTTGAGACTGATATCTTGTTCTATTCTGCTAAGCTTGAAAGTGTTAAGCAAAAATTTTCTGCTTAAACAGTTCTATAAAATTGGGCCCGGATGGGCTTGATTGTATACATGTAGGTCCAGCCTAGTGTGGAGCTGCCCTCCAAATTGCTATTTGGAGGGCAACATCACTACTGCATTTTTCACAGTTGCCCTGGCGAGCAGTCCCTAAAGAACCAAACAATCTGGCCACACAATGGCTTATTAGCATTGCATCATCTAAATAATAATAACCCTTATATAGCGCATTTCTCAATAACCGTATCAATGCGCTTTACATTGGTGCCCTGGTCATTTGTCTTTTTAGGGCCAATAACATCCCTTTTAACGTTTCTCAGTATACAACCTGTGCAACAGTTTATATCGCTCCAAAGGCTTTTTCATTCACAATATCAACCTCTACCCTCGCAGGTACTCATTTATACCACTGGGTGAAGAGAAGCAATTGTAGTAAAGTATCTTGCTCAAGGACACAAGTGTCATGACCGGGATTCGAACCCACACTCTGGTGACTTAGCACCAGAACTTGAATTTGATGCTCTTAACCACTCGGCCATAAAACTCCATAGTTTAACTGAGACAAACATGTACATGTCCGCATAAATACCCCCAAATTAAGTTGTGCTCAACGCAAAGCTGCCAACAGTTGCATCTTGCAATAAGGGAGATTTTGTACAACAATCAGGGAGGCATTTAGAATAAGATTCAACAATACAAGAGCGCTTCCATAATCAGGGAGATTCCCAAAAGTGTTTCATCAGAAGATGATAAGATTGTTATACTTTCAGGGAACAGACTTTCTGCAGAACCAGGGAGGTTGGCAGCTCTATAAATGGCTTTATGAAATTTAAGCCCATTTCATACTTCCTGCGGATGCAAAGGGAATTTTGACATCACATGGTTGTTGTCGCTACGAATGTTTCGCGGGAGTTGAGTAAAGATCAACTATTGCATTTTTTTGTTCGTTGCAAATTTCTGATGTAAAAATTTGCTTCACATTAGCATTTGCAGGAATTTTGAAAGGAGCTTAAGGCCTGAACTTACGTGACAACTCTGACGTTTGTAGCTCCAGTTGGGGCCACGGCCCACTGTGCTTCGGATTCAAATAAGTACTGATTGAGGTCACCACTCTCCATGTATTCTACCACCATGCACAGCGGCTCATCCTCTGTACAGGCAGCTAAGAGGCGGACGATGTTGGGATCTCGAAGCTGTGACATAATCTTCATCTCCTTCATGAAGTCCGTTCTATGAAAAATATCAAAACAAATTCCATCAAAATTGTTTTCAAACAAACTTGTTCTTGGGCATCTGGTTTTAGATTTGGACTGCACTGGGCCCTGTTTCATAGAGCTGCTAAGCACAAAAAGCGTTCGTACCAGAATAATGTTACCAGCCAAACTGCTGTGTCCCAAGTACATTTTGTGACTAGTATCCTGCTCATTTCTGCTTAGCAGAAATTTCTTAAGCAATATTACATCAAGATATGTACCACAAATGAATTACTTAACATCTACCTGATGTTTCTACTATTATATACAAACAAATGCCTGAAGAAATTTATCTGCCACTTGTGTTTTGAGGTTTAATATTTTCCTTCAAAGTACCGAAGTGATTTGCTGTTTCATAAACAGAGCCATAGTGTCTGTGCGTGGTAATATACCGCGCAAAAAATGATTAATGGCCAGCATTGCTACATCATAGTCTAGCTGATACATTCCACGACCGAGCTAGACACGTAATTAAAGAGCTCTGCTTAGAGTTTTTGGAGAGTCAAGATTAATGGACGTGTGAGATACATCGCTGCACATCAATCATGAAGGCTTTTTAATTTTGGAATTTAAAATTAATATAATTTTGTTTCTCATATTTCATCCTTCTGAAATTGAATGGCGAGTAGAGTGGTGGAAACAAATTCATATGGACACTACAAGGATCGATTTTCACAAAACACAAAGACACAATCTTAGCTTTTAAAGGCGAAGGTATACAAAATGTACGATTGGTAATCGCTGTTAAAATTAATGGCAAAAGAAACCTTTGGTAAGAAGCCGACAGCAGTTTTCGATAGTATAAAGCATATTGAGAAACATTTCAATTCAAAGTAATGTGGTTATGTAAAATGATTTAAGTTTTGCCCCAAAATTTGAATCTGAGAAGCGTTACTGTCAGTACCTTTTCTCAGATTGTGTATTCCTATTAGGGATTTATCATCTGGCAAAGGACCTATTCGCTCTAGTTTTTTGGTGATATCTCCAACAAAACGTAACCACCTTATGAAAAGAAATTTTCCACATTGTGGAAACAGCCTGAGTTTTTTGTCCAAACACAGGTACCTAAATTTGAGTTTGTAACTTGATTCGTCAAAATTTAGCGACACCTCATTTGAACAATGGCTCATGGGAACAACTTGCTTCTAACTGTGCTGGGCCCAATTTCATGGCTCTGCTTACCGCCGAATTCTGCGCTTACGATCACGATTCCCCGCTTCAAGCAAGCGCCGAATTTCTGCGCTAGCCTGGTAAGCGTAGAATGCCTAGTAACGTGGAGTACGCACGCGCAGAAGCCCAAATTCACCACTAGCTAACCCGTGAAATACGCTTGCCGTAAGCACAGAATTCTCTGCTTCCGTAAGTGCCGATTCTGCTTACGGTTTTGGAATGCTGTAACACTTTCTTTCAATAAAAGTTTTTGATAAAACTACAACAAAATCAAGAATCTCTAAGTAAGCGTTTTAATATTCATTGTGTAAAACAGTTCAAGCACTCCAACCCATTCTAAGAAGTTTTGATGCACTGTTTGACCCCTCTGTATGCTGCACTGATTACTTCTTGTTTTGATTACTTCAATTTATTTATTTGTTTCCATGTTGAATTCCGTCGTTCCCCGATCCGCCTCAATTTCTCAAATTAGTAGTGTTGAGTCATCGCTTTGCTTGTAGCATTAATAACTCACTGACAAGCATTGTCACACATCTCTGCCATTTAAACCTGATACGGGCAGAGGATGGTCGGACTCTCTCGCGCTCCAGTGAGGTCTTTTAAAAGCTCCGCTGAGATTTCACTGACAAGGTCTTGACAGGCTAATGGAATTTCATTTGATGTGGCAGTATATGGCTGTGTAACGCCATCGGGAGTTATCGATTAATGTGTGTATGGTGCGCAATCATGGGTTCAATTTTTGTTACAAGACACCAAATAAACATAAGATAAGTATTGAGTAACTCTTTGCGTCTTGTATTCGACAAACTTAAGCACTTGTTATTCATCATTGACACAGCGATTGTTAATTGATATAAATAACATTGAGATAACAGCTTCATCAGTGGTTTTCAAAAAACCTGTGCCCGTGATTGTTATGTACTGTTATGTACGCATTTACTAGAATTGGAATGGCATATAATTTCCTAACTCCTTTATGAAAGTATTTTAAAGGCAGTGGACACTATTGGTAATTGTCAAAGACTAGCCTTCACAGTTGGTGTATCTCAACATATGCATAAAATAACAAACCTGTGAAAATTTGAGCTCAGTCGGTCATCAAACTTGCGAGATAATAATGAAAGAAAAAACGCTCTTGTCACACGAAGTTGTGTGCGTTTAGATGGTTGATTTTCAAGTTCTAAACTTGAGGTCTTGAAATCAAATTCGTGGAAAATTACTTCTTTCTCGAAAACCATGGCACTTCAGAGGGAGCCGTTTCTCATGTTTAATACCATCAACCTCTGCCCATTACTCGTCACCAAGAAAGGTTTTATGCTAATAATTATTTTGAGTAACTACCAATAGTGTCCACTGCCTGAAGCTTTCTACAGTAACATTTGCATTCATAATTCAGTCTCGATGAAGTTTCCTTTAAAAACACGATGAAGTTTCCTTTAAAAACAATCTTCATTTAAAACAATGTACCATAGGTCCTCAAACAAGAAACACAAGTGCAGTATTGGAAATAAATGTTGATTGATTTGATTTGATTTGATTTGATTTGATTTGATTTGATTTGATTTGATTTGATTTGATAGGTCCTCACTTGAGAAAACAAGTGCAATGTTGCAAAGTAAATGTTGCAACAACACAAAGCTCCATAATTGGCCTCCATGGAGTGTTTTGAAACCTCCATGGCTTTTCCCTAACCATATGGCGGTCATCGATCAAAACAACATAGCAACTTGATACAGCAGGCTTGCTCTATGGTTTTTGCATGAAGGCTTTGCAAGGCTAGGGGTGGGCTGGTGAATTATGTCCCCTAGGGGTGACACCCATTGCCAGGTGACTGGGGGATTGGTAACAAGAGAAGTTGATACCAGCAGACAGGGTCAAGAAGTGTTGGTGACAAAGATAGGAAGAGTCTGACTGCTAAAAAGTACATGGAGGCTTAGCTGCATGGCAAGCCTTAATTAAAGGCAAAGTGTACCTTTGGATTTTTAAACCATTTGAATGTCTTATTCCTGTAAAACTCTAGATAAAGGCAGCCTAATCAAGTCCAACCTAAAGTACATCACAATGAAAACCCAACATATACTTTGGATGGGAAGAAACACCATTATTTTGACCCTACCATCCAGTCTACAGCCAAGTGATAGGCTAGTGTTGTCAAGAAGCGCTGACTATCGGGTCCTTTGCTGCCTGGTACTTTTTTTGTTGCCAGAAGGGGAAGTGTGCTTCGCGCTAGCCCAGTTCTTTGAACAAAACGGGTACTTATATTGTTTCACCTGTTACTTCAAAAACTGTGGACAACCCTGGATAGGCTGGTGAGAACTCATGAGGAGAGAACCATGGCCAAGGGGGGCAGGTAGACAGGGTTAATAGGGGTTAGTGGTAAGACAGTAAGGACTTCAGCTCTTGGAGGTATTAGACTGGAAGGTCTTGAGCTTAAGGTCCATGTGCAGCATCCAGACATCCAGGGATATGAACGCCAGTCTAGCCCCCTGGCTGTAACCCAGTGTCATGGGGTGAGATTAGTTACACGAGATGGGGGATATTAGCAAGGGAGGTCACTTGAGGTGCTTGTTGTATACACGAGGGCAGCTAAAGGCACTGGCCTTGTTTGGTAATTGTCAAAGACCAGTATTCTCACTTATTGTTTCCCAACATAAGCATAAAATAACACACCTGTGAAAATTTGGGCTCTACTTGTCATCGAAGTTGCAAGAGAATAATGAAAGAAAAAGCATCCTTGTTGCGCAAATATGTGTGCTTTCAGTTGCCTGAGAAAGGCTTCTGGCCTGATGTGATTCTCAGAGTCAAATATTTTAGTGAGATATTACTTCTTTCTCAAAAACTATTTACTTCAGAGGGATACAATGTTGTATACTATCAACAGCTCACCATTGCTTGTGATCGAGTAAATTTGTATGCTTACGAATGATTTTGAGTAATTACCAATAGTGTCCAGTGCCTTTAAAGGAACGTTACAGAATTGGTCAGGAACAAAATCGTGAAGATCACAGATTTACATCAAACTAACACGGTCTAATGATGATGATAGTAGAAAACATCCCTTGAAATAGTTCTGTCTGAAATGTCAAATTTGATGAGAAATAAACAATCTAATCTCGCATTTGGAGTTTATCGCTCAGTGAGCATTTTATTCATTTTTTTGTTTGCATCAATGTCATGCAAAATGTGTAATCGTTTTTTTCACTATTTCCTTGTGACCCGGATGGCCGATCGATCTCCGGATGGCCGATCGATCTCGGACTTCTACAGGTTTGCCTGATCACAAGCAATGGTGAGCTGTTGATAGTATACAACATTGTGAGAAACCGCTCCCTCTGAAGTAAATAGTTTTTGAGAAAGAAGTAATTTCTCACTAAAATATTTGACTCTGAGAATCACATCAGGCCAGAAGCCTTTCTACAGGTTTGTCGTTTTATGTATATGGTGGATTACATAAAGTGCTTACACTTCCAGCAAATGTTTTGTTAACAAAACCAATTCTGTAATGTTTCTTTAAGTAAAACCCAATGGATGCCAGTAAAAACCAAAGCATCTAGGGGTGGGCTGTTGGAGTCTGGCCCCCTGGCTGGGTCCTGGCTGGGGACCCAGCGTCAAGTGCTGGGATTAGGAACATGAGTGGGATAGGCTACCAGGGT
Organism: Asterias amurensis; assembly: GCF_032118995.1. Taxonomy (NCBI): domain Eukaryota; kingdom Metazoa; phylum Echinodermata; class Asteroidea; order Forcipulatida; family Asteriidae; genus Asterias; species Asterias amurensis. The sequence continues at coordinate 13,391,365 of NC_092662.1, forward strand.
CATGGGAGCTGCATGGTGGGATGGATCAGGTGCAGGTTTGCCCTCGGGGCAGAAAATACAAAGACAGTAAACAAGTCCTCATAGAATAACACAGAGAAAGAAAAGACTCTGCTAGGGTTGAACCATCAGACCATTAACTGTTTTTGGCAAAATTACACTAAGAAACATATTACACATACAAAATTACTGCCCTTGTCTTCAAACATACGCGCTTTATGATTTACATGTAGTTTAAAACTAACTGTTGGTCAATTTCATAGAGCTGCTTAAGCAAAAAATATTGCTTAAAATTGTTCTGCTAAGCAGAAATAAGCAAGATACCAGTCACAAATTGTGCTTGTGACATGGTAGTTCGGCTGGTAACCTTATTCTGGAAAGCGTAATTTTGTCATACTTTTTGTGCTTAAGCAGCTGTATGAAATTGGGCCCAGGGTTCAATGTCATACAGCTGTTCAAGTAGAGAATATGGCTTGCAAAATTTCTGCTTCATGGTGCAATATAGCAAGATACCAGTCAAAAAGGTATTTTGGCCGGTAATCTTATTTTGGTACCCACAATTTGTTTGATGCTTAGCTTCTTTTTGTGCATAAGCAGCTCTACAAAATTAGGCCAAGGTTCTTATGGCGTTAATATTGATGCAATTAAAACTTTTAAAGGAATCCATGGGTTAGAGAAAAAAATCATTAAGCAACTTACCTGGCATTCTTGTTGGCATCTTTTCTCAGCATCTTGACCGCAACTAACGTCTTTTCTCCTTTGTTTTTGTTCTGGAAGGGGAAACCGTTACGGATGTAGTCATGGACATCCTCAGCTTCGCAAAGATGTACCTGGTCAATTAAAAAACATACGCCAAATGATGTTTTGAAATAATTGTGTGATTATGGTTGGCAGCTCTATGAAATGGAAATCGCGCAGTCAGCACAAAATTGGCCATTAAGCAGAGCTATGAAATTGGGCCCTGTTCAACTTGTTTCAAAAGTGTGTGCCTCCATTCTATGCTGAATAACCTACCTCACCAAACATTCCTTCACCCAACAGCTCCAAAAATTTCAGTTTCTCCCTGGGAAACTCCGGAACAGGAGAGCGGTTATTGTTCAATTTCTCCATGGCCTGGCTCGGTACCCCGTATATGGTGTTCCCAGACACCCCCTGAATGTTCACCAGGTCTGTCTCGGCGTAGTGGGCTAGAGTGTCACACTTGCTTCCCTTCTTGAGGGTGGAACCCATGGTCTCCGGCTCGGCGTAGATTCGGGCGCTCTCTGCTTTTAAAAGTGATTTTGTTAAAAAAAAACAAAGTTAAAATCTTTGAAGGCTTGTTTGGGTTTATGCGGTCATATTGATAACTTTTTTGTTTTTGCTTTCAGGCCTGCTACTTTGCGGAGGCAATGAAGGCGATTGCCTCCAAGCACATGGTCATTGCCTTGGTGCCCTTCAAATGCTTCAATAGAAATTAGCCAAGGAGAAAATGGCTTGGTTCCCTTGCCCTTTTAAAAGCGAAGCATACAGGTCTGAACCATGAGCGCAAACCTGAACTATAAGCATGAAAGCCTGCTCACATACATTTATCTTGCAATCTGAGGTGTTCCATATGATTTAATTAATGTTATTATCATTATTATTTTTGTTTTTCCATTAACTTTTATTGGGGGATGGGGGTAAAAAAAGAAGAAGGTATTTCCAATTAAAAAAAGAGAAATCACATCCCTGGTATTGCATTTGAAACTCATTTTAGCAAAGATCACTTGTTGCTGTTTTCGCCCAAGTAGGTCTTTAAGATTGTGACCTTCTTACCGTCATCACTGTCCTGCATGTTATCGATAACGTGATATTGCGGTTCGTCATCGGGATGGGCAATCTGGTACGTTGGGTTCATCCTCCGACTCGGCATGGTCACCGCCCGCGAGTTATTCACGATGCTTCCGTTGCCATTGCTGTCGAAGAAGACCGCAGGCACACTGTGCTTGAGTTTGAGGTACTTGCGACGGTAGAAGTACAAACAGATGCCGACCAGGATGAGCAGTAGCAGGAGGACTATGACGATAACAGCGATGATGGTGCTGTTGTTGGATAATGGTAGGCCTGGGGTTTCATCAGTTGGTGGTTCTATTTGGTGTCAAAATGAGATGACTTTGTTATACATTACTTCTTTCAGGCAAGATATTTGATCATTTGGACCAAAAGTAGAACAATCTTATCAAGTTCAAGGGCTGACCTGTGTTCACATTGAGTCGGTTTTTATAGACTTTTCTTCAGGTTGTATAATCACGATTATTCCAAGGGCAAAAAAAAATCGGAAATCAGACTTATAAGAACATTACAGAATTGGTAAAATAAAAAACCTGTCTAAGATTACAGACTTACATTAAACTTACATGGTCTAATACATGTTGATAGTAGAAAACATCCCTTGAAATATTTGTGTCATATTTGATGAGAAAAAATAAAAAGTATCATGCCTGCTCTTTACCATCGGAATTAGTACTTAGATTGTTCTGACCCCCCAAAAAGCTAACTGTTTATGTGATTACATACCAGTTGAACTAGTAGCACCGCTGACAATTCTAGTGATATCTGGCTCCCCTGATGGTTTGACAGTTAGGACTGGTTCATGCTCCACTGTAAGAGAAATTGGACAAAAACATTTAATTGGGAAACATCCAACACTAATTGGGTAAATACAATAAAATCTGTTTGAGCGAAAGTGTTTCTTGTGCTTGCGTTTCTACAATATAATGTTTTTGGGGTGAAAAAATACAGTTTTAGATTCTTTCTAACAGCATTGTTTGCATTTCTCATAATTTTTTTTTTTTTCAACTAAAACGTTGCCATCATTTTAAACTGAATATTAGGAATTTCTTAAGCTACTAATCACCAATCCAATATTTTAGAATAAAATTTGACAATCGATAACTTTTTAATTTTTTTTTTATGCTTCCCCCCGACCAACCCAAACAAGAAAGATTTTAGAGTGGCAACTTTTATGTTGTAGTGGCAACTCTTGATACATTTTGTTATTTGAATATTTCTGATGCTTTAACAGAAAATAAGGCCTACTGCACCTACTGGTGGTATGAGGGACACATTGCCTTACATGGGCTAGTTGGTCCATGAAAAGCGTTTGAAACCACTTGCTATAAAATACATTAAGGTTAGACAGATGTTTAAAATATGGAATATAATGATCTACACAATAATGCCTTGTATGCGTAGTTTTCCTTTTACTCTATGAACCAACACAGTTAGCCATTTATGTGAAAAAATTTACTCCACAAATTGGCGTGCCGTGTTAAATCACGACGTACAAGGAAAACCATGCATTTTTTAGCGTATTTGTGTGAATTATTATATTCTACTTTTAAAACATCTTTCTAACCATACATTTTATAACAACTGGTTACAAATGCTTTTTTTCATAGACCAGATCGCCCGATCCAAGGCATCGTGTGTTCCTTTAAGTAACATAAATAAATAAAAGTAATAATACAACTCAGGCACAAGGGGTGAGACACCCACATAGACACAGAGCAAGACCAACCTGGGGTGGAGGACGGAGACAAGGCTGGGATTTGCGTCAGGGGAGGTTGTACATAGTTATCTACAGGATCTGCAAACAGATGCACAGGCAAACCAAACTATCATCACAAAGGGGATACGTACATTTTACATTACATACAATACAAAAAGCTCAAATCAGGCCTGGAATTTCTCAAAGGCCGTTGCTTCTGTTACCCTGAGGTCTTTCTCAAACCTCAGCTTCTCAAACCCCGGCTCAGGCTTAGGCTCCGCAGCTCGGCCTTTAACCTGCATTTTGGAGCAGCAAACACCAGCACCTGGAGCTTGAGTCGGAGCCTAAGCTGAGGTTTGAGAATGGCCCTGGTCTTGGTCTTGGTGACTCCTTTAGAAGTTTCCCAAAGACTTAAAGGTTTTCCACTGGAAGTGCCCTTTGCAAAATGAAAATGGCCTTGCCCTCGCAAAGATGAAATTCCATCTCATAACTTAGAAGATTGGTAATTGCAACACCAACTTATTTGGAGCGACCATAAAATGTAGGCTTAGCAAAGATAAATATTACAATGTATAACAACAAGTACCAGCACCGGATTCTATCCTGCCTGATCAGCAATGACTCTGTGATATATATTTCTCACTCATCACGCTTGGAATTCCATCTTAGGGAGGGGAATGGCAATTTCCATTTCGCAAGTGGCGGGGGAAATCTTATAAGTTTAAGGACAAATGTTGACCAGCACCAAGGCCAAGATCAGGGCAACAGAAACCCTGGATTACTTGAAATTCCAGACCTGATTTATGGCTAGTAATTTGTAATAATGTAACACTGTAACTCAAGAAGACAGATGGATTCTAATACACAGTGTACATTTCAAAGTCTAGAGAATGCTGTACAACAACAAAGACTGTTGATGACGTGCAAACTTAATATAAACAAATAAAAAAAATTACTCTGAGGCTCCAAAGCTAGAACCACATGTAGGATTGAAACAATTGTAAGTTTAGTTTACAGTACAAGGTACATGCAAATAAACAAGCAAATAAGTGGAAGTTATACAATGCTATATGGTCAGCATAACGAGGATGACACTTACTTTAAAAAACAAGTTATTTCTATGTGTCCATGTATAAGTACAAGGCCAAATTTCATAAAGCTGCTAAGCACAGAAATTTGATTAGCTTAAAATTTCTTCATTGATAAAAACAGGATTACCAACCAAAATTCAATATGTTGCATAGACTGTGCAAGTCTCGCGCGGATTTGAACTTCCGGGACCATTGTGGTCCCAACCTTATGGAGTTTTACGTTGGGGAGATTTTGTTTTGTCCATTACTTTAGTTTAATGTAGTTTATGACCATAAAAATGACACATGTTGTTAAAAAAGTAATACTAATTAACATCATATATAAAAGTAAAAATAAAGTCAACATAATAACGAAGAAAAACCGATATTTAAACTTGACCTCAGGTCAGGTTACTTGGTAAAAATTAAGAATTTCTGCCCATCTCCGATCACGAAACTTACGCAGACGCTTGTTTTGGTCGCGCGGGGTGAAAAGCTTTTTCATTAGTCGTTTAGGCGTCGGCTTCCTCTTTAAACTGCGTCACGCGTTTATCTAACGCCCTTGCGACCATCGTGCGTCCGCGTATAAACCAGCTTTTAGCAGTTTCACATTCGGGCGTAGATTTACAAAAGGGGTTTCAAAAAATTTAAGATCAAACAAACATCCTTGTCCCAGAGTTTTACTTTTGTCCATACATAGACTTTAACTGATAATTGTGTGTTTGTTTAAAAAGCTAAAACTAATTTAAACAAGCTCTATAGGGTATTTTTGTTGTTCAGATTCAGCATTAAGAATAAATTAAAGCAAAGATTTGATTCATAAAAAAATAAAGTTCTTCAGTTGTCGTGTTTTCTCGCTCCGGTGCGCGCGAGACTTGCACAGTCTATTGCTTGTAGATTGTATTCAGCTGTCGTTTGCTTATCCTGAAAAACACATGGAAATTTGGTTGGTAATCCTTTTTTTATCAAAGAAGAAATTTCATGCTAAGCAAATTTTTGTGCTAAGCAGCTCTATGAAATTGGACCCAGATCTGTACATGTATCTGTGGAAACGCCAGACAACCTAGTGTATGTTGTTAGCAAGTGGGCATTGTTTTTTTCTATAACAGGAAACTAGTTTTTTTGAACTCAACTATTGTCTTCAAATGTAAAAGTGAAAGGTGTTGTCAACTGTGTTTTTTTCCTGAACAAAATGAACAGGTGAAAGAAAAGAAAACCTGTAAATGTATTTGAAAATCAAGAGAGTTACAAAGAGGCAGAACACATCGCATCAAACTACGTCACAGAATCATGTATGATAATTAGTATTATGAAGGAGCCATACTTATTAATGTAGCATGGTCATGCAACAAATGCAGTTCTCCCAATCAGTATTATTTTATCCCAAGGGAAAGGTTTAACATTGGTAAATGACCACTGTTTAAATGGCAACACTTTTCTGCTTAGCAAGTTTTTGTGCTTACAGTCTTTATGAAAAAGGGCCCTGGTATGACTGTCGCCACCTAGCATTTGAAAGTCCGCAAATGCATTTTGAGATTTAAATAAATGTATACAAATTAGTAAGGGGGCACAAGCGGTTAAGACCAGGGGTGGATTTCACAATGAGTCAAGACTAGTCCTATCTTGAGTTTCAACTCGTCCTAACTTGAGAATAGCCATGCATTTTTAATATCTCCTAAGTTACGACTTGTCCAAACTCTTTGTGAAATCTACCCCGGGACGCAGAGTCTACATTAATCATGCAGCTCCAGCTAATGGCTGCTAGCTCCAGCTATGGCTGCTAGCTCCAGCTATGGCTGCTAGCTCCAGCTATGGCTGCTAGCTCCAGCTATGGCTGCTAGCTCCAGCTATGGCTGCTAGCTCCAGCTATGGCTGCTAGCTCCAGCTATGGCTGCTAGCTCCAGCTATGGCTGCTAGCTCCAGCTATGGCTGCTAGCTCCAGCTATGGCTGCTAGCTCCAGCTATGGCTGCTAGCTCCAGCTATGGCTGCTAGCTCCAGCTATGGCTGCTAGCTCCAGCTATGGCTGCTAGCTCCAGCTATGGCTGCTAGCACCAGCTATGGCTGCTAGCTCCAGCTATGGCTGCTAGCTCCAGCTATGGCTGCTAGCACCAGCAGCCATGCTGGAGAATAGGCATTTCCATCAATCTAGCCATAGCCACACTGTCCAAACCATTAGATCGATCACTGCCTTTTTCATTTATACATTCCTGTATGCTTCCTTGTTTTTGGAAGGGCAAGGGAAACAAGGCATTTTCTCCTTGGTAAAGGGCACCCCATGAGGAAATTATAAATTTCAACTGTAGCATTTCAAGGGCACCAGGGGAGATGGAGGCAATCGCCTTCGTTGCCTTTGTGACGTATCAGGCCTGCATGCCACTACGGTACGGTCTGTCAATGGCTACTATAGAGTATGCACAATGCCTTGCCAATGTTAAAGATGCTATGTCAGATTTTTGGCCCCAAACATTAAAAAATAATTTGTTTTGAGTGTATAAGAATTGGTCACGTGATATATTGTCGGGATCCCGACAAAAACTAATTTTGAGCACTTTATTTCACTGCTACTAACAATTGACGAACTTTTTCGAGCAATGGCTCAAATGAAAGCTTGTAACTTTCTTGACTCCCATCAAAATACCATCAAAATCTTTGGGTCGACTCGGCCAAAAATCTGACATAGCATCTTTAAACCAACCCTTAAAATATACTTAAGAAAGAAACCATGCTCAGCACAACCTTACAGAAAAAAAATACCATCCTTGCACAAATCAATACGGGTTAAGAAAATAATCCAAATCAATATATTGTTTTCCAACAAAAGTTTACAACAAAAACTTGTGTGTTTGGATGGGCATGATATTAAACGATGAAATTCACTTGCTTTTTGCAACTTCCTCATATCTCGATACGTCTTCTAGGGGGAAATGGGAAAGATGTTTCACAATTTATTACAATGTAAGTTGTTACTGTCCTTAAATGTTTAATATGAGGTCACTCACGGTACTACAAATATAGGAATTAAAAGCAGATTTCCATACTGTACAAACCAAGGCCTACCTAAGCAGAAAATATTGCTTGAATACTGTCTGTTAAGTAAAAGTTAGCAAGATACCAGTCTCAAAAGGTACATAATGTGACCTGGCAATGAAGTCTGGTAGCCTTATTCTGGTTAACGTAATTTTGCTTTCATAGCTTTTTGTTTGTGTTTTTAACCAGCTTAAAAAAAAGTTCACAGCACAACATTGAAGTGTCCTGGGGTGGATTTCACAAAGAATTAAGACTAGTCTTATCTCGAGTAAGGATGAGTTACTCTTCCTAAATTAGAACTACCCTTAAGCTTTTAATATCTCATAGGAATAGTTCTAAGTTAGAACTAGTCCTAAGTTCTTTGTGAAACCGACCCCTGAACCTGATGTGGAAAACTTCACGCTTATCTCCATGTTTAAAATAAATTTATGTTTTATTATTTTGCTCGTTTTGATCTTTGTTTGATTCCTTACCTGATGCAAAAGACACTTCACTGATGAGTATCCACTTATTCCGATGTCTCAATCGACATTTGATATACCTCGCCAGCCTGTTCTGGAGATTAACAGTCACCCAGCGGGCGTCGTCATGAATGAGGTCTTGTCGTACATTCCAGTTTATCGTCCTCGTTGAGTACAGTCCTTCCTCCATCCCAAAGAAGACTTCCACCGACTTGTACGTCTCCACGTCCTTGGTGAAGAAGTTGTTGGTGTGGAACTGGAGGCTGGTGAAATTTCGCACACTGTCAAATTTGAACTCTATCACTGGGTTCAGGTGGGTGGTGTTGCGCCAGCCAACCCATTCATGGGCCTGATCCAGGTTGGACGGGCTGAGGCGATAGTTGGAGTGGCCTATAATGCCATCAGTGAGCTGACCAAGGCCCTTGATGAGTCGAGCGCCATCAAAGAATCCATCGTAAAAGTCATCCTCAAAGGCATAATCTCCTCTAATGTCTGGTTCCACCATGTTGTAGTAAATAAGATGATCTGTAACGTACAAAATAGACAAATTTTTCCAGTTCCTTTGAAATAATTTTTTCCCCCTCACTTTAACCACCATGCCTACCATTATCCAACAACAGCACCATCAGCGCGGTTATCATCAGTGTCCAGCCGTCGATTTCACAAAGAGTTAGGACTCGTCTTATCTCAAGTTAGGACGAGTAACTCTTCCTAACTTAGGATTAATCTTAAGGTCTGCATGCTACAGTGCAGGGTTGGGACTCATCCTAAGTCCTAAGATTAGTCTTAAGTTACGAAGAGTTTTGTGAAATCGACGGCTGTGCCTTTAGTATGGATAATGGAAACAGCATTCTTGCAACTCCTCCATCCCCAACTCCACCCTTACCTGACCCCCTCAAAAAAAAAAAAAGATGGGGGATTATTTGTAATATTATTTACATCCTTACCTTCCCATAGACAGCCATAAAGCTCTATTCTCATGCAAACTGGCGTGGAGTTCTCTACCCAAGGCACCAGTCTTAGTCGCATGGCAATGATTGGTGGGTGAATATGAACTGTCTTGATTGAGAACGTGTCTCGTGTCCCCTCAAATATCTATACAGGAATCAAGAAAATAAGACAATAAAGAGTGGCGAAAAGTTCTTAACTGGCCGTTTAAAACCGCAGGGTCATGGCTGTATAATTGTTTGTGCTGCTAAAGTGTTCCTTTTGCATACAAAGAAGTGCTTGTCTCCAAGTTGCCTGAAAGGAGATAGGGTCAGCCCCGGTGTTCCTGGTTTGATTGGCTGCATATTGCGCCACAGCATCTTGTCAACCATAACATGGTGCTATGTAAAGAAAAAGGTCTCATACTTCAAAATGTAGCTCTGCATCTTGCTGGAAAACATAGTGAGCGCTCTGATATGCCTGTCAATTATGAGAATTCTTCTTCTCGCTATTATTAAAATAAATCACTGGGTAAATTTTCAAATGATTTTTGGGGGTTGAACAAAGAATTGACTAGAGTGGGATTCGAACCAACGACCTCCGGATTAACATGCCGGTGCTCTACCGACTGAGCTATCTAACCCTATGTTGGCGGTGTCCTTATTTTCACCGCCAAGATAGGGCTAGATAGCTCAGTTGTTAGAGCGTCGGCACGTTTATCCAGAGGTCGTTGGTTCGAATCCCACTCAAGTCAATTCTTTGTTCAACCCCCAAAATCTTATTATCATTTTAATGTCCTTTACACTCACCTGTTGCTGTTCCATATTCCGATACCTCACCCAGCGATCGTCTCTGGAGTACTCCAGGCGGAAGTTCCTGGTGAACTCGCGCCCTTCACCATCGTACCATCTACCCTGGATGGACACTGCTGTGACCACGCTGATGTTGCGGAAGTTGATCTGTAGATACTCATAGTGTCCATCGGCTTCTGGCTTGGCACTCACTGGACACCATGCCCCAGCACCCTCATCTAAGTTTAACCTATTTAAGCAAATCAAAGGGAGAGTTGTTACTCAAAAACATTTATTACTGTAAAAACTTACTTGGTAAGAAGCACTGTCAGCTGTTGATAATATATGCGATTTTGAGAAACAATTCCCTTTGAAGGAATGTGGTTTGAGTAAGAGGGATTTAAAAAGCATTTAAATCTACATTGTACCAGAGAGCAAGGTTTGAGATTGGCAGTGCAATAGAGGTTCATATCACACTCCTGATGCTATGTGTCTGTCTGTCAGAATCAAGGATTAAACTTTTCTTCGAGAGTTCAGTGGAGAAAATTTTAAAAGTCAAGTTTTAAATAGAAAAATAGGCAGAATTTATACAGATCCTCAAATATTCACCTTGCATTCTGAGGTCCGAAAGTGAGATCATCATTCCCGTATACAGAGCTTGCCTGGAGTTGATCATCTGTTATCTCCTTACTGTTCATTCCTAGCGGTGTACGACATGTTGCTACAATGGGAAGAAAATTTACTCAAAAGTGTTACTTTTTCATTAACTGAAACAACTATAGAGCAGTGCTGTAGCTAGACAAATTTTATTAGTGGTGGACTCTAATTCCATTTTAGACCACCAAGGGGGAGTGGTTCAACAAAATTATTCATGTTTAGATATGGGGTCATCATTGCAGAAGTGCAATCTGGGGGAAATATGTGCTGGACAGCACAGTGCATCATGCTAATAGTGCTGGGAAAAATTTGTTAGTTCTGGGCAGGCCTACAACACTGCTTCAGAGCACCCTAAACTTGTTGCTGGCAGCTGGTCGGCTAACGTGAATATCTCGAAGACCCTCCATTGCATAGCGGTCATAGGCATGCACCTAACGCGCAACACTTTACTTCACCCACACAAAGAGGAATAGAAGGGTACTGGCAACTTGTGTATCCCCTTGTCCAAGGGGACAGGCCGCCACCATTGTTTTGCAATGTATTCGGTTCAATGTGAGGTAAGCTTTTTCGAGATACATGTACCATGCATGCCATGGCACATTATCGGCCACGCCTGAGGTACTGCGATTCACTGTGAGTGCTAACTCAAATTTCTCACAAAGACAACATCAAATGCCAGTGCTTATTATGGAATCTGTATTGTCTTTCCTTTGTCAAGTCAGGGTTTCATTGTGAGGACAATATTTCTGAAGAAAAAACGATTACTACAGAAGCTCTAAAAATTTTTTTAAAATAATACCGCAGGAATACCATGTCATAATTTTTTCTGAATACTGACCCAAATTGGTTTAAAAGATAATTTCTCATGACATCTCCAAATTAAACACTATTTATAAAGTTGATCTGTATTAACCTCCACCAGTGACGCCATGCCATTGTTCCGTCGCTCAAATTTTTGGAACAAATGGCGCGATGGCTACCTTTAAGCAATATCACACTGTTTGGGCGAAATAACGTAGCGCTGGAACAATATAGCATGGTGTCACAAGTGGAGATTATGTCGCATAATGCAATCGGTGTACGCACCATTCATGGGATGAATGGCCCTCGGGCCATTCCTACCCACGAGTGGCGCGTACCTCGGGCATTTTTGTATACAAAACTTACGTAAATCCAGTCGTGCTATCACCGCAAGCAAACTCTGTAGAAACACACACGTCAGCAGGATCCACTCTCTCATATTCATCTTCAATGTCAAAGTCATTGTTTCTATCTTACTTAAAACTTGATACAAAATAAATCCTCTCCGATATATTACACCTGTAGAAATATGTACAGCTTTTCAGGTGTCTGATTTCATAATTGTAGTTCCAGGATTGGTTGCTTCATGAAGCTGTTCTCTGTACGCCGACATGGGAACTTGGTTAGCCCAGCAGAGCTGTGTTTACCATCCTGATGATCGCTATGATGCATGAGCGTTTCTGGAAACTGGCTCAGCTGAGTTGTTAAGACTACTAATGGAATGTTCTACAAAGTTACCACATGAGGGAAGTGCAGCTCATTTTTAAATGTGATAATTTATCCGATGACAATCCCAGTCAACCACAGACACTTGGCGTAGTCAGGTTTCTTAAGTGCTTGCTGCGGATATCAAAAATAGTAGAAAGTTGCACATCACTTTCTTTCGACTCTCAGTATCCCTCGACTGTCTCCAGGTACTGTCACAAGATCTGTTAAAATGAAAGTGAAAGAATGATTTTAAGTTGAGCATGGTTGCCAAATAAAATACTGTGTCTATAAGTACACAACTAATACAAAACCAGACACCATAGTCTTGTCAACTTTCTTATCAATAAATCCAAAGTCTTTCACTTGTGCCTTTAAATTACAGTATTGAACCTTTCAGAATGAAATTCAATCCCAAATGTCTAGTACAGATTTATATAAGCAGTATAACAACTTTCTTGTTCATTTCCGTTAATTGTGAAATAAACGGCACAACTTGAGGAAACCATGACTTGTAAACATACATTTGCATCAACATGTTGTGAAAATAGCAAAGAGTGTTTTGCGCAATGAGTATACAAACATAAACATAACCAGAGGAAATAACTGTAAGAGCTTGGTTGACAGTAGAAAAACCTAACAATGATAGTCAGATTTTTCCCACGGTTCAACATCCTGATGAAAATCTTGTTGTTGTGGCAAAGTGAAAGAAACATTGCCTTTTTGCTGGGCAAACAAACATATTGTTGAGGGTAGCAAAACAAAGTTCATCACAGCTCAATTTCATAAAGCTGTTAAGCAGAAAACAAAGCTTCATGAAATTGTTAACCAAGTAACCAAATAATGGTACAGTGGCATCAATGTAAAGTTAATGGCAGTTTGGCTGGTAACCTGTTCAGCTGCTAAGAATAACTTTCTGTGCTCACTGCTCAGCAAATTTGTTTGCCTAGTAACTTTATAAAATTGGGCCCAGGCCTGACTACAAAAACGTGACTTCACTTTAATCCAGGGTGAGAATGAGAGGCAATGCTTACACAAAAGTATAAAACTAAGATTAAAATTCACAAGGGGGTATGTTAAAACAATTTCTGCCTTTCACTCAGTAATCCTTGTTATATCAATAAGCTTCTGGGAACAGTATCCTCGGTGCTAAAGCAATAGATAATTTGGCAGAGCATGATTTCTTTATATCCAAAGAAAATAACAGCAAATTCTTTCACCACACTGACACAAAAACAAGTCTGACTTCTGATCAAAGTCTGAACTTGCCTGTATCCCTGGTTCATGTCTAAAAAGTAGGTCTCCCGATGAACCCTACAAAATCCTTATCATCAAAAATAAATGCAAAAATGCTGATTCCCATGAAACACGGTTTAATAACTCCACCGGTAAATTGTAAATAAATCTCCCTGTCCAATATTGTTTGTACCAAAAGAATGTCCAAATAATTAATCTCTGCCAATGCCAGGACATTTGTTTGGGGGAAAAGAGGGTAGGTTTGTTTTGATTTCATGGAGCAGTCAGTAGTTCAAGTAATTTATCCCAGAGAGCGCCAAGCGCCAGCAGGTCTTGGTGTTTGGTATTCTAAACAACGCCTTGGGCCGGGGTAGAAAGGTTAAGTTCACTATCAACTGGTCTAAGCATTGTATGTTAACATGTGAAACATGATACATGTATGAGTGCACATTGTCCCTCTTTATGCAAGTTTTCTATGAAACTAAACTAATGCTCACACAATTGTTGTTTTACTTGTACACTACCAGCCGAGTTGAAGTTTAACAACTGATAGACATCACAATCAAGTATTTATAACCTTCCTACATTTAACGTACTTGCTAATCATTGCAAATTCACCTGTACATGTACACTTGTACATTGTACATAAACATGCAATGTATGCAAATATGTGTTCAACATGTAATTCTGCTGATGGACTAGAAATTAATGTACAGCTACTTTACATTTAGTTATCACAATAAATCACACTTCGTGTTTGCACTAACAACAGTACTGGGTGGCAAAAAGGGGGAACATTGTGTTGTTTTGTATAGTGGCATGACGCAATGCGTTTGTGCACCTGCCTACGTACTAGTGCACAACTCTATGGCATTTTCCAAGCAACTGTTGCAAGCAATAATGTCTGTATGCATGCATAAGTGCAATTAGCGTAATTCTACCAGTGTATACAATGAAAATCAGAGCAGAATAATTTCAAAAAACACAAACTAATGCCTGAACTGCAACAAGCTACTCTGTCTTGAAAACAGAAACTGCATATGTATCAAATGTCTGCGATAACAAAAAAGCGAAACCATAGCTAAACAACATTTCAGATTCGATAGGATCTAATTTCATGTGTTCAGTCTCATAAGCACTTTCGCCATGTCTGAGGCCATCATCTGCAATAGGAAGATAAACTTTCGAGGATGATAGTCCCTTTCCTGCTTTGAAACAAAATCCTATTTTGAAACGTTGAGTTGATATGCTGCTCCGGTTGTGATACCCTAAATACTTCTCTTTGAATGTGATAAGCGCTATCAGCCCTGGGATTACGTGGAGGCCATCGAGGCAGTGGCTTTCATTGCCCCTGGTCTTGGCCTTTGTGCCCTTCAAAAGTTTCCCATTGTCCCTTTCATGCTTTGAAACAAAATCTCATTTTGAAACACTGAGGTGGTATGCTGCTCCGGTTGTGATACCCAAAATACTTCTTTTTGAATGTGATTGCGCTGTCAGGCCTGGAATTACAGTCACGCAGGCCACTTTAATGGCCTCTGTTGCCCCTGCTCTTGGTCTTGGTGCCCTTCAAGAGTTTCCCATTGACTTTAAGATTTTCCAATGGAAATGCCCTTTGCAACATAAAATGGCCTTGCATAACAGGTTCAAAGATGAAATTCCAGGCCTACGCTATACAAGATTGAAATGGTTCACTTATATTTTTATTAAAGGAACACGTTGCCTTGGATCGGACGAGTTGGTTTATAAAAAGCATCTGTAACCCTTTTTTATAAAATGCCGAGGTTGGAAACATGTTTTAAAAGTAGAATACAATGATCCACACAAGTTTGCCTTGAAATTGTGTGGTTTTCCTTTTACTGTGCGAACAAACACGGTCGGCCATTTATGGGAGTCAAAATTTTGACTCCCATAAATGGCGGACGTGTTAGTCTACAAGGTAAAAGGAAAACCGTGCAATTTCGAGGCATGTTTGTGTGGATCATTGTATTCTACTTTTACAACATCTTTCTACCCATGTGCATTTTATAAAAAACGATTACAAACGCTTTTCAAAGACTAACTCGACCAATCCTAGGCAACGTGTTCCTTTAATGCAGATCAAATGTCCATTAAACAAAGCGCATTATAGCGTTCGAAACCAAAACCATTGTAATGAAACAAAAACCCACTGAGTTTTTAACCTTTCAAATATCAGAATTCATGAACTCATTTTTAAAGAACCATATTTCAGGAAAACGATGTAAAAATAAATGTATCAGCATGGAATCAGCCAATAATACTTCACCTGGTTTTGGCCTAGTCCCTTCAAAATTTCCTATAGACTTTCAGATTTTCCAATGGAAGTGCCTCTTTGCAAAATGCAAATGGTCTTGACCCCCCCCCCCCCCCACCCAAAGAAGAAATTCCAGGCTTGTGTTAAAAGTATTTTGGTGTGAACCAGTGTTTGTGAAACATGTAAAAAGTGTGTAAATTAATGTATTATTATATTATAGGCCCTACATGTATCACTTCGATTCCATTAACAGCTCACTCAGCTGTTTTTTCACTCGCTCTGTTTATATCAAACGCTTCAGAAACGATTTTCTGACATCAAGCCTAAACCTCGAAACTCATTTTGTTTTGACACAGCGATTGTAATTGACATTCATATTCTGCATTTTGGGTACCGACTGCCGACTGCAGCTGCACGTTCAACCGCTGCCCGGGCCTGGCGGGATACCAGTTGACCCATAGTGGGAGGCCTCGTCTGTAAATCAGACAGCTATCAGGCAATCAGTGAGGGGACAAGATGGCGGACCCCACGCTGTTCTGTGAACGTCACGACATCTGCCTTGGCATTTGTAGATCCACAATATTTGCCAGGGTCATAACTCAAGGTTTTGTTTTGATCATAAAAAAATTCTCTGCGATTACAAAAACTGGATCCAGAGGCCTACCATTATAATTGTAAAAATTAATATGTGTTGATTCATCTTCTAATAGTCTGTATGCTTCATGTACATGTAGGTAAAACAGCAACAAATCTACATACCATCCCAATTACACTTTGGGACACTGAAAGTTCTAAAAAAAATGATTCCAAGAGACAACCATGCATGTAGAATGCTCTGCAGCAGATTGAAAAGTACAGTTTTTAAAACCAACAAAAAACCAAGTAGACAACATTCCGAGGACCCCGTTTCAACTCAGCATGCTTCGGCCAAACATCCCAAAACTTAGGTCTGCAATGCCCCCCCCCCCTCCCAGTTTTGAAAAGAAAACATGGGAATAACCCTGAACACCTTGCCCACTAACTGGTAAAAAAAGAAACATGAGTAATCCAAAGCTGTGTTCCAAATAACACAGTTATTCATTTAGTCATACTTTAATTACAAAATCCCTCGATATTAAAATGCAATCTACAGATTCATCTGTAATTCTCAGTAGCGGTACAGCGGTGTAAAAAAACACTTTATTAAAATTCTGGCTTGTCATTCGCAATTATTCCAACAACACATTAAGAAGTGAAGGCTTTCATCATCACCAGGCATGGCCAGGTGCTTTCCAGTTACCTACAGCAGCCAGCAGATAGCAGGATGCTCGCTAGCGGGGATGTATCATTGTACGTGGGTAATATACAATTGGTATGAATCCTTGCTCTATGGTACGATCCATCAATCGATGAAAAGCTGCAAGGGTTGGTAATCACCAGTCTCTCTATTCTTCAATCTAGGATTGTAGGATTATATTAAAGTAGCAGTGAAAGAATATGGGAGAACAGTTTTCTTTACTTTTACCATTATTCAATGGAGGATTAATACATTCCCCGTGAAATAAGAGGGTTCTTTCACCATATTACCACTGAAAGAAAAACAAGTAGACTCACAATTTTACACAATTCGTATACGTTTGAGTGTTGTTGTTTGAGCGCATTTGAGTGCATTGAGTACAATCAGGAGGTGAAATCTGGAGTTCTGGACTATTCCAGGCGAAGCGGAGTAAAAATGCAAAAGCTTGATTTCAAGGAGTGATTCTCCGACAATGCACAAGTGAAATGTATTCAGTGTTTAAAATACAACTCACTAGATCCTTGTCATTTTTTTTCCCATTTTTTTTTTCACAATAAATACAAAATAGACACAGAAACTACCACGCCCATCCCACCATCTGAATATTTTTTTTTTAAATCCCACTTTTAAACACCAACCAGGGAGATGCCCTTGGTTAGACAAACAGTTGGGAAGCACTTATTTTGGGAATGACACTGCAAAGCATCCACTAGTTATTATCAATAGTGGATGGGCAACTGTCCAATATTAAAGTTTGGAGCCTTGCGGCCCAGTAAAAACATGAAAAAATTCATGTATTCTACCAATCAATGATAAGGATATGTGTAGTATACGTAATGTAAACAAGACAGTACGATATTGTATTGTTAGGCCTGTAATATAAATGTACAGTGCTTGATTCATCATCACAGAAATGGAAAATAAAAAACATGTTTTACAAATTACAGTAAAAAGGAGGAGATTCTAAAATGCTACTGTATGTTCTGACCTTGCTATTGTTATTAACAACGCTGGGAAACACTGCTAGCCATTAACAAACATAGCAAAATACCTTCAAGCATGAAAATTGTTTGCCCCCCTTATCAGATAATCTACCCCTTGTGGCGCTGCATTAAATAAAACGCTATTTAGTGTTTGGAGAAATGCTATAAACATGATGGATTAGAAAAATAAATTCCAGTATAAATCCTAAACAAAATACCAGGAGGCTGGCTGGCGTACAAAGGGACTGGTATGCCTCCTTGCCAAACAATGGTGCCTCATGAAACCATAAAGTAAACATTTATGCCCACAAATATGTTGCTACATGTGTACCCTGGAACAGTGGTGGAGGTTTTGTTGCTGAGACAGTTCACTACACAACAACAACCACCGGTCTGTTTGAGCATTTAGGCAGCCTTTTAACAACTTGAAACGTAGTTTCTGTGCTTGTTTTCAAAATGGAGACATTAATTACTTTTCACCATGGAGGAAGAAAATATGTTTCACTAAGTACATTTGCTTTTATGTAAATGAACTGAAGAAATGATTTATTTACATTCAGGGGGCCTATTATATTTCTCTTAATCCATCAAAGAACTTTTGGAACCACAATTTATTCAGTTAAAATAATCGGTACAATCTCCAGGGATAGGGCATTTCCAATGTACATGTATGATGTAGCCACTCAGCTGTGGCTACTAGACCAACACAATAACAAGCATTTTAGCATATTATAGGCAGCTCATAGCTGCTGCAGCAGCCGCCAATTTGGACAATGCCATGCTACATGTACCATAAAAACTATTTCTGGGAAGACAATTTTTTTTACAAAATTATACAAAACTATTATTCATTCGACACAAGTTCAGTCACAACAGAATTTTGACCAACATTTTCCAGAATCACAGGGCCAGGAAATCGTTCACAGTTTTTCCTAAATGCTTCTGGAATTTATTTCATCAGGCAGCCAGGGTACATCAGTCGTAAATCATTCACAGTCCGGCAATCTCCCGCTGGGATTTATGGAGACAATATGATACTAGTACAGCCATGTTTATTTACACTGTGAGGACATCATGATACGAAGCACTCAAGCAGTCTAAATCTGGAAATCTATCTTTCACCTCACTCCACATGTTTATGAGTTCAACTTCTCATAATGGGTGAAAACATCACAGCCAGGCCCACAGTTGGAGCTGTCTGTATTTTTGTGTACATCCATGGTATATGTACCTTACTAGTCTACAAATATTAGCACTTCTTGAATTTGTTTGCATAGGGCCTACTTCTTCTTTTTTGACCCTTTTTTCAGGTGGGGTAGGATTTTTACAAACAAATTCTCACTGCTTTGTTACTGCAAACTGCGCAAAACACTCAAATCAATATTATGGTGAAACTTGTTCCTTTTTGAAAGCATCTTGAGCACCTAATTGGTGGATACAGAAGCTATACATGTACACAGCCACTGTCAAAAATGTATATTAATCTCATACGAGAACCCCTGTATGATTTTGGCAGTGAAGTGCCCATGGTTTTTGCATGGAGTGTCTTATATATTTTCCAAAGCTATACTTCTTAGGGTATTGTAGGCCTACATATCAACAACACATCAAACTACGCTTACAATGAGCAATCTATGTAAGATGTAGGCTACACAGATTTTGGACAATACATCTTGTGCAATGTAAAGTCTGTGTGATTTCCATGCCACAAAGCACATCAGACTCTAATGGACTCTATCAGACTCATAAAAACCAACTCACTGGCGAATTGATCATCCATTTAAAATATTCACATTGGCTGCCCTTTTGACCACTAATAAACTATGGAATGCCAACTAGGCTACGCTGTACATAGTTGGTACATTCAATGTAGGCATAACATGTACACTACAAGGACCTCCAGAAAGATTTGAGGAGAGCCCTGGTTATGCAGTGTCAATCTCTAGGGAACAACATCATATGATTGCTTTACCATATTCCCACGCATCAAGTCCATTGCAAAGAGGATGCTTCCTTCTCAAGGCTCAGTAATACATGTACCAGTTCCTATGCCCACAGCACAACCATGGAGCTGGTACAACACAGGCTGATGTAGTCTTGATGCTTTCATTGATTTTTGTTATTCACTATCACTCATATATCGCAATCCCCCACTCCACTACTTCTCCTCGCTGAGCCCATTACTTTTGACAGATAGCGGGCGCTGTTGAAAAACTTCCAGACCCACCACACTATCTTGCTGACAGGAGAGCGCCTCACAGAAATGCCCTCTATCAGTATCAGTGGAACAGTTGCTAAGTGTGTATGTAGCCTATGGTTGGACCTATATGGTATTACCACGTTTACCATCCAACTCAACAAGAACGTCTTGCACCAAGACTAGGGCTGCTGCTGCTGAGGTAACACTCACATGCAGAAAACTAATTAATAAATCACTGAAGAGCAATACATTGACAATGCCAAGAAACATGTGTAAAACTTCTTGATCTTAAAATAATCGTTGAACCAGATGGACCACTCCTCAAGGTTTGCATCCATCCAACAAACATACATCCTACATAGAAACACATCTTTATATAAGAAACCACAGTCCCTTACATCATAATGAAATGTTAATATCCTGCAGGCCTAGCTAGAGATAAATACAGGCCTTGCCAAATTTAATACACAGCCTTCCAATGTGAGGAGAGCATTGTTTCCTTTGTGTTCCTTTGTTCTGCTCTCCCAGCACTGCTGATAATGTCATGGGCCAAGTATAAATGATGACGAAATGTCAGTTTTTCATGTCCCATGTAAGCCTACACAGAGGAGGAAAACCGACACAATGGTAGGTAGCTTGTACTTGCAGGGACTGAAAACACAATCCACCTGCAAGGCTCTGGTCAGGGATTTAAACTGGGGTCTACAGAGATGAAAGGCATGGAAGAATCATTTCGTTGTAAACATGCCAGTTTTACTGTCTGTGAAGTGGGTACATAGGCCCTACATAACATTGTTCATGTAAAAGTAGGTGCATACATGTAACAATGTAATCTTTACTTTGCTCTAGATTATACCTGGCCTGATACAACACAGAGGCAACAAGGGCAATTGCCTTGATGCCCCCTTGTCATAGCCTTGGTGCACTTGCCTTTTCTAAAAACAAATCATACAGGCAGGTGGTATTGTCATGAATTTCTGAGCGCCCTTTCCAAAACTTGATCTAATATCCCAGCGCTATCTCTTTTCATGTACGCAATCAAACAATCCGTCTGTAACCCAGTATTGGTAATGTACATACTGTTATAGTAAATTTCTCCAGTGTCATAAATTGAGACATCATCACATTCAGTAATTAATTTGATCGACCTCAGTGGGCTACCTGTCCATCAATTACTGTACTTCCCGATAATACAACAACAAACAACCCCAAGAAATCCAATAAGCAATCTGCCCAGATGCATGAAATCTAATCCGACAGCGATGTTTAGACCTCATCAAACTCCTCTGCTTGCAGGTAAAGGCTGGAACGACCGCCATCATATTAATTTTTCATGGGATGCTGTTTTGACTGGCAAATCACAGCATGTGGATACACTCTATTATCATGCAAGTGATGCCTGTAATTTATTGCACAACTAAATTAAATCGTTCTTTCTTAATGAAGCTCCAGTACAGCAATACATAATGTTTGTTGATGGTGTGATTTGAATAATGGGATAACAATACCGAAACAGTGTAGTGGACAGAGATCCACCCCTAACAGGAAAATGAAACCCTCCTTGTTGTATAGCTGGAGGATAAAGCCCCCCTGAAGCTCCAGGGTAATCAACGGCTTCGGCAAGATGCTTTGCTCAGTTTCTTGTTTGTTAGGGCAAGGCATTTTTTTCCTTGATAAAGGGCAACTCTATATGAAGAAAATGTAAATTGGTACTGGGACATTTTAAGGGGCAATGAGAACGAAGGGGCAACAAGAGGCATTATGACCAGAGGCTGGGCAAAGAAACAATTGCTCCATTGCCTCTTTCAGGCATGCAACTGTAACTTTACCAAAAAAAGAGGAAAATACAAAATTTCACTGATTTTGTACAGTAATTTTCAATTTTGAATGGTAAAACTGAGATTAAAAAAGGGGAAATCAGCTGATCCAAAGAAAAGTTGCATGCCTGCTCTTTAGTGCCTCCAGTGCATCGGTGAAGTGCCAGGCCAGCTGGTGTCCTTAATAGGTTTTTGCTGGAGCAAAACAAACAAGAAAATCGTGAAGCCTTAAGATGTCCCCCATTACTGATCAATCATGGGATTGCTTTGCAACGCTGTAGTAAAATAACTTCATTCCAAACCACCAAAAACCCAATTTGACTAAAATGGCGAACTGTAGGGGTCAAACTGTTGACACTATAGTAGGACATGAACTGCTTCAATATTCATTTCTGTATATTTTTAGTACCATTTAAAGTACAGTTGAAAAATGATCCTACCGACTCAAATGTTTACTCAGAATGTCATTTTTGCTATTTTTAATGATATGGCCACTGGCCACCCCAAAAAACATTAGGTATTGACAAATCTACAAACAGTAATACAGCTCTACTTACCATCCTCCATACTAGAATTATTTTCACAATTGAATGATAACTATTATACGTACAGTACATTGTTTACAGCCTATATACAAATGAGCATACTCCTCATTGTGAGACCACTGATCGGTCCATAATGATCAATATTCAGTGATAAGGATCCTTTGTACATGCAGTTGGAATCATATACAACAGCAGTTGGAATCATAGACAACACTCACCATCACTTCATATACAGGGTATAAATGTTGTATTCCACAATCATTCATGTACAAATCATGGGCACGAAGAAAGAAAACAGCTACCACTTTCTTGCAGACAGGTGCACTGCTGGGATCTGCTGTACACTGTACACAGCCTACATGTACCTGTGTACAGAGCCTCTAGTTGTACAAAAGTCATAGACTGTACTAAACATCCAAAGCATAATTACATCTTATCCTGTACATACAATTATATCCACGCTTACATCCAATTTCCCTCGGTTGGAAAATCCTCCGCGTAATCCGTTCTGAAGTGAGACTGCCTTTGAATTGCTGCACACATCTGTACCACGGCACCAACACGTTCGATCATTCAACACAGAATGGTCCACAGTGAGTGAATGCCATTTGCCCAAATTCTGTAAACACCCAGTGTGATGTGTGCATGTGTGTGCATCGAGCCCCCATAGGGTATTGACCCTTGACTGTCATCCACTTAAAATACTTGGAGCATATAATGCCAGCAAAATGGTATTGTGTTGGCCAGGTGGATAAAATCATACGTTTGTGTGAATGACTAGTGATAATCTGTCTGCCCATAACCAAGGTGTTTTTGCTGAGGCCATACATGTACCAATGGCCATAGGCCTACACATTATCAATGACTTGTGAAGACTCCCCAAAATGTACTGTACGAGAGAATGGAGGAAGAAAATTCCTCCATGATGAGAGTGACCCCCTATAAAACTGATAACTATTTAATAAAAAAATGATAATATTACATTTGTACAGCATCTTCAGACTAAAATTTTGAGAATGACAATATTTGCCAACCAATTTCTCAGAAAATTTCAAATGGGCTAGACATCAATAAAAATCAAACATTTGTAACAAAATAGCACAAACTGTCTCCCTGATTTATGACCACACCAGAAATACTTGGCTTTTCTGTGAAATACCACATAAATGTCTGGCATGGTGATTGACCTCTAAAGGATAATATTCTGCTCATTTACTCGCTCTCTTGATGTTACAACTGGGGTATCAATTTGTAAGGGTGGTCATGTTTTGAAACTCATTGACAGATGTCTTGCTTTCATGCTAGAGTATGTGAGATTGTTTTAAATTTTAAGTGGTTTGGATCTTCACATCAATTATTCTTTGTTTTGAGGATGGATACATGTAGTTTCAAAAACAAACAACAAGTGAAGTCTTACACAGTTAAAAAAAAACTTTAATGACAAAATGTTCCATACTTATTGACTTAAAAAACGAATTAACTTTCAGGTTTTCCTTTTGCAAATAAATTAAGGTAACAAAATTTCAATATAAAAAATAATGCTGTATTTGGGATATTGTAATAAAGGACAATGTAGTCAAACAGCTTCTCACAATCAAGTAAAAAGCATTTTTGTTTGAGAAAAAACGTGATAAATCAGTAGTAGTTTGGTCAATGTACATAATGATCAGTTGTGCAAAATACACGGTAACATCACTAAAAAAAAACATTTAAAAAAAATGATATTGGCAATAAGTATTAAAACATTTGCGAGGCAACAAAAAACCCAAGTTCATCTGACATTAATAATATACACAGAGACATGAATTGGACACTCTATATGCCCTGCAGAATTCATTTCTACATCCAAATGTTTTATATTTCGCTGCAAATTTAATCAACAAATTTACCTGGCCGATACTCGCAAACGGAAATTACCTCCGAGCCGGGGTAAAGTGCTCGAAAACCTCATGCATTGCAAATGAGCCAGTTACTGTTTATATTGCAAGGCCATGTTACATGGTAAGCTCAGAATGAACCACATGAAAAGAAAACAGTGGTGAATTTCTTTTCTGCAAAGACTGACATTTTAAATCCAACAATCTATACCATTGTCGATTGATCAAACAACAGGCAGAAAACTAAATGGGAAAGACTATTAATATCAGAAGGTTTCAATGTAATTTTTCATTTTGCTTTGAAGCTATATATTATTATATCTTACAAAAGACATATTTTTAAAGAGAATGTATATATGTACCTTTGTTTTTGGAACCGTTTGATTATTTTAATTTTATATATGTAGATTATAAACAACAAACCTTACTTAACGTGAACATTTCATTTCAAAAGGTGTTTTTTAGAACACTGAAAATGATTAATCGGTATTTAGAAAACACAATGTTTCTGACAGTAACGCTTCTTAAATTGAAACTTTTGGATATAAAAATTATCTTCTTCCATAACCACATTACTTCGAAGTGAATGGATTCTCAAATTGCTTATACACAATTGAAAGCTGCTGTACTTCAAACCAAGTGAGTTTTTATTGCCAATAATTTTAGGATTGATTACCAAGCAAATACCTTCTCTCTAAAGTAAAATAAACCACAACCTAATTAAAGCAGCTATTTCATGGACAGTAAACTGAAGTGTAAAGTGTAAGCTTTGTGTTTGTTCATTTTCAATGTAACAAACATCCTTCTTTAAAAAACCCATTTCCTTTCAACCTAAAGTGATAAATGGCAAAGTACATTTTACTCCGGTAAGCCTACAAAATTTCAACCAGCCAAACTGCTTCTTTTGTATGTATTCAAAGGAGTGGTATTGCACAACAGAAATCTGATTGTTGATCTTTTAAACATAGAAGCTGTCACCAACAATCTTAGTCACCAGTCTTTCTTTGTGACAGTGGCGTGATCCTGCGAGGACATGTAGTGCGTATCAAATAGTCAACTTCTCCTTTTGTACAGGTGTTAATGCTGTGTACATGAGCAGTATGCTGCATCTCTCAGGTGTGCTGGAAATGATGACTCACAATCGAATAGAATAATTTAAAATGTACGCTTACGTAGACATCCAGGAATTTATTTATAGGGTATTTTTATTTTATTTTAGCTAAAGCTTCATGGACGAGTGCAGATGACACATTGTTAATGTTGTGAATAAGTGAATAACTCATTTCTTTGCGATGTGTTCATTATATATGTAAACATAGGGTTGATGAAGTTGTGAACGTTAGCCAGCCCCCCCCCCCCCTACCCCCAATCAATCTCAGTTCATTTTGATGGCAGAAATCTAAATAAACCTGAGCCAACCCATTGTCTCCACATTAAAATGTATTTATGCATTGGTTGTTATTTTCTGTGGTACTCGAGTTTGGGCTAGGGTCATTGGTAAGTCAATACCTCTTCAACTTACAGGAACTGTTGTACATGTAGATTTTTTTTTTTTTGCCCCCAACCCCATTAATAGCTGTCAACATATTAAAAAATTCCCCATCTGGTAAAAATTTGCTCTTCTTTGTTCTTCATAATTTCCCTTTGCTGTGCTCACTTAACTGTCCTTCACTGTGGCCGGAATTTAATTGTTTCAATTTTCATCGGATCATGTTATAAGTTCAAGGTTGTGGTGGACATTAGGTACACTTCACATCTCATCACGCTCAAGTCATTCAACAACAAACGGACTACGCAAGCCTTCAATAGTCACCGCGGATTATGATCGCCCAAATGAATTTCACACCAACCTTGTCTGTTGTATTCAAATTAAATCCCCCCTCCCCCCTCTGGCTATGTGTAGCCCCCAACAACTAAATTGTTTGCTGCTATTTCCGGATTAGCCCCAAGGGGAGGAAGGGATAGGTTGATTTATGTTCCAAGGATGCAAGGACTTGATAGGGGATTAGTTTGTTTTAGAAATGATTACAATCATCACATGTTCTTCATGTTCTTTGATATGCCTAGCATTACAGTCCTTGGCCTCATATGGCACGTAACAAAACTAAAACCATTTTTTAAAGCAATGGGCATCTTTTGAAGAATATACTTTGCAAGACAATTCAATGTTGTAGATATTTATAAACTAGAACATCAGCGTAAACGATCTATGTTAAACCAAACCATTAAAAGGAGAAACTAATCTAATTGATAACTATCAATGGCCCATGGCAGTTATTACAGGGCGTCAAACTTAATAAGACAGACTTTCAAGAATGGTCAAGGAATGAGACCTTTTATCAACTGTCACTTCTTTAAGCCCTTTTCACACTACTGCATTCCCAGGGTTTGCCCCAGGGCATGATGGCCAGCCTTTTCACACATGAGCACTTTGCCCCGGTCTACGTCTGCCCCTGCAAATAGGCATACTATACCTGGGGAATACTGGTAAAATCTTGAGGTATTCATTCTTGAAACATTAACCCTGTGGAATAGGGACAAAGTTCAAAAGTGCGCCAGGGTAGCCATGGGGTAAAACTTCCCCGGGGTTGTATTCCACAGGGATAAGAGATACAGTGTAAAAAAAACTATGGGAGATACTGTTCCACTATTAGGAAAAACCGTTCCACTGTACAGGAGACACCAGCATTTGACACAAACACAGTATTGAATAATAATTTTACATTACCATCCAGCTTGTATAATTCACAATCCCATAAATGAAGCGGTTCTATAAATCAATAAGCTAGGAGGTTTAACAGTCAGGGAGAGACTTTAAAGCTTGGCCAAACTCAGTCCACTTAATACAGGAAATCAATGGCACTGTAATAGGAAATCAATAATGAGCGCATCGTTGCAATTCTTTATGCCCAGAGGAAGACGCCAGGAAACTAGCATGATTGGAAAGGATAATACACAAAATCCTCCTCCCGAGGCTTTCCAATCATCATTTCAGGTACTTCAAGTTGGTTTTGTGCTACAATTCAGGAACCCCACAAACTAAAAGTAGAATGTTCTGCTACAGATGATGCTCAAAGAGAGAAAATGAGTAAATTGATCCAAACCCGGCAGCATCTAGTTTGGGTTTCACTGCCATATATAGTGAACGAAACTCAAACACCAGGAAATAGCTTTGAGTCATGACAGTTCAATAGGGAAGGGGAGGGATTTGAACCATAGACTATAGATGATGATTAACAATGGAAAAGTGTATGCGTGTACGCACTGTGCACAACTCTCAGCCAATGATCGCCTTTCACGCAGATACGTTTCTCCAAAGATGGTGGTCAATGACGTCATACATCTATAAAGGGCAAATGACTATGTATTTTAGCCTCACTCTGCTTCTGAAGCTTTATAATAAAAGAGCAAACAGCAGGGGGAACAACAGTACTACTAACCTTGTCAAGTTTTTCAAATTGTAGTATAAGGTAGTGAAACCAAACTAACAAAAGATTTCCAATCGTTATTCAACTTGATCTACAGATTACGAGTTAGCTGCACTCCCTCTGCGCAGTAACCCATGATGCGCTCTATTGCTAGAGCATTAGTGTATAATAAAGAGCCCCCCACTGTGGCATCAATAATTTGGTGAGCTGCTCACCTAAATATAGATGATCTTGGCCAAGACCCGCACTGTGTTGACTGACAGCTTGGGAAATTGAAACAAAATTGAAGCACGATGAGATGATGTGATGGAAGGGGGAAATATGTTGATTGATTCTATATTTTGCATACTGACAAACTGATGTGCTCAATGTCAGTTTAGAATACAAGGCTCAAAATATATATCCAGTGGACCACTGTTCAGCTTCCGTAATTTTACCATCGTGCCAGGACACCAACAGCCAATCAAATGCCACAGTCTAGTGTTTTTCCAAAAGAAAATTTGAATCCAAATCTTCTCCTCAAAGTTCAGTCAATTTACCCCAAAAAACTTTAGGTCTTGTAAACAAATATTTCTGTTCCAGTGATAAGTCAGAGCTACCATTGAACAGGATTTTCTTAAAGGCAGTGGACACTATTGGTAATTGTCAAAGACTAGCCTTCACAGTTGGTGTATCTCAACAGATGCATAAAATAACAAACCTGTGAAAATTTGAGCTCAGTCGGTCATCGAACTTGCGAGATAATAATGAAAGAGAAAAACACCCTTGTCACACGAAGTTGTGTGTGTTTAGATGGTTGATTTCAAGACCTCAAGTTCTAAATCTGAGGTCTCAAAATCAAATTCGTGGAAAATTACGTCTTTCTCTAAAACTATGGCACTTCAGAGGGAGCCGTTTCTCACAATGTTTTATACCATCAACCTCTCCCCATTACTCGTCACCAAGTAAGGTTTCATGCCAATAATTATTTTGAGTAATTACCAATAGTGTCCACTGCCTTTAAAATTCATTGAACTCTGGATTATACCCTGCCTAGTTTGTTCTAATAAAAACAATGTAGGCCCTCCATGTTACACTATGTAGAAAGCTCTTTCTCATGAAGATTCTGGTCTTATGAAACAAATTCTGGTCCAGTAAACATTTTGAGCTACAAGCCCTGCAGTCTTAAGGAATTTTACCTCAAATTCAACCCCTATATTTCATCCAGATAATTATCTGCATCTCAAAAGTCAAAGAACTCAACGCCTTGTTTTCAAAAGCGTTGAAGATTCCTTGTTCCTTCACTTGAGTCTCTTAGGAATATGAAGAATTCCATCTTAATTTAACTCTGACGACATCTGGATATGACATTCTGCTCTCAACTAAAAAATTAAACACTGCACCCGTTTCCTTTCTCGCCAAAATTACAGTATTTTTCAACGGAGGTGGCAGAGTGTGAAATCGCTGGCGACAGGCTTGAGCGGGCCAGACCAATCGGGATATCACTGATGGGCTCGGTAGCTCTACTCTGGTAATTAGACCACGGGCCATTCAGCCAGACATACATAATCACACCCAATCAAAAACATACTCAGCTCAACCTTTCCATTCAAATGATAGCTTGAGGCTTTTCCATGTATGTTTACATTGCAATATAGAACTTCTTTTTGCAGTTATAGTTAAATAGAGAAGTGAAAAGGCATTTTATTTTAAAGTGTATGCGTACTTGTAACCTAAAGTGTATGCTTACTTGTAACTTAAAGTGTATGCGACTTGTAACTTAAAGTGTGTATTTACAGCACAATACCTTTGTTTCAATGGGAGACTTTTAAGACGCTGGCAGCATTAAACATAACAGTCAGTTTGTGCCACTCTGAGCATGTGCGCACATGCTCAGTATTGCACGCGTACATGTAGGTCTGAGCACACGCACTACTTGCAAGAACTGTGAAAAAGGACCGTCCAAAAGTTTCCTATTGTAAGGGTTTTTCTTAACAGAGAAAGCATGACATGTTTCACTGGAAATCTTCAAGAGACATGCATTTAAAACAACGTTGTTTTGAACATTTTAACGTTACTTCTCCAAATTAAACACTTCATATAAACATAAACCACCTGCTTTATTTCCTCACACCTTGGGGTCATACAAATACTCCCAATCAATTATTCACAACCTAATAGTACATTTACCCATCATGTGTTCCTTCTGTAAACTGAGTCAATTAACAAGATACCAAGTGACTGGAAAGTCGCCACTTTTAGAAAGGAAAATTGTGATAAAAAGTAATTCTGGGTTTCAGCACCATGACAAATGCCCCTCCTTTTGATCCCGGGAGTTATTTCTATTGAGCGTTTGATCTCTTTAGAACAGTTGATGCCCGCTTGTCAAAACACAGGATGTAATTAGTAAAGAGCTAAACAAGGAAACTCATTTAATATCCTAATTACTTGAACTAGTTGTTGTCTTTATATAGGGATAACTAGACACAAAGTTCATTATTGGTAATGTTTTTTCAGTGAGTCGACCAATGACTCAAAACCTGTCAATTACAAGGGTAATTGTGGCACAACTGATAGCACTGAACTACTTTGTTGTGTATTGTGTTTGCATTTCACAAATTGACATCATTGCAGGCTGCTTTAATGCAATTTCCTTCCTCCATGACTTATCGTTAAAAAATCAATAGACAAATGAGGCAATTAACCTCCATGCCCCTGGCCATTGCCTTCATGCCTTGTTGCCCATAAAATATCACAGTAACATTTTGTATTTTCCTCAGAAAGGTGTCCTATTTAAGAACATCTGCCATGACTTACAGGAGTCAGGCCTGCATGTGCTCAGTTTAAGAAAAACCTTTCAGCAAGCAAAATGATCGAAACTGAGCAAGATGTGTTTCTTAAACTCAGGTGCACATTGAATGTTGTAAGATGCACATCCGAATCAATCCACTTCGACTCTGGCTATAGCCGCTGGCTCACATTGACTATGGTTACAGCCACTGGCTGCATCAACAACATTGAAGAAGAGGACTGTTTGGCAATCAGGCAAAGCCATCAATTTGGACACTGCCTTAAAAAGTGCTTTTTATATTATACTTACAGGCCTGAAATTACACACAGACCCTGGAGGCCATGGCCTTCGTTGCTCCTGGTCTTGGCCTTGATGCCCCTTCAAAAGTTTCTACTTGACTTAACATTTTCAAACGGAAGTGCCCTTTGCAAAATGAAAATGGCCTTGCCCTTTCAAAGATTTAATTCCAAGCCTGTAGATAGGCCGACACAGTAACAAGTACTTGAACATTATCTGCTTTGATACAAGAAGTCTCAGAGGAATTCATTATCTGAAAACGTCAACATTCAAATGTACCATTTTCCACACCTGACCTCAAAAGGTCAAAGACAATGCCCTTAGGTTTCTCCACTACTCCCAGCTAAAGTTACAGACTGGCTGCCACATGGTTTGTACCAAATTACAACATCACAATGAATTCTGTCTCTGTGGGGACGTCATGCTGAGAAACCCATGTCATAGTTTGATGGTTTGCTGGAGAAGCAGAAATTCCAGAAATTTTCAGTATAACTCCCCTTCCAGCAGATAATAAAATCTGATCAGGAAATGAATTGAAAATAATAGTTTCAAAATGTTTAGAAGAAGTTGAACTTAGCAGTGTAGCATAATAAAATGAGAAATTACTGGGTAATATATTATAATCTGGGACAAAATTTACATGATGTTTATAACAAATGTTTGAAAGGTTGTAAAATCCCATCTACTTGATAAAAGTCACAAATTGTGTACACTTTGGCCCATGTTCTGGTTTATGTGTTCTCTACATAGGCAAAAACCAGCTACATTGAACCATGATTGAACACTCATTCTCAGATCAACTTGCTTGTTACATGTATTTAAACACAACTGGGGTTCATAATTTCCTCTGCATCCAAATAAGCCCATCCAGATACCGCTGCCAGAATACAGTATGGCCAGACAGTTCTCCCCACTGGGATAAACGCATGGGAACACAGTCAGAGACAGAGGGTTCCAATGTGTTTACAACCCCAAATTTGGCCATTTCCCAATCCTTCAGTTTAACGCAGGAATTCAATGCGATATTGCTTGACCCCGACCAGACACCCATTGTGCGCGTCTCTCAAGGCAGTGAATGCTGGAGGAAGGTAACAATATCAAGGCAACTGTACCTACATGTTAACCACGGAGGAAGGTTATACAAAGCAAACTTGATAACTTTGCTCAAATTGAACTACCTAACTAAAACAGCGATTTCCTTTCTCAATTTGCAGATTTCTGTAAGCTAGAAAGAAGCCAACAAGTATTTTTTGATTGTACATCCTGTGTTGATTACTGGTGAACACATATTTAGCATGCTTAATTCTGCCAGGTGCAGCAGGGCAGCCGGTAAGGGGTGCAGTGCACTTTGATGTCTGTTGACACAGTAAATATTTGTGCTATGTAGGGGAGTTTGTCACCTGATGAGTTCCACGAACTAATACAGTACATGAAAAGAACAGTACACCTCTCTGGTATTTAAGAAATAACTACATGTAGTTCACTGGTATTTCATTGGAACTTGGATTTCCTAGAGGCCTAAATGATGGAGAACGAAAAAAGGTACACATCTCTGTGCTAAACTTCTATTTCAAGTAGTGTCCTCTGTCAATGATGTTATGACAGAGTTGTCCCCAGATCTCCCTGTCCCTGATGCATGTAGATATAATGATTAATATTATTTATATATTTCATACTTTGTCAACCTGTCTATAGTATTAGCCTATACAGTAGACCTACACATACATAGCCTACATACCATGACATCTCTCAAATGCTGAAAGTATTGAAAAGAAGCAATTTTGAGACCACACTATTTCATCATTATGTATAACGGCAAATAGCAAATTTTGAATTCTTATTTCAAAATTAGATTGACAGCCTAAAGTATGAAATGTAGGTTACATTTGTGTAAGTTGTGACCTATTCTGAAAATAACCAAAAATAACCAAGCCCTCCAGTCAATCTTAGGTCACTGTAAATCCATTAAGAAAACTCCCCAAAACCACAGCCTTTAAACTCCTTTTGATGTATAATCTTACACTTGGAGTCTCTACATAACCCATTTTAACCGACTTGCCACAGACCAAATGCAGCTGCCCCAATTCTTCTGCCATCAAAATAATCCCATAGCAGAGAACGACCTGCTGTCATCATACCAAGGAACGACATTCTTGGCATGGTTTGCACCATGGAGGAGGTAGCCCAATAATCCTTAGTGCAAAAACAGTGGCAAAAGCGTGCAATGTCTCCAAGACACAACACAGGCCTGATACTTCATGGTGGCAGCAAAGGCAATTGCCTCCATGCCCCTGCCCTTGAAATGCTCCAGTAGATTGGCAATTTCCTCAAAGGGTGCCCTTTACCAAGGAGCAAATACATTGGTGCCCTTGATGCCCTTTCAAAAACGAAGCATACAGACAGGTCTGACAACACCATACAACACAACAACACCAAGTATCCCCATACATTACATTTCCTGGAGAACTGAATGTCCTTGTACTGAAAACCACTTTGCAAATTGGGTATGAAATTGGAAGAATGTATCCCAAAATTTTGTTTTGTGTTTCCTGTAAACAAGTCATTTTACACATGTCAACACCATGACATCTTGAATGTCAACAAAAGAAGCAAGGGGATGAAACATTACAGCAGCTGATAAGCACAAAACCAGCCATGGTTCCCCCTCCAACTTTAACATTTTGACCATTTTAATAAAGCACAATAGTTCCACAATGAATTTTTGTTTTCTTCATACGAACACATGTAGGTTATTTTTCTCCTATAACCTTCTAAACTTTCAGTCTCAAGTTCACACCAAAGCTTGGGAACCAAACTGTAGGAATTCATTTTGCCTCAGGGGTATAATGATTCCAAGGTGGCCAGGAACCTTTGCAGCATGAATTCACAGACATTCATCGTGATGGTTATGTTCATTCACTTTTACAAGCTGTAGCCTGTAAAATTATCAAAATATTATAAACATCTTGAATCACCCCTGAAACTTACCCAGAAGCATTTTGATTGTTTGTAAAGGAAAACTTGTAAGAATGAACGTAGGGCCTACCTAAAAGTTGTTGTTTTGGTCACAGGGAAGTTTCTATAGCCTATAGTAAATTAGTCTTGAAGTCAAGACGGTAATTGTTAAGCGCGGTGTGTAGTTACAGCGCGGTGTAGCTGCGGGGACGATACACACACCCTCGATCCCAGTATGTGCGTGTGAGTCAGTCGCAATTCAAGTTAGAGCTGCCTCGCGCTACCTACGACGTCTGCATGTGTAACATCGCACTGTGACTGTTGCATGAAAGGCAGACAAATAGGCAGCGCCTAACGACTTGTCATCAAGTCTAATAGTAAATAAGAACATCTTCTGAGAAGGAATTTGTAAATGAAAGGTTCATGATCGCTTACTTCTGATATAACCGTTGAGATATTGAACATTTCAGAAGTTAAACCACTTGAAAATATTGACCACTAAGCAGGTGGGAACCTTGGTTTCAGAATCACTTACTTAACTACTTAATAATAAGGGCCTGTTTAAATAAAACAGGATGATGTGAGTGGATATGAGAAAAGTGAAAGTGCCTTTGAAGTCCACAGGAAGTGAGTGGGTGTCAGGCTGGTTACAATTAAGTCCAGTTATTACTGATTTTTCTGTAATGTTAAATCGTACCCAGAGGCATCACCTCACGCAGGGGTCAAGATTGGGCTGGTCTGGATCTTAAAAGAAAACTTCAGGGTGTTCTAAGAAACTGGAAGGTGTGTTCTGTTAGCAATATTAACTGTTTACTGATATGTTCCATACCAAAAGGTTGGGACTTTACCAGTTTGAGGAATTGTCTTGGGACTTTGCGGGTTGTAACATCAAACGTTGAGTTGGCAGAGGTTTCTATGCCATACACCCACTCTTACAGGTCATTCACACTTTAATTAAAATCAAAATGTGCACATACAAGTAAATATGTCTTACTGCATGTGTACTTTCAATCTTGTGCTTAGGTTTAACAATGGAGGAGAAGCAATAATTTCCTTCCTCCATTGGTTAACCATGGGTTACATGACTGACATACAGTAAACCCACCTGGCTAGTTGTACAAGCAAATCCTACTCAAGTAAAACCTTGAGTCTTTCCAGAAAAGGAACCATGGACAAAATCAAACAACCAAGACTTAGACAACTTTTCTCTGAAAAGTCCTTCACGTTGAAAATCACTGAGAAGTTTGCTTTTAGGGCCTATATACAACAATTAGGGCCTTTGTTCTAACAAGAGAAAATTTCACTAACTAAAAATTTACCCATAACACTAACTAACAATTAGCACACAACACTTAAAAAACAAAAAAACCATTAACATCACAGCAATTTTCATGGTGCCCTGTGCTTTTTTCTCTGGTGCCGTCTGCAAAATTCCAATACGATTCAGATTTTCCTCATAGAAGTGCCCCCTACAAGTGGAAAACTGTTGTGCCCCTTCATTTCAAAGCCTGAAATATGTGTGTTAGATTTTCATTACAAAGTTATAAACCAGATTGCTAACCACAGGGGAAACATTAGCCAAATATTTTGCACATTTGAACTAAATCTTTGAAATCCTGAACTTTTGAAATATCAACAGGTTACATGTATGTGACTCACCAGATAATTATGTAGAGAGTTAGTTTACACAGACAAGTGGGTGAATTTATTTACATGCATTTATCTGCTGTTTATTTCAGAGTACTTTGTTTGTTTGCTTTCAGATAACTGTCTTTGAACACATAAAAGTGCTCCTTTCCATAGACAAGGAATAAGAGTGATTGCCTTTTAGTATATGACGACAAAAACTTAGCGAACTTTTCTAAAGGAAACTTGTGCACTCCCTTACTGTGAAATAATTAGGGTTTTGATTATCGGGCGTTTCTTACAAAACAAGTCTTGCCATGCGTAATGTTTGCGCTACTGTTTTGTTATATGTGTATCAGGCCTGCCAATCACCTATGGCCATCCTTTGGTTTCATTACCAGAAAGATTTAATATGTCAATTTCTCCGCTACACTTCTTGCCAACTAGAGTAGGCCTAATGGTACATCAAGATGTGTTCACTATTGTCACGCACACCTGTTTTATCAAAAGAACAGTGATCAGCACATGCCATAAAACAAAACTAATTGCCTCAACATTAGGGTGTAATTGACATTTAATTACTTGGCAATGCAAGGAGTTAAGCAATTTACACCTTATTGTGGTAACAGGGATGACATAAGACAGTAAATCTTATCATGAGGTGTGCTGTCACTGTCTTGTGATTAGGTTTTAACCATGGGGTAACAGGACACATGTACAGTAAGCTTACCTGGCTAGTTGTACAAGAAAATCCTATTTAAATAAGACCTTGAGTCTTCCTAGAAAAGAACCATGGACAAAATCAAACAACCAGGGCTTAGTTAGAGAATTTTTCTTTGAATTGTCCTTCATTGAAACCACTGAGATTTTGATCACATGTAATGTGCAATGTGACAGCTGTCATAAACCTATAGGGGGCCTACATTTTAAAATATTGTTTAGGTTTGTAGTATGGTCAAATTTGTGTATTAAAAAGTTAGTACAATCACAGACAGTGATGTTTGTATTTATAACATACATACAGATCCTTGTCATTTGAGTGGTGGAGCACGCATCACATGTCATCATATATTTTGCCATGATGTATACTACTATGACCCTCCAAAATTTAATATAGGACTAGGAGTCCTGTATGGATAATTGTAGGATGCGATCATTGGGCATGTTTGCAGAGTCATTACAAAATAATAATTCCCTGCACGTTTGTCCAAACAAGACAAAGTTTGTGTCTAGACAGAGTCGTCCGCGTTCTTTAGAAGTTTTTTTTAGAATTTACAAAGTTGGATGGCGCCCCATGACAAAATTCCGTGTCTGTTTTGCACAATTTGTGAATTAAATTCAAATGACATTAAATGCATACGTGTGAGTTATACTTGAAAACAAATATAGAATGTGTTTCGATCATGTACAGTTGTCACAAAATATAAATCATGGTGAAATCTGGCTTTTTCCATTTCACTTGGTTTTACCTTGGTCCAGATATCTGCAACAATGCACTCACAAGCATCCAATTGTATAACATACCAAGTTAAGATGTCAATCAAGATGTGGTTGGATACACCAAATTAAAAGAATGACACCTTTTTGCAATTATTAATCGGGTTATTTACATCGCGTACATGAATTTGAAAACATATGTTTTTTCAATTAGTTTTGAAACCAAACTCCACGAGTGATACATGTTAGGTATGGCAAATCCTTCAGTCTTTGTGTAATTCACCTGTTGAATACACTGGCTGGTGCATTTTATATATATGGAGATGCTTCATACCATTTAGCTCCAACCATAGTGATAGCCAGAGGGGTGTATCATTGTCTTTTGGACACCCTGTTAGAAATTCAATCATCCTGCTCATCTGTCTATCTGTCATTACCACGTACTGTGAATTTATTGTAAGTGAACAATTTGTACACCCAGTTTTTAAATTTCAAGCAAATTTGGACACCCTTTTACAAAATTCTGGTTAAAACCTTGGCTCCAACACTTTACTTCACATAAACATTGAAGTAACACCAGGGGTCCAACCCCCTTACTAGCATTTGACTTGATATTACATGCATTATTAGACATTTTGCGAGGAACCAGTTAACTTTTCACACGTTCTGCATTATCAAGTTTCCTTTGTAGAAAAAAATCTCCAGGCCATAGGGTTTCTCAAGGCTATGAAAACCCTCAAAGGATTTAGTACCATTTCAATTGTTTGACATAAGGTCATCCACAGATGAACTTGACCACAAACTGAGTTGATTGATTGAACCGGCTGCCTCTACTCTTGTCTGCCTTGCAGGTTAAAGTCACAACAAGCAGTCAAAGAATTCATCAAAAGCGTTGGACTTTATTACGGCATGATGAATACAGAAATTAGCTCAATGACAAAAAGAGGGAGGGGGTTACACGAGCAGATGTTTCAGAGCTATTTTCAATCTAACTACATGTACAAACAATGTTTTAAGTCACATGTTGCTGCCTCATGTTAATAAATTTACAGTGTCTGGGAACAAGGACAAAATTATAGTTTTATACCACTGCTTGAGATACCCACTGCGCTACTGAAAAGAATCCATTGGGCCAGTAACCCCTCCCCCCCCCCCCCTTGTATCCTGGAAACAAGTTCAAACTGACTGGTGTACATTATTGTGAGCGAACATCTCCCTGCACTGTTGGATTCATACTGTTACAAGAATGTGTAGCGCAATAAATTTGCCGACTATATGATTTATACCTTTTTCAAGTGGTGTGGTTTACTGACCACAATACCTTCTCAACCTTTGGTGAACTAAAAAAAATTGATTGGTCTTACAGTGATTGGCAATAGGGTGACAAAGAGGTCACAAAATGATCATCAAATTGACAAAATTTGTTCATGATAGGATAGACATGTCAGACAAGGATGCAGAAAACAGAAATTACATACAATGTAAAGTGCTTATCACATATTGGTGTTAAAATCTAATCTAAATAGCATTCCTAACCTGATGCAATTTAAGTTTCAATTAGATATTTTTGTTGCATTACCAGCTGCCAATTAGATTCAACTTGTCACAGGGCATGATTTCATAAAGCCTGGAAGCATAAAAACTTGCTAAAATTCCATAGCATTAACATTGTTGCAACTGGTGCCCCACTCATTTTTTTGTTAAGCAAAGAAATTTGCTAAGCAGTTTTTTTGCATAACACTAACAGCTTAATAAAATTGGCCCAAGCCAAGCTCTAGAAAGTTAATAATCTCATCCTCTTCTTCAGGATCTTTTTAGTAATCAACGATATCACACTGTTATGTTATGTTTTGTTTAACTCAAACTGAATTTATATATCAGTTTCTAAACTGTCGTAAAATTAAGTAAAGTTTTGAGCTTCGGTGTGGAATATATAAACTTACAACAAGTACTTGATGTAGGTTTAAATTCTCTTTAGGGATGAGAGGGGCTGTGAATAGAGCTGTTGTTGTGCTCTTCATGTTTTAGTCAGTATACTCTGCTCGTCTTCAGGAGAAAGCTGGACTACTGATGGTGCTGAGGCTTAAAGTAGGTAGGAGCATGTAGGAGGGATGCACAATGGTAAAATTATGTGAAACCATTATCAGGTATTGGGTGAACAAAAACATTGACTTACCTTCTACAACTATCTCACATAATGTTGCTCCTGCCAATTTACCACTGCAGTACGTGGCACTATCCTTTTCTCTGAATCGGTGATCAGTTCACGCTGTATGGTTCAAACAATACAAGAATCACTTATGATAATTTCTGAGTGAAAATAAATAAAAAAAGTCAGCAGTAACCTGTCACCATCCATCAGGGCTAACCTCCATGTGAAATAAACACTACTAAACCAGGCTGGCAAATAAATCAGTATCACCTGTAAGGCCAAGACACTTCATGGCCAGAGGGACTACTTGAGATGGGATATTTGTTCCCAATAAATATCCCTGTCCCATTTTCACACATTCTCATCGTTTCAGTTGTTCGAGAATCTGTTTTACTTTCCTCTCATCATACATTGTGCTGTAGGGTGCAGTTTTTGGTTTATTTGGGGGAAATTCTGGGCTCAAGATAAATCAGTAATTGTAAGGGGTTTATAAAAATGGTTGTCTCAGATTTTAAAACAGGAATTTTTATAGTTTAATGGTGTGATTTCTAAATCAAGTATGAGTGAAATCAACCATAAACTGTAGTGCCTTTAGAATTGAAATTCAATCAATCCAAAAACACCATCCAGTTCCGACTTCAATGTGAAGAGTAACACAAAAAGAAATTTTTAAAATTTACCCAAACAAAATGAGAGCAATCACAACTTATCAGGCTGTAAAATGTATGCCTGATCTCACCACAGAGGTGATCAGGAAGGAATCACACCAACAAGAATACAGGTGCACTTCTCCCACACTCACAAACATTCAGAACAAACATGATATCCACACCAATTCTGCTGATGCAGCTTTACTTTCAAAACACGCAGGCGCTAATCAGCCAGCAGCAGGTTCGGGTGAGTCACTCATAAACATGCTGGTCCAAACCTTTACACAATATCAGAATAGGCAGAAAACACCACCCAGCAGAGACCTTGGGGACCAACTCCACTACTCCAGACACATTAAGCCCCTATTCAGTAGGCATTCAGTATGAATAGAAACTGCCACTTCAATCACAGACTACTGAACCATTTGTGGTTCTATGTAGTTTTATAAAGGCTTCAACGTAATCCATAACTGACTCAGCTATTCAGCATAGCTGCATCAAAGAACAAGATGCTGCGCTCTGCTTCCTCTGAGCATTATCACAGTTTTGTCCTTGTTGCTAAACAAGTTATTACATTACTAAAGATTTGTGTGGGATGACTGGGTTGTGTTTACATCACACACAAATCTTCCGAATGTAGCAGACCATGCATATAACACTATATGACCTTTCACCTAAAAGTCTAATTCACATTACAACAAGAATTGTCCATAGCAATTTATACCAAACAAATATTTTCTTTAATACTTGTTGTCTGTAAATTAAAAAAACATCTTTGTTTTCACAGGAAGTTAAGTCACTTCTGATAATTATAACTATGGTACAGCGCAGGATTGACACTTCACAGAACCACAGAGCCACAGAGTCAATATGCCTTACAGCCCCGCGAAATATTCCACCACAAATTTTACTTTCCCCCGAGGTTCTTTTTGCAAGGCAGAATCATCTTGCCCTTGATACAGTGAGTAAAGTATCCTACCTGTAGGCCTACCATGTGACATCAGGTTGTTTTAGTCTTATATATTAGGCCAAAAAAAATAAAAAACACCAGTTGATCGTCAAGATTTTTCCAAAAAGAGGAGGATGAGGGCCAAGTATTATTATTATTATTATTATTTTATTTTTTTCCAAGATGGCCGCCAAGTATTTCATATCAAACATGCCACCAAATCTTCAGTTTGAACCCACACGGCAAACTTATTTTATTTTATCTATTATCTATTTGTTGCATGAGGACCCGGGTTAACAGGGTCGGATTAGTAGGCATACAGTAAAAAGATTTGCTGGTAGGCATTCACTAATTTCGTTTAATGAAACAGACGGTTATACTACCTCCATGTTTATACATGTTCGAGAGCATCACGTTAGATTCTGGAAAAACCCATAGTCAGTCCTTTCGAAAGGATGGATTTTAAAAAAACTTCTTGCCAATTGAAACTGTACTTTCTGTTTCCACGTTTCTTACACAAGCCCAATTTCAGTGCTCTTGTTGTAATGTCCACTATTTTGAGATGATAACCTGACCTGGGGGTAAGAGTATCACAGGGAGGGGAAGGGTTTAGTTCCAGCAATATAAGAGCAATGTGGCACTTTCCTCAGATATGACCCTGTTTTCTTGACTGTGCTTTACTGGTCAAAGTTTCCAAACCTAATAAGTAGTTAATATTTTGACCACCCTTTATTTGCAGACAAATCTCCATACCTCTCCTGTATAGGCTAGACACATTGGCTACTTATCCATCCTTTGTGTGAGCATATTCAATTCACCTCAAACTCTTCACACATTCTTGTGAGGCCCTTAGCGGCATCTTTCGGCGGTCAAATTGACTCCACTGGTCCAATGAAAAAGGGGGGTCAACATTGAGCAGTAATTGAGAGAGAAAAAAGTAACACAGTAACACCAGAGCTGACCTGTGGTTTAGAACCCTTAAAGAATTTCAAGAACAGCAGTGGACACAATGAACTTCTTTTTTTCTTTTTTTAGGAGGGGGGGGGGACTTTTTGTACCCAAAGATGGTTATATTTGTTCACCCTTGGGGCATTTAAATGGCAACCAAAGATCACGTTTTCATTTGTACCCAAAGTATCTCAAGAGTATTTTTGTTCAAAGGAAAGATGTATGATCACAGCTAAGGGTCTCTATAGAATCTAGAAATGAACCCCTTCCCAAGATTTATTTGGGGATTTTACCCCAATATGCACATGTACACTGATGTGTTTAGCATGGATAAAGCACTGTTTAATCAGTATACAAGAACTCACTTGTACTCCAAGCGCCAGCCCTTCATCCTACCGAACAGTCTATTAGTCAATATTGAACGTTGACCCAGGCATGGACCAACTAAGCTTGACCCAAATGCCATGTTTGCTGCTTTCCTGCTAAGGTGCCGACAAAAAACAAATTAGGGTAAGTCAACATTTGGGGGTTTCTTTTTAAGGGTGGGGGGGGGGGGGGGGGCAGACTACTGAAATAAAAGATAAATATTGATGTGGGTGTTCACTATCAGTGGTAGGACATTCTTGGTAAATGATCAGATTGGGCAGCCTCATAAGTGCATGGTATACCATTGGTAGTAAAATGGTACCATCCCGCCCCCACCCCAACAGTCACCAACTGCCCCCACCCCAACAGGCAAGGTTTATGAGTCGTACCAACAGAGGATCACCAGTCGCTTCCGCCCACTGCTCCACTGTTGTTTTGCTGTACTGATCAGAACGATAGGAACATTCTAATTGGAGTAATTGGATAGGTTTAGTAATAATTATTCTTATGGGCATGTATTGGAATATTAAAAATGCCAACATAATATTCTCGGTGTAAGAATATTCCATAGTTCGGCACAATGTTGCGGTCTGACAGCAGAATGATCAACTGGACTGCAGACTTAATGTGAACAGAAAACGTTCCTTTGCGCCTACAGTGTGCCCAACTTTTGATACTCCGTAAGGGGGGGGGGGATCAATTTACTTAACAATCACTTTAAATCTTAACTCAATACTGTATTTCAATCAAACTGGGCATGTAGACTTTGGCCAATTAGGGTCCATGTATGTATCCCCAATCTATTGTAAAACCATTACTGCAAACTCAAAAGAAGTGTCTGGAAAATCATTCTGAATTTGGAGTCAACCAAATTTATTGGTAACTGTCAAAGACATGGAAATATCAATTGAGGTCCTGCGCTTGGGGTCACATGTGGGCCATGTGTCAGACACAAGAATTTGCTTACAATACCAGTTCGCTGTCATAATCATAAAAGCAGACTGAATGGAGTGTCAAATTTCAGCATCAATGGGGGAAATGACAAGAGGGTGCCAAGAGTTTCTGTGAATTATGAAATGAATGTAAATATTTGTATAAGATCTTTAAAAAGGCATGGGTTGGGTTCAGCGAAGTTCACTGCGGTTGTATTGTTGTAAATTGAGGATGAATTTACAACTGATGAGGTGAGATGAGGTGAGACAAGGTCATGTCCTCAAGTTTGATCGTGAACTCTGTACATGAAACTGGAAAAGTGAACATCATCATCTACTACAAAAGTGTACATGTGCCTGTTTTTGGCTAAAGGTTTTATTTTAAGGCATTATGTTCAACTGTTCACGTGAAGCCATCTTCTGACAATTTGACAGGTTTAAAAGATCCCTGATACATGTAAATAGCATCACAAATCATCTGGCATTACCACTACATTTAACAAATCAAACTACATTCTTTATGTTATTTGGCATTGAACAAGGAAAAATTTACTATAGCAGGATTTGAACTCACACTCCAGATTTTGGTTCCGGCCAGTTCCGGCACATTAAAAATCTTGAGGTTGTCAGTTCAAATCCCACTCTAGCTAGTAAATTTGTCTGTATTCAACATAAAATTATTTTTAAAAATTACCTAGTCAGTCAGTTTCCATTGTGGTTTATTACTTGGTTCATAATGATATATTGCAGCGTATCCATTGCTTTTGCTAACACAGTTTGCACCTCAAGGCATCTACAATACAATATGTACGAGTGCATACAACAGAGACTGGTTTCCTACAGGGTTATCTACGCTGTAAGTAAGTCAATTAGCGAAGCACACAGGTTAAATCTATACAGTCCAACCATCAATTACAGAGAATACATTATCAAAGTGATGAGTCTCTTGTATAGTAATTGGGTATATTTATGTACTCTGATAATTGATGCACAAATGACTAAATCCAATTATAAAAAGACCTGGGCCCAAACCAATCATGTGGATAAAAAAAGAACAGACAGTTATGATACTCATACCGTTTAATGGCACTTCTAAAGACTAAAGGATGTTGTTTACAGAAATCAGCTAACCAACAAATGTCCATTCTTTGTGTGACTTTCTAGTTGAAAGGACTTTGACATCATGAGTGATAGAGGGAATGGGTTTTGTTGTGGTTCCTTGTCTGACAGCAAATGACTAATTTCGAGCTCAACCAAAATAGCCACGCCACACAAGGTCGAAACCCCTTTAAGTACAGGCCATAATGATGCACTGTACTTTAA
This sequence comes from Asterias amurensis, assembly GCF_032118995.1. Lineage (NCBI taxonomy): Eukaryota > Metazoa > Echinodermata > Asteroidea > Forcipulatida > Asteriidae > Asterias > Asterias amurensis. The sequence continues at coordinate 13,435,349 of NC_092662.1, forward strand.
TTTCTGCTCACTACAATAATTTCTTCCAAATGCAATTTGCATAATGTTACTCACGGTGCATAAATCTAGGTCATAAATATGTGAAATATGTGGCCGAAAATATGAATTATTTTTGAATTTCACTCATTATTTCATTTATAAATTCATTACAGTATTTCACAAACTGATATTGGCATATTAAAGGCAGTGGAAACTATTGGTAATTGTCAAAGACTAGCCTTCACATTTGGTGTATCTCAACTAGCCTAATCTCAACATATGCATAAAATAACAAACCTGTGAAAATTTGAGCTCAATCAGTCATCGAAGTTGCAAGATAATAATGAAAGAAAATCAACCTTTGTCACACAAAGTTGTGTGCGTTTAGATGGTTGATTTCGAGACCTCAAGTTCTAAATCTGAGATCTCGAAATCAAATTCATGGAAAATTAGTTCTTTCTCGCAAACTATGGCACTTCAGAGGGAGTCGTTCTCACAATGTTTCATACCATCAACCTCTCCCCATTACTCGTCACCAAGAAAGGTTTTATGCCAATAATTATTTTGAATAGTTACCAATAGTGTCCACTGCCTTTAAACAATTCTTTAAAATATACTAAATCTTAACACATATACAGTGGCTAATAAGAGTTTTGACAAATGCACACAATTTCCGCTCACAAAATTACTCAGCAACTTGTACCTGACCGCAATGGCAAAAAGAAAATGTCATCAAATGTAGGGGCTAACTTTCATTTAAATACAAATTACAGTGCCTTGATGTAACAAATGCCCATTTTTTCCTAATTTAAGCCAGTGCCCCTGAAATTCTGAATATTTATAAGGGATTCCAAAGGCAGTGATTAGAGCTATGTATAGCGTAATGTGCATCAATGTAATGTTGTGACAGGAGAGGGTAAAAAAACAAGTGAAAGCAGTGGATAGGAAGTGATAGTGTTTCAACAAGACAACCAGCTTCCTTTTTAAGTGCCACAGATGACGGATAAAAACCACTCATTGTATGTATAGGCCTTATGCATTTTAAGTGCCATCACTCCACCATCCTTCCTGGTTTGTTTTGTTTGATAACACGGGAATAACAAATAAATTAATACTGTTAAATCGATTGCTTTTGGAAATTGTAGAAATCACTTATTGTTTTGTATGACAACATCTTCTTCTTGCCCATGAGAAGACAGAAACTAATAAAATATTGTGTCAAAAATCATACTAGTGTCTAACAGTTATATGTTTTATAAAATGAACACAAAGGGTAAAGTAAATACTTCAAAACCAAGTTTTCCACTCTTTTTATCTCTTTTCACATTACAAAGCCCATTCCCAGTAAACAAAACCCCCCAGGAAATTTCTGTGGTGTTTTAACCCCACCTCCACTCCATCTTTGCTTCACACTCAATGCACAATTTCCCTATCAGATACTCAGTAAAAGTATGCTACAATCCCGGCCATAACTCGTTGGGCCCCCCTGCCCCCTTTCAATGTTGGTTCCATTTGCCGACTGTGTTCCGAATTACAGTCAACATTGAGCGGGGGGCGGGGGGCGGGGGACAAATGTTTTGAATGTGAATGTGAATGAGAAGTGCACAGGGAACTGTTGTATCAGGAAAGGGTGGCCCAAGCATTTTGGCCGGGATTGTCTGAGTGATTTTTTTAATTTGAGCGGGGGGCGGGGGGCGGGGGGAAAATGTTTTGAATGTGAATGTGAATGAGAAGTGCACAGGGAACTGTTGTATCAGGAAAGGGTGGCCCAAGCATTTTGGCCAGGATTGTAGCTCCAGAGTTCACTTTTAAACCAGACTCACAATCTGGGAAATTGCTATTTCCTGGGGAAATACGTGTAGCTTTATTCCAGGAGTTTGCCCGGGTTATCAATTCAAAGTATGAAAAGGTGTGAACCTGAGAATTTCCTGGGCAATTTGTCTAGTGTAAAAGGGGCTTTAGTCATTCTATCTGTACTGTCACCATCAGTTGTAACTGTAAATCACTGGACAGACCAAACATGTAAGGGATTTATTAGTTGATTTCTTGCTCCCAATTCATCAGGACTTGACAATGGATGCCAGATGTTTATTATTTTGGAAATGGAAACCTTTGGTAGTCCTGATAAGCACTTTAAACACAAGTCTTTCCTGCATGTTTCCGGCACTGGGTATTGTAATATGTGTGGTTTACATTCCAGGGGAAGATCATATTTTAGTCTGAGGTACAATTTATGTGCGGACACTTTTAGTGTAATGGACTTCTCACTGCTACCATGGTATGCACATGTATTAGAGACATTACCTGTCAAAAGGGAATGCATGTTTTAATTTTAAGATAAGTTTTATCTCCTAAGCATCACAATATGTTTTCTTAAAGATCGACACGTTAAATGAGATAACATACAAAAAATTCAGAATTGTAGTAAAAACAACTTTGAAAAGAGGACTAAAAAATGAACTTAAAATATAGTAATAAATAAGATTGTTTAAAAAAATAAAATAGGCTTATAATGGTCACATTTTCACTTTACTTACTACAATGTATGTTTGATTGTGTTGCCTTAAGTTCATTTATTTTTGTTTCATCAAAATTTGTGTGCCAAGTAGCAAGCTCATTAATGCTGCTTCAACCACATCCTCCTCCTCCTCCTTACAGCTAAGCGTCAAGACCTTTGCATCCCAGGGTTAACCTGCCCGAATTGAGCTGAAGATTCTAACCAAGTATCAGAAGGTGAATTTACATCTTGCCAGTTTTTTAGGAAGACACAGGGAAATCATATTAGTGAACACAGGGATACTCCCAAAAAATTGTTCTTCCATGAAACAGTTCTTATTATTTTCTTCTAACAAGATTGTCTTTCCATGCTGCATCTGGTCAGTCAAGATGCAATTTTGTTGCTACTGTATTTGGTTTCCTAGACTACCACCTCACCACGATGACAGAAGACAGGCCCCAGTGTTTACATCACTCCTGCATCATCTCTTAAAAGCCTTTTAGCAGATTGGACCAGGCAGGCCTGATGATCCTCCATGGTTTAAATTGACTGGGATTTATCATCAGAGTGGTCAATGCACATGTTATTGGTATGAATCAGCCACAAAATTAGCTACAACAGGGGGGTTGAGATTCAATTGAGGGCACCCCCTAGTGGCATTAAAGGATGAGTGTGCTGACAAAAATGCCGGCCACATTTTGCTTAATCTGTACAGTCAAGTTGGACTTATTTGGAGGGATCTTGATTTATGTAGCCTTCATGGCGCAATGACATCATACACTTATCAAAGCAATATTATTTACATAATTCCATAATGTATAGTGTACACAGTGTACAGCAATACAAGCCAATAAATTGCATGTTTGTTTAGATGATCTTCCCATCAAGGGAACTCTGCAAACTCCCACAAGGGGATATAAACACTAAGCAGGCAACAGACAATCTCTCTAATACACACATTGGTTTAAGGTCTGTGATTATACATTGAACACATCAAGAAATTTTGATTCAGTAACCATACAACAATATTTTAGTAATTGGAAAAATATATGCACGTTTATTAAGATTGTAAACAAACGTATATACTAAATAGCTCCATGGTATATTGTAGGCCCTAAACCTTTGCCAAGTCTAGAATCTGTAGTAAAAAATAATCAAATGACCGGGACCCTAAAGCAAAAGACCCTGCCCCTGCTGGCCCTTTATAGACCTTTGAAATCTACGTCAGACCTACCCTAAATACCCAATATATGTAACCATGGCAACAACAAACACACTGCAACATAACAATTCTGATACTCATAAAGTCATATGGGACCATGTCAAACATGATTTAACATCAGACTTCAAAAAATATGTTTGGTGAAATTTGTTTTGCATCTGACCCCTGTCTGATCTTTGTCTGTGTGCGAATCCCATAGCGTTCAGTTTACTTATTATACGATGGCTTGCGATTCATCAATTCTCAATTATACTTTATTCATGTATGGAAGAGCATAAATTGATGCCTGAGCCTTGAAAGTTGTCATACTTTATTGCATTTTTAAGCACACGCTATATGTACAGACAGAGATAACTCTGCAACTACATTGTGTGACACTAAAAATGATATTTTGTTCTTAAAATCTATCCCCCATTGTACCTCTTTGGTACACCAGTGATGATTTCAGGAATTGGTTTTAAAAGTGATTTCAAAATTGTGTTGTCAGAATACAAATTGTGGATCATCCAGTACAACATATGCATGAATTACAACATACACTACACTGATGTGACAATGAAGTCTAACAATAACGAGCATGGTGGAAATTTTCCTGAATCCTTCACAAGAAACATTTTTTTTAAAACCTAATAGTTCTCTCCTTGAGCCTAAATTCATTTACATTGCAAACCATAGTAGTGCATTAAATAACATAATGCTCCAATTGAGTACAATGCATCTTGTACTAGATTGTTTATTACAAAACCTTGAAATATCATAATTTGTTTTCATGTCAATCTCCCAGTCCATTCCAAATGTAATTTCCCTTCATGGTCACAGCTGTTGAAATGCTCAACTCTCCTCATGCAAGATACATTTTCTTTATTTATTTGTTATTTTTGTAATGAAGTTGCTTTGTTTCTCCAGTTCTACACTGTCTTTTTGCTGGCCCTTATTTCAGTGTTCTGGCAGTTGCTTGCGTAAACACCTGCCTTGTACTGACACATCAGCTCCCTTCAAAAGTAAAGCTCTAGAGCCCCTCGGCCAAGTAGAAAGGGAATAGGCAAAATTGATTGATATACATCATGAAAACTGAGAAAGGGATTTAGGAGGATGAAACATGCACAAAGATAAATGCACAGTGTGCTCATGTACTGTTTTAAAGGGGGAGTTTTAAAGACAACCATCTTATAAACAATAAACTTGTACAGGGCCCAGTTTCTATTAGCACATATGCAAAAACAACTCCCTAAGCACAGACAAATCTTGCTTAGCTGGAACAGGTTCCCAGCCAAAATTTCATAGAGTTTATATTGATGATGCCACTGTTTCCAACTAATTTTTTGCTAAGCAAAATGCTAAGCAAAAAAATGGCTTAGTAGGAAGTATTTGCTGCTTAACAGGTTTTCTGCTTTTAAATTTGTTATATCAATATGGGCCCAGATCACAACGACAATTCTGGCAACCCTAATCCTACTGGCAGAAAAACTATCAATTAAAAAATTATGTCTAGCGGTAAAAATCCTCATTTAAAAACTTGTCTACGTTGATCAGCAGTGCAGTAATTCGTTTTCAATTTTACTCTACAAGAATTTCCACCCTTCACTGCCATTTTTGTTCATGCATGCAGAACAAGGTGGCATGTTTTTTCAACACTTATTCTCCTACTCGGAGATGAAGCAAGTTTGTCGACGACCAGTCTAACTGGTGCATCTAATTACTGAAAACATTTTCAACTAAATTAGTTTTCATAATTTAAAAAGTACCTTATAGGGTGGTGGCTGTGCATGCATGCATACAGTTGCAATATTTTCTTTGCATACAGAAGCGGTACACGCTTGTGTACAAATTATTTGCTTATGAATAATTAACTAAATGTGTAGAAATTTCAAGAAAATGAACAGCCTTTGTTCATACACAAGGTCATAATGCGTTTAAAAAGGAGTGGTTGGAATTGGATTCCCAGCGTACTAGATTTGGCATCAACAGTGTTCTTCCTGCATGCAATGTACATTTCACAGCGTGATTTTGCAGTGAATGTTCCCATAGAGCCTTGGCAATCTATAGCCAACAATGCAAGTCAATAGGGGCAGGAACCAATTATCTGCCTGTTGATGGACAAACTAATCTCAGCAAGCCACAGACTCAACCAACCTTCAAAATATCACTGCACTAATCTAACATGTGCTATATTATAACTAATAAGAACATGTTGCTTGCCTACATACATAAGACCAAGGTTTTAACAACATGTATTGTGCAAGATGAAAGTTTGGAAAAATGTACTGACAATCAATCTTCAGGGCTTAAAATTACTGTTGAACCAAAGGCCTGAATGGCAAGTGATTTTAGCCAGTAAACTCACGATGACGGGGCAAGCGTGGTGGTCTTATGTTTTTCAATTAGTTCACTGTGTAAATAATTCCTCTGTGAAAAAAAGGTTGGCTATAAATGTTTTAGACCTTTTCGAGAATCCCACCTGGCTGATATTTCCCCATTGTCAAAAGGCATTGTGGGAAGGAACGGGAGGCTTTTTATGCCCCCTTTCTACCTGTTCCTTCCCATAAATCATAATGCTTTTCGACAATTGGCTTTTCGACAATTGGAGGTAAGATTAAGAAGGTGTTTCCTTTACTAAAACCATGGAGCTATACATTCCTTTTTCCTACATAAACAAAAGTTACAAAATGTTACTTACACAATTCTATATTCATAAATACCTCAGACAGTTTCGCTATTCTTATTGTATTGGTGGAGAGCAATAGGAATAGCGAAACTGTCTGAGGTATTTATGAATGGGAATCGGTTTTCAACTAGTGGTTTAAACCCGCCGAGGCCTCGTTCTTAAACCAGGCCTCGTTGGGTTTAAACCACTAATTGAAAACATCTTTATCACATGTTTTTATAATGAAAAAAGTCTTAATCTGTACTCTACTAGTGGATGTTATTTTTGACATAAGCTTAAATAAAACCACTGATCCACTATCATATCATGACTATTAGGCCCTATGTAACATATTAGGCCCTATGTAACATATAATACAAAAATTACCCCAAACAAAGAAAGTTTGAAAATGAAAAAAAAAAAAAAATGTAGGAGAAGAAAAGAAGACTAGTAATACTATTATTAATAGTATTACTACTACACTAGTCTTCTTTTCTTCCCTACTTTTTTTTTTTTTTTTCATTTTCGAACTTTCTTTGGGGTAATTTTTGTTGTGGGTAATTTTCAAACTTTCTTTGCTTTGGCATCATTATAATTTTTGGTGGTAATTTTCACACTTTCTTTTTAAATAAGTAGGCCTAGAGTAATTTTCACAGGAAACATGTCCCGGTAACTCAGGAGTCGTGAAGTTCGACTCAGTTGTTAGTTTTTGGGGCGGCCACAGTGCCCTTTATGATTTAGTATTTGCCTCCCCCTCCCCTGGCCTGGGTCCGTGGCGAGGTTCGTTCCGCGATCGCTTCGTTCGTCGTGGGGGCGACAGCGAAACGTACACGGCAGCGCATGTTGCATTCAGCTGGGGCAACACAGCCAAGTTTGAGTTTACGGGGGCTTTTTTTCATCTTGATTTGAGCACGTGTAGCCATGATATAAATTAAAATTGTATTATTCATTCTCACCTTCGAGTCCCACTTGTAGTTTCAGGTTGATTAAATGTTTGAGTTCCTTCCCGAAATGGACAAAATCAGAGCCGTAGATTTTACAATTCAACACTTTCCGAAGAATCGTCGTTTACTCGTTTTTATCGTCTGCTACCAAGTTCGTCGTGCGCATGCGTATCAAAAGAACTGTTCTATGTCCAAGTACTATTATGGTATGGTTTTTCTTGCTATTTGCCTAGTTCAATAATTTTGTGCTCATCACTTGAAATGTTTTATCACATTTGTATGTTTTATTTACAAGAAATTGTTGTAAACATTACAATTTTACAGAAACCCATGTTATGAATCTGCAAACAAGAACTTTCATAAAAGGGGGAAGTATCATCATAAAAGAGCCGTCAGTATCCATATATCACTGGGTAAGGCTACTACCAAAAGAGGGCGCTATGACACTTTTTGATTCGATGAAGCTCGTTGGTCCCGGCACTGGTTGCCCCAATGATCTCTACTTTGCCCCCACAATGGTCAAAATCAGATTTCGCATCAAGCTCAAGATTTTAAACGTTATAAGATTTTTTCAAAACAATTTTCTATTCACAACTCTTCAGAATTCTGTACCCCCCCCCGGAGATTGTGACAGATTTTCTGACTGTCTTCTGAGCGCCCTCTTCGGCATCAGTTTCCAATCGACAGAACACCTGCGCATGATTATGACGCGTTGACAAGTCTTTAGTCGCCCACTCACACTGCACCCACTTAACAGTCGTAGTCGTAGTAATCTGTTTAGATTAAGCCTCCATAAACGTGCAAGGACGCCCTCTATAACACTTAGTCTTACATCACCTAGGCTGGTCCCCTGTCCTCATCTTCCTGTTGCACTTCGAGTGACGTCAGAGTGCTCAGGCTAAGCCCCCGCCCCCCCCCCTCCCCCAACACACCCCACGGTTTTTTTTTTATTATAAACTTATGCAAAGAAGTAATCAACATAAAATAAAATCCAAGAGAACATTCATGTCAGGGCCAGTTTGGGTTTATTCTGAAGGAACTGCATCGGGCCTCCTGCCTGGCGATGGCATGTATTGTGTGAATTTAATTCTTGCCGCAAGAATGTCAGCGCCTTTTTGTTGTTGCTATGGCGTCATCTTATATCTAAGGATAATACATGAGGGCAGTATTCTATTGGCTTCGATCCAAGTTAATTGCATATTAAATAGGTCTGACTGTTTTCGATACTGGCTGGTTAACAGTGATTTTTTTTGGTAAACAGGCATCCAGTTGTCTTAATTAAACTAAATAACTTGGTCCCTGGGCGGGCCAAGGTTTTTCTTGTCATTGTCCAACTGGGATGAGACTGTTTATGTATAATGATACCCGCATAAAGATGTAATTTTTATGTGAATAGTGACATTGTGCCAGGAACATTTATATTTACTTTTGTTAAGTTCGTTTTTGATGCTGCGGTGTTTGTTTGCTCGTTGTTGTTTTCTTGTGGTGGTGTTTGTTTGTTTCTTTGTTTGCCTGTTTGCTTGTTTGTTTGTGTGTTTTTGTTTGCTTGTTAGTTTTTTTGTTTGTTTGTTTGTTAGTTTAATTGTCTGTTTGCTTGCTTGCTTGTTTGCTTGCTTGCTTGCTTGCTTGCTTGCTTGCTCGCTTGCTTGCTTGTGGGGTGTTTGTCGGGGTGTTTGTCGGGGTTTTGTTTGTTGGGGGTGTTGAGGTTTTTGTTACTGACAGTAACGCTTCTCAGATTCAAATGGATATCTTATATGTTTTACATAACATTTTTTTAATTATTATTTCGGAGTGAAATGTTTCTCAAAATCATTTATACTTACGAAACCTGCTGCTATAAGCTTCTAATAAAACCATTAACATTATTGCCATATACGTTTGAAGAAGTGGGATTACAAAACGAATGCCTTCCCATGAACCAAAATGATTCGATTTGAAGAACATCAACAAATCTCTCTGTTTACGTTTTAGCAGGGTAAACCGTCAGCCATATTATTTCAGCTCTTTGTTTCCATGTTGAGCTTCTCAAAGGAACTCCACTCTCCTCCTACTTAAAGACAGTGGACACTATTGGTAATTGTCAAAATCCGTTCTTCTTACTTAGTGTATCTCAACAAATGCATAAAATAATCAACCTGTGAAAATTTGAACTCGATTGGTCGTCGGAGTTGCGAGATAACTGTGAAACAAAAAACCCTTGTCAAACGAAGTTGTGTGCTTTCAGATGCTTGATTTCGAGACCTCAAATTCTAAACTTGAGGTCTCGAAATCAAATTCGTGGAAATCAACTTCTTTCTCGAAAACTACTTCACTTCAGAGGGAGCCGTTTCTCACAATGTTTTATACTATCAACCTCTCCCCATTACTCGTTACCAAGTGAGGTTTTGTGCTAATAGTTAGTTTGAGAAATTACCAATAGTGTCCACTGCCTTTAAACATGGCTCCTCAAAATGTGTCATAAAAAATATTCAAACAGTTGCATTTGCACTGGCTTTTTTCTTTCCACACTTGACATTGTTACAAGACCTAGCCTAGTTAAATCATGGAGGAATAAATTATTCATAGAGGCTGTCCTTCCTCTATGTTAAATTCCATCAGTATAGTTTTATTTTGCTGTGCATGTGACTAACATGTGCCCAGCACGATGAACGGAAATCTACGATGACGAAGATTATTATTATCTGAGCATGCGCTCAAAGTTCACTTGTCACGAACATTGTCAAGGTGTGTGTGCTTTATAAACAAAAGGTTGGACTATTCCCAATAATCATGGGTTGGGTATTCCAATCAAACTCAAAGCAGGTGTTATTTAAAATCACTGGACACTACTGGTAATTACTCAAAATATAAAAGTTAGCATGAAAACTTACTTGGTAACGAGCAACTGTTGGTAAAACATTGTGGGAAACGGCTGAGTAACGTAGTTTTTGAGAAAGGTAATTTCTCACTCAAATTAAAAGGCTTCAGGCCTTAGACAACTGAAAGCACACAAAATGTGTGCGACAAGGGTTTTCCTTTTCATTATTCTCTAGCAAATTCGCTGACCAAATGAGTCCAAATTTTCACAGATTTGTTATTTTAGGCATAGGCCTAATGTTGAGAATACTGGTCTTTGACAAGAATTATTACCTTTAAAGAAAATGTTTCAGCTTGGCTGCACACCGTCTCATATTAAATCGATCCACTTTTTACACAACAGACAATGTTGCTGCGTCACATTATGGCAGGAGTTTGATAAGGAGCGAATGTTTAATTAAAGTATGCGTGCTTTTTGTCATACTTATGACAAGCCATACCCTGTAAATTTCTCCATATATTTTTTTCCAAATGTAATCAACAGTCGTCAGAAGGCTAGTTGCTAAATTATACGGCCACTGGCGAACAACAAACTCGATTTTTAGGATACTCTAATTACAATTTAAGTTTAGATTCGCAAAATTCGATTATTTTTTTTAAGCAAGCCTATCCTATGGCCGTAGGCCTACGTGAGTGGAACATAAATTGTAGACATGACAACAACATCGATCAAACACAAATCTCATAATAATTGTACAGAGACAGGAAATGTAAAAATCTATTTATGTAATCACAATATCTATTTATATTCTGAAATGTATCCATAGGCTTATTAAGCCAATTTGCAACGCTTTACGGATGTTGCTGTCATTCCATAACAAACTAATAATAAACCAATAAAAGTGATCGTGGTGCGTCATTGACAGAGATTTTGTTCTTCTTTCTATTTAAGGTTTGAGAAAAAGCAACGAACTATAGTATCAGTTTGTTTTCTTAAGTTTGTTATTTTGCTAAGATTTGCTGACAACCAACAGTAACACCGCAACGAGTGCCTATTGTGTGACTAACGCTGCAACAACTGGGGTGTTAAAATTTACGCAATGGGTGTTGTCGCATTTCAGAAATAAAATAATCAAGACACTGGACACTATTGGTAATTGTCAAAGACCAGTCTTCCCGGATGGTGTATCTCAACATATGCATAAAATAACAAACTATGAGATAACTATGAAAGAAAAACCACCCTATTCACACGAAGTTGTTTGCTTTCAGATGCTTGATTTCGAGACCTAATATTCTAAATCTGAGGTCTCGAAATCAAATTCGTGGAAAATTTCTTCTTTCTCTAAAACTATGTTACTTCAGAGGGAGCCGTTTCTCACAATCTTTTTAACTATCAACCTCTCCCCATTACTCGTTACCAAGTAAGTTTTTTATGCTAATAACTATTTTGAGTAATTATTAATAGTGTCCACTGCCTTTAACAAAATACTACTTCTTTCTGCAATCAAAACATTTACATTGGTGTTATTTTAACACTGTGTCATTTTTTTTATTCTCTCTTTGTATCGTATCTAATGACAGCACCCATGGTGTCAAGTTTAATGGAGTCGATTTCACAAAGATGGTCCTAACTTAGTAACTTAAGACTTTTCCTAGGACTCTTTAAGAGCAAGTATCAATCTTCCTAACTCGATACAAAAGACTAGTCTGAATTGTTTTTGAAATCCTGTGTTTGCAGTGTAACAACTTATTATCGAATATAATTATCATTAGTAGGATTTGAAACTTTGCACGGTGGAAAAGTACGATATATAGAAATACTATCATGGGGACGATTTCTTTAACTGGGTCGATATCACAAAGATAGTCCTAACTTAGGACTTGTCCAAGGACTCTTTAGGAGCTAGTACCAAAACTTCCTTATAAAGACTAGTCTGAACTCTTTTTTGAAATCCAACCCCTGTGTTTGAAGTGTAACTTACTTATTATCAAATATTATCATTAGTAGGATTTGAAACTTTGCATGGTGGAAATACGATGTTATCATGGTACATCAAGCATGCCTTGACTGTGACACGGTAGACCAATTTTCTGTATCGGAGCTGATAATCAATTGAGTTTGGGGATGGCTTTTGTGTGTGATCAATTTTGTTGTGTATACCAAACAAATCAATGAAGCTACCGGGACCAATTTTGTCTGTCCGGGGGTCGTTCTTTTGTATTGACTTGTATTGATTATACTGCATGGCTCAATAGGCATGTAGCCCAGAGTTCGTTTCCTTTCTGGTATACTTGGTGTCAATATCATGCACAGGTTATGTCCGAATGGCCATATTATTTACCATGTCTATATAATGCATCTTTGGTAATTGTCAAAGAACAGTCTTCTCACTTGGTGTATTTCAACATATGCATAACATAACAAACCTGTGAACAATTAGAACTCAATTGTCTTCGGAGTTGCGAGAGAACTTCTGGGACAAAACACACACACTCTTGTCGCACAAGTTAATGTGTGCTTTCAGATGCCTTGAATTCGATACCTCAGCTGAGGTCTCGAATTCAATTCAAATATTTTATTGAGAAAATTCACCTCCTTTCTCAACAGGTACGTTACTTCAGAGGGAACCGTTTCTCACAATGTTTTACACTATCAACAGCTCGCAATTGAAATACGTGTACATTATTGTCATTCATTGTTAAAGATGTAAAGTAATTCTTTCAACAAAAAAAAACGTTCTATGAGATAATGAATGCATGAGAATACTGCACCCAAAGCCAAATTCACAAACTGTTGTTCTCGACAACAACAACCTTCTCACAAAGGTTATTAAGGTCAGACATTGAGCTTTAGCTAGGACAAAGGTGTTATATAATGGGTAGACTGAAGTCAGCACCTTGAAATTGAGCCAATTTATTGGCACAGGACGCTGCTAATAGGGAAACCAACCAATGGTTTACCTCCCGCGGTTTCGATTCGACCACGAAGAAGAAAAACTGCCGTTACCCAAAAAAAGGGCCATGTTGATCGTAGGTTTGAAAAACAATTGCTGTTTTCTCAAGATTTGTATCAAAAAACATAAAGCTGTTCAGCAGAAAATTCTGCTTTAAAATGTTTTCGCTAAGCAAAAAAATGAGTGGGGCACAAAACATGTCCTAACAATGCAAACTTTATGGAATGTTGGCTGTTAACCTGTTTTTTTTTGGTAAGGAAGATTTTCCTGTGCGCATTATTAGGTTTTGTGTTTCTATGTGGTTTTAGGCCAGCCGCCAAAAGATAATTCCAACATTTTATCTTTAAGTATCGGGATTATTTACGCTACATGGAGCATACTCCAGTCGTTCAAATCAAACTGTTTGTCAAATAACAATTGGAATGTTTTCATCTTATAGTTCAAATAAAATTAATCACACTTAATATTAATATTAATGACTGAGGTTCGCCGCATGATTGCACTGCTCAAAGGTCAAAGTGTAACAAGTCTAGCCCATAGCGGGCATTGCCTCTGATCTCTTAGTCATTAGGACGAATTCCTGTGGATTTTTTTCCATTTTCTGTACGTCTATGAAGGCTACACGTATGCCTATACGTGTTTAACTCCACAAATCATCAGATTAAACAGCAAATAGTTGTCTGTGGACTTTGCAACCATTGTCTTAAAATACTTGGATGAGGACATGTTTCCATCCCTGACTGTGTACAGATTATACTGTGTACAGATTCTTCAGACGGCATTCACCCATCGTTTCAAAACAATAACCCATCAATTCACTCAATACCCACAGGGTTTATATACCACAATTTCATCAAGACCGCAGCGGTTTGTGATCATACAAAAAAAAAATGGAAATTATGATACAAAATATGGAAACTAACATCATAATTCACGTTCATAAAAGTGACGTTTTTTGTAGGAGTTACTCGAGCTCACCGATGGTTCAACAATCTGTCGCGTCGAATTCATACTTGAAAGAAAGAGTCGCTTGGCTGTGTTGTTTCAGGTATGCACAGATGAGGTGTTGGGGCGGTGAAGGACATTCCTTATTTCCAAGTCCTAAATCCAACCCAATAACCGAAGTTGTACCCCAACAATTAGAGTGTAAACAAATCATACTGAAAAAAAATGTGAGTCACCCACCAACACTGATTAAAAAAGTCACCGGATTTGATTTTTTGGGGGTGCAGTTTGGTATCAACAAGGTTTATTGCTCCATGAAATAACCATGAATATTGTTTCGCGTTGCTGCGGTTTTAAAGCGGGCGGAGGAAGCGAAGGGGGGGCGTGGCGTGGGAGGCATTCTTTATTTCCAAGTTGAAAACCCAACCCTACCACCAGAGTTGTATCCCACCCCAACAGACTTTCAAATCATACCAAGAAATGTGAGTCACCCATTAACTATACCGATAAGCTGCACCTGGTAACTGTTAATACCCATGCTATTTTTGATCAGCAACAATTTTTCCAGCAATATTTTAAATTGTACCCTGCAAATTGCATCAACATTTCAAGCACACTATAGTGCCTTAGGTTTTGGCAACGGCTACTAGATTGCCCGGTCATGCATTGCGAGACGTCCTAAGAAACAGCCTTAGCAATAGTCGGGAGTACAGAGGGGTGCGTCATCTCCATCTTTACTGCAGCATGTTGGATATGGGACGCAGAAGCTCTACACTTGTTCATGTTCCACTCGTGCTTAATGCATCCCATCGATTGGTTGAATCAGCGTGCATGTATTCTGCGTAGAGCAATTCAACCAATAGAATGCGTTTTCTTTGCGTCGTGATCGTTATCGTTTTCGCTGCAGTGCGACAGCCTTTAAGGCCAGGGGTGGATTTCACAAAGGTAGTCCTAACTTAGGACTAGTCCTGGACAATGCTAAGAGATAGGACCAGTCCTAAGTTAGGATGAGTTACTGGTCCTAATTTAGGACCAGTCCTATCTCTTAGCATTGCTTAGGACTAGTCCTAAGTTAGGACTACCTTTGTGAAATCCACCCCCGGTCACACAGGCCCTGAGAACGAAAACGAGAAAGATAAAAATGCAATCCCTTGATTGGTTGAATGAGCAGGTGTGTGTTCTGCGTGGAGCAATCCAACCAAAAGAATTCGTTCTCTTTGCGTCGTGATCATTATCATTTTCATTATCACTGCAGTGTGACCGTCTTTTTACCGATTCCCTGCTGTAATTAGCAGAATTTTGTATACCCGCAGCATTTTTTAATGGGACCCAGATGTCATAACATATCTGGCAATGAACGCAAACCTGACATTGAGCAAATTAAGCACCTGGCTACCTCATGAGGAGACCAACAAGAGACAAACCGCAGAGATAGGAGTCCAACTACTAATCACAATTTTATTTCTTTAATGTCACGTCAGTCAACAATTAAATAATGCTCAACCCAACAACTTAAAGAGGGGCTATGTTGTCCTGATCAACGCATGCCCGTGGCTGTTGCATGGAATAGACCCCTTCGAATAACGCGCAAAGCTGCTGAAACGCTGAGGTCACACGCATAATTTTGAGCCCCACACCCAGCTGTAAGCCAATGATCTGAGACCATTTGCCTAGGCGAGGGCACTATTTCAGAGTATGACATCACATGCAAGGGGTCTAGTATGAACTTGCCCAAAGTTACAGCGTGTGCGTGCAAACCCTTCAAAGATCTAGACCTCATTTGCATTGACCTCATCAAGCTGCCATCTTAGATATAATAGATGGAATGCACTAAGCATTTGACCACCATACTTGGTGATCAACAGAACAAAAGTGCATGCTTGTACGCGCTGCACACAACTATAAGCCAAATGATAGCCGTGCACATTTCATCAGTGGTCGATGACGCTTTATAGAGCAATTTATTATCTGTAGGAATACGGAACAATGGAAATGCGCAGATTTGAACGCGCAGCAAATATGATTGGCTAATGAGCAGCCTCCATTTGACCTCAAGGCGAGTGCTCCCTATTCAAATGACGTCATGCGCATAAGATGGATTGTACGAGGGATGGTGCATGCGCATGCCGTAACTGGGGTGAGAGTTCCTAACATTGTGTACACAGCCACAGGTCTGCTTTGTTATGGCGACATAGCCCCTTTAATAAAAATTATTATAATATTGCAGCCCTACACAAAAGTCTAGCTTTAAACCAAACCGCATGTTAAACAATATGCACTTTCAATAACTTTGTTATCTTTGAAAATATTATCTTATGCACTTCCAAATATTAATTAGTTTGCTAAGAACTTTCTGAACCTTGATTGCGCCATCATGTAAAATCGCTCTGGACATTTCAGAAAATTGTACACTTGATGTTATTTTTATTTTTTTGGGAAGTAACTTTTCAGAGTGAAGAAGCCAAATCATGACCTGTCTAATAGCTTTCCAAACACAATTCCAGCTGAGATAATTTTGTGTGTGCTTTTTACACTTTTTTAAATAAACGTTTCCATCTTGATTGTTACAAGAATGTCGCAAAGAACTGCAATTGGCCGTTTGGCCACCCAGCAACTTATTGTCAATAAACCATAGAGGAATTATTAAACTATCAATAATGTGTAATGGGTAGGTAACATAACACTACACTGTGGGTGCGTTATATAGATAACAAATCAAAATTCCAAATGGCCAAACTAGAAAGAAAACTTGTTTCCACATATTCAGTTTTCGACATTTATCAAAGCATTACTGCCAGGCCTGATTGCTGCACTGTTTTCAGGTATCCAACTTTAAAGAGAAAATCAGCTTATCAGGGCCCAATTGCATAAAGCCTGTAAGCACCAAACTTGCTAAGCATTGCTAAGCAGAAATAGGTCACCAGCTAGTGTAGATTTAAATTCATTTTGCATTTGTGTGGCTGGTACCCCACTCAATTTTTGCTTAGCAAAAGCCTTTGCCAAGCAGTATTTTCTGCTTAACAGCTTCATGAAATTAGGCCCGGGCTGGAAATCTGCAAGCCTGTATTGTTTATGTTTTCTTCAATCAAAAAGATGGCGCCCGAACTGCAGTGTAAGATGTGTGTATGTGTATAAATATAGCTTTGTAATATAATCTATTTCAGCCAATCAAAGCTTGTTAAAAAATATCACACTACTGAATAACTTCTTAATCAAGTTGAAACCCTGAAATTCAACTTATTAAAATATATAAATAAACACACACACACACACACGCGCACAACGGAAGCGATATATTGGAAAACGTACATGGCTTCCTCCCCAGCAAAACAAAACCCAGGAAATAAAAAATATATAGATATAGTAGCTATTTTGCAGGTAATTTTTCTCAAGAGTTTATATTTTACATTATTTACAATACTTCTTTTCAATCCCATTACTTTATATATTTTATTTTACAGAGAAAACAAGTTCATGTATTTTAAAGAGTTGGTAAGCAAAACTGTTTTCTCTTCGCAAAATAGACATCTTTTGCTTAGCAGAAGTGGTGGCCAGTTAAATCATCATGTGTTTATACATGGGCTGTCACTGGTGCCCTGCTACTGTTTTGTTAAGGAAACATTTATTTGCTTAGCAGCTCTTTAAAATAGGTCTCAGCAAAACACAACAAAGACAAAAAGCCGTTTCTGATGTTGCGGCTAAGGCTCTTGCTACGGCTACATCATGCACTGCAATATGGGAAACTCTTCCCTAGCAACAACCTAGCCGCAGTCATAGCTGCTGTTCATTCAGATACGGCTTAAGACTCAATGAAATAAACCAATCAAATCAATTGTAAATGAAAACACATCATCAAATTAATCCATTTTTAAAAATAAAGTTGTAAAATTGTATAAATTAATATTCTGAATTTGGTATGATTAGAGAATTCTCCTGGACGGAAGAATGTCAATCCTTTAAAAGATAAAATTAGGCCTAAAAACAAAATATAAAAACTGAAATGTCTGAGACGTTTGATTGAATCAAATTAAAAATGTTGAGGACAAAAATTCCAACATTTGTTGACGCCTTTCAGTTGACAGGTGGATAACTTCAACTCAATTTGCATATGCAGAGTTGATATTTGACATCAACTAAATGGTTTAAAAACAAATAAACTAATGTATGATTACCAAGCATTGACAAAAAGTGTGATCTTAGGGCCATGTCACAAGACAATTTACAGGCAACCAGTTCCAGGCAATCTCCATGAAGGAAAAGCCATTCATCTTTCCATGTTCACCTATTTATTTCTTGTGGATGAAAAGACAATATTCGAAAAAGGACCCATGTGCTACTAAAGTGGTCTTGTAGCATGCACTGCAGTTAGTTGCCTCCAAGTTGCCCTGTGAGGCAATGCCTAAAAGGTGCCATGTCACCCAAGGCAATTGACAGGAAACCAGTTCCAGGCAATCTCCAAAAAGAAAAGCCATTCACATTTCAATTTTCACATAATTGTTCTTGTTTGAAGAATGACTAATGTGCTACGAAAGTGGTCCTGTAGCATGTACTGCAGTTAGTTAATTTTGCCTCCAGGTTGCCCCAAAAGGTTGCGTCTTGTGACAAGGCACATAGAAAGAACTTAATATTTCTCCAAGAGCCATGCCATGCCTCCAATTGTGTTTCTGGAGGAGCGAACCTTGTACTTCGGGTTCTGGGTTCAGGTTTTCTTGGAGTTATTACGCCCTGTGTTAAGTTGTTCACAAGTTTGTCTTGGCCTTGGTGCCCCTTCAAAAGTTTCCCAATAACTTTAAGATTTTCCAATGCAAGTGCCTTTTGCAAAATGGAAATGGCCTTGCCCTTTTCAAAGATGACGTTCCAGGCCTGTACCTGCGTAAGCCAAGAATGCGTTGTGGAGTACGTAAGCACATACACATGTAAGCGGCTATTCCCTGCTAACCTGTGAAATACGCTTGACGTAATCGCGGAATTCCCCGCTTCCGTAAGCGCATTTTCTTTGCAGAGCTCCATCATTAAAGCTTTCAGCTATTGATGTTGTTTCGGACCCAACCTTCCCACAGAGTTCATGCTGAATGCGAGTGCCCCCCGCGCCCTGACCTTTGTGACCTCCATTCCCTTAGAACGCCCCTCTTGAATAATCTTATTTAATACGAGCAATGCTGCGGATAACTCCTGCCCGTCATGGGTCTCGCTTTACTCTCTGTGCGAAAGAGGACATGACTGATGTCCTGACTGTATTTAAAGGCACTTGACACCTTCGGTTATAGTCAAAGACCAGTATTCTCACTTGGTGTATCTCAACGAATGCATAATATAACAAACCTGTGAAAAAATTTAGCTCAATTGGTCATCGCAGTTGCAAGAGAATAATGAAAGAAGAAAAGAAAAAACCTTGTTGCACAAATTTGTGTACTTTCAGATGCATAATAAAAAGGCTTCAGGCCTGAAGTATTTTATTATTTGAGTGAGAAATAAACCCATTTCTCAAAAACTACGTTATTCAGTATTTATAAATACATGTATCAACAGCTCTCCATTTGAGTGATAACCATTGGTGTCCAGTGCCTTTAAAAAGACCGAGGGCAAGAGGTGAAACAGGGGGTCGTGAAGGATGTGGTTGAGAGAGAGGATGTGATGTGCTGTTAGCATCAAGAGGAATGGAGTCATAACCCTTGCAATTAGGTCTGACGAGTCTAACTACATGTAGATAATCTCTTGGGAGGGGGGGGGGGGTATCAATACAAGATGATGTGCCTGAAAGATCAGAACTTAATCCAAGTGTTTAATTAATCTCTTTTTTTTAATTAAAGGCTGGAGGCCTGTAATTATATGGTGACAACAGAAACTGTGGCATCTGTTGTCTTGGCGTTGGTGCCCCCTTTTGATATTATGTACCTGGAATAATTACACAGAGGCTTTGAAGGGCATGGCCTCTGTTGCCCTGGTCTTTGCCTTGATACCCCCTTTGACACTTTGTGCCTGGATTACACATGGGGCCATGAAGGCACAGGGGCCATGGAAGCTATGACTTCTGTTGCCCTAGTCTTGGCCTTGATAGCCCCTTTGACATTTCGTGCCTGGATTACACATGGGGCCATGAAGGCACAGGGGCCATGGAAGCTATGACCTCTGTTGCCCTAGTCTTGGCCTTGATACCCCCTTTGACACTTTGTGTCTGGATTACACATGGGGCCATGAAGGCACAGGGGCCATGGAAGCTATGACCTCTGTTGCCCTAGTCTTGGCCTTGATACCCCCTTTGACATTTCGTGCCTGGATTACACATGGGGCCATGAAGGCACAGGGGCCATGGAAGCTATGACCTCTGTTGCCCTAGTCTTGGCCTTGATAACCCCTTTGACATTTCGTGCCTGGATAACACATGGGGCAATGGAGGCACAGGGGCCTAGAGGGTATGACATCTGTTGCCCTAGTCTTGGCCTTGGTGCCACCTTTTAGTTTGCCTAGAATTACACAGAAACTACGGAGGTCATGACCTCTGTTGCCCTGGTCTTGGCCTTGATACCCCCTTTGACATTTCGTGCCTGGATTACACATGGGGCCATGAAGGCACAGGGGCCATGGAAGCTATGACCTCTGTTGCCCTAGTCTTGGCCTTGATAACCCCTTTGACATTTTGTGCCTGGATAACACATGGGGCAATGGAGGCACAGGGGCCTAGAGGGTATGACATCTGTTGCCCTAGTCTTGGCCTTGGTGCCACCTTTTAGTTTGCCTAGAATTACACAGAAACTACGGAGGTCATGACCTCTGTTGCCCTGGTCTTGGCCTTGATACCCCCTTTGACATTTCGTGCCTGGATAACACATGGGGCCATGAAGGCACAGGGGCCATGGAAGCTATGACCTCTGTTGCCCTAGTCTTGGCCTTGATAACCCCTTTGACATTTCGTGCCTGGATAACACATGGGGCAATGGAGGCACAGGGGCCTAGAGGCTATGACATCTGTTGCCCTAGTCTTGGCCTTGGTGCCACCTTTTAGTTTGCCTAGAATTACACAGAAACTACGGAGGTCATGACCTCTGTTGCCCTGGTCTTGGCCTTGATAACCCCTTTGACACTTCTACCTGGATTACACATGGGGCAATGGAGGCACAGGGGCCATGGAGGCTTTGGCATCTGTTGCCCTGGTTTTGGCCTTGGTGCCACCTTTTAGAATGTTTTGTGCCTAGAATTACACAGAAACTACAGAGGTCATGACCTCTGTTGCCCTGGTCTTGGCCTTAATACCCCCTTTGACACTTCTACCTGGATTACACATGGGGCAATGGAGGCACAGGGGCCATGGAGGCTTTGGTATCTGTTGCCCTGGTTTTGGCCTTGGTGCCACCTTTTAGTATGTTTTGTGCCTAGAATTACACAGAAACTACGGAGGTCATGACCTCTGTTGCCCTGGTCTTGGTAAACCTTTGATGTTCTGTGCCTGGAGTTTCACAGAAACTACAGAGGCTTTGGCCTCTGTTGCCCAGGTCTTAGCTTAAAGGTGTCCTTTCAAAATATTCACATACTCTTGTTAAAGATGAAGTTCCAGGTCTGCTGGTGCTTGTTAATTGATCAAGAAATTAAAAGTAAAGACCCCTGAATGTCTCATTTAGTGTCACAAATATGTCATAGGCGGGACAATTACTAATACAAGGCTGACAATCAAGGCGTATATTGAAGTAGAACTATTTCAAATTTTCAAAAATATATGCAAGGATGTATCTAGACCATTTTACTTGATCAACAACTACTGTACTTATTATTTGTATTATCGTGAATATTTTATCAGAACTGCAAAATTACGAGAATTGAAACAAAATTCCACCAATTAAAATCAGTTTATGTTTACCATTTTGCTGTTGCTGGGGTTTTTGTGTTGCATAAAATATTGAATCAAACCTGTGTGTGTAGACAGACGGCTAAATCATCAATCTTCGTGGCCAGCTAATGGAATCTGCTGGGCCAAATAAATTGATATGACCTGCACATTTACAGCAATCAATCACATCGATTTAGCACCTTACATGTATCATCATTCGCTCAGGGTATATAAAGGCACTGGACACCTGTGGTAATTGTCAAAGACCGGTACTCCCACTTGGTTTATCCCAACATAGGCATAAAATTACAAATCTGTTAACTTTTATTACTCAATTGGTTATCAAAGTTGCAAGAGAATAATGAAAGAAAAAACTTCTTGCAGAAATTTCTGTGCTTTCAGATGCCCCCAAAAAAGGCTTCAGACCTGAAGTCTTTTATTATTTGAGTGAGAAATTATCTCTTTCTTAAAAACTATGTTTCTTCAAAGGGAGCCGTTTCTCACAATGTTTTATGCCATCAACAGCTCTCCAATGCTTGTTTACTAAGTAAGTTTTGATGCTAACTATAAGTTTGAGTAATTACCAAAAGTGTCCAGTGCTTTTATAATGATAGTTTAAAAGGAAGACATTGTCTTAAGTAGATTTGCCTCGTGCATCATCTCAACGATCTGGTTACCTGCCTCGTCAAGGTTAGTTGGCAAGGACTGATGGAATGCCTGCCGTGTTTCTTCTAAGCTTTCTTCCTGGTTCCGATCCAGTCTCATCATGACCTCCAGAGGGTTTGAAATGTGCAAGTAGGCGAACTTGATGTGGCTAAGTGCGGCCGTATGGTCTTTAGTCCACCTCCAGTGGTTCTTAAGTTGCTTCCACTTTCCCTTGGCATTCTCGAGCCTCGCAGCCTCGCCGCTCTGCCCGTATTTCTTGATGAGGGCCTCCATGTCTGTAATGTTCCTCGGGAAGATGTGAGGTTTAATGAACTCATCCGGCAGGACCTGGTGGAAGATGTGGGATTCGAGTTTGTAAGCGGCCTGACCGGCCAGCATGGCCCATTTCTCCAGGTCTCGTCGGCGGTTATCGTCCTCGAGCCATTCCTGGCAGAGTTTATTGTTGGTGTCATTGCAAGTTTCTCCGGTGGATGTACAGGGTAAAGCGTTGGCTAACGTGCTGGCCATCAGGGGTAGTCCCCCAATAGTAAATGTAACGCCGTACCCTGGGGGAAAAACCAGGATCTCCTCTTCAGACGAGGAGCTTTCAGACATTCTAGATCGCTGGAAACTCTTCAGTAGACTCGACCCGATCTCATGGCCGTAGCTATTCAGTGGCAAGTCACCCTCGACAAAACAAAAACAGCACAAACTGAAGAGTGGGGTCTCGTGTTCAATGTCTGGAGAGTGATGTGATGGTGCTTTTATATCAGCATGAAATCAAAACACACTTCACTGTGTGCTCTCGGAGGGTGCAAAGTTCTAGGTTGCTGGTTGTCTGCCAAACCACCACTAGGCCTCCCTCGTCGGGGGCTCCGACTGAAGATGCGTAACGGATCAGACAACAGGGTTGGTTACCGATTCAATTTCCTGCAATCGGATAAAAAGTAATAAAGATAATTAGTTTTGGCAAATTGCAAAACACTTTTGATGGATGTTGTGTATCTGGGCTGGATTTCATAGAATTGCTTTAAAAGCAAAAACATTGCTGAATATTTTTCTAAGCAAACATTTTTCTCAGCAAATTAAAGCAAGATACCAGTCACAAGTTGTTCCATTGGCATGGTATTTTGGCTGATAAACCTTTTCCTGTAAGCATAATCTTGCCGATATTGGGCAATGCTTAACCGGTTTCTACATTCAACTTTAAACACTGAAGCTCTCACTTCTAAATCATAGAATAAAACCATCTTTGAAAATTTCACTTCAAAAGATGGCAGCGGTTTTGAGTTATTGCCAAAAATCTGTAGCGGTCGATATGTCCGTTCAGGAAGAATAACTTCCAATCAGTACACAATCTGAGAACAGTTTCACGCAGAAACGTTTCTCAGATTGAAATGTTTTTGAATCCCTCTCCCTAAAACCACACTTTTTAAAAGGAAATTGTTTCTCAGGATGTTATACATTATCAACAGCTGCAGGGCTTCTTAGGAAGAAAGTTTCCATTAATTTTTGGAGTAATTACCAGAGGTGTACCTTCCTTTAAAGGCAGTGGATACTATTGGTAATTACTTAAAATAATTTTTAGTATAAAAACGTACTTGGTAACGAGTAATGGGGAGAGTCTTGATAATATAAAAAAAATGAGCAACGTCTCCTTTTGAAGTGACATAGTTTTCGAGAAAGAAGTAATTTTCCACAAATTTGATTTTGAGACCTCAGATTTAGAACTTGAGGTCTCAAAATCAAGCATCAGAAAGCACACAACTTCTACTGACAAGGGTGTTTTCTTCTTTCATTAATATCTAACAACTTCTGATGATCCATTGAGCTGAAATTTTCACAGGTTTGTTATTTTATGCATATGTTGAGATACACCAAGTGAGAAGACTGGTCTTTAACAATTACCAATAGTGTCCACGGTCTTTAATTTATTGATCAATGTCATTTCCTATGACAGAAACTGATAATTCTGACAAGACCTTGAGGAGATTTTGAAAACAAACATTTTGTTGGCACACATAAATTCTCAAATTATTCCTAGCTAATGTAGCTTGGTGGTCTAGTGGTTAGACATCTGCTCTAGCATGAAAAGGTTGTGGGTTGGAATCCCACCCAAGTGATTTGCCAGTTGAATATTTCACAGAACTTGGAAAAGTACTGAGTAAACAGTGCTTTAAAATACATACACGTCAGTTTAATGGTAATTTTACATGAGGCAATTTACAGGCAACCAGTTCTAGGCAATCTCCAAGAAATGAGTTCGTTCACATTCAATGTTCACAAATTATTCTTGGAGATTGTAAAACATTGTTTAAAAAATGTGCAACCAAAGTGGTCCAGTAGCATGGCTGCACTGCAGTTGGTTGCCTGCAAGTGACATGTAAAAATTGCCTTGTCTGACGAGGCCCTAAGGGTAAAAACAAATCATATTCGTGATCCCCGATGCAAAACTAAATAAATTAATCCTTGCTCTATGCATTTCGTATGGGCTTCTTGTAATCTTTTGAGGCAGTTTGTTTGAAGTGGGCGTGGTCGGCTCACAGTAATACACCACACTTGAGAAAGCAATTCCATAAGTCAGACTTCCTTCCACCTTGGAACAACTATTTTGCTCCTCCATGGAACAACAGAGGACATATTGTGCAAAATGACATTTACGATCACGTTTCAAAGATAACTTTCTCAAGTTTGTCCTTAACGGTTTCAAATGTGGTACGAACAATCATTATAGCTCCGACACATAATACTCTGTGAACATTTCGGCGTCCGACCTACTTAGTTACACAACAGGACTGCCGTCCAAACAGTGATATCGGAAATCAAAACAAAGCCGCAACAAAAACCTGGATTGAATTAAGGTTAATAATCACCCAAGGCTAGCTGCAAAATGGATTAGTGGCCGACGGAGTTTTGACTGTACAATCTGAATAGAGTAAATTAACGTTAAGAAAGTTTTGAAGAAATTAAGTCATGTTGACCCAGTTTGCTGTAATTATTGGAGACCAATGAGGCGTTAATCGAATGCTGGAAATTCCCCAAGCACCCCTGCTCTAGAGATTTAACAACCTAGGACACATCTTATATGCGTTAAAGGCACTGGACACTATTGGTTAATTACTCAAAATAATTGTTAGCATAAAAACATACTTGGTAACATGTAATGGAGAGCTGTTTATAGTATAACACATTGTGAGAAACGGCTCCCTCTGAAGTGACGTAGTTTTCAAGAAAGAAGTTATTTTCCATATGAGTTCGATTTTTAGACCACACAACTTTGTGTGACTAGGATGTTTTTCTTTCATAGTTATCTCGCAACTTCGACGACCAATTGGACTAAAATTTTCACAGGTTTGTTATTTTATGCATACGTTGAGACACACCAAGTGAGAAGACTGGTCTTTGAAAATTAACAATGGTGTCCAGTGTCTTTAATCGAATGCTGGAAATTCCCCACGCACCTCTTCTATAGAGATTTAACAGCCTAGGAATGACACATCTTCTATACGTTAGAATGAAGAGTAATTTCTGTCTCCAATGTAGCTGACAACATGTTTTTTCATATTCACTCTGTTCACACGTGCGGTGCTGTTCAGGTTTTGAGCATGATTCGTTTACTAGTCATCGACGAGGACTTGTATTGCAGTCTCCTGTGATCTCATCGAAGGGAGGTGGGGGGGGGGGGGTGGGGGGACTAAGATTGTATTAAACCAGACTTGACCTTCATTTTTTATTAACACAACTGAATTGTGCAAACAAAACACTACCTTTCATCTATCGCAGTCTGCGTTCCAAAATAGAATTTTAAAGGGTTTGGGTACGTGGTGTACGACACAAAACTCAAATGCCACAGATTTACATTAAACTTACATGGTTTGAAGATAATGATGGTAGAAAGCTTCCCTTAAAATATTACTTGCTGGGGTGCTGTAGTTTTTCAGAAATGAGTAAAACAATTTCACAAAATTAATGTTTGTCCCACTCTCTGTGAGACGGTGATTATTTTAGCATGTAAAGCAGTTTAAGTAACTCTCCTGAAACATTGCTCGGTAAACTTCTACAGGTAAATTAAAACTACATTCACAGTGAGTGATGTAAATTCATGATATGGCCAACAACTTGATCTACAAAAGGTATCAAAACCCTTTAATGAGCTGACAGTAACAAGCCATGCCCCCGGCTAATTGATATAATAATAAAGTGACATCAGAGCAATGTGCCATCTACATGTATCTCCAAGAACTTATCACCACCCTGAAGGGAATGTGAATGCTAATTTTCAATAGTGCTGACACTTTGCAACAGACAGACAGAAAGAAAAGAACCCTCAGCTCTGCATAATCTAGTAGTCTGATCAGCCACTATAAACAGTACCCTCAGGCTGGGCTTGCCATAAATTATTAATAGTAAATCAGCGGTGAAATATTAGCCGATAACAGATTCCCTCAGTGACAAGAAACCTAGTCTAACATTTCAACTCCTCATAAAAGTTGTCATGAATGCACTTAAATCACATCAAAATGTCAAATAACGTATCCGGGCTGTAGCGTAAATACTGCAACCGATGACAATATTTTTTTTTAGTGAAGTAGTCAACGATGCCATTTTGTATTTAGGCCATGAGTTCAGATTAAGTTCATGGCTGGGCGGGGTCAAGTTCTCTAATAACAAGGAGGGCACATTCACAAACAGGGCGGGGCCAGGGGAGGTCGGGCATTCCCTAGAGGATAGATACAGAAAGGCCATATGGTGAATGCACGCATGGAGTTAATAAGTAGGCTCCATGACGTATGCAGAAATGTGGACAGGTTTTGTTTAATAACACTAAATAACAGTCTGGATGTGAGGATATGAAGAAGTAAAACCATAACAAATTAAAATTGAAAAATATAATGTCCAACTTTTACCATTTAAAAAAAAAAGAAAAAGTGACGACGATTTTTAGTAAATCCTTCTACGCGCCAAGCATTCAACCCTTCATACATGTACACACAAGTGCTGGTTACACAGTAAACCGACCAATCGTCCAGTTGCACGTATGGTTTGGATAGGCCTAACTGATGATGGAAAATGGCTTCAATACAACAGTGTCCAGAATCTGCATTTAAAGGCAGTGGACACTATTGGTAATTACTCAAAATAATTATTAGCATAAAAATTCACTTGTTAACCAGTAATGGGGAGAGGTTGATAGTATAAAACATTGTGAGAAACGGCTCCCTCTGAAGTAACGTAGTTTTCGAGAAAGAAGTAGTTTTCCACGAATTTGATTTCGAGACCTTGGAATTAGATTTTGAGGTCTCGAAATCAAGCATCTGAAAGCACACAACTTCGTGTGACAAGGGTGTTTTTCTTTCATTATTATCTTGCAACTTTGAAGACCAATTGAGTTCAAATTTTCACAGGTTTGTTATTTTATGCATATATGTTGAGATACACCAAGTGAGAAGACTAGTCTTTGACAATTACCAAAAGTGTCCAGTGTCTTCAATATAATTGTGTCCTAAATTGGTGTGGACACTACTTGCCAAAACTTTCCTGATTAAAATTTTAAAATACCCCAAAATTCATCTCATTTATTTGATTTTGTTTTGTCTTCTTCCTTCAGAAGAAAACTCTGAAAAAACCCCTGAAAATTCTCCCTTCCCATGAAACATCTGAAAAAGACTGAAAAAGAAAACAATCAGAAGGTGATGAATGCAAGGTAATCTCTTTCTCTCTGGTCGCCCATCGCGCAAGTCTCCATGGGCGACGTGTTTCATTGATTCTACGTCAGGGTTTTTTCTCCAGAGAGTCCTTGTAAGAGGGGGGAGGGGGGGTTGCATGCAGCTAGGAAAAGTTCCCGGCCCGAGTAAATTAACCGAGTGATCAGAAGCGTATATTCTTGAAGGACCCTTTTCCTTCTTTTAAACGACGTACAGCGAATAAATCAGTTGCTACAAATAGAAGGCTAACGTAGGTTGGATTTCGAGTGATATTCGTTCTTTAGTTGAAGAGATGACCTTTTGTAAATAAGATGAAAGGTTTTTCTTCGCCTCGAAATTCTAAGCTGGCCTGCAAGGAAAGTGCAATTGCTTTACCTTGGGGCACTTTCTAACGCTGTTTTATTGCAACGAGTGTATGCACAAACACTCAGATTGTTGCGCAGAAAGTGTGTGACGCCTTTCTAGAGCTGTTCCCCGGGACTTGTTTCGGTTCAAAATGAAACAGATGACAAGCATCACGCTTTGTTTACGCGACAAGCTGACTGTTCAGGCAGAGAGTGCTCTCAGCGGTGCAGTTTGGCATCTTGGGTAAACCCATTTACATGAATGGCAAATATAGTAAAATGACAAACGCAAATGGACTGCTTTCAACATATTACTTAAAATGGCTTTTACAGCAAATAAGGTTATTTTCAGATGAACAAATACTAATTATATCTACATGGAAAATTAGACAACAACACTATCTTTATTTATAAATTCAACACAAGACCTCTATATACAATGTAGATCCATCTGTTTAGAAACACTCAATCCTGCGCACTTCCTTAAGCTCTCAGAACCTAACTCAGATCGATGTTTATACACCCGAGGGCCGCATTCTCGGCACCACATTAACATCACAAAATATCGCCGGAGACAAAAAAGCCCTGCATACACACGCTCTGGATTAATATGAGATACGTTTCTTGTTTGTCTCTAGTGCAAGATGTACGTATGCAATATCGAGCCTTTGCATATAACCGTGTCCCTCCCTGCTGGAGAATTGCAGTGAGTTAAGGAACGTTTAAAGATAAGATAGGGCAACGGTAATCTCGGTAAAGCAGCTGGATTATTATGATGATGAAATAAAAAATCACTAGGAGACATCTCTCTATTTGAATTCAGAGATATCTTCTTGCCTGTATGCATTGCACAACTAACTTGAAAAGGTTACAGATAACATAACAAATGCGAATAAGAAGGGAACGAAGAATGTTTTCACTATTACTTGAGAGTCCTGGCAAGGAATACAAAAAATAATTTAGAATTGACAGTTTTTTCTGTCTACATTATGTTAATAAATTCATGGCAGGTTTCTTGGAGATTTGTAATTTTTTTATGGGACACTTTGACAGTATAGTTTTGACAAAATTTACCATTTTTGCAGAATGAACACGACATTTCAGATACTTCCCTGTACATTGCAATACATTTAATATTTGTGCTCAACGCTATTTTGTCGTCCTTGTTTTGTAATTATTTGATTGTTTTAATCCTATACAAGTGTAGATGATGTATACAATAAAGAAAATTGTGTGAACATTTCATTTCAACAGCATGTTTTTGAGATATCGCCGAAAATCCAGAGCGAATATGTCAACGAAAAATCCCTAGAGTTATATCTTTTTTACAAAGCCACAATAACTCAAAGTGAAACATTTCTCAAAATACTTTACTATCGAAAGCTGCTGTCATAGGCTTTTAACCAGGTTTTTATTTCCATTTATTTTAAGAGTTATTGCAAAATATTTGACTTTCCCTTTAACAGAGGAACAACTGCCTTGCCCTTGTAAGAACAAAATGTAAAATTTTGGGTATTTTCGCTCTCACTCTATTTCACCGAATAAAACCATCCATGTCCCACAGCTTTAACAGAATACATCACACCCCCAACTAGACCCGAGTGTTCTCCTAGCATCATTATTAAAGTCACTTAACATCAATACTCGGAGATTACCTTGGGGGAAAAATAGCGCTCCAACCACACTCTCCGTTGACGATATTTCATCAACTAATTCACTGGCGCAGATTATATGAAGCTAAAAGAGGATCTGGGTTTAGTCATGACATGATTGCTTTTGGTCAAGATTAGCTCACTATTGGAAATACTTTTTTAATATGACAAAAGAACAGTAGCAGCGCTAGGGGGTGTGGGGGGGGGGGGGGGCAGGGGCGAAATTGCCACTAGCCCACTAGCACAGCACAGGAATACCAGGACCTAATTTCATGTCTCTGCATATGGTAAGCAACGAATCTGCGCTTGCGGAAGCAGGGATTTTTGTGCTTGCGGCAAGCGTATTTCACAGGTTATGTGGGGAATTTTGGCTTGCGCGCTTGCATACGTCAGGCTATATAAGCAGAGAATGAGGAGAGGTTTGATAGGGCATCCCACCAACACCAAATCTTTTTTTGCCTTTAAAATGTTTCAGAGTCTTTTGCACCAGTCTTCAAAACTTAACACGTTTCTTGAACCAAATAGCCACATGTAGATTGTACTTCCCTACATTGATCCCCTTATAGCATAACAAAATGCTGCACACAATGTATCAACTAAGAACTAACTGCTCAAAAATCACAAGTTGCTACCCAAAATTGGCATTCAGTTCAGTGTGCATTCAGTTGGCATGACATGTTTTGCTGCACACCCAATTTTCAAATGTTTCAGAATCTTCTGATCGCCAGTCTTTCCCACTAAATACTAAGTCATATAATAATTTTATAATTATTTGGGGGGCTAATCATTCCCAGACAAGAGCTGAATTGGGCCCGGCTACAACGTGTTCGAGAAGCAGGCATGCAAGGGCGCCTTCAGCTGCCAGCCACATCAACCCATTATGACCACGAAGCACAGCCAAGATTGAAAGTGTTTGATTTTTTCCCGAGGGAGGAAAACCAGATGGTCTGGAAAACCCTTGTGGCACAACAGAACCAACGCACATTTAAACTCACATGGCCCTGGCCGGGAATCGAACTGGGGTGACCTTGGTGAGAGGCGAGCGCTTTACGCACAAGCCAACCGTGCCACCCAGACACCTCCCTTGTACCACATGAGCCTACAGCTAGGGATTTCCCTTGTACAACACACTGTACATGTATGTTATCAAATGTACCCAGTTGCTGCCCAAACATCATCATTATGCTATCAATATTGGCATTCAGAAATTCAGTGTGAATGTTTTCCTCGCAAAATTGCAAGCTAAGCTGAATCGTTCCCTGTACTTTATACTACTAGTAAGAGGCCACTTTAACCATGGAAGGCGTAGACCTAAATTAAACCGGATCAGAATAACCAAGTATGACCTCGAACCAGTTACATCTTACTCATAAGGTCATAAGTGTCAAGACCAATCAAAATAAGCGACGAGGAGTTTAGTCTTTAAATGCTATTTTCTTGACTGATATAGCATTTCAACAGAATTCCTCTGGAGGATTGGTACATGTATCAAACTATTATCTTTTAATATCGGGTCGTTTCTGGTGTGAACAAATTAATTGCTGTGTTCTCATGGGCCCAATTCATGTCATGCTAGCGTAGGAAAATGGTGTTTGTAAGCGCAGAATTCGGAGGTTAGGCCTGGGCCAAATTTTGTAGAGCCTGTAAGCACAAAAATTTGCTAAGCATGAAATTTCTTCCTTGATAAGAACAAGATTACCAACCAAGGTCTATGTTACTGTATAACTGAAGAAAACAACAGCTACTTCCCTCGCCAGGCAAATATTTACGGAAGTTTGAATTCAGTTGGAAGATCTATCTCAAATTTCTCGTTCCCGATAAATGTCATCCAACAGGGCCTTTAGCTCACCAATTAACGTCATGTCTTATAGTCCACCCATCTGGTTTGGTAATTACAGCTGAACTATGTATACCTTGTTTGCGTTAAGTCTAGGTTTTGATAAGGGCAAGAGCCTGCAGTTTTCTTCCAAGATTCTTGAGTAAATGTCAAGACACGATATCCGAGAACACCTTGTAATTACAGTGGGTGATAATATTCTTCAGCCTTGCACTTCCAGGGTAATAAACTGGGCGTTTTTTTAGCTCCCAGCAAGTTTTCATAACCCATATTTTTATTGGTAACTACTCACAATATTTGTTAGCTAAAAAAACTTACTTGGTAACGAGGAATGGAAGGCTGTTGATGGTATAAAACATTGTGAGAAATAGCACCCTTTGAAGTTACAAAGTTTTTGAGAAAGAGGTAATTTCTCACTCAAATATTAAAAATCTGAGCTACATACAATGTACAAGTCCTTCACTCTCGTAGATTTTTACCCAAATTCAAGCACTGATGTATTTAAGCCACTGTTATTTGGTTTTTCCCTTACACGGATCAGTATTAAAGGAACATTATAGAATTGGTTTCTACTAACAAAACAGTTGCTGGCAGTGTAAGCACTTAATGTTATCCACCATATACATAAACTGACAAACCTGTAGAAGTTTGAGATCGATCGGCCATCCGAGTCACGAGAGAATAGTGAAAAAACGCTTGCAAATTTTGCACAATTGCATCGATGCCAAAACAAAAATTAATAAAATGAAATTAGATTATTTATTTCTCATCAAATATGACATTTCAGACAGAAATATTTCAAGGGATGTTTTCTACTATCATCATCATTAAACGGTGTAAGTTTCATGTAAATCTGTGATCTTCACAATTTTTGTTTCTTACCAATTCTGTAACCTTCAAATCATCTGGAGGTGGGAATCAAACCCACGACCTTTGCATTGCTTACAAATAGCAGTTCTGTCTTACCAATAGAACACTACTAGCCCAATCGCTAGAGGCAAATTTCAAATCCTTAGCACAAGTACCGCAAGTATTTAATAGATGTCATTTTTTTCAGGGATAAAGAATTATAATCTGTTTTTTACCCTTACACTGATGCACTGTATTACTCGGTACTTTCCTGAGTTCTATTTTTAGCGATATTACACTTTTCTCGGCCTTGGAAATATATAGTAGTCATCAATAAACAAGAGCCTGGTCAATTAGGAACAAAATCTAAAATAATCCATCTAATATTCCCAGCTGCAGGAAGTCCATGAATATAAAGACAAATGAATCAAATTATGAGAAAAAAAAACCTTGCATTAACAAGCATTTCAAGCGCATCTCTCTTGACATTTACAAAGAATCAAGAATGTCA
The DNA here is from genome assembly GCF_032118995.1 of Asterias amurensis. Taxonomy (NCBI): domain Eukaryota; kingdom Metazoa; phylum Echinodermata; class Asteroidea; order Forcipulatida; family Asteriidae; genus Asterias; species Asterias amurensis. The sequence goes on from NC_092662.1 coordinate 13,468,698, forward strand.
CAATCCATCAAAACTCAAAACCCTGAGTGCATTATCTGTTTGTTAAATTTGATTTCTCTTTGAAGTTCCTTAATCTAAAGTAATCTAAAGGCATCTAAAAGCAGTTTTGCCTTCTTCTTCATTAGTGTTTTTGAATGTAATTTTGTGATTGTAAAATTTAGAGAGCTTGAGGTACAATATTCAATGTTTTTAACTTTTTAACGTTGGCTGAATAAAAACAACGCTAATCCTAATTCTAAGAGATGTTTAGATTACCTTTTGTATTGCCATACTTTTTCTTTAACATGTTTTTGGACCTAAAGTCTAGAATACTATAATTTGACTGCTTTGGCGCTCTATAATCTTTCTTCTTAATGTGTTTCAAACCACTTCAGGGTAGAAAATCAGTTGGGCGTTTCGTCGAAGTGATAACGCCAATCCAAACGATCTTTGGTTTAACCATTCTATACATCAGCAGGTGCCCTTCCATGCAAAGCCATTTTGCATTTCATGTTTCCACAAAAAAACGCTACTTCTTTTGAAAAAGAAATTTAACAGATTTTATTGTACTTACTAAACTTATTTATACATGTAGCATTAAAACAACAGAAATGTTCTAGAAACGAAAGGTTAATTCCATGCAGGATGAATAGGCTAATCCATAAATGAAATATACACTGTACACATTCTGAGAAATGTTACTGTCAGTAACATTTGTTTAGATTCTAATTGTCTTTAAAGACAGTGGACACTATTGGTAATTGTCAAAGACCAGTTTTCTCACTTGGTGTATCTCAACACAACCAGTGAAAATTTGAGCTCAAACGGTCATCGAAATTGCGAGATAATAAAAGTTGCGAGATAATACGTACTTTGTAGAGATAACTATTGCCTGAGAAATAGCCAATGTCCCTGGGACTTTGCCAGGGTGAACAGTTCAAGTGTGACAAGGTCAACAAGTTGTCCCACAAATTTACAAAGCATACAAACTCAGGTGCCTGTTGGATTCTGTAAACTATAGAAATATCAGGTGATAAATATAGAACAGAGGTCATGGAAATGAAAACATACGTGACCCAAATAAAACTTTTGTCAAAAAGGCATTGGTCTCTGGAAAAAAAGTAGGAATATTTTTTCGAGTACAAGTGCTGAACTACATGTACAGGTCCGGTGCTGAACTAGGTCCGATACTTCATGGAAGCAATACTTCATCAGAATTGTCAATATCAGGGCCCATTTTCATGGCTCTGCTAACCGTAAGCACAGAATCCGCGCTTACGGAAGCAGGGAATTCTGTGCTTACGGCAAGCATATTTCACGGGTTAGCGGCGAATTTTGGCTTCTGCGCGTGCGTAATTCACATTACTAGGTATTCTACGCTTAAAAGGCTAGCGCAGAAATTCGGCGCTTGCACGTAAGCGGGGAATCGTGATCGTAAGCGCAGAATTTGGCGGTAAGCAGAGCCATGAAATTGGGCCCTGATGTGTACAGTGACAGTAAAAACATTGATATGAAAGAAAAAAGGGCTTGGATGCTACCAAAAAGTAGTTTCTTACATTGGAGGGAAAATATAGCATGCAGTCCTGTATACTTTGTTTTTGAAAGGGCAAGGGCACGAAGGCATTTTCTCCTGTCCATTTTTGCTGGAGCTTCGAAGGGCACCAAGGCAATTGCCAGGGGGCATGGAGGCAATCGCCTTTGTTGCCTCAGAGAAATACATGTGTCAGGCCTAGGATGAGGGTGGGGCAAGGAGGGATCCAGGAGCGATGTGAATTTGCTCTACCAAAAACCAATAATATGTACAGATTGTAACTAAAATACACAATGGCACCGAACGACACCAGGACATCCGTGAAAGAAGCGCAGCAGATCTATGTTGGCTCTAATTGTATAAAACACAATACAAGGCTTATCAGTCATTGTGTCACAGTCTCTCATCACAAAAGAGTATCCTCTTCACACACAACACTTCCCCAGCTTAAAAACGAACGACGATCAATTTATTTGATGGTCGCTGTCTGCTCACAAGAGCTTCTGCAATTTGAGGGCGAGACGCGAGGGCAGTAGGCCTAGACTCGGTCTTCGACTGTTCAATGAACTGCCTTTCATGTAAATGTCAGATGGTCTGATTGGGTGTGTCAAGCCATTAACTATCTACTATCCTCCTACATCTCATTTTCATGTTCGTTTCAATACATTTCCATTCCAACAGAGAATCAAAATAACAATAACAAATATAGGATTCCAAGCATTGCATGGTGAGGTATCAATGTATATGTATACAAATATATTTGGTTTGCGGTAACACCATGTGTGTATCTACTTGCCAGGTAGAGTTGTTCTTAGAGAACTGTCTTGCCTTTTATAACAATAACAAAGATTACAAAGTACAGAAAGAGAAATGAGGCATAATCTGAAAAGCCATTGAAGCTTGTGGTAGACAAACAAAAACACAAAATGGACTAACATTATACACAAAACAACTTTAGTGAGAGTACATGCTGTACGATAATTAACTAAGACAGATCAGACTCTCTGTGTGAACTTACATGGCTTCAGTTTTCACAGAACACGGGAAAGTACAGAATATATACATTGTACAAGTGCTTTAACATCGGAGTGTGGGTGAAGACAAATTCTGAAAAACATTGCAGCCATCTTGATTGTTCCATATAAATTTACACAACCCAAAGTGAGGCTAGGGGGTGGAAACACGACAATGGCCTGAGCCCAATTTCATGGCTCTGCTTACCCAGGGAATCCGCGCTTACCTCAAGCGTATTTCACAGGTTACCAGGGCCAAATTTCATAGAGCTGCTAAGCACAACAATTTGCTAAGCATGAAATTTGTGCCTTCAAAAAAACAGGTTTTCCAACCAAATTTCCATGTGGTTTTCAGGATAAGCCAACAACAGCTGAATACCAGTAACAGGCAATATCCATCAAATGGAAATTTTGTTGGTAATCCTGTTTTTATCAAGGAAGAAATTTCATGCTAAGCAAATTTTAGTGCTTAGCAGCTCTATGAAAGTGGAAATTGGGCCCAATTTCATAAAACACGTTAGCAGATTTTCTATTTCATGAAGCTGCTTACCATAGGCAAGGGTAAATGCTGACAAACCCGCGGTAAGCATGCGATTGACGCAACAATGCAAATCCATGGTGAACATGCGTGCGCGCCAACAAATTTTCTGCATACTTGAGTAATCAGGGTGCAATACGTTTATGCTTCTAACATTTTTCTGCTACAGTAAGCACAACAATTTTCTTACGGGCAAACAGTTTTCTGAAATTGGGCCCAGAAAGTTGCTTGTGCTTGTGCGAACTCCACATTACACTATGTACATTATTATTATTATTATTATTTATTCGGCCAAGATAAATAATAATAATAATGTACATGTGTAATGTGGAGTTCGCGCAAGCACAAGCAAATCCCTAGACCCAATTTCATGTTTGCCCGTAACTGTTTGCCCGTAAGGACATTTTTGTGCTTACATGTAAGTGGGCATTCAGGGGTCGAAATTAAGTGTATTTCCATGGTAGTCAGCAGGGCTAGTGACCAATAATTTTTAGTAGCCCTGATTAGATTTTGGTAGCCCGAAAGACACATTATGTCTCGCGTCACGGCTCAAACTTTACAATACACCAATAACATAGTTCTTTATTGTTTGTGATGATGATTTTTGCATTATTTTTCCACTAGCCTGTCGGGCTATCAAGCTGGAAAAATGAGTAGCCCGGCTGTAAATCTGGTAGTCCCGGGCTAGCGGGCTAGTGGCAATTTCGACCCCTGGCATTCTTCGCTTACAGATGACAGAGCTAGTACAGAAATTGAGCGCTTGCTGTGTAAGCAAAGAATGGTGATCGCAAGAATGGAATCAATAATGTACAGTATGTATTAATGCTGTTTAATTCACAATGTTATCTGTGTCTGTATAGCCTACGAATCTCCGCCGTGTGAATGGATACAAAACAAATGGCAGGATCCTGCCAGTTGCTCAAGGCCGTGTATCTGGCGATATTCGCAAGCCTCGAAGTATGGCGTCACATGTAAAGACTAGTAACAAACTTAAAGGGACACGTTGCTTTTTCAAATCTCTAAATGGGCAAGCACCTGCTTACATCCTGGACATGCTCAACAACTACAAACCATCTCCCAACCTTCGTTCTGCAAACAAATATCTTCTTCATGAAATCAAGTCTAATCGCACTTGGGGGGACAGATCTTTTTCTGTTGCAGCACCACATCTCTGGAATCAACTACCTCTTCACATCAAAACATCCACTTCTATTCACTCTTTCAAAACATCTCTCAAAACACACCGCATTTCGATAGATCCGTTCTTTTGTATCTGTTTTGTTTTTGTTCTTTGTGGTTTTTGTTTTAGTTTTCTTTGTAATAGCACCCTGAACACTTTTTAGATTTGTTCTTCATAAAACCTCATTATTATTATTATTACTATTATTATTGTTATCGGTTGATATGGTCCATGAAAAGAGTTGAAAACTGTTTGTTTTGAAATTGATATGGTTAGAAAGATGTTTTAAAAGAAGTATAATGATAAATGATCCACAGAAACATGCCTCAAAATTGCAGGGTTTCCTTGTACATTGTGAACTAACATGGCATGCCACTTTGGTTTTACTCACGACGGTGTTAGTTCACGACGTACAAGGAAAACCGCTCAATTTTGAAGCATTTTTGTGTGGATCATTATATTCTACTTTTAAAACCGCTTTCCAACCATATGCATTTTGTAACAAATGATTTTTAAATGGTTTTCATAAACCAACTTGCCCGATCCAAGGCAATGTGTCACTTTAACTATAATCAGGACTGATTGAAACAGGAATATGACACAGTCAGTTATTTACATGGCAGTTATTTCTATATTGGTCCATAAGCAGCTTACTACTGGGAGGAGACTACCAGAGATAAGATCACTCAGCGAAGGGTCAAAAAAAAGAAGAGAAACAGGAGCATGTTCAAATAAAGAACAAAGAGTCAACAAAATGACCAGACAACACCCTTGTTCTGACCAGGGCAACAGGAAGCTGCAAACGAGAAACTGTGACGTGAACGATTTCCCTTGTATTGTACAGCAGAGCAAAATGCCACACAAAATGTATCAGTTGACGGTTGCTAAACTCAACATGTAGTAGTTGCTTCTCAAAAAAATAGCATTCAGTGTGCACAAATCAAGATCAGTCTACATATTTTGCTAAGCAAAATTGTTTACCGAATTCCTTCCCTGGTGCATAGAGTCATTCCTTGAAGGTTTTCCTGGAGGAATAAAGATCACTCTGTTGAAGGGTCAAGCGCATTGCGAAATTAAAAACAAGGCGTCACAAGATGATAACCAGATAAACCCTATGGCTTAATGCCTAATACTCTTGCGCAAACCAGGCCAACAGATAGCTGCAAACAGAGCCATTGTGTGTATAAATGATAAGGGTCCTTTCCAGCAAACTTTCTCAGAAGAATTCGCAATTTAAAAGGCTACTGCGGGGATGGGGAGAGGCCAAGTAAGGGGGACAATTTGAAGTAAAAGAGGAGTTCACAGAGACATTATAACCATTTAAATGGTGTATTATCATAAGTTACAACAAGAATTCTAAAAGCAAGACAAAATAGTTAGTTGCCTCCTGACATTTAAAGCCATTGGACCCTTTCGGTTCAGAAAAAAAAAAGAAATGTTCACAGATTTACAAATAACTTACAGGGTTTACAGAAGGCAATGGTTAAAGACTTCTCTTGAAATATTACTCCATGAAATGCTTTACTTTTTGAGAAAACAGCAAAACAATATAAATTCTCGTTAACAAGAATTAGGGATTTATTTTAAACACATGTCATGACACGGCGAAACGCGCGGAAACAAGGGTGGGTTTTTCCGTTATTTTCTCTCGACTCCGATGACCGATTGAGCCTAAATTTTCACAAGTTTGTTATTTGATATAGAAGTTGTGATACACAAAGTGTGGGCCTTGGACAACACTGTTTACCGAAAGGGTCCAATGGCTTTAAACCCTACTAAAGCCTAAAACTGCTCTAAAAACACACTTATCTAAGTCCATCTAGTTTGGTCAGCTTCTTTTTCATCCCACTTTTAATTGTCTTTCTTTTTGTTATCACACACTTCCTGTTCAGCGCTTAGAAACCTTGTATTAAGCGCTATATAAATGCATGTTATTATTATTATTATAATCACGAATGCCAATTGACAACACAACACACAAACAGAGCGTGTAACAAGCCCCCCCCCCCCCCCCCCCACTATCACGAATTCTGCATTATCATGTACATTGTGTATTATGTTGTAAGTTGTAAAAAACAATAAACTCCAAAAGCAAGGAAATTGGCTAGTGGCCTGACGTTTCGCCCTTTCGACCCTCAAGCCTGATACTTTACGCCATGGCCTTGGTGCCCTTTAAATGCTCTCACAGTAAAAATTTATAATTTCCTCATAGGGTGCCCTTTGCCAAAGAGAAAATGCCTTGGTGCCCTTTGCCCCTTCAAAACGAAGCATACAGGCCTGGACCCTACTTGTACTACATTATTTCTCACAGGCTAAATGACAACCCAACACAGACATAAACAGGAATCAAATAGTGTATAACAAAAGTAGTCAAGTGGAAATAGATAGATCCACCGGAAAAAAGGTTCTTGTTCTCCTTTTAGATCATTTTGCAAGAGGTGTTATTTGCATCAACCCCCGGTTGATCATTACCACAGGATTAATGTACTACTTTGTCGTCAGCTGCAAGACTCACAACAACATTTCCAGGAAAGAGACCAAGTAATGTAGTTTCAAAATGTGATGCTTGAAGTGTTTCCTCAACAAGTATTGGCGACTATCTTACCCATAAGGCCACGTAAAATAAATAACATGTTGCTCGTCCGGACTTTTTGAAAAAGTTTGTGAGGGAGGTACGTGTTATTTGTTATTTTCAAATTTGTTGTTATTTTTTTTTTCAAGATGCCCACCATGTCTAAGATGGCCGCCATATCGTATTTGAAGATGGTTTTATGGTTTTATTCTGTGTCTATTTTGATACATTGTTATTCTTTCCAAAGAGTTGTTCTTGCTTTTGCTCCAAAGTTATTCTGTGTGTGTGGCATCACGTCACTGGTGCAAAGAACTGTGGCATGCAAACGTAAAGGGCAAAACGTTTCAAAGTAACAAGTTTCTCATTACGCGTTGTGATAGCATTTTTTGTAGGCCTACATGTAAGAAAGACGATGAAATTGCTCAATAAAAATGAAGGGTACAATTGAAATAGCTATCAATAATAATATGTAAATTGATTTCAAAGATTTTTTTTCTTTTGAAATAACAAATAACAAAAAAATCGGTGCGGTCGCCAAAATCGAGGCGGGCGGGGACGAGCAACATTTTATTTATTCTACTTGGCCTAATATCTGGAAATTTCGTTGCGGGGGGGAAAGTCCCTTCCATTATGAAACAGTGTGTGGGATGGTATGAGTTACTGGACTAACTATTTCAACAGGTCATGAAATGTTTGCAGCAAAACATACATTTTTTGAAGTTGAAAAAAAAAAAATCTAATTTAATTTAAAAACTGATAAACTTGATCACAGAGTATTGTTTGTACTTGATTAAAATTGTTACTTTCTTGATTGTTTAAAGGAATTTGTAGTTGATCAACAAGAGAGACAAATAATGACGGAACAAAATAGAAAACTTGTACGTACTTGATTACCGAGTCGACAAACATGAGTGGTGCAGTGGTGTGGTGTAAGTGTTGTGTTTTAATGCTACGTACAAAGTATGGACCCAAGCAAGGTTGTAGCTACCACGGTCGGAGCCGGTCGGCTATCACCGGCCCCAGCTTTTGCCGACCGGGATCCAACAAAAAATATCAAACTCCGACCGGCATAAATTTATGTAAAACTGTTTTAAATGCCATTGAAATAAGTGAAAAATAAAGAAAACAATCATGTAAAACTCCTAATTAGATGTGTATTTTATTTCTGTAAAAACAATCAAAACAATTTTCTCTCCAAAACCGCGATCTTCTCCGTGATTGTTGCTTAAAAATAAGCCGCTTGAATGCTGCGAGTTCTTGGAGTACTAAAAAAAACACGCACAATCTCCGGCGTGCGTGTAGTATCCATGATGCACAAAACCACATGGTAATACTCACACGGTCACCCACTGGTTCATGCAGCATGCACAGCACATAACACACACAGTCCGAAGTCCATCTTAACCAAGATTCTCACGCTGTGATTGGCCATTGATGGCTGTTAATAAATCCATATTCATGATCTTCTTGGCTAGCCTTCTTCACAACACACGCTCACGAAACGGAGTAAAGAATTGGCGAACGTTGTGCATCACGCCTGCAGACTGTATGCACAATGCACAGCCTTGGAGGAATTCTAGTAACATGGACAACTTCTGCCAACAGAGGGCGTTGCGGGCCAAAGTTCATTGAATTATTTCTCAATGTGTTGTTGACCGATCGTTGATTCACGAAGATTTTGTTGCAAACGGAGATCAGAACATGTTCAAAACAAACAATTCTCAAACAACAAGTTCATTCAAATGGTTGTTGATAATTTAGGGCATAAATTAAGAGATAAAGTCGTCCAATTTTAGGGACTTCACTTTCGTGTTTTTTTTAAATATTTATTTTTAGTTTCAATTTTTTTTGTACCATACATGCAGCAGGCTAGTGAAAAAAACCTGCGGGCGATCAAGAATTTTGGTTGACTCGCCCGGCGGGCGGTTGAAAACAAAGTTATTCTGATGGGCGGACAATGTTGGTGGAGTCGTCGAAGTTGCATTACATTTTTATTTAGAATTTTATTTAGATGATTTTCCTGTCTATTAATACTTGTTGAAAAAAAAAATGAAATGACAAGAATCAATTTTTGAGTTTATTGAATGCACTTCGTTGAGAAATAAATTGTCAATGAATACAACTCAGTGAAACATGGCTTTTCTATTTTACTAATGTGCTCCTTTTTGACTGGAATAGTCTAGATTTTGCGGCAGTGATCGGACATGTGTCCCGTCATCCTGTGTTTCTGAACTTGTCTCTCCACTCTGCATTGCCTTCTGATGAATTTATGCAGCTGCAAGCTTTTCAATTGATAAATTCAACACTCAAAAATTCTGCCTAGTAGTCTACCTACCCTATTTTGAGATGGGATTTAAATCGTAAACAGAATATTAATTTTATTTATTTTACCCTAACATTTTACTTTAAAACTTAATAAGTATTTATTTTCTATGGCTCCCTGGACATGTTTTTTCCTTTGACAATGGCTATGTCAAGGCACAAATAGGCAAGAGAGAGCCTGGGGAACCCATCAAAGCTTAAACAAAACCTAAAAATCTTCAGCTTCCAAAGGTGCTGCCCCTGTTGATCCCACCGGGTTGTGAGGCGCTACGCTGCCCCTACATGTACACCCACCCTCTCGACTATGCTCTCGACAAAATTAGCGGCATCCAATTTGACCTAGCTACAACCTTGGACCCAAGAACAAAATAAGTCCACATAATGTAGGAAAACACTGTGTGGACTTACACACGTCCACACATTTACACTGTTGAAGAATAGCATTTTCGTCAAGTGTACAGTGTACAGAACAAAGGAATGTCAACAGAGTTACTGCAACACTGTGTTGCTGTGTTTTTTAAAACAAATAAGGAAGAAAGTAGCTTTTTTTATTTAAAAAAAATTGATGTTATGTACAAGTTGCATATTTTAAGATTTGTTGGATAATAGGATTGCAATAAGGTACTTATTTCCGGCATATCTTTTAAAATCTATTTGATTTGATTTGTTTTGTTTTTGGTGTTCTCTTGCATGTCTTTGTTTAAAAATGACTGTAATACAATGTACAGTAGGCCAAACCTCTGCTTTATATTAGCATTTGTTTTGATATAGAACGGAACTATCTTCCTCACACAGGATGTTCAATTTACCAGGAACTCAACACACGTACACAAAACTGCCAAATGATAATTATGTCAACTGTTTACAAATGGAATGATGATGATGGTGCAATTATAGTTTTGACTTACCTGGGATTTTCTGATTCCAAGGTTCATGATGAACACATGGGATATATCCTGAAATTGTCATGGAGTACGTGTCGTTAGGACTTAGAGTGAACAAATTACAAACCTAACTAACAGTGGATAAATAGTTCCGGGACCAACAAATGCCAGTCACAGACTTAAGTCCCGAAACTCCGTAACTCTAAAGGGAAAGGCAGTTTCTCTTTTGTGTAAGCAAAAGGCACCTGCAGGCAGGCCGTTCATGGAACAATGAAGTCAATTGCGTCCATGCCCCCTGGTCATTGCCTTGGTGCCTTTAAACACTTTACAGTAGAAATTTCCTCATAGGGTGCACTTGACCAAGGAGAAAATGCCTTGGTGCCCTTGCCCTTTCAAAAACGCATAGAGGCCTGCACCTGTATGATATGAGGGAAACTTAAATTTTCTACTTGAATATTTCAAGGGGCATCAAGGCGCTAGCCTCAACGCCTCCATACCTATCCAGCCTACTACATCTCAGGCCTGAGGACAAGACCAAACTATAGAGGCCCTGACCAAATAACCAAAACCAAGACCAAATAACGGAGACCAAGACCAAATAACCAAGACCGTTTACCCATGCCAAGACCAAATAACTGAAGTCAAGACCAAAATAACCAAGGCAAAGGCTAAACTATAACCAAGGCCTAGACCAAATTATAACCAAGGCCTAGACCAAATTATAACCAAGGCCTAGACCAAATTATAACCAAGGCCTAGACCAAATTATAACCAAGGCCTAGACCAAATTATAACCAAGGCCTAGACCAAATTATAACCAAGGCCTAGACCAAATTATAACCAAGGCCTAGACCAAATTATAACCAAGGCCTAGACCAAATTATAACCAAGGCCTAGACCAAATTATAACCAAGGCCTAGACAAAAACTACCAGAGGCCAAGACCAAGGAGTCCTCAGTTTGTCCTGGTACCCCTTGAAAAAAAAAAAGATGACCTTGCACTCTACAGACAACATTCCAGACCTGCAAACTACGTGTAGTCCAGGGCTGGAATTTTATACTGGACTGGAATCTTACGCAGGCCCGAGGTCAGTAGCTTTTTATGTTGAGCCAGTAAACTAATGACTGGACATGTCAGGCTGGTTTGTTTTTAGAACATGAAGTTCCAGGCAATGGCAAAGTGCACTCACTTTCTTGTATGCATCAAATATTTGTATTTTGTCGACAATGTACATATCTTTCAGACACCCCCCCCCCCCCCCAAATCAAAACTCACTAAAAGAACACACTTAAAGGGAAGGTACACGTTTCAGGGGTCGAAATTGCCACTAGCCCGCTAGCCCGGGACTACCAGATTTACATCCGGGCTACTGATTTTTCCAGTTTGATAGCCCGACGGGCTAGTTGAATAATAATGCAAAAATCATCATCACAAACAATAAAGAACTATGTTATTGGTGTATTGTAAAGTTTGAGCCGTGACCATGACATAACGTGGCTTTCGGGCTACCAAAATCTAATCAGGGCTACTAAAAATTATTGGTCACTAGCCCTGCTGACTACCATGGAAATACACTTAATTTCGACCCCTGCGTTTGGTAATTGTCAAAGACCAGTCTTCTCACTTGGTATCCTATGACAACCATAAAATAACAAGCCTGTGAAAATTTGGGCTCAATTGGTCATCGAATTTGCAAGAGAATGAAATGGTGAAAGAAAAAACACCCTTGTTGTACGAATTTGTGTGGTTTCAGATAAGAATAAAAGACTTTTAGCTAGAAGTCTTTAATTATTTTAGTGAGAAATAACCCCTTTCTCAAAAACTACGCTACTTCAGAAGGGGTCGTTTCCCAAAATGTTTAATACTATCAACAGCTCTCCAATGCTTGTTACCAAGTCAGTTTTTAAGTTTAAAATATTTGTTTTGAGTAGTTGCCAAACGTGTACCTTCCCTTTAAAACCACAAAGTTCACATTGTGGAGTGTTCACTGGAGTAACAAATGACTGACCCCAATACATAAAGAACCAAATCAAATATTTGGCCACCAAAACCACATTGGAAAATAATACAGACCCTCTTCCAGAACATTCCCTCTACTTATTTTGGAATAGTTCCAACTTTGCTCTTGAAGGGGGCACAACAATTAGGCCTGGGCGAATTATTCGAATATCCGGTTAATGGCGAATAGGTTTTCCTATCCGTAACCGTGAATGCCTTTTTTTTTCTTAACCGGATATCCGCATAGGACGCGAATACCTATTTACAAACCGGATAATTCTGTATTTACAACAGAGTAACCGGATATTCTTCAATATCCGAATATGCGCGGACGTCGGGCGACAACTGATATGAATGTTTTGTCTGAATTCTTATGAAACTTCTATTAAGACAGCATAAATTAAGTATTTAACTTTGCTCACCTCCGTGAAGAGTTAAAACATTTCTGACGTAATTTGTTCAAAGATTACACAAAGTTTTCCTTCACGTAGAGTCAATCACGATCAAAAGAAAAAGCAAATCGCCATCTTTAAATTAGATCCGGTCATTTTTATGAATGAACCGAGTGACACTGTCTAAAACTAATATCAATCCGCCCATAAGATCTCATTTACAAGTGAGCAGCGCCCTCTAGCGTTTTTTTTTAAATAGTGTCCTCTAGCGGCCAAAAAACTATTCGAATATCCGGTTAGTTTCGGATAGTTGGTCAGCGGTATCCGAATAACAAAATTTCACTCTTCGCCCAGCACTAACAACAATTTTTCTCTGGTCAGGTTGTTTCTATTCTATTGTGAATAAATTTAGTTTGTATCAATATAAATTGTATCAATTGGAACCTTGCAGAGGACACCACAGCAAAAGCACAGGGCACCACGGCAGTTGCTCAGAGTGTTTTGGGTTATTTTGAGGACGTGTATTTTCTTCCCCCGTCTGGAAATGATTGATTTGTCGATACCTGTTGTGAACTGGTACTGTAAATATTCAACTATTCAAACAAAACCCAGTCAGGTCAGCATTAACTAAATATCTGGGGTCAGGGTACTACACGGTGAGTCAACACATCTGCAGTTATTATCTTTTAAACAAATATTGGTTTATACTACACAGAAAAATATTATCAGGGTGTCATTGTGTGCATTCATCGGATAAGTGTTTTTGTACCAGTACTGATTAAACAGTGTTTCTGTTAACTCGGTGAGAATTGGGAAGAGTACAAAAAACTACCTAGTTATTCATTTTTATCTTTCTTAAGGGTGTGTGAAACATTGGTATAAAGATTGTAAAACATAAATTTACGCCTATGTTTTTATTAATGCAAGTTTTGTTTGCATGTGAAGTATTGGTTTAATATCGCGTAGAACAGCGTTCCGTGCAGTATCTATTTTGTTTGATTGAAAGATACGTACTTCCTCTTCACTCGGCTGTTCCGTGGTTTTTTGTTGACAAATTTAGAGGGGTCCAAATACTTGGAGGAATTTCACAAGTTATTCCCTGGCCCAGGGACCACAGTCACCATATAATTCAGTGAAAAAAAGAGGGCCTTTATTTATGTTTTTTTTTCTTCCCCTTGAAATGGCCATCCCAATCTCGAGACAAGTAAGCTATTTTTCCTGATGGTCACCAGCTGTTTTTAAAAATAGCCACTGCCACTTGGACTCAACAAATGGCATAATTTGCTTCATGGGCAAGATGCAACAGAAAATGAGAGCAAAACGCAGAACCGAATATCTTTTCTAATAGTAATAAACAAGTTTTGTCTTGTCCGCCTTACTACTTCTTCTCGTCAAATTTAATAAAGCAACAGTAGATTGTCTTGCCAGCATGGTATTAATTACTCCTATTACTTGAGTTGAGGCTCGTTCAGCTATCGTCTACATCATGGGTACGTGGAGACGGTACAGGAATGAACCTCATATTCTACTTCTCTAGAGGAGTAGTTATTTCGGAAAAGTTTCCGCAAGGCGCCACCACTGTTTCATCCGATATGAAATGATATAGTAATGTATCGAATTTACCTCAATGAGAATGAGATATCCCTTTTTGTAAAAATTTGTGAAAAAGTGGCGGCGCCATACGGAAAGTTATCCATTATTTATTCAGCGGTCTAAAATCCAAAAGAAACATCATCTTAGCCGGACTAAACTTTAAAAAGCAATCTCTTTTAGGGCCTACTAACTACTATTTTAAGTGATCAAGACTCAGGTCATTTGTCTGTGACTGTGTTACTCCGGTTACTCACTCATCATGGAGGTAGAAATAGTATACACATATTGACTGGCAAGCAGAGGTAACTAGTGTACGTCTATTCCCCCGAGGGACTTTGAGTGACCAGAATAGGGACCTATTTCCCTATGAGTTTTCCTTCGAATACTCGGACAGCATGGACAGAGTCAATGAAAGGTCAAACTACAGCGTTCTACTATTTAGACCTGTGTAGCAATCCATATGTGTTGTACATTTGTTCACGTTGCACAACAACTTAATACAAGATCAACAAAACATGTGAAATTCTTTCAGTGAAGCACCTTTTTGTGAAAACAAAACAAGAGAACTACAAATTTACAAACCTTGCTGTGGCTGTAAAACACCTCCCCTCGTGGTGAAGAAGAGCTAAATCCCAATGCTCAAATAATCTTGAGTTCAGTTGTCACACAACAGACTGCGCTACGCAGACAATTCCAGAGTAATTTTGTCCCATGTGGTAATCACAGACACCGGTAAACGCAGTTTTTTAGTGTCTGATTTTACTACTTCGGCCGGTCTACCACACGGATGTCCTGTACAGCTAGTTGTGGCCCCTCTACAGCAACCGTACGCGGTGTACAAGAATCACAAAGGTGGGATTTACAATTTCATTCACTGAAAATGTTTCCCAGTCACTTAATTATTCGCTTACTATACGACGACCGGCCGGTCTTTCTTCGTCATGTTTTCCATAATGATGTGCGATCTCCTACGTACATACAACGACTAGCTAGCTGACCTCACTTCATCAACAATCAGCATACGATAGCGCAGTATGCATGCCATGCGGTTTTACGCACAAGAGATGGCGCGCCAAAATCGACATACATAAATTTCTGATTATTTACGTAGTATAATTATTCGTGACGTAGTAAGCGTGCCGGTTGCTAAGTGTCTCCGCGTTAACCGGGTGACCTTTCGTGAACTTTTCGTCTGTTGTTGTTTAACAGTGTTTATGAATAGCGCCCTCTTTTGTTGTGATGTCTCCAGCTTAAAGGAGCAGTCTGGGTCTATATACCGATTAGACTGGGACCCTGTCATTATCCGAAAAGTTTGTGTATGAGATTAATGTTTTTTGAGTGGTTTTAGTTTTATGTTTGTTTTAGCTTCACCCTGTGGATGCATTACAGATTAAAATTACCATTTATCCACAGTTCACGTGGTGGTAATTGCGTGAAACAAGGCTGACGCTTGTTTCTTACCCATAAACTCTTGCTTTTCTGAGATGTCAAATAAAAATTAATCCCAAAAGCTTTATTCCCCGACATCATCTTGAACTCCTTTTACCCATACGGTTTGACCACTAAGAAAAAGTATTTCTCGAAGACTTTTTTAGCCTTCAAGAAAGACTCTGCTATGGTGAAGTTGAACCGTCTACCACAAAAGGCAGCGGACACTAATGGTAATTGTCAAAGACTAGCCTTCACAGTTGGTGTATCTTAACATATGCATAACATAACAAACCTGTGAAAATTTGAGCTCAGTCGGTCATCGAACTTGCGAGATAATAATGAAAGAAGAAAAAAACACTCTTGTCACATGAAGTTGTGTGCGTTTAGATAGTTGATTTCGAGACCTCAAGTTCTAAATCTGAGGTCTCGAAATCAAATTCGTGTAAAATTACTTCTTTCTCGAAAACTATGACACTTCAGAGAGAGCCGTTTCTCATAATGTTTTATACCACTAACCTCTCCCCATTACTCGTCACCAAGAAAGGTTTTATGGCAATAATTATTTTGAGTAATTACCAATGGTGTCCACTGCCTTTAAAGCCATTGGACCCTTTCGGTACAGAAAAAAAAAAAAAAGTTCACAGATTTACAAATAATTTACAGGGTTTACAGAAGGTAATGGTGAAAGACTTCTCTTGAAATATTAGTCCATGAAATGCTTTACTTTTTGAGAAAACGGTAAAACAATATAAATTCTCGTTAACGAGAATTACGGATTTGTTATAAACACATGTCATGACATGGCGAAACGCGCGAAAACAGGAGTGGGTTTTCCCGTTATTTTCTCCCGACTCCGATGTCCGATTGAGCCTAAATTTCCACAGGATTGTTATTTTATATATAAGTTGTGATACACGAAGTGTGGGACTTGGACAATACTGTTTACCGAAAGTGTATAATGGCTTTAACACTAAATAAATATTATTGGTCCTTTTTGTTGGTAGGCAGTTTGTAACAGCTTATTCTATGATTTCCTCTTCAATATAACTAAATCACCTACTATTTCAACTTTGAAAAAGTCTAGGGGTTATTTTTGCATGATTTCGTGAAGTAGTTTTATGTAGAATTCCCCGTTTCGCTCTCTTTGTTTGTGAGGATTTACAAGCATGTTGCTCGCGAGTGTGAAATTTTTACAAGATACTTTATCACCGAATTTCATGTTTCATTTCTGTAATTTCATAGGTTTCTCTTGCTCTTCGTTTAGATTAAGACTTCAAACAATGTGAGTGAGCCCTCATTGTTCAAAGCGGCACTCACTGTAAGAACTTTTCAACGACTGGTTTTAAATCTAGTGCATCCGAGGAAATAGTTTAGGCGCGATGACTCAACCATTCCAATTAGAATCTCATGCACCAGCGTGCACGGTGACGAAAGGGACAAACCATTAAATAAAAGGGGTGGCACTTAATAAACACACACACAAATGGCAAGATATTAATTACCAACTAATAATATGTGTCTGGTTTGATTGATAACCATGTTGATTTGAAGAAAATACTGTTATTCAGGCCCAAATCTAGCAATTTTATAAAATAACCCCCTTTCGTAAAATGGTCGCATCCAAACAAGGAAATCTCCGTTGACTGCATGTCCACGATGTGCATAATCAATTGCAGAATTTGAGGAAGTGTTTTTAGGGGGATGTTCGGGCTTGGAAATAAAGTACCACTCTTCATAAGCGAAACCAATACACACTCGACAGCAAGATTTTTCCATTGAGGATACTGTTACAAGAGCCAATCTGAAAGACATTTTTACCGGGATCGTCTGCTATAATTTTAACCTGTGTTAGGACAGTGCAAGGTGTTCACACCGTCTGCACAAACACTGTGGTTTGACAAGGGTCAAGGCTCAAACTCCACATCTGAACACATCCAGACAACGCTATCGCTCAGGACGTTTGAGAATATCCCATTGTTTGTGAAAAAAACACTTCACAAGATGCCGAGCACAAAGGTGGATCATTCCGATAAACAAGGTAAATAATTAGCATTCCATCATCATCTTATCCCATCTTGAGGAGACAGTCAGAGATGGTAATTATTGTGCACAGTATAGTTGCATGGTGTGCACTGTGCAAGGTTGTGTAGTCATTCATTTCAACGTGAAGTGGTCTTCAATTGTACTTGTGTACATCTCTGATTGCTCTTTAATTGCTCTGTCAACGGCTGTCGAGTGTGTTTGTTTCATGGCTGACGGACTGACTTTATTTAAAGATCGTCAGAGCAGTCAGGTTGGCTCTGGGCAGGCTTGGTGTCCCTCCCTCTGCAATGGACCTCGGTTCGATACCCGGATCGGAGCCTTGAAAGTGGGTTGGATTTTCACTCACTACCTGACTGTGTGGGTTTTCCCTATTCATGTAATGGTTTTTCCCCCATGTGAATTCATTGTCTTATCTACACAAAAATTGTGTGATGTTTCCATTAGGATGCTTTACCGATTATAAAATTCTGATTCAGATTAAGACAATGACATCATTGTGTACTTCTGCTCCCAATTGTCTTCCTCTTCAACCATGGAGGTAGAAAGTTGTTTTATGCATCTGTTCCTATCTTGATCTATATATGCATCTATACTGACAGCCTTTATTTTAGTCCCAGTTCGTCGTAGAGCGATTATCATAACCCCCCTTATCTTCGCGACGGTCCCAAAATCGAAGAGAGTTCAATCTGATCAATATTTTGTTCCCAAACCCTTTTGTCCGTAATATTCCACAGCAGAACTTGTTGGTCGATCACTACCAGGCTAAGAAGAAAAGGGATGAATAATAGCAAACTTGCGGGTCCTCCATGGTACAACCATGTATATAAAATTTGTATATACAACTTTTTTGTGGGCGGAGGGGGGGGGGGTGTTACTGGCTCTCACAAAATTTCCCTGAAGATGGTATTTTCTCAACAGCAAAACTTATTGAATGATCGATAACTAATACCAGGCTATGAAGAAAAAAGGATGAATAATAGTAAACTTGCGGGTACAATAGTTATGTAAGTAAACTCTGTTATGAGAGTGTTGGCTCTGAATTTTTTTTCTTGAAGACGAGCAGATATGTTCGCAACGTCGAGACCAAACCGGCTCTTGATTCTTTCTCAGCATGCAGAGTTTTATTACTTGGTTGTTGTACCTGCAAGTTTTCATACAGCTTATTTATAGTTTTTCTTATTATCAACACCATGTAAAGATTCAAACTTCTTACCCGTTCTGACTATCCGTTGAAGACTTAGCAGAAAAGTCTGCTAAGCAAATTTGCCGGGTTATCAGTTACAGCGGTCTGCCTGGTGACCTATTTTTGCTAAGCAAAAGTTTGTTTGTGCTATAAGCAAAACTGTCTTTGATTATACAGGCTTTTGGAAATTTGACCCATGTGTCATCGTTCTCTCCATACCTTCCTTTTCTAAATTCGAACTGAGGTTGGGATGACTAAAGTATGGTGTTGTCCCGTTTACTGGGATTGGCAGTGTACATTGTAGCCCCCATAATTGTGAAAGAAGTATAGGAGCTAACCCCGGTGTGTCTGGTTCACATAACAAGCACCCTTGTTTACAGGTTTCCTCAGGCTTGCAAGCTACAGTGTAAGGGCAGGGGTTAACCCCAGTGTTTCTGGTTCACACATAGTAAGCACCCTTGTTTACAGGTTTCCTCAGGCTTGCGAGCTACAGTGATTAAGTTCACTTTATGAGGCAGCCTTAGTTTCATTACCAGAAATATATTCTAATATAATTCTCCTCTCGGCATCAAATAGCAGTACAACAGAAAACGAGGAACACTTCCTCATTGGGATTGAAAGAGTTATGCCTATATAAGAACCTTTGGATTATTGTTGTTTGGACGTTCAAGGGGAACTCCCCTATCTTGTTAGTTTATGCTTGGATTAGACTCAATAGCATACCGCTGCTGGTGTATATAGTTGTTTTGATGAGTTCTGTGGATTGAATAGACCAAGGATTTTTGTTCCATTTCGCAATACATTCCCACCCCGGATATGGTGTGCACGTCGTCTATCGATGTAGTTTAAAGGCATGGACACTATTGGTAAATTTCAAAGACCAGTCTTCTCACTTGGTGTATGTCAACATATGCATGAATTAACAAACCTGTGAAAATTTGAGCTCAATCGGTCATCGAACTTGCGAGATAATAGCAAGAAAGCAATAAAGGAAAAACACACTTGTCACACGAAGTTGTGTGCGTTACAGATGGTTGATTTCGAGACCTCAAGTTCTAACTCTGAGGTCTTGAAATCAAACTCGTGGAAAATTACTTCTTTCTCGAAAACTATGGCACTTCAGAGGGAGCCGTTTCTCACAATGTTTTATACCATTAACCTCTCCCCATTACTCGTCACCAAGAAAGGTTTTATGCTAATAATTAATTTGAATAATTACCAATAGTGCCTTTAAAATGGTCTCTTTTATTCAAGAGGAAGAAAAACCCTTTCTGTAATGTACCCTGTATAGGGTACAACACCTGTGGGGGTGGGGGGGGGGCATCAAAAGCTAATTTTAAAGGCACTGGACACTTTGGGTAATTTAATACTTGAAATCATTGTTACCATAAAAACGTACTTGATAACGAGCAATTGAGAGCTGTTGCTCTGTAAGAAACGGCTCCCTCTCTGAACATGCTCTGAAGTAACGAAGATTTTGAGAAAGAGGCAGTTTTTCACTCATATTTAAAGGTTTCACCAGGCCTGGATCATTTTATTATAGGCATCTGAAAACACAAACATTTATTGTGCAAAAAGAGTGTTTTTTGTTTTTTTTCTTTTATCAATTTTTTGCAACTTCGATGACGGACCAATAGAGAACACATTTTCACAGATGTTTGTGCATGTTGTGATATACGTGATAATACTGGACTTCGACAATTACCAAACGTGTCCAAAAGTGGCTTTAAAATGGTCTCTTTCATCAAGGAAAAGGACGTAGAAAAAAACTTTTTACAAATCTGTAATGTAGTGTTACGACAGCATTATTTTTTGTTATGAGGGGTTGGGGTAGTTTAAATCATGCGTGACTCTATACAATTTGCTCGAGGCGTTTATTTTGGGGGTGATTCTTCTGAAAGCTTTGCCCAAAAAGTACACTCGGTTAAAACATTCTCCTCGGGATTTCACAGGGGAGAGGGAAATCGTACCTGTAGCCGTCTAAGCCTTGTGCAAGCAAGTCAAAAGTTGAGACCTTTTGGGCGCGAAAAACATGTTGATGATAAACGATAAAGGACATGCAAAGAAAATAATGAGACCGCGGGTCGCATGCCAGAATGTAAAAAAAAAAACACATTCAAGGCGTCAAGTGCAGTTCTTTAAGGGGTGGGGGGAGGGGGGCAGAGTAACCTCTGGGTCAACATGGCGCTGCTTCCGTACTCAGCACAGTTTTAACAAGCCTAAACTTTACAGTAAGCCTACATCATGTTTTTTCATAATCCCCTTTTTCTGAACCCGTAAGTTTAGATTAATTTAATTCTTACCTATTGACACTTGGTATTAACTTCTTTACCTTTGACCCTAGTTTTGATCGGGCGACGTAATTTTTTTATTCTCAAAATAGAAGGGATTACGCCTTGCAAAGTAGGCATGAGTGAACATTGGCCCCAGAAATCCACATACTTAAATAGGAACTTTTGTGTAAACAAGAAATAAAGTACTATCAAATCAAGTATGTGTATTGGCCTATTACTGATTACGGTATTACTTAGTGCTAAAGGCACTGGACACCTTTGGTAATTGCCAAAACCAGTATTCTCCTTTGGTGTATCCCAACATGCTCCAAATAACAAATCTGTGGAAATTTTGAGTTCAGTTGGTCATCGAAGTTGCAAGAAAATCATGAATTAAGATAAAACACCGTTGTCGCGCAAATTTCAGATGACTGGTAAAGGCTTATTTATTTTTTTAATTTTTTTTTTAATTCTTCGGACAAAAAAAGCAAAACAATAAAACAAGCACAGACCGTCCAGGGAAGGGCAAAAGTCCAAAAACTGTCATCAAAAAAGATGTGCTCTCCCAGACCTAGCTCATAAAAAATACACATTATATACTATACATTAAACATTCTAAAATTGCAGTAAAAGCTTAAACAAAAGATGGCAAGTAAAAAGCAATAACACAAACAACTTGCTTTAGTCCTAAAGTCTTTCTCAGATTCATCAAATATTGCAGTGAGAAATTACCTTACTCTCAAAAACTAAACGTTACTTCAGAGGGAGTCTATTTGTTACTCTGCTCTCCGTTGCTCGTGACAAATTATACGTTTATATGCTAATGTTTTGAGTGATTTCTAACCGTGCCAAGTGCCCTTAAAGCCATTATACACTTTCGGTACAGAAAAAAAAATCACAGATTTACAAATAATTTACAGGGTTTACAGAAGGTAATGGTGAAAGACTTCTCTTGAAATATTATTCCATGAAATGCTTTACTTTTTGAGAAAACATTAAAACAATATCAATTCTCGTTAGCGAGAATTACGGATTTATTTTAAACACATGTCATGACACGGCGAAACGCGCGAAAACAAGAGTGGGTTTTCCCGTTATTTTCTCCCGACTCCGATGTCCGATTGAGCCTAAATTTTCACAGGTTTGTTATTTTATATATAAGTTGTGAAACACGAAGTGTGGGACTTGGACAATACTGTTTACCGAAAGTGTATAATGGCTTTAAAGGAACTTTTGGTAATTACTCAACATAATTGTTAGCATAAAAACTTACTTGATTACGAGAAATGGAGAGCTCTTGATAGTGTAAAACATCGTGAGAACTGGCTCCCTCTGAAGTAACATTGTTTTTGAGAAAGAAGTAATTTCTCAATAAAATATTTGAATTCAATTCGAGACCTCAGTTGAGACCTCAGTTGAGGTCTCGAATTCAAGACATCTGAAAGCACACAACCTGTGCAACAAAGTGTTTTTTTTTCTTCCATATATCCTCGCGCAACTTCGGCGACCAATTGATTTCAAATGTTCACAGGTTTGTTATTTTATGCATATGTTGAGATACACCAAGTGAGAAGACTGGTCTTTGACAAGGTGTCCAGTGTCTTTAACTATTGGGTGTCGATTTTGAGTCACGCTTTCGCAGCCAACTCTCAAACCATGGGAAAGCTCCAACCACATACTTTACGCACGTGTTGCTGCAAGTGTGTGACGTCACGTTGTCATGGATATATAGACCGGTGGGTTTTCTTATTCTACGCTGTTTAAACTTCATAGCAACATGACGTCACGCCAGCCCTTATACAGTTTATCTACTAGTCCAAAATACCCATTCCTATACCTGAAAATTATATTCCTGTATTGATTCTGTTTTTTGTTTTTGTTTTTTTTTAGGCGGGAAAAAGTGGGGCGCTTTGAAGAAGGACCAAGACGGAGCATTGTCGGAAATAAACGAGGTATGTTTTCTACGTTTGTCATTTAGAAGCCCTTTCGAAAATACGGCTTTTAGTTTGGGTCCTGGTTTAGGCTTCGTTTCCCTATGCGTAAGCCTCTTACAAAAATCGTGCACGTTCTCAACACTGACGGAGCCAGGGCCGAGCTGGAGCTAATGTTTCGAAAAGGCCTACGTTATGTTTGTTTTTAACCAGGGGCGGGGCAACGATTAATCAAACTCTCTTAGCCGCTTTAAAATCAATCAAATATATATTCTGACAACTAAACATCAGATTTCTTTTCAATTGTTGGCTTCTTAGCTTCTTGGCTTCTTCTATTAATTGCGTTACCCCTAAAACGTTATAATTGAAAAGTAACTGATGGGTTTACCAAAATAATAATAATTAGTCTGGCACATGAATTCTTGCCTTACTAGTGTTATGCATCTATTCTTCTGAAACGGATACAAATAAATCAAAGCACGCATGCGCATCAGTTACAAAGGTCACTTCCGTTTTATATCCTTGTTTTACTTCCGGTTTACTTGTTGACTTCCGCTCCGTTTATCTAAAAAAAAAAAAACATTGTTTTTCTTTCTCCTTTTCTCTGGCAGGAACTTGTCAAAAATGGCGACTACAGTTCTTACGAAGATCTGGAAGAGAGACTCGCCAACTATAAAAGTGGGTATTTTTAAAGGCAGTGGACACTATTAGTAATTGTCAAAGACTAGCCTTCACAGTTGGTGTATCTTAACATATGCATGAAATAACAAACATGTGAAAATTTGAGCTCAATCGGTCATCGAACTTGCGAGATAACAATGAAAGAAAAAAACACCCTTGTCACACAAAGTTGTGTGCGTTTAGATGGTTGATTTCGAGACCTCAAGTTCTAAATCTGAGGTCTCGAAATTAAATTCGTGGAAAAATACTTTTTTTTCTCGAAAACTATGGCACTTCAGAGGGAGCAGTTTCTCACAATGTTTTATACCATCAACCTCTCCCCATTACTTGTCACGAAGAAAGGTTTTATGCTAATAATTATTTTGAGTAATTACCAAGAGTGTCCACTGCCTTTAAAGACAAAATTTACAATCCCCTAATGGACATGGGACACAACATTAGAAGGGGGGGGGGGCACTTTATCAGGCATGTGGGCTTCAAAAAGACGAGCAGAGTATACTGTTCGAAACGTAAAGACCACACCAGTTCTTTTCAGAGCCACCACTCCTTCAAAAGAGATATTATACATGGTTGTACCCACAAGTTTAATATTCAGTTTTTATAGTTACTTATCATGGCTCGTGTGCTTCGTTTTTGAAAAGGCGAAGGCACCAAGGCATTTTCTCCTTGGTAAAGGGCATTTCAAGGGCACCAAGGCAATGACCAGGGGCATGTGGGCAATCGCCTTCATCGTCTCCGTGCATCAGGCCTGCATTATGTAATGTATTCTGCCCCAAAATACATGCCTCGATACTATGTGGAGAGTATGCAGTATTATTTCACAAGATCCAGATATTGGTTGCAGAAACTGGGGTGTTCAAATTGACACCATAAGTGTTATCACGTTACAGACAAATCGAAGAGAGAATCACAATTCACGCCTTAGTGTTACATTATAACACACATGAAGGCGTAATATGTGTTTGCAGAAATTTGAATGATTATCTTCTTTAATTAACTAATATAGGCCTACTTATTCATGTCTATGCGTGTTTTTCTTTGGGTCTACTTCTGTTTCTTTTTGCTTTCACTATTAATCGGTTCTATAATAGCTATTTTGTCTTATGAGTTCTATGTTAAAGCCATTATCACTTTCGGTAAACAGTATTGTCCAAGTCCCACACTTCGTGTATCACAACTAATATATAAAATAACAAACCTGTGAAAATTTAGGTTCAATCGGTCATCGGAGTCGGGAGAAAATAACGGGAAAACCCATTCTTGTTTCCGCGCGTTTTGCCGAGTCATGACATGTGTTTAAAATAAATCCGTAATTCTCGCTAACGAGAATTGATATTGTTTTAATGTTTTCTCAAAAAGTAAAGCATTTCATGGAACAATATTTCAAGAGAAGTCTTTCACCATTACCTTCTGTAAACCCTGTAAATTATTTGTAAATCTGTGAACTTTTTTTTCTTTCTTCCCTGTACCGAAAGGGTACAATGGCTTTAAATGGAAGGTACGTTTGGCAATAAAAACGTAATGTTTATACGTACAATAGCTTTCGATAGTATAAAGCATTCTGAGAATCATATCACCTCGAAGTAATGTGGTTATGAACAAATATATCAGTTTTTATTCCACAAATTTGAATCAGACACGTTTCTCAGATTGTGTATACGTATTATTCTTCCAGCGTGAACTAAACCGCTCCGGTATTAGTTGTAAAAAAAAAACACGCTATATATCACTCGTTTCAGTAATTCATTCATTCATACAACATTTATTTCCATATCAAAGACGAAATTAAAGAAGTGCAGCAAAAAATAGACAATATATTAAGTTAACTAACAAAAGAGGCATACAAAATGGCCATACAATAAACAAGAACTTAAATAGGAAGTGATATGGGGGCAAATCCCCAAAACATTAGAGCAACAATAAAACAATGAGCAAAATAAAATAAGAAAATAAACGATTGTGTAGAGCAGGGGTTGGTAAAAAGAGAGAGAGAAAAAAAATGAC
Organism: Asterias amurensis; assembly: GCF_032118995.1. Lineage (NCBI taxonomy): Eukaryota > Metazoa > Echinodermata > Asteroidea > Forcipulatida > Asteriidae > Asterias > Asterias amurensis. The sequence continues at coordinate 13,494,246 of NC_092662.1, forward strand.
AAAGAAGGAACATATTTAAGTGAGAATAAACAAGACAATAAACGAGACATTATAGGAAAACCGATGGTTTAATAGAACGAAGTGAAAGGACCTAATAGCAAACTTAGAAAACCGGTGAAATGGCAAACAAGAAATACTGGCACATGTTTTGAAATGAAATTTTCACAGGTTCGTTTGATTGTATATAGGATTAAAACAATTGAACTATTCTAATAAAACAAAATGTATACGTTCCCTTTAACAATACAATTCCAAATCTCAAAAGGGTAAGATGGCCCTGCCTCGATATTAAAGGAACACGTTGCCTTGGATCGGTCGAATTGGTCTTTGAAAAGCGTTTGTAACCGTTTTTTATAAAATGCATAAGGGTAGAAAGATGTTGTAAAAATAGAATACAATGATCCACACAAACATGCCTCGAAATTGCGTGGTTTTCCTTTTACCTCGTCGACTAACACGGTCGGCCAATTATGGGAGTCAAACTTTTGACTCCCATAAATGGCCGACCGTGACAGTTCGCGACGTAAAAAGTAAATCGTATACAGTTTTGAGTGATACTTGTATGGATCATTATATTCTACTTTTAAAACATCTTTCTAACCATATGCATTTCATAACAAACGGTTTCAAACGCTTTTTATAAACCAACTCGTCCGATCCAAGGCAACGTGTTCCTTTAATATGGATTGTGCGCGTGGAAATAGGAACCCACTGTTTGTTTCAACTCTGTCCCATATTCGGCCATTTTTTATGGGAGTCAAATTTTTGACTCCCATAATTGACTCCCATAAATGGCCGACCGTGTTAGTTCGCACATTAAAAGGAAAACCACGCAATTTCGAGGCAAACTTATGTGGGTCATTGTATTCTACTTTTAAAACATCTTTCCAACCATATGCAACAAACGGTTACAAACGCTTTTTATAGACCAACTCGTCTGATCCAAGGCAACGTGTCGAATTCCTTTAAATGAGTTAACACTTGGCGCCATATTGAAGGCGGCAATAAAGTAAAAACCGCACAGCTCTATTCCAGAGACGCAGTGCACAATGATGCTAATTTGCAGCTCCAATTAAGTTACGTACAAAATAAACCATGTCACTTAATCTTATAAAGTCATTAACGTAATGTCAAGTCATAATGAGACTATTTTCCACCAAGTCACAAACCTCAGCTTGAAACACAACGACAGATGTTATTCCTTCTGCCAAGTTGTGACGGAAATTTATTGAAAGCCGCAGCCAACTGTGAAAGAAGGCGTTGTAGTGTCTATAAGTAAATAGCAGTGTAAAAATATTGAAACACATATCTTTATGTCATCAAAGAGCTGCCGCCATTACTCATAATGTAATCTGGTAAACATGTATTATTAAAGGAACATTTGACAGAATAAGTAAGAACAAAAATCGTCTAAGATCACAGATTTACATAAAACTTACACGGTATTAATGACGATGACTAGACATCCCTTGAAACATTTCTGTCTGAATTGTCACATTATTTGATGAAGAACAAAATAATAGTAATATCTGAAACTTCTATAGGTTTGTCAGTTTATGTATAATGGTGGATTACATTAAGTGCTTACACTGCCAGCAACTGTTTTGTTAGCAAACACCAGTTTTGTAGTGTTCCTTTAAAGACAGTGAGCACTAGGTAATTGTCAAAGATTAGTCTTCACAGTTGATGTATCTCAACATATGCATAAAATAACAAACCTGTGAAAATTTGAGCTCAATTGGTCGTCGAAGTTGCGAGATAATAATGAAAGAAAAAATACCCTTGTCAGACGAAGTTGTGTGCTTTCTGATGCTTGATTTCGAGACCTCAAATTCTAAACTTGAGGTCTCGAAATCAAATTCATGGAAAATTATTTCTTTCTTGAAAACTACGTCACTTCAGAGGGAGCTGTTTCTCACAATGTTTTATACTATAAACCTCTCCCCATTACTTGTAATCAAGAACGGTTTTATGATGATAATTTTTTTGAGTATTTACCCAATAGTGTCCACTGCCTTTAATGTTGGCTAATTCGGGTTGCAATTTCATTATCATATACTGATAGAGTATAACATTATTTGGCTTATGTTCAAAGATGATGTTTGATATCAGCTTATCTGTAAATGCACCACTGATTTTGTGTGGCGTTGTGAATCACTCATAATGGATACAACATTATTTTATTTTAAACAGATGGTAGTTTTTTTAAAGGCACTGGACACTTTTGCTAATTACTCAAAATAACTGTTAGCATAAAAACTGACTTTGGTAAACACACAATGGAGAGCTGTTGATAATGTAAAACATTGTTAAAAACGGCTCCCTCTGAAGAAACATTGTTTTTGAGAAAGAGGTAATTTCTCTCTCAAATAATAAAAGGCGAGCCTTTTATTATGCATATGAAAGCACACAAAGATGTGCAACACGGGTGTTTCTTTCTTTCATTATTGTTTTGCAACTTCGATGACCAATTGAGCCCAAATTTCCACAAGTTTGTTATTTTATGCACGTGTTGGGATACACCAATGAGAGTACTGGTCTTTGACACTAACCGAAATGTGTCCAGTGCCTTTAAAGGAAAACACCACAAATTGTTACAGGAAGTGAAAACACAAAATACTATTATGTCCCTTAATTGTTGATCGAATTACCAGATGGTGATGTTTGATATTAAAGTGGTTTCCGAGAGAGAGTCGTAATATTTTATGACCGCAATAATATTTAAACCACCTGTTTGTGTCTTTTAAAATTGCAGTCAAGTTCATGGAATTCGATCAGGATGACTCAGGTGACCTCGGTAAGTCTTTGTTTGTCTAAAGGAATAGTTTGGGGCGAGACCAATGCTTTAAGCAGAGCTTCAATTTGTGATGCATGTTTAACCATCCATGAAGCTTTGAAGGAGAGTGTTATTACTTTATTTATTCTAATAATTCATCTGACATGATGACAGGTTTCCCACAAAGAAAAGAGCACATGGTCTTTAAATCATTCACATTGATTTTTAAAACCAATAACAGATCGTCATAGGACTGCTTTTGGGCAACCAAATTTGCAATCTACGTTGACTTTCTATCAATCTTTTAATTTGTTACACTGCACTCTCTTGTTTTAAAGGCGTGCACTCGAGTGTGAAATAATAATGTTTTCTTTAATATGGATTGTACGCGTGGAAATAGGAACACACTGTTTGTTTCAACTCTGCCCCATATTCGGTACCTTTTGTAGACCAAGGACAAAACAAAAAGGGGGGGGGGACTCCATTCATCAAGGAATTTTGTGCACAAAGTCTTAGGGAAAAGCTTATACAAGGACAATGGAAAGAACAAAAGATGTCTCCACACAGGGACGCATTTTTTAGAAAGTGTGTTTTATAGAGTGTGCTTATCAAGTCTTTCATGACAAGTTTATACCCTGAAGACGAGCAGAGCATACTGTTCGAAACGTCGAGACCAAACCGGCGCTTTTCAGACCAAACCGCCTCTTTTTCCAAGCCAACACTCACACTAAAGAGATTTACACATGGTTGTACCCGGAATTGTATTTATTTATAGTTTCTTCCTAAGTTTATACCCCTTGAGTATAGAACTAAATTGCTCTCATGTAAATCTTTTTCATTTAAAAACTATCCAATCACAGACGTCAAAGATGTGACGTTCATGATGGAGAAACTAGGTCAACCGAAGAACCTTCTGGAAGTGAAGAAGATGATCGCTGAAGTAGACACCAACAACTCGGGCACAATCAACTACAACGAGTTCATTGAGATGATGCTGGGCAAGAAGAACAGTGTCTTAAAGATGTGAGTATTTCATGAAAATAAATGCAAGATAAGTACAAATTGACAAACCAAAAGTTCGTATTACAATGCTTGCAGTTCATTCATGATGAGGGGCATTGTGGCTTTTAAAAGGCTGTATCTCGAGCGTTACTTGAATAGTGTTTAAAAGTTGTGAGTATATTATGGTCATGGATTATAAATCCAAGATGGCGGATAGTTTTAAATTGACAAACCCAAAACTCGTAATAATGGTTGCAGTTCATTATGAGGAAACGCAATGTTGATTTAAAATATAGTATCTTGTTCAATCAAGGTTGGACAATCCAAGACGGCTGACATAATTGTTAGTTTCTATTCGGTGTATTTTTTTTAAACATATTTGATGTTGGCATGTGCAACTCAGCTTTTAACTGCGAGACATGTTTCAATAAACCATTTTTGAATTGAATTGATGTGAATAATTCAAGATGGCCGACAAACTGCCAGAAAGTAGGGCGGTACCAACGGACCCGTTAGCCCTCGTTTGTATAGACATATGAACTGATAAACAGAATGTCACATTTTCTCAAAACATGTCTGGTGTCACATCGTTTTTCATAATATTGTTTTCAAAACAAGCGGTAACAAGATCGAATATTTATCACCATAGAAAAATATTATGGATACCACAAGGGTCACGTGAGAATTTCTCTTAAACAAAATAGAACCGCGATACGCACTGGAGTCTCAAATTTAAAACAAACTTTCAAAAATTTGCCCTTTGACAAAATAATCACCGCACCTTTATTTCCCCCTCTAAAATCCAACCCAAAAGGTACGTCAGTGAAAAGTATTATTGTATTTTTCTATCCAAAATATTGAAAAGTAACATTTGATGATGTTAAATTTGCACCGGATAAATAGTATTACTTGGTGACCCACATAAACCGACGTGTTGATGCACTGTATACTCGGTACCTTCTCCCAGTTCTGTGGGGGAAAAAACATCACATGCATATAAATACTCGGGTGGGATTCGAACCCACGACCTTTGCCAATCTAGGGCAGATGCTTACCGACTAGACCACCGAGATGGCCCGGTAGCTAAAGACTCAGTGGTTGCCCGGTATAGGGGCAGTTCGAATCCTATGTTTTAGCAGCGGGTATCGCAACTCAACGACTTTACAATATACTATGTAAAGTTTTCATCGGGGATAAAGAATTTTGTTGGTAAACTTTTTGCTTTCTTTATTTTGTTTCTCAGTATCCTGATGTTTGAAGAGAAAAGGAAAGAGAAGGAAAAACCAGCCGGAATTCCACCAAAGAAGAGTTTGTCCGATCTGCCATAAATAATCGTCCAATCTGTTACAGTTTATCAGTTTTAATCAAATCTTTTTATGACTCTGTCTATGTACGTCACACGATGCAGATTACTACACTTTATAGGCAACCAATTCCAGGCATGTATCTCCAAAATGAAAATCCACTAATAAGTGTTCTCATTATTTTCTTGGGGAAATAAGTTAAAGCTAGAAGACTGTTTCTTGTGATGTGGAAGTGTTTCTTGTGTATCCGGGCCCAATTTCATGACTGTAAGCACAAAGACTTGCTAAGCACAGAAAAATCTTGCTTGGAAAGAAAATAGGTTTCCCGCCAACAATCCATGAAGTTGACATTGTTGTGACTGCCCAACTCATGCACAAACACCTGCTAAGCACAGAAAAATCTTGCTTGGAAAGAAAATAGGTTTCCCGCCAACATTCAATGAAGTTGACATTGTTGTGACTGGTGCCCCACTCATTTTTGCTAAGCAAAGGAATTTCTTTAGCAGTTTTTCCTGCTTAACAGCTTAACGAAATTGGGCCATGTGTAGTTAATTGCCTCCTTGCCTACAAACACCATTTTGCCCAGTCTGACGCTAATAAGTTGTTAATCTCTCTCTACAGACGACGAGCATATCCGTCGATACTATTTGGCTTGAAATCCTCCCTTGACACAAAATAAAAATCGCTACAGCCAATTTTATTTTCTCGAAATAAAAAATCGAATACACGTATTCGAATACTTCTCTGAACAATGTGAATCGAACGATTCTCAGTATTCGTCTGAGTTAAATCCGAATGTGTTCATCGACCCTCTGAGTCTTGGCTGCACGTTTTGTATTGTAGATTATAACAAAATAAGTTTAAAGTTTAACTTTAATGGTAAAAAAAATGATTGAAATTAAAATTCCTTGTTTTTATTAACACACCTTTATAGAGTGTAAATGTTTTTTATAAATCAATTTGACTAATATAGTTTCACTTCCGAACAGTATGGTGCAAACCACATAGTTAGTATTTTATTTAGTTGTATAATTTTAAGGTAGCCATCTTTGTCTCGTATCTTTCTTGCTTACAATAATGATTGCCATTTTAATGTCGTATATATAAACAAAAAGGTGCCCGTCTATTTCCCTACTGACCTCTCTTTGGCCTTGTGTAACGCTTTGTTTACAGTAGTTTTTAAAAATGAAATCGTGTTTTTTTAACATCGCTTGATATTGTCACTTTTTGTAAAGTTTTCACCTAGCAGTATTTGAAACAATATGAAAAAGCAGTGTTTGAAAAAGACGTCAGGTGACTAGACGTATATCGGCTCAGTGTATGTTGTAGAGGGTCCCGCCTTGGTTGAATTTATGGTAGAATTAGAAATGAGTTTAAAAAAATGAAATGTTAGTGTTCTTGTAACACCTCTAAGAAACGTGTAATTTGATCATATTATGGTTACTATAATATTGTATTGAAATAAATAATGATAATGTAAAGACATTAACGAATGTACATGCAATATTGCAAATAAAGACAATATAAGTGTTCTTTTTTGTATCAAACAAAATCCAGCTTGAGAAATTGATTTACTTCCAAAGTTTCAAATCCTGCTTAATTAGTACATTTTGCTGTTACCCAACGTAGGTCTTCTAAAGTCTCCCATGCCACTCGAAGCCAATGAAAACATTTAAAAACGGAATTTGTTTTGTTTATGTATGACTAATGTAAACCCTCGAGAGGAGGAAGCCACTGCAGACGGACACAGGACTTTTAAAAGGCACTTGACACTATTGGTTATTACTCAAAAAGATTGTTAGCATAAGAACTTACTTGGTATTTAACACGAGCAATGGGGTCAGCTGTTGATAGTATAAAACATTGTGAGAAACGGCTCCCTCTGAAGAAATGGAGTTTTTGTGAAAGGTAATTTCTCACTCAAATAATTAACTAGGGCAATTTTATCTGGCCTGAAGCTTAGTCTAGGCATCTGAAAGCAAACGAGATTTTGTGCAACAATATTGTGCTTTTCCTTTCACTATTCAACTTCGATGACCAATTGAGCCAACATTTTCACAGACTTGTCATGCTATGTTTTAATATTGGGATACGCTAAGTGGGAATATTTGTCTTTGAATTGCCAAAAATGTCCTTCAGTGCCTTTAAACGGAATCTATACGTTTGGTGAACAAGATGAATGAAAATAAAACCTTTTGTTATTTGACACTTTAAAGGGGCATGATTGCCACCCAATGCCTCCTCTCTCTCTAGCTGGCCCTAAGCCCTGACCGAGTCACTATGACGACACCCCCACTACCTTGGCCTTATCCCCATTCTTCCCCCTCCCCTAGCCTCAAAGCAGACAAGGCTACGCTGACCCCAAAGGTCATGTCACTGGGGAGTTGGAACAGGAAGTCGTGCATGAATGTTGCATCCGTTTCCAATAAACACTGCGGTTGCCACACAGTCAGTAGGGCTGTACAAAGGGCCTCTAAACGCTGGGTACCTTAGTCAAAACTTTTGTTCAAGGCTTTTCTAGAAAGTATCAGCAATTATATAATTTCTCAACTTGAATGGGAACAACTAGAACATCGGAGGGCCGGCCATCCAACGTGTGTTCATAGATCTATCCACCACAAGCTCGTTGCCACAACAGGCTAGCTTCATTCATTCCCATTCAACGCAATGTAACTAAACCGAGACTGGAAGGGGAAATTGTCAGACCCCCCCCCCCCCCCCCTTTTAAGGAATCATATCAATGTCGTTGTGTATACATTGAATCTGACAAACACGGCTGCACTCATCACTCATTAAATGTAACAACTCATCTGTAAATTCACTGGACCGCAACCTACCACCCATTGCTTTAAAGAAGGTGGCCGCAATTATGTAGCCCCGCCCCTTTCAAGCCCCACGAACCGCGGTCCAATTTCATAGAAGTGCATACGCACAAAAAGTAGCAATTAGCACAACAAAATATGCTTGCCAGAATACCAGCCGCACAAACGGTCACGACATGTACACACTTTGTGCCTGGATTCCTGCACGCTTATTTCTGACAGCGCACCTACTCAGCAAAAAGCTAGGGGTTAAAACAATATTGTTGTTTTTCAGTAATAGGGGGACAAAGCTACCTTTACCCTTGCAATTACAAGTTCTGAAAACCACGTGTGAGTTTTTGAATCTGCTCTCAGCATTCAATGAAACCCGGGGCATGCAGCCCGGGGGGGGGGGGGGGGGGAGGTGGTGTCGGTGTATTGCTGCAAATTGAAAGTTAGGTAAGTAATGAAGCTCAGGACTAGCACGCATTTAGAGACTTCTTTCCTTTGGTTTGCTCGTCTTTTTAATAAAATGGTTTGGTTACAATACTATTTTGCGATATTATTCCTCCTTCCGTACGGTTCGCTGCGTGTCGTCACAGCTTGCCCCACACGCCTCGCGGCACACCAATCGCCACCCGTGGTAGACACCCGTGGCTGACGCAGGTTTTGGGAGCAGACGTCCGGGGTCAATGGATGTAGCCTCATACCTCAGCCGTTTTTTATCTCCAACTATCGGCCTGTATCACGGGATTTTGCCACTGTGGGTGTGCGTGTGTGTGTGTTCGGTTTATGTGAGCTGAAGAAAGTTGAGTAAAATGAGGGCGCTTCAAAGAAAAGTTCTGGTGCACCCCAACAAACTCATAACAGCATTATAGTAGCTCACAACATTTAATAGTAAATGGAAAGTTATCCATTGACTCTTGGAGTGCGTTTTGGCGACCCCAACCAAAAACTGTATCGGTTATTGATCGTTGGTTCTGCTGTTCAGACTGAACGACAACCGAGTTGTGAGCTCGGTTACCGTTTTGGTTGTGACGTCAGAAACAGATTTTGGTTGGGGTCGCCAAAACGCACTCCTGAACTGTAATATCCTCTGCTCCAATAGAAACATTCCTACATTGGTGTCGTTTTCCAAGATACTGGGTTTCATACAATCTTGCAAAGAAAATGTACCTAATACACCTCTAGGCAAGTAGGACCATTGCAGGGCATGTTTGTCATCCAAAATACCTCAAATTGGAAGTCAACAACCACCGGGCAAATTGTTTTTAGACTCTCAAATCTGTCTACTTCTACTTTGGTACTCGGTCTACTTTGAGAGACAACAACATATTGATGATGCTGATCAATTAGAATCACAAAGGAGTGAACACGCACTGATAAAGTACCGAAGAAACATGGGAAAATTCAATCCTTACTCTTTTGTGATATCCAGCAGTTCCTTTAAGAACGTAAAGTGCGCCCTCAAGCCAATAAAAAGTTGAAGCACTTTGCAATGCAATGGTAATCGACAACTGCATTGGATTATAACGCCAAATATGCCGTAGTACCAGTGGTTGCTATAGCGCCAGAGATGAAAGAAAGATGGCGGCCTACATGGAAGTTAAAAATACAGCGTCTTGTCACTTTCCTTAGCTTTCTGATGTTGTTCGGTTGATAAAGTGATTTTAAATGTGTTTGAACGGTTCAAGAACCGCAATTCCCAATTGTTAATTGCCGTGGAATGAAGATAATGTGTTGAAGACGTGGTGAGCATTTAATTTTATAATATATTAATATTATTTTTATTGAATAATTATTACTAGGCTATTATTTGTTATTAATTTTTTTTTTTTAAATTAAATAATAAAATATTATATTTTATGGCACCACCACTTTTTCATTTGAGGAAAAGTTTCCGTATGGCGCCACCACTTTTTCATTCGAAATAAAATAATATAGTATCTAATTTACCTGATTGATATATCCCTTTTTGTAAAAATGAGTGAAAAAGTGTTGGCGCCATACGGAAAGTTATCCTCATTTGATATAAAATAATATAGGAACTTATTTACCTGATTGATATATCCCTTTTTGTAAAAATGAGTGAAAAAGTGGTGGCGCCATACGGAAAGTTATCCATAATATTAAACAAATTTGGATTCGTTTTTTAGAGGGGAGAGGGGGCCTACCAACCTGACCAATAAATATGTTTACTTTGTCATTATGTCAATTTGTTGATTTTCTACCTCCATGAATGATTGAATTGATGTAGATGTCAGACAACACGTCCGTCAGACAACTCGACCGTCCGGACAACTCAACAGTTCAGACAACTTGACAGTTGAAAAAAAAGTCCGTCGAGTTGTCCCAACACCAAGGTCGAGCTGTCTCAACCGTCGAGTTGTCCGAACGGTCGAGTTGTCCGATGGACGAGTTGTCTGAACACCATTAGGCCTACCTGTATGTTTACTTTTTTTTATTATTAAAACTTTTGTCAGTTTGTCCACTGTGAGCATGGTGAGTGTGACTGGGTCAAGCCAAGCATGACAGGGCTCAATTTCATGGCTCTGCCATGTCTGCTTACCACTGAATTCTCCATTCTCCGCTTACGTGCAAGCGCCAAATTTCGGGCTAGCCTTGTTTTTTAAATGTAAACATGGTGAAGCGTAGAATGCCTAGTAAAAGTAGGCCGAGTATTTAGTTGCGTGGAGTACGCACACACGCACACAAGCCAGAATTCCCTGCTAATGGCTATTCCGTGAAAAAGGCTTGACGTACTTTGCTACTGTTAGTAGAGCCATGAAATTGGGCCCAGGTGGGTTTAACACACTTGTCACACTGTCCAGTGTCTGTACTCTTTTATAAGTTAGTCATAGCTGTTTTTGGTATTGCTAGCTCATTCGGCTCATATAAATGATCATGTTTTGTATCTCACGTTATTCGCTACTTTTCACTTGACTTTCTAATCAAACATTCTACCTGTCTATCACTGTCTAATTCTAAACAACACGTCTAAGTTTTTTTTTAATATCAACTAAAACTGAAAATGCAATGTGTCACCCTGGTCACTGTCATTGTCTATGATTGAATGAGTAGAATTAGGATGTATTTTGCTTTTAAATTATTTTAAGGTAAATAATTTCAAATCGTTTTTTTTTAGTTATTGGAGATCTTGTATTTGATGAATGGAGTACTTTTGGTCATGTTATTTTATTACACTTTATTTAGACTTTAGGAATGGTTGGACAATGAAAAGGCAGCAATAGCCCAAAACCAGCATGAGTACAGCCATGGCAGGTAAATCTTTTTATCATGTCGATGAGACGTCCTGTGGACCCCTATGCCAGCACCCACAGTGCTGGGCCTCAAACCGACGCTGTGAAAGAGGGCTCCCTCGTGTGACAGAACCAGTGGCATCTTCGTGGGACTCGGATGGAAGTGAAGGTATGAGTGCATCGAGTGGTCAATATACTTTGCAAATATACTCAGAACCCTCCTCTAGTGAATTAATAATAATATTAATATCAAAGTCTTATATAGCGCACGTATCTACCAAAGGCGCTTAATATGTTATACAGAAAGAGAGGTTATTGAAAGTAATGAATTCTGAGACCCAATTATGTAGCATTGTTACAAGGTGCTACGGCGCAGTCAGCAGCCACAGCCAGGAACACCAGGGCGAACCCCTTCTCTTTTTGATAAGTGCACTCGGTTCTTTTACATGCGTTACACAACACATGGGACCAACGGCTTTACGTCCCAACCATGGTTAAGTGTCTTGCTTTACGACATAAGTATCACGTCTGGGGATTCGACCCTACACTCTGCTGATCAGAAACACCAAAGTTTGAATTCTGTGCTCTTAACCGCTCAGCCACGACACTTCCACAAAGCAAACAAAACCAGTCAACTGTACAGGTTTTGTGTGAGCACAACTGGGTACAGGGGCCAATTTCATAGAGCTGCTTAAGCAAAAAAATTGCTTAAGCACGAAAATAGCTCGCTTATTTTTCACATGTTACTGGCCAAAATGTCATGCCATATACATTGCTTATGACTAGTATTTAGCTGTTGTTTACTTAGCATAACAATTGAGTGGAGTCTTGGCTGGTAATCTGATTTTACTCAGCAATGAATTTTTTGCTTAAGCAAAAATTTTTGCTTAAGCAGCTCTATGAAATTGGGCCCAGATCTAACTGTTTGTGTAAATGCATTCACCATTGTTATTTTGTGCCTATGTTGAGATACACCAAGTGAGAAGACCGGTCTTTGACAATTACCAAAGGTGTCCAGTGTCTTTTTAACTCTTGGACTAATTTTTTTTAATGTGTTACGTTCAGGTGCGTTACCAACTCTGAAAATACAGAATCTCCTGACGGACTCTGGCTTGGATACTCTACTTGGACGATTCCCTACGCAGAGATTAAGGCAGTCCGAGGCTTCACTGCCTTCGCCAAGACACCAACGTAGCTCCTCTGCACCAGCTGTAGACTTTAACTCCAAGTAAGGAAATGTCATCATAATAATAATTTAGGAAAAAGAATTAGCTGTTGCAAGGAACTTACAATCAAATGAAGCGATGGTATAAATGCAAAAAAATAGTTTCCTGACGTTTCGACCCAAGCAGAGTCTTTCTCAAAGGCTTAAAGAAAAAACAACAAACATGAACCCGTTACCCGTTCATGTTTGAGAAAGACTCTGCTTGGGTCGAAATGTCAGGTCATTAACTATTTTTTGCAATAATAATAATTGTAATAATACTAGTGGAGTCCGTAAGTGCCGGTATCCACCAAAAAAGCGTTCATGGCACTCGCTCAGCCAATGATAGCTCTCCACGCGTGCACGTTTCATCAACGATGGCAGCCAATGCAACGGGTCAATGTCAGTTTGAGTCCTAGTCGTGACACTTGTTTCCTTAAGCAAGGTACTAAACCATTGTTGCTGCGACCTTCTGATGGTGTGTTGTGTAATGCACATAAAAGAACCCACTTCTCGTAAAGAGAAGGGGCTTGCCCCTGTGTGGCTGCCGTCGATTTCACAAAGAGTTAGGACTCATCTTATCTCGAGTTAAGACGAGTAACTCGTCCTAAGTTAGGATTAATCTTAAGGTCTGCATGCTACAGTGCAGGGTTGGGACTCGTCCTAAGTCCTAAGATTAGTCTTAAGTTAGGAAGAGTTTTGTGATTGGCAGCATAATTGCGCCACAGCACCTTGTAAACCATGACATGTTGCTATGTAAAGGAATATTATTTCATACTACACAAACGTATACCTTGCAGGACAAAATACTGGGTGCTTTGATCACCCCTAGGGGTGTGATAAAGCGCTATATAAAACCCAATAGTACTATCGTTGTTTTGTTTGTTGTGTTTGTTTATTCTATAGTAGACCTAAGCAGTTCCCATACACACCCAACGCCTCCATCATTCTTATCCATCATCGGGCAGCGGGAACAAAACGTAATACTATCCTTGTTTTTGTTTTTTCTCTCTATAAATAGACCTAAGCAGTTCCCATACACACCCTACACCTCCCCTCTTGGGGTGAGGTCCACCAGCGCCCGGTCCATGCCCGCCTCCATCATCGGGAAGCAGCAGCTACAGAGCAAGGCCAGGTCAGTGGAGGTCAGGGAACTGTTTGAAGTGGACGAACTCAACAGCGATTGGCAGAATGCCTTCGTGCCCGCTCACGTCTACGTCTGGTGCCCATCCAAGAAAGCATATGAGCGTCAGTTGACTAAAGAGAGGGAGCCGACCATAGCTGGGAAGTAAGTCAAATCTTACCTTGAAAAGGCGCACAGTTGATTATTATGCAATGAATTTTTGTTAAGTTTAACTGGATGCAAAACTGATCAATTTATAGTAATGCTGTGAACAGTTTACCCTTTTTACCCATCCCTGAGTAAAATGTCTCTAAATTGTTTGATCATTAAACAAAGAGTTTTTCTTTACATGATGCAAAACTGTTTTATCTGCTGTTGGTCCATTTGGGAAATCGCTGCCTGTTAATATTTTCTAACAGAAATTCTGATTTGTTGTTTTCTTTTTCAGAAATGATGAAAATGATGTTTCTAAATCAATCACAGTGAAGGACATGACAGACTTGATGGTCCCAAAAGCACCGAAGGACAAAACAAAAAGAAACAAGAAAATGGTAACAACAAAACAAAGATGTCTGTTTGGTTGGAATCTAAGGTTACCAATAAATGCCATGTGCATGAAATATCTGTCTGTAAGGGGTGTCGTTGTTTAGGATGGTGGAGTCAAACTAAGTTGTTCTGCGATTGTGGGTTCGAATCCTGGCCTGGTCAGTCGCGCCACTTGTGCCTTTGAGGAATGCCCTTTATTACAATTGCTTCTCTCCACCAAGGAGTACAAATGGGTACCGGCCATGGACTGGCATCCTGTCTAGGGGAAATAGAAATACTACACTCATTTCAGCTTCAAGAACAACTTGAAAACTCACTTGTTTAGTCTTGGCTTAAGGTGCCGCTATTGCCTTCGAATGTCCATTATTGTTATACGATTATTATTGTGTTGTTTACAGCAAACCATACTAGATCGTATCTCCACAATGCAAAGTTTCAAAGACTACTTTCTGAATTTTGTTTACATGGTTGCATAAGAATACAAATAAGTATCTTGTGGTTAACCCAAAACAACTGTTTCCTTTCTTGAAATTGTCTTGTACAGAAGAAGAAGGCATCCCGAATAACGCCCACCGGAGGGCGTCCATACACGCATCCTAGTCGATCACCTCTCATCCAACGAAGAACCTTGCCAATTGATATGGATGAAAGGTAAGTTGAGTTGTTGAGCAGAGCAAGAAACAATCTACCCTGCTAAATGTTTATCAGGTTACCAAAGGAACACCAGCTAAAAATATGTGAGGTGCGCACTGGATGCCATTTCAGTATGCAACTCTTTTGATGGAACAATAGATCACTACAGAAAAAACAGCTATTGTTATCAATGAAAAAACATCACATTTGCTTCTAAAAGGCCCCTTTGCTTCATGTTTTTAAGCAAATATTTTAGAGCTCCGAAGGCGCAAGATTTGGAACTCCAGCTAAAATAAATGCACTGTACATTGGTAGAAACCATTTCAGCATGGTACTCCTTTGATCGAACAATAGATCAGTGCAGACATTGACCTTTGCTATCAATGATATAACAGAATACTCTTGAGTCGCTTGCTTAGACTCGAGTCTCCAACTTCATTGACTTGCGACCTGACTCGACTTGGGGCAAAAATAACTTGGTAACAGTACTGTTTTTTACAAAGCTAACAAAATAATATGTTGAAAATTAACTTGAACGTTTTTTATCCCCACTTAGCATTTCTCAACTTCTGAATCTTCCAAGGGATATCTTAATGGATGTACTTGTGCACATCCAAAACAGGTGAGTTGTGTTTAATAATTTAAAAACAATTATAGTGACCTCACGTCTCTACCCTAGCAGAGTCTTTCTTGAACGGAGTCTTTCATGAAGGCCTTCGAGAAAGACTCTACTGGTGTCGAAACCTCGGGTCACTAATAATAGGCCCTTAATAGGCCCTTTTAAAGCCATTGGTAAACAGTATTGTCCAAGTCCCACAATTTGTATATCACAACTTATATATAAAATAACAAACCTGTGAAAATTTAGGCTCAATTGGTCATCAGAGTCGGAAGAAAATAACGGGAAAACCCACTCTTGTTTCTGCAGGTTCTGCTGTGTCATGACATGTGTTTAAAACAAATCCGCAATTCTCACTATCAAGAGTTGATATTGTTTTAATGTTTCTCAAAAAGTAAAGCATTTCATGGAATAATATTTCAGGAGAAGTCTTTCACCATTACCTTCTGTAAACCCTGTAAATTATTTGTAAATCTGTGAACTTTTTGGGGGTTTATTTGTATCAAAAGTGTCCAGTGGCTTTAAATGGTAAGAAGTTTGCAACAGCTAAAATACTATTTTTCTTTTAATAATTTCTTTGAAGAATACTGAATGGTGTAGACTTTGATTTGGTAATCATTCAAGCATGTGCAAGCGTGTGCAAACTGTTCACATTAACCTCATTTCATTTAACATGCTTCGATCAAACTTCCTAAATTTGAGTCAAAAATGCCTCCCAAGTTTTGTAATCCTGCGGAGAAACCTGAATGTAACAGACCAATTAGAACTCACTTCCCGGTAGTGAAGCTTATAGTGAGAAGTCCCCTCGATCCACTAAAGCTTAAGTAGTAGTCCCGGCGGACTTTCTACCTTCTGCCCAGGTAGTAGTTAAAAAGCAGGACAGTCGTTTTCAGAACTGAGAAGTCTCCGGAATTCCGAAAATCTACTCCGTAGTAGTAGAATATAAAGCAAAACAAGATCTGAAAAGAACATAATCTACCTGGCAAGTAGATACACATGGTGTTACCACAAACCAAATATATATTGATACCTCACCATGCAATGCCTCAAATCCCATACAATATTTCACCATTTGAATCTCTCGTTTATCAGCGAGACTCTGGACAGAACCAAAGTGCAGGTCCTCTTGAATCGTCTCATGCCACTGATCCATTTCGACCAGAGCCAGCCGGGTCACCGGGCGCTCTCTCCGACCCCCCTCCTTGCCAGCGGAATCCTCCAGAACAAGAAGATGAGCATCCATGAAGGGCGTCAGCGTCTCGGTGACCGGGAGCAAGAGGCCGCCACTGGAGCGAAGAATCCGTTCTATCTGGACGATAACGTTCTGTCTGCGATGACGACATCGACGTATACCGCCCTCACACAGCAGTTACCTGCGGAGGATGCGCAGCAGGAGGTGCATGAGACTGGCAGGATGGCTCGTCAGCAGCCACTGGGACCCATCCAGGGTGAGTTTGGCTTGATTTGAGAAGGGGGTGGGGGGGGGGGGAGTTGTAGGATGATTGTTGCATTATACATTATAAATACATTATAATAATAATATAATATAAAACCAAAGTCTTATCTAGCGCAAGTATCTACCAACAAGGGTCTCAAGGTGCTTAGTGAATAAATTTATACAGAAAGAGAGGCTATTGAAAGTTATGAATTCTGAGACCCAATTATGTAGCACCTTAAATGCAGCCACAGCCAGGAACACCGGCGCGAACCCCTTCTCTTTACGATAAATGCACTGGGTTCTTTACGTCCCATCCGAAGGACAAAGCAATGGTCAAGTGTCTTGCTTAAAGGAACACGTTGCCTTGGATCGGTCGAGTTGGTCTTTGAAAAACGTTTGTAACCGGATGCATATGGGTAGAAAGATGTTGTAAAAATAGAATACAATGATCCACACAAACATGCCTCGAAATTGCGTAGTTTTCCTTTTACGTCGTCGACTAACACGTCGGCCATTTATGGGGGTCAAAATTTTCACTCCCATAAATGGCCGACGGTGATAGTTCGCACAGTAGAAGGAAAACCACGCAATTTCGAGGCAAACTTGTGTGGATCATTGTATGCTACTTTTAAAACATCTTTCCAACCATATGCATTGTATAAAAAACGGTTACAAACGCTTTTGTTTTGACCAACTCGTCCGATCCAAGGCAACGTGTTTCTTTAAGGACACAAGTGTCACAGCTAGGGATTTGAACCCAAACTCAGCTGATCAGAAACATCAGAGTTTGAATTCAATGCTCTTAACCGCCGGGCCAAAAACTTTGACTTCTACTTAAAGGGAAGGTATACCTTGGTAATCACTCTTAAAATTATTGGCAATCAAAAATTTTGGGTTAGAAGCCTACAGCAGCTTACCATTGTACGGAGCATTTTGAGAAATATTGCTTTTAGAAAAATTGTAGTTATGGAGAATATATCAATTGTTATGCCCCCAAAATTTGAATCTGAGAAACTTTACTGTCAAATACATTTATTGGGTTGTGTATTTAATTACGGATTATTCTTCCTGCGTCGACATAACTGTCCGGATTTTCGGTGATATCTCAAAAACGAGACCACCTTTTGAAATGTTCACAGATTAGTTTAGTTTTACAGTCTCAGAGAAATAAACCAATTCTGCATTTATGTTCAGCCTTGATTTTTGTTTTCCTTGTGCCACTCCCAAAACAATTATTTTTCTAACAGCTAAAACTCCTTGTCTTTCATCCTTTTTAGCTGACACGGTAGCCCCTCTACCCAAAGTTTCCCATTTCAGAAACAAGCCAACGTCAGTCTCGACAAAGAGCCTACCACCACTGATCCCTGGCGCCAAATCAACCAAACCTTTCGACTACAAAGGAGCCAAGTCGCTGGATCTTACCCTTGGTAAGTTCAAAAGGGACTTTATTTCTTCTGCCACAATCATTTTGCTGATTTTTTAACTTAACACGCTGATAAGTGGAAATAATTTGTTTAATCCTTACGAAGTGTATAAAGCACTGTATACTCAGTACTTTTGCGAGTTCTGTGAAAAAAATCCACTGGAAAATACTTGGGTGGGATTCAAACCCACAACCTTTGCATTGCTATTAGCAGATGTCTTACCACAAGACCACCGAGCTAGCGCGGTTGCTAAAGGCAGTTTGAATGATATGTGTTAGCAGCGGGAACTCCATTGATTTAAAGATAATAATAATGATACACAACATTTATTAGGCGCTTAATACGGTTGTATTCAGTTCATTCAGTATTTTCCTGCAAGGTATGTGGGACTACGTTTGAATTATGAGACCTACTCATAATTGTTAATTTTTACAAATATTTTTGCTTCTCGATTTAGGGCCACTTCCGAGTCCCGAACTGCTCTCCCCTGAGAAGCCATCAACACCCCGCTCTGAGAAGGCGTCCACCCTATACGTGACCCTCCCTTCTGTCCCCTCTCCGGACAGGACGGACTTGATCACTCCTCTACAGCCCTATGGGAAGCAACCAATTACTGGTGTTCCGTTTAGGTTTACCAACTACCTGGGGGACACGCCTTCGCTGATTGCCAGCGAAGATTTTGTGAGTATTTCATTTCATTTCAATTCTTTTTTATTTAGTAATTTGGGAACCAATGCACAACTCTACTTACATATGGCCTTAGTGCAAAATGGAACCTGTCGATTTCACAAAGAGTTAGGACTAGTCCTAGGAGATAATAAAACCTAAGGCTAGTCCTTAATTAGTACAAGTAACTTGTTTTAACTCGAGATAAGACTAGTCTAAACTCTTGTTGAAATCCAGCCCTGGGCTCAATTTCACAGAGTAAAGAATGATCTTAACTGCAAATCACTCTTTATTGCTAAGCAAGTTGTGAAGTCACAATACAATCGCTATGGTAATACTGACGTCTAATCTTAGTACTTTGTGAAAGTGGCCCCAGGATCAGGACCACAAAATTGGTGAGAGGCAAGAAGCGCAAGCCACCCCTTATTTTCCAGTTAAAGTTCCCCCCCAAAAAATGCGTTGATAAAGATGATAAAAAAAGTAGAACCCCTGTTGGATTTTGAACAAAAATTTAAACTTCAATTACTGTCTTCTTACTCCCGTCAGTATACTTGTTTTATAAAGCAAATTCAAAACCAAACATTTTCGGAAAACTTTTGATAACGGAGACTCAAATCACAATGAAAGTCAAACTATTATTATTATTTACCAGCAATCCTTCCTACTTCAATTATCTGTTTTATTTCTTGTGTTATTTTTTTGTTTTGTTCTTAACTCTTTTATTTTAATTCCTTAATACCTTGCATGCCTACAGCCTGAGTTATTTTGGTTTGATTATGAGGTAAAAATTGTTTGTCAAGTCACATTTGAGTGTGTTTTGTGCACCCCATACTGTTCATTATTTCTGCACTGCTGGTTATAATCAGAGCTGTGTATTGAGAGAGTTGCGACATAGAGGGACCAGTTTTCTTTGGTCTGTTTAAGCAAAAACAACCTTGCTTAGTAAAATTAGTTTACCGGCCTAGACTTCACTCAATAGTTATGCTAAGGAAACAGCAGCTTTTAAAACCAATAAGAAAATGCCTTGGTTCCCCTTGTCCTTTCAAAAACGAAGCATACAGGCCTGAGTGGCGCATACATGTACACCCATTAGCGCTGACTATTTTTTATCTGCACTTATTTACTAAGCACAACTTTCCACCTGATTCATGCACACCTAGGGCCAATTTCATAGACCTGCTAAGCATAAAAATTTGCTTAGCATGACATTTTTTCCTTGATTTAAACAGGATTACCAACCAAATTTCCACGTGATTTTCAGGATAAGCTAACAACAGCTTAATACCAGTAACAAGCAATATGCAACAAATGGAAATTTAGTTGGTAATCCTGTTTTATCAAGGAAGAAATTTCATGCTAAGCAAATTTTTTTGCTTAGCAGCTCTATGAAGTTGGGCCCAGGTCTTCACCTTCAGCTCTTACATCCAGAAGTGTACTTTGCCTAGTACCAGCGTAGATGTAGATGAACCAAATGCGCAGTCTAGTCTGGTACCCTGTGTTCGCCCAATGCGGTTTTTTTGGTGATACAAAATGGCTTCTAATTGCAAGTTGACGCAACTCTCTCATTATACAGCTCTGATAACAATGTACGCATAAGCCCCGTTCACACTACATGAATTTCCCTGGGAAATTCCCACGTTGGTTGACCTGCTCACATTTGAATTACCAAACCTTGCAAACTCCCAGGAAGATAGTGAGAGTGGGGAAACAAACGTGGGTTTAAAATTCACAGGAGTTTCCTGTGTTTTCATTACCTGGGTTTTGGCTCTGTAGTGTGAAAGGGGCTTAGTAGGTTATGTCACATGAAGCTTTTTAAAGTTTTCACAACACATTATTTTTTAGAAACATTCAATATGTACACTGGTTACTCAAAAATGTTTTCATTTTTAGCTCATACACTTACATCTACTTGTATTGTCATTGCATATTTCTGGTATAAAAATAGTATAAATACAAAATATTTTTTGCTAGTAGAATGTATATTTGCAATTGTGATATTTCCATTTCATAGATTTAGCTGTCAATTTGTAATTCACTTTTGGTTACATTTCTCTGGAGACAAGATCATCATTCATCATTCCTGAATCACAGAAACTTTATTGCGCCAATCACAATCATAAATTCCACTTGTCCTCCTTGATGGAGGGAAGCAATTTTCCATGAACATTTATCTCGTCCCATCTTGCAATCCACAATCATTTTGAAACAACAATATATCGCTGTATCGCTGTATCGCTGTTCACATTCACATTGTGCTAAGCATTCTGGAAACCATCTCAACTCCTTAGGAGTATGCAGCACCGACAACCAAATGGCACACAGGTTCCTCCTGGTTGATAAGAAGCAATTGTAGTTTAGTTTCATGCTTAAGGACTCTTGTGACAGTGTCATAAACGATGTTAGAATATATAGGCCTATTCTGATGAATTTTCCATCAGAATTTGAGTTTGCTGCACTAGCCCGCTGTAATGAATTTGTAAACAGTAAACTTTTAGCTTACTAAACTGTTTTTGTGTTCTTTTCCATAGCAACCCCTCCATGCCGTATCACCATCTCTGTCCACTGGTGTGCCTCAAGCACCACTGGGTACTCCCGCCACAAACATTTACCATCCTTCGAAAATGCGTTCTCCGAGCCCTACCAAGCAAGGGTACCAAGGAATCCCTGATCCTTATCAAAGAGACGTTAACACTGCCCCTGACCTTTCAAATCCAGAAGCCCTTGGCACCATCCAAGAGGTGCACAGCGCAATGACAACCTCCTACCTAGATACATCAGCAATGGGCACCAGTTGTATGACCTCACCCATAAAGCAGTTCACCCCGGTCTCAACCCCGTGGGGCAACTGCACGAGCATCACTGCCGGTCCGGTGTCCGACAGAGCCAGCCGGTCGCCAGTACCACCGATGACCCCTCGCCCATCCACGGCAACACCGGACCTCTGGCCTGAAGTAGATGAAAGGGACTACATGACATCGCCTGAGAAACCACGGGAAACGGCTTCGAGCCAAACGAACGACATGACGACACCAACTGCCCCTCCGCCGTCACCGGAACCTCAAGATTTGAAAAGTGACTTTGATTTTGCGGTCAATGACATGAGTAAAAGCGCTGTGACAACGTCATTGACGCCTCTTGTGGAGGAAGGCGAAGAAGAAGAAGAAGATGAAGAAGAAGAAGAAGAAGAAGAAGAGGAAGAAGAAATTAAAGAAGGGGAGCAGGCAGAAGAACCCAAAGACATTGTAGATGAGGAGGTAGTCAATAACGTCACAGAGGGTGATCAAAACATTGAAAAAGTAAACCAGGACATCCCTGTTGGCCAGGAACATCATACCAACTCTGAAGATCCTTCTTCTGAGATTCTTAATAAAAACTCCATCGATGCTCCGGAGAGGGAAACAGGAACTACAGATGTAGAAAGCACAGAACAAGATCATACTGCAGAAAATGCTGGTGCAAGTTCTTTTGAGATGATTGAACCTGAGGGACACAATGATAATTCAGACGAACAAAGTGGGTTGAATCTTGTCACAATTCAGGAAGGTTTGGATAATATGGATGTGGAGGAACAAACAGCAGCGACCACAGAGTTTGTCAAACCTGATGACTCTTCAGTGAATACGGAAGGCATAACTGCCGCGGAAACTTCAACCGATGCTGCTCTCCTCAAGGAAGAAGCTGTACCTGGTTTCAGCCAAGAGCAAGATGAGAGTTCAGCCAATCAGGAAGCAAGCATCAATGCAGAGACAACCAATGGCAACGCAGAAGAGGGTATTGACCCAGTCCTGTCAGCTAACGAGGGCCAAGAAGTTATAACTTCAGACCATGGAACTGAAAATCCCCAAACAGCCAATCAGAATACTGAATTGGATGTCAACTCGGCTGTCTTAACCAGTGAGGATAAAGCGCTCTCAGATCATGAAGAGGACGCCATCGAACTCCAAAGAGCCAATCAGAATACAGGATTGGATGTTGACTCTGCCGTGTTAACCAATGAGGATAAAGCTCTCATAGATCATGAAGGGGACACTATTGATCCCCAAACAGCCAATCAGAATACAGGAGAGAAACAAGACCCTGACATAGCAACCAATGAGGGCCAATCTCTCATATCTTCAGAACAAGAGACCAATGAAGGTGGAAATGTCAGTGCTGGTGACGATAAGGGACAAGATGCAGATAATAGGGAGCAAGAAAATGCCTCCATGGATAAGGGAGAAGTTGGAGAGAATGTGGAACAAATTTAAAATGTTGTTTGTAAATAATTTGAAGCTTGCTGAAGGCTTGTAACTTGGGATGGGCAATTGGAAGAGATCACATGCCTTGTACATGTTTAATGGGTGGTCAGCAAGCTGTAGCTTAATTACTAAACAATCTCATGAAAGTGTATGCAACAACCCTTGGGTTAAATTTATTGTATTACTCTACATTTGTATAGGTTTAAAACAACCAAACGGTTCAAAACACCAAAGGGCAAACTGTTAAAACAAGAAGTTTGGAAAGAATGATTCTGGATTCCTAAATGATAGTGATTTTCTTTTGCTGTTAATGTTAAACCCTGGTTCATACTTCCTGCGAGTGCTAATGCGATACTAGTTTTGACGTCATAAATTCGCAATGAATAATTCAGATGAGTAGAGATGAGCTCAACTCCTGCGAAACATTCGCAGCGAAAACAGCCCTTCCCATTTGCAGGATGTATGAACCCTGCTTCAGGCGACACAAATCAGCAAGAGGTACATTTTACTCACAGAACTGATGAGTTTGATGAGGGTAATAGCATAGGCACCAGGAACAAAGAGGGGAGCCTTTTGGGGACACTAGGTGGCAGCAGACCTACCAAGTTAATCCGTTGCTTGGAAGTGTGCGCATTGTTCAGATTTACGTAAACAATAGACCTTATGCATTGACGTCATCCAGCAGCCATCTTAGTGGAAAAACCGTGACGAAACAATCAAAATGCACAGATTTGTACGCGCGGCGCACAGGATTGGCCAATGAACAACCTCATTTTGACCTCTAGGTGAGGGCACCCTACTGAAATGACGGTATGTGCATAAGGTCTATGGAAAACAATCGAGTATTTACTGCCATGTAGCATAACAAGCTTCCTCCTGAACCCTATTTGCAACTTCATACCAAATATGTGGCAAATAATGTGCATGTACATAGACATTAGTACAACATTACTATGACCACCTTTTAATAATGTACAGTATTTGTAAAATATTCCTTAAATATTTGTATTTTTCTGATCAAATTTTATAAACAATTCTCAATTCCGTCCAGTCTTTTTAACTGAAACTAAAATTCCGTTGAGTCTTTTAAAATGAAAAAAAGTCTTGTGTACTTTTTAAATGAAAAAAAGGCTTGTGTACTTATTTTTAATATAAATATTTGTTGAGTGACTTTAGTGTACAAAATGTACATGTAAAACCGCTTAATAATGTTACATGTAAAAAATCAAGAAGTTATCAGAAATAGCAATGTTCAACTTAGATATTTAATGATCCTTTTCCTCGAAAAGGAAACAAAGCACAACTGCCTTTATTTGTAAATGTCGTCTTTGAAATAACAAATATAACATTTAATTTTTAGACCATGTTTGCAATGGGCAGACCTAGGCCTGAATGCTTCGTTTTGAAAGGGCAGGGGCACTAAGGCATGTTCTCCTTGGTAAAGGGCACCCTATGAGGAAATTGTAAATTTCTACTGGAGCATTTCACTAAGGGCACCAAGGCAATGACGCGGGGCATGGAGGCAACCACATTCGTTGCCTCCATGAAGTATCAGGCTTGAATGGGAATTTCACTTCATATTAATTTCACTTTTACTCATAATTTAATTGAAAGGCTAAAGGTCGTATATTGGGAAATTGTTATCTTGGCCGTCACTTTTTGTTTGGACACACCGAGGTTTGGTTGAAGCGCTGCAGTGTGTGATGTACACAATAATTGGTTGTGTTTAACATGTATTAAATACAAATAATAATATGGTTGAAGAAAAGTTGCTTTGTGCTTTTTGTTTCAATTTCAATTGTATGGACTCTAGATTTTTTTGAAGTTAAATTTGTTTCCTATATGAAAGGAATGTCCGAATCTGAATGTTATCATACAGCAGATCAAAAAACCGTCCGAATTAAAATTCTAGAATACATTCAAACATGTTTTTGTTGTTATGAATCAGTTGTTGATATTTTCACTTGTCATGGTCTGCAGTATACACCATGTGTGTCATTTGCCAGGTAGATTTTGTTCTTTAGAGAACTGATTTTACTTGAATAAACATTTGGGGGAAACCTAAACCAAGACAACAAAAAATTGGTGACAACTTAGACGATGCTAAACATTACACAAAATAGTACAAAAAACAGACGAAACAAATACATTCGTGAGTATATCAGGAAATTTCCTCCAAAACATAATTGTACCCAATCAGCCGTCGGAAGCTACCCCTTTGTAAAAAAAAATAACCGACCAATGAAATTGCTCGTTTAATCAATAGGCGTGGTTTCGAAAACACCTTTGTAAAACATGAAGATTTGCGCAGACGACAAAAATGGACGAAATAAACACAAACTTGAGCAAATCAAGAAATTTCCTCAAAAAATAGTGTACCCAATCAGCCGTCGGAAAAACAATCTGACCAATGAAATGGCTTGTTTATTCAATGAGGCGTGGTTTCAACAACTGAGCAAGTTCGAGCAGTGACTGTTCCATGGTTACCTACGCATGCAATACAACCTGGGTACCAGGCAAAAATCGCTCAATGGTCGACTCTCAAAAGTCCCTCGCTCTGACCATTGTTGCAAAACACGACGATCCGAGCAGACGACAAAAAACGGGCAAAATTAACACGTTCTTGAGCAAATCAGGAAACATCCAAATCATATGACAACTAAGACGATGCTTAACATTTAACAAAACAATACAAAAACAGACGAAATAAATACAATCGTGAGTAAATCAGGAAGTTCCTCCAAAAAATAGTGTACCCATCAATCAGCCGTCGGAAGCTATCCCTTTGTAAAAAAAAAAAACCCAACCGACCAATGAAATTGCTCGTTTATTCAATGGGCGTGGTTTCGAAAAAAAAACTTTTGGAAAACACGAAGATTTGTGCAGACGACAAAAACGGACGACACTATAAAAACAATCTTTAGCAAATCGATAATATCCTCCAGAAAATAATATTGTATTCAATCAGCCGTCGGAAGCTGGTCCATGTAAAAAATAACCGACCAATGAAATTGCTCGTTAACACCTGTTGCAAAACACGAAGATCCGCGCAGACGACAATGAAACACATGTAGGTTTTGTACACAGGATGCCATTTCAGAACATTTTGCATGGACATTCCTCTAAGATAGGTGACAATGTTCATGACATTCTAGTTGGAATTATAACACCCTGGAAATGTGGTTACAGAGCGAGACTCCGGAAACGTGTAAAACTTACTCGCTGGTTTTGGATTAACATGATTTGCCGTGGTAGACCTACTCCACACATGAATGCCTTGTTTCGAAAAGAAGGTAAGACCATTGTTTTCTTGTCTGCTTCTATACAGCGAGGGTTATGCCCAAAACCTATAGACATCTTCTGTGTTCTAATTCCATAGCTATTCAACAAAGGCTCCATTTTAAATAACGGAGTGTCAAAACATTATTTACACTACGTTTTTCCTCAGTCAGTTACCCAAGTTAGAGGGGGTGGGGTGGCACCTTGAAACCTTTACCGTTTTTCATAATAGGGCGACAGTTGTGGGACCATGCACAAAATTAAAAATAAATTTGTTATTAGTAAGGTCTTATTCTAATCTAGAACCATGACTTAAGTTCGATTGAGCTCCCACGGGTCGACCCACTGCCGGCCTGTCTTGAGCTATTCGAACGAGCATCCATTATTTGGAGAGCCAACCCGGCGAAACTACTTTATGTCAATGGAATAATATTTCTCAATGTAAACTTTCGATGTTGGAATTGAATGAGTAAATCACAAGCCCACGTTGATGCAAAAGTACTTGTCCCGAATGCAAAATATTATGTCTATTAAATATTGAACTTTTAGTGAACATATTTGTCACACCAGTGACAATAAGGCAAGCAATAACTGAGGTCGTTCACACGCTGTACTAATTAAATTGGTCTAATATTTAGACCAGATCTGGTTAAACTCTTTTAAAGCCATTGGGCACTTTCTGAACAGAACGAAAATAAAAAGTTAGACCGGATCAGGTCAAAACCCCCAAACTTAGACGGGACGGTCTAAGTGGACGTGTTAACTCGTACTCCTCTGTCTATGGTGATTATAACTAGTATAACTACAACTGTTTTATAGAGCAAATTTAATCATAAAAGGGACGTTTTTGGTTTATTATCTAGATTTTGTTTAGGCAAATCTGATAACTTAGTTCAACCCCAAATTTATTAATTTACAATCAGTTTCTCTTGTGGTTTACATTGTTTGATAACTTATTATTAGTTTATTCCCACGTGACCGTCAGCCAACCAGATTAATACAGAAGCATATAAACTATAATATTGCGTACAGATTGCATCAGCCGTAACTTGAATGAGCTAGCTACAATTAGATAAAAATTACAATAAATTTGAGCAAGTTGGGGGTATAGCTCAGCGGTAGAGCAATCGACTGCATATCGACAGGTCCCTGGTTCAAATCCGGGTATCCCCTTCTATATTTTCCCCCCAAAAAAGTATTTTTGTTGATAACAAAATTGTATATGAAACGAAATGACACTATTTCTCACACAAGGACTTACTTTTCAAACTAAATCAGCTTTTTGGGTTGTGTAACTTCCTATTATTTTTTTGTGCGATCTGCAAAGCTCCGAACGGACGGATGACGGATCTAAGTTTGACTTGGACGTCGCGTCGACGCAATATGGCGATCGTGGCGCGTAGTGTGACGCTTTGCGGCTTTTTATTTTTTTTTTACTGGCAACTTCGTTTGCAGAGAGGGCGCCACGCACTCAACACGGATCGGAAAATGAACACGGTGGTGATACGGTGTTCACAGTTTCCCACTACGGCTAATGGGCTAATTGGCACCTGTTGGGATTTTCGGCACGGTATCGCTCCACCCGTCCGAGCTGGGTTTAGTTTGACCAGGATCGAGCGGCACCCGTGTTGAAAAGTTCACTGTAAAATGATCCCAGTGTGTACCCGGAAGAGGTCCGCAGAATGGGCGTGCCACACAAAGTGACTGTCTTCTTTTGTACACATGCCTACTGTGCATGTGTATGTACTTGAACATGTACCTGCTGCTATGTCTTGCCTTGCTCTATGGTTAGTGCCAAAGCGCAAAACAAACCATGCAAACTAAGCACAAACAAAACCCAATGAAACAAGGCTATGTCCACCATATGGATCATAGAAATAGACTTGTATTGGATTGTAACATAGAGCATGGAGGAATAAATTATAGAGTATATTTTTATAATAAAATAAGCATTGGCAAAGCTGAATTCTTATTCGAGATTTGAATTTCCTAGTAGCTGTACTTCATCAACGTACAAACTGCGTGGGTGTTATAATAACATGGTCTAAAACAGAGTTTCTGCACTCCATCAATTATTATTAACACATCAGCCTGAAGTGAAATTATAATTGATAACAGGTGGTCATGCGTGGCCGGCCGGCCCGCCAACCTTCAGCATTCAACACACAAACAAAGATTGCGTCAGCCGTCACTAGCTAGTGGTATATAATGTAAAATAAGCCAAGCTCTTCCATGCAGGGGGATATAGCTCAGTGGTAGAGCATTCGACTGCAGATCGAGAGGTCCCTGGTTCAAATCCGGGTGTCCCCTGGTTAACTTTTTCTTACTTATTTTAATAATTTAAGGGAATTATATGACCTGTGGAGGACCCGACAACTTGGCAAATAACTGAAATACATATAATATTTGTAAGCATTATGAGGGTTTAAAAAAAAAAAAAAATTTTTTAGTATTAATTAATTTGGATCTTTTGTGAGCAATTTTGGTTTTTATCCAATATTTGACATAATAAATGGACTCATGATAATTGCAGGATCGGCACACTGTGAAGTATGATGGGTAATGTGACTGCTAATGGCCTTGAATTATTTTAGTGGTGGGGAAGCTACCGCCCTCGTTCCGGAGCCTAAACAAGTTCTTCCATTCATACAACTTTTCCCTACACTTTTGTTGATCAATTGCAAGTTGTGTACCCTTGTTGCGGATCTTTCTATGGTATGATGGCTTTGTTTCGATAGGTCAGAAAGTTGAAGAAAACCACTGTCATAAACTATTTTTCATCAAAACGTGCGGACGAACGCGACCGATCGCTAAATAAACGCAAACGCCAGCTACGGATAATAATAAACAATAGACGACAGAGGGCGCGATCCATTGTTGCCCGGGGAATGATAAACATGGCGACTTCCGTACATCACTAAATTCTTCCGATTCTTCATTCGTCTTACGATACAAACGAATGCCGTAATATCTTAAGGAGTACGAGTTTCGCAAAAACTAGGTAAGTATTAACTACAATTTACAAAAATGTTCCATTAGAGCTTACTTTATTTCATTATGTATTGTTGTAGGAGATTGTGGGTGGTGTTGCGTTGCCGTTCCGTTGCGTTGGTTGGTTATCATGATGGTTATGCCTTATGGTATTTTGTTGGTAGTCGCAGTCTCTCTCCGTGCGCGGCCAGGTTGCACTGGGCTGGCCATGGCAAAGGAATTGTGGAAAAGTTTCCGTATGGCGCCACCACTTTTTCATTCGAAATAAAATAATATAGTATCTAATTTACCTGATTGATATATCCCTTTTTGTAAAAAAAGGGATACGGAAAGTTATCCATGGCAAAAACAGCCATCTCGAGAAATGACAATTTGTTAAAAGCAAATGCAGAGATAAGCTGCTAAAACGGGACGAAAGTGTAAACACTAAACAGGGGCCAAAAACTAAAAAGGGCATGTTATATTCACATCTTTCTTTTTAGTTAGAACTTCCTTATTCACTCCTATCCTAATTATTTTGTTTATTTGTTTGGATTTGAAAAAAAATGAAAAAACCTTGGAAATGCATAGGAATAGAACCCAGAGAATGTTGAGGTTGGCCACCCTCTGTGCTGTGTCGTCTATAGACGCAGCGTATCGATACCGCGTGATACGTGCGTTTGGCAAAATTATCATCGCGTGAGACGTGTGTATGGCAAAATGGCAAGATGTCAGCGCACATAGACCGTTTCTAGTGTGTTCATTGGTCAATGATGTTATCACTGTATGGCAAAATTGTATGGCAAAATATTTTGCCATGCACAGGTGAAGCGTAACAAAAATGGCGTTTGTGCGTTCATAAAAATTGTCTCACAACGAAACCGCACGCACATTGAGACACTCTGGGTTCTATTTCCATGTGCCCTCACATAAAAAGCGCCCTCAGTTTACCAAGAAACAAATTACAATTATACTATTTTATTTTTTGGGGCATTGCCTTGCCTTTCTTTCCTTGCCTTGCTTTATCATTAATGCTTGTCATATTTTGTAATGTGAATTTAACATTTTAAAACAAGTCATACTTTTGGTAGTTGTATTGAAATTTCTTAGCATGAACAAAAAATATGCATTTAAACATGAATACATTGCCTCTTCATTGAAAACGGAACTTTAAGTTCTAATCTAAGAATGTCTTATATTATAACCCTGTCCCTGCTGGGTGGTGTTCTAAAAAATAAAATAATACACTACCCCAATGTCCCGTGACAGTTGACACCCCTTCTTGACTAATGCACAGCACCAATATACACAATTCTCATGGCCGGGATCGTAGCTCAAATGAGCACCTGTGTTAACCTCCCGAGTTCGATTTCATATAAAATAGGCCTAGTTAAGTAGTTTTTCGTGAATTATTGTGAACCTTTTTAAACAAATTATTTTGACCCAACATCCACAGTGTGCCTTACTTCCGATGATGCCGCCTTAGTTAGTAATGGATGAAGAAAGAGAAAACACATCAGGAGGCAAAGAAGAAGCAACTGAGATGGAGACTAGTCAAAATGTGACTGGGATAGAGTCAGAGACTACCCCAGAAATGACTGGAAAAGAAACTAATCCAGAAGCTGCTCTGACTAACACTGACACTACACAAGATGAAACACTGGCATTAGCCTCATCAACCAGCCACAATAAAGACTCTAGTAAAGATTTAGTTACAGATTCTGATGTTAAAGAGGTTGAAGTTACAACATCTCCTTCCTTAGATTTGATTCCAACAAAAGACAGTAGCGGTAACATTCCGCCTCCAGAGAATGAAAAACAACAAAATATCCTTTCAGAGGAATTGAAAAGTACGAATCAAGATTCGTCAGCATTAATAGCAAACAGCCCAGGGGAAGGCGGAGAAGATGAGAAAGCAGAAAGGGGTGAAACCAAACCGGATTCAGCCAGCAGCTCAAATGGAGAGTCAAAACAACTCACTGAGATTTCTCCGCCCGATAGTAAAACAACCGTAGAATCGCTAAATGAAAAAGATGTAAAAACTTTGACGGTTACATCGAACGTTGAAGTGGATGTCGTTGATGAGTCTATAGCCCTAAAGACTGAAGTTGAGAGTGTTCTATATGAAGCCCAGCATGTCTTGCCTGATGAAACAGCCCAAGAGCAGACTCCTGGGGAAGTTGCTGACACACCTCCAAGTAGCAACATCAATGCAGTCATGTCTCCAGAAGTCTCAGTCGCTGAGAACGAAGAGATGGTGAGAGAAGACAGCAACATATCCTCTAAAACAGAGCCTACCCCATCAGCACGAACAGACTCTACAGTATCAGTGGACCGAAGATACAGCAGTGTGAGCAACGCAAGACAGACAAACAACACAACCCCAAGCAAACCGGGAACTCCCGAGACCGGTATATCGATCGCCACTAAGGGGGACCTTCCGTCCCGATTCACCACCCCGCATCCCCCAAGCCAACAGCTGCAGGAGAGACCGCTAACGCATGCCACCGTGAGCACGGAGTTTGGTTATGATGAGATGAAAGACTTCACCTCCCCTGATTATGAGTACACACAGACGCCGTTGTATTCGGTCAGGGGAGACTCCGGTGTGAGGCAGGACCGGAAGACCTTCAGTAGGGGGGAAAGTGTCAAGAGTGTGACCTTTGCTGATGACCTGACTGGAAGGATGAGTGCTAAGGAGTTGGGAGTAGAAGAAGAGGATGAGGGTACAAGTTCAGAAGAAGAGAGTGATACGGAGACTGCGCCAGAGAAAGGGACAGAAGCTGATGAAAAGTTGGCAATCAAAGATGTTGAAACAAAAGAAGTAAGTCAAATTCTTTATGGATAAAACTCTAACAGGATGAAATATGTAAAGATCAAGTGTACAAGTAGCCCCCCCCCCCCCTATGAAAAATGGATAACGTGTGTGCATTTAGGCCTATCGTTTTGGATTGTTGCATACAAAAGCTTAAAATCAACCAAAATGACAGAAAAGCGGTACCGCATTTGAACCTTTAGAACTATGGCATATTTTCACCATGCAAAGTTTCAAATCGTAATAATTCTTGTTTTTGTCCACTTCCTTGATTCATTTTTGTCTGGTTATGTCTGGTAATCTTTAACTCCATTCTTTATAACATCTTGTTCATGTATGATTCTACAGTGCAATTTAATTCAACCTCTCGATTTCTAAACTGTATGCTCCTTACGTTCTTATTTGTAGGAAATAAACAACTAATCATAATAATAATATAATAATAATAATAATAATAACAATAACAATAATAATAATGTTCTTTTTAATTTAAGCAACAAGGGGAAGACAAAGATGACCTTTTCCCTACAGCAGTCAGCGAGGAGAAGATTGAGGAGGCCAAACAGAAGAGGAAAGAGAGAGCAGAAGGTGACGCGGCTCGAAGAGAGAATCTTTTTGGAATTTTCGGTCAGCCTCGGCTCGACAAAAGACGGAGCATGGAAGAGGTTGTGGGAAGCAAGGCCAGAGAACAGTAAGAAAATTATTCAAGTTTCACCCAGGGGTATAAATGGGTACCTGCGAGGGTAGAGGTTGATATTGTGAATGAAAAGCTTTCGGAGCGCCACGGCAGCTCGGGGCTGTATACTCCCTAATGGGAGCTGAGAAAGATTAAAGGGATGTTTATTGGCCCAATGACCAGGGGACTAATGTACAGCGCATTGATACAGTTCATTGTGAAATGCGCTATATAAGAACTTGTTATTATTATTATTATTATTCTAAACCCTCCATATGTTGGTGCCTTCCTGAGGTTTCATGCATTTTCTGAAGCTTATTTGTAGATTGAATGTACAGTTTTAAAAGCTTAAGCCAAGGTCATTATAAAATGCAGTGTATTAAATATAAATTCAAAAAATAGTTTATGGCCTGACGTTTGAATTCAATATGAATTCAATCTTTTGACTGTGAGTGTGAAGTCTGTTAAGATTGCTTATAATTAAAATTGACTAAGTGTTTTTAAAGCAGTATTACAACTTCTATGATGCATACATTTTTTGCTACATTGAGTTGAGATACAAGTATTACCCTCATAAATCAGCTTTTTATTAATAATAATATTAATAATAATAATGATAATATTAAATAATAAACTTTAATTTTGAAGCACACATTTCCAGTGCATGCTTCTGGCGCTTTACAAATATACAAATAAATTAGAAAAAAGGTGATCCAAGCAATTTACAATACTATTCTTAAAAATTAAACTAGCAATAAGTAAAAAATAAGATAGACAAAAGGCGTCAGACAAAAGATAAATATGAAATTATATGTCCTGCATTCTCATCATATGCTCCGTTACATCTCCATCTAGCTTTGACAAAGGATGTGTCCTCTTATCCAATCTGGAGAATAGTCAAGCCATAGTGTGCTTTGATAAAGCCATCAACCTCTGTCCTAAGGAAGTCAGATACTATCTAATGCGTGGTGAAGCCTACCTACAGATGTGTGACTTTCAGTCGGCCATTTTGAATATGAAGAAGGCGTGCGTGTTGGACCCTAACAACGATGCTTTCTACATTCGTTTGGCATTTGTCTACTATTTTCAGGTAAATTGGTGTTTCATTTCTTTTAGAAATAGGCAGTTGTTCAGTTGTGATTGTAAAGAAAACCAGAAAATTGTGTTTATAATCAGGCCTGATGCTTTATTCTGGAGCTTGCCTCCATGCCCCTGGTCATTGCCTTGGTGCCCCTTGAAATGTTCCAATGTTTTCCTCATAGCAATGCCCTTTCCTAAGGAAAAACTGTTTTGCCCTTGAAAGAACAAAATACTTATCAGTCCAAGGAGATATTAAAAACGTATGGCTAGTCCTTAGTAAGGACGAGTAACTCGAGATAAGACTAGTCTTAAAGGAACACGTTGCCTTGGATTGGTCGAGTTGGTCTTTGAAAAGCGTTTGTAACCGTTTTTTATAAAATGCATATGGGTAGAAAGATGTTGTAAAAGTAGAATACAATGATCCACACAAACATGCCTCAAAATTGCGTGGTTTTCCTTTTACCTTGTCGACTAACACGTCGGCCATTTATGGGGGTCAAAATTTTGACTCCCATAAATGGCCGACCATGTTAGTTCGCACAGTAGAAGGAAAACCACGCAATTTCGAGGCAAACTTGTGTGGATCATTGTATTCTACTTTTAAAACATCTTTCCAACCATATGCATTTTATAAAAAAACGGTTACAAACGCTTTTGTTTTGACCAACTCGTCCGATCCAAGGCAACGTGTTCCTTTAACTCTTAGTGAAATCATAGGGTAAAGACAGATGTGAAATCCACCCCTGGAGATTTATCAAATGAATACAGCATGTCATGTCATGGCCGAGCCGTTTGGTGCATTTGACTCAAGTTCTGGTTGCTGAGTCAATAGGGTGTGGGTTCGAATCCTGGTCATGACACTTGTGTCCTTGAGCAAGACTCTTAACTATAGTTTTTTCTCATCAATCAGAGGTGAATAGGTACCTGTTAGGGTATAGATGGCTCCTGTGATTGATTTAGTGCTGAGTGCGCTATATACTTGGCAGCACAGGCTATATACTCGCCAGAAAACTGAAATGGTTTAAAGGCAGTGGATACTATTGGTAATTGTCAAAGACTAGTCTTCTCACTTGGTGTATCTCAACATATGCATAAAATAATAAAAATGTGAAAATTTGAGCTCAGTCGGTCATCGAACTTGCGAGATAATAATGAAAGGAATAAAACACCCATGTCACATGAAGTTGTATGTGTTTAAATGGTTGATTTCGAGACCTCAAGTTCTAAATCTGAGGTCTCAAAATCAAATTCGTGGAAAATTACTTCTTTCTCGGAAACTATCGCACTTCAGGGGGAGCCGTTTCTCAAAATTTTGTGTACCATCAACCTCTCCCCATTACTCGTCACCAAGAAAGGTTTTATGCTAATAATTATTTTGAGTAATTACCATTAGTGTCCACTGCCTGTAAGCGCAATGACAATTCTTTGGAGTTGTGCTCTATATATAAAAGTCGATATAATAAATATTACCAATATTACCAATATATACATGTACCAAAAACTATGGTCTGAAAGAATAGCACAGCTCTGTGAGAAGAAGTCAACAAAAAAATAAACTTGTTGATCATAATGTGTAAATGTTTAATTTCCGCTTTACAGGGGCAGACATTATTTGACCAGTGTCTGTTTGCAGAGGCACTGGAATCTTTCTCAAGGGCCTCAGAGATGAGACCAGAGGTGATTGGTTACCATACAAGAAGGTAAGTAACAAAACCTGCCGTATGTAAAAGTGGGAACCAGCTAGTTTAGTCCGGTTTTGACCAGATTAAACCGGTTTGGTCCAATTCACGAAAGTTTCTTGTTAGTTTATTTGTTTTTGTTGTAACAAACTAAATAAAACGGCCATTAATCAGTATTTATTAGATTGTTATTGTTTGTGTACAAAGTTAAACTATACAGATATGTAAAGTAACTGTTGCATAAGTGACCTTAAAAACCCCCAAAATATTATATACAAAAATCAGCGCTGGACGTTATCTTGATAATATTGTCATGATCCGATATTGAAGACAATACTGATGATTGTTTTGAAAATATCAAGATAGCGTGACAACAGCAACATCGTTTTTGTAGATGATATCGCCTGTTTGCTGAAAAATAATCATTAGACCACCTTCATTACAGTCTTTAAAATCGTCTGCACAGGGTTTCTAAATAGCGTTAGCCATTAATTGGCGACATGCTCAAATTAGCAGAAAACACCCGTTTTATTTTGGTTTGGGTGCTGCGAAACCGATACTTTATAATCCTTGCTTGGGAATTTGTTTTCCTATTTGTTCTTCTAACAGTGTGGCATGTTTAGCAGCCCTGCAAAGGCATGGAGAGTGCTTAGCCTTGGTGAACAAGCGACTAGAAGTCGAGCAGCATAATCCTGACTTGTATATCATGCGGGCTCGTCTGCATGAACTCTTCAGAAATGTAAGTCCAAAATGCTCAAATTGTATTTACTTCTTCTAAAGGGCTAAAAGTTTGAGGGGGGGGGGATCCACACGCCTGCAGAACTAAGATTTTATTTACAAGACCAGGGGTCGATTTCACAAAGAGTTAGGACTAGTCCGAGGAGATATACAAATTGTATGGATAGTTCTAAGTTAGGGCGAGTAACTGGTTTTAACTCGAGATAAGACTAGTCCTAACTCTTTGTGAAACCCACCCCAGAATAAAAAAGAAAAGAGACTAGATTTAGAGTTCTAGTAGTACCGAGTTTTAAATCATCTAAACAAGAACAAGACAATGAGAGAAGATTTATTTCTTCTGTTTTGCGGGTGATGCTAGCAGGATTGAAAGATGTTTGTGTGACTCAAACTCAACATTTGAACGTCTTTCAATTTTGAGACAAAGATGTTGAACTGAAAAAAACCCAAGACCGTCCGATGTATTATGCTTTGTAATGCAGAGCATTTGGTTGGCTCCAGTTTGCCTGGAAAATTTGTAACGATAATTGGTTCTTATAGTGCGCTTATCCTAACAGCTATACCATGGTGCTTTACAACATTATCCCTATTTATCGGGCTCACTTTCAGACCATTCCTCTATGTTTCTCCATTCCATGGTGAGCATAAGCTGCTTAAATGAGCACTAATCGGTTAATCCAACAACAAAAACTGTCTCAGCCCTCTCAAGCTCCCATTTATACTCCTTGGTGAAGAGAAGCAATTATGGTTGGTTAACTTGTTAACTTGTTAACTGAGTGGAGCTTTGAATGTAATCTTCATGTTCCACACTCATCGCTGTTTTTCAAACGCCAAGCCATCTCTTTGGAACAGCGTCCCATTTCAACTCAGAAAAGCAGATACTTGTTCCAAATCCAAAATTCATCTCAACACATATCTATTTCGGAAACAATAGCCTTCAAACTTTTGGTTGTCTTGTGTCATTGTGTATTAGCAGAGTTCTTGTTTTTTGTGCCAGGAGTGTCATCATTGACAGACTTGGCGCACTAAAAATGTTCATCATTATTATTTATAATAGATGTTAAATTTGCAGTGGGTAAAGAATATTAATTTTGGTTTTTACCCATACACCGATGTGTGTTAGCACTGTATACTTAGTACTTTCCTGAGTCCTGTGCAAAAAAATATTACAGGCATGTAGATTTGAACAGTTGTTGGTAAGACACTGCTGTAGAATTGCAAGGGTCGTGGGTTTGAATCCCACCCAAGTAGTATGCCTGTGATATTGTTTTCACAGGACTCGGCAAAGTACTGAGTATACAGTGTTTCCACACATCGGTGTGTGGGTAAAAACAAACAAATTAATACTATTATTTATTTTATTACACCCCGTTCCTTCCCCAGACGTCCCTCTGCTACTATGACTTAAAGGATGCTATTGCCTTGGACCCAGACAGGGAAGAGGCTCAGAACCTCATGGTTGCCCTAGAAGCCAAAGCAGCTGAAAGCCGTGATCATGCTGTGCGCTTGCAGCTACAGGGCAAGCTCAAGGAAGCCATGAATAAGATCACGGCTGCGGTGGAGACTAACCCAGCAGTAGCTGACTATCATCTCTTAAGGTGAATTTATTACACACCATTATTAAATCAAAGATTTTAAAGGCACTGGACACTATTGGTATTTACTCAAAATGGTTGTTACAATAAAAACTTACTTTGTAATGAGCAATGGAGAGCTGTTGATAGTATAAAACATTGAGAGAAATGACTCCCTCTGAAGTAATGTAGTTTTTGAGAAAGAAGTTATTTCTCACTAAAATATTTGAATTGAATTTGAGATCTCAGCTGAGGTCTCGAATTCAAGCATCTGAGAGCAAACAACTTGTGTGACAAGGTTATTTTTTCTTCCATTATTCTCTTGCAACTTCGACGACCAATTCGAGAATACTGGTCTTTGACAATTACCATTGGTGTCCAGTGCCTTTAAAGCCATTATACACTTTCGGAACAAAAAACCCCCAAAAAAGTTCAAAGATTTATAAATAACTTACAGGGTTTACAGAAGGTCATGGTGAAAGACTTCACTTGAAATATTGTTCCATGAAATGCTTTACTTTTTGAGAAAACACTAAAACAATTATCAATTGTCGTTATCGAGAATTACGGATTTATTTTAAACGTATGTCATGACACGGCGAAACGTGCGGAAACAAAGGTGGGTTTTCCCGTTGTTTTCTCCCGACTCGGATGACCGAATGAGCCTAAATTTTTACAGGTTTGTTATTTTATATATAAATTGTGGTACACGAAGTGTGGGCTTTTTGACAATACTGTTTACCAAAAGTGTCCAATGGCTTTAAATGTGTATGAATCGTTTTTCTTTAACACAGGGGTGCCCTTCATCGCCGACTCCATGATTACAATGCAGCTATCGATGATTTCCTATTGGCTCTTGATAAGACAGACCACAACGAGCAGAACCGCATCTACATGGAGGCACAGCGGCAACTACTGCTCACCTATAACGACTTTGCTGTGGAGTGCTTCCTGGGTGCATACTTTGAAGAGGCAATCATCCTCCTGAATAAGGCCATCAAGGGGGAGAAGAGAGAGAAAGGACTGTATGTCAACAGAGGAGGTATGTCAGGGTTCTATAAAGGGGGAGTTGTGACGTGTTGTCACCAAGCAATTCCAAGCTCTGGTGTTGGGTGCGTTCGATTAGCTTCCCTGGGTTGACCCTGGTCTACCCCTGGTATGTTTGAATAGCTTTGACGTCATTCCGGGGGCTCACCCGGGTCAGCCCCAAGTGCCCTGCTTGTAGAGAGGGTCACTTGGGGGCTGGCCCCAGGTGCATGACGTTCCCACAAGAGGGTGAGTGATTGTTCGATAAGCTCTTGTCAGGGGCTCACTCCAGTGAGCACCGCGGGGTCGACACAGGGAAGCTAATCGAACGCACCCATTGTCAGCAGCAGAGTGGAGGTTTGAAACCTGGTCTTGACACTTGTGTCCTTGAGCAAGGCACTTAGCCATAATTGCTTTAAAAAATAATGAAAAAATATGTAGGATTCAAACTACTTCACTAGCTATCGGGTAATCTTTGTAGTCTAAGTGGTAAGACATCTGCTCTAGATTGGTAAAGGTTGTGGGTTCGAATCCCACCCGCGTAATATGCATGTGATAATTTTTACAGAACTAGGGGGGGAAGTATACAGTGCTTACATATCACAGTGTATGGTTAAAACCAAATAATATTCATAATTGCTTTTGAAAAGTTGGGGAAGGTAGTGCATTCTGCTCTACAGGCTAGGCTCCTAGTGGATGATACACAAGCCTACACCCTTATGGACGGTGAAGGGATAATCCTGTCCATTGACTTGTCCAGTCATAAGGTTTTTTTTTTAAAGGTTTTATATCTTTTGTCATCCACAAAGATTGCTTCTTCCGTTTGAACGAGCTTCACTTTGCCCTGGCTGACTACCACCAAGCCCTGGAGTTGGATCATGCAGACTGGACCATTCGGTCTCGGATCGCATCCATCCACAGCGAGTTTGGTCTGATGGACTATGAGGAACACAGCTACAAAGAGGCTGAAGCACGGTTTACTGTAGCCATTCAGCACAACCCTCGGGTAGGGTCGTACTTCATCTACCGCTCTAAAGTGCGCTTTATGCTGGAGGTAAGGACACCTGGGCCCAATTTCATAAAGCTTGTAAGCATGAAAACTTAATAAGCACAGACAAATCTTGCTAAGCAAAAACTGGTTACCAGCCAACAGTCCATAAAGTTTCCACTATTGCATCTGGTGCCCCACTCATTTTTTTTGCTTAGCAATGAAATTTGCCAAGCAGTTGATTCTGCTTAACAGCTTGGGCCCAATTTCATGGCTCAGCTTACAGTAAGCAAAGAATCAACACTTACGAAAGCAGGGAATTACACGCTCGAGCGTATTTCAAAGGTTAGCAGGGAAATTTTGCTTGTGGGCGTGTGTACTCCATGTTACTAGGCATTTCTCCGCTTACACAGTAAGCGCAGAAATTCAGCGCTAGAACAATAGTAAGCGGGAGTGTTGATCGCGAGAGCAGAATTTAGCATTCAGCAGAGCAATAAGATTGTTGCTTCAGAAAAAGTTGAATGTGAAAGTAGCAATTCCATTTTGGGGGGAGAGTTATTTTAAAGCCGACAAGTCAACAATGGCTTGAATTGTGATGGTTGGGAGATTTATTGGCAAAAGGGGCGGAATAGATGGAGGGCTGTCTCACCTGTGGACATGGGATGAGTATTGATACTTTGAACAGTGCGTTTTTTGGGGGCAAGGAAACCATAAATTCTTCCCTTGGGGAAAGGTCTAGGGACCCCATGAAAGGAGGTCATAAATGGCTTCCCTCCTTTTACCAATACAAAAGAATACCCAAGGGCAATGTAATACTCATTTAATTATCTGCCTGGTCAAAAATGCTTTTATGGCTTCTTCATAAATTAATCTTCTGGCTATGTATTATTTGAAAATGTCCATAAATTATGGAACTAAATGTGGGTTTTGAATTTTTAAGTTTAAGCGATTTTAAGAGGTTTTTCATGTTTTGTTTTTTTAGTCAATCTTTCATGAACCTCCTCATTTGAAAAGTTGATAAAACCAATCTTAATGACAGTCAAACTTAATGTACTCAACTTTTGAGAGATAAAAAAACCCAGCCCAGATTAAAGTCTCAGTTTGTTTTGGTACTTTCCTGTTGCAGAACCAAGCTGGTGCCAGACATGATCTTCTGGTGACCCTCCATCTTGAGCCAAACAATGAGGAGATCCTGACACTCATGCCTCGCCTCTTCCCTGGTAAATCCATCACGGATATAATGAGGAGTAAGTCTGGCCGTGCAGCCAAAGCTGAAGTAGAGAACGCTGTGGTGACTGCCTCCCCAGTCCGTCTTCCAGCCTTAAATGGGTAAGACACTTTTCATTTGTGTGGCATCACTAAGCGGGGGGTTTGTTGATTTGTGTTGCAATAGATAACTTTTTAGTAATAAACATTTTTCATTGAAATTTCATTAACTCGATGAGGTTATGAAATTGTATAAAACTTTTGTGTAACATTTGCTCTTATTTTTAAAAGCATTCTTACAATAGACTCAGTTATTTTGTATGACACGTTGAGTGCGAAAAGCGTTTTTTTTAAAGGTTTACATTTTTTAAATTTTTTTTTCCTCAACAAAATTATGTCAAACAGTTTATCATTTGAAGTAACATGTTCTTCTCGTGTCCGGAAAAAGTTGTTTGTTACATTTGTAAAATTTTAGTGTTATCATATCCTGAATGACTTGTTTGCAGCTCTTATTTACTTTTTGAAATCTTGTTTCCACAGGGATGCAACAAACAAGGAGGCACAGCCAAATAATACATCACCACAAGCCACTAGTCAGGCTGGAGCTAAACATGTTAGTTTTGCATCAGCAGCTGCTACTCCCTCTGGTTCTGTAATGCCAGACCTTAAGGAATGTATGAATGAGATAGGCTTCAATACTGTACTGGCCAAGAAGAAGAAAAAGGTAAAAATCTTTGTAGGTGTTTTGGGGTGTTTTTGTTTGTTTGTTTGTTTGTTTGTTTGTTTGTTTGTTTGTTTGTTTGTTTGTTTGTTTGTTTGTTTGTTTGTTTGTTTGTTTGTTTGTTTGTTTGTTTGTTTGATTGATTGTTTAGATGATCTTCCCATTAAGGGAACTAAACCTCCAACAAGGGGATATAAACACCGAGCTAGCCACAACCAATCTCTCTCATACAAACATATAGCGTCTATGATTGTGAATTGCACAAATCAGTAAGTTGTGATTCAGTCAC
This sequence comes from Asterias amurensis, assembly GCF_032118995.1. Classification (NCBI taxonomy): domain Eukaryota; kingdom Metazoa; phylum Echinodermata; class Asteroidea; order Forcipulatida; family Asteriidae; genus Asterias; species Asterias amurensis. The sequence continues at coordinate 13,536,318 of NC_092662.1, forward strand.
TTATAATAAACAACATTACTATGATTGAGAAACGAAAGTTCGGTGTGTTAGATTTGATTTCAGATTATCAAATTAACTTTATTTTTACATATTGTCACATAAAATTATCTCATAAAAGTTGCGCTAAATTTTGTAAAGTCTATTTCAAGTTTCATGAAGCTTCCCATCTGATACAATCTTGTAGCTCTTTTTTTTAAATTCAGCAACACCTTTCATTTTCTTTTTTTTTTAATATGAAACGGTTCAGTAGCTGTTTTCAGAAATAGAGGTTTTAGGTTGCACACATTTAAATTTGATTGTTTCTAATTCCCATCCTACAGGTCTCCAACCATGTTAAGAGTCTTCTTCACGACAGGCAAACTCTTTGGACCGACGCACCTAAGCTTGCCCCTCAGCCCCCACCCCGCCCCTATGCCATCCGGGGTGGGGCTCTAAACAAAAACCAGTCCAACATAGACACATCTATGGGCTGGAGGTCATTCAGTATGGGCGTCGGCCTGAAGTAATCCATCCTTGTTTCTACAGTTTGAGGTCATTCAGTATGGGCGTCGGTCTGAAGTAATCCATCTTTGTTTCTACAGTCTGTCATCTTTGACGTAAATTCCTCTAGGAACCCACGCCTACCTTAAATGTGCTCTGATCACTGCCACGCCCACGCCCAGTTTAAAGTAAAATCACTGCATAACTGCCATCATAACTTCAACCCCACCCAGCAAAATTAAAAAATTACTCCTGCAATGGGTTTCTACATGCATACCAGATTAATGGAAACCATGAAGGCCACACCCACATGCCACGCCCACCATCATTGATGTGACGGCCAAACTCACGCCTTCCTCATGTCCTCTGATCACCACCACGCCCACGCCCAGTTTAGGGTAAAATCACTGCATAACTGCCATCATAACGTCAACCTCGCCAAGCAAGATTCTTAAAGTACTCCTGCAATGGGTGTCTACATGCATACCAGACTAGTGGAAACCATGAAGGCCACACCCACATGCCACGCCCACCATAATTGATGGGATAGTGTTCACCGTTGTCTGGCCAGTAATCCATGTAGGCACTCCAGAACATATATGACGGGTAATGCATGGATACCATGTAAGTACACTTCCTAAATTTGTTGTTGAATTCCATTATTGGTGGCACGTGAGTGATAAAATTTGTGATTGGCAATTAGAAGTCATCAAGAAAGGTTAAGGAAAGCAATAAAGTTGAACTTCATCAACTTCGGAACTTTTTTTGATCCATCTGTTGACAAATGTTTACCCTTGAGGGTTCGGGAAATAATTGGCTTGTTATGATACGTTTCTTCGTTGTACCCATGATTTTTGATTCTAAGTAAATCTCCAAGTAAATCCAATTGTCTCCAAGTAAATCTACTTGGAGAAAAAGTATTCAAAGACGATTAAACCATGATGTTGTCAGGCCCAAATATAAACCGGAAAAGTATTATTTTGATAAAAAGATGCTTCTAGAGTAATTCTGTCCAATTAAAACAAATACACCGTGTGTTTGAGTTTTTCAAATGAAGAAATATTTTCACTAGTCTTTTTAAAAAATGTTGTAAAATATATTTTGCAACATAAAATCTTCAAATCTGAAAACAAAGTGAAAAGAGGGAACACGAAAGTCACTTACTATTTAAGATAACATCTTTGATGTTTGTTATGTTTTATTCCTATTATTATTTAAAGTATTGAAATTTAAAAGTTTTGAAAAGTCTTTGCAAGTGACTTACACCAAATAACCAAACTTATTATTTCCAAGAATACATTAAAAATATTGCACAAAAGTTGAATAATATTGTAAATAATATAATGGTTTTACAGAGAAATATACCAAGTCGAAATGTAAATAAAATGTTAAATATAATTTGGCTAAATAAACGTTAAAATGTTGTTTTAAAACTGAAGTCATGATTGTCTCGTCTTGTTAGTTCTGCATAAATAATTCTCATTAATTCTTCAGGTCACCTGATCAGATCATGAGACTAATCAGGTGACCAGTCACTTGCACTTGCTAAGTTCATCCAATGTTTAAAAAGCATTGAAGTGTCGTGGCCGAGCCGATAAGAACACCTGACTCAAGTTCTGGTGTTTCTGATCAGCAGAGTGTGGGTTCAAGTCCTGATCGTGACAATTGTGTCGTTAAGCAAGACACTTAACAATCATTGCGTGGTCCTTCAGACGAGACGAGACGTAAAGCTTTAGGTCCTGTGTGTTGTGTTATGCACGTAAAAGAAGCCAGTGCACTAATATATTAGGGGTTCACCTCGGTGTTCCTGGTTTGATTGGCAGTATATTATGCCATAGCATCGTGTAAACCGTTACATGGTGCTATGTAAAAGAATAGGTCTCATACTTTAAAATGTAGCTGCTCATACCTTGCAAGAAAACATACTGAGCGCTTTGATATGTCCATCAAGCACTATAGGCTATAAGACTCAAGTATTGTTATTATTATTATCTTGTTATAAAAGACCTTTCCATTGTTAATGGAAACAGACCGTGGTGGTTGCCATGGGCGGCTGAATGTTATAGCTAAACATTCAATGGTGTAAAGATGTGACAAAATTCAACATTTCTGCTGACTTATAATTACAAAAATTACATCCCATGATTGTTTAACTTCGTTCAGCAGTATTTTTGAATATTTTGTGTAACATTGTTACAAACTGTGTTATAGTGACGACTTTCCAGACTATTTTACTCTATTTTCCTTTCCACAAAGTTTAGCCAACCTTTTTTTTTTTAAACAGGTCACCCGAATGTTTCCCGATTTAATGTACCCTTGAACTATTTCTATTCTGTGCCAAAACAAGAATCCATTATTACAGGTATCCTCAGTGATGAAAAACAATTTCATTTTTTATTTATAGATGCATATTTTCTGTTTCGGTCAACCCCGTAGGCAAATGCACAGTGCTTTGAATAACAGCAGCTAACAACAGATCAATCACTTCTTTCGAACAAAGAGATTGACTTGTTGGGAGATTGCCAACGTAAAAAAAAAAGTGCAGATAGACTGGGCGCCTGTCTTGATCCGCAAGGTCAAAGACAGGTCCCAGCTTCTCAGATCGAGTGATTCCATTGGATAAACGTGCACAGTGACATGAGCTTTCCTTAGATGCCTTAGAATTTCCTTAGGAGTGGACTGCGTATCTCTATCTGAAATGTATGGGGTCAAAGGTCAAAACACACGCTGGTTTTGATGCCGGTCTCTGGCGTTATTCACGAGCCTCGAAGTGTGCCACATCAGGGCCCAATTTCATGGCTCTGCTTACCGCTGAATTCTGCGCTTACGATCGCGATTCCCCGCTTACGTGCAAGCGCCGAAATTCTGCGCTAGCCTTGTAAGCGTAGAATGCCTAGTAACGTGTGAAGTACGCACGCGCAGAAGCCCAAATTCGCCGCTAACCCGTAAAATACGCTTGCAGTAAGCACAGAATTCCCTGCTTCCGTAAGCGCCGATTCTGTGCTTACGGTAAGCAGAGCCATGAAATTGGGCCCTGATGTTCAGGCTATAGCTCAGCTGGTAGAGCGCTCCTACTTTTGTCCAGGGGTTGTTGCTCCAATCAGTTTTCCTTTGTTCAATTAACCCAAACTAAATATAACTTAATTTAATTCATTGTAAATTGACTTGAATAAAAAAATGCAAAATGTTTATGTTGGGCGTCTACAAATAATCGCAACTTAGTAAAAACAAAAAGATGTTCCAATATTAAAACGAAACGCTCTTTCTAAACTTGTCTATTTTGTTGATTGCGAGTTGACTTGCAGCATGCCTAGGAGAATAATGTACACACATTACTAAATGATAGAAAGGGTAAACAAATTATCTTGAAAACCATCAGAAAATGGAATTCTTTGCTCATACTAGTGTATATACACATTCTGAGAAAAGTTATTATCAGATTCACATTTTGGGGCATAAAAACTTAAATCGATTTTTACATATAACCACATTACTTCAAAGTGAAATGTTTATCAAAATGCATTGATACTATTGAAAGCTGCGCCAAAAGTTTGTATTGCTGTTAAATTTATCTTTACTATACAGTGTCTTTGGTTTCACAGGATGTACAAACCAAATAATCTGTCATACTATATATCCACAGGCATTGCATTTTGCTCTTGAAGGGGCACAGCAATTTTCCTCTGGTAAGGGCACTTCTATGAGGAAAATTTTAATATGTATGGACCGTATTGAATATGACGTCACCATTCAAACCCTACAAGCGTGTGTGTGCGTGTGCCATAGAAATGAACCAGGAACGCTGCGTGCTTCATTGACGTATGCGTATAGACACGCATACGGCCTGCCCTACAAGATGGCAACTTTCATAGCAACAAAGGGGTTATTCAATACGGTCTTCATTGGAACTTTCACTGAGGGCACCACAGCAAAAGCAGGGGGCACCACGGCAATTTCTGTAGTTCCCATCGGGTCATTTCGAGGGCTGTGTTGGATTTAAACGCTAATGACAACATCTGGCCTTAGCTCGGACTGAACCTCCGCTGCCGCTCTTTTACCAGAGTGCACGGCGCCGTCCATGAAGCCATACCATCTCTCAGTCGTCTCTGCACCTGCCCAGTGAATTCTGTAGAAATAATGATCATACAAAAAAATATATAATTATTTACACCAGCATAACGGAAATTCAAAAATTATACTTGTACTGGTAAATCCCTTTCTGTTCACGAAACCCATAAACATAAACTTGCTGGTGGCAGGACATTTTCAATTGCAGCTCCCCGACTATGGAATTCTTAACCTACCCTAACCAGAAGCTCAAACAGTGTCACAGCCTTAAAAAGTGCTCTCAAAACCCACATTTTTGCCTCTTCCTAGCTGGTCGTCTTTATCTTTGTTCCGTCTTTTCCCTCTTCTTTCTTTCTTAGCGCCTTGTATCCTTTGGCAATTTGGCGCTTTATAAATACTGTTATTATTGTTATTATTTATTTGTATTTATTATTTTAAATCTTTAGACATACACAATGAAGTATTACAAGTTGTACAGGGGCTGTCAAGGTTATACAAAGGTATAAAAAACTGTCATCTAGAGGATATACCGTATAAAACCAGACCCCTGCCAACGTTAACAATATATTTATGTCCCTTTTTACTTTATGTCTCTTAGTATTCCTTATATGCAGTGGACACTATTGGTAATTACTCAAAATAATTATTAGCATAAAACCATACTTGGTAACAACGAGTAATGGGGAGAGTTTGATGGTATACAACATTGTGAGAAACGGCTCCCTCTGAAATGACATAGTTTTCGGGAAAGAATTAAATACCCACAAATTTGATTTCGAGAACTCAGATTTAGAATTTGAGGTCTCGAAATCAAGCATCTGAAAGCACACCAATTCCTGTGACAAGGTGTTTTTTCTTTCGTTTTGTTTGGCAGGATCTAATTGGCGTCTCTTACCTCATCTAATAGGTTGCCTTCTAAGATTACTATTTTCAATTTTTGTTTGGATTTTTGGAAGGAATTCCGAGAAAGTGGTTATACTCGCATGGCATGGCTCATTAACTGCTGTTTCTCTTGTATCACCCTAAATACACGTGCACAATAACGTCATTGTCTAATTAGGCTATTAATCAAGCAATTATTGTTACTTAATTCACCTGATCCCTTATACTAAGGAAAAAGAGCTTCAGTCCAACATCTTTAAAGGATTAGGGTACTTTTTGTAACACGAAACACAATGTCCACAGATTTACATCACACTTTATACACCGTTTTAAGATAATGATAGTAGAAAGCTTCCCTTAAATTATTAGTTGCTGGGGTGCTGTAGTTTTTGAGAAATGAGTAAAACAATGTCATGAAAATGCGTTTTTACATGCTTAATTTTTTTTCGTATCATGATCACTGAGACGAAAATTATTTATATAACATTGTTTTACCCATTTCTCAAAAACTACAACACCTCAGCAAGTAATATTTTCAGGGAAGCTTTTTACTATCATTATCTTTAAACGGTGTAAGTTAAGTATAAATCTGTAGACATTGTAGACATCTGCTTTTTTGTCCTACAAAAAGTACATAGGCCCTTTAAGAACCATCATTAGTATAAAATAACGTCATTGACCAAACACCTTGGCGCTGATGTCAGATATTGTTTTTTAAATTGCGTCATTTAGACTTATAATTATGAGTGTTTATACTCATTAACTGCTGCTTCTCTGAACATTCTCACCCTAAATACACGTGCACAATAAAGTCATTGCCTATTACTCACTCTACAATATTGTTCTTATCCCTTTTCTGTTTTGTGTTTTTAAACTCTCTCTTGAATGTGCTCTTTGCTTATCCCCTATATACTTTGATGATCGAAGTATAGGCTTTTCTTAATTTTTGTTCAGTGGGATAGTAAGTGGGGTATCAGTCATGTACATATCATGACAGTTGGCTTATATTTCTGCTAAGCAAGATTGTCTGTGCTAAGCATATTTTTGCGCTTAAAGGCACTGGACACCTTTGGTAATTGTCGAAGACCAGTATTCTCACATGGTGTTTACCAACATGCATAATAACAAGTCTGTGCAAATTTGAATTAGTCATCGAAATTGCAAGAGAATAATGAAATAAAAAGTACCCTTATTGCACAAATGTGTGTGCTTTTATATGCCTGAAAATGCTTCAGGACTGAGTTCTTTTAATATTTGAGTGAGAAATCACCTCTTTCACAAAAACTACATTACTTCAGAGGGAGCCATTTCTTGCAATGTTTTATACTATCAACGACTCTCCATTGCATGCTCTGCATAGTAAGTTTTTATGCTAACAATTATTTCGAGTAATTACCAATAGTTTTCAGTACCTTTAAACAGCTTTTTGAAGTAAGTTCCTGGAAGTTTTCTTACCTTTGGAACGGCTTCTTTAGCTCGTAGAAATACTTTGTCATGGCCCCAGGTGAGAGCACGCTTGGAAGATGGTAAGAACAGTATGGCACAGCTCCCCAGTCCTAAAGATTTTGAAAAATGACAAAATCGTCACATAAAATCTGGCCAATTGCTCTTGAAATCAATGACCCTGTGAATACATCTCTTTGTGGATGCTTTATTTTACAACCCAAGTAACTGCAATTTGGTCTTGGCATAGATCATGTATTTTTTTTCTTCCAAAAAGAGTGACCGTATTTTTGGCTTTTCTGGCACGCGAGACACTGCACTGGTCATATGGGAAATTTTACATTTTATGTCTTCATGTTTCCCATTCATTTAAGCCCTATTAAAAGAACAAGTATTGAGATGTGCTCCCTTTCTTCACATCAAATTTGAAAGAAATCAGACAGTGTAATCAGAAAATATGTTTTCGTCCTTTGGACTGTGCACAAATTGTGCCCCTGGAAGTACATGTCTCATAATGGCTCTTTCGTGAACTTGTGATTTCATCTGTTATATAACAATCATTTGGGTTCGAAACCCAGTCATGACACTGTGTGTGCCCTTGACCATTAATTGCTTCGAAGTTGTGCATTAAACTCAACCAGCCAGGTTCCTAGTGAATGATACCCATGCTTATGGACTTTGAAGGGGGTAACCCTGTTTCAGCCCCAGGAGTACATGTAGGTAGCACCAGGGCCCTTGGTTGTAGTTGATTTGGGTAGCTCTTAGCTCTCACCTTGAAGTGGCCCTCCATGGCCTTGTAATTAGGCAGTCTCTCAGAATGAAAAAAAAAAGTTTTTATAAAAAATTATACATATTACAATAATCACAAAACTCTTATCAAGATTGTTACATAAAGAGAACTAAAGCTGCCTTACTATTTCAGTGTAATCCAGTGGCTCATGTGCCTCCACACCAAAGAAAAGCCCAATCGCTGCAACTATTGCTCCTTTTCGTTCCTCTTCCTTCAAACAAAAAACCACCTCAATCAGTAATAATTATTGGCTCAAAAACATAAAATAAGCAACAGAAAAATAAAAAATAAACTGCCAAAAGGTCATACAATAGGGTAATGTATTGTGTTGTTAGTCATAATATTTGTTGTGCTAAACTATCTCTCCACAATGTCAGGAAAGGCTTTTAGTTTAGAAAAAAGTATGAAATCAACATTGCAAAATGAGGTACACACGTTTGCCCAGCGTAATGCATGCTGCTGTACCCTATTGCATTCATGTGGTATTAGAGTAATGGCATCGTGGCCGAGTCGTTAAGAGCACCGAATTCAAACTCTGGTGTTTCTGATCAACAGAGTGTGGGTTCGAATGCCCAGCCATAACACTTGTGTCCTTAAACATAACACTTAACCGTTGGTTCGTCCTTCAGATGGGACGTAAAGCCGTTGGTCCCATGTGTTGTGTAACGCATGTAAAAGACCCCAGTGCACTTATCGAAAAAAAAGAAGGGGTTCGCCCGGGTGTTCCTGGCTGTGGCTGCTGTATGCGCCGAAGCACCTTGTAAGGTGCTACATAATTGGGTCTCAGAATTCATCACTGCAATAACATGATATCATTCTGAAAGTTTGTATATACCCAGTACTTTGTTTGGTAGATACGTGCGTTATATAAGACTTCAGTATTATCGCATGGTAATCGTAAAAGCTTTGAATTACACCCAGGCTACGCATGCCATGGCCTCCGTTGCCCATGGTCTTGGTCTTGGTGCCCCTTCAAAAGTTCCCCATTGGTTTGAAGTTTATTTTTAGTGGAAGTGCCCTTTTTTCAAAATGAAAATGGCGATGCCCTTTCAAAGATGAAATTCCAGGCCTGTTGAAACTGTTCTTTACCGGAATCTCTCTCCACTTGTTGGCCTCCACGGTGCCACAAAGGGCAGGGCTTTGGTCCATAGTACTTGTCGCATCAAACAGTGCAGTAAATGGTATCAGTTCAGCTTCTGAGGGTTGGTCATCAGCCTGCTTGTTGTTGACAGCAGACGGCATCATTCTGATGATGTTACCACTGTATCCAATCTTTTGCCAGAAGTTCTGTTGGAAGAGTAAACCAAAGAAATTTGAGAACCATAATAGACCCTTCCCATGAAATATGTAAATTGCACATAGCGCCTGCGCACTAACATTTTGGTTGGCAAAATGAGGGAACATCGCGCTGTTTTGTACACGGCTAATGGGTGCGTGACGCAGACGCGATTGCGCGTCTGCTTAGTGCACAACTCCATAGACCTTTTCGCAAATACTGGGGCGCGCGCGTAAAGCTTGGAATTAGATGCATTGTGGTCTAGCTGGTAGCAAAATTTGATTCATATATATCCCACAATGCACCTCATTCAACAGTCTGCGCTTGCGCATTGGTATTTGCGATAAGGTCTATGGCGTTTGCCAACCAACAGGGTCTGTACGCATGCGTGAATGTGATTAGCATATTTCACAGGAAGGGTCCATTAGGTTTCAGGTATCAAATTATACAACACAAGAAACTGACAGGGTAATAGATTTGCGGTTGAATACTGATCTAGTACATGTATGTTAAAGGCCCTTGAGCATCACTGAGTGATGGATACGCACGCTATAAATAAGAAGCCACAAGTAAATATTTATTTTCCGTTTCAAAAATTAATGACCTCAAAACTTTCTTGGTAAAGAGCACCGGAGAGCTGTTGGTATACTATGAAACTTTGTTAGAAACAAGTTTTAAAGAAAGAGGTAATTTTCACCCAAAACAGGCAAATCTGAGAAAGGCTTTAGGCATGAAGCTTTTCTCAGACATCTGAAAGCACTTGTAGAACGAGAGTGTTTTCTCTTTCAATATTTTCTTGCATCTTCGATGACAAATAGAGCCCAAATTATTACGGGTTGGTCATTGTATGCATTTGTATGGATACACTAAGTGAGAGTCCTGGTATTTGACAATTTCAAAAAGGATACCCTTCCTTTCGGTAAACAGTATTGTCCAAGGCCCACACTTCGTGTATCACAACTTTTATATCAAATAACAAACCTGTGCAAATTTAGGCTCAATCGGTCATCGGAGTCGGGAGAAAATAACGGGAAAAACCCACCCTTGTATCCGCACGTTTCGCCGTGTCATGACATGTGTTTATAATCAGTAATTCTCGTTATCGAGATTTGATATTGTTTTACTGTTTTCTCAAAAAGTAAAGCATTTCATGGAATTATATTTCAAGAGAAGTCTTTCACCACTACCTTCTGTAAACCCTGTAAGTTATTTGTAAATCTGTGATTTTTTTTATATTTTTTTTTCTGTACCGAAAGGGTCCAATGGCTTTAATGGTCTGTTGTCCTCTTAAATCATGTGTCCATGATTCTATAATTTGTACGTGACTTATTTGTTTACTTGAAAATATTAGTAGAGAAGTTGCTCATTTGTAAAATAAATTCACATAACTGACATTTCATCTTCATAATCATTTCTGTTTATGAGAGCTAAATGTGACATTGAAATTGTGACAGCATACTTCAAAATAAGTTTTAACACAAGAAAGAGTGATTAGGGATTCATGAGGGGATTCTTTCTGGGCTTAAGCTGCTTTGTGCAATTAGGCCCTGTATTCTTACTTGGTGTATCCCAACATAAATGCATAACAACAATTCTGTGAAAATCTATGAATTATACTAATGAATTGTACATGACTAATTTGTTTACTTGAAAATATTAGTAAAGAAGTTGCTCATTTGTAAAAATGTTCACATAACTGACATTTCATCTTCAAGAGCATTTCCGTTTCTGAGAGGTAAATGTGGCATTGAAATTGTGCCCAGCATATTATAGCATTCTCAATGTGTAGGCGTATTTTTTATGAATATCTTAGGTTTTCTCTGCCAATTTTAACAAAAATACATTATTTCAGCCGGCTCATTAAATTACGCTTGAAAATTAATGCTCCTTTGAATTTTGCATTCAACAGTCGTCGTCGTCGTCGTCGTCGTCGTCGTCGTCGTCGTCGTCGTCGTCGTCGTCGTCGTCGTCGTCGTCGTCGTCGTCGTTGTCGTCGTTGTCGTTGTTGTTGTTGTTGTTGTTGTTTGTTGTTGTTGTTGTTGTTGTTGTTGTTGTTGTTGTTGTTGTTGTTGTTGCTGTTGTTGTTGTTGTTGTTGTTGTTGTTGTTGTTGTTGTTGTTGTTGTTGTTGTTGTTGACAAATACCTCTTTATATGTGATGACAAATTGCAGGGAATGCCCAGGATGCATCATTTGGAGGAGACTATCTCGATCAGCTGGTAGCGGTGGAGCATAGTGAATCCGTCCTGTCAAGGTTCAATCATTGTCATCATGATTACAAACAAATCGGTTGCTGTTTATAAGTTATTGAACATGTATGGTTCCATTTTGGTTCCATTCCCCACCCCACCCCCCCAACCCCCCCCCCAAAAAAACAAAACAAAAAAAACAACAAAAAAACACCCGGACAAACAAACGGTCTCACCTGCAAACTTGGGCGGCAGAGCCACAATGACTCTCTCTGAGCGGAAATGCTTGCCGCTGAGGGTTTGAACATCTGCCAGCTCAGAGTCCCTCTGGTTGATTGCAACAACTGGGTCACCGAGCTTCACAAAGGAACGGTTGATCTTGTCTACAATGATCTCGCAGAGTCTCTGAGTCCCGCCCTAGAAAAGGATTCAACATCCACATAATTAGTGATATGCCATTGACTCAAACTGAGTCGAAATTAACTGTGTCGCATAGCTTTACAAAGGGACGGTTGATCTTGTCATAAATGATCTGACAGAGTCTCTGATTTCCACCCCATAGAAAATGATTCAATATCCACTTGTCTTGCGCCTGTTTAGTTATTGGTATGCCATTGACTCAAACTGAGTCGAAATTAACTGTGTCACATAGCTTCACAAAGGGACGGTTGATCTTGTCTTAAATGATCTGACAGAGTCTCTGAGTCCCGCCCTAGAAAAAGGATTCAATATCCACATGTTTTGCGCCTCTTTATTCATTGGTATGCCATTTGACTCAAACTGAGTCGAAATTAACTGTGTCACATAGCTTCACAGAGGAACGGTTGATCTTGTCTACAATGATCTCGCAGGGTCTCTGAGTCCCGCCCTAGAAAAAAGGATTCAATATCCACATGTTTTGCGCCTCTTTGTTCATTGGTATGCCATTGACTCAAACTGAGTCGAAATTAACTTGGTTAACGAGCTTCAGAAAGCTTCATTTTGGGCTTAGGGCTTAAGGCTTAGGGCGTTCACACGGATGTGTAATAGCACTGTATACTTGTGTACTTTCCAGAGTTCTTTGACAAAAACTCACTGGCATATTACTCGGGTAGAGTGTGAACCCACGACCTTTGCAACTCTAGAGCAGTATCAAGTATTTCTCATTGACTCAACTTACTTGGGCTGCACTGACTCAAGTATAGTTGTACCTGCCCAGTTATAACTAACGATGTATAGCTTATTGACTCAATTTTGGTTACACTGTCCAAGTAGAGTTGTACGTGCTCGGCTATAACTAACTAAGTATAATTTATTGACTCAACTTGGGTTACACTGATCCAAGTTGAGTTGTACGTACCCAGTTATAATTAACCAAGTATAGCTATTGACTCAACTTGGGTTACACTGATCCAAATAGAGTGTGTACCTGCCTATGTTAAAACTAACAAAGATAACTTATTGACTCAACTTGGGTTACACTGATCCAAGTAGAGTTGTACCTGCCCAGTTATAACTAACCAAGTATAGCTTATTGACTCAACTTGGGTTACACCGATCCAAGTAGTGGAGTTGTACCTGCCCAGTTAATAACTAACCATGTATAGCAATTGACTCAACTTGGGTTACACTGACCTAAGTAGTGTTGTACGTGCCCAGTTAATACTAACCAGGTATAGCTTATAATTGACTCAATAGGTTAAACTGATCCAAGTAGATAATAGTACCTTTATTCTGAACTCTTTGACGGTCTCACTTCCACTTTGAAATAGGGAGTTCCAACCACCAGCACTGTTGAGCGCGAACAAGAAGAACAGGGTGGACATCTGACAAGGTGGAACACCAAATGCGATCTTAACCTTGGCGTCGAAAAACTGCTGGGCGGCTGTGGCAAAAATAAAAAAATAATTTTGGTGCCCTGTAGATATTGTATGCGCAATTGACATTTTGTTTAATGTAATACATAATTTTGAACACGAAAGGAACTCTCCACGCAGCTAGTATAGCAGACGATTGAAAGTACAGTTTTTAATGGCTGGAGTGCCTTTTGGCGACCTAAACCAGCAGAAACTTTGGCGTTTTCGAGTGTTCGGTTGAACCGCGATGACTATACTGTTCAGACCAACCGGTAACCGACTTGTTGAGTCGGTTGGGCTTTGGTTGGGGTCGCCAAAACGCACTCCTGGTGTATGTAGCCGACAAACTACGTCACTTCGGGAAAGACCAATCATAACGCAGAAATTGAATACGTCACTGCAAGTTTATCCATTGAAATCACTGGGCCTGTAATAGACCAGTGCGTGTCTTTATCCTTGCATGAGACAGGGGACCAGTCTACGACCCAACATACAAACCCAACAGAGTCACTGACAGTAAGTCGTATACCCAACCCTTACAAAACATATAAACATGTATAAATAATGTACAGAATCAACAAATTGCCTTTGAACAAACCTGCAGTCCAAATGTGTTGTTTTCTAAACTGCTCGAGCGTGGTGGAGTCCCATTCTAACGCCAGCGGGCATTCCTCTGGGTTCTCAAGGGAAACTTCAAGGCGGAGCTTCTCAACCTTAAGAAAAAATGCATCAAAATATATGATAATTCTTCAATAAATAGTACTGACAAATTCCTTGGTTGGTTCTTCTGCGTATACACCGGAGCACTCTAATACCATTTTTGAGCTAAATTCTGTTTGGCCGCTTTAAAGGCATTGATGGACACCTTTGGTAATTGTCAAAGACCATGTTATTTCCACTTGGTGTGTCCCAACATATGCATCAAAATAGTAAATCTGTGCGAATGTTGACTCATTGTTTATCGAAGTTGCACGAGAATTAAAAAGTGGAAGAAAATACACTTTTATGTCACAAACCTTGTATTGTGTGTTTTCAGATGCATACTTCAGTGGAAGTTATTTATCATTTGAGAAGTTACCTTGTTCTCAAAAAATACATTACTTTAGAGGGAGCCGTTCCTCATAATGCTTTATACTATCAACAGCTCTTCATTGTTCGTTACAAAGTAGGTTTATTTGCTAACGATTATTTCGCGTAGTTAGCAATTAGTTTTCAGTGTATTAAGAAGGCAATTCGCTTGGTAATGTTATGGGACTATTTTTCGTATGATGGCGTAGTAATATTATGAATACTAATTAAGTACGGGTATATACTTATACCAGGGCTCGGCCTATGATCGCCAGTAGCCGTTAGCCTGGTCTGGGAGGTTGGAGTCTCCGTCTTTAATTTACCTAAGTTAGTGAAGTTATTAAATAAAGCTATTGTGTTCTCTAATAAGAAATCTCAATAGCCTGTTTTATTTGAAGTTTGTGTACTAATATCCTGGTAGGTTGTTAAAGCCATAATAGTAATCATTCTTTAAAAGTATGGCAATGAAACTTACTTGTTAGAAATACAGCAGTTTTCGAAAGTATTTTGAGAAGTACTTTACTTTGACTTCGAAGTAATGCGTTTATATGTAACACGATATCAATCTTTATCCCAAGAATTATCCCAAGAATTTAATCTAAGAAACGTTGCTGTCAGACACTGTTCTTAGATTGTGTGTATTCCTATTAAAAACAAAAAACTATGCGTGGATTAAACCGCTTCGAATTTTCGGCGATTTCTCAAAAACGCTCTCACTTTTGTAATTTGTTTACTTAGTTTAATTGTCTGTATGAAGAAGAAGGATAAAAACGGTTCCAAAAATCAAAGGTAGACGTTCCCTTTTAATTTACTTGAGAAACACACTCTTCTATACCGAAATCCACTCTGCAGTCCAGCATGTAAAAAGAAACCATGAAGAAAAGGTTTACAATTTCAAAATAAAAAGAACAACAAATCAATGTACAACTTCGAAACCAAGACGTCTTCTTTAAAGTGTTATTAAAATGGAAGACTTTTATTGCATTTTTTTTACGTGAGTAATAACTTTTGATGAATGTGTACCGTAATGGAATCATCAGTGTTTTTCTTCCGGTTATGAATACTTTATTCCAAAAACCAAGGAATACATAAATCAATGCGTGTTTGTTTTTAAAGTGCTTCCTGCTCCGATATGAGTCGATATATCTCGAAATCTTATAAGTCATTTCTGCTCTGAGCCGACGCGATTCTCTAGACCTGTGGACAAGTCGTTAATGGTCTGCCGCTGCGAGATAGGCAAATTGTGGAATGGCTCTCGCGAGATGACTGCTCTCGCGCGAACTGCTGGTTGCCGACGTCTACTCCCCAGTATACATTATGCCTGCTGAGGCAGCAGCAGCAGGTGTAATGATCCATCATTTTTGGCATAATCGACGTCATTAAACGATCATCGAGACAATCTGCTAAAGATATTTGCCTTTAGGGGGATTTGCCCCCCCCCCCCCCCAATCAAAGATGCGAATGCAGTTCCCCCGTGTTGACTTAAAGGCAGTGGACACTATTGGTAATTGTCAAAGACTAGCCTTCACAGTAGGTGTATCTCAACATAAACGTAAAATAACAAACCTGTGAAAATTTGAGCTCAATCGGTCATCAAACTTGCGAGATAATAATGAAAGAAAAAACACCCTTGCCACACGAAGTTGTGTGCGTTTAGATGGTTGATTTCGAGACCTCAAGTTCTAAATCTGAGGTCTCGAAATCATATTCACGGAAAATTACTTCTTTCTCGAAAACTATGGCACTTCAGATGATGCCGTTTCTCACAATGTTTTATACTACCAACCTCTCCCCATTACTTGTTACCAAGTAAGGTTTTATGCTAATAAATATTTTGAGTAACTACCAATAGTGTCCACTGCCTTTAAAACAATTCACAATGTGGGACATTGACGTGTGAACAAACTCTGCTACTTGCTATTTTGAAGCTTTATGTGGTTTCGATGATACCCAAGCCTATTCATCCGTATGAACTGTAAAGGGGAACCTTGTTTCAGCCATAAGGTGGCAATGGCCTCTCGAAAAAGTGTATCGACTTGTTTATAAAAATATTAATTTTTGCGAGTTAATGACAGTGTGGTTTCCGGCCGGCTTGCTACAGCTTGGTAGAACTTACTAAAGAGGCACTGGACACGTTTGGTTTAGCAACTCAAACGATATATTATCAAAAACCCCAACAGAAAGCTGTTGATAGTATATAACACTTGAGAAACGGCTCCCCCTGAAGTAATGTAGTTTTTAAAGAAAAGAGGAAATTGCTCACTCAAGTTTTCAGGCCTGAAGCATCTGAAAGCACACAAAATTTGTGCAATAAAGGTGTTTTTTATTTTGCAATCCCCGTCAAAAATCACATTTGATCTCGCCTCTTTCATATGGAGATTCGCAGTCAAACCATATAGCATACAGTTACACACACATACGTTATGCACGCTGCATGCAGACCAAACAGGCAGCTGACAGCATCCCCTCTGACCAATCAAAACACAGATATGGAAAGCTTACGTCATTGCACTTTCATCCAATGAAATCACTGTGTTTGTAACACCAATACCCATATTTATCCGTGCTGACAGGAAACCAGTCTACCCTATAGCTTTACCCGTCTTTATCCCTGCTGACGGGGAACCAGTCTGCCCTAGCTTTACCTTGGTTATGAAGGTACCGTAGTCCATTTTACCGAGGGAAGATAGCGGATTGCCTGGCTCTGTTTCAAATGTTAACTTTCTCCCGTCCGCAAAGTGCGCGAAGTGAGAACCGGTTTCGGTTTGTGTGCAAGTTTGTAGCTCCAACTCATCGGCTAGCTGCATCATGTGGACCTGTGAGCTGATTTGTTGAATCAAAAATGTGGATATTAGCTGACATGTTCTTTAGTTTGTTCAGTAAGATCTTGGAATACTTGTAACTGACATTTTCTTTTGTTTGTTTAGTTAAAATGGGGATATTAGTTGACATGTTCTTTGGTTTGTTAGTGGATATTAGTTGAAATTATAGTCAACTAATATCCACAACAAACCAATATTCTTTGGTTTGTTAAATGAGTGGATAGTTGTCATGGATTGGTTTGTTGAATGAGTGGATATTTCTGACACATACTTTGGTTTGCTGGTGAGAATGTGGATTTAGTTGACATGATGTTTGGTTTGTTGAATGAGTGGAACTATTTGTCATCTTTTTGGTTTGTTGACTGAGAATGTGGATACCTGTTGACAGTGTTCTTCGGTTCGGTTTGTTGATGGACATCAGTTGACTTGTTCTTTGGTTTTTTAATGCGAATCTTGATATAAGTTGACGTGTGTTTAGGTTTGTTGAGAATGTTGATATTAGTTGATATGTTCTGTGGTTTGTTGAATGAGAATGTGATATTAGTTGACATGTTATTTGGTTTGTTGAAAGAGGAAAGAGAAAATAGATACTAGTTGACATTTGGTTTGATGAATGAGAATGCGATGTTAGTTGACATGTTATTTGGTTTGTTGAATGAGAATGTCTAGATACTAGGGGTAAGTTGACATTTGGTTTGTTGAATGAAAATGTGAATATTAGTTGATACGTTTTGGTCTGTCAAATGAGTAGATATTAGTTGACAAGTTCTTTGGTTTGTTGAATGAGAGTCTGGATAATGGTTTGAATGAGTGGATATTAGTTGACATGTTCTTCGGTCTGTTGTTGAATGAGTGGATATTGACGTTCTTCGGTTTGTTGAATGAGAATGAGTTGACATGTTTTTGGTTCAAAGTCTCCCATTCTGTGCTGATGTTAGTTGAAAACTTTTCAATTATAGTGGAATATTTACATCCCATAGCAATCACACGATTTGATACTGACCCACCAATCCATTGAGCGCCAAGATCCCAGAAATCTCTGCCGTTAGCCGATTCCAACTCCCGGGTTAGCACGCGGCCGCCGACTCGCTCTGTAAACCAAAGATTTGAGATAATATCAATATTGAAAAGTAGACCTTTGTGTACGCTAGGTGGCAGCAGAATGACCAGGATTATTATTCTGGATGGTGCGCATGCTCAGAATTACGTAAACACTGCATGTACACAATTATATTTCGCAAGAGTCTCTCTTACATTGTCTTATGTAATTTCAATCGATGCAATTTATCTGCATGGCTACATGATACCCAGTGACTGGCCCAACTTCGTTTATAGCACAGAAATTAGCCAAGCACTACGAAAATGCTTCCAAACCTACGTTTCACCCATGCACTGATATTTTCTTAACATAATTGTCATTATGTTTTAGGTTTAACTCTGCTCAGCGAAAAAAAACCCACTAACAACGTAGTTGTGAACGAATAAAGGGAACAAAAAACAAATGGAGTATTGAGACCCTTTTCGAATCCACGGCTTCGGCTCCAGATTCGGCTCAGGCTAGCTTGGCCCCGCAGTTGTTTTGACTAAATGCGCGTGCTTTATACGCACGCGCTCAGGGCTTCAGACGAGAGGACGAGGCCTGAAGCCAAATCCAAAGCCGAAGCCGTGGTTTCGAAAAAGGTATATGAAACTATCGGGTTTTTTATTTTACCGCTGGCCTCAAGTACGACGACTGAAATTCCCTGGTTCGCCATGCGAAGGGTGTAGGCTGCCGAGAGCCCGGCCAGCCCTGCCCCTACAATGACCACATCCACGACCGGTGGTGCTGGCGGCTTGTCGGTCTTTACCGGCTGGTCCTGGTTTTTACCGGCAGGGCTCTGGCTACCGACGTGTAATTCTGGCATTAGATTCCCGGTGGATATTTTCCGGAAGGCATTTGACTGTTGAGATGAAGAAGAAAAATGTGTTCATCACAATAGAATTAAACAAACGGAAAACCTACAAGTAATAATAATAGCCTTATTTTCGCTAAAATAATATATGTTTTGTGGAATGGCACAAAACCGGACTTGGCCTAAGCATTTTTAAGTTGGGGCGTGCACATTCAAAGCGGGAACCTATAACAAAAGTGACAATAGGTCCACGGTTGCTATCACAAAAGTTGAACAAAGGAGGGTCTACGATCGCAGGGAGCTTTTTTTCACGTTCATTTTATCCACAATAAAAACCTATTTTCTTCTAAACATTACTCACACTCGTTGTTATATTCAAAGTTTTCGAACCCATGGAAATACTGAGTACATTGCTTGTCATATAATCTGTGAAATGGTAAAACTAAAAATAATTTATAAAGAGGTATTTTTACCAAGGTGTTGCTGACCACGCCGCCACTGGGTGATAGGGAAGCATTGACCGTCTGGCCCGCCACCTGCACCGTGCCGTCCGCGGTAACTTCACCGGGCGAAGAATCGTCTCCACTTACGGTCACCAAAATCTCAGTCCCATTCTCCGTGGGATCCTTCTTCCCGAAACGTTTCTAGTAATTCAATAAAAATCGGCAAGAATATAACGAAGTCAGTAACTTCTGTTCATGTCAAATTCGTTTAATACTACAAAACGCAAAAGTTACAGTTACTCGATGTTCCGACGTAATGACCCATTATTGTTCAGCCCCAATTGTATAATTATGCCTAACCCTAAACGCTATAACCTTCTAAAGCGTGTAACTGTTAAAGGCAGTGGACACTATTGGTAATTACTCAAAATAATTATTAGCATAAAACCTTACTTGGTAACGAGTAATGGGGAGAGGTTGATAGTATAAAATATTGTGAGAAACGGCTCCCTCTGAAGTGGAGTAGTTTTCGAGAAAGAAGTAATTTTCCACGTATTTGATTTCGAGACCTCAGATTTAGAACTTGAGGTCTCGAAATCAATCATCTAAACGCACACAACTTCGTGTGACAAGGGTGTTTTTTCTGTCATTATTATCTCGCAACTTTGATGACCGATTGAGCTCAAATTTTCACAGGGTAGTTATTTTATGCATATGTTGAGATACACCAACTGTGAAGGCTAGTCTTTGACAATTACCGATAGTGTCCTCTGCCTTTAAATAAAATATTTAAAAAAACAAAACAAACAAAAACATGGCGTTGTCGGAACACATGTACAAAGCAGAATGTTCACAACAAACGCTCAAAATTTAATATAATCTACGAAATAATGCTTAAAATATAATGATAATATTGTAGTCAAAGTAAGATAAAAGTAAATCCGACGAAATTCTGACAAACTAAAGAATAGTCATGCACAACCAATTAATGTTAAAAGAATTTTATTACAAGCAAGTTTATATTCATTTTAGAGTGATTGTCAAACGCATGCCCTGTTAATAGATGAACAGATAACAAACGTGCTGACTCTTTGAATAAACAAAATGATTGGGTATTAAGAAACGACATGAGCAGCATGCAGACATTCAGAGCCAACTGGGAAGTGGATATATGCTCGAGTAATAGCCATATTCCAAAGTATGTAATTACAAAGTCCAAAGCACAAGCCGGTTTCAGTTTGCCTCCAACGACAAAGGCGGGTTCAGTCTTTTAACTCCAAACCATTTTTTTTTAAATACGAAAAACACGTATGCTACAAATGAGAGACAGATTTCGAGAAATTAAAACCATTGAAACATTGAAAATTATATCGTTGGGGTCGCTGGGTCAACAAACCTCTTTGGTATAAATGTTCATATATTCTCAGCTACTTGAGCGGAATGTTTTTCGGACATGTTTTTTTAAGTTTATATTGTACTTGTTCACAGTTTTAATGTAATTTTGTTATGTGTAAATCAGACTCCATTGGTTTGAAAAACTGAAAACACTTCTGCCGTTGACGGCGCGCGTCAAAGGACAATGCTTTGACGTCATTTGTGTGAGTTTGCTTTGTTTTACCTCCACGCTGCAACAAAGCGGCTTCACAAATTGGAGCTACCAACTATGACGTTTTGAAAGTGATTACGTAACGCGGCTTTTCGCAAATCTTCTAGAAAAGCGCTGGATAAAGGTAATCGAAATGATTGTTTTTTCACACAATTAAAATCTATTTATTATTTTTAAAAAAATGACTCGATTATTATTTATTGATTTTTTTATATAAAAGAAATTCGGCAAAGTTCACGACGTTCAAGTCGATCTTTAAGCTATAGCTCAGACGAGGGGGGCTATCGGTCACCTGCACATTTACAAACCTGCGCAGACTCAAAATCTTTACGTAAAAACACGTCCCAATAAATTTCACGAAGACTTTTACCTGATAAGCTTTAAGATTAGAGGTGGTATTTTAATCTATATCAACCCTGTGAAATAACTTTAATTTAGAAGGGGGATTAGTATATGAGTTGTGGGGTTTGTTCCAGTTTCGGAATAAAATAAAATACAATATGCAATTTAATTTTGCTGGTTTGCATGCTGTAGCTTCTTGCAAAACAAACAAAAATGTACACCGATTGGACGCTTACAAAACAATATTTGCATACCAAAGCAGTAAAACTCTCATCAATAATCAGAAACACTGAATACACATTACAATAATGATGTCACCTACCAGCAATTCAGTCATTATTATGTGGTGAGACGAGACACGGGAACTTTAAAGAACCTTGGCGTGGTCACGAGGCAGAACCCGTACCGTGATGAGTCGGCATGTCCCGGTCAGTACCCCTAGAGACAGCCCGCTCCGAGAGAAATAGTCCTCGTAAAATGAATCGTCCTCAGTAATTATCTATGTGTTATGAACAGTACACTTATTGACAACATAGAGACCATGGGTATGGAAGTTAACATTGTATAATTGTTGCACGCTGTGACGGTGTCCACTCGAGGGGGAAAGTGGAACCCGAGGCGAAGCCGAGGGTGCCATTTCCCCTCGAGAGTGAACAAAACCCATGGACCCCAGTCACAGTATGCAACAATTGTTTTGTTATACTTTTGTATAATTGTTATTCCTCTCCTCGAAGTTCTGTTGTTATCTTTAAATATTATTACGACGGACTATTCATTGTTTAATAGCAGACGAACAAGAAACAATTCCCTCGAACCCGCAGTTGTTTCGTACACAGCGCTGGAAATCGACCAACGCCGGGGACGATCAAGGTAATGTACACCGGTGTACATCACTTTTCATGTTACCCGGCCCGTCGAGCCATGTAACATGCTTTTTTGTTGCGCGTCCCATGATTGGTTCTCGACCAATCAAACTTCACAGTTTGTTATCGAGTTATAACAAAAACATTTGGCAGCCATCTTTAATTACAATAGCAATAGAGACTGAGAGAAAATGATGATATTATAGGCTCGCTTGCTCATTACAAAGCCACCCATACAGAACCAATCAACTTTAGGGCTTCGGTGCCTTTTGTTGATCAAGTTTTTGGCCAATGAAGACGTACGTGCATGTAATATAATTTACTTGTCGAATTTTCAGCTTCATTAGTCGTCAAGTTTTTTAGAAAAATAGTGAAAAAATCAGAGCGATGTTTTCAGGAGAGTCGCGTAAATATAAACACTAGAGGCATATACTGGTTATAATACGTTGTACATGCCAAAATAATTTTAGTCTCCGAGACGAACTTTATTTTCGTGACATAGTTTTTCTCATTTCGCAAAAACTACAGCACAACCAGAGCTGTTGATAGAATAAAACATTGTGGGAAACGACTCCCCCTGAAGTAACGTAGTTTTTTGTATGAGAGTCTAAAATTGTGATTTCGTTTTCACTACAGCTCTACCCTAGCCATAAAAAATCAAAATGGCCGCTGAAAGGGATGTTTGTAGCGTGGAGTTTCAAAAAAGTAAAAAACAACTTCAATTTACTAATAATGATGCCTAAATACCTTGAAGGATCATGAACGTGTGTGCTTAAAGGCAGTGGACACTATTGGTAATTACTCAAATAATTGTTTCCATACAAACTTACTTGGTAACGAGGATGGAGAGCTGTTGATAGTATAAAACACTGTGATAAACGGCTCCCTCTGAAATAACGTAGTTGTTGAGAAAGAAGTAATTTCACAGTAAAATATTTGATTTGATTTCGAGACCTCACGCGTGAGGTCTCGAAATCAAGCATGAAAGCACACAACTTCGTGTGGCGACAATGGTGTTTGTCTTCCATTATTATCACGCAACTTCGACGACCAATTGAGTTGAAACTTTTAGAGTAATGACTGCCACGTACTAAAACACCTTGAAACTAACGATGTAGCCAGAGTCGACCCGAACCAATTAATCAGGTCGAAGCCTTGCTTTCACAAAGTACGCGATAAGAGTCAAATCATAGAATAGTCAAGTTTCTGAATCATAGCAAATCATGCCCCTCTGATTCTCATTATAAGACTTGGCTTATATAATGTTCTTATATCCTTACAGCCTCGGTTTAGTTACATTGGTTTCAATGGAGGAATAAACAAGATGGCTGCCGCATGGTAAAAATACAATACTCTAATAGAGTGATTGGGTTGCAATTCCAAAACAAATATTACTGTTCAACGTATTCATTAAAGTAAATTTCCCTTCTCATTTTCCCCGTAATTTTGAGAACTTGATTATTTGCAGATATAATTTTAGTTTATATTTTTCACTTTAAAATTCGAGTTTCTCTATTACAAATCTACACTTCGCAGTATATGACATTTTGTTTTAATTTACCATCTATAACAGCTGTGCAAAAACCGTATATACCATCCAAGTGGTTGTGTATCGTATACCAAATGTAAATTTTCAAAGAGATTTGAAACTCAATTGCATGGTAGAAATACAATAAAATAGTAATTAGGTTTGCGGTAAGACATCATGCAATGATATTCTCTAAATGATTTGGTGTAGTTCAGAGCGTAGTGATCGAAACGTCGAGTTGAAACCAACGGTTCTTTTCAGAACCACCCCAACTCCATTTGAGATGATCACCTTATGGTGTTGTCGCAAACCGTACTTCATCAAAACTGTATATTGATGCCAAGCACAATGCCTATAATACACACGATTTGCATGTATTTCTTTGTGAAATCACCAACATAACCACCCCATCAGAAGGTACAATTACTGGAGCGTTTTACCTTTTGAGCTTTCGTGTCCCACGAAGTCATTCGTCATAATGTTATTACCACTGCATTTTAGATCAGTTCTGGTTGTATATAGCTATATCAGACCACTCCCAAATACTGTGCATGGCAAGCCATTTATTTGTGTATGCTGTTGTGTATACTGTACTTATCTATTACATTTACTCAGGCTAAAAGAGCAAACAAAAATCATCAAGGATGTACCCCCACGCACCAATAGTAATATACTAGAATATTCAAACAACCCTTTCCGATATTATCCATTTTCGTGTATACACATTACCATGTTCTATTTTTACTTTGTTTTATTGTTAAAATCAACAGGTGGTCGAAGTGGTTTGCATAATATACGTATTGATTTCCATGTTTCAGGTTCATCTATAATTCGCGTGTTTGTGTATTGAGACCAGTGGCTTTTTTTGCATGACTTTGAGACTATCACTCATCAGTTTGATATCAAAAAGATTAAACTTGTGTCAGTATGCTGAGTGCTTCTCACTGGCTGATATCTATTGCTGGTGGGCTGGACGGCTGAACGGTGTATGCCCTAATTTGATCCCTCGGGTTTGTAAGATTTTATGCGTCTTGTTGAATTTTCCTTGTTGGGCCAATTCCCAAAACGTAACCAGCATGAACGTAAACTGACCCCACTCGCCTGATTATGTGGTCATACGATAAAATCTTGGTGGCTGGGGAGTTATGCAATTTGGCAACTGTATAGCTCTCGCCATGGGGTTGACTCCAAATGGTATATAGCTGCATGTGACGTAATTACAGAGGTCCATCATAGTGGAGATTTTAAGGATATCTGAATCTGAATTGTATAGTCGGCAAAAATGGCAACATCACACCAATTTGTTTTGTAGAGAAGACAATGAAGAAATTTAGACGTTGGAGGAAAAACCCAAGAGGGTTGCGCAAGTAGACTTAAAGGCAGTGAACACTATTGGTAATTTGATTTCGAGACCTCAGATTTAGAATTTGAGGTCTCGAAATCAAGCATCTGAAAGCAAACAATTTCATGTGACAATGGTGTTTTTTCTTTCATTATTATCTCGCAACTTCGACGACCGATTGAGCTCGAATTTTCACAGATTTGTTATTTTATGGACATGCTGAGATACACCAACTGTGAAGGCTAGTCTTTGACAATTACCAATAGTGTCCAATGTCTTTAAGCAGTTGCGTAAAGTTTCGTGAAATCGGCTTACGGAGGTAAAAGGCAGGGACAGAAACCACTGAGCCAACATGACTGCCTGCCACCCAAGATGGCCCGTTATAAACATTAATGTAAATCCAGTCCATGGTATATACGGTAATACAAAGTTTATACCAGTGCTATTGGCTATGTGAACATTAGTCAGTCCAATGTTGTCCTGTATTGGGTTGATATTATCATGATATAACTATACAGTTACCATTATACAAACAGATTGTCAATAGTACAAAATGGAGGCAGTGACGTAATCTCTCGCACGTAGTGCATGGTGAACTTAAGCAGAGTATTGGTAACCAGTTAAGATACCATTCCACATGAACACGCATTGTGACTGGTATCCTACTTATAGTTTTGCTTAGCAGAAAACTGTTAAGCAGTATTTGCTATTAAAGCATTGTTATGAAATCGTGATGTCAAGTCATATCAAGGCAGAAAGAGGAATATTTCGACAGCTTTGGAAGAGTAATGTTTTTAAAATGGACATCATGTGGCTCTGAGCTTAGCACCATATTGTACGCTTATAGAATAATATTGGATCATAGTATCCAACTTCGTCCTGTGACGTCACTCTATTGTTGAAAGTGTAGATTATTTTTTATGAATCTACACTTGACTGTACATGAATCTACACTTTCTTGTCCATTCTCCTTAATTTAACTCAAGCTTACTGAAACACGGTAAATGCTTGCGATAACCAAAACAATGTTTTAAAAAGGACATTTTGTGCCACCATTGGCGCCATACTGTACGCTTTTAGAATACAACAAGGTCCAGATATCCATCTTCGAAACATGTAATTCAAGCATACTGGAACCATAAATGCAATAGATATGCCTACCTACCAGAATAATATGTCAACTTCTCGTATTCGTCAGTAGAAAACAAGGAGATGATATCCACACAACTATAGCCGTCAAAAGGCTGACTCGAAATGAGTCAACAAGACACACAAACCGATACCAACTCACAACGCTGACTTCACACAAGCAAAATGTTACCGAATAATTCAGTTTCGACTCACCAGTTATGTTCAGTATAACCCCGTGTTCACGTGTTTAAACAATAAGGCCTGGATAAAACATATGGTGTAGCCATTACCCATTACTTACCGTGTTTATATCAATATAATTCATCAACTTTTGACGTGCCGTCTCGACTGATGGTTCGGGCAAATTTAATTTCTCATTTCAATGCGGTTTCACGGTGTTAAAGGCACCGAACACACGATTGGTAATAACTCAAACAAATTGTAAGCACATACAAATTATTTGGTAACGAGCAATGGAGAGCTGTTGATAGCATCATAACACACTGTGAGAAACGGCTCACCCTGAAGTGAGTATTCTTTTGAGAAACAGGTAGTTTGTACTTGAATCTGAAAAAGACTTTGGGTCTGAAGCCTTTTTTAGGCATCTGAAAGCACACAACTTGCAGCACCAAGGGTATTTTTTCATTCATTATTTTCTTGCAACTTCAATGACCAATTGAGTCCAGATTTTCACAGATTTGTTATTTTATGCGTGTGTTGGGCTACACCAAGTGAGAAGACTGGTCTTTGACAATTACCAAAGGTATCCAGTGCCTTTAAGTTTGACCTTTGACACGAATCAAAAGAAAAAACAAAAAATAGCTTCTTCTTTTTCCACTGGAACATTTCCGTTCAATTAATATCCCCTAAATCAGACTGATATATCAAATCAAATTAAACAATTTTTCTAGGCCAAAGTCCTTGAAAAAACGTTAATATGTTTTGGGAAACTTTAATCATAACTAAATTATAGAAGAAATTCCACTGGCTTAATTGATGTTGAGGCTATTAGAAATAGTATTAAAGACACTGGACACTATTGGTGATTGTCAAAGACTAGTCTTCACATTATTTTGGTGTATCTCAACATATGCACAAAATTACAAACCTGTGAAAATTTGAGCTCAATCGGTCGTCGAAGTTGCGATATGTTAATGAAAGAAAAAAACACCCTTGTCGCACCATTGTCACACGAAATTGTGTGCTTTCAGATGCTTGATTTCGAGACAGCTCAAAATCAAATTCGTGGAAAATTACCTCTTTCTCGAAAAATACGTCACTTTAGAGGGAGCTGTTTCTCACAATGTTTTATACCATTAACCTCTCCCCATTACTCGTAATCAAGTAAGGTTTTATGATAATTATTATTTTGAGTGTTTACTGCCTTTAAAGGGTATATGTACTTTTTCCTAACAAAAAAACACAATGTCCACAGATTTACATTAAGCTTACACAGTTTGAAAACTATGATAGTAGAAAGCTTCCCTTGAAATTTTACTTACTGATGTGCTGTAGTTTTTGAGAAATGAGTAAAAGTAATAATTTTCGTCTCAGTTTTAGCATGTAAAAACGTATCAACCAGTTATGCTATGGTTTTGGTATAATATCATAACTGGTTAAGGGGATTTTA
Organism: Asterias amurensis; assembly: GCF_032118995.1. Taxonomy (NCBI): domain Eukaryota; kingdom Metazoa; phylum Echinodermata; class Asteroidea; order Forcipulatida; family Asteriidae; genus Asterias; species Asterias amurensis. The sequence goes on from NC_092662.1 coordinate 13,563,946, forward strand.
CATGCTAAATAAAATACTTTTGGCCTCATTAGACCAAAATTATTTTGTGACTTGTTTTACTCATTTCTCAAAAACTACAAAACCTTAGTTAGTAATATTTGAAGGGAAACTTTCCACTATCATTATCTTCAAACCCTGTAAGTTTAATGTAAATCTGTGAACATTAAAAAAAGTACCCGAATCCTTTAATGGAGAAGGTACACCCTACCATACAAATCAATCAAACTTCAATGTCCCTGTAAAGGAAATTTATTTGACCTATGACTACAAGTACTACGTTACACAAGTAAAATAATATGCCTACATTGCAAAAAAAAGATTTAAAGGTAAACCCTAGAAAGACACATTCAAATAAATAATGAAATAAGTACACCAAACATCACCAGGTATCAATTTGTAGGCTACTTATAATTTTGCAATTGTTAAAGGCAGTGGACACTATTGGTAATTACTCAAAATAATTATTTGCATAAAACCTTTCTTGGGGACGAGTAATGGGGAGAGTTTGATAGTATACAACATTGTGAGAAACGGCTCCCTCTTAAGTGCCATAGTTTTCGAGAAAAAAGTAATTTTCCACGAATGTGATTTCAAGACCTCAGATTTAGAACTTGAGGTCTCGAAATCAACCATCTAAACGCACACAACTTTGTGTGACTAGGGTGTTTTTTTCTTTCATTATTATCTCGCAAGTTCGATGACCGATTGAGCTCAAATTTTCACAGGTTTGTTATTTTATGCATATGTTGAGATACATCAACTGTGAGGGCTAGTCTCTGACAATTACCGATAGTGTCCACTGCCTTTAATAATTTGTTTACTTTGGGGTTTTTCTTAAGCATTTTTAAATTGTCTTCATTTGTTGCCTTGTGCACTGTTACTGTTTTTCTGTTTTCCTTTTTCTTTTTGTTCTACATTTTTTGCTAGATATCCTTTGTATCTTTTTGACTTGATGTACAAAGTGCAGCTAGTCAGCTTTCGGCTGCCATTGAATATTTTTAATGAATAAACCATCAATGAATAAATGAATGATTGAATGAAAAGGGTGAGTGAAGGACGGTTTGGGTTAGAATCCGTGTGCAGCTCACCGTCACATCTGGCGATTGTAGAACAAAATGGCAGTCGAACCTGCAGAATCAGGGCCCAATATCATAGAGCTGCTTAATACAGCCTAAAACATTTATGCAAAGCAAAAATATGCTGGATACCAGATTGTACACGTGAGATGGTATTTTGACTGGTAACCATATTCTGGTAAGCATTCTTCTTTTTAGCTTAAGCAGTTATACGAAATCGGGCCCTGATGGCGTTTCCAAAAAACCCATGAGCTTTTATTATTGATAATGCAAAATGTGTCACGTTTTTCAACATACCGAAAATTTGTCCCACACGCTCATAGTGACGTGTCTCCTATTCTGCAAATTATCGTCTGCAACGTGTTTGTTTTCCCGCCTTTTCTCCGGACCAGTTCAAAAGTTTTCACAGGCACAATGCGTTGATTACGGCAGCCATTACAATGCACACAAGAGGCAATCCCACACTTTTAGGTGTCACAAAGAAACACGACGACAGCGACTGTCACTGATACCCAAAGTGACGGAATGTCGATACACAATCGACAGCATTGAACCCTGCTTTTGCTTGTCGTGAACACTTGGGTATTAAACATAGTTGGCAAAGGGAATGTTTTGGATAAATGCAGGTATATGCCAGGTGCACCCAACCGTTAATAATATTATGTGGTATATACAGAATTACAGGGTCCAGCTTTGCATCGCTATCAACCATTGCTATGCACACATATTTTAAAGGCAGTGGACACTATTGGTAATTACTCAAAATAATTATTAGCATTAAACCTCACTTGGTAAAGAGTAATGGGGAGAGGTTGATGGTATGAAACATTGTGAGAAATGGCCCCTTCTGAAGTGGAGTAGTTTTCGAGATAAAAGTAATTTTCCACGAATTTGATTTCGAGACCTCAAGTTTAGAACTTGAGGTCTCGAAATCAACCATCTTAAACGCACACAACTTCGTGTGACTATAGGGTGTTTTCTTCTTTCATTATTATCTCGCAACTTTGATGACCGATTGAGCTCAAATTTTCACAGGTTAATTATTTTATGCATATGTTGAGATACACCAACTGTGAAGGCTAGTCTTTGACATATACCAATAGTGTCCACTGCCTTTAATAGATGTAAGTTTGTACATTTTTATGCATTACCTATCCCCATAAAAATAACCCATGCATTTCTAGAAATTTCAAGAATATTATGTATACCACAGCTTTAAAGGCACTGGACACTATTGATAATTACTCAATTAAGTAACCGTAAGCCTATCATTACTTGGTGTCGCGCAATGGAGAGATGTTGATAGTATCAAGCATTGTGCGAAACGGCTCCCTCTGAAGAAACGTCGTTTTGAGAAAGAGGTAATTTCTCAGTCAAAAAGTAAAATATTTCAGGCATGAAGATTTTATAAGGCATTTGAAAGCACGTACAACAAGGTCGTGTATTCTTTAATTATTCTCTTGCAACTTCGATGACCAATTGAGTCCGAATTCACACACATTTTGTATTTTATACATGTTTGGATACACCAAGTGAGAAAACTGGTCTTTGACATTTACCAAAGGTGTCCAGTGCCTTTAAGTTTGACCTTTGACACGGAGACCCGGGGATATTGCTACATGGTTGACTTGTTTCGTATACAACTTGCTGGTACTAACTGTAACAGACTTGTTTAATTAGTAAACCACTACCAGTATTGGTTGACATGTTACAGTCTGTTGCTCAAGAGAATATAAGCTTTAAAAGTAGCAACACTTTCTTGTATATGGAAAACGTGTAAGTTTCCAGTGTGGTCCTTAATTCTGATTACAAAACTGTTGAACGTGTGCAAACCATGGCCAAGTTTCATGGAGCTGCTGAAGAAGGCCATGGCATTTCACTAATCGTAGCTCGTCCATGAATGATAAACATCGAGTACCGGTTCAAGAGGTAAGCAGCTGCAAAAGAAACAGTTGCACGAAAGACTGGGTGAAGTTTAACCACCACTGCTGCCACCTACCGCCCCCCCCCCCCATAAGCTGCGTTTCGAAAAGGCCATGAAATGGCATTTCACTGATCGTGGCTCGTCCATGAATGATGAACATTGAATATCGGTTCAAGAGGTACGCAGCTGCAAACAAATAAATAAATAAGTTGCACAAAGACTTAGTGAAATCTAACCACCACTGCTGCTACCTAGCGTCCAAAAAAATCCCCCATTAGCTGCGTTTCGAAAAGGCCATATTATAATGGCATTTCAGTATTGAATCGTGGCTCGTACATGAAAGATAAACATCGAATACCGGTTCAAGCGGTACGCGGCCTGCAAAAAAAACCCCACAATTTCACAAAAGACTTGGTGAAGTCTAACACCACTGTCTCTACCAGCTGATGAAGCGTGACTTCACCTAATATTAACAATTAAAAATAGATATCGACTATTGGTTCTGTATATTTGTAATGATAAACATAACCCCTGTAGGCATGCAGTACCATTTTAATTTGCGAGGTCATTTGAGGAAAAAAAAGGGTTTTATTCTATACCAATTAATTATAATGATGGGCTAAATGACATGCATCCAGCAGTGCTGGGCCCAATTACAAAGAGTTGCATGTGAAATAGCTAAGCACATCACAATATGCTTATCAGATTAAGGTTACCAGTCAAAATATCATGTCACATGTACAATTTGTGACTGGTATCCTGCACATTTTCGCTTAGAAGAATAATTTGCAAAATCTTATCAAACATTGCTACATTTTTTACAATCATGCTAAAATTAAACAGGGACTCCAATTAAATTGCTGTTGTGGGTGACTAGACTGCTTATAAAAAACCACATCCCTCATTAACAAGAAAATGATAGACATCTCGTTATTTCTTAGTTCTAAAAAGAGATTTTGTCATTTTGAATCCCAGGCGAGCATGAAATAAGTAAATATTATTTACATGATTACATGGGGTTTTTAGGCCTATGTATTTCCTGGCATTTATTTATATATGTTTAGTGTCACTGCTGAGGGATGTTTTTTCCTGTTTCATACAGAAAAAGATCGTCTGATTTTGTAGCAGCCTAATATAGACCTTCCATCGTTGATAAATAAAGAGCGCCGGTTGGCATGGCCGACCGAATTTCAGCAAACTAATCAATTGTGTTTAAAAAAAATACAAAATTCAACATCTTCCGTAATGATTCATGAGCTGAAGTATATCTTATGATTTAAAAAAAAAAATGTTTTGATTTGCATTTATGGCTTTCCATATTATTTTTCCAACCTCGGTTGACAAAGTCTTAGTTGTGGAAGTGTCATGGCCGAGCATGAGTTAAAGCCATTTGACACTTTCGGTAAACAGTATTGATTAAGCCCCACACTTCGTGTATCACAACTTATATAGAAAAATAACAAACCTGTGAAAGTTTAGGCTCAATTGGTCATCGGAGTCGGGAGAAAATAACGGGAAACCCACCCTTGTTTCTGCACATTTCGCCGTGTCATGACATGTGTTTAAAATAAATCCGTAATTCTCGATATCGAGAATTGATATTGTTTTAATGTTTTCTCAAAAGGTAAAGCATTTCATGGAATAATATTTCAAGACAAGTCTTTCACCATTACCTTCTGTAAACCCTGTAAGTTATTTGTAAATCTGTGAACTTTTCATTTTTTTCTGTTCCGAAAGTGTCCAATGGCTTTAAGAGCACCGAATTCAAACATTGGTGTTTCTGTTCAGCAGAGTCAGGGTTGCAGTCCCAGTCGCGACACTTGTGTCTTTAAGCAACAAGACACTTCACCATTGCTTCGTCCTTCGGATGAGACGTAAAGCTGTCGGTCAGTGTGTTGTGTTACGCATGTAAAAGAACCCAGTGCATTTATGGAAAAGATAATGGTTTGATCGGCAACATATTGCTGGGTGTCGTGGCCGAGTGGATAAAAGCACCGAACTCAAGCTCTGATGCTTCTGTTCAGCAGAGTGTGGGCTCGAATCCCGGTCGTGACACTTGTGTCTCTGAGCCAGACACTTAACTATAATTGCTTCTCTCCACCCAGGGGTAAATGGGTACCTGTGAGGGCAGAGATGGATCTTGTGATTGGTTAGTCGAGTAGCGCATATATTGCGCACAGGCTGTATACTCCCCAGGGAGCTGAGATGGGTTAAGGAATGATTTAAGGCCCAGTGACCAGGGGTAATAATGTCGGAAGCGCTTTGAGACACCCTCGGGCGTGAAAAGCGCTATATAAAAACGGTCTATCACCTTGTTTACCATTACATGGTGCTTTAAAGGAAAAGGGGTGGATTTCACAAAGGTAGTCCTAACTTAGGACTAGTCCTAGGCAATGCTAAGAGATAGGACCAGTCCTAAGTTAGGACCAGTAACTCATCCTAACTTAGGACCAGTCCTATCTCTTAGCATTGCCTAGGACTAGTCCTAAGTTAGGACTACCTTTGTGAAATCCACCCAAGGTCTCTTACTTCAAAACGTAGCTCCACAGACATTGCAGGACAAATACTGAGCGCTTTGATACGCTCCTATGGGATGTGATAAAGCACTAAATAAGAATATAGTATTTTCTGCTAGATTGCCCATTTATACAACGACCTTAGGAATATTATGTTGGTTTATATTATTAATCAATACAACGAATTTGACACTATTGGTAAGGAGGATAGTAAAGTTTTTGATGGACACTCCTGATGAAGATTTAATTAATTGCGTTGCCAAGTATGTCTTTTGGGTACTTTTTCAAAATGTCCATACATTTACATTAAACTTACAGGGTTTAAATATAATGATAGTGGAAAGCTTCCCTTCAAATGTTACTTACTGAGGTGCAGTAGTTTTTGAAAAATGAGCAAAAAAATGTAATGAAAATACGTTTGTAAATGATTAAAATAATTTTCGTCTCATGAGACGAAAATTATTTTCATGACATTGTTTTACTCATTTCCCAAAAACTACAGCACCTCAGCACGTAATATTTTTAGGGAGGCTTTCTGCTATCATTATCTTCAAACTGTGTAAGTGGACAATCTGTGGACATTGTGTTTTTTGTCCTACAAAAGTTACATAGACCCTTTAAAGAAATACAACTGTGTGATGAGGCTTTACCAATGTATGTTTTTGTCCTAAGTTAACACTCCTAGCTTTTCCGTAGGACTTCTTCACTGCATTTTATTTTATATTATACTGATGTTACCCTCCCGAGGGTGCGAATTCCCCCCCCCAAACGACATTGCAATATTTTTTCCATGACGCTGTGATTGGCTCTTTCCGTCAGATAACGTCATCGTGAAATTGGCCTGCTCTTTCACCAAATCACTGCAATGTCGTTTGGGGGAAAACAAATCGCCCCAGGGTTATAGGGTCTGTTCCAGTAGTTGCGGAATAAAATAAACAACAATACAATACAATTATTTCCTGTGCATGTTGGGCCCAGGCGAGTATGACATCAGAAAGAGGAAATTGGAATCGAATAGACCAGGTTGCATGTGCAGCATGCATACCCGGTCGATTGCATTGCAAAAGCTTACCCATCGATACACCTAGATTTTATCGATATTTATTTACTGTCTGCGCTCTAAACACAATCACAACATCTGGTACAACTGTATACGTCACCGCCACTCGAACTGTATTGTGTTACTTTCATACCAGTACAAATAATATAGCGTGTCTGGTGCTATAGGTAAATATTACACAAAAACTATTACTATTAGGGTGAGGCTCTTCCGCGTACACTTAATATTGTAGCTGCTATAGGTATAGAACCTTTCTATACCTCGACATGGATAAGCTAAAGGGATTCGCGAGTGATGCTGGAACGTTCTTCAATAGAACCGTACAGGTTAGTTATAACATTTATCATAATCTGGTTCTGGGGAAGTAGTACAGTGCATACAATCTATCGGGATGTACATGTACATGTATACTATAAATGCAGATGACTGAGCAGCAAGATCTACATAATGTCCGTAGCTTGAATGTTACCCTTAAAGACACTGGACACCCTTGGTAAGTGTCAAAGACCAGTCTTCTCACTTGGTGTATCTTCACATGAAAATATATAATAGTATAAGTTTTTATTCCCCCCCCCCCAAAAAAAAAGGAAAAAAAGAAGAAATTGATTCTGAGAAGCTCTGCTGACAGTATATTGTAATCAATGAAGTAGATAAACGCCTACTTCAGTATACATAAAAACACACTGGGCCCAATTTCACAGAGCTACAGGCACCGAAAACTATTGGTAGTTTTAAAGGCACTTGACACTATTGGTAGTTTTAAAGGCATGCACTGGACACTATTGGTAATACTCAAAATAATTGTTTGTTAGCATAAAAACTTACTTGGTTACAAGCAATGGAGAGTTGTTGATAGTATAAAACTTGGTGTGAAACGGCTCCATCTGAAGTAACCTAGTTTTCGAGAAAGACGTAATTTTTCACTAAAACATTTGAATTTGATTTCGAGACCTCAGAATTAGATTTTGAGGTCTCGAAATCAAGCATCTGGAAAGCACACAGCTTCGTATGACAGCAGTGTTTATTCTTCCATTATTATCTCGCAACTTTGACGACCAATTGAGCTCGAGTTTTCACAGGTTTGTTATTTTAGGCACAGTAGGGATATACTAGGTGAGAAGACAGACTGGTCTTTGACAATTACCAAAGGCGTCCAGTATCTTTTTAGAAGTTGGCATTTGTTCAAGGCCTTCGTGTCTCGTTAAGTATATCCATACTTGCTAAGCAGAAATAGGTAACCGTCCTAACTCCATGAAGTTGAAAAATAGTTACAACTGGTGCCCAACTTTGCTTAGCAAATAAATTTGCAAGCAGTAATTTCTGCCCAACAGCTTTATGAAGTTGGACTTTACGGTAAAAGAAGGCGATACCTCATGGGACCAATCTATATTGGCACCGCGATGAACAACAGGTACCAATTTCATGACATGATTTAAGCACAAATAGTGGCTATAAACATAACAAAATTACGCTTACCAGAGTAAAGTTTACCAGTCAAACTACCATGTCACTCAAGTACAATTTGTGGCTGGTATCCTGCTCATTTCTTCGTAGCAGAAAAAAGTGTTAAGCAATATATTATGAAGCAGCTGTATGAAATTATAGCCACAATATAGACAGGCATGCAGTGTCCTCGGCAGGAAAGCGTGACCCCACCCCATCCCCAACCACATCTATAATTGTATCCAATCATGCAGTTTAATGCTTTCATAATTATACCTAATTTGTGGAAAACATTCCTCGTCCGTCCATAATAACGAAAACTTATATAGCGCCAAAAAGACGCTCAAGGCCTAAATTAACATTACGCAACGTTTGCCAAAGCATGATTCAAGGGTTAGTCTACGTACGAGTCACTTGTGAACGCCATTTATTAAATACTGTGTTAAAAAATATAGGCTGTAATTCCTTTTATACATCAACAATTTTTACCAAAATGTCTTTTCCACCACTTGTAAAATAAAGTGCGGTGTGACAAAATGTTATGTCACTGTACGAGTCGTTTATGAGCACCATTAATTTAATCGAGAGTTACAAATAACAACAGGCATAATTAAATATTCCCTTTATACATTGTACATCACATTTCTTTACCAAATGTCTTTACCACATGTTCAATAAAGTGGGGGTATGACAAGGGTTAGTCTCAGTGCAAGTCGTTTGTGCGTACTATTTATTATAAATCTTTTGTTTAAAAATATAGGCATAATTCCCTTAATACTTTGTATACATCATATGTCTTTACCAAATGCATCTTAAATTTGGGACATTAAGTTTAAAAACAACAAAGGTTATGAGTAAAAAAATTAAAAAGGCTTTTAAAATTAATCACTCTACTTGTAAGTGTAGAATGCCTGTAGTAACGTGGAGTACGCACGCGCGCAGAAGCCAAAATTCGTTGCTAACCCGTGAAATACGCTTGCCGTAAGCACAGAACTCCCTGCTTCCGTAAGCGCCGAGTGCTTACGGTAAGCAGAGCCGTGAAATTGGGCCCAGATGTTCAGGCTAAGTAGCCCATGGCTGTGATCATGTGCGCCGTGCGTACATTGGTTTTCTATTTTTCATTTCCGTTTTAGCTCTAAAAGTCTCACAGTGGGCACTTTTCTTATTGTCCCAAGGATTTAAAATGATATTGGAATGAAGATTGGAAATTTCAAGGATTGCCTGAAACTGATTGCCTCGTGTGAAGTATGACAGGGCCTTGAAGGCACTGGACACTATTGGCAAAATAATTGTATGCATACAATTTACTTGGTAATGGGCAATGAAGAACTGTTGATAAATCATTGTGAGAAACGGCTCCATCTACTTTGAAGTAACGTAGATTTTGAGAAAGAGACTGGATTATTTTTAGGCATCTGCTGAAAGTACACAGTTCTGTGCAACAAGGGTGTTTTTTCTTGCAAATTCAATGACCAATTTGGCCCAAACTTTCACAGATTTGTTTCTATATGCATTTGTTGGAATATACTCCGAGTGAAAATGCTGGTCTTTGACAATTACTAAAGGTGCCCAGTGCCTGAGAACGGCGTGGTGACGTCATAAAGATACATTGCAGCAGAAAACATGCCATTGCTCTTGTAACTTGCTTCATTTACCAATTAAGTCAAAAATAATGTTCACACATTTGTTATTGTATGCATATGTTGGGATACATACACCATGTGAAAATACTGGTCTTTGACAATTACCAAATGGTGTCTGGTTCCTTAAATAAGACGACTTGGTGACGTCATTTCATAAGATCCATTGCAGCAGAAGAAATGCTATGACGCAATGCTGAACTTAGGCAAACAGAGTAATTAACTTATAGTATTTGTATAATCATTGGTTGGTAAGACACTGTTCTAGAAATGCAGAGGTCGTGGGTTCAATTCCCACCTGAGTAGTATGAATGTGATTTTTTTTCCCCACAGAGCTCGGGCGAGTATACAGTGCTAAAACACACCGGTGTATAGGGTTAAAACCAAATGTCGGTGTTTAAAGGAACACGTTGCCCTGCATAGGTCGAATTGGTCTTTGAAAAGCGTTTAAAACCGTTTGTTATAAAATACATATGATTAGAAAGACATTTTAAAAGTAGAACATAATGATCCACACAAGTATCACTCGAAATTGCGTGGTTTTCCTTTTACCTCGTCGACTAACACGGTCGTCCATTTATTTTGACTCCCATAAATGGCCGACCGTGTTAGTTCGCAAAGTAAAACGAAAACCACGCAATTTCGAGTAATACTTTTGTGGATCGTTATATTCTACTTTTAAAATATCTTTCTAACCATATGCATTTTATAACAACACGGTTTCAAACGCTTTTCAAAGACCAACTCGACCAATCCAAGGCAACGTGTTCTATTAAGGTTAAAACCATCATTAAAAGAAAACATTAAAATTTGTAACAAAAATAATAGTCAACATTTTGAACTACGTGTTGTCCCACTTGGTGCCTTATACGAACATATATAATATGTTTGTAATTTTGTGTTTCTTCCAACAAAACTGGATATTCTTTATCCCCAATGCAAACTTAAAATCCATTTATAATCAGTAGCTTACTAAGTAGCCAGCATAACCGTTTACATAAAAAATATAAAACATTAATTTTTGGTTTTAAAATGAATGCTCCATTAAATCAGCACTCAACAGTCAAATAGAGTATGCCATAATTAAATTTCACCAGTTTAACATTCACATGATCAAATAAGATCATACAATTTCATAAGACCGCATCAAATAAGATCATACAATTTCATAAGACCGCAATACTCATTCGCTTCATAAAAGTCAGCAGCAAGAGCTGCTCAACCACTCAATTTCATCAAATGTAAATAGATAGTGGGAATTCGACTAAAGAATGTCAAAGTGTAGTCTTGAATGCATGTAAATGAAATTCAAAGACACTGTCTTACTAAGGACAGTCTTAACCCGGTCGGAGTTGTCTTTGGAACACTACAGTGACTTATAATACTTAGCCGTAGTACCTAGTAAACCCTCATGGGGTACTACATAACTGGGTCTCAGAATTCATAACTTCAAAACCTATCTTCTGTATAAATGTATATATTAAGCGCCTTGGGTACCTATAAGACTTCGATATTATCATTATTATTATTAAGCGCCAACATTGAAATCAGAAGGGCCTTGAAGGTAAACTCACACATAGTTTTAATATTTGGACTCCAATGATTACAGATCGATCATTTTCTAAAGACAAAAGTATCATTGTCAAACTGTCCAGCCTTTGGCTCATTGTTGATTGGTATGTATTTACAGTCAAGACATGTATAATACTTTATGTTAGCGCCAATGTTTAAATCAGAGTGAGCTAAGCTAAAATCATACACTCCATGGTACAGTCATTAGTGATGTAGAGTATCTAGGGTGTACAGTCGTGTATGCTGTCCCCACAGCTGCCCCTACCTCGCTGGCAGCGGTCCGGGTGGGGAGATATCTGTCTTGTACGGGGGACAGACCCGTCTCAACAAACGTCGGAGTTGTCTTCGGAACACTGCCGAGTTGTGGGTGTAGATGATGGGGTTGGCCACGCTGCACAACGACGTCAGGGCCGGGAAGATTGTCATATATCTGGCGTTGTCCTCAACCAAACCCGCCGCCCAAAGACTGATAAAAACCACATAGGGAATGTAACCGACGACATAAGTCCCCACGACAAGGAGGAGGGTCTTGGCGGTGGCTACGTCGAAGCGGTTCGGCCGTTGAACTTTGCTAAATTCAGGATGAACCGCAGCGTTAGATGCACTCTGTTTACGTGTACTTATGAAAATCCAGATGTAGCACATGCTTATAAGGATTAGAATAATAACCAGCGTTGCCAAACTGCTGAGGCGATGAGCAACACTCGCTCTCATTTTCAGGTCCAGGCATAGTGTATAAGTTCCTCTAGTGTAAGCGAATGCTGCATAAGTCAAAGACGCGACGTAGTTTAGAGCTATTAAAACACATGGGACGATTTTGCTAATGCGGAATCGGCGTCGTTTGGATGACATACACACGGCAACGACACGAATGATTCCCATTTGTATCATTGTCATGAGTGACTGTGCAGTGCATACGTAGTGAGTGAATGCCGAAATGTGACACACGACGGTGATGCCATCGTCGTCGTCGGCTTGGACCCCAATAATGTCAAAGATGATGCGTGCGGCATAAGTAGGTGCAACAATGACACAGAGGAAGAGATCAATAACGGCCAAGTTGAGCACGAGAATGTTAAACACAGTCCGCATCTGAGAGTACATCGAGATGACCAGGCAGACCATGATGTTGCCTACCGAGCCCAGAACGAAAATGACGGCGAGGATTGTCAGGCTGATCGCCATCACCGTCCTTTCACCGTGAACTACCTCTTGGGGCCGGGAATCGATGACGGTCTCGTTCCTGACAAACCATGGGTCATTAGAGCTCGCTTCCCCCGCCAAACCATTTCCCTCCATCCCGCTGCTTGAAAGAAACGCACCGACCTCCTCCCCGTGCCGAATAACAGAGCTCCGCGTTCCTCTTTTGCAAATCACCCTTCGCCGAAGTATAAAAGACGAAACTGAACGTCCTAGCCACTTGTAAGATGAAATTTAATGATACGCTCAACTGAGGACTTCATTATAAATGTGAACTCTGTCTCAAGAAGTCTGACCATGGGTTAATTAAAGCATAGACTACCCCAATTGCAGTGCTTCCCATCTGAAACCTCTGACTGTAAGTGTTCGTTTTCTTATGTTACAGCTTCGTTGATACAATGCAACCCCCTACCCCCCCCCCCCCCCCCCACAACACACGACTATACGCGTATAGGTACACTACACACACGATCATCTATTGCGGATAAAGACAGGGGCCCAGTCTAACGTGGGCTGAAGGATTATGATTCAAAAGGGGGCGCTATCAGAAGAGGTTTGTACACTGGGTGCGTTCGTTTAGCTTCCCTGGGTCGACCCCGGTGTGTGGCGGTTTTTTTTTCTAGGATGAACGTGTGCAGATAATTACCCACGTTCGTCCTGGGAAGAAAAAAAAAACGCCACACACTGGGGTCGACCCAGGGGAGCTAAACGAACGCGCCCACTGTTCGCCGTATGTGGGGGGACAGAATCTCCTCGTCACACCAGCACACCTTCCACGTTATTTTGTCGTATTTTTCTAAGCTTGTGAAAGTATATCTTAACATTGACCCACGTTTATAGAACTGCACAAAGCAAAATGACAACACCGTGCTTACCAGTAAATGGTTTACCAACTATTATATCAAGCCATATAAACCATGGTCACTGATATACTGTTTACTTTTGCTGCGCAGATTTGTTCTACTTACAACTTGGGAAAGAACAGCAAGGAATTAGTCACAAACGCCATTTGATAATTTGGCTATTAAAGGCAGTGGACACTATTGGTAAATACTGAAAATAATTATTAGCATAAAAACTTACTTCGGGTAACGAGTAATAGGGAGAGGTTGGTAGTATAAAACATTGTGAGAAACGACTCCCTCTGAAGTGATGTAGTTTTTGAGAAAGATGTAATTTCTCACGAATTGGGTTCCGAGACCTCAGATTCAGAATTTGAGGTTTCGAAATCAGTCATCTAAAAGCACACAACTTCGTGTGACAAGAGTGTTTTTTCTTTCATTATTATCTCGCAACTTCGACGACCAATTGAGCTCAAATCTTCACAGGTTTGTTATTTTATGCATATGTTGAGATACACCAAGTGAGAAGACTGGTCTTTGACACTTATCAAACGTGTGCAGTGTTTTTAACATTTATCTTTTAAAGGCACTGGACACCTTTGGTAATATTGTCAAATACCAGTCTCCCCACTTAGTGTATCTCAACATATGCACAAAATAACAAACCTGTGAAAATGTTCACTCCTAGGTCGTCGAAGTTGCGAGAGAATAATGGGAAAAAATACCTTTGTCGCACAAGTTGTGTACTTTCAGATGTTTGAATTCGAGACCTCAGCTTAGGTCTTAAAATCAATTCAAATATTTTAGTGAGAAATATTTTTTGTAAGAAAGTTAAGTTTGTAAAAAGTAAGTGTTTGTTACTGGTTGGTTATTTTATGCATTTGTTGAGATACACCAAGTGGGAAGACTTGTCTTGGACAGTTACCAAACTGGTGTCCAGTGCCCTTAACAGCTTTATGCAATTGGGCCCAGGTCTTTATAGAGTAGTTAGTTTTTGCCGTGAGGTCAAAGGTACACCTGGCAGGTTGACAAGGTCAATAAGAGTATGACGTTATTTACGAGTTTTGAAGTGTGACGTCATATCATGGTTATTTCCTCCATTGTCAGATGGTCAGGCTACGCAATGAGCTTTTTGCTTGTTCATTCCCTAATGATGTATGGTTTCGTGACGTCATTCCGGTGTTGAGTGGTTTCAGACATTGATTAACAGAAGGGGTAGACTGGTTCCCTGCTGCCTTTCGAGCCGCAATGATAAAGACGGGAACAAAAACACGTGTATTGGATTTAATGTGATACAATTGCTTTCATTGGATAAACATGTGACGTAAGATTTCCACAGCTGTGTCTTATCATAGAGAAAGGACTGTGGTATACTTGAACATATAGGCCATAGTACGCGCAGTTTGCGGCGGTATGGTCATCATGATAAAAAACCTCCATCATTTAAAGTACGTGACAGCTTTCTTTTGTTTCATGAACAATTTGTTGATACCTTAAATCCATAAAGCGGATTGTCAGGCTGATCGCCATCACCGTCCTTTCACCGTGAACTACCTCTTGGGGCCGGGAATCGATGACGGTCTCGTTCCTGACAAACCATGGGTCATTAGAGCTCGCTTCCCCCGCCAAACCATTTCCCTCCATCCCGCTGCTTGAAAGAAACGCACCGACCTCCTCCCCGTGCCGAATAACAGAGCTCCGCGTTCCTCTTTTGCAAATCACCCTTCGCCGAAGTATAAAAGACGAAACTGAACGTCCTAGCCACTTGTAAGATGAAATTTAATGATACGCTCAACTGAGGACTTCATTATAAATGTGAACTCTGTCTCAAGAAGTCTGACCATGGGTTAATTAAAGCATAGACTACCCCAATTGCAGTGCTTCCCATCTGAAACCTCTGACTGTAAGTGTTCGTTTTCTTATGTTACAGCTTCGTTGATACAATGCAACCCCCTACCCCCCCCCCCCCCCCCCCACCACACACGACTATACGCGTATAGGTACACTACACACACGATCATCTATTGCGGATAAAGACAGGGGCCCAGTCTAACGTGGGCTGAAGGATTATGATTCAAAAGGGGGCGCTATCAGAAGAGGTTTGTACACTGGGTGCGTTCGTTTAGCTTCCCTGGGTCGACCCCGGTGTGTGGCGGTTTTTTTTTCTAGGATGAACGTGTGCAGATAATTACCCACGTTCGTCCTGGGAAGAAAAAAAAACGCCACACACTGGGGTCGACCCAGGGGAGCTAAACGAACGCGCCCACTGTTCGCCGTATGTGGGGGGACAGAATCTCCTCGTCACACCAGCACACCTTCCACGTTATTTTGTCGTATTTTTCTAAGCTTGTGAAAGTATATCTTAACATTGACCCACGTTTATAGAACTGCACAAAGCAAAATGACAACACCGTGCTTACCAGTAAATGGTTTACCAACTATTATATCAAGCCATATAAACCATGGTCACTGATATACTGTTTACTTTTGCTGCGCAGATTTGTTCTACTTACAACTTGGGAAAGAACAGCAAGGAATTAGTCACAAACGCCATTTGATAATTTGGCTATTAAAGGCAGTGGACACTATTGGTAAATACTGAAAATAATTATTAGCATAAAAACTTACTTCGGGTAACGAGTAATAGGGAGAGGTTGGTAGTATAAAACATTGTGAGAAACGACTCCCTCTGAAGTGATGTAGTTTTTGAGAAAGATGTAATTTCTCACGAATTGGGTTCCGAGACCTCAGATTCAGAATTTGAGGTTTCGAAATCAGTCATCTAAAAGCACACAACTTCGTGTGACAAGAGTGTTTTTTCTTTCATTATTATCTCGCAACTTCGACGACCAATTGAGCTCAAATTTTCACAGGTTTGTTATTTTATGCATATGTTGAGATACACCAAGTGAAGACTGGTCTTTGACACTTATCAAAAGTGTGCAGTGTTTTTAACATTTATCTTTTAAAGGCACTGGACACCTTTGGTAATTGTCAAATACCAGTCTTCCCACTTAGTGTATCTCAACATATGCACAAAATAACAAACCTGTGAAAATGTTCACTCCTAGGTCGTCGAAGTTGCGAGAGAATAATGGGAAAAAAATACCCTTGTCGCACAAGTTGTGTACTTTCAGATGTTTGAATTCGAGACCTCAGCTTAGGTCTTAAAATCAATTCAAATATTTTACTGAGAAATATTTTTTGTAAGAAAGTTAAGTTTGTAAAAAGTAAGTGTTTGTTACTGGTTGGTTATTTTATGCATTTGTTGAGATACACCAAGTAGGAAGACTTGTCTTGGACAGTTACCAAACTGGTGTCCAGTGCCTTTAACAGCTTTATGCAATTCATTTAAAGTACGTGACAGCTTTCTTTTGTTTCATGAACAATTTGTTGATACCTTAAATCCATAAAGGTATGTACCACCAAAGGCAAGTAAACCATAGTTCAAGTACGTACAGATTTCACTTGTCTAGGAACACAGTTTTTCAAATGGTTCATAACCCAACATTTTTTAGGACAAACTGGACAGTCGCTTCGACAACTAACAAGTTTGACATCAGAAACTATATTGTGAGCTGAGCACTTCAATTTATATGGCCATGCTCTGCACTACTTCACTGGTGTCGATTGTTCAGCATAGAGCATGTCTGGGACAGATTTGAAAGGGGAAGCCGCTGAACAACACACCATCAAGAACCTGAACCGTATTGATCAAGGACTTAATTAGGACCCATGGTCTTTACCAAGAATGGCTGCTCTTTAGTCACTGCTCGACGCTCTGTGTATGGATGCATTCAGCCGTTACTTTCTTATATAATAACTTTCTTGGCGTGTCTCTTCATTGCATCTGATCACGGATGATTTGATGAAGTAGTACACTACCATGGAGTACGAAAGCTTGTGATAAGTTAGTTTCTTAAATAATGCAAGCTATCACTGCCACGCCGTTCTTGGATATTATTATATTATTATCGGTACAACACTGTCCGGAGTTAAAAACATATTCCGCATAAAATGTGTGCATTAAGTGCTTCGATGATAACCTGCAATAACTCTGTATGGAGAAAGCCGTGCAGTTCTTTGTACATCATTTCACACCAGTATAGGCGAAGGTTTGGCTGCCATACAGTTCCAACAAGACATTTCTGAGTGAAAGTTTGGAGGGTGGAGAAACTATGCACTGACTTCTTCTACACAGTTGTCAGCATGGAAGAGGACGAGTTGTTTGGAAAAACAGAAAGCATAAGTAGTGACAACTGGACTGATGTCACAACCAATCACACGGGACTCACACCGATTACCAGCCTGGAGCTAACAATGATGGCGATCACTCTGACAATCCTCGCCGTCATTTTCATTATGGGCACGGTTGGCAACATCATGGTCTGCCTGGTCATCTCGATGTACGCTCAGATGCGGACGGTGTTTAACATTCTCGTGCTCAACTTGGCCGTTAGTGATCTCTTCCTTTGTGTCATTGCTGCTCCTGCTTATGCCGCACGCATCATCTTTGAAATTGTTGGGGTCCCAGCCGACGACGACGATGGCATCACCGTCGTGTGTCACATTTCGGCATTCACTAACTACGTGTGCACTGCACAGTCACTCATGACCATGACACAAATGGGGATCATTCGTGTCGTTGCCGTGTGTATGTCATCAAAACGACGCCGATTCCGCATTAGCAAAATTATCCCATGTGTTATAATAGCTTTAAACTACGTCGCGTCTTTGACTTATGCAGCATTCGCTTACACTAGAGGAACTTATACACTATGCCTGGACCTGAAAATAAGAGCGAGTGTTGCTCATCGCCTCAGCAGTTTGGCAATGCTGGTTGGTATTCTAATCCTTATAAGCATGTGCTACATCTGGATTTTCATAAGTACACGTAAACAGAGTGCATCTAACGCTGCGGTTCATCCTGAATTTAGCAAAGTTCAACGGCCGAACCGCTTCGACGTAGCCACCGCCAAGGCCCTCCTCCTTGTCGTGGGGACTTATGTCGTCTGTTACATTCCCTATGTGGTTTTTATCAGTCTTTGGGCGGCGGGTTTAGTTGAGGACAACGCCAGACATATGACAATCTTCCCGGCCCTGACTTCGTTGTGCAGCGTGGCCAACCCCATCATCTACACCCATAACTCGGCAGTGTCCCGAAGACAACTCCGACGTTTGTTGGAGACCGGGTAAAGTCTGTCCCCCGTAAGCCAGATCTGCAAGCCCGGACCGCTGCCAACGCGGGAGGGAAGGCCGTGGTGACAGAGCACGACTGTACATCCTATACAACTGAACTATACATACACTCATGAGTGTATCCTGGAGTTTTAAGAGTGTGTGATTTCACCCCAGCCCCTTTTGATTTCAACATTGGTGCTTACATAAAATATTATAAATGACCGTAACTAAATTCCCGAGCCAAAGGCTGGTCAATTTGACAATAAGTTAACTTTTGTCTAAAGAAAATGATCGATTTGTACTCAAATTGGAATCCTAATACTAGTAAAACTGTTTCTCTACGTATACGCCTGTATTT
Organism: Asterias amurensis; assembly: GCF_032118995.1. Taxonomy (NCBI): domain Eukaryota; kingdom Metazoa; phylum Echinodermata; class Asteroidea; order Forcipulatida; family Asteriidae; genus Asterias; species Asterias amurensis. The sequence continues at coordinate 13,582,758 of NC_092662.1, forward strand.
ATTTGTCGAAGTTATGAGACACTGTTTGGTTTAATTTTTAAAATTCTGCGAGAGTTTTACATTTTAAAGATGGCGGCTTTTGTGACGTCATTATTATGATGAATCCCAAAACGACAGAAATCAGGTTTGTTTTAGCTGGGTTTTTTTTAAATACCAGTTCGACACTCCTTGCTAAGCTACAATAGAATACAACTTAGAAAACACTTCGTTTAAAGCCATTGGACACTTTCGGTAAACAGTATTATCGAAGGCCCAAACTTCGGGTATCACAACTTATATATAAAATAACAAACCTGTGAAAATTGGTTCAATCGGCTCAATCGGTCATCTGAGTCGGGAGAAAATGACGGGAAAACCCATCCTTGTTTCCGCACGTTACGCCGTGTCATGACATGTGTTTACTATAAATCCGTAATTCTTGGTGTCGAGAATTGATAAATGTTTTAATGTTTTCTCAAAAAGTTAAGCATTTCATGGAACAATATTTCAAGAGAAGTATTTTACCATTACCTTCTGTAAACCCTGTAAGTTATTTGTAAATCTGTGAACTTTTATTTTTGTTTCTGTTCCGAAAGTGTATACATGTAATGGCTTTAACAGTTGGCTTTTCTTAAAGATACTTGACACTTTTGGTAATTGTTAAATACCAGTTTCTCTCTTGATGTATCTCAACGTATGCACAAAATAACAAACCTGTGAAATTTGAACTCAATTGGTCGTCGAAGTTGTGGGATAATAATGGAAGAAAAAACATCCATGTCACACGAAGTTGTGTGCTTCGGATGCTTTGTTTCGGGACCTCAAAATCTAAATCTGAGGTCTCGAAGTCAAATTCGTGGGAAATTACTTCTTTCTCGAAAACTACGTCACTTAGAGGGAGCCGTTTCTCACAATGTTTTATACTATCAACCTCTCCCCATAACTTGTTACCAAGTAAGGTTTGATTCTGTTATTATTTTGAGTAAAAAATATTACCAATAGTGCCCGCTGCCTTTAAAAATGAAAAAGAGAAAGTAGTAAACGAAAACGGAGCATTGAGAAAAAGTTTATAATAAAGGTTTTCAACACAATTTTTTTTCTTCAAATTTCATTTCTCATACAAACATGATTTCATTCATACTCATTCTATTTCATTTACAGACCTTCAAGAATTTCATCTATTTATTTACATTTGATGAAATTGAATGGGTGACCAGCTCTTGCTTTTGGCTTTTGCGAAATTGAATGAGTTTCACGGTGTTCTGTTGAAATTAAATGATCTTTATATGATTAGTGATTATGCTTAACTGTGAAATTGAACTGCATGTACTTGTTTCGACTGTTGAATGCTGATTCAACGGAGCATTCATTTCAAAACGAAACTGAATGAAACCCAGTTCATTCTTCATGCGAATGCAATACGAATGATGACGTCACAGGACAGTTTTCGCAACGAATTTTTAACAAGAGTTGCCCCCCCCCCCCTCAAGACGACCTTGCGAATTATTCATTGCTAATTTGAGAGGTCCAACATTCGTATATCGCATTGGCAAGAAGTATGCGCCAGGCTAAATTTATCGGGTGCTTAAAAATAAATGAATGGACTGTTGAAAATAACGCAAATTAATGGTAGAGTCGTTTTCACGAGAGGGCGCCCTGTAAAAAGTGAATCAACCCCGGAAGTAGAAACCCCCAAGGTTCAACTTCCAAGATATTGCGACGATGGCGAACGTGGCTAACCTCAGCCGATGAATAAAAAAGTCGTGACATCCGGCACAGAGCAGGTCCATTATTTCAAGGCTCATTTTTAGTTTACGAAACCCTAAATCTTCAGCGTCCTTTATGGCAGCATCGGGGACAATGGACAACATGAAGAAGTTCGCGTGGCAGGCTGGTACTTTCTTGACCAGAGCCAGACAGGTATAAAAATACACGGTCTACGTGGATAATGTTGTTATTGTTAATATGTTCAGATATGAGATAGAAAGTCTGAAGACGGGTAAACGTACCGGTCAACTCAATTCAAGGTCAACTCGGCCCAAAGCCAACTCGGTCCGAAGTCAACTCGTCCCGATTCATTATCAAATGTATTTTCACTGGAAAGTTTTGTTAACAATATTTTCAACCAAGTAAAAAGTTTTTTTCTTTTATTTTGTCCTACATTCTCATTCTGAGTCTGACACTAATTTGTAAATATTTATATTATATAATGGTCAATGGAATTTCACCATGTCCTGCCACTTTCTAGTTGCAATAATGTACGTCATCGGCAGGAGGGTCACATTATCGCAACTAGCCACCTTCTGATCCCCCTGAACCACACTTTATTTAATTTCTCGGACCGAGATGACTTTGGACCGAGTTGATCAGAATCCGCTTGGTCACGACACCCTATTTTGTACTAAAATCAAGCTGTGGTGGCTGAGTCGGCACAATGTGGATTCAAATCTTGTTCCCACCACTTGAGTCATTGACTTTTTGAGCAACTGTAGCAAGACAATTACCCATTTGTTTTTTTCATCGGTCTTTCCCTACCCATAAGCATGAGAAAATGTTTGCAGCTCGTGTGACCGTGAGACAGACCCCAAATGCGTGACTCTCATGCTGGATGCATGACACTTGGTAGGTCTGCGTAAGACAGCGATCTTTATGGCATATTTGGAGCGCATAGTAATTTGTTTTGCTTGAGAATGTGCTTGCAGCACACGCACATCTATGCACAAAACTCATTGCACAATTGGTGAGTGTACCATGGAGGAATCTACTTCTAGAAATTATAGTCTCTAGAAGTAGAAGGAATCCTCCATGAGTGGACAAAGCGGCAGCATTAATAGTTTGAGTGCTTTAAGGTTGCAACCAAAAAAACAATTTGCCTGTATAGAAGGCGTATGCTGGGAGCCATCTATTGTCCATTGTTATTAAAGATGCTATGTCAGTCAGATTTTTCGCCCAAAACATTAAAAAAAAAAATTTGATTTTTTTGAGTGAATGGTATTTCAAAGAGTATCACCCACTTAACGAAAAACAGTTAAACTTCCTTTTAATGGTCAGGAACCATGACAAAAATTTAAAACGTTTCTTATAAAACACATAGGCATGAATCCCATGAGAAAATGTTTGCAGCTCGTGATATATTGTCGGGATCCCAACAAAAACTAATTTTGAGCACTTTATTTCACTGCTACTAATAATTGGCGAACTTTTGCGAGCAATGGCTCAAATGAAAGCTTGTAACTTTCTCGACCCCCATTAAAGTACCTATTGAATTTTGAATCAAAATATTTGGGTCAAATCGGCCAAACATCTGACATAGCATCTTTAAACAGAAACTGACACTTCTAATTGATGTTTTATGCAAAATTTATTTTACCTCTTCTTACACTGTTTGTTTTCATTTATTTTTTCTGTCAGTACACCGAGGAGAAGCTTGGTAATGCTGAGAAGACGGAGCTGGACGCTCAGTTTGACAATCTGCAGCAGAGAGCAGATCGCACAAAGCAATGGACAGAGCGCATCATAACCCGTACAGAGGCTGTACTCCAGCCCAACCCAAGTAAGAATGACCCATCTGAGAATGACTCATCTGAGAACAGGTTCAAATGAATGGCTCGGCCTTTGCTATAGCCAGATTGCGGAGAAGTTCTATTCTTCAATGTTGTTATTGCGGCTAAGGGCTGTAGCCATAGATCTATCTTGACCCAAGTTAGATCGACCCATCTGAGAATGACCCATCTGAGAACAGGTTCAAATGAATGGCTCGGCCTTTGCTATAGCCAGATTGCGGAGATATTCTATTCTTCAATGTTGTTATTGCAGCTAAGGGCTGTAGCCATAGATCTATCTTGACCCAAGTAAGAATGGCTGATCTGAGGCTGGTTTGAATGAATGGCTTGCCTGTGACTATGGCCAGTTTGCTGAGAAGTCCTATTCTTTTAATGTTATCATTGCGGCTAACGGCCATAGCCAAAGTCACTTAATCTTCACATAGATCTATCTTAATCCAAGTATTAAGTAAGAATGGCCTATATGAGGCCGTGTTTGAATGAATGGCATGGCTGTGGCTATGACCAGATTGCTGAAAAGTCTGTTTCGTTAAAGGGAGTGGACACTATTGGTAATTGTCAAAGACTAGCCTTCACAGTTGATGTACATGTATCTCAACATATGCATAAAATAACAAACCTGTGAAAATTTGAGCTCAATCGGTCGTCGAACTTGCGAGATAATAATGAAAGAAAAAAAACACCCTTGTCACACGAAGTTGTGTGCGTTTAGATGGTTGATTTCGTGACCTCAAGTTCTAAATCTGAGGTCTCAAAATCAAATTTGTGGAAAATTACTTCTTTCTCAAAAACTATGGCACTTCAGAGGGAGCCGTTGTTCACAATGTTTTATACCATCAACCTCTCCCCATTACTCGTCACCAAGAAAGGTTTTATGCTAATAATTATTTTGAGTACTTACCAATAGTGTCCACTGTCTTTAATGTCATTGCGGCTAATGGCTGTAGCCATAGCAAAAGTCGCTTGCCTCTCACACGGATCTATCTTGGCCCAAGTAAGAATTTGAGGTTCGGTAATCCCTCTTAAAACTAATGCCAATACAATTTTACTTGGTTTGAAACCTCATTAATTTCTCACTAAAATATTTGATTCTGATTAAAATTGATTCTTGACGTCTTTCTCAGGCATCATCAAGCAGACAAATTTGTGTAACAAGTGTTTTTTCTTTCAATATATAATTCTGGCAACTTCGATTGAGCTCAAATTTTCAAAAGTTAGTTATTTCATGCATTTATAAGTTGAGAAGCCCCAAATTAGAATACTGGTCATTGACAATGGACCCTTTTCATGAAATATGCTAGTTACATTCACGCATGTGAACAGATCCTGTTGGTTGGCAAACGCCATAGAAATGTGCACTAAGCAGACGCACAATCGCGTATGCGTCACGCAGCCGTTAGCCGTGTAAAAAACAGCGCGATGTTCCCTCATTTTTGCCAACCAAAATGTAAGTGCGCACGCTCTATGTGCAATTTACACATTTCATGAAAAGGGCCCATTGCCAAACATGTCCAGTTCCTTTAAAATCTGAAAGTTAGAAACTTGATTTAGTCGGGTTCCCTCCTTTCGTATCATTAATAAATTTGTCATTCTACAGTCAAACGTAGTGAAGATTTTGTGAATGTCAAGCTGGACCGCAAAGTACCAGACCGAGAGACAAACTCTGAGGGACTGGGTTTGACTATGATCGAGGCGGGAAATGAACTCGGACCTGGAACCCAGTATGGTAAGTTTGTTCACCCTTTCATACACTGTATATCTGTACACAGTTGTGCCACAGTTTAATTTAAAATGAGTCGCGACTAGTATCGAGGACGGGACTATTTGAGGCGCGACTATATAGTAGTAATCTTAGGTTGTGGGTTTGAATCCCACCCGAGTAATATGCCTACTGATTCTTTTCACAGAACTCGTGAAAGTACTTGGTATTCAATGCTAACCCAAAAATTAATATTCTTTATCCCCGATGCAAATTTAACATCTATTAAATTGTTGCAGTACCCGCTGCTAAAACATAGGATTTGAACTGCCTCTTGCTACTGGGCCATCTGGGTGGTCTAGTTGGTAAGACACTGCTCTAGAATTGCAAAGGTTTTGGGTTCAAATCCCTCCTCAGTAATTTTCACAGGAATCGGGCAAGGACTGAGTATGCAGTGCTAACAAACATCATTGTACTAATTTCATTAGTCGCCCAGGCCTACAGCCTTTAGTGCTTCAATGTAAGATCTTCGTTAAATCAAGCACTAGTATTCTGTTTTTGTTGTTATTTTCCTACAGGTGCAGCCCTGGTTCTGGTGGGCACCACCCAGAAGAAGCTCGGCCAATTCGAGAAGGAACTTCTGCAGACAGCCGTCACCAGCTTCAATAATCCACTGCATAATTTCCTGGACACTGATATGAAGACGATCACTGTAAGAAGCCTTGGATCTTGCCTTTGTTAGAGTGTTTGTTTATCTGTCTCCCTCTCTACCCTCTACCCCCCCCCACCCTTTTTCCCGCCTGTCTAACAGGCCTGGGCGACTAGTGCTACTTATCATGCTGTCACCATCTTGGTCATGTTCCCCGTTTCCAATCACAGTAATGAATGCTAACATTCACTGCGCAAACATGGCACCAGACTATTATTTCGTCCAGCCTCAGTTTGGTTACACTGAGTTGGAATGGAGTAAAATCAAGATGGTCACACAGTGATAACGGTCTATTGCCCAGGTTCTACACTCCCCAGGGAGCTGAGAAAGATTAGAGGAATGTTAGTGGCCCAATGACCAGGGCACTAATGTAAAACACATTGATACGTTATTAAAATGTGCGTTATAAGAACTTGTCATTAATTTATTATAAACTATTCATTTTTAACTATCGGACAGAAGGAAAGTTGACTGTATAAATATTTTGTTTCTCTCTTGGTAGACCACGTTTACGAATATTTTTCTTCCTGTATCCCACTACAGAAGGAGCGAAAGATCTTAGAAAACAAACGTCTTGATCTTGATGCAGCGAAGGGAAAACTCCGCAAGACTAAAAGTCCAGAAGCAAATAAACTTGTAAGTCAATCTAAAAAGCTGCCAAACGACCCCCAAACACCCTTGAATCATATTGGTATTTAAGGAATTCTGGGTCATTTAGAAGGTATAACATTTATAACGGGGACAAACACAATTGACAAAAAAAGTGAACTTAGATTAGAACAAAGCAGTTAACCTAAATTTGTTCAGTTTACACCCTTCCCACTAAGGCCGATTTCATACTTCCTGCGAATGCTATACAAATTTTGATGTCACAGTTGACTTGTGCTCAACTCAAGATTCACTGGGAAACAGCCATGCGACGTAAACATTCGCTTTGCATTCGCAGGAAGTATGAACTGAGCTTTATGGATTATAGAGCTAGTCAACTTTGAGACAATCCTCTGGGAATGAAGGAAATTAGAATGTGAAAAAAAGGTGTTCATAACAGAAACTAGTAACAAAAAGCTGTCTCAGTAGAAATATTACATACTGTTATTTTTCACCCCTAAAGCCTGGTTCATACTTCCTGCGAATGCAAATGCAAAGCAAATAGTGACGTCACGTCTCTGTTTTCGCTTTGAATAATTGACAAGAGTTGAACACAGCTCAACTTTGGCGAATTACTTGTTGCAAATTTGTGATGTCAATAGTCGCTGCGCATTCGCAGGAAGTATGAACCTGGCTTTATTCAATTTCTTCTTCGTGAGCTCTTTTCCCCTTTCCTTCAACCTTGAGTCCCACTGATCTCTCTTTTGCTCAATTTGCTCTCTGATACACACCCCCTTTATCAGCCTATTGGTGAAGAGCTGACACGCGTTGTAAGTTTTCACTCCTGCCTTTTTGAGACAGTTCCTGTAAATCCATATGTGATTAACGTCTGGTACATCATACTCAAGTTGTCTGCGCCGAGACAGACATTTCATGGGAAAGTCTTTTTGAAATTCGCTTCACAAATTAAAGACCTTATGCACATCATGTTGTTTGAGTAGGCAGGCCCTAATGTATTCACTACAGACTTGAGTTGTTGTACTAGACGTCCATTTTAAGGATTTTTGTTTTGGTTTATTTTCCCCCCAAGTGTTAGCTTCATTATGTTTCCAGTTTTTTAATGTCTAACCCTCGTAGAGTGCGTGGTCTATGGTCCTTTTCGAAACCACGGCTTCGGCTTCGGCTTCGGATTCGGCTAAGGCTGGCTTAGCCAGCGGTTGTTTTGACAACTGCGCGTGCTTTGGGTACACGTGCTCAGGTCTTCAGACAAGAAAAGGAGACTGAAGCCAAAACCAAAGCCGAAGCAGTGGTTTTGAAAAGGGCCTGTGTAACATGTATGGTTTGAATTAACAAATTTGTTGAGTAGTTTAGCAGGAAACTTGAAGATGGGAAATTTCAGAAGTTGATCTGAATTCAGACTTTGTTATGTCTGCTGCCTTGTGAGAAAAAAGTAGACGCCTTTCTACAGTCATGAAGGAATCATGCTTTTTAACCTCTTTCTTAAAGGCACTGGACACTACTGGTAATTACTAAAAATAATTAGTACATGTAGCAACAACTTACTTGGTAGCAAGCAATGGAGAGCTGTTGAAAGTATAAAACAATGTGAGAAATGGCTCCCTCTGAAGTAACGTAGTTTTTGAGAAAGAGGTAATTTCTCACTCAAATAGTAAAAAACTTCAGCTGAGGCCTTTAATTATTCATCTGAATGACCACACAAAGTAATGTAACAAAGGTGTTTTTCTTCCATTATTCTCTTGCAACTTCGATGACCAATTGAGTCAAAATTTTCACAGGTTTGTTATTTTGTGCCTATGTTGGGATACACCAAGTGAGAATACTGGTCTTTGACAATTACCAAAGGTGTCTGAGTGCATTTAAGCAGCTCTATTGAAAATTGGGTCCTGGTCATAAAATACAGTTGAACTCGGCGTTTTCTGGGGGTCTGTTTTGATGACTGAGCATCGAAACGACGACGCTTGACTTCCCAATACCCACACCAAAAAAAATATTTTCTTTTTTACTGGTAGGGAGTCATCAAGGTTCATCCTTGTACACTAAAATCATAACACAGATGTGTTTATTCAGAGTGCATGTATTGCATATGCAGCTCATAAACAGTGGTTAATTTGCTGGTATACGAGGTACAGGCTACATATTAGTATCTCTAATCTGTGTTGCTTAGTCGGCGGAGCTCAAAGTCTGGCGGATTTTTGTTTTATTTGTTTTGTAGCGACATGTTTTTAGCATTGTTGACCTGTTTGAAAGCATCATAGTCTCACTTGGTGTATCCCAACATATGCATAAAAATAACAAACCTGTGGAAATTTGGACTCAATAGGTCATCGAAGTTGCAAGAGAATAATGAAAGAAAAACACCGTTGTTTGGGCACAAATTTGTGCCTAATAAAAGGCTTCAGGCCTGAAGTCTTTTTATATTTGAGTGAGAAATTACCTCTGTCTCTAAAAACTACGTTGCTTCAGAGGGAGCCATATCTCACATTGTTTTTTACTATCAAAAGCTCTCCGTTGCACATTACCAAGCAAGTTTTTATGCTAAGTTTTTAAGTAATTACCAATAGTGTCCGGTGCCTTTAATAGACATGTTTTGTCTCTATAGGATGAATCATGTGCTTTGTTATGCATGACCAAATGATTGGTTTTGTTTCAGGGCTGAAAGAGTATTTCGGTTATTTTGTAAATCACTCATTTTTACTGAGGAGGAAACAAAAACCAAACAAACATTGAACTTTTTGTTTCATTTTAGACCCATGTTCAGGAAATGTAGTTTTATTTTACAGTGTGATCATAGTTGAGTTTTACTATTTAGTTCATTCCTTATGTGTTTTTTGTTTTAACATCCCAGTTGTAGAGCGAAAGAAAATGGTGTAAAAAAAAATAAAAATCTTTTTAGGCAATGCTATTTCATTTGTTTGAATGCACAGCTATGCGTTTTTGCATAAATACTGCGTGCGATATGCAGGAGTTTTGTCCAAATTTGAACCACTTGGATGCATAGAAAAATAAAAGCCCTTGATGCGACAAAAAGCCCATTCCTGTTACACGAAAGCCCCTTAAAGCCATTGGACCCTTTCGGTAAACAGTATTGTCCAAGTGCCACACTTCGTGTATCACAACTTATATATAAAATAACAATCCTGTGGAAATTTAGGCTCAATCGGACATCGGAGTCGGGAGAAAATAACGGGAAAACTTACCCCTGTTTTCGCGCGTTTCGCCGTGTCATGACATTGTGTTTATAACAAATCCCTAATTCTTGTCAACGAGAATTTATATTGTTTATTGTTTTACCGTTTTCTCAAAAAGTAAAGCATTTCATGGACTAATATTTCAAGAGAAGTCTTTCACCATTACCTTCTGTAAACCCTGTAAATTATTTGTAAATCTGTGAACTTTTTTTTTTTTTTTCTGTACCGAAAGGGTCCAATGGCTTTAAAAGAAAGAGGCTAAAATAAAATACCCTTTTCTTCTGGCAACTCACACCTGTTATCTCCATGTAATTCCTTTTCCAAACAGTGGACTTAATTGAATCGTGCACAAACCAGTAGGGCTGCTGACTGCCCCAGGCAGATTTACAGCTCATCCATTAAGTGTAATGACCCAAGTAGAAGGATGTATACTTAACCAGGTTTTGTCGCCAAAACATGGAAATTCATTGTGAAAATGGACCCCCTTATCAGATTTTGTTGCTTTTTAATTCCAGGCCGAGTCCGAACTTCGAGTGGCACAGTCCGAGTTTGATCGCCAATATGAAATCACCAAACTTCTACTGGAGGGCATTAGCAGTGCACATGTGAGTAGTACCCCGTCTCCATTTTACAATATAGCATCACTAGAGTATTGAGGGAACCTGTTCATTTTTTTGCAAATGGGGAGAGGACCAAGTCTAGACCCCTGGGGAACCCAATGTCCAAAATGATTATAGATTTAAAACAACTAGGAAAAACTGCCTTGTCCTCACATCAATGATAACAAAACCCAATCATTTGGGATGAAGCTCCCAACTCAGTACACCCCCCCCCCCCCCCCCCCCCCCCCCCCGCAATTCATATAAAGCCCCTTAAGTTATTTCTTTGCCCCCTCCCCCTCATGGAAACCTGTACCCTCGCAAGCACCCATTTATTATACCCTTGGGTAGAAAGAACCAAATAAAGTCGAGCATCTTGCTCAAGGACACCAGTCGTGTATGCTTCAATTTTGAAAGGACAAGGGCACCAAGGCATTTTATCCTTGGCAAAGGGCACCCAATGAGGAAATTATAAATTTCTACTGGGTCAAGGGCACCAAGGCAACGACCAAGGGGCACGGAGGCAATCGCACTCCGATGACTTAACCACCAGAACTTGATTTTGGTGCGCTTAACGGCTGGCCCATGACACCCTGCATCCATACAGAACACACTGGGATTATAGATCCTTCCAACCATAATCTTTCTGTTGTTGTTTTTTTTTGTTCTTAAAGTCTAACCATCTGAGTCGTCTGCAATACTTTGTTGAGGCTCAGCAGGCGTACTTTGAGCAGTGCCAGAAAGCCATGGCCGAACTTCAAACCCAAATGGCCAAGTAAGTACAACAGAAGCGGGTGGTCGGGTTTTTAGCAAAGTGGTATCTTTCATTACCTTCAGCCTCCAGGACCCCCAATTCGAATCCCATTGGGTGCACTATCATAGCATGATTATCTTCCTGTTTTTAAGTCAGATTTCTGATTTTTCTGCCATTGGAAAAATCAGAGCAGCTGAGGTTGAATTAAAACAGCCTGAAAAGTCTATGAAAGCCTACACTATCGTGTAGGTAAGCCCTTGTGCTCACAAATATTTTCCAAGTGTTTTTGAAGGACCAAATATCATGCCTGCACTATAGACCTTTTCGCAATAACCCATTGCGTAAGCGCACCTGTTGAATGAGGTGCATTCTGGGATAGCTATGGATCAAGTTTGATTCCTAGCTATCCCAGAATGCACCTAATTCCATGCCTAACGCACGCGCCTGAGTATTTGTGATACGGTCTATGTGGATTGGGTTTTCAGTGGCAACGTTACGGCGTGTTTTTTTTTCTCCTTGGAATAAGTCTTTTTGGTTTTTTTCCCACGTCTGAAACTGAAGCTTCCTTCCCAGGCAGACATCAAATCGTGAGACAGCGTTCATGGTCAATAGAGCACTTGCATTGAAAAAAAACTGCACGCATTAAAGGCTATCATTAGCTGAGAGTTGTGCGCAGCGTGAACATATTTCCATTCTTTGTCATCAAAGATAGGGGTCAAAGACGTCATAGACCTTATCGCAAATACTAGGAAAGCGCGCTGTAGGCGTTGAATGAGGTGCACGCTGGTCTAGCTAGTGCTCATGTTTGATCCCTAGCTAGACCAGCATGCACCTCGTTCAACAGTTAGCGCTTGCGCAATGTGTATTTGCGCAATCAGTATTTACAAAAAAGGGCTATGTGCAATCTGTGTATATAATTTGTAAGACCTCTAAAAATCACCTCAACATGGGTTCATATCGGTACCATTACCCATTTCTGATCCAAGACGATTCCTCCATGTGCAGTTTTCATCATTGTCTGTCAAATTCCAAGTTTGTTCTGTTTAAAGACACTCCCTGGACACCTTTGGTAATTGTCAAAGACAAGTCTTCTCACTTGGTGTATCTCAACATATGCATAAAATAACAAACTTGTTTTAGCTCAATTGGTCATCGAAGTTCCGAGATAATAACGAAAGAAAAAAACACCCTTGTCACACAAAGTTGTGTGCTTTCAGATGCTTGATGTTGAGACCTCAAAAATCTAATTCTGAGGTATCGAAATCAAATTTGTGGAAAATTACTTCTTTCTCGAAAACTACGTTACAATCTTACCATGACTACGCGTCTATATGTCCACCAAACATGACTTGGTCAGTGTTTTGTCTACAGAGGGCGTGTTGAATGTAAACAGAGGTCTATACATGTACAATAGACAAAAACCCACATTTTTGGTTTTGTTAGAGGTAGCAGCGGCCAAGCCTCCATGTTAGCCATGGAGGCACAGGAAATGCCCGAGGTTCTGCAAGGGTAGCTAAAATTGAAGGTCAGATGTGATGGGTCAAAGGTCAGCACAACTGAATGTGTTTTGCTCTGGTTAGCCTGTAGTTCTGCATGGTTTTTATGGTTTTTTAAAAGTTTGTTCATTTCATTTTTATCGAGCTGCTTGGTGAATGAAGTTGCTGAGTGCAAACATTTTTTGTTCAGTAGAAAACAGGTTACCGGCCAAAATACCATGTGATGTAAACTGGGCCCAATTTCATGGCTCTGCTTACCGTAAGCAAAAAATCAACGGTTGCGGAAGCAGGGAATTGTGCGCTTAATTAACGCGTATTTCACAGGTTAGCAGGGAATGTTTGCTTGTCCGCGTGTATACTTCAAGTAACTAGGTATTCTTTGCTTACACAGCTAGCATAGAAATTTGCTGCTTGCTGTGCAAGCGGAGAATGTTGATCGTAAGCACAGAATTCGGTGGTAGGCAGAGCCGTGAAATTGGGCCCTGTTATTTACTGGTTCCCTGTTAATTTGTTTCCCCCGTAGAAAGTGAGCAGTTTTGTAGTTCTTTGGTAAGAAAAAAAAAATTAATTTTAAAAATGTTCTGCTGCAGCAGCTCTGTAAAAATGGTGGTTTATTCTCTTGGTGGTGGATGATCATATTTGTGCATGCCTCTACCCTCACCCAGCTTTGGACTTGACTACATTGGGAAAGCGAAAAATGAAATTTTCAGTGTATGACTGCTGTTATTTAAGCAAAAATGGAACAAACAAAAATTCACTGCCTTGTTTGCTTTTGACCTTGAAGGGAAGGTATACGTTTAGTAATCAATGGCAATAGAACTTTTGGTTATAGAAGCCTACAGCACCTTTTGATGGTATAAAGCATTTAGAGAAACATTGCACTTCGTAATAAATGTAAAAAGATAACATTTTTTTATGCCCCAAAATTTGAATCTTAAAAGCATTACCTCGTTATTCCTTAGAGGGATCACTCTTCCTGAGTGGACATTTTTATAATTATTATAATAAATAAATAAATAAAAAAAATTTAAAAATGATTTGCTCCGGATTTACGGTGATATCACAAAAATGCAATCACCTTTTGAAATGAAATTGTCACATGTTGTATTGTATATCTACATTCATACAGGATTAAAGCAACTGAACAGTTAAAAAAAAATAAAAAAGGGTATACTTTGCTTTTAAATCTACAGCTTAGAAATCCCAAAATAGCTAACATACTCAATAAAACAAATTTTGCACAGTTTTGTTTGTTTGGGCAATAGGTCAATTGTATCCACTTCTGTATGCTTCCTTGTTGAAAGGGCATGGCAACAAGGCATTTTTTTGTGTGTAAAGGGCACCCAATGAGGAAACTGGAAGTTTCTACTTGAGCAATTCAAGGGCGTCAATGCAATGTCCACGGGGCATGGAGGCAATTGTCTTTGTTGCCTCCGTGAAGTATCAGGCCTGGGTATCGAGTAAGAGCTAGGGTTGAGGTGGCACCAATGCGCATAGAATCTCTGCAGCTGAAATGTTTGAATAAAAAGGAATTGCATGTGCTTCATTTATAATCAAATCTTTTCCCGCTCTTTTCCTGTTCCCCCTTTTTCTCTCTCGTTCGTCTTCTTCAAACCCCCATAATGCAGTATTCCAGGGTCAGTTTGTAACATCCGCCAATATATCGTCCCGGTGGCCGGTGCCAATTCCACGACCCCAACCGCCCCGCCCATAGGGGGTGACATTCTCCAAGATAGCGCCTCGCCTGCGCAAAACGGCAGGCGAAAGGCACGGGTGTTGTATGACTATGATGCGGCCGACCAATCAGAGCTATCCTGTCTGGCAGATGAGGTACGCACCAGGAGTGTCCATTTTGTTTTTATCTCGCCCATAAATAACCTGGGATGAGAAATTTCAGACTTTTAGCTGAATTCAGACTTTTTAAGTCGGCCTGATGAAGAAAACTAGCCGTGACCTTCTCAAAGAAATTTGCCTTTTGATCCACTTTTCTAGGGCTGAGGATACAGTTCCCAAAAACTTGATCCTTGGAATCTATAACTTAAAAGGCCGGTATTATAGTCGGTCATGCGATGGTCGTTGGATGGTTGCGCGATGGAAATCTTGACCCGCGATTAAAAAAAAACCTAGTTTATAGGCCTCAACGATGACTTTAAACTGTGATTTTTAGGATCGCGTGTCAAGATTTTCTATCCCGCGTGTTTCTCGCGACCGACTATAAACCTACCTTTAGGGGTATATATCAAAAGTTACAAATGCTGTAATTTCACAATGCCTCTAACATTTGGATCCTAAATTCGGACTTGAATGTCTGCAATGACTCTCACCCCTGGAAAACATCACAAATAATAGCCGCGGAAGTTGCCAAGAATAAAAGTTTGTTTCTAGGAATACTGAAAACATTTTTAGTTTTCTTCAAAATGTTTTATCTGGTGAGCTACATGTACTGTACCACTTAAAACCAGCCAACTGGCAGGTTTTGAGTTGAACTCATTTGCCTGAGCCGACGAGTCACTACATTTCCTGGACAACCATTTCCACATTTCAAAAGAAACCATAGTCTTTTTGGGGTTTAAAGGGAAATACTGAAAACATTTGGGTTTTTTGGGGGAAGTAACTAAAAGTTGGTAACCTTTTAGTACAATTATGTATTCAATTTCTTTTGTGGGGGTGTTGGCTCCGGAAAGAGCTGGTGTGGTCTCGACGTTTTGAACTTTATGCTATGCTCACTTCAGACTACATCAGCTTTTTTTTCAGAGCCAACAATCCCACAAAAGAGATTTAATAATTGGTTGTACCTGCAACTTTACTAATTTTTATTTACTTTTTATTTTTCACACCATCAAAAGCTTCAAACACCAATTTTTTGTCAGAGTTTTTTTGTTTGTAACTGCACCTTCATTCCATTTTATCATCGCTTGAATTTTCACTTTGGCTTTGGCATTTTTCTGGTGTTGGTTGAAAATGTTGTCTCATTTCGCTTGAATGCAAGGCTCCGTGCCCAAATTGGTGGCTGTGGCTGTTGCTAAGGGCTGTTGCTAAGGGCAGCCTATGCTTCAATGCATGAAGACACGGTGGCCAAGCTGTAGCCACTGTCACTAATTTACAAACAGCTTTACTTTTGAATGTTTTTGTTAATATCGGCCAATTTCAGCAGAAGTTCTTTAAAGTTTAGCAAATTTTTCTGCTTGGCAAAAAATTAACGGGGACGCATTCGCAAGTAATACTTGTTACATAGTATTTTAGCTGGTAACCGGTTTCTGCTTAGCAGAATTTTTGGTGCTAAAGAAATTGTGCTTGGCTTGATGAAATTATGCCCTGGGTCGGCCCTATTACACAAAAAGTAGCTAAGCACAGCAAAATTATGCTTACCAGAAGAAGGTTATCAGCCAAACTGCCATGTCACAAGTACAATTTGTGACTGGTATCCCGCTCATTTCTGCTTGGAAGAAACTTGTTCAGCAATATTTTCTGCTAAGCAGCTCTTTGAGCCTAGGTCATACTTTATACTAAAGCAAGGGTACACAATTGGAGACTCTCCCCCCCCCCCAAAAAAAAAAAAACAACAACAACTTTCTTTCACTTTTTCGAGAAGTATGACCCGGGCTTACTAAAACCGCATTTAAACTCAACCCAGAGAGGTGGATTGAGATCCGGCATTTTTATCTTGGCCACAGATCAAGATCTGTGGCACGTTTACACCAGTGCTTGATCCAGCTCTGATCTCAATTTTGACCACAGCAGGGTGTGAAAAAGCGCTTCTTAAAAACTGATTATTATTATTATTATTATTTTGATTTATCTAATCTCCTTTATCTCACTTTGCAGTTAATCACGGTGTATACCTTGCCTGGTATGGATAAAGATTGGGTGATGGCAGAGAGGGGCATGGACCAGCAGGGCAAGGTACCGCTGACGTATCTTGAGTTTGTGTCTTGAATCAAGAAACGAGAAAAACGAAGAAAAAAAATATGTATAAAATTTAAACGAAGTTAAAGGGCTGGGCACTTTTTGAAGGATGCAAAACACAATGTCCACAGATTTACATTAAACTTACACAGGTTGAATATGATGACAGTAGAAAGCTTCCCTTAAAATATTACTTGCTGAGGTGGTTCAGTTTTTGAGAAATGAGTAAAACAATGTCACGAATATACGTTTTACTTGCTAAAATCATTTTCGTCTCACTGTTTTACACATTTCTCAAAAACTACAGCACCTTAGTAAGTAATGTTTTAAGGTAAGCTTTCTACTATCATAATCTTCAAACGGTGTAAGTTTAATGTAAATCTGTGGACATTGTGTTTTGTGTTACAGTACAAAAAGTACCAAATTCCTGCAAACAAAACTTTAATTGAGAACTCTGTAAGCCTGTATTATAAATAATTATAAAAGCTCATTTTGTCTTGATAATGCTTTCTCGAATATTATTGCACTAGATTATTGGAACTGTTTATTTAAGTGAAGGCACAGCATTGGAAACATGTGACTCTTTCAAAATGTGTTTACATATGAGAGCCTGGAATTTTGCAGACACAAATTGTACACTACTCAACAACAAAAAATACTCATGTAGAAACTATATGTGACCCTTGGAATAAGTACGGGCATGAAACGGCAAGTCTGATCATATAGTAGCTCTTTAGTTTTATTGAGATCTGTAAACGGTGAATCTGTTGGGTGAAGACACGCAAAGACGTCAGTTAAGGTCTTCGGCCCAAAACAGAATGCTCATACAAAATATACAATAATAATTACATAAACTAAACTTTAAAAGAATAAACAATGAAACGATAAAACAATACTCGCGGTTCGCGCCAAAATTAAGGACGCGACCGCCATCTTGGATTTAAGGCAAATTAACGGTGAAATGCAATATAAACAGGTTATTTCCAATCCCAGAAGCAATGATAAAATAAACTAAAGGATCTCCAAAATGTTACATTCAGTAACACTGCTAAGATTATTAGGAAAGGCTCTAGAGGTAATAAATATATCTAAACACCGCAAATCAATAAATAGCTAGCGTGATGTTGCAAAAGCAACCAGATATCCACTAAAGTCAACAACATTCTATAAACAAATTGAGACTTGAGGATAGTGCTTATTACATACTATTTAATCTAAGTAGTAATTAGGAAAACATTTAAATGCAAAATATAACAAGATCTTTACCTGTTGGGTGAAGACACGCAAAGACGTCAGTTAAGGTCTTCGGCCCAAAACAGAATGCTCTTGAACCGGAAAGCAGCCCGCAGAGGGCGCTAGCCATGCAAGTAAAGCAAATGATTACGTAACATAAAAATAAACGTGGGGGGGGGGGGGTCGCATCGCACCCGTGACATTATTCCCCCTGGAGAAAAATGTCGTCCTCGGCATGCAACTAACATAACCTATGTTACATATTTACACAATGGAAATTTTACAACTTATGAAAACAAAATGGTGGCAAATGTCTTCCATACCATCCAACCTTTAAACAAAACTCTGGTGTTCCAAGCATTTAGTTAGAACAACAAAAAGGTAAGTATTCTATAACTAAGGAGCAGAACACCAGTAATTTAAATACATCTCTAAATGGTTCCTTCAAAAAAGACTCTGTCATTTTGGTAGACAAAACTTAATGCAGAAGTTAATTACATTACAACTTCAATATCTTGACACATTGAAAGTAACAATTATAACGAAATGAACATAACTCAGAGAGATTTTTTGTTTCTTTTTCTCTATAACAGTATTATTTAAATAATACTTCGTTATCTTCATTGAGTTACAATCAATAATAATACAGTGTATATACAATTGGGGGGGGGGTTATTAGATGGAACTGTGTTCTTGCAGAAGGAGACGCAGACAAGCTTTTCTTCTTGTCTTAGCCATAGTAGGCTCTTTCCACTTGTCGAACAGTCGTCGTCCATTGCATATCTTTTCTTGGCGTGATGTATCTCGTGCTTGCAGTTGTTTGGTTTGACCTATGAAGTCATAGGTAAACCTTGTGGGCGGCTGTCTGTTTCTGATAGGTCTAGGGCTCGGTGGCGAAAGATATACCGTACTTTCAGTGTCGTTCGACTCATCTGTAACATCAATAGTTTGGGTTTCCAGTAACTCAGGGGTAAGTTGCGGTGGTGCGACAGGAGGGGAAACTTCAACGACATTGCTTGGCTCAAGATCTATGATTGGTGTGAGGACAGGAGGTGATAGTGACGGAGATAGTGAAGGAGACATTGACGAAGATTCAGTTTCTACTGGGATGAAGTCTATGTCTATCTCTTCGTCGCTAGTTTCACTATGATCCATGATAGTTGGAACTTTCTCACTCTCCTGATGTTCGTCTGACTCTAACTGGGTTTCCTGATGTGGTTCATCGGCTGTTGTGTTGTTCTCTTCTAGTGGGAGAAACATGCATGGAGTCAGCATGTTTCTGTGCACAGTTCTTTCTCTACCGTCACCGAGGGAGCGGAGGCTGTACACAGGTAGATCTTTGTGCTTTGAAATCACAATATAGGGCTGTGATTCCCATCTATCGGCTAATTTGCATGTGCCAATGAGGTTCTTGTTTTGGATGAGGACTCTGTCACCTAGACGTAGAGGAGCGATGGAGGAACCTCTGTCATACAGGCGTTTCTGTTTCGACTGCGCTTGTTTGACGTAGTCGCTGGCCCTTGTGTATGATTTCTGTAGTCTTTCTCTCAGCTGCTCTACATAGTCCGCATAGTTTGAAGTAGACTCTCTCTGAGTGGAATTGAGTCCAAACATCAAGTCGACTGGTAGATTTGGGTGTCTACCAAACATCAGGTAGAACGGAGCATAACCGGTGGAGTCGTGACGTGTGGAGTTGTATGCGTGTGTCATTATTTCGACGTATTGCTTCCAGTCTTTCTTCTGATTTTCTTCTAATGTCCCAAGCATGTTAAGGAGCGTATGGTTAAAACGCTCTGTGACGCCATTTCCTTGAGGGTGATACGGGGTAGTTCGGCTCTTTTTGATGCCACAGATCTTGCATAATTCTCGGATGAGTTGGCTTTCAAAGTTGCGACCCTGATCAGCGTGTAGTCGTACAGGAAATCCGTAGTGCTGTATTATCTTTTCCCAGAGTATCTTAGCAACTGTGCCTGCCTTCTGATCGCGAGATGGAAACGCCTGGGCATACTTGGTGAAATGATCTGTGATTACCAAAATGTTTTCATAGCCACCTTTGCTTCTTTCCAGCTTGAGGTAATCGATGCAGAGTAATTCCATAGGCTCAGTTGTGGTGATGCTGACCAAAGGTACACGCGTTTTTGTAGACGGAGTTTTTCTTAGGCAGCATCGCTTGCATTGTTCACACCAAGTTTTGATGTCACTTGCCATCTTGGACCAAAAGAAGCGGGTTCTTGCGATGTCGAGCGTTCTTTCGTAGCCCAAGTGACCGAAATCATTGTGGAGTGATGTCATTACTGTGTGTCGAAATTGTTCAGGGAGAACAAGCTGTTCGGCTGTTGATCCGTCATGGGTCTTTCTGAGACGATAGAGTACGCCGTTTTTCATGTGAAGCTTTTCCCATTGTCTTAGGTACATGAGGCATCCGAGCTTTTCACAACTCCTCTCTGCTCTGGTTGGTTTTCTTCCTTTCTCTAGATAGTGTATGACTCTGGATATGTCCGTGTCACTTCTCTGAGCGGATATGATGTCTTTCTCTTGTAGTCTCGGCAACTCATTTGATGGGAGTGACGTGTGACTCTGTGTCATGACATCGCATCTTGCAATTGGAGGTTCGATGAAGGGAGTTGTTTCGGGTGGGTGACTGTTGCAGATAGCTTGCACGATGTGGGGAGGAATTGTGATTGCATCCTTTTGGAATGACAAGAGACTTCTTGAAGTATCAGCTTGCGATTTGCGAGAGAGTGCATCAGCCGCTCCGTTGTTCTTTCCGGGCTTGTATTTAACAGTGAAATTGAACTGAGATAGTGCCGCAATCCATCTTTGGCCTGTCGCATCTAGTTTGGCAGATGTAGTGACATAAAGGAGAGGATTGTTGTCTGTCAGCACGGTACATTGGTTGCCCAGAAGATAGTCTCGTAGCTTGTCAGTAATCGCCCACTTCATGGCTAGGAATTCTAACTTATGTGCTGCGTAGCGAGATTCGGCGGGGTTGAGTCCTCTGCTTGCGTAAGCGATGACTCTCTCTGTTCCATTTTGGACTTGGCTGAGGACAGCTCCGAGCCCTACTCCTGATGCATCGGTCTGGAGTATAAACGGGAGTGAATAGTCGGCGTAGGCGAGGATCGGTGGAGATGTCAAGTACTGCTTTAACATGTCCATCGCGTTCTGACACTCTTCTGTCCAGATGAAAGGTGGGGTTACAGATGGAGAGGTGTTTTTGGTATTCTTCTTCTTTCGTCTTGGGTCACCAGCAGTGAGCTTGTAGAGAGGTGAGACAACGTGTGAGTATCCTTTAATAAATCTTCTATAGTAGCCAGTGAAGCCGAGGAAGCGTTGTAGTTCCTTGCGATTAGTGGGGGTTGGCCAGTGTTCTACTTGTTGCGTCTTCTCTGGATCAGTACTAATGCCTTTGTTCGAAACGATGTGTCCGAGGTATCTAACTTCTTCTTGGAGGAGGTTACACTTGGACGGCTTCAGTTTCAGACCGTGTTGCCTCAAACAGGAGAACACTTTAGAGAGGCGGTCGAGATGGTCTTCGAAGTTGGCAGAGAATATGATGATGTCATCGAGGTAGAGAAGACACGTGACGTAGTTTTGCTCTCCGAGACAAGTCATCATCAGACGTTGGAATGTAGCTGGGGCATTTGCTAAGCCGAAGGGCATCCGATTACATTCAAATAGTCCCATGGGGGTAGTAAACGCTGTCTTAGGTATGTCTTCGTCTTCCATTTGAACCTGCCAGTAGCCTGATGTGAGATCTAGAGTGGTGAAGAGTTGAGCATTTCCAAGAGCGTCCAGTGCTTCATCGATGCGAGGGAGAGGATATGCATCACGTACAGTTTGGCTGTTCAGGCGACGATAGTCAATACATATCCGCAGTGAACCATCCTTCTTATGGGCTATCACTATCGGTGAGGCGAATGGACTGTTACTTCTGCGGATGACACCTGCTTCTTCCATGGCCTTGAGATGATCTTTGACAGCTTGGTATTGTGAAGGAGGAATTCGGCGGTGAGGAAGTCGAAAGGGTTGATTGTCTATGAGTGGGATGGAGTGCTTCATCGTCGACGTACATCCAAAGTCTAGGGGACTGGATGAGAATACGTCAGAGTAATTCTGAAGGAGACTCTCTAGCTGCTGCTTTTGTGACTCGCTGTCTAACTTCGCTTTGGATAGGTCAACAAGTGGTGTATGTTTAACATCTCCTGGACTTTCATGGACTTGGCTCAGCTGATAAGAAGGAGAAACATCTTCGTCTTCCTGTCTAGCTTGTAACGTTTCGTAGTCTTCATTGAGTGGTAGATCATCAATGCGCTGGATGTATGCTAGCTGTGCGAGTTTGCAGTTGCGTTTGATGGTTATGGGCTTGGCGGAGATGTTGCAAAGTCTCACGGGTACTTGGCAGTTAGATTCAACATCTGTGACCAGGTTGCTAACTTTTAAAGATGAAGAGCTTCGAGGAAAGTTTTCAACTACTGCAGTGTACGGACCTT
Organism: Asterias amurensis; assembly: GCF_032118995.1. Classification (NCBI taxonomy): domain Eukaryota; kingdom Metazoa; phylum Echinodermata; class Asteroidea; order Forcipulatida; family Asteriidae; genus Asterias; species Asterias amurensis. Next base: position 13,604,986 of record NC_092662.1, read on the forward strand.
TGCCAGGGGGTGCCTGACAAATGATGTCTACTTCTTGGCCTGCTGGTATCACTCGGGGGTATCGGCCGATGTACCTAGCGTAGCCGATGGTACCGTCGCTGTGGCTACCAGGTTCTGAAGCAGAAATACTGTTGAAGGCTGCATACCATGCAGAGCTCTTCGGAGGCAGGAACTTATTACTCTTTGTCACTTGATGGTCTCTCTTCACTGCTCTGATGACATTAGTACCAATGAGGACTGGAACGTTTCTACGGTAACTGTCTGCTTGTACAACAAATGTAGGAACATCCTTGTAGACGACGTCCATTATAGTGATGGTTAAAGGGATGACACCTCGGTGAGGAACGCTGTGCCCACTAGCACTTTCGATGGAGACTTCTGAAGGAGAAATTTCCATGTTCTGGAGCTCAGGGTTTTGCCTCAAGATGTCTTCCGTTATCGACGTGATCTGGGAGCCAGAGTCTATTAGGGCAGTGTAGTTCACACCATTAACGTTGACGACGTCTTCGTTTGTTGGACCAATCAATTGCTGGTGATGGAGAGGTATGTTACCACCGTGGCATATTGAAGACAGACGTGGTGCAGTGTTTGAAGGAGAACTTACTACTGGGCTCGCTGATTCCCGGCCTCTGACGGCTTGCCCATTGGCCGTGGGCCGTTGGAGTTTAAAGGGGCACTTCTGCATCCTTTGGCAATATGACCTTCATTGCCGCATCTGTGGCAGTAGAACACTCGTTGACCAGAGGCATGTTGGTCTGTTCTTGGTTGCTGAGGTCCACGTGGAGTTTGATGAGAGATATGATCTACCCTCAGAGCTAGTTGATGGACAGTGGCGAGAAGTTCTTGTAACACATCATGATCGGTAGTTGGTTTGGGGCTCTTGACATCTGGCACTTTCGGTGAGGATTGCTGATATGGAGGACGAATCTGCTGCAATTGTTGAGCTTGAAGCTTGGTTCCTGTCTTTGCAGCTGCTGCAATCCTAGACTCTCGTTCCAGTTGACGAAGTTCAATTTGAAGTTCCCGAAACGTCATATCTCTGGGCTTCATCGGTGCGAGTCTCTGTGTAACTTTCTCGTCTTTGACGCCTCTCATAAATTGTTGCGTCAGCATACTGTTTCTATTAGGAAAAGGGCGACTTAGGGTTGACTTTTCCTCTATGGTTCTCAGCGTTGCCTCTAGTTCGACGGCGTAGATGCTCGGTAGTTCGGTGGGATGTTTCACACGCTCATAGAAGCTGGCTAATGGATCACCAGTCAGGAATACATCTCCGAACTGTGCTTTGAGTTCTGCAAAGGCGTGGCTTGGGGTCTGATGTGTTGGATGGAGATTGAGTACAAGTTTTCTTGCAGCGCCACCAAGATATCTCACGATGGTAGAAAACTGGATTTCTTCAGGCATCGAAGTAGTTTCGATGAGATAATTCACGTCTCGGACCCAATCTTCAATGGCGATTGTTGCACCTTGGTCACGCCCTGTAAACATAGGTACACTTTTCACTTTATGTGATGGAAGTAAACGGTGATGAGATGAAAGCGTAGTGGAGTTGCGGTCAGGTAGGTGGTGATTCTGAGGTGTGAGAACTGGATAGTCGGTTGAAGAAGAACCTTGCCTCGGCGCTTGGCTAGACCTCAAAGGATAGTCATTTGAAGAAGACCCTTGCCTTGGCAATGTGGTAGACATCATTGGAGTTGACCGTTGTGCATGAGTACCTGGAACTGATTGATGCAGTGAGCCTCGGGATAGTCTTCGCTCGATGTTTCCCAGTTGCGAAAGCATGCGATCGGTTGTTTGCTGGATGTCGCCTAGTTCTTCTTGGAAGGGAGAGGTATGTTGAGGTCTGTTCGGAAGAGTTCGACGAGATGATCTGTGACCAAATGCTGCTGTGGACGATGGGAATTCTTCCTCGTCAGACATGCTTCCAAGAACACAGTCCAAAGATAAAATACAGAGTGACAAAGTATGCAAAAGAACACAATTCAAAAGTATCAAAAATGGTCATCAATGCAATACCTTCACAAAATGTAAAATGGCTGTCAGAAAAAATGATAATATCAATCCAACTGAAGCAATCATGAAATGCAATCAATGTAACCAATGCAAAAACAAATCAGCAATAGCAAAATATAATCTTTGAATGCAAATTGGAACACATCAATATTCAGAAGAAGAAAAAATTCTGTACGCAATTGAAGTACCAGAAACAATGGAATTTTCGTGCGACAATTCTGAAGGAAATGACTTCAATTATCTCTACCCAATTGAGGTAATAAAGAGAAACTTTCACACAGCTGGACAATCAAAATGTCTCAAATACAATACAAAAGAATTTACAGGTGTTCTTTTACACCCCAGGAATTTAGCATCGCCAAAGGCAAACAACAATGTATGGACTAAAGTTCTTTTCAGCTGAATGAGAACTTTAAGTACCTACTCCCATTAAGTGGACACCTGTCTAAATGCCAGACAAGATTAATGACTCCTAACAATACCAACAATACCAAATCCGAATCCAAAATACAATTGAGACTTGATTCAATCAAATTCCAATAATGTCAATGTTCATAATGGGAATTGTTCATCAGCTGCTTGTCTGGTGGTAACAACCGAACGCACTCTTAATCGGCACAGTGGAAGAGTACAAAGGAGGTCTTTAGTCCGTGTGACAATGCTATTGTGTTTATTGTCCTGATGATGGTGCTTTCCCGATCGTATGAGTTTAAACAACTATGAGTTTGTCCAAAATGGAGGCGATCGAATTCTTTGCGAGAGTTCGTGAAATCTGCAAATTTTTATTATTGGCAAAATGTTCAAGAACACCGCGATAAACTTGTTCTTGATGTTGGCGAAAATGTTCAACAGTTCCGATCGTGAAGAAAAAACATCCGGCACTCAGGGGCGTTGAAGAGGCTGGATAAGATTGCTCAATCACGGGTGATCCAAGTCCGATGGTAAGGATACGGCGGTCCAAAATTCTTCACGTCTGGAGTGTTGAGGGTCTCTCCGATCCGCGGGGCAGGGTTCAGGGGGGAAGGCCGCTCTGCCCGCTGGAACCCGGCTGTCCTGGCTGGGGATGCCTTCAACGTCTTGATGGGGTAATCTGTACCGGTCACAAGATTGACGGGTATAATGTACTCTGACGATCAAGTGATGCTTGATGCCGTCGTCGATATGCCCGTACCCGGATTCTCCACCAAATGTGACCCTTGGAATAAGTACGGGCATGAAACGGCAAGTCTGATCATATAGTAGCTCTTTAGTTTTATTGAGATCTGTAAACGGTGAATCTGTTGGGTGAAGACACGCAAAGACGTCAGTTAAGGTCTTCGGCCCAAAACAGAATGCTCATACAAAATATACAATAATAATTACATAAACTAAACTTTAAAAGAATAAACAATGAAACGATAAAACAATACTCGCGGTTCGCGCCAAAATTAAGGACGCGACCGCCATCTTGGATTTAAGGCAAATTAACGGTGAAATGCAATATAAACAGGTTATTTCCAATCCCAGAAGCAATGATAAAATAAACTAAAGGATCTCCAAAATGTTACATTCAGTAACACTGCTAAGATTATTAGGAAAGGCTCTAGAGGTAATAAATATATCTAAACACCGCAAATCAATAAATAGCTAGCGTGATGTTGCAAAAGCAACCAGATATCCACTAAAGTCAACAACATTCTATAAACAAATTGAGACTTGAGGATAGTGCTTATTACATACTATTTAATCTAAGTAGTAATTAGGAAAACATTTAAATGCAAAATATAACAAGATCTTTACCTGTTGGGTGAAGACACGCAAAGACGTCAGTTAAGGTCTTCGGCCCAAAACAGAATGCTCTTGAACCGGAAAGCAGCCCGCAGAGGGCGCTAGCCATGCAAGTAAAGCAAATGATTACGTAACATAAAAATAAACGTGGGGGGGGGGGGTCGCATCGCACCCGTGACATATAAATAAATTGTAAACTTGTGGGTACAACCATGTGTAAATCTCTTTTGTGGCAGTGTTGGCTCCGATAAGAGTCGGTGTGGTATTGACGTTTCAAACAGTATATTCTGATCTCGGGGGTGACTAACGAAAAAGTCTGAAACTTGGATACAACTTCAAAGGTTTGTTGAAGTGATGCCATTTCTATCATTTGGTAACCCCTGGGGTTAATGATTCCAAGGAGCTTTTGGAAACAGTATCCAAATCACTAGAGAAGTAGACCAATTAGCAGGATTTGTTTGTTTGTGGAATTAAATATTGCCTGATTTTCTTCACCAGGCCGACATAAAAAGTCTGAATTCAGCCAAAAGTCTGAACAATCTCATCCCTGTCATCTTCAGTAAGAAATACAGTCAATTTTTCACTGTGAGCAAATGGCAGTATATGATTTTTTATCAATAATGTACAAGAAAGTAAAACCTTCCTGAAATGCTGTGCCTTCATTGTAGGCTTAATTTGCAGTTATAAGAAATTTGAAGCTTAAAGGTTTTTTTTTCCTTGCTCTATTTTAGTTGGATTCAATATCTTTAACTTCGGAATTGTTATGCTTTTAAGTAGGGTTAAAGGCACTGGACACTGTTGGAATTACTCAAAATATAATTGTTAGCATAAAAACTGACTTGGTAACGAGCAATGGAGAGCTGTTGATAGTATAAATCATTGTGAGAAATGGCTCCCTCTGAAGTCACGTAGGTTTTGAGAAAGAAGTAATTTCTCACTAAAGTATTTGAATTGAATTCAAGACCTCAGCTGAATACGTTTTACATGCTAAAATAACTTTTGTCTCAATGAGACGAAAATTATTTTTGAGCTTTGTTTTACTCATTTCTCAAAAACTACCTCACCTCAGCAAGTAATATGTTAAGGGAGGCTTTCTACCATCATTATCTTCCAACTGTGTGAGTTTGATGTAAATCTGTGGACATTGTGTTTTGTGTTCTTCAAAAGGTACCCAGACCCTTTAGTAGGGTCTAGCCAAATGGCCCATGGGGTTAGCACACTCAGGCCATGTCCGAAACGACAACTTCGGCTACAGCTACGTCTAGATCAGCGCGTTGAAGTGTTGAAGAATAGCAGACGTGCGCGATCTAGCCGTAGCTGTAGCCGAAGTCGCCGTTTCGGACACGGCCTAAGTGTTGATTTTCCCAGAGGAAAATTGCATCAGGTGTTAAATAAACATAAGGTGACGATGGGGTTAAAATTCCTCCAAACTTCCCAGGGTTAAATTTCCTGCGGATTGGGCTTTAGCTTGTCAGTTTTTTTTTTAAAGTGGTTTAGTATTGCATAATAGTTTGCATGACTACAGAATGGTTTTGTTTTAGTGGAAAACTTTGGGTTTTCAATTGTCATATTTAGAATTCTAGAAAGGGAGTTTTAAAAACAAACTTGATTCATTCCATCTTTTAAAAATATGTAAGGTAAATGTCATTTTGAAGAAAATTTTCCTTTAAGTGTTTTTAAACTGCTCTTTGGAGGTCAAGCCCATTGCACATGCATAAAAACTTCTAACAAGCAAAATGTTTGCTCACTACTGTGAGATATCTCAAGGTTGGTTAGCCACTTCAACAAGGTTGGACAGCCACTTCAACGTGAGGGCTACATTTAACTCATTTGGGCTATCGACCCAGGGGCTAGTTGCCACCTACTCCTGGAGCCGAAACAGGGTTATCCCCTTCACAGTCCACAGGATGTAAGCATGGGTATCATCCACTAGGAGCCTGGCTGGTAGAACAGAATGCAATACCTTCCCAACTTGTGTTATGCGAGATAATGTCGGGTTTGGACTATCACTTATTTTCTTGTTCAGTTTATCAAATGAAAGTTTGTACTTTCCTAATAATTAGGAAAGTGTAGAATATCAGAAAAATCGGGCGATGCATCTTGTAAGGCATGTTTCATCAATTATTGTTACGGTTTATTGCAACTAACTAATTATATATTTTTTATTATTTTACCTATAATTTTGTTTACTTGCTGGGTAATGCGCTGTCTTCATATCGGTTAAATATCAATACTTGTAGAAGTTTCACTCACCAGATGTGTAGATTTAGTTCTTAATACTTCCTAAAGGAAGGGAATGATAATCTTTAATCTGCGTAGCTGATAACTGTACAGGTTCAACTGCATATCAATAAAGTATCACACAAATCCTACAGAACATAGGTAGGTTAAGCTGCATGTTACGCGAGCAAAAACATGAACGTCAACGTCAGAGAATTTTGTTGTACACCTGTCGCGTTTTAAGCATACGTTAATTTACCATTTCTCATGTCATGTATGTACCTGCATATGTCGTACGTGAGAATGACCAAAGTGGTAACGTCACCTAGAAACGACAACATTTTCTGACGTTCACGTTTTTGCTCACATAACGTGCAGCTAAATCTCCCTATTTTCTAGATGTATATCGATTGATATAAACCATTGTATAAAGAAACCTGTAGGATGTAGAAATTAACTTAACTAAAATGTAGAAATACGTTACACTTGCGCATGGGATAATTTGTGATTGTTAACTAGTCTTCCATGTTACATAAAATGTGATGGTAAATAGTTAAATGTAAGTCATGTGGATCTTTACAATAGGAGTGGCGAAAACCCCATTCGGTTTTGGTACTGAATAAAACAATGAACCTGGTAATCTGGAATTCGAAAAAATTAAAAGTTAGAAAAAAGAATACTTTGTTTCCTTGGTCAGTCGTCAAGAAGTTCAAGACAGAGAGTTAATTTTTTTGACTTGTAAAGATGTTTCATCTTTTTGAGATGTTCATATTAGAACCAAAAACATGTCATTTTGTTTGGTTAGGTTTTGGGGTCCATAATGCATCTCCTAGAATTGAGCTTTCTACCTTTATTCCGTTGTACGAACCTGCAAGGGGGCAGCAGGCAAATGATTTTAATTTCCCATTGTTTAAAATTGGATCATGTCTACATCATGGCTGTTCTTCTTTGCTGCTGCTTTCCAATTTGTATCTTAAATTTGGGGTATGATCCAGGGCCAATTCTGACTGGCATGGCACTCCTCAAAAAAAGGAAATTGACAAAATACAGAAACTGCAAACATATCTCTCTATTGGTTTTCTAAAACCACATTTCTAGACAATGTAGTATAATGATAATTGTAGGTAACACATTTAACCGAACCCTTTGTTTACAGATTTGTTTCCTGTTCTTCTTATATTCAATTGACTTTTATCTCTTAGGGGCTGTAATAACTTTAAGTGCAATTGTGGGTCTCCGAATCTACAATGCGATTATATGTAGAACTTGGAGTATATACATGTAGATTCATGAAATAAATAATCACTTGGTTTAGTGGCATGTGTAAAATTGCAACTGAATGATCTGTGATTTATGTCAATGTTTGTGTTTCAGTGATTGGTTCACTCACAGAGTTGAAGCCATTTGAGTGTTAGACTCGAATATTTTCTGGTACAATGACGGACGTGCTTGATCACAAGTTACCACTTCTTGAGTTCCTCGGCTATCGAGACAGTTGCTATGTCACATGATTAGTAGTTACGTAAGAGATTCTGGACACCCATACACAATTCTGAATGGATGTGTTTGGCACAAAGGTACCAGGGTTTGCTCTTCTGGAAGTTGCTATGCATAAGCTTGCCCCGAATCATTTGACACAGCAACTGTCTCTACATATCTACGCACCTTTTTTGGAAACAATAACATTCTAACTTTTGGTTGTCTTTTGTCATTGTGTTTTAGTAAAGTTCTTGTATTTTGCGCCAGGAGTGTCATCATTGACAGACACGGCGCACTAGAAATGTTCAACATTATTATTATTATTATTATTATTATTATTACAGCCTGAGGAATTCAAATGTAAGCGGTACATTGTGACTAAGACTAAGCAAGTCATTGTACCAGACATAATTCAAATCTAACTCGCAAATGGCTTATTGCCGGGGGGGGGGGGGGTGGTGACTGGTCCAGAGTGCTATCACCTGGGCCCATTTTCATAGAGCTGGTTATGGAGAAAATGCTGCTTAAAAAGTTTCTGCCAAGGAAAAATTTGCAGGATACCAGTCACATGTTGTACTTTGGCTGGTAACCATGTTTTGGTAAGCATAACTTTGTTGCGCTTAGCTACTTTGTGTGCTTGAGCAGATATGGGCCAGGCCATTTTTGTTGAATGATTAAGTTTGCATGTTAAAGAAATGCTTTTATAAGCCAAGACTAAAATGAAACCAGTGTTAACTATTCATATCAGTCTGTCCCGTATTAAATCTGGGCTTCTTTACTATAATTTTGCCCTTTTTGAGAGAAATATCCATTTTTGCTGGGTGCAGGATGATAAGAAGCAACTAATATTTTTCACTGAAAGTTTTCTTTTCACTAAAAATGGAAAGTAAACAATTTCAAAAATTTAGAAATTACGCCATCACCAATAAGTGGGAACCTTTTGGTTTAGTAGGAAATAATTTTTTTTAATAGCCCTCTGGCGTTTTGAAGCTACAAATGCTACCCTTGGAGTATCATACTATGTAAGTACCTGCCATTCTTTTATCTACTACCCTTCAGACCATGTGACCTGTCACATGACTAGTGCCTGGAGGAAAAATGGAGGAAAACAATGGAGGAAAACAATATCTTCACTCGCAAGGAATTTACAGACTGTACAAATTGTTTTATCGATTTTCACGCTCGTGGGACATGACTACTATATTGCCTCGGTCAATGAGCCATTTTATTTTGTTTATTTTGTTCCTCAGCTCCCTTAGGAGTTCCCATCTACTACCAATATGGGCAAGTACGAGCGGCGACCATTTATCAACCACTAGTCAGTGTTCCATGGTTAGCTATGCATGCAATACATTCTGGGTACCAGGCAAAGTCGCCTAATTGTCGACAATAAGCACCTTGCTTGAACGTGCTCAATATGTAACGCACCAAGCCAAATCAATGAACCATCTCACAGGTACCAATTGTACCCTTGGGTGAACAGAAGCAACTATAAGTTAAGTGTCTTGCTCACGGACACAAGTGTCATGACAGGGATTCAAACCCTCACTCGATGACTCAGCCAGCAGAACTTGCATAGGTTGCACTATACCACTGGGTCATGTTGTTATAACATTATTCCGGCACGTTAATCCGAAGGTCGTTGGTTCGAATCCCACTCTAGTCAATTCTTTGTTCAACCCCAAAAATCATTTCAAAATTTACCCAGTCAGTTTCCCTTTTGGTTTATATTGATAACATTATTCCCCCGAACAAAGATAGAGACACCGCCAATATACATGTAGGGCTAGATAGCTCAGTTGGTAGAGCGCCGGCACGTTAATCCGGAGGTCATTGGTTCGAATCCCACTCTAGTCAATTCTTTGTTCAACCCCAAAAATCATAACATAATTCAATAACATTGATCCCAAAACCAAAATGGCCGACCATTACCACAACTTAATGGCAGAGCTTCATTCACACTATAACAGCTCACATTTTCCCACAACACGATTCTCTCTTTTTGCAGCACAAGAAGACGAAATCATACACATAAGTACTACAAATTGTGGTGTTTGTACATTTTACAATAGAGTTTTATTTAACAAATACTGAAACAAAAGTGTAATTTTTGTCAGTTTAAACTGACATATGTAGAACCATAGAAACAAAAACACAAAATACACCGAAATCTGCAACACAGAATTAATGGTAAAACCACATGAGTGCATATCTTCACATTCACAAATTTGCAACAGATATATTGGTGTAACATTATCAGCCCCCAAAAAATCAGCCCCCAAAAAATGTACGAAAGATTTAAAGGGACTTGGCTGTATTGGGCACTTTAAAACCCCTGTATACAGGTACACAGGAAAAATATTTTCAGTTTGTGACAAATAGAGAGCACGGTGAAAGTGGGTGCGTTCGTTTAGCTTTCCTGGGTCGACCCCGGTGTGTGGCGGTTTTTTTCCAGGACGAACGTGGGTAATTATCTGCACACGTTCGTCCGGGGAAGCTAAACGAACGCACCCTATGTTAGAACTGGGGGAACATTTTGAACCACAAGCCCTGTGGTCTTGTGAATTTTCCCCCCAAATTCGAGCCATGATTATCCAAATGTATGGTCCTTCAGTTAAAAGAAACACAAGTTCATGGAGTAAAAAAATTTAAAAAATAATAATCAATAAAAAATAATGAAAACTAAAACACGTTGACACTTGAAAGTGTAAAAAACATTTATCCTCACAATTTTGACATACTCGAGTTTGCCTCTGCAAACATAAATAAAACAACTACAAAACAAAATTTGTAAATTGATTTCCCGTTTGTTTGTAAAAATGATAAAAGGATAACTGCACAAAATGAAAAGTCAAATTTCAGACTTTTTACGAACCTTTGTATAAATGCTACCCTTAACAAAATTTAAGAGCAAACGTAAGTGAATAAATGAAGGGCAAACAGCTATTCCAACTCACACTTTATGTCAATTATTTTACAAGCAGCATTTTTTCATTCATTATGAGCTGAAAGGAAAATTCGTTACGTACTTAATTAATTTGCTTAAAGGCACTGTACACGTTTGGTAACTGTCAAAGACCAGTGTTCTCACTTGGTGTATCCCATCATAAGCATAAAAAAACCAAGCCTGTGACAATTTGGGCTCAATCGGTCATCGAAGTTGCGAGAAAATGATGAAAGAAAAAACACCCTTGTTGGACGAATTTGTGTGCTTTCAAATAGGAATAAAAGACTTCTAGCAAGAAGTCTTTTATTATTTTAGTGAGAACTTACCTCTTTCTCAAAAACTATGTTACTTCAGAAGGAGTCGTTTCCCACAATGTTTTATACTATCAACAGCTCTCCAATGCTCGTTACCACGGAAGTTTTAAAGTTAAGATTTGTTTTGAGTAATTACCAAACGTGTACCTTCCCTTTAAGACCTCAAATACCTGAATTTAAAACTTTTGAAATGGTGTATTAAAGGCCTTAAACTTTGATGGTTACATTTTTAATACAATTTAAAGGCAGTGAACACTATTGGTAACTACTCAAAATAATTATTAGCATAAAACCTTTCTTGGTGACGAGTAATGGGGACAGGTTGATGGTATAAAACATTGTGAGAAACGGCTCCCTCTGAAGTGCCATAGTTTTCGAGAAAGAAGTAGTTTTCCACGAATTTGATTTTGAGACCTCAGGTTTAGAACTTGAGGTCTCGAAATCAACCATCTAAACGCACACAACTTGGTGTGACAAGGGTGTTTTCTTCTTTTATTATTATCTCGCAACTTTGATGACCGATTGAGCTCAAATTTTCACAGGTTAGTTGTTTTATGCATATGTTGTGATACACCAACTGTAAAGGCTAGTCTTTGACAATATTACCAATAGTGTCCACTGCCTTGAAGTATTCACAGAAACCCTGGATAGTGAAGACGTTTGCCTAGTTTCCCGACGACAAATGAGTAGTTACAGTGTCAACATGTAAACATTGAATCTGTTTTGGTAATCATAATTTAACAATTTCTACCACAAACATCATGACAGAATTATATTTCATAACATAAAAAGTGACCACAACATTGAAGACAATATGCACAAAATGAACATTAAAAACAAATAAATATTACCTTGAAATGGTACATTAATATATAAAAAAAATGGCAATACATTTTGTTCAAATTCTCATCTGAGTTTTCTTTTTCCTTTTTTGTTCTTTCGTGACAGACAAAGTGAAAAAGACACTGTGTATCATATTAATATCAACACTAAATCTACACAAAAATCATTTGTCTACAATTATATCAATAATTAAATAACTTGATCTGAGTGAAATATTGAATTGATCGTTACCATAGAAACAGGACACAGAAAACCCCACGCTTAGTCACTGCTGAAGACGCAGCACATCGCTACCATGAATCATGCATGTACCCCAAAATGCTGGCACATGATGAGATTGCTTATATGTCGGAATTCTGCGTATTCGGCCAATAGATCGTATTGAACAACCCCTTTTTGCTATCAAAAGTCGCTATCTTGTAGGGCATACTGCATGCGCGTCCAAACGCGTACATCATCGAAGCACGCAGCACTCCCGGTTTGATTTCTACGGCATATGCACGCACAAACACACCCACACACACGCACAGACGCCATCTTGTAGGTCAGATATTTTAGCAGCGTGACGTCATATTCATCACGGTCTATATCCTCCGCTTAAGGGCTGTGCGGCAATTTCTGCGCTAGCCGTGTAAGAGAAGAATGCTTATTACAAGCCGAATGCACATAAATATACACAACACAAGCAATAACTTCCTTGCAAACCTTTGAAATATGCTCACATGGAGTTGTAAAATGACATGTGTCCATACACATACATGGTCTCACAACAGTGTAACAAATGACTCTGCTTTTCTGTGTTCGTTTTCAATGAACTTTAACATATGTTAAAAGTTACCCCTTTTGCCAGTAAACAAAACTAAAAATCTAATAAGATTCTTAAGAAAAAACACTAATAAAAAAAAAGGAATAGATTAACAAAAAGAAACAAATTTTGTTGACCATTTCTCCTGGGTTTGTTATTTTCTATTAAAGAAACCAAATCTACAAAGGAGCTAAATATACCCCCCCCCTTCCCTCAGGCCCAACAAACAACACCAAGAAACCACAAAAGGTAACTGGAAAAAAATGATTGCATACCAATCGGGACACTGATCTTTATTAAAGAATTGCATACGTGACCCCCTTTTTTCGTTTTCAAGGCACAGAGATTGTAATTTTATGTTTTTGTCCACGTCTTCGACGATACAAAAATAGCTCTTACATGTAGACTCCCAATAATGTATGTTAAAACCTTAGAAAGATTTACACTTGTTTCCACAGCTAGCTAAGTACATGAAGATAAAATCCCCTCCCCAAACTGGTAGTTATGCCTGTTTTCAGTAACAATTTCTGCTAAATGGCACTTTTTCTCCGAATTCATATATTAATAAACCCCCTGGAATGTAAGTCAGTTTTTACAGGCCTGCAATTTCATCTTTGAGAGGGCAGATCCATGTTTAATGTTGTGAAGAGCACTTCCAAACTTCTGAAGGGGGCACCAAGGCGAAGACCAGGGCAGCGGAGGGCCGTGGCCACTGTGACCTTCGATATACATTAGTTCCAGGGGCTTAATTTCATAGTGCTGCTTCGACAGAAAATATTGCTTAATGATTTTCTGCTGAGCAGAAATGAGCAGGATACCAGTCAGAGTGTACATATAACATGGTAGTTTGGCTGGTAACCTGATAACCTGGTAAGCAAAATGTTATTGTGCTTGGCTACCTTTTGTGCTTAAGCAACTCTATGAAATTGGACCCTGGCCTGCAGCTCCCCTTTTCTCCGCACTGAATATTCCACTGGCCGGTAACGCTCTTTTAAAGCAGAACTGTTTAAAGCAGAACTGTTTAAAAGAACCGTCTTTATTTGTTTATATAACCCTAACATACAATGTATTCCACTGGTTTAGAGTTGTCATGGCAATACAAATTCGATTCTCCAAATTTGTTCTCCAAATTCGGTCTCCGAATTTGGTTTGGCATCTGCGTGTCTTTGTCGTCTACTCTTGAACTCCACGAGTATTTCAGTTTTCCATGGAATAGCCAATGACATGGATCTTCTTCAAGAACACTTGTATGACGATTTCATCGGTAGGTTCTGTCTTTGTTTTTTTTAGTACAGGGCTTTTCAAACACGTAGGTCATCCTTGTAAATGTTTTTATTTATCAAGGTTCAAGTCTTTTCCAATCATGCTTTTCTTATCCAGGACGATTTCATCAGAAAGTTCTCTTCTTTATAGTACAGGACTTTTTAAACACGTAGGTCATCCTGTAAAGGTTTTTTGCCTTATCAAGGTTTTTTTTCAAACCATGCATTTGTTTGGCCATAGAAATCCATTCAGGACAATTTCATCAGAAAGTGTTCTTGTTTTTTAGGACAGGACTTTTCAAACACGTAGGTCATCCATGTAGCAGTTTCTTCCTCCAATGTCTTTTCCAACCATGCTCTTGTTTGGCCATAGAATTTCATCGAAAAGTTTTCTCTTTTTGTTTTAGTACATGCCCTTTCAAACACGTTCGTCATCCTAAACGTTTTCTCCGTATCAAAGTTTTTTCCAACCATGCTTTTGTATGGCCAAAGAAATCCTATCCTTGTATTTGTTACAAAATATTGCACCGTGCCGCTTCCCCACGCCTTCAAGATGGTGGTAGGGTCAGATTCTTGGGATGGTATGAGTGATCGGCTCCTTCCGACGACGTGGGTCGCTCTGCGTCGCTTTGTTGGTCTCGCACCGTCGTGTGGTTGGCCACAGTGTTGTTCTTCGCCCCAGGGATGTGGCCTTCTTTGATGTACACCATTTTGGTGTTCATGACCTCGCAGTCGATCTGCATCATCGAGATGTGATCCTTTGGCGTGTTCAGCGACGACTCTGGAAAAGAAAATGGGAAAAAACGTTCAGAATTCTCCAGACGACGATCACAGCATACTGATCGAAACGTCATGCTGAAACCTACGGTTCTCTTTCTGTAATTTCACCATGCAAAGTTTCAAATCCTACCTAAAAGCATGTACTCGGCCAATTTGTCCCCCCTTCCTTAAACCAGGGCCCAATTTCATAAGGCTGTGAAGCGGAAAATAGTGCTGAGCAAATTTCTTTCCTTAGCGAAAAATGGGTGGGGCACCAGTCACAAAAATGTAAGCTTGATGGTCTTTTGGCTGGTAACCTGTTTGGTTTAAGCAATATTTTTCTGTGCTTAGAACTTTTCAGTGCTACAGGCTTTATGAAATTAGGTCCAAGGGCCATTTTCATAGAGCTGCGTAATACCTTGTAGTTAAGAAATGAGCGCTTTGAAATGCCCATCGGGAGACGATGAAGCACTAAATAAAAACTGTGAGTTATTATTATTAATGTATACGTGACCTTACCATTGACCCCTACAGAGGGCATGACTAATGACATCCTGGGCCTCTGGGTATTATTGTGGGCTGTAGCGGGTAGCAACATGTGATCCTAGAAACAAAATAAACAAAATTTAATAAAATAAATCCACAACTGAAGACTTTAATGAGAGGTATACATTTGGTAATCACTTGTAAAATTAATGACAATAACAACTTTTAGACAATAAAGTATTTTGAATATCAATTCTCTTTGAAGTAATGTTGTTATGGAAAAATATATAACTTTTTATCCCCCCAAAATTTGCATCTAAGAAGCCCTGATGACAGTAAGACTTCCCAGATTGTGTGTTCCAATCATAAACATAATTGCTAGAGCTGCATTTTTCGGCGATATCTCAAAAACGTGACAAAATTTTGAAAGGAAATTGCACCACAGCACTTTGTAAAACATTACTTGGTGCTATGAAAAAGGAGTAGGTCTCATAATTCAAACGTAGTCAAAACATACCATGAAGGACAATACTGAATGTTGAAGCGCTTGAGCGTCACCGAGTAATGGATATGAGCGCTATATAGGAAGCCACTATTATTAATACTATTATATTATTGTTTGGTTTGCGGTAACACCATGTGTGTATCTAGTTGCCAGGTAGAGTTTGTTCTTAGAGAACTGTCTTGCTTTATTCTACTGCCACGGAGTAGATAATCGGAGCTTTAAAGCTTTAAAGCAGGACAGTTCTCTAAGAACAAACTCTACCTGGCAAGTAGATACACACATGGTGTTACCGCAAACCAAACATACATTGATACCTCACCATGCAATGCCTCAAATCCTATATTATATTATTATAACTACTATGCTGACGGTATTATCGAGTGGGGGTTTTATGCAGAACAGATCCGGTGTGATATAAGTTTTCTTACCCGTCTAAACGACACGACATAGAACGTGTCGTCTCGCCTGTTCAATGCATCCAGGAGACTGTCGTAGGTCCGTTGGAACAAACTGTCGTAAACTTGTAGACTCCTCTCGTTAGGGTCGACCTGGAGGGTTGGCGGCGCTCTCTTGAAGGGGTTGCGTTTTGTCGGCTTCTTCCTTGGCGCTTTCTGAAAGAGAAGACGTTTTTTTCACCATGGTCAGGCTTCCGACTTTCTTTGTCACATTCACTCTATACAACACTGATTGAATTTCATGGTACATAAAGGGGACCCGACCAATTTCAATCACCTTTTTAGTTAAGTTTAGTGCTCTTATACGCTCGGCCACGACACCCCAGGGCAATTCCTCAGCCCTGCATCTGTTTCAGTGGTGTGTCTGTGTTTTGTCTTGTTGTTCATGTATGTCTTGATGCTGTAGTTTAAAAGGCCTTTATTATGGGATCCACAAACGAACAAATTGGGTAACTAAGTTGTTCCTCACCATTTTCTGTTTCTTGATCTGCTGTTCTTTGTTGTACTTCTTCTGCTCGTCTTGATGGTTCTGCGCCCATCCCATCAGAACATCCGCAAGTCTGAAAAAAACAAAAACATTCTCCAAATCATAAACTATTTCAAACTTTCTTCTAAACGACGACTGGTCCTACTATTAAGCTCTATTATTTGGTTAATTCTTTAGGCTAAGCGCTGTGTCCCCATCTTTTATGAGTACGAGCGCTCTATCAACTTGAAATCAACTTGTGATATGATATTGCAGGCTGGCTTAAAGGGTATACTACTTTTTCCTAACAAAAAAACACAATGTCCACAGATTTACATTAAACTTACACAGTTTGAAGATTATGATAGTAGAAAGCTTCCCTTAAAAATTTTACTTACTGAGGTGCTATAGTTTTTGAGAAATGAGTATAAGTAATAATTTTCGTCTCGGTTTTAGCATGTACATTTAAAGCGTATTAACCAGTTATGCTATGGTTTTGGTATATTATCTTGACTGGTTAAGGGGATTTTACATGCTAAAATAATTTTGGTCTCATGAGACCAAAATTTACTTGTGACTTGTTTTACTCATTTTACTTTTGAAAAAGTACCCGAATCCTTTAAAGGGTTTTGATACCATTTGTCATGTTTGTAGTGAATTGTTTTGGCCATGACATGAATCCCTACTCACTGTGAATGAAGATGTATGTAATATAATTTACCTGTAAAAATTTCAGCTTCATAAGTCATCAAGTTTATTGGGAAAAAATCACAGTACAATGTTTTCAGGGAATCGTGTAAATCTGCTCATTTCTCAAAAACTACAGTACCTCAGCAATGAATATTTAAAGAGGGGATTTCTACTATCATTTTCTTTGAGCCTTGTGAGTTTAATGTAAATCTGTGGATGTTTTGTGTTTTGTGTCGTCTAAAAAGTATCCAAAGCCTTTAAGGGTCCATACAGTTCTTTAAAATCTCTACTCACCTATGTGACTCTGTCATATTCAACTTCGGACAAGAAGGTCCTCCCTTGGACAGCATGTACTCCGCCATGTCCCTAATGACCATCAACTCTTTACGGGTCATCGGCGACTCTGGCACGCCCTCGTTGTTTGTGGTGTTAAATATCCCCCTATCTATCGCAATCTTCTCTGCCTGTTGTCGCAACAAGCCATCCGGTGATTGGTCGTCGTGAGACGTCGAGGGCTCTGAATAACCAAGGAGGGCTCGGCCGTGGTGCGTCGCCGAGTAGTCGTCCTTTTGTGAGCTAAAAATACTGTGGAGAGGAAATGTATGGGTAGTTGAGATTGTGTTGAAATATGCTCTTTGTGAATAGATATATTCGTTGTGTCAGTGGCGACTCAAATAACATCTTGCTTATTAAAGGCAGTGGACACTATTGGTAATTACTCAAAATAATTGTTAGCATAAAACCTAACTTGCTAACGAGTAATGGGGAGAGGTTGATGGTATAAAACATTGTGAGAAATGGCTCCCTCTGAAGTGCCATAGTTTTTGAGAAAGTGGCAATTTTCCACGAGTTTGATTTCGAGACCTCAGAAATAGATTTTCAGGTCTCGAAATCAAGCATCAAAGGACAAAACTTCGTGTGACAATAGTGTTTTTTCTTTCACTATTATCTCGCAATTTTGACAACCGACTGAGCTCAAATTTTTCGAGGTTTCTTATTTGATGCACATGTTGGGATACATTAAGTGAGAAGACTGGTCTTTGACCATTACCAATAGTGTCCAGTGTCTTTTAAAAAAAGCCCAAACATACTTGAATAGAATTGAAACCAACAAACCTGAATGGGGCAAGATTGAAGCCCAAGAGTAGCACTAATGCAAAGAGGCAAGTGGTGGTCTTCTTAGCGGACGGTAACATGGACTGAAGCTTCCGCAACCGATTGTTCTGGGGAAAAAAAATGCAATACATTTGTTCTTTTTTGTTTAAATACTCATACAGACCTGCCAACCGGTATGATTTTGTTGTATTTCGTTCAAACTTTTCAATTGAAAATACGACACTACGATTTTTGAAATGTAAGGTTTTTGTTTCTCGATTTGATTTGGTTTTGCAAAGCGCTTGAAAAAGCAAAATGGACATTATGTTGCATGCGGATGATATTGAATGGTCAGACAGTAGGAGGGTTGACTGTGTACTGTGTAGATGTATTCACCACAAGGTATAATTTTGCAGGCTAGCACAGTTTATATATCATTCCTAACCACAGTGGATGACAATGAACGGTCAGCAAGTAGGAGGGTTGATTGTGTATTGTTTAGATGCATTCACCATGTGATATCATACATGTTTTGCAGACTGGCAAAGTTAATAATATCATTCCAAACCACAGTGGATGATATTGAGTGGTCAGCAAGTAGGAGGGTTGACTGTAATTTGTTTAGATGCCTTCACCACATGATAATATTTTGCAGGCTGGCAAAGTTTATCAATCATTCCAAAATCACAGTGGATAATAATTAAACGGTCAAACAGTAGGAGGGTTAATGAATGCCTACCTCTTTTTGCAGCTCTTCAACTCTTTTCCTCAGTAAACAATTCTCTTCTCTCAGTCTTGTATTTTCGCTATCTATGTCGTCCATCTTTCCTTCAAGTCCCTGTAAATACTGGAGACAAAACAGCAACAAATAAACAAAAATGTAAACAACTGACTTGAACTGAAGAATCAAAACAGGAACATTTCAAAACAGTACAACGGACGTCTTAAAATAAAAAATAAAAAAATACTAAAATTTTGTCACTGGTAAAACCAAAAATGGATCTGACAACGTATTGGTATCTGACACTTATTTCAGGTGCAGGCCAGACAACTCAATTAAGCATTACTTAATACACTGCCAAAAAACAGTAAAACAAACAAAAACACAGAGTGTACCTTTTAATAGTAATAATAATAACAAGTTCTTGTATAGCGCATTTTACAACGAGTGGGACGTGAAGCAACGACCTCCGGATTAACATGCGGGCTCACTACCAACTTAGCTATCCAGCCCTCCGATGGAGGTATCCCCATTATTTATAAATTTGATACAGTCTCTTTCCTAAGGTTGTGCTTTATTACTTGAAATTAAACAAAATGCATCGATAGAAACACTTTCTACTTACTTCTTTTTTCTTCTTTCGTGACAGGCAAGCTGACTCTCTGTTCTTGATCATGCGCTGTTGCCTCTTCCACGCTCGCATCTGAACAACAATCGAAAGGTAACGCCCTTTATTTTATATAATTATTTTTTACAAATGGACGTCAAATAAATTGCGCCATCAAGTCGCCATCATATGAGGTAAAAACAAAGATGATAACACACAGCTACAGTATGTACGTGCAACGCACAGGATGGTCCAACGAGCAACTTTTTTTTTACCTTAGCCGAGGGCGCCCATCTCAAATAGCATCATGTGCATAGACCTTTTCGCAAATACCATTGCGCAAGCGCAAACTGTTGAATGAGGTGCATGCTGGTCTAGCTAGTACCCCAATTTTGATAGCTAGCTAGACCAGCATGCACCTCATTCCACGTATATTGTGCGCTTACCGAATATTTGCGATAAGGTCTATTTAGGGTGCAATGGCAATGGTTTCAATTAAAGTATGCACTGTCAGAATCATACTGTAAATGATGAAAAACTATGACTTCCTCAGTTACAAAAATCAATTGAAGTTGAAATTTCAAACATCATTACAGGGCTGGGTATGAGCACCACCCCCCCCCCTCTTCTTCTGCTTCCATGCCTGATACCTCACGGAGGCAACAAAGGCCCCCCATGCCCCCTGGGCCAAATTTCATAGAGCTGCTAAGCAGAAAAAATTTGCTTAACATGAAATTCCTGCCTCGTTAAAACAGGATTACCAACCGAAATTTCCACGTGCTTTTCAAGATAACCAAGCTGAATACCAGTAACAAGCAAATCAATTTTTTTGTTTTGGTAATCCTGTTTTTTATTAGGAAAAAATGTCATGCTAAGCAAATTTTTGTACTCAGCAGCTCTATGAAATTGGGCCCTGCTCATTGCCTTGGCGCCCTTGAAATGCTCCAGTAGGAATTTATCATTTCCTCATAGGGTGTCCTTCACCAAGGAGAAAACGCCTTGGTGCTCTTTGCCCTTTCAAAAAAGCAACATTCATGTACAGGCCTGCGCTGAAAAACAAAAGATATTTCTTACGTCAACGTCGGACGGCATCCCTTGCTGATGTGGCTCATCAGGTGTCACTGCTATTGTTGTCTTGGTTGCTATGGGAACACTGGCTACGGACTGGCTGGGGGACATTTTGGCTTGTTTGGTCGGCGGTGGTCCACACTTTATAATGCCCTGGGCGGTTAGCTGGGCGACGTCGGCTTGAGTTAAAACAAGAGGTTGTCGAACTGTGAAAAAAAGAAAAAAAGAAGAAAAAAAAGACATTCAAAATCAATTTCAAAAAAATGTTCATGGTAAATGAAAAGCTCTCACAAGATTAAATAACAGGTCAAGTCAGTTCAACTTAACGCCACATTTATTTTCAAGCCTAAAGCCTGTCTCAGATAAGGGTGGCGTTTATAACGATATCAAAAAAGGGAAAGGAAAAAGGTGAGTCTTTAGAACTTATCGAAATCACATAGAATTACAGAATTCCTAATGGAGGGAGATAGTTCCAAATCATTGGCCCAGCTACACTGAAAACTCTTTGAACTAGAGGTTGCCCCTCCAAAACTCAAGCTCTGGTGATTCTGTCCAGCAGAGTGTGGGTTTGAAATCACGCTTGAGACACTTGCGTCCTTGAGCAAGATACTTAACCATAAGCTTCTCTCAATCCAGGGGTAAATGGGTACCTGTGAGGGCAGAGTTGGTTCTTGTGATTGGTTAGCTTAGTGCGCTATATATTTGGCAGCACGGATTGTACACTCCCCAGGGAGCTGAGAAGGTTTAAGGAATGATTTAGAGCCAGTGACAAGGGTTAAAAATGTTGAAGCGCCATGAGCTACACTGCGTGATGGACCTGAGCGCTATATAAGAAGCCACTGTTATTATTAGGCCTGGGCGAATTATTCGAATATCCGGTTAATGGCGAATAGGTTTTCCTATCCGTAACCGCGAATGCCTTTTTTTTCTTAACCGGATATCCGCATAGAGCGCGAATAGCTATTTATAAACCGGATAGTTCTGTAATTACAACCAAGTAACCGGATATTCTTTAATATCCGAATATCCGCGGACGTCGGGCTACAACTGACATGAATGTTTTGTCTGAATCCTAATGAAACTTCTATTAAGACAGTATAAAACAGCATAAATTAAGTATATAACTATGCTCACCTCCGTGAAGAGTTAAAACAATGACATTTCTGACGTAATTTGTTCAAAGATTACAAAAGTTTTCCTTCACGTAGAGTCATCCACGATCAAAAGAAAAAGCAAATCGCCATCTTTAAATTAGATCCGGTCATTTTTATGAATGAACCGAGTGACACTGTCTAAAACTAATATCAATCCGCCCAGAAGATCTCATTCACAAACGAACAGCGCCCTCTAGCGACAAAAATTCACTATTCGCCCAGCACTAATTATTATTACTATCATTATTATTATTAACTCACCATTTGTAGAAGGTTTCTGGATGTGTCCCGTTGCGGGCTTTGGGGCGATCGGCATCCCCTTGGGCTTCAGAGTCTTCTTGGGCCCGATGGTAATACCCGTCGGCACCACGGTAGTAGAGCAATTATCTGTCCCGTTGGTCAGAGTGAAATTTGAGACGTCTGCGCTGTCCCTCGGAGGCGTCAATGGAGGAGACTCTAGTTTGACTTGGAGGTAGGGGTTGGGAAAATTCTGAAGTAGGGGAAAAGAAAAAATTTCTTGTTATATTTGAGCTTTAAAGACACTAGTCACTATTGGTAAGTGTCAAAGACCAGTCTTCTCACTTGGTGTATCTCAACATATGCAAAAAATAATAAATCTGTGAAAATTTGAGCTCAATTGGTCGTCGAAGTTGCGAGATAATAATGAACAAACAAAAAACACCCTTGTTGCAAAAACTTGTGTAGTTTCAGATGACTTATAAAAGGCTTGAGTGAGAAATTACCTCTTTCTCAAAAACTACGTTACTTTAAAGGGAGCCATTTCTCACAATGTTTTATACTATCAACAGCTCTCCATTGCTCCTTTTCAAGTAAGTTTTTATGATAACAAGTATTTTGAGTAATTATCAGATGATCAGACGTGATCAACGCCTTCAAGGTTGGTTATATAATTCATGTCAAATTATGAGAGAAAGACAGGGGGAGGGTACGTACTTTGACTGCTGGGAATGTATCTCCTGAAGCGTCTGATGACGACGATGAGGGTGGGGGCGACAGTGGCTCCGATTTGATGATCAGACCTGGGAGGGGGGTTGGGGAGAGAGAGAAAGAGATCGTTTTTAAATATTTAACTTACTTTTTCATTACTGATATTAATGAGTTTGATGCAGGGTAGATTTGGACAATGACCGAGTGTTTAAGAGCACGGAATTCAAAATCTGGTGGTTAAGTCATCAGAGTGTTGGTTCGAATCCCAGTCATGAAATAGAACTTACTTTACATTACTGATATTAATTAGTTTGATGCAAGGTAGGTTTGAACAATGGCCGAGCGGTTAAGAGCACGGAATTCAAGTTCTGGTGGTTAAGTCATCAGAGCGTTGGTTCGAATCCCAGTCATGCAACTGAACTTACGTTACATTACTGATATTAATGAGTTTGATGCAAGGTAAAATTTGAAAAGTGTATGGTACATTGTAGGGTGTCATGGTCTAGTAATTAAGAGCATCGAATTCAAAGTTTTGGCGGTCAAGTCATCAGAGTGTGGGTTCAAATCCAAGTTATGACACTTGTGTCCTTGAGCAAGATGCTTTACTAATAAATGCAGTTGCCACGGTCAAAGGTCACCAAGAATGTTGTGGGGTTTTTTTCCCCACTTGGTGAAATGGACAGGTATATACGTTCACAAGATTCCTGAACAAAACTTGTTTTTTAAAATACCCAAACAGGTTAAAAAATTTGCCTAGATCCTGTAGATTTGGACACCAATGGTGTACATGTAATTGGGTAAGTGTTGCCACGGTCAAAGGTCACCAAGACTCTAAGATTTTTGTTGCCACTTGATGACATGGGCATGTGTATAAAAATACAATTGTCAAAATCCCTGATAATTAAACTACTACATATTTGAGACCCTTAAATTACCCCCTATAGTGCATGAGTTCTGGTCTTGGTCCTCCTCCATCCATTGGTTCTGGACGTCAGGATTAAGAAAGTCCGTCAGGCTGGTGTTATCCAGCATGGTGTGATCAGTCGGGATGTGGTCCATCGACTCCGCCTGTTTTTCAAAAATAAAGAAGACAACAACAAAAATTTTTACTTTACAATCTTTTCCACATTTTCTCCGAGCAAGAGAGACTTGAATTGTCTTGTCCTCCATAAAGCCTGTAAGCACAAAGACTTGCTAAGCACAGAACAAAATATTACTTGCCACAAACTGGTCACCAGCCAAAAAATTCCCCGCTTCCCCGTGAAATACACTCGACTTCAGCACAAAATTCCCTGTTCCAAAAGCAACGATTATTTGCTATGGTGAGCAGAGCCACGATGACCTTGTAAAGACGCATGTTCACCGTTTTACGTAAAAGAACCCAGCACACATTTCGGAGAAAGGGTTTGCCACAGTATTTTTAGCATGGTTGGCTGCAGATTGCGCTACACCATCATTCCCCTTGTAAACTCTTTCAAGGTGATGTAAAAAAAAAAAAAAAAAGGTCACATAATAAATATTTAAAAAAAGCTCGGCATACATGTACCTGCCAGTAAAAAAAATGTGTCCTTTGCGACGCTTGTTGGATGCGATACAACACCATCATGTTGCTGTTTATTGTAGAATCGCACATAGCTTAAAAGTATTGGCAGGGAAATTGAACAAATTGTCCGTAGGGGTTTGAAATGCATTTAGCGAGCAGACCACTCTTAAAAAAACGCACGTTCAACACAAAAATACCCCAAGCAAAGTAAACACAAATTTCCAAATTGAGCACACAAATTAATCAGAATCTGTTAGGCTGCCAATTGACACGTACCTGGTAGCAGGCGAAATCTCGCACCAGTTCTTCGGCGTCCGCAAAGCCATTATTGAGATGGTCGTCATAGGAACGGGTGAAGTCATCACCTTGAGTTTTAATACAGATAATGAGAAATTGATAAACACCCATCGAAAAGCATTTTATGATGGAAAATATCATGACACAATAGCGCAACCTAGTCCTTGACCATTTGTTTAAGGATTGGGGTACATTTTGTAACACAAAACACAATGTCCACAGATTTACTCTAAACTAACACAGTTTTAAGATAATGATTTAAGAAGGATTCTCTTAAAATATTACTTGCTGAGGTGACCGTAGTTTTTGAGAAATAATTAAAACAATGTCACAAAAATATGTTTTAAAATAACTGCTAATTTGTTTTGTAATTTTAAATGTTTCCCATAGACTTCAAATGGAAGTGCCCCTTTGCAAAATGAAAACAGCCTTGCCCTCTCTCTCTCTCTCAAAAAAAAAATGAAATTCCTACCCGGCAGCTGGGCCCAATTTCATAGAGCTGCTAAGCACAAAAATTTGCTTAGCATGAAATTTCTTCCTTGAAAAAAAAAACATGATACCCAACAAAATTTCCATTTGATGCGTAAAAAAATATTGCCTGTACTGATATCCAGCTGTTGTTTGCTTATCCTGAAAATCACGTGGAAATTTTGTTAGAAATCCTGTTTTTGTGAAGGCCAAAATTCCATGCTAAGCAAATTTTTGCGCTTATCAGCTCTATGAAATTGAGCCATGGTCTTACTGCAAAGTAGCCTTCACGAACAGCTTATCATAAAATATCTATCTTTAAAAAATTGCTTTATTTTAGTTGTTAATATTTTAACCCATTAACTTACCCCCCAAAAGTATAACAAATGATAATAAAATGAGTAGGCCTACAGTGTATGTTAATCATTCCGTGGTTGTATGGTCACAGCACAGTAGAAAAAAAGGAGAAAAAAACTGTTTATTTAGGTACTGTCAACTGATACCAAATTTAACAAACGCTCTTTACCAGGTGCAGCTGTAGTTTTTTTTTCAATTAAAAAAGAGAGAGAGATAAACACATAATACAAAAATATGTCACTCATAAATTATGTTGCAAAGTCTATTTGCAATGTTTTTCCCTTTCATATACATGTATATAGCACTACCTAATACATAAATTTTATGCACACACATTTAAATCCATTCTACCACCGCGTGTGTGTAATGCCATTAAAATTATTCATGCATAATTGCCCCTCGGTCCTCGAGAAAAAAAAATGCAGGCAAAAAAAAACTTCAAACATTCATCGTCATTAACGACAAAGTGAACATTTGATTATATTTCTACTTATTGCATTGTACCAACAAATACAACTGTACAAACAATTTATCAAATTGAAAAAATAAAAATAAGGAAAACACCACAAATATTTTTTTAAATATTAAATAAAACTAGAAAAAAAAAACACAAAGTCTTCAAAACATAACTTACATCTGTAACTAACAACCACACACTTCAAGATAAAAAAACCTAAAAGCCAAGTGCTACGTGTACTTAAAATAAAGGAGGTTCTATTTATAACACCCGGCTTTGTCAAATAACTACAGTTCTCCTTTGTTTGTGTTTTGCTCTATTGTTGAAAACCTGTTCGTATTAGATATTAAAAAATATATGAAAAAACCCCAAAACAACAAAAAAATGTAAAAATATAACAAACAAACAAACACTTCTAGTTGAAAAACCTAAAAGCCAAGTTCTATTTAAAATAAAGGAGATTCTATTTATAACACCCGGCTTTTTCAAATAACTACAGTTCTCCTTTGTTTGTGTTTTGCTTTATTGTTGAAAACCTGTTCGTATTAGATATTAAAAAAATATGAAAAAACCCCAAAACAACAAAAAAATGTAAAAATGTAACTAAACAAACAAACACTTCTAGTTGAAAAACCTAAAAGCCAAGTTCTACTTAAAATAAAGGAGTTCTATTTTTAATAATAATAATAATAATATCGAAGTCTTATATAGCGCACGTATCTACCTAACAAGGTACTCAAGGCGCTGTCGAATAACTACAGTTCCTTTGTTTGTGTTTTGCTCTCAATTGTTAAGACCTGTTACAGGCGTAGTTGCGTAGTCAAAGGCCAACAGTCATCGCACGGACCATCGTGATAATGGCACCACGGCCTTGAAACCCATAATGGCAAATTATGATAATTTTTAATAAACAGCGCTGCCTGTCATTCTAGTTGTAAATATTTCCACCTTGGCTAATAAAGGAGACTCTATTAACATACGTCAACCTAGAAAATATGGAATAATTTTAAGATAATTTGTACGGGTTTGTGTTAATTTGTTTGCATACAAAAATGTTTACTTCATTTTCGTGTACAGGTTGTAGTTGTAAAATTAATAATAATTATTCATAAAAAACATTCAAAGTTGGCAGCCAGAGGCTGAATTGCGTTTATACTTTAAAATACATACAGAGCATAAGGAAATATATATATTATTTTGTTATATTACAGAAAAACATAAAGAAACATAAAAATAATTTCACTATTTGTGTTATTAAAATTTTTTGAAAAATTAACCAGGCAGTAACTCATCACCAAACTCTTGCCAATCCCTCCCCCAACCCCACAGAAAATAGTTTTTGATTAAAATAAAATAAAAATATAAAAAAATAATACAAATTAAAGGGAAGGTACACGTTTGGTAATTACTCAAAACAAATATTAGCTTAAAAACTGACTTGGTCATGAGCATTGGAGATTTGAGAGCTGTTGATAGTATAAAACATTGTGAGAAACGACTCCCTCTAAAGTAGCATAGATTTTGAAATAGAGGTAATTTCTCACTAAAATAATAAAAGACAAGCTAGCTAGAATTCTTTTTTTCTTATCTGAAAGCACACAAGTTCGTCCAACAAGGGTGTTTTTTTTCCATCATTTTCTCCCAACTCCCATGACCAATTGAGCTCAAATTTTCACAGGTTTGTTATTTTATGCATATTACGGATGATTATTTCCTGCGTTGCGTAGACATAATCGCTGCCGGACTTTGAGTGAAAATGGATATGGGGTGATAAAAAAGGCGCTAATATTCAGGAAGTCAGTATGGCGCTGTAGTGTCTTGCCTCACGTTCCACCTCTGGGGACCATGGTTAGAATCCTACCGGGGGCACTATTGGGTTTTTCAGTCCCTACTTGACTTCGTGGGTTTCCCTAGAACAATTCTCTAGGGTTTTCCTCCCACTTCTAAAACTGAAATTTCTTCATTGTCTTCTCACCATGTCTAGATGCTGAAAAGGCTTTGACAAGGATTATCATAATAATAGTTACTAATGCTTAAAGACAGTGGACAGTATTGGTAATTGTCAAAGACCAGTCTTCTCACTTGGTATATCTCAACATATGCATAAAATAACAAACCTGTGAAAATTTGAGCTCAATCGGTTGTCGAAGTTGTGAGATATAAAATGAAAGAAAAAAAAACACCCTGGTCACACAAAGTTGTGTGCTTTCAGATGCTTGATTACGAGACCTCAAATTCTAAACTTGAGGTCTCGAAATCAAATTCGTGGAAAATTACTTCTTTCTCGAAAACTAGATTAGATTTTGAGGTCTCGCAATCAAGCATCTGAAAGCGGCACACAACTTCGTGTCACAAGGGTGTTTTTTCTTTCATAATTTTCTCTCAACTTCGGCCACCAATTGAGCTCAAATTTTCACAGGTTTATTGATTT
Organism: Asterias amurensis; assembly: GCF_032118995.1. Classification (NCBI taxonomy): domain Eukaryota; kingdom Metazoa; phylum Echinodermata; class Asteroidea; order Forcipulatida; family Asteriidae; genus Asterias; species Asterias amurensis. Next base: position 13,633,140 of record NC_092662.1, read on the forward strand.
ATGCATTAGTTGAGATACACCAAGTGACAAGACTTGGTACTTGGTACTTTAATCCCTTTACAGCCCCATTTGGGCTAAACTGGAAAGTGACGTCAACTAGGTGGATAAGGTGCCAAAAGAAAAAGATTAAAGGTGCACTTTTTACCGGTCCTACTAAAAGCCGACAACAAGCCGACAACGCCGACAACAAGTCCAGAGCGCCGCCAACAAGCCGCCAACACGTTTTAAATACCTCAAAAATGGCAAATAAACCACATACATTTTAGAACTATATGTGTTCTGTAATATAAACATAAAGTTAATGTAAAAACTTCACAAAAAGTGTGAATTTTTAACCAGAAAAAAACTTCACTTGCACGGAAAGCGGTCGGACGCCATCTTGGCTTAAAAACCGTGTTTGGACCAGACCATTATGATACGGGTAGATTTAGCACTTATCAACAACAGAGGGCGGGCTTTATGTGAAGACCTTCACTGCAGTGTGCACAGTGCATGACGCCCGCCCTCTATTGCTAAGTCTGACTCACCCGCATCATAATGGACTGGTCTAAACACGATTTTAAGCCAAGATGGCGTCCGACCGTTCTCCGTGAACGTTAAGTTTTTTTTCTGGTTAAAAATTCACACTTTTCGTGAAGTTTTTCCATTAAATTTATGTTTATATTACAAAACACACATAGTTCTAAAATGTATATGGTTTATTTGCCATTTTTGAGGTATTTAAAACTTGTTGGCGGCGCGTTGTCGGCGCTATAGACTTGTTGTCGGCGTTGTCGGCTTGTTGTCGGCTTTTAGTAGGACCCCTTTTTACAGGTGCAGGAAAAGAAGGAAAGAACTTAAAGGACAGTATCGCCATGCAGAGGCTGCATTGCTGTGATGGCATGGCTGATGTTTGGAAGACCTGTACGGATGGAGTTATGTGTAGGACAGCAGATGGTGGGAGCCTGTTCCAAACTGACATAGCCCGTTGGAAAGAAGGCATATTTGTATACATTAATGGTTGGAATAATTAAGGAGGTGTATTTGAGTGGGTGATCGACTCATTGTGAGATATGAGTAGCATGTTGAAAGCACTGTGGGAATTGACTAGGTTGTAGTTAATTTTGTAGTACAGTGTGCATTGTTGGATTAGGCGGCGAGTGTGAAGTAGATCCCAGTTTAATTGTTCTACAAGCGGTGTAACATGAGTAGTTGTGCGATAGTCAGAAGACGAATCTGGCTGCTCTCTTTTTTGAATCTGTTCAAGATGGTTAATGTTGGTAACAGTGTTGGGATTCCAAACTTCACTTGCATACTCAATTTGTGGACGAACTAGTCTAGTGCTGTGTCTTTGACAAATACCAACAATAGTAGTGTCCAGTGTCTTTAAAATAATATTTTTTAATATTAAAAATGTTAAAAAATTAAAATAATCCATCAAACTGTTCCAAATTCCAACCAAAATATACTTTCCCTTTAAAATAGTAACGAGCAGGCATTTGTTTACCCCCTTTATGTTCCATTGTTCTAACAAGCCAACCGCTTTAAAATTAAGTAATGTTTACAAAACGGTCGAGTTGACTTTGTTGTTAAGAAATACAACAAGCTGCAATCAAGATAAAATTATTTTACCAACAACAAATTAAGCCAACTATTACTAAATCTAACTCACCAAAGTCTTCCGATGAGAGCAAGTTATCTGCTAAAAACCGCGTATCAGATGACGAGATAAAATCCAGGGCCATTTTCCACTCAGAAAGTGTTACAAACTTGCCCTACATAAACGAGAAACTCCCACTTCTGTTTGAGAAACGTGTGAAAATGGTTGCGTGGATTTCTACTATAAAAAATAGTCTGCGCCCCGGACATACAACACAACGATAAAGTAGGCGGCGGCGACCAAACAGTTTTTATATGGCATTTTTTGTACTTCCCCATTCATGGATCTTCCATTTATTTGTATGGGGGAAACATAGCTGTGTAATGGAAATTAAAATAAAAACAAGTTTTTTTAAATTACTATGTCTCATTTTGGGGGCTTAAGATGTTATTAATATTGTGTTACATTAAAATTTACGAGAATTGTTTGTGTAGAAAAATGCTGTACAATTTCAAGCATGAGTCAAATTACAGGATAGAAGGGAGTAGTTTAGTCACAGACTAGACACAGTTAAGAATAGTATATTCCTGAAAAATGGTTTTGACGATGTCTGAACACAACTGTTAAAACAAAGAAAATCACCCCACAACAAATGTTTAAAAATGATTTAATAAAAAAATGATTATTTTTTATTGTTCATATAATTATTTTAAATTATTTTAAATGTGTATAAACTCATCACTCACTTTAAAGGAAGAACTATTTCACAAAATGAGAGACAGAGGATGTAGTTTTAAACATGGCGGCGCCCATGAACATCGTCAGTTCGATCGCTCTTGAAGCACCAGAAAGTTTACATTCTTTTGGCCATCTATGATCTATGTAACTAAAATATCAGGTAAAATAGCTTACAAATGTTTTCTTTGTACTTCTCGCAGAGAATTTCGTCTCTGAATTGCCGGTATGTTGGAGGGAGAAACGGTATTTGGCGGGCCCGGCGCTGTCGACACTCGGCAGGCTCGGCGGAAGGCGATGGGACGGGAGAAGATAATGCAACCGGGGCGGCAGCAAATCATGACCGTCACGGTAGTGACAGCACAACTGTGGAGACGGCCGATAGAAAGAAAAACAACACAAGTAACAAATCAGACAGAATGCAGTCAAAACTTGAGAAGTTACGCAGACAGCAAAAACGACAGGAACTTCTTCGTGTGTCAAAAGTTATGAAGGTGGGGGGTGGATGTTTTTGTTTTCAATTTATTATGGAATGAATTTTAATAAACTAGCCATCCACGTAATACTATGGTGTCAGGGGAAAAGTTTCCGTATGGCGCCACCACTTTTTCATTCGATATGAAATAATATAGTATCTAATTTACCTCAATGAGATATCCCTTTTTGTAAAAATGAGTGAAAAGGTGGTGGCACCATACGGAAAGTTATCCGTGTCAGGCATGTCAGGACACTTTGTACCTTTGCCACTTCGTACCCTGCCTGGACTTTGGACACTACGTACCCTGGACACTTCGTACCTTCTTACAAGACACTTCGTACCTTCTCACGAGTCACTTCGTACCTTCTCAGAAGACACTTCCTACCTTCGTACTAATTCGGGATTTCTGCATTGTTATGATTATTTTTTGGTTTCTGATCGGATGATTATGAAATAAAAGCAAATCAAACCAACTGTTACTATTTTGTTGGGGAAGGAGCCATTTTGACGCTTTCGTGATTGTTTGACTTTAAAATATTTGTAACAAAATATTGGCGGATGATCATATGATGTTGTCCTTGGCGGTAATTAACTTATACAAAATATTAGTTTCACACATTCACATTCAAACAAAAATTATAATTCATTATGTATTATTAATTTTTATCTCAACGAACATTAAATTATTGAGGATTACATGTTTATGAAGGTACGAAGTGACTCAGCTGATGGTCATTTCGTACCCCGCCCTAGTTGCGATAACGTAACCCTCCTGCCGACGGCGTAGCGTAACCCTCCTGCCGACTGCCTCAGGCTGTGCCATCGGCAGGAGGGTTACGTTATCGCAACTAACCCCGCCCACGGTACGAAGTGACCAATTTTGTTACGGTACGAAGTGTCCAGGCTTAGGGTACAAAGTGGCAAAGGTACGAAGTGTCCAACATCCAATACTAAGCTTGGGCGATATCGATTTATTTTATTCACCATATATCACCGACAATATATCGCGATATTCGATATAATCGCGATTAATGAAAGTTGACATAATTAGTCTTAAAACTCCAAGTGAAAACTGTAGAGACAGTCATAGCATAAGAGAGGTGTTCTAATGACCTATTCTTCTGGTCTTGCTCCAAACCTATGGGGTGCAAGATGTCTCAGCTAGCAAATACATTGCGATATTTATCGATATATCGATATATCGATATATCGCGATTATCGCGATATATCGCGATATATCGCGATATATCAATATTTCGATTAAAACCAAATCCATCCGATATAAAAACTGTTTCCAAGTTAATATCGCGATATTCGATAATATCGTGATATCGCCCAAGCTTATCCAATACTAATGGTTTGTAAAGACAAACACTAGCTTAGCTAGTGACTAGGTCACGTGTTCAGTGGGTCGGTTGCATTTTAATAATGTGGTGACCCTTCCCTGATCTGAATTAAGCATTGGGCCCAGAACTTTTGCGAGTTATATGTGTATATGTGTATGTTATACCACCACACCACCGAGCTAGTGTGTCTTTGTTTAGGGGTCTTGTCAAAACTCATTCTGGACAGACCACAGGACGAGGCTCGTCCGATGTCACATTTTTGTCGGACGGGCCACAGGATGGGAGTTCATATGGAACAAGGTTCCACACAATGAAATGTGTATTCCCGTCTGATACACAGTGCCCAAGGCACCCCACTGAGCGCTCTGCGGTTTCACTGGCTCATTAAACACTAGATAAACAAACCTGGGGTTTGCGGTTTGGGGCAAGTATGGATGACTGTTTGGAGGTCACTGTAGGAAAGATTATACTAGCATAGCACATTAATAATATTTGTAATAACAAACCCTAATGCCAAAATTCGAGCCTCGTGGAGATTCTGATCAATGAATAGTCTAATCAATGAACAGTCTGATCAATAGAGTAGAACAGCCAGCCACAAGGCTCTTTGCATTTATACACAGTAATGCGGTTCAATGACAATATAGGAAGCTTTTATTATCCAAATTCGACCAGAAACTTGGACCAAATTGGTATTGTCTGTGTGCATAAGTTTGAGCTGGCACACAGACCTACAATCTGATGTAAAACCTTTTAAAGAAATGATTTCCAGTTATTTAGATATGAATATTTGAAATGTTCAACATCTGTTGTCAAGGTCAAATGGGGTCACACTCTGTGTAGCTTTTGTTGAGTGTTCAAAGCCCTTTCCAATGATATAGATTGTAACCAACCATTGTGGGTACAGGCCTGTATGCTTCGTTTTTGAATGGGCAAGGGCACCAAGGCATTTTCTCTTCGGCAAAGGGCACCCTATGAGGAAATTGTAAGTTTGTACTGTAGCATTTCAAGGGCACCAAGGCAATGACCAGGGGCAACGGAGGCTGCCTCCGTGAAGTATCAGGCCTGTGGGTATCGTTCTTAGGCCCTATTCAAAACCACAGCTTTGGATGTGGCTTCAAGCTCCATCCCGCATGTCTGAAGCCCTGAGCGCGTACGCAAAACACATGCAATTGTCAAAACAACCATTAGCCTGAGCTGAATCCAACGGCGTAGCCAAGCTGTGGTTTCGTAAAGGGGCCTTAGATATTGTTAAATATTTTAGTTTGATTTTCTGTATAATTTCAGATCTGATGATGACATTATGACATAACTATTTAAAGGTTTTAATTCTCTAATGACTATTTAACTTTATGTAAAGTTTCAAGTTTATATGAGCTTGGTAAGCACACTTTTTGTTAGCGGACAATCGATGGGTAGAAGGGTTGAGAAAAAAAAGAAAAAAAAAAAGAGATGTTCCGGGCGGAATTGGCCAAACGCCTAATCAGATAAAATAAAATAAGAGGAATTTTGAATCATTTTCCAGAATATTTATTTTAAACAATCACTTTGTTACAATTCATTGAACCAGTAAGTAAACTTAAAAAACCCATTTTTTTGGTATCTCATTTTGTGAGCGCAGGGCTCAAATCCAAAAAATTTAAATGGTTGAAACGATACACCAACTGAAAAACAAAGAGAAATTATTCTTTGACCAACTCAACAAGAACGTCTTGTACCAGGACTAGCATGACCACTGTGGGCAGAACCCAGACAGTCAATCTCTGGGCATTGGACTGTGAGAGTCCTAAGGACTAAAACCATTCAACCATTCTAGAACAGTACCTTTCCTACAATGCAACTTAAGGTCATTATGTCCACAAGGTGGGCTTACCATTACAAAAGAAAGTTTATGTTATGACTCCATTGCGGGATTGTGGGCCTATAGTATTACCACAGAGGTTGATCAATTCAATAAGAACGTCTTGTACCAAGACTAGCATGACCACTGGTCATTGGACAGTGGGAATCCTAACCATTCAACCATACTAAAGGCCTAACAGTATCTTTCCCTATAATGCAACGAGAGGTCATTCTGTTCACAAGTGGAGCTAAACATTACAAAAGAAACTGCTGGATTGTAGGCTATCTCTGGTCATTGGACTGTGCGAGTCCTAAACCATTCAACCATACTATAACAGTACGTTTCCTTTATAATGCAACTTAAGGTCATTCTGTTCACAAGGTGAGCTTACCATTACAAAAGAAAGTTTATGTTATGACTCCATTGCGGGATTGTGGGCCTATAGTATTACCACAGAGGTTGATCAATTCAATAAGAGCGTCCAGTGCATGATTGTGGGTTCATTTATAGGTGTGAGATGCTTTGGGCCAGCACAGCTTCTGTATGATAAGATACTTATTGTACAATTGGTTGGTTTTATTTATAGTGCATACAGCAGGTCAGTGGCTAAATGCAGTATTTATCCATTTTATTAATGATTCTATGAAAAGTTTTTCGTATCCTGCCACAACCTTTTCTTTCGTTATGAAATAAAATAGTGTCTTATTAACGCACCGGACACCTTTGGTAATTGTCAAAGACCAATCTTCTCACTTGGTGTATCTCAACGTATTACGCACAAAATAACAAACCTGTCAAAATTTTAACTCAATGGTTGTCGAAGTTGCGAGAGAATAGTGAAAGAAACCAAGTTCTCTCCAGAACCCCTTCCAGCACTCAGCATTCTTTGCAAAATAAAAAAAAAATAATGTTGGTATTGATTTATTTTTTACATATTTTTTTGTTTCAGGTTCAGTCTCAGCCGGCCAGATCGTGGAAACCAAAGGAAATCATTACTTATGACATACCAACAATGCCAGGGGACAAGAAAGGTACCGGTACAACACTATACAGTGATGGCCGAGTTAAATGTGTTAGTTCACGACGTATAAGGAAAACCGTGCAATTTTGAGGCATATTTGTGTGGATTGTTATATTCTACTTTTAAAGGCAGTGGACACTATTGGTAATTGTCAAAGCCTTCACAGTTGGTGTATCTCAACATATGCATAAAATAACAAACATGTGAAAATTTGAGCTCAATCGGTCATCGAACTTGCGAGATAATAATGAAAGAAAAAAACACCCTTGTCACACGAAGTTGTGTGCGTTTAGATGGTTGATTTCGAGACCTCAAGTTCTAAATCTGAGGTCTCGAAATCAAATTCGTGGAAAATGACTTCTTTCTCGAAAACTATGGCACTTCAGAGGGAGCCGTTTCTCACAATGTTTTATACCATCAACCTCTCCCCATTGCTCGTCACCTAAAAAGGTTTTATGCTAACAATTATTTTGAGTAATTACCAATAGTGTCCACTGCCTTTAAAACATCTTTCCAACCATATGTATTTTATATCAAACGCTTTTCAAATGTTTTTCATAGACCAACTTGCCCGATCCCAGGCAGCGTGTCCCTTTAATGAGTATTGTTGTTATTTGCAGATACCAGTGTGCCACTCCCGAAATCCTACAGTCCGGCCTATGTAGAGTCTGCGTGGTACGCATGGTGGGAGAACATGGGTTTCTTCAAACCGGAGAAGGCGGTAAAGAAACCTTCAACTTTCAGCCTTTTTTGTTTGGAGATGTTTCCATAACCACATCAATCAAATCTATCAGAGTATAGACGATGTGACCTCTGACGTCACACGAAAACCATAACATGATTTGCGCGCATACCGCCGGGCAAAACCTTTGTGTTTTGGCAGCCAGCTAGAAAGTGTACGCAATCTTACTGTGACTGCGCAACTCAGTGCCCGGCGGAACATGACGTATAGAGTGTTTTGTCAACAGAGGGCGGTTTGAATGTAAACATAGGTCACATCGTCTATAGGTAGTTTTATGTAGCTGCTTAAAGGCACAGGACACTATTGGTAATTGCTCAAAAATAATTGTTGCCATCAAAACTTACTTGGTAACAAAATTGGTGTTTATAATACAGAAATTCATAAAAAATAGAAATGTTACAAATTATAGAAAAACCAATGAGAAATACAGTTTGTTTTTATAAATTAAAACGGCAAACTGGCTAGTGCCAGTGACAAATAAGATAAAACAAATAATTGCACGGCAAGTCACATTCAAGGAACAAGGTGAAGGGATGGGGACAAAAGCATTACCAACTGAGAGAACACAAAATCAAGAGCTATTGTTGAGTGCTTGGACAAGGGATGAAATGCACAGTTGAACTGTTTTGCAACGACCAGCCCTACATTTTATTTTTTTTTGGGGGGGGGCACATTTTGTTGGCATTCCGCAAGTTGTTGTTTTTGTTTGGTGGAAGCCAGTGCCTGTAGTTTTCAGATTCAAACAAGGTCTTACCAAAGTTGACAAATATATGACTCAGTCTATCAGTGATTGTAGGCAAACTGAACAATTGGCATATTTCCACATGATGTTGGTGTATTATTTTGGCTGACCAACCAGAATGATACGAAATGACCCTTTTTTGTAACCTTTTAAGGGTTATAAGTTGTGTTTTAGTAAGTTTTGAGTAACTCTTCCTAACTTGAGATAAGATAAATCCTAGCGTTTCGTGAAATCGGCTGCTGGACTAGTTGGGCCATACTCAAACTGGTCCTCTGTTCACATCATCGGACACCACAAATTTGAATGACACACATTTTCATTTGTTACTCTGGTATTATTTAGGATGCCAAGAATGCCGATAAGAAACCGTACGTGACGTGCCTCCCACCGCCCAATGTCACCGGGATGCTTCATCTGGGACATACCCTCATGGTGGCTATTGAGGATAGCGTCGTCCGATGGTAAGCCTCATAACATTTTCCCCCTCCAAAAAATATATTTGAAGTCAAGTATATATTCAAAGTCAAAGCCAAACATTTGATTGTTTGAATCCTGTATACGTTAAGAGGTAAACCTTAAAAATCACGTGAAAATTTCATTTCATAAGGTTGTCATGTTTTTGAGATATCGACAACAATCCTGAGGGAATGTCCGTGCCGGAAGAATAATCCCTAATATGAACACACAATCTGAAAAGTGTTACTGATCAAATTGCTTTGGTTCAAATCCCACTTAGTATGTAAGTCAAATTTTCTTTGTTCAACACCAAATCATTAACATTTTAACTTGTACAAAAGCTTGCTAAAGGAAAACGGAAACTAATTAATTGAAAACCAAGTGTTGAAGATAACCTCTCTTTGTATTAAATAATAATAGTGGCCTCTTATGTAGCACACAAATCTTTCACGTGCTGACGCTCCAGGCGCTGTTACATGTGCATGGTATGTGGGACTGCGTTTGAGTTATGAGACCTACTCCTTTTACATAGCACCATGTAATGGTTTACAAGGCGCTGTGCGGCAATATGCTGCCAATCAAACCAGGAACACCCGGGCGAACCCCTTCTCTTTTCAATCAAGTGCACTGGGTTCTTTTACGTGTGTTGCACAACACACAGGACCAACGGATTTATGTCCCATCTGGCGGACGAAGCTTCATGGTTCTTGCAAGGACACAGTTGCACAACTGGGACTCAAACCCACACTCGGCTGATCTGAAACACCAGAGTTTGAATCCAGTGCTCTTAATCCCTAGGCCATGACATGCCTCAATTTTGATTCTGATTACAGGAATAGAATGCAAGGGAGACCTACTGTGTGGGTACCGGGCTGTGATCATGCGGGGATTGCGACCCAGATCATGGTGGAGAAATCTCTATGGCAGAGCCAGCAGAAGACCAGACATGACCTCGGCAGGGAGAAGTTCACCCAAGAAATATGGAAATGGAAAGAGGAGTGAGTGACGTCCTTTTTTTCCGTCAAATCTTGAATTACTAAGACTTAGTGAAGTCCTGTTTGAAGGTTGTGTACTTTTTGTCGACAGAAAACACAAACGTTCACAGATTTACCATAAACTTTAAATGTAATGATAGTAGAATGCTTCCTTTAAAAATGTGCTGAGGTGCTGTAGTTTATGAGGAATGAGTAAAAACAATTACACGTAAATCATTTTTGTCTCAGTGAGACCAAAGTTTTTTTGCATATACAATGGATTTACGCGACTCTTGAAACATTGCTCTGTGATTTTCCCTTTTTCTCTAAATAACTTGATGACTAATGAAGCTAAAACTACAGGTAAATTACATTACATACATCTTTAATCACAGTGAGTAGGGATTCATGTAATGGCCAAAAAACAAAAGGTATCAAAATCCTTTATAGAGGGACTCACTGGTCAAATTCAGCTTTGTGATCCAATCATTTTCGAATAAAAAGCCTCAGTTTGTGGTAACTTTTAAATAAATAAGAGTTTGTCAAACGGAGTTTCATATTGTTATTCAACTTTTTTGAAACTGCAGAAAAGGGGATGAGATATATCGACAGCTGAAGAGACTTGGAGCCAGTCTAGATTGGGACCGTGCTAAGTTCACCATGGATGAGGTGAAGCTAACTAAGATTTTTATGAACTCATTAAAATTGTCATTCATTACGGAAAATCAATTTGAACTGAAAAGGAGAAGAATGATTAGCCTCCCAAATTATTGTTAAAATTATTTTGCCTATTTTCGTGAAATGAAACTGCCTTATTTGTTATAGTAAAGCATCTTGCTCAAGTACACAATCAAAAACACACCACAATGACTAAACCACCAGAACTTGAACTCTACCCCGCTCGGCGATGACACCCTACAACTTTTAACGTTTTAATCTTATACCGTTCCCAATATAATAGTTATTCCTTTTCTTATACAATCTTTCTACCAATTTTTCCTACAGAGCTATGCCCGTGCAGTGCGTGAAGCCTTCATTCGTCTTCACGATAAGGGAACAATTTATCGAAGCACTCAGCTGGTCAACTGGTCCTGCTCGTTGAAATCTGTCATATCCGATATAGAGGTAAATCACAGATCAGAACACTCAAACTCCCTGGTCCAGAAAGGAGCTGTTATTTTCTTTATAAAGACGTGAAAGAAGTCAGTAATGCTGCATTAAAGAAAGGTGCTAACAAGACATCCTTTTCCTCTGACAACTCACACCTGTTATCTCCATGTAATTCCTCCACCAAATAGTGGACTGAATTGGATCATGCACAAACCAGTAGGGCTGCTGCCTGCCCCAGGCAGATTAACTGCCTGTGACCCAAATAATGCAATGTAATAATGACCGCTGGTGAAAAGGAGGTTTTTTCCCGGATTTTTATTGGAAAATTCTGGAAATCTTTAATGGAGCTCTTTAACTCAAAATCATAACAGTAAAGCTCCATGAAGAACTTCTGGGTTGCTTCTAACCAAGTAAGTTTTTACTGCCATTAATTTAAATAGGACCAAAAGTAAACATTCCCTTTAAGCCTAAGCTGGAGTTGTGGTTACAAATAGATCTTAGATTCGTGATAATAATAGTTTTGTTTCTTGACTAATTCTTTGTTTAGGTCGAGACCAAGACACTGAACGGCCGCTCATTTATTCCAGTACCAGAATATGCAGAACCTGTAGAGTTTGGTACCCTGACTCTGTTTGCTTATCCAGTCCACAATTCAGGTATTGCAGCAGGGTGCCACCCTGTTATTGATCTCTTGCACCGATGTGTTCGCAGCTTCTGTCTGCCCATGATCCACCAAAGTCAACAATGAACATCATTTTCCTTTTTGTACTTACACAGTTATAATAATAATAAAGACTTGTAATGCACACAAATCCACCCTGCTGGGTGTTCAAGGCGCAGTAAAAAAAACAAAAAAAACTGACACAACAAATTAGTCCTTGAAAACTTGTGACAAAAGGTTACTTTTGAGAAGAGTTTTTAATTTTGTGGTAAAGAGACAAGATCTAAGATCACAAGAACCATCTCTGCCCTACTTTAGCTGGTAACCATATTGTGCTAAGCATAATTTGGTTGTGCTTAGCTACTTTTTCTGCTTAAACAGCTCTTTGGAATACTTTTAAACGCTGTTTTTGAGGGCATTAGTTTTTTATGCATTCTCACACAGATGAAAAAATCACCGTAGCAACCACCCGCCTTGAGACCATGCTAGGAGACACGGCATTGGCCGTTCATCCAGACGATGATAGATACAGACATCTGATTGGCCAATCAGTGGACCACCCTTTCACTCAGAAACCTCTGCCCATTATTGCTGACCATTCAGTGGACAAAGACTTTGGAACGGGTAAACAAAAGTTAGACAAATTTTAAAGGGAGCCTACACCTTCTGGTTTTGGAATCATTCGTTTGTTTTAATCCTGTATAAAAATAGTTATATACAATAAAACTAACCTGTGAAAATATCTAATCACTGGTTTAATTATAGTTATAATAAGTATTTATATAGTGCCAAAATCTAATGATGATCTACACATTAATTTGACTTTTATCAAAATTGAAAATGATTAAAAAGTTTGTGTCTCTGAAATTCCAGGTGCTGTGAAGATTACTCCTGCCCACGATTTCAACGACTACGAAATGGGTCAACGCCACAACTTGCCGTCTATCATCGTTATCGATGACACAGGTCACATGACCAGCGCGTGTGCACAGTTTCAAGTGAGTTTACAAGGGCACTCAGATACATTGGGCAACCTGCACAGTAACCCACAGTAACCCTGAGGCCACCAACCACAGTTCTCCTTTCAGAAGAAGAAATCAGAGCAGTGACTGACTCCACACTAAAACCTCTGAATCCTTATAAATAGACCAACATGAGTCTTCTGACAATGACTAGAACAGCCTAGTTGAAATGTTGAGATCAATTAAGACAAAGAGCCCATGCCGCGGCAGTGCAGTTAATAACGAGAAGTTCCCTCAATCCACTAAGCAGAAGTAGTAGTCCTGGTCAATATACTTCTTTTTTTGTCCAGTCTTTTCAGAAATGAGAAGTCACCTGAATTCCTGAAAAATCTACTCCGCGATAGTAGAATAAGTAACAAGACAAGTTCTCTGTTTCTTTTGTATTTGATTGAGTGTTTTTAATGGCTGTGTATTTTTGTCCCCTTTAATTTTCCTTGTCCTATTTAAAAATGCTATTTTGTAGTTTATGTGTGCTTGGATCTAGTGTTTTTTTAGATGAATGTGCAATGTTTTTCTGTGTAAATTTTGAATCTTTTATCTTAAGTGCACTTCTGTAGATTGTTATTAGCTGGGATCCATGGGAGATCAGTGAGTTTTTCTTACTGAATGGATTTCCCAGGATAAACAAGAAATAAATATATAAATGAAATCAAAAGAACATAATCTGCCCAGCAAGTAGATATGCACATGGTGTTACCCCAAACCAAATATACACTGATACCTCACCATGCAATGCTAAGTTTATAGCAGAGATGAGCAGAGACGAGCAGAGTATACTGTTCGAAACGTCGAGACCCAACCAGGTCTTTTCATAGCCAACACTCACCCTAAGCGATATACGCATGGGTGTACCCACAAGTTGACTATTTATTTATAGTTTCTTCTTATTTCTCCACACCATGCAAAGCTTTAAACAATACTTGCTAATTTTATGTTTTTTGTTATGTTCTTTGTCCAATCCAGGGCCTTAAACGTTTTGATGCGCGTAAAGCTGTTTCAGAAGCATTGGCCGAAAAAGGATTACTCGTTGAAACGAAGGACCATCCAATGGACATTCCACTGTGCAGGTAAATTTGGCACATTGTGGCAAAGTGGTCTAGATAGGGGTTTCCTTTAAAGGGACACACTGCTATAGATCGGGCGAGTTGGTCTATGAAAAGTGTTTATTTGTTATTCCAGCCGTCGATTTCACAAAGAGTTAGGACTCGTCTTATCTCGGGTTAGGACGAGTAACTCTTCCTAACTTAGGATTAATCTTAAGGTCTGCATGTTACAGTGCAGGGCTGGGACTCGTCCTAAGTCCTAAGATTAGTCTTAGGTTAGGAAGAGTTTTGTGAAATCAACGACTGGTTTGATTGGCTACATGCACCTTGGTCACAGCACCTTGTTAACTCATCGATGGTGCTATGTAAAAGGAGTACAGTAGGTCTCATATTTCATACATAGACCCAAAATACATCGAATGATGAAGCGCTTTGAGTGGCACGAAGTGACGGATATGAGTATTATATAAGAAGCCACTATTATTATCTAAATTTTGTTTCCAGGCGTTCAAAGGACATTGTTGAGCCAATGTTGAAGACTCAGTGGTTTGTCGACACAAAACAAATGGCCGAAGATGCTGTCATTGCTGTAGAGAGTGGAGATCTGAAGATTATACCAGAGTCTCATAAGAAGACATGGTACAACTGGCTGAATAACATCAGGTACGTGTATAAAATTTGCGTAAGTGGACACTCTATTAAAGACATCCTTTTCATCTGACGACTTACACCTGTTATCTCCATGTAATTGCTTTTCAAAATAATAGATTTAATGAGCGCTTTGATACTCCCTTAGGCAAAGAAAAAGAACTATACATGTATAAGAACCTAGTATTATTGTTATTATTACCATTGTTTTTGTTGTCACTAGGGATTGGTGCATCTCCAGACAGCTATGGTGGGGGCATCAGGTTCCTGTTTATCAAATAACCACCACCAACGAGGAGACAAACCACCTGGTGAGTTCATAATATCTTGGTCCATTACCTAAGTACTTCAAGGTGAAAAGTTTCTCAAAGTGCATTATACTATCGAAAGCTGTTGTATTTCTTACCAAGTAAGCTTTTATTGCCATAACTTTTCAGGGTCATTACCAAGACCCATTACCAAAACCCATTACCAAAGTCCCGTTATTTGTCAAATTTTCATTGTTCAAATTATCCCATGATTTTTGGTGGTGTTTCCTAAGGACAAGGTGGCGGTACGTTGGGTTGCAGCTCACTCCCATGATGAAGCAATATCAAAAGCTGCAAAGAAGTTTGATCTTCCAGCTGCGATGATAAAAGCTGAGCAAGGTGAGTTGCATTTGATTTGGCTGCAAGGTCGTTTATTCGCTGGATTTTTTACAACATAGACTGGTCCGCTGTTTCAAGGGTATAGACCAAATTGAATGTGACGCCACCGTTCAAATATCTGACCTACAACATGGCGTCTGTGCGCAAGTGCGTGATGGTGTGCGTGCATGTGCGAAGAAATCAAACCGGGAATGCGGTGTGCTCCATTGATGTAGGCGTTTAGACGCGCGAACGGTTTGACCTACAAGATGGCAACTTTCATAGCAAAAAAGGGGTTTTCAAAACAGTCTATACCCCAATGACTGCAAAGGCTACAGAACTGGGCTGCTTAATTTGTCTATCAGACCTCAAAGCATGACCACGCCACACCTTATTTAAAAGAACTTCACTGGCTGCGAGTTAGGGAGCGGATAAAGGTTGCTGTAAAAAAGTTCTTGTAATATTTGCCCAAAAGAACTTTAAGCAAATGATATATTTAAATCACTTTTTTTTTTTAAAGATTCCAACTGTATAAAAGGAAAGTATACGTTGGTTTTTGGAACCATTCAATTGTTTTGATCCTATATGAATAAAGATATATACAATAAAACTAACCTGTGAAAATTTCATTTCAAAAGGTGGTAGCATTTTTGTGATATTGCCAAAAACCCGGAGCAGTTATGTCCACGCAGGAAGAATAATCCATTATTTGAAATACACAGATTCAAATTTTGGGGCATAAAAACCAATATCTTTTTCCATTACCACATTTCTTCAAAGTGAAATGATTCTCAAAATGCTTTATACCATCGAAAGCTGCTATACTTCCAACCAAATGAGGTTTATTTTGCCTTTAATTTTAAGATTTATTACCGAAAATATATGTATCCTTCCCTTTAAACCCTGCACCACGACCGGGATTAAATTAAAAAGTGACAAATTTCTATTTTCAGATCCTGACGTCTTAGACACTTGGTTCTCCTCTTCCCTGTTCCCGTTTGCAGTTTTTGGATGGCCAGATCAAGTAAAAAAAATAACTAGTTCTCATATAGCGCATTTTACAATACCGAATCAATGTGTTTTACATTAGTGCCCTGGTCATTGGGTCAATAACATTCCTGTAATCTTTAAGCTTGGGCAATATCACGATATTATCGAATATCGCGATACTAATTCTGAAACGAGTTCGATATCGGATCGATTTGGTTTTAATCGAAATATCGATATATCGCAATATATCGCGATATATCGCAATACCGATTAAGTATTGCAACATCGCGATGTATTTCCTAGCTGAGACATCTTGCACCCCATAGGTTTGGAGTAAAACCAGAAGAATAGGTCATTAGAACACCTCTCTTGTGCTATGACTGTCTCTTCTACAACTTTCATTGGGAGGTTGAAGACTGATGCTGTCAAATTCAATTAATTGCGATTATATCGAATATCGCGATATATTGTTGGCGATATATCGTGAATAAAATAAATCGATATCGCCCAAGCTTAGTAATCTTTATTGCATTCATAAATGGAAATAAAATAGTAGTGACTGGATCTTAAACGGCCGTTTAAAACCTTGCAAGGTTGCAGCCTTGATGTGAAACCCCTACCCTTCAACTTGGGTCCGTTATCACATGGGACCATGCCAATTTAAACTGTGGTTTAAGACCTCGCCACCACTATTTCATTCCCTCATTCATTTGTATTAAAGACAACTCCGGCTTAGGCTTAAAGGCTTAAAGACACTGGACACTATTGGTAATTACTTAAAACAGTTGTTAGCATTAAAACTGACTTGGTAACGAGCAATGGAGGCTTTTGATAGTAAAAAACATTGTGAGAAACGGCTCCCTCTGAAGAAACATAGTTTTCGAGAAAGAAGTAGTTTCTCACTAAAATACAATGTATTTGAATTGATTTTGAGAACTCAGCTGAGGTCTCGTAATCAAGCATCTGAAAGCACACAACTTGTGCGGCACTGGTGTTTTTTCTTCCATTATTCTCTCGCAACATCGACGACCCGTTCAGTTCAAATTTTCACAGATTTGTTATTTTATGCATGTTGAAATCCACCAAGTGAGAAGACTGGCCTTTGACAGTAACCAAAGGTGTCCAGTGCCTTTAACAATATTGTGCAATTTCAAGTATCCCACGAGTAGCAATGAATAGTCAATCTGTGTTGTTGTGTGTTTTTGTAGACTTCAGATTTACAGCGCTACTATCCTACGACCATGTTGGAGACCGGGCATGATATTCTATTCTTCTGGGTCGCTCGTATGGTCATGATGGCAAAGGAACTCCTGGGTACCTTACCGTTCACTGAGGTTTGTACAGATTCCGTACCCTATCCCTACCTTAAAATGGCCCAAATTAGCTCTACTAGCCAGATTCCTAGTAGATGATACCCCATGACCACATCCTTACTTAGAGACTGTGAAGGGGTAACCCTTCTGAGTGGCTCGTATAGTCATGATGGCAAAGGAACTCCTGGGTACCTTACCATTCACTGAGGTTTGTACAGATTCCGTACCCTATCCCTACCTTAAAATGGCCCAAATTAGCTCTACTAGCCAGATTCCTAGTAGATGATTCCCACATGCCCAGATCCTTACTTAGAGACTGTGAAGGGTTTACCCTTCAGGGTGGCTCTTGTGGTCATGACGGCAAAGGAGCTCCTTGGTACCTTACCATTCACTGAGGTTTGTACAGATTCCATACTCTATCCCTACCTTAAAATGGCCCAAATTAGCTCCACTAGTCAGATTCCTGGTAGATGATACCCCATGACCACATCCTTACTTAGAGACTGTGAAGGGGTAACCCTTCTGAGTGGCTCGTATAGTCATGATGGCAAAGGAACTCCTGGGTACCTTACCATTCACTGAGGTTTGTACAGATTCCGTCCCCTATCCCTACCTTAAAATGGCCCAAATTAGCTCTAATAGCCAGATTCCTAGTAGATGATTCCCACATGCCCAGATCCTTACTTAGAGACTGTGAAGGGGTAACCCTTCTGGGTGGCTCTTGTGGTCATGATGGCAAAGGAACTCCTTGGTACCATAGATATAGAATATAATACCTAGATCATCCGCGCGTACATACGCAGGTTCTGGCATGGGGGCAGCCATTCGCCTATCGCCAACGTTCATCTTGTAACAGCATGTGACTTTTAGCGCGTCCATAGTGGTTAAAGGCCTATCTCCCATGCTCATTTTCTGTGTGTTACCACCAGCACTGGATTTTTTAGCGCGCCCATGAAGAACCAGTATGCGCGGCCGATCTAGGTATTATATTCTATAGCTATGCTCTGTACCTTACCCCTCACTGAGGTTTGTACAGATTCAGTACCCCATCCCTACCCTTCAATAGCCCAAAACAGCTCTTATAATAATAATAATAATAATAATAATATTAGTAATAACATTTGTATAGCGCTTTCCACAGGCATTTCAAAACACTTCAACATTGTCTAAAAATATGTATTTTTAATTGAGTCTTGAATGAGCTGATTGAGGATGAGTCACGGATGTGAAGAGGGAGCGTGTTCCAGCAAGTTGGTGCAGCTACTGAGAATGCTCTTTCACCATAGCGAGTATTCGTGCGTGGGCCACGCCCGTAGTGAATGATACCCACATGCCCGTATCCTTATAGACTGTGAATGGGGGTAACCCTGTTTCTGCCCCAGGAGTAGGTGGCAACATGCCCCTGGTGTTGCAAGAGAATTATAAAAGAAAAAACACCCTTGTGTGCTTTCAGATGCCTCATTTGTGTGCTTTCAGATGCCTAATAAAAGGATACAGGCCTGAAGTCTTTTAATATTTCAGTGTGAAATTACCTCTTTCTCAAAAACTACGTTACTTCAGAGGGAACCGTTTCTCACAATGTTTTATACTATCAACAGCTCTCCATTGCTCGTTCCCAATTATTTGTTTATGCTTAGAATTATTTTGAGAAATTATTTATAGTGTCCAGCGCCTTTAAATAATAATAGTGAATATTTCTAGTGTGCCATGTCTGTCAGTGATGACACTCCAGCAGCCGATTTCACGAAACTTTACGCAACTGCGTAAGTCCACTTGCGCAACGTTTATGGCGCAACTTACGCCATAAACGTTGCGCAAGTGGACTTACGCAGTTGCGTAAAGTTTTCAGGAAATCGGCTGCTGTCTAAATGGATTGAGGGGGTCTTACTTTATTAACATCACTGCCCCGGAGTGAGTTCTCGGTATTCATCGACATGTGTGTTTATCTCTTCTCTAGGTTTATCTTCACTCTATGGTACGGGATGCACACGGTCGTAAAATGAGTAAATCACTAGGAAATGTCATCGATCCTCTGAACGTCATTCATGGTTGCTCACTGGAGGTAAGAAACTCAACAAGCTTTACATCTGTTCTCACACTTCTCCGTAAAATTATTTGGGGGCAAACAAAGAAAAGTTTACTAGAGCGGGATTTGAACCAACGACCTCCGGCATGGTTGGCTTGTGCATAAAAGCACTCGCCTCTCACCAAGGTGACCCTGGTTCGATACCTGGCCAGGGCCAGATGTGAGTTGAGTTGTGTGTTGGTTCTCTGCTGTGCCACAAGGGTTTTCCAGACAATCCGGTTTCCTCCCTCGGAAAAAATCAAACACTTTCGATCTCTGGCTGTGCTCCTTGGGCATAGTGGGTTGATGTGGCTGGCTGCCAAAAGGCCCCCTTGCATGCCTGCATCTCGAGCACTTTGTAGTCGCGTCCTTCGCAATTCAGCTATTAGCTGCAAGTAAGGATGATTAGCCTCCCAAATTATTATTATTATTAAAATATTTAACATGCAGGCGCTCTACCAAATGACCTATCTAGCTTTATGTTGCCCGTCCCCCAGTCAGAAGCCATACAACCATTAACTGCCATTTATCCAGGGATTACACCAATGTTCACGATACAACCTGGAAAGCGGCAGCCAGGGGATCACCTTAAGGGGATTAAATCTCTTTAATAGATGTTAAATCTCGCTCTAGTCAATTTTTTAAACAATGACTATTCTGAACGCCCCCCTAATTGAAATACAGGATCTTCACAAGAAGTTAATGACGGGAGTCAAGTTAGACGAGCCTGAGTTGACTATCGCCCTCAAGGGCCAAGAGTCGGACTACCCCAGCGGGATTCCTGAATGTGGGACGGATGCGTTGAGGTTCGCTTTGTGCCAGTACAAAGCTCAAGGTGAGAGGTCACAGGGATGTTATTTCTCTGTTTTTACTCTCAAAATCAAATTCAAATATTTTAATCGAAAATTACTTCTTTCTCAAAAACTATGTTACTTCAGAGGGAGCCATTGCTTGCTCTCATTTGCTTGTTACCAAGATTTATTTATTCACTGCACTGGCGGCCAAGCAGGCCGAAAAGTACATTTACAAGTAAAAATAGTGGAGGATTCCTAGATTTCTGTTTGAGTAAATACCAGTGCCTTTTCATAATAAACTTACATTTTTGTTGTTTTATAGTGGAGGATCTCAACCTAAGTATAGAGACTGTTCTGGAGTGCCGCCATTTCTGCAATAAGATTTGGAATGCTACAAAGTTTACTCTAAGCAAGCTCGGAGCTGACTACATTCCTTTACCAATCAATGAGGTAATCACAGTAGCTCGTTAAAGGCAGTGGACACTATTGGTAGTTGTCAAAGACTAGCCTCCACAGTTGGTGTATCTCAACATAAGCATAAAATAACAAACCTGTGAAAATTTGAGCTCAATCAGTCATCGAACTTGCGAGATAATAATGAAAGAAAAAACACCCTTGTCTTACGAAGTTGTGTGCGTTTAGATGGTTGATTTCGAGACCTCAAGTTCTAAATCTGAGGTCTCGAAATCAAATTCGTGGAAAATGACTTCTTTCTTGAAAACTATGGCACTTCAGAGTGAGCCGTTTCTAACAATGTTTTATACCATCAACCTCTCCCTATTACTCGTTACCAAAGAAGGTTTTATGCTAATAATTATTTTGAGTAATTACCAATAGTGTCCACTGCCTTTAACTAAACAAATGATCTCATCATTGGGGTGTCGTGGCCAAGCAGATAAGAGCACCGAACTCAAGCTCTGTTGTGTCCTTGTGTCCTTGAGCAAGACACTTAACTATAATTGCTTCTCTCCGCCCAGGGGTAAATGGGTACCTTTGTTCGTTAACAAGTAAGTTTTTATGCTGACAATTATTTTGAGTAATTACCAATAGTGTCCAGTGCCTTCAATTATTTGTTTTCATTCTAGAGTACAGTGGCGCTTGGACCCATGGACCGCTGGATTCTTAGCCGGTTATCATCAGCTGCCGATGTGTGCAATACAGCATTTGAGGAGTACCAGTTTCCAACAATCACGAGTGCAATACGTGAATTCTGGCTCAACGCATTCTGTGATGTTTACTTGGTAAGAGGTGGATTAGCTTTTTGAGAATCATTTAAAGAACGTTACAGAATTGGTAAGAAACAAAAATCAGGAAGATCACAGATTTTCATAAAACTTACACGGTCTAATGATGATGATGATAGTAGAAAACATCCCTTGAAATATTTCTGTCTGAAATGTCATATTTGATGAGAAATAACTTACACGGTCTAATGATGATGTTGATAGTAGAAAACAACCCTTGAAATATTTCTGTCTAAAAATTTCATATTTGATGAGAAATAAATAATCTAATTTCGCGTTTGGAGTTTATCGCTCAGTGAGCGTTTTATTCATTTTTCTTTTGCCATCAATGCAATGCAAAATTTGTAACTGGTTTTTCACTTTTCTCTCGTAACCCAGATGACCGATTGATCTCAAACTTCTACAGGTTTGTCAGTTTATGTATATGGTGGATTACATAAAGTGCTAACACTGCCAGCAACCTTTTTGCTAGCAAAACCAATTCTGTAATGTTCCTTTTACTTCAAAGTAATGCGATTATTGACAAATATATCAGTTTTTGTTAACTGAAATTTGAATCTGAGAAACGTTGCTGTCAGGAAAGTTTCTCAGATTGTGTATCCCAAATACGGATTAATCTTCCTGCGTGGACACGACCGCTCTGGATTTTCGGCGATATCTCAAAAATTACCATATAATGAAATTAAATTTTCAAAAATTGGTTTTATTGTTAATATCTACATTTATATAGGATTAAAGTAACCAAAGGGTTATAAAAACTTTTAATTATAAAGTTGGTTTACTTTTTCGCACTTTTCAGGAATCAGTAAAAGGCGTGCTCAACTCCAGCGACCCTGAAGTGGTCCGTGCGGCACAACACACCCTCTACCATTGCGTACACTCAGGCCTATGCCTTCTCAGCCCGTTCATGCCGTACTTAACCGAGGAGCTGTATCAGAGACTACCCAAGGTCAAAGGTCAGGACTGTCCCAGCGTTTGCCTGGCTGAGTATCCACGTAAGGAACATGTAAGTACCATCGAGGGCGCTTTCCTAAAAATACCAAACTGCCGAAATGTTGACCCTCTGGGCCCAATTTCATGGCTCTATGGTACTTACCCCCTCTGCACTTACAATCACCATTCTCGGCTTGCAGGGCAAGCGCTGAACTCCTACGCTTGCTGGGTAAGTGAAGAATGCCTAGAAGCGTGGATATGCACGCGCATAAGCCAAACTTTCCTGCTAACCCATGAAATACGCCTGACATGAAGCACATAATTCCCTGCTTCCGCAAGTGCAAATGTTTTGCTTACAGTAAGCAGAACCATGAAATTGGGCACTGGCACTGGTTCTTCTCAAAACCTCCATCACTCAAAAGAGATCTGTTTACATAATTTTTCTATGTCTATCCTTCCACCATAGACCTTATCGTAAATACTTTGGTGCGCGCGTTAGGCGTGAAATTAGGTGCATCGGGGATAGCTAGGGATCAAACTTGATCCCTAGCTATCCCAGAATGCACCTTATTCAACAGTTGGCATTTGCGCAATGGGTATTTGCGAAAAAGGTCTATGCAAACCTTCAAGTCTGAAGAAGATAGTTGTTTTGTTATAGTATCCCGCAAGAGACACACAGCTGGAGCGTGAGGTAGATTTAGTCCTGGAGACGTTACACACGATGCGATCTCTACAAGCCGATTATCAATTCAAGATGGCCGATGCCAAAGGTAAAGACAATCTGAAATTTAGAAATCCTTTGTACAAAGATTTTGTTTGCTAAGCACCATTCACAAATGATACATGTGACATGGTATTTTGGCTGGTTAGGAGGCATTTTTCAAGCGTTGTTACTCTTTGTGCTTAAAGGCAGTGGACACTATTGGTAATTACTTAAAATAATGTTTAGCATAAAACCTCACTTGGTAACAAGTAATTGGGAGAGGTTGATAGTATAAATCATTGTGAGAAACTGCTCCCTCTGAAGTGACGTAGTGAGAAGGAAGTAACTTTCCACGAATTTGATTTCGAGACCTCAGAATTAGATTTTGAGGTCTCGAAATCGAGCATCTAAAAGAGCCCAACTTCTTGTGACAAAGTTGTTTTTTCTTTTATAGTTATCTCGCAACTTCGACGACCAATTTAGCTCAAATTTTCACAGGTTTGTTATTTTATGCATATGTTGAGATACACCAAGTGAGAAGACCTGTCTTTGACGCAGCTCTATGAAATTAGGCCAAGAAAGCTCTGAACTAACAAATGTTTTTCATATTTTTTGTTATCAATGCCAACAGTGCAGGTTGTGTCTGATGACGTCACAGTGCAGAGAACACTGGAGAGCTATTCCAACACTCTCACTGCGTTGTCAAGGTGCCCTGGGCTCGCCCTTGAATCCACTGCACCGCCTCCCTCTGGATGGCTCTCAACTCCAATGAACAGCAGAGGCACAATGTATCTCAGAATCAAAGTAACTTTTTTTTGCATTATTTTCTTTTTGACTGGTTATTACTAGAAACAAATTATTATATATTTGGTTTGCGGTAACACCATGTGTGTATCTACTTGCCAGGTAGAGTTTGTTCTTAGAGAACTGTCTTGCTTTATTTTCTACTGCGGAGTAGATTTATGGGATGTTCTCTCCACCGAGGAGCATGAAAAGCGCTAGATAAAAACTAACTAATATTATATGAAAATTATATTAGAACAGTTCAAATCTTTTCTTGTGACAGGTCTTGTAATAAATGTTCTGATCCAGTAAACATTATGAGCCAGAAGCCCTACAGTTTTTTGGAATTTCCCCCACAAACTCGAGCCCTGAATACAAGATTTCAACTGACTGTACAGTCCATCAAGATAAAGGACTACAAATAAATATTCCCGTGACTCTACTTTTAAAATCACACAGGACTCCGTAAATGTAAAGTCAGCCATCAAGAAGATGTCAACTCGTCGCAAGAATCTCCGAGTGAGTCTAGATAGTTTGATGCAAACACTAGAAGGCGCCGATTACACTGAGAAAACGCCGCTTAGAGTTCAAGAGGCAAATGACAGGAAGGTAAAAGCCTTGGGGGTAAAAGAGGGGGGGGGGTGGCATTTTCTTACTGTGAAAGAAAGGTTCTCTATTGCTAGATATGTGCACTTCGTAGACTGAATTATTATCAACTTTTTCTTGTTTTTCTTTTGTTCCTCAGATTGATCGTCTACGATTTGACCTCCAGCAGGTAGAAAATTCTTTAAACCAACTGGAAACAGCTAGCTAACAAACATATGGAGCCATTGGTTCTTTGTAGTAGGCTTCTTGGGCCAAACTTTATGGCTCTGCTTACCATAAGCAAAGATTTGATGCTAACGGTAGCAGGGAATTCCGGGCTATAAACGTCAAGCGTATTTCACGGGTTAGCAGGGAACTTTTGCTTGTGCGCATGCGTACTCCATGTTACTAGGCATTCTTCGCTTACACATAAGTAAAGATTTGACGCTAACGGTAGCAGGGCATTCCATCCTAACATCAAACGTATTAGAATGCTTGTGCGCATGCGTGTTCAACAATACTAGGCATTTTTTCTAGTGCAGAAATTTGGCGAATGGTGATCGTAAGCGAAGAATTCTGCGGCGCAGAGCCATGATATTGGGCCCAGATGTCTTTCTGATGGCCTGTGCTAGGTTCTGAAGTTTCAACACTCCTCCATCCTGCAAGTCAAACATTTGGGCTTAACTGGTGAGCCAGTATGTAGCAGAACGTTCCTGCATTTGTTGACCTGAGACACTTGTGTCCCTGAGCAAAGAATTTTATCGTAGTTTCTTCTCCGTCCAGGAGTATAAATGAGTACCAGCCAGAGCTGGGGAGTAACCTGCGATGGACTGGTAGCCTGTCCAGAGGGAATAGAAATATTCTCAATTTTTAATGCCAAGGCAACCAAATATAAATGAGCCATATTGAGCAAGGCTTTTTATCATAGTTGCTTCTCTCCACCCAGGAGTTCAAATGAGTACCAGCGAGAGCTTGGGAGTAACCTGCGATGGACTGGTAGCGTGTCCAGAGGGAATAGAAATATTTTTACTTGTTTAATGCCAAGGCAACCAAATATAAATGAGCCATATTGGCTCGGGACAGACTTAATATTTGTACTTCCAGCATTTGTGTAATCTTTGGGGTTACTTCCGTTCTTTAAAAGCTGTTGCCCTTAGAGATGGATGACAAATTAAACTTTCAGAAAGATATTAAATGTCCTTTTGGTTGTTAAAGAGCTTTACAACAGCTTATTTTATTTCCAAATGTTTGTTGTTGGTAAACAACATTACTGAAAGGTTAAGAGATAAAATAAAACAAATAAAAAAATCTGAATATTTTGTTAAAACCTTTGTTGTTTTGCTTACTTTATTTTTCCAGTAAGTAATCCCTCCTACTCTTTGAGATCTCTTCCAGTGAGTTGACCAACAATTTTTCAAACGTTTTCAGTCAGTATTTTTGATTGTGTGAGGGTGCTCTTAATTCTTTCTTGGGTGTACGCGATTAGTCCTGCACAGTTTTACTCGGCGTTTTGTCACTTTTGTCGCGCTGTAGTTTTAGGTTGCATTAGAGGTGGATTATAACGGCTCTATAAAGATCTTATTGTCCGTGGTGGATATGATGTCTGTGGTGGTAATGTGTTCCAGTCTTCAAAACCTGTTTTTGGTATGAATGAATATACCCCCGGAAGTGGTGCAAATATGTTTGAGAGCGCCCTCACGTGGTCCAAAATAAGGTGCATCGCACAAGAGTTTGGCACCTGCACTGGTAGGCCTACCTTACAGTCTACTGACTTGCCCCACTTTACAGGGCATTCACACATTGAGATTGCAGGCAAATGATTTTCAGGTTTTTTTCAATTTTTTTTTTATTTTCTCAAAAACCTCCTTGATACTTCAAATTTTCTTGAAAGAAGTAAATTGTCCAAATTGTCACCTTAACATGAAGTTTTGTACTTCTGTAAACCTGAATTGGTTCTGGTGGAACCCAGGCCTGCAAGCCAAATATCATCCCCGAAAATGGTGAATTCCAAGAGAAGATTGTGGATATAATTTGTTCACCAAACTAAACTTCCTTGGCCCATGCTTGGCCTAAAGGCCAAGGAAGTTAAGTTTGGGTGTAAGTTTTTTTTAAAGACTATGATTTTATTTAGCAAGCATTTATTAAAACAAAATGTCCACAATTCCTCCTTTTTTACAATTCCTCCTCACCGTCTGCCAACCCCCCCCCCATTGTCCCTCTCACAATCATCTGGCCACGCCCATCGTGTGGCTGAAGGTTAAACTCGTCAGCAGTCCATTAAGAGTTTTGTCCCATCTTGAGTAAGGTATGCTATCCAATATACGTTTACACTACAGCACACTACAATTGTTTGTAGAAATTGTGATTTAATTTTACGTGCTTCAGACTCAAAAAGATAAATGATAATTATAAACTATTTGGGGAAGTTGTGATAATAATGTCTTTGATAAATTATTGGTGGTACTGAAGTCCAGACATGAACAAGTCTAAAGTTGTTGTTGAAAAGTGCCAAATCATGCACCACACCACAGCATGCACTGACTGACGGATCACACACAGTGGGTTTTCCTGTTAATGTCATCGGAAGAAGTATTCCATTTCCACCAGCTACCTATTTTGAGTCTATACATAGAGTTTATTTGACCATTGCTTGGTGAGTATCATTTCCATTTTGCATTACAGCAGTCAGTCATCTTGACAGTTGCTTCTACAAAATCTAACTTAGCTTTGTTGTGCACTGCGCTGCGGTCTTCATTTTTTGAGCATGTCTGGCTAGTGGGTGGTGGTGTGGGAGAAAATGGTATAATATTTAATAAATCTACGGCCATGGCGCGCCGGACGGCTGCTACACGTTAAATAAAGTCCATGGTTGGGACCATTTCACTCTTTGCAAGATAGAGTCAGTGCATACTGCATGGAGCAAAGTGTACTCCTGTTACCAGGCGATAGCGGAACTACACCTCGTACTAGTCATACGTAGGAGTTGAGCAAATGGACCCAAATCATGGGTCTACTACACTCATGGTTTTGCTGAATTGCTGAAAAGGGCACTGTGTGTGTGGGGAGGGAAAATGTGCTAGTTAGATTAGGGGCCGGTGTGGCGGTCTCGGAGCTCCGGCAGTCTCAGAGCTCCAGATTACCAAATACGGTAGTATTACATCATGCTATGCCTGCGCATACCAAGTGAAAGAAGTCGATTTTAGCGCCGTGCCGAGTACACTCTCGTAGAGACTTAGGGACAAGTCGTTTATTGTCCCACGCAGTGAGAGTCTAGTTGCAGCGGTGCTCTCCGCGCGCGAACTGCTGGTTGCGCAACTACTGCGCTGCCCGACTCCAGGCAGCTCGTAGTAGTCGCGCAACAAGCAGTTCGCTGCAACTCGACTATCTCACAGCGTGGGACCAAAAACGACTTGTCCACAAGTCTGCTCTCGTAGCTGTCTTGGCGGCGCCCATATCGTGTCGTGAACGAGTGGAGCGTATGCGACAGTATTGTGAAAAAAGTAATCACGTTTATAAGTATTTGAGGAGTGGGAATTACAAAGAAGGTTCTTCTGAAAGCCAGAAAAGGGTTTTGGGTTGCCCCTCGGAAAAGCACTCGTCCGATAACAAAACAGGTCTCGAAGATTTATTCGTGTCAGTAGGGGGTTGGGGGGTGGGGGGACGGGGACTCACGCCTGCAACAACAGCAAGCTACGTCATCCCAGAGAGCTTGGCACGCCAGAGATCTAAGACCGTGATTACTGCGTGCCGAAAATCTCCGGTGACGTCACCCGGAGCTCTGAGACCACAGGAGCACTGAGGTCGCCACACCGGGCTCACAAAAGCCCTTTTTAACTTCCCACAATGCCTTTTGGCAATTGTTCCGGAGAGTGTGTATTCGAGGCGTGGTGACGATGCTGTTCAGACCAACCAGTGGGCAACTGACTCGTCGACTGGGTTCGGTTCATGGGGTTGACAAAACGCACTCCAGCAAAATCAGCCATGTGGATTGGCGATAAAGGTCTATGAGAATGGCCTTTTACCCACTTTGTGGTTGGGTTGTTTATACATGTTAACTGTAGCGAAAGGTTTTGACATGTCTGGCAGGGGGTCAACAGTCTCAATGTACATCGCTCGTGTGGCAAGAATTGCGAAGAGAGTTGGAATGCTATTATCGCGAACAAAGTTATTGACTAAAAAAAATCTGTATATCGCCGAAAATCCGTGCAATTACATACGTATGATGTCCATCTCGCAGTAAGATCTGTAAAGTTCTGGATTACAATAACAATGTGCTCAGATTCAAGATTTTGTTGAAGCACAAACACTGATATTGTAACCAAACCACTTTACTTCAAAGTGAAATGGTTCTCAAAATGCTTTAAATACTAGAAGATTTAGATACTTTCAGATTCCTTCAAATTCCAAGATTATGGAAGACGGTCATCTTGGCGTTTATGCACTCTCTGGAACAATCCCCCCCCCCCCCATCACCTCCTTTGAATCATACAAAAGTGCCCTGAATACCAACCTCTTTGTAGCTTGTGTGTTAATCTTAGAATAAGATCATATTGGCTTTGTTCGATAAGCTTCCCCCGGGTCGACCCTGATCTGCCCCTGGTATGTTCAAATAGCTTTGAGGTCATTCCAGGGGGCTCACCCCTGCCAGCCCCAAGTGCCCTGCTTGTGGGATGGGTCACTTGGGGCTGGACCGAGGTGCATAACGTCACCACGAGAGGGCAAGTGATTGTTCGATTAGCTCTTGTCAGGGGCTCACCCGAATGAGCACCACAGGGTCGACACAGGAAAGCTAATCGAGCGCTCTCTCAGGCATTTGTCAATAATTGATCATGTTATTCATTCAATAATTACTTTGTAAAGTGTCTAGAGATATACTTTCTATTAGGCGCGCTATATATAAATAAAAACAATTGTTATTATTTATCGCAAGCTACAGCGCCACTATAGGAGTAGTAGTTGGAAGTCTAAACATACACGATCAAAAAAGAACTTGTTTTCATGAGAAACTACGGCTTTTAATTTGCCAACAGGTCAAGATAGTCACTAACAATTATAACAAGAATTGAACTAAGAGCGACCTCAAGAGGGCGCTATACTGAACTGTAGCTGTGTTAAAAATAGGGCGTTCCTTTCTCTATGTTCTAATAACCAAGTATAATTAATTGTATGAGTGATTACCAATTTAAAGCTTCCTTATAACTTCAACTTGATGTAGATCTAGACTATGGGTACTCAAGGACCTGCCTGCTTCCCTGGAGCATCTCTGATGTACATCAGTCCTGGCAACATCATCAACTATCACAACCTCAAGAAGAGCATCCCCAAGACGTCTACTGATGAGGTACAATGTATGAGAATTATCTGCTTGGGCCACCCATTCGCAACGTTACACTTGTCCACTTCCCTTGAGACAATAAACATTCTCTCCCCCATTCCTCAGTCCCCCGTCCCACCGCTCAATGTTGATGAGAGTGAGAAGACTTTGCAATGAGAGCAAACGTTGAAAGGGGGCACGGGGGCCGTGGTGCGGGTGCCCAACGAGATACGGCCGGGATAGTCGAACCATACTCGACACCAATACCCAATCCATTCCCTGAAAGCCCTTCCCCTGAAAGCCATTCCCCTCCGACCTCTCCCATTCAGCTCCTCCCATTTCACCCTTAATCCAACCCCATCCTCGGTACCTTCTATCCATCCCTTCATCACTCCTCCCTTTTCTGCCATCCTTCTAACCGCTCCCATCCAACCCCTCCCATTTGACTCCTTCTCATCCAAATCCATTCCCTCAAACCTGACCTACCCTAATCTACCCTTGATGAGCAAACGTAAATTAGATCATGATTGGGTTTACTTATCCTTTTGATGTTAAGACTTTTAGTTTCATGAGAATTGTTGATTTGCCGGAGCTTTCAGTGTACGTGGAGTGATTGAGGTTCATCATTTTTAGGAAGTTTGACAGCTCAATTAGAAGTTTGGTTTACAATCTTATAACCTCGTGTTCTTTTTTCTTTTACAATTTTTTTAAACTTAGCTCAAGCTTGCACTGACAAATGCACTGTTAAAGTCGCCGATGGTTTCAGTGGCCCGCGATGTGATCACCAACAATGACAGTGAGGTGGTGACGTTCACTGAGCCGGGAGCCAGGATCGAGTTGGACAATTGCAACAGCGCAGAGAACGTCAAGGTCACAGTGAAAGTGATGCTGAGTAACGCAGACTCGGGAATTGCCACTCAAGCTGTGACGATGGGTGAGTTATCCTTTACTTATTTTTTATTTTTGTTAGTTCACAGTTTAATATCTTGAACAGAAACACATTTTGTTTATGTGCTGTCCCCGAGTATCAAATTCAAGTTCTTGTGGTTAAGCCATCGGAGTGTGGGTTTGAATCCTGGTCATGACACTTGTGTCCTTGAGCAAGATACTTTACTGTTTATAATTGATTCTGTTCATCCAGGGGTATAAATGGGTTCCTGCGAGGGTAGAGGTTGATATTGTGTATGAAAAGCCTTTGGAGTGCCACAGCAGCTCGGGGCTGTATACTCCCCAGGGATTTAAGACAGATTTAAGGGACGTTATTGGCCCTATGACCAGTGGTTCGATTTTACAAAGAGTTGGGACTAGTCCTAACTTGGAGATATTAAACACACATTGCTAGTACTAGGTTAGGACGAGTAACTCGTCCTAACTCGAGATAAGACAAATCTTAACTCTTTGTGAAGTCAATCCCAGGGCACTTAAATGTAAAGCGCATGTTACGCTTAGGCCAAATTAAAACAAATACCACTTGGTCGTCCGGATTTTTTCCTAAAAGATGATGAGCGCCTTACTATTTACTATTAACTATTTTTTTTTTCAAGATTGCAGCTTAGTATTTCAAATCAAACAGGCCACCAATTCTTCAGTTTGAACCCATTGCAAAGCTATATATACCTATTTTTTGCATGAGGACCTGGGAATGTACTTTTACTATTAACGGGGCCGGATGTGTAAAAAGATTTGCTGGTAGGCATTCATTAATTATTGTTTTATGAAACAGTTGGTTACGTATGTTCGAGAGCATCACGATAGATTCAGAAAAAAATCCTATGCCAGTCCTTTTGAAAAGATGGGGTAACAAAAATGTTTTTTAAAAAGGTATTTGTTTTTTCCCACAAAAAATGAAATAACAAATAGTAAAAAAAAAAGGTGCGACCTCAAAAAAGGATGCGGGCGGGGACGACTTACTGGTATTTTTTTCATTTGGCCATATTGTGAAATGTGTTATATGAGAAATTGTTTGTTACTAATTCGTAGTACTGTAGAGACACGATAAGGGAGAGCCAGTCCTCTAATTAATAAAGGACGAGCATTCGCCAAAATACAATCAATAACAGCTAAAAATATCAAAGAAACTTCTCCTGTATAGGTTTAATTCATTTAACCCATAGCACACAAACAAAAAGTTTCATTACTACAGTATGCATTATACTGTCACACATTGCACAGTAAAAGTTCATAAAGAGGTCAAACATGTGGCTTCCATGCTACACACACACACACGGACAGACCCACGCACTACACACGATCTATAACCAGTCCAATCTATAAATAGTCCGATCCAAAAAAAAACCCTAAATCACAGTTATTTAGGTATCAGTGAGGGATTAAACATAAAAAACAATACTCACAGAAAGCTCTACGACCATACCGCTCCCATAAAAATAGGTTTTTGGAGCATGGCCAGAGCCATGCTCCCTATAAAATATAGAGAGAAATCCATACCAAAAATAGTATATGTGCTCTTTCAAGACAGAGCTATGGAAAAAGTGAGTGAATGCCACTGTGGACATCCCAAAAAGTAAACTTTAAACATGTTCAACACTGAGGGCGCACTTGGTGGATCCCTACAGTGCTTCGGGGAGGTAGTGCTTTCTGCTCTACCGGCCAGGCTTCCAACTGATGATACCCAAGCCTACATCCGTGTGGACTGTAAAAGGGGTAGCCCGGTTTCAGCCCTAGGAGTAGGTGGCATTGGCCTCCATGGACAAAAAAAATTGTAGCTCACATCTTGAAGTGGCCTTCAGGCCTTTTGTGTCTGCGACTTGCATAAAATTAAAATAAAATAAATTCAAGTACTATAAACCCCCCTAATTTTTGAATGTCCCCCCCCCTTCTTTTCTACAGCCTTGAAAGAGCTTGGCGTGAGTAAGTTGGACGTTGTTTTACTCGCCATGCCAGCGAGACCGTTCGATGAAGACCTGACCATCGACCACTACAAGCCGGTCTGGTCTGAGCTGGAACAACTTGTGAAAGACGACAAGATTAAGATGCTGGGAGTGTGTGATCTAGATCTGGCTATGCTGACGGAGCTACACTCATGGGCACAAGTAGGTTGACAAATACAAATATTTCTGTGTAACACTTTGAAAACATTTAAAGGCACAGGGCACTCTTGTTAATCACTGTTAGCGTAAAACTTTACTTGTTAACGATCAATGGAGAGCGGTTGATAGTATAAAACACTGTGAGAAACTGCTCCTTCTGAAGTATCGTAGTTTTCAAATTTTTGAGGTCTTGACTTTGTGTGACAATTAGGGTGCTTTTTCTTCCATTATTATCTCGCAACTTCGGCGACCAATTGAGTTCAACTTTTCACAGGTTTGTTATTTTGTGCATGTGTTGAGATACACCAAGTGAGAAGACTGGTCTTTGACAATTACTTAAGGTGTCCAGGAGTGGATTTCACAAAGGCAGTTCTAACTTAGGACTAGTCCTAGGCTATGCTAAGAGATAGGACTGGTCCTAAGTTAGGACCAGTAACTCATCATAACTTAGGACTGGTCCTATCTCTTAGCATTGCCTAGGACTAGTCCTAAGTTAGGACTACCTTCGTGAAATCCACCCCATTGTCATTAAACAGATATCACAATTTTGTTCATAAATCAAAACTTCTTGTGGTGAAATCGACCCCTTCCCTCCAGATATTAACAGATAGGGAGACCGCCAACATAGGGCTAGATAGCTCAGTTGGAGGTCGTTGGTTCAAGTCCCACTCCAGTAAAATTTTGTTTAAACCCAAAACTTAATGAAAACTTGTGATATCCGGTTGAACAGTTTAAATGTTTAAATGTATGCACTCTCTACTTCTTTCTTTATTGTTCTTTGAATACCAACAATCAACAACGTTTAAATACCCATACAAGAATTATAAAATTTCATTTTACCGTACACATTTTATTCGTAGGTGAGACCTACCACAAATCAGATGAACCAAGCATCCTGTTGTGCAATTCCCCCCGGGCTAAAGGAATTCGCAGCGGAGAACACAATCCAGCTCATAGCTCATTCAGATCCTAGCGGTGAGTAATAATAATAAAAGCGGCTTCTTATAGACCAATCCAGGCGCCCAAGTGCTGGGCACTGCTGGGGTGTCTTTGTGCCTAGTTTTGTGCACAAAGACACAAGAAAATCGTTTTCCTTTTCACTTTTTATGGTAATTGAATGTCTTCCTCGACAAAATTTAAAATTTTCTTGATATGGCTGCTTGATATAACATACACACTACATTCTTATAAATTTTAAAAATTAAGCAGAGAGTAAAATACTGAAATTCTCACAAAATACCTTGCCAATGTAACGCATTTTAGCGACTCTTAACGCAGTTTCGCGTCTTAGACCCCTAACGTGCCTAAGACTAGGCTTATATTTTGTTGCAAATATTTGTGGTCAGTGATCTACATTGGTATATCATGATGTCCTGTTAAGGAAATTGTGTAAGTCGTTGAGGAAAACATTTAATTTCCATAAAGAGTGAAAAGGAACATAATTACCTCTTATCTTTGTGCACAAAACTAGGCACATGTACACCTCAGCAATGGCGTGCGGTGCTAAACACTTGTGCGTCTGTCGGATCGATCTATAAAACGCACATATCCGTCACTCAATGATGATCATGGCGCTTTAGCGTTTCGTATTTTCCTGCAAGGTTTATGGGAGTACGTTTTGGAAATGAGACCTACCCTTTTCCACGTATGGTTTACAAAGTGCTGAGGCACCACGTATGGGTTACAAAGTGCTGTGATGCAATATGCTGGCGATCAAACCAGGAACACAGGGCGAACTCTTTCTCTTTCTGAAGTGTACTGGGTTCTTTTACGTGCGTACACAACACACAGGACCAACAGCTTTCCGCCCCATCGGAAGGATGAAACAACATGGTTACGCATTTTGCTTAAGGACACAGGTATTATGACGACAAACCCACACTCTGCTGATCAAACACCAGTGCTTGAATTTGATGCTCTTAACTGCTAGGCCACGACATAATAGAAATAATGTTGAACATTTGTAGTGCCCCATGTCGTGTCAATGATGACACTCCTGGAGCAAAACCCAAGCACTCTGATAATACACAATGACAACCAAAAGTTTTAAGGCTATGGTTTTCGAAATAGATATGTTTTGAGATGAGTTTTGAATTTGGAACAAGTATCTGCTTTTCTGAGTTGAAGTGGGACGCTGCTCCAAAGAGATGGCCCGGCATGTGAAAAACAGCGATCACCCCAGGAGTGCAGGCAACGTGGAACAGTCAGGAGCAGGTTGTTTGAGGCAGGCCTGTGAGTGGGTCATGAAAAAAAAAGCGGAAAATAGTTGTTTGGAGATTTTGAGATGAGTTTTGAATTTGGAACAAGTATCTGCTTTTCTGAAATGAAGTGGGACGCTGTTCCAAAGAGATGGCCCGGCATGTGAAAAACACAATCACCCCAGGAGTGCAGGCAACGTGGAACAGTCAGGAGCAGGTTGTTTGAGGCAGGCCTGTGAGTGGGTCATGAAAAACAAAGCGGAAATTAGTTATCTGGATTTTGTGATGAATTTGGAATTTGGAACAAGTATCTGCTTTTCTGAAATGAAGTGGGACGCTGTTCCAAAGAGATGGCCCGGCATGTGAAAAACACAATCACCCCAGGAGTGCAGGCAACGTGGAACAGTCAGGAGCAGGTTGTTTGAGGCAGGCCTGTGAGTGGGTCATGAAGAAAAAAGCGGAAAATAGTTGTCCGGATTTTGGGCCATCGGGAAACTTGTCCGGATTTTGGACCAGCACTACGATTGTTAATGGCTTTAATTAAAAACTGCAGCGTAGACAAAACATTCACAGAAACATAGGTCACAATTCTTTAATGTAACAATGTGTTGTGCATCCTCATTTTCAAGATATTTTTGAAGCATTCCTTAGGAGTAATTCGATCCACAAGTGCGATGAGTCCTCGTCGTCGACTGCCAAATTTTGTACTTGTCGCAAAAAAATACACACACACATCGTACGTCATGTGGGAAAACCATGTGCTTTATCTTGTCTCAAGGTGTTGGCTTTTTAATACAGCTTTTAGAAAAGTGCCCTCTATTGGTACAATGGAACAATGACATTGAAGTACATGTATAATAGACATCGCGCTAAACGAAAAATTTACAACAAGGCTCCAATGAAAGAGCAACGCCGAGCATTTTCACTGGGTCTAGCCCCAGACTCGCATGTCAAAATCATCGCAATTAACTTCCCGATTCCAGATATGTCCCGCTTGATGATCTATTTCGGATGTAAAAAAAACCAAAGCGGAGCCCAAGAAAATTGTGCAATGGGAAAATATAAAAAAAGCGGAAATCCGCTTTTAAGCGGAGATTTCACAGGCCTGTTGAGGAGCGAAGCTACATGCCACGTATCTTATTGGTGTTTTTTTTCTGTCTCTTTAGATATCCTTCCACCGGAGCAGTTCCAGGAGGTCTTACGATCTCACTACCCTGAAGAGCTGGACTCAGCGGCCTGGCACCCGTCGTGGGTGCTACGTTACACCGCGCTGATTCGGAACAGGGGTATTATCACATCGAAAGGATACATTCTACGGGCGCAACGAGTGCTACCGTTGGCTTAGACTGTGATTTTGACCTATAGGAAGAAGCTGTTGTCCATCGGAGTGCTTGGTTGTTCTGTCTTAAGGATGCTTTTGAGTGAGACATAAAAGTGAAGTCTGTCCCGAGCCAATATGGCTCATCAGACCGGTGTTATCCGGTTACATGTACCTCGTCATTAAACAGCTGGGAATATTTCTATTCCCACTGAACAGAATGACAGTCCATCGCAGGTTACTCCCAAGCTCTCGCTGGTACCCATTTATACCCCTGGGTGAAGAGAAGCAATTATAGAGAAAGGACACAAGTGTCATGACCAGAATGTGAACCCTGATGACCTGACAGCCAGAACTTGGATTTGATGCTTTCAACCGCTCGGCCATGACACCCTTTGACATGACAATGGGTGCGTTCGATAAGCTTCCCTGGGTCAACCCCGGTCTGCCCCCGGTACGTTCGAATAGCTTTGACGTCATTCCAGGGGTTCAACCGGGTCAGCCCCAAGTGCCCTGCTTGTGGATCGGGTCACTTTGGGCTGACCTGAGATGCACGTCACCAAGAGGGCGAGTGAACGTTCAATTAGCTCTTGTCAGGGGCTCACCCGAATGCGCACCGCAGGGTTGACACAGGGAAGCTAAGCGAACGCACCCACAGTAAGAGGGCTAAGAATACAAATACCTGGGCCAAGCACTAGGAACAGATGATAAAACAAATGGGGAAACTTCCACAAGAACTAGGACCAGATATAGTTGCTTCGGATAGTACTTCAATATCTTGAATGTTCGTTTTAAGCCTTGCCAGGTCAAGGCCGAGGACGTCTCTTATCGTTCTTGATAATGTTGCCCATAAACAAGCATTATGTTGGCAAAAATCAATTCATAACTCTTCCTTTACAGATTTTAAAATGTCATATTTAAAATGGTGGTTACAATGTGTGTATATACTCTTTTCATAAATTAATTTTTCTTTTAAAGTCTATTAAATTAGCTTATTAATAGAATTTAAAAAAAATAACTTTTCTATAAATCATCCTAAGGTCAACATTGTCTATTTTTATATTCCTTTGTTTTGATCGTAATGGGGAAAAAATTTCAATAATTTTGCAGAGAAATTATGGTTTTAGTGGTAACATTTGAAACCTGTTGAGCAGGGCTGAAATTATAGTCTAGTGATCGGTTGGGCATGTTTTGCGGGAACATTCATTTCAATTTGACTGGTTACAGCGTCCTCTTCGACCTCAACCGTGAACAGCAACTAAAAAAAACGAGGTGTGTTATAAAACACATCTGACTGGCATAATTCGGTAAATAGTGCACATCTAATAATAACAATAATAATAATAATAATAACAACAACCGTATTTCTATAGCGTCTAACACCTCCAAAAGAAAGTCTCTAAGCTCTCAGAGGAAAACAAAAGAATAATTAAGTATATGAAGATTTGAATAGATATGTTTTGAGGAGAGTCTTGAAACTTGAGATCGTGGTGGCTTGTTTGATGTGTAGAGGGAGATTGTTCCATAAGTGAGGTGCAGCAAACTGATAACTACATTTGTACGTTGACCATATGCTTTGGTGGTAACTTTAGGGATAACGAGGGTGTCTTTGTTAGCAGAAAGGAGGTTTCTAGTAGGAGTGTATGGAGTCTAACCTCCGGGCCTGTGAAAGAATTGTAAGGGGACCTAGTTCCAAAGGCCAAATGCTTGAGGAAATAGGTCCCTCTAAGGCCTCAAGAAATAGGTCCCTCTTCTGGTCACTCAAAGTCCCTTTTGGGGAAATAGACGTACACTATTATGCCATTTAATCCCATTTTATTACAAGATAATCTGACATGGAGATAAAAACAAGTACATTTTACACTGTAAATAGCAAAACAGTTTTAAAGGCACTGCCGTCAATTTCACAAAACTCTTCCTAACTTAAGACTAATCTTAGGACTTAGGACGAGTCACAACCCTGCACTGTAGCATGCAGTTACTTGTCCTAACTCGAGATAAGACGAGTCTTAACTCTTTGTGAAATCGACGGCTGGACACATGATTTTTGGTAATTAACGGTGTATTCAAAATAATTGTTAGCATAGAACTTACTTTGTAACCAGCATTGGAGAGCTGTTGATAGTATAAAACATTGTGAGAAGTTGCTCTCTCTGAAGTAACATTTTATTTTTAGAAGGGGGCGGGGGGGTCATGGCTGAACTTTAGAAAACCAGACCTCAGAAAGTATTACTGCTGATCCAAGGTAAACATTTATGTCATTTATAATCAGCATTTTGTTTAAAGCGAAGGTTATTTTAAACAAAATCATGAAGTATGAACAATCATGATGAAACAATTTATGAAATGAATAATAATTATTATTTCAAAATCATTTGTTTAAATTAATTTTATATACATTATAATATGTACTATTTTTCATAAGATTTTTGATTCAGGTACACTTTCTCTCTTTTTCTTTCTTTTTTGTTGTTTTAATTATTTTGAGTGGTTTGTTGAAACAATGGTTTGGAAATCGTTAAGTTTCAAAAGGGTTAAGTGCATTTAAAAAAATACATAAATAAATGATTTTATTCAAATTTGTCAATATTGACTCAAGTATTAAATAAACATTTTGAAAGTAAAAAAAAAAACATATGTTGCTGTTTACTTCTTGATACATTTTTATAATTTATTTCATTTTTTTGTGATGAATACTTTTCGAGGTGACCGTTGGTTACTTAGATATGCAGAGGGGAAGGAGCATGCTCTGCTTATATTTGCAAAGGGGAGGGCGTGTATATAAAAAATAGGACAAAATGTAAGGCTCCGCCTCCTCCAACCTAACCACATCCCTTCTGGATAGGGTTTATTTAAAACAGTATAAAATTGTGATTTAAAAGCCAAAGGGAAAGGTGAATTTGAGGGCTACAAGAAATCAAATTTCTGTATTTTTTTTTTATTTCTTGTGTTGATTTGTAATTGTACAGTGCCCTGTGATGTCTAGTATGCGACATGGATGCGTAAACTATTTTAGCCAGCTATAGGCCCCTAAATTTGCAACATCTCAGTTGTTTAATTTTAGTAAAATGGAGAAAAGGGGGGGGGGGGTTAGAGGAGAGGGTCCAAACAGGGTAAAATTGATTGATTGGTTTAAATTGTATTACATGTGTGCTAGTGAAAAAACTTGCAGGCGACCCACAACAATTTGTTGGACTAGTCCGGCCAGCGAGTGAAAAAATACTTGAGGAAAATATAGTTTCTGTGATGGGTTCACATCCCGCGCCAAACAAATAATTCAGTCTTTTTAATTTTGTTCAGAATCTCATTCCTGATATTCACATGCTGTGGAAAGACTGGTAGAGACAAGCATGCCCCTTGCCAAAAACCTCTAGGAGCTATGAAAATGTCACAACTGTGCATGTGCTAGTATATCATTGGTATGGATCCCCCTCAGAAAAAAAGTGGCACCATCTTTGGGATTTGGTCAAAAGCTTTGGGTTCAAAGGTCAATGTTTGGGTAAAAGGTCATGATCTTTGACATTGCACTTCCTGTTCTTCCAGTGAGATTTCAGTATGGACATGAGTTGAGAGAGGAGGTGCTTTTTGCTTGATGGATTCAGGGCGGATATATGGCTCTATCTTGATCCAGAGTGGTCAGTTTCAACTATACTGGATCAGAATTTGGAGGGTAAGTTTTTTTTTTATTGTTATAAGATTGAGTTCTTCTTAAAGACCTATGGGATTGATGCCTTTGTAACTATGTAAGGACACACAGGATTGAAACTACTTTAGTATGGAAGCCATGTTTAATCAACCCTGTAAACAGCGCCCTCTGTTGGAGGGTATATATTAATTTGTTACACCCTTGAACCATGGAGGTAACTATTTCTACCACCATGCTTAGTGAACCATGGAGCTTGATCTGGATAAATTTCCGTATGGCGCCACCACTTTTTCACCCTTTTTTACAAAAAGGGATATCTCATTGAGGTTAATTAGATACTATATTATTTCATATCGCATGAAAAAGTGGTGGGGCCATACGGAGACTTTTCCCTTGATCTTTCTGGACAACAAATATCACAAACAAAAATCAGTAGTTGCTGGAATCAAAACTATTCTAAATCCACTTATTTTGCAAAGATGCACAGCTACAACACACCATCAGTGTTTGTCAATTCTTTTATTCACTTGTTCATTTACACAAAAAAAGGGTTCAATTAATTGTTTACTTTGTCTATATACATATCAACATAACGTTTTAACAACAAATGGCTTATTACACAACTTCCTTTCCTTCTTCAATTGATTGATTGAAAGAAGTGCCAAACAAAAATAACTAACTGAGTTAAATACTTTGAATCATTTGCATGAATTATAATTATATCGAATAAGTATAAATTGACTGTCCCAAATTGGTCTCAAGAATTGGAGAAAAATAGGGGACTTTTTGGATGCTAGGTGGCAGCAGACTTAGCAGGGCCCAATTTTTATAATGCTGCTTAACGGTAAGCAAATTTTCGTGCTTACTATAGCAAAAAAATTTGCCAAGTGCAAGAAGCGTATTTCACAGTATAGCACAAAAAGTGGGCAGCCATATTGCGGGTTTACCATGGATTTGCTTTGTGACGTCATTTATTTTTGTGCGGTAAGCACCGGAAGGTTAACATGCCTTTTGTGTGTTTACGGTGAGCAGCGCTATAAAATGGAAATTGCACAGTAAGCACAAAATCAGCTGCTAAGCAGTGCTATGAAATTGGGCCCAGGTAAATCCATTATTCTTGGTTATGTGCGAGCGAGCTCAGAACTACATAAAAACTGGAAATTTACGTCTTCTGCCACCTAGTGTTCCAAATTCTCCCATTGGTGTATGGCTTGCTTTATATGAGACCGTGAGATGCCTACTTACCACCCTAATCAGAGTCAAACAGTTTGGTTAAGTTCCAATTTGGCGTTGGAATTTAACGGAACACGTTGCCTTGGATCGGTCGAGTTGGTCTTTGAAAAGCGTTTGTACATGTAACCGTTTGTTATATCTAAATGCATAAATGATTAGAGAGATATTTTAAAAGTAGGACATAATGATCCACACAAGTATCACTTGAAATTGCGTGGGTTTCCTTTTACCTCGTTGGCTAACACGGTTGGCCATTGATGGGAGTCAAATTTTGGACTCCTATAAATGGCCGACCGTGTTAGTTCACAAAGTAAAAGGAAAACCATGCAATTTCGGGGCAAATTTGTTTGGATCATTGTATTGTACTTTTAAAACGTCGTTCTAATCATATGCATTTTATAACAAATGGTTACAAACGCTTTTCAAAGACCAACTCGACCGATCCAAGGCAACGTGTTCCTTTAATAGAGGATCCTACCAAATCACTCATTAGGAAGTTATATCACAGTTTTAAATACAAGAGAGATTACAAAAAATTACACTCTGAAACCTGATTCATTCATGCCTTACACAAACACTACCAACGCTGTGAAGTAATTTGTTATTAATGTGGCGAGTGGTTTAGAGCGTCTAATTGAAGTTCTGATTACTCTTTCTTTGTTGTGTATTCCTATTGTTTTTTTTGTGTAAAGTGCTTAGAGATGTGTATGAAGCGCTATATAAATGTTGTATGTTAGTATTATTATTATTAAGCTCTGGTGGTTTTACTCA
Organism: Asterias amurensis; assembly: GCF_032118995.1. Taxonomy (NCBI): domain Eukaryota; kingdom Metazoa; phylum Echinodermata; class Asteroidea; order Forcipulatida; family Asteriidae; genus Asterias; species Asterias amurensis. The sequence continues at coordinate 13,675,106 of NC_092662.1, forward strand.
TGGGAGTGTGGGTTCGGATCTCAGTCATGACACTTGTGTCCTATGAGCAAGATGCATTACTATAGTTTTATCTCTTCACCCAGGGGTATAAACAGGTACCCGTGAGGGTAGAGGTTGATAAAAGCCACTGGAGGGCCATGGCAGCTCAGGGCTGGTTACTCCCCAAGGAGCTGAGAAAGATCTGGCTCAAATATGACTAGGGCGGACTTTTACAAAGAGTTAAGACAAGTCTTATCTTGAGTTTCTCGGACGAGTTACTCGTCCTAACTTAGGACAAGCCTTTAGTCTTTAATATCTCCTAGGACTCTAAGCCTATGTGAAATCGACCCCAGGGCATGAATGTAAAGCACATTGAGACGTTATTGTGAAATACATATAATAACTAGTTATTAATATTATTATTATAACCCCAACGTGGATATCCCTTATGAAGCAGTGGTGGATTTAAAGAGTTAAGACTAGTATCATCTCGTCTTAACTTAGGACTAGCCTTAATTTTTTTTTTTTATCTCCTAAAGAATCCAAAGTTAGCACTTTCTTTGTGAAATCGACCCCAGTCTATGCAAAACCTCATAAAATATTCAACTGGGGGTAACGCACTGTCGTCTAATTTGTACATCAAAGTTGCATCTTTAAATGCACCTTTGCAATCAATAGGAACCTACTTTAAAAATAAACAGCTTACGCTTTAAAAGTAGGAAGAATGTTTAACGAAAAAAGCACACTTATTTTTTTCCAAGACCTCAAAATATTGTGATGGGATCGACTTAAACGTGTCGTTTGTCAAAAACTATCAGTATGGAGAGACCGGGGGAAAAAAAGGCCATCAGGGGTTCAACAGTTTTCACAAATATTTTGTTTGTAAACTTAAATGCTAAAAAATATCTCATTTCATATTTAGGCGGCAACGATCCTTCCTGATCGAAATGGGTCTGGAAAAACTGGATTAGTAACTTAGAATGATTTTGGTATTTCAGCCGTAATTGCTTCCAATCGTTCTCAAAATGATATCAGTAAAAAAAAAAATTATTACAAATTTTAAAAACAAAACTAACCTTCCTCACGTTTGTTCGATAACAAACCATATGTTTAACAAATAATACCTTTAGTACTGTGAACCTAGTTAAACAAAATCTACACAATACAAAATACAGCATATTTGTTAATTTGTTAAAAGAATTATTTATGTAAAGTAAACAGTAAAATAAGCAGTGTTCTATGAAGACATTTTTTTTCCCCATTTACAAAAAGGATTCGGTTTAGAATCCTTTTTTGTTTGTTTTAGGGTTACTCCCCATGAGGATGTATACTCTCCAGGGAGCTGAGATGGTTTAAGGAACAAAGTAAATGGCCCAGTGACCAGCCGTTTATTTTCACCAAACTCTTCCAAACTTGGGATTAATCTTAGAACGTATTACGACTTAAGTTTCGTAATCATTAGACGTTAGGACGCATTGAACCCATGTTAGGACAAGTTAACTTTTGATAGGATTAATCCTAGCGTTTTATACCGAAATCGACTGCAGGGGTACTAATATTGGAAGCGCTTTGAGATGCCCTTTGGGTGTGGAAAGCGGTAAAATAAAAACTGATTATTATAAATAATATTATAATTACTAATCTGATAGACTTTGTTAAGAGAAGAACACCCAATTTTTTCAATTTCCAGACCTTTTTAGTTTAACAAAATGTGAGTATTAATGGGTTCAAGGTTAGAGAGTGTGACCCCCCCCCCAAAAAAAAAGGAAAAAAATAGTTTGTCTCTTTTGGCAAATTAATTTTTTATTTAAGTAGGACAAGCCGCCACAATTGGGGATAGTTTTTCTAGCATGCAAAATTTTCAGACACTTAAAGGCACTGGACACTATTGGAAATTACTTAAAATAATTGTATCAATAAAAACTTTCTTGATAACAAGCAATGAAGAGCTGTTGATAGTATAAAACATTCTGAGAAACAGCCCCCCTCTGAAGTAACGTAATTTTTGAGAAAGAGGTAATTTCCCACTCAAATAATGAAAGACTTCATCTGAAGCCTTTTATTATGCATATCTGAAAGCACACAAAGTAATGCAACAAGGGTGATTTTTCTTTCATTGTTCTCTCGCAACTTCGACGACCGATTGAGCCAAATGTTCACAGGTTTGTTATTTCATGCATATGTTGGGACACACAAAGTGAGAATATTGGTCTTTGACAGTTACCAAACGTGTCCAGTGCCTTGGCTTTGAATTTCTTAAAGGAACACGTTGCCTTGGATCGGTCGAGTTGGTCTATAAAAAGCGTTTGTAACCCTTTTTTATAAAATGCATATGGGTAGAAACATGTTTTAAAAGTAGAATACAATGACTCACACAAGTTTGCCTCGAAATTGCATGGTTTTCCTTTTACTTTGCAAACAAACACGGTCGGCCATTTATGGGAGTCAAAAATTTGACTCCCATAAATGGCCGACCGTGTTAGTCGAAGAGGTAAAAGGAAAACCGTGCAATTTCGAGGCATGTTTGTGTGGATCATTGTATTCTACTTTTACAACATCTTTCAACCCATATGCATTTTATAAAAAAGGGTTACAAACACTTTTTATAGACCAACTCGACCGATCCAAGGCAACGTGTTCCTTTAAACACTACGAAATGTATGTTCTTAGGGAACATTTCTCAACATCAATAATTATACCTAAACTTTTAAGGCTGGGTATAGACGATGTGACCTCTGACGTCACTTGAAAACCATAACATGATTCGCGCACATACCACCGGGCAAAACCTTTGTGTTTTTTGGCAGCCAGCTTGAAAGTACACGCAATCTTACCATGACTACGCATCTTTTGCCCGGCGAAACATGACGTGTATATAGTGTTTTGTCAACAGAGGGCGGTTTGAATGTAAACATCGTCTATACCTTTGGTAATTAATCCACACCTTAAAGACCATAAAAACTTACTTGGTAAGAAGCACTGCAGCTGTTGATAATGTGCTTACCATTTTCAGAAACAATTCCTTTCAAGGGAATGTGGTTTTAGAATGTGGGGTTCAAAAACATTATAATCTGAGAAATTTTCTGCATGAAACATTTCTCAGATTGTGTGCTTTAACTTACGGATGATTCTTCCTGGACGGACATAACCACTCCAGATATTTGACAATATCTAAAAAACAACACTTTCTGTTGAAATGAAATTTTCCCAGGTTAGTTTTTTGTATAAATCTATATTAATACAGGATTAAAGCAACTGAATTGTTCACATTATAAGTTATCACACAAGCGCGAGTGGAATACGGAAAAATATAGCGCTTCTGCGTCCCATATCCAAGGAGGCCGAAGGCCGAGTTGGATATGGGACGCAGACGTATTTATTTAACGTATTTATCTTCAAGCAAACTTGGTGCGTGACATAGAACACACAAGACGCATGGTAGTGATATTAGCCGTGCAATATAGGTTTTTATCACCACTCCATTCTGCGAATCTGATTGGAGGATAAGCGCGTACTTGAAGATAAGATATCATATTGCAAGCTGAGATAGTTTATCTACCATTCAAAACCACATTGGATGGCATTGAATGGTCAGGCAGTGAGAGGGTTTGCTGTGTACAGTATAGATGCATTCACAACATGATATCATATTGCAAGCTGATATAGTTTATCTGCATGTACCATTCAAAACCACAGTGGGTGATATTGAACAACGGTCATACAGTGAGAGGGTTGACTGTGTACAGTATAGATGCATTCACAACATGATGTCATATTGTAAGCTGATTAAGTTTATCTGCATGTATCCTTCAAAACCATATAGTGAATGATATTGAATGGTCAGTAGGAGGGTTGACTGTGTACTGTGTAGATGCAGTCACCATATGATACCAAATTGCAGGCTGAGATAGTTTGTCTATCATTAGAAAACCACTGCGGATCAATAAAAGGTTGAATAGTAGGAGGGTTATTCTTAATATCTCACATGATCAGTAATTGATGATTGAGAGTTACAGTTTGTTGTAGTAATGGTCAGACAGTGAGAGGGTTGACTGTGTACAGACTACATGCAGTCATCACATGATATCATATTGTTGGCTTAGATAGTTTTTCTAGCTCCAATCGTATCCAACATGCACTCCAATAGAATCCAACCAGATGTCAAAGCTGCTAATCGTGTGTTTATTTTATTATTAATGTATTAAATAATTTATTAGTTTGACTACTACTGCTTCATAACGCCTCATAACGCCTCATACGACGGTCCACTAGAAGAGGGTGAACCCAGGCTAGGTCCCTCTAAGAAAGCCTCCAGCTCGTCAAAGTCCGGCTTGACCTCCCCGGCGGTGGACACCGCTCCGTCGTTTCCCCGCGACTTCTTCTTCTTCCGTTTTTTCTCCTCGCCGTCTCCTTTGTCACCGTGTCTGTCACTGTGTTTGTCACTGTGTTTGTCACTGTGTTTGTCGCTGTGTCTGCCTGGGTCTTTGCTCTTGTCCTTCTGCTTCTTGTGTTTGTGTTTTCTCGAGCTTTTCTCGTCTTCCTGTTGAGGAATGGGGAGGGACAACAAATGAACTGAAGCCCTTTTTCATGCTGTCATCTCTTACACATGTGGAATACAGCCTTTGGGACGGCCCCAGGAGTATTTTTACCCCATTGTCTCCCCCATTTTACACAGGTCCCTATTCCATGGGGTTCCGCCGCATGCTTCAAGAATACCCCTGGGTTTTACCGATTCCCCCTTCTCCAGAGCAGGGGCAGCTATTCCCGGGGAATGCCCATTTACTAGGGGTAGATCAGGGATAGAGAAATCCAAGTGTGAAAGGGCCGGCTTGCCCCAGGGTTGCCCCAGCATGTTTAAGGGAAGGTACATGTTTGGTTGTTACTCAAAACAAATATTAACTTAAACCTTACTTGGTAACGAGCATTTGAGAGCTGTTGATAGTATAACACTTTGTGGGAAACAACTCCCTCTGAAGTAACATAGTTTTTGAGAAAGAGGTAATTTCTCACTAAAATAATAAAAGACTTCTAGCTAGAAGTCTTTTATTCCTATCTGAAAGCACACAAATTCCTCCAACAAGGGTGTTTTTTCTTTCATCGTTTTCTCGCAACTTCGATGACCGATTGAGCCCAAATTTTCACAGGCTTGTTATTTTATGCATGTGTTGGCATACACCAAGTGAGAAGATTGGTCTTTGACAATTACCAATAGTGTACCTTCCCTTTAAACCAACTACACGCACTCTGCGCTCAACATCCTCTGGTGTGGTATGTTTGAAGCAGCCACTTTACAAAAGGGATGTGGGGTATTGTCAGCACACCGTGCCACAGCACATTGTAAACCATAACATGGTGCTATAAAGGAATAGGTCTCATACTTCAAACGCTCGAGCAGAACAAACCTACTCTTCTCAGAGCCACCACTACTCACAAAAAAAGAAAATATTTTTACCTGGTGTCCCTGCAAACCTTACAATTCATGACACTTGTGTCCTTAAGCAAGACACTTAACCATGATGCTTCGTCCTTCAGATGGGACGTAAAGCCCCTGGTCCCGTGTGTTGTGTAACACACGTAAAAGAACCCAGTGCACTTATCGAAAAGAGAAGGGGTTCGTCCCGGTGTTCCTGGTTTGATTGGCTGCATATTGCACCACAGCACTTTGTAAACCATTACATGATGCTATGTAAAAGGAGTAAGTCTCATAATTCAAACCAGTCCCACATACCTTGCTGGAAAATACTTGGGTTAAATGCGCCTTCAGCGTCACTGAGTGACGAATTTGCGCTATATAAGAATCCGTACTACTTCTACTCACTTGGTATCTTTTTCATGTTTTGTTCTTACAGAGTATTTGGAAACAAATGGAGAGCCCACTCACCGCATCTTTGTCTTTGCTCTTGTGTTTCTTCTTCTTCTTGACGGCAGAGCTACTCGTGCTCGTACTTGTCACCGTGTCCGTGTCACTGATGTCTTGGTCTCTGGTCACCGTCAGAAGATTGTCAAAGTCGTCAGCAGGTAAGGACGGCCTTTCTGTGAAGTAAAAAAAAACAAGACAAAGGTGAGAGTCATAACTCTGTTGGGATTCGAACCCAAAACCTTTGCATTGCTAGAGCAGATGTCTTGGGGGCTAAAGGCAGTTTGAATCCTATGTGTGATACACTGGAGAATGCTTAACTTTATACTGTGAGTGGAGGCAAATCCCTCAGGTGAAATTCGAACCCAAAACCTTTGCATTGCTAGAGCAGACGTCTTGGGGGCTAAAGGCAGTTTGAATCCTATGTGTGCTACACCGGAGAATGCTTAAGAGTCTCTGCCTGTAAAAATGTACAAAGTGGTGATTCATGGGTTCTCAGATCTTCTTCCAAAAAAATTAGAGTGATACGTCATCATACCAAACGAACAAATTCAAAATACTAGTTTGTTGACACTTGCGGTTTGAGAGTAGTCGGTTATCAAAGTTTTTGACAATTATTTCTATTTGGTGCATATTGTTGCATTTAGAATGGTTACGGCTAATTAGGCTAGCCTGTGCATGGGGAGGATTCAAGGTCCAAAGTGGGCTGAGGGAGAAAGCGTTAAGACATGGAATACGAGGCTGATAGTACTTACTTGTTAGTCCTGGTTTTTTGGTGGAGCCGACATTCTCCAGGAAGTTGAAGTCCTCCTGTTGTAGCTGGATCATCGGGGAGGCAGGAGATGTGGTTGAGGTGTCTTGGTCAGTGGTTTGACTGGATGTCCTACTCACAGGCTGTTCGGGAATCAGTCAGGTCAAGTAAAGACTGTAACGGTTTAACTTAAAGACCTACTTGAATATGAATATGGAACGTTGTGATCTTTGCTTAATTTCATTTGAATTTTTTTCAACCAATAAGGAAATCATAAGGAGTCATAAGGAGTCATATGACTATAAATAGATTTTAATTTAAAAAAAAAAAAACCAATCATTTGCCTTTTCCGTTGCTCTTCTGAAAGATTTGTTACGTCATCACTCATGTGACATCATAGGAGCTCAAATTTGCATAGCCGCTTTGTTGTAGCGTGGAGGTATAACAAAGCAAACTCCCAAGCATGACGTCAAAGCATTGTCATTTTGACGCACGCCGTCAACTGCAGAAGTGTTTTTTAATTTTTCAAAACCTTGAGGTTGGGGCCTGATTTTAATCATTATTAAAGTGTCATAAATAAGATTTGATGTCATAAATAAGATTAAATAGTATTCCCGTCAAAAATAATTTGCTCAAGTAAAAACAGAAGCAAATTCCTTCTAAATTTATCCAAAAGAAATCAATACGACTTTGAGTGGTACCTATATTCATGACTTTCGATGTATCAAACGATATATATTTGGTATGGGGTAACACCATGTGTGTATCTACTTGCCAGGTAGAGTTTGTTCTTTAGAGAACTGTTTTTTTATACTTTACTACCGGATTAAACGATCTTAGCTTATACTGTTTCTGTACCATTGCTATGTTGAGGTTTTACAGTCTATGGACTTTTGTTTGTGTGGCTTTTTATGGTCTTTTGTAATGTTTTGGTATGGGATGAAATGAGTGCAACAACTGCAACCAACTTTGAGGTCAAACAGATTTAAGCTAAAAAGACACCCTTTAGAATCAAAGTCCGTCAGACATGACCTCATGCCTGATACTTCACGGAGGCAATGAAGGCGATTGCCCCCATGCCCCCGGGACATTGCCTTGGTGCCCTTAAAATGCTCCAGTAGAAGTTTACAATTTCCTCATAGGGTGCCCTTTACCAAGGAGAAATTGCCTCTGTGCCCCTGCCCTTGCAAAAACAAAGCATACAGGCCTGTGACATTATAGGATTTCAAGCTATGCAGGACATTGCCTTGGTGCCCTTGAGATGCTCCAGTAGAAGTTTACAATTTCTTACCTGGTGACCCTGGTCGTCCTCACTAGTACTGTCCGTTGATGCGGGATATTGAGGCGACAGTGGAGATGCCGTCTCACTGCCGTTCCTCTGCCTTGCACTGCTCTTTAATGAAGGAGCGTCAACTTCATCCTGCGCTCCGACCGACATTGAGAAAACGCTCACTACTCCGTCTTGATTTGACGCCGGTAACGACGATTGTTTATGATTTGTCGACAACGATTTCAGTTTCAGACTTTTATAGACGTCGTTATCATCGCCGTCGTCATCTTCTGACGAAATGTCCCGGTCTTGTGTAATTGTCATCACGTCTTCTCCGTCGCTGGAAAGGTCAACGTCAAAGCTTGAGGTGACCAGGGCTTGAGGGTCTGAGTTGGTGGGTTTGAACGGCGTGATGTCGTCCTCGGAATCCAGTTCCTCTTGGAAGCTGGCGACCATTGGGTTGACATCTTCATCGCTGTTTCATAAAGGGGGTACCAGGGAGAGAAAGTTTCAGAAGGATTTCAAGCTATGAAGGAAGGGAGGCAATTCAAAAAATGTCTTGTTGCCGAAATTATTGAGGGCCCTTCGAAGAGAAAAGGCTCTTCTTAATACAGTTGTCACTTTCCAAAGAATAAAACCATCTTTAACAGCTCTTAAAGCTTTTATTTCACTTCATTTAATTTCAGCTAATTTCATTCTTTGTCCCTTTTTCAGCATATTTCTTTCTCTCTTTAAAGCGCATAGGGACCATTTATTATTCATGGTTTATTAAAAACACTGCAATACAGCGGCTAAAAGTCGAAATGTACAGTTTACAAAAACAGTCATTAAAAATATTACATATATACTACAAAAAAAGAAGAAATATCATTACGGTGATATACGCTATATAAGTACTGTCTAATTTTAATAATTATTATTATTATTAATTATAAACTCACCTATCACTTTCTTGCGTTGGGGGCGGGGGTTTCACAATCTTCTCTACTTTCTTCTTGAGTTTACCCTTTTTTCTTCCTGGCCCATCGTCGTCATCAAGGAACCCCCCTAGCCCCTCCTCCGGTATGAATTCATCCACACTGGTGATCGGGCCAGGCTTGACCTCTGCAACTGTTTCAATCACTGCCAAAAGATCAAATCGAAGAATCAATGGAAATTGTTTGGCATGACTTTGTAGAAACTTTCTGGTTCAATTAACACGATGTGTTATGCAATTCATTTAATTTATTTGTCCATTAAAAAGATAAAAATTGAAAATTACGTGTCAAAACATTTATGAAAGCTCCAAAACAGAACACTAAAAAATAAAGTCACAATGATAAAACAAGATTTACACATACACTGATGGAAGATAAGTTAAAAACACATTAAGGACATAAATGAAATAATAATAACGGTGCAAGGGATGGTCCTTATTTTTCTTTATTTTACCGGCCGTAGTTTAAACACATTTGAGATTTTTTTCAGATACGTCTATTTTTTCCCACTGAAAAGTGAAGATTTTGTTCAAACCTGAACTAAAAAACTACAAACAGAATTATTTTATACTGGTTTCCATTGTACAGCTTGTCTATAGCACAACAAAACAATCTTTGTATTGTGGTTTTGTGGCAACCATGAACTCTATACTCAGTGTGATACATTTGAAGACTAAGAGCACCGGATTCAAGCTCTGGTGTTTCTGATACGCAGATTGTGGGTTCGAGTCTTGGTCTTGACACTTGTGTCCCTGAGCAAGACACTTGACCATAGTTGCGTTTTACTTCCAGAAGAGATGGTTCTTGTGACTGATTTAGCCGAGTAGCGCATATTTGTTGCACGGGCAAACTAGGGAGCTGAGATGGTTTAAGGAATGAATTAAGGCCTAGTGACCAGGGGTAATATTGTTGGAAGCTCTTGGAGACGCCATTAGGGTGTGAAAAGTGCTATATAAAAACTGGATATTACTATTATCAATAATTCATTCAATGCCTAATACTTCCGTAATCCCAGAAACAACAGCCAGTGAATGTACTCTTGTACCTGCTTCATTAACACCTTCCTCTTTTGTCCCCTGCTGCACCCTCGACTCGCCCCCGCCAAACCATTTTGAGAACCGCTGTGACAGAGAGGTTGCCTGGGCTGCTCCCTGCTTGTTGTCGACTGAGTCCTTCGCTGGTGCTGCCTGCTGGTCTTGCCGGCCCTCCTTGGCTGGCTGGGGATCCTTGCGGGACGTGGCTGGTGTCGACGACGGGGTGTTTTGCTTCGGTGTGGTGGCTGGGCTCTGCGAGACCGGGGTAGCGTGGCTTGACCCTTGATTACTACCAGGGGATGCTGTATGTCAGGGGGAGGGGGGGGGGGGACACAACACACACAAGAAATTATATTTCAGGAGTTTGATAGATAACTTAACCGAGAACGTTCGTAAAGTTGGGGAGGTAGTGCTTACATGGGGATGTCTGAGGTGCTCTTCCGTTTGGTACTGTTGGCGTGAGAGTTGCAGCAGAAGCAGCCTTGGCTTTCCTTTGTCTCCGTCGTTCCTCTAGGCTCTCTATATACCTGCAGTGCAATAAACAAAGAACCAATCACAACCCGTCTCTACCATTCAAGAACCAATCACAACCCCTCTCTAAATTTCAAGAACCAATCTCACCCGTCTCTATAATTTTAAGAACCAATCACAACCCGTCTCTACAATTTGAATCAATACTTACAAGTTGTAATTTTGATCTTCAGATTCCTTCCTCATGTCTAGCTCATCCAGCGTGGCGCTCGTCTCAAGATTATTTGTTTCTAGTTGCCGTAGTAACGTTTCTCTCTGCAGTCATTTCAAGATGGCAATAACACAAAAAAGTCAAATGGTTTGCCACAAAATCTTAGCACATCCATATTTATTTAAAGGGTTTTGATATTTTTTGTAGATGAAGTTCTTGGCCATGACATGAATCCTAACTCACTGTGAATGAAGGTGTATACTCCACCAGGAGCTGAGACAAATTACAGGAATGTTATTGGCTCAATGACCAGGGCGTTAATGTAAAGCTCATTGATACGGTTATTGTAAAATGCACTATATAAGAATTAGTTGTTGTTGTTACACCATTATTCTGAATGATTTTGAACCCATGAGACTACATTGTGTGTATAAGCCTAGGTGACTAGTGCGACTAGTGTCAAAGTCGCGACTATTGATTGCTTGGTGGACCAATTGTGTCGCTCAACAACTAAATTTACTTACTAAATACAATTAGGCATCAGTAAAAAATTCCTTCAATGCTTTCAGCCTGAATTTAACTACCTTGAGGCTGCAGCAAACAATATTCCCCAATGCATCTTGGGAATTAAATTAAAAATTTGTGGCGGCAAGTGTCGAAGTAGCGAATATTGGAGGTGCAAGTAGTCGAGTAGCAACTTTCATTATAACACACCTATTGCTTGTTCTGTATTCTGGTTGGCTGAAACACTGTCACGTGGAGTGAACTAAAATAGTCAAGTGTTTGCACAGGCGTGTTTGCGGCAATAGTCCTTGAAAATAGTGCTTGGTTACAGCGCCCCCTCTTGACGTGAACTGTGAACAGCAACAAAAAACTTCCTTTCTTTACCAAATTTCTTTTCTTATTTCACATTTAAGACCGAGGTGTGTTATAAAACACATATTGACTTGCATAATTCGTTCACTAATGTACGTCTACTCCCCCGAGGGACTTTGAGTGACAAGAAGAGGGACCTATTTCCCGAGGCCGAAGGCTTCAATGTGTGTTTAACGTACCTGGAGTTGTAGGAATGGTACATTGAAGAAAGTGTGCAGATATTTCAGACCGAAGCCGTTTTTCATGGAGGCCTCCGCTAGTAGCACTGTGGCTGAATCGGATGGTCTGTCACAAGAAATAAAAAAATAAAATAAACACCAGCAAACTATAATTTTAATTGTGGTATTTTCTGCTTAAAACAGAGCTCTCTATGAAATTTGGCCCTTGTGCCCCCAGCAGGATTTGAGCTGGGGTTCTGGAGGTGAAATTGCATGGTTTTCCTTTTACGTCGTGAACTAACACAGCACGCCATTTTGTGGAGTCAAGTTTTTGACTCCATAAAATGGCTGACCGTGTTAGTAAAGTAAAAGAAAACCCACGCAATTTTGAGACATATTTGTGTGGATCATTATATTCTACTTTTAAAACATCTTTCCAACCAATGCATTTCATAACAAACGGTTTCAAACGCCTTTCATAGACAACTCGACCGATCCAAGGCAGGGTGTCCCTTTAAGGACACAAGTGTCACGACTGAGACTCGAACCCACACTCTGCCGACCCCATCCCCCTGCTATCACCTCTCAAAGTTTTCTATGAAGTATCTCATAGTGTCCTCAGCTACTGTGCGGTGTTCGGATATGTCTCTGAAGCTTGCTAGCACCAAGACAGGAATGTGGTTCGGTACATTTGGAAGCTCTCGCTCGACATAACCCCATGTCCTGTTGAACAGGGAGAGAACAAAAATACCCAGTTAATTTGTGCAACAATGGTCTTTTTTAACTTTCACTTTTCGCTTGCAACTTCGATGACCAATTGAGTAACAAAAAATTCTCAGATATGTTTATACTTTAATATGCAAATGTTGGGATACACCAAGTGAGAATACTGGTCTTTGACAGTTACTAAAGGTGTCCAGTGACTTCAAAGTATACCTAGGTTTCTACAGGTATGTATGCTTCGTTTTTGAAAGGGCAAGGGCACCAGGGCATTTTCTCCTTGGTAAAGGGCACCCTATGAGGAAATTGTAAATTTGTACTGTAGCATTTCAAGGGCACCAATGCAATGACCAGGGGCAACGAAGGCAATTGCCTTCGTTGCCTCCGTGAAGTATCAGGCCTGTTTCTAGAAGCCTTTCACAGGTTTGTGATTTTGTGCATTTGTTGAGATACACCAAGTGAGAAGACTGGTCTTTGACAAAAAAACAAAGGTGTCCAGTGTCTTTAAAAGCCATTGACTAATTTGTTAAAGTCCTACCATTGTTTTGTTATGTCTACCATGAATACAACTCCATTGGCTCCCTTGTACACATTGAGAAAGCTCGCATCCAGGCATGGTTCGTCCGTCTCCTCAACTTCATGTGTTGTATCTAATTTAAGGCCGTCTGCTTTCTTCTTAGATTTACCCTTGTCCACCACATCCCAAACTTCCACCTTGACGACGTCATCAGTCGCTACAGTTTAAAAAAAAGTACAATGTATTGCTGTCACTTCTTTGTAAATTCCCAGCTAGGTTTCATGTTTACTTAGATTTAGAATTGATTTTAAAATGTGTGACGATCTTACTTGGCGATGCTAAACAAAGCGTGATGTCACGTTACGAATCACTATGATAACTTGAGCAAAAATGTTTTAAAGGATTTAAAGAAGGATTTAAACTGATTTCTTTTGTAATTATCAACAAAAAAATTAGGCCCCAACCTCAAGAATTTGATAATCTAGGTAGACATACTTCCGTTGACAATAACGTCATTTCAGGGATACTTAACCGGGCCACTGACTCGTCCACGACGTTACAAAAATGTTTGAGACAAACCCTTTTTATTTTAACCTTTGTAATTCCACTGTATACTGGTGACTTGTATCTCTGGGGTGGGAAGATACTCCTCCTTAAACCGTTCTCCCTGTAGTCTATGGAACAGCGTCGTCTTGCCGGTGTTGCGGTCACCTTTGATGATTATTTTCACTGGAAAGGTAAGAAAGACAAACTGATAAGTTATATTTAAAGGTACTGGACACTATTTTTAATTACTCAAACTAATTGTTAGCATATATACACACTTGGTAACAGGCAATGGAGAGCTGTTGATTGAATTATAAAAAAAATTCCAGTTTGACAGCCCGCAGTGGGAAAATAATGCAAAAATCAATATATCACAAACAGCAATGAACTGTGCTGATGGTGTAATGTAAAGTTTGTGCCGTGACTCAAGACCTAGTGTGTTTTTCAGGCTACCAAAATCTCATCAGGGCTACTAAACATTCCTGGTTACCTAGCCCTGCTGACTACCGATCCATGGAAATACATTTAATTTCGACCCCTGTATTATAGTTACTAAAGATGCCCTAAAAATAAAAATAAAAGATGTTACATTTAACACAAAGATGGTAAGGCCTACATTTTACACAAAGATGGTAGGGCCTACATTGGAGTTCAACTCTGGGGTAGAAAAACAACTTTTGGCACTCGTCTATCTTATAATATAAGGGACATTTCTTTAGCAGAATGGGGTGGGGGGAGGGGGGGGGACTGGGCAACTAAAACTGTAGTTGCGATAATGTAACCCTCCTCCCGACGGCAGAGGAGGAGGGTTACGTTATGGCAACTACTAAAACTGCTACTCACTGTTATACTGGACACCCTTAGCAAATCTCCGCTGCAGATTCTGTCCCATCGTCTGCATACCAGTGGGTACCAAGCCCCTTCCAGCATTCTGCTCATTGGTAACAAACTTCTTCAACGCACTAAACATTTTGCTGATTTTTCAAATTTAGTATTTACCTTGGATTTTGGTGGTGGATTACAAACACAATAAATTGTTTAAAAAGTTGTATTTCTACTACAAGAGATTGCAGACATTTCCAGGTTTACTTAATCCTCTAGATCCGGATGTTTCGTAAAATTCCTGCAGTCTTACACTGTCTGATCAGGGTGACAGTTCCCCATTTCGGGAAGTTGATCAATCTTCAGTCCAATTCCACCATTCGCAATGCAGTTTTTGTGTTGCCGTTGTTGAAAATTTGCTACCAATGTTTTTCCGTCTCCTGTGTTTCCCATGTACTCTAAGATCTCCACAACAGCTTCAGTTGAACCACGAATCAGACGTTGGAACTGCTAAGTTAGGATCATATAAAAATCCTTACATTTCGAGTGAAATTTACAGAAATATTGTCACGTAAACAACAACATAACTCAACGAAGTGAACGGTGACCGAACAACATTATATTGCACGTCATCCGCCGTCCTGCGGATTTTGTAGTGCCCAATTCTATTTAATTAAACCCGTATTCAACACAAACAATCTCTACTATACTTTTTCATTTTTATTGTAATAAATTGTTTTATTAACAACAAAAAGTTGAAATAGGATTATTTCAATAGGTTTGTGCAAATTTGAGGAAGAATATTTTGTGAAATGGAGACATTAGCCGGTTGTAATGACCTTTCACCTTTTTATTCCGGAAGTACTGAACTTCGACCAGTCGGGTTCCAATTCGGCTTATCCTTAAAATCCGTACAACAATACGAGGTACCAGTTTTGAGTTTTTTCAGCCCTCCTGTCGAGCGCCCTCTGTTGAAAATTATTGGTTTACCCTGTAGGGTTTTCCCCTAGTCACGTCAGCACTAACCTCTTAGCTGCTAAGCACACAAATTTGTTTAGCATGAAATTTCTACTTGATAAAAACAGGATTACCAACAAATTTCCCATTTGTTGTATATTGCTTGTTACTGGTTTTCAGCTGTTGTTTGCTTATCCTGAAAATTGGTTGGTATACCTGTTTTATCAAGGCAAAACATTTCATGCTAAGCAAATTTATGTGCTTAGCAGCTCTATGAAATTAGGCCCTGGTCCCCTCCTTCAACAATAGGAGATAAAGCCTTGAAGTGTGACGTCAAAATGTTCAGGCTAGTTTATGGTTTCAGTTTCCCCCAATTTCGTTGTGTGCGCTTATTTTGTGTTGGGCCCAGAGTACTGCTTGACAAACATCTTTGCTAAGCAACACTTGAGCATATGTCACAACAATGTAAACTTAACGTACTTTTGCTGGTAACCAGTTTTTGCTTAACAATAGTTTTCTGAGCATAGCAATTTTTTGTGTTTATGAAATTGAGTCAATTACTTTTCAATTCAATGGCTCAATGTAATTATTCTATACACATTAAAAAGTTGTTTTAATTTGTTGAAGAAAGATGCTTAAGTCAAACTACAATACTTTTGAGTGACACAAAGTTATGTCAAGGAAACCTGCAAGTGCATTTACTGACACCGGGTGATTTTTTATTTCATTTTTTTTTTTTGGGGGGGGGGGCTTGAGTTGTCTCAACGTCACAGTTGTCGAGTCGTGAATGGTCGAGTTGTCTTAACCGTCGAGTTGTGTCGAGTTGCCTGTGGACGAGTTGTTGCTCCATTATGTTTGCGAACAACCATGACAAAGAATAATTTGCTAAGGCGGGGGACGGGTGTGAACTTGCGATCTCTCAAACTTGTCAATATTTTGTAAAGTTTGTTCGGACCACGAGCTCGAGAGGTCAAGTTTTACATTTTTGTTTTTTACTGAACCATAGAAAGGTCAAAATTATTGACCTTTTCCCCTTTTGTGCGCGGTGCATGAAAAACGCGCAGCGCACTTACACACGCGCATTTAACGCGCATTGTGGGGCGGATTAAGCTCTCGTTCCCAACTTCCCATGGTCGATCCCATTGCAGTGGCAAATTGCAAGAAAGTTTGGTAAAGGCAATGTGTAAAAGGTTGTGTGCATGGTACCCAGACGTCTTGCTTGAGTATGGACGAGCCTCTGTGTAATAATAGTCAGCACCATGCACAAAAGTACAGAGGACGAACACTTGTGCACACAAACAAGGGGAGAACTTGGGTTTTTGTAAAGCTTGAAAAAGGTAAGAAATCTTAACTATTCCGAGCGCAAACGTGTTCCAATGTACTTAAAACACGGGACAAGATATGCCCAATATTTTAAGTTGCCAAAATAATTCCCCTACGTCCTGTGTGTGTCACTGACACTGGCTATATTCTGTTCGTTTGCGATTTTTTTTTGCTGAGCTGAGTAGGCCTACTCTGTCAGTTGTTTGAGACTGGTGTCACTACAGTGGTCAGTCAGTGTCAGTTATTTTTTTATTTAGCTGAGTGACTTCTTTCTGTGTCAGTGGGGGGACTGGAAAAGTTTCCGTATGGCGCCACCATTTTTTCATTCAATATGAAATAATAAATAATAATAATAATAATAACCTTACTTATTAAGCGCTTTTTACAAAAGCGATACAAAGCGCTTACGAAATACAATGGCAACAAAAACAAAAGAAAAACTACATGCTTTACAGACAAAACAATGCTTAAATTAACAATGATACAATCTAGAGTAACTTAGGATAGAGGTGGGTTTTTAATTGGGATTTGAAGGAACTCAGGGAATTGGCTAAACGAACAGATTGAGGGAGACGATTTCAGCATTTTGGCCCAGTTAATAATATTAATAATAATAGTATCAAAAAGTAAAAATTATAATTTAACCCATTGTTGAGATATCCCTTTTTTTGTAATAAAAATGAATGAATGAAAAAGTGGTGGTGCAGTGGTGGTTATCCGGGGGACTCCCTGCAGTGAACATCAAGTACTGCATAATGTAAAGGGGGCGAGAGGGGTGCTCGTCCCTCAACCAACTCCAATCAAAGTCGCCCTCTGCAAACCGTGGCAAAGTTGCCCCTACTAGTACTTCTGTACTAGTGTGTACTAGGGACTAGCTGGCTTGCCCTGGTTGTTAAAAAATTACCCCCTGACAATGTCGCCTCAACACAAACAAAGTCGCCCCCTGACATTGCACCCCAAGCCGATGTCGCTCCTTAGCAAAGTCGCCCAAAGTTGTTATTAATTCCGGGAAATGGTAACAGTTTTTTAATTACCGTTTTTACCATAAAATATTTAGAAAAGTTTTAGTTTGGACTTTAGGACTTTCTCTATGGTTTCTCAAAAAATGTTGAATGTTTGGTTTAATTTGTTTTTGCAATTATTTATTTAGTATTGATTAATGAATGTTTGTTCTGAATCTGGAACTTTCATCTAGATAAGCCATAAATCAAATATTGACTGAGCTTTCACCCCCCCCCCCAAAAAAAAAGATGCAATAAATATTTATGTCAAAATCATTCATTTTGAAATGATTGTTTTGGTTAATTTGCATTTAATATACATTGTCAGGGGTAGACCCAGTTGGGGGCAACATTAAAGACCTGGGTGAAAATTCTCAGGGGGCGACTTTGCAGGGCGAGCTGTTGGGGGCGAGCTGGCTAGCGGGCGAGATGACCAGCATCCATTTGAACATAGATGTCTACCTCCATGATTTGGAGTACTGCAGATACCTAACCTAGCCCTACTTTATAGTGCTACAGAGTTGGCCAGAAAAGTGGGGCTAGAGCCGAAGCTATTACTAGGTGTGTTGCCTAGTTAGTAGGCTCTAGTCTAGCACGGCAAGCACTGCAGTTTTGTTGGTACGCAAACAATATTAAACGATACAAAATAAATATAATATTCTATTCAGAAAATGATTTTAGACTTAGTAACAACTTGGGCTTTGTACTTTTATTTTATGCAAGTTGTAAACACCAACAAATTTGGACAGGTCCCCAGCAGCTGCTGTGTCTATTCAAGTTTCATTGCTATAATTTAACACATGTTCAATTTATTCAACCCAGGTTCTGACTCCCTGGTTAGTTTTTCTTAGAAATCTGGGGGGTTTTAAAGGGAAAAATCTGCGAAAGTGATACTTGTGACCAAAATTAAAATGTTGATTTTATTTTTTAGTTGACAAGGCTTTCTTTTTAATAAGTTGTAGCATTGTTTGTATTTTCTATTGATTTTCAATTTTATTTCTTACTTCCTACCAGAAATTCAAGGCCATGGCGGAGCTCATCCAGCAAGTTCTTGAAGGTGCAAGACAAATTGAGGTACACCTACAAACGTAATACTCTAATAAAAGCCACCACAAAATGTGGTAACTAAACAGCAGTGATGGGGTCTGTCTCAAATGACAGTTTTTTTTAGACCCGTGTGGCTGGAGATTCTGTCCCCCGGATATTCTGTCCCCTTATGTGGCGAACTGTGTACAAACTACTTCTGTTAGCGCCCTCTTTTGAAACATGCTCCTTCAACCAACGTTTGTTTTTCTAATGGGGGACAGAATCTCTGGCGGACTGACCGAACCCACACTCAGATTACTTAACCACCAGAACTGGAATTTGATGCTCTTAACCACCCGGCCATGACACCCAATCGGATATATATTTCTTTATCTGCGATATTGTTTACAATCTCATTTTGTCTCAATAACTTCAGATGGCCACAGCAAACGAGATGACCTCATCAGGTGACCTGAGCTCACATGATGAGATGACATCCACCAACGAGAGTTTTACGAAGAAGAGGCACTCCAACCACCATGTGGGTCCCATCGATCTCTCGTACGAGGAGGACAGTCAGAGACGGTGTAAATCCTTCTTCAAGAGGAGGAAAACGATCTTCGACAAGGTAAACATGCATTCAGAACAATTTAACAATTTAATTTAGACAATTTAATAAGGGAATAAAAGGGTAGCGACGACTTCTTTAATTGCCATTCAAAATCGGCAGGGTCGTGCGATTCAGCTTGGGCCTTTATCACACAGCCATGACCCTGCAAGGTTTTAAGCGGCAGTTTAAGAACGAGTCACTACTCTTTTATTCCCATTCATAAATGCCTTTTTGGTTAAAAGGAGTAATAAAGTAAGAAACTCTGGAAAACTTAACTGTTTTCCGAAGTCTTTTCCTGCTCAGTACGTGTGTTGCATTTTTATGACTGAGACAGTTTTTCGGATATGCATTCGTGCGCAAAGTAGTAGTATTACATGTATGCATCCTCGTATTCATAGGCCAAAATGGCACGGCGAGATCGATCACCCCTGGGAACAAAGTTGTGGGCTAACCCGCACAAACGTATCCGAAAACAACCGGTTATCAACAACTCCACCTGGTCATTATAACAGTTCAAACACCCCCCTCCCTGTGACGCGCTCTCCACCAATGGGAATAGTGAAACTGTTAAATTTGCATCGGGGAAAAAGTTTTTTTTTTTTTTTTTTTTTTTTTTTTTGTAAAAGGGAGAATCACTATATAACAAAGGAACAATGTTGTTGGCCAAATACCACTGTGTTGTATGGTATGCCTGAGCTAGACCGCAAACACTAATCCTTCACTCCTTAAGTGCTGCCTTGTCCTCGTAAGGACTCCAAAATTGTTTCTCTTTGGCTGTTTCCCAGTCTCAAAGAGAGTGATCTCTGAAGATACTGAGGGACTTGTGAGTCAGTTAGGATTGTTTCTATTACTGAATGAAGCCTATCTCAATCCAACAGGCGAATCAACTCACGTCCATCTGTGGCGCCTCCGTCAGTATCAAGCTGAAGTCGCAAGGAGGCCAAGTGTACGAGTACTCGTCGGGAGAGTTCCAACTAGAAGGAGAACCAGGCGTGCCGTTAATCACCGTCCACCCTACGCCCAGAGGTCGTCCAAAATCAAAGAAATCGTCTGTCGAGGAGGAGGCCGCTGAATGTCAGGTGATCAGCCCGACTTATGAACAAGCCAATAAGAAGGCCCCGTGTGCTATTTGCAAGAAAAAGGACTCGTTTATGGCGTGCCAGAAGGCTGGCTGTACATTTTGGGCTCACGCCCGGTGTTTGGGCTTCGTCGCGTTGGCCCCGACCGATATGTCCAACGTGAAGTTCTTCTGTCCGAAGCATATTCCGTCCAGTTAACGGGGCCTCCTTCAACTCATCTTTTGTATAAAGCTGTAAATAAGACTGTACAACACAAAATGGACTTGATTTGTGGACATTGGATTCGAGGGAGTAGTGTCGTCGCAGCCAAGGTCCTGATCATGGCCTTGGTTCTCCCTTATGTCTCCCTTATGTACTGACTTTAAAATTGGTAGTAGAAATTACCTTGCCTCTTAAAGGCAGTGGACACTATTGGTAATTGTCAAAGACTAGCCTTTACAATTGGTGTATCTCAACAAATGCATAAAACAACAAACCTGTAAAAATATGAGCTCAATCGGTCATCGAACTTGCGAGATAATAATAAAAGAAAAAACACCCTTGTCACACGAAGTTGTGTGCGTTTAGATGGTTGATTTCGAGACCTCAAGTTCTAAATCTGAGGTCTCAAAATCAAATTCGTGGAAAATTGCTTTTTTCTAAAAAACTATGGCACTTCAGAAAGAGCTGTTTTGCACAATGTTTTATACCATCAACCTCTCCCCATTACTCGTCACCAAGAAAGGTTTTATGCTAATAATTATTTTGAGTAATTACCAATAGTGTCCACTGCCTTTAAAAAACAATATTCTAAACATTTTTAAAGATAACTGCTCTATTTTTAAACTCTCTCCCCGCTCCTCGCCCAACCTAAAAATGTTTTTATTTATTTATCTGAAAGTAGTTAATACCTTGAGTATTGCTACTTGACTAGTTCCACCCTTTACAGAGCCTAATTTTTTAAAGCTGTTAAGCAGAAAATTCTGCTTAGCAGATTTCTTGGCTAAGAAAGAAATGACCATGGTACCAGTCACAGCAACGGTAACTGTATGGTATTCTGGCTGTTAACCTATTTTTGATGATTTTTTAAAGCAAGTTTTTGTGCTGACATGGTTTAAGAAATAAGCCATTTGTGAATTAGATTTTATAAATGTCTTGAACAATGACTTGCTAAGTCACAGATTTTGATCTAGTCCTAATCAAGCAAAAAGACAGTGTAGTAGTAAAGGAACACGTTGCCTTGAATCGGTCAAGTATAACTCGAAATTGCATGGTTTTCCTTTTACCAAATTTTGGACTCCCATAAATGGCCGGCCGTGTTAGTTCGCAAAGTAAAAGGAAAACCAGGCATTTCAAGGCAAATTTGTGTGGATCATTGTGTTCTACTTTTAAATTATCTTTCTTACCATATGCATTTTATAACAACCGGTTACAAACGCTTTTCAAAGACCAACTCAACCGATCCAAGGCAACGTGTTCCTTTAACCCATTGGTGCACAAGGCGGTGCTAGCGACCACAAACAAACAGCAAAAAAAATGAACTTTTATAAAAAGTCATAACTTTATAACTACGTTTGGTGTGATTTTCACAAGGGGGTGCTATTGGGAATTTTTTTTTTAAACTTGGTTGAACATATTCTTTTTTTGCTTAAATTTTTTTTTTTTTATCTGTGCACAAAAGGGTTAATAGATGTTTATTTTTGCATCAGGGATAATAGTTAATATAATTAGGTTTTTTTTACCCTTACACAATTTTATCATGTATGTCAAGTTGATGCCCATCAGATACCTACAATTCTTTCATATCAATTTTGCAGTCATTTCAAGATAAAGATCAGCAAAGTTGCTTGATTCTCAAAGTAATAGGTGTGTGATGGTGGAAATCGTTTTCCCAAATAGTCTTGCCAAAACCTACTGTTTGTTTGTTTTACATTTATATTTTTGTTTTAAACAACTTGAATAACACGTAGATTATGTACAAACAATTTTAGGGGTTAAACTCGCTTCTAATGTTGTTAAAGGCACTGGACACTATTGGTAGTTGCACAAAATAATTGTTAGCATAAAAACTTACTTGGTAGTGAGCAATGGAGAGCGTATTTTTTGAGAAAATATTTCAATTGAATTTGAGACCTTAGCTGAGGTGTCGAATTCAAGGCATCAAAAAGCACACAATTGTGCAAAAAGGATGTTCTTTTCTTCCATAATTCTTTTGCAACTTTGTCGACCAATTGAGTCCAAATTTTCACACCCTTGTTGGTTTATGTAATGTTGGGATACACCGAGTGAGAATACTGGTCTCTGACAATGACCAAACGTGTGCGGTACCTTTAAGGACATCCTGCACTTCAATGCTTGAAGTTTTGTTCAGACAATTTGCCCCACAGCAATGTTTAGTTAATTTATTTAATTGCAAATGTTTCATTGCAAATGTGGTATCATTTTAAAGAGAAACACTTCAGCTTTGCATTGATATATAACATATACAAAGAGAGTAATAAATAATTAAAAAAATATACTTGATTAAAAAAAGTTTCCTAACTTTTTGTGAGCAGTACATTGTTATGGAGGAATATGCAATAGCGGTTTCACAAACCAAAGGTACAAGTTCTACTTAAAGCGGTGGACATTGGTAATAACTCAAAATAATTGTTAGCATATAAACTAAATTGGTAATGAGCAATAGAGAGCTGTTGATGAAACATTATGAGAAACGGCTCCCTCTGAAGTAACATAGTTTTTGAGAAAGAAGTAATTTTCTACGAATTAGATTTGAGGTCCCGAAATCAAGCATCTGAAAGCACACAACTTTGTTTGACAAGGGTGTTTTTTCTTCCCTTATTGTCTCGCAACTTCGACGACCAATTGAGTTCAAATTGTCACAGGTTTGTTATTTTGTGCATATGTTGCGATATACCAAACGAGAAGACTGGTCTTTGACGATTACCACGTGAAACGGTTTACCCGCCCATTCGGTTATTAAGGCACTGGGCACGTTTGGTACTAGTCAAAGAAAAAATGACAAGGGGTTAATCCAGCCGTTTTATCTAATTTGGATCAAAAACTGAAAACAAAAAACGACAAGGGGTAAGTCCAGCCGTTCTGTCTAATTTGGGTCAAACACTTTAAAGACAAGGGGTAGGCCTAAGTTCAACTTCTTCATCAAATTTGGGTAAAAAATTTAAGAAAAAAACGACAAGGGCTAAGTCCAGCCGTTTTGTAAAATTTTGGTCAACAATAAATACAAAAAAACGACAAGGGGTAAGTCCAGCCGTTTTATCAATGCATGATCAAAAGTATAAAACAAACGAAAAGGATTAAGTCCAGCTGTTTAAAAAAAAAAAAAAAACGACAAGCCGTTTTATCAAAGCATGATCAAAAGTATAAAACAAACGAAGGGGCAAGTCCAGCTGTTTAATCAAGTTTTGGTCAAAAATTGAAGAAAAAAACGACAAGGGGCAAGTCCAGCTGTTTTATCAAAATTGGGTAAAAATCGAAAAAATGACAAGGGGCAAGCAAGTCCAGCTGTTTAATCAAATTTGTTCATGCCTCTTCACTTTATTTCTAACAGGACCAATCTGATGCATATACCAATGTATTACTCCTCGGAAAATTGTGAAGGACACCGTAGCCTATGTGACAAACCTTGTTCACTTTTTGATTTTTGGAATATTAGGACAACATTTTATAAAAAATACTGGACTTTCCTCTCGTGATTGTCCCCCAAAATTTGATAAACGCTGGACTTACCTCATGTGATTTTTTTTCAAATTTACCTAACTTAATCAAAATCTCTACTCACTTTTATCAACTTGTAGTAAAGTAGTTGTAATATAAACATTTACCCTGGAACCCACTTCCCCAAGACCAGTGATCTTGACCCACCAAGCCTGCTGCTGGTGATACGTAACCGAAATGCTTAAGAGCAGAGAGCAGTCCTACTTTTTAATCGTTTTCTCTAGATTATTTAGGCATTTATTTGGGGACTCAAACACTGTTTCCGCGAATCACACACAACAACCTCCCATTCCGTCCATTTTGGCGTGTTTAACTTTGTGTTGTATTATTAATATTATTCTTTAGGTATTTATTGTTCATTAGTAATTCTAAGTGGCGCCACAGCTTGTCCAAGAACGTATTGGACTGGGAGCTACGGGACCCGGGTTCAATTCCCGCGTGTGTGTTTTTCTTTTTTGCTTGGACGCAGTGAGTGAGTTATTTAAGTAGTATAAAAATCATCTCCAATCACCAACGGGCACTGTGGCGACACGGTGCACTGGATAGTTCAATTGCGTGCTATCCAGAGCTGGTACACCGGTTCGAATCCCGCCCGTACCAAGAGGGACATGACTTTTACTGCTTGCACCAGTAATGGATTGGGGTCCGTCATGTCTATCCCCAAATTAGGTGTGGATGAGTAATACCGTGTGGGAGAGTAAAGGAGGGACCGGGACCGCAAGTCCCTTAAGGGTTCTAATGGGTGATCACCACGCTGGTTTCGGCCAGACTTTGAGTCCCCTGAATGCCTGGTCGTCACTCTGACTAACTCTTTGCACAAATTTACTTTAACTTTATTTAAGTTAACAACTATATAGGCCTATCAACATTATTTATAACCAATTTGAGCCACAAACTGAAAACAAAATTTGACAAGTTCACAAGGCCTTGTAGACCTTTTCAAGCAAAAATTTACAAGTTTCACAAGGCTATAGCCTTGTAGACTTTTTCAAGCAAAATTTGACAAGTTCACAATTGCACAAAGCTATATAGCCTTGTAGACTTTTTCAAGCAAAAATTGACAAGTTCACAAGCCTTGTAGACTTTTTCAAACAAAAATTGCAGGTTCACAAGGATTATAGCCTTGTCAATTTTTGCTTGAAAAAGTCTACAAGGCTATATACCTTGTGAACTTGTCAATTTCTGCTTTAAAAAGTCTACAAGGCTATAGCCTTGTGAACTTGTCAATTTTCTACAAGCCTTGTGAAACTTGTCAATTTTTGCTTGAAAAAGTCTACACGGCCTTGTGAGTCAATTTTTGCTTGAAAAAGTCTACAAGGCTATAGCCTTGTGAAACTTGTCAATTTTCTACAAGGCTATAGCCTTGTGAATTTATCAATTTTTACTTGAAAATGTCTACAAGGCTATAGCCTTGTGAAACTTGTCAATTTTTGCTTGAAAAAGTCTACAAGGCTATAGCCTTGTGAATTTGTCAATTTTTACTTGAAAATGTCTACAAGGCTATAGCCTTGTGAAACTTGTCAATTTTTGCTTGAAAAAGTCTACAAGGCTATAGCCTTGTGAATTTGTCAATTTTTACTTGAAAAAGTCTACAAGGCTATAGCCTTGTGAATTTGTCAATTTTTACTTGAAAAAGTCTACAAGGCTATAGCCTTGTGAACATGTCAATTTTCTACAAGGCTATATATAGCCTTGTGAACTTGTCAATTTTCTACAAGGGGTTAGCCTTGTGAGTCAATTTTTGCTTGAAAAAGTCTACAAGGCTATATAGCCTTGTGAGTTTGTCAATTTTTGCTTGAAAAAGTCTACAAGGCTATCGCCTTGTGAGTTTGTCAATTTTTGCTTGAAAAAGTCTACAAGGCTATAGCCTTGTGAACTTGTCAATTTCTGCTTTAAAAAGTCTACAAGGCTTATAGCCTTGTGAACTTGTCAATTTTTGCTTGAAAAAGTCTACAAGGCTATAGCCTTGTGAACTTGTCAATTTCTGCTTTAAAAAGTCTACAAGGCTTGTGAAACTTGTCAATTTTTGCTTGAAAAAGTCTACAAGGCTATAGCCTTGTGAATTTGTCAATTTTACTTGAACTTGTCAATTTTCTACAAGGCTATAGCCTTGTGAACTTGTCAATTTTCTACAAGGCTATAGCCTTGTGAACTTGTCAATTTTCTACAAGGCTATAGCCTTGTGAAACTTGTCAATTTTTGCTTGAAAAAGTCTACAAGGCTATAGCCTTGTGAATTTGTCAATTTTTACTTGAAAAAGTCTACAAGGCTATAGCCTTGTGAATTTGTCAATTTTTACTTGAAAAAGTCTACAAGGCTATAGCCTTGTGAACATGTCAATTTTCTACAAGGCTATATATAGCCTTGTGAACTTGTCATTTTTCTACAAGGGGTTAGCCTTGTGAGTCAATTTTTGCTTGAAAAAGTCTACAAGGCTATATAGCCTTGTGAGTTTGTCAATTTTTGCTTGAAAAAGTCTACAAGGCTATCGCCTTGTGAGTTTGTCAATTTTTGCTTGAAAAAGTCTACAAGGCTATAGCCTTGTGAACTTGTCAATTTCTGCTTTAAAAAGTCTACAAGGCTTATAGCCTTGTGAACTTGTCAATTTTTGCTTGAAAAAGTCTACAAGGCTATAGCCTTGTGAACTTGTCAATTTCTGCTTTAAAAAGTCTACAAGGCTTGTGAAACTTGTCAATTTTTGCTTGAAAAAGTCTACAAGGCTATAGCCTTGTGAACTTGTCAATTTCTGCTTTAAAAAGTCTACAAGGCTTGTGAAACTTGTCAATTTTTGCTTGAAAAAGTCTACAAGGCTATAGCCTTGTGAATTTGTCAATTTTACTTGAACTTGTCAATTTTCTACAAGGCTATAGCCTTGTGAACTTGTCAATTTTCTACAAGGCTATAGCCTTGTGAACTTGTCAATTTTCTACAAGGCTATAGCCTTGTGAAACTTGTCAATTTTTGCTTGAAAAAGTCTACACGGCCTTGTGAGTCAATTTTTGCTTGAAAAAGTCTACAAGGCTATAGCCTTGTGAACTTGTCAATTTTCTACAAGGCTATAGCCTTGTGAACTTGTCAATTTTCTACAAGGCTATAGCCTTGTGAAACTTGTCAATTTTTGCTTGAAAAAGTCTACACGGCCTTGTGAGTCAATTTTTGCTTGAAAAAGTCTACAAGGCTATAGGCTTGTGAAACTTGTCAATTTTCTACAAGGCTATAGCCTTGTGAATTTGTCAATTTTTACTTGAAAATGTCTACAAGGCTATAGCCTTGTGAAACTTGTCAATTTTTGCTTGAAAAAGTCTACAAGGCTATAGCCTTGTGAATTTGTCAATTTTTACTTGAAAATGTCTACAAGGCTATAGCCTTGTGAAACTTGTCAATTTTTGCTTGAAAAAGTCTACAAGGCTATAGCCTTGTGAATTTGTCAATTTTTACTTGAAAAAGTCTACAAGGCTATAGCCTTGTGAACTTGTCAATTTTCTACAAGGCTATAGCCTTGTGAACTTGTCAATTTTCTACAAGGCTATAGCCTTGTGAAACTTGTCAATTTTTGCTTGAAAAAGTCTACACGGCCTTGTGAGTCAATTTTTGCTTGAAAAAGTCTACAAGGCTATAGCCTTGTGAAACTTGTCAATTTTCTACAAGGCTATAGCCTTGTGAATTTGTCAATTTTTACTTGAAAATGTCTACAAGGCTATAGCCTTGTGAAACTTGTCAATTTTTGCTTGAAAAAGTCTACAAGGCTATAGCCTTGTGAATTTGTCAATTTTTACTTGAAAATGTCTACAAGGCTATAGCCTTGTGAAACTTGTCAATTTTTGCTTGAAAAAGTCTACAAGGCTATAGCCTTGTGAATTTGTCAATTTTTACTTGAAAATGTCTACAAGGCTATAGCCTTGTGAAACTTGTCAATTTTTGCTTGAAAAAGTCTACAAGGCTATAGCCTTGTGAATTTGTCAATTTTTACTTGATAAAGTCTACAAGGCTATAGCCTTGTGAACTTGTCAATTTTCTACAAGGCTATAGCCTTGTGAACTTGTCAATTTTCTACAAGGGGTTAGCCTTGTGAGTCAATTTTTGCTTGAAAAAGTCTACAAGGCTATAGCCTTGTGAATTTGTCAATTTTTACGTGAAAATTTCTACAAGGCTATAGCCTTGTGAAACTTGTCAATTTTTGCTTGAAAAAGTCTACAAGGCTATAGCCTTGTGAATTTGTCAATTTTTACTTGATAAAGTCTACAAGGCTATAGCCTTGTGAACTTGTCAATTTTCTACAAGGCTATAGCCTTGTGAACTTGTCAATTTTCTACAAGGGGTTAGCCTTGTGAGTAAATTTTTGCTTGAAAAAGTCTACAAGGCTATCGCCTTGTGAACTTGTCAATTTCTGCTTTAAAAAGTCTACAAGGCTATAGCCTTGTGAACTTGTCAATTTTCTACAAGGCTATAGCCTTGTGAATTTGTCAATTTTTACTTGAAAAAGTCTACAAGGCTATAGCCTTGTGAAACTTGTCAATTTTTACTTGAAAAAGTCTACAAGGCTATAGCCTTGTGAACTTGTCAATTTTTGCTTGAAAAAGTCTACAAGGCTATAGCCTTGTGAACTTGTCAATTTTCTACAAGGCTATAGCCTTGTGAATTTGTCAATTTTTACTTGAAAAAGTCTACAAGGCTATAGCCTTGTGAATTTGTCAATTTTTACTTGAAAAAGTCTACAAGGCTATAGCCTTGTGAAACTTGTCAATTTTTGCTTGAAAAAGTCTACAAGGCTTGTGAGTCAATTTTTGCTTGAAAAAGTCTACAAGGCTATAGCCTTGTGAGTTTGTCAATTTTTGCTTGAAAAAGTCTACAAGGCCTTGTGAACTTGTCAATTTTTACTTGAAAAAGTCTACAAGGCTTTATTTAGCCTTGTGAGTCAATTTTTGCTTGAAAAAGTCTACAAGGCTATAGCCTTGTGAAACTTGTCAATTTTTGCTTGAAAAAGTCTACAAGGCTATAGCCTTGTGAGTTTGTCAATTTTTGCTTGAAAAAGTCTACAAGGCTATAGCCCTGTGAAACTTGTCAATTTTTGCTTGAAAAAGTCTACAAGGCTATAGCCTTGTGAGTTTATCAAACTTTGCTTGAAAAAAGTCTACAAGGCTATAGCCTTGTGAACTTGTCAATTTTTGCTTGAAAAAGTCTACAAGGCTTTAGCCTTGTGAAACTTGTCAATTTTTGCTTGAAAAGGTCTACAAGGCTATAGCCTTGTGAAACTAGTAAATTTTTACTTGAAAAAGTCTACAAGGCTATAGCCTTGTGAACTTGTCAATTTTTGCTTGAAAAAGTCTACAAGGCTATAGCCTTGTGAACTTGTCAATTTTTACTTGAAAAAGTCTACAAGGCTATAGGCTTGTGAGTTTGTCAATTTTTGCTTGAAAAAGTCTACAAGGCTATAGCCTTGTGAAACTTGTCAAATTTTGCTTGAAAAAGTCTACAAGGCCTTGTGAACTTGTCAATTTTTACTTGAAAAAGTCTACAAGGCTATAGCCTTGTGAATTTGTCAATTTTTACTTGAAAATGTCTACAAGGCTATAGCCTTGTGAAACTTGTCAATTTTTGCTTGAAAAAGTCTACAAGGCTATAGCCTTGTGAATTTGTCAATTTTTACTTGATAAAGTCTACAAGGCTATAGCCTTGTGAACTTGTCAATTTTCTACAAGGCTATAGCCTTGTGAACTTGTCAATTTTCTACAAGGGGTTAGCCTTGTGAGTCAATTTTTGCTTGAAAAAGTCTACAAGGCTATAGCCTTGTGAATTTGTCAATTTTTACTTGAAAATGTCTACAAGGCTATAGCCTTGTGAAACTTGTCAATTTTTGCTTGAAAAAGTCTACAAGGCTTTGTGAACTTGTCAATTTTCTACAAGGCTATAGCCTTGTGAACTTGTCAATTTTCTACAAGGGGTTAGCCTTGTGAGTCAATTTTTGCTTGAAAAAGTCTACAAGGCTATAGCCTTGTGAGTTTGTCAATTTTTGCTTGAAAAAGTCTACAAGGCTATCGCCTTGTGAGTTTGTCAATTTTTGCTTGAAAAAGTCTACAAGGCTATAGCCTTGTGAACTTGTCAATTTCTGCTTTAAAAAGTCTACAAGGCTATAGCCTTGTGAACTTGTCAATTTTCTACAAGGCTATACCCTTGTGAATTTGTCAATTTTTACTTGAAAAAGTCTACAAGGCTATAGCCTTGTGAAACTTGTCAATTTTTACTTGAAAAAGTCTACAAGGCTATAGCCTTGTGAACTTGTCAATTTTTGCTTGAAAAAGTCTACAAGGCTATAGCCTTGTGAACTTGTCAATTTTCTACAAGGCTATAGCCTTGTGAATTTGTCAATTTTTACTTGAAAAAGTCTACAAGGCTATAGCCTTGTGAATTTGTCAATTTTTACTTGAAAAAGTCTACAAGGCTATAGCCTTGTGAAACTTGTCAATTTTTGCTTGAAAAAGTCTACAAGGCTTATGAGTCAATTTTTGCTTGAAAATGTCTACAAGGCTA
This sequence comes from Asterias amurensis, assembly GCF_032118995.1. NCBI lineage: Eukaryota > Metazoa > Echinodermata > Asteroidea > Forcipulatida > Asteriidae > Asterias > Asterias amurensis. The sequence continues at coordinate 13,705,536 of NC_092662.1, forward strand.
TAGCCTTGTGAAACTTGTCAATTTTTGCTTGAAAAAGTCTACAAGGCTATAGCCTTGTGAATTTGTCAATTTTTACTTGAAAAAGTCTACAAGGCTATTGAACATGTCAATTTTCTACAAGGCTAGCCTTGTGAACTTGTCAATTTTCTACAAGGGGTTAGCCTTGTGAGTCAATTTTTGCTTGAAAAAGTCTACAAGGCTATATAGCCTTGTGAGTTTGTCAATTTTTGCTTGAAAAAGTCTACAAGGCTATCGCCTTGTGAGTTTGTCAATTTTTGCTTGAAAAAGTCTACAAGGCTACAGCCTTGTGAACTTGTCAATTTCTGCTTTAAAAAGTCTACAAGGCTATAGCCTTGTGAACTTGTCAATTTTTGCTTGAAAACGTCTACAAGGCTATAGCCTTGTGAACTTGTCAATTTCTGCTTTAAAAAGTCTACAAGGCTTGTGAAACTTGTCAATTTTTGCTTGAAAAAGTCTACAAGGCTATAGCCTTGTGAATTTGTCAATTTTACTTGAACTTGTCAATTTTCTACAAGGCTATAGCCTTGTGAACTTGTCAATTTTCTACAAGGCTATAGCCTTGTGAACTTGTCAATTTTCTACAAGGCTATAGCCTTGTGAAACTTGTCAATTTTTGCTTGAAAAAGTCTACACGGCCTTGTGAGTCAATTTTTGCTTGAAAAAGTCTACAAGGCTATAGCCTTGTGAACTTGTCAATTTTCTACAAGGCTATAGCCTTGTGAACTTGTCAATTTTCTACAAGGCTATAGCCTTGTGAAACTTGTCAATTTTTGCTTGAAAAAGTCTACACGGCCTTGTGAGTCAATTTTTGCTTGAAAAAGTCTACAAGGCTATAGGCTTGTGAAACTTGTCAATTTTCTACAAGGCTATAGCCTTGTGAATTTGTCAATTTTTACTTGAAAATGTCTACAAGGCTATAGCCTTGTGAAACTTGTCAATTTTTGCTTGAAAAAGTCTACAAGGCTATAGCCTTGTGAATTTGTCAATTTTTACTTGAAAATGTCTACAAGGCTATAGCCTTGTGAAACTTGTCAATTTTTGCTTGAAAAAGTCTACAAGGCTATAGCCTTGTGAATTTGTCAATTTTTACTTGATAAAGTCTACAAGGCTATAGCCTTGTGAACTTGTCAATTTTCTACAAGGCTATAGCCTTGTGAACTTGTCAATTTTCTACAAGGGGTTAGCCTTGTGAGTCAATTTTTGCTTGAAAAAGTCTACAAGGCTATAGCCTTGTGAAACTTGTCAATTTTCTACAAGGCTATAGCCTTGTGAATTTGTCAATTTTTACTTGAAAATGTCTACAAGGCTATAGCCTTGTGAAACTTATCAATTTTTGCTTGAAAAAGTCTACAAGGCTATAGCCTTGTGAATTTGTCAATTTTTACTTGAAAATGTCTACAAGGCTATAGCCTTGTGAAACTTGTCAATTTTTGCTTGAAAAAGTCTACAAGGCTATAGCCTTGTGAATTTGTCAATTTTTACTTGAAAATGTCTACAAGGCTATAGCCTTGTGAAACTTGTCAATTTTTGCTTGAAAAAGTCTACAAGGCTATAGCCTTGTGAATTTGTCAATTTTTACTTGATAAAGTCTACAAGGCTATAGCCTTGTGAACTTGTCAATTTTCTACAAGGCTATAGCCTTGTGAACTTGTCAATTTTTGCTTGAAAAAGTCTACAAGGCTATAGCCTTGTGAATTTGTCAATTTTTACTTGAAAATGTCTACAAGGCTATAGCCTTGTGAAACTTGTCAATTTTTGCTTGAAAAAGTCTACAAGGCTATAGCCTTGTGAATTTGTCAATTTTTACTTGATAAAGTCTACAAGGCTATAGCCTTGTGAACTTGTCAATTTTCTACAAGGGTATAGCCTTGTGAACTTGTCAATTTTCTACAAGGGGTTAGCCTTGTGAGTCAATTTTTGCTTGAAAAAGTCTACAAGGCTATCGCCTTGTGAACTTGTCAATTTCTGCTTTAAAAAGTCTACAAGGCTATAGCCTTGTGAACTTGTCAATTTTCTACAAGGCTATAGCCTTGTGAATTTGTCAATTTTTACTTGAAAAAGTCTACAAGCCTTGTGAAACTTGTCAATTCTTACTTGAAAAAGTCTACAAGGCTATAGCCTTGTGAACTTGTCAATTTTTGCTTGAAAAAGTCTACAAGGCTATAGCCTTGTGAACTTGTCAATTTTCTACAAGGCTATAGCCTTGTGAATTTGTCAATTTTTACTTGAAAAAGTCTACAAGGCTATAGCCTTGTGAATTTGTCAATTTTTACTTGAAAAAGTCTACAAGGCTATAGCCTTGTGAAACTTGTCAATTTTTGCTTGAAAAAGTCTACAAGGCTTGTGAGTCAATTTTTGCTTGAAAAAGTCTACAAGGCTATAGCCTTGTGAGTTTGTCAATTTTTGCTTGAAAAAGTCTACAAGGCCTTGTGAACTTGTCAATTTTTACTTGAAAAAGTCTACAAGGCTTTAGCCTTGTGAGTCAATTTTTGCTTGAAAAAGTCTACAAGGCTATAGCCTTGTGAGTTTGTCAATTTTTGCTTGAAAAAGTCTACAAGGCTATCGCCTTGTGAAACTTGTCAATTTTTGCTTGAAAAAGTCTACAAGGCTATAGCCTTGTGAGTTTGTCAATTTTTGCTTGAAAAAGTCTACAAGGCTATAGCCCTGTGAAACTTGTCAATTTTTGCTTGAAAAAGTCTACAAGGCTATAGCCTTGTGAGTTTGTCAATTTTTACTTGAAAAAGTCTACAAGCCTTGTGAACTTGTCAATTTTTGCTTGAAAAAATCTACAAGGCTATAGCCTTGTGAGTTTATCAAACTTTGCTTGAAAAAAGTCTACAAGGCTATAGCCTTGTGAACTTGTCAATTTTTGCTTGAAAAAGTCTACAAGGCTTTAGCCTTGTGAAACTTGTCAATTTTTGCTTGAAAAGGTCTACAAGGCTATAGCCTTGTGAAACTAGTAAATTTTTACTTGAAAAAGTCTACAAGGCTATAGCCTTGTGAACTTGTCAATTTTTGCTTGAAAAAGTCTACAAGGCTATAGCCTTGTGAAACTTGTCAATTTATTTGCTTGAAAAAGTCTACAAGGCTATAGCCTTGTGAGTTTGTCAATTTTTACTTGAAAAAGTATACAAGGCTATAGCCTTGTGAGTTTGTCAATTTTTGCTTGAAAAAGTCTACAAGGCTATAGCCTTGTGAACTTGTCAATTTTTACTTGAAAAAGTCTACAAGGCTATAGCCTTGTGAGTTTGTCAATTTTTGCTTGAAAAAGTCTACAAGGCTATAGCCTTGTGAAACTTGTCAAATTTTGCTTGAAAAAGTCTACAAGGCCTTGTGAACTTGTCAATTTTTACTTGAAAAAGTCTACAAGGCTATAGCCTTGTGAATTTGTCAATTTTTACTTGAAAATGTCTACAAGGCTATAGCCTTGTGAAACTTGTCAATTTTTGCTTGAAAAAGTCTACAAGGCTATAGCCTTGTGAATTTGTCAATTTTTACTTGATAAAGTCTACAAGGCTATAGCCTTGTGAACTTGTCAATTTTCTACAAGGCTATAGCCTTGTGAACTTGTCAATTTTCTACAAGGGGTTAGCCTTGTGAGTCAATTTTTGCTTGAAAAAGTCTACAAGGCTATAGCCTTGTGAATTTGTCAATTTTTACTTGAAAATGTCTACAAGGCTATAGCCTTGTGAAACTTGTCAATTTTTGCTTGAAAAAGTCTACAAGGCTTTGTGAACTTGTCAATTTTCTACAAGGCTATAGCCTTGTGAACTTGTCAATTTTCTACAAGGGGTTAGCCTTGTGAGTCAATTTTTGCTTGAAAAAGTCTACAAGGCTATAGCCTTGTGAGTTTGTCAATTTTTGCTTGAAAAAGTCTACAAGGCTATCGCCTTGTGAGTTTGTCAATTTTTGCTTGAAAAAGTCTACAAGGCTATAGCCTTGTGAACTTGTCAATTTCTGCTTTAAAAAGTCTACAAGGCTATAGCCTTGTGAACTTGTCAATTTTCTACCAGGGGTTAGCCTTGTGAGTCAATTTTTGCTTGAAAAAGTCTACAAGGCTATCGCCTTGTGAGTTTGTCAATTTTTGCTTGAAAAAGTCTACAAGGCTATAGCCTTGTGAACTTGTCAATTTTTACTTGAAAAAGTCTACAAGGCTATAGCCTTGTGAAACTTGTCAATTTTTACTTGAAAAAGTCTACAAGGCTATAGCCTTGTGAACTTGTCAATTTTTGCTTGAAAAAGTCTACAAGGCTATAGCCTTGTGAACTTGTCAATTTTCTACAAGGCTATAGCCTTGTGAATTTGTCAATTTTTACTTGAAAAAGTCTACAAGGCTATAGCCTTGTGAATTTGTCAATTTTTACTTGAAAAAGTCTACAAGGCTATAGCCTTGTGAAACTTGTCAATTTTTGCTTGAAAAAGCCTACAAGGCTTGTGAGTCAATTTTTGCTTGAAAAAGTCTACAAGGCTATAGCCTTGTGAGTTTGTCAATTTTTGCTTGAAAAAGTCTACAAGGCCTTGTGAACTTGTCAATTTTTACTTGAAAAAGTCTACAAGGCTATAGCCTTGTGAGTTTGTCAATTTTTGCTTGAAAAAGTCTACAAGGCTTTAGCCTTGTGAAACTTGTCAATTTTTGCTTGAAAAAGTCTACTTGTGAGTTTGTCAATTTTTGCTTGAAAAAGTCTACTAGGCTATAGTCTTGTGAAACTTGTCAATTTTTGCTTGAAAAAGTCTACAAGGCTATAGCCTTGTGGGTTTGTCAATTTTTGCTTGAAAAAGTCTACAAGGCTATAGCCTTGTGAAACTTGTCAATTTTTGCTTGAAAAAGTCTACAAGGCTATAGCCTTGTGAGTTTGTCAATTTTTACTTGAAAAAGTCTACAAGGCTATAGCCTTGTGAACTTGTCAATTTTTGCTTGAAAAAGTCTACAAGGCTATAGCCTTGTGAAACTTGTCAATTTTTGCTTGAAAAAGTCTACAAGGCCTTGTGAGTTTGTCAATTTTTGCTTGAATAGGCTACAAGGCTATAGCCTTGTGAGTTTGTCAATTTTTGCTTGAAAAAGTCTACAAGGCTATAGCCTTGTGAAACTTGTCAATTTTTGCTTGAAAAAGTCTACAAGGCTATCGCCTTGTGAAACTTGTCAGCTTTAACTTGAAAAAGTGTACAAGGCTACAAGGCCTTGTGAGTACAAGGCCTTGTGAGTCAATTTTTGCTTGAAAAAGTCTACAAGGCTATAGCCTTGTGAAACTAGTAAATTTTTGCTTGAAAAAGTCTACAAGGCTATAGCCTTGTGAACTTGTCAATTTTTGCTTGAAAAAGTCAACAAGGCCTTGTGAACTTGTCAATTTTTACTTGAAAAAGTCTACAAGGCTATATGCCTTGTGAGTTTGTCAAATTCTGCTTGAAAAAAGTCTACAAGGCTATAGCCTTGTGAAACTTGTCAATTTTTGCTTGAAAAAGTCTTTTTCAAGCCTTGTGAACTTGTCAATTTTTACTTGAAAAAGTCTACAAGGCTTTAGCCTTGTGAGTCAATTTTTGCTTGAAAAAGTCTACAAGGCTATAGCCTTGTGAATTTGTCAATTTTTACTTGATAAAGTCTACAAGGCTATAGCCTTGTGAACTTGTCAATTTTCTACAAGGCTATAGCCTTGTGAACTTGTCAATTTTCTACAAGGGGTTAGCCTTGTGAGTCAATTTTTGCTTGAAAAAGTCTACAAGGCTATCGCCTTGTGAACTTGTCAATTTCTGCTTTAAAAAGTCTACAAGGCTATAGCCTTGTGAACTTGTCAATTTTCTACAAGGCTATAGCCTTGTGAATTTGTCAATTTTTACTTGAAAAAGTCTACAAGCCTTGTGAAACTTGTCAATTTTTACTTGAAAAAGTCTACAAGGCTATAGCCTTGTGAACTTGTCAATTTTTGCTTGAAAAAGTCTACAAGGCTATAGCCTTGTGAACTTGTCAATTTTCTACAAGGCTATAGCCTTGTGAATTTGTCAATTTTTACTTGAAAAAGTCTACAAGGCTATATGCCTTGTGAGTTTGTCAAATTCTGCTTGAAAAAAGTCTACAAGGCTATAGCCTTGTGAAACTTGTCAATTTTTGCTTGAAAAAGTCTTTTTCAAGCCTTGTGAACTTGTCAATTTTTACTTGAAAAAGTCTACAAGGCTATAGCCTTGTGAACTTGTCAATTTTTGCTTGAAAAAGTCTACAAGGCTATAGCCTTGTGAACTTGTCAATTTTCTACAAGGCTATAGCCTTGTGAATTTGTCAATTTTTACTTGAAAAAGTCTACAAGGCTATATGCCTTGTGAGTTTGTCAAATTCTGCTTGAAAAAAGTCTACAAGGCTATAGCCTTGTGAAACTTGTCAATTTTTGCTTGAAAAAGTCTTTTTCAAGCCTTGTGAACTTGTCAATTTTTACTTGATAAAGTCTACAAGGCTATAGCCTTGTGAACTTGTCAATTTTCTACAAGGCTATAGCCTTGTGAACTTGTCAATTTTCTACAAGGGGTTAGCCTTGTGAGTCAATTTTTGCTTGAAAAAGTCTACAAGGCTATCGCCTTGTGAACTTGTCAATTTCTGCTTTAAAAAGTCTACAAGGCCTTGTGAACTTGTCAATTTTCTACAAGGCTATAGCCTTGTGAATTTGTCAATTTTTACTTGAAAAAGTCTACAAGCCTTGTGAAACTTGTCAATTTTTACTTGAAAAAGTCTACAAGGCTATAGCCTTGTGAACTTGTCAATTTTTGCTTGAAAAAGTCTACAAGGCTATAGCCTTGTGAACTTGTCAATTTTCTACAAGGCTATAGCCTTGTGAATTTGTCAATTTTTACTTGAAAAAGTCTACAAGGCTATAGCCTTGTGAATTTGTCAATTTTTACTTGAAAAAGTCTACAAGGCTATAGCCTTGTGAAACTTGTCAATTTTTGCTTGAAAAAGTCTACAAGGCTTGTGAGTCAATTTTTGCTTGAAAAAGTCTACAAGGCTATAGCCTTGTGAGTTTGTCAATTTTTGCTTGAAAAAGTCTACAAGGCCTTGTGAACTTGTCAATTTTTACTTGAAAAAGTCTACAAGGCTTTAGCCTTGTGAGTCAATTTTTGCTTGAAAAAGTCTACAAGGCTATAGCCTTGTGAGTTTGTCAATTTTTGCTTGAAAAAGTCTACAAGGCTATCGCCTTGTGAAACTTGTCAATTTTTGCTTGAAAAAGTCTACAAGGCTATAGCCTTGTGAGTTTGTCAATTTTTGCTTGAAAAAGTCTACAAGGCTATAGCCCTGTGAAACTTGTCAATTTTTGCTTGAAAAAGTCTACAAGGCTATAGCCTTGTGAGTTTGTCAATTTTTACTTGAAAAAGTCTACAAGCCTTGTGAACTTGTCAATTTTTGCTTGAAAAAATCTACAAGGCTATAGCCTTGTGAACTTGTCAATTTTTGCTTGAAAAAGTCTACAAGGCTTTAGCCTTGTGAAACTTGTCAATTTTTGCTTGAAAAGGTCTACAAGGCTATAGCCTTGTGAAACTAGTAAATTTTTACTTGAAAAAGTCTACAAGGCTATAGCCTTGTGAACTTGTCAATTTTTGCTTGAAAAAGTCTACAAGGCTATAGCCTTGTGAAACTTGTCAATTTATTTGCTTGAAAAAGTCTACAAGGCTATAGCCTTGTGAGTTTGTCAATTTTTACTTGAAAAAGTATACAAGGCTATAGCCTTGTGAGTTTGTCAATTTTTGCTTGAAAAAGTCTACAAGGCTATAGCCTTGTGAACTTGTCAATTTTTACTTGAAAAAGTCTACAAGGCTATAGCCTTGTGAGTTTGTCAATTTTTGCTTGAAAAAGTCTACAAGGCTATAGCCTTGTGAAACTTGTCAAATTTTGCTTGAAAAAGTCTACAAGGCCTTGTGAACTTGTCAATTTTTACTTGAAAAAGTCTACAAGGCTATAGCCTTGTGAATTTGTCAATTTTTACTTGAAAATGTCTACAAGGCTATAGCCTTGTGAAACTTGTCAATTTTTACTTGAAAATGTCTACAAGGCTATAGCCTTGTGAAACTTGTCAATTTTTGCTTGAAAAAGTCTACAAGGCTATAGCCTTGTGAATTTGTCAATTTTTACTTGATAAAGTCTACAAGGCTATAGCCTTGTGAACTTGTCAATTTTCTACAAGGCTATAGCCTTGTGAACTTGTCAATTTTCTACAAGGGGTTAGCCTTGTGAGTCAATTTTTGCTTGAAAAAGTCTACAAGGCTATAGCCTTGTGAATTTGTCAATTTTTACTTGAAAATGTCTACAAGGCTATAGCCTTGTGAAACTTGTCAATTTTTGCTTGAAAAAGTCTACAAGGCTTTGTGAACTTGTCAATTTTCTACAAGGCTATAGCCTTGTGAACTTGTCAATTTTCTACAAGGGGTTAGCCTTGTGAGTCAATTTTTGCTTGAAAAAGTCTACAAGGCTATAGCCTTGTGAGTTTGTCAATTTTTGCTTGAAAAAGTCTACAAGGCTATCGCCTTGTGAGTTTGTCAATTTTTGCTTGAAAAAGTCTACAAGGCTATAGCCTTGTGAACTTGTCAATTTCTGCTTTAAAAAGTCTACAAGGCTATAGCCTTGTGAACTTGTCAATTTTCTACCAGGGGTTAGCCTTGTGAGTCAATTTTTGCTTGAAAAAGTCTACAAGGCTATCGCCTTGTGAGTTTGTCAATTTTTGCTTGAAAAAGTCTACAAGGCTATAGCCTTGTGAACTTGTCAATTTTTACTTGAAAAAGTCTACAAGGCTATAGCCTTGTGAAACTTGTCAATTTTTACTTGAAAAAGTCTACAAGGCTATAGCCTTGTGAACTTGTCAATTTTTGCTTGAAAAAGTCTACAAGGCTATAGCCTTGTGAACTTGTCAATTTTCTACAAGGCTATAGCCTTGTGAATTTGTCAATTTTTACTTGAAAAAGTCTACAAGGCTATAGCCTTGTGAATTTGTCAATTTTTACTTGAAAAAGTCTACAAGGCTATAGCCTTGTGAAACTTGTCAATTTTTGCTTGAAAAAGCCTACAAGGCTTGTGAGTCAATTTTTGCTTGAAAAAGTCTACAAGGCTATAGCCTTGTGAGTTTGTCAATTTTTGCTTGAAAAAGTCTACAAGGCCTTGTGAACTTGTCAATTTTTACTTGAAAAAGTCTACAAGGCTATAGCCTTGTGAGTTTGTCAATTTTTGCTTGAAAAAGTCTACAAGGCTTTAGCCTTGTGAAACTTGTCAATTTTTGCTTGAAAAAGTCTACAAGGCCTTGTGAACTTGTCAATTTTTACTTGAAAAAGTCTACAAGGCTATAGCCTTGTGAGTTTGTCAATTTTTGCTTGAAAAAGTCTACAAGGCTTTAGCCTTGTGAAACTTGTCAATTTTTGCTTGAAAAAGTCTACTTGTGAGTTTGTCAATTTTTGCTTGAAAAAGTCTACTAGGCTATAGTCTTGTGAAACTTGTCAATTTTTGCTTGAAAAAGTCTACAAGGCTATAGCCTTGTGGGTTTGTCAATTTTTGCTTGAAAAAGTCTACAAGGCTATAGCCTTGTGAAACTTGTCAATTTTTGCTTGAAAAAGTCTACAAGGCTATAGCCTTGTGAGTTTGTCAATTTTTACTTGAAAAAGTCTACAAGGCTATAGCCTTGTGAACTTGTCAATTTTTGCTTGAAAAAGTCTACAAGGCTATAGCCTTGTGAAACTTGTCAATTTTTGCTTGAAAAAGTCTACAAGGCCTTGTGAGTTTGTCAATTTTTGCTTGAATAGGCTACAAGGCTATAGCCTTGTGAGTTTGTCAATTTTTGCTTGAAAAAGTCTACAAGGCTATAGCCTTGTGAAACTTGTCAATTTTTGCTTGAAAAAGTCTACAAGGCTATCGCCTTGTGAAACTTGTCAGCTTTAACTTGAAAAAGTGTACAAGGCTACAAGGCCTTGTGAGTACAAGGCCTTGTGAGTCAATTTTCGCTTGAAAAAGTCTACAAGGCTATAGCCTTGTGAAACTAGTAAATTTTTGCTTGAAAAAGTCTACAAGGCTATAGCCTTGTGAACTTGTCAATTTTTGCTTGAAAAAGTCAACAAGGCCTTGTGAACTTGTCAATTTTTACTTGAAAAAGTCTACAAGGCTATATGCCTTGTGAGTTTGTCAAATTCTGCTTGAAAAAAGTCTACAAGGCTATAGCCTTGTGAAACTTGTCAATTTTTGCTTGAAAAAGTCTTTTTCAAGCCTTGTGAACTTGTCAATTTTTACTTGAAAAAGTCTACAAGGCTTTAGCCTTGTGAGTCAATTTTTGCTTGAAAAAGTCTACAAGGCTATAGCCTTGTGAGTTTGTCAATTTTTGCTTGAAAAAGTCTACTAGGCTATAGTCTTGTGAAACTTGTCAATTTTTGCTTGAAAAAGTCTACAAGGCTATAGCCTTGTGGGTTTGTCAATTTTTGCTTGAAAAAGTCTACAAGGCTATAGCCTTGTGAAACTTGTCAATTTTTGCTTGAAAAAGTCTACAAGGCTTGTGAAACTAGCCTTGTGAAACTAGTAAATTTTTACTTGAAAAAGTCTACAAGGCTATAGCCTTGTGAAACTTGTCAATTTTTGCTTGAAAAAGTCTACAAGGCCTTGTGAACTTGTCAATTTTTACTTGAAAAAGTCTACAAAGTCTACAAGGCCTTGTGAGTTTGTCGATTTTTGCTTGAAAAAGTCTACAAGGCTATAGCCTTGTGAAACTTGTCAATTTTTGCTTGAAAAAGTCTACAAGGCTTGTGAACTTGTCAATTTTTGCTTGAAAAAGTCTACAAGGCTATAGCCTTGTGAAACTTGTCAATTTTTGCTTGAAAAAGTCTACAAAGGCTTGAGAGTTTGTCAATTTTTGCTTGAAAAAGTCTACAAGGCTATATAGCCTTGTGAGTTTGTCAATTTTTGCTTGAAAAAGTCTACAAGGCTATAGCCTTGTGAAACTTGTCAATTTCTACTTGAAAAAGTCTACAAGGCTATAGCCTTGTGAGTAAATTTTTGCTTGAAAAAGTCTACAAGGCTATAGCCTTGTGAGTCAATTTTTGCTGTGAAACTTGTTAATTTTTGCTTGAAAAAGTCTACAAGGCTGTAGCCTTGTGAAACTTGTCAATTTTTGCTTGAAAAAGTCTACAAGGCTAAAGCCTTGTGAAACTTGTAAATTTTTGCTTGAAAAAGTCTACAAGGCCTTGTGAACTTGTCAAATTTTGTTTTCAGTTTGTGGCTCAAATTGGTTATAAATAATGTTGATAGGCCTATATAGTTGTTAACTTAAATAAAGTTAAAGTAAATTTGTGCAAAGAGTTAGTCAGAGTGACGACCAGGCATTCAGGGGACTCAAAGTCTGGCCGAAACCAGCGTGGTGATCACCCATTAGAACCCTTAAGGGACTTGCGGTCCCGGTCCCTCCTTTACTCTCCCACACGGTATTACTCATCCACACCTAATTTGGGGATAGACATGACGGACCCCAATCCATTACTGGTGCAAGCAGTAAAAGTCATGTCCCTCTTGGTACGGGCGGGATTCGAACCGGTGTACCAGCTCTGGATTGCACGCAATTGAACTATCCAGTGCACCGTGTCGCCACAGTGCCCGTTGGTGATTGGAGATGATTTTTACACTACTTAAATAACTCACTCACTGCGTCCAAGCAAAAAAGAAAAACACACACGCGGGAATTGAACCCGGGTCCCGTAGCTCCCAGTCCAATACGTTCTTGGAGAAGCTGCGGCGCCAGTTAGAAATGCCAACGAACAATAAATACCTAAATAATAATATTAATAATACAACACAAAATTGAACACGCCAAAATGGACGGAATAGGAGGTTGTTGTGTGTGATTCGCGGAAACAGTGTTTGAGTCCTCCAAAAAACTGCCTAAATAATCTCGAGAAAACGATTAAAAAGTAGGACTGCTCTCTGCTCTTAAGCATTTCGGTTATATATCACCAGCAGCAGGCGTGGTGTCTCAAGATCACTGGTCTTGGGGAAGTGGGTTCCAGGGTAAATGTTTATAATTACAACTACTTTACTACAGCTGATAAAAGTGAGTAGATATTTTGGTTTAATTTCTTAAAAGTAAAATATTGACAAAATCACATGAGGTAAGTCCAGCGGTTATCCAATTTTGGGGGACAATCAAGAGTCCAGTATTTTAACAACATGTTGTACTAGTATTCCAACAATCATAACGGCTCAGCCGAAAGGGACAAACATTGAACAAGTAAAAAAAATCACAAAAGGGGTATATCCACCATTCATCGAATTTGAGCCCAAAACTGAAAGAATTACAAGTGTTTAAGTCAAGACTTTTTTTTCCAATTTGAGCCCCAAACTGAAAAATAATCCGAGGGGTAAATCCAGCATTCACCAAATTCATCAAATTTGTGTGTACTTATCAAATTTTACCTGAAAAAGTGAACAAGGCTATCGCGGTTTGTACTTACCAAATTTTGCTTGAAAAAGTTAACAAGTGTACTTATCAAATTTTGCCTGAAAAAGTGAGGTGTAGGGCCTACTTATCAAATTTTGCCTGAAAAAGTGAACAAGGCTACAGCATTGTAAACTTATCAAATTTTGCCTGAAAAAGTGAACAAGTGTACTTATCAAATTTTGCCATGGCTATAGTGTAGCCTTGTGTACAAATTATACTTATCAAATTTTACCTGAAAAATTGTACACGGCTATTGTGAACCATTGACATAGCAACTGTCTAGTTATAGTCTGAGGAATTCAAATGTAAGCGGTACATTGTGACTAAGCAAGTCAGTGTACCAGACATTATTCAAATCTAACTCGCAAATGGCTTTTTCATCAGTTTCTACAATCGATGGCTTCCTTTGCAAAATAAAAATGGACTGATGCATTTATGGATACAAAATGAATAATGCGTTTATTTATAAATGTAAAACATACATAAAAAATATAAAGAAACATACATGTTAGAAAACAAAACACACACAACAAAACATATTAATCTCATTCCAATAAAAACCAAAATTAATGTGTATGTTTTATGTGCTCTTTAAAGCCAGGTAGGCCTTTCAGAGTAACCATTAATTTGTCTGAAATCACCTTAACTCTTTTTCAAATGGACGGACTGAGCTTATAAACACTGGACACTATTGGTAATTGTCAAATACCAGTCTTCTCACTTGGTGTATCTCAACATATGCATAAAATTACAAACCTGTGAAAATTTGGGCTCAATTGGTTGTTGAAGTTGCGAGATAATAATGAAAGAAAAAACACCCTTGTCACACGAAGTTGTGTGCTTCCAGATGCTTGATTTCGGGACCTCAAAATCTAATTGGGAGGTCTCGAAATCAAATTAAAATATTTTAGTGGAAAATTACTTCCTTCTCGAACACTAAGTTACTTCAGAAGGAGCCGTTTCTAAAATAGTTTTATACTATCAGCAGCTCCCCACTACTCGTCACCAAGTAAGGTTTTATGCTAACAACTATTGTGAGTATTTACCAATAGTGTCCACTGCTTTAACTGAAACAGAAAGTTCAGGAAAAGGGCTTGAGTGGCAGCTGTACTGTAAAAACATTTTTGGAATAAGCTTTTGAGTCTCCACAAGTCGCCATTGCTTGCTGCGATAAAATTAATAAGCCTGACATGAACACATGCAAAATCATGACATAAAACATCAATCGGTTATAAGAATTTACCAGGTAAAATTATGAATTCTTTTACAGTTCTGCCGATTCTTTTAGTTCTGCTGATTTTCAATGATTCATGCTAGAAACAAAAGTGCGCACAAATTGTCTCTTAGCAGATACAAACATAATTTACCAGGTTAACCGATATATTTCGTCACTTTAAGTTCTGCTAAATTTTTAATAACTCAGGTGCTAGAAGCAAAAGTTTGCACTAATTCTTGAAATCTTGTTTATTATAAATCTGCCAATTTTTAATTTGTATAATGAACGATTTGCAAAGGCTTTGTCACACAGGGCAATTTTCGAAAGGCAACTTGGGCACAACCAACTGCACTGCATGCACAAGGAACATTTGCCAGCTCAAGAGAGATTCTTCTTCATGTAGCTGTTACTCACTGTCCCCAAGAAATTGTCAAGAAACCTGAAAAATGAATGCCATTTCTCAATGGAGATTGCCTGGAACTGGTTGCATGTAAATTTCCTGGTGTGACATGGCCTTTTATAGTCCTGCTGGTATTTGGTAAAATGTAAAAAATATTACTTGTACACTACATACAAATATAAAAGACAAATTAACAAGCACTTTAAGGCACTGAACACCTTTGGTAATTGTCAAAGACCAGTAGTCTCACTTGGTGTATCCAAAAATATGCATAAAAATTAAGCCTTTGGGGTCAATTGGTAATCGAAGATGCAAGAATAATGAAAGAAAAACACCCTATAAACACAGTATTTTGTGTGCTTTCAGATGCATAATAAAAGGCTACAAGCATTACGTCTTTTATCATTTGTGTGAGAAATTACCTCCGTCTCAAAAACTACAGCATTTGAGAGGGAGCCGTTTCTCACAATGTTTTATACTATACAGCTCTCCATTGCTCAGTATAAGTTTTGATGCAAACAATTATTTTAAATAATCACCAATAGTGTCCAGTGCCTTTAATGAATTAAACCATGCCATACAGGTATTTTCCCATAATTGAGTAATAACCAATTACTTTTAAAAGATAGTATTAAAACAAAAATACTAGTGTATACTTGGTACAATGCAAAAGCATGCTTATCTTCAGAAAAATCAAAAGAATTAACCTAAACAATAACTGATATGCAACAAAAGAGCTACTCACTGTTATGTGTGTAACTTTAACCCATTTCCATTGGACTGGTCACATCTATGGATTTGCCCTTAGCTCGACATTTGTGTGTCGTACGAGAAACCGTGTAGTTGGACGGAAATGGGTTCAAGATTTGGCTTGAGAATGGCACAGATGGCTATGGGCATGTCCATACATGCCAACATGGCGAAGTCAGAAATAGGGGCATTAGCCAGATCTGTGACTAGGGACTTTCTGAGTCAGCGCACAAAGACACAAAATATTTGAATGGATTCAGGCATTTGTAACAGCGAGAAAATTAAGATCATGGCCATTTAGTTATTAGACCTTTATCATGCTGCCTTCATCTTGGTCAAGTTCCTCGTATCGAATAACAATAATGCAATGCTAATAATCATCTTGCGATTAGGAACCAGACTAGTTTGTTCTTCCAGCCTCAGTTTGGTAACATTGATATCAATGGGCAAAATTCAAGATGGCTGCACCGTGATAAAGGTCTATTATGAAGGACGGTTTCATTACCAAACTCACATCACATTTTTGGTTGCTTTTAATATTACAAGATTTTCAGAGTTAGGGAATGTCCGATCACTATTTTTGACATCGGAATTCTCCAAAATAGGGGCAGTCCCTACAGCTAGGGACAGTTGGAGGGCATGCAAGTCTTTCATACACTTCTGGCTATACACCAATCTGGGCGCGCAAGTATTGAGCACCGCGTGTCATTGTTTTGGTGTCTTCAGTGCCCAGATTATGCACAAAGACACCGCAGTTGATTCGTTTTGTCAATAGACCTTTATCACGTGGTCACCATCTTGGTCATAATACCCTGTTTCCATAACAGTATCAAATGCTAACATTCTTTGTGCATGGCACCAGACTATTGTTTCGTCCAGCCTCAGTTTGGTTACAATGAGTAGGAATGGAGTAAAATCAAGATGGCCACACCGTGATAAAGGTCTATAAGGTAATAACAAATTAGTAATGGCAGTAAAAGTACCGTCGGCTCCACCCTTTTTGTACACAGTTATAAAGAACAGGAATTTAAAACAGACGTTTAAGTTGAGCATCCATCCCCGACGATTAAGTCTTCCTTCAGAGCGACCAGTTTTGCACGAATACCCTTCCATTTTCTGCTCTCGGTTTTTTTGCCAGTCGGCCACTCGTAGAAGGACATCCTCTCGTCAATTATGTATTTAAAGCTGGGGAAAAAAAAAAATTAAAAAAAATAAGTGTGTGAAAAATGGAGAGTGGAAATGCTTTATATGGGATGATCGGAAGTTTGTAATATTACAAGAAATAAACAAAGATATTGACAAAATAGGGAGATCACCAATATAGGGCTAGATAGCTCAGTTGGTAGAGCGCCGGCACGTTAATCCGGAGGTCATTGGTTCGAATCCCACTCTAGTCAATTCTTTGTTCAATCCCCAAAAATCAAGTAATAAACTTTTCTGATAAATGTATTTTTTCATTATGGTTTTTTACCCATAATACACCAATGTGTGTTACCACTGCAAACTCAGTACTTAAAGCCATATACACTTTCGGTAAACAGTATTGTCCAAGTCCCACACTTCGTGTATCACAACTTATATGTAAAATAACAAACCTGTGAAAATTAAGGCTCAATCGGTCATCGGAGTCACGAGAAAATAACCGGGAAAACCCACTCTTGTTTCCGTGCGTTTCGCCATGTCATGACATGTGTTTAAAATAAATCTGTAATTCTCGCTAATGAGAATTTATAGTGTTTTAATGTTTTCTCAAAAAGTAAAGCATTTCATGGAACAATATTTCAAGAGAAGTCTTTCACCATTACCTTTTGTAAACCCTGTAAGTTTTTTGTAAATCTGTGAACTTTTTTTTTTTCTGTACCGAAAGTGTATAATGGCTTTAACCGAGTTCAATGAAAAAATATCAAAGGCATATTTCTAGGGTGGTATTCGAACCCACGACCTTTGCCATTCTAGAGCAGTGCCACACCAACTAGACCACCAAGATTGCCCAGTAGCTAGAGGCAGCTTGAATCCTATGTTTAAGCAGTGGGTACTGCTTCTCTCCACCCAGAGGTAATAATTTGGGGGGCTAGTTATCCTTACTCACAGCTAAGAGCTGAATTGTGAAGGACGCGGCTACAACGTGTTCGAGAAGCAGGCATGCAAGGGCGCCTTTAGCTGCCAGCCACATCAACCCATTATGACCACGGAGCACAGCCAAAATTTAAAGTGTTTGATTTTTCCCGAGGGAGGAAAACCGGATGTTCTGGGAAAACCCTCATGGCACAGCAGAGAACCAACACACAACTCATCTCACATATGGCCCCGTCCGGGAATCGAACCGGGGTCACCTTGGTGTGAGGCGAGCGGTTTACGCACACGCCAACCATGCCAGGTAAATGGGTACCTGTGAGGGCAGAGATGGTTCTTGTGGTTGGTTTAACCTAGTGCGCTACATATTTGGTGGCTCTGTATACTCCCAGGGAGCTGAAATAGTTTAAAAGGAATGAAATGACCCAGTGGTCAGGGGTAATAATGTTGGAAGCACTTTGAGACATGGTGTATAAAGCGCTATATAGAAACCAAATATTATTTTTTATTATATCTAACCTAGGTTGGCCCATGTTGTTTCTAATCGGCAATCCACCAGCTCCGATCACCAGGTAGTGTTTCTTCTTCTTTAGTTCAGGTTTACCGCACGCCTTGCTCTTCCAGAAGGTTCGATTTGCCCCTTTGGTCACGTGATCAAGACCTGTGGGAAGAGGAAAGTACAAGCATATGGATAGTATAAGTTATCACACAAGCCCGAGTGGATTGTTAGCATAAAAAATTACTTGATAACAAGAAGTGGAGAGCTGTTAATAGTATAAAACATTAAGAGAAAAGGCTCCCTCTGAAGTAACGTAGCTTTCAAGAAAGAAGTAATTTTCCACTAAAGTATTTGAAAATATATTGAGACCTCAGATTTAGATTTTGAGGTCCTGAACTCTAAGCATCTAAAAGCACACAACTTTGTGTGACAAGGATGTTTTTTTCTTCAATTATTATCTCACAACTTCGACGACCAATTGAGTTCAAATTTTCACAGGTTTGTTATTTTGTGCCTACACAATGTATGTTGGGATACACCAAGTGAGAAGACTGGTCTTTGACAATTACCAAAGGTGTCCAGTGTCTTTAAATTAATTTTTATTTCTCACACATACATAACCATTAATAATTAACTCAAGCTATGTATAATAACTACATGAACTCTCCACCACAGGGCGCTAAACAAGTCCAATCGTGAAAATGATTAATAATTACAGTGGTCGGCTAGCCAAATATTATCACAAGAGGGGGCTAAACAATTGCGTTCACCATTGAAACTCACAAAGTCATCGATTGCCATGAGTTTGAAAACATCTCTAGTACCGGTAACTGTGACGCAATCATGATGCCGTGTTGTTTATGTTTGAAGTAGGACATACACTGTGATGTAATTTATTGTTTGTGTTGTTTGCGACTGTGGCTTCTGAGATCCAAATATCACAAATTTCACAAAATTCATTCGGACTACCAACTGATGATGACCTTCTAGAGGCAAACAAACAAATTTCTAAACGATGTTTGAAGCTATGCATGGTGTGAAGAATAGAAGTATATGTAGCTACAAATAAAAATATAAATAGTAGGTTTGCGGATACAGAGTGGTGGCTCTGAAAAAAAACCGGTATGGTCTCGACATTTCAAAGTCTTCAGGACTGAAGACGAGCAGAGTATACTGTTCGAAACGTCGAGACCACACCTGCTCTTTTCAGAGCCACCACTCCCTCAGAAGAGATTTTACACATGGTTGTACCCACAAACCTACTATTTATATTTATATTTGTAGTTACTCTATAACAAATTTCTTTTGGGCTGAAAGTGGAGAGTGACAAGAACTACATGTATGTGGAAAGGAAGTTCATGACTTCCAAACTTACCATTTTTGAGTGGAGCCAGAATAGTCATTGTAGAGTACTGGAAACTACCCTTTTGCTTGAACGACACCACTTCCACTTCATATGCTGAAAAAACAAAATTCAGAAAAGAAAAACGGTTGATTTATTACTGACCAGCGCCCTCTTGGTACAAAAATATGTCGCAAGCACACCACTTGTTTCCCCTATGTATCAGTTTTTACTACTTCTACTCATGGCCCAATTTCATAGTGCTGCCTAAGCAGAAAATGTTGCTTTTTGGGGTTGAACAAAGAAAAACTTACTAGAGTGGGATTCGAACCAACGAAATCCAGAATAACAGTGCCGGCGCTCTCCAACTCAGCTATGTAGCCCTATGTTGGCAGTCTCTTCATATTTTGTCAAAATCTTTGTTATTGGAAGCGGCACCTAGGGGATAATTTTTAGGGGATGCAACTTTTTTTCAAAGCTGGCAAAAAATGCAAGTTATTTTCCCTAAAATCACTTTTTGTCAAAGGCAAATCTCATTGTGGAGTCTGGTAAACTCGGATCCAAGTTTTAGAATCAAGTTTTTTTTCATCAATTATTTCTTAAATAATGTGTAATAGTGTGTTTTTTTCTTATTTTTTAATCTCTGTATATTTTCCTGTAATTCGACCTCCGGTCGCCATGGGAATTTGTTTTTAAAATAATAAACCAATAATGAATGAATGAATGAATGAGAAAATGTTAATGTGAAAAGACGCAAATTTTTCAAATGTCTGGTAATTAATAGATAAGTGGGAGGGACTTTAAGGGGAGTCATGGACGAGTAGTCTAGGGCTGTGGATTTCCGGGATTAATACAATACATAATAATAATAATAATATCAAAGTCTTATATAGCGCACGTATCCACCAAACAAGGTACTCAAGGCACTGAGTATATACAAACTTTCAGAAAGATAGGTTAATGCAGTGATGATTTCTGAGACCCAATTATGTAGCACCTTATAAGGTTTTACAAGGTGCTACGGCGCATTCAGTAGCCGCAGCCAGAAAACACCGGGGCAAACTCCTTCTCTTTTCGATAAGTGCACTGGGTTCTTTTACATGCGTTACACAACACATGGGACCAACGGCTTAACGTCCCATCCAAAGGACGAGGCAAAGGTTAAGTGTCTTGCTTAAGGACACAAGTGTCATGGCTAGGGATTCGAACCCACACTCTGCTGATCAGAAACACCGGAGTTTTAATTCGGTGTTCTTAACCGCTCGGCCACGACACTTCGAGATATGTTGAGTTCTTTTGCCTCTTTCATTGTTTACTCACCGAAATGCTCTTCAGATTGACAAGCCTTGGCTTTCAGACCTTCAAAGTCGGATATTTTTGTGTAGGCATTCTGTGCACATTGCCCTGTTTGCAAGAGATATCAAGAAATACGGGATAAGTAAAAAACAAACACATTCAAAACCATATATTAGATGTTAACTTTGCATCGGGGATAAGGAATATTAATTTTGGTTTTTACCCACACCTACATGTATGTGTGTCAGCACTGTATACTCGGTAATTTCGGGAGTCCTGTAAAAAGCAC
The DNA here is from genome assembly GCF_032118995.1 of Asterias amurensis. NCBI lineage: Eukaryota > Metazoa > Echinodermata > Asteroidea > Forcipulatida > Asteriidae > Asterias > Asterias amurensis. Next base: position 13,725,856 of record NC_092662.1, read on the forward strand.
ACACTGGTCTGCGTTCTAATGAGGTCATGATGCTTCATCAGCCCATCCAGGACTTCCACTCTTTTGGGCAACAGGTCTTTTTCAATAACATCAGCGCGGGTGTGGAACCAACTCCCACTGACTGTCAAATCATCTCCATCCATCACAGCATTCAAGACAAACTTAAATTATCACCTGTTCAAACAAGCATACTCACACAATCCTCGGTCCTAATTTGTCTTTCTCTCCTCAAGCGCCATGAGGATACCGGCGCCAAACTAAGTATTCTACATGTATGGGTACGTTCCAGGGTCGACCCCGTGGTGCTCACTTGGGTGAGCCGTAGGCCTGGGCGAATTATTCGAATATCCGGTTAATGGCGAATAGGTTTTCCTATCCGTAACCGCGAATGCCTTTTTTTTTTTTAACCGGATATCCGCATAGGGCGCGAATACCTATTTATAAACCGGATAGTTCTGTAATTACAACGAAGTAACCAGATATTCTTTAATATCCGAATATCCGCGGACGTCGGGCGACAACTGATAGGAATGTTTTGTCGGAATCCTTATGAAACTTCTATTAAGACAGCATAAAACAACATAAGTTAAGTATTTAACTATGCTCACCTCCGTGAAGAGTTAAAACAATGACATTTCTGACGTAATTTGTTCAAAGATTACGAAAGTTTTCCTTCACGTAGAGTCAATCACGATCAAAAGAAAAAGCAAATCCCATCCACACAATGCGCAAAGCCAGTGTGATGTGTTATTAGACATTTTTTTGCCGGCTCAACAATACAGATACAGATACAGATACAGATACAGATACAGAAATCGCGATCTTTAAATTAGATCCGGTTATTTTTATGAATAAACCGAGTGACACTGTCTAAAACTAATATCAATCCGCCCAAAAGATCTCATTCAAAAACGAACAGCGCCCGCTAGCGAAAAAATAAAATAAAAATTAATATATATTTTTTTAAATAGCGCCCTCTAGCGGCGAAAAAAACTATTCGAATATCCGGTTAATTTTAGATAGTTGGCCAGCGGTATCCGAATATCAAAATTTCACTATTCGCCCAGCACTAGTGAGCCCCTGACAAGAGCTAATCGAACGATCACACTCGCCTTCATGTGATGGTGACGTCATGCACCTCGGGCCAGCCCCAAAGACCCGTTCCACAAGCAGGGCACTGGGGGCTGACCTGGGTGAGCCCCTTGAATGACGTCATATAAAGCTATTTGAACGTACCAAGGGCAGACCGGGGTTGACCCAGGGAAGTCATGCACCTCGGGCCAGCCCCAAAGACCCGTTCCACAAGCAGGGCACTGGGGGCTGACCTGGGTGAGCCCCTTGAATGGCTTCATATACATAAAGCTATTTGAACGTACCAAGGGCAGACCGGGGTTGACCCAGGGAAGCTAATTTATTTAGCTTATATTATGTTTATAAAATTGGGCCCTGATATACATGTACAAGGTAGATTGGTGACACATACCTGCTGCACAAGCGCACACGTCTCCCTCACACAGGGTGTTTAACATGATCGATGCCCCACTGTGGTCCTGGGGATGGGTGAACTTAACACACTCGACAGCTGCATCAAAACAAGATTAGAGAATAGTAGTAAATCTTGCATTAAGTAGGTACTTATTTGGGATTTGAAATCCGGTATTATTAACTGGGGTTATAGTTTAGTAAAACAGGACGAAGAAGTTTGTGGAAGTAGAAAGTAGTTATTTTCAGAAACTTATTAGGTTCAAATGACAAAAGTAGTTTGTGGAAGTAGAAAGTGGTTATGTTAAGAAACTTACTAGGGTTATAGTAGTCGTAGACACGGATGGCAACAGGCTGAGCTTTCCCAACATTAAATACACGCTTGGCATTGAATGTGACCGTCTCCATTGTGTCTGAGATCTGTATGACGGAAGAAAACACAGAAACATAAATTCACTGCAGAAAAAAATGTATGCTGTTAACGCCTTTAATGGGTCTGCCGTCACAATGCAGCGATAATGAAAACGATAACGATCACGATGCAATGAGAATGCATTCTATTGGTTGAATTGAATTCGCGCACGCTCATTCAACCAATCGAAGGCATGCATTTTTATTGTTCTCGTTCTCGTTTTCGAGGCCTGTGTGCATGGGCCTTAAATCTTGGAAGATCGATCTACAATTTTGAAACCACTCAGATGCACAGGTTTTGTAAAGTGGAATAGCTGTGCACAGGACTAAACTTTGTGTAGATGGAAGTATAAACACTGAATCATAAATTTCAATAGAGAAAAAATATTAGCTGTAAACCCTCCCTTAGTATTGGAAGTTGATCTAGCTACCATTCGAAACAACTCAACTGCACAGGTTTCGTAGGGTGGAATACAATAGCTGTGCAGAGGACTAAACTGTGTGTAGATGGAAGCATATGTTTTTATTGGCACTGGACACGTTTGGTTTTCATCTTCTCGCCTTGTGTATCTCAACATATGCACAAAATAAAATAAAACTGTGAAAATTTAAACTCAGTTGGTCGTCGAAGTTGCGAGATAATAATGGAAGAAAAAACACCCTTGTCACACGAAGTTGTGTGTTTTCAGATGCCTAATTTTGAGTCCTCAAACTCAAATTCTGAGGTCTCAAAATCAAACTCAAATATTTTACTGGAAAGTTACTTCTTTCTCGAGAACTGTCACTTCAGAGGGAGCCGTTTCTCACAATGTTTTATACGATCAACAGCTCTCAATTGCTTGTTACCAAGTAAGTTTTTATGCTAACAATTATTTTGAGTAATTACAAATAGTGTCCAGTACCTTTAACCCTCTGAGGCTTGTTAGTTAACATTGTTCATTACTTACACTGTTAAGATAGAAGATTACGGACCGGTCAGTCACTTCGTATCGTTGGATGTTACCGGCACTGTTTTTCTTAACCTTAAAAAAAAATCAATAAAAACGCAAAACTTCAGTGATAATATAAACTTGGTTTGCGGTAACACCCTGTGTGTTCTTTAAAGAACTTCAGTCTTGCTAATACTTGATTTATCGGATTGTTCGGGAGACTTTTCATGGTGTTATTTCAAACCAACTGATACCTCACCATAATACAGTGCCTCAAAATAATAAATCAGTTATAATACTGATTCTTAAATTGCTCCCATCTGCTAACATGATATATCAAACCGTTGCAGAACCCGCTGCTAAAATATAGGATTTGAACAGCGTCTAGCTACCGGGCAATCTCGGTGGTCATAGTTGGTAAAGATACTGCTCAAGAATTGCAAGGGTCGTGGGTTCGAATCCAACCCGAGTAACATGCAGTATTGACCCCTTGCACGCGCGTCACACGCGGTTTACGTGTTAACGCTGCGTCACCTTAAATGCGCACTTCACTGAATAACACACGTTGACATTGACAACCAAAATGACGCATCCATGATTATTCTGATGATGACGTCAGGTGAATTGGGTCAATAGAGTAATTTGTGTGCCTTAAATTATTTCAGTCGATTCTTGCATCGTTCTTTCTCAGAGATACATATTTACAATGTATGTACACAATCAGAGGGGGGGGGGGGGCTTCTCCATCCAACAAGTTTGCTTTTAGGAGACCTCCCCCACTTAATGGAGGCAACGAAGGCGGTTGCCTCCATGCCCCCTGGTCATTGCCTTTGTGCCCTTAAAATGCTCCAGTAGAACTTCACAATTTCCTAATAGCTTGCCCTTTCCCTTGCCCTTTCAAAAACGAAGCATACAGGCCTGTCCTGTAATGTTATATTTTGTCATTTTAAATGACTTCAAGAGTGGAAATAAATCAAATTATAACACACCTCCTGCTTGTTCTGTATTCTGGTTGGCTGAAACATGGTCACGTGGGATGAACTAATATAGTCTAGTGATCGCGGCGCATGTTTTGTGGGAACTAGTTCCTGAGCGGGCACTAGTCTTTGAAAATAGTGCCTGGTTACAGCGCCCTCTCTTGACTTGAACCGTGAACAGCAACTACAAAACTTCCTTTCTTTTCCAGATTTCTGTTCTTATTTCACATTTAAGACCGAGCTGTGTTATAAAACACATATTGACTGGCATAGTTGGGTAACTAGAGTATGTCTATTCCCCGTTGGGCTTGTGAGTGACTAGAAGAGGGGAATATGCCTTGGGAAATAGGTCCCTCTTCTGGTCACTCAAAGTCCCTCGGGAGACTAGACGTACACTAGTTACCTCATTGCCAGTCAATATGTGTATACTATGACATTAAACTAAGAGTAAACAAGACTGATATTCCTCACCTCCTCAAGATCTTTAATGATTGGAGAGAACCCAGTGTACAGTCCAACATCAAGAATGGCCATCCCAGTTGCCTGCCCTTCCTTCAAGTATCTGCAGATTGAGAGAACAACGCAGGTTATAACGCAGGTTATAACGCAGGTTATAAACAGCAAACCATTTGCCCAAAATGTGGTTAAGTTCGACAAAATCACTGGAACTCAACACCTAAATACGTGTGTGCATTTTCAAAGACCGGTATCCTCACTTGGTGTATCAAGTCCCAGTCGTCACACTTGTGTCCTTAAGCGCAAGGCACTTAACCATTGCTTCGTCTATCGGATGGGACGTATAGGGCCGTGTGTTGTGTAACGCACATAAAATAACCCAATGTTCAAGGTTCAAGGTTCAAGGTTCAGGGTTCAAAGTTCAATGTTCAGGGTTCAAAGTTCAATGTTCAAGGTTCAGGGTTCAAGGTTCAAAGGTCTAGGTTCAAGGTTTCAGCTTTAATGTTCAAGGTTCAGGTATCATGGTTCAAGGTTCAAGGTTTAGGTTTGATGGTCAAAGGTTCAAGGTTCAAAGTTCTAGGTTCAAAGTTCAAGGATCGTATAATGAAAGTCACATACCTGACTTTGATGTTGTACCTAAAGAGGTACTCATCCCCACCACCTCCAGCGCGTCCCTTTCTCCCGACATCAGAAACCCAGGAAGAGGTTTCAACTTCCTCTGTAGGCTGACCCCCGATTCTACCCCTGGAACGTCCGACCCTTCCGACCCTTGACCTGCTGATTCCGCCGGCCGGTTCATTATCACGTGCAGGTTCCTCTTCATCAAAGGACCCGCCTGACCGTCCTTCAACTCCGTTAATGTCGAGGTAAAAGTCACACTTTTCACTGTCTGGCTCTGGGATGTGGTAGCTTGACTCAAACTAAGAGAAAAAAATTACAAGAATAAGTAATAATAATACCGAAGTCTTATATAGCGCACGTATCTGTAAAAAAGCGTATACTGAAGTGGTATGGGCACTATTCATGATAATCAGGACTTGCTAAGACGATCATGCAAGGCACTGTACCAGGAGGAAGAAAGAGAGGCTGGCAGAGAAAAAGGTGGGAGGACAACATCATGGAATGGACGGGCCTGACGCTAAATGACTCCCTGAGAAAGTCTGAGGAATGAGAGGGATGGAGGAAACTGAATGACTGATGTCTTCAAGTTATGACTTCTTTAACTCAATTATCTAGCACCTTTTAAGGGTTTACAAGGTGCTACAGCGCATTAAACAGCCACTACAAGGAAACTGCAAGGAAACGAGGCAAACTCTTTCGTGTACCGATAAGTGATGCTACGTGGATTTTTTCTTTGTGTATTACACAACGCTAGGGATTATGCGAGTCCAAATTTTAACAGGTTTGTCAATTTATGCATAATGTTGAGATACACCAAGTGAGAAGACTGTTTTGACAATTACCACAGGTGTCCAAAGCCTTTAAGGAGCCATTCAAAATAGTCAATTTATTTTTTACAAATCAGCATTACCTTCAGCTGGCCAACTCCTGTCCCTGAAGAGTCAAAATGAACACGGAATTCCGGCTCATTTTCTGGAATCTACAATGTAAATAACAAACAAACAACAGTAAATAATCAACAACAAAACGAAAAGGAGAAACTGAGATGTAAACAAAGGAAATAAAGGGGGTGTCTGGCCGATAATTAAGGGCATGGGACTCAACTTCAGGTGGTTCATCGGGATGTGGGTTCGAATCCAGGTCGTGACACTTGTGTCCCTGAGCAAGACACTTAACTATAATTGCTTCTCTCCACCCAGGGGTATGGGTAGCTGTGAGGGCAGAGATGTTCTTGTGATTGATTTTAAATTTAGCCGGGAAGGATATATTTAATAGATGTTAGAGAATAGGGGATAAAGAATATTAATTTCTTTTTTACCCATACACCACTGTTAGAACTGTATACTCAGTACTTGGATATATTTGTTGCACAGGCTGTATACTCCCCAGGGAGCTGAGATGGTGTAAGGAATGATTTAAGGCCCAGTGACCAGGGGTAATAATGTTGGAAGCACTTGGAGACGTCCTTCGGGTGTGAAAAGTGCTATATAAAAACTGGTTATTATAATTATTATTATTATTAACAAACTCACCACAAGTTTAGAGTGCTGTCTGACGATTGCGTTGAACGGTTGCAGAACGAACTCATCTTCAAATTGACTCTCAATACAACTGACCTGGCAATTGATATCGATGTTGCTCGTCTCGGACTTGATAGCATACTCCGACAACGCCTGCAGAGCTATAACTGTATCCTAAACAAGATATGGGATAAAAAACTTCTATCAGAAAACTGTAAGGAATTGCTCCTTTGGATAGTGATTTGGTTCGCTTTTGGGCGAGAGGCTTCTGTTTGCTTTTTGTTTTTTGATATGTCTCTGATAATTTTTACCTGAGTAGACACAAATCCACCTTCATAATTCTCTTGTTCCGTGAGCCAATTAACGATGGCATGACTGTAGGTCAGGTCGTCCAGCTGAAGTAAAGCCAGCAGTGCATAGCTTGTCATCTCTACATCAATGGCTTTAGGCCGGTTGCTGTACCAATATGGTTTCGGACCCGCGCCAAAGGACGAGTCGTCTGCTCCCCAGTGACGATAATTGGTTGCTGCATAAAGATAATAACAATAAAAATAAAACAATAAGGATGAGCATTTTTAGAGCACCCATCAATTCATACAGACAGTATATTTTTTAACTTGGGCACTGGATACCTTTGGTAAATAATTGTCAAAGACCAGTATCCTCACTTGGTGTATCCAACATATGTATAAAATAACAAACCTGGGAAAATTTTGACTCAATTAGTCATATAAGTTGTGAGAAAATATAGAAAGAAACAACACCCTTATGTGCACAAAAGTGTGTGCTTTCAGATGCCTAATAAAAGGCTTCAGTCAGGCCTGACTAGTCTTTTAATATTTGAGTGAGAAATTACCTCTCTTTCAAAAACTACGTTACTTCAAAGGGAGCCATTTCTCACAATGTTTTATACTATCAACAGCTCTCCTTTGCTCATAACCATGCAAGTAAGATTTTATGCCAACAATTATTCAGGAGTAATTACTAATAGTGTCCAGTGTCTTTAACCCTTTGCGCGCTATCGGCGACTACAGTCGCCCAGCAGTACTGTGTGTAAATAGATGAGGAATTCTGGGAAACTATTGACCCCTGACCCTCATCCAGCTGCATGCATCTACCTATACATGTATGCAACAATACTTCATCTGAAAAAACAATCTTTTGTCCCAAATTTTCTCACAATTTCCGATCAAAAAGCAGTATGCTAAAACAAATGGCGGACACAATAAACATCCATGCAGCATTTCTGGAAATTGTTTGAGATATTCTGATGGTGTTGAAGATGCTGTACACGTACATGTACTATGCACGTGTACTGTGTACGCGTGAACGATAACGATGTACATGAACACAACACTGGGTCTGATGGCAGCAGCGATGGGTCTGGATCGGACGATGGCCCCGATAAAAATCAACACCATCATTTTTACTGCACTATATGGGAAATTAAATACCGAGTAAAAAAATTATTTTGCATTTTAGCCCAAAACACTTCCTTCACAGAGTAAAAGTAAAATGTACGTGCATTTTAGGTAGCGCCACACAGGAAATGCAGCGCTAGGGGATTACTGTGTGTACAGCCTGGTAGCGTGTTAATGGTTAAAGGGATGTGCCGGTTGGTGGTATATGAAGCTAGTCCATCAAAGTACAATTGCTACTTACCTCTATCGTACGTAGCGATGTCTTTGAGCATCGTGAGAGCTTCATCAGCTTGGTCGCTATTGGCCAGAGCGAGGGCGTATGTGGTGATGGCAATGGCGTATGGTCTCGTCAATTGTTGCAGTTGGCCCTCTAAGAAAGCCGTAGCTGAAGCAACAGAGTCAGTCTTACTCTACGGACAAATGCAGATAAAATATATTTGAAACAAAGAGTCGCATCCCCTTAAGGTGATCCTCTGGCTAGCGCTTCCCAGGTTGTATCGTAATTTGGGTGTGATCCCTAGCTACATGGTAGTTAATGGTTGTATGGCTTCTGCATATGACTGGCACCCCCGGACAAAGATATTGACAAAACAGGGACCTCGCAAATATAGGGCTATGTGTAGATAGCTCAGTTGGTAATGCGCCGGCAAACAAAGACAATTTACTTACTACTGTTTCACATTCACACTCCAGAAGAGCTATCAACACGTATGCAGTAAGCGAGGCGTCACCTTGCACACCTCCCTGAAGGCAAAGAAGACAAAAAAAAAAAAAATTGAATTCATCTCAGTTCTAAGTCCCAAGAATCACATAAACAGCAGCGGAAAAACCACTATTGAGTATAACATAATCACAACAACAAAATTATTATTCTTCCTAAAGGAACGTTACAGAATTGGTAAAGAAACAGAAATCGTGACAATCACAGGTTTACATAAAACTCACACAGTGTAATGATGATGATAGTAGAAAACGTCTATTATACTCACAATCATTTCTTGGTGATGCACTTTGTACAATTCCCGGAACGCACCGTTGTCATTCTGTGTCTCCTCTATCAGCCATCTCATAGCATTACAGGTGATGCTTTCATCAATGTAGGCAAATTCTTTGGCCTGGCAGAACACCTTGCTGACAAAGGCCGTCAACCTGAGGGTTGGGCAGGAAAGAAACAGAAATGAGTGTTATCTTCAAGTAGCCTTGAATCCATGATTCTGGTTGGTCGATCCATAGCAACATTAAGTTTGATTTGTCACGAGTGTGGAAAACCGATGGTCTGGAAAACCCTTGTGGCACAGCAGAGAACCAATGCACAACTCATCTCACAGATGGCCCCGACCGGGTATCGAACCGGGGTCACCTTGGTGAGAGGCAAGCGCTTTACGCACAAGCCAACCGTGCCACGGTTATTGGTTAAAGGAACACGTTGCCTTGGATCGGTCGAAGTTTGTCTATGAAAAGCGTTTGTAACCGTTTTTTATAAAATGCATATGGGTAGAAAGATGTTGTAAAAGTAGAATACAATGATCCACACAAACATGCCTCGAAATTGCGTGGTTTTCCTTTTACCTCGTCGACTAACAAGTCGGCCATTTATGAGGGTAAAAATTTTGACTCCCATAAATGGCCGACCATGCTAGTTCGCACAGTAGAAGGAAAACCACGCAATTTCGAGGCTTGTGTGGATCATTGTATTCTACTTTTAAAACATCTTTCCAACCATATGCATTATATATAAAACGGTTACAAACGCTTTTGTTTTGACCAACTCGTCCGATCCAAGGCAACGTGTTCCTTTAACGACACTGGACACCTTTGATAATTGTCAAAGACTGAGTCCTTCACTTGGTGTATCTCAACATATGCATAAAATAACAAACCAGTGAAAATTTGAGCTCTATTGGTTAGTCAACGTTGCATGATAATAATGGAAGGAAAAAACACCTTTGCCACAGGAACTTGTGTGCTTTCAGATGCTTGATTTCGAGACCTATAAATCTAATTTGAGGTCTTGAAATAAAATTCAAATATTTTACAGGAAAGTTACTTCTTTCTTGAAAACTAGTTACTTCAGAGGGAGCCGTTTCTCACAATGTTTTATACCATCAACCTCTCCCAATTACTCGTTACCAAATGAGGTTTTATGATAACAATTATTTTGAGTAACTACCAATAGTGTCCAGTGCCTTTAAGACACGGAAAACACCCTTGAACTCACCAGGTACTGCTTGGATACTGTAAATTATCTCCCCATACTGAAAATGAACCATCCGAACGACGATGCGTCAATTCTTGAGTTATACCTGTAGATCAATCAAAAGCAAAGGTAACCCTCTTAATAAAAAAATTTACACAAATTTCTCTTCTTGTAACCCCATACCAAGAGTAGCTTTTAGCCTCTTGCTTTGGGCGAATACGCATAGATTAATGGGGTGTCGTGGGCGAGCCGATAAGAGCACCAAACTCAAGCTCTGGTGCTTGTGTTCATCAGAGTGTGGGTTCGGTCGTGACACTTGTGTCCCTGAGCAAGACACTTAACTGTAATTGCTTCTCTCCACCCAGGGGTTAAATGGGTACCTGTGAGGGCAGAGATGGTTCTTGTGGTTGGTTCATTGTGCGCTACATATTTGGCAGCACAGGCTGTATACTCCCCAGGGAGCTGAGATGGTTTAAAAGGAATGAAATGACCCAGTGGTCAGGGGTAATAATGTTGGAGGCACTTTAAGACATGGTGTATAAAGCGCTATATAAAAAAACAAATACAATTTTATTATTAAATGATTGTCAATTTGATTCAATTCAATTCAATTCAATTGTCAATTCAATTCAATTGTGTTTATTGTCACACATATGTATACATATACAGTGAAATTCACTTCGGTTTGCAAGTTACTATAATTTTTAAAAAATTTTTATACTCACCGCCTCCTATGTACTGCTGAGCAGACACCTCCAGCTCAGCCGTGAACTGATTAGTGTGCTTCAGATACCGGTAGACGTAGACGTTGGGTGCTAGGGTGATCATCGTTTGTTCACCACACCCTTTAGGGATCTGCAAAATGTCGCCCAACCCACTGATGACCGTGTCGATGACGTTACCCAAAATATTTCCTGCAAAGGAAGAAAACGAGATTGTTCAACACAGGGTGTACATGTGAGTTGATTACATGAAACACTAGGATTAATTCTACATGTATCTCAAATTAATTTCGACTAAACCCTCCTAACTTAGGATAGGTTCAATGCGTCCTAACGTCTTTGGATATGGAATTTAACTTGTCCTAAGATTTATCCTAAGTTAGGAAGAGTTTGGAGAAATCGACGACTGAGACTTGCCAGGCATCAGGACCCAGTTTCATAGAGCTACTCTAAGCACAAAAAGTAGCTAAGCAAAACAAAATTATGCTTCCACAAAAAAAGGTTACCATCCAAACTACCATGTCGTGTGTACAATTTTTGACTTGTATCGTGCTCATTTTTTTGCTAGGCAAAAAATTGTTAAGCAATTTTGTTCTTCTGCTTAACAGCTCTTTGACATTGGGCCCTCTGGGCATTGCCTGTTAGGGCCTACACTAAACAGATGGCTGGAATGGTTCCATTTTATCTGAGGGGTGGTTCCACTTTATCTGAGGGGTGGTTCCATTTTTTCTGAGGGGTGGTTCCACTTTATCTGAAGGGTGGATGTGTGTGGGTCATATTGACACTCACGCCAAGCCATGAAGCTCACTTTGCACACACTTTCCTAGCCCGAAAAAAAAACCGAAAAAAAAACCATGGGACCTGCCTACCCCTCAGTGAGAGTTCTATTCATTTTTATTTTGGCATCGATGCAACGCAAAATTTGTATTCGGTTTTTCGATCTCAAACTTCTACAGGTTTGTCAGTTTACGTATATGGTGGATTACATAAGGTGTTTACACTGCCAGCAACTGTTTTGTTAGCAAAAACCAATTCTGTAATGTTCCTTTAAGTTAAGCATTGTGCACATCCTCCAACTTGCTCATGGACACAGAAGAAAGATCTTATACATTGTACATGTACATACCCATGATGCTGATATGGGTTTGATGGGTACCAGGGATAGCGTCATTATGCAAGGAGTATCGTATGATGTCCTTTTGGCTATTTTCATTGTCCTGGAGCCAGAACTCTGGACAAGGTAAAGAAAAAACAACAACAAATTACTTTCATGGTAATACTAATAATAATAACAACAATAATATCAAAGTCTTATATAGCGCAGGTATCTACCAAAACAGGTGCTGAGTATACATGTATACAAACTCTCAGAATAGGGACACCGCCAATATAGGGCTAGTAGCTCAGTTGGTAGAGCGCCGGCACGTTAATCCGGAGGTCGTTGGTTCGAATCCCACTCTAGTCAATTCTTTGTTCAACCCCAAAAAACTTTCAGAAAGATGGGTTATTGCAGTGATGAATTCTGAGACCTTTGTAGCACCTTAAAAGGGTTTACAATACTGTAGGTGCTACAGCACATACAGCAGCCACAGTCAAGAACACCGGGGCAAACCCCTTCTCTTTTCGATAAGTGCACTGGGTTCTTTTACATGTTGTACACAACATGCCATGACATACACCATGCAAGTTTGCATGCTAAAGGAATCAAAATTAAAGGTCGCCGAATGCGAGTGAACCCAGCGGCGGGCGAGTCAAATTTGGGTACAGTGGTGAAATCCCAAAGAGAGGGTGTTTTATTTATTGAAATTATTGGATAAGATCGTCCAAAAATGCAAGTTTGCGAACTTCAATTCCATGGTTTTTTTTTTTGGGGGGGGGGGGGGAGGTATACACATATATTTCTTTCCACTACTAAAAAATTGTGTGCATTATTATGTGGGCTAAGTTTACAAATTTGCGGGCGACCCAAAATTTTGGTTGACTTGTCTAGCAGGCAAGTGAAAACAGAAGTTTGGGAAACCCCTGCGCTTGATATTATACATTAACATACATCCCTAGGAAAAATTAAAGCATTTATCAAGTGCGACTACATCAAAAATGCAGCGTAATAGATTGGGTATAACAAAATTTGGGTTAAACTTTTTGATAATTGGCGAGTCAGATTCTCTGATGAAGAGAGTGAGTTACGAAGCATTTATGGTATAGTGCCACGAGGGTTTTCCCAGACCATCTGGTTTTCCACACTCGGGAAAAAAATCAAACACTTTCTATCTCCGTCTGCGCTCCGTGATCATAATGGGTTGATGTGGCTGCCTGCCAACGCTTCCTTGCATGCCTGCTTCTCGAACATGCTGAAGCCACATCTTTCGCAATTCAGCTTTTAGCTGCGAGTAAGAATGATTAGCCTCCCAAATGATGGGGATTTAGGACCGACACTCTGCAAGTATAATTCAGTACTGGTTCTATATTTTGTACATAGGAGCTATACTTACGGCTATGACTGTAGGACTGATTTTTCCCGCCATTTTCAGTGCGTCCTGGTGAGTGTCGCGTGTTGGCTGGATCTACTGTTATCGTCACAGTATCTCGTTGTTTGTAACCCTCCGGCTATAAATCGTCGGTGACACATGAAAATTATTACAAACGAAAGTTATCAGAAGATACTCTGTAAAAAAATACACAATGCTGCCCAGCACAGATTTCCCTTGATTGCAATGACAGCACCATGTCGAAACATGAATAATTTTGTTGAACTGCTCGCCCTCGGTGGACAAAATTGTATTTGGAGCAGACCACAACAGGGTGTCTCAAAAAAAAAAAAAACTATACACTTTTGGAAGGCTGCCGAATACAAAATATATGATTCTGGGGGAATTTTTTTAATATGTATGAATCTTATGGACTTCGTATGACACCAAAAAGTTTGAAAATAATACATGATTGGGTGAGCTCTGCTCACTTTTGTAAAGGGTATGAAAATTAGGTTGTGCAGTAATTAGCCTTCCAAGTTGTGAGAGGAAAGTCCTGTGGAGCTTACACATTTCACTCCAAGATGTCGGCTACTTACTCTTCAAAGAGCGGTGCTCAACCAAGCATTAATTATTTTTCGGACTTTTTTTGGTGTCATATGAAAGTCGAGTCCATAGGCTATCCATACAGATAAACCTTTTCCCCTAGAATAAAGTATTTTTCATTCGACAGCCATTTCAAAAGTGTAGAGTTTTACAACACTGGTGCAGTGTCTTTATAAACTCACCTGAACATTGAGTTTTTTCATAATGGCGTCTCGGTACGTTCCTGATGAGTTGGTGGCGGCGTGCACTTCAATCGGGATGCTCTTGGCTTCCAGAGGGACTATGACGAACTTGACCGAGCCAGGTTTTTTCGGGACTACGTTGATTTCAATCCCTCGAGAGAGATCCCCTGGTTGAGCCTCAGAGCACAGGCCTTCAACACCCTTCAAATAGACCGCTACCTGTGGTGGACCAATATAAGGGAGCATGAATAAATTATGTCACGGACACGCCCGCTATCCGGCTCTTGGTTCTTGGTTAGTTAATCCCTTTACAGCCCCATTTGGGCTAAACTGGGATGGTGGGAAAGTGACGTCAACAGCCAGGTGGATAAGGTGCCAAAAGAAAAAGATTAAAGGTGCACTTTTTACAGGTGCAGGAAAAGAAGGAATTTAAAGGACAATATTGCCATGCAGAGGCTGCATTGCTCTGATGGCAGGGATGGCTGATGCTTGGAAAACCTGTATGGATGGAGCTATGTGTAGGACAGCAGGTGGTAGCCTGTTCCGGCGCGTTCCTTCGCGTGACAACTCAAACAAAAGAAAACTACCCAGTGTTACACGTTTTCCAGTAATCGCCCGGTTTTGAGGGAGAATCACTGTTTAACAAAGGAACAATGGTGTTGGCCCAAAAAACATTGAAAAGAGGTTAAAATAAGCATTGAAAGAAAATGGTACTCAGGTGTTTGAACTAGCGTCTATAAACATAGTAAAGCCCGGTTCATACTTCCTGAAAATGCAAATTCGATACATTGACGCCGCAACTTCACAACAAATAATTCGCATCAGTTGACTTGTGCTCAAATCCCTGCAAAACATTCGGTCCGCAAACAGCAATGTAATGTTAAAATTTGTATCGCATTCACATTCGCAGGAAGTATAAACAGGGGCCCAATTTCATAGAGCAGCCTAAGCAAAGAATTTTGCTTAAGCAAAAAAAATCATTGCTTGGTAAAATCAGATTACCGGCCAAAACTCAACTCAATTGTTATGCTAAGTAAACAACAGCTAAATACCAGTCACAATCTATGCTAATGGGATGACATTTGGCCAGTAACATGTGTAAAATAAGCAAGCTATTTTCGTGCTTACAAACAAAATTTTGCTTAAGCAGCTCTATGAAATTGGCCCCTGGTGCTTTAAGAGAGAATGCTGGAGCTCCGCATCTCAACTTCCATGTTAGACTTACCCGCAGAACAACATCTGCGTAGTTGAACACCGTCACAACGATCTCGATCTGCTCCATGCGTTGAACTGAATAAGGCATGGCCAGGTCCAGGAAGAATAGCGGTCGGACTTGTAGCTTGACCGGTTCGGCCACGCACATCAAATAATCGTTGGACACGCCCACGGCTTCTACCACCCATGTTGTGACACTATCTGGCACGGTAACTTTGCGCCTCACAACATCCGTGTCCCTAAATCAAAGTACGAAGCAAACATAAAATAACACTGAGAGGCAAATGGTTCACAGAACTCGGGTAAAGTACTGAGTATTATACAAATAATGAATGTTTATGAGTGCAATGGTGCAAGTATGTTCATGAGTTGAAAGATGAAATGTTCTATTCAATGAGGCGGAGCAAAGGTTCTCACACGGTCTCTACGTCACTGAGAAACATGTTAGCGTGGTTCAATTTCCATTACCGATTAATACTCTTCCTTCGTGGAGTAATTGCCAAAAGTGTATCAGGCTTTATATTTCACGGAGGCAACAAAGGCGATTGCCTCCCATGCCCCTCATTGCCCTGGTAGGTGGGGGGAGGGGGAGGTACATGTACTGTATATGCAACAGGATTCTCACCCAGTCTCTACATCAAAGAACATCCAGCTCTCCGGGAAGTCCGTGCGCACAACGGCGTTGTCAATCTCGACCGGATCGACCCCAGCATCGTCGTTGTCAGTGCGCCCTCTTAGAGCTTGTTCTTTCCTCTTGCAGCAGTCGTAGAAGGTCTCAATTTGGGGGCTCGTCAAAATCTTATTCTCCCTTCTGGCGAGCAGTTTGGCCCGCCTGGTGCACGTGAACTTGATGGGGTCTGTCACGTCTCTCAGGCCCCTTTGACAGTATTTCCTTAACTCTCCCTGGTACTCGTTCACTGAATAAACCAAATTTTATGCCACAAACAAAACAAAATAAAATTAGTGGAAGTTTTAAACTGCAGCAACTACAGGACCCAATTCCATAAAAACTTCGTATGATTACAAAAGTATAATAGATTTGCATCAGGATGAGGAATATAACTTGTTGTTAACCTAACACCGATAAGTTTTGGTTTATATTGATAAAGAACAAGTTTTAAGAAACCTTTACTTACGAATAGCATCTTGGTCTGCATCTGTATACCTTCGGGAGCGTCTCTCTGCTTTTGGACATTCAAGTTCTTCAATTCAAAAAGTAACAAAAACACGAAATTGTAAAAATTTATGTTTGTATTCTAATTTAATTATTGATGTAATTCCCCGGCTCAGTTTGATGTGTTCAAGAAGTTATACTTTCATAAAAGCAACACAAAAAAATACCACACAAAAAAAACTTGTTTAGCAAAAAATGGGTCACCACCCAGAATATCATACACTTACCATTGCTGCGACTGGTAACCCACTGATTTGTTGCTTAGCAAAGAAATTAGCTAAGCACAATTTCTAGAACATTTTGATGCACTATAAGGCGGCAGGAACAGGAACAAGGCCCAATTTCATAGAGCTGCTTAAGCACAAAATTTTGCTTGAGCAAAAAAATTATTGCTTTGTAAAGTCAGATTACCGGCCAAGACTCAACGCAACTGTTATGCTAAGTAAACAACAGCTAAATACCAGTCACAAGCAATGTATATGGCATGACATTTTGGCCAGTAACATGTGTAAAACAAGCGAGCTATTTTCGTGCTTAAGCAATTTTTTTGCTTAAGCAGCTCTATGAAATTGGCCCCTGGACTAAGCTGGGCTTAGCTCAGTGAAGCGTGTGGGCTAGAGCTGGGATTAGGCCTACACTGAAACTCTCTGGTAGTGGGTAGGGCGAATTGTCTCTCAACTAACCATATTCTATAAGATTCATCATGAACTAGTACATGTAAATCTTCCAGCTTAAGCAGCTCTATGAAATTGGCCCCTGGACTAAGCTGGGCTTAGCTCAGTGAAGCGTGTGGGCTAGAGCTGGGATTAGGCCTACACTGAAACCCTCTGGTAGTGGGTAGGGCGAATTGTCTCTCAACTAACCATATTCTATAAGATTCATCATGAACTAGTACATGTAAATCTTCCAACCAGCACCATTTCTTGGAAGACACGACCATCACTTAAAGTTAACCATACCAGGCATATCCATAGATCCATACAAATACTCCTTCTACCCTCGAACCATCGGACTAGATCCCAGCAGCCGCTGTGATATCTCCTTCAATAGCAGCATTCAAGGAAACTAACCCTAACAGCTATCAGAGGGATGAGGCTATGTACATGTACCTTTCGACTTGAGGTCTCAAAATCAAATTTGTGAAAAATTACTTCTTTCTCGAAAACTACATGTACGTCACTTCAGAGGGTGCTGTTTCTCACAATGTTTGATACTATCAACCTCTCCACATTACTCGTACTCAAGAAAAGTTTTATGATGATAATTATTTTGAGTAATTACCAATAGTGTCCACTGCCTTTAACTGTACCTTATTTCTTAGGCACTTCCGCACCATCCTGGTATAAATAGCTGAAAAAGGATCTCACCAATGAAGATTGAAGATTAAAGAGGGGTTGTGCGCTCAATGAATCAAATCATTAGGTGACAAGCGCAGGGAAAGAGGTAGGGAACCTACAACACAATGGGTCTATAGATGACCAAAACCTAAAGGGATTCAGCTATATATAGCTATATACTACATGTATGGCTCGGTTGGCTTGTGCGTAAAGCGCTCGCCTCTCACCAAGGTGACCCCGGTTTGATTCCCGGTCAGGGCCATATGTGAGTTGAGTTGTGCGTTGGTTCTCTGCTGTGCCACGAGGGTCTTCCAGACTATCCGATTTTCCTCCTTCAGGAAAAAAATTAAACACTTTTGATCTTGGCTGTGCTCCGTGGTCATAATGGGTTGATGTGGCTGGCTGCTGAATGCGCCCTTGCATGCCTGCTTCTCGAACACGTTGTAGCCGCGTCCTTCGCAATTCAGCTCTTAACTGCGAGTAAGGATGATTAGCCCCCCAAATTATTTTTAGGATGGTGCAGAAGTGACGTCACAGGCAAAGTGCATAATAAGAAATAAGGTGAAGTTAAGGTGGCGACAAGACAAAAACATCTTTGAAAAAGTCCACGTACCTTCTCTTTGTAAGGCGTCTAGATTTGCACCTGTCATCACAGTGACTCCAGCATCCTGAAACAAACAAATTCACAACAAAACTGATGATAAACCATGCAAATATGTGACGGGCTCGACAAAATGAGACTCATGTCGCACAAGCACTACCTCCCAGTTTTTGACAAAGCAATTATGGTTAAGTGCCTTGCTCAAAGACACAAGTGTCATGGTCAAGATTTGAACCCACACTCTGCTGCTGAGAACACTACAGCTTGGGTCCGGTGACCTAGACCACTCAGCCACGACTTGATTTAGACTCAAATCCCAATCCCGTGCCATCGCCAGAAAACAGTCGTTTTGTGAGGCTCTTGATTCCCCAATCTATCCCAGGACCACATTTTGACGGCGAACATTTGCTAGTTGACACAATATGCTTCGGGACCTCTCACACGAGAACGGGACTTGAATCAAGCCTAGGCCACGACAAGCAATATTTAACGAGATATACCTTAAATATCTTGGCTGCAGTCTGTCCGCCCCCTGGTCCACAGCCGAGATCATACCCAGCCATTCTCTCAAACACCTGAGCACAAAAAAAAGTCATTTATGAAATATAAAATAAAACATCATAAGTGATATCATCAGTGACATCATCAGTGACATCATCAATGACATCCTCAGTGACATCATCAGTGACATCATCAGTGACATCATCAATGACATCCTCGGTGACATCATCAGTGACATCATCAATGACATCCTCAGTGACATCATCAGTACATCCTCGACCTCGGTGACATCATCGGTGACATCATCAGTGACATCATCAATGACATCATCAGTGACATCATCAGTACATCCTCGGCCTCGGTGACATCATCAGTGACATCATTAATGACATCCTCAGTGACATCATCAGTACATCCTCGGTGACATCATCAGTGACATCATCAATGACATCCTCAGTTACATCATCAGTGACATCCTCAGTGACATCACCAGTGACATCATCAGTGAAATCATCAGTGACTTCATCAGTGAAATCATCAGCCTAGCACCTTGTACATAAGCCCAAAAAGGTGCTACATAATTGGGTCTCAGAATTCTTAACTTTCTGTAAAAATGTTTACACTCAGCGCCTTGAGTACCTTGCTGGAAGATTCATGCGCTTTATAAGAATTTTATATTATTATTTTATTATTATAAGATTACCTTTTTCTGTGTGAGTCTGTGGTAGTTACGGATGGCGAATACGGCCTCGTCTACGGCCACAATGCCAATCTTGGTGTTCTCATTGGCGATGAGCCTCATCACAACATTTTCGTTCTTCCCGTCGGACAAGAAAGTATCGCCGTTAATTTTATCCAAGCCCTCAAAGTCCAACAGAACCTAATGGTGGACAATATACAATCTTTACTTAAAGACAATGGACACTTTTGGCAATTGTCAAAGACCAGTCTTCTCACTTGGTGGATCTCAACATATGTATAAAATAACAATGTGGGCCAGGTGTTCCAGCCGTTGCTCTCGACCAAAAGGAATGAATAAACTGTCTTATAAGCACAGGTGCAAGCTCGCGTGTCAAGCCCATTATAAAACACTTTTTACCGGTGTTACATCATCCGTTTAAACACGTGATGCCCTCTCGCCCAATCAGAATGGATAACCTGTCTTAGGTATTAATGAATGTGACATCAGATTTTACTAAGCAACTACGATTGACTTGCAATTAAACAGAGGATTATCTCAAATATATAGATATAACAGTTTTCTAACAGCTGAAGTCCATCCAGGAAACATAAAAAATATAACGAGTCTCTTACCTCACATTAAACATGGCAAAAATGGGTATTTCTCCAGAACGCTCCAAGCAAAATTTCTGAAACACGTGGGGTCAAACAAGCCAGCACGACAAAGGAATCGTGACGTAAGTGGCGGCTATTTGGTGTGGAAATGCCAAAGCTGGAAACTTAGTTCAAAACCAATAGAGGAAAATCGGCACTGGCGTCCAGGGTTATTATACTCTCAGGGTTTTTGACTCTCGGCTGAAAAAGCCGCGCGGCCGGGGGGGCATTTTTGACTTGAGTTATTTATTACTAAATTGCAAATTTTGAAAGTAAAATGGTTATTAACCTGTATCTGCGATGTCTATTTGGCCATAAAAAGGTAATAGTTGACATATTAAGATCATCCTTTATTTGCTTTTTAAAGCCATTGGACACTTTCGGTAAATAGTATTGTCCGAGGCCCACACTTCGTGTATCACAACTTCTGTATCAAATAACAAACCTGTGAGAATTTGGTCTTAATCGGTCATCGGAGTCGGGAGAAAATAACGGGAAAACCCGCCCTTGTATCCGCGCGTTTCACCTTGTCATGACATGGGTTTTACTGTTTTCTCAAAAAGTAAAGCATTTCATGGAATAATATTTCAAGAGAAGTCTTTCACCACTACCTTCTGTAAACCCTGTAAGTTAGTTGTAAATCTGTGAACTTTTTTTTTTTTAAGATCAATCTGAGCTCTTTGTGAACATCACCCCTGGCTGCATCATTTCACTGACCTGGTTTTCACATTGTTCTTCAACTTGGACAAGCAGGGAATCAGCGATGACGTTACCCTGTTCGTTGATGTAGTACGCCACAACGCGAGCGACCGGCGCCATCTTGTTTGTGATCCGGAAACCAAGAGCTGTGTTGGCGTTCTGAATAGTCTTCTTGTTTTTATAAAGAATCTTTCCCCCGGACATCACCTTTGGTTAAAAAAGAAAACAATTTGACACGGTAACACACAGAGGGTTGTTTCAGGATTTTTTTTAATTTTTAAAATGCATCTATCCCATTTAAAGGCAGTGGACACTTTTGGTAATTGTCAAAGACCAGTCTTCTCACTTGGTGTACCTCAACATATGCATAAAATAACAAACCTGTGAAAATTGGGCTTGATTGGTTATTGGAGTTGCAAGATAACTATGAAAGAAGAGACACCATTGTCACACGAAGGTGTGTGCTTTTAGATGGTTAATTTCGAGACCTCAAATTCCAAACTTGAGGTCTTAAAATCAAATTCGTGGAAAATTACTCCTTTCTCGAAAACTAAATTACTTCAGAGGGATCCGTTTCTCACAATGTTTTATGCTATCAACCTCTCCCCATTACTCGTAATCAAGAAAGGTTTTATGATAACAATTATTTTGAGTAATTACAATTAGTGTACACTGCCTTTAATTGCCCCAGTGTTCCTAGCTATGGCTGCTGTGGCACCTAGTAAACCCTTATAAGGTGGTAAATTATTGCACCTCAGAATTTATCACTGCAATAACCTATCTTTCTGAAAGTTTGTTAACATCTCACTGTCTAGAATACGTGTTTGGTAGATACGTGCGCTATAAGACTTTGATATTATTACATAATTATTTACATGTTTAGAGGCTTTTGCATTAGCGCTTTATATGTCTTAACGATTTTCTTTATTATTATTATAATTAGTATTGTTTATTATTATCATCATTCAGTTGATTATTTTGAAAATTTTATCAACGCAACAGCTATGCATTTGTGCACAAATGCAGCCATGTCTAGTTTATTGTTATTATCATTCAGACAAAACGACAAGTAAACTTACAAAGTAGTGGAGTGTTCCGACATTCAAATGATGGGTGAGCTGCACCTCAATTGGGCTGTTGCTCCCTATCTGCAAAATATAACACAAAATCAAACGAAAAGCTGATTATATATATAACCAGTTTGAGATCATTGCCCAGACCCAGAGCCCTGAGCCATGCTTGAACAGCCTTGGAGAACTATTCCTAGGACAACCAAACCTTGGAGAACCAAACCTTGAAGAATCAAGCCTTAGGAAACCAAACCTTGAAAACCAAACCTTGGAGAACCAAACCTTGAAGAATCAAGCCTTAGGAAACCAAACCTTGAAAACCAAACCTTGGAGAACCAAACCTTGAAGAATCAAGCCTTAGGAAACCAAACCTTGAAAACCAAACCTTGGAGAACCAAACCTTGAAGAATCAAGCCTTAGGAAACCAAACCTTGAAGAACCAAGCATTTGAGAACCAAGCCTTAGAGAACCAAACCTTGGAGAACCAAGTCTTTTGCCTGGGGAAAAGCGCTTTATTTTCTGTATTCCACCTGTGCTTGTGTTATAGTTTATAATAAATAACAGTTAAATAAATATTGTAGTTACCTCCAGAATCTGACTGGTCTGTCTTGAGGGAAGTCGGACCAGTAGGTATTCACCACTCTCTGATTCTTCCGGCTGCACAGTGAATGTACTCTCAGTGTTACTAGCCTCATCCAACGACTCATCTCTTGTCCTCAGCTGTAACACAAAAACACGTGGGGAATTTTTTTTAGAAAGAAAATCACTTTTTCAAAGATGGTAAATAGACCTTTATCAAGGTGTGTGGCCATCTTGATTTTACTCCATTCAAACTCATTGCAACCAAACTGAGGCTGGATGAAATAATAGTCTGGTTCCATGTTTGCGCAATGAATATTAGAATTCATTTCTGTTATGGAAACAGGGAACATGACCAAGATGGTGACAGCGTGATAAAGGTCTATTGCCACCAGGAATAAAGAATTTTTGTTTTGGTTTTACCCTAGATGTGTGTTAATACTGCATACTTTCCCCTTAACGTCTGTATAAAAAAAAGTACATGTAATGTGTTGCTTAACTTACATGAAGTGTGATGTGGGTAGCTTCTGGGGGTACATCCAACCTGAAGAAGATCTCTCCGCTCAGTCCCGACCTCCGCCTGACAGCTTCCTGCTGGTTGCCGACTCCCCTTGCCCCCTGGAGGACTACCTGACTTCCATCGGTCAACAACGCCGTCGCTGAAATCTCCACATGAACGTAATTGGCGGGAAGTTTGTTGATGTACTGGATGGTAGCCTAGGAAAGGAACATTTTTTAAAGATTAAAACCAAGTATAAACTGACAATTGTGACACTGACAAACCTCGGCTTGGACTCCGGCTTTAGGCTCCGTGGCTGTGTTGCAGCTCGGTCTTAAACCTGAATTTTGACGCAGTACCTGAGCTTAACTTTAAACAAATGGCAACATCTCATAATACTGATAATAATAGTTGCTTCTTATACAGCACTCAGGTCCTTCACGCAGTGATGCTCATGGTACTTCAACATTATTACCCCTGGTCACTGGGCCTTAAATCATTCCTTAAACCATCTCAGCTCCCTGGGGAGTATACAGCCTGTGCCACCAAATATGTAGCGCACTAAAAGCTAATTAATCACAATAACCATCTCTGCCCTCACAGATACCCATTTACCCCTGGGTTGAGAGAAGCTTATGGTTAAGTGTCTTGCTCGAAGACACAAATGTCACGACCGGGATTCGAACCCACAGGTACAGGGTGAAGCGGCCCAACCCAACAAACAAACAAATAAACAAACAAACAAACAAACAAACAAACAAACAAACAAACAAACAAACCTTGACGGCAAACGGCAACCCCTTCTTGAAGAACTTTGGAGTGCTGTCCCAGTTGAACTGGTAGGGTGTCCTGGTGAAGGCGACCCTGGTATTGTTTGCGTTGATGGTCTCTCCAGAGGCCGAGGCTGTCACAAAGGCTTGGATGATGAGACGTTTCCCCATCAGAGACTCCAGATCGCCTCGAATGCTGCTGACTGTAAGCTCTTCATATCCTATACCAGTGTCCCGGAGCTATTTTCAAAACAATACAATATAATTTGTTTCATATACCGCCATCTTATCAAGATCACAGCGGTTTGTTATGATATCATAGAAAAAGAACCCGGAGGACGCTGAGCTCGACCGCCCTCTGTGTTGTTTGATTGACAGGCCGGATCGGTCCATTATTTTTGTCCAGAGGCCGTTGCCACCTACTCCTAGGGCTGAAACAGGGTTACGCCCTTTACAGTCCATACGGATGTGACTTGGGTATCATCAGTCTGAAGCAGCCTGGCCAGTAGAGCAGAAAGCACTACCTCCCCAACTTTATGTAGCAAGTGTCACGACCGGGATTCGACCCCACACTCTGCTGATCAAACAGCAGAGTTTGAATCCGGTGCTCTTAACCGCTCAGCCATGGCACGCCTCAATTAATTAATTGAAAGGGCATTTTAAACAGGAAACCTATCAGAAACCTTCGCAGGGGCACAAAGGCAAAGACCGGGGCAACAGAGGCAATGTCCTTCATGCCCCTCGTGCAATTTCATCCAAGCTTTAAAGACAAGGCAGTTTATGAAGCGATAAAACAGTTGTTGAACAAACTTACCGTGCCATCCTTCTCCTGGAGTATTGTAAGGTTACCATCATCATTGAAGACGCCATACTTAATATGAAACTTGCCACTCACAGGCTCCCCAAAAATATACCTGTAATAAAGCAATGAGAGTTTAAAGGCCATAGACACTATTGATAATTACTCAAAATAGTTGTTAGCATAAAAACTTACTTGCTAACAAGCAATGATAGTATGGAGCTGTTGATAGTATAAAACATTGTGAGAAACGGCTCCCTCTGAAGTAATGAAGTTTTTGAGAAAGAAGTAATTTTCCACTAAAATATTTGAACTTGATTTTGAGACCTCGACAGAATTAGATTTTGAGGTTCCGAAATCAAGCATCTGAAAGCACACAACTTTGTGTGACAAGGGTGTCTTTCCTTCCATTATTATCTCGCAACTTTGACGGCAAATTGAGTTCAAACTTTCACAGGTTTGTTATTTTATGCATATGTTGGGATACACCAAGTGAGAAGACTTGTCTTTGACAATTACCAAAGGTGTCCAGTGCAATTCAATAAAAAACATGCATTATGAAACTCACTTTGCGGTTACATGAGTGATAAGCTGTCTGGTTTCAGGCAGAACGTACTCTTGTTGTGTCATCACTTGCACTGCAAAGGTGGGTAGCACTGCAGAAAAAAGGGTGTCAGATTTTGAGAATGATAAAAGAAAAGAAAGTTTTTAAATGGTCTTTGTTCAAATTACTACACATTTTTTCAACTTTACCCAGTCAGTTGCTCTCGTGGTTCATTTCTTTATATTTTGTTGGTGCACAATAAGCTACATTTTTCACTTACCATACTCTTTCACTTCAAACTGGACGAAGGTATTTGCTTGAAACTGAATAAGATAAAGCAGAAAAAATTGTGAAAAGTTAAAGAAAAGATTTTGTTCAAAGACGACTTTAACTATTAAAGGGTATCTGCTCACTTTAACAAGTCAAACTTTTAAAACTGGAAGTGTCGTGGCTGAGCGGTCAAGAGCACCGAATTAAAACTCTGGTGTTTCTGATCAGCAGAGTGTGGGTTCGAATCCCCAGCCGTGACACTTGTGTCCTTAAGCAAGACACTTTATTTACCATTGCTTCGTGTTCAGATGGGACATAAAGGCATTGGTCCCATGTGTTGTGCAACGCATGTAAAAGAACCCAGTGCACTTATCGAAAAGATATCCATCACTGCAATAACCTATCTTTCTTAAGTTTGTATATACTCAGCGCCTTGAGTACCTTGTTTGGTAGATACATGCGCTAAATAAGACTTTGATATTATTAATACTGTTATTTTAACGCTACCTTTTACAAAATTAAAGACCACAAAAGTATGTGAACGGAATGTCACGGATATACCTTTAACACACTAAAACAATTTTCGTGACTTGTTTTACTCGTTTCTAAAAAACTACAGCACCTCAGTTACTAGGTAAAATTTATAGGGAAGTTTTCTATCATCATTATCTTCAAACAGTGTAAGTTTAATCAAATCTGTGGACATTGTGTCTTGTGTCCTACAAAAAGTACCCAAACCTTTTAAACAATTATGTTTCGGCACCCCCGAACAAAGATATTGACAAAATAGGGACACCGCCAATATAGGGCTAGATAGCTCAGTTGGTAGAGCGCCGGCACGTTAATCCGGAGGTCGTTGGTTCGAATCCCACTCTAGTCAATTCTTTGTTCAACCCCAAAAATAAATTATATTTGTATGATATAATTCGGCCTTGCAGTTACCCTGGTGTTTGCCACCAGTGAACTTTGATGAAACTTTTCTTCTATTTCCATTGTCTTAACCACACCATACACAACGGCTAGCTCATATGTGACAGGCTCTACAAAAATTTGATGCTTGTCGCACAACCCACTTTCTAGTACAGGGCTCAGTGTTGAGTGATGGGAGGGTAACAAAAAAACTAATATTGTATTTATTTATGTGGTTTTATGCTTTTTTAGGGCAAATGTTTTCACATTTAAAAAAAAAAAAAACAACTTTGTTTTTGATCAATAAAGGTGAATAAAACATGTACTTTCTGTTCCCCTAGACATCAATAGTTGGTGTTTTTCTTAAACAGGCCGTTTCCCCAGAATGGGTTATTTTCAGATTGTGACATAATCAATTTCTTTTAAAGATAATAACTTTTGAACTAAATATCACACAAGTGTGTAAGATATGTCAAAGTAAAGCTTGTTGTAAGCTCTTTTAAGCTATGTATAAAACCAAATAAGTCAATTGTCCCCCTTGTGACTCATTTCTGCAGATCTCATCACATATGCCATGGTATCCTAACATGGACCATGCCATTTGCCTGGGGGGGGGGGAGGGCTCAACAGGGTTATGAAAAAACAGATTGTGAGTTCTATCCTTACATTGTGGCCGTAGTAGACTTTGACGCTCCAGTTACCAAAGACCGGGACTGGGGGAAAGTCAAACTGCATTATGACGAATCCTTTATCGGCCGTTTTCTCTTCTCGGTGGACAACGATACCGTCTGGACTGGCAATGTCTATTCGAAGCTGCGAAATTAAAATGTACACAAAATTACTATTTGAAATACTTCTAGTTTTTATAACTTGATACATCAAGAGAAAAAGTAAGAAAGCTGCTTCCTGCTGATGGGACATAAAGCTGTTGGTCCTGTGTGTTGTGTAGTGCATGTACAAGAACCCAGTGCACTTATAGACCTTATGCATTGACGTCATCCAGCCGCCATCTTTGAGGTCAAACGGTGACGAAACAATCAAAACGATCATAGATTGGCCAATGAACAACCTCCTTTTGACCTCAAGGCGAGGGCGCCGTACTGAAATGACGTCAGGTGCATAAGCTCTATGGTAAAGAGAAACTATGTTACTTCAGAGGGAGCCGTTTCTCACAATGTTTTATATACTTTCAATAGCTCTCTATTGATCATTTACCAAGTAAGTTTTTATGCACACAATGATTTTGAGTAAATACCAATAGTGTCCAGTGCTTTTCAACTCAACTTGTAGGTTTCTTTTAAAAAAATCGGTCAAAAGACATCGACGGCAAAGGATGATACAATGTAGTTACCTGATTCTCATCCGGAAACATCTTCTGGTTCAAGGTGATGATGCGGATATCCACTACAGAAAGAAGAAAAAACAAGTTGATACCTAAGAAGATGCTAAATTTGCATCGGGGATAAAGTGCCTAGCTTGCTCAAGGGCACAAGTGTCATGATCGGGAATCGAACCCACACTCTGCTGCTGACAACACCAGAGTTTGGGTTCTGACAACACCAGAGTTTTGGAACAAAACCACTCGGCCATGACATGTCACAAAAAGAAGTGGCCTTCAGGCCTCGCTTGTCTAGCGACTTGCATAGATTATTGTCCGCCTGAATGAAGACAAACCCAAACGTCCCCGTTTCCTTTTCCCCCTCCCCCTCCCAGCCCCCATCCCTCCAAGCCCCTGTCCCTCCAATGCCCCCCTTCCCCTCGACCCCCCTCCCAACCCCACCATTATTACCCCTCTGTGATGGTGTGTACAGCGGCTTGTCCGTCTCAAAGACAAACCCAGACGTCCCTGTGTCCTTTCCCCCCTCCCCCTCCCAGCCCCTGTCCCTAGAATGCCACCTTCCCCTCGACCCCCTTCCCCTTGAACCCCCCTCCCACCCCATCATCATTGCCCTTCTTACCTCTCTGTGAAGGTGTGTATAGCGGCTTGTCCGTCTGAATGAAGACAAACCCAGACTTCATGCTCAGGAGGATCGGTTGTCTGCTCTCAAACTGGATTTCAGGGGAGCTGCTCTCGACAACGAGAGTGATGAACTTATTGCTTTTGGTGTCTTCCCCAGGGAGTTGGTCCCTGCTGATCTTGATACTGGCGTGGTGACTGAAGTCTAAACACAGGAGACAGGTAAATTTTCAATACAATTATTTCTTACCTTAAAGGCAGTGGACACTATTGGTAATTACTCAAAATAATTATTAGCATAAAACCTTACTTGGTAACGAGTAATGGGGAGAGGTTGATAGTATAAAACCTTGTGAGAAACGGTGGAGAGCGCATCACGTGGGTGTGTATAAACCTTTGTTTATGAACGGTAAAAAGTGTTGAAACATGGGCGTGACACGCGAGCTTGCACCTGTTCTTATAAGACAGTTTCTTTATTCCTATTGGTCAAGAGCAACGGCTGAAACAGTTGTGCCACATCACGCGATACGCGCGACGTGCACAGCATTCCCTTATAAGAAGTTGTTTACCCAAGGGCGGCGAAGGGCGTTACCATTTCATAGCTGGAGGGGTGTTGTGTTGAAATAATCATTGAACAATTATAATTGTCGCATTTATTTTACTTTTTGACAACAAATTGTTGATGTTTTTGACCGAAAAAGGTGTTTATGAATAGGAATCAAAGTGTGTTGAATCGGTTTTCAACTAGTGGTTTAAACCAGGCCTCATTGGGATTAAACCACTAGTTGAAAACCTCTTCACCACACATTGATTCCCTTATTTAAAGCCCAGTGACCAGGGTTAATAATGTTGGAAGGGCTTTGAGATACACTTCGGATGTGAAAAGCACTATATAAAAAACTGGTTATTATAACTACCTGCCTTTAGGACTAGGATTTCTGCACCCATTATGGGCATTGGGACTAGCCTTGCTCAAGGCAGTCGCATTATTCGCTCCGAAAAGACGCAGCTGTAAACCCACCCGCCGTATACCCTGTGCATGGTGTGTGCGATCACACCGAATGACCCACCCGTATACACACTGTCACATCGCACGAATACTGTTCACACAAGTCATCGCACTCGTACACCACTAACCGCATGCGGAGGCCGTCAGGCCGACAGCCTTGTCGGATCTGTATCTTCCCGTTTTAATGTGTTGTATTGAAAAAATTCCAATAGTGGACGAAATTGGGGGGGGGCTCGAGGATATGCTAGTATGCAGCTCATGAATATGTATATCGTTCGTCAGACCTATCAGACAACACAGGATGTGAGGCAAATGAATTATTCATTTTGACGTCCAATCACGCACTTCCCTTATCACGACCTTTGGACCCTATCATGCGTCCGTGGTGGTGGTGTGTGAGGTAAACATGTCTCGTCTTTCGCGGGCATTATGGTAATGAGCTGACCGTGGGAACTCTTCGCTTATTATAGTAATGAGGTCAGTGGCTTCAACACAGATCCTACAAGGCTGTCGGCCTGACGGCCTCCGCATGCGGATAGTGTACGGGGGCATCGTGTCGTGCGATGTTATGCACAGTGAATACGGGTGGGTTTTACGCACAGTGAATACGGGTGGGTTTTTATACAGCGGCGGTCTTTTTTCGGAGTGAATAATTCGACTGCCTTGAGCAAGGCTACATTGGGACAAGACTATGGCCTATAGACCTTTATCACGCTGTCACCATCTTGGTCATGTTCCCTGTTTCCAATAACAGTAATGAATGCTAACATGAATTGCGCATGGCACCAGACTATTATTTCGTCCAGCCTCAGTTTGGCTACGGAGTAAAATCAAGATGACCACACTGTGATAAAGGTCAATTGTTATCGGTGACATTGTACACATACCTTTGACACGGACTCTTTTCTCCGATAGTCGTTCATTTGATCCGGTCATTTGGAAGTACAAAGTCACCGGTATGACTGCGTCTTGAGGGATTCCTTCAAGATTGATGAGGACGGATTCCTCGACGTCCACTCGGATGACGTTGGGTGCAACGATAAAATACTGCTGGGCACTGCCAAGATCAAAGGAGAAAAGAAAATAATAATAATGATAATACTAAAAATATATCGCATTTGTAAAGACCATGTGAACCTTGTTTACAATATATAAGTGTGACCTTGTACATTCTTTAAGTATTCTGGCAGGCACTGTACTACACTGGTCCAATGGGAAAGTTGACATTTTGTGTCATAATTTCCATGTAAAACCCAGAGTTATGAAAGTAAAAGC
Source organism: Asterias amurensis (assembly GCF_032118995.1). NCBI lineage: Eukaryota > Metazoa > Echinodermata > Asteroidea > Forcipulatida > Asteriidae > Asterias > Asterias amurensis. The sequence continues at coordinate 13,756,391 of NC_092662.1, forward strand.
TGGACAAGTTTTGAGATGTGCCCCCCTTTCATCATATCAAAAGTTGATAAGAATTAGACAGTGCAATCTCCATAAACTTTAAGATTTCATGTCTTCTTCCATTGAGCTGTGTACAAATCATGCCTGCAGGAAGTCCAGGCTCTGTGGCTCTTTTGTAAACAATGATGTCACAGGTCACATCTTCTGTATATCACTGCTACATGCAAGTCCCAAAGCGCTGGATGGGAACAAGGAAAACAACAAGAAAAGAATACCAACGAAAGAACAACTAGTGATAAATAGTGAATAGTTGAGTTTTAAAGCCAATGGAAACGTAATTGTCACAGACCAGGCAGTCTTCTCACTTGTCGTATCGCAACCTGTGACACTTTGAACTCGTCAAAGTTGCGAGATAATAATGGAAGAAAAAACACCCTTGTCACACGAAGTTGTGTGCTTTCAATGCTTGCTTTCGAGACCTCATGCATGAGGTCTCAAAATCAATTCAAATTTTTGACTGAGAAATTACTTGTTTTAAAAAACTACGCTACTTAAGAGGGAGCCGTTTCTCAGAGGGAGCCGTTTCTTATCAACAGCTCTCCATTGCTTGTTACAAAGTAAGTTTTTATGCTAACAATTATTTTCTGTAATAACCAATAGTGTCCACCAGTGCCTTTAAAGCCATTGGACACTATCGGAACAGAAACAAACAAAAAAGTTCACAGATTTACAAATTACTTAAAGGGTTTAAAGGAGGATAATGGTGAAAGACTTCTCTTGAAATATTATTCCATGCTTTACTTTTTGAGAAAAAATTTAAAAAATTATCAATTCTCGTTGTCGAAAATTACGGATTTATTTTAAAACCATGTCATGACACGGCGAAACGTGCGGAAACAAGAGTGGGTTTTCCCGTTATTTTCTCCCGACTCCGATGACCGATTGAGCCTAAATTTTCACAGGTTTGTTATATTATATATAAGTTGTGATACACGAAGTTTGGGCCTTTGGACAATACTGTTTATCGAAAGTGTCAAATGGCTTTAAATACTGAACTTAATTTTTGTTTTTTTTATCGGAGGTAAGTAGAGTAATAGCAATCCTTGAACAATCCTACTAACTTGTTGATACATGTTTATCACAGTCCACCAGACAGAATCATAACAAATAGCTCCTATTACACAGCCAGGCATATGGTATAGAGTGACCCAGGGCAAGGCCAGCCAGCTTGGTTGACATACCACCTGGTAAGAGAAGAGTGGTAAGGCAGCACGTGCACCCACAGGCACACATGGTTTTCTGCCAAACTTTATTCCTCCATGGTAGTGGTACAGCATGGTACAATTTCTACCCCCCATGTTACAACCATGGAGCTATAGAGTACATGAACCCAGACCCTACCCCCCTTAGATGCCATAAGTGGCGCACGTAGCTCCTGTAGCTCCTTTTGACTGGAAGGTATACATAGTACATGAACCCAGACCCTACCCCCCTTAGATGCCATAAGTGGCACACGTAGCTCCTGTAGCTCCTTTTGACTGGAAAGTATACATTTGGTGATCGCTCTTCAAATTAATGACAATCTAGTATAATTCGTTGAGGTATAAAAATGCGACCACATTTTAAATTGAGATTTTCACAAGGTAGTTCAATCTAAATTTGGATAGGATTTGAGCGGTTAAAAAAACCTAGGTATATTTAGCCTTTAAAAGGTCTAGTCTCTAGTGAAATCGACCCTAGGACACCTTTGGTTATTGTCAAAGACCAGTCTTCTCACTTGGTGTATTCTTCCAACATATGCATAAAATAACAAATCTGTGAAAACTTGGACTCAATTAGGTCTTCAAAAGTTGTAAGAGAAAACACAAATTTGTGTGCTTTCCTCAGATGCCTAAAAAATGCTTCAGGCCTGAAGTATTTTAATATTTGAGTGAGAAAACACCTGTTTCTCATAAACTGTGTTACTTCAGAGAGAGCCGTTTCTCACAATGTTTTAAACTGTCAGCAGCTAGCTCCAGTGCTTGTTACCAAGTAAGTTCTTATGTTAACAATTATTTTGAGTAAGTTTTTATGCTAACAATTATTTTGAGTAATTACCATTACTGTCCAGTGCCTTTAAAGACACTGGACACTATTGGTAACTGTCAAAGACCAGTCTTCTCACTTGGTGTATCTCAACATATGCATACAATAACAAACCTGTGAAAATTTGAGCCCAATCGGTCGTCGAAGTTGCGAGATAATATGAAAGAAAAAAACACCCTTGTCACACGAAGTTGAGTGGTTTCAGATGCTTGATTTCGAGACCTCAAATTCAAAATCTGAGGTCTCGAAATCAAATTAGTGGAAAATTACTTCTTTCTCAAGCTAGCCTACTTCAGAGGTTTCTCACAATGTTTTATACCATCAACCTCTCCCCATTACTCGTTACCAATTAAGGTTTTATGCTAATAATTATTTTGAGTAATTACCAATAGTGTCCACTGCCTTTAAGGCTAGTCTTAAGTTAGGACAAGTACCTCGCCTAACTAGAGATTAGACTACTCTTAAAGGCAGTGGACACTATTGGTAACTACTCAAAATAATTATTAGCATAAAACCTTTCATGGTGACGAGTAATGGGGAGAGGTTGATGGTTTAAAACATTGTGAGAAACAGCTCCCTCTGAAGTGCCATAGTTTTTGAGAAAGAAGTAGTTTTCCACGAATTTGATTTCGAGACCTCAGATTTAGAACTTGAGGTCTCGAAATCAACCATCTAAACGCACACAACTTCGTGTGACAAGGGTGTTTTTTCTTTCATTATTATCTCGCAAGTTCGATGACCGATTGAGCTCAAATTTTCACAGGTTTGTTATTTTATGCATAGGTTGAGATACACCAACTGTGAAGGCTAGTGTTTGGCAATTACCAATAGTGTCCACTGCCTTTAAGGCTAGTCTTAAGTTAGAACAAGTATCTCGCCTAGCTAGAGATTAGACTAGTCTTAACTCTTAGTGCCTTTAATATGGAAATAAAACTGACTGACTGACTGTGATTGATTGAATCAAGCCCTGGAGTTCACTCACCTTGTTAGGGTAGAAAGCATCCCAATGAAGCTACACAGAAACACCAACCCCATCATGTTGGTAGCCATCGCTTTCTCTCCTCCTCCAGAAGAATCTTGTTCTCTGCACACTAGATTTTGTTGTCGTTTAAGTGGTTTACTCCAGAGAAATTAAAAGGACTATGAACGAACTCAGTCCAGTCCACCCCAGAGGTCGGTCGGTTTATCCGTCTACCCTTGGACTTTTGTGTATCACTCTGATTAGTGTAAAATCCTTGACTATTGATCTGTAAACAACAAACAGGGTAAACAATGTTATTGATCGAGTTTATAAGGACAATAGGACGTTGACTTTGCAAGGATGTCATTGTGCGTCCATGAATCACTATTGACGTAGCTTAATTAAAAGGGACTTTTGTTGTGGTCTGCTGGATTCTGGCTAATCACTTATCAAAAAAATTGTGTCTACATACAATCGCCAGATACAATCGCCAGAATGTTTATATAAAAAAACAAAGGCATAGGAAATATAGGAAAACAGCAGAGTTTTTTTAAATATTGTTTTTATGCAAGTGATGTTGCCAGACACACAAGGTCTGATGGCCACTTCAAGGTGTGGGCTACAATTTACTTTTGGCAGGGGCTTGTTGCAACCTACTCCTGGGGTTGAAACAGGGTTACCCCCTTCATATGTAGGCTCAAGTATCATCCATCAGAAAGCCTGGCTGGTAGAGCAGAACTACCTCCCCAACTTTACAAAGCAATCATGGTAAAGTGTCTTGCTTAAAGGACACAAGTGTCACGACCGGGACTCTAACCCACACTCTGCTGATCAAACAGCCGAGCTTGAATCAGGTACTCTAAACCGCTAGGCCACGAAAATACAGGAAAACAGGATTTTTGTTATGGTCCACTATTGATTCTGGCGAATCACTTATCAAAAGTTTGTGTCTACAACGATCCCAGGAATGTTTCTATTTATATCGGATAACATAGGAAAATATAGGATAACATAGGAAAATATAGGAAAATATAGGAAAATATAGGAAAATAACAGAGTCCAGCAAACTACAGGAAAACAGGATTTTTGTTATGGTCTGGCGAATCACTTATCAAAAGTTTGTATCTACAACAATCGCAGGAATGTTTCTATTTAGGCCTATATCGGAAAACATAGGGAAACATAGGAAAATACCAGAGTCCAGCAAACTATAGGAAAACAGGATTTTTGTTATGGTCTGGCGAATCACTAATCAAAAGTTTGTGTCTACAACAATAGCAGGAATGTTTCTATTTATATCCGAAAACATAGGAAAATATAGGAAAATATAGGAAAATAACAGAGTCCAGCAAACTACAACACCAGAAAAAAACTTCCCAAATCATGACACAAAATCACAATCACCTGAAGTGAATGTACTGGAAAAAACCCAGGAACATTTAGGAATGACACACACAAAAAGGCCAGGATACATACAGGAAAACAACAGGAAAATTATGGAAACACGAAGAAAAAAAAATTCCTCAAATCTCACAAAATTACTGGTGAAATCAGTCGCCTGAATGTTACCATGGAGGATAGACCTATTGATATATCATTCTATACCACTAAAACACAATAAAATATATATAGGGAAGTAGCAACAAATTCCTGGAAACTACAGCAAAACAACCAAAACATTATGGAAACACCAGAACAAAACTTCCCAAATCACACAAAAAACACTGTCATCAAAACAATCCATCTAGAAACCAGCAAATAAATAAACTTTAAAAAAATAGTTCCATGGTGGCCCTAAGACATCGACATTTCGACCCTAGGAGCAGAGTCTTTCTCAAAGGTTTAAAGGAATCCTTCAGTGTCAACTACCTCGCATAGATTCCACAAAAATAACGGTCTTGCTACCTCCATGGTTAAACCGTGGAGCGAGGTAGGATGGTTCTACTTAGTGAGCTCTCCAGCTTACCATGCATTCACAACGAGCACAAAAAGAATTTATCTAAGTTCCCAAACATACATCACCAAAGCCCTATTATATTATAAGCACCCATGAAAGCTGGTCTCACAGTTTTTACATTAAACATAGTACCTACTTTCTTGCAAAAAGGACTCCTTCAGTGTCGAACTACCTCACATAGACTATAGGCATAGAGCAAGGAACAGACTCCACACACAATTGCTGTCTTAAGTTATTACTTAGCAAGCTCCTCGAGCTACATTGCCAGCTTATCAATCATGCGTTCACAACAAACACAAAAAAGCCTTTAACACTACAGATATCACACATATTATGCTCTACATAAAGCTAAAAGCACCCATTAGAACTAGTGTCAAAGTTTGTACATAGGGTGCGTTCAGACACAGTACTCAAGTTGGTTTAACTCATGGTTCAACTCGATCGAGTTCAACTCAGTGTGTCTGAACGGATCGAAAGTTAGTCCGAATTGAGTTCAACCCACAAAAGATAAACCATCCAGGGAGGGGGTTTATCTTTAGACCGCTTCGGGTTTATCTTTTAACACTGTGTGTGGACAGAATAAAAAAGACCACATTAACCTCCGTAATCATTACGTACAAACACACGGTGACCAATGAACAGGACAATAAACAGGATGTTAGAGTAACAGGGTCGCGTTTTCTTTTACATCTTAAAACCAAAGATAAACCGGATCGGGTTTAACTCAGTGCTATCTGAACGCAAAGCGGTTTTATTTTTACAATCACCCCCTGCTGCTCGTAAAAGTTAAACCGGTTCGGTACGCTGTCTGAACATACCCAAAGTACCATGGAGGTAGGATTAGTACTTACTTACTTCATGCAGTTTCAAACTACCTCCTCACAATTACAAGACTTGAGTTATTATTTAGCAAGCTCCACAAGCTAAATGCCAGCTTCATTCACAACACAAGCACAAGAACAGACTTTACCTTCCAAACCCGACGCCGCCTGAGCTTTATATATTTTTGTATAAGCATGGCTGGAGTCAAAGTTTTACATAGCACTTACTTTCTTACACACAGAACTCCTTCAGTGTCAAACTACCTCACAAGACTCCACAAAATTACTGTTTTGAGCAAGCTCCAAGCTAATGCCAGCTTATCATGCGTTCAAAACAATCCCACAAAAGCCTTTACTTTGTTGCCAACAGACGTCACCCAAGCTTTATGAATTATTTAATCACCCATGAGAGCTGGTCTCACAGTTTTTACATTGTACTTACTTTCTTGCAAAAACAACACCTCCAATGTCCAACTACCTCACATGGACTCCACAAAAAAATCACTGTCTTGAGTTAACTTTTGAGAGCGCTCCAGCTTATCATGCATTCACAAGGAGTCCAAAAGAGCTTTTACCTACACAGCAGACGTCACCCATGCTTTATATACTAGCACCCAGTGTCAAGTTTCCAATATGATGACATCAGTCACCTTTTCAGGATCTTGCAACTGGGCTCTTAGAAAACAGGATGTAGAGATTAGTACACTCAAGCAGAAGGGGTGTTTGGGCCATCCCACTACCACCACAGAAGTAGTACGCCTACATGGTCTATGGTGTAGGATGAAGCAGACCACACAGCAGCGGTTTCTCCGCAGCGGTGAGTGGACTATAAGTAAGGTGAGTCGTTGCGCGCGCTGTCGGTGAATTGGCCCGGGTGTGCGTGATAAGGAAACGAGAAACGACTTGTACCAAGACTACACAGAGTAGTGTCAATAGCTATTCAAGGCACTGGACACCTTTGATCACAGTCACTTTAAACTTTCTTGGTAAATCTTGAAAACAACAACTAAATTCAAAGAAACTGAAACAATATCAAATTGTACAGTAATTGATCCAGCCAGTAAAACCGCGATTTCACGCCAGCAACTAATCCTGTTGCAGGATCCCGATCTCGCAATTATGGATCCAGTGGGAACGCAGTCTTTGGGCCTATACATTTCTTTTTTCAAACTCTATAATTGATTCCTGAATCTCTCAACTTAAATGAAATCAAAGTTTCTCTGGAAAGTCATTTGAACACCTGTTTTATGTTGCCATGGTGACATCAACATCAGCCGCTAATCACAACCACTGGGGACCAGGGGTACCACGAAAAGACCCTTTTGATCAGACCATGATCCACACAGCACTTACGTCTCCCCAACTACGTACATCTCAGAACAACTTCACATTTACATTTGGATCACATACAATGAACCCAAGTCTGACACTCCAGGGCCCAATTTCATAGAGCTGCTTAGCACAAAAATTTGCTTAGCATGAAATTTCTTCCTTGATAAAAACAGGATTACCAACCAATTCCACTGTTGCATATTGCTTGTTACTGGTATTCAGCTGTTGTTTGCTTATCCTGAAAATCACGTGGAAATTTGGTTGGTAATTCTGTTTTTATCAAGGCAAAAAATGTCATGCTAAGCAAATTTTTGTGCTTAGCAGCTCTATGAAATTGGGCCCTGGGGTGACAGGTCTTTTTCTTCAGCTGCGCAACGCATCTTAACTCTCGACCATGTGATCTAAATTTTCTTCTCAAAACTTATCTTACGTCACAGGTCTTCAAGGACTAATTTATAAGTGTTTTCTTTTTGTTCATTTGTTATTTATTGGGCCTTGAACACCATGGGTTGATATTGCCCAATACAAGCCCAATATGATCAGACCAGGGCTGGAGGCGTGCAGGAATTCTGCTCCAGACTCACCCCTCACACTTTAGCAAGAACTAGGCCAGAATCAAGACATTTCTTGGCAACGATTGTAAGTTTATATTTATATTTATAAGTAAATTGTGTGGTTGAGATTAAAATGATGGATTTAAGTCTCTCAGTTCTCGGAAGATTGTTATATCTCGCTTTGCATTTAAAGTTTTTTTTCATTTAGTGGAAAATTACTTCTTTCTCAAAAACTAAGTTATTTCAGAGGGAACTAATTCTCACTGTTTTATACTATCAACATCAGCTCTCCATTGAGCGTTAACAAGTAAGTTTTTATGCTAACAGTGATTACCAATAGTGTCCATACAGTGCCTTTAAGGAAGGCAAAACCTTCGCATACCATTTCGCCAATCACTCTAAGGGCCTTGTCACACGCGAGGCAACTTTTGTAGGCAACTTGGAGGCAACCAACTGCAGTGCATGCTACCGGACCACTTTGGTAGTAAACAGGTCATATTTCAAACATTGTCTTACGATCCACAAGAGAAATAGGTGAACATTCAAACGTGAATGGCTTTTTCTTCATGGAGACTGCCTGGAACTGGTTGCCCGTAGTAAATTGCCTCGCGTGACATGGCCCTAATGGTGACACACACGTTGAATTTCTATAATAACAAAAATAATCAGATTTCCGATGCCAAACTTTTTTCCAGAATATTGCACCCAAAAAGAAATCAATACCTGTGGTTTAGTATCCCGGAACTATATTTTCGTGTATCATGATGACTGTGTTAGATAGTTAGTGCTTTGTGGTAAAATGGTCCACATGGCGAAAAGACATGTGACTAAGCTTTTAATGACTTTGAAATAAAATCTGTACGAATTGCTATGTATGTGCACTTCATGCCTAAAGCAGCCTGCACTTTTAGTACGTGAAACTACAAGGCAAATACAGGACACTGAGTGACTACGTGTGGACGTGATTTACACTTTCAACAATCGAGGGGGGGGGGGAAGAAAAAGTGTGCACTTTGTAGATGTTGCCATTGCCAACTCAGAGATTCAAGCGGCTTATTTCAATAAACATTTAAAGGGAAGGTAGGGCCTAGGTATTAACTCAAAACAAATATAAACTTAAAAACTGACTTGGAACGAGCATTGGAGAGCTGTTGATAGTGTAAAGCATTGCGAGAATCGGCTCCCTCTAAAGTAGCATAGATTTTGAGAAAGAGGTAATTTCTCACTAAAATAATAAAAGACTTCTAGCCCGAAGTCGTTAATTATTCCTATCTGAGAGCACACAAATTCGTCCTACAAGGGGTGTTTTTTCTCCCATCATTTTCTAGCAACTTCGATGACCAATTTAGCTCAAATTTTCACAGGCTTGTTATTTTATGGTTATGTTGGGATACACCAAGTGAGAAAACTGGTCTTTGACAATTACAAAATGTGTACCTTCCCTTCAAAACTTATAAACTATGAGGTTTTTTTTTTACAATTGCCAATTCTGTACTTTTTGGGGTCAATATTTGGACATCTGGCAAAATGATCACGTCAAATGATTGGTCTGTGCCTGTGTATCGATTTGTCCTTGAGGTCTGTGGTACAAACTCTCTGATTAAAGAACACGCAACAACATGTAAAAAAATTCTCCAGTGCAATTTAGTAGGAAAGTAGTGGCTAGATGTAATTCAATCAAAGAAGGGGGGTAACTTCACTGCCACAAAGTGAATTTTGATTTATATTAATCTCAACGTTTCGCCAACAATAAAAAAAAACATCAAGGAAAAATGTAGCAAATAGTTTTGTGGGTTTTTTTTTTTCCAACAAGACTAAATTCAGGTATATACTTTGAAAACTTAGTAACACTGATGTAGGTCCTGGGGAAAATCATGGCCAATCAAAAATGTGTTAAAAACAAAAACAAACTCAGCTGAGGTCTCGAATTCAAAGCAACTGAAATCGTGTTTTTTTTTTCTTCCATTTATTCTCTTGCAACTTCGATGACCAATTGACTTCAAATTTTCACAGGTTTGTTATTTTAAATGCAAATGTTGAGATACATTAAAGGAACACGTTGCCTTGGATCGGTCGAGTTGGTCTTTGAAAAGCGTTTGTAACCGTTTTTTATAAAATGCATATGGGTAGAAAGATGTTGTAAAAGTAGAATACAATGATCCACACAAACATGCCTCGAAATTGCACGGTTTTCCTTTTACCTCGTCGACTAACACAGTCGGCCATTTATGGGAGTCAAAATTTTGACTCCCATAAATGGCCGACCGTGTTAGTTCGCACAGTAAAAGGAAAACCACGCAAATTCGAGGCAAACTTGTGTTGATCATTGTATTCTACTTTTAAAACATCTTTCCAACCATATGCATTGTACAAACAACCGGTTACAAACCCTTTTTATAGACCAACTCGTCCGATCCAAGGCAACGTGTTCCTTTAAGTGAGAAGACTGGTCTGTAACAGTTACCAAAGGTGTCCAGTGTCTTTAAGATACTGTGTGTGGGAAGGTCATCCATCCCTGAACTTCAGAGCCCAATTTCATAGAGCTGCTAAGCACAAAAATTTGCTTAGCATGAAATTTCTTCCTTGATAATAACAGGATTACCAACAAAATTTCCATTTGTTGCATACTTCTTGTTACTGGTATTCAGCTGTTGTTTGTTTATCCTTAAAATCACTTGGAAATTTGGTTGGTAATCCTGTTTTTATCAAGGAAGAAATTTCATGCTAAGCAACCTTGTGTGCTTAGCAGCTTCATGAAATTGGGCCCAGAGACAGACTGTGGCTAAGAAAAGAAACTTTTCAAGGGCGTTCAGCAGCTGTTCCACTTCTGTGAAAGCAGTTTAGTTTTTTTTCATAATTGGGGAAATCCCCTGAAAAGTTTTGTAACAGTTCAAGGAAAGTTGGGATTTTTTTTTTTTTTTTTTTTTTTTGGGGGGGGGAGGGTAGGGAAACGTAAAGTGAAACCAGAATGTTCTTCTTTAGGGCAACAAACTAAGGCCAGCTTGTTTACTTTGGCAAGAAAAACATCTGTTATGGAGCCAACATTTGGCTAGGAGCTCTAGAGGCTACATTCCAAAAGTGCCATTAACAGGTTTGAAACCTCAGTCTGGGACACAACTAGTATTGTTATACCTCGGTAACAAACTGTGAAGCTTGATTGGTCGAGAACCAGATCCTGTGCATGCAACAAAAACGCATGTTACATGGCTCGGGGTCGGGTGACATGAAAAGTGATGTACATGTACACACGGTGTACATCACCTTGATCGTTCCCAGTGTTGGTCGATTTCCAGCGCTGAACCCGCGGGTTCGAGGGAACAGTAAGGAATTGTTTCTCATTCGTCTACTTATTAAACAATGAATACTCTGTCGTAATAATGTTTGAAGATTACAACAGAACTTCGAGAAGAGGAATATTAATGTTACCAAGGTATAACAAAACAATTGTTGCACGCTGTGACTGGGGTCCATGGGTTTTGTCAACCTCGGGGGAAAATGGCACCCTCCGCTTTGCCTCGGGTGCCATTTTCCCCCTCGGGCTTACAAAACGCCATGCACGTCACAGCGTGCAACAATTGTATAGGGCCTACTGTATCATTCTATGTTTAAAGGAAGCGGGCACTGTTGGTAATTACTCAAAATAATTGTTAGCGTAAAATCTGTGTTGGTAATGTCCAATGGAGAGCTGTTGATACCATAATATATAAAACATTGTGAGAAACAGCTCCCTCTGAAGTAAAGTAGTTTTGGAGAAAGAGATAAATTCTATGTCATCGTAGCACACTGTGAAGTTGTATTTTGGGGCACGCCAATTCCAAACTAAAACACAACTATACTTGCAATGTTGCAAAAAGTTTGCAGTTTGGTCTCGTTCTTTTAACACATAAATACACAATGTTATTTACAACATTATAAATGTTACATTTTGTCACCAGTTCCTTGTTTATGATTCCATGGCGGCACTATAAATCAATCACTATTTCATTCAAATTTAGAGATCGGAATGCAATCACAGGAAAAGTGTTGGCAAGCTTCCCTTTCAACTATTCAAGCCTGGAATGGCACATTTAGAAAAAGAGGGCGAGGCCTTTTTTATTTTGCGAAGGGCAATTCAATTGGAAAGTCTTTTAAAAGCTACTGGACACTATTGATAACTGTCAAAGACCAGTCTTCTCACTTGGTGTGTCTCAACATAAGCATAAAATAACAAAGTGAAAATTTGAGCTCAGTTGGTCGTCGAAGTTGCAAGATATTAATGAAAGAAAAAACACCCTTGTCACACGAAGTTGTGTGCTTTCAAATGCTTGATTTCGGGACCTCACATTCTAAATATGAGGTCTTGAGACCAAATTCATGGAAAATTATTTCCTACTCGAAAACTACGTCACTTCAGAGGGAGCCGTTTCTCACAGTGTTTTATACTATCAACCTCTCTCTATTACTCGTTACCAAGTAAGGTTTTATGCTAATAGTTATTTTGAGTAATTACCAATAGTGTCCACTGCCTTTAAAGCCATTGGACCCTTTCGGTTCAGAAAAAAAGTTCACAGATTTACAAATAACTTACAGGGTGAAAGACTTCTCTTGAAATATTATTCCATGAAATGCTTTACTTTTTGAGAACACAGCAAAACAATATAAATTCTCATTTAAAACGAGAATTACGGATTTATTTGAAACACATGTCATGACACGGCAAATTGTGCGGAAACAAGGGTGGGGTTTTCCGTTGTTTTCTCCCGACTCCGATGACCGATTGAGCATAAATTTTCACAGGTTTGTTATTTGAAGTTGTGGTACACAAAGTGTGGGCCTTGGACAACACTGTTTACCATCAGGGTCTAATGGCTTTAAAGGGTCACTAACGGCAAAAGCAGGGCAATGGAGGTCATGGCATTTGGAGGCCTTCAAGAAATAATGATACCTCACCATGCAATGCCTCAAATCACAGAGTTTTATAAGCTGTTTTTATATTTACAGGAACACGTTGCCTTGGATCGGACGAGTTGGTCTTTGACAAGCGTTTTTAACCGTTTATTATAAAATGCATATGGGTAGAAAGATGTTGTAAAAGTAGAATACAATGATCCACACAAACATGCCTCGAAATTGCACGGTTTTCCTTTTACCATGTCGACGGCCATTTATGGGAGTCAAAATTTTGACTCCCATAAATGGCCGACCGTGATAGTTCGCGACGTAAAAGGAAAACCGTGCAATTTCGAGTGATACTTGTGTGGATCATTATATTCTACTTTTAAAATATCTTTCTAACCATATGCATTTCATAACAAACGGTTTCAAACGTTTTTAATAGACCAACTCGTCCGATCCAAGGCAACGTGTTCCTTTAAGATTAGAGGAGGCCGGGTTCTATACAACATCCGATGATTGGATTCTGAGTAATTCAAACATTTAAGGAACTGTGACACATAAAATTGTGCATTACAGATTTAAGAAGCCATGGGCTTGTGTTAAACAATTCTTTTAAAAAGTAAAGCAATAAATTTGGATCTGTTTACAAATATGTTGGACTGTTGTTTGACTTTTAACATTATCAATCATTGTCCTAGGAATGACTGGAACTGGAAACCCATTCCCCACCAACAGAGGGCGGCACAACAACTTTAAGGGTGCACCACACTAAATAGGCAAACAATTCAGTGATGCTCAAGGCGCTTTAACATAGTGTTTTTCTGCAAGGAATTCGGGAATTTCGTTTGAATTATGAGATCTACTCCTTTTACATTATAGCAACATGTAATGGTTTGCAAGGTGCTATGGTGCAATAATAATAATAATATTATCAAAGTCTTATTTAGCGCACGTATCTACCAAACAAGGTACCCAAGGCGCTGAGTATGTATATACAAACTTTCAGAAAGATAGGTTATTGCAGTGATGAATTCTGAGACCCAATTATGTAGCACCTTCTAAGGGTTTACAAGGTGCTACGGCGCATACAGCAGCCACAGCCAGGAACACCGGGGCGAACCCCCTTCTCTTTTCGACAAGTGCACTGGGTTCTTTTACATGCGTTACACTGTACACAACACATGGGACCAACGGCTTTACGTCCCTTCCGAAGGACGAAGCAATGGTTAAGTGTCTTGCTTATAAGGACACAAGTGTCACGGCTGGGGATTCGAACCCACACTCTGCTGATCAGAAACACCAGAGTTTGAATTCGGTGCTCTTAACCGCCTAGACCAGGGGCAACGAAAGCAATGGCCTCCGTGGCCTGCACATAATTCCAGGCCTGAATATGCTGCCAATCAAACCATGAACAACGGGGCGAACCATATTCAAACAACGGGATCCCATTGAATAACAATAAAAAATATCAATGGGACTCAATGGGATTCAATGGGATTTTTTTCCTGAGGCAAACTCTGTCAGAGCTACGTATACATCTATGTCGGCACTCATCAAAGCCTGTTCGGCATCTAGATAAGGAATGTGTTGGAAATATATGGTGGCTCAAAACTACTTCCCAATTGTAAGTATTCACACACACACACAGAACCAAAAACTAAATGACAACAAATGCACCATGCGACAAATTTTACAAATAAAAAACTTTCCAATGAATGAGAAAAGTTAATTAAAATTTTGGGAAAAGACTTGCCTGGAGTTGTCAACATGAACCTGAGCAGATCTCATTTCTCTAATCCAAAAGCCAAAGTCAGCTCATCACTTTAGCCAAGGTCATAGTCGAAGTCATCTCAGTTTAGCCCAGGTCATCTCAGTTTGGCAGATGTTATCTCAGTTTCGCCAAGATCATCTCAGCTCATCAGCTTGATGCTGATATCATCTCAATTTAGTCAAACTTTATAGGTTAGCTGGAGGTCATCTCAGTTTAGCTGGAGGTCATCTTAGTTTAGCTAATGTCATCTCAGTTTAGCTGCAGGTCATCTCAGTTTAGCTGGAGGTCATCTCAGTTTACCTGGAGGTCACCGTCACCTCAGTTTAGCTGATGTCATCTCGGTTTAGACGAGGTCATCTCATCTAGCTGTGAGATCTTAATTAAAGCTAAGAACGAATCCGAGATCATCTCTTTAGCCAAAGTCATCTCAATTCAGCCGAGGTCATCTTTGATATTAGCTGCATGATGATGATGAGGCATCGTATCAGCCGAGGGCATCACTTTCAACTGAGGTCGACAATCTAGCTGAGAGCCTGATCATCTCCTTTCATCTCTGTCTTAAACCGCACAAGATCATCTCATTAGCCCAAGGTTATCCCTTCATCAGCCGAGGTGGCATGTCTCTAGCTGGTCATCTCTCTTAAGCCGAGGTCATACTGTTTAAACAGCGACCATCGACCATCTGCACAAAAGTGACATATTTTATTTAATATTTTATGAGCAAACAGATGATACGAACCTCACATTGACACAGTACGACTACAGCCACTTCTAGAAACTCTGGAGCCTTATAAAGTTATGTTTCTAGAAGTAGACTACGACTATGACTATAAAAACAAGGTTTTTCAAGATTCAGAACCGCAATGGAATGTCATGGGTAGGCAGAGGGGGCATACAACGACCGCAGTGTATCATATGTCATGCATGACGAGCACACATCATGCGATGACACGGGCTGACTACTCAGCATGCTTGACGGAGCAGCGTCCTCTCTTAAAGGAACACGTTGCCTTGGATCGGTCGAGTTGGTCTTTGAAAAGCGTTTGTAACCGTTTTTTATAAAATGCATATGGGTAGAAAGATGTTGTAAAAGTAGAATACAATGATCCACACATACATGCCTCAAAATTGCGTGGTTTTCCTTTTACTTCGTCGACTAACACGTCGGCCATTTATGGGGGTCAAAATTTTGACTCCCATAAATGGCCGACCATGTTAGTTCGCACAGTAGAAGAAAAACCACGCAATTTCGAGGCAAACTTGTGTGGATCATTGTATTCTACTTTTAAAACATCTTTCCAACCATATGCATTTTATAAAAAACGGTTACAAACGCTTTTGTTTTGACCAACTCGTCCGATCCAAGGCAACGTGTTTCTTTAATGTTTTGCTATCTGGATGAACCTTAATTGTTGATTCATTTTATTAAGAAATAATTGTCCCCCTTCATTACAACACTAAAATATTCACAAATAGCCCAATATCGAGTTGTGATAACCCAACTGTTTTTTTTTAAGTTTTTACAGTTACAGTCCCCCAACTCCATGGGTGAACTCTCACTGAATACGTGAAATTAAAATAATACAAAATAGCCTAAAATAGCTGACACTCCATGCAACACTGGCAGTCACTGCACTGACTGGATGTAACATGCCCTGACCGAAAAGAATTGCGGCAAGAGAATCTGCTATTATAAAAACGTTGCTGATTTCTGATCAAGGCATTAAGTTCCTTTTCAAAGTTTCAGAATTTCGAATGTTTTGTTCACTTACAAAAATCATAAGTAAAGTTCCGGTGTCCTGGGGCCGGTCCATCATCATGTGGCAAAACTGTAAACAAACTTCTTCTGACAGTGATATAGCGCCCTCTTTTGAATCATTCTCCTTCAGCAGGAGCGCACGCAGCGGCGCGCATGAACATCTGACGTCAAACTTCGATAGGGCCCAGTCTCGCCTACGTCTAGTCTAGATTGCTCCTCTTGAAAACGAATCATATTTTTCAAAAAACTATAAGCGTCATAGGTCCTGTTTAGTTTTTGAGATAAATTATATGGCTCGAAGTTCATCCAAAATTATCTCAAAATATGGCCAGACTCCATCTTGGAAATAGAAAAATGAACCCAACCACACCGTCTACAATTTTCAGCGAAATAGAGCAAATTAGAGGTGCCTACTCCAAAATACTCCAGGATGAAATTGAGTTTACAACCCTATAGGATTTTTTTTTTTTTTTTTTTTTTTACTATACCTCATACATTATTCATGACCGAGAGTCGAGTTCTCATTGGTCCATTCATCATCACGTGGTATATACCTACGCAAATGAGTCCGACGCGCCCGTATTCGACGAGCGATTTCCTGCGAATTATGCTTAGGCCTATGGAAACTCAATGTGCGACTGACCATGGAGGTAGAAACATGGACTGACCGAGGTATAAGCGCTTACGTGGGCTATTATTATATTTTTAGGAGAAAAAGCTTAGGCAACTGGTTTACAAAAAAAGTGTAATTCGGGGGTTATGTACGGTCTGAAGGTGAACTTGAATGGTATGAATTCAATAAGACATTTATTTCAAAGTGACATCCTCAATGATCGTTTAAAAAAAATTGTATTAGGAAAATTTTAAACAGTAGTTTGTAACCGAATCAAATAACATGTTAAAGTAAACAAAGTAAGATTATATTTAATTTTATTTGAGGGCACACTATTGACTGTAAACAAAACCACTTTTTATGTTAACATTATTAAGAAACAATATTTAAAGACAGTGGACGCTATTGGTAATTATCAAAGACCCAGTCTTCTAACTTGGTGTATCTCAACATATGCATAAAATAACAAACCTGTGAAAATTTGAGCTCGATTGGTCATCGGAGTTGCGAGATAACTATGAAAGAAAAGAAAAACCTTGTCACACGAATTTGTGTGCTCTCAGATGCTTGATTTTGAGACCTCAAATTCTAAACTTGAGGTCTCGAAATCAAATTCGTGGAAAATTACTTTTTTCTCGAAAACTACGTCGCTTCAGAGGGAGCTGTTTCTCACAATGTTTTATACTATCAACCTCTCCCCACTACTCGTTACCAAGTAAGGTTTTATGCTAATAATTATTTTGAGTAATTACCAATAGTGTCCACTGACGTTGCCTTGGATCGGTCGAGTTGGTCTTTGAAAAGCGTTTGTAACCGTTTTTTATAAAATGCATATGGCTAGAAAGATGTTGTAAAAGTAGAATACAATGATCCACACAAACATGCCTGGAAATTGCACGGTTTTCCTTTTACCTCGTCGACTAACACGGTCGGCCATTTATGAAATGGCCGACCGTGTTAGTTCGCACAGTAAAAGGAAAACCACGCAATTTCGAGGCAAACTGTGTCGATCATTGTATTCTACTTTTAAAACATCTTTCCAACCGTATGCATTTTATAAAAAAAGATTACAAACGCTTTTTATAGACCAACTCGTCCGATCCAAGGCAACGTGTTCCTTTAAGGTGAAGTACAGCTTTTGTACCACTGGAAAAACTTAAAAACACTTTCAAACAACATCAAACGGGCATAGACGGAGAATTTTATTACAATAACGAGTGAGACTCGGTATATTGATAAGTTAAAAGAAATAAAACTCCTACACTCCTATTGTGTTGTTTTGTCTGTTTGGTCATATCATGCATGTAACTTCTTCATGGAATGCAGCATTTGCTTTGAGCTTACTCACAGTAATATTATTTATTTAGGTCAAAGCACATGCTATAGGGACCCATTACTTACAAGCTGTGCTTTTTTATGGGTTCCTCTACAGTTTCACTCCCTGTTTACACAATACTGTATTGTATTTTGACTGTTATACTTGTGAATACTGTGGAAATAAATACACTGAACTGAACTGAACTAAAGTTTTTTTTTCCCCCACTTTTTTTGTTAGCAAATCAAATCAGTTGACCTATAAAGGGACCATCGCATCATCAGTGCTCTTCTTCTTTCGGCCGGGCTAATGGGAACCAAAGAAAGGCCATAGCTGTGGACGTTCTTTTGTTGTACAGCACTATAAAAACATTCGAATAATAGGCAACACCATAAATTATTGTAAGGTAACTCAACAACGACGGGTGCTTTATCAAGGGCAAGCACAAAGGTGCATTCTGTGTATAGCAATGGAAGCACGTAGCACTATAAAAACATTCGAATAATGGGCGTACCAATTAATGTAATGTAACTCAACAATGTTGGGTACTTATCAAGGGCAAGCACAAAGGTGCATTCTGTGTATAGCAATGGAACGTGCCGTGAAAAAAAAGAGGCATCGCCAGTGAACCATAGGCCCCCTATAGCTCTAATGTATGGGATTTGAGGCGTTGCATGGTAATGTTATTTGGTGTGCGGTTACACTATGTGCTATTTCACCCATAGGCGTGTTTGGGTGAAACCATAAAATGATTATCCCCGATGCAAATATAACATAATAATTCGTTTGCAGTACCCGCTGCTAAAACATCAAACTGCCTCTAGCCTATCGGGCAATCTCGAATTGAATAGGTCGTGGGTTCGAATCCCACCCGAGTAATATTCCTGTGAATTTTTCCCCCACAGAACTCGGGAAAGTACCGAGTATAATACAGTGCTTACACACATCGGTGTATTAAGGGTAAAACCTAAATGAACACCATGTGCATATCTTTTTGCCAGGTAGAGTGTTCTTTAAAGTCACCGGGAAGTGGTATTTTTTCAAAATAAAGCTTTTGTCACTTATATATGTGTTTTGATGAGTGGAATGTGAATAAACAGTTAACTAAGATTTAAAAAAATCAGTTCTTATGTTATTTACAAATTTAAGAGTAGACCCCGACCCGAGAGGGTGCTGTTCGTGACCTAAATCGAGGCAGACTTTGCCTGTAATGCGTAGAGTAAATACAATTGCAAAGTACATGTACGGACCAAGTCGTGAGTTCGTACGTTTCAAAAAACAAAAAAATGTTTTTTTTTCCGGCAATGCCGACCAGGTGTATTGCTGCTGAATGCAGAAAAACCCTTTTTGAAATGTACCAACTCACGACTTGGACGTACATGTACTTTGCACGTGTGTTTACTATACGCATTGCAGGCAAAGTCTGCCTGCCTTGAATGACGTCACAAAAGGGGTAGGCGGAGTCAGCCCCCCAAACAACTTCATATTTTTTTTAAACATATAAATCGTGACAAACAATTACTAAAAAAATTGTTTTATTGTTCGTAAGCATATACTCTTATGTTTGAAAGAAGAAAAAAAATTCTATTTCCAGGTGACTTTAAGGGTAAAACCTAAATGAACACAATGTGCGTATCTTTTTGCCAGGTAGAGTGTTCTTTAAAGGAACTGTCTTGCTATGATAATACCGCAGAGTATATTAAAATTCGGATTTTTCGGGAGACTTCTCAGTTCTGAAAAGAATTGTTCTGTTTTTTTTTTTTATAACTACTACTCGAAGGTAAAACATCAGCTACTACTTTAGCTTATAGGATCGTTTCAACTGCATTAACACTGGTCTCAAAGTTTCGTCAGGAGACTACAGTCTTAGGTTTATATTATTCCAAATGGTGCCACACCAGAGCGCCCCATCGCTCAGAGACAGGCCATGAATTTCATTTTTAACATGTTGAAAGTGCAAGGCCGTTTTCATTTTTCCCCTCTTGCTCGCCAAATAAATGAGGTAAGACAAACAAAAATCATGAATGGTTCGGTACATTTAAAAAGCCCCCCCCCCCCATACACACACACACCCACACACACCACCACCACCAATGGTGTCTTCGTCCCACTTGTCTCCACGCCCCCAAAATGAACCTTTGTCTGGTAACCCTGCTGTTCCAGGGGTAGAGAGGGAAGTTGAAGAGAGATCAGGGGTCGGCCAGCGCGTATACACTATACACCGACACAATTAGCTCATAGGTCACTAAGCTTCACCTTCTGATTTTCAATCCCTGCTGATTGTTGCCACTGGTCGAAACAAAATGGGGTTCGAGGTACACAATCCCCTCTACCACACACCACACCCCCTTGTTGCAGTTACGCTTAAGTAGTTCTAGCGAACCCTATCGTAGACCGGCTGCAGTTAACACAGCAGCCAGCAGACATTTCAAAATTGCCTTCAACTTTGCAGCTCTGTGTGCGAGTATTACTGCATTCAGTGCATGGTTGGATCATAGAGCTCTGTCATCATGGCTGTTGAAAAGGTAACAACGTTGGCCCAAGTTGGCCTCGTAATGTTGTTCAATGTATTTTTCTGTCATTTTAAGGCACTGGACACTATTGGTGATTAATCAAAATAATCGTTAAAGGCAGTGGACACTTTTGGTAATTGTCAAAGACTAGCCTTCACAGTTGGTGTATCTCAACATATGCATAAAATAACAAACCTGTGAAAATTTGAGCTCAATCGGTCATCAAAGTTGCGAGATAATGATGAAAGAAGAAAACACCCTTGTCGCACGAAGTTGTGTGCGTTTAGATGGTTGATTTCGAGACCTCAAGTTCTAAACTTGAGGTCTCGAAATCAAATTCGTGGAAAATTACTTCTTTCTCCCAAACTATGGGACTTCAGAGGGAGCTGTTTCTCACAATGTTTTATACCACCAACCTCTCCCTATTACTAGTTACCAATTAAGGTTTTATGCTAATAATTATTTTGAGTAATTACTTATAGTGTCCACTGCCTTCAATATAATATAACAAATTATTTGGTAACGAGCAACGGAGAGCAGTTGATAGTATAAAACATTGTGAGAACCGGCTCCCTCTGAATTGTAACGAGTATTTTTTTAAACTATAGTTTTTTGTACATAAATAGCGTAAACATTCCCATTAAGTAGGATTTGAAACTTTGCATGCTATAGTAACGTTTTGCGGTAACACCATGTAAACAAAAAAACTCTAATTGAGTTTGGGTGGCTCTGACCTTTGGTTTTAACTCGACGTTTCGATCAGTGCTCTGGTCGTCTTCTGGAGAAAACTCCCATTGTAGTCAAGAGTGTTTATTGTGTGGTCAATTGCGGAGCTTTTAAAGTGACGAAAACAATCGTTGAGCGAACGCTGAATAATCTGCGTTCGAACGATACAAATCTGCGTTACAGTCGCAGATTCGAAAGAACAAGAAGTAATCTTCAGGGAAAAGATTTTTCTTCAAATTCTTCGTTCGAATTTCAAACGAGAACAATTTAAACGCATATATACATCTGCGTTTGAACCAGCCGCTGGTTTGAACGAACAAAATCCGCGTTCAAATGAACACAATTTGCCTCACGAACGAAAATTCTTGAACAAACAAAAATCTTCGTTCGCATGAACAAAATTAAAGTCTTCGTCCAAAAGAAAACCCACGGTGCACGCACGTGCACTTTCAAACGAAACGAATTTGCCGGTTTGAATGAAGATTTAGAAACAAAAACGCGCGCACATGTGCTGTCAGAGACACAGACGTCATTTTGTTGACGACGTGTAGGTATAATGCTTTATAGTCACTAATCAGTAGTATTGTGGTGCATTGTGTTTTAAATTCCTTAAATTATTTTACTGCGCCTCATCAGGTTTGCTAGGCTGACTATTTGAACGACTACTAAGTAAGCAATGACTGTTTTCAACTTAAAAGAGATCAGCTTGCCATTATTTGGGGCAGTCGGGTTTGGGCGTGGTCCCGTCAACATCGGCTCTCGCGGTTTAATTTATTTCAGTAGCAATGTACCTCTGTTATTTTATAATAAAGTATTCTAGACCATATATTTATGGTGTCACTCTTCAGTTTTTTTAATGTCTGTTTAACATCACTAAAAATCAAAACATAATATATGGTGGAGAATCCGGGTACCCCAGGACATCCCACCAATTTATGACAAGTATTTATAAACAAATAACTACGTTGATTTTTTTAGGAAGAGGTAAAAAAAAAAGACTTCAGGCCTGAAGCCTTTTATAATCTGAAAGCACACAAATCCAACAAGGGTGTTTTCCCTTTCTTAATAATTATTCTCTTGCAACTTCGATGACCATGAGTCCAAATGTTCACATTATAAAATTAGTTATTTTATGCATGGGCCTATTGTTTGGATACACCAAAGGTGTCCAGTGCCTTCAACAGTCATGTTGGTAATTTACCATTAGACTTGTAATTTTAATAATAATCATTCAGCAGATCGTCACACAATCTTGTCTATTTTCTTGATTGTTACAATAAAACGCAATTCAGCCTCTTTATGGCTGTGAAATATTTATTTCTGATATAAACCAACAATATAATGATCTCTAAATGAGTTGGGGTGGTTCTGAAAAGAACCGTTGGTTTCAACTCGACGTTTCGATCAGTATGCTCTGATCGTCTTCTGGAGAAAGCTGATTCTCTAGAAGCATGCTTTCTCTAGAAGCATGCTTTCTCCAGAAGCCTACTGATCGAAACGTCGATTTGAAACCAACGTGTTTTGTTTTGTTTTGTTTTTTCCAGAACCACCCCAACTCATTAGAGATAGTCATTACATGGTGTTACCGCAAACCTTTCCAAATCGTATTCCCACCATGCAAAGTTTCAAATCCTAATGATCATTTTCTCCTCCCCAAAATACCGATTGATTTGAAATAGATGCATGAGCTAGTCGAATGTCACCCGGAGACTGGGACGATCACGGCAGAAGGGAAAGAGGACAAAAGACCAGTTTGGACTTCCAAGGCGGAGTTCTTCTTGTCCTGTCTGGGGTACTGTGTTGGGCTCGGGAATATCTGGCGATTCCCTTACCTCTGCTTCGAAAATGGTGGTGGTGAGTTAATTATTATTAATGGTTTATTTAATCTGAATAAAAAAACATACAAAAGGTATAATAGACAACATTCAAATTTACAAGTGTTGACAGAGTTAAAGACACTGGACACTATTGGTAATTGTCAAAGACCAATCTTCTCACTTAGTGTATCTCAACATATGCATAAAATAACAAACCTGTGAACATTTTGAGCTCAATTGGTCATCGGAGTTGGGAGAAAATGATGAAAGAAAAAACACCCTTGTTTGACGAATTTGTGTGCTTTCAGAAAAGAATAAAAGACTTCTAGCTAGAAGTCTTTCATTATTTTAGTGAGAAATTACCTCTTTCTCAAATCTATGCTACTTCAGAGGGAGCTGTTTCTTGCATTGTTTTATGCTATCAACAGCTCTCCAATGCGCGTTACCAAGTCAGTTTTTAAGTTAATATTTGTTTTAAGTAATTACCACCGTGTACCCTCCCTTTAAACATATTTCTCAAGAAAAAGAAAAAACAACAACATTAAAAACATCGATAGAAAGAAGTTTCAATCTGAGAAGGGCTTCATTCAGGCATAAAGTCTTTTTCACAGGCATCTGAAAGCGCACAACATTCTTTGCTGTTTTCCCCATTACTTTCTTGCAACTTCGATTACCAATTGAGCCCAAATTTTCGCATGGTCTAATTGTGCTTACCAGCAGAATAAGGTTACCAGTTAATCTACAATGTCACATGTACAATCTGTGACTGCTATCCTGCTCATTTCTGCTTAGCAAATTCTTTTTAAGAAATAAGTTCTGCTTTTAAGCAGTTCTAAATTGAGTCACATTGCTACTTTCTAAACTAATTGCCAAACATGGAGATATTTCAAAGGAGTGCAAAATTGACTTGGAAAAGACAAGATTTATCAATTTATTTATTTCCTTTGGATGAGCAAAATCAGTAAAAAAATAACTGGTTTTCATTTGGGCCCTGCATAATTACGTTGTTAAGAACAAACAAATTAACATATTAAAAAGTAAACATATAATAACGATATAAAAGTTGTAAACTAAGCGTGTAAGAATGCAAACGGAAAATTAAAAGCAATAAAAAAATAAACAAAAAAATGAAGAGTAAAAAATTAAAAGAGTAAATTTCAGAAACTGTCACAATAGGAGGAGGTTTAAAAACAGACCAGCTTTCAAAACAAAAGAGACCGGTCCCTATACATAGACATGGCAGATATTTTGTAATAATTTTTGACTTTTTCCATCAGGTGCGTTTTTAATCCCTTATCTCATAGCTCTGGCTATAGCCGGGTTACCAACATTCTTTCTGGACGTGGCCTTTGGACAGTACAGTAGTCTGGGATCCATTTCAGTATGGCGGTGTGTTCCTTTTATGCGAGGTAAGGTAATTTATACATTTATATTATTCCTTTATATCAAGTAACAAGGGAACCTGACTAGTGTAATTTTGTAATGGTTATGAATAATTGTCTGGAGCAGGGTTAGAACCAACGACTCCCAAGTAACGTGCAAATCCTGTTCGCTCTAGTCAATTTGGTTCAGCCGCAAATTGTCTTATCGTGTATGTACACGGTAAATAATCTTATCCGTTCATGATAAATCCAAACTTATTCTTACTTACGCAATAAATCCCAACTTATTCATACGTACACGATAAATCCAAACTTATCATGAACGTACATGATAATTCAAAACTTATCGTACGTACACGAAAATCCAAACTTATCTTGTATGTACACAATAAATCAAAATCATCATGTATCAATTTAAACTTAACAATAAATCCAAACTTATTGTGTACGTACACAAAAGTCCCAACTTATCATGTACGTACACAATACATCCAAACTTATCGTGCATGTACACAATAAATCCAACTTAGGTTTGGTTTTATTGAACAGGATTAGAGAGAGATTTCTTGTATCCATGTGGCAGCAATACACTTACGTAGGAATCACCTCGATCTGAAAACTTTTTTTTTTAAATGGCCCAATTTCTCTTACTTGATTCTTTATCAGGTCTTGGATATGGTCAGATTTTCATCTCCTGTCTCGTCGCGATCTACTACAACGTCATCATCATGTACACCGTCTACTACTTCTTTGCCTCCTTCACTACCGTCTTGCCGTGGGTCGGCTGTGGCCACGAGTGGAACACCGAGTTCTGCAGCGAACTTGCAACAGATTGCCTGAGAGTAGGGGGAGTTATGACCCAGGACAACACCTGCAAACTCCTGGGGAGCCTCTCAGAGGCCCAGTTGTACAGTTTGAACATCACCAGTGACGGGAACGGGACATTTGATTTAGGAAACTATACCGATCCTTTTAAAGTAGAGAGGAGTATCCCAAGTGAGGAATACTGGAAGTAAGTATCGAGTTGTTAGAAAGCCACGGGACACTATCGGTTAATTACTCAAAAAAATTGTTAGCACAAAAACTTACTTGGTAACAAGCAATGACGAGCTAATGATAGAATACAACATTTTGAGAAACGGCTCTCTCTGAAGTAACATTTTTGAGAAAGAGGTAATTTCTCACTCAACTAATATACAAAATCAGGCCTGAAGACTTTTGTAGGCATCTGAAATCTAAAATTTGCCATCTTTTATGGGCAGTTTAAATATTGGTATCCTTTTTAAAAGGTGCAATTTTTACAACCATGCTAAAACTAAGCAAGGAACCCTCGCTAAGTTACTGTCATGTGAAAAGCACACACCTTATCCAGGGAGCTGAGATGGTTTAAGGAATGAATTGGCCCAGTGACCAGGGGTACTAAGTGCTTTGAGGCGCCCTTTTATAAAGCATTATATAAAAACCGATTATAATTAGAATTATTAAATTTGTAGGAGAGCAGTACTTCAGGAGTCTGCCTCTATGAACGAGACTGGAGGCATTATCTGGCAGCTAATGCTCTGTCTAATCTTCATATGGGTGCTCGTCTTTGTGTGCCTCATCAAAGGCATCAAGTCAACTGGAAAGGTTTGTTGCTAAAAATAGTTTGTAAACAATAAAGACCAGCAGTTGTATTTTTTCTCTTGTTTGCTGTAGGCCCAACTTATGTTTGATGTGTGTTCCCATCTTGTGGGTTGTCGTGGCCGAGCCGATAAGAGCATGAGACTCAAGTTCTGGAGGTTAAGTCATCGGGATGTGGGTACGAATCCCCGTTGCGACACTTGTGTCCTTGAGCAAGACACCTAACCATAAGCTTCTCTCCACAAAGGGGTAAAATGGGTACCTGGGAGGGGAGAGATGGTTATGATTAGCTTGGAGAGCGATAAATCGCAGCGCCGACTGTATACTCCCCAGGGAGCTGAGATGGTTTAAGGATATGGCCCAGTGACCAGGAGTAATAACGTCAGAAGGATGTATATTTTCCTTTGGTAATCTTCTTGCAGGTTGTGTACTTCACAGCCTTGTTCCCATATATCTGCCTGCTGATTCTACTGGTTCGGGGTGTAACTCTACCAGGGTCTGGCAAAGGAATCAACTTCTACATAAACCCAAAATGGCAGACACTCACCAAGCCAAAGGTAAACAGACAAACCAATAGACCGTTTGGGTCATCAGCACTACTAATAATAATTGTATTGTATCAATCTGTATAAAAAAAAACCGAAGCAAACCATACCCTTGGGAAGGGTTACAGCAAAAACAAAACTTAAACTTATAATACAACTAATAATAATAATAAGTGTCGGCTTCTTATGTAGCGCTCGACAGTGACGCTCAAGGCACTTTAACATACAGTGTTTTCCTGCAAGGTATGTGGGACTTGGTTTGAATTCTGAGACCTACTCCTTTAACACAGGACCAGGTAATGGTTTACAAGGTTCAGTGGCGCATTATGCAGCCAATCAAACCAGGAACACCAGGGCGAACCCCTTCTCTTTTCGATAAGTGCACTGCTTAATTAACCTTTTGGGTAATCAGCCCTACTGCGGATGAACCCACAAAATCACTAATCCGATGATTGGTCTAAAAAAAAACCTATTTACAGTGCTAAGACCTCTATCTACAGTGCTTTGAGTCGTCATTGTGAAATCAGCGGTTAACTTGGTAGGATTCAAACCCACAACCTTGCCATTGCAAACTCCGAAAAGGGATATAAACAAAGCTGGCAATAGCCAATCTCTCTGATACAAACATTGGATTAATGTCCTTGATTACGAGTTGCACAAATCAATATATCGTGGTTCAGTAGCTAGACAACGATACTTATTGTAGTCATTGTTCGATCAGCGGTTAGCTTGGTAGGATTGGAACCCATAACCCTGCAATTGCACGAAGGGAAACACCAAGCTGGCAATAGCCAATCTCTCTCATACAAACATTGGACTAATGTCTTTGATTACGAGTTGAACAAGTCAAGAAATTGTGATTCAGTTGCTAGACAACGATACTTATTATAGTAATTGTGAGATCAGCGGTTAGCTAGGTAGGATTCAAACCCATAACCTTGTGATTGCAAGTCCAGCAGTCTAACCACTGGACCACAGTGACCACTGTCGGTAAAACAAACCACCATTGCTCAGACTTGTTTGACCTTACTGTTTGTCTGTCTTTTCTACTAGGTCTGGTTGGATGGCGTTAGTCAGATTTTCTTTTCGTTGGGAGCCGGAACCAGTGGGCCGTTGACCTTGGGATCTTACAATAAGTTTCATAACAACTGCTTTATGTGAGTAAAGAGTTTCATTAAATGCAGTGGACACTATTGGTGGTAATTACTCAAAATAATTGTTAGCATAAAAAACTAACATGGTAACCAGCAACGGAGAGCTGTTGATAGTTTAAAACATTGTGAGAAACAGCTCCCTCTGAAGTAATGTAGTTTTCGAGAAAGAATTAATTTTCCACGAATTTGATTTTGAGCCCTCAGAATTAGATTTTGAGGCACGGAAATCAAGCATCTGAAAGCACACAATTCGTGTGACAAGGGTGTTTTTCCTTCCATTATTATCTTTCAACTTCGACGACCAATTGAGTTTCACAGGTTTGTTATTTTGTGCATATGTTGAGATACACCAAGTGAGAAAACTGGTCTTTGACAATTACCAAAGGTGTCCAGTGTCTTTAAATCTGTTCTGTTGGTGCAAAAACAAAGCTTTTAAATTTGTGTAATCCTAGCAGCACCATGTTTTCATGAAGTACAATGCCATGAAGTTTAATCTGTAAATCTGTAACGTACTGCGCAGGTTCATTAATCTGGAGGTCGATGGTTCAAATCCCGCTCCATTAAAATCTTTGTTCAAACCCAAAACTGTTTTTCTTCTTGTAATTTATTCAAGTGATGGAGTCACCCTTGCCCTACTCAACTCTGCCTCCAGCATCTTTGCGGGGTTTGTCATTTTCTCCGTGCTGGGTTTCGTGGCTGACCAACAAGGCAAAGATGTCGGCGATGTTGTATCGCAAGGTAACCACAACCTGAATTGTTTTGTTCTCCAACCATAAGAAAGGGTCATGTTGGAAAAAAAAAAAAAAAAACTGTAAAATATCGATCCACTTTTAATGATCCCAATCATATAATCAAATAACGGGAAAACCCACCCTTGTTTCAGCACTTTTCGCGGTGTCATGAAATGTGTTTAAAATAAATCCATAATTCTCGATATCGAGAATCGATATTGTTTTAATGTTTTCTCAAAAAGTAAAGCATTTCATGGAATAATATTTCAAGAGAAGTCTTTCACCATTGCCTTCTGCAAACGCTGTAAGTTATTTGTAAATCTGTGAATCTGTAATAAGGGATTATGAGAGCAAAACAATTTTGCTTACTAGTGGACAAAATTAGCAGCCTAAATACCACTGATTTACCTCTGATTTACTTCCTGCTTGGGTCGTCTCTGTTTTGTTGACTGCTTAGGATTTGGTCTGGCCTTTGTGGTGTACCCTGAAGCGGTGGGTAAAATGCCGGTAGCTCCAATCTGGTCTATCATCTTCTTCTTCATGCTGATCACTATTGGTTTGGATAGCCAGGTAAAAATCCCACTCTACAAACAAAACAACATTTTTATTATTATTTTTTTTTATGCAAGTCGCCAGACAGGTACGCAAGGCCTGAAGGCCACTTCAAGGTGTAGGCTACAATAAAAAAAAAATTCTTCCAGTGGCCGTTGCCAGCTACTCCTAGGGCTGAAACATGGTTACCCCTTTTACAGTCCATACAGATGTAGGCTTGGGTGTCATCAATCCGAAGCCTGGTCAGTAGAGCAGAAAGCACAACCTCCCCAATTTTACGTAGCAAGTGCACGACTGGGATGCCAACCCACACTCTGCTGATCAAACACCAGAGCTGGAATCCTGTGCTCTTAACTGCTCGGCCATGACATGCCATGGTGCTACCAAGGAGTAGGTCTCATACTTCTAACGTAGTCCCACATACCATACAGGAAAATACTGAACTTTGAAGTGCCTTGTAGATGAGCATCACTGAGTGACGGATATGAGTACTACATTCTATACAGGGATGTGATGCTGTTGACAAAAAAACTGTGAGTGCAAAGCGTGGAAGCTTGCGAGTGCAAAGCATGGAAGCTTGCGAGTGCAAAGCGTGGAAGCTTGCGAGTGCAAAGCGTGGAAGCTTGCGAGTGCGAAGCGTGAAAGCTTGCGAGTGTGAAGCATGAAAGCTTGCGAGTGCAAAGCATGAAAGCTTGCGAGTGTGAAGCATGAAAGCTTGCGAGTGCAAAGCATGAAAA
Source organism: Asterias amurensis (assembly GCF_032118995.1). NCBI lineage: Eukaryota > Metazoa > Echinodermata > Asteroidea > Forcipulatida > Asteriidae > Asterias > Asterias amurensis. The sequence goes on from NC_092662.1 coordinate 13,786,190, forward strand.
CTTGCGAGTGTGAAGCATGAAAGCTTGCGAGTGTGAAGCATGAAAGCTTGCGAGTGTGAAGCATGAAAGCTTGCGAGTGCAAAGCATGAAAGCTTGCGAGTGTGAAGCATGAAAGCTTGCGAGTGCAAAGCATGAAAACTTGCGAGTGCAAAGCATGAAAGCTTGCGAGTGCAAAGCATGAAAGCTTGCGAGTGCGAAGCATGAAAGCTTGCGAGTGTGAAGCATGAAAGCTTGCGAGTGCAAAGCATGAAAGCTTGCGAGTGTGAAGCATGAAAGCTTGCGAGTGTGAAGCATGAAAGCTTGCGAGTGTGAAGCCTGCTCACATACATTTATCTTTGGTATTAAAAGCTCTACTACTCTGCAATCTGGGGTGTTCTATTATTGTTTGGCCATGACACGCCAAATAGAGACCAACTCAGGTTGATATCCTTTTAAAAGCACTGGACACTATTGGTAATTACCTAAAATCATTGTTAGCATAATGAGTGATTGTTTGTTACATGTGTGTAGCATACAAACTTTTCTTGTCATTCTCTGAACGCTTTGCAACCTCAGGAAAAAGCGCTAAATAAATTGTTATATATTTGGTTTGCGGTAACACCATGTATGTATCTACTTGCCAGGTAGAGTTTGTTCTTAGAGAACTGTCTTGCTGGATTCTACTACTGCGCAGTAGATTTTCAGGGGTTCGGGAGACTTCTCAGCTCTGAAGAGAACTGTCCTGCTTTTGTTTACTATTACCCAGGCGAGTGGTATAGAAAGTAGTACTTTACCTTATAGGATCGTAATTAACCGTACTACCGCGGAGTCAGTTCTTAAATTGGTCTCAACGTTTTGACTAGCTTGCTCTTGTTATTGTTGTTATTATTTAATAGATGTTAAATTATGTTATTATTATTATACTCTTCTGTTATATCCCCTCCACCGAGCACTGGTGCAAAGCTTGTTCTTAAGAGGACGTGCAGTAAGAAATGAATATCGTGTTTGCTTGCAGTTTGTGATCATAGAGAGAGCGACAACTGGTTTAATAGACGAGTTTCCGATTCTGAGAAGACATCGTTTAGGAACAACCGGAGCTATGTGCTTTGTTTGCTGTATGATCGGGCTACTGTGTACCACTAATGTAAGTGTCTCAATAGAAATATCAGGTGAATAGGTGATTTGATTTGATTTGATTTTGATCGAACACAGCAAGAACATATATGGACAAAACTGTAATAATAATAACATGCACACATATAGCGCTTAATACCAGGTTTCTAATACCAGGTTTGTATAAAGCGGTGAAATAAGAAGTTTACGATAACAAATGATGTACCAGCAGTGGAAATATAAAACAGAAGTAGAAAACAAAAAAGAATACCTGCAGAAAATTATTCAAGGATGGCCCCAAAAACCTCAATAGCCAATAATCAACTTGGACCTATTTTCATTATTCTGTATGGAACCCCCCTAGGCAAGTGGTATGGTCCAGGTTAGGATACCATGGCATATGAGCTAGCCGGTGAGTATGATGTGGTTAAGACAGTAATAGAAATGTCATCAAAATGCACTGATGGCAAAAACCAGGGTAGCTGCGAGACCGATTATAATATACATCATATTGTTTAATTGTCTGGGTACTTTTTGTAGGACATGAAATACAATGTCCACAGATTTACTTTAAACTTACACGGTTTGAAGATAATGATGATACTTCCCTTAAAATATTGCGCACTGAATTGAGAAATGAGTAAAACAAGTCACAAAATAATTTTCGTCTCAGTGAGACAACAATTTTTTTAGCATGTAAAACGTATTTTCACGGCATTTTTTTTTTTTACATATTTCTCGAAAACTACAGCACCCCAGCAACTAATATTTTAAGGGAGGCTGTCTACTATCATTATCTTCGAACTGTGTAAGTTTAGTGTAAATCTGTGAACATTGTGTTTTGTGTGACTGTTACCAAATGTACCCCAATCCTTTAAGGACAGCGTTGGTAATCGTCAAATGCCAGAAATAACAAATCTGTGAAAGTTCAGCTTATGCGGTTAATCAGAGTCATGAGAAAATAGTTTAAAACCCCCATACAAAAACAGTTCAACTGTTTTCAAAAGTTGGGTTCTGAAATCACAAGATCAAAACTGATTGTAATCTACTCATTTCTCAAAGACTACAGCATTTCAGGGGAAGTTTTCCACTTTGCACCATGTACGTACAATATGTGTATATTTTAACTTTGATTTTTTTTTGATCTTACCGATGATACAGGCTGGTGCATACTGGTTGGCATTCTTCAATGGTTACGGTCCGTCTTATTCCTACATGCTCTTCTCGCTTTGTGAGACTGTCGCCCTGTGCTATCTGTATGGCATCAAACGTCTGAAAAACGACATCCGAGCGATGGTTGGTGACTATTGGGTGGACTCGAAGGTGTTCATGTGGTTCCCAATCGCATGGTGTGTCCTATGCCCCATTACACTGGCAGTGAGTTGAACTTGACACACTCTTTTATCTAGCAACACGTCAAATAAAAGGAAGCTTTTAAAGCCATTGGACACTTTCGGTACAGAAAAAAAAAAAAAGTTCACAGATTTACAAATAATTTACAGGGTTTACAGAAGGTAGTGGTTGAAAGACTAACTCTTGAATTGTTAATCCATGAAATGCTTTACTTTTTGAGAAAACATTAAAACAATATCAATTCTCGATAGCAAGAATTATGGATTTGTTTTAAACACATGTCATGACACGGCGAAACGTGCAGAAACAAGGGTGGGTTTTCCTGTTATTTTCTCCCGACTCCCATGACCGATTGAGCCTCAATTTTCACAGGTTTGTTATTTTATTTATAAGTTGTGATACACGAAGTGTGGGACTTGGACAATACTGTTTACCGAAAGTGTCCAATGGCTTTAAAGAAAATATTGACTACCCTTTTCTCAGGCAGACATAAAAATTTCCTAATTCAGATAAAATGTCTAAAATTTCTCATCCCCTATATACAGTCCACCTGTATAAATTTTGGAGTGTTAAAGGAAAATTACAGAATTGGTTTTTGCTAACCAAACAGTTGCTGGCAGTGTAAGCACTTAATGTAATCTGTAGAAGTTTGAGTGCGATCAGATTTGAACTCAATTGGTCGTCGAAGTTGCGAGATAATAATGGAAAAAAACACCCTTGTTACACAAAAGTGTGTGCTTTCGGATGCTTGATTTCGGGACTTTAAAATCTAATTCTGAGGTCTCGAAATCAAATTCGTGGAAAATTTCTTCTTTCTCGAAAACTACGTTATTTCAGAGGGAGCAGTTTCTCACAATGTTTTATAATATCAACAGTTCTCCATTATTCGTTACCAAGTAAGGTTTTTATGCTAATAATTATTTTGAGTACTTAACAATAGTGTCCACTGCCTTTAATTGATTTTTGTATATAATGTGCAATTTCTATCTTCAGCTTACACTTGTAGTTGGATGGGTTATTCGTAACGACCCCGAGTACAATGGACCCTTCCCGCCATGGGCAATGGTGATTGGTTGGTCCTTCACTTTCTTCGCTTTCATTGGTATACCAGTAGTCTGGGTAAACGACCTGGTGAAGAACAAGGGAACATTACGCGAGGTTTGTGAACTTTTTCATTTGTTTTTAAGCTAAAATCTCGCGTCCTCAAAGACCTGGTTAAAAGAGTAGGGTACTTTTTCAAAATGTCCACAGATTTACATTAATTTTACATGGTTTGAAGATAAGGATAGTAGAAGGCTTCCCTTCGAATATTACCTACCGAGGTGCTGTAGTTTTTGAGAAATGAGTAGAACAAATCGTAATAACCAGTAACATGGTACTATATGATAACATACCATAACTGGTTAATACGTTTTTACATGCTAAAACTGAGACGAAAATTATGTTTGTAACATTGTTTTACTAATTTCCAAAAAAACTACAGAACCTCAGTAAGTAATATTTTAAGGGAAGCTTTCTACTATCTTTAACATACTAATATATATATATAAATTTGTTTTGACAGCGCTTACGCATAATGATCACACCACAGAACAACTGGGGACCGGCCAAACCAGAGGACCGTCAGCATGCTTGGGACGTCCACATCCAACACGGAACTACTATGGGAGGCATGCTTCATTTACCGGACAGTGCGGACAATGTAAAATTCCCGACCATGGCAACTGATATGCTGTAATACTTTGATCAAAGAAACAAAATACGGAATTGGTAAGAAAAAGTTTGTATAAGATCACAGAGTAACATAAAACTTATATGGTGATGATAGTAGAAAACATCCCTTGAAATATTTCTGTCTGAAATGTCACACTTAAGGTCTTAGTATTTCCTTGACTTCCAGTGTTTAAACTTTAATGTTGAATGCATTATAGGCGCCAGTGTTTATTTCTAATTGTAAGTGCTTTAGGTGCAAGTGTTTATAGCTTTAGGCGGTAGTGTTTACGCTCTGGCTACCAGTGTTAAAACATTAGGTGCTAGTGTTAAAGTATTAGGTGCTAGTGCTACATGTAAAACCTGAGCAGCTAGTGTTAAAACATTAGGTGCTAGTGAATACGTTAGGTGTTAAACTTTAAGTGCTTGCAATTGTGCTTATACATTTACAGGCAAAAATATTCTACTTTTGAAACATCTTTCTTACCATTATGCATTTTATACAAAACGATTTTTAACGCTTTTCATAGACAAACTCACCTGATCCAAGGCAACATGTCTCTCTAAGCTGGACTGTGTTTTCTTTTATGACAAAGTAATTTTGGAGATAAATTACAAATATTATTTGTCAACTCTACTGCAAAACCATCTCTGAAAAAAAGAAGTTTCCATTCAAATATATATTTTTTACTTTTCTACTCTCTATTTTTTCCATAAAAATGCATGTTATTTTAATTTTCTACTTTCTTTACATTTTTGTAACTTTATAAAAAAAGGTCACACTGTAATTGGCCACAAAGAGTGAACTACAATTAAGAGGAATAATTAATATTATAATATCTGTTTCCAATTGTAAAAATTTTAGTTTTATGAAAAATCAAATTCATGGATCAAATTTAAAGAAAAAAAAGAAAAGAAAAGCCGATTCTATTCTAAAGTAAAATACTTCGAAGCTGCCCATATTGCCTGAAATAACAACGAAATGAAATGAATTCCAGTAGTCAAAATTGTCTTTATTTGAAATATCCAGATCAAATTCTAAAATAAAGCACAAGTAGTATTAAAGTGAGGGTGTGTGAGATATTTGGTTCTGAATAAGAATTTGCGTGTTATATTTGAATATCGCCTGGTGCAATGACGTGCTTAAACACAAGTTACCACTTAATTCCTCGCACTATCGAGACAGTTGCTATGTCACATGATTAGAGGCAAGCTTTTGCTTAGTTACATAAGAGACAGTGTATGTGGCTGCTGCACGCGCCATAGCACCTTGTAGACTCTTTTAAGGTGCTACGTAATTGGGTCTCAGAATTCATAACTTCAATAACCTATCTTTCGGTATAAATGTATATACTAAGTACATTGTTGGTAGATACGTGCGCTATATAAGACTCCAATATTATTATTAGTATGGCACAATGGTACCAGGGTTTGCTCATCTGGAAGTTGCTATGCAAAAGCTTGCCCCGAAAACATTTGACATACATGTAGCAACTGTCTCTATAGTCTGAGGAATTCAAATGTAAGCAGTACACTGTGACTAAGCAAGTCATTATTCAAATCAAACTCGCAAATGGCTTATTGGGGGAGGGGGGGGGGCCTCCTGTGCCCCCCCCTCTAATATATACCACTGTAAATGTTACACCATCAAAGTTGAATTTGGAGAATAACGCTTAGTTCATCAGGGCGCCCACTGCAGTGACTTTTTAATGGCTTGTGCATTGAGAGACATTGAGATTGTTACAACATAGGCACTTTTCCAATCCACGGCTTCGGATTCGGCTTCAGGGTCAGGCTTCAGGCTCCATTCTCTTGTCTGAAGCCCTTTGCAGTGTGCACATACGCAAAGCAAAACAACCGCAGGGCCAGGCTAGCCTGAGTCGAATCTGGAGCCAAAGCTGGTTTCGAAAAGGGCCATAGAGAGGCCAGTTTTCTTGGGTCATGTGGTTGCTGGACGCCATCTTGGTCCAAAAGGCAGTACAACCCAATGTGGTTGCTGAACGCCATCTTGGTCCAAAAGGCAGTACAACCCTATGGGCAGACTAGTCTGACGCCCTTTTTGGACACAAAGCGGTGTAGTATCATAAGTTAATGCAAATCTCTCAAGAGGGAGCTTTTGTTTTTGACGTCGGATGGTTCTGCGATGGTAATGATGTTTGGCGCCATCTGCGCATGCATCGGCTTTGAGGACAGTCGTCCCTCAATTTCTACGACAGTACTCGCGATGCATCTGCGTTGTGCTGAAAACAACAACGTTTGGCTGAAAACTACAAACACTGTCGCAGAACCATCTGCCGTAGAAAACACAAACTCTGTAGTATACAGCTCTATGGTGTAAATCACTTTACAGTGTACCTGAATGCTATTTTAAGGTAGAAATTTCATACAATTTATTATACAGAAATTTTTGCGGTCACACCACCTAATGACTATCGCTAAATGAGTTGGGGTGGTTCTGAAAAGAACTGTTGGTTTCAAAGAACTGTTGGTTTCATCTAGAGTTGAAACCAACGATTCTTTGAAACAAACGGTTCTTTTCAGAACCACCCCAACTCATTTAGGGATAGTCATTACATGGTGTTACCGCAAACATTTCGATATCGTATTCCACCATGCAAAGTTTCAAATCCTACTCACAATTTATTGTTGATCTAAAATTTGTGACCAAAAAGGGAGATATAATATTATTCTCTCACAAATCTTTTTGAAGTAAATGTATATCAATTATAACTTGTATTTTATCTCACATGACATATCACATCACCAAAGAGTTTAGTAGATTTAAGTTAGCCGATAACTCTTTTAATTAATTAAAACAGATGAAAATAACCAATATTTGCATGAATTAATAAACTTTCAAATAAATTATGGAAACAAATAATGATTTGCCACATCAGTTTGAATAAATTTTGCATAAATTTACATAAAGGCTTTACTTAAAAATAAAAATAAGTTTGCATAATTTCAGGGTAAAATTGTTTAAAAAGTGTTTAAGTATAATAACTCAGAACAGCCATTATGTACATGTATTTAAATAGCAAATAAATGCTTGCAGAATAAATTACTGCCTCTAAACAAATTCATTATTTTGTCTAGGTTTTTTCTTCTTCAAATTATTGTCACACACTTATTAGGGAGGTTTATCTGCACATTACGCAAGCAAAAACGTGAACGTGAACGTCAGAAAATTTTGTTACGTGAAGTTACCATTTCTTACGCCAGGTACGTTTGTGCAGATGTCATACGTGAGCATGAAATAAGCCCAAACTGGTGACGTCATCCAGAATCGACACCATTTTTTGATGTTCACGTTCACGTTTTTGTCTGCATAACGTGCAGCTAGACCTCCCTATTCTTTGAACTGTGGAATCTTATGTCAACATGACTTGGGTATGATCAGCATATTAATTATAAAATATTTGAAATTAACCCTCCTACTTTGTGACCATTTAAGTTTAATATAAGTGCTGTGATTGGTTTCAACTGAAAAAGAGGTCGTTCAGACACAGTACTAAAGTCGGTTTATCTCATGGTTCAACCAGATCGAGTTCAACTCTGTGTGTCTGAATGGTTCTAAAGTTGGACCGAATCAGGTTCAACCAATAAAAGTTAGACCGTTTTGGGTTTAACTCTGCTGGCTAAACATAAGGAGATTAACTTTTTACAACCGCCTTGAAAGTGAAACCGGTTTGGGTCTAACTTAGTACGCTGTCTACTCATACCAAAGGTGCACCAAGAGTAGGAGGGTTAACAAGCAACGAGAATGTAAATAAATTGTAAATGCCTTTCAAAGCCTCTCTAATGAATACGTAACATTAAGCATTTGATTTTGTCAGATAAAAAATAATCATATTTAAATTTTCTGTGTTGCAAATTTAAATTAAGTAATTTTAAGTAGTTTTCAATATAACTATGCAGCCATTTATTCCATTAATTCAAATGATAAGGGTTGCCGGAAGAAAGCTGGAACAAACAAACGTAAATATATAATTCAGGTTTATATTTCTATTTGATTGACACACTTTTTAACAAATGGTAAGTATATCAATATAAACCACAAGGGAAACTGACTGGGTAAATTTTTATTTGACTTTAGGGGTTGAACAAAGAATTGACTAGAGTGGGATTCGAACCAGCAACATCCGCATCAGCGTGCTGGCAGTTGTATGGCTTCTGACTGACACCCCTGAACAAAGATATTGACAAAATAGGGACACCGCCAACATAGGGCTAGATAGCTCAGTTGGTAGAGCGCCGGCACGTTAATCCGGAGGTCGTTGGTTCGAATCCCACTCCAGTCAATTCTTCAACCCGAAAAAATCAAATGGTAAGTAGTTCAAGGGTTTTGTATATTTTGTTTGAGATTTATCTGCATCAAAAAAAAGAGACAAATCTTAATATCTTAAATTTTGTGAAGGAAGATACTTACACAATTTGGGACCTTGCCTTGTGGATAAAATAAGTTAAAATAAAATCTATTTCTTTAATAGACAAAATAAAAAGTGGTTCCAGGTTTGATTCAAACCTCCAACGAAAATAAGGTTCTGAAAATAAACATATATGCTTATTATATATAATTATCTTTCATTTTTGTGCTTTTATATTTACATACTAAATCACACAATATGGACAATTTTAACCAGATGAGGAAAATAAATATTGTTCAATTTGTACAATTTCAGAGACATCTGTTGTTCATTTTGTTTCTTTTCTGGGTGTTTCTTAAGGGATAGGGGGAAGGGAGGGGGTTGCAGAAGTACATACACTCTACCCTGTAATGTCACTCTATGAAGTTGCCTCCAATATTTTCATTTTTATAGTCTGTTTTCTTCCTTATATTATTTCAAATGAAATCAACACGAGACTCTGAAGAAGAAAAATAGTCTGATCCATTTCAACACACCACTGAAGTGCTATCATTATTATTTAGTATGCACAGGATACCTGACGATGGAGGTCTGTAGTAGGCATAGAGTTATATATAAGAACTAGAGGGCGCACTGGTGATGCTGCTTGCACAAACGCGACGGGACCGCAAGGAGACACGCGCGCCATTTTGTACGCGCGTTGAATATGAAGTACACGTTGTTTATTGAACGCTACGCGATGCTGTAACTCTATGGAAGTAGGTTTATTTCTTAATTTGCTGACGTTGATTTAAATCCACAGAGTTTTTTTTTAGATGACATTAGGGCATGTCCAAAACGTTGACTTCGGCTAAAGCTACCTTTAGATCAGCGCCTCTGTCAGTGTTAAAGAGCACCAGGCAACAGGCTCTTTGTTCCTCGTACCTGCTTTAGCCAGCTATGGGGACAGGGCCTTTTCCTGTATTGCCCCCTGTGCACTGGAACAGCTTACCTGTTCACATCAGAGAAACACACAACATCTCTCTCTTCCTTCGGCAACTTAAAACATATCTTTTTCAGCAGGCCTTTTCATGAACTTTGGTTTTGTTCTTTCCTTTCAGACCGGCGCCTTTGAATGTTTTACAGTGCGCCTTATAAGTGCTATGATATTATTATTATTATTAAAGGATAGGCAGACACAGGTCGTGATCTGACCGTAGGTAAAGCTGAGGTCGCCGTTTCGGACATGGCCTTAATATAATAACACACACACACTAAAGTACTGATGCTTCGTACGTCACACGCTCGGCCCGATCGTCTCGATCTTCTCCGCCATGACGGACAGAATCTTGTCGAATTTCTCATACCTCTCGGCTGCCCCCACTATGGCCCCCTTGCTGCCCCACAACAGCCTCATGTGGAACTCCGGCCGACACAAGTCCAGAATCTCATCCTGGGGCAAGAATTTCATCAGCTTCGAATTGGCGTTGATACGGTAGAGATTAGTCTGCTGGCAGAACATGTGGGCGTTCTGTAAATGGTTCAGGAGTGAGTCCAGCCCGAAGCCTGTGGTGGATTCTTCCCACGACTCCCCAGTCGGTAAGACCTCCAGAGTCTCCTTAGTGGCTGGTTGACTCCAGTCCGTACTGCCGAGCATAGTCCAATCTCTCTCCAGCAATTGCATGACAGGCACTATGTGTGGGATACTCGTTTTGGTCAGGGGGATCGCATTCTCCCCGGCGTTCAACGACTTGAGCAGCGAGCGGAGTTTCGTCTCGTAGTTGAGGGCACTGCTGGTGTGGTTCTTCCTCAGGAGCTCCCACGATAACTTCAGTTGTCTCAACTGCAAGTTTGAAACAATACAAAATGTATCAACAGATAAGTAGAATTCAGCATGTGCCCAGGCTCAGTGCCATGTCACACAAGACGTACACCAGGCAACCAGTTCCAGGCAATGGTGTAGAATAACATATTATACCTGTGAAAATTTGGGCTCAATTGGTCATTGAAGTTGCAAGAGAACAATGAAAGAAAAAACACACTTCTTGCACGAATTTGTGTATTTTCACAAGCCAATAAAAGGCTTCAGGCCTGAAGTCTTTTAATATTTGAGTAAGAAATTACGTCGTCCTCAAATCTCCGGGCAATCTCGGTAGTCTAGTTGGTAAGACACTGCTCTAGAATTGCAAGGGTCGTGGGTTTGAATCCCACCGGAGTAATAAGCCTATGATATTTGTTCACAGGACTCGAGAAGGTACTGAGTATACAGTGCTAACACACATCGGTGTACGGGTGAAAACCAAAATTAAGATATTTACCTGTTTACAACCCAGGCCATCCATGACGGCTGTGAAGCTGAATAGATTCCCAATGGTTCCTTTTAAGACCTCAGCAACCTGGATCCATTGATTTAACATTCGTATCCTCTGGTTGGGATCGCTACACGTCAACACGCTCACGGCGCACCACGTCTTTAGACAGTTATACCTGAGACGGGGAGAATCCAAAGTGATTTCAGTCATTTCCTGTGCGGTTTTAAGACTCTTTCAAAATGTCTCCACAATGCAATCTTTCGATATGTTTTCTTATTGCTGGGAGTACGAAAAATAATCAAAGTTGGAATAAATTCCAGTTAACTTGTCATTTCACTGGTTTACCAGCATTTTCAATAGTTTGCAAGCAATTTCACTGGTCCAACTTTGCCAGCCACTAGCCGGAGGGACCAGTTTACTTGTTATTTCACTGGTCCAACTTTGCCAGCCACTAGCCGGAGGGACCAGTTTACTTGTTATTTCACTGGTCCAACTTTGCCAGCCACTAGCCGGAGGGACCAGTTAACTTGCTATTTCACTGGTCCAACTTTGCCAGCCACTAGCCGGAGGGACCAGTTTACTTGTTATTTCACTGGTCCAACTTTGCCAGCCACTAGCCAGATGGACCAGTTAACTTGTCATTTCACTGGTTTGCCAGCATTTGCACAGGTCCAACTTTGCCAGCCACTAGCGGGAGGGGCAAGCTAACTTGTCATTTCACTGGTTTGCCAGCATTTTGACTGGTCCTTCTTTGTCAGCCTTAAGCCAGAGGGAAAAGTTAGCATAACATTTCACTGGTTTCGCAGAATTTTCACTGGTTTGCCCGTGTTTTCACTGGTCCATAATTCAAATTGAATAGGTATGCTTTCCAACACTGAGCTAGCCAGCCGGACCACTTGGAGCCAGCCAGATCCTTTACTGGTCCTCAAGTGTTTTAACTGTTAAGGGAGAGCATTGCAACCTACCTTTCTAATAGATCTCTTCTTATCTGTGCCCCCTGTGGTAGCGTGATGACCTCAAGACCAGGCTGCTTTTTTGTTGTGTCTGTTATCCGACTCATCTATAAAACAAAACAAAAAATAACATTAAGCTCTTATCACACTAATCTATTCCCTGGGGGTAACCCTGGGAAATAATGGGAGACCTGTTCACACTTGGATCCCTTTACCCCTGACCTACCCCAGGTAATAGCCACCCCTGCTCTGGAGAAGGGGTAAGTGGTAAAACACTGGGGTATTCTTGAAACTTGCAGCCAGAACCCTGAAATAGGGACCTACTTGTATGTTGGGACAGAATTAAAAAGCGCCTGGGTAACAGTGGTGTTAAAAAACTCCTGGGGCCTAGCACGAGTGGAAGTCGATCAATGCACTGATTAACCACATTAACAAGTATTCATAAATACCTCAGACAGTTTCGCTATTCCTATTGGTGGAGAGCGCGTCACGTGGGTGTGTATAAACCTTTGTTTATAACCAGTAAAAAGTGTTGGAACATGGGCGTGACACGCGAGCTTGCACCACCAGTGCTTAAGACAGTTTCTTCATTCCTATTAGTCAAGAGCAACAGCTGAAACAGCTATGCCACATCATGCGTTACGCGCGACGCGCACAGGTTTCCCTTATAAGGAGTTGCTTACCCGATCGGGCCGAGGGCCCTACCATTTCATAGCTGGAGGGGTGTTGTGTTGAAAGAAATCATTGAACAATTATAATTTTTGCATTTATTTTACCTTTTGACCAAAACGTGTTGATGTTTTTGACTGAAAAGGTACTTTGTCTCGGTAAAGTTATCCAGAACCAGGCCTCGTTGGGCTTAAACCACTAGTTGAAAACCTCTTCACCACAAATTGATTCCCTTATTAAAATGGTGATAGGTGGACCAGATTCTGTCAAAATTAATCTAAATTCATATTTCTGACTTTACCTCAAAATCAAGCTTTGTGATATGCTTGGCAAGAACAACAGGGTCCGTGTCTAGAATTCTTTGCTTCCCCTCGGCTAAAATAGTTCCTTCCAAGGGTTTGTTGTCATCCCCCATGAGTGTTGTTTTAAAACTTGACAAAAGTATACAAGAGGACTCTTCCACGTGTGGCAAAGGGGTGACCAGTTTCTCAAGTTTATCCTCCACATCCTTGTCGTTCTCTGCTACTTTGGAGTAGTCCGCATCAAGTACCGAGTTCCTCGTGTCCGAGTGCCGCTTCCGCGGTTTCAATTCTGGTTCAATTTCGTTACCATTTTCCTCAACCACTGCGGGTTTATCGTTTGATTTATCATGGAGCACGGAGAACCTTACCGGAAGGGGATCATACTGTTCTATTTCACTGTAGACATGGTCATTGATGAACATACTCGGCGAATCAAAACTGCTGTTTGATACTTTGGGTGGCTCTACCGGCGGGGCAATGTTCCCGTTGGTTATATTTTGACTAGGCGTTTTATTCCTCATGGGTGGCAGAGGGGGAGCAACTTCGATTGTTTTGGTCGGTCCCTCGCTGGGTGTTGTTGGGTGTGCATAGTCCCTATCGGGCGACTCCAATATGGGTTCGCTACCCGTCCGACCGAGAGGTTTGTGTTCGTTCGTAGAGCCCACTTCTGGCATCCCAAAACCATTAACCGGTCCGTTTATTGTTGGGGAACTTTCTGATCTTCCTAACGCCGCATTGTCCACAACAGACATCCGAACTGAAGGCTGGCTTCCTGATCGTTGACGAAAGCTATCCTGTTTGAGGGTAAGTCTTGGCGTGACGACCCTCCTCGGTAAGACTCCGTATGTGTACGCACTCGCTTGCGACCGGTTTATCGCGGCGTACTTGCTGTCGATGAAACTCAAAGGCACCGATCGATTGATCGGCTGTCGGATCACCGCCCCCGACGTTTGCGAGATCGGTCGGGCATTCCCGATGTAGAATCTCACTAAAGACGGGATCGAGTCAAAACATTCCTTCTCAAATTGATACTGCACCGAAGCGTACGGCGAATTGGCTTGGAGTATCACCCTGTTGATGACAAAGTGCATGGGGGCGCTCCGCCACCTCACCGACAGGACATAGTTCCCGGGCTGCGAGATTGAGTCCCGTATGAGGAAGTCGCCGTCACTGACCAGGAGTTTCTCTACTTTGTCGCGGCTGATTCCTCCGTGGAACCACGCGTGGCTGCGAATGTCATCATTGGGGAGTTTGAGCTCGGATTCCAGTTCTTTGCGGAGCTCCTCGGGGGATGTGTCGTACAGGTCCATCTTGAGGTAACTTGGGGACGGAGGAAGCTGCAGGAAAGAAAACAAAGACATTCATTAACTTGTATTATTATTAACTTTGTTTAATATTGCTCTGGTATTTCTGACCAGAGGAGTGTGCGTTTAATTCGTGATGATTGGGGTGTCGTGGCTGAGCGGATAAAAGCACCTCACTCAAGCTCTGATGCTTCTGTTCAGCAGAGTGTGGGTTCGAATCCCGGTCGTGACACTTGTGTCCCTGAGCAAGACACTTTACCATAATTGCTTCTATCCACCCCGGGGGTAAATGGGTACCTATGTGTTTATAGACATTTATTTCAATATTGGCAACAACAACAAAAGCATCAAATGTAATACAAGCATTATACAGTCTACAGGGCAGAGATGGTTCTTGTGATTGATTTAGCTCAGTGCGCTACTTATTTGTTGCACAGGCTGTATACTCCCAAGGGAGCTGAGATGGTTTAAGGAATGAAATGACCCAGTGGTCAGGGGTAATAATGTTGGAAGCGCTTTGAGACATGGTCTATAAAGCGCTAAATAAAAAAACGATTATTATTATTAATATAAGTCTTGACAATTGTGTCCTTCTTTGTTGTGTTTGTGATCCTTGTTAAACTGTGACCCGCTACATGAAAATGAGTCAGATGTTGACAATTTCAAGGATTGAGTTATATGCATGGCTGGAAAGAACACACCAACAACAGTAATTTGGTATATGTCTAAGCTTTGGGGTGTATCGTGTTACTGCGTAATTTGGTATATGTCTAAGCTTTGGGGTGTATCGTGTTGCTGAGTTACTTCCGTTTGAAATTAGCCAACAAATAATTTTTTCTGAAAAACGAATTAAATAAAGTGATGTTTTAAACTATCATTTCGCGCAAAAGGATACAAATTAGACATAAGTATGATCACAAAATTGTCGTATTCATAGCTTTATTGCCTAAAAGTAAGCATTCTAAAGGTTAACCGTGCAAATATAGATCTTTAAAAAAAAAAAAAAAAAAAAACACACTTTTTTTTCCACTTTTAAACTTTCCATTACTTAATAATGCATTGGGCGACATCTGACTCATTTTCACATAGCGGGTCACAGTTCACTATTGTTGCATTGTTCTTCAGATGGGATGTAAGGCGATTGGTCCCGTGTGTTGTGCAATACATGTATAAGAACCCAGTACACTCAATAGTATAGTTTGTTACAGATTGTATGAAGCGCTATATAAATGTTGTATATTATAATATCATTATTATTGTGCAACAGAACCTTGTAAGCCATTACATTATCCCATGTAAATAAATGGGTCTAATATTTTTCAGTTATGGACTCTTTGGGCATTGAAAATCAAGCATGGCTTTCCGTGACCAAGTATTGACCTTTACTTCCGTGTTAACCGGAAGTGGGATCCTATCTCAAGAACTACACAATCAATTTTTGAACTTGTGTTAAATTTATTCAGCACAATGACCATGGCGCCATGTTGACCTTTGTTTTTTGTGTTAAAGCTCCTTTGGATTTAGTATCAGATACAAGACCAGGTAATCACATTTCATAGAGTTGTAATGTGTGTGTTTTTTTTGTAGCATAGGGAACTTTTATTAACAAAACATCCGGGAACAGCTGTGTGATTGTTTACAATCACTATCTCTAGTAATATCATTATTATTGTGCAACAGAACCTTGTAAGTTGTAAGCCATTACATTATCCCATGTAAATAAAATTGGGTCTAATATTTCAAACATAGCTCCACATAAGAATAATAATATCAAAATCTTATATAGCGCACGTATCTACCAAACATGGTACTCAAGGCGCTGAGTATAACTATACAAACCTTCAGAAAGATAGGTTATTGCAGTAATGAATTCTGAGACCCAATTATTTAGCACCTTATATAATGGTTTACAAGGTGTTACGGCGCATATACCTTGTAGAAAAAAACCAAGAGAGCGCTTTGAGGCACCCTTGGGTGTGATAGCGCAATGCAAGAATTACTTATTTTTATTATTAATATTAAGTATGAGCTTACCTCTGTTGTTACTCCCTCTGGTATAGTGCTGTTGATTGAAAGAAAATATAAGAACATGAACATATTATCCCTCTTATACACTTGGTAACATTCTCCAGTGGGTGTGAGTCAACCATTTAAAACATCTTAACTACACACAGTGTGTCATTGGCACAACTGTGCACAACATTCCATGTACATTTTGTTGTGTATTTATATCCAGTATAGCCACATGATATTATGCTAGCGTGGGTAATCTGTTATTCAAGACAGTGGATGATATTGAATGGTCAGACAGTAAGAAGGTTGACAGTGTACTGTGAAGATGCATTACTCGTTACTGTTCCTTTTGTATGTAAATGATCTTTATCATTGCTCATCCGTCTTGTCTTTTATTCTATTTGCTGATGATACCACTATCCTTTTTTCTCACTCTAATATATCTTATTTAAGCAATATCATCAACAGGGAACTAAGTCTGGCCTCGTCTTGGTTTAAATCTAATAAGCTGTCACTCAATTCGAGCAAGACCAAATACATGTTTTTCAGCAGGACTCGCAACGCTAACGACAACTTCACCATCAGTATTAATGAAACTCCAATCGAACAGGTTCACTCGACAAAGTTTTTAGGAGTTTTAATTGATGATAAGCTGACCTGGAAAGATCACATATCCTCTGTTTCGAAAATTGTTTCTCGCAACACAGGCGTTTTGTCTAAGCTTCGTTACTTTCTTCCCACACACACATTACTTTCTCTCTACAACACTCTTATTCTTCCCTATCTTAACTATTGCAATATTGTTTGGGCTCATTCAAGCACTAGCAAACTTCATTCTCTGTTCTTAATCCAAAAAAGGGCTATCCGTATCGCTTCTATGTCTCATCGTCGTGACCATACCGCGCCCTTGTTTGCTAACTTGAACACACTCACACTCACGGATATCAACAAACTTCAAACAGCCATTTTCATGTTCAAATACACAAAAAATCTTCTGCCCCACACTTTCTCCAATTACTTTCCTTCTGTCAGCAACACGCACCTTTATAACACACGCTCCTGTAACAATCTCTATATCCCTTTTGCACGTACTTCTTACACAATGAACACTCTTCGCTATCATGGGCCCCGCCTCTGGAATTCAATTGATAGGCGAATTCGCTCGCAGTCCTCTGTTGGTCGATTCAAAGAATCCTTCAAAAAACACATTGTCTCCCATTATGTAACATAGTTGTGATTCTGTCATTATTTTGGTTTAGTTCTATCGTCGTGGCCGTCTTATGGTAATTGTATTGTTTGTTTGTTTGTTTGGTTTTGTTTGAGGTGTTAGTTTGAGGTGTTTGTTTGTCTTGTTGGGTGTTTTGTTTTTGCGTTTCGTTTATCCGTCTCGTTTTGATGTCATTGTTTTTACTATACGCATTGTTTTATAATTTAAATGATCTTATTACCTTCCTTTGTTTTGTAAAGGCATCCCAGCTTACAAGCTTTGCTTTAATGGGCCGTGCCTCCATACAGTTTTGAGTCTTGTAACATCCTATTGTTTGTATTTGTATATTGTGTTTGTATGGAAATAAATGTTGATTGATTGATTGACTGAAGACGGATTACATGTAGTTTATAACTGAATAATTTGAAAATCTGCATCATAATGCTCAGACCTCATTGTAACATCCATTTCACTATGAGAGTAAATTCATAGAAACAGAGGGAATGCCTCAAAAATTTAGAACTGCTTCTAGCTATCAGGCAAGCCCGGTGGTCTAGTGGTAACACATCTGCTTCAAGGCAGTGGACACTATTGGTAATTACTCAAAATAAATATTGGCATAAAACCTTACTTGGTGACAAGTAATGGGGAGAGGTTGATGGTATAAAACATTGTGAGAAACGGCTCCCTCTGAAGTGACATAGTTTTAGAGAAAGACGTAATTTTCCACAAATTTGATTTTGAGACCTCCGATTTAGAACTTGAGGTCTCAAAATCAACCATCTAAACGCACACAACTTCGTGTGACAAGGGTGTTTTTACTTTCATTATTATCTCGCAAGTTCGATGACCGATTGAGCTCAAATTTTCACAGGTTTGTTATTTTATGCATATGTTGAGATACACCAAATGTGAAGACTAGTCTTTGACAATTACCAATAGTGTCCACTGCCTTTAAGCAATGCATAGTAGTGGTTTGAATCCCACCCAAGTGATTTTGCTGGGGTTTTTTCTCACAGAATTGGGGAAAGTGCTGAGTAAACAGTGTTTTATACACATTGGTGTAAGAGTAAAAACAAAAATTATTAAGAAAAACAACTATTAAAGCCATTGGACCCTTTCAGTTCAGAAAAAAAAAAAAAAGTTCACAGATTTACAAATACCTTACAGGGTTTACAGAAAGCAATGGTGAAAGACTTCTCTTGAAATATTATTCCATGAAATGCTTTACTTTTTGAGAAAACAGCAAAACAATATAAATTCTCGTTAACGAGAATTACGGATTTATTTTAAACACATGTCATGACACGGCGAAACGCGCGGAAACAAGGGTGGGGTTTTCCGTTGTTTTCTCCCGACTCCGATGACCGATTGAGCCTAAATTTTCACAGGTTTGTTATTTGATATAGAAGTTGTGATACACAAAGTGTGGGCCTTGGACAACACTGTTTACCGAAAGGGTCCAATGGCTTTAAATGCAAAATAAAAAATGAATTATTATTTCTCTTTGAACAGTCTAGATTGTAGGATGGTGGGAAACTTATACCAGACAGGGAGTTCCAAAGAACCGCAGTAAATCTACGAGTGGAATATAAGCTGTTGGAATGGGTCTTTGCTCTACATCTCAGCAAATCAAGATTGTATGGGTGAGAAGAAGCAGAAAGTCTGGTTTCACACTCAAACATTCTGATAACAATGACATATATCAGTCCGGTTCCCAGTAAAGGGTCAAGGGTGGCTTGACCTTGCTAAAGCCCCATGCTGTCACTGGATATTCCTCAATTACAGATCTATGACTTGCTCCAAGCCAAATGAAAGTGATGCTGACCTTTTGACACTATTTTCTTGATTCGGTAGGATTTTTAATATCCAAGACGTGGGCTTGTTGACGTGAGCTTCAACAAGCCACTTGTTGTTGTGTTGAACAAAAAAAAATCATCTTTACATGGACTCAAGGAGTAAATTATTACATTCTTGAATAAACCACTTGTTGCATTGAACAAAAGCTTAATCTTTTCATGGACTCATGGAGTAAATTACTACATACTTAATGTTACATCTTTCTGATAATGAAACCAAGAGATCCTGAAAAGTGACAAGTTATTAATCAACAGAATTCTCTATCAAACAATTATTTACTAACTACAGCAGATAGCAATGTCAGTAAAAACTACATTAAAAAAAACCCAGTAAATTAACAAATCCTATAATCCACGCCAATCACAGTAATTGCTACAGTGCCCTGAGCTTTTGCTGTGATGTCCTTAGCAAAAGTTCCAACACAAAATACTTACATTTTCTGAAAATCCAAACCTTAGCAAACCTACCTTGTCCGCTGTAAAACCATATTCTGGTATCCTCATCAACCGTAAAATCACAATCAACACACCAACAAATTCCAACTTCAACACAGCACAAAGATGCTTCAAACAGAAAAACTACCAGACCGAAAACCAATAAATCACACCTCCTGCGCAAACTTCACAAATCTCCAGTGACTCAAATTAAACTCAACTAAATATCACACATTCCATACCAGCCTGTCCATGACAAGAAGTAACAATGCTGTCGTGTTGGATTAGCAAGAATGATTATAACCACACACAGAGTAAAGGCCATCCGGAACACATCCCACGCAAGGGGATGATAACCTACACAAAAACCTTGACAATGACCTCCGATGATAAAAAAAATAATAATAAATATTTGTAAACAGACGTTGTTTGCTTCCACTTGATTAAAGGCACAGCCGTAGATTTCACGTAACTCTTCCTAATTTAGGATTAATCTTAGGACTTAGGATGGGTTAAGTTCCGTATCCATAGGTGTTAGGACGCATTGAACCCATCCTGAGTTAGGACGAGTTACAAAATCTGATTAATCCTAGCGTTTCGTGAAATTGGCTGATGGATGTAACCTTTGGTAATTGTCAAAGACCAGTCTTCTCTTTAGGTGTATCCCAACATATGCATAAAATAAAAAACCTGTGAAAATTTGGGCTCAATTGGTCATCAAAGTTGTACGAGAATAATGAAAGAAAAAAAAACACCCTTGTCGCATTACTTTGTTTGCTTTTATTTAAGATGCATAATAAAAGGCTTCTGAAGCTGAAGTCTTTGAGTGAGAACTTACCTCTTACTCAAAAACTACGTTACTTCAGAGGGAGCCGTTTCTCACAAAATTTCATACTATCAACAGCTCTCCGTTGCTCGATACCAAAAGAGGTTTTTATGCTAACAATTATTTTGAGTAATTACCAATAGTGTCCAGTACCTTTAACCACTGTGAGCGATTGATCAGCTGTGGATGTTGTTGTCTTTAGGTTTGATGAAATTTTGATTACTCTCTGGACAACGGAAACTCTTCGTATCCTGTAGGGATACAAGGACACCTGAGCATTGCCAAGTGCACCGCTTGTTTTGGCAGTGGTCCTTGGAAACGGAGAAATCAATTCCGGATTTGATGCAATTTACAGGCATTTCCGACTCACCTGCTCATACCAGTGTTTAAGTCACCAACGTACACTACACATAGGCCTACCACACAATTTCCACTTAATAATATTGCACCACAGCACCTTGTAAACCTAGCCCTGGCGGCCTTACACTTTCGTATTGTACTACAGTGACGTCCTGGATATCAGGGTACATTTCTGGGGTGGAACATTTTTCAAAGCTTCATAACTCAAATCTTACCTGCAAGAAACCACTAATTTTAACAGATTTACATTCCATGGCAGCATGTATTTTTCTGCGGTGGGTTTTAATTGTCATATATTCTTCACAAATCCGTAGTTTTCATGAAATAATGCAGCTCCCAACGTTAAGAAATTCAAATTTTTGTTCGTACTCTCACAGTCTGCCGTGTGTAGGCAAGACGCAAATCTTGCATTGCGTTTGCGTGTATTAAGGAGTAGGTCTCATACCAAGAAAAATACTGAATATTGAAGTGCCTTGAGCATCACTGAGTGATGGATATGTGCACTATACAAAAAGCAACAATTATTATTTATAATATTGGCTTGAGAAAACTGAATAGCAGAACAAACCTCACAGTTCTAGGAATATAATATGTACATAAGCCTTTATAGGGAAAAACCGTACCTTTTTTGTGTGTGAATCGTTTGATATACTACATGTATTAAAGCCATTGGACCCTTTCGGTAAACAGTATTATCCAAGGCCCACACTTCGTGTTTCACAACTTCTATATAAAATAACAAACCTGTGAAAATTTTGGCACAATCGGTCATCGGAGTCGGGAGAAAACAACCGGAAAACCCACCCTTGTTTCCTCGTGTCATGGCATGTGTTCAAATCAAATTCGTAATTCTCACTATCGAGAATTGATATTGTTTTCTCAAAAAGTAAAGCACTGTGTGGCCTGGTACCTAGGCGCGTGTAGTTGGGGACCAGACTCTTTTTGCCGACGATATGTTTGAATTCCCGATGGTAGGGGGCGGTAACAATCCACAAAAGGGGGGGCATGACTTATTCGCTAATTACGCAAGTCAGATATGTCGGGAATAAACAAAACACATTTTATTGATGTTCAATACATATATCAGAAATAAATGACAGCAAAATAAACTGTTTTATTTGAATTCACTGCAGCATCCCTTTAAATAGCAGTAACACTAACCTGTAAAAACTTAAGTATAAAAGGTGGTCAAGTTTTTGAGATTTCACCAAAAAGCAGTTATGTCCGCACAAAGATGATCAGTAATTGGATTTCACAATCTGAGAAACAAATCTGACAGTAACATTTCTCAGATTCAAATTTTAGGGGATCAAAACTGAATTCATTTTTTGCATGATCACATTAATTCTAAGTGAAATTGTTCTCAATTTTTTTTCTTCTAAAGTTGCTGTTCTTCTAACAAAGTTAGTTTTAATTCAAAGTCCTCCCTCCATGTTGAAAGTAACATTTCTCAGATTCAAACTTTTGGGAATATAAAAAACTACCAATGTTTCTCAAAATGCTTTATACAAAGTTGCTATACTGTGTTTACTAAGTTAGTTTGCCATTAACTTTAAGAATGACTCTCTTTAGGGCTTAACAATTATCTAAATGACACGTCCACCAGAATGTTAAACAAAAACAACAAAATCTTGAAAACCATAACACTTATTAATAGAGAGCAACACCTAAAACATCAAACACAAAACAGCTTACCAAATTGCTCTGGGCTATAAACCTTGTGGGTTCACTTGATATCCTTGGAGTTACAGTTACACAAAAGAACGACCTGTTTTGATGACCACAGAACCATCAAGTGCCAGCCAAAACAATCTTGATCAAAGTCCAATGGCAAACATCAACCCTCACAGACAGTAGACAGCCACAATGGGGGTGGCTAGCTAGCTGTGAGTTTAATACCCCAAACAACTGCATAACAAAACCCCTTGCTGGGGTACCATGACCCTCAAATAACTCCACTTATTCAACCCCTCCTTTGAATGGTCTCTTCCACAAACACAAAAACCATTAAGTCACAACATCTGTTCAATCCAAATTCCAAACATCTTTGTGCAACTTTCCCTTATGTATTTAAATTATTTCTGCAGAATCAAATTTCTTGTATTTAGAGTGTTTGAAAGGATTTGGGTAACACAAAACACAGCCTCCACAGATTTACATTAAACTTACACAGTTTGTAGTAGAAGGCTATGGGGCGCCGTTTGTCCATTAATGGTTTGACACTGTTAAGGCATGTTTTTACCATGGTTTACAGCAATTACATCTAATTGCTGTAAACCATGGTTAAAACATGCCTTAAAAGTGTCAAACCATTAATGGACAAACGGCGCCCCATAGAAGGCTTCCCTTAAAACATTACTTGCTGATTTCAGTGCTGTAGTTTTTGAGAAATGAGTAAAACAATTTAACGATAATACGTTTTCACGCTAAAATAACAAGACTTGTTTGACTCATTTCTCAAAAACTACAGCACCTCAGTAAGTAATTATTATAAGGGAAGCTTTCTACTATCATTATCTTCAAACTGTGTAAGTTTTGTGGACAATGTGTTTTGTTTCCTACAAAAGGTGCCCAGACCCTTTACATAAACACAAAACTTTTGGGCTATTCCATTATGTCATGTGGAGGGGGAATATGAATCAGGGGGTTGTCTAACACACAGTGATTCATAACATTAGGATGTTGTGGGAAGTAGACTTTTTGTTGTAATTTGTAAAAGGCACAATCAAACAGTCCATACGTGTTTTTTAAATGATAATGAT
Organism: Asterias amurensis; assembly: GCF_032118995.1. Lineage (NCBI taxonomy): Eukaryota > Metazoa > Echinodermata > Asteroidea > Forcipulatida > Asteriidae > Asterias > Asterias amurensis. The sequence continues at coordinate 13,809,693 of NC_092662.1, forward strand.
AACGAACACTGCCAAAGAACTTCCTGTATTGCTCGCTAGTTCTAGAAAGGAACACAGATTTCCTAAAGTGTGGCCGACACATGTGTGCAAGGGGATAACTCGGCATGGAAACCATTTAATAACAATAACTTTGTTGGTGACAGGAAACAAGTTCATCAGCCCTTTTCAGGCTGTTGTTTTCAATCGCTAGATGTGGTTTGTTTTTGCTTTGTTTTGTATGTGGACATTAATATTACCCTAAAAAAATATCATTTGGTTTATAAAAATAAATGTAAAACAATCATTGAGCTGGAAAAACAAACAATGTTAAACTTTGTTTGGACTGCAGTATGTTTTTTGTGTACCTTCTATCTTGGTTTGTTCCCCCCCCCCCCCCAAAAAAAACAAAAAACCCAACAACAAACTAAAACAAGAGGTTTTCCTGGCAGATTGCCCGTTCAAACCATAGGAAGAAACTATAAATAAAGAGTAAACTTGCGGGTACAACCGTGTGTAAATATCTATTGTGTGAGTGTTGGCTCTATGAAGAGTCGGTTTGGTCTTGAAGTTTAGAACAGTTTACTCTGGTCGTCTTCACTAAATACTATTTATTTAAAGTTTCTTCCAACTTTTGTTCCTATTTCTCACACCATGCAAAGCTTCAAACAATTTACATCAAACCATGCTTACATATTGTACAGAACATACAAGTAAAAATTGAAGCAAACAAAGAAAAGCAAAACCCTCTTGTTTACTTTTCGAATTTAATTATTGTCATTATATGAAAATAACAAAGCCTTTGAGAAAGACCCTGCTACGGTGGAAACGTAAGGCCATTAACTATTTTTTTTGCAGTAATAAAAAGTATAAGAACAAAAAACTTAACTCTTAACAGCCCTGATACTTCACGGAGGGCGATTGCCCCTTATGCCCTCTGGTCATTGCCTTGGTGCCCCTGAAGTGCTTCAGTAGAAATTTATAATTTCCTCATAGGTTCCCTTTACAAGGCGAAAACACCTTGGTGCCCTTGCCCTTTCAAAAATGAAGCCTGCTTACCTATATCGAAAGCTTGTCTTTGTTGACGGTGATGGATTCGGTGAACTGTACGGAGAGCCACCTATTGACGACCTCGGCCTAGGTTGCGTTAAGGTGCTCAAAGGACTTCCTAGAAAACGACAGTTAAAAAAACAACCGGATGTTTAATCTTCATCGAAAGTGTTTAGGGAAATAGAATATCAGGAAAGTTGAGTGTTCCATTTAACCAGATAAATGTAATAGACTTTGAAAGTCTTGTGCGTAATCGAACTTTAGGACGTGTTATTATTATTATAGGCCAAATATGAAAACAATTACACAGAGCAATGAGAGTAAACAAAACTCACTGTAAAAAGGATAGGGGGAAACAAAATGTCTAGTTTATAAATAAACAGACTAAAAATTAACATAGTAGTGGTAGGGTAGACAGGCAGAGAATGAAGCGTAGCTTGAACAAGAACTTTATTATATGTGATTTGAGGCATTGCATGGTGAGGTATCAATATATATTTGGTTTGCAGTAACACCATGTGTGTATCTACTTGCCAGGTAGAGAATATTCTTAGAGAACTGTCTTTCTTTATTCTACTACCGCGGAGTAGATTTATCGGATGTTCGTGATACTTCTCAGTTCTGAAAAGAACTGTCCTGCTTTTTAACTACTATAGAAAATTGGCTGGGACTACTACCTTAGCTTATAGGATCGTAAATTAACTGTACTACCGCGGAGTCAGTTCTTGAATTGGTCTCAACGTTTCGACTACCTTGCTCTAGTCATCGTCAGGAGACTTCATTATACCTCAAATCCATTAAACACGAAACTTTGTATTTGGAAAGCATTTTCACTAAACAAAATTAGAAACCTGAGAAGTTGATGAAACTGGTTGTATTTCACTTATGGCATTATAAGTGGGAATGTTGAAGTATAACATTACAATTACAATGAACTACTGTACAGGCAGTATGCATGCACGCACAATTGGCATGAGTAATGTAACATTAGACGACCATGTGCCTCATGTGCCTAGTCTTGGTACAAGGACGTTGTATATCACAAAATTATTAAACAATTTCAAGTAAGTCCATGGCTCTACAATCCATTCATTGCAGATTTGTTGTGTCCCTGTAGGCCTATGCACTTTCACAATGCATATTGCTTCAATATAAATACCGAAAATGGACCAGACTATTTGCCCTTCCAACCACTGATTTCAATGGGAGTAATTCAAGACGGTAGCCCCATTATTAAAAGGTCTATAGATGGATTGCACATGACGTCATTGACCAATATCTTTAATGAAATGAGCGCACATGCAAGGGTATCGTTGGTTAGGAGTTGTGCGCAGCGCACACAGGCGTGCTCTTTTCTATTGTTTATCATCAAATATGGCGGTCGATGACACTATGTCATTAAATCACAGTATACACTAGGGACTGGCAATGAGGTCACTAGAGCACGTCTTTTCCCTGAGGGAATTTGAGTGACCAGAAGATGAACTTTTTCCTTCTTCTGGTTACTTACATGCCCCAGGGAAGAGATAAACCTGGGCCCAATTTCATAATGGTAAAATATTTGTGCTTACTGTAGAAAAGAAAAAAAATTGCTTTGGTGTAAGCGTTAGGATGTTAAAGGCACCAGACACTATTGGTAATTACTAAAAATAATTGTTAGTATAAAAACTTACTTGGTAACAAGCAATGGAGGGCTATTGGTAGTATAAAACATTGTGAGAAACGGCTCGCTTGAAATAACTTAGTTTTTGAGAAAGAGGTAATCTTTCACCTGAGGCCTTTTATTAGGCATCTGAAAGCACACAAACTGGTTCAACAAGGGTGTTTTTTCTTCCATTTATAAATTCTCTCGCAATTTCAACGACCAATTGAGTCAAAATTTTCAAGGACTTGTTATTTTATGAATAGGTTGGGATACACCAAGTGAGAATACTGGTCTTTGACAATTACCAAAGGTGTCCAGTGCCTACCATAATGATATAGAGCCATGGGAAAGCCCTCTATTGGTGTAATCATGACTCCCATATCAAGTGGCGTTGCAAAACATAATAAAAGTGTCTTGTATCAAGACTAGCCATATACCATATCATGACCTTTTTCCTGTATCGGCAACACAGCAGGGATATTTATTTGGTATCATCAGCTCAAGCTGGATACAGTTACATGACTTGAATTTGATTATCCATGTGTTTATTTCCATCGGCGTATTATATTTATAATCACGGAGACTGGAGCTGTTTTTGAGATTTCAGTCTGTGCACCCTGCAGGGAGATCACTCTTCTCATTCATCTCTTACAAGGAAAAGACATTGGAAACAAATTACTTTGGTTACCTCAGACCGCAGGGGACAAGTCTGGTAGTATTACTATAGTAAATATTCCACACAACCAATCAATTTAGAGAAGATGGCAAAAGGCCTACTGGAATTCCACTGGGCCAAATTTCATGGCTCTGCTTATCGTAAGCAAAGAGTCAGTGCTTGCGGAAGCAGAGAATTCCGCGCTTACTGTTAGCGTATTTCACAGGTAAGCGGGGAATCTTTGGCTTCTTGTGCGCACGCATACTCCACGTTACTAGGCATTATTCCCCTACACAGCTAGCGCAGAAATTCGGAGAATGCTGATCGTAAGCGCAGAATTCGGCGGTGAGCAGAGCCATGAAATTGGGCCCTCTATGGGTAATGCCTAAATCATATCCTGCTAAAAATATTTCTGTAGACTTTCCCCTTTTCTATGAAAAGTTTTCTTCTGTGAGAGAAAGTTGCTGCAAATGAAATTCCACCGATGAAAAGCGTGTACACATACACTGGGGATTAGGAAATTGAATGAATGTTTTCGGAAGTACGTCATCTAGCTTTACCTAATGTTACGCACACGACGTCACCTGTCTGACAAACACAGAGAGGTTTTTGTACCTGTGCATGTATAGAACTTTTTTTCCACACAATGATGCACACTACAAAGCCACCCTAAGTGGAATGTAATTTGCAGTCGGTAAATAGACCTAGTCGAAACTCAAACACCAATTGGAATGCAACCCAAAGAAAAACCCATTCAAGAATGAACAGAGTGTGTCACGAGTCTGGGTGGGCAGATGGTAGAAAGAACAAGCTTTGCACTTTTAAGTGCGGACCAATTTGCAGGTGTCATAAGGATAGTACATCATTGCTTTATGTGCACCAAAGCCATAGAATGATACCCTAACCTGTGACCATGTTTCACTAATTTTCTCTGACTTGCACCGCAGCACTGGCTTCCGGTTTAGACAACAGATTGTGTACAAAACCCTTCTTTAAAGACACTGGACACCTTTGAATATCCTCTTCAAGATGCTTCGGTAGCTCATGATGACATCATCAAGACAACATCAGCTCAAGGAAGAATGTTTTTGTTTCCGTAAATGAATATCTCCAGTTTCTCAAACCTTAAAGGCACTAGGGTCGATTTCACAAAGAGTTAGACTAGTTCTAGGAGATATACAAATTGCATGGATAGTCCTAAGTTAGGATGAGTAACTGGTCCTAACTCAAGATAAGACTAGTCCTAACTCTTTGTGAAATCCACCCCTGGACACTATTGGTAATTGTCAAAGACCAGTCTTCTCACTTGGTGTATCTCAACATATGCACACAATAACAAACCGGTGACAATTTGAACTCAAATGGTTGTCAAGATAAGGAATAAAAAAAACTAACCAACAGGGCACTGACATCATCAGTACAAACTGAACCATATATCACAGTGATTTAATAAATGCATTCCATCTTCACTCAGGGACAACTATGGAATGTTAATGATCACAAAGATATTTGTAGTATAACTTATAAGCCTCTAAAGCTATTTAATATGAAGTTAAAGGCAGTGGACACTATTGGTAGTAACTCAAAATAATTATTAGCATAAAACCTTTCTTGGTGACGAGTAATGGGGAGAGTTTGATGGTATACAACATTGTGAGAAACGGCTCTTTAAAGGCACTGAACACGATTGGTAATTGTCAAAGACCAGTCTTTTCACTTGGTGTATCTCAATATATGCATAAAATAACAAACCTGTGAAAATTTGAACGCAATTGGTTGTCAAAGTTGCGAGATAATAATGAAAGAAAAAACACCCTTGATTGATTTCGAGACCTCAAAATCTAATTCTGAGGTCTCGAAATCAAATTCGTGGAAAATTACTTCTTTCTCAAAAACTACGTTACTTAAGAGGGAGCCGTTTCTCACAATGTTTTACACTATCAACCTCTCCCCATTACTCGTAATTTTGAATAATTACCAATAGTGTCCGCTGCCTTTAAAGCCAGGGGTATTGAAACAGAAGTATTTGTACTTTTTGGTTGTTTGTTTGTTTGTTTGTTTTTTGTTTGTTTGTTTTTAGATGTAGACATCAAGACCGAGAACAAGGTTGACTTTTTCAGTGACTAGCCCTGCATTTTTTTTTATCTGATACGTTAGTTATTATGATCGTACTATTACTTTTATGTTTCAGCGCTTAGAAACCATGTATTTTAGCGCATATATCATAAATGCATGTTATTATTATTGCTATTATTATTATTTTTATTTCTCCAGCGGGAGAAAAGCTGTAGGAAATGTTGATATTATTAAATTACCTGCAATACTGGTCCGCTTGAGCTTCTCCCTGATGTACACCAGGTTCGATGCCAGTCGGGCACGATGCGCTGAGTTGGTCACTCCTATCTCAGACAGATGTCGCTCTGAGAGATGCAGAATATTCTGAGGACGGGAGAAAGAGAACGAATTGGTAATTTACTTAAAATAATTCGTTAGCATAAAAACTTACTTGGTAACGAGCAATGGAGAGCTGTTGATAGTATAAAACATTGTAAGGAATGGCTCCCTCTGTAGTAACGTAGTTTTTGAGAAAGAGGTAATTTCTCACTAAAAATATTTGAAGTGAATTCGAGACCTCAGCTGAGGTCTCGAATTCAAGCATCTGAAAGGACACAACTTGTGCGACAAGGGCATTTTTTCTTTCATTATTCTCTTGCAACCTCGATGACCAATCGAGTTCAAATTTTCACAGGTTTGTTATTTTAGGCATCTTGTTGGGATATACCAAGTGAGAATACTGGTCTTTGACAATTAACAAAGGTATCCAGTGAAACACAGTTTCTCATGAATCTTTCTGATAAATAAACATTAGTTTTAGAAAAATTACGGTGTCGATTTAAATAAGGCAAAGTAAAAAAATACCCCAGTTGATTGTCCTGTTTTTTTTAAAAGAAGATATAAGATTGAATATTTTCTTCCATTAAAGGCAGTGGACACTATTGGTAATTACTCAAAATAATTATAATCATATGTTGAGATACACCGAGTGAGAAGACTGGTCTTTGACAATTACCTGCCAATAGTGTCCAGGGGCCGATTTCACGAAAGTTGACGCAACTGCGTAAGTCCACTTGCGCAACGTTTATGGCGTAATGCGTAAGTCCACTTGCGCAACATTTATGGCGTAAGTTGCACCATAAACGTTGCGCAAATGGACTTACGCAGTTGCATAAAGTTTCGTGCGCCATAAACGTTGCGCAAGTGGACTTACGCAGTTGCATAAAGTTTCGTGAAATCGGCTGCTGGGTCTTAAAGAATGGTACGAATTGTGCCACCAGGAAATCTAAGCTCGTATGTGATGTCGCAGTTTACATTTCATACTCCTCAACAGTGTAGCCACAGTGGGCGGTGCTAGATTTTTGCCCAGCACTCTAAGAGCAAAATACATTGTGCGCCCAATGATAAGGAGTATCACCAGTGAAAGAACACAGTCAAAAAGCCATTCAACTTTGCATGGCCCCCCATAACGCAAACAGTTTGGAAACCAGTGGCCCCACTTCAGCAATAATAGCCCTATAAATAAACATGAATAATTTTGTTCATCCGCTCGCCTTGGTTGACTTCGACAAAAATTTGATTTTTTTGGGGGGCCCACCACTAAAATTGGTCTAGCTAAAACAACCCATGCTCCTAAATACTTACACTAACGGACACGATGAACAGCACAGTTAACTAAATTCCAACTCCATATCCTTAACCCACTAGTCAGCATCAGTATAGCAACCACTGAAATGATAACTACTGGCCCTGTCCTCTCAGCTTGTGGTGGGAGTGGATAGGGGATTATTGCTTTTGAAAAGGCAGGATTACAATGGACTTAATTGCATAACACTACACAGACTGCATGGTTCCAGTGAAGTGACCAGAGGGCCATGTTTACACTGGATCCAGAAAGGGTGGATAGGACCCTGGACCTGATCTGGGCCCCATTTTATCAAAGCTTGTAAGCACAAAACTTGCAGAGCACAGAAAAGTATTGCTTAGCAGAAACAGGTTACCAACGGCTAAATGACTGGGCCCAATTTCATAGCTCTGCTTACCGTAAGCAAATAACCAGCGCTTGCGGAAGCAGGGAATTCTGCGCTTTCGCCAAGTGTATTTCACGGGTCAGCAAGGAAATTTGGCTTGTGCTTGAACTCCACATTACTAGGCATTCTGCGCTTACACAGCTAGTGCAGAAATTCGGCGGTAAGCAGAGCCATGCAATATACATTAACAATAACAGCTAGTGTAAGGGTCCATTCAGAATAGTCAAGGAATGTTAACAAAAAATTGATTTTTAAATATTGAATGGCTTCATAATATAATAATAGACATTGAAGAACAAACCAATACCTCGAATGAACCAGACATTTTAGATCGACAGTCTCCAACATCAGTAGTTTTCAATGGCTTTTCATAGCTTTAAGAAACACCTTTTACTTTGTAGTTTAATCAAAAAGGAAATTGACAATCTTGGCCAGCTGGGTACTTCGTCTATTTTTTCATTTGTCCAATGGTGCTTGTTTTCCACAGTCAGAGTTTTCCTCCCACATCGAAAAACTGAACTTTGATTTTCAGTTTTTTCTTTTGACCCACCCAGCCACAATTTCGGAAAGAAAATTGAAATGAATATGTTTTGTTTTTACCCATTCACACCGATGTGTGTTATTAATACTCAGTACTGACCCGAGTTCTGTGAAGAAAAAAAAAATCACAGGCATATTACTTGGAAAGTGAAATTGAAATGTTGAAACATTTACCATTCTGATTGGACCCTAAATGCCAACAGCAGGATCAGGCCTGGTTTAAAGACAGTGGACACTATTGGTAATTGTCAAAGACCAGTCTTCTCACTTGGTGTATCTCATCATATACATAAATGAACAAACCTGTGAAAATTTGAGCTCAATCGGTCATCGAAGTTGCGAGATAATAATGAAAGAAAAAACACCTTTGTCACACAAAGTTGCGTGCGTTTAGATGGTTGATTTCGAGACCTCAAGTTCTAAATCTGAGGTCTTGAAATCAAATTCGTGGAAAATTACTTCTTTTCTCGAAAACTATGGCACTTCAGAGGGAGCCATTTCTCACAATGTTTTATACCATTAACCTCTACCCATTACTCGTCACCAAGAAAGGTTTTATGCTCATAATTATTTTAAGTAATTACCAATAGTGTCCACTGCCTTTAAGATCCTGCAATTTGATTCTCCAACAGGGATTAAAAAGAAGAATTGAGTGCTTACCTCCACGGCCTGGTACTGCAGGAACATAGGCACATACTGCTCCAGCTCCAGAGCCTTGAGCCAGTTCTCTATGGTCAGATGGAAGGCCATGGTGACTCCGGATTGGCCTGCGGGGAAAAATAGAAGTGACACAAATTGGAATGGCGTATCAAACAAAATGATGACCTGCAACGATCGAGCCATGGATGAGACAGCTCGGAAGTATGAATTTGCAGGGAGGAAACATGAAGGAAATATCAAATTCATATCCTACAATGTAAGTTACATGGATTACTATCACTGACACTGGAAATTGAGAACATAGAATTAAGCCCGGTTCATACTTCCTGCGAATGCGAATGCGAAGCGAATTTGACATGAATTTGACGTTACACAGCTATCCTTTCGCAGCGATATTCGCGAGTGAGTTGAACGGAGCTGAACTGCTGCGAATATTCGTTGCGATTTTTGTGACGTCAACATTTGCTTCGCATTCGCATTTGCAGGAAGTATGACCCGGGCTTTAGCTGTTTGCAAACTGGTTGCCAACCCCAAAAAAGGATCTACATGTATGAAAAAAATGTTTGCTTGAAATTGTTAACTTTCCAAAAACGAGTGACTGTTGGATATGGGATGCAGAAGCGCTATATTTTTCCGTATTCCATTAGCGCTTGTGTGATAACTAAATATTGAAAAGAATTCAAGCAAATTGGAGTTAGTGACCTTAGCATTAATTATTTTGACATTTTTGGCCCTGAAGACCAAATAATTTTTCGGACAGGGACAGGGACAGGTGTCTGGACTACATGAAATAAACCTTCTGCATAATTTCACTTAGCTACATTAAAAAAACGCATGTCATATCCAATGTAAAAGACTGTTTCGTAGCAATTTGTTAAAGGTCAGAAAATATGCACTGACGTCAGGGTGTGCAACTTGCAAACACACAGCTTGTCACTATTTGAGTGCTTCTCATTTTGTATTGCTCATGACTAATTCCCAACTAATTTTTGCCCAGCAGAACAATTTGCTTAGCACATTTTTCTTCTTACAGCAATGTAAATTGCTGTGTGTGTGCATTTTTGTTCCTTTTTGTGTGTGCTGGTTTGGTGTGTGTCTTGCCCAAGGTGTGTGGTTGCTGTTTAATTTTATTCCCTGTTTGCTTGTGAATTTTATTTAACAATTTTTGTATATAAATTGTTGTTCTCTTAATGATGTCCTTTTAATCTTTTTAAAATATTGTATCATAGTTGCAATTCAGTTTTTATGCTGTGATGGCTATTGTCAATTAACCTTTTATCTATCTAGCTATCTATCTATCTATCTATCTAAATTGGACACTTGCTGTATAAGTGCTTGGCATACTTCGCGGAGGCAACACATGCAATTGCCTCCATGCCCCCTGGTTATTGCCTTGGTGCCCTTGAAATGCTCCAGTAGAATTTTACAATTTCCTCATATGTACATTAGGGTGCCCTTGACCAAGGAGAAAATGCCTTTGTGCCCTTGCCCTTTCAAAAGCCAAGTTCACAGTACACAAGTACACAGGCTGCTCTACAGAAGTGAAACAAGAAAATGCAAGTAATTCTGACTGGATAATTCTAAACAGAAGAGGGCGCTATACCATTGGCACACTAAACAAAACAAAATCACAACCCATTTTCAGGTTACACTGTTAAGTGTCGATTCACACTCACACACAAGCATCAAAACAAACAGAGCATAACCAAGGAAATTCGATACAGGGTTACAAGTAATTCAATTGTAAAGTCAAGGCCCTCTTAGCCTTCAAACTTGACTCTTTTTAAAAGCATTTTTGCATCATGTGCTCGGGTTGTTGATTGAAGGACTGGTTTACTATCTCATAATGATGGTTTTTCTATCATTAAAGTGTCCTTTGATTCTGTTATTTTTTTTTTTAAAGTCACAGTCTATTTACATCACATCTATTTATTTATTTATTTTCTATTTTGTTAAGTTGTTTACTTATTTATTTATTTATTTATTTATTTATTTTATTTAATTACTTTATTTCATTACTTTTTATTTTTTGCTCGTTTGTTTACTTACTTGTTTTATTGTTTATTTATTCACTTAATAATTTTTTGAATTATTTATTGATTGACTGCTTGTTTGATTAATTAATTGACTTATTTATTTATTTTTCACTTATTTGTCTTTTTTGTTTACTCTTAATGTTTTGTAGCGTTGTCGTTTCTGTTATGGGTTTTCCGTTGCCTTGTTTGTATTTTCTGTACTTGTACTGTTGAGGTCAAATAAATAATAATAATAATAATTCTTAATGGTATTGTGCTGATTGATTGTCAGGTGTTTTTATTGTTTATAATTTGCTTATTAAATTACCAATTATGTGTTAAAACCGTAAGCTACTTTTAAAGTAATTTTATATTTTGTACCAGTGCAATTCAGGGGTCGAAATTGCCACTAGCCTGCTATCCAAGGACTACCAGATTTACAGCGAAGCTACTCATTTTTCCAGTTTGATAGCCCGACACGGGCTAGTGGAAAAATATTACACAAATCAACATCACAAACACCAATGAACAGTGCTGATGGTATTGTAAAACGAAATACTTTTGGTGACCAATTTGTGTTGTGACTCATGACATGTTTTTCGGGCTACCAAAATCTCATCAGGGCTACTAAAAATTCTGGGTGACTAGCCCTGCTGACTACCAAGAAAATAAACTTAATTCTGACCCCTACATTTCAACCTATCGGTTGCCATACTGTACATATGTACATTTGTTTAAATATTTTTTTACCAAATCTTGGCTTAAAGGGTCTATGTAACTTTTATAGGACAAAAAACACAATGTCCACAGATTTACACTAAACTTACACAATTTGAAGATAATGATAGTAGAAAGCTTCCCTGAAAATACTACGTGCTGAGGTGCTGTAGTTTTTGGGAAATGAGTAAAACACTGTCATGAAAATAATTTTCGCCTCACGAGATGAAAATTATTTTAATCATTACAAACGTATTTTCATGACATTGTTTTACTCATTTCTCAAAAACTACAGCACCTCAGTAAGTAAGATTTGAAGGGAAGCTTTCCACTATCATTATCTTCAAACCCTGAAAGTTTAATGTAAATCTATGGACATTTTGAAAAAGTACCCAAATCCTTTAAACCTTGCACAGGGAGAGTGCTCTATGCACAGAGGCACTGGGGCTTGCAACCGGTAATTTTTTTACCACTGAATTCCAAATGATGTAACCTGATTCCCGAAGTTCCAAATGCACCTTCAGGCGGGAGATTTCTAATAAGACGTCAATCAATGCTGGTGTGTGCAGGTGCAGGGGGGAAAACTACAAGTAGAATTACGCCGCCCCTGGGATGGAATAATTAGTCCAAGTACAAGGTTGAGCCCCTGGTTCACACAAGACATAACCCTAAGCGATGGTTCTGGAATTTATTAAGAGCCGCGCCTAATAAATATTTCATTGGAATCCGGTCCAAGAGACTCCAATTTCTCTAACTGATTAATATTTGATATTATTTGCTGTTTAAACAATGATATTTCAAACTTTGCATATAGGCCTACATGTATGTTTGTTCTATATTCAGGTACATGTATATGTGTGTATAATAATAATAACATCAAAGTCGTATATAGCGCTGTATCTATCAACAAGGTACTCAAGGCGCTTAGTATACATTTTAACAGAAAAATTATTATTGAAGTTATGAATTCTTCTGAGACCAAATTATGTATCACCATCGAGTAAGGACAACTCTATGGTAGCTCCTTACTCTATGGTGCTACAGTGCATTCAGCAGCCACAGCCACGATGGCCCAAACCAGATGGCCCAAAACAGATGCAACTAATAGTCCTTGCAATTTTATCAACATTATTTATCTTGTTATGCTCCAGCGTATTTCATTATTAAATGAACTCCATTGATTTTTGGAGTGGTTTTTAGAGTCTGCCATCTTGAAACTGAGCCTGGTCGGAACAGACGTGTCACTGCAATTTAACTGAACCTGCAAAAAAAATGCTCAACCAAAGTTCAATCTTATTTGGGGTTAGGATCGCAGCCAAAACGTACCCTAAGTTAATAGTCTGAAATGTACACTTTTGAAGGTACTGTATTTTTCGCTTGTAAACTTGTATCTACTTTGCTTATATTTTTTTACGGGTGTTCTTTTTAAACTTTTCACTTATTGTATGTCATTTTCTTAATCTTTTGCAATTTTTGCTGTCATGTGCCCTCGAACAGGCTGGTCCTGGAGAGAGCACAATTAAAGATCAATAAATTATTACTATTATTGTTATTATTATTCGACAAGACAAGATGAATAAGACCAGGATTCGAACCCACATTCTAAAATTCCCGACACTCCGCCTTAACATTCCCTTTAACAAAATAATTTAATCCAGTCCGTTGTTACATCACCTTTGATAACATGATCTCCCCTTTGGCAATATTTGGAAACCATCCCAGTTGTCAAGCTGTCATAACACATTCCTATACTCATTCCTGTACCGTACCACACCACACCACCCCCAGATTGATGCTAAGCATGTGGTTAAAACTATGTAAATAATGTCTGAACTGTCTTGACCAATAAGCTACTGGAGAAGATTTGCATGGCTGACATCACTATCAAAACAGGGGCCTGACCAGCCCAACCCCAGCTGTCACAGGGTGTGAATCTAAACTTCTTTCAAGGAGCGAGATAGTTGCGATAACGAAAACCTCTTTGCCGTCGTAACCCTCTTCGCCGTCAGGAGGAGGGTTACGTTAAACAACTAGGAGCGAGAGTGTGTTTGATCATAAAAACAAAGTGTGTTGGTTGGATGACTATTCTCTATGCTTAAAGAATAGTTATAATGCAGTTTTGGGGGAATCAAAAGTCCACTATAAATGCTTTTTAATATCATGCTCAATTCTGTCTTTTTGACGAACCAAAACAAGGGGACGAAATAAAACATGATATTTCATCTTTGACAGGGCAAGGCCATTGTAATTGCAAAAGGTACTTCTATTGGAAAATCTGGAAGTCTATGGGGAACATTCAAAGGGGCACTAAGGTCAGGTCATGGCCTCTGTGGCCTCCAAGTTCCAGGGCTGGATGCTTTTTGAATAAAAAAAAAACAGCAACAAAAACCACACAAAACATGCATGACATAAGGTACAATTTTCTTGAAGTTTAGCTATCCAAATATTTGTTTGTATGCTCATATGAAAATCATTGGTCTACCAAACAATCCTTTTAAACTGTCATTCTAAATTATTCAATCCACTTGAGAATTTTCGGGAACTTTGATTTTTTCCCCCCTAAAAAATTCCACCCATTAAGGACAAAAACCCTTGCCAAAATATCAACACCATGTGTGGACCTTAAAAGCTTCTGTGCAATATCACAAATTGGAATGGCCGCAAATGGTATTCCAGCATAAATCTTTCACTACAGTACAAATGAGGCAAGAAAAACACTGGTAGTTGCTTTCCCAGGGTATAAATCTCGTAGACGCACATGTCTTGCGTTTCAGCGGGGCATGAACTATAAATTTGATATTTTCCCCTGCTGATGAGACTTTTTTTCTGGAGGTTGGGTGTCATTCAGTAAGGTGAACCCTGGTAGCTCTTTGATACATTGAGGGTTGAGGTGGTAGAGAAAGTTAAGAGTTGTCGTTATAAACTCACGGGGAATCCCATCAAACCCACTGTAGCATTTTTTTGAAATTATGGCCCTCTTTGAAACCACGGTTGTTTTGACAATTGCGCATGCTTTACATACACGCTCAGGGCCTCGGATGAGAGGACGGAGCCTGAAGCTGAATCCAAAGCCAAAGCCGTGGTTTCGAAAAGGGCCTATAGAACCTGCTACTAAAAGCAAGTTCGGGTGCGACTAGACTCGACTAGACTAACCAGAAACCATAGAGCACAGGGAGATTGATGATATTGAACCAGCACTGGAGCATGGTTTACTATGGTCAATTCGAGAGCTGCGTCACAGTTTCTGGTTCCCAACATACGGCTCTGGTCAGTTCTAGTCGCTCACCCAAACTTGCTCGAAGTCATTAAAGGCAAAGTGTACCTTTGGTTTTTGGAACCATGTTTGTTTGTTTAGATGATCTTCCCATCAAGGGAACTTGGCAAACTCCACAAGGGGATATAAACACCAAGCTGGCATCAGCCAATCTCTCTCATACAAACATTGGTTTAACCATGGTTTAACATCTTTGGTTAAGAATTGCACAAATCAAGAAGTTGTGATTGAGTAACTAGACGACAATACTTATTCAAGTCATGTGGATTGTCTGTTTTTGTTTGTTTGTTTGTTTAGATGATCTTCCCATCAAGGGAACTTGGCAAACTCACACAAGGGGATATAAACACTAAGCTGGCAACAGCCAATCTCTCTCATACAAACATTGGTTTAACCATGGTTTAATGTCTATGATAAATTGCATAAATCAAAATATTATTATCTGATTGTTTCAAAACTATAAATGTAAATACAATTAAACTAACCTGTGAAAAAAGGTCCATAAAGTGACTAAATGTTTGGTAAACAAAATAATATTTTTTGAAGCCTTGAAATTTTTGTTAACACATGTTGTACAAATCGATGATGTCTCGAATTCTTTTTAAGTGAACGTTTTTTCCAACCCCTGCACATGTTGTCTGCACCTGGCAATGTATGTATCCACATATTTTGCAGTCCTCAATTTTTACCCAAGCTCTCCTATCATCAAAATACTTGTTGTCCAAGATAAACACAGACTGTCTGATTACCGTAAACACTTCGTATGAACACAAGAAATATTAAAACATTTTTTTCAACCCCTGCACATGTTGTCTGCACCTACATGTACACAAACTGTTAACTATGTATCAACATTTGTAATCGTCAATTTTTCCTCAAACTTTACAATCATCATAATACTTTTCGTCTGAGATAAACACAGACTGTCTTATTACCGTAAACACTTCGTATGAACACAAGAAATATTAAAACATTTTTTTCAACCCCTGCACATGTTGTCTGCACCTACATGTACACAAACTGTTAACTATGTATCAACATTTGCAATCGTCAATTTTTTCTCAAACTTTACAATCATCATAACACTTTTCGTCCGAGATAAACACAGACTGTCTTATTACCGTAAACACTTCGTATGAACACAAGAAATATTAAAACATTTTTTTCAACCCCTGCACATGTTGTCTGCACCTACATGTACACAAACTGTTAACTATGTATCAACATTTGTAATCGTCAATTTTTTCTCAAACTTTACAATCATCATAATACTTTTCGTCTGAGATAAACACAGACTGTCTTATTACCGTAAACACTTTGTATGAACACAAGAAATATTTCGACCGATGTTAGGAACAATAAACAGTGGAGATCCTGGTGATGCTTCTGGTCTGGACAAACAATTCTGTCAAACTCAATCGAGATTACGAGATTGATACCTGGTCTTTTAATATCGGATGTCTCCCGCGAGAGGTTTGGGCAAAATGCACCGCAAATTTAAAGGGAGAGTACGGTCGCTGAAAATACATGCCAGAAAAAGATATCAGCAGATTTTAAAGAGAGTGGACACTATTAATAATTGTCAAAGACCAGTCTTCTCACTTGGTGTATCTCAACATATGCATGAAACAACAAACCTGTGAAAATTTGAGCTCAATTGGTCGTCGAAGTTGCAAGATAATAATGAAAGAAAAAACACCCTTGTCACACGAAGTTGTGTGCGTTTAGATGGTTGATTTCGAGACCTCAAGTTCTAAAATTCGTGGAAAATTACTTCTTTCTTTAAAACTATGGCACTAAAGAGGGAGACGTTTCTCACAATGTTTTATACCATCAACCTCTCCCCATTACTCGTTACCAAGTGAAGTTTTATGCTAATAGTTATTTTGAGTAATTACCAATAGTGTCTACTGCCTTTAAGGCATAAGATCTTTTCATCCCCCATAAGCCCACCTGGTATTAACTGCCTGCTTTCAACATTCCACCCGGTACATTCTTATTGCTAAATGCTTATTTTTTTTCAAATCTATAGCAATAATCATAGTTGCCAATTAATTATCTCCAAAATGAAAACATTCCAAATCAATACCGTCTGCTCGGAAAGATAAGGTCATAAGTGTAATTTGTATGGGTTTGTTAACATTACATTTGCATACAATTTTGGAGCCCCTGGTAAATGGTGTTTATTGATCAAGAGTGGTCTAGAGAATTTTTTGGCAAAAAGATAAACTCGTTTTCCAAGTATAACATAGATATATTTGTTGATATCAATTTTTTTATTTTATTTAATGACCTTTTAATCAACCGTGCAGGTCAATTAGATGTATACATACGGTTTATTATATTGTGTTAAAAATTATGTTATTCTCTGGATATTTGGAATAATAATAATAATAATAATAATAATAATAATATCGAAGTCTTATATAGCGCACATATCTACCAAACAAGGTACTCAAGGCGATAGTTTATGAGCTTTCAGATTAACAGCTTTTCGATTAAATTTCTGCGAAAGTCAACACAGGCCCGATACTTCACGGAGGCAACGAAGGCGATTGCCTCTGTGTCCCCTGGTCATTGCCTTGGTGCCCTTCAAATGCTCCAATAGAAATTTGCAATTTCATCATAGGGTGCCTTTTACCAAGAAGAAAATGCCTTGGTGCCCTTGCCCTTTCAAAAACGAAGCATACAGGCCTGTCAACATAACTACACTGCTTCTTTAAAAATACATATCACAGATCATGTTATGCATCGGAAGGAATTTCCAACCACATCATCCATGGAAGAACTCATTCCGCCAGAACATTTGCTAACATTTATCAAAACATTCTTACGTGGTTTGCGAGAGCTGTGTGTGCGCCTGTGGGAATTCCAAATGCCACAAACGCTGGATACCAAGAGTATAAACCAAGGTCTTGTATTATTTTGGAAGTAAACTTTGAGTTCAAAAGAAGAAGTGCTGGAAATGTCACATGTATTGTGTGCTGTCTAGAAGTTGTAAATATTAGTTTTTCTAGGTTGTGAAGGGTTTTGATACCTTTTGTAGATCAAGTTTTTGGCCATGGCATGAATCCCTACTCACTGTGATTGAAGATGACATGTATGATATAATTTACCTGTAGAAGTTTCAGCTTCATTAGTTTTTGGGGAAAATCACGGAGCAAAGATTTCAGGACCTATCAGACAAAAATTATTTTAGTGAAATTGTTTAAACTCATTTCTCAAACACTACATTACCTCAGCAAGTAATATTTTAAGGGAATCTTTCTACATTAAACCTTGTATTAGTTAAATGTAAATATGTAGACATTGTGTTTTGTGTCTAACCATAAGTACCCAAACCCTTTAATCAATTAATTCTAGAAGTTAACTTTCATTTAAAACCTTGAGTTTTTTAAAGTCGTTTCTTCAATGCTGATTTTTCATTTTATTATTTTAAAGTTTATTTGGGTGAATTTTCTACACTATGACCATTTGTAAACAGACAAAAATACCAGAGCTGCCATTATTTACATCATGCAATCAGGAAGATTTGTACAACAAGCTGGGAGATATTTAGAATTACTTTCAACATAATAGGGGGACAAATTTATAAACTTTCAGCATTATCAGGGAGAGTTGCTTTTGCACACTAATATTCCCCATGGTTCTAAAAGTATTCCACAGCACAAACACATTGCCTATAGGCCTATACGGCAATCAATGACATCAAAATGTTAATCTGGGGGAAATGTCCCTAATCAGGGAAAACAAAAATAAAATTTGTTCTTTAGAAACATGAAAAGATTGGTTTATTTTCGGGGAACTTTTAGCAAAATTAGGGAGAGTTGCCAGCTCTGCCGTTGTACGCTATTTGTTCCCTGTGGTTCTAAAAGTATTGCACGGCACAAACACACTGCTATATGGTAAACATATTAAAATAGGGGTAAAATGTTCCTAATCAGGGAGATTTTTTCAAATTTGTTCATCACAACATGGAAAGACTGGTTTTATTTTAACGGGAATTTTCAGAAGAATCAGGGAGAGTTGCCAGCTCTGCTTTTGTACACTATTATTCCCCATGGTTCTAAAAGTATTCCACGGCACAAACACATTGCCTATAGGCCAATCCGACATAACAAAACTGGTAGCGCCTTCTAAAACTATTCCACAGCACAAACACATTGCCTATATACGGTAAACACACTCTCCACACATTAGAATGGCAACCCTCATATTGGCCGTCTCCAATTTAAACCATTAGAGAAAGAAAATAAAAACCCCAATAATAACTCAATGATGAGCCGCTACCCAGACATTCCCGGCTGTAATTGATAGAATTCAGAGACCGAAATGAAAGCAATCAGTTTTGATAAAGAACTGACCCCATGCTGGGAATATGCTGCACGAGGGAAGTCCACGATTGATCATAATTTGAGTACGGGAGAGTAGAGAGCTGGTCACTGCTAAATGTACACCTTACATGTATAACGCTCAAATCAATAAATGTGTTTAGAAGGCACTGTAAACTATTGGTAATTACTCAAAATAATTGTTATAAAACTTACTTGGTAACGAGCAATGGAGAGCAGTTGTTGTTGTATAATTGTGAGAAACGACTCCCTCTGAAGTAATGTAAGACTAATAGTTTTTGAGAAAGAGGTCATTTCTCTCTCAAATGTTAGAACACTTCAGGCCTTAAGCCTTGTTAGGCAACAAGGGTGTTTTTTCTTCCACTATTATCTCGCTACTTTAACGACCAATTGAGTCCAAATGTTCACAGGTTTGTTATTTTATGCATATGTTTGGATACACCAAGTGAGAAGACTGGTCTTTGACAATTACCAAAGGTGTCCAGTGCCTTTCACTGCCAGTAATATATTATTAAATGGAAAATGAGCAATCTGAACTAGTGAACAACAGACAATCAATTTCTCTTGAAAAATTATATGTACAAAGTATAAAGTAAGTACAACTGATTGGCCACAAGTCATAATTTCAAAGTAATTTACGTTGTAAACCAAAAATAAATGCCCCTAAATAAAAAAATACCGGTAAAAGTTCCCATTGGGCTACCCAGAGGTCTACTCGAATAGGAACAACTATTTGAGCGTTGATAACAAATCTAACGTCCGTACCCAAAGATGAACAGAGCATGAAAAGTCAACACTTGTACATTTCTCACTTTTGGTCATCAGAAAAACCAAATCTTCCTTGAAGAGAAAGTATTTATTTTCATCCTTAGAACGTAATTTCCGTTTTACTCTCTAACTGTAAAATAGTGAAAAATTGTTTTGCCCACCATACTACTATTGCAAAGAGCAAGATGACCGAACAACTCTTTTTAGAGTGAAAGACGGTAGTTTCAACTTGATTTAAAGTGAAGATTCGTTCCAATTTCACTCAAAAAAGAGTGACACAGAATGACTTTCACTCAAAAAAGGGCAAAACTGATACCACTCAGACAAGAGAGTTACACTCTTTTACATTAAGAGAGTACATTTTATTCTGCCCCTAAGCACATACCTGTAACAGTTCTCATTGGGCTACCTGGAGGTCTACTGGAATAGGACCAACTATTCGATCGTTGATACTCCGGCCTCCTCATATTGACTCCAGTATTTGTTCCTCTACCAGTAGATTGCCGATTTGATTTGAGAGACGTCCCGAGCAGACAGAAGCTTCAACAATACCGATTAAAGTGTCACAGATGAGTCTATTCAACGCTAACGTCTTGTTAGCTTTATAAATACACTTTGAATCTCATTGACACTCACATCTGAATGGCTTGGCAAATATGCTCTCTGAGCCCATAGTTGTGTGTGAATGATGGAAGAATGAGATGACCTTGTTTGAACCCTGATTGAAGATTCAACCCAAGTTATGTCCCTTCCATGTGGTTTCCATTTGCTCAGGGCAATGTTAATGATGCTGGCTGGGGCTGGCAAACAAGGAGAAACCTTTATTGTCCCAATTGAAATTGCAGAAAATTTAGTTGCAATGTTTCTGTATTTCTCATACACTGCCAGCAGCTGCTTCAACAAGCAAGAGGGCGGTCTATCCAATTCTGAATATCGGAATTTCCGACTTCTCTCCTGACTTGTTGAGTTTGCTCGGGGCAAAACAAACTTGATTCCCCTGCGCTGGAACAGTGTTTTACTGTTGAGTCCCTCTTGAACCAAATGTTTTAGGTTGGATGGTTTCCCCTCTCCAGACTGTCACAAGAATCTCTGACGGGCAGCTTCACAAAAAAAAAAAAAAACCAATCACGGGTCAGTTCTTGGAGTGTCGTCCCGCAGGGATTCGTGGTCGGGCAATGTGTGCTTCTTGTGCAAAAAGGATCAATGATAGGAGAAACTCGGGATGGCCCCTTAAGTACAAAGTGTGCAAAAACAGGAGGCGACTAACTCAGCGTATGCAGAAATCACCCACAGTTAAATCCTAACACTCACTCCCAGAGTAAAGTACACATTTATCCCAATGAGAGTACACAACTCCACAACAACAAAGTGAATTTCTAAAGTTCAACAGCAAAAGCTTTTCAACAATAGCAATACAGTGCTTAAACTTCCACTGGAAATGATGGTCTCTCTGCTCAGTGAAGTCCGACGGAGTTACCTAAACCCACCCTGCCGTCAAACACACACCTTCTTCGCCGTATATCATCTCCAAATATGACCCGTTGCAGAATCTGGAACATCGACTCCCCTGCTGGATCAACTCCCCAAAGTTGATCGCAAGTTCACAGAGACCTTACTCGGGTTAAACTTAATTAGTTTTGGGGGAGGGTATTAATGGTGACTTATGACCAGAGCTGACCTTACCGCCCGTTCACATCGGTTTTGTGTGTGTGTGTTCAAAACAAACAGTCCCCACGATGTAGGTATGCCAAAGCCAGGCGGTGGTAGTTTTTTTTGTTCCGTTTTGAAAAACTACTACGATTGCTGTTTTCAGGATTGGGTCGCACGATCTCACTGAAGGACTCTGATACTTGGTTGAATCAACAGCATTAGCGATATATGATAACTGCCTCAATTGAAGGTTGAATTGAAAACACACAGTTCACACGTAAAGCATATTTACATTATTATCATCGAATGTGGAGTAAACAAAACAGCGGATGTCTGTCCTGTCTGTCGATTCGTCGACTGGGAGCACAATGGGGGCGGTCAGGTGTCTACCTATAGGTGCGTAGCATCTATTGTTCTCTTGGTTGCGTTCATCGAAAATGGATCAGTGTATAGATTTTGTTTATTGAATTTTGTCACCTACTATGAATACTGTATGAGGTAAATAAGGCCTACAGGGGAAACTAAAGTACTACACCAGGGACATTCCGTTACAAAAACAAATTCCAAGAAGGAAAAAAAGGGCAACAGGAAGCTGGAGGATCTTTACCGAACAGTTGTTCTATGAAGGATTATCAGATAAAGCACATGTACAAATAGAGCATATCTGCGGTTACCATTGTAGTGAATTGGGAAGCATTGGCTTGGATTTTGAGGGTCACAACAGGGTTTGGCAAACTGTTACCCAGTAGACACAGTAGAACGAACACACCAATTTTTCCAAAGAACAAACTTTCAACAATAACAGCAGCAATTTCCCCTAACAGTGGTCCACAGGCCCAAATGCCTGTTAAAACACATGAGGACCAGTCAAAAGTGGTCCGGCTGGCTAGTTCAGTGTGTCGCATCCCTAATTCATTTGAATAACAAGCCTGCAGGCCTTGAACTTAGCTCTTGAAGGGGGCACAGCAATTTTCTTCTGGTTAGGAGGCACTTCTATGGGGAACATGTAAACTTGCAGTGGAACTTTGCAAAGGGTTCCACAAGAAAAGGACAGAGCACCGTGGCAATGGCTGTGGGTGCTGTGGGCGCCGTTGGTTATTTCAGGGCCTGAACCTGAGCAATTTTAAGCTCAATGGGTAATCAAAGTCATGAGAAAATCTTATCCCTGTTTTCAAACAACAGATTTTGGACACATTAGGAAACGTAGGATTTGATGACTCTGTCCCTATTTAACCATGCATGGCATTCATTTGCACTTTTAAATACTGCACCTCCGGCACAACATGCAACAATTGGCAATTTATTCCTAATAACAGGATACTGCATAGTCACCAAAAATAACATTCTGCACAATTGAGTTTGGGTGAAGAAAAAAAAAATGCGTGTACTGCATGATACGCTCACTCTACACTGTCAACATGGTGAAAATTATGGATTACGTTCATGAGTAAGTTTCCAATCGCTTGATATTTCTGCTAAGCACGCATCAACCATGCCATCAAACGTGTTCAATTCCAATTTGTGATGACCAACAGAACAGATTGAACCCTGTACACTCACTATAAATCCAAACAAGGGGAAACATAAACGCACCCTTCTCAAAAGAAAATAGTACAATTCTACAAAATTTCCAACTGTTGATATTTTTTGCTACAGCACGCATCAATCAATCCATCAGACATGTTCAATTCCAATTTGTGATGACCGAGAGAACAGGGGCCAATTTCATAGAGCTGCTTAAGCAAAAAATTTGCTTAAGCACGAAAATAGCTTGCTTATTTTGCACATGTTACTGGCAAAAATTTCATGCCACATACATTGCTTGTGACTGGTATTTAGCTATTGTTTACTTAGCATAACAATTGAGTGGAGTCTCAGCTGGTAATCTGATTTTACGAAGCAAGAATTTTTTTGCTTAAGCAAAATTTTGTGCTTAAGCAGCTCCATGAAATTGGGCCCAGAATGAACTCTCCAGCATTCTCCTAAAGACAAGCAGACTGTTCGAAACGTCAAGACCAAACCGGCTCTAACCAGAGCCAAAACTCACACAAAAGAGATTTACACATCAAGGCTGTACACACAAGTTCACTATTTATTTAGTTTCTTCCTATTTTGCACACGCATGCAAAGCTTCAAACAATACTAAGAATGAACTCTATTCAGGCACATACAATCATTAAATATAAAGCCAAATAAAGGGAAAGCAGAGACGCACTCTTCTCAAAAAGAAAATGGTAACTGCTTTACATTATTGCTAAGCTAGTATCAATCATCCCATCAAACGTGTTCAATTCCAATTTGTGATGACCGAGAGAACAGAATGAACCCTATTCAGGCACTCAACTCATTATAAATTAAAACAAGGGGAAAACATGAACGCACCCTTCTCAAATAAAAAAAAAGTAACCGCTACACAGTTTGCCGCTTTACATTATTGCAAAGCTATAGTGTCAATCAAACCATCAAAAATGTACACTTCCAATTTGTGATGACCGAACGAACAGAATGATCTCTATTCACACACTCTACTCATAATAAATCCTAACAAGGGGAAAGCATGAACGCACCCTTCTCAAAAAAAAAAAAAAAAAAAAAAGGTACAATTCTACAAAATTTCCAACCGCTTGATACAATATTTCTGCTAAGCTCGCATCAATCATCCTATCAAAAATGAACAATTCCAATTTGTGATGACCGAGAGAACAGAATGATCTCTATTCAGACACTCTACTCATAATAAATCCTAACAAGAGAAAAACATGGAACGCACCCTTCTCAAAAGAATATACTACAATTCTACAAAATTTCCAACCGCATGAAATTTTTTGCTAATCTGGCATCAATCATCCCATCAAACAAGTTCAACTCCAATTTGTGATGACCGATAGAACAGAATAAACTCCTTTCAGGCACTACACTCATTTATAAAAGGGCAGGCCTGATACTTTACTGAGTCAACAGAGGCTATTGCCTCCATGCCAGGTCATTGCCTTGGTGCCCTTGAAATGCTACTGTAAATTTCCTCATAGGGTTCCCTTTACCAAGAAGAAAATGGTGCCGGATGGCTTTTCAAAAACCAGGACTGACAGGGGAAAGAAAGAACGCACCCTTCTCAAAAAAGAAAAAAAAAACTGAAATGGAAACCCTGAACAATCTGTCAGGTTGTATTAACCCTGTCATCATGGGGGGTTGTGGTTGTTTGTCTAGCCCTGGGGCCGACCCTCATTGTCAAGGTGTAAAGAGTGCAAACAAGTCCCATTGTCAGAACACTGAGGCCCAACTTGGCAAAACCAAACAGCAAGTTGTTTTTTGTGTATATTGCGGGTATTCATCAGGTGGGTTTGGCAAGTTGGTGTTTAGAGTCAGGCTGGCAGGCTCTGTATGTTTTGGCCTGTCAAAAGTTTTGCATTCATTGAGTCTGGAGGGAAAACAAGTTAGGGACACCTTCAGGCCAGTCGGTATTAGCGTTCCCAAGGACTCCAGTCCATGTATGAAGTAGGGACCAATCTAAATTTAGCGTGTTGATCTTTTTAGTCATAAGGAAAGGACAACACTCTGTGCTCTTTTCACACGAGAGCAATTTAGCAAGGGTTCCTTGGAGATGATCTAAGCTGTCTGTGTGGTGGTTGCAGCTGTAGTAAAGATCTGCAAAATCATCCTTGATCTTGAAATGGTCGCCAATAGTCATACTTTTTCATTTCAACTATTTTCCCACCACTTCCCAGTTAACATTTAACAAAAGTGGAAATAGTCCAGCACAGATGTCATACTTGGAATTATATTATCACAAATATTCATTCCAAAAATACTACGAGTCAACAGATACAGCGTCACTGGGTGGGATAGCACTAACATTATTTATCCCATAGTCAGATACGTAAGATGGAGTCTGATTATGGTGAGCTTTGTACACAAGAAGAAATTTGTATTTGACACACTGTTGTGTGGGGAGCCAGTGAAGAGCAATGACTTCTGATGTGACAGAGTACTTTTTTACAGAGCTCGGGAAAGCTAATGAGCATACAGTGCTGATAATATTGTAGTCTTATATAGCGCACGTCTCTACCAAACAAGGTACTCAAGGCGCTGAGTATATCCATATTTTCAGAAAGATAGGTTATTGCAGTGATGAATTCTGAGACCCAATTATGTAGCACCTTATTAGTTATATAAGGAGCTATGGCGCATACAGCAGCTACAGCCAGGAAACACCAGAGTTTGAATTCGGTGCTCTTAACCGCTCGGCCGCAACACTTCCACACACAAACCAAAACTAATATTCTTTATGCCCTGATGCAAATGCCCATCTAGTAGTATTAGAGTATAGGGAAAGAGTCATACTTCTTACGCTTGACAATGACGCGAGCAGTATGTATCCCCAGGTGTGAATACTGCAAAGATACGCACGCATGAACCTTGCAATAGACGTCAGATCTGACATTGTATTTTGTTGATTAATGTACAACATAAAAAAATGTACACACAGTAAATATACGTGCCAAGCACCACAGCTTATGTAGATCTCGTGCTGTGCGCACTAGGCCCTGGAAACCTCACACTGCATGTACAGCAGAGAAATCCCATGCATTATTCAAAACCTTACATGTTGAAAATCACGACCCTTTCAAACCAACAGTTGCTTTTAAAGCACACTGTCCCTCCTTTGCAAAATCTACACAAACACAGCAATCAGTGCAGAGGCCTATTGTCGATCTTGTTGGTGAAGGGTTAGGATTAAAGTTTAAAGCTCTTTCCTAATAGTTATAGGTCTCTGGCCATTACAGCCTCTGTCTTTTCAGACAATGTTATGGTAAATGTACCTCCTGTGTTACAATTTATGTGGTACCTTCTAACAGGGTGTCTGAGCTTTAAACCAGGCTTTCTGCTTGTTCTCACCCATACACCTTCCCTTCAAAGCACCATTCCCATAGCTTTATTCCATTTACTGCTGTTGCATCACTTTGGAACTCCTTGTCTGGTGCATGTTCCCCTCCATCCTACAATCTAGACGGTTATCAGTTCCTACAAGCTCCCCTGAGTTTTTTCTCTTAACTCAGTTGGGGCAAAATTGCATAACATAATTTATATATAAAAATCTTCTTAGAGACAACTTGTATCTCAGGCATAAACTAATCAGTTGAAAGTCAAATTCTTCTCCTGCTTCCCAGAACAAACCTACTCCTCCTTAAATCATTCCCCCGAGATATTTGTTCATCTTATTTCCTCCTTGTCGCCCCTTGCCTAGAGTGGCTTTCAGCCTCATTTGGGGCGAATTGCATAAAATGCAATACAAATAACAAAACAAAACAAAATCGTCTGAAAGACAACTTGTATCTCAGGCATAAACTAATCAGTTGACAGTCAAATTGGTCTCCTGCTTCCCAGAACAACCCTCCTCCTCCTCAAATTTCCCCCGACATATTTTCATCTTATTTTGTTCTTGTCGGTCTTGCCTAGAGTGCCCTTGCAGCCTAAGTTAGGGCAAAATTTCCTAAAATAATTTATATAAATAACAAAATCTTGAAAGACAACAGGCATGAACTAATCAAGTGGCAGTAAAATTCTTCTCCTGCTTCCCCAAAATCCCCAACAGGCGCCTGATAATCGTCTTTGACCTTCACATCAAGACCTTGTCTTTGCGCAAAATGTCATCTCTGAAGGCCGGCTACACACTTACTAGCATGTCTACATATACAGTGTGGGAATTACATGTACCTGTCACTATTGGGTATAATCCCTAAGTCACACAATCTTGATCCTCTCAAATGGATCCTGCCATTTAATATTATCAGACTGCAATTCACCTCATATCAGCCCAAACGCTACATAGCGTGTGCATGGGGAGAATCGTGAGACGATGAGTTAAAAATGTTGGGAGAAAAAAAAAAATTGGGGTCAACAAAGCCAATTAAACTAAGATACTGACAAAATAGGGAGCAGACCGCCTCCCCCTGCATATAGACCAAAGTAGCTTATAGTTTACAGAGCACTTAAACCTGGGGAGCCGCAGGTTCAAATTCTGCTAGTTCAGTTTGTTTACCCCAAATTGCCCCAACATTGATTTACTCTTGGGCCTACTGCTGTCAGTGTCCCTTTGGGTTTATTTTTCATTTAAAAAAACACACAAAATAACTATGAACATTTATAATTCTAGACCAGGCCTGAATATTCATCTTTGAGAGGGCAAGGCCATTTTTCATTTCGAAAAGGGCACTTCCATTGGAAAATATTTAAAGTCTATGGGAAACCTTTGAAGGGGCACCGAGTAAGCTTGGGCGATACCACGATATTATCGAATATCGCGATATTAATTTGGAAACGATTTCGATATCGGGTGGATTTGGTTTTAATCGAAATATCGATATATCGCGATACATCGATATATCGATTAAATATCGCGATGTATTTGCTAGCTGAGACATCTTGCACCCCATAGGTTTGGAGTAAAACCAGAAGAGAAGGTCATTAGAACACCTCTCTTATGCTAGGACTGTCTCTTCTACAACTTTCACTTGGAGTTTTAAGACTGATGATGTCAAATTTCATTAATCGCGATTATATCGAATATCGCGATATATTGTCGGCATTATATCGTGAATAAAATAAATCGATATCGCCCAAGCTTAGCACCGAGGGCAACAGAGGCCATGGCCACGGTGAAATGCCAGGCCTGCTAGGCATTGTAATTTTCATTTTCTGTTCTTGTTGAAATGGATAATGAAGTTTTTTTTTAATCAGGGGTGGTTCAGCCTACAACCGTTAGCCTAGTGTTTAGCTTAAAGGGGATGCATAGGTTTGGTAATCACTTTTAAAATGAATGGCAATAACAATTTACATGGTTAGAAGAATATCAGCTTTTGATAGTATAAAGCATTTTCAGAATCATTTTAATGTGAAGTTATGTAGCTGTGAAAACATATCAGTTGTTATACCCAAACATTTGAGCCTGCGAAACATTACTGTCAGATACATTTCTCAAAATGTAATTTTTACAGGTTAGTTTTATGGAATGGTATATATATCTACAGCTAGGTACATGTATAGACCCAATTCACCTGACGCCATCATCAGAATAATCTTAGATGCGCCATACTGGTGGGCAATGTCACTGTGCGTTATTCAGTGAAGGGCGCATTTTAGGTGACACAGCGTTTACACGTAAACCTATTGCCCACCAAAATGGTGAGTGTGGCAGTCGCCGCGTGTGACGTGCGTGCAAGGGGTCAACAGGATTGAAACAAAAAGTTGGTAACAATTTACCAAACGTAGGCCTACTATAATCCCTTAAAATCTTTTCTCATCATGCAGTTATTGGAATTCTTTATTAGCAAGAAGACTCTGCTAGGGTCGAAACGTCAGGCCACTAACTGTTTTTTATTTATTAATAAATTACTCAATATTTCAGTGATTCATCTGATTCTATAAATGTTAAACCTGAAGCCCGTCAATTATTAATTAATACAGCATGGGACGATGCAGAAATTATGCAAATGTTGACATTTCTGTCTACTGAGGTATCCTAAAAATACTGGAACATCCCCTATGGACATTACATGTGTCTCAAGGTTTAGCAATTTCCTCGAGCAAAAAACAATTGCTTTGATTTTTTTCCTGTTTGTGTTGACTTGATGAACAAAATGCCATCGTTGAACTCTGCATTGCCAAATGGCTTCAACAACAACAGTATTTAATGGCCGTAAAATAAATTCCAATGAATTTCATGGGCAGTAAAGTACAATACATAATACTTTTAATTCATCGTAAAATTAATGAACCATTATTATCCTTCAGAAATAAATTCCTGAATGAAACTTGGAAAGTTGATGTTGACAGGATTATAATGGGACAATCTACGAACGCAGTAAAAAATAATTTCAAAGGAACATCAACAACAAAATCCCTGTTTATTTCTCATTCTATTATACATTTATTCTGATCAAAACACTACAGCGATGAATTACTAACGTCGGTGAAAAAAAAAACAGGGAACAATAAAATGTTCTCCTGTAACACTCTCGGGAAAATAATAACTCAGGGCTGATACTCAATGGAGGCAACGAAGGTGATTGCCTCCATGTCTCATGGTCATAACCTTGGTGCCCTTAAAAAAGCTCCAGTATAAATTTACTATTTCCTTATTATAGGGTGCACTTTACCAAGGAGAATATGCAATTGGTGTCCTTGCCCTTTTAAAAACGAAACATACAGGCCAGCCGCCAGTTTCCATCAAACTCTTCCTAACTTAGGATTAACCTTAGGACTTAGGACGAGTCAAGTTCCGTATCCGAA
This sequence comes from Asterias amurensis, assembly GCF_032118995.1. Classification (NCBI taxonomy): domain Eukaryota; kingdom Metazoa; phylum Echinodermata; class Asteroidea; order Forcipulatida; family Asteriidae; genus Asterias; species Asterias amurensis. The sequence goes on from NC_092662.1 coordinate 13,839,369, forward strand.
GACGTTAGGACGCATTGAACCCATCCTAAGTTAGGACGGGTTGCTCGTCCTAACTCGAGATAGGATTAATCCTAGCGTTTCATGAAACCGGCTGTTTGATGCATTATTATCGACGGTGGTAGAAAAACGGGGAACAATGAAAAGTTATCTTGTAACACTCAGGGGCAGGCCTGTAAGCTTTCTTTTTGAGAGGGCAAGGGCACCAAGGCATGTTCTCCTTGGTAAAGGGCACCCTATGAGGAAAATGTAAATTTCTTCTGGAACATTTCAAGGGCACCAAAGCAATGACCACGGGGGCACAGAGGCAATCGCTTCCATTGCCTCCGTGAAGTATCAAACCTGCAGGGAGAAAAAATAGTCCGACTGATTTTCGATTCACAGATCAGGCCTGTATACCTTGTTTTTGAAAGGGCAAGGGCACCAAGGCATTTTTTTCTCCTTGATAAAGGGCAACCTATGTGGAAAAAGATAATTTCTACTGGAGCACTTCAAGGGCACCAAGGCAATGACACTTGGGCATGGCGGCATAGTACCAGGCCTGCAGGGGAAAAAAATTACCAGGCCAATCCTACTGGTGTTCGATTCAAAGATGAAGAAGAAAAAAGACTTACCGAAGCTCCTGTGTTTAGTGTGTTTCCCTCTTCCCAGGTACGTGTAAGTACATTCAGCAATCCAGGAAGGAAAGAGTGTATCGGTGTCAGGCCATCAATATGTGGCTAGAAACCCAAGAGTTTTAATCATCAAACGGCTACATGCTGCAAAGTGAGAAATCAGAAGCAACATGATCAGTCTAATATATATACAACTGTTTCATGCATTAAAAAAAATGGGGAAGTAAATTAAAAGTTTAGATTTACAAAGTTATTTTTGAAAAGCAACTCAAGTTCTCCATATCATATTTTAAAAAATTCACTTGAGCCTACTTTGTCAAAATCCAAAATTAATAAAATATCAGCTAGGAGCAGAAAGGAGTGATTAGACAGCTCACAGCAGAAAGGACTTATATTTTTTTAAGACCAAACCAGGCCTGAAGTTTCAGCTTTGAAAGGGCAAGGCCATTTTCATTTTGAAAAAGGCACTCCCATTGAAAAATCTTAAGACTATGGAAACTGTTTAAAGGGTCACCAAGGCCAAGACCAGGGGCAACATGCAGGTCACGGCTGGGCCCTAGTCATGGCCTCCGTGGCTTCGAAGACATAGAAAGACCCAGTCGTCTAAGAGCAAGGACTTACATGTATGCCCCACATTTGTGTGTTCTTGTCCTTTCAGCTCTGGTTCAAATGGGTCTTTTAATGTCTTTTACATCCTTTCTGCTCACAGCCGATGAACATTTAAAGGCAGTGGACACTATTGGTAATTGTCAAAGACTAGCCTTCACAGTTGGTGTATCTCAACATAAGCATAAAATAACAAACCTGTGAAAATTTGAGCTCAATCGGTCATCGCACTTGCGAGATAATAATGAAAGAAAAAAACACCCTTGTCACACGAAGTTGTGTGCGTTTAAATGGTTGATTTCGAGAACTCAAGTTCTAAATCTGAGGTCTCAAAATCAAATTCGTAGAATATTACGTCTTTCTCTAAAACTATGGCACTTCAGAGGGAGCCGTTTCTCACAATGTTTTATACCATCAACCTCTCCCCATTACTTGTCACCAAATAAGGTTTTATGGCAATAATTATTTTGAGTAATTACCAGTAGTGTCCACTGCCTTTAAGGTCAAAACAGATCAATTATCAGTCAAACAGTCGATAACAAAATAAGGAGCAAAAGCTAAATGTAGGAAAATAAACAAAGAGCATTCCAATGAGAACTGTGGAAATCCCCAAATGTACAGCAACTGCGGTAACTGTATTTATCTCAACATAAAAGAAATCCCCAAATGGTAATAAAAATGCAATACATCTGGACACAAATGTACTATGAATGTTTTTCATATGTGCAGAAGATAATGTAGTTATCCCAAGAACATCTGGGATCCCCCACGCTGTTTTCAACAAAAATAGTCCCTATAGAGTCCAAAAGTTATTAAGGGTACACTGCACTTTGCATGTAAATGACGGATGACACTCCGTTCTAAACGTGGACTCTGAAGTCCATCTCCAGTGTTCAGAAAAGGACTGCAGTCAACCATACCCTGTCCTCAAAATGCATTAATAAATACCTTGGACGGTTTCAAGTCTCTGATTGGTCAAAACCCGGTCACGTGCGAGAGTGTTAACGGTGGTATAAAGACCGGCTTTGGAAAAACAGCAAATAAGTGGCCACTAAATCAGCATACATTGTGTAAACCTTGCGCGTTGCACTGTATCGCCCGCTTATTTATATCCCAGTTAGTTTCATTGCGCACTTACGCATACGCGGTACGTGGTGGCTGGCGCTGTTAACGGACCTCGCCTCCGGCTCGGCGTTAACAGCGCCAGCCACCAACCCGGTCATTACCACGCAGTGAAGACCTGGTACTCGCACTGTTATTCCATAATTATTAGGCGCGTTAAAGGCACTGGACAAGTGGTGATGGTCAAAGATCATTATTCTCACCGGGTGTATCCCAACATATATGCATTTTAAAATAACAAATCTGTGAACATTTTGACTCAATTGATCGTCAAAGTTGCAATAGAATAATTAAAGAAAAAAACACCCTTGTTAATAATAATAATAATAATAATAATAATAAGACTTGTAATGCGCACATATCCACCCTGCTGGGTGTTCAAGGCGCAGTAAAACCAAAAACAAAACAAAAACAAAACACAACACAAAGAAAAACAGACACAACAAAATTAGTCATTGAAAACCTGTGACATAAGATAAGTTTTGAGAAGAGACTTGAATTTTGCGGTACAAACACAAGATCGAAGATTAAGTGGTAGAGAGTTCCAGATGCACAACTTTGTGTGCTTTCAGGTGCCTACAAAATATTAAAAAGACTTAAAGGAACACGTTGCCTTGGATCGGTCGAGTTGGTCTTTGAAAAGCGTCCTGTAACCGTTTGTTATAAAATCGACATGGTTAGAAAGATGTTGTAAAAGTATAATACAATGATCTACACAAATATGCCTCGAAATTCCGTGGTTTACGTTTTACCTCGTCGACTAACACGGTCGGCCATTTATGGGAGTCAAAAATTTGACTCCCATAAATGGCCGACCGTGTTAGTTTGCGACGTAAAATGAAAACCGTGCAATTTTGAGTGATACTTGTGTGGATCATTATATTCTACTTTTAAAACATCTTTCTACCCATATGCATTTCATAACAAACGGTTTCAAACGCTGTTCATAGACCAACTCGTCCGATCCAAGGCAACGTGTTCCTTTAAGGCCTGAAGCCTTTTAATGTTTTAGAGAAAAAACATACCTCTTGCTCAAAATTTGTGTTATCTTCAGAGGGAACCATTTCTCACAATGTTTTATACTTTATCAACCGCTCTCCATTGCACGTCAAGTAAGTTTGTATGCTAAAAATGGTTTTTCAGTAAATACCATTAGTGTCCAGTGCCTTTAAACTTGACAGTTTATAAAGGCTCCACAAAAAAAGCCCATTCCACACAGTAGGGAATTCACTATCGTTTATTTTTACAATGCTGCACGTCTGCTCATTTAACCATGAAATTTGTACTAGTGCATTACCTGCTGAAAATAAGGGATGGCTCTTGTCAATTTGCACAACCTGCATTAGAAGCATTACTCCGTTGAGACTGTACTTTTGCATTGTGTGCTACAGCCTTACAACAAGATTATAATTAACCTGTAGACATCCGCAATCCATCAAAAACAAACAGTATGTGTTTGTTTGATTCTGTTGGACTTGAGGACTGCAGTGCACTATTAAATATGGGTATGCTTTACATGGGATCAGGCACACCACCAAAATTATCAAGTTATATTTTAACAGCCTCATGCTATGTGCATGGGCACTTAAAATCAGTATCCACAACAAATAAGGAATAAGTAACTGCCCTATGGATGGCCACTGAAATTAACAAAAGGTTAATGATAGCGTTCTACCTCCACACAGCCTCTTTCTATAGATTTTTGCAGCCTTGGGCAGGGCACTTAAATGCAGTATCCCAACGAATAAGGAAAAAGTAACTAAAGAAGAGGCAGTGTAGTATTCCTTTATTTACACCAGTACATTTGACGATCTTTTAAAACAAGACGGACTACATGCAGGGCAACCAAGAATAGTGGGGAAAGAATCCACAACGAATAAGGAAAAGGTACTTAAAGACAAGGAAGTATAGTATTCCTTCATTTACTCCGGTACATATTGACGATCTTTAAACAAGATGGACTACAGGGCATCTAAGAATAATGGAGGAGACATTTTTCAGTGTCTTCAAGATTTGCACAGCTAGATGTACACGTGCAGGTGTTAATGAGTAATAATGCTGATTGCCGACATTAATCACGAATTCCCCTTTCATTAGAAGCAAGCGGTTATTTACACACACTGAGCACAGCCGGGTGAGTCATCCCAGCAAATGGTCTTTAAGATGATCAATGTGCACACGGTGTTACCCTGCATCGTCCCATGGGGAGATACTCAGGTATTCCTGCCTCCTCAAGATGCTGCTCTGCGTCTCACTGCGGCTCTACACCTTCTACAAGGTCCTTCCTTCCATTCAAATCAATGTTTAAAGGCACTGGACACGTTTGTTTGTCAAAGACCAGTAGTTCTCACTTGGTGTATCTTAACATATGTATGCGTAAAATAACAAACCTGTCAAAATTTTGACTCAAATGGCCATCAGAGTTGCAAGAGAATTTATTGAAAGAAAAAACATCCTTCTCGCACAAATTTGTGTGCTTTCTGATAAAGGTTTCAGGCCTGAAGTCTTTTAAAATTTGAGTGAGGAATAACCTTTCTCAAAAACTACGCAACTTCAGAGGCAAGTTTTTCACTTAATATTATACTATCGATTGCTCGTTACCAAGTAAGTTTTTACGCTAAAAATTATTTTGAGTAACTGCCAATAGTGTCCAGTGCTATAACAGAGACTTGATGGGGAATTAGTCTGGCTCCTTACATAAGTATGACAAAATGAGTGTGGTATACTGGGAACATGACAAAGATAGAGGTATAGGATTCTCCCCAGGTTTTTTCCAAGACTTGGGGGGGGGGCATACTGGGCCCAATATGTTGGTTTTTTGGCCGAAGCACGCTGAATAGAAACCAGGTCTTCATAATGTTTTCTACTTGGCGTTTATCTTGGGAACATGACAAGATGGCTCCTTCATCATTAAAGTACTCTCCTCCATGTTTCTAAGGTGAAAACAAATTTAATGGATGCTAAATTTGCATCGGAATAAAGAATGTTATTTATATTTCACCCATACTCTCTTTTAAATGTAAAAGAGTGAAAAGTTCACTCTCTTGTCCGAGTGGTGTCATTTTCACTTATTTGAGAGTGAAAGTCATTCTTTGTCACTCTTTCTTTTTGAGTGAAAGTGTAATGAACTTTACTCTAAATCAAGTTGAAAGTACCTGTCTTTCAGTCTAAAAAGAGTTGTCCGCCATATGGCTCTTTGCAAGAGTGGTATGGCGGACAAAACAAGTGGTTTTTCACTCTTTTACAAGAGTACACTAATGTGTACCAAGCATCATGTATCATGTATACTCTAAAAAATAAAAAATAAATAAAAAAAATAAAAAATCCACAGGCATATTACTCGGGTAGGAAGAATGTTACACTCTCACTTAATAATGTTTTGAGAACAGTCCGTATGAGTTACACGTACATGTAATAGAGAAAGGCTGTGGGATGTAACAAGAGTATGATGCCATCAGGACGAACGAGAGTTTTTTTTTTGTTATGTGTATAAACTTGAACCGGCATTTGGCACGTGTTATTGAAAGAAACACTGGACATTTGAAATGATGATCTATGATAGTGTTACATCTGCTCATGGCTCAATGTGGAAATAAAAAATAAAAAAAACAGTTTGAAGTTACATTGGCAAAACAACTGCCAATAGAGGGGGACACATTTATTCCTTGTGTGTAAAAATGCACTTTTAATATTTAAATTCATTCACCACATTTCACTTATGTATTTTTTGAAGGATCTGAAACTTTGCAAGGTGGAAGTATTTACTAAATCTCTTTTCAGTGTGTTGGTCCTGAATCTGAAAAGAACCGGTGGTTAACGACCAGTTCTTTTCAGAACCAACACTACTCAAAAGAGATTTTCACATGGCAAACCTCTCTTAGTAATAATAATAATATCATTTTGTTTTAGAGGGGGTAAGTAGACTTCAGCACTTCCAAGGCCTTCTAAAGTGTGTTTGAAATGCACTCACAACATCTTCAAATGAGATATTATTTGAGGTACCTTTTTTATAGAACGTGGCCAAAAAAGCAGACCAACAATGTCAACAACCAGTATCTTATCCACACATTGTAGGACCTAACATGTACCATGAAATAAGTGAAAGATCTTTTCGGTTATGACAAAAATAGTTTTAAAAAACCCATCACTGTTTTCTAACATTGAATTTCAAACATGTACACAATATCCAAAAATGATTGCTCAATCTCATCTTCTAAAAAACTATTGTATTTCAGGCAAACACATTTCAAGGGAAGTTTCCAACTATGACCATCTATGGTTCATGTATACAAATAGTTTCAATATTACAAGATGTTTTATGCGCATGCTTGAAGTTTGTTGCGATAACATAACCCTCCTGCCAACGACGCGGCTCCGCCGTCGGCAGGAGGGTTATGTTATCGCAACTAGCTTGAAGTTAATGAAGAAAATAACTTCATGAGAAATTGTTCCAAGAAGAACTGTCAGTAATACACACATGTCCCATCCCTGACCCTAAAACACAGCACGTTTAAGAAAAATTATACTCACAGAAAGACCTTGCACAAAACTTCAGACAGGCCCTTAATGCAGGCAGCTGTAAAATCGCAATTAAAAAATCCGTTTCTCCTGCCACACACTTGCCAATTATCCAAGAAATATCCCGCAGAAAACAGAAGTAGAAATCCCTGGACCTCGGCTGGGGCTATACACAGGTGGCTACACCATCCATTGAGACAGGTGTGAAACGATAACATTGGTAGGGGTTTACCATACAGGGTTTACACAGCAGCTACTGTGCAGCTCGCTCTAATAATTGCTACTTGGGATGCAGCAGGGAGCACTACTGCCACCAGAGCAAGGTGAGTCATCACTGTGCATAGCAGTCATTCATGAAAAAAAATGGCTGGAGGGGGGATCTGTTGTGAGGACACATTGCCTTGACCAATGGAATTGACCACTCATGTCTGCAGGTTTCATTCAAGATTTCGCTGTCACTATCCATAGTGGTTGACCCTCACTAGTGCACAGTGATACACCCCTGATTTGACCAATGGACCTGTCTGTTTAGGATGCATTGTGTAACATCCCACTCATTGAAACCCACTCACTGTAGCCATACAGAGAAATGGCCATAGAAGGGGGTAACACCCCTCATTTGACCAGTGGAGTTGTCCACATCACCTGCAATATCCAGCCTCAATGTATCAATTTTATCAAGCACTTCTTTTAGAAAGCACATACCCCCGCTTGACCAATGGAATGGTCCATGGGTTTCATGAACATAAACAGTGCTAGCATTGAACTGGACACACCCCCAAATCTGACCAATGGAACTGTCCACTACCTAAACACCTTGTATGACTTCACACAGTTTATCCATAGAGAAAGTTTTATCAATGTTTCATCTGAACAATTACTCATAAAAATGATGTGGTCATTCATCATTCTTCACATGACCTTGTTTTGTAGTGTCGGCCAATTATCGTAAAGGTCATTTCTGCTACAGGTTCTTCATCCATATGATTGAGACTTATTCAGTCTCCTTTTCAATAGGCCACTTGGCTTTTAGAAGAAGGCCATATACCCACCTACTCACTGACCATTATGAAATGAACAATTTCCCACACACTTACATTATGTACAGACCCCTTACAAATCTCTCAACTTGAAGAGAAAGTGATAGTAGTAGTGCATGAATTATTGGTTTTTCACAATCGGTGAAACTGGTTGCATGTTCAATTCAATTCAATTCAATTCAATTCAATTCAATTCAATTCAATTTATTTATGCAATTTATTGTATTTTATCAAATGAATAATTTGCCAGGCCAGTGATACATGTATACGGTCCTTTATCGCAGTTTCAAAACAGTAATACTCAAAAGCGTGTTGAATGAAAAAATCATATAATTAGAAAAAATAAATTAAAATCCACAAATTAATGCTTTTCTTTGAAAATGAATGTTTGTTTTTGCTTTTCAAAAATTTCTTTGGAGACCAGTCGTGATCAATAAACCCCACATTATTCTTATTAGATTTTTAATTTATTTTTTCTTATTAGATATTTATTATTTACTATTGGTTGTATAACTATCTGCTTTTATTATTGCTTTGTGTACTATATTATGTTAAATCTATATTAGTTTTATTGTGTACCCCAGATGTGGGGCAACAGATCTACGGATCATAGTATGTATTTGCTTTTGTTGTCCCTTGCCCATCTCTGGGTATATTGTCAATGTATTTTGTTTTGTACTGATTTGGCAAATAAAATAATAATAATAACAATAACAATAACAATAACAGTAACAGTAACAGTAACAGTAACAGTAACAGTAACAGTAACAGTAACAGTAACAGTAACAGTAACAGTAACAGTAACAGTAACAGTAACAGTAACAGTAACAGTAACAGTAACAGTAACAGTAACAGTAACAGTAACAGTAACAGTAACAGTAACAGTAACAGTAACAGTAACAGTAACAGTAATAATAATAATAATAATAATAATAATAATAATAATAATAATAATAATAATAATAATAATAATAATAATAATAATAATAATAATAATAATAATAATAATAATAATAATAATAATAATAATATACGAGGAGTTCCAATATATGTGGAGCCAATTTTTATGAAATCCGTGTATAAACTACACTAAGGACTTTTAAAATTAGGCCGTGAACTTCGTTCTTGAAGGGGCACAGCAATTTACCTCTGGTAAGGGGCAATTCTATGAGGAAATTTTGAATTTGTATACAAACTTCGCAAAGGGCACCACAGCAAAAGTATGAAGCACCAGGGCAATGGCTTTGGGTGCCAAGGGTTATTTCGAGCCCTGACCTATATATTCCTTAGCTGACAATTCAATACTGCTCATAATCAGTATATCCGTTAAATATTAATAAGAAATATTAGATATGATTGTGAGTTAATTCAATATCAAGCGACAACTAAGTTTATGAACATTTTTAAAACAGTGCTGAGAACAACCAAGATAATAACCGCATCCCTTTCAAATTGCGTAAATATTACAAGCGATATCAAATAACAAACCACAAAAAAAGGGAGACCACCAACATCAACATCGGGCTAGATAGCTCAGTTGGTGAAAAATGTTCACGCAGGAAAATAATCCTTTAAACATAGGAATATATAATCTCAGATTAAACATTTTGGGCATGAAGACTGTAATCTTGTTACATATTCACATTACTTTGAAGTGAAATGTCTCTCAAAACCCTTTATACTATGGAAAGTTGCTACTTGTAGGCTTCTAACAACAAGTTGTTATTGCCATTAGAGGGAAGGTACATGTTTGGTAATTACTCAAAACAAATATTAACTTAAAAACTGACTTGGTAACGAGCATTGGAGACTGTTGATAGTATAAAACATTGTGGGAAACGGCCCCCTCTAGTCTAAAGTAACATAGTTTTTGAGAAAGAGGTAATTTCTCACTAAAATATTAAAAGACTTCTAGCTAGAAGTCTTTTATCTGAAAGCACACAAATTGGTCCAACAAGGGTGTTTTTTCTTTCATCATTTTCTTGCAACTTGACCAACGATGACCGATTGAGCCCAAATTTTCACAGGCTTGTTATTTTACGGTTATGATGGGATACACCAAGTGAGAACACTTGTCTTTGACAATTACCAAACGTGTACAGTGCCATTAACAGGCCTGTATGCTTCATTTCTAAATCTGAGGTCTCAAAATCAAATTCGTGTAAAATTACTTCTTTCTTGAAAACAACGTTACTTCAGAAGGAGCCGTTTCTCACAATGTTTTATTCTATCAACAGCCCCACCAAGTAATTTTTTATTCTAATAATTATTTTGAGGAATTACCAAAAGTGTCCACTGCCTTTAGAGTATCAAGAATGAAAGTTCATTCCAACCCTCAATAAAACCATAGAGCAAGGAACAGAAAAACCAACCTAAGAAAGTGGATTGCATTCAGTGACCACATGTTTTAGAGAAGAAGTAAAGCAGGGGACTTGGGAAGTTTAACCCAGTTTAACCATAACCACAAACAATTGCTGAATCTGTATCCAATATCAGGAGATTAGAAATCATGAAATATAAAACAGGACAATAAATTTCTCAGAGGTCAGTCGTTTGTTATCAATCAAGATTATTTTCCCACACTCTTGCATTACGAAAGTAACACAAAACCCTCAGCACCACACAGGGAAGTAAAAACTAGAAACAATACCTGCATTGAACGAAAAAATATAAATTGAAACATGATTTCTTCAACTCCAATCAAGATTTCATTTTTAAAATTCCGGTTTATACTCATAACTGTATCAATAACACGGAACCATGAAATGAAAATGAAATAATTTTGATAACGATTCTTTTCTTATGAAAAAAAAAAAAATAGTTAATGGCCTGACGTTTCGACTCTCGCAGAGTCGTTCTTGAATGGTTCTTTTTTTACAACAATTTCTGTTGTAATTTTGACTCTTCCTTTTTTGATTGCAGGTGGAGAAGATAGTGGTTGGGGTCAGCTCTGGGTGAACAGGGTTTCTAATAGGGAAGGCCAGTGGACACATTTGGTTATTGTCAAAGACCAGTATTCTCACTTGGTGTATACATAGGATGCATAAAATAACAACTCTGTCCCAATTTTGTCTCAATTGGTCATCAAAGTTGCAAGAGAACAATGAAAGAATAATAATCAACAACTCTCCGTAGCTGGTTTACCAAGTAAGTTTTCATGCTATTTTGAGTAATTACCTATAGTGTCCAGTGCCTTTAATCAAGGTTTCTTGAGCAGGTGTCAACAATGGAAGAGACAAGGAAAGACAGAGCCACACCCAAAACAAAACTTAGGGGTCACTCAAAGTATTCAAGTATGTGATACCTTCCGATATCCTGTCTTAGATGAAGGAACTTCCTACAAAAAATTACTCTGACATAACAAAATGTAAGCTATCCAGTGTAGATAATGTGAAATCAAATACCTAACCCAAAGGAGTGGCCATTGATATTGAAAGAGTTTTGATAACCTTTTGTAAATCAAGTTTTTGGCCATGACATGAATCCCTACTCACTCTCTCTGTGGATGAAGGTCATGTAGAAGGTTCAGCCTCATTAGTTGACAAGTTTTTGTGGAAAAAAAGGTGAAAAACACAGAGCAAATGTTTTCATGCATAATTTTTGTCTCACTGAGACAAAAGACATTTTGTGAAATTGTTTGACTCATTTCTCAAATACCACAGCACCTCAGCAAGTAATATTTACAGGAAAGTTTTCTACTATCATTATCTTCAAGAAACTGTGTAAGTTTAATATTAATCTGTGTACGATTGTGATTTGTGTCGCACAAAAAGTGCCCGAACCCTTTAAGGTTTAAGCCAGCACTAAAATTATGAAAATCTTGCATTTCATCTAACAAAAGTCAGCCACACTCACAGCCAACAATTTGTCGGCTTTACAGTCAGTAGAGATGGAATCAGAGATGGAAATTCATGAGCTCATGTTTGATTCCATGCCCCCTGACATTTGTGTGTGAGGTGCTTCAAGTTGGTTTTGTTGTCTTGCCCCCAAGTGTGAATTCTAATTTTTTTATAAGCCAGCACCCCCAGTGAGAATTCCTTCGCTTGACAATCCCCCTCCTGGTTACCAGCCAAGATGCTGCAATGCCACAATACTATAAAACGGTTCGCATCCCTGGTATTATGCTAAGACTCCGACCTGGGTCTCGGTAAATTTAACAAAATACCTTTTTATTGACATTTCAGATTAGCTCCCCCTCCCGCAGCTAAACAACACGTCTTTTTAATATTTTGTTCCCCCACCTCATTCAAGAAAAATGAGGGAAGTACTCATGGTTAACGGCACTGATCGGGGACAATAGAGTACTTCGGTTCCAATCAAGCGAGTAACGGGTGATTTCCTAAACCCTGGCTATTTTCTTTGGAGTTATTGAGCTTGAAATAAATCCGTCTTTCATGACACATTTTGTACAGGGTTTGACTAAACACACAGAAACAAACAGTGGTGGTGGCCGACGACACACCAATGTCTCCCAACAGTTCTATATTAATTCACCATTTATAGGATTACAAGAGTGGGGTTAATTGAGTTTTAGAGAGAAGGGTTTCTTTAATAGGAAACATAGAATTCGAACTGCCTCTAGCTACCAGGCAATCTCGGTAGTCTAGTTGGTGAGACACTGCTCTAGAATAGCAAGGGTGGTGAGTTCGAATCCCATCCAAGTAATATGCCTGTGATATTTTCACAGGACTCAGGTAAGTATTGAGTAAACAGTGCTAGCACACATCGGTGTCTGGGTAAAAAACTAAACTATTAACCTGGAGATTGTTCTGAAATTAAGAACTCTTCATTTGTATAACCCTTTATATATCCATGGCAGGCCTTGAAATGAGAGTTAACATTTTTTAGGCTGACCAGCACGGTGGTCAGGTTAGTGTAGTGTGGTATCTTGCCTAACCTTTCACCTCTGGGGGATCCCGGTTCGCATCCCACCGGGGACACTGTGTGGATGAAAATTTAACTCTCTTGTCCGAATGGTGGCAGTTTCGCTCTTTTCAGAGTGAACGTCAATCTGTGTCACTCTTTTTGAGCGAAATTGGAACAGACTTCACTATAAATCAAGTTGAAAATATGTCTTTCACTCTTAGAAGAGTCACCGTCATAAGGCTCTTTGCAAGAGTGGTGTGGCGGACAAAACGAGTGGTTCTTCACTCTTTTTCATTAAAGAGAGTATGTTTTCCCAGGTATATTCTCTATGGTTTTCCTCCCGTATCTAAAACTGAAATGTCTTCATTGTCTTCTCTCGTAAGTGATGTTTGAAGCTTTGCATGGTGTGAAGGATCATATTGAATAAACTATGACTATGAGCTTTCCCCTAAAGGCGAGCAGACTAAGTTTACAAATCAAAATGTCAAGAGAAGACCAACCAAACCAGCTCTTTCCAGAGCCACCACTCCCTCAAAAGAGAATTATTACATTGTACCTGCAAGTTTACTATTATTTATAGTTTATTCTAGTCTTCTCCCTTCTCGTTGTGCTCTAAAAAGAGCGTTGAGAATATAGATCAGTGGACGATTTCCCTTGTAGTATAGCAGAGCAAAACGCTATGCAAAATGTATCAGCTTCTCAAAAATCACCATTCGCTACTCAATATTAGCATCCAATGTGCACAAAAATAAATTCACGCTAAATGTTTTCCTTTTATTCAGATCCAGACTATTCTCCGCTTTGCATTTTTTTGCAAGCCGTAGGCCAAACTCGTGTTCCCCCAAAGTGATTTAAATAATAGGATATGTAAGGCATGTACGTGCCTTTGACTCCATAAGGAGAAGTAGAGCATATATTACACCTCCTGGGTAGCGTCACGTGGCATTAATCAAAATGGCCCTAAGGCATCATGCCGTCTATGGCGCACCTCCCTACAGGTACCGGGACAGATGCGAACTGAGTCAATGGGTGGTGAGATCAGAACTCATTAAATCACATCGCCTCAAATGATGTGCTGTACAGGAACGTATAAATGTTACTCTTAGTGCCGCGCCACGCCACGGTAAAAGAATACCAAGAACAAAGGTACTGGCGATTTGTTCTCATCAAATTCCGAGTCTGACTAAAATAAGCAAAGGACAGGTTCTACGATTGCCGTAAGTTTGCTGCATGCTGTGACTCGTCAACCATTTCTTTGAACCGCAAATCGGCAAATTTATCACACTTTTCTATTATTATTTTTTCCTGTTATTTTTCTTAGAGGGGGGGGGGGGGAATTATGACTAATCATTGAACTTTGCACAGTTCAAGCTCGCAGTGAACTAGAGTACAGTGCACTGAGGTTTTCTTTATGTTGAGGATTGTTGATTTGAGGCACAATAAGTGCTGCAGAACTTTTTTTTACCAACGAAAACAAATCTAATGTTTGACTTAACCATTAAGGAAATACTACGTGATGGTGCACAATTTTAAAGGCAGTGGACGCTATTGGTAATTACTCAAAATAGTTATTAGCATAAAACCTCACTTGGTAACTAGTAATGGGGAGAGGTTGATAGTATAAAACATTGTGAAAAACGGCTCCCTGTGAAGTAACGTAGTTTTCGAGAATCATGTAATTTTCCGTGAATTTGATTTCGAGACCTAAGGTTTAAAACTTGAGGTCTCAAAACCAAGCATCTGAAAGCACACAACTTCGTGTGACAAGGGTGTTTTTTCTTTCGGCATTATTATCTCGCAACTTCGACGACCGATTGAGCTCAAATTTTCACAGGTTTAATATTTTATGCATATGTTGAGATACAACAAGTGAGAAGACTGGTCTTTGACAATTACCAATAGTGTCTACTGTCTTTAAAGGAATCCAACAACAAAACTAATTGTACACACAGTTTTGCTGTAGGTCCAACTCTTAAAAATGATTTGTCAATTTCTTCCAAGACTTTTTAAAGGGAGGGTATACTCTTGGCAATCACTCTTAAAATCAATGGCAACAAAAACTTACTTGGTAAGACGTACAGCAGGTTTCAGTAGTGAAATGCATTTTGAAAATTATTTCACCTTAAAGTAATGTGGTTACGGAAAAAGATCTCAGTTTTATCCCCCCAAATTTGAACATGAGGAACATTACTGTCGGATACATTTCTCAGACTGTGCATTCCAATTACGGATTATTCTTCCTGCGTGGACATAAATGCTCTGAATTTTTCGACGATATCTCAAAAGTGCGACGCCGACCACCTTTTGAAATGAAAGTTTCACAGGTAGGTTTTATTGTATATCACATATCTACATTTAGATGTACATGTATGTAGGATTGAAACCATCAAAGGGTTCTAAAAACCAAAGGAATCCATCCTGCTTTCCTTTTTATTTTGAGAATTTTGTCACTTTGAGAATTTTGTAAAGGCAGTGGACACTATTGGTAATTACTCAAAATAATTACAAGCATAAAACCTTTCTTGGTGACAAGTAACGGGGAGAGGTTGGTCGTATAAAACATTGTGAGAAACAGCTCCCTCTAAAGTGCCATAGTTTTGGAGAAAGAAGTAATTTTCCACGAATTTGATTTCGAGACCTCAAGTTTAGAACTTAAGGTCTTAAAATCAACCATCTAAACACACACAACTTGATGTGACAAGGGTGTTTTCTTCTTTCATTATTATCTCGCAACTTTGATGATCGATTGAGCTCAAATTTCACAGGTTTGTTATTTTATGCATATGTTGAGATACACCAACTGTGAAGGCTAGTCTTTGACAATTACCAATAGTGTCGGCTGCCTTTAAGGGGCACTGAGGCTCTTCCTCCATGCCAAGACTAAGGCAGCAGAGCAAATACCATGTCTGTCACAACTACACCACAGAGACCCCATAACTCAAGGCTTTGTGGTCAACTGGGGATTTGAGTTCCCATGAATTGTGATTGTAACCTCTACATTCACCCATTAGACCACAACCAAGGCCCCATAGAGCTGCACTGCTTAAAACCGTTTTCTGCTAAGCAAAAATAATCAGGATACCAGGAGTCACATATTGTACATGTGATATGGGATTTAGACTGTTAACCTTATTCTGGTAAGCTTAATTTTTATTAATTTTGGTTGTTACCCATACACCGATGGGTGTCAGCACTGTTTACTAAGTAGTTTCCCGCGAGTCCTGTGAAAAAAAATCACAGGCATATTACTCGGGTGGGGTTAGAACCCACGACCCTTGCAATTGTAGAGTAGTGTCTTGACCACCGAGATTGCCCGGTAGCTAGATTCAGTTCGAATCCTAGCTTAATTTTGTTTTGGTAAGTGACTTTTTGTGCCTCAAAGCGGTGCTATGAAACTGGGCCCATGTTTTCATCATAGGCCTTCCGACGACAGCATCTTGCAGAAAAACACACTTTTTCTCACGAAGCAAGAGCCAAGTTCCCACCCCTTCATGCCCATAGGACAGATCCTAATCAAATCTGGTCCATCGAGCCCCTTAAGCCATTTTACTCCAGCAGATTTTTCCCTGGGATTAGATAAAGAGATTTAGCCGATCCCCCATCTGCACTTTGCACAGCCTGCCAGTGCCCCCTGGCCCCAAGAACATTTTCCCTTAACATTTCAATGGATACTAGTAGGACAGCACTGGGGTAGGGTAGCACAGATTTTTATCAGAGTATTAACTACATGTTATGGTCCGAGCCTGCCATTGTGACATGAAAATGATTAGTTTCTTGCTATATTTACCCAGGACAAGATGAAAATCTGCACGATCGATTATATTGATAAACTTGTCCTCTGTACTCTGCTGTAGGGTGATGTTGACAGCAACTTCAGTTAATTCTACCCCGTGTTGATGTTTTTTTTGTAAAATAGAATTTGACATTTTGCCATGAAAAGTTAGCACTCGAACACAGATGAGTTTCTTCTCTTTTGAATAAAGGAAGGTAACAATTTAGTCCATGAATTACACAACAGTCAATGCATGAACCAATTCAAACATTTAATCACAGCATAGAGGAAGGAAAATTCCTTTTCCATGGAAAGATCCTTCCTCCATGATCAAAGTAAGAGCCGAAGAGCACTTCTTCTAGAATACTACCAGTACACATCAACAGGTAACCCTAACGCTTACCCTAATCCATATCCTTTTCAAGTACCTAGTGGGTGTTTGTTTGGGTTAATCGCTGGGGGTTAAGGCATTAAGGAGGGATGGTGGTGGTGAAATAAGAAGGAGAAGTCATGGGTAAAAGTTGAGTCTTGTGAAAACATCTAAAAGATTGTTTTCAATTTCTACAAGAAAATTGGAGTACAACTGCCAACCGCAAGCTTAAAGGCAGTGGACACTATTGGTAATTACTCAAAATAATTATTGGCATAAAACCTTTCTTGGTAAAGAGTAATGGGAAGAGGTTGAAAGTATAAAACATTGTGAGAAACGGCTCCCTCTGAAGTTACGTAGTTTCTTGAGAAAGAAGTAATTTTCAACGAATTTGATTTTGAGACCTCAAGTTTAGAATTTGAGGTCTCGAAATCAACCATATAAAAGCACACAGCTTCGTGCGACAAGGGTGTTTGTTTACTTAATTCATATCTCGCAACTTCGACGACCATTTGAGCTCAAATTTTCACAGGTTTATTATTTTATGCATATGTTTAGATACACCAAGTGAGAAGACTGGTCTTTGACAATTACCAATAGTGTCCACTGTCTTTAAAATGGCAAACCATCAGGCCTTATACTCCATGACTGGTCATTGCCTTGATGCCCTTAAAATACTCCAGTGAAATGTAACAAAACATATACAGGCCTGAACCATGGTGGCTAAATATTATAGAGGCGTTACAAAGATACTTCCTTGTGGTTAGCAGGAATGCCAGAAATGCAATGCGTGACTCCCACACTGTCTGTCACATCAGTGTTCACGCTAAACCTAACCATGCAAGGAGGCAAAACACGTAAAGAGTAGACAGTAAATCTGCTCACCTCAAATTCCACCACTCTATTCTCATCAGCTTCATGGGTAACTCACTCTACACGCTCAACAATAATCCATGGGTTTGTATTCTTGATAATTATTATAGTACTAACGATCACGAATTCAACAAAGACTTGACTTCATACACTGTGTGAGTGTCTGTGTACCACCACACGATTCACGACCCGTCGCGACCAATGCTACAATGAGCTCAAGTCTTACTTAAGACCATGCTTAAGATGCCTTCCATCACTTCAAGATTCCTGGCTACAAATGCCAGACCCACAAGTGCCCCATCATCAAGTCCAATGTGGCTTGCCAGACCTATTATACATTTCAACGAGCATGATTGGCACGCCATATGGCTTCCCATACTGGCATGGTGATGACAAACTACTGACCGAGGGCCGAAAAAAAAATGTTTCTCATTCTAGCAGATGTCAATTTCTTGCCGAAGTTTGTTGTTAATTTTTAGACTTAAATTCTCGTTTTGGCTCACTTTAAAGGGTCTATGTAACTTTTGTAGGACAAAAAACACAATGTCCACAGATTTACACTAAACTTACACAGTTTGAAGATCATGATAGTAGAAAGCTTCCCTGAAAATATTACGTACTGAGGTGCTGTAGTTTTTGGGAAATGAGTAAAACAGTGTCATGAAAATACTTTTTGTCTCATGAGACAAAAATTATTTTATTCATTTACAAACGTATTTTCATGAATTTTGTTTACTCATTTCTCAAAAACTACAGCACCTCAGTAAGTAATATTTGAAGGGAAGCTTTCCACTATCATTATCTTCAAACCCTGTAAATTTTGAAAAAGTACCCAAATCCTTTACGAAGATTTTAAAGTTAAGATGTTGAAATTTGCGAAAGTTAAGATGTTGAAATTTGCATTGGGATAAAGAATACTATTTTTGGGTTACACTTACAGCAATGTGTGCTAACGCTACAGTGTACTCACAGATTTTGTATCTTTTAACCATAAATTTGACAGCTTTAAAAAGGGCAAGAGATGCTCTTTGAGAAAACTGTTTTTCATGATTATGAAAACCATAAAACTGTTTGTATATTGGGGTGTTTGTTTGTCTGTTTTGTTTGTTTGTTATTATTTGTTTTCTCTTCAGACGGGGAGGGCATCTTGCCACCACATCAACTTGATTGCTGTTTTGTTTTGCCCCCACATCAACTTGATTGCTGTTTTGTTAAATTTGTTCCTTACAAAATGCTAACAGGTTTGTGTACATAATTATTACATAATCATACATTGCAATAAAAGTGTCACTTTGTGCATTGCCAATTTAAAACAAAATATACTACTTTTACAAATTCTGCAAGGGTAGCTTTAAGATCAAATTGGTTCGGAGAACTGTGTTTAAATACACTAGACACTATTGATAATTGTCAAAGACCAGTCTCCTCACTTGGTGTATCTCATCATATGCATAAAATAACAAACTCTGTGAAAATTTGGGCTTGATTGGTCGTCGGAGTTGCAAGATAACTATGAAAGAAAAGACACCCTCCTTCACATGAATTTGTGTGCTTTCTGATGCTTGATTTTGAAAACCTCAAGTTCTAAACTTGAGGTCTAAAATTAAATTAGTGGAAAATTACCGATTTCTCGAAAACTACGTCACTTCAGAGGGAGCTGTTTCTCACAATGTTTTATACTATCAACCTCTCCCCATTACTCGTAATCAAGAAAGGTTTTATGATGCTAATTATTTTGAGTAATTACCAATAGTTCCACTGCCTTAAATATTTTGAAATGTTGAATTTAATTGGTTGAAAGCACTGTACACACCATTCAATAAAAGATGAACAGATGGACCCGCCTTAACTGTCAGCCGAAACTCATAACAAAAAATACCTTCAATAAAAAGCTAGACTACCCCATGGCCAACCCGTTTCCCTTAATATGACAGATATTTTAAACACAGGTTGAGGCCAAACAAACTGATGGCAGAATCTGATGATATATGGACTTAAAGGATCATTACAGAATTTGGGTTTTGCTTACAAAACAATTGATGGCATTGTATAAATCCACTGCATACATAAACTGATAAACCTGTAGAAGTTTGAGATCGATATAACACATTTTTCATGAAATCAATCCCTTTTCTACTATCATCATTAGATCCTGATAAGTTTTTTTGTCAATCTGTGATTTTAGACAATTGTTTTCTCTAATCAATTCTGTAATGTTCCTTTAATCTGTTGGTGCAAGAAACAAAATTCTTGAGAAGTTACAAACAACTCCCTGCTTTGCTTTGCCTTTTGATATTGCTGCTTGTCATTGATTGATGGGAAACACACTGGAAAGGCATCACATGCCTTAAATAACATTCATGTTGAGACAACAGAATGAGGATTGTCAACATTTGTTTTGCTGGGTGTGGATTTTGTTACAACACATGGAAAAAAGCCCTTTTTAAGGCACTGGACACTAATGGTAATTGTCAAAGACCAGTATTCTCCAGGCCTGATACTTCACGGAGGCAACAAAACAAAGGCAATTGCCTCCAAGCCCCCTGGTTATTGCCTTGGTGCCCTTAAAATGCTCCAGTAGAAATTTACAATTTCCTCATAGGTGCCCTTCACCAAAGAGAAAATGCCTTGGTGCCCTTGCCCTTTCGAAAATGAAGTATACAGTCCTGATTCTCACTTGGTGTTTCCCAACATACATTTTTGTATGCATAAAATAACAAATCTGCGAAAATTTGGCCTAAATTGGCCATCAAAGTTCCAAGAGAATGTAATGAATGAAAAAACACCTTTTTTGCAAAAATTTGTTTGCTTTCGGATACCTAATTAAATGCTTTTTAGGCCTGAAGTCTTTTAATATTTCAGTGAGAAATTACCTCTTTCTCAAAAACTATGTTCAAAAGGAACCGTGTTAAAATGTTTTATAAATATTATCAACAGCTCTACCTCGCTTGTTACCAAGTAAGTTTTTAAAACCATTGTTTTGAGTTATTACCAGGAGTGTCAACATTTGTTTTGCTGGGCCTAATTTTGTTACAGCCCATTGAAAAGGCCCTTTTAAAGACATGGTGATGAACTTTTAACTTGTTTCTTACTAATGTTCAAATAGCTTCTCAAGAATTGCATTCCTTATAAGGCATGATGACTTCCCATCCTGATATTGTTTGTGCATTTTTAACCCTTTAAAAAAAAAGAGCAAAAACATTTTTGTGAAGAGTAAAGCAGTTGAGAGTAAAATCATCCTGGAAAAATAAATAAAAAAAGAGTTGGACAAAATAATGATGACGGGGAAAAAACGGTTGCTTTAACAACTCTTTCTAAATAAATTGTAATCACCTGTTTCAATGGTGACCTAGTTGCATCTTTACTCTTGAAACAGATATCAACAAAACAAAGTTACAAGCAATGTTATCAGAACCTACAAAAAAACAGTTGCTTGTTTTCAACAAATATTTTGAGGTTTTCATTTTAGATGTGTCTACAGGCCTTGAATTCCACTACAGTAGGAGGGAAACGATTTTTTACAGGACGCATCAATTTTCAATTTAAAAATCAGACTAAAATTTGTAAGCCGAGGCACCTAGGCCCAATTTCATTATAAGCAGACACTACTGCTGACAAGATGTCACCTAAAATAAAAAAATAAGCAGGGAACCAGTGCACAAAACATACTACTTTAGCTGGTAACCCTTTACCAGTATGCAAAATCGTTTGGTGCTAAGAATTTTTTTTTTTGCTTAAGTAGCTCTATTAAATTGGGCCCAGCTGTGAGAAATAAAGGAATTGATGTCTTTATCTGCAAAACAAATGACTAACGTGAAAAAAATATACTTGGTAAAAAAAATATAATTGAGCAGTCCAAAGGAACAAGGAACAAGAAACTTGTTCCAAGGAACTTCCAAAGAACTTGATCAGTCCAAACGTTGTTGTCCTTTCACACGAGGTGTATTTTGTAAAAAATTTGCATTCATGCTAATTAAAAAAGCAAGGGACCCCAGCTAAACAGCTGTCATTGTGAAAAGGGTCATTGTAGACCCAGAGTATCCCATGGCTAACATTCTCTCTCGCCTCCTCCAAACTATTTTTCTGGCACCAGCCAGACTTTGAAAAGACTGGGGTCTCCAATTAGATCACATTACCAATCAATAACGCCTTAACTGGAACCAGTACAGTTATTTAGTGGTTGACTGTTGACAAAAGAAGCCACAAGATTTGATCAAGGCGTCTGGCACTCCCAATAAACTATTGAAACCACATGATGTGTGCTGTGGGAACATCATGAAGTTCACTTCTCAGTGGTTATGGGTTAGGATAAATTAAACTTGTGATTGCATTTGATAGCTCCATGGTGCTATAGGCTATGTAGCTGTGTTTTTGTGCATGGTTCGAGTCTATCTTTCCAAGAATGTTTCACTAGAAAAAGTTGAGTCATTTATGATTGTTATGTGTGGGACGGTTATAAGGACATACCCCACAAAGTTTACTTATAATAAGTCTCTTATTGTACAGCAAACTACTCTTTCTCATTTTAAGACTTCCTTTAATAATCAATGTCAGAACTGTATGTTTTATAGTTTGTATATGAGTCAGAGTGTATAAATTATAGAGACACTCACTTTCTAAATGCTTTCAAGAGAACCAACATTTAAACGAACTCCTTCTCCATGGTTCTCTTCTGTACATTTTTCAGATCGAATAAATTCATTGTAAACAGTGTCTCTCCTCATGACCCATTAATTCAATGACTCCATTTAACATCCTTGTGTCACATGTGTAAACTTAGTTGTGTTCTTATTCCTCCATGGTTGTTCTAAGGAACTTGGCAGCACACACAAAACAAAAATACGGTGACAAATGTTTGTTTTTTCAAGGAATAAATTTCTATGAATGATTCAATGGTTGTATATATAATGAAATTTGGTCGCAGGACTTTTGTTTACTTTTCAGTGGTCTTTATTTTCAGGGTTTGCTTTTGGAAGAGGAAGTCCATGGCCTCTGTGCAATATACAGGCATGTGGTTAAGGTTTCTTTCAACAAACATTTTCCTTTTTCTTGTCTTGAAATTGCAACTTTGCAGAACAAATCAAACTGAGTACTAAGGTAACAGGACACACTATCTCCTTTTTGATTTTTGGAACAGTCCAACTGGTTAAACCCTATCTAAAAGTAGATTTAAACAATATCAAACTAATCTGTACAATTTTTTTTTAAAGGTGGTCGTGTTTATGAGATATCGCCGAAAAGCCAGAGCGATTATATAATGTCAACCATAGAGCTATCTTATTATATAGCTCTATGATGTAAACGCAGGAAGAATAAATCAGTAATTGGAAAACACAGTCTAAGAAACATATCTGACAATAGTGTTCTCAGATTCGAATTTTGGGGGATAAAAACACATTACTTTGAAGTGAAATGATTTTCAAAATACTTAACACTATCAAAAAGCTGCTGTCCCTCTATAAGAAGGAAAACCAAGTATATTAAAACCAAGTATATTTTTATTGCCATAAATCGTAAGAGTGATTACTGTCTGCCGTCCCTTTAAAAATAGGGGATGATACCTGGAGTTTCGTGACACGGCAACCGCTTTTGTTAAGTGATCCTGCAATAAGGAGGATTACGGCACTAATCTGTCTGTCAGGAGGACCAGAGGGAAGATGGTCAGAATACTGTAATGAGTACAGGTACTGGTACATAATGTCATCCGCTATCACACAGCACTATCAAATGTACAAAAACTGGGGGACAGGAAAAACTGCAGCATGTTCGAGGGAAAAGCATACATTTTGAAAATACGGGTTATGCTTTTTAACAAATTCAATTTCTTTCCACAACACTAACACCCACAGAAAAATGCAAGCGCACTCTATTGACATTTCTCTGGAAATATATAATATGAAAAGAAAATTCAATTCCATGGTCCATTGCTCTTCTTTACTGACAGAATTCCTACAAATTGCAATTGTTTGAAATTTGGCACGAAGTTGTGTTTATTTGTTTAGAATGTGACAAAGAGATTTTATTTGTCACACATTAACACTCCCATGATATGCACCAATTCTTCATTTATGATGCAATGGCACAGAGGCAAGTCTGTGATAAAGCATTCAAGACAAATATTTTTTTCTAAGAATTTCTTTGATCTGAAAGCTTTAGAAATGAGCAACTGTTTATTCCGATCTCAAATTCTGCGACCTTCTAAACTTGAATATGATTTATAGCCAGGCTTCAACAACAATTTTGACAGAAAATTATAAGAAAAATGACTTTCTCTTTGACAATGAAGTATTCCAGGAAGACACCAAGTGAGATTATGATCGTGTAACATACTGTCTCTGTACGCCACCAGCAGGGGTATATTTGTCACCGATGAATCACTAATAAAAATAATAAAGATTAGATGCAGGCTTATATGCAGGTATTTACCATCATATTTAGTGGGTGAGAAACAACTCTGACTAAAACAATGCTAAGTGGATTGTTCTTAAAAAATCTCATAGCCTTTGAGAAGGATGATGCTGGGTCAAAATATCAGGCCTTTAAACTTACTTGCGCTTTTTTATCGTCACCACTTACACAGAGTGATAAATTCTGTGTCTGGAAAAAAACTACAATTGAAGTTTAACTGTTTTTTAAATTACTATTTCCGACACTGCTTACAACTTTTTCTTTAAAACTTTAATACCAAAATACAACACTGTCAATTCAATGTTTAGTCCTGTGCATATTCGCCAGGCTAGTTCTTTACAATGTTTTTAAGTCTCTGTTGAAAACTCACTTGTTTAAAACTGCTTTTTTGTAATCTGTTTATTTGTAATTTGTATCTTTCTCTCATTGTATATTTTAGTGTTCTCTTTATGAGCTTAGAGGCTTTTTGTATTAGGCACTTTAAAAATGTCTTATTATTACTATTATGTTAAGAAAGACAAAGCCACTGTTAATACAAGGTGTAAATGAGTTTGACCAAGAACTTTCTAAGAGAGATGTTGTTGTTGTTTTTCTTATATGTTTCCATCCCTTGTGTGAATGTGTACAATTTAAAAAATTAGTATTTCCTTACCAAAATGTAGGACTGCATATCAAAATAAATAACAAACCGATTAAAACAATAATAGTAGTGCAAATATTGTGCTCTAAATTAAGAAATAATTCCCTGATCCTGATAATACAGCAGATTTTGTTTCTCTTTTTTTTTCTGAAGTATACCCTATCTTTTATAAATAAATGATCCCCATGCAAAGAAACCAAAATCAATTTGTAGAAAAAAATACTAAAGCATGACCTTGTTGTGTCTCCGGGGAGGCTAGCACCAGATGCAGTTCATAATTACATTTAGAATCCGACTTTGTGAAAAAATTGATCGCTCACGAATGCACATACTTTCACATACAACGTCGTCATCCTCCATGTGTAACCCAAGGAAAACAAGATTAGCCTCCATGCACTTGGTCACATACAAACATTACCTTCCTATATCTCAGGAGACCAATTTCAAAAACCCCACACTCATTGTTCACCACTTTGAAGTCCCATTACGGAATCTGCCCCCCCCCCCATATCCATATGTCCACAAATAAGCCATTACTGCAGTTATGTACACCAACAAAGCATTTCATTGCTACCCAATCTTATAAAAAAAAAATCTTGATGAGTAGTGAGTCATCTATCAGTCGCCAAGCTACATGTACAAGGACCAACAAGACTAATGAAAGTACTCAATATAGTGCAACACAGAATCACACAGAAATGGACTCTCAACCCAAAACATAATCTCGGATGCGGTTCTGACTGTGAGATTTATAGCGTGGGACGCTTAATGATAGAATTTCTTACCCCCGAGGCTATTTGTTAAACTTTTCATTATATTTTCTGCATAATAAGACGATTTGGCTCTGAATAATAATCGGTTAAAACGATAAATTATTAACAGAATGTACGGCTACCACGACATCTTGGTGCCGACTTACACTTCAAAAAGACTACAGGATTATTTTAAAGGGGCTCTGCAGAGCCAACACCATGGAAAATGCAGGGGGAGTTCAGTGATATTTCAGGC
Source organism: Asterias amurensis (assembly GCF_032118995.1). Lineage (NCBI taxonomy): Eukaryota > Metazoa > Echinodermata > Asteroidea > Forcipulatida > Asteriidae > Asterias > Asterias amurensis. The sequence goes on from NC_092662.1 coordinate 13,865,203, forward strand.
CCAATCTTGAGTTGTATCTATTTAAACAAGATATCTACACACTATAAAACAGTCAAATTTAAGACCTTTTCAGGCCTGTATGTAGCCTTGCTCAAGGCAGTTGAATTATTCACTCCGAAAAAAGACCGCCGCTGTATAAAAACCCACCCGTATTCACTGTGCGTAACATCGCACGACACGATGCCCCCGTACACTATCCGCATGCGGAGGCCGTCAGGCCGACAGCCTTGTAGGGTCTGTGTTGAAGCCACTGACCTCATTACTATAATAAGTGAAGAGTTCCCACGGTCAGCTCATTACCATAATGCCCGCGAAAGACGAGACATGTCTACATCACACACCACCACCACGGACGCTCAGCGAGCATGATAGGCGTGCGTGATTGGACGTCAAAATGAATAATTCATTTGCCTCACATCCTATGTTGTCTGATAGGTCTGACGAAAGATATACATATTCATGAACTGCATACTAGCATATCCGAGAGCCCCCCCCATTTTGTTCCACAAGTGGAAATTTTTCAATACAACACATTAAACCCGGATGTTACAGACCCGACAAGGCTGTCGGCCTGACGGCCTCCGCATGCGGTTAGTGGTACAAGTGCGGATGACTTGTGTGCACAGTATTCGTACGATGTGACAGTGTGTATACGGGTGGGTCATGCGGTGTGATCGCACGCACCACGCACAGGGTATACGGGTGGGTTTACAGCGGCGTCTTTTCGGAGCGAATAATGCGACTGCCTTGAGCAAGGCTAGCCTGTATGCTCCGTTTTTGAAAGGGCAAGGGCACCAAGGCATTTTCTCCTTGGTAAAGGGCACCCTATGAGGACATTGTAAATTTCTACTTGCGCATTTCAAGGGCACCGAGGCATTGACCAGGGGGCATATGGAGACAATCGCCTTTGTTGCCTCTGTGAAGTATCGGGCCTGCTTTTTCAGACCCTTTTAATGCTATAGTTTTGTTCACATACTTTTACAATTCTTTACTAGCTGGGCCCAATTTCATCAAAGCCTGTAAGCACAAAAACTTGCCAAGCACAAAAAAGGATTGCTTATCAAAAACAGGTTACCAGCCCTGGTACCACAGACCCCACTAAATTTTTGCTTAGCAAAGAAAATTTTTCAAGCATTATTAACCACTTTATGAAATTGCGCCCAGGTAGGAAAATTCAATAGACCCCACTAAATTTTTGCTTAGCAAAGACATTTGTTCTTAAGCAGTATTAACAGCTTTATGAAATTGTGCCCAGTTAGGAAAATTCAATATTCGTTCAGAGCTTCATCTATTTTTCTAAGACCTCAAATAACTGCAGTAAATGCTTTTTAATGCTTTTTAATGCCTTAAACTTGAACAGAATAGGTCAATTGAAGACTTTTTTAATACATTTTTAAGAATTTGCAAAAACCCTGTATAAAAGAGTATATGCCACGTCATGTGAAAACGTGATTTGAGCTAAAGGCTGGTAAACAAGGAGGGGACAATTCATCCACGATTTACCCGACGAAGCTTTCCCCTTTGGCCCACTAACGACTTGAACATGCAAATAGCACTTGCATTAAATGAGCCATTCTAATTTGATAACCTAGACTGCTCAGGGAAAGTAGAGTGCCAGACACTGCAGTTCAATACTTAAACACTTATTTTCCATGGACAAATCAAATTATAATATATTAGCCTTATCGTATATGGAACATCTGAACAAAATAAGAAAAGTGGGGGAATCTAAAGAATGCTCTGCTGAGACTCTGGTTCAGATGTGGTGATAGTTGGACTGAAAAATAATAAGTCAGGATTATAGTAAACAAATATTATCTTTTCAGGCTATTTTAGTTTGCAATTGTGTAACTATTTGGGGAAAAAACAAGAAATCAGATTTAATAGGAAGATTATCAGATCTGATTGGGATACAAAATACCAATGATTTCTTTTTAAAGGGAAGGTACACCTTTGGTAGTTACTCAAAACAAATATTAACTTAAAAACTGACTTGGTAACGAGCATTGGAGACCTGATGATAGTATAAAACATTGTGTGGAACCTCTGAAGTAATGTAGTTTTTGAGAGAGAGGTAATTTCTCACTCAAATAATAAAAGACTTCTAGCTAGAAGTCTTTTATTTCTATCTGAAAGCACACAAATTCGTCCAACAAGGGTGTTTTTTCTTTCATCATTTTCTCGCAACTTTGATGACCGATTGAGCCCAAATTTTCACAGGCTTGTTATATTATGGTTATGATGGGATTCACCAAGTGAGAACACTGGTATTTGACAATTACCAAACGTGTACCTTCCCTTTAAGCTGTGGGGGCTTCCTGGTTTTTTTATGGATATAAGCTATGCAAGTTTGCTGAAATGAGATCTTCAGCATGTTTTTTAAAATACTTGACGCTTATAACACTAATGTACAATATAAATCAAGAGTGTTTTAAAATAGTTTTACTGTGTGAATTCTGTGAATTTGATCTTTTAGATAAACAATGTATCAGTAGGAATCCCTACAGCATGGGGGAAAAAATTGTTTGAATTTCAAACTATAAATGGATGAAAAACACAAAAATAATCTTAATACAGCGTTTGACAACGTTTTACTTTTAGAAATCTTAAACTTTCCAGAAGAAAAGAACAAACAGATGGGACGATTGATACAGATGGCAATCTCAATCGCTCCTTGCTGAGAAGATTTCTTACAACATAATTAGGTTAGAAATGACGCATGACGCAGAGGTGGTGGGCTGGAGCGTGGAACGGATCTGATGCATCCTTGAGACTCTATACTCTCTCTCCGACCACTCATCAAGAAGATGTGTGCCATGACGTGTCCAGCCCTTTAAAAAATATTGCTGGTTTCACACATACTTTTGGAGGATCCTTAAGTAAACACACTGTCCTGGCATCCAACTGTGATAATCCCTTTAATCCCTTAAACAAACAACCTGCTCTGGACGGGCCTGACTGGATGATTTCTGGAACTACTTTTAAAAGCTACATGAAATAGCCATTGGCAATGGCAATAACTGAGCAATATGTGTATTTTAAAATTAGTACTTTTTACGTAATTCTGTCATTAATGGGTAAATTAAGCTTAATGTACATTGCTTCTAGATTTTGATCAGGCATTATACATTATATACATGTACAAAAGTTTTTTTTTCTTTTCTTTTTTGGCAAAAGATATTGTAAGCAGTTCAAAGCCCAGTATGGAAGCTATAATTGCAGCTTTCTTTGCAAACTGTGACTACTTTGTACTTACAGTATTTAATATTCAAAGGGAAATGACGAAAAACAACGTTACAAGACCCATGCACTCTTGGCCAGCTTTTATTAAAAGCATTCTAAGTTTACCAGGGAACGATTTCGTCCATTATTTCTGCATGGACTGTTACGCAATTTTTTTTTGTATAGCAAAATCAAAATTTTGCATAGCAGTCCATAAATTTTGTATCTAACAGCAAAATGTTAAAAATCGCTTAAATTGCAGACACATAAATTTGCGAAGCGGGCTAAAGTGTTAGGGCAAACATAGTACAGCCTATAGTACTTAAGTCGGTTTTTTTTTGCCTTTTTTGTGTGTAAAAATTTAGGGCACCAAGGCAATTTTCAAAAATTTCAAAGGGCATCAAGGCAATCACAAAAAAAGTTGCGAAGGGCCCGACGGTAATTTGGAAAAAAAAGACAAAAAACCAGTTCTTCCAATTTGTCCATTTCAATTTTCAATCGATTGCCTCCTAACTATCGTATTTATACCCAATATGCACTAAAAACTAACCCACAGAAAAAGAAAGCATTCATCTAACTGAACAAAATAAACAAAATAAAGAACAAATCTTACAATACACAATGAAATAATATTTTTGTTCATACGGCTACTATTGGTCATGCTGGTTGTGTAGTTTGTCGTAGAGACGCTAAAATTCCCACGCAACTGCTCGGTTTTGGGCGATGTTGACAGAAAGATATATATCCATGTGCGCGACGACTAAGCTTTACATGATGTATGTATGTACGTTATGTACGATATACTATTATGCACGCATCGTGGGGGAGCATGTGCAGACACGTCGTCGTTTTCTCAAGGCGTGTGTGTTTTTAGTTCGCGTAATTTTACCAATAGAGGGCGTTTAATCTCATGCTATCGCATTGTTCTGAAGCGCCCTCTAGCGTTCAAAGTTTCTTGTATTTTTGTGTCACACGCAAAGAACAACGACTAGTGGGCTTGAAATCTGCTGTTGTGCGTGAAATCTGGTGCTAGTTCTATGCGTGTTTGCTGACGTTCGAGGGCCAGTGCAGCGGTTAAAAAGACAAGTTATTTGTCACTCATAGAACTTCTTCCAGATGTTTTATTTTGTAAAATTAATTGAAAGAACAAGTTTGCCTTTAAAAAACGTTCGCATGCATGTTCGTCACGGACAGGGCCTAGCAGCACTACTTTATCTATAAACAGTATTAGTGCGCACGCACGGTGCAGCCGGCGGAACGAAAGTCGACACAAACAATAACCGTTCTTTGCTATTCATTGATGGATTTTTACCATTCAAAAAAGAAAACCAATTAACTTTTTACAATTTTAATCATTTTAAATATTGTACCAATCAATATCTTAGTCTTCAATTGAAATAAATCCACATGGATTCCTTCAGGCAGGATGGCTTTGTCAAACCTTAACGGATTAGTGGTGATAACGATCTTAATCCCCCAACTCCCAGCTGATTTTTCTCACTTTAAAAACCTCCAAAAGTATGCGTCCCGACCCGACCAGATACAAGGTTTGGTCGGGTCGGGTTTTAGAGGGCCGGACACGTAATGCAAATTACATGAATGGCCGCATCTTGGAAGGAGAGATGCCAAACGGGCCCAGTGAGCCTCGAAAAAAAAATGACACACTTGATGACACGACAGATATCTCAATCATGGTCACCCAGGAAAGCAAACAGAGCTCGTCGTATTGAATCACAACAGAACAACGTATCTAAATGAGGGAGTAATCGTAGCTAGCCAACTGTGTTATTAGAACAGGATTTAAAGCAGTATGGCATGAGAAAGAGAAGTGGTATGCGTTAAGAGATGTCATTATTATAATGATAATGAAATTCTTGCATTAGAAGTCTTGCATGTTATCCTAGTTATTATTTAATAGGTGTTAATTATTATTATTACCATTGGTTGGTTTATTTCAGAAATAAAAGCTTTGAAGACTTAAAGGCAGTGGACACTATTGGTAATTGTCAAAGACTTGCTTTCACAGTTTGTGTATCTTAACATATGCATAATATAACTAACCTGTGAAAATTTGAGCTCAATCGGTCATCGAAGTTGTCACACGAAGTTGTGTGCATTTAGATGGTTGTAGTTTCGAGACCTCAAGTTCTAAATCTGAGGTCTCGAAATCAAATTCGTGGAAAATTCCTTCTTTCTCGAAAACTATGGCACTTCAGAGGGAGCCGTTTCTCAAAATGTTTCATACCATCAACCTCTCCCCATTACTCATCACCAGGAAAAGTTTTATATTAATAATTATTCTGGGTAATTACCAATAGTGTCCACAGCCTTAAAGGAGGCTGAATTGGGTTTTATTTTTTACATCATTAGGAATCATAGGAATATAAAAATACCGGAATATGACAACATTTGGACAACAGAGGCGGCAACTCAAACTAATCATCTCATAAACACTGTAAACAGAAAAAAATGCCGAGCAAACAGCACTGAGCAGACCATGACCCAATTTTATAGACCTGCTGAACCAGAAAAAGTATAGCACAACAAAATATGTAACAGAATATGGTTACCAGCCAAAATACCATGTCAAAAACATCCACTATTTCTTACTGGAATCCTGTTTATTTTTTTCTCCGCACACAATTAATTGTAAGCAAAATTGTCTGCTCAAACAGCTAGATTCTTTTAAAACCAATGCCCTATTTGATGTGGTACTTAATGTATAAGTTTCACATCTAACTAAGCGCAAGGCATGATAAACTTGAGGACACAAAACAATTATGTTGAACCATGAAATTTGAATTGTCAACTTGACAAACGAAAGTATAAACACTGCATCTTTCATTACATAGGCAACATTTATCACATCTGATATTTTATGATTTATTTTTGTAAGAGCATCAGACCAGAAGGTGTTTTTATCAGTAAGTGAAGGTGAAGACCTTAAGTAAACACAGGTGCATTTCATCGAAGTGACGAAGGCAAAATGTAACATGATCAAATCTTTAATGTTATGGGTCTGGAATCGGCAGATTTTAAGTCGGGCAATGGGAACAAAAAGGCATGGAGAACCTTCGTGTTTCGAGGCCACCACTCGACCTAAGCAAGCAAGCAAGCAAGCAATTTCAAGGACGGGCAATTGATATGAAGGGAATTATTATTATTATTAAGTATTATTTATATAGGGTAGCCCTATCGGTGTCAAAACACTGTTCTCCCTGTGGGCCCATTAGAAATAGCAGTACCCAGAACAAGGGGGAAAATAACATGAAGGAACCATCCACTTATAAAAAGCAACAACAACAATACATCCTACACCAGGAACAAAAGTAGGGAAAACAAAGCACCAAGAAACAGTTAGAAAAAAAAATCAATAACGCTCTGTAAACGCCAGTGACATGAAAGTGAAAGAAGTGAAAGGAGAAGTCAAGGTGGGCTCATTACGCAACTTCTCAGGTAAACTGTTCCACAAGAAGGAACCTCTGTAAGAAAATGCTTTTTATTTTGCCTTTCTCAGTCTCAGAAATATTTCTTTTGCATTTCTCAGCCATCTCATATTTCCTTCTTACACAGTGGACACTATTGGTAATTGTCAAAGACAAGTCTTCTCACACTTGCTGTATCTCAACATGCATAAAATAACAAACCTGTGAAATTGAGCTCAATTGTTCGCCGAAGTTGCGAAGTGATAATGAAAGGAAAAACACTCTTGTTACACGAAGTTGTGTGCTTTCAGATGCTTGATTTCGAGACCTCAAAATCTAATGAGCTAAGGTCTCGAAATCAAATTCGTGGAAAATTACTCCTTTCTCGAAAACCATGTAACTTCAGAGGGAGCCGTTTCTCAATGTAGTTTATACTATCAACAGCTCCCCATTACTCGTTACCAATAAGGTTTTATGCTAATAATTATTTTGAGTAATTACCAATAGTGTCCACTGCCTTTAACAAATGTATTTCCTTCTTGTGAAGGAAACTTTGCCCCAGACATACAGCTACAGACAGGCCAAGTCTCAGCTCATCAGATTATCTGTCAGGTACCCGTCTTGGGCCGATCAATGAATCAATACTCTCCTCCATCTCACAAGAAGGGCTCCCTGTGAAAACTTCTGTGAATAATTGGATCTCTCTGTCCTCACTAGCTAAGCCCGTCTCAAGGATGAATCCATCTTAAAGGTCACACTTGGCAAGACGGCTTAAGAGCATGCCTGATTCTGAGGTAAGTTGCTCTAAAGCCCCTAGTCACTGCCTTTGTGCCACCTTATAAAAAGTGGAAATATACATTCCTTTACAGATATAGGGGATGTTTGGTAATCACATTGGACAGCTGTCAATGGTATTAAAGCATTTTGAGACACATTTCACTTTGTAGTTGTGTGGTATGGAAAAAGATTTGTTATGCCCCAAAATTTTAATCTGAGAAGCATACTTAACTGTCAGTAACGTTTCTCAGATTGTGTGCTCACATTATGGATCATTCTTCCTGCGTGGACATATCTCAAAAACGTCACTACTTGTATCTTTTGAAATGAAATTTTCATATAGTTTTATTGTACAGGATTGTAACATTCGAACTATTCCAAAAACCGAAGGTATGCTTTGCCTTTAAGGGATATAGCATTTTGTCCTTTGACCAAGTTCATGAGCAAAGAATTAAATAACTGTCAGCATGTGAAAATGACTAGACTTGAGTAAGCCTGATCATCCTTGATCACAGTCCTGCCATTTTGTATTTGACGCAGCTCTTCAAGGCAGAGAACCAAACTGAGGTTATATCCAAGATAGGACTGATTGTACTTGCTGATCAAAGCAATGCGCACAATCACAACACATACTTCACTATGCCCCAACCATGCTAAACCAAGACGGGATTGGGCTGATGAGCGTGTACAAATTCTTGTTCAGAATGTATTGATGCATGAGGGAGACTGATTGTACTGCTGATCACCGCAATGCATACATTACATTTATAACATTACACACATCACAACATTACACATGATAGGCCTTTGATAATGTAAACGATTGGTTAGCCCTCTTAAAGTTGAAAGAAGACTTAACTCAAAGTAAATTGTTGCGATCCACTTGTCAACTCACTCCTGTTTAAAGTGCAAGGCAAAGTCATGCCATTTTGTATTTTACTCTTCTTCAAGGCAATGTTAACCAAACTGAGATTGAAGGAAATTTCATGATGTAGTCATCCATGATAGGACTGATTGTACTTGCTGATCAAAGCAATGTGAACAATCACAACACGTACTGCCCCTACCTTTCTAAACCAAGACGGGATTGGGCTGATGCGGGTGTACAAAATCTTGCTCAAAATGTAGTGATGCATGAGGAAGACTGATTTCTACCTCCATGGTACTACTGATTACCACAATGCACACATCACAACATTACACACGTGATTTGATGATGTAAACGACTGGTTAGCCCTTTTGAAGTTGAACGAAGACTAAACTCTAAACCAATTGTTGCGACCCACTGTCACTCCTATTTTAAGTGTAAGGCAAAGAATGAAAAAAATTTGTTTCTAATAGCACTAAAACTTTTTTAATGATAGGCCCCCTAGATAGATTGAATCTTTCATAAACAGGAATAGGATACTAGTACTTATTAGGTGAGATCATGGAGGTAGAATTAGATTTCTACCTCCATGGTGAGATGGTCCACGGCCCATCCAAGTGCCTGGGGTTCAGGTGCTGGGGACCGAATGAAGAAGGTGGAGATCTGTATCCTAATTGATCTGAGAGACCAATATTCAAATTGTTTCAAAATGAATGTCATGGGGATTCTTGTTAAAAAAGTGCCGGCCCTCTTGTTTTTGCCCATTCTGTTTAAAAAGGAGTCACCACAAAGGCTGGATCCGCATATTGGCAAAAAAAATGAACACACCAGATTTGAAAGATGTATTCATAAAAGTAAAACAACCAAAGAAACAAATAGTTATTGTTTACTGTGCGTTTTTTTTCTTCTTCACCCCATCAACCTTCTCTAATATATTTTAAAAACAAATTTGTTGTTCTCTTTTTTTTTCCGGGGCGAGGTTCAAGCATGGAGGAAAAACTAGTTTCAAGTTGTAACCCAAAGCTGAACCACATCTTTAATCCAATGGTTTCTATCATGTACCAGTGAAGGGAGAGTGATCACGAGTCTTTCTTGCTGTACTATTGCATGAGTACAATTGAACATCCTCAGATGGCGGAATGAACATGTGTAGCGCAGTTCCTCTTTCACAAATTCATTTCCTCTTCATATGCCTCAACGAAGAGTAGCTGTTTGTTTGTTTATTTAGGGGGGTAGGCCTCAAAATCGCTTATTTAATGTTCAGCCTAATGGTTTCTTTAATTACTGTTTTAAATTCTGTTGGTCTATTTGATTTAAGTTCAATCTTAACTTCTTTAACAGCGAGAAGCATTCGGGCACCTCTGGATCCCTCTGCAGTGCCATATTTATTTTCATCTTAAAATATCTTTACAGTAAAGTTGTTCGTTGTTCTCTGTGAACTGATCGCTCTCGAGTGTTAATGTCATTTATTTTTTGATACTGTGGAAAATAAATGAAATTTGAACCTTGAACCTTTTGGACACCTTACTGTTTTAAGCTGTTAAAAGTTGTTGCTTAAAACTATTGAAAACATACAATTTTATCTGGGTTCAATGTTCGAAAGTACAATACCCACGATGCTTTAATGACTGTACAGTGAAGGTGTAGTGTCATTACAAGGCCATCCCCTTCCTAGTACATATTGTACAGCATTTACAAAACACAAACCAAGTTTACTGGTACATGAGCAAGACGCACTTATTCCTTTGTCAACATATTCCAATTTCTCTATTGGCAACATTTTTTAATATAGATTCTTTATGTAGGTCTGACCTTTGAAATGCTAGAGGGTAGTCTGGTCAGCCAGTTCCTAATCAATAATCTTTAATTATTAAGGTTTCGGAGTACAATAGGGCGATACTGAGTGAACAGACTGGATAGTACCCTGCAACTAAGCCTCAAAGCCCTTAAGTACACGATAATAACAGATTAGCCATATCACCAGCTATGGGATTACAGCAGACAAGGTTATAGTGTAAACGGTGTCCATCATAAAATAAATTAAATTAGGATGGAAAAGCTGGTTTTATTACTAAGTAACAAGATTTTGTCAGATGTTAATTAGTTTTTCATGGCTCCACGTTACAGGATTACAATATGAACTTTCATTCTAATTAAAAAGAGGAATTTATAAATTTGTTAGTTCTGTCTGGTTCTTGTACTATGGTTCTGTCAATGTTTGGGCAGTTTCTAGATGAGGATGTTCCTTTAATAATATTTATTTCATCAATAAACTCAAAATAACATTTAAACAGTTCCCATGTTTACATTAAAAAATTACAATCACAACGTGGCAGGAAATTCCTATTGATAAATCAAATCAAAAGAAAATAAGATACAGAAAGTTTTTATAACCATGAAACAATTTTTTTTTTAATTGGGAAAGGGTTTCATTTTTTTTTAGTCTTTCAGCTGGGTGAGGGTCACTGCTGACAAACTTGGATTCAGATCGATTGAAATGACGACAAAATCATTACATGTTTTGATGGTGATCTACTAAACACAAACTCCTTTAGGAAAAAGTGACAAATCATCGATGGGGGGAGAGAAGTTTCAGAGCACAGCACTGAGGCTTTGGAAATCCCTTCCAGTGAAACTATGAAACTTTACAACTCACTCAACATATTCAAGAACAATTTAAAAACTCATCTTCATAGAGAAGCATTTTGTTAAGTTAATTTTTTGTATTATGCTACTTTCATTGCTTGTTGGTTGTTCTTTTGTAGAGTGCGCGCCATGAGTGTCGCTTGCAGCGGATAACGCGACACTATAAAAGTGTCTGTTATTATTATTATTATTATTATTATTATTATTATTATTATTATTATTAAAGTATAAATACTGTAAAGGAGCTTTTGTGAACACATAATCCTCATTGCTAGAGCAGTTTGTCAAAGAGCATGGCAAGTATCAAACCAACTGACTGACACTTTTTCACTTGTTATAACTATACGGGTAAAAACTAAGGACAAATTTGATTATTTATTGTGGTACGTTTAATGTACTAAAGCAAAATTAGTAAAAAGGTTTTGGACACATGTTTTCAAAATCCTTTGCTTTTGCAAATTTGTTGAAAATAATCTAAAAATTCAAAAGGGGAAGATTGGACAAATTTTTATAAAAATTGTTTTTATTTTTAATAAATTATTTAAATAATGTTTAATTATGTCAACAGAGTCCCTAGTCTGGTGACCCAATTAAGCATGACAAATTGAATGGTTGACCTTCCAACGACTCATTCCACGCCGGGGCCACACTGTCTACCTTCCCAACCCATACTATGCCATCCCCCGGTGGGTGGGATTCGAACCGGGGTCCTACGGAAAAGTTTCTGTATGGCGCCACCACTTTTACAATCGATTTGAAATAATATAGTATCTAATTTACCTCAATGAATGAGTTATCCCGAGTCTGACAGTAAGATTAAGGGGTCGACCTGGAATTCTAGACTGTCAGTGCTGCGCAGTGTGTGGGGAGTGGGAGCCCCTGCTGGCAGTGCTGGGTATGGACATGATGGGTGGGAACATAACGTAGCGTCATGATATGTTATCGACCCTCATATGTTTCTGTTGATTCCTGTTTACCGCGAGACTGTGCAAGCTCCACCGGTGACAGAAGCTCTGCTGTTTACTCACAGTTTTTTTTTTTCGTTAGGCTTAATCATGCTGAGAATAAAGTTTCCCGTCGTAGGTTATGCTCAAGCATTATAAAATCATAAAATGATGAATTTTTGGTATAAATCGCCAAGTGAATTATTATGCCAACAATTAAATGGGATAACTTTCCGCACGGCGCCACCTTCTTTTTCACTCTTTTTACAAAAAAAAGGGATATCTCATTGAGGTAAATTAGATACTATATTATTTCATATCAGATGAAAAAGTGGTGGCGCCATACGGAAACTTTTCCATTAAATGAGTCTAAGAAACACCATCCAACCTCTAAATTTCAAAAACAAAATTATCTGCTAGATTGAGATTCATTCTCTTAATCGGTACTTATTGACTTGTCAAAATTATGTCATTATTAACTTACCCTACTCCTCCTCCCTTCGAGTTTGATTCGAATCCTGACTTTTCAGTTTCCAGCAGTTTATCGTCTCACTTTCAATGTCAGACTCAATGTCAGTATCAGGAGGGTAGAATTCTTCATCTGTCCATGATGAAATTGTGATAAATACGGCCTAAAGGAAGCTCGCTTCTCGGTCGGCAAAGTTCTCCTCAAAAATAAAAGGCTTAACGTCACTGCGCGCGCATGATATTTTCTCAAGATTGTAAATTCGTCGATTTGGCAGACGACAAGTAATTATCACGCGGTAAGCGGTACACCGTCTTACTGTAATTTGCTCACGGTATTAACTACCGTCATAAATTTCAATGGAACGTCAGGGTACCATACGTACTGTCAGGTTGCGGAGATGGTTGTCGCCCATCAAGCACTAGAGGGCGCACTGACAATGCAGCATACACGTGCCCCACTGACAAACAACAGGCGGGGCTTGGGTGATATGAGGCAGATTGACAGTCCATAGTCCAGCAACTTTAATCAAATTGGTGTAAAATTGAATTGAAGGGATCCCAATGGGTTAAAGTCAAGCATTCTATAAAAATTTCGTCAACAATAATTTAGAAAAATCTCAAGGGGTTTAGATTTTGGCAAAAAAATGGAAGAACACATTCGTTTACTTTTTACAAAATATTTTATTAAAACAAACACAAATCAAACTCGCAGGCCAAATTGGATGCATTTTTACAAACATTTAAAAAAGTGGAGTATTAAAAACATTATTATCAAATAAGGTCACTTTTTTAGGCCACTATTTAAGGCCACTATAAAAACATTCAAACAAGGTAACAATTGGAAAAAGCTGCATTAAAGATGCTATGTCAGATTTTTTGCCCCAAACATTAAAAAATAGATTTTTTTGAGTGAATGGTATTTCAAAGAGTATCACCCACTCTAATTTAAAAAAGTTTAACTTTTACTTTTAATGGTCAGGAACCATGACAAAAATTTAATACGTTTCTTATAAAATACATAAGAATTGGTCACGTTATATATTGTCGAGATCCCGACAAAAACTAATTTTGAGCACTTTATTCCACTGCTACTAATAACTGGCGGAATTTTGCTAGCAATGGCTCAAATGAAAACTTGTAACTTTCTCGACCCCCATCAAAATACCTATTGAATTTTAAATCAAAATGTTTGGGTCAAATCGGCCAAAAATCTGACATAGCATCTTTAACTCAGACATTAAGTTTATTATCATTTTAAACTAAAGTTCAAACCTCTGAAACAATTAAAGTTTTCTTGAAAATTTGTTAAATAATTTATTAAAGGAACATTACAGAGCTGGTTTTTGCTGACAAAAGTTGCCAGTAGTGTAAGCACTTTACGTAATCCACCATATACATAAACCGAAAAGGCTGTAGAAGTTTGAGATCGATCCACCTCATCCCAGTTTAACCCACCCCATCCACCCCGATTGACCGAGGGTCCACCTTACCCCAGTGGAACCCACCTCCACCCTGTGATGAAGAGACTGACCTGAGGATCCACCTTATCCCAGTGGAACCCACCCCACCCTGTAGCGATTGACCCGAGGGTCCACCCTATCCCAGTGGAACCCACCCCACCCTATAGAGATTGACCTGAGGGTCCACCTTATCCCAGTGGAACCCATCCCACTCTTAAGAGATTGACCCGAGGGTCCACCCTATCCCAGTGGAACCCATCCCACCCTGTAGAGATTGACCTGAGGGTCCACCTTATCCCAGTTGAACCCACCCCACCCTGTAGAGATTGACCCGAGGGTCCACCTTATCCCAGTGGAACCCACCCCACCCTGTAGAGATTGACCCGAGGGTCCACCCTATCCCAGTGGAACCCACCCCACCCTGTAGAGATTGACCCGAGGGTCCACCTTATCCCAGTGGAACCCACCCCACCCTGTAGAGATTGACCCGAGGGTCCACCTTATCCCAGTGGAACCCACCTCCACCCTGTGAAGAGATTGACCTGAGGGTTCACCCTATCCCAGTGGAACCCACCCAATCCTGTAGAGATTGACCCTAGGGTCCGCCTTATTCCAGTGGACCCACCCCACTTCGTAGAGATTGAATTCAAACTAGATTCTATCCTAGGTTCACACAATAATTTATGAAGTTTAATTGATTGTAGATTCTTTGAGGTACTGCAGGGCTTCTTCGTTGATAGGTGTAGGCATCTATAGACCGTATTGAATATGACGTCACCGTTCAAATATCTGCCCTACAAGATGGCGTCTGCGAGCGTGTGCGTGCTTATGCCGTAGAAATCAAACCGAGAACGCTGCGTGTTTCTTTGATGTATGCGTTTAGACGCGCATACGGTTTGACCTACAAGATGGCGACTTTCATAGCAGCAAAGGGGTTATTCAATACGGTCTATACTAGGCATAAACCTCCACTGCCATTATGCATCAATATCTGACTCTCTTGTCTGGATTAGTAGATCTGTAGTAGATGTAGATAAAAAAAAACAACAGAACAAATTCAATTTATGCTGACAGAACTTCCAACAAAGTAAATTGCAAATGCTCACTAGTAGTATCAAAAACAGGACATGAAAACCACAACCAACATGAGAAAATACAAACAATTTTTAAGGTTTTATTTTGTTGAACTTGAAAGTCAACATCACCAGCCAGAACTTAATCCCATCGTTGTTGTATGAGCCCTAAAGTTTAATTTGAGTTTCCTGATTTCTTCAAAGTCTGCACATGTAATTAACAGTACACATTTAGCAAATGTACATTTTTTCTCGTTACATCAAATTTGTACAAAATGACAATTTCATTTCTAAAATCTTGATATGAACCATTTTTGAGTAAAGTAAGGAATCACTGGTAAGTAAGATTTCTCAGAGAGAAGCATTTTGTTGCATTTTCTTACCGGTCTTCTGAATCTTCTTATTGTGTTCACACAATCTAAATACCCCGAGAACAATCTTTAGCAATTTTATTGAACCCAGCCTGGTTTCTACAATCCCAGCCATATCTCGTTGGGCCCCCCTGCCCCCTTTCAATGTTGGTTCCAATTGCTGGTCTTCTGCGTTACAGTCAACATCGAGTGGGGGGTCGGGGGGGGGGGGCGAGATAATGTTTATTGTCAGTTGGAAGTGGACAAGGAATGGTTTTATATAACGTTAGGAATGGGTGGCCCAAGCATTTTGGCCGGGATTGTTGCTTTGCACCTCTGCTTCAGCAGGGGATATCTAGAATTAGAAACACTCTAGTTTGTTTGTCCATGAATCTTTGTTTCTTTGAGGGGCTGCACTTCAAAAAGTTCTTACAAAAAAATGCTTATCCAAAACAAGGGAACCTAAGGTTTCAAGTAAAGTACAATCAGCCTCTTTGAGGTATGGTGGACGTGATAGGAGTGTAGTGTTTGGTGTGGGTGCACGCAGACAAATTTACCCAAACCTTATAGTGTTATAGCATTGTGTCCTCCATATCTCAAAAAAGGCTAATTGGATACTTTGCATGGGGGAATTCCGATCTAGTAAGGTTTGTGGCAACACCATATAATGATAATCTCTAGTTTGAGTTGGGGTGGTTCTGAAAAGAACCATAGGTTTCAGAGCATACTGATCGAAACATCGAGTTGAAACCTACAGTTTTGTGAAGAGCCTCCCCAGCTCAATAACAGATTATCATTACAGAGTGTTACCGCAAACCTTACTAGATAGTTTCACGTCGAGTGTTTGTCTTACCGTGAATGTATTGTAGATCCATGGTTTCTGTCCATCGTCAAGTACATGTTAACTTGTTATCCAAGATGTTGTAGTCAGTTATACTGGGCTAACATCAGAGAGGGATGTATCTGTTTGGAAGGAAAAGCAATCAGAAAGTTAATTGTAATTGTACAAAGTATACACATGCAAACAAGTGTGTGAACAGCGTGCATGATGTGAAGTACAGCGTATTATACACAGGTACGATTAAACAAAAAGGTACAACCAAGGTTACTGTGCTGATGACGCCTGGTAAATTTGGTGAAAAGTTTTAAAAGGTGTCCAGTGCCTTTAAAGACACTGGACACTATTGAAAATTGTCAAAGACCAGTCTTCTCACTTGCTGTATCTCAACATATGCATAAAATAACAAACCCGTGAAAATTTGAGCTCAATCGGTCATTGAAGTTGCAAGATAATAATTGAAGAAAAATCACCCTTGTCAATCGAAGTAGTTCCCTTTAAGATGCTTGATTTTGGGACTTCAAAATCTAATTCTGAGGTCTCGAAATCAAATTCAAATATTTTAGTGAGAAATTACTTCTTTCTCTAAAACTACTTGACATCAGAGGGAGCCGTTTCTCACAATGTTTGTTTTACTATCAACAGCTCTCCATTGCTCGTTACCGAGTACGTTTTTATGCTAACAATTATTTTGAGTAATTACAAATAGTGTCCACTGCCTTTAAAGATATTGCATCAAATTACAAAGCTGCTCTGTTGATAGTTTGGGCGTTCGTAGATCAACTTACTAGCTACTCGCTGATAGAAGGTGTCCACTAGGATCAGGTAGGAATCATTTGCTGCTGCTGACACACTCCTTCACTGGTAAACGTCTCTCTGGTTTGCTATGGACCGATGGCTGACAATCCTAATGATCCAGAGAAATAATATATATTTAGAAGTATGTAAATACGGTACTAAATAAAAATTTACTAGAGATTCAGATGATAACTGAATATGACAAAGAACATCACAAATTGTCGCATACACATGTCCTTTAAGGTGCAAGGAGAACTTTTGGCAAACGATTTTCAAAATACCAATGGCAATAAATTCTCCTTTATAGAATTGAGTACAATACCAACATCAACTTAATAACACATACGCTTTCACATAAAACAATCAGAAAAAGTTGTTTGTAGATAGCTAAACTGATTTCACTCCTACATTGTGAAATTAAAGGCAAAAAGTGCGTACTGGTCTGATCTGGGCCCATTTTCATGGCTATGCATGCTTACCATGAGCAAAGAATTAACGCTTACGGAAGCAAGGAACTCCACGCTTAACGTCAAGTCTGTTTCACAGGCAAGTAGGGAATTTTAGTTTGTGTGCATCATACTCGATAAATAAGCATTCTTCACTGACACAGCTAGCACAGAAATTCAACGCTAGCTCTGTAAGCGAAGAATGGTGATCACAAGCGCATAATTCGGTGGTAAGCAGAGCCATGACATTGGCATTGGTTTTCAAGCACTACCTGTTAACCTTGATATCCATGGACATCACTTGTAAGTGCAGCTACACAGCAACAAGTGTTACATCAGTGGTTAGAGCGACTCGCAATAGAGATCCTCATCCTGCAAGGAAAGGGTCAAGAGAATTGTTATTCAAAATCATGTCTGAGCTCGATTTCACAAAGAGCTAAGAATGATCGTAACTGCAAATCCATCGTAGTTGCTTAGCAAAGAGTGATGTCACAATACAAATCACTATGGTAAAACTAATAACTCATCTTAAGATGAATCTTAGTGCTTTGTGAAACAACTCTGAATACTAACACTTCTAGCATTTTCATTTTCATTTTGTTTCATTTATTCTGGTTGTGAAGCCAAGTACTAAGTAGGATTTGAAACTTTGCATGGTGGAGATAAGATATAGAAGAGTTTGCGGTAACACCATGTAATAACAATCTCTAAATGAGTTGGGGTGGTTCTGAAAAGAACCGTTGGGTTAACTCCTCAGCCAAGTACTCTCGGAAAAGCAAATGTAATCACTGTACTGGCCAAGAACCCAATGGGGAGAAGACACAAGGAAGTTTCAGTTTTAGATCTGGGATGAAAATCCCAGAGAATTAATCCAAGAAAGCCAACTGAAAACTCAATCCACGTAGTGCCACTGGTGTGATTCGAATCAAGTCCAAGAGGTGGAAGGCGAGGGAAGATACCACTAGGCCAAATCCGACCACCCTTTCTGAAAGCATGTTTAACTCTTATGAAAATAATCAATGAAACTAAATAAAAAGAAACTTTGGTTTCTTTGCAGAAATTTGTTGCCACAATTTTGTTTTTCTTCTGTTCTACCTTTAATGAAAATAATACATGAAACTAAAAGAAGCTTTGGTATCTTTGCAGAAAATTTGTGCCATTAGTTTGGTTCTTTCTGTTCTTCTTTTAACATGTGCGATCATAATAACACCTGTAAAGGAATACCTAAAATATTGATGTCCAATTACTACTTGCCAGTAAGACAGTAATTTGTGAGTAATTTGCACCCAATCGCAATATTCACAGTTGCAGACTTGAGATTTGGCAACTTGCATCAAGTCCTAAATTTTCAGTTTCTTATATAAAACTTGGATTGTGAATAAGAAGTACAGATGTTACACAGTGGTTACTTACACTTAAATTGTACTCTAAAAGAGAACTACTTGTTTCATGACAAGCAACTACAATCAGAGCATGAATGTTTATACTTGCTTACAACTTGAAAATGGTAATAAATTGTGCCTTTAGCAGTTGTCAAAATATTAGATAAATATTTCTTCCAGAGTATCATCTTTGTTTGCCGGTTTAACCTTGTGTAATGGCAAAGATGAACCCAGGCCTGATACTTCACGGAGGCAACGAAGGCGATCGCCTCCATGCCCCTTGTCATGCCTTGGTGCCCTTGAAATGCTCCAGTAGAATTTTACAATTTACTCATAGGTGGGGTGCCCTTTACCAAATAAAAATGCCCTTTCAAAAACCAAGCATACAGGCCTGTTAACCATTTCAATATATACAGTTACATCACTGCACTTACCTCTTAAATCATACATACCTTCCTTCCGTCAAAAAACCAAAGCACCCCTTCAAAAGATCAAACATACAATTGTACAACAAAGCTTCTTCACTGAACCCCCTCGCTCCGCACCAAAACACTCCGATATCAGACAGATTATTCTGCTTCTCTCCTGATGGTAATCTCAAGCAAAAAACAAACTCAGCTCTTTTAAGATTCCAACTTAGCGATAAACAACAGCACTATCTACTTCAGGTAAATATGGGGAGCCAAGATGGCGTCTCTAGGCACAGGACTGAATTCAAAGGTACAATACGGGGTATAAAAATGTTTTAAAATGTGTTTCAAAAAGTTATGTTGTAAATAAAATTAAAGGGTTATCTTGTAAAACGAGTTTTGGGACAACGTAAATCTTTCATGCAAAGATTTGACATGGATTTTGATTAACAAACTCCCAAACCAACCTAACACAGAATCAAATCACATCATTTGCATACTTATAACTTGCCTGCATACTTAACTTGCCGATCACAAATTATACCGGGCCTATCTTAATGCTTCACCCTATACACGTAACAAATCTCAAAACCTCAAACTTCTTTTCTTCAATTTCTGCAACAAACTTTTCAAAGCATTTTCACATCAAGAACTTCTTTTTCATTTTGGCTCTGAGACAAAGTACATAGTGACTGTCACCAGGTTTGAATGTGTTAAAACAACATTAAAAAAATGTTGACCTTTCTAAATGTTACTGGAAGAGATGTTCAGAGTTCAAAAACGTTTTGCAGACTTCAAACTATTTCAGATTGTGAAAAGATCTCATCTCTGATTCAGAGATTTATCAGATTATAATCCAATAACTTTTCTCTTTCCTTTTACCCTAACTGGTGATGGATAATTATTTTAAATCCAACTCTCTACATCCTAATATGCACATCATTTTAATGATCATTACAAGACATTAAGTAAAACCACAGGGCCCAATTTCATGGAGCTGCTTAACGGTAAGCAAATTTGTTTGCTTACTGTAGCAGAAAAATTTGCTTCAGCGTAAACCTCTTTCACAAGCGGTTGCTAGCTTAAAAGCACGTAAACAAAGTGTGCGTGCAACATTTGAGATCGTTTGCTTTAAAAGCAAAAAAGAAGAAAGTGCTGACAAAATGGCGGGCGAAATAAATGCAGAGTGGCGATGAAAACAGAATCATCACCTTCTCTGTCTGATATGTATTATTTGTAATGGTTCAAAGCGCCCCTTGATAGGTTCACACACCAACTTGAGAGTGAATAAGAAGAAGATACATTGTATTACATTTCTGACACATACATTTTAGACAAACATTTACTTGGCTGCACCTACTGCACACACACACACACATAAAATACACACAGCTGCGCTTCCACACTTACAACATATTGCAATGATGTTGCACTATGTGCTGTGCTTAAACAGGGTGCTTAAGCAGAAAATAGGGGCTTTAAGGACCCTTTTTGCTTGCTTACCGCTTTCAAGCCATTGGACCCTTTGGGTAAACAGTATTGTCCAAGGCCCACACTTCGTGTATCACAACTTCTATATCAAATAACAAACCTGTGAACCAATAGTGTCCAGGGTCTTTAAGCAAGGCCATGAAATGAAAAATTTGCTAGGTGCGCCCGTTAAGCACAAAATCAATCGTTAAGCAGCTCCATGAAATTGGGCCCGGATCATTCTGAAACAATCTGGAATATCCCCACACTGTGAGTTTCCACACATATCATCAACACAAACACACAAAGCAAACATAGCAACAATGTAGTCTTCACTCAACATTTATTTTTTGCAAATACCAATCCTCAAATCTTTCAAACATGATCTTCAAGGTCTTTTGCGTGCTCATCCAAACCGCCATTGTAACTTTACTCGATTGCCGGTCGCCGACTGTCCCACACTACATTTAGAACTTCTGCCGAAGTATCATCATTCACAAAGGTTCCTCAAAGCATCAATTATTATTTGCAAATACCAATCCTCAAATCTTCCAAAACGTGTTCTTCAAGGTCTTTTGCGTGCTCATCCAAAACCGCCATTGTAACTTTACTCAATTGCAGGTCGCCGACTGTCCCACGCTACATTTAGAACTTCTGCCAAAGTACAAATTAGCATATCATCATTCACAAAGGTCCCTCAAAGCATATCAATTTATTATTTGCAAATACCAATCCTCAAATCTTTCAAACGTTCTTCAAGGTCTTTTGCGTGCTCATCCTAAACCGCCATTGTAACTTTATTCGATTGCAGGTCACCGACTGTCCCACGCTTTATTTTGAACTTCTGCAGAAGTACAACTTAGCATATCATCAATCTCAAAGCATATCAATCTATTATTTGCAAATACCAATCCTCAAATCTTTCAAACGTGTTTTTCAAGGTCCAAACCAATTGTAACTTTACTCGATTGCAGGTCGCCGACTGTTCCACGCTTCATTAAGAACTTCTGCAGCCGATTTCACCAGACTTCACGCAACTGCGTAAGTCAACCCGCACAACGTTTATAGTGTAAGTTGCGCCATAAACGTTGCGCAAATGGACTTAAGCAGTTGCGTAATCGGCTGCTACAGAAAGTACAACTTAGCATATCATCATTCACAAAGATCCCTCAAAGCATATTATTATCAAATATGACAAAATACTATCATACAGTCTCCCCGATGTAATTTACATAATCACACATACTCATTACTCAAGACAGTTTACTGAACTAGTAGATAACAAAATTACATTGAAAAAAACAATCTAGGTTACATATTTATCAGCAATATGTGTTTAAAGCTTTTCAAGTAGAAGTTGTACTGGAGTAAATGTGGAGATAATTCAAAATCAAATTTATCATATTTCAAAATTCAAGGCTTCAGGTAAAAGAAAATAATTAAAAAACATAATTTCTTCGGGTGGTGGTTGGCATTTTCAACAAAAAAATTAATCAATTAATTTCTCTGTGTACATGCAGGTGGAAAATTCAAATGTCAACACCTGCCAAAATTTTGAAAAAAATATTGTGTTCAGAATTTTTTTCCACACGTGTCATCAAACATAAACCTTGCTTTTTGTTTTCAAAACAAAATAAGTTTCTTAATGTCAGTAACAAATTATGAACAATTGAATAACTTAGGTATCAACATACACGTAGTTGTTAAAAACTACATGGTATACTAAAATATTCCTTTTTGTAATTTTATGGAAATTATTTTGGGAACAGCCAAAGGTATACACCTATTTGGAGAGGATCAATGATTAAGTTTCTAGCCATATGATTTAAACATACATTATAAAAGATTCATCAAACAATCGGAACACCAATATACCTGATACACAGTTAACCATAATCGTCATAGTAAACATCCTCAACATACATGTAGCTCTAATACATTAACCACATTCCAGTATCAACAATTCTGGCAATATTAGTCTATTGCCAATAGACTGTGCAAGTTTTGGGCGTATCTAACCTAGAAAAAGAAGACAACATTCTATGCATTGCAATCAAATCTTCTTTTACCATCTATTTGTACAAAACTTAAAAAAAACAAAAACAATCTTATTGTTTACAAGTAAAAAAAAAATAGGGGTCAAGTCTTATTCTCAGGTTTTCTTGGATCCTAATTTTTTTTTGTATGGCAAAACTTTACTTTCCCACAAACTCGATACAATTTGTTGAACTGAAGACTTGCGCACACTTGATTCTGCACACGAAATTGCTCACACGTCAAACTCAACAGACATTTATCACGGTGCAGCCGTCTTGATTTCCCATTCAAAACAATGTAACCAAACCGAGGCTGGAAGTAGAAATAGTCTGGTTCCTTCTTGTACAATTGGTACTAGTATCTATTACTGCAATGGAAAAAAGGTTCATGACCAAGATGGTGGCGGCATGATAATGGTCTATATGGATGGGGGACCAACTTGGTTGCTGAAATTTGAACACGCTCAAGACTCGCACAGTCTATAACACGACCAGAATGGAATGCCCTCAACAATCATAATGCAATGCTTCCACAGCCATGTCACATTAGCGAGTCAATTACAACATTTCAATTTGCCCCAGCACTCGATTTAAAGGCACTGGATACTATTGGTAATTGCTCCAAATAATTGTTAGCATAAAAACTTACTTGTTAGCAATCAATGGATCGATTGATAGTATCAAACATTGTGAGAAACGACTCCCTCTGAAGTAACGCGAGAAAGAAGTTAATTCTCACTAAAACATTTGAACTTGATTTTGAGATCTCAGAATTTGATTTTGAGGTCTCCAATTCAAGCATATTTTATGTGACAAGTTTTTTTTCCCATTATTATCTCGCAACTGTGACGACCAATGGAATTCAAATTTTCACAGGTTTGTTATTGTGTGCATTTGTTGAGATACACCAAGTGAGAAGACTGGTCAATGACAATTACTGAAGGTATCCAGTGCCTTTAAGAAGAGGGAAAACATGCTTCATGTCCATCGATAAAAAGAACTTCTCCAGATACTATGCACCGGTCTAGAACAAGCAAATTCTTTCAACTCAAGCTCTCTACATGTACTTCCTACTCAATCACAGATCAATGCTGTTAAAATACAGGCACTTGTAAATATCGACCAGAGAATCACCCCCCTCTCCAGCTTTTTTCAATTCTCTTCATATGTCTTTAGGAAACATTGGCAATCACACTCAAAGATGAAACCTCCCAAAAAGTATACTTTTTATAATATCATGCAATAATTTCATATTTCGTAGGTTCATACATAAACACAGATACTATGTACAAAACTCAACACTCGGTACAAAATAATACATAAGCAATGTCAACTCATAATATCACATTTTACTATTGAATCAGTAATGTAACATTCTCTCTCAGTTGTCATTTTTTTTTTCATCACTACATTTGACTTCTTGTAAACAACTAAACTTATCAACTGTTTTATTGTTTACATATGAAATCAAATTCCACCACAAGCTCAAGGAGGTTTTAATACGAACACCTTTGTCCAAAAAGATGTTTTGTCCAAAAGTTTTCATTTGTCGACGGGTACGAGATAGTTAAAGTCCAACTTCAAACTGGATATAAAGGAGGTTGATCTACTTACATGTTACCATGTCCCTGGCTTGCCGTCACCCATCAAGTAAGCCGCACTCTGTGTGTCGTTGGAGTTAGTCTGTCCTGAGCCCCCCCATCCAAGAGATTGCTGGCTGGAGCCATAGCCCCCTCCTCCGCCTGACTGACTCTGCTGCATTGGTTGTTGATTCGGCACTTGGTTTGTCGGTCCGCCGCTGCTTTGTGACATTCCAACCTGCGGCTGCTGCTGCGGTTGCTGCTGCTGTTGTTGGTTTCCCTGTTGCATGCCTTGTTGCATACCCTGTGCAAGCATGTTGCTCATCATCCCCCATCCAGCCTGACTCAAAGCAGCCAACATAGCCTGGTTCCAGGGGAAGTTCCCCATCTGACCAGGCCCTTGCCCCCCTGGGTTGGTGCCCATTCCACCCCCTATACCCCCACCCATACCCCCGCCCATACCCCCACCCATACCCCCACTACTCATGGTGTTGGTAGGTCCTTGGCTACTCATGTTCCCTTGATCCCTGTCTCTGTAGTCCCTGTAATTCCCCCCTCCTCCTCCTCCTCCTCCACCTCCTCCTCCCATATTTCCCCCTCCACGGCCACCTCGCCTTGCCCCCTGGCTGTAGTCACTGCCCCGTGAATGATACTGCCCTTGGTTGCCAAATCCTGTCAAATGAAAGCAGTTAAGCGTTATTAAGAGAATATTTAGGCGCGTACTAATATACAGGGTGAGTCAAAATGAAGTCGACCGAGATTAAAACAAAAGAACAAATGACACTCAAAACCCCAGTGAAACACATAATAAACAAGCATTCCTTCCTACTCATCTGAAAAAAAAAAAAATGAAACAAATTGATCATTTCTACATATGTTTTAAGAGAAGTTATGCCTGTCTTACCGAAAGCACTCATGTTTGTAGCTGTCCACTAAACATCCGAGTAAGTAGCAAAGGGTATAAAAACGTATTCCGTGGATAGCTTGCAAAATGAGTACCTTTGGGAAGTGCAATTCAATGACTTATAATACCGACACCCCCTTGCCTGCTGATGAGTTTGCTCACCCCATGTGTTGCAGGGTTTAGAAGCGTGCACTTACAATGTCTTGCACTGTGATGTCATAGAGTATAATGTATACCAACGGGGCAGCGCTTCCACACTTCCATCCGTTTTGTACAACTCCCAATTTTGGAAGATTTTTCGACCCTGAAACGACCCTGTCAAGTCCCATTTTCGGGTTCACAATAGCTACTTTTTGACAGAGGATATGCTTAGGAACCTCTCTCCAACTACAAAGACATCAGTAATGTATACAACAGTGACATCATAATGAAAACAAAACTGTCATATTTTTCTCCTGGAATATTATTTACCTCCTCCAAAATTCTGGCTTCCAAACATTCCCATCTGGTTATTCTCTGAACTGTTCACCGGCGCCTTCCTGGAATTCTTAGGTTCTGCATCGCTGATAAAGAGGCTCGTTCCCTGGATATTAAACAAAATGATTGAAATGCTTCAGTAGAAATTTACAACTTCCTCGAAGGGTGCCCTTTACCAAGGACAAAAATGCTTGGTGCCATTGCCCTTTCAAAAACGAAGCATACAGGCCTGGCGGGTACCTAAGCAAAGGTCAAATATATCACACCCCTTCTAGATACCTTAAGAATGTGGTCTTCATTCAATACTCGGGATGCAACCTCCGGTCTCAAGAATGTGATGAAACCGAATCCTCTGAAGTTCTTTGGAATGTAGACGTCTGTGACGTCACCAAACTGGGAGAAGTAATCGTAAATGTCCTCCTTGGTCATATCGGCAGTCATCCGTCCGATGAACATTTTGTTGTTGTAGTTCTGCAGAAGTAAATGCCTTTATTTAACTCAATTTGAAACTCAGAAAACACAAAAACAGGGAGACACTTTTAATAGGCCTAAATCACCCTTGCCCAACTCTAACTATGCCCTTTACATTAGTGCCCTGGACATTTGGCCAATAACATTCCTTTATTTGTTCTCAGCTCCCTGTGAAGTATACACCCCTGGGCTGCGGTGGTGCTCCAAAGCCTTTTTTAAAACACATTATCAACCTCTACCCTCGCAGTTAACCACTTATACCCCTGGATGAAGAGAAGCAAATTCAGTGAAGTGTGTTGCTCAATGACACCCGTGTCATGACCAGGATTCAAACCCTATCCTGATGACTAAACCGACATAGCTTGAGTTCGAAACTCAAAGGCCATGACACCATTATTACAATGTGTTTTTAGTGTCGTGGCCGAGCGGTTAAGAGCAACGAATTCAAACTCTGGCGTTTCTAATCAGCAGAGTTTGGGTTCGAATCCCTAGCCGTGAGACTTGTGTCCTTAAGCTAGACACTCAACCATTGCTTTGTCCTTCGGATGGGACGTTAAGCCGTTGTTCCCATATGCTGGGTAACGCATGTAAAATAACCCAGTGCACTCGGTGAAAAGAGAAGGGGTTCGCCCAGGTGTTCCTGGCTGTGGCTGCTTTAATGCGCCGTAGCACCTTGTAAACCCTTAAATGTAGGTGCTAAATAATTGGGTCACAGAATCCATCACTGCAATAACCTATCTATGTGAAAGTTTGTATATACTCAGCGCCTTGAGTACCTACATGTAGTGCGCTATAAAAGACTTTGATATTATTATTATTATTATTTTTAATGTGTTTCTTACCTTAGAATCAGGGAACTTGACATCGCAGTGTCTCCCATCGATAGTGTGCCTCATTGATACCACTTTGTTCTGAGATTCCATATCTTTATATCTCACAAAACCAAAGCCTTTAGAATTTCCATCTCGATCTAATTTCAGCTTTTGAAATTTCAAAACATTCAAAAGTTATAGATCATCTTACACATTGAAATTTTAAAACAAAAAACAGGTGTACACAAAAATCAAAGCTAATATGAAACAATGCAGTCTAAAACAATGACACAACAAAGCTATACAAAAGAAGAGAAATACAGAGGATTAGTCAACAATTTATCAGTAATTAACAAATATCCATGACATCTTCAATTTCACAAATCAATTAAAGCCATTGTACACTTTCAGTATAATTTTTTTTTTTAAAGTTCACAGATTTACAAATAATTTACAGGGTTTACAGAAGGTAATGGTGAAAGACTTCTCTTGAAATATTATTCCATGAGATGCTTTACTTTTTGAGAAAACAGTAAAACAATATCAATTCTCGATAGCGAGAATTACGGATTTATTTTAAACACATGTCATGACAATGCGAAGCGTGCGGAAACAAGAGTGGGTTTGCCCGTTATTTTCTTCCGACCCCGATGACCGATTGACCGAAATTTTCACAGGTTTGTTATTTTATATATACAAGTTGTGATACACGAAGTGTGGCACTTGGACAATACTGTTTACCGAAAGTGTATAATGGCTTTAAAGGCAATGGCCATCTTTGGTTATGTCAAAGACCGGTATTCTCACTTTATAAAGCAACAAACCTCTAGAAATTGGGGCTCAATTGGTCATCAAAGTTGCAAGAAAATAATACAAGAAAGAAAAAAACCTTGTTGCACAAATTTGTGTGCTTTCAGATGCCTTATAAAAGGCTTCAGGCCTGAAGCCTTTCAATATTTCAATATTTGAGTGAGAAATTACCTCTTTCTCAAAAACTATGACCCTTTTCAAACCAACCGCTTTGTCTTTGGATTCCGCACAGGCTAGCTTGCCCTCGCAGTTGTTTTGACAATTTGTGCATGCCTTGCTTTTCATGCTAACAATTGTTTTGAGTAATTGCCAATAGTGTACAGTGCCTTTACACTAAAAGTGAACATTGCCAATAAACACGCAGAACAAAACAAACATAATAACAAGTCAACAAAATAAAGTATAGAAAAAATTAATACTGAGAATTAATCAAGTAAAAATTCAATAGTAAAACAACTGAATGTATTTCTGTTTAAAAAAAAGCAAAATTTATACCAAGCAAGATTACCTCACAAATCAAGAGTTCACCAAACTGTTCAAAGTATTCTCTCATGCCAGCTTGAGTCGTCTTCCAAGCTAAACCTAAGACTATTAGATCTACTGTCTTATTGTGTGTGTTGCCTTGAAGCTGTTCAACCCGCCGTGTTTTAGCTGAATTCTTGGTTTCTTGGTTGTCTTCTCCTTTGCGTTTGTTGTCTGTAATTCACATCAAAGTAAGACGAGAAATTCATAGTTAGTTTACCTGACACTTCACCACATGAGTATGCGGTAGGCAGGGCACCCCTACCCTCGAAGTGTCGTGGTCGAGCGGATAAGAGGACCGAATTCAAACTCTGGTGTTACTGTTCAGCAGAGTGTGGGTTCGAATCCCCAGTCGTGACATGCGTGTCCTTAAGCAAGACACTTAACCATTGTTTCGTCCTTCGGATAGGACGTAAAGCCGTTGGTCCCATTGTGGAACGTATGTAAAAGAACCCAGTGCACTTTACCCTTATCCAAAAAAGAAGGGGTTTGCTCCGATGTTCCTGGCTGTGGCTGCTGTGTGCCGTAGCACCTTGTAAGCTCTTACAAGGTGCTACATAATTGGGTCTCATAATTCATAACTTCAATAACCTCTCTTTCTGTGTAAATGTATACTATATAAGGCCTTGGTTACCTTGTTGGTAGATACGTGTGCTATATAACACTTCAATATTAATTTATTATGGAAAAGTTTCCGTATGGCGCCACCACTTTTTCATTCGAAATAAAATAATATAGTATCTAATTTACCTGATTGATATATCCCTTTTTGTAAAAATGAGTGAAAAGGTGGTGGCGCCATACGGAAAGTTATCCTTTATTATTATTAGGCTTGTATTATATTATTACCAGTCTATCACAGAGAGTCCTAAGATTTTGATCATGATGGATGGTTTCTTTGATTTTGGACTTAAAGAAATATTTTCAAAATCAATTTGGAGCACAGAAAATTACCGTGAGTACATTTAAAGTACCAGCAAAGTGAGCAATGCAGTGACCAGCGCTGACAGTCGTGTTTGACAGTAATGAGTATGAGTAATGAAATTTGTAAATGAACCCCCCCCCCTCCTATTCCTAATAAAGTAAATACCTACTACCTAGATTTTTAAATTATATTTATTTAATACATACCTTTAGGAAAAACAGCGATGTAGAGATGATCACCCCATACGCAATCTGGAGGTTGTATTCTGCCTTCCACTACACGAAGTCCCCTCAAGCTACCCGTGCCTGGGTTACGGTATTTCAGCCCCGATGCACACGGGAACTGTGCAGTCAGTGTGCTCAACAACATCGTACCGTCTGGCTCAACCGGTAATTCGATCGCCTCGTCGTCCGTCAATTCCTCCACAACTTGAATATAAGTAGCCATTACTCACAATTTGTCAATCCAGGTCTATCTTGAATACCAGATAAAACAAAGGCATGTGTCGTATGCCACAGTTTGACCTCAAAATGTACACGAAACACGGAAATACAATCGGTTTATGATGCTGACATTTCTTTACGTTACGCAGACATCTTGAAATGGCAGCTAATATAGCACTGCTTTTCGGATACGCAAAGTAGTGTCATAGCCCTAAATAATCAGCTAGCCTTTCGTCAAGGCATTTTTACACACTCGGCATTGCCGGATGAGAATTCTTTGTCACTTTGACTCGGGCATGTTGCGGCTAATTTTATGTCGCTATAATTATTAATTACAAGGTCTTTCTTCGAAAAAGGGAGTACACATTTAGACAAATCACTCACTTACCTTTAAAGTAGTGTGGAGGGAGGAAATACGACGGCCCAGCATTTCTCACATCTTCACGACCGTAGTACAGTATTTGCTTACCTACCAGACAAATTCATCCCAAAATGAAGCCCAAATTCCTTCTGTTTCCTTCCTCCATGATTGAAACAATTTTTTGGCAGCTGTCCGGCACCTCCAATGCAAGTACAACAAAAGGAAAACAAATGCACTTTGTCGGCGTGGACTTTGTGGAGCAGACGACCGCAAAAAATGTCAAACTTTTGGAGCCAAACGACACGTGCCACACTATGCAAATTAGCTTCCTACAGTGTGCGATGTTTGATTGGTTAATACCCCTGACGTTACATATCTCTCTAGATCACGAAATATAATTGGTACGTTCGGACACAAGTTTTTGTTCGCGTGTTTTTAACCAGAGTATAAAGTAACAGGTAATAAGAAAATTTTCCAATTGTAAAAATAAAGGTCGTTTCTTTTTATCTGGGAAAGTTGTTTAGTTTGAAGGTTGTGTTTAGTTATTCTGTTCCTTATTAATACAATCTTTGTGGAAGAATAGAAACAAGACATGTCAAAAAAATGTCAAAAAAAATGTCAAAAATAAGAAATGTGCGAACACAGGAAGAGTGACTCACAAGAAATTTAAAATGATTCCATTTGCTTTTATTACAAATAATGAAATATATTTTATTGCAATGACATTCGGTCCTAATGACCCATCATTCTGAAATAATATTAAACTATATTCATCCCCTACCGTAATAAAAATATTTCATTAATTTACACTTAATATACTTATCTAAAAAATAATCAGCTTTAAAACACTTTAACAGCCATTTGGTCATCTTCTAAATAGCCACAAAATAATCAAATTATGTCAAATGTTTTATTTTCGAAAAAAATAAATCTTATATTAGCACCATTTATACTTTTACAGCAACTTTTTTTCAAGAAAAGTAATGTCTGTATAATTGCTTCAAATGAGGTTAAGTTTGTAAATAATTCAGTAAAGTACAATGGGTTGTCCATTATTATCAGCAAGATTTGTTTTTACATAATTAAAAAAACTCCAGGAATTTCAGACAGCTTAAAATATTAAAGGCAACACACAAAATTAATCAGTAAAAATTTAAGGTTTTTTGGGGGAGTAAACTTGACAAGATGGTAAAATTTGATTTAAAAACTTGATTGTGTATTGGAAACCTTCACATTTATAAATTTACCAGTCGTTTATTAATGAAAAGTATTTTCTAGTCGGACATTCAAACATAGTTAAAGGAACGTTACAGAATTGGTAAGAAAAATAAATCGTATTCATATTTATTTTGGCATTGATGCAATGCAAAATTTGTAATCGGTATTTCACTATTCTCTCGTGACCCAGATGGCCGATCGATCTCAAACTTCTACAGGTTTGTCAGTTTATGTATATGGCGGATTAAATAAAGTGCTTACACTGCCAGCAACTGTTTTGTTAGCAAAAACCAATTTTGTAATGTTCCTATAGTTAAATATAATCAAAGCTGAATGCAAGAAAGATGAAACGAAAGTTGCTGAATCCTTATGTAGTGTCCTCTTGCATTTCTGCTGGGTGAAACATTTTAAAAACAGAATTCACCTTTTTTGGACAACTATGTGCTTATAAAAAATATTCTTTTTGTTAAACCGATGTTACAAATTTCTGATCTGATCAGAGTGTGGAACGTATCAGTAAAATACTTCTGCCTTTTATACCAAGATCAAATATCGATTGATAATACTGGAAGTTCCTATTGAACATTTGCTATTACAGAAGGGTACAGCCTTGGCAAGCAGGCAATTTCTAAACCATATCTGTGTAAAATTTCAGGCAAATCAACTTCTCTATCTACGCCCTTCCCCCTTTATCCAAATTGCCCATGCAAATTTTTACAATTTTGTTCATTTAGCATGGGTTTTTTTTTCTTCAAAAAATTGAACTTAATAGTTGGTCAAAGTTACCCGCAATTAGGGCAAGGTACGGTAGAAAAATTGGTAAAAGTTTAAAAAGAATGTGTTTCGTCCATTTTAAAATCTACGTTAATATCAGCCCATTCGTCCAAAAACAGTAATTTAATTAAAGTTACAGACCACGAGGGAAATTTGTTCAGGTAAGGGCCATATAAAGGGGCAACAATGTAACCACACCCCCCCCTCCCTCCCCGGCCCATGGCCCATGGAATCAATGCTGTGGTGGAAAACAAATCATACGGTCAAGCAATAGATGGTATTTGAAAAAGATTACCAAATTTTTTGGTTGAAAAGTTAACTACTTGGCAACAAATGGCATAGATCTTGATGTTGCATCATTACATGTGAAGCTGCCACCCAGCCCCTTTATTTTGTATTAGTATTTTTTCATGAGAGATGTCCTAACATCAAAAAGCGGCAGGCCTGATTATTCGCAGAGGCAACAAAGGCGATTGCATCCATGGCGAGTGGCAGAATTTCAGACAGAAATATTTATCAGGCCCAAATGGCACTGGTATTCAAATGATCTTCAGCATAGGTCGAACAAGAGAATATAAACACCAGGCTTGCAACAGCCAATTTCTCTCACACAATATTGTTTTTTTTAACATCTATCATTATAAACAGCACAAATTTTATAAATTGTGATTCAGTAACTAGACAACAATGCTTACTCAATTGCCGATTCAAGTCATTGTGAAACCTTGGTCAGATTTGAACCCACAATCTTTTGATTGCAAGTCCTGCAGTCTAACCACGTGACCACAGTGACACTGCCTATAATATGTACACTTATTATTTCCGGTTTTACATTAAATTACTTACCGCTGCCAATGTTCGACATTTCTTGATGGATTTCAAGAGAACAATAAACATTAACACCACTTCATAGCAAACATTTCTTGACTTTGGCAATAGCTTGACATAATAATCCTTCTAATAATAATAATAATAATAAACATCAATAAGAAAACCTTTTACAAATTTTGACGGGGCAATATTCACACATTCGGATTGTTGTCAGTCTTTTAAAAAATAAATAGCTACAATTTAAGTGTCTGATCATTGATTGATCTTTCTTCAAGCAAGGTATAACAAGGCACTGGACACCTTTGGTAACTAGCAAAGACCAGTATTCCAACTTGATGTATCTACGCCAATTGGACATCGAAGTAGCAAGAAAAAAAATGAAAGAAAAAACACCCTTGCAAGGCCTTGTTGCACAAATTTGTGTGCTTTCAGATGACTAAAAAGGCTTCAGGCCTGAAGTCTTTCAATATTTGAGTTAGAAATTACCTCTCTCTCAAAAAACTACACTACTTCAGAGGGAGCCGCTTCTCACAACATTTAAACTATCAACAGCTCTCATCAAGTAAGTTTTTATGCTAACAATTATTTTGAGTAATTACCAATAGTGTCCAGTGCCTTTAATTCAATCATCTTTCTCTACATGATTTCTGTTTAAAAAATGGCAAAAATTCCCCTAAAAATCCAGGTTCTACCTGTTATTATTCCCATCCAACCTCTGTTTGCAGAACACACAAGCGTTCCTCAGATGGTGGTGTCTTCTATCGGAACCTGCATCCACACATTCTGCGCAGAAGGAAAAAAGAAATACAAGAACTGTTTAAAGGGTAGGTATACATTTAGTAATCACTCTTAAAATTAGTGGCAATAAAAACTCACTTACTTAAAAGTACAGCACCTTTCACTAGCATATGGCATTTTGAAAATTATTACACTTTGAAGTAATGTGGTTATGGACAAAAATATATATAAGTTTTTATCACAACAAATTTGAATCTGAGAAGTGTTACTGACCTGCTTCCAGATCGTGTATTCCACTTAAAGTTTATTCTTCCTGCGTGAACATTATCGTTCCGGATTTTTGGCAATATCTAAAAAATGCCACCAAAAAAGCCAACAAATAACACTGCAATATGGAAAGGTTTGCGGTAACACCATGTAATCTCTAACGAGTTGGGGTGGTTCTGAAAAGAACCGTTGGTTTCAACCAACCGTTGAGTTGAAACCAACGGTTCTTTTCAGAACCACCCCAACTCATTAGAGATTTCAGCTTATCACACATGATTAGAGGCACCTTGAGTTTTATGGAATCGTCGTTAAACAGAAAACTGTTACCATAGTTACATTCCAAAGTTACATTCCACACAACGATAGTGCATACCTCACGTGTGTGGCAAGTCCATCTCAGTATCGACTCATCATCGGCGTAGAAACCAGCACAGCTGACGATGGCTGGTTCACCTTCTTCCAGGCTGAAGTACAAATTAAAAACATAAATAGTAATTTGAAGATAATGTAAGGATGATTCCCACGGTTATCTCTAGAATTCTCAAACCTCAACAGGTGGCTCATATCCTCTTGTCAGCCCTTGTCCAGTGATTAGCCACCACTCACATTCCTGACCACCCCCCCCTTACCCCCCCCCCCCCTGTTGACCATTACATCATCTCATTTATAGGCAATGATGTCACCAATCTTATGTTATTTCTGCTTGACATCATTTCTAAATTAAGAGTTCCCCCACCACCAAAATCCTATATAACCTCTGCCCAACATTCACTCTGGGCCTCGACTACTCCTTCAACTTTCTCTACACAAGAGACTTGCCTCTCCAACCTATGAGCTAGAGGTCCAGCACCTCTGTTTCACTTGTATTGATATAGTTAACTTGTGACCAGACCGAGACAATTGTTTCAAGTGTTTTCTTCAGTTGTTATCCACCACTCTGTACTCCAGTCCGCTCGGAACACGTTTCTTCTAGTAATACTTAACCAGAGTCTTGCCAATATAATCATCTTATAAAATCTCTGCGTTACAATATGATTCATATTTTTAAAAGGTCTGGACTTATCATACATTTGGCAAAAAAACCTTACTTAGTAAGAAGTACAGCTGTGGCTTTAGATAGTAAAATCACTTCAAAGTACTGCGGTTATGAAAAAAAGATACCACTTTTTATCCCCCCCCCCCCCTAAATTTGACTCTGAGAATCTGATTGCACTAACGGCAGCCCAGCCATAGCGGCAGCTTGCAGCGTTGCACACATGGATTGGTCTTTAGCAAGGTCAGAGAAGATGAGGTCTTGCAGGTTTTCTATACAAATGTTGTTGAAGCTTGATCAATCAGGGGCCGATTTAACAAAACCATCAAATATATCGCAAGATAAATTGTATTACCAAAGTGCTCTGTGTTGTGACATCACACTTTACATAGCAACTACCGATGATCAATCTTAGCTTTTTGTGAAAGCGGCCCCAGGTTATTTCTATGAGAAACAAAGCTTCTACCTCTAATATTGTTTCGGTTTAATGGCTGAAGTGACAAGTGTTGGAAGAATACAAAATACTGAAAGTTGGACCCACCTTGTAAGTACAAGACAGCGAACTTGATGATCAGAGATTTTCCGTTTCGCTTCGATGCAAAGTTCATAGCCAGCATGAACATCCACCTCAGATGCATCAAACAATGGTGGCCTGGGTCTTGATGTGTACAAGTCACCGATGGAGTTTCTCGATAATACTGACGACGTGGGTCTCAACATGTGAGATTCCGCATCCACAAGTGACATCAGCGACATTGCGGAGACGTTGGTCGATTCGACGGCGTCGTTGGTGAAGATTCGCGACCCACGCCGCGTTTCCTCTCTCCTCTCCTGGCTGTAGCGATACTTCCTAGCTTTCTGTCCGTTGCCGAGGGTAAATTTCCCAAACATTGACTGGACTTTCTCCAATGTCTTGGAGCTTCTCGGGGATAACTCCTCATCCTGTTTCTCTACAGTTTTCTGGCGTGTCTGCCAGATTTTCCGTAGATGTTTAGGGCTGTTGCGTCCTTTCCGACTTCCTTTCCGGCCTTTCCGTGCCCGAGATTCCCGGGAGGGCTTGTTTTCGTCGTCACTACTGATGACCAGTCCTGATGCACTGTGCACCTTGGCAAGATGTGGCAAATGGCTTTTATATCTCGTATCACTGTCACTCCCTGCTGGCGATTCCGGCAACCCGTTGCAAGACTCCACGACGAAAAACTCCTTCAAGATATGCGGCGACGACTTGTCGGAATCCTCCGCTTCTCCAGTGTCTGTTTCCGGGATTACAATTTCAGCACACTTTGTTTTCGCGTTTTTCTCTGCGTCTCTAGTCTCCGAATCTGTTGTGTCTTCATCCTTTCTTTGCGCATCTTTAATTTCCTCCTCTTTAGTCTCAGTGTCTAAAGCTTCTGTGCCTTTTGTTTCTGACTGTGTTCTTCCATCTTGCGTTTCCGCATCATTTTGACCCGCATCGTTCATGTCCGCAGCTTTTACTCCCAGGTCATTGGTTTCTGAATCGTTCATTCCAGCAACATCAACATCCCCTTGACTCTTCTCCTTTATAACTTGCTTCTCATCCGATTCTACTTCAGAGTCCTCCGTCGGGCGATGTTCACCGTTCACCAGTTTGCAGCCTTGCTGGGACGCAACAGTTTGTGCCTTGGCAATTTGATAGATTGTCAGGTAGCCAGATGCTGTGCCGACCCACAATGAGTCTTTATAAGGCAGCAAAGAGATGATCTTAGACTGGTTATAACTGTCTTGTGGCTATAAGGAGTAAGAAAGTAATGATGGAAAAATTAAAGGCAGTGGACACTATTGGTAATTACTCAAAATAATTATTAGCATAAAACCTTTCTTGGTGACGAGTAATGGGGAGAGGTGGATGGTATAAAACATTAAGAGAAACGGCTCCCTCTGAAGTGCCATAGTTTTTGAGAAAGAAGTAATTTTCCACGAATTTGATTTCGAGACCTCAGATTTAGAACTTGAGGTCTCGAAATCAACCATCTAAACGCACACAACTTCGTGTGGCAAGGGTATTTTTTCTTTCATTATTATCTCGCAAGTTCGATGACCGATTGAGCTCAAATTTGCACAGGTTTGTTATTTTATGCATATGTTGAGATACAACAACTGTGAAGGCTAGTCTTTGACAATTACCAATAGTGTCCACTGCCTTTAACTCCAGGTTGGCGTAGTGGTGTCATGCCTAGCCTTCCACCTCTGGGGACCCCGATTTGAATCCTACTGGGGGCACTATGTGGATTGGGTTTTCCAGTCCCTACTTGACTTTGTGGGTTTTTCCCTGGAACAATTCTCAGGGGTTTTCCACCCACTTCTAAAACAAACTGAAATTTCTTCATTGTCTTCTCACCTTGTCTAGATGCTGAAAAGGCTTTGACAAGTATTATCATAGATGTACATGCAGATGCAGAACTGATTGAATTTGTAAAAGGGAAGGTACAAGTTTGGTAATTACTCAAAACAAATATTAACTTAAAAACTGACTTGGTCATGAGCATTGGAGAGCTGTTGATAGTATAAAACATTGAGGGAAACGACTCCCTCTGAAGTAATGTAGTTTTTGAGAAAGAGGTAATTTCTCACTCAAATAATAAAAGACTTCTAGCTAGAAGTCTTTTATTCCTATCTGAAAGCACACAAATTCGTCCAACAAGGGTGTTTTTTCTTTCATCATTTTCTCGCAACTTCGATGACCGATTGAGCCCAAATTTTCACAGGCTTCTAATTTTATGCTTATGATAGGATTCACCAAGTGCGAAAACTGGTCTTTGAAAATTACCAACTGTGTACCTTCCCTTTAAAGAAAAATCCTAACAAACTGTGATTTCTGTGATTGAGCATCCATCTTGTTTTTACCCAAATTTCAACAAATATCGTCAAATTAAGAAGGATCAATGGAAAAAGAAATTTTTTTGTGACTCATGTCTGTACATCATCTTATTACTGTTGCAAGTCGTCAACGTACACGTAAACATACACTGTTATTTTTTGTACTTGTTGTAGGTGTAAATTTGTTTATTTTGTTTATTTGTCTATTGTAAAGCTGTTGTTTTGTTTGTTTTGTAGGCTGTTCCTTGGCAAGCTCTGCTTTTTGGAACGTGTCTCCACATTCATTTATTATTTCCTGTACTTTGATGATGATAATGTAAGGAAATAAACGTTGCTTTTAATTGAATTTAAATAAGTACCTGCTTCACGATTGGTGTTTGGTCAGCCGATGTATCGTGGACCATAACGCACTGTACCTGGACGTAATCCCACAACATTAGTAAGCTGGATCCCCTGACGGTGATCCACACGCCCTGGTCGCCCAGGTACATTCCAGACACGTGGATATCTGGATCCTTGGATATTTCAAAACCGTCCACGATGTTTAACGAACTGCAAGTAAGAAGGAAAACAATTAATGAAGTGCAAGAAAATTTGAAAGTTAAAGGCAGTGGACACTATTGGTAATTGTCAAAGACTAGTCTTCACAATTGGTGTATCTCAACATAAGCATAAAATAACAAACCTGTGAAAATTTGAGCTCAATCGGTCATCGACTTTGCGAGATAATAATGAAAGAAAAATCACCCTTGTCACACGGAGTTGTGTGCGTTTAGATGGTTGATTTCGAGACATCAATTTCTAAATCTGAGGTCTCGAAATCAAATTCGTGGAAAATTACTTCTTTCTTGAAAACTATGGCACTTCAGAGGGAGCCGTTTCTTACAATGTTTTATACCATCAGTCTCTCCCCATTACTTGTCACCAAGAAAAGTTTTATGCTAATAATTATTTTGAGTAATTACCAATAGTGTCCACTGCCTTTAAGTAAAAAGAAAATGTCTGTCCAGAGCCAATATGGCTCATTAGGCCGGTGTTTATATCTGATGTCATTGGTATTAAACGATTAAGAGTATTTGCATTCCCCCTGGGTTAGCCACTAGACCACAGAGTATAGACGATGTGACCTGTTTACATTCAAACCGCCCTCTGTTGAAAAAAACACTGTATACGCCATGTTTCGCCGGGCAAAAAGACACGTAGTCATGGTAAGATTGCATACACTTTCTAGCTGGCTGCCAAAACACAAAGGTTTTGCCCGGCGGTATGCGTGCGAATCATGTTATGGTTTTTGTGTGACGTCAGAGGTCACATCGTCTATACACTTACTTGTTGACAATGTTGATGGAGTTTCCGCAGGCACACCATATCTGTTCAACTTGTGGGAGGTACAGCACGCTTCGCACAGCCGTGGCTCCAATGGCCTGATAGAAGACATCTCGAGGACTTGCATGAGATGCACCCTGAAATAACACAATGTCAACTCAATCAGAGATGAAAATTCAACATTTTGTTTGCGCTAGTTATTTATTTGGTAGTGGAAACCAGGATGGCATTCCCATACATGTAGCCTGAGATTTTACTACTCTTAAAGGCAGTGGACACTATTGGTAATTACTCAAAATATTTAATAGCATAAAACCTTACTTGGTAATGAGTAATGGGGAGAGGTTGATGGTATAAAACATTGTGAGAAACGGCTCCCTCTGAAGTGCCATAGTTTTTGAGAAAGAAGTAATTTTCCACGAATTTGATTTCGAGACCTCAAGTTTAGAACTTGAGGTCTCGAAATCAACCATCTAAACGCACACAACTTCGTGCGACAAGGGTGTTTTTTCTTTCATTATTATCCCGCAAGTTCAAAGACCGACTGAGCTCAAATTTTCACAGGTTAGTTATTTTATGCATATGTTGAGACACACCAACTGTGAAGGCTAGTCTTTGACAATTACCAATAGTGTCCACTGCCTTTAAAGGGAAGGTATATGTTTGGTAATCACTCGTAAAATTTAATAGTTGTAAAATTTGAACTAGGGATAAAAAATATTATTTGGTTTTTACCCTTACAATGATGTGTTTATATATACATTGTTTATAAGCAGTGTAAGAACTTTACCGTGTTTATAAGCACTCAGTGAAACAAAAGCATATTACTCAGGTGGGATTTGAACCCACGACTTTTGCCAGTCTAGAGCAGGTGTCTTACAAACTCGACAACCAAAATTGCCCGGTAGCAAGAGGCAGTTTGAATCCTATATTTTTAGCAGTGGGTACCTCAACGATATATTGGATGTTAAATTTGCAGCGGATAAAGAATATATAGCTCTAGATTGGCAAAGGTCGTGGGTTCAAACGTCACCCCAGTAATATGCCTGTGATTTTTGTCACAGAACTCCGGACAGTACAGAGTATACAGTGCTTATACACACATAAGTGTAATGAAATCAAACAATACTCCTAAAATTAATGGCAAAACTAAATTTCTTGGATAGAAATACAGCAGCTTTCGATAGTATAATGAATTTTGAGAACCATTTCACTTCAAGTATTGTGGTAAGGAAACAGAGATCGTTTTTTTATATCCCAAATTTGAATTTGAGAATTGTTACTGTCAGAAACGTTTATTTTTGCCGCAAATAATTAATTAAGCTTGGGCGATATCACGATATTATCGAATATCGCGATATTAATTTGGAAACGATTTTGGTATCGGATGGATTTGGTTTTAATCGAAATATCGATATATCGCGATATATCGCGATATATCGCGATATCGATTAAATATCGTGATGTATTTGCTAGCTGAGACATCTTGCACGCCATAGGTTTGGAGTAAAAACCAGAAGAATAGGTCATTAGAACACCTCTCTTGTGCCATGACTGTCTCTTCTACAACTTTCACTTGGAGTTTGAAGACTGATGATGTCAAATTTAATTAATCACGATTATATCGAATATCGCGATATATTGTCGGCGATATATCGTGAATAAAATAAATCGATATCGCCCAAGCTTATAATTAATACAACTTTTTGGTCCGGTGTTACATTGTTTGTTTTGCTTTATTGATGAACCAATTTTATCTGGCTTAGAAGTTGCCTTACCTCAATAACAGCTAGAGTGCCATCGGCTAATCCAATATAGACGTTCTTGGTGAGTGGGTCATGGACGATACTCAGTGGAGTGTCTCGTAGTCTCTCAAACCAAAGTTCCTCTCTGAAATCATACCCATCATCACAATAGAGCAAATAAGAACTCACTCCACGGTAGTAAAGCTAATAATGAGAAGTCCCCTCGATTCACAAAAGCAAAATAAGTAGTCCCGGCCGATTTCCTACCTTTCGCCCAGGTAGTAGTTAAAAAGCGGGACAGTCCTTTTCAGAACTGAGAAGTCTTCCGTTTTCCGAAAATCTACTTTGTGGTAGTAGAATATAAAGCAAGACCTAGTTCCCAAAGAGCAAAATGTACCCAGCAAGATACACGCATGGTGTTACCACAACCAAATAATATATTAATACTTCACCATGGAATGCCTAAAATCCCATACACAAAAAAAACTTTTTAAAACAACTGCTGCTTTAGGCTCAGTCAGTTATTGTGAAACGATGCGCTTTTGGTACAGGGTTTCAAACAGGCGATAGATGGAAATTTGCATCGGCATATTTTTTTTCACAGAGCTCGGGAAAGTACTGAGTACACATTGCTTACACACATTGGTGTACATATATGGGTAAAACAAAAATTAATGTTCTTCATCCCCGGTGCAAATTTCCATC
Source organism: Asterias amurensis (assembly GCF_032118995.1). Taxonomy (NCBI): domain Eukaryota; kingdom Metazoa; phylum Echinodermata; class Asteroidea; order Forcipulatida; family Asteriidae; genus Asterias; species Asterias amurensis. The sequence goes on from NC_092662.1 coordinate 13,906,596, forward strand.
TATTAAATAGGTCTGTAGTGGATTGGTCAGGGAATGCAAGTCGATGCTATGGAACAGAATGACTGAAACTTGTTGGAATACTCACAGAGTTCCGACACTGAAGGCGTAGAGGAAGTTTGAGATTGTTCCTAATAGAGCCATGTCCACACCAGCCATAGTCACACATACAATCCTATTATCCAGCTGAAACAAGCAATACATGTTACACATGTTAAAGGATTTGGCTACTTTTTCAAAATGTCCATAGATTTACATTAAACTTGCAGGGTTTGAAGATAATGATAGTGGAAAGCTTCCCTTCAAATATTACTTACTGAGGTGCTGCAGTTTTTGAGAAATGAGTAAAACAATGTCATGAAAATACGTTTGTACGTAAATGCTTACAATAATTTTCATCTCATGAGACGAAAATTATTTTCATGACATTGTTTTACTCATTTCCCCAAAACTACAGTAATATTTTCAGGGAAGCTTTCTACTATCATTATCTTCAAACTGTGTAAGTTTAGTGTAAATCTGTGGACATTTTTTTTTTTTTCCTACACAAAATGTACATACACCCTTTAAAATGGACTGCATATATGTTTATTTTCCTTAACTTTGGGATAAACAACATTAATTTCTTTTTAACTTGTTTCGAAATAAATTGTTCATAAAAAATCGGGTAATAAAGTGGCTTCAACGAAAATAGTTTGTTAGAAACACAAAGTCAAGGCTTAAGACATAGCAACTCTTTTTTTTTATCATGTCGTGAAAATATGATTTACAATTATTGGTTTATGAAATTCCTCTCTGAATACTTTCAGGACACTGTCAAATATTTCAGTTATTTCTTTTTTGGATTCCATACGAGTCTTACCCTAACTCCAGAGTTTTGCTTGATACATTTCCCGACGTCAACACGGCCGATCCAGCCCTGTCTCAACTCTCCTCGGCAAATCAACAAGTTGCCTACGAAGACAATAACGGGGTTATAGAAAGGTTTGCGGTAACACCATGTAAGGACTATCTCTAATGAGTTGGGGTGGTTCTGAAAAGAACCGTTGGTTTCAACTCGACGTTTCGATCAGTATGCTCTGATCGTCTTCTGGAGAAAAGCGGGGTTGTTTACATAGGTAAACAATTGAGCAGTTGAGATGTGCGCAATACAACCTTGCCAATATGCCACGTCAAAGTTTATGATTAAAAAATAATCAAACAAACTAAAAAAAATACCTGTTGCGACTCCCTTTACATATTTTGTCTCCAACTGATTTCATAAACAAAAAACTTGGTTAATACACCCTGTACTTCATGGGAAAGCGAATGCAAAACGAATTATGTGACACAAACAATACTTATCGCCCTGCTTTCCAATTGTGATTCAATGAAATTAATGTTCTCTGAGAATGCTCCCCTCCCCCCTAAAATAAAAAAAACCCAATAAAAAACAGGCATTACGACATACATGTACCAATACCGTGTGACTTGGGCCCAATTTTATAGTGCTGCTTCAGCACAAAAACAAGAAGGGGTTCGTCCTGGCGTTCCTGGGGTGGGTTTCACAAAGAGTTAAGACTAGTCTTATCTCGAGTTACGACAAGTTACTGGTCCTAACTTAGGACTATCCATGCAATTTGTATATCTCCTAGGACTAGTCCTAAGTTAGGACTAGTCCTAACTCTTTGTGAAATCGACCCCTGGTCTGATTGGCTGCATATTGTGCCACACCACCTTGTCTTATACTTCAAGCTCTATAATACATCACAGGAAAATACTGAACGTTGAAGTGCTCTTAGCTTGAGTGAGAGACGGATATGAGCACTATATAAGAAACCACTATTTATAATGTAGAGTGTCATGGCCGAGTGGTTAAGAGCATCGAATTCAAGTTCCGGTACTAATTCACCGGAGTGTGGGTTCAAATCCCGGTCGTGACACTTGTGTCCTTGAGCAAGATACTTTACTATGATTGCTTCTCTTCACCCAGGGGTATAAATGGGTACCTGCGAGGGTAGAGGTTGATATTGTGTATGAAAAGCCACAAGCGCCTTACAGGCAGCTCAGGGCTGTATACTCCCCAGGGAGCTGAGAAACATTAAAAGGGATGTTATTGGCCCCATGACTAGGGCACTAATGTAAAGGGCATTGATACGGTTATTGTGAAATGCGCTATATAAGAATTTGTTATTATTATTATTATTATTATTATTATTATTATTATTATTATTATTATTATTATTATTATTATTATTATTATTATTATTATTATTATTATTATTAATATCATTTTTATTATTATTAACACGGAAAGCCTCTTTCAATATCTGGGAAATATCTGAAGATTGATTCAGGAAAAGTTGGCGACTCTGCCCTTACCTTGGAAGCACTCGATGGCGCAGTCCATCTTCAAGTCGCTCATGCATCCCTTGTCGTCGAACGATAACGCAGGGTGTGGAGCAAGGCCTTCTTGTCTCTCAAACTCCTCTCGGGATTTCTCCTGTTGCTCAAAGACGACTCTTAAGATGCCCATGTAGTGGTGTTGTCTCTCCTGGATCCACGCCGCCGACGGGAAGTTGTCATTGCTCTCTTTTACAATCTGGATAGAAAAAAAATCAGGTCCATTGTGAGTGAGTGGATTTATTAATTAACGGAATAAAAGAGTAGGCGAAGAGTTCATAAAGGCCTGAGCCGAAGGCGAGAGCCTTTACCCCACTGCCACAACCCTGCAAGGTTTTAAACAATCGTTTAAGAACGATCGTTTGAGTCACTTCTCCATATAACTCAAGATAGGATTAATCCTGGCGTTTCGTGAAATCGGCTGCTGGTCAGTAGACGAATAACATTCCTGAAAGCACCTTTCTTATATCGCAGGGGAGTCAGATTTCCCTATCATTAGCACAAACAAATTCTGCTTACTAGAAAAAGGGCACCAGCAAAAATACCATCCAATATGTACCAATTGTGACTGGTATCCTGCTCATTTTTGCCTTAAAGCAGCTCTATGAAATTTGGCCAACATCTTTACGTGCAATTTGACTCCTAAGCTGGCAGACTGTGTCAAGACAGGATTGGCTGCCAATGTTTTTGACTCAAGTCGATGATGTGAACTTAAGTAAAAATTTCATTGACTTGCAAGTTGACTTGATGTTGGGAAAAACAGAGATTGACTTGATATGAGAAAAAAATTACTTGGTTACAACACTGGTAGCTGTGTCTGACGATAGTTCAAGGGGTCTGTAAGACTTACACTGACGATGGCCTCCACATCTTGGGTCAGCTTAGCCATTGACTTTGTGTCTTTGAGAATGGCCAAGATGTCTTTCTTCTTGAGTAAGGACGCCTCGTGATACTCCAGCAACGCTATCGCAAACTGGAAGAGAACTCGCAGCCCGTCAAACAGGAAACAGTCCCAGATACGTAAAAGCATCTGTAAGAACGAGATAACCAGATTAGTTGAGCCTATTGTTGAACTACATTCATTCATTCATTCATTCATCCATTCGTTAGTTAAACTCAACATTTTTTTCCATATTATTATTGTGAAATGAACATACACATAATAATAAAGATGGTCTATTGAACAAAGAGGCATAAAGAATTACTCTCTTGCAACTTCGTTGACCAATTAAGCCCAAATGTTCACAGGTTTGTTATTTTATGCATATGTTGAGATACACCAAATGAGAAGACTAGTCTTTGACAATTACCAATGGTTTCCTTCAGTTAATAATTAAGGATATGCACAATGGAAAAATACTAAGCAAATAGGTTTGCAGTGACTTCTTGTAAAAATCACTTTTGTGAGCAGTGTTGGCTATAAGAAGAGCTGGCTTGTTTTGCCTGACGTTTCGGTCCTAAGAAGATGGTCAGAGCACACTCACCGCAACGTCGAGCAGAACAACCGGCTCTTCTCAGAGCCACCACTACTCGCAACCGAACTTTACTCACGGTAAAAGGAACTACTTCAAAGTAGATAGCAAGGAACCAGTTGAGAGTGAAGGAGCACATCTCAATTCCTACATCGTTCAGGTGACTATGTAAGTCGGGCAGTCGTAGCTCCAAGATGTCCTTCAGGATATTCTGATCTGCCTGAGCGCCAATGAGACTACTGTCAAAGTAGTTGGCTGGGAAGTAGGATTCTACGACTGCAACCATACACCTACCAAAAAATATCAGGACAAAAATGAACAATAGTATTAGCTGTTGCAAACTGCTTACCAACCAAAAGGACCTATGGTATAAATGCATGAAATGGTTGGTAGCCTGACGTTTCGACAGTAGCATAGTCTTCCAAACCAACTTTGACACGTAGGGCGCTTGTGGACACTATTAATCCCTGGTCACTGGGGCCATTTGTGTCAGTCCTTTAAAGGCAGTGGACACTATTGGTATTTACTCAAAATAATTATTAGCATAAAACCTTATTTGGTAACGAGTAATGGGGAGCTGTTGGTAGTATAAAACACTGTGAGAAATGGCTCCCTCTGAAGTAACATAGTTTTCCAGAAAGAAGTTATTTTCTCCGAATTTGATTTCGAGACCTCAGACTCAGAATTTGGGGTCTCGAAATCAAGAATCTGTTTTTTCTTTCATTATTATCTCGCAACTTTGATGACCAATTGAGCTAAAATGTTCACAGGTTTGTTATTTTATGTATATGCTGAGATACACCAAGTGAGAATACTGGTCTTTGACAATTACCAATAGTGTCCTGTGTCTTTAAACAGGCATGATATTTGGTCCTTGGAAAAAAGTAGGAATATTTTTAAGAGTACAAAGCATCTCCCAAACAGTAAAACTGCGCCAAGTATTTCTATTTGGTGTTTGTCTTTGCCAATCTGTTGATCCATAGTGGTTGATTATCTCGTCTCTCCAACAAAAATAGTTTAATAATCATGACATCAGCTAGGAGTAAAAGCGGAACAAATTGAGTATCAATTGGTCCTTTTTCAAGCAACCACTTCTTTCAATTTCAAATTCGTAACAACAAAAAGAAAAACAGTTATGGTTGAAGGTAACATATGAATTTCACTTACCAGAAAGCAGTTTCGACATCCATGAAGAGTAGACAGGTTCCTGCAATGAAGTTCATTCCCTGGCAATAGCCGACCGTTGGGTTATGAACGCAGAAGGCTTCCAGAATCTGCCTTAACTGCTTAACCTACAAACATAGACATAAGAAAGGTCTGTTACAAAGTGTGCTCATAAAGGGTGCGCTCGATTAGCTTCCCTGGGTCGACCCCGGTCTGGCCCCGGTGCGTTCAAATAGCTTTGACGTCATTCCAGGGGCTCACCAGGGTCAGCCTCAAGTGCCCTGCTTGTGTGATGGGTCACTTGGGGGCTGACCCAAGGTGCATGATGTCACCACGAGAGGGAGAGTGTGATCATTCGATTAGCTTCCCTGGGTCGACCCCGGTCTGGCCTCGGTGCGTTCAAATAGCTTTGACGTCATTCCAGGGGCTCGTCCGGGTCAGCCCCCTGTGCCCTGCTTGTGGAGTGGGTCACTTGGGGGCTGACCCAAGGTGCACGACGTCACCACAAGAGGGAGAGTGTGATCATTCGATTAGCTTCCCTGGGTCGACCCCTGTCTGGCCCTGGTGCGTTTTAATAGCTTTGACGTCATTCCAGGGGCTCACCCGGGTCAGCCCCCAGTGCCCTGCTTGTGGAGTGGGTCACTTGGGGGCTTACCCAAGGTGCACAACGTCACCACAAGAGGGAGAGTGTGATCATTCGATTAGCTGGCCCCAGGTGCATGACGTCACCACGAGAGGGTGAGTGATCGTTCGATTAGCTCTTGTCAGGGGATCACCCGAGTGAGCACCGCAGGGTCGTAACGGGGAAGCTAATTGAATGCATACAATATATTGCGAGACATGGCCCATGGGTCGGGCACATCCAGCAGATGGAACAAGCAAAGATGAGAATGATCAGGTGGATGTGTGGGGTGTCTCTGGCCGACAGGCGGTCAAGTGAGGAGCTGAGGAGGAGGAGAGTCTGAGTGGAGGGGATTGGCACCCTAATGAGGAGACACAGGCTGTGGTGGTTTGGCCGTGTAGAGAGAAAGGAGGATGCCAACTGGGTCAAGAGGTGTACCAATGAAATTGTGGGCGGGCCCACACCCATTGGCCGACCGCGCGAGACGTAGCAGAGCTACGTGTCAAATGACTTGCTTGGAGTCGATGCATTGGAGGCGACAGATAGGGTCAGGTGGAGGAGAGCCGTAGGGAGAAAGCAGGCCAACCCAAAACAGACTGGACAATGGCCTTAAAACAGACATGATGAAATGAGTCCACAAAAATAGTAACATACCTCAAGGAATGATCGTTGCGCTTCAATTATACAATATTATTCCTGATCACATGACTATGTATTCCAGGATGTGGCCCTTTAAAGGTACTGGACACTATTGGTAATCACTCAAAATGATTGTTACATGTAGCATAAAAACTTACTTGGTAACGATCAATGGAGAGCTGTTGATAGTACAAAAAAAACATTCTGAGAAAACGACTCCCTCAGAGCCTTTTACTAGGTATCTAAAAGCACAAAAATGTGTGCAACAAGGGTGTTTTTTTTGTAACTTCATTGACCGATTGAGCCAAAATTTTCACAAATTTGTTATTTTGTGCATATGTTGGGATACACCAAGTGAGAAGACTGGTCTTTGACAATTACCAAAGGTGTCCAGTGCCTTCTTATGTAGCTGTTTTAAAATGTTGTTACAAAAATGGACTTACTCCTTCAGTGTCCTTGCTGTTGAAGTGGATGTTATGAGGCATAGTCCGCAGGAGATCCAACTCAATTTGTCGTCTGTATTTGTCCACCGACGCTGAGGTGCCAGTGCGATTGCATAACCATTGGAAGTAATCCTCACTCTGCCATCATTAAAACATCATTTTCATTATTTTATTTTTGTATCCAGCCGTTAAAGGAACACGTTGCCTTGGATCGGACGAGTTGGTCTCTGAAAAGCGTTTGTAACCGTTTTTTTATAAAATGCATATGGGTAGAAAGATGTTGTAAAAGTAGAATACAATGATCCACACAAACATGCCTCGAAATTGCGTGGTTTTCCTTTTACCTCGTCGACTAACACGTCGGCCCATTTATGGGGGTCAAAATTTTGACTCCCATAAATGGCCGACCATGTTAGTTCGCAAAGTAAAAGGAAAACCACGCAATTTCGAGGCAAACTTGTGTGGATCATTGTATTCTACTTTTAAAACATCTTTCCAACCATATGCATTTTATAAAAAACGGTTACAAACGCTTTTGTTTTGACCAACTCTTCCGATCCAAGGCAACGTGTTCCTTTAAATTTGCACAAAAAATAGCAAAACTACCAGAAGGGCAAAGGGCCATACAGAAACAATTTAATCGTAAATAAATCGTTTGCAGTACCTGCTGCTAAAACATAGGATTCCAACTGCCTCTAGCTACCGGGCAATCTCGGTAGTCTAGTTGGTAAGACGCTGCTCTAGAATTGCAAAGGTCGTGGGTTTGAATCCAAACGCAAATGAATATTGGTTATCCCCGATGCAAACTTTCATCTATTAAAGAGTATATCTCACCTTTTCTTCCTTGATTGATTTGACTCGTTGCATTACAAGGGTCTTCCAAACGTCACTTCTCTTGTCTGTTGGTATTCCGTTGTACACTAGATCTCTCATCTCATCCTGATCAAGTCAAAATATGTCCAAGTTAGAAATACTTCATGAACTCGGAATGTGTACTTCTGCGTTGTTTAAAGGCAGTGGACACTATTGGTAATTACTCAAAATAATTATTAGCATAAAACCTTCCATGGTAATGAGTAATGGGGAGAGGTTGATAGTTAAAAACATTGTGAGAAACGGCTCCCTCTGAAGTAACTGAATTTTCCACGAATTTGATTTTGAGACCTCAGATTTAGAATTTGAAAAAGGCTCCTACCTGTTTACACAAGAAGACATCTTCATTGGAGTTGACGTGGTCATCCCATTGTTTCCTATGCTCAGTTGATTTCTGTAAACAATAAATCAAATAAAAGAAGTAGATTTACATGTAGTATCACTTGAAGGCAGTGGACACTATTGGTAATTACTCAAATTAATTATTAGCTGAAACCTTACTTCGCAATGAGTAATGGGGAGAGGTTGATAGTATAAAACATTGTGAGAAACGGCTCCCTCTGAAGTGACGCAGTTTTCGAGAAAGAAGTAGTTTTCCACAAAATTTATTTTGAGACCTCAGATTTAGAATTTGAGGTCTCGAAATCAATCATCTACATGTAAACGCAAACAACTTTGTGTGACAAGGGTGTTTTTTTTTTCATTATTATCTCACCACTTCGTCGACCAATTGAGCTCAAATTTTCACAAGTTTGTTATTTTATGCATATGTTGAGATACACCAAGTGTAAAGACTGGTCTTTGACAATTACCAATAGTGTTGAGTGTCTTTAAGATTGAATTTTCACTCTTTAACTCGCATAAAAAGCTAAAAAGACGACGATTTTGCCATGCCTTCGTGTACAAAAATAGGCGGCGTTGGAACAGTCTACTGTTTTGGACTATTTCTAGTTTCCTGTCTGTATATTTACCCTTGATGCTGCCATGAGGTGATCCAGCAGTATCTGGCACAGATGATGGAATAGTAATGGCTGATTGTTGATTGGATGCTGGAACCCATAGATATCAGTGTGTCCCTCTGTCATGATAACCCTGATCAGGGAACAACATCAGTACATGTTAAAACAAGTTGAAGATGACATTGGGTCTTTTCTTAATAATAATAATCAGTTTTTATATCGCGCTTTTCACACCCAAAGGGCTGATTGGTGATTGGATGCTGGAACCCATAGATATCGGTGTGTCCCTCGGTCATGATAACCCTGATCAGGAACAACATTAGTAGCATTAAAGGCAGTGGACACTACTGGAAATTTCTCAAAATAATTGTTAGCATAAAAACTTTACTTGGTAACGAGTAATGGGGAGAGGTTGATAGTATAAAACATTGTTAGAAATTTTGTCAACAGTTGACTTGTGCTCAAATCCTGCAAAAGATTTGCCGCAAAAGCAACCCTGTGACGCCAAAATTTGTATTGCATACGCCAGAAGCATGAAATACACAGGAAGTATGAACCGGGCTTCATGCTGTCGATATAAATAAGTCAGCTATTCCTAATTAGTTTGACACTTTTCAAAATATTCCTGACAATAATTATTTCAGACAAGTGGCAGGTTTATGATCTCGAATGCACTTACCTTGGATCAGGAAGTAATGGGTCCTGTTTCCTTGCACTGTTATATAAAACTAGAAATCGCTTGTATTGCTGGAAGAAAACGAAAACATAAAAAACTCAAATTGCATTTTTTATTAATAAATTTAATGGGCGCCCCTGAACAAAGATAACTGTTTATGTTGCCGGATAAATAAAAAACATAGAAACTCAAAATAGTATATTTTACTATTCTTCTTATTGGGCGCCCTGAACAAAGTTAATGACAAAATGGGATTTGAGGCATTGCATGGTGAGGTATCAATATAGACCATTGAACTTTGTTTACAACGAGTGTGAACTTGTGCATTCTTTGGCTAGTCTGGCAGGCAAGATACTGCACTGGTCCTATGGGAAAGTTGACATTTTGTGTCATAGTTTCCACATAAATCCAAGAAATATGAAAGTAAAAAGCTGGACAAGTTTTATAACAAAAGACATCGTATCAAAAGTTGAAAGGAATTAGACAGCGTAATCTCCATAAAATATAAGATTTTATCTTTTCTTCCATAAGGCTGTGTACAGATCATGCCTGTAGAACGTCCAGTAAACATGTGATGTCACAGGTCACATCGTCTATACATTTGGTTTGTGGTAACACCATGTGTGTATCTACTTGCCAGGTATGTTCTTTTGAGAACATGTCTTGCTTTATACTCTACAACCGCTGAGTAGATTTTTCAGAATTCGGGAGACTTCTCAGTTCAGTTTTATTTCTTACCGCATCTTCCCAGCTTATTTCAAGTGAGATGTTATCCTTGAGATCCAGAGATGTCACCTCGACTAGCTGAGTCAGTAACTGGAAGTAATCCTGACGACTCTGAAGTAGATTGTTCTCCAAGTCCTCCATCAATCTAAGCAAAGAATATTTCACTTTCTATAACAATAGGAATCAACATACCAGCATACAAATAATAACAATAGTAGTAGCTTCTTATATAGCACTTGTATGTCCGTCATTCTGTGTCACTCAAGGCACATCATAATACAGTATTTTCCTACATGGTCCGGTGTCTTTAATAACTAGGACTTACTTGTGCTGAATTCCAATCCTGCTTTTCTCTCTCCGTCTCAGGCTGGCTTGCCGTCGTACCTCTGTATTCAAAAACCCATTCTGCTCCTGGTAGATCTTACACGTTCCTTGAAGATCATTAATCTTCTGCTGGGCGGCGTCCATGTCTTCTGGTGACAATAAATCTCTGATAGGAAAACAAAATAGCATGGCTAGCCAAGGACCCAATTTCATAGAGCTGCTTAGGAAAAATAAACAGGATACCATTCAGAAATGGTAACCACTACACAAAAGAGTGACCTTCTACTTAAGCAGAATAATTATTGCTTACCAATTGTCTGCTGTGCAGAAATGAGCAGGATACCAGTCACAAATGGTACATGTGGCATGGTGTTTTGGCTGGTAACCTTACTCTGGTATATAAGCATAATTTTGTTGTGCTTAGCTTATTTGTTGTGCTTATTTGCAGCTCTATGAATTTGGACCCAGCTTTAATACAGACAAGTGTAACCTCAAAGGCATTTTAACCAGTTTACTTTCAGGGATTCTAAATCTTTTCCCATGTGGGATTATTGTTTTGTCAAAAAGCAGAAAAATTTATTTGAAAAGGGCACTTAAGACATAATGATTTCGCTGGATGCTTTACTACTATATACCATCTTTTCAACACACAATCTTTCGGATAGAAATCAGGATATTCTTTTGAACATTTAAGGATAATTTAACAATAAATAAATAATAATAAATGAGACTTATAAAGCGCATTTTACAAAATTCAATGCGCTGGAAGAGTGCTACGGAAAAGACGATTATGAGAATAGATGTGTTTTTAATTTACTCTTGAATGTCTGGAGTGTGTTGGTGTTCCGAATATGACTTGGTAGGGCGTTCCAGCACCGGGGACCAGCGACTGAAAAGGACCGGTCCCCTGCCATTTTGTGTGTGCGAGGGATTGTTAGATTCTGGCCGGAGCGGAGTTCACTCCGGCCAGGTTTGTTGAAATTTAGCAACTCTGTAAGGTATCGTGGAAGTACGTTAGAGAGTGTTTTGTGCATGTTCACTGATGTTTTGAAGGTGATGCGTTGTTTAACTGGTAACCAGTGTAATTATTTGAGAAGAGTGGATGCGTGTGTGTATTTGGGTTGCAAGAAAATGATACGTGCAGCATTGTTTTGGAGCCTTTGTAGACAGTCAATGTCAGCTTGCTTAATACCATTGAGGAGAGAGTTACAATAATCCAGTCTAGACAACACAAGGGCTCTGGCAGCAGCGTGGCATGTGTTTGTGTCAATATATTTGCGTATTTTGGAGATGTTTCTGATGTGATAGTTGATGGACTTGCATGTACGTGTGACCCTGTACTCATTGGCATGGAGCTGTCGAAAAAGACGCCTAAATTTCGCACTGTTTGAGATGGCTTAAATGTTGTGTTGTTCACGTTCACAGTCAAGTGGCTGAGAACTTTCTGGTGATGAGGAGAAGCAGCAATGAAAAATTCAGTTTTGTCTTTGTTCAGAAGAAGTTTGTTTGCGATTAACCAGTTTTGAACATCGGTGATGCAGTTTGAAAATCTGAAAAGAGCACATTCTGCGTCGTTGGGAATGGATGGGTCGAAATCCATACAAATTTGGATATCATCAGCATATGTATGGTATTTGATGCTGTGTTGGCGAATAATATCGCCCACAGGGCTTAAGTGCATGGTAAAGGTAAGAGGACCAATAACAGAGCCCTGTGGGACGCCCAAGTGAATGTGGCTCACATCATAGTCAGCCCCAGAAACTGTGACATGCCTCGTCCTGTCGTGGAAGTAGGATGTGAACCACTTCAGGGCAGTATTATGGATGCCAAACTGATTTTGGAGACGACACAGCATTGTGCTATGATCAAGGGTGTCAAAATTTAAGGATCAGTTTAAGGCTCATTACCAAACGATGACAACAGCATCACTATTTTTCCTTAAAGATGCTATGTCAGATTTATGGCCCCAAACATTAAAAAATAGATTTGTTTTGAGTGAATGGTATTTCAAAGAGTCACCCGCTCAAAGAGTCACCCGCTCTAACGAAAAATTTTTTAACTTTTACTTTTAATGGTCATGAACCATGACAAAAATTTAAAACGTTTCTTATAAAACACATAAGAATTGGTCACATGATATATTGAGCACATTATTTCACTGCTACTAATAATGGCAGACTTTTTCGAGGAATAGCTCAAATGAAAGCTTGTAACTTTCTTGACCCCCATCAAAATACCTATTGAATTTTAAATCAATATTTTGGGGTCAAATCGGCCAAAAATCTGACGTATCATCTTTAATGTCACAAAAATTCTAATCAGCCTGAACAAATTTAGCATGGTTTCCACCAATCAGAATTCAGTTTTCAAATACAGCCCCGGATAATGGACCAATGAGTGTTGTCCTACCGTCTCATGTGATTAGCCTGTTCCATGATGCCGAGTTTGTCATCAAGATGCATGATGTCCTGTTCTCGCTTCTTCAACATCTGCTTGTACGTCTGCTCTCGATTCTCAAGACTCTTGTAATTCTTCTCTTTTTCTCTGCGAGAAAACAAACAAAATTAAGAAGTTGAGTTTTAGTTTAGGAAGGGAAAGCACCGCAATATTGGAGACAGTAGTGGCTGCAAGCTGTTTATACTAAAATGACTACAGAGTGTGAAGTGTTTAGGGGTGTCATGGCTGAGTGGATATGAGTAAGAGAATCTATAATTATAATTATTAATGTCTTACTTTATGTGTAGTTTCCTCTTCTGAAGTTCCTGTATGAGCTCCTCTTTGCTGAGCAGTTTCCATTGGTCGACCTCATCGTCTTCATCAGCTGTGAAGACTTCACCCTTGGTGTCAAGTCCGTTCCCATGCTCAACACCGACCTCCGACCTGAAACATTTGAAAAAAACAAAATCATCATTGGGTTTATTATTGATAAGTGTAAGCACTAGCTGATTGGTGGACGTTGGTTAGAGCGGAAGGCAAAATGTCGCGCTCATGTGATGAGAGAGAGAGAGGCCATTCTGTAAGAGATGGTCTCCCTGTGGGTATAATTCGCCACAGAGGTCGCCCTAAGCTGCGCTGGATAGACATTGTCACAAAGTGGAGTGGTAGAGGTGTAGGTGACCTGAGAAGAGCAGCGATTGAAAGAGAAGCAGGTGATAGGTGTGACTCCATGAGTGCGCCCCCGTTACGAGGCGGCCAAAGACGCAAGTTTTTGTTGAATGACGATGATGATTGCATACTTAGTACTTTTCCCGTGCTCTTTGAAAAAACATCTACTGAATCTAATAGATGCTAGAATGGCAACAGGGATTTAAGAATAAATTTTTGTTTACCTTTACACAAATGTGTATTAAAGCCATTGGACACTTTCGGTACAGAAACAAAAAAAAAGTTCACAGATTTACAAATAATTTACAGGGTTTACAGAAGGTAATGGTGAAAGACTTCTCTTGAAATATTGTTCCATGAAATGCTTTACTTTTTGAGAAAACATTAAAATAATATCAATTCTCGATAGCAAGAATTACGGATTTGTTTTAAACACAAGTCATGACACGGCGAAACGTGCAGAAACAAGGGTGGGTTTTCCCACTATTTTCTCCCGACTCCGATTGAGCCTAAATTTTCACAGGTTTGTTATTTTATGTATAAGTTATGATACACGAAGTGTGGGACTTGGACAACACTGTTTACCGAAAGTGTCCAATTGCTTTAAGCACGGTATACTTAGTACTTTCCCCGAGTTTTGTACAGGCAAATCACTTGGGTGGGATTCAAACCCACTACCTTTGCATTGCAAGAGCAGATGTCATACCACTAGACCGCCGAGTGGGTACCGCATCAATTTGTTACATGTAGATGATAGTTTAGCTATGTAAATGTCGTGTGTTCGAATCCCACCAAAGTGATTTTCCCATGGATTTTTTTTACAGAACTTGGGAAAGAATAATAATATAATATTGAAGTCTTATGGAGCGCACAAATCTACCAAACAAGGTACTCAAGGCGCCGAGTATATACAAACTTCCAGAAAGATATGTTATTGCAGTGATGGATTCTGAGACCCAATTATTTAGCATCTTATAAGGGTTAACAAGGTGCTACGGCGCATACAGCAGCCACAGCCAGGAACACCGGGGCGTACCCCTTCTCTTTTCGATAAGTGCACTGGGTACTTTTACATGCGTTACACAACACATGGGACCAACGGCTTAATGTTCAATCCTAAGGACAAAGCAATGCTTAATTGCTTGCTTAAGGACACAAGTGTCATGGCTGGGGATTCGAATCCATACTCTGCTGATCAGAAACACCAGAGTTTGAATATGGTACTCTTAACCGCTCAGCCACGACACTTTCATAACCGAGTATAAAGTGCTTTATACACAGCGTTGTAAGGGTAAAAACAAATTATAATCTGACACAGTTGCATACCCGCTGCTAAAACATACTGTAGGATTCAAACTGCCTCTAGCTACCGGGCAATCTTTTGGATCTAGTTGATGTGACACTGCTCTAAAATGGCAAAGGTCATTGGTTCAAATCTCACCCGAGTTATATGCCAGTGCAATTATAAGCATAAAACCTTACTTGGTGACGAGTAATGGGGAGAGGTTGATAGTATAAAACATTGTGAGAAACGGCTCCCTCTGAAGTGACAAAGATTTCGAGAAAGAAGTATTTTTCAATGAATTTGACTACGAGACCTCAGATTTAGAATTTGAGGTCTCGAAATCAACCATCTTCGTGTGACAAGGATGTTTTTTCTTTCATTTCTATCTCGCAACTTCAACGACCAATTGAGCTCAAATTGTCACAGGTTTGTTATTTTATGAATATGTTGAGGTACACCAAGTGAGAATACTGGTCTTTGACAATTACCAATAGTGTCCAGTGTCTTTAACTCTGTCAACACTTGTAAATTTGAACGTTGTCTATTATACCTCTTGTCAAGCTTTTAGCCAGGATTTGAAAATAGGGTGTCCAAATTTGACTTGATTGAAAAACAGGGCGTCCAAATTTTTGGGGAAAATTTTTCAGCTATCATGTAGCCAGGTACATGACATGTACCACAGAGCTATTGCATCTACTGTGTGCTCAACTCAACGTATGCTTTGGGTAGCCAACCATGTACGGACAAATTTCTTTTCCACTGTCTTTTGTTTTTTGGGGAGGACTCTTCTAGATCTTGTGTTCTTTACCCTTTTATTTTTAGATGGGCATGGTACAGACTGATGTTGGTTGCTGTCACTGGAATCGACATCAGTTGGGAGACTTGGCTTGTCTCTTGGTTCGAATCAGGGAAGTCGAACTCACAATGGGAGTGGGACGAGCTGTTATTTTGCCCTGAGGGTCCCGGTTGTTGCATGGGGTCAGGAAAATCACTGCTAGAACAGTCACTCGGGTCACTCGACACTGGATCGGGTGACTTTCTGGCAAGATGTTGGAAGAAATTTGTGATTTTCCTTTCCCCATGATGAAGTAGGCTACAACCATTCATATGACAAAATAAATTGTGTGTGAAATGAAAACCTCGGGTGTCTGACGTGAAATTTGATACCCTTGCTGGCAAACAATGAATGGGCGACAGTATAAGATAAATTGGTTGTACATTGTATCTTGCAGAAACATGCAGCTGGCAGATAGTAGCAATTTTGGTATTTCTTTCGTTTTGCTTACAATAGGCCTAACTGGTATTGAGTCTGATCAAATTTATGTTTGTTTTTTCAATGGCCAGATACAAGGTTCAGTAAGCTTGAGCATATTTCTTTTATTTATCCCACACTATGTCATCAAAATAGTATCATTTATATTTTTAGCCTAAAATTCTGGCATATTTACAACGCCCAATTTCAACATAAAATTACAAATCGGGGTATGGATCTGTGGGGTGTACTGTCTACCCATGGTGTGAACATGGGCCTTTCAGTTACACAATAGAGTTCTATTACACACACATAAAGTGTCTTTTTAAAGTGTCTACTGCACATGACTGTTCTTACATGTGTGCATATTTAGCTAGATCCCGCCCATCTCATTCTAGCTAACCAATAAGCATCCATAATGCACATGGTGTGACCTTTCATTCATAAAAGGTTGTGGATGGGTTGTGGTTTGTGTAATATGATCCCATTGTGGTCTGCAGTTCGGCGGCAAGGCGGCGCACAAGGCTCCCAGACAGGGGAGGTAAAATGATACATTGTGTTACTTCTGCAGTGTCTGTGGGAGACCGCCTGGGCGCTAGAGTCTTTTGATGGTTTTTTTTTCAAAGAAACCCTGGTATTTCAGGATCAATTGTGGAATCTTGTGGTTGTTTCTGGGACTTTATATTTTTTTAAACAGCCCTTTGTGGTTGCAAGACGTCTCAATTAGGGAAGACATCAAGATACTTCATCAAAACCATGATTTGCCGACAATTCGATTAATCGCCTAAGCTTAACAGGGCGTCTTCAAGGGCGTCCGACAGTTTTTCGGGGCGTCCAAAAATGAAATAGGGCGTCCAAAAGACGCCCGGACGCATTGCTGGCTAAAAGCTTGCCTCTTGTATGTTTTTTACCCAGAAAAAAATTCCCATTGGGTCCCATTGATATTTTGAAAGGGATTCAATGGGATCCCATTGTTTTAATGGGATTCAAAAGTATTGAGTATACAGTGCTTACACACATTGGTGTAATGGTAAAACCAAATAACATGCTTAATATCCCCATGCACTGCGTGTTAATTTTTGTTGTGGTTGTGTGTCTTAAATCATCAGTTATTTTTTATATAAATTACCAGTTGTTTCACTGGCACTGTGATCTACATGTACTTTCCAAGACTTGCATTAGAATGTCATTTATACATAAATGTTCACTTTCACACACTACTTTTGAGGAAGTAAAATTTTAATTTGTCTCGTTGCAACATGAAAGGGAATTTGATGCCAATAGAAAGCGTGACATTTCAATATTTTGCCAACATCCCTCAAGACAAGGTTAGTCTATTTTAAAGGGAACAGTGCGACATTGGCAAATATGGTGCAACACTGTAAGTAAGTTGCGAGTTAAATTTTAATAATGTCTGGTACAGTGACTTGCCTGGTCACTATTAAAGACACATTTGGTAATATTGTCAAAGACCAGTATTCTCACTTGGTGTATCCCAACATACATGTATGCACAAAATAACAAACCTGTGCAAATTTGCTATCAATTGGTCATCGAAGTTGCAAGAGAATAATGAAGAAAAAAAACACCCTTGTTGCACAAATTTGTGTGTTTTCAGATGCCAAATAAAAGGCTTCGGGCCTAAAATCATTTATTATTTGAGAGAGAAATTAGTTCAAAGGGAGCCGTTTCTCACAATGTTTTATACTATCAACAGCTCCCATCGTTTTTTACTCTGAAGTTTTTGATTACCAACAGTGGTCATAGTGCCTTTAAAGGAATACGTTGCCTTGGATCGATCGAGTTGGTCTTTGAAAAGGCTTTGTAACCGTTTGTTTTAAAATGCATCCGAGTAGAAAGATGTTGTTAAAGTGGAATACAATGATCCACACAAACATGCCTCGAAATTGTACGGTTTTCCTTTTACCTCGTCGACTAACACAGCCATTTATGGGAGTCAAATTTTTTACTCCAATAAATGGCCGACCGTGCAATTTCGAGGCACATTTGTGTGGATCATTGTATTCTACTTTTAAAACATCTTTCTAACCATAAGCATTTTATAACAAATGGTTACAAATGCTTTTATAAACCAACTCGTCCGATCCAAGGCAACGTATTCCTTTAATATCAATCCCCCCTTCTAGATTTCTAATAACATAACACGGACACCGAGTATCAAAAGTACTAAGCTGGTGTTATTTCAGAATGGTTTGACAACTGAAACTATAAACTAATGACATCCTTGATGTGCAACATCTAAAACTATTCCAAGATAAAACCAACTTTTGGGGGGAAAAAACCCCCTGAACATTTCTAGAATTGGGGGGGGGGGGATTCGGGGGGGATTCGCAAGCTACTTACAATTTTGTAGAAAAAGTACACTGGGAAGGGCGGGGGGGGGGGGGGTGTTAATGCCCGTCGTACGCTTCCATTAAAAAAAAAAAATCAAACTATACACACATACAAGACAAATGAAGTGGGCAGCAAGAAAAAAGGTCTGGGCCCAATTTCATCAAGCAATCTTGCTTAACAGCTTTATGAAACAGGGCCCTGTAAGCATGTTTGACTTACTGGTCGCTTGCATCTGTAATGCCACCCGTTGCACCGTTACTCCACCTGGCAGAGGGAGCAATTTCCTCTGTTGAACTTTGAGACGCGATGCTGTTACAACTACGCAACGACGTCGGTGATGTCTCAGTTGAATCTGTGGGTGAAATCAAAGTCATTTCAGGTTGGTGTTCCAAGTTAACTTGCTCGAACTTGTGGTGTGTCGTGGCCGAGCAATTAAGCCCACCAGATGAAAGCTCTGGGTGTCAAATTGTATAGATCTGCTTAAAGATGCCGGACACTATTGGTAGTTGTCAAAGACCAGTCTTCTCACTCGGCGTATCTCAACATACACATTGATTTCGGGACCTCAAAATCTTATTCTTAAGGTCTTGAAAAATAAAATTCGTGGAAAATTACTTCTTTCTTGAAAACTACGTTACTTCAGAGGGATCCGTTTCTCACAACGATTCATACTGTCATCAGCTCTCCATTTGTTGTTACCAAGTTAGTTTTTATGCTTACAATTATTTTGAGTAATTACTAATACTGTCCACTGACTGGAAGAAAAATTTAAGCAACTCAAGGGAAACTTACCTTCGACAAAGTTTGTCTTGGAATTAGGCAGCGAGAGCGTCTCGGAGAGATTCTTCCGGATGCTTGCATAGCCGTCAGTGTTGTCTAATGACGCTGAGAATGAGGCTGGTAGCTCGGAGATGTTTTTACTTCGTGCGCGGAACTTATCTGAATGATGCCGCCTCAGGGACGGTAGAGGGCTGCTGGCAAGGCCTTTGGTCGGTGACGACTGCTGTGAATAGTCAAGCAAAACAATTGGCTATGATAACATCGTAATAAACATCGTAATTGACATCAAGAGTCATTACTATACACATATTGACTGGCAACGAGGTAACTAGTATACGTCTATTCCCATGAGGGACTTTGAGTGACCAGGAGCGACCTAAATAGGCCCCTCTTCTGGTCACTCACAGCCTGAGGGGGAATAGACGTACACTAGTTACCAAATTATGCCAGTCAATATGTGTTTTATAACACAGCTCGGTCTTAAAATGTCGAATAAGAACAAAAAAGGAATCTTGTTCACGATTCAAGTCAAGAGAGGGCGCTGTTACCGCGGGCACTTTTTGCAAAGACTAGTGCCCGCTCTGGTACTATTCCCGCAAAACACGCGGGCGCGATCACTAGCCTATATTAGTTCATCCCACGTGACCCTGTTTCAGCCAACCAGAATACAAAAAAAGCAAGAGGTGTGTTATAACAATGACTAGCACTGTGACCTGTAGGCCTGGGTGACTGTTGAAATTGACCACTCGATTAGTAGCGCCTCAAATAGTCGGACTTCGACACTAGTCACGACTAATTTTTTATTCCCAAGATGCATTGCATCATTTTTGCCACAGGCAGAATATAGTAAAAATCACTCTTAGAGGATTGAAGAATTGTGTCACTGATGTCTGATTGTGTTTTTGTAAGTAAATTATGTTGTCGTGAATAGTCGTGAGCGACACATTTTGTTCACCAAAATGGGGTGTGACACAGAGAATTCTATCAATTCAAATCCATCCTGGATGAAATATTCTTAAATACTTGACTTCCCCAAATACAGAAACATTCTTACTGTTGTTGGTTTGTAGGTGGACGTCTTTGAAAATTTTACTTGGCTTCGGTGACTTTTCACACAGGAAAAGAAGTCGCGTACTTCCTGTTAATTTAAAGGGGGAAAAAGGTCAACAAAAAGGCAAAAGTTAACATTGTTTTTTCCCATTGGAAATTTAATGTATTGTAGTGTTTAAGATCAAACTGAAATAAATATTAACTTTTCAATGACACTTGACACCTTTGGTAATTGTCAAAGATCAGTCTTCTCACTTGGTGTATCTCAACATGTTCACAAAATAACAAACCTGTGAAAATTTGAACTCAACCCAGGGGTAAATGGGTACCTGTGAGGGCAGAGATGGTTCTTGTGGTTGGTTTAGCTTAGTGCGCTACATATATTTGGCGGCACAGGCTGTAAACTCCCCAGGGAGCTGAGATGGTTTAAGGAATGAAATGACCCAGTGATCAGGGTAAGAATGTTGAAAGCGCTTTGAGACATGGTGTATAAAGCGCTATATAAAAACCAAATATTATTATTATTATTATTATTATTATTATTATTATTATTATTATTATTATTATTATTATTATTATTATTATTATTATTATTATATAGTTATTACATATTATAGATACAGCTAACCCAATGTACTTCCAATGCTGCGACCCAGTTCAACAACGTTTCAATACCATCGCTAATTATTGGCAACAACAACAAAATTACAGCGCGCACAACTGGTGCCATTGTTCAATAAAAACAGGCACACTCCTTACTACAACAAAACTGGTCACAATGGACGTCAGTACCACGACAACCTAGGGTCGAAATTGCCACTAGCCCGCTAGCCCGGGACTACCAGATTTACAACCGGGCTACTCATTTATCCAGTTTGATAGCCCGGCGGGCTAGTGGAAAAATAATGCAAAAATCGACATCGCAAACAATAATGAACTATGCTGGTGTTGTTGTAGAAAGAAATACTTTCGGTGACCAATTTGTGCCGTGACTCAACATGTATCTAGGTGTTTTTTGGGCTCCAAAAATCTCATCAGGGTTAAAAATTATGGGTTACTATCCCTGCTGACTACCATGAAAATTATTTATTACTTTAATAGCAGAACCTCTTTTTAAGGGCACTGGACACCTTTGGTCATTGTCATAGTCAGACCAGTCTTCTCACTTGGTGTGTATTCTCAACGATGCATAAAGTAACAAACCTGTGAAAATTTGAACTCAACTGGTCGTCGAAGTTGCGCGATAATAATGGAAGAAAAAACACCATTGTCGCAAAAATTGTGTGCTTTCAGATGCTCGATTTCGAGACCTCAGCTGAGGTGTCGAAATCAGTTCAAATAATTTAGTGAGAAATTACTTCTTTCTCAAATACTGCGTTACTTCAGAGGGAGCCGTTTCTCACAATGTTTTATACTATTAACGGCTCTCCATTGCTTGTTACCAAGTAAGTTTTTATGGT
Source organism: Asterias amurensis (assembly GCF_032118995.1). Lineage (NCBI taxonomy): Eukaryota > Metazoa > Echinodermata > Asteroidea > Forcipulatida > Asteriidae > Asterias > Asterias amurensis. The sequence goes on from NC_092662.1 coordinate 13,928,160, forward strand.
AACAATTATTTTGAGTAATTACCAACAGTGTCCAGCCGTCGATTTCACCAATCTGTTCCTAACTTAGGAATCATGTTAGGACTTAGGACGGGTTCAGTTCCGTATCCAAATACGTAGGACGCAATGAACCCATCCTACGTTAGGACGGGTTACTCGTCCGAACTCGAGATAGGATTGATCCTAGCGTTTCGTGAAATCGGCCACAGTGCCTTTAACATGCTCTTTATAACAAGAGCCAACTGTATTATATTCTATAACTTTGTCATTAGCTTTGTAAAACGTGGATTTACAGCGCTTAGAAACTTACAAATTTAGCGCTCAAAAATTGTTGTAGTAAAATTGTTTTGAAAATACATTTAATTTGGACCCCTATCTTACCTGTAGATTCTGGAGCCACTGCATCATGGCCCGATGGGTCTCCGCTATTAAGATGTGCTCCTTTCCACCGCACCTAAAAAACAGAACCACACGAACCCTTGAGATTAAAACTCAGTTCACATGTTTATGTAGTATGTGATTATTAAACTAAAACCTTCCTTCCTTTGGATTCGACACAAAAGAGGAAGTACAACTGCGAATGACACTCGGAACAGGTGGACTTTTGCCAGCATCAAAACCAAACAAATCATTGATGCAGTTTTGCTTTCATTCCAAAATATCTCACAAAATGAACAGGTTGCTTACGACACCATACGAGTTGTACATTTGTTGTAATGGGAAATTGTGCACACATGTACATTATAATTATTCATAAACAGTTTTGTTTAAATGTACACTTATATCGTCATTATTTCCTCGAACAGACACTTCTTAAAATAAAAAACATACATTCTGGCAAATCAGTGTTTTTACAGACTTTGGATGTTATTTTCGACATCATCATTTTCCCCAAGTTTCAAGTGATAACAGGTTATAGTTACGTAATTACCCAAATTAGCACTTCAAATTAGCACTTCAGGACAATTTCACCAAATCAACATTTTGATTTTCTACTTTTACATTTAACCTTAGAGACACTGGACATTATTGGTACATGATGTTGTCAAAGACCAGTCTTCTCACTTGGTGTATCTCAACATTTATTTATGCATAAAATAACAAACCCGTGAAAATTTGAGCTCAATTGGTGTTTGAAGTTGCGAGATAATAATGAAAGAAAAAACACCCTTGTCACACGAGGTTGTGTGCTTTCAGATGCTTGATTTCGAGACCTCATGAGGTCTTAATGAGGTCTTCACGATTTTTGTTTCTTACCAATTCTGCATCGCTCCTTTAACAGAAGAGACATGTGCATGTACCAGGTAATTTTCCCATTGCTTTGTACACAGATCCTGAGCAAGCGCAACATTTCCTGAGAACACTGATTTGACCTGGTAAGTCTGCTGCCACCTAGAGCAAGTTCGAGTGAGCACATTTAGTCGACCCGTGGTTGACTAGTGACCAGCAACGTTCCTGCGCAGTGACGCACTCACTCGAACGACTCATTCGATCGACTCATTTGGAAGTCTAGTCAACCTTCTGCATGTCGCTCTAGCGTCACTGGTTCCCCTCTGCACTGTACACATGTTAGAATGGAACATGCTGTTGGTACCAATGGAGAAACCATGGGCTCTAGGCTTGTTCCAGATGGTCGACCACAGTAGTCAACCAAGGGTCGACCAGCCTGGGTTCGAGTGCAAATGGTCAACCTTTGTGCACACTCGAACTTGCTCCTAGTGTTCCTAAAAGTCTCCCATTCTGTTCAGAATTTGTCAACAACAATGAGACAAACTAACAATAAAGGATTACATTGTACGATTCGAAAACTTGAGACGTATACAGTGTACACAGTCCTAGCCTTTAACGGTTCTCAGTACAGAGGGGAAAATGCACGTAGGTAACACATTACAAATCCTAATACATTAAACAGCTTCCTTCCTGCCCCATTCCCCAGGACAATTTGTTCAATCTGTATTCTACAAATCTAAAACTGTTCTTTTCACATAACCTGCTGATTTTCTTGTATAACCCACCCCCCCCCCCCCCCACCCTACAAAAAGTAAATCAACAAATATTTCTAAACAAATGAATGGGAGACTTTAGTTTTGGTGACATCATAGAGAAAGGAGTGGTCCGTTCTCTATGGTGACACTAGGTGGCAGTAGACTTGTTAGGTACATCAATTGTTTTTTGAAATGCTCATCAGAACTTTATGTAAACATACAAAAATTACCTTGTAAAACTCTGCTGCAACTTGGCATTCCAAAGTTTCCCATTGTCATATAATCTACACAAAACAAATAAACTCCACTTGCAACATGTAGATTGCAGAATTAAAAAAAATGCATAAATTTATCTCAACTGAATTGAATACTCTGTTCTTGTACGGGCAAATGATACAGTTTTCTTTAGAACAGAGCGGTTTCATTTGAATATCATAAAGGCGACAGCAAACTTTTGAAAGGTCACCAAGGCCACGACCAGGGCAACAGAGGCTTTGACCTTGATGACCTCTGTGTATTTAATAGAAAACAATTGGTGATTATAACTCACATAAAATGTAAACAAATCAAGCAGACAGAGAGCAATGTTCATAAAGCAGGTCTGCTTCCAAGAGCTACTGCTGTAAGGTGGGAAGTAGCTCGAACATCTGACGTCAAACTTCAAGGCTCGTGAATTACGCCAGAGATCCACGTACATAATCACCTTTCACCTTGCATCATTTCACATGGCTTTTATGGTACTGGACATTCGCAGCTAAACCCAAAGTAAACGTGCTTACATATAAAGCCAATACCCAACCTTTTCTGCAAGGGTAAGGACAGGGGACCAGTCTAGGCGGGAAGCAGCCGTGCTTTTCCACGAACACAGCGCGTCACTTACCTTTGTTTACATGTAAAAAACAAACTATGAGTCAAGTGACTGTCATGGATTGTGTCTGTTCCAGATCTGGAAGTTACAACTTAAAGGAACACGTTGCCTAGCTTGGATCGAACGAGTTGGTCTATAAAAAGCGTTTGAAACCGTTTGTTATGAAATGCATATGGTTAGAAAAATGTTCTAAAAGTAGAATACAATGATCCACACAAGTATCACTCGAAACTGCGTGGTTTTCCTTTTACCTCGTTGACAAACACAGTCGGCCATTTATGGAAGTCAAATTTTGTACTCCTATAAATGGCCGACCGTGTAATTAGTTCGCAAAGTAAAAGGAAAACCACGCAATTTCGAGGCAAATGTGTGTGGATCATCTTTCTACCCATATGCATTTTATAACAAATGGTTACAAACGCTTTTCAAAGACCAACTCGACCGATCCAAGGCAACGTGTTCCTTTAAGCATGAACAGATCATGGAGGTAGAAATAGACTAACCTGCTGTGTTTATCGACAAAACCACAGTAAAGTAAGCACATCAAGATACTGATGTTTCAATATGCTACAACCTCAACCTTTGATCCAACACAACATATGGACTTGTTCTGCCCCAACTATAGTTGGGACTGGTCCCAGCGCGAGTGTTCAAGAACAGAATTGGGAATACATAGTTGGGACGCCTCAACTGTAACACTCAAGTTGGGACTAGTCAGGACGATTGCAAAGTTGGGACGGAACTAGACTTGGTTCCAAGTCTTTGATTGTGGCTTTTTAGTTGTCCTGATACAGTAGAGTGCTACAAACAGCGCCCTCATGTGATCAACCTTCGTCATTTAGATTGCGAGTTAGGACGCATGATAGCTAATTGTGGGGGCGTTTTTCGTGGCTGAGATGCAGAATAACAGCGATCTAAGACTTGAAATCAAGTCTAGGACGGAACAGACTCATGTACACAAGAACTTGGTACAGTGTGTAACTCTTTCAAATCAGCTACTGTCGGTTAAAGGGCTTTGATACCTTTTGAAGATCCAAGTTTTTGCCAATGACAATAACCCCTACTTGCCGTAAATATCCTATGTAATATAATTAACCTGAAAGATGTTTCAGCTTCATTGGTCATCATCAATCAAGTTTTCGAGAAAAAAAAAAGTGAAATCACAGAGAAATGTTTTCAAGAGAGTCATGTAAATCTGTTGTACAATGTAAAATAATTATCGCTCGTGGTATCACATAGACAAACAATTTTTTTATGAAATTATTTTACTCGTTTCTCAAAAACTACAGCACCTCAGCAAGTAATACAAAAGCTTTTTACTATAATTATCTTTAAAGGCAGTGGACACTGACTATTGGTAATTGTCAAAGACCAGTCTTCTCACTTGGTGTATCTCAACATATACACAAAATAACAAACCTGTGAAAATTTGAGCTCAATCGGTCGTCGAAGTTGCGAGATAATAATGAAAGAAAAAACACCCTTGTCACACAAAGTTGTGTGCTTGATTTCGAGACCTCACATTCTAAACTTGAGGTCTCGAAATCAAATTCGTGGAAAATAACTTCTTTCGCGAAAACTATGTCACTTCAGAGGGAGCCGTTTCTCAAAATGTTTTATACCATCAACCTCTCCCCATTACTCGTTACCAAGTAAGGTTTTATTCTAATAATTATTTTGAGTAATTACCAATAGTGTCCACTGCCTTTAAACCGTGTACTATAAGTTTAATGTAAATCTGTGGATGTTTGTGTTTTGTGTCCAAAGAAAAAGTACCCTTGAAACCCTTTAACCTCATGGGTTCTGACATTTCATTTGCTGCTTGACATAAGGTCGTTTCCTGCTATGCAACCCATGCATAGATATCTATTTCGGTAACATCCCCCACTAAGTGAGAGCGTACACACATTACGTCAGAATACATGTCATCCGCTAAATCCAGAAATACACACAAATCATTCAGATTCCGTAAATACCGATTGATTTCCTTTATTGCATCGTGGCATAAATCATTGGTAATTTCCCTCCAAACTAAAGAAAAAAAAACGAGTGAAAAAAAAAACAGTTGGGTTAAATTTCTGAAACAGGTGTGAGACATACCCCATGCAGCTAATTTATTTTGCTATAATGGGCTCTGTCACTTTCTTCAGGATAATTTTAACACAAACTAGAGAATATTCAATGGGCCATTTATGGCTACTGCTTACCGTGGAATTCTGCGCTTACAGCCTATAGAACTATGTGCTTTACAGTGTGCCATTATAAGCGCAAAACTTTGCCAGAAGCCGAACCATGCTTAATTTAAACCGGCTCATCATGTACTGTGGAAACTGGTTTCAAGACTTCTTAATTGTTGTTTTATTGGCTAAAGTTAGCTAATACACTTTACATTACTAGTTGACTTCGTACGAGTTAAAGCAGTCAATATTTGTTTTATAACACCCCAACGGACTATTTATCATCCTCGTACATGTACATGTAACGTCCTACGCACGTTTCAGATACACAGATGCACAACTGATTGGGTTCGAGGTGGGTAAAAAGACGTATGGGTACTGCACGCCGTGTGATAGTCGTCTGACTATGACACGGCAAACGATGCACACGGCCGCTGTATCTAGTCACATGTGACGTGCTCTAAACCAATGAAAAGGCAGAGTATTTGTAAGGGGTGATGTAATATGTACTGTAGACCAGTAACCTTTACTGAAATAGTGACCTTTAAAGTACATTCCATGGCATTTCCTGGTAGACAAGGTACATCACCTTGGTCATGTTACATGTATAGGGAATACACATTGTATGACTATGACCGTAGTCATTAAAATAACAACCGAACAAGTTTTGAGATGTGCCCCCTTTTTTCATATCAAATGTCAATAGAAATCACACAGTGACAACTGTAACCTTAAATGTAATGTTTACTTCTATTGAGCTGTGTATAATATCATGTCTGCCTGCAGGAAGTCCATGCTACATGTGGCTCTTTTGTAAACATGTGATGTCAGTGTAGGTTGCATGGTCTAACATTGAGTTGCTTTATAGACTACTGTGCAGAAACTTGAGACAGATCAAAACAACAGGACATATGCTTTCCTTCCTCGATACTTATTGAGTATCTATGCATGAAAAATACAGCCAACAACATTCGGGGATTTTGGGGGGGAATACGAACTTGGCACTATTCTGTGACGCAACAGGTGAAACTTAAAGGGACACATTGCCTTGGATCGGTCTAGTTGGTCTATAAAAAGTTTTAGAAAGATGTTTTAAAAGTAGAATAATAATGATCCACAAAAAAACATGCCAAAGTTTTCCTTTTACTTGGCAGTGTCATGGCCGAGCGGTTAAGAGCACCGAATTCAAGCACTGGTGTTTGATCAGCAGGGTTTGGGTTCAGATCCGGTCGTGACACTTGCTACATAAAATTGGGGAGGTAGTGCTTTCTGCTCTACTGGCCAGACTTCGAATTGATGATACCCAAGCCTACATTCGTATGGACTGTAAAAGGGGCAACCCTGTTTCAGCCCTAGGGGTAGGTGGCAATGGCCTCTGGAAAAAAATAATTGTAGCCCACACCTTGGAGTGGCCTTCAGGCCTTGTGTTGTGTGTCAGGCGACTTGCATGAAAAAAAATATAAAAAATAACGCAGTTGGTCATTTTAAGGAGTCAAAAAATTGACTCCACAAAATGGCGCGTGTCGTGTTAGTTCATGACGTATTGAAAAAATCATGCCAATTTGAGGCATATTTGTGTGGATCGTTGTATTCTATTTTTAAAACATCTTTTTAACCATAGCCTAATGTACTTCATAAACAACCGTTTCAAACGCTTTTCATAGACCAACTCGCCCGATCCAAGGCAACGTGTCCCTTTAACTGTGAAAGTTTAAGTTCAGCCTGTCATTCGAGTCTCATGAAAATAGTGGAAAAAAACCTTTATAAATAATAATTTTACTGTCTACAAACATCGGGGTTCTGACTCCCGACACCAAACTCACTCGTTTTGCTAATTTCTCAAAAATCAAAGAAAAAAAAACTTAAGGGAAATTTTCCGCTATGACCACCTTTATATCATGAAGGTTAAATGTACAAATCTATGAATATTTGTTCCATCTGATGTTGTGTACACCCTTTAATGTAGCAAAAGAACTTTTATGCCAAACAACTTAATGCTGTACCACTATCAGAGAGATCTTTGGGAAGGAAGTGAGATTTTAAAGGAACGTTACAGAATTGGTAAGAAACAAAAATCGTGAAGATCACAGATTCACATAAAAATTACACGGTCTAATGATGATGATAATTGAAAACATCCCTTGAAATATTTCTGTCTGAAATGTCATAATTTGATGAAAATAAGTATTTTAACTTTGAGTTTGGAGTTTATCTTATCTCTCAGTGAGCGTTTTATTCATTTTTATTTTGGCATCGATGCAATGCAAAATTTGTAATCGGTTTTTCACTATTCTCTCGTGACCCAGATGGCCAATCGATCTCAAACTTCTACAGGTTTGTCAGTTTATGTATATGGTGGATTACATAAAGTGCTTACACTGCCAGTAACTGTTTTGTTAGCAAAAACCAATTCTGTAATGTTCCTTTAAAGTAGTGACTTGTAAAAACTGTATATTCTCTTTGCTCTTACTGACGTTGATTTACAATTTGTTTTGAGCTTAAAACTGCTATTCGTAATCTTGTGTACTATGTAAATGCTTGACTGGCAAAATTTTTTTAAAATAAAATACAAACTTCCCCTTGACTTCATTACATTTGTAAGAAAAGACAGCATTGCAACAACATTAAAAAACACAACTATTTTGATGCCATTTACTGGCTAGACTGCCTTCACACTGCTCATAAAGGCAGTGGACACTATTGGTAATGACTCAAAATAATGATTAGCATAAAACCTTACTTGGTAATTAATAATGGGGAGAGGTTGATAGTATAAAACCTTGTGAGAAACGGCCCCCTCTGAAGTGACGTACATGTAGTTTTCGAGAAAGGAGTAGTTTTCCACGAATTTGATTTTGGATTTTGAGACCACAGATTAAGAATTTGAGGTCTTGAAATCAAGCATCTGAAAGCACACAACTTCGTTTGACAAGGGTGTTTTTTTCCTTTCATTATTATCTCGCAACTTCGATGACTGATTGAGCTCAAATTTTTACAGGTTGTTATTTTATGCATGTTGAGATACAGCAAGTGAGAAGACTTGTCTTTGACAATTACCAATAGTGTGCAGTGTCTTTAAGGTATAAATAAGGAAGTCACAGCCCCACTTGAACAGTCAATTGTAAACAACCGTCGCTTGAAACCCAACCTTAGGGTGCGCCACACGGAGGGCGTCGATTTGAAACCAACGGTTCCTTTCAGAACCAACCCAACTCATTTAGAGATAGCCACTACATGGTGTTACCTCAAACCTTTCCATATAGGAGTAATCCTAACGTTTCATGAAATCGGCTGCAGGCCTGATGAATGTTCTTTTGTGAACTTGTCTTGATGTAGATTCTACTAACTGGGAGGCTTACCTACTACCGACATGACTCATGACCCTAACGATGCAGTGCCATGACTTAAAGTCAAAGGTGGATGAATGGTTAAGTGGGCGGTTTAGGGTCAAGCTCCTGGCTTTGTACTGCCAGTGTACCAGTCCTGATACTTCACGGAGGTAATGAAGGCAATTGCCTCCATGTCCCTCTGGTCATTGCCTTGCTGCCCTTGAAATGCTCTAGTAGAAATTTAAAATTTCCTCATAGGTTGCCCTTTACCAAGGAGAAAATGCCTTGGTGTCCTTGCCCTTTCAAAAAACGAAGCAATGAAGGCAATGTAGGCGATTGCCTCCATGTCCCTCTGGTCATTGCCTTCCTGCCCTTGAAATGCTCTAGTAGAAATTTACAATTTCCTCATAGGGTGCCCTTTACCAAGGAGAAAATGCCTTGGTGTCCTTGCCCTTTCAAAAACGAAGCATATGAGGCCCTTTTTTTATCACTACCAATCCACGGATTAAAATATGACCCTATAATAAAATCCTGAGTCAACTCTTCCAGGAGCTTTCCCATTCTAAAAATAGAAACAGCTTTGTATCCTGTAGGCCACGCACATTTGGTTTAGAGGTCAAGTGTTTGAGGTCAAGTTATTTCTTCTGTAGTAATACAAAAACATAAGGCCTACCACTTTCAGGGGGAAAAAGTGAAGAAAAACGAATTGCCTTTGGTAAGTTTTACATTGGAGGTCTGAATCCAATGCCAGAAAATCTCATTTTACTTCCATGGCTCTCCTAACAGAATTAGTATTACAGTACCATTCTCCACTACAGGGTTAGCATTGAAGTTTAACAGTCGCGAAGAACGAATAGTAAGTTCAAGTACATGGGCACAATATAAACAGAATTCTTGCTAACCTGTGAAACACACTTACTGTAAGCAGTAAGCACTGATTTGTCACACATTGTGGTTTGCAAAGCCATGCAATTGATCTTGGTTGTCAAAGTTCTTTCAGTGCTAACCAAGCCTGGAATTACATGCAGGCCACGGAGGACATTGTCTTCGTTGCCCCTGGTCTTGGCCTTCTTGGTGCCCCTTCAAAAGTAACCCATTGACTTTAAGAACTTTCTAATGGAAGTGCCCTTTGCAAACATGAAAATGGCCTTGCCTTTTCAAAGATGAAATTCCAGGCCTGGCTAACTAAATAATAGATGGTTATTTCCCCGTGACGAATTGGGAAAATGTTGCAACAAGATCATGACAAAACAAAAATATTGAACTTACGCAACGAGAATGTGGTTGGTGTGGTCCGGTAGAATGGATATGCACGCATCTCGGATATCAACAACTCCCAGCGTGTGACATAGCTCTGCCTGAGATTTATATAATCGTAGCTGACATCTAACTTCATCCAACTGGAACCAGTATCGCTTCTTTTTCCATCGACCAAGAGCTGTGAAGAGTTACAAATCATACATGTAAAGTAATTACAGGAAGTGGTTAAATGCAAAGTATAGGCCTACCTAATGGTTTTGAGAACTATTCAATCATTTTAAAGGCACTGGACACTATTGGTTATTACTAAAAATAATTGTGAGCACAACAAATTATTTGGTAACAAGTAGTTGATAGCTGTTGATAGTATAAAACATTGTGAGAAATGGCTCTCAGTAACGTAGTTTTTGAGAAAGAAGTAGTTTCTCAGTAAAGTATTTGAATTGATTTTGAGACCTCACTGAAATCAAGCTTCTGAAAGCACACAAATTCAGTTGACACTGGTGTTTTTTCTTCCATTATTATCTCGCAACTTCGGCGACCAATTGAGTTGAAATTTTCACAGGTTTGTTTATTTTGTGCATTATGTTGAGGTACACCCAGTGAGAAGACTCGTCTTTGGCAATTACCAAAGGTGTCCAGTGTCTTTAAACTCACAATATAAATTTGTACATTTAAACTAACATCTGAAAATTTCATTTCAAAGGTGGTCGGTTTCGTTTTAGAGTTGCCAAAAATTCGAAGCGAGCATATCCACGCAAGAAGAATAATCCCTAAATACATGTATGAATACACAAACTGAGAAGCGTTACCAATCAGATTTAGATTTTGGAGCATAAAACATCTTTTTACATACCTTATTAGTTACTTCAAAGTGAAATGATTCTCAAATTTCTTTAAATACTATCGATCACTACCATAGGCTTTCTAACCAAAGGTTTTATTGACATTAATTTTAAGGGTGATTACAATGTGTATTATAACTTCCCTTTAAAGATTTTCCTGTTCTTTTAATTATTTATTCAATTTGGCAAAACCTCAAAATATGGAGGCCTTTCCTTTGGTGTCAGCTGGTGAAAATAAGGACAACAATACAAAACAAAAACCACACAGGGCTCCGAAATGATCACTGAACTCTTCCAAAAAAAATTCACAGCTACACCAGAGCAGTACAAAAGAAATTGGTTTCTCCCTCACTGACTTCAGAGGAAGAGGGCTTTTTCACTAGGCGTTACTACAAACAAGCAAACTGTATAGAAACCAACAAAAGACCGCAGCGCTGGTTCAGTCATGACTTTAAACTTGCCACGGACAAAAATTCACACAGCCACAGAGATAGCAGTTATTCAAGCCATTGTTCCTAATAAAAAGAGCCAATTCATTGTAATGGGGACACTGCCAGTGAGGATACAGATCAAAGCAAAGTTCAGGGGCCTAATTTTATGCAAAGAAGACAATGTGCATTACAAAGTTTGTTTTCTTAGCACTATTTTCTGCTTTAAACATGTTAAAGATTTTAGAACATTGGGCTTAAATGTGGTGAATAGTGCATTAAGAAGCCATGGTTGATTTAATATTTTAAATAATAGGGAGCCAACCTGGTACAATGAATTGATTGATACTGCACATGTGTTGATTGAGACATTATAAGTTATCACACAAGTGCGAGTGGAATACGGAAAAATATAGCATCCCATATCAAACGAGGCCGAAGCCCGAGTTGGATATGGGACGCAGACGCGCTATATTTTCCGTATTTCCACGAGCGCGCGTGTGATAACATATTTATCTTCAAGCAAACTTGGCACGTGACCATAGAACACGACGTAGGTAGTGATATTAGCTGTGAAATATAGGTTTTTATCACCACTCCATTCTGCAAATCTGATTGGAGGATTAGCGCGTACTTGAAGATAAATAATTTTATATATGCATTTTGGGTAACACTAAGTGAGAATACAGGTCTCATAGGATTTATGTACTAACATGTATAAATTGGAAGTTGCCCGACAAGTACCCAATAAATTATACAGTTTACAATCTTTACCTCCTCCCGGTCGATGGAGCAAGTAGCCTGCATGGACTACTTTGTCTTCTGTCATTGTGTCTCCCTCACATTACTCCAAACCATACGAATTTCTCACAAAAGTACCTGAATACAAAAAAGTACAAAATATACACTATTAGCTGTTTTTTTAGGAAAAAGCGGATTTACGTAAAAAAACAAATTTTGTTGACAAATTGCATTGCTTGGGCCACGATCATCCATTGTGATTACGGCCAACCACAAATTTAAAGCCCACAAAAAAATAACAGAGAAAAAGTACTCACTCACACTACATTCGTTGTGCAATGTACATGATACCACCATCTTTCTGGACTTTTTGAAAGTTTCAGACTACATGCTAGCCCCACTTCCTTGTGTGGCCAAGGATAGCTGGGGTCCTACTAAAAGCCGACAACAAGCCGACAACGCCGACAACAAGTCCAGAGCGCCGCCAACACGCCGCCAACAAGTTTTAAATACCTCCAAAATGGCCAATAAACCATAGATATATTAGAACTATGTGTGTTCTGTAATATTAACTTAAATGTGATGGAAAAACTTCACGAAAAGTGTGAATTTTTAACCAGAAAAAAACCCTTAACTTTCACGGAAAACGGTCGGACGCCATCTTGGCTTGAAATCGTGTTTGGACCAGTCCATTATGATGCGGGTAAGTCAGATTTAGCAATAGAGGGCGGGCGTCATGCACTGTGCACACAGACCTTATCGCAAATACCAATGCGCAAGCGCAGACTGTTGAATGAGGTGCATTGTGGGATAGATATGGATCAAATTTGGATACCAGCTGGACCACAATGCACCTAATTCCAAGCTTTACGAGCGCGCCCCAGTATTTGCGAAAAGGTCTACTGCAGTGAAGGTCTTCACATGAAGCCCGCCCTCTGTTGTTTACAAGTGCTAAATCTACCCGTATCATAATGGTCTGGTCCAAACACGGTTTTTAAGCCAAGATGGCGTCCGACCGCTTTCCGTGCAAGTGAAGTTTTTTTCTGGTTAAAAAATACACACTTTTCGTGAAGTTTTTCCATTAAATTTATGTTTATATTACAGAACACACATTGTTCTAATATAACTATGGTTTATTGCCCATTTTGGAGGTATTTAAAACTTGTTGGCGGCGTGTTGGCGGAGCTCTGGTCTTGTTGTCGGCGTTGTCGACTTGTTGTCGGCTTTTAGTAGGACCGGATAGCTGAACTCAGCTATCCTTGGCCACACAAGTGGGGCTAACTACATGCAGTACAAACTACAAAGCTTTATCACAAACCTAAATATACGTTAACATATAATTAGGCCTAGGGGCCTACATGGTAAGAAACAATTTGTTAACGAAAACAAAGTCTAATTAAATAAAATTAATATATATTTTTAATATTCAACTTAAGTTCATTTATGATTCAATCATCACGATAACAATAAATTTGAAAATTTAAATGAAACTTTTCATACCAAACAACCTAGTACTTCTTATAGTCAAAGTCATGTGCACTAGGGACTAGCATGACGAGTCATGATGGTCAATTTAGTACATTTTTAGTCGTTTGGAAGAAATTAACATTAGTTTAGATAGATATACATCATAGAGAATAGCCAAAACTCATAACCACCCCCCCCACCCCCGCCCCATCATGGCAATAACAGACAATTGAAGAAAACAAAAACACATAGGAAAAACAGTTAAGCGGTAGGCCTGGACTGGAGTTTACTACGTACACTGGGGGGAAACTGCAACAACAAAGTTTAAAACTTAAGCCGGCCACAAGCAATGGGAATGACGAATGACAAACATCCATACATAAATTTCTAAATCGTTGCAAAAATACAACATGACAGGAGGACGTGAGTTACACAAGTATACAATAGTAAGGAAACAACCACTTGAAATACCTTAGAATTGAAGAAGAAAAATCCTGCTTTGTTAAACTTTTACAGACACATAAGTCGAAGTTGAGAGACCATTGAAAACCACATCATCCGAGTCAAGTTAAACTACGGTCACGTACCTTTTACAGCCAGCTGAGCACGCCCGCACTTCGCTTCGATCTGACGGTCAACTCTCTCACCGCAGGATACGGCAGACGACCACGTAGCAGTCTAGTCGTTATTCCACGTTACTTGTGAAACGGGCGGGAACCCGACTAAGAGATAATTACAATTGGCACAAAATAGTCTGGACAACGTAATAACACCGCGTTCTGGATGGATTGGTGGCGCCCTGACTAAAAAGTTAAAAACCAATTTATTTTTGCCCAAAACTATGGCCCAACATTATAGCTGCTCTGAAGCGCAAAAATACTGCCTGACAAATTTTTTTGTTAAGCAACCAATTAACGGGGCACCAGTCACAACAATGTAAACTTAATGTTAGTTTGGCTGGTAAGCTCTTTCTCCGTTAAGCAGTACCTTTTTGTGCTTACAGGTTTTTATTAAATTGAGCCCTGGCAAAAATTGTGCATTGTTATACAATGTCGATCACTATAATATAAAAGTATGTGCAATTTTTTTATATCCTGCTCTTTTCTGCTAAGCAGACTTTTTTTTATGTAATATTTTTTATAAAGCAGCTCACGATATTCGGCCCTGGCTCAGTCAACCACATGCCTCTTCAAAATAAAATAAAATAATGCCTTTTGAATAATCTTCATTTTCCTTTTAAATCTTGGTATAGCCGTTTAGCTTTTGAGTTTGGCTCATCACTCAATGAGAGGCCGGACAGTCAGGGTTGGGTCCGTGGTTTCTGTCACCGCCTTAGTACCTAGCCTCTGTGACGACACTTCCGGGTTCGAATCCCACCTCTGAGCCTTGCATGCTGGGTTGTTTATCAGTCTTTGCCTGACTGCGAGGGTTTTCCCTCTAGGGGGTTTTCCTCCCCGTCTAAAACTGAACACTTCTGCATTGTCCTTTTTACTAAAAGTTGGTGTGATGCCCCTGTTATGGCGACTGTAAGAGCACCACCACCGACCACCACCATCACCTAAAAAACCCTTCCCCCTGGAAACGCAAATAGCAATCCCCGTTCTCCTTCTTACCGTCAAAATCTTGTCGATACGCCGTAGCCTGAATATCTGACGTCACACATAGATGCTCACGTTTGACCTCGCGTCATTTTCACATGGTCGGCATGGTTCTGGAGATTCACAGTTAAATCCGTAGTTTACAATGTACAAACAATATGAAACCAATACCTGTCCTTATCATTGTCAGCGCTGCAGGCGATTCCCCTGATGATTCTGTGCCCCCCTCCCACCCGGGGCCCCCATCCCATAGCGGCGAAAACTGTGTACACACTCCCTCTGATAGCCCCTCTTTCGAATCATCCTCCTCCAGCCCTATAGTTAATTTCCCGCTATTAAAGACATAATCTGGGACTCGGGATCAACGGGCTTAAAGGCAGTGGACACTATTGGTTATTACTCAAAATAAGTGTCAGCATAAAACCTCACTTGGTAACAAGTGATGGGGAGAGGTTGACAGTATAAAACATTCACTCTGAAGTGACGTAGTTTTCGAGAAAGAGGTAACTTTCCACGATTTGATTTTGAGACCTCAAGTTTAAAATTTGAGGTCTCGAAATCAAGCATCTGAAAGCACACAACTTCTTGTGACAAGGGTGTTTTTTTTTATTTCATTCATATCTCGCAACTTCGACGACCAATTTAGCTCAAATTTTCACAGGTTTGTTATATTATGCATTAATTGTTAAGATACACTAAGTGAGAAGACTGGTCTTTGACAATTACCAATAGTGTCCACTGGCTTTAAGGCAAATTTTAAAATCGTTCGGCACTTTGCGAAGATTGCACCTTTAGTCACTGACTTGGTTCAGGTATGACAAACAGAATAAAGACCTATAAAGAGCAAAGACACAACAAACAACCAACATCACACAAATTTGTCTACTTTGGCCTTATCATCTTTATTTTTAAGCACAGCTGTGTATCTTCAGGAATCATGGACTACAAAAAACACAATAGGGACAAAGATTGACTCTTTTGAATGTTTATCAAGCGCCTCAAAACTTTCTGGTAAGAAAGTCTATAGGCGCTCAAGCATCATGGTAACAGATCACTGAAGAAAACAAAATTACGAAAAGGAAGACACTATAAAATAAATAGTAAACTTGTGGGTACAACCATGTGTAAAACTCTTGTGTGTGGGATCGAGTGTTGGCTCTGAAAAGAGCCGGTGTGGTCTCGACGCTTCGAACAGTATACCCTGCTCGTCTTCAGGAGGATGGACAAAATGAAACCAGTGAGTCAGCAAACTGATTTCCAAAATATTCCAAAAATTTTCATACACCCAGAAGTCGGCAAATTGGCATTGTACCATTACCATATACGCCCCTGCCGATAATTATAACCGGTAGAGTTATCTATAGTCTTGATTAGAGACGCTCGTTTTAGTATAGTCACCGGTAGATGGCGCTACATTAATTGGCCAAGGAGGTTCTGTACATGTTTGTTTGATACTCTAATGAAATCAGCGGCTCGTTAACGAATGAAACGTCTCAAATCAAGACTAGGTAAGCTGTGGTAAGTAATTGCAGATTACCATGTGGTTGTGAGTAGAGCCAGATTGTGACCAGTTCATTATAGAGTTTAAGTGTGTATCATTAACTAATTAAAAATGTCAAGTAATATTGCTACAATTAGAATCTCGAAGGCCTCTCTCTCTCCCCCCAAGAATTCCAGGCTGGAATGCCTTGCTGTCGGGGGACTGATGGAACCCGCTTCTATGCATTTTCACGTTCTGCACTCCGTGCTGCTCTCCTGGCCATCCGACGTTTCATCTGCGCTCCCTCGCCACTGCATTTACCACCTTCACACGAGTCTTCACCTCTACCTTTGCCGGCATTTTGTGGAGTAACCCACTGTAAAGCAAAACAGATATCAATCAATCAATTAATCAATCATAAGTCAAACATTTAGCTACTTCTTATAAAGTTCTTCTATAAGTGTCGTGCCTGAGCGGTTAAGAGCACCGATTTCAAACTCTGGTATTTCTGATCAGCAGAGTGTGGGTTCGAGTCCAAGTCGTGACACTTGAGTCCATAAGCAAGACACTAGACCATTGCTTCGTCCTTCGGATGGGACGTAAAGCCGTTGGTCCCGTGTGTTGTGTAACGCACGTAAAAGAGCCCTGTGCCCTTATCGCCAAGGGAGGTGTTTGCCTCGGTGTTCGTGGCTGGATTGGCAGCATATTGTGCCACTTCACCTTTTAAAAGGAGTATATCTAATAGTTCAAAACATAGTCCCACATACCTTTCAGGAAATACTGTATGTTTAAGCGCTTTGAGACGCCCTTCCGTGTATATAGCACTATATAAATATCGTGATCCGCCACTCAGTGACGCTCCTGGTGGTGTACTTACACTTCCTGCAAGGTATACGGGACTACGTTTGATTTATGAGACCTATTCCTTTATGTGAGTGCCACTCACTGGCTTGGTATTTTGTTTGCTATTTTGCTTCTTTGTAACTCTATATATATTCGGTGTGCATTTGTTTATGCCAGTTTAAAGTCCAAGTAGTATAAAACTGAAACTAACTACAGTATAAAACTAATTAGGATGGAAATCTCACCTCTCTTGCTGGCTTGTCTGCAGACACCAATGCACACCCGACGATCATCACCACCAACAGAATCACAGCAGATCTCATTTTGAATATCGGGTTTAGTTGCAATATCAGTCAGAAATATTTCGATCAATATATCGTCCCCTGTCACACTTGTGTCGGGTTTGGAGAAAATGTGATGTGGAAAGCTACAAGAACACCTTTATTTATACATCGTTCAGTTTGGGACCCGCCCTTCGAGAAGGGGAACTCAACCCTATTAAGTTGTTGCTGTGTTTATTTCCTTTTAATATTACTGTCAATCCTTCCTTTATTCCTCTGAAAATGGCCAAGCCATACCAAATGAAATAGGATGGGATCCCCCGTGACATCGTCGTTTTAAAAAATGAACAGTGGCACAATAGAACAAAAACACATTCTATTGTCAAAACACAAAATTCGAGCTAATTAAAAAAATCCCCTCATTAATTACGGTGGTTGATTAACAAAGAATTAATTAACTACCAGAAACCATTTCAAACAATAGACATCACGAGTGTAAAACATTTCAAGGTTTTATTTACCGTCATTTCCGCTGACAATGCTTAATGAAAAACCTTGAATATGTAAAACAATAAGCTGTACGTAAGTAAAAAACCAATCAACTACTTTTAATTATCTTTGGATCAAGCACAAAGAACAAAAGAAACAAGATATAACATAATTTTTTTTAATCTAATAAAGACTTTAATATTTCAATATACAACGCACTTCTTTTGCAATTAATTTTTTCACAAACGAAACATAAACGAAAGGATAGCCAACTTGGTTTTGTGTTACAGTGTATTAGGCTACCACACAGAAAAACAAAACCCAACACAATTTTCTTTCGCCGAAATGTCCTCGACAATAACTTAATAATAAACACTATGATAAATAACAAGGTTAAAGATGCTATGTCAGATTTTTGGCCGATTTGATCGCAAAATTTTGATTTAAAATTCAATATAGGTATTTTGATGGGGGTCGAGAATGTTACAAGCTTTCATTTGAGCCATTGCTCGAAAAAGTCCGCCAATTATTAGTAGCAGTGAAATAAAGTGCTCAAAATTAGTTTTTGTCCGATCCCGACAATAATATCACGCGACCAATTCTTATGTGTTTTATAAGAAACGTTTTAAATTGTTGTTATGGTTCCTGACAATTAAAAGTAAAAGTTGAACTTTTTTTCGTTAGAGCGGGTGGTACTCTTTGAAATACCATTCACTCAAAAAAATCTATTTTTTTTATGTTTGGGGCCAAAATCTGACATAGCATCTTTAAGAAAAAAACAAAGCAATGTGGGTAATGCTAAAAATATTTAAATATACTCGCCAAAAATATAAAAACATATAATATTTGAATAACTTTGTCCTTATACACCTATGTGTGTAAGCACTGTATACTCAGTAGCTTACATTCCTGAGATCTGTGGAAACAAAATCTCAGGCATATTACTTAGGTATCACTGAGTGTATACAGTGCTTACACACACTGGTGTCACCAAATTACATTCTGTATCCCTGGTGCAAAATCGAACATCTATCAAATAATTATGTCAATCTACATACGGCTACACTGTCACAAATAAACTACAGTATAAGCAACGTAACCCACTCTTAAATATATTTCACTGGTTAGTTTCCGCAAGTCTTTTAAAACAAAATAATGGTTATAGCTTCGATGTCAAATATAAAATGTTTATAAAGTACATACAAGTTTACCATGCAGTGAAATATTTCTGTCTGAAATTATTGTTAAGTGGAAACAAAACACATTGCAAATCAAAGCTGCCTTTTTTGACAAAAAATGCTCCTCATTTTCTTTTTAAACTACAAAATTATAAATTTTGATAACATTTTCAAGACTTATAGTTATAAGAAAAACTGAAAGTGGGAAATAAGGCCTAAATTATTTGTCTATTTACCTTTTCAAATGCTATAAATTGTAATAGTAAAAAAAAAACTACACATGGCTTTGTTTACATGTAAAAATGAATGAATTTGAGAGGATATTTTTTCAAAAGTAATTCCAGTCAGGAAACCACAGGAATGTGTCTTTGTTATTTAAAGGCAGTGGAGGACACTAATGGTAATTGTCAAAGACTAGCCTTCACAGTTAGTGTATCTCAACATATGCATAAAATAACAAACCTGTGAAAATATGAGCTCAATCGGTCATCAAAGTTGCGAGATAATAATGAAAGAAGAAAACACACTTGTCACACAAAGTTGTGTGCGTTTAGATGGTTGATTTCGAGACCTCAAGTTCTAAATCGGAGGTCTCGAAATCAAATTCGTGGAAAATTACTTCTTTTTCGAAAACTATGGCACTTCAGAGGGAGCAGTTTCTCACATTGGGGATACTATCAACCTCTTCCCATTACTCGTAATCAAGTAAGGTTTTATGCTAATTATTATTTTGAGTAATTACCAACAGTGTCCACTGCCTTTAAAGGCACTGGACACATATATAAGGGTAATTGTCAAAGACCAGTTTTCTCACTCACTTATGTGTTGTATCACAACACATACATACATAGAGAATAATAAAAGAAAAACACTCTTGTTGCACAACTTTGTGTGCTTTCCAGATGCTTAACAAAATGCTTCAGGCCTAAAGTATTTTTTTATTCGAGTGAGAAATTACTTCTTTCTCAAAAAATTAAGTTACTTCAGAGGGAGCCGTTTCTCACATGTTTCATACTATCAACAGCTCTTCATTGCTTGTTACCAAGTGAGTTTTTTTAAGCTTACTATTACTTTGAGTAATTGGCAATAGTGTTCAGTGTCATTTAAACTGTGAGGTCTCTTGCCTGAAATTATTTGAACCCTTCAACACAACAGCTTTAGTATTTGTAATAAAAATCAAAAGACTTAAATATTTTATTGCTACTTTTTTTTTATAGTAAAGATGACATGTGCATTGCTTAATGTTTATACACTAATAGAAATAGTTTGGGTTTGAACAAAGACAAATTTTCTGGAGTGTGACTTGAACCAATGACCTCCGGATTAACGTACCAGCGCTCTACTAACTGAGCTATCTGTCCCTAACTTGGCGGCAACTAATAGCACTCATACACGAACAAAAGTATATATGACAACTTAACTTTCTAGTTGAGTTCAATGGACAACATTGTGTTGTAACTTAATATAAAAAGACCATTGTCATGCTGCCACCATCTTGGTCATGTACCTCCTTTCCAATAGCAGTAATGGATGCTAATACTCATTGTACAAAAAGGAACCAAACTATTTCTCCTTCCAGCCTCGGTTTGGTTACATTGATTTTGAATGGGAGAAAAATCAAGATGGCTACACCGTGATAAAGGACTATAGAGAAACACAGTCACAAGACCACATGACTTGTCCGGTCACAAGTTTACTGGCTCGACACTTGAAGGAACATTACAAAATTGGTTTTGCTAGCAAAAAAGTTGCTGGCAGTGTAAGCACATTATGTAATCCATCATATACATAAACTGACAAACCTGTAGAAGTTTGAGATCGATCGACCATCTGGGTCACGAGAAAATAGTGAAAAACCGATTACAAATTTTGCATTGCATCGATGCCAAAACGAAAATGAATAAAACGCTCACTGAGCGATGAACTCCAATTGCGAAATTATATTATAATTATTTCTCATCAAATATGAAATTTCAGACAGAAATATTTCATGGGATGATTTCTACTATCATCATCATTAGATCGTGTAAGTTTTATGTAAAGCTGTTATCTTTCTCGTTTTTTGTTTCTTACCAAATCTGTAACGTTCCTTTAAACCATTGGCCTGGGGCCTGTCGTCCAGTGTAAAATTTGAGCCCTGTTCCTCCTAATCCTAATCTGATGGAGTTCACTCCTCAGAATTTGTTGCAAAGAACCAGATTTCATTGTGTCTGTTCCTGTAGACGAATGGACTGTCGTACCCAGCGGTATAGTACATCGTTTCGTTGTACGTCTGGCTGCTATTCAACGCAGCTGCCAGGGCCGCTGCCTCCTTCGGAAAGATAGTTTGGTTGGAAAAACCACTGTATTCTCTACAAAACAAAATACATTGAGAATTTCTTTAAATTAATATTTATAAATTTTTTTCAATAACTCTAAAAAACAAGACAGCTTTCTTGTGTTCAACTTTTGTTGGCAAAAGAAAAGAAAAAAAGGTAATGGCCTCAAATTTCGACCCTAGCAGGGTTTTTTCAAAGCTTTTTCCATTGGCATCTCAAAAACGAAGCAATTGCCTCCATGCCCCCTGGTATTTGCCTTGAAGCCCTTGAATTGCTCGGGTAGAAATTTATAATTTGTTCATAAGGTGCCCTTTACCAAGGAGAAAATTCCTTGGTGCCCTTGCCCTATCATAAAAAAGAAGCACTGATAGGGCCCTGCAGATCTTGATCTTGGATTTTGATAACTCACCCGACATACACTGTATGCGCCTCTAGTTTTGTTAGTTTGATTTCAGGGTTTGTTGGTTTGGGTGTGTCCTTCTGGAACTTAAAAGGGATCATGAAGGTGCCCATTACCAAGGAGAAAATGCCTTGGTGCCCTTGCCATTTCGAAAATGAAGCATACAGGCCTGCAGCTGCCTCCATGCCCCTTGGTCATTGCCTGTGTGCCATTCAGGGTTTGTTGGTTTGGGTGTGTCCTTCTGGAACTTAAAAGGGATCATGAAGGTGCCCATTGCCAAGGAGAAAACGCCTCGGTGCCCTTGCCATTTCAAAAACGAAGCATACAGGCCTGCGATTGCCTCCATGCCCCCTTGGTCATTGCCTTTGTAACATTGAAAAGCTCCAGCTGGATTTCAATTACATACCTGACATACACTGTATGAGCCTCTAGCTTTGTTAGTTTGATATCAGGGTTTGTTGGTTTGGGTGTGTCCTTCTGGAACTTGAAAGGTATCATGAAGGAGAAAGTGAAGTCACTGGCACAGACTGGTCCTGCACCTGGAAGGATGCTGCATGTAACTGGGTCAGTCATAGGTATTTTAGTTCCTGTGTGAAAAAAGGATGAATATTCATTCATAAATACCTAAGACAGTTTATCCATTCTGATTGGTCGAGAGGGCATCACGAGGGGTTGTTTGAACGGATGATATAACACCAGTAAAAAGTGATAAAACATGGGCTTGACACGCGAGTTTGCACGGTCCTGTGCTTATAAGACAAATTCTTCATTCCTATTGGTCAAGAGCAATGGTTGGAACAGTTGTGCCACATCACGCGATACGCGCACAGCAATCTCCTTATAAGGAGGTGTTTACCCGAGGGCCTTACCATTTCATAGCTGGAGGGGTGTTGTGTTGAAAGAAATCATTGAACAATTATAATGTTTGCATTTATTTTACTTTTTGACCAAAAAGTGTTGATGTTTTTTGACCGAAAAGGTATTTATGAATGGGAATCAAAGTGTGTTGAATCAGTTTTCAACTAGTGGTTTAAACCCGCCGAGGCCTGGTTCTTGATAATTAACCTCGACTTCGTCTCGGTAAAATTATCAAGAACCAGGCCTCGGCCGGTTTAAACCACTAATTGAAAACCTATTCACCACACATTGATTCCCTTATTGAAGCACTGTTAATTCACATAGGCTGATGAGGAGAACATTGACTTAAGGGCAAAGCATACCTTTGGTTTTGAAACCGTTTGATTATTTTAATCCCATATAAATAATGTACAAGGCCCCTCTTCTGGTCCCTCACAGGCCCGAGGGGGAAGAGTTGACACTAGTTACCAAATTATGCCAGTCAATATGTGTTCTATAACACAGCTTGGTCTTAGATGTGAAATAAGAACAGACATCTGGAAAAGAAAGGAAGTTTTTAGTTGCTGTTCACCGCATTCAAGTCAAGAGAGGGCGCTGTAACCGGGCACTATTTTCAAAGACTTGTTCCCGCAAACACGCGCGCGCGATCACTAGACTGTATTAGTTCATCCCACGTGACCATGTTTCAGCCAACCAGAATACAGAACAAGCAAGAGGTGTGTAATAATCCCTATTTGGAATACGCGATCTGATAAGGGTAACGCTTCAAGCCCTCACACCCAATTGATGTGGTGCCCCTGATGTGTTATTTCCGTTGTGCCCTTTGCAAAGTTCCAATACAAATTTACTCTGTCCTCATTAAAGTGCCCAATACCAGAAGCAACTTTCCCCGCAGAACCCTCCCAGTTCAAAATTCTAGTTGAACTTAGTTAACTGGGGTCAACTGGTTCAACTGGATAGTGAACAAACTCGTCCATTTTCCATAATAACCAACTGGTTTGGACAAGGTTTAACTGTGTTCAACTAGGTTAAAATTATAAACCAGTTGGTCTCTATCCATTTTCCATATTAAACCAACTGGTTTTAACTGTGTTTAACTAGTTTATCAACTGGTTTCAAGTAGTTCCAGTTAAACCCAGTTTAACTAGGGTCAACTGGAATTTCGACCTGGGCTCTGCCAACACAAATAATTTAAACTGCCTTAAGTCACTGTCTAGCTCGATGGTCTATAAACATAAGACATCTGCACTAGCAATGATGATGGGTTCGAATCCCACCTGAGTGATTTTCATTTTGTGGATTTTATTTCTGAGTACAGTGCTTAATACACATCGTTTAAGTTTAATAATCAAATGATACAATTTCCCTGCTGTTTTATAATAAATTTATTGTTTATGTGTTTATGTGTTTCAGTTATTTCCCTTACCGTTTTCATTCGCTCCCTGGACGTGAGAGAACAACTTAAAGAATGTTTTCTATAACTACTGGGCTAGCATAGTAGTCTAGTGGCAAGAAATCTGCTCTAGCAATACAATGGTCATGGGTTCAAATCCCAGCAGAGTGATTTGTATATGGATTTTTTTCACTTGACTTGGGAAAGTCCGAGCATACACTGTGTAATTCACATTGGTATAAGTTAAAAAAAAAAAACATGGAGGTAGGAATCCATGAAAAAAACAAATGATATAATTTCCCTGCTGAATTGTTTACGCGTAAATGTATTTGTTATTTCCCTTACCGTTTTCATTCGCTCCCTCGATATAAGAGAACAACTTGAAGAATGCTTCTTCTGCAGCGGCGTCATTATCGATTCCTGTGATTCTTGTACTGGCCCATGCAGATGGCTCATAATGACGAATGGAGTACTCCTGCATGGAACAAACAAAATGTTCTAACTTAATAAAAATAATATCGAAGTCTTATATAGCGCACATATCTACCAAACAAGGTACTCAAGGCGTTGAGTATATACAAACTTTCAGAAAGATAGATTATTGCAGTGATGGATTCTGAGACCCAATTATGTAGCACTTATAAGGGTTTAAAAGGTGCTACAGCGCATTAGGCAGCCACAACCAGGAAGACGTTTTTTCGATAAGTGCACTTGGTTCTTTGCGACTTACACAACACATGGGACCAACGGCTTATGTCCCATCCAAAGGACGAAGCAATGGTAAAGTGTCTTGCTTATAGGACACAAGTGTCACAGCTGGGGATTCGAACCCACACTCTGCTGATCAGAAACACCAGAGTTTGAATTCGGTGCTCTCAACCGCTCGGCCACGACACTTCCACAAGTTAAAGGAACACGTTGCCTTGGATCGGTCGAGTTGGTCTTTGAAAAGCGTTTGTTATAATTTGCATATGGATAGAAAGATGCTGTAAAAGTAGAATACAATGATCCACACAAACATGCCTCAAAATTTATGGTTTTCCTTTTACCTCGTCGACTAACACGGTTGGCCATTTATGGGAGTCAAATTTTTGACTCCCATAAATGGCCGACCGTGTTAGTTCGCACAGTAAAAGGAAAACCACGCAATTTCGAGGCAAACCTGTGTGGATCATTGTATTCTACTTTTAAATTATCTCTCCAACCATATGCATTTTATAACAAACGGTTACAAACGCTTTTTTATAGACCAACTCGGCCGATCCAAGGCAATGTGTTCCTTTAAAGACACTGGACACTATTGGTAATTGTCCAAGACCAGTCTTCTCACTTGGTGTATCTCAACACTATGCATAAAATAACAAACCTGTGAAAATTTGAGCTCAATCGGTCGGCGAAGTTGCGAGATAATAATGAAAGAAAAAACACCCTTGTTGCACCATGGTCACACAAAGTTGTGTGCTTTCAGATGCCTGATTTCGAGACCTCAAATTCTAAATCTGAAGTCTCAAAATCAAATTCGTGAAAAATTACTTCTTTCTCAAAAACTAGTCACTTCAGAGGGAGCCGTTTCTCACAATGTTTTATACTTATATCAACCTCTCCCCATTACTCCTTACCAAGTAAGGTTTTATGCTAACAATTATTTTGAGTAAGTACCAATAGTGTCCACTGCCTTTAAGCAGTGCCCTTTATAATATAATGAGAGCCAAGTAATAAATTGTGAATATTATTGGACAAGAACCAATCACACGATGTGGTACAATTAGAAGAAAAACAAAATCAGTGTGAGATTGTAAGTATGCTGGTAGCCTGCTAAACTGATTTACATTTCTGAGCAGGAAACTGTGAAGCAATGTTTCCGTAACAAACCAAAAATTTGATTGCCAACAATGTCTGCTGATTTAGCTTTGCCAATATCATTGTTGGAAAATGGCAAAAGATTAAGGGGTTCCTCTACCATTCCAAAGACAAGATCCGACAATTAATCATCAACAAAAGTTCCTTAAATCACATAAACAAAATGAAAACTGCACAGGGAAACTGACTAAGTCAACCAATTTGAAATACCTATGGGCTTAAAGAAAGAAAATCTTGAATTTGTTCAACTAAACAACGATTACAGTCAGTGTTAAACACAAACACCAATAAAAAAAAAACAACCTTGTCACCAAAGTTGTGTGCTTTCAGATGCTTGAATTAGAGACCCCGAAATCAAATTCTGAGGTCTTGAAATCAAATTCAAATATTAAGTGAAAAAGTACTTCTTTCTCGAAAAACTACAGTTCTTTCTTCATTCTTCAGACCGTTTCTCACAATGTTTTCCATTGATCGTTAACAAATAAAGTTGTTATGCTAACAGTGATTACCAATAGTGTGCAGTGCCTTTAACCATAGAGAAAGAACCAGGATTAACCTTCCACAAAACTTGACATTCCACGAACTTGACCTATATTACGTTACACAAGGCTCTTCGTACCATGACCTGGTGACTGGTTTGAGTTTGCTTACATAGACACATGTGCATATAGAAAGGATTGGATAACCATTTGGACATACGCCAACCAACGCCAACAGGCTGGGTCCAATTTCACAGATCAGGGCCCAATTTCATAGAGCTGCTTAAGCAAAAATTTTTGCTTAAGCAAAAAATTCATTGCTTAGTAAAATCAGATTACCGGCCAAGACTCCACTCAATTGTTATGCTAAGTAAACAACAGCTTAGTAATAGTCATAAGCAATGTATATGGCAGGAAATTTTGGCCAGTAACATGTGTAAAATAAGCGAGCTATTTTCGTGCTTAAGCAATTTTTTTTGCTTATGCAGCTCTATGAAATTGGCCCCTGCTTAAAGGCACGGGACAGTATTGGTAATTACTTTAAATAGTTGTAAGCATAAAAACAAACTTGGTAAAAAGCAATGGAGAGCTGTTGATAGTATAACGAATCATCTTCAAGCTGATGCTCATTGTCCACAAAGCACTTGCTCCCCACTATATTTCTGAACTACTTCAAGTTTACACTCCATCAAGGAATCACCGATCAAGATCCTTGCTTCTTCTCATTTAACCCAAGTCTCAACACTCATGGGGTGACAGGTCTTTTTCTTCAGCTGCACCACGCATCTGGAACTCTCTACTTACTAAATCTTAGATCTTGTCTTTGTACCACAACATTCAAATTTAATCTCTTCTTAAAACTTATCTTATGTCACAGGTTTTCAAGGACTAATTTTGTTGCGTCTGTTTTTCTTTGTTTTGGGTGTTTTACTGGCCTTGAGCACCCAGCAGGGTGGATAGGTGCACATTACAAGTCTTATTATTGTTATAAAACAATGTGAGAAACAGCTCTGTCTCTGAAGTAAACTAGTTTTTGAGAAAGAGGTAATTTCACACTAAAATAATAAAAGAATTCTGGCTAGAATTAGCCTTTTTTTCCTATCTGAAAGCCCACTATTTTATACAAAAAGAGTGTTTTTTCTTTCATTTTTTCTTGAAACTTCAATGACCAATTGAGCCCACACCAAGTGAGACTACTGGTCTTTGACAATTACCAATCGTATTCAGTGTCTTTAACCACGGCATAACCTGTAAAAATCACATTTTGTTGTCTAAACATTTAAAACAAAATTAATGATAAATCGATTGTTTACCTTTGATGTAAAGGTCTCAGTAAACTTTGGGCAATCTAAATCCCTGCAGAAGTCTGGCGAAGTTTGGTTCTCTTTCTTTTGCAAGATTTCCCTCAAATTCAAGTGATAACACGAGCAGAATCCGGAGAAAATAACAAGAAGCACCAACGATCTCTGAATGCTCTCCATTTTGACTACCTGATAAGGAATAAATCTCAATAATTTTAGCCTGATTAATTAATAAAATTTACATATTATTTTTGCTACTTTTAGGGAGTTTTAGTAATGTGTTTACAGCTGAAACTCATTTATATTTTTCCTGTGCACAAAACACAGTTAGTTGAAAACAAGCCTTTATATACATGTATTCATGCATGGTATGTTTGTTAAACAATACATGTTTGTCAAACAATACATGTATGTATTGTTTAACAAACAACATACCATGCATGAACACACAATAATTGTCCTGCAATCTCTTAGATATTGACAATAAAATATAATGTATACTATTGTATGTTTTGGTTTATAATTTCAGTCAGTTCTCACTGGTAAGTGTTCTGGACTGATGATGACTGCAATATTTTACAATTCTTCATCAGTCGTCAATAAAAGCCCCTTCATGAAAATCACAAAACCTTAACTATCTCAAGTCTTTTTCTTTATCGAATGTCAGACACTGGTTACTGAATTTGTGCTAGTTTCTAAACTGCGCTGAAATGTTGAGGGGAAAATCAAATGTGATTTTGCTTTAGAAGAATATTCTGCAATTGAGCCGGAAGGAAATTTAATATGTTCCATTATTAACTCAATTTTATTGAATGCAATTATTCCTTGGTTAGGATGCCTTGGACCCAATTTCATACAGCCTGTAAGCAAAAAAAAATCGCTTAGCATGAAATTTCTTCCTTGGTAAAAACAGGATTACCAACCAAATTTTCCTTTGTTGCATATTGCTTGATATAGGTATTCAGCTGTTGTTTGCTAAATCCTGAAAATCACGTGGACATTTTTCCTATTTTTCTTCCACGCATGATCATTGATGCAAAAACCGTGGCAGGGAGCAAGTGGCATTGCATGCACTGTGGAGTGGGTCTGGTGTGGTAGTAAAGTGACGAAATCAATCCCTGCATCAACCATGAATCGTGCACTCATGCAGCAGTATTTGTGTTTCATCATTAATAGAATATTTGTTTATAAGATCTACGTACCTCTTGATTAGACTGGTGATAGCGTGAGTGTTCCACCAAAGATTAAGTAATCTTTATAATATTAGCAATCCAAATATCATGCAGTCAACAGTGTTTGCTTTTCACTCGCTAATCCAGGGCCTTGTATAGTCGCCAGCTCTAGTGCCATGTGAATGTGTGCAGGAACCAATAATGTCTTGCCAATGTGACGCAGCTATAGTTGGAAGTTCGAAGACCTTTGTTACACAACAGTTTTGTGCAGCGAAGCGTGATGAAAACAAACAGAGCTAAAGGGATCACCAGCCTGTGACTATTTCTGAACATTTCCTTAATAGGCACGAGTATCTGCCACTGCCCGGCGTCATTTTCCTATGCTGGTACCATCGATTTTGTTTCGCTCTTTAAGTCAGCGAGGTCCTTCCGTTTTCTACAAAAAGGTAAGTAAATTAATGTGTGGGCAAGTCAAGCGGCGGTCCAGGTCTATTTATTATAAGAGCCACCAGAGAGCATGAGAGCAGCCACCATCCATTCTGCCAAGTCACACCACTCCTGCCATTTCTACTAGACCTAGGAGGTTTCTTCCTCCATGGACCCAGTTACTGGGGCGCTGTACTCTTTTTTCCGTATGGCGCCACCACTTTTTCAATAATTTGTACAAAAAGGGATATCTCATTGAGGTAAATTAGATACTATTACTAACTTATTTCATATCGAATGAAAAAGTGGTGGCGCCATACGGAAAATTTTCCCTAAAAATGGGTGTTCCCTCAATTTGATGTTGTTTCAGAAGTGAAGTCACAGGCAAGGTGCGTACGAAATAAAAGGGAAGAACAAGTGGCCACAGGACTAAAACCTGTTTCAACAGTTGGATTACATAGGGGGGGGGGCTTTGGGGGGGGATTTATATCAGACACTGGTGATGAGCTCTAAACCAATCGCCCTCAGAATATTTTGTTTAGTGGTGGTAAAAGAAATTTGTATTGTTTTTTTTTTTACTAACAGCTAATACACACATCACACAGAACAATGTTTGCGGCCATCAAAACTCTTTTCACTGAACTTGAAACGCCCAAGTATGAAGTGGAGAAGGATTCAACAGATGACAAGAAGAAAGTAAGAGCTTTAATTTGACAGCATCAATTGGATTCTTTAATTCACAACAACTACATTTATTTCATTATATACTGACTCAGGGTATTGGTACAGATATGTCAATGATTATACTAGATAATTGTTGAACAATAAATTGAAAAAATCAAGAATATAACTTCTGGTTTCACCCGTAAACACTGATGAGCGTTAGCACTGTATAGACAATGTGACCTGTGACATCACATGTTTACAAAAGGGCCACAGAGCATGGACTTCATGCAGGCACGATCTGTACACAGGCTTATTTTAATTATGAGGTATCGAAATCAAATACAAATATTTTTGTGGAAAATTACTTCTTTTTTGAAAACTACGTTACTTCAGAGGGAGCTGTTTCTCACAATGTTTTATACTATCAACAGCTCTCCATTGCTTGTTACTAAGTAACTTTTATGCCAACAATTATTTTGAGTAATTGCCAATAGTGTCCATTGTCTTTAAAATTCCTTTCTTTTGCCATAGGAGTATGAGGTCAGAAGGTATGGAGAGACAACAACATGGGTGACTATATCAAATTCTTCTATCGACGAACCTTCAGAAGTCAACAAACCAACAAAGGAGAGTCGTGGGATGTTCTTCAAGCTTTTTAACTACATTTCAGGGGAAAATGATAAAAGTATGCATTTAAATAAGTAATAACCAATTAGTGTCCAATGCCTTTATTTAAGGTTGATGACAGATTTGTTTTCCTCGTGTTATGTTTTCATGACCGTACTTTTTTCTTCTCTTGACTGACTTCAAATATTAATTTGTCTGCAAATTGCTTCCAGAACAAAAAATTGACATGACTGTACCTGTGCTCAAGAAGATAACACCAGGAGCGGGTCCGTTCTGTGAAACAACCACAGACATGTCATTCTATGTCACCAAGGAATTTCAAGGCAGTCCTCCAACCCCGTCAGCTGAAGATGTTCATGTGACACACCTTCCAGCTCAACGAGTTGTTGTCAGGTAAGCTCAAGCGGCTGTCTTTATTGAAGGAAGAAATTTCTTGACCTTTCATCAAATTCAAGTGAACATGTAAGTCCTGGACCCGATTTCATAAAGCCTGTGTAAGCACAAAAACATGCTGAGCACAGAAAAGTAATGCTTAACAGAAACAGGTTAGTGTCCAAAATTACATAGATTTATAGAGCTTCTTGCATCTTGGTTACGACAATCCAAAACAATTAGAAAGTTAAGACTTGGTTTTTATCGCATCAGTATGGTCATCTTTTGGGAGGCTTTTGAGACGCTGGCGGCAGCAGACATAATGGTCCCTTTTTGCGCCTTTGAACGTGCATGCACAATTGTATATATTGTACGAATAGGTCTGAGAGCACAAACACTACAGGCGAGAGCTGTGAAAAAGGACCATCAAAAAGTCCATTTTTACCTTTTCCTAAGTTAAGGGTTCAAAAATAAGATTTTTTTTTTCGTTTACAGAACTTTTGATGGGTACACATCGGAGGCTAAAGATCTAGAACAGGCTCGGATCCTGGCTGAGCTCACCAAAGACAAGTTCGAGCTGGAACAATCATACTTCTTCACTGCAGGATACAACAGCCCATGGAGGGTGACTGGGCGTAGGAATGAGGTCTGGTTTGTGATTAAAGATGATCAGAAGCCAGATGAGGCTAATGTTAAACCGACAAGCTCTGAGGCTTATGTGGAAACAGCAACAGTTAAAGAAACTAAGGAAAGCTCCGCAGACCCATCAGAAATCACATCTGCTTAATAGGATGCCAAAATAATAAACCATTCTGCATGGAGGGGGGGGGGGGGCAAGTTATGTGGGGGCAAGTTATGTGGGGGTGTTCTATTTTGTGAAAATGCATCTATTTTGAACCCAGTTTTACCAAGCTAGTTCAAGATTTCCTGAAAAAATCATGTGAGAAAGGAATTTTGGGGGATTATGAAAGTGAATTAGGCAGACTCTGTCCACCCTCCTCTTTTATGAAGTTATTTTGCCACTGCTGCCCGACCACTGTGCCACCATGTTAATTTTCTCTGCGAAAATCAGTAGTAGCTTGTAGCGGACTATGTAAAGTGTTAAGCCCGGTTTATATACTTCCTGTGAATGCAAACAGCTAACAAATCTTTGTGATGTTACAATTGGCACGCACCGTTCTTCCAATTATGACGCATGTATATTCGCTTAACACTAAACATTTGCCGGAAGTATGAACTGCTTCTAACACTGGTAAAAATTCCTAATACTGGCAGCGGTGTAGCCATGAGGGGGGGGGGGGGGGGGGCAGCTAAGGGAGCCCCTCCCCCAGGTGCCCTCATAAAAGGGATGGGGCAAACAAAAACATGGCTTCAGCCCCCAATTGAAAAGCAATTACAATCCCTCCCCCACTGTAAAAAAAAATCCAGTTGATTATGTTTATGTACATGTATTCACATGATTATCAGTAATGATGAGAACTTTAATTACAATTTTTACAGGGTATTTTTATAATTTTGTTTCGTGGATGAAGACTTTATTGCTTCTGATGTAATGTTTCGTATATTTATTAGTTATTTATTTACCCTTGGCGATGACAAAGCTATAACATCTCATTTGATTCTCTCCCAATTTGTACTCGCAACAATTAGAAGCGACAAGTTCAGTTCAATTGAAATGTATGTGTACACATAATGTTAACAAAGACAAATTTTATATTGTGAATTAGAACAAAACTGGTTGCGCATAGTTGTGCAACTGTGATAAATGAACTCTTTGTAATGTTCCTTGGGTTAGACCTACATAATATACCGTCATTTTTGGCAAAGCAAATTTATGGTTTGCATTGCACAAAAGATCAATAATTTAACAAAGTCCACTGTGTTTTCTTAGGCTAAAACGACCAACAAATTAAAATTCGGTATCCACCACCTCTGATTTTTGACAATTATCTTCCAATATTGTACCTGTGACGGTATACGTAACTTCGTATCCAGCATTATGGAAGGATTTCTTGTTGCCACAATAAACAATTTAATTATCAATACAATCAATCAGGTCTTTGTGAACTTGTATGTTCTATGTCCAGAGTATAGCCCCGCCACTCGCCTCCAGCTACCCAAGTATTGTAACAATTTTTTTTATAAGGAAAAACAAACGGACTGCCTTTTTACCTTGAAAGACGGACCCTGTCTGCCATGACTCTCTTTGAAGACTGACTGTTAAAATCCATGGAACAAAATACAAATGTCCGACAAGTTGTTGCGGCTCTGAAATTTTATGGCTTGTTCTTTTTACATCATTTACATGTGTCCTTTGAAAAAAGTAACTTTTCTCTTTTGTGCGCCCTTTTTCAAACGAAACTTGTTTTATCACTGGTAGTAGACGTATGTCCCATACTCATTGTGTACTTTCTCCACTGAGTACCATCTATCTTCATTTCCGAGCACTGAGGGCGCTATAAAAAAAACTCGGTTTGGCAGACAACAGTTTACAAGTTCAGCCGTCACACGTTTCAAAAACTGCGCCACAAGGAGTCGGACAATTATTTTTGGGGAAACATAGATTTCTCAAAAAAAGTAGCGTACTTATAAATAATCTGGTATTTCTGAAAAAGAAATGACTTGATTAAAGGGACAACAAT
Organism: Asterias amurensis; assembly: GCF_032118995.1. NCBI lineage: Eukaryota > Metazoa > Echinodermata > Asteroidea > Forcipulatida > Asteriidae > Asterias > Asterias amurensis. The sequence goes on from NC_092662.1 coordinate 13,961,640, forward strand.
AATACCGCTGTGGTCTAAATTAAACAGTGGTATAAAATGCCTATTGGAAACTGTTAGTAAATTGTCAAATACCAGTCTTCTCACTTGGTGTATCTTAACATATGCATAAATTAACGAACCTGTGAAAATTTGAGCTTGATTGGTCATCGGAGTTGCGAGATAACTATGAAATAAAAACAGCCTTGTCACACGAGTTGCTATTAGATGCTTGATTTCGATAACTCAAAATCTAATTCTTGAAAATTACTTCTTTCTCGAGCCGTTTCTCACAATGTTTTATGAGTAATTTTGAGATACTTGGTGTATCTCAACATGCATAAGATAACAAACCTGTGAAAATTTGAGCTCAATTGGTCGTCAAAGTTGCGAGATAATAATGAAAGAAAAAACACCCTTGTCACACGAAGTTGTGTGCTTCGAGACCTCAAATTCTAAATCCGAGGTCTCGAAATCAAATTCCTGGAAATTTACTTCTTTCTCGAAAACTATGTCACTTTAGAGGGAGCCGTTTCTCATAATGTTTTATACTATCAACCTCTCCCCATTACTCGTCACCCAGTAAGGTTTTATGCTTATAATTATTTTAAGTAATTTAAGCAGCTCAATATCTTTGGCCTGGTGAAGACCGCTTCAGAATTTGACTTGGTTGAAAGAATACATAATTTGAACACCTTATCAGGAGGCATAGACAATGGTAAAAGGAAATCGACTTTTTATGGTTCATACGAAACTCTATAAAGACGAAGAAAATAATATGCAATGGGCATTACTGCAAATTGAGATTTCTCTCTTTTTTATTCATCTTTTCTCAAATAATTACCATAATTTTGACCAAGAGATGTTTAAAAATCTAATTAATGATTATGAGAGACATAGTGGTAAAGTGCCTTAAAATTTCAAAAAGTGAGGAGAGTAAAATGATTGAAGAATTATCAAATTGAGTGATTGTTAGTGTAGAAGAGTAAAGGAATTTTCTTTTATGATGCTTCATGTTTCAAAATAAATTGGCTTTCCTGTTATACAACGGAAGTAATTCACATTTTTTTTTAAAACTTATACAAAAAGTATCAAAACCGTGTATATTGTGCAATACAAAAAAATCGATTCTTGAGTCATTTGTAAAATCCATCATCTTTACATTGATATTTTTTTCTTTAGACGTCATAGGAAATGGTATCAGTCAGAGCTCCGACTTCGATGTGTTGTTGTCCGTCCTCCGAGGGTAGAGTGTAACGAGCCACAAACACACGACCCTGTCAAAAAAACAAAAAAAAACCCATTGAAATAAGAATAAATCACAGATTAAAGGCACTGGACACTATTGGTAATTGTCAAAGACTAGTCCTCACAGTTAGTGTACCTCAACATATGCATAAAATAACAAACCTGTGAAAATTTCAGCCCAATATTGGTCGTCGAAGTTGCGAGATAACAATGAAAGAAAAAACACTTTTGTCACACGAAGTTGTGTGGGTTTAGATGGTTGATTTCGAGACCTCAAGTTCTAAATCTGAGGTCTCGAAATCAAATTCGTTGAAAATTACCTCTTTCTCGAACACTACGTCACTTCAGAGGGAGCTGTTTCTCACAATGTTTTATACTGTCAACCTCTCCCCATTACTCGTAATAAAGAAAGGTTTTATAATGGTAATTATTTTGAGTAATTACCAATAGTGTCCACTGCCTTTAAAGGCAGTAGACACTATTGGTAATTACTCAAAATATTTATTAGCTTAAAACCTTACTTGAGAAACGGCTCCCTCTGAAGTGCCGTAGTTCTCGAAATCAAGCATCTGAAAGCACACAACTTCGTGTGACAAGGGTGTTTTTTTCTTTCATTATTATCTTGCAACTTCGATTGAGCTGAAATTTTCACAGGTTTGTTATCTTATGCATATGTTGAGTTGAGATACAGCAAGTGAGGAGACTAGTCTTTGACAATTACCAATAGTGTCCACTGTCGTTAAACTCTCTCTATAAACTAGGGCCCAATTTTATAAAGCCCGTAGCACACAATTTTGCCGAGCACTGTTGCCACCGTTGCCCTACTCTCATTTCTTGCTCAGCATTTTCTGCTAAAATAGCTTTTTGAAATTGGGCCTTGGCGTGGATCCAGGGGTTGGGTCTAGAGGGTCCGAACCCTTGCCTGTTCTGTATCCACCTTTTTCTTCCGTAAACCAGTTTTTTTTCTCAGTGTAATCTAAGCACCCCTTCACAGAATACTGACTTTAATCTCGATACAGACCCCCATTGCCCGTTTACGTCACACCCATAATCATAATCATGTAGTACATTTTCATGTTCGTACGATTTTTTTGTTTGGGGGATCCATCCCTGGAAAAATCCCTGAATCCGCGTGCATGCTCTCTAATAACACTTCTCAAACGTGTTTACACTGTAGATAAAATCCAAAGTTTTTAATGAAATACCAAAATATTTATTTATTTTAAGTATTAAAGCCATTGGACACTTTCGGTAAACAGTATTATCCAAGGTCCACACTTCGTGTACCACAACTTATACATAAAATAACAAACCTGTGAAAATTTAGTTTCAATCGGTCATCGGAGTCGGGAGAAAATAACGGGAAAATCCACCCTTGTTTCCCCACGTTTCGCCGTTTCATGACATGTGTTTAAAATAAATCCGTAAATCCGTAATCGAGAATTGATACTGTTTTATTGTTTTCTCAAAAAGTAAAGCATTTCATGGAATAATATTTCAAGATAAGTCTTTCACCATTACCTTCTGTAAACCCTGTAAATTATTTGTAAATCTGTGAACATTTAATTTTTTTCTGTACCGAAAGTGTATAAGGGCTCTAAAAAAATATATATATATTTGACACTAGCTTTTCAACTGAGCCTGTTCATTTTGTCATCAATTATCTATACACTGAGGTAATTGTGTGAATTTATATATTTTTCGGGACCTCTTTTTTTCTTCATAATAACTTATTTCAAACTTACACTGTGGAACAAGTCTGCATCCATGATCTGTTGCAGCAGTGTTGTAATACTCGACTGAATGTTGGTGACGGTCGGTGAACCTTGCAGGGTTGTTACGTATGCTGCCTGCCACGGGTGGTCATCGCTGGGAACATTCAGCAATGACATCTAAAAATGATCACATCAAAAAAGAAAAAACAAAGAAAAACAAAACAAATTTAACACTAAGCTAAGTGTAGAAACCAATAAACGTTTTCAAAATTAAAACTTGCCGTAAGCACAAAATTCCCTGCGTCCGTAAGCGCCGATTCTGTGCGTACGGTTAGCAGAGCCATGAAATTGGGCAAAGATGTGACCTTAATGTAATTTTGGCTGGTAAACTGTTTCTGCTGAGCAACTTTTCTCTGCTTGGCAAGTTTTTGTGCTTACCATGAAGTTTTGCCCTGATCAATCTGGGTGCGTTTGATTGTAGTAACCAACAACTGTTTCTGTCATTGGCCAGCGATCAACCAATGACCACATTCAACCAAACAATAATTGGCAATTACAACCGCCAAAATACACCCTTAATTGCTAAGCGCAGTGTAATGTCACAGCACAAATCAATGATACTGTATGTCAACTCTAAAAACACTAGCGACATAAATGTAAGGCCGAAAATCTGGGCCCAATTTCATAAAACTGTTTAGCAAAAAATACTACTTGACAGAGTTTGCTCATCAAAATTTGGTTCGGGCACAAGCCACAACAATGCAAATTTAATGTATGTGGGCTAGTAACTTGTCGTGACCTTCATGTTTCTGCTAAGCAATACTATTCGGTGTTAAGCAAGTTTTTCTGCTTACAGGTTATATGAAACTGGGATGAACTTAAGAAGTAACATTTCGAGGCTCGCGAATTACGCCAGTCGTGATTGGTCTCAAGCCTGCGTAAAGCTCCTGACGGTCACCCGTTACATAATGTACCGTTGATCTCGCATTCATTTTGCAGTCAAATTCTACGTACACGTTTACATGGATGTACAATATTGTAATATTATGTTCGTTGCATCATAGAGCAGTCGCTGGTTCTGAAAAACCAATACCTGTCACTATGCTTGCGCATAAGAACAGGGGACCAGTCTACCAAGTGAGAGCAGTGACCTGCTGCTGATTTCAGGAAACGCTAGGATTAATCATGAGTTAGGGCGAGTTACTCGTCCTATGATGGGTTCAATGCATCTGAACGTCTATGGATGTGGAAATTAACCCGTCCTAAGTTCCTAGGATGAATCTTAGAGTTAGGACGAGTTTGGTAAAATTGACGACAGGTGGTGCAAACGAGATTCTTTACATTCTTAGGAACGACATTCACCCAATCAGCGGGCTTTAAATGCCACCCATCACCACTGGAATGAATTGCATCGATATGCAAATGAGGTTTTCTATGCGGTTTCTTTTTCTTATATGCCACTTAATATGCAGCACAACAGTACGGTCACGGACGACAGCGGACAACATGGTTGCTCTCTACAGCATGCATATGACCAAGGGATTCGGACATTACTGCCGATGAAATGTAATGCATTTCTGGCAATTTCTCTTGACAGCCACATAGTAGATTTAGGCTGATTTTGGAGAAAACTTTTAAGGCTCGAGTAGCCAGTTTTAGAGCAGTTTAAACTCCCTTTTTTCGTGAGAGCAAAGATATACAACGAATAACCTTTTCGGCCTCTCTTCGGCTGGCCAAAATTTGACGTGGATATGTTTTACACTTGGGAAGAACTTCTCTACTCATTGAAGAAAACATGCAATGTGGACAATTTCATTGTTGAGTCATCTGGACCTTTTTGTGAGCTCCACAAAGTCAGCAATAGTATCAATAAAGCATACTCTGACTGAAAACAGAACGTTGAAGCACATTTCTTCTGCTATAAACTCTGTAGCACATTTCGCCGACTATGTAGCCCAATTCTTCGGCTACACTCTGACGTTGAGCTTGTGAGTGTCCAAATGAGGGAGTTCCAGAGAAATTGTACGGTGTATCGCCATTTAAACTTCACAGCGGAAAATAAACTAATGAAAATGGGATCCTGAAAATGTACAATTTGGCCGACCATTGTTCTCACCAATGGATGGAAAAGTATGCTGTAGGCTAGCATTTAGGTCTTCTCGGTGGATTACGGACCAAACCCGGCACGCGAGTTTTACCGAACCCGGTACAATTGGGGGAGTTTCCAGGGGTGTTTGCAGCCAACGAACGGGTGAGTGCAGAGGAGAACTAGCCCGACGTCGCGACGTGAGCAAGATGAAGCGAGCGGGGCTCAATTTCATGAAGCATGTAAGCACAAAAAATTGCTAAGCACATCAAACTATTGCTTAGCAGAAGCAGTTTATCAGCCAAAGTTCACCCAATTATTGTTTTTAGCTAAGACACTTTTCATGCAGTATTTTCTTCTTAACAGCTTTATGAAAACTGGGACCAGGGCTCAAAATAGAGCAAATACCGAGAAAATACTGCGCGACAAATTTCTTTGCGAAGCAAAATAATGAGTGGGACAATGTAAACTTAATTTAATTTTGGCTGGTAGCCTGTTTATTTTAAGCTATACTTTTCAGTGCATAGTAATTTGTTTTACTTACAGGCTTATTGAAATTGGGCACAGTTTTTTTTTCATTGGATGTCGACGAGCCGGTTGAAGGTTTCTTTGGAGTGTGTGGTATGGGTTTTCCGGTGACTAGAAGAGCCACAAAGCTTGGACAAGATCTTAGGGACATCGAAGGGTAAGACAACTAACCAAGTTTCCCTCCCGTAAGTAGCATCATCTCGTTTTGTATACAGTGCCCAATTAGAAAATACTGCTTAGAAAAATCCTTGCTAAGCAGTCATTAGCAGGACACCAGTCACAAACTGTAAAATGTGACATGGTATTTTGGCTGGTAAATTTATTTCGGTTAGCATAAGTTTTGTTTTGCTTGGCTTAGTTTTGTTTTGATTGGCTTAGTTTTGTGTTGCTTAGCTTATTTGTGCAGAGGTTATAAAACAATCTTGTTGATGTTTTCGACACTTTTCAAGGTCTAACAAGACGATTTATGTTTTTTTGTTGTCCTTTCACATGAGGTACATTTTGAAACATTTTTCTTTTTACACCCGTGCTACAATTTACCAAGGGACCTTTGCTAAATTGATCTTGTGTGAAAGGGGCTTATCAAGACGATTTATGATCCTGGTTTTCCTGAACCTATGCACGTTGGTCGTGGCCAGTGATGCATTATTTTTTAACAATTCACTGGCAATTTTCAGACGGTTGTACAGCAGTCATCAGATGTCATAATATATTATAAGTTGTCATGGTTAGTGGTTTAAACTAAGTAGACATACGCTTGTACCCGTTGTTCTTATGCTGATCGTTGGGGCATTTTTTAACCAATGTTTTTACAGCGCTTATAATCTAACTGCAGCCCTACACAGTTTTACAAGCTAGTATTAAACTGAGATGTGTGCTTTGACATTAATACTTTTATATGACTAAATTAACATCTGCATTCATTCCATAACGTACCCATCAGTTATGTCACATCGTAACAAACAAAAGATAAATAAAATAGATCTTAGGGCCGAAACAAACGTGTACGAATGGTCAGCCACAAATTTTTGATCACTACAAATTTTATGCAAGCTCGACTTACTTTAGTAAAACTGAAGCAAACTTTTTGTTTTCTTATTTCCGTCAATCAATTTCCATTGAGATTCCTAAGCTCAGGCGCTTTAACCACTGTTTTCATTTGAGACAACACATGGATCTTTGATGTTTTTAAACAAGGGGATAAAAGGGTAGCGAGGAGTTATTAAACTGCCGTTTAAAACCGGCAGTTCGTGGCGCGGTCGTGCGATAAAGGCCCGAGCCGATGTCATTTCCCTGAGCTCTGTACGTGTGTTGCATTTGTATGACTGAGACAGTTTTCGGATATGCATTCGTGCGCGAAGTAGTGAAGTAACATAGTCGTCTGCATCTTTGTATTTATGGGCAAAAATGGCACAGCGAGATCGATCACCCCTCTGAACGAGGTTGTGGACTAACCCGCACAAACTTATCCGAAAACAACCGCTTATAAACAGCTCCAGTTGGTCATTATCAACCGTCCGTTTAAACATCCCCACGCGACGCGCTCTCCACCAATAGAATCAGCGAAATTGTCTGAGGTATTTACAAATATTATTTGACTTACACGATCAGGTGGGGTTAACAGGGGTAGTCTGAAAGCGGTTTCTGGGAGGTAGGCACACGTCTTGATTTCCTTGTCGCACCTGGTGCTCAGTAAGTCAGCAATTTTCATCTGTGTAAAATTAAAACATGAATGAATTTATGTTTATAGTTTGTCTAAAAATGTCACATACTCGTAAACTCAGTCTGCTCTTGGAATAGTGGAGCTCAACGGTATAGAGTTATCTGAAAAATAACTATTACTTTTAGTTCTGTTGGCTGGATATACCTATCACAATCATACGGTTTGGCCACAAGGCCCAATTTCATAGAGCTGCTAAGCACACAAATTTGCTGAGCATGAAATGTTTGCCATGATTAAAACTGGATTACCACCCCAAAAAAATTTAAAAAAATGATAATAAAAAGATTGTAATCGATAAAGTTGCAAGCACTGTAAAAAATGTTTGTAACTTTGGCAAAATTGTTATAAACGTGACCAAACCTCGTTTCAGATAGTAGAAAGATTGGGGGAAATAGTTTCAGATAAGAGAATAGACTCTAAAGTGTAGATTCGTGACGACAATGTACTTAACGTAATCAGGGTCCAGTTTCATAGATCTGCTTAGCACACAGGTTTGCTTCGCAAGAAATTTCTTCCTTGATATAAACAGGATTACCAACAAATTTCCATTTGTTGCATATTGCTGGTTTACGGGTATTCAGCTGTTGTTTGCTTATCCTGAAAATCACGTGGAAATTTGGTTAATAATCCTGTTCTTAGCAAGGCAAATATTTCATGCTAAGCACATTTGTGTGCTTAGCAGCTCTATGAAATCGGGCCCAGATGTCATGTGGTATAAATCTTACATAGGAAATGATAGGTCTGGCTTCAGGCTGTATGTCGTAGCTGCCCGTGAAATACCGATACAAAGACATAATAGACTGGTTGAAGGCTTGCTCGGCGTTACAGCTCACTGTCGTCATACAGATCCACGTGCCTGGTAAATTGAAAGCAAACAATGAGATGTCAACCTATAGCTAATAACAACAATGCATTCATGAAGTCAAAATAGAATGACAAACTCTAAACAGGAAATTAATTTGTTTTTCTTTTTTTCTCTCATCAATTCAAATATAACATTTCAGACACAAATATTTCAAGGAATATTTTCTACTATCATTATCATTATATGGTGTATTTTTCATGTAAATTTGTGATTTTAGACAAGTTTTTTTACCAATTCTGCAATGTTCTGTAATTTTGCATTTTCAAAAGTTTTCAACTTACTCTCGTCGTAGTTTCTCTCCTCAAATGACCCGTAGGATTGCCCCTTCTCATAAGATGGGCAGTTGACCCCCTCGCCACATCCACGGTCCAAGATGGTATAACCAGGAGCTTGTACACTGTCGATAAAATCATTAACATCACCAATACAGTAATAATAACAACAAACATTTATATTGCGCAACACATAATGAATACACTTTACTGCGCGTTACAAATCTGTGAAAAGTTTGGCTCAGTTGGTCATCGAAGTTTCAAGAAAATAATGCAAGCAAATACACTTTCTTGCACAAACTTGTGTGCTTTTATATGCACAAGAAAAGCTTCAGGCCTGAGATTCTTTCTAGAAAGTACCCCTTTGTCAAAAACCTATTCGTTATATACTTCAGAGGGAGTCGTCTCTCAGATCAACAGCTCTCCTTTGCTCGTTACCAAATAAGTTGTTATGCTAATATTTGGGGTAATTACCATCAAATATGTATCCAGTGCCTATGCATTGTATACTAATATCTCCCAAGTTCTTGTTCGTGTCATGACCGGGATTCGAACCCGCGATCCGATGAACTAAACTTAAAGGAACACGTTGCCTTGGATCGGACGAGTTGGTCAAAACAAAAGCGTTTGTAACCGTTTTTTATAAAATGCATATGGTTGGAAAGATGTTTTAAAAGTAGAATACAATGATCCACACAAGTTTGCCTCGAAATTGCGTGGTTTTCCTTCTACTGTGCGAACTAACATGGTCGGCCATTTATGGGAGTCAAAATTTTGACCCCCATAAATGGCCGACGTGTTAGTCGATGAGGTAAAAGGAAAACCACGCAATTTCGAGGCATGTTTGTGTGAATCATTGTATTCTACTTTTACAACATCATTCTACCCATATGCATTTTATAAAAAACGGTTACAAACGCTTTTCAAAGACCAACTCGACCGATCCAAGGCAACGTGTTCCTTTAACCACAAAAACTTGAAATCGAAGTTCCAAACAGCCCGGCCATGACATCTTATTGTTTCATAGTCTTCTTACCTTGTTGTAGTGCAGTTTTCGACTGGGATCCAAATCTCTTTGCGATGGGGCTCCGGTGTCCATGCTGCATCATAACCTTCAAAAAAGGACCCAGATAAATATTCAATCAATCGGATTCATATAAAATATAGAAAACAAAGTTATAACTTCTTCTAGAACAAGATATTTGCCCCCTACTCTGTAAGCCATGAGTGGGGACAGTACTACATAGGACGTTTGGTTTGGGTTTATTTGTTTGTATTTACCCAAACTGCAGTTGCATAGTCTACCATACCTCAAAAAGTCTAATTGGAAACTCACACGAAGGACAGTCATATGAACAACACAATAATTATTGAGTGTACACATTTTTCTTACGGCACTGCATTTTTTTTCAGAGTTTGAGTAATGTCTCTTTTGGTTTCATTTCCACTTTCTTAATAAATTTAAAACATTTTGCAAGTAGATAGACGCACGCAACTTCATGTGACAAGGGTGTTTTTTTCTTTCATTGTTATCTCGCAACTTCGATGACCGATTGAGCTCAAAGGCTCGTAGGTTTGTTATTTTATGCATTATTATTTTGAGATACACCAACTGTGAAGGCTAGTCTTTGACAATTACCAACAGTGTCCACCGCCTTTAAGTACCTTTAAAGTGGGATGACTTTTTCTTTAATTTAGTTCGACCTACTTGCAAAGAAGGATTCAGTGGAGCTATAACAGAGATCACGCTTGTTCAATTCATTTCGAAGCTCGGTCTCCTTGGCAGCAAGAACACGGTCAGTTGTTGAATTTGTAAAAGTGATGACAAACAACTCCCTGGCTTCTTGTTTGATGAGTTCAACACCATCCTGAAAAAAAGTTTAATAAATGAGGTACACCAACATATTTATCTAAAAGCCTATCAGCTATTGGATCTGGACTTAAACACCGACCTGATAAACATGCTCAGAACAGACTATAACCCTTGCTTTTTACCCATGTTGGAATATTATAAGCACTATTCTATTCGTACATTACTTCTCAACTCTTTCACTTAATATTTTCTGGACCTGTTTGATTTTAAGTGTTTTCTTTGTATGGGGAGCTGGTGATCATAATAATTGTATTGCATTGTATTGTATTATCTTTTATTCCAAACTGGAACACACCCCATAACCCTGGAGAGGGTAACAATATAATAAGAACAAAATACGTTGAATGAATAAGTCATACAGAAAGGAATTTAACTGAGAAAAAAAACCCACATAAATAATCACAGTTTGATTTTCTTTTAAAGCAGTAAATAAAAAGACGTACTTGGCAACGCAAATAAGAATAGCTTCATCGGGAGTGTCCATCGGGAGTGTGACAATTTATCTTGCGCAATATCCACTAAGAATTTGTGCTCAAAGCAAATGAAAATAAGAAGACACAAACAAGCAACATAGGGAAGAGAGAACAAAGGGAAACGAAAGAAACAAACAAACTACTGAAAATCAGTTTGAAACAAAAGAAATTTCAATTTGTCTTTGAAAGGGTCCACGGTGCCACTATCCCGAATGTGTGATGGCAACTGGCTCCAAAGGAATGGTCCAGCCTTTGAAAAGGACCTGTCAGCCCAGTCATAAAACATCATGTGACCTGCTCAAACAAGAGTTGCAATTAAATTTTCACAATAACGAAATATCTTCGAAACTAAAGAAGATTTGTAATTTAGCCCCCCAAAAGTAATAGTTAATCAACAACAGCAATTTTTGTCTCATTTGCTAAGGAAATATTTGACAAACTTGTCCATAAACTGGTACCGACCACTAGGCCCCGTCCACAATACGTCAAACACCATGACATTAATTTATTCAACAAATTCTTTACTGTATACTTTTGTTGGCTTAACTTCAAAATAATTTCTTGGTTTGTGTTTACCTCAGTCGGTTCTGGGGCACTGAGTTGTCTGTCAGCGGGGAGGTGGAACAGCAGACTGTAGGTGAAGTCACACCCCTGGGGTGGGTTGTCTCTTGATTTGTGGAGTAGGAACATGTCCATAGTGGTGCGGTTCATAATCTCAGACTCGCTGTTCGCTCCTAGTAAGAATATTGGTAAGAAAGTTGGTTTGATTTCTGTCCCCCGAAAATGTTCTACAGAAAGTCAAATGCACTTTTTTTTTTTTTTTTGAACATTATCAAGGATAAGTGATACTTGCTTCGCATATTATTTTCTAAAAAGGATATTGCATATTATATTATAAGGATCAATGTAAAATGGAGTTTTACCTTTAGTGAAGTAACGGTAGAGTGGCATGTATGCGTCATCAATCGCTTGGCTGATGTTACAGGTTCGAGTCCTCTTCATGACATATTGGGTACCAGCTAAATGACGGTGCTCAATGGTGTCCTTCAGGGTACCCACGACTCGGTAACTGGGACAGTCTCGATCTTTAAAAGTAAAACAATCAGGCGAAACATGTCCCACTATTTCAATATTTGTCGGGAAAAACACCACTCAAAATTCTTCAAGACTTATGACAATCCATGTAGACAACAAAAGTGCATGTGGAAAAAGCAAAATGTAAAGTAACGGTAAAAAGTTCTCCACATTTGAATATTTGGCGGGAAAAATACCACTCAAAATGCCTAAAGAAATAATATGACAATCCATACAGACAACAGCAGTACATGCAAAAGGGCAATTTACTATTCTATTAAAATGTTCCTTTCTTGATTATTTTTGAAGCGTTTTCTATAAGTTCACGAAACAATGACAAAATCAAACCAGAAGAAGAATATGAAAGCAGTATTGCGTATAAATATACTTACCTGAACTTTTTCCAAATATTCATAATAAATCATTCGCTCGTCCCCAGTGCCTTGCTTTAACCAAAGGCGCTGGGATGGGCAAACTATCAGGCACTGTCATCGTTTTAATAATGCGCAGTCCCATCATGCATCATAATCACGATGCGCCATATTTCTATGCACTGCATACGTGACGTACTTCCTGAACAAGAATCTGCGCAAGCGATTAACCCATCCCAGCGGGCCTGGATCTGGCAGGCCGCTGGGGCCGAGCAAAAATAAATCAAAGCAGCAAAATTCACGTCAGTGTTAGGGTATTTTGTTCTTTAAGAACAAATATAGCAGAGGAAGAATGGAAGCATAACTAATTTTGGGTGAACAAATCATAAATTCAAAGATCCAAAGTAGAAGTGGAAAAAATATACATTGCTATATTTCTTTCTCTAAAGGAAACATTTGTATTGTGTTCAATGTAATTGCCTTTTCAAGTAACCAACTTAGGTTTCAATTCACAAACTGTAAAGTCTATATACTTGCGTAAACATATATTTTAAGAAGAGCTTTAGGCTATGTGCCCTTCTTCCAGGCAAACAAAGTACCCTTTTTCTCTGGTAACATCGTAAGAACAAAATGGCTCCTGACAAAAACAATATGCCATAATAATGTTACATCGTGGTCGCTATATTAATCCCAAAGACTAGTTTTCACAGTGCAAATGCAGAATTGAGTTAGTTATGCACGACAGAAAACCGACGCGTTTTAACACTCGGTTTTCTTGTACTGTTAATTTTGCCCAGGCTTCTGCCCTTTCTCCATTAACGTTTCGTCTATACTATACACACAAATAGTTGTATCGGGAAAGAATAGTTATATTCTTTCCCGATACAACTATTTGTCATCAAAATAGCTTAACCCGATCAAAGTTCACAAAATTTACAAATTAAAAGTCCACATTTCTTACACTTGTTTATCTGTAGCTAAAAACAACAGCAATCAAAACAATAGATATGGATACGGGTCTAAAGGTGAACACAAATTGTTGATGCAAAATTCATATCAGCTGACCAGAGTAAACAAAACGAGTCCTGATTTGTGATTTGAAAGAAGCACTCACCGTCTCCATAAAAGACAGGCTTATTAGTTGGTAAACCATAAACAAAAATGGAAATGATTTTAAAGCCCATGTTCCTCTTGACAAAATTTACCTGAAATCATCTTTCATAACAATTATCTTGGTTGTGCAGTTTTATGTTTACTGTGTGGGCTTAAAACAGTAGAGTACGCTCTGTCGTGTTTACACTGATGTGACGGGTACACAAATCTGTTTTTTCTTCTTTCGGCTCTATAACAAAAATTTGCTAAGCAGTACTTTCTGCTTAGCAGCTTTATAAACTTAGGCCCGGGATAAGACACAATGGAAGAAGTTTACCTTTGTAAACGCATGGAGGAAAGTTTTTCTTGACACACTTGGGTTGTTTAACACTCGGGTCAATGCGCACAAGCACCTCATTGTGACGATCCACAACAAATGATGAGGGCCTATAAATCAATGGAAATAAGATCAAGATCAAGTTTTCGACCATGACATGAATTTCTTCTTACTGTGAATGAAGATGTATTTTGATATATTTTACATGGTAGAAGTTTCAGCTTCATTAGTCGTCAAGTTTTTGAGAAAAACAGTTAACCGTTTATAAGCTAAAATAATGTTCGTTTACATCACCCCAGCAAGTAATATTATTTTAAGGGAAGCTTTCTACCTTAATACATCTTTTACCCTTGTAAAATTAAGGTCACACAAACCAAAATAAAAACATTTTTTTGAAAGTTTGGGCTAGTAAATACTGGGCGAATAACATTGAATGAAGAGAGTGGCTTGAAAAAGCCATCAGTCAAGCTACGGTGTTTCTTTTCAGCAGAGTGTTGGTTCGAGTCCCAGTCGTGACACTTTGCATGTGTCCATAACCATTATTGATGCGTCCTTCGGATAGGACGTAAAGCCGTGGGTCCCGTGGGTTGCGTAATGCACGCATGCACTTATCGTAAAGAGAAGGGGATCGCCTCGGTGTTCCTGGTTTGATTGGCTGCATATTGCACCACAGCTTCTTGTAAACCATCACATGATGCTTCAGAGGAATACGTATCATACCTCAATATCTTGCAAGAAATAATACTGGGCGCTTTGATACGCTCCATGTAGGGGTGAGATAAAGCACTTCATGAGAACCGAAGATAATTATGAATTTCATCACTGTGAAGTGAACTTACTTATCATAAACCTCGATGGCAAAGGGATCCGAAGTCACATATTCCTCCCCTGCTTGATTCAAGTGAAATCTTAGCTCTTGAAGTTGTAGTATGTTGAGATAATCCATTGTGTAACCGCTGAACCTCATTGCAAAGAGAGTAGAGGCTGGCTCGTCCAGGATTTTTACCTGTAGTTTAAAGGATTTGATACTTTTTTATGGTGGAAGTATAACTAAGAGAGGTTTACGTTAAAAACAATGTGAATATCTCATTTAAGAACCATCACTACTCTAAAGGAGATATTGGTTTGACCGAAAAAAAAAACCAAAAACCCCAAACTATATTTGTTACCCGTAGTTTGAGATGATCAATCAGATGTTCAATGCCAGAAGTTGGCCTACACATTATTTTCAAATACAAAAATTGTTCCTGTGTGATTTTTTTCTGAATTGTTAACTAAAACAAAATGTATCTAGTTTTACCTCCATGGCAGATTCCCTAATGAAAAAAAAATCCAGTATTTTAATAATGGTTTACAAGGGTGCTGAAAAACGCAAATGGTAACAAAGGTTTAATTTAGCAGAAGCCCCCCTTGGTGCCCCCCCCCCCTCCGGAATTGTAATTTTTGTTTACATGTTTTGGTGGCGGGGAGCCATTGAGAATTAAACACCCTTTTTGTATGGACAAATTTGCAGCTTCCCTTACACGCTTTCTCCTGCTTTTTGATGTTAGGGATGAAACTTTAAATTACACTCTGTTTTCAATGCAGTGGACACTATTGGTAATTGTCAAAGACCAGCTTCTAACTTGTATCTCAACATATGCATAAAATAACAAACCTGTGAACATTTGAACTCAATCGGTTATCGAACTTGCGGGATAATAGTGAAAGAAGAAAATGCGTTTAGATGGTTGATTTCGAGACCTCAAATTCTAAATCTGATGTCTCGAAATTAAATTTGTGGAAAATTACTTCTTTCTCGAAAGCTATGGCACTTCAGAGGGAGCTGTTTCTCGCAATGTTTTATACTATCAACCTCTCTCCATTACTCGTTACCAAGTAAGGTTTTATGCAAACAATTATTTTGAGTAATTACCAATAGTGTACACTTTGTTTTAACATCATCTTACTTTATTGTCCAAAGGCTGAGGGATGGAAGAGTTGGGATCCAAAGGTACAAAGTACGAGAAGGTGTAGTCCTGAGAGTAGATTGGGTTCATGGTTGAGGTCGGCCAGGCCATGGTTAGACGCACAGGCTCGGTCTTGCGAATCAATGCACCTGCAACAGTCAATTTATGATCAATTGAATTAGTTTTTTGTTACTCTAACATGACGTAACTACATGTGATGTAAAGATTTATGTGAATATGACTTTTGAGTAGTGTTGGTTCTAAAAGAACCAGTGTTTGTTTTCCTTTTTTTTTAGGGGGGGGGGGGGTTCATAATTATTCGCCCCCCCCTTTCCCCACAATAATAAATTTCCGGTTACGGGGCTGAACATTTCTCAATTAGTTGTGTGTACTGGGTAGACTATATTATTTTGAGAACTTGTCTTGCTTTGTGTTCTACTACCGCAGATTATTATACTATCCAAATTTATTCGGATGATGACGTCAGGTAAATTGGGTCAATAGGTTACGGATAGCTAAATGTTTGCGTATGCGGCGTTCGCCTGCGAAACCTCCCTATAATGATAGATTAATTACCGTAATCGTTGTATCTGTCGAAGTATTTATCCAACAACGGCAGAGCCGTGTATTCTGCCAGTTGGGACGACACTGAGTTGACGGTTGTTGAGACCCAGACTGCCCGGGAATACAGCCTCGCCTCGTAGTTCGTAGTATTCTTGCAAAGTTGGACATATTTGGGCTCATTCAGTGCGATGGGCTTGAGGTTGGCGTGTGTCACATTGCATGTTAGTTTGAGAGCAGACGGTTTCACCAAAACCATGACCTCGTTAAGGCGGTTTATGACTTTTGTGTTTCTTAAAAACAAAAACAAAAAGTGATAGAAAGGTGTCATAATCTAATCCACAGCCCTTAGAGGGTTTTTGATACCCTTTGTATATCATTTTTGTGGCCATGGCATGAATCCGTACTCCCATTCTCCATAAAGAAGTATGTAATATAACTTACAATTAGACGCTTCAGCTTCATTAGTCGTCAAGTTTTTGAGAATAAAATTAATGACTCAAAATCAGGTCACGAAAACCCCCACAGATGTCTAATTCCTGGTCTATGTAACATAATAGATCAATGTTAATGCTCCCTTTCACATTTTCTTAACAACAAATAGGCATATGTCATCCCTAAAGCCCCTTTCACATGAGAGCAATTTAGCAAGGGTCCCGTGCTAAACTGTAGCATAGTTGTATTATCTTACGAAATGTACCTCCTGTGAAAGGACAAAACAAATTCTACTGTCCAAGTTTTCTTGCAAACACTTTTCAAAAGGTGCTATATTTTACAACCATGCTAAAATTGAGCAATGGACACCAGTTAAATTGCTGTCGCGTGAATAGCACAAAAACTCTCACTTACGGATCATAGACATTGACGAAAAACTGGTTACCGACAAACTGCTCCCTGCGTTGGTTTAACAAATCCTCCAGCGTAAACAACTCTTGGAAATTACGGAAGGAAAAAGTGTAGCTTGAAAACTTCTTGGCAAAGTATCTTGTGACTGGCTCTTTACGGATAACAACCTGGTGGAATAAGACCCATATTATTTGAATAAAAAAGTCATGCCACCTTGTGGGATTTGAGGCCTTACACGGTGAGGTATCAATATATATTTGGTTTGCGGTAACACCATGTGTGTATCTACTTTCCAGGTAGAGTTTGTTCTTAGAGAACTGTCTTTCTTTATTCTACTACCGCGGAGTAGATTGGTCGGGTGTTCGGGAAACTTCTCAGTTCTGAAAAGAACTGTCCTGCTTTTTAACTATTACCAGGGCGGATGGTATAGAAAATAGACTGGACTACTACTTTGGCTTAAAGGATCGTAATTAACTGTACTCCCAAGGAGTCAGTTATTAAATTTCTCTCAACGTTTCGACTAGCTTGCTCTAGTCTTTGTCAGTATGTTTTTAAAACTTGTGGCATTGGTGTAGCTGCATGAGAGAGGCATTATGTAAAAGCCCTTCCGTAGTATTATATCACATTAAATTTCTAACAGTGTATTTACAATTTGTGTATGACTCTATTTCTCATCAAATATGAAATTTCAGACAGAGATATTTCAAGGGATGTTTTCTACTATCATCATCATTAGACCGTGTAAGTTTTATGTCAATCTGTGATCTTCACGATTTTTGTTTTCTACCAATTCTGTAACGTACCTTTACAGTTATGTTGATTATCTGTTGGAATAACAAAAATGTTATCAAATGAAATGACATGGAAAAAGTACCCAAACCCTTCATATTACTCACACGTTCGTCCAGAGGTTTGGGAGTGTTTGTATGCCACTCAGTAGGCAGGTATAGAGAAAAAGTGAACGTCTTCTCGTCGATCCCGGGATACGAGTTCTTAGGCCAAGGCCTTCTCATTCGAAGTGGTGTGGTCATATTCCCGGTCAAATCTGGAGTGAAAAATAGTAAAATCAGAATCTTTAGATTTAATCAAGTTGTTTTTTAAAGGAGCTGGACACTATTGCTAATTACTTGTTAATAACTGTTAGCATAACAACTGACTTGGTAACAAGCAATGGAGAGTTGTTGATAGTATAAAACATTGTGATAAACGGCTGCCTCTGAAGTAACGTACACATTAATTTATGGATACACTAAATAACCCCTCCCCCAATGTTTCATGTCTTTGCCCCTTTCCCCTTTTCCTAAATGAAAGTATTTTGTTAATACGCAAGTGGAAAACACCAAAACTAAATACTTGCACGAGTAAGTTTAGTACGAAAGGCTTTAGAGTTTATCAAGTAATATTGAATAAAGAACAAAGAACGTAAGCATTTAAAGGCAGTGGACACTATTGGTAATTACTCAAAACATTTATTAGCATAAAACCTTACTTGGTAACGAGTAATGGGGAGAGGTTGATATTATAAAACATTGAGAGAAACGGCTCCCTCTGAAGTAATATAGTTTTCGAGAGAGAAGTAATTTTCCCACAAATTTGATTTAGAGACCTCAGATTTAGAATTTGAGGTCTCGCAATCAAGCATCTGAACGCACACAACTTCGCCTGACAGGGGTGTTTTTTCTTTCATTATTATCTCGTAAATTCGACGACCGATTGAGCTCAAATTTTCACAGGTTTGTTATTTTAAGCACATGTCGAGGTACACCAATAGTGTCCAGTGTCTTTAACACGCAAGTGGATAATACCAAAACAAAATACGCGAGTTAGTTTAGTACGAAAGGCATGTGAGTTTAACAATGTAAGCATAAAAAAAAGGAAATTTAAAAGAAATAAAATAAAGCAAAAACTGAACATACTTTGGTCATTGTGCCCCATGAAGTACTCTTCCAGTAAAGGCTTAGCACTCAGTACTGCCAAATCCGAGGACATGCTCACTATCTCAACAGATGCCCATACTGAGGCATTGTAACTCCTCCCCTCGTACCCAAAAGGCACATCAGGGGTGCATAGATCTTGGTAGGGTGGGGTTTGACGTGTGTCAACAGCATCTGATTTTTCTCTGTTCATAAAAAAAAAACACCGAACATTTTTGAAGGGTATCTTAGAAGATCACAGATTTACATAAAACTTAAATGGTCTAATGAGATTGATTGTAGAACACATCCATTGAAATAATATTTCTGTCTGAAATTTTTTATTTGATGAGAATTAAATAACTCTAACTTCACGTTTGGAGTTTATCGCTCAGTGAGCGTTTCATTCATTTTTTAAATTTTGGCATCAATGCAATGTAAAATGTGTAATCGGGTTTTCACTATTGTTGTGAACCAGATGGCTGTTCGATCTCAAACTTCTACAGGTTTGTCAGTTTATGTATATGGTGGATTACACAAAGTGCTTACACTGCCAGCAACTGTTCTGTTAGCAAAACCCAGTTATGTAATGTTCCATTAATAAACAAAATCTGTAAAATTAATTGTGGAATAAGTTCTTGCCAAGATATAAAACTGTCTGCCGTTCAATGAATCTGTAGTTTGAAGACAATGGACACACTTTCAGGGCACTCTTAAAAAAAAACTTGTAAAGTTAGAGCCTTAAAGAGCCGAATATCAACAATTATTGTCGTTGATCAAGTCAAGGATGATCAAATCAAGATGTTTTACTAACCCGCCATTGAGGATCTCGGTCAATTTGTCTTTGATGTTGGAAAAAGTTCTGTCAATCCATCCTTTTGGATCACTCAGTGTCTCCTGTAGCGTTGATAGTTGTGTTTTAAATAAAACATCGGCTATGTTACAGGTTTTATAAATTAGTTAGTATTCGTTGTAACTATACCTCATACATATTCATGACCGAGAGTCGAGTTCTCATTGGTCCATTCATCATCACGTGCCAGGAGTTAATTTTGCTAAATACCAAGCGCGCACGTGAGTAATCACGCAAGTGGTCAATGCGCATGACAAGTATAATTGAAAATTACATTGTCGTGACTGGTGCCCCACTCAATTTTCACTTAGCAACCAAATTTGTCAATCAGTATTTTTTGCTTAACAGCTTTGGTCCCAAATGACACAAGAATCACACACATTTTTTAAAAAACATTGTCTTTTGCTTGTGTTTTTTTTAGGACACAAGAGTGTTTTTTTCTTTCATTTTTCTCCTGCGTCTTCAATGATCAATTGAGTCAAAATTTGTACAGATTTTATGCATCATATATATTCGGATACGCCTAGTGTGAATAATAGTGATTGGCGATATTACCAAAGGTGTCCAGCGGGTCGATGTCACGCAGATAGTTCTAATATAGTAGTTTTTTTACTCTTTAGGGGTTATTCAAAACTTCTAAGTTACTAACCCGAGAAAAGGTCAGTTCTAACTATTTGTGAAATCCACACGGTAAAGATATGAAAATGGGCCCTGGCATAGAGTGGAGCGTGATATATGTACTCCTAATACTATAGTAGGTACTGAACAGAAAAATGTATGTTTTGTTTTTTAAAATTTAAATTAGGAGTTTGGGGTTAGTCATAAAATAGGAATCAGACAAACTCTACTCACCACAGCTTCTTGGTAAGTTGGCCAGCCGCCGTAATCTTCCCGCGTCTTATCAACGGACCCATACCTGTCTGCACCAGCAGACGTCCGATCGAACGGGTTGTTCACAAGGTCCTGCAGACTTGTGTCACGGGACCAGCCGGTCGCATTGGCCAGGTGGCCGCAAAGAGCGAGTACAATCAGGAAACGATACTGTAATGTTATGAAGACAAACAAAGTTGTTGAATAAATTTGACTACGATACCAATTTACTGATTAGATAACAACAATAAAACAACATAAGTCTGGGCCCCATTACATAGAGCTGGTTAAAGACACGTGACACTATTGGTAATTGTTAAAGACCAGTCTTCTCATTTGGTTCATCTTAACATATGCAAAAAATAACAAACGCACTTTTAACCCAATTGGTCGTCGAAGCGAGAGAAAAATGGAAGAAAAAACACCCATGTCAATCGAAGTTGTTCCCTCCCTTTAATTCTGAGGTCTCAAAATCGAAATCAAATTAGTGAGAAACTACTTCTTTCTCAAAAACTACTTGCCTTCAGAGGGAGCCGTTTCTTACAATGTTTTATACTACCATCCTCTCCCAATTACTCGTTACCAAATAAGGTTTTATTCTCATAAATGTTTTGAGTAATTACCAATAGTGTCCACTGCCTTTAAGAATAATTCTCTGATTTTAGCAGCTCTATTAAATTTGGCCCAGATTAGATAACAAATCAGAATGTTACACAAAGTTGGTTGCTTAAGCCGTGTTCGAGGTTGTGTCCAAAAAACGTCCTTATAATGTGCAATACCTTGTATACGGATTTAACGAAAAAAGTTTGCCTCAAAATATGGTCAAATAGGACAACAAGTGTACCAATGGGAGACTTTCAGGACGCTTAGTGGCAGCAGACTTACCAGGTAAAATCCATTGTTCTCGATAATGCGCGCACGCTCAGAACTACGTAAACAATGGAAACTTACCTGGTAAGTCTGCTGCCACCTAGCGCCTCAAAGTCTGCCATTGGTTACCTAATTGGTCAAACTTTTGGGTTCGTTCTGCGGGGCCCGAACCCTTACGGAAAGGTTTATGTAAAAATCCGTGTCCAAGGTATAATGTCCACATATCCCATAAAGATGGACCCTAAGAACAAAGTAAATACCAGAGTGACCGGTGTCAGATGCAATTGTGTCCGACATGCAATACTGTCCGCTCCGGACACTTTTGCATATGCAATCGTGTCCGGGGCTATGCACAAACCGTCCGGCGGACATGTACAACTGTAGTGCGCGCGTAAGCGAGCGTGTATGCACTGAACCTACGTAATGCAGCATGAGTATCACGTATTTTATGATTGCAGCGAATACCCAACGGCCGAACATTTCACATGTCATTCATGACAGAACTTAGCATGTAAAAAAGACGGCGAACGTGTTCTGTCGACCAAGGGCGTTAATTGAATGTCAGACAACACCGTCGAGTTGTCCGAACGGACGAATTGTCCGAACGGACGAATTGTCCGAACAGACGAGTGGTCCGACGGACAAGTTGTCTGGTCTCCGTTTAATTTACTACAAGGACAGTTTTGCACGGGGCGGACACAACTGCATAAGCAAATGTGTGCGGACATTATTGCATACGCAATATTGCGTATGCAATAATGTCCTCAGGATAGTAATGGCACAGAAAAGTATTGCTTAACAGAAGCAGATTACCAAGCCAAAATTACATTTAGTTTTGCATTGTCGTGACTGGTGCCCCGCCTAATTTGTGCTTAGCAAAGAAATTTGAGAAGCCCTCAGGTGTGTAAAGCCCTATATCAAAACTGGTGTTATCATATTATAGGTATTCTCGGTCAAATTCGGCAGTCAATTTCATTTTCATGCGTTCTTGAATTGGTGTCAATGTTTCGTCTAGCTTGCTCTAGTCATCGTCATCCAATTGTTACCTCACAATGACGCAATGCCTCAAATCATATATACATAGAACATTCCAACATAAACTATGCGAGATACGTTGAATTAAATGCAATCTATTACGTTCAACATACACTGTTACAGTTCCCGATTAAAACGTTTGCCTATTCTGCACTACATGGCAAACTTCAAAGTACTGCTTAACAGAAAGCAATTTTGTTGTGCTATTTATATAAGAAAAAATTACTCAATGCTACAACCATAGAATACACAATTCCAATACTTAAGCCTACTTACCATACTGTTCTGTCGAGACACGCAATCACAAATCGTGCGTGTCATTTGCTTTTATTTATACGTTTCGGTAAAAGGGGGCGGGTTTAAACAGACCACCTATTTCTACTTGGCCAATCAGGCTTCAGTGGAAAACTGTCAGACTTTGATAAGAGGTGGCAATTTTTGTGATAAATATTAGCATACAATGTGACTGGATTGTCGATGCACCAGATAAATGTTAAAGGCAGTGGACACTATTGGTAATTGTCAAAGACTAGCCTTCACAGTTGATGTATCTCAACATATGCATAAAATAACAAACCTGTGAAAATTTTAGCTCAATCGGTCATCGAAGTTGCGAGATAATAGTGAAAGAAGAAAACACCCTTGTCACACGAAGTTGTGTGCGTTTAGATGGTTGATTTCGAGACCTCAAGTTCTAAACTTGAGGTCTCGAAATCAAATTCGTGGAAAATTACTTCTTTCTCCAAAACTATGGCACTTCAGAGGGAGCTGTTTTTCACAATGTTTTATACCACCAACCTCTCCCCATTACTTGTCACCAAGAAAGGTTTTATGCTAATAATTATTTTGAGTAATTACCAATAGGTACAGTTTGCCTTTAAAATTGAAAAATTCAAAACACCGACCAAGGTTACTGCCTCCATGCCCCAAGGGACTTTCTCCAAATGATCCCCAAGGTTTGTGACCCAGGTTTCCCCTTAAAATCTGGTGACACTTGATCCCAGACTCCTGCGAAAACAACCGCGACTCAATGCAGATATATATAATACATATTTTTTTTTTCATTCCGAAGAAGTATGTGGGATCAAGATTCGTATTGCAACCTTGAAAAGTGTGTAGTGAAATTAAATAACCCAGACACGTGCATGTAAAGGCATTGGGCACTATTGGTAATTACTCAAAAAAATTGCAAGCATAACAAATTTCTTGGTAACAAGCAATGTAGTTGAGCTGTTGATAGTGTAAAACATTGTGAGAAACGGCTCCTTCTGAATATCGTAGTTTTTGAGAAAGAAGTAATTTCTCACTAAGATATTTGAATTGAATAAGAGACCTCAGCTGAGGTCTCGAATTCAAGGCTTCTGAAAGCACACAACTTGTGTAAGAAGTGTGTTTTTTCTTCCACTACCCTCTCGCAATTTTGACGACCAACTGAGCCAAACTGTTCACAGGTTTGTTATTGTTAGGATACACAAAGTGAGAATACTGGTCTTTGACAGTTACAAAAGGTGTCGGGGTCTCTAAAATTGTACGCCAGCTACTTTCATTGCCCCCAAAATTTTAATCTGAATTGAATATGTGATTTATTTTAATCTTTGAAATTGGGTAAGCGCCAGAACCGCACGTGTTTACCTAATCAAATATTAAAACCGTGTTTAAAGGCACTTGCAATATTGGTAATCACTCAAAATATGATAAAAACTTACTTGGTATGAGCAATGGAGAGATGGTGATAGCTAAAACATTGTGAGATTGTACTTATTTTCATGGCCCAATTTCACAGAGCTGCAGTTGAAACTACTGGTAATTACTCAAAATAACTATTAGCAAGAAACCTTACTTGTTCATAGTATAAAAAACTTTGAGAAACGGTTCCTTCTGAAGTAACGTAGTTTTCGAGAAAGAAGTAATTTACTACGGATTTTGATTTCGAGACCTCAGAATTAGATTTTGAAGTCTCGAAATCAAGCATCTGAAAGCACACAAATTTGTGTGAAAAGGGTGTTTTTTCTTTCATTATTATCTTGAAACTTCGACGACCAATTTTAGCTCAAAATTTTACAGGTTTGTTATTGTATGCATGTTGAGATACACTAAGCGAGAAGACTGGTCTTTGGCAACTACCAATAGTGTCCAGTGTCTCTAAGCAAAACATATTGCATAAACATTTTCTGCTGAGCAGAAATGAGCATGATACCAGTCATCACAAATCGTACTTGTGACAAGGTAGTTTGGCTGGTGACCCTATTCTGGTAATCGTATATCTATTTGGTATGCCTTTACACTGTTGTGCTTAAAGACACTGGACACCTTCGGTAATTGTCATAGACCAATCTGGTATCATGAAATTAAAGGCTAATTTGTAACTGTTTTATACATATTTATATGTTCTTATCATTGCATTTTTTATGTAAACAAACCATGACCGTGTCAGTGGTTCTTAGTTTGTACAAAGTAGAATCCACACCCTTTTTCGTGTACCTGGCACTCCAGTGAACAATTCCTTTAGCTGGCCGAGGTATGTTTGAGCTCAATGGGAGACTTTTGGGACGCTTGGTGGCAGCAGACTTACCAGGTAAAATCCATTGTTCTCGGTCATGTGCGCACGCTCAGATTAACGTAAACAATGGATCTTAACCTGGTAAGTCTGCTGCCACCTAGCGTCCCAAAGTCTCCCAATGGAATTATTTTGGGGTTTTCAATGTCCCATACAGTGTTTCAGCTAGTACAACATGTAGCGTAATGAGACACCATTGTACTATGTCTACTGTGTTTAGTTCCAGCGTCATTGAAGAGTTCGGCTCAGATTTTTTTTCAAACCATTTAAAAAAATTACTAGCGGCTTCGCGGCATCCCGCTAGATGATGAAAATCCTTAACACAACAATTTCGAAATGTAATGTGGGTGAGGGTGTTATACGCCTCTCTCAATATTTATGCATGGCGTCATAATTCTAACCCAAAATGAAGCTATTTCGCACGTCCGCCACTTCTTGCAGTAGCTGCGTCCACCTCGTTTTGGGTTAGACGATGTACCTTATGCATACTTCTAGAACCAGACCTACCAAGTCTTACGCATTAGGCGTGAGACTCACGCATTCCGGCTCTGTCTCACGCTCACACGCACAGCAACCATTTTCTCACGCATTGGGGCCAGACCGGGGAAAAAATAAAAAATATGCATTGCCAAATCGCGCTCGTGTGTACAAAAACGCAATTCACAATGTTTGCACAATCTTCAAATTGCACGCAGTTTATCAGAATCATCAATTTTTTGTACAAACTTTGTACAAACAGAGCACAAATTTGCAGATCCGCACGCTTTTGCTCTTCCAGCAGGTTCAACTAAAATTCGGCAGAGCGCAAAACGCTCATTGCGCACAAGTTTGTCCCGATTCACTTAGCAACCTCGTTAAATGCGCTCCTCTAGCGAAGACACAACAGGCAGAGGAAGTGAGCGGAGGATTTTGGATTTTAGTCATTATTTTAGTTTGGAAGGAAATAATCTGACACAACCGTACCTCCACGTTAACCATCAACATATTCTGTGTACCTCATGTTAGTTTTGATTATTATGAAGAGGTTTTTGATGCATTTGACTTGTGTATGGTTGTTTAGTTTCCCATTGACTTGTGAATGGTTGTGTAGTTTCCATTGACTTGTGTATGGTTGTGTAGTTTCCCATTGACATGTGTATGGTTGTATTAAGTGTCCTATTTACTTTTGTATGGTTGTGTAGTTTCCCATTGACTTGTGTATGGTTGTGTAGTTTCCCATTGACTTGTGTATGGTTGTGTAGTTTCCCATTGACTTGTGTATGGTTGTGTAGTTTCCCATTGACTTGTGTATGGTTGTGTAGTTTCCCATTGACTTGTGCATGGTTGTGAAGTGTCCATTGACTTGTGTATGGTTGTGTTGTTTCCGATTGACTTGTGTATGGTTGTATTAAGTGTCCTATTGACTTGTGTATGGTTGTGTAGTTTCCCATTGACTTGTGTAGGGTGTGTAGTTTCCCATTGACT
The DNA here is from genome assembly GCF_032118995.1 of Asterias amurensis. Taxonomy (NCBI): domain Eukaryota; kingdom Metazoa; phylum Echinodermata; class Asteroidea; order Forcipulatida; family Asteriidae; genus Asterias; species Asterias amurensis. The sequence goes on from NC_092662.1 coordinate 13,988,191, forward strand.
TGTGTATGGTTGTGTCAATTCCCATTGACCTGTGTATGGTTGTGAAGCGTCCATTGACTTGTGTATGGTTGTGTAGTTTCCCATTGACTTGTGTATGGTTGTGTAGTTTCCCATTGACTTGTGTATGGTTGTGTAGTTTCCCATTGACTTGTGTATGGCTGTGTAGTTTCCCATTGACTTGTGTATGGTTGTGTAGTTTCCCATTGACTTGTGTATGGTTGTGTAGTTTCCCATTGACATGTGTATGGTTGTGAAGTGTCCATTGCCTTGTGTATGGTTGTGAAGTTTCCCATTGACTTGTGTATGGTTGTGTAGTTTCCCATTGACTTGTGTATGGTTGTGAAGTGTCCATTGCCTTGTGTATGGTTGTGAAGTTTCCCATTGACTTGTGTATGGTTGTGTAGTTTCCCATTGACTTGTGTATGGCTGTGTAGTTTCCCATTGACTTGTGTATGGTTGTGTAGTTTCCCATTGACTTGTGTATGGTTGTGTAGTTTCCCATTGACTTGTGTATGGTTGTGAAGTGTCCATTGCCTTGTGTATGGTTGTGAAGTTTCCCATTGACTTGTGTATGGTTGTGTAGTTTCCCATTGACTTGTGTATGGTTGTGAAGTGTCCATTGCCTTGTGTATGGTTGTGAAGTTTCCCATTGACTTGTGTATGGTTGTGTAGTTTCCCATTGACTTGTGTATGGTTACTGATTTGCGTATGGTTGTGTATTTTCCCATTGACTTGCGTATGGTTGTGTAGTTTCCCATTGACTTGTGTATGGTTGTGTAGTTTCCCATTGACTTGTGTATGGTTGTGTAGTTTCCCATTGACTTGTGTATGGTTGTGTAGTTTCCCATTGACATGTGTATGGTTGTATTAAGTGCCCTGTTTACTTGTGTATGATTGTGTAGTTTCCCATTGACTTGTGTATGGTTGTGTAGTTTCCCATTGACTTGTGTATGGTTGTGTCAATTCCCATTGACTTGTGTATGGTTGTGAAGTGTTCATTGACTTGTGTATGGTTGTGTAGTTTCCCATTGACTTGTGTATGGTTGTATTAAGTGTCATATTGACTTGTTTATGGTTGTGTAATTTCCCATTGACTTGTGTATGGCTGTATTAAGTGTCCTATTGACTTGTTTATGGTTGTGTAGTTTCCCATTGACTTGTGTATGGTTGTGTAGTTTCCCATTGACTTGTGTATGGTTGTGTAGTTTCCCATTGACTTGTGTATGGTTGTGTAGTTTCCCATTGACTTGTGTATGGTTGTGTCAATTCCCATTGACTTGTGTATGGTTGTGAAGTGTCCATTGCCTTGTGTATGGTTGTGTACTTTCCCATTGACTTGTGTATGGTTGTGTAGTTTCCCATTGGCTTGTGTATGGTTGTGTAGTTTCCCATTGACTTGTGTATGGTTACTGACTTGCGTATGGTTGTGTAGTTTCCCATTGACTTGTGTATGGTTGTGTAGTTTCCCATTGACTTGTGTATGGTTGTGTAGTTTCCCATTGACTTGTGTATGGTTGTGTAGTTTCCCATTGACTTGTGTATGGTTGTGTAGTTTCCCATTGACTTGTGTATGGTTGTGTAGTTTCCCATTGACTTGTGTATGGTTGTGTCAATTCCCATTGACTTGTGTATGGTTGTGAAGTGTCCATTGCCTTGTGTATGGTTGTGTAGTTTCCCATTGACTTGTGTATGGTTGTGTAGTTTCCCATTGGCTTGTGTATGGTTGTGTAGTTTCCCATTGACTTGTGTATGGTTACTGACTTGCGTATGGTTGTGTAGTTTCCCATTGACTTGTGTATGGTTGTGTAGTTTCCCATTGACTTGTGTATGGTTGTGTAGTTTCCCATTGACATGTGTATGGTTGTATTAAGTGTCCTATTTACTTGTGTATGATTGTGTAGTTTCCCATTGACTTGTGTATGGTTGTGTAGTTTCCCATTGACTTGTGTATGGTTGTGTCAATTCCCATTGACTTGTGTATGGTTGTGAAGTGTTCATTGACTTGTGTATGGTTGTGTAGTTTCCCATTGACTTGTGTATGGTTGTGTAGTTTCCCATTGACTTGTGTATGGTTGTGTAGTTTCCCATTGACTTGTGTATGGTTGTGTAGTTTCCCATTGACTTGTGTATGGTTGTGTAGTTTCCCATTGACTTGTGTATGGTTGTGTCAATTCCCATTGACTTGTGTCTGGTTGTGTAGTTTCCCATTGACTTGTGTATGGTTGTGTAGTTTCCCATTGGCTTGTGTATGGTTGTGTAGTTTCCCATTGACTTGTGTATGGTTACTGACTTGCGTATGGTTGTGTAGTTTCCCATTGACTTGTGTATGGTTGTGTAGTTTCCCATTGACTTGTGTATGGTTGTGTAGTTTCCCATTGACATGTGTATGGTTGTATTAAGTGTCCTATTTACTTGTGTATGATTGTGTAGTTTCCCATTGACTTGTGTATGGTTGTGTAGTTTCCCATTGACTTGTGTATGGTTGTGTCAATTCCCATTGACTTGTGTATGGTTGTGAAGTGTTCATTGACTTGTGTATGGTTGTGTAGTTTCCCATTGACTTGTGTATGGTTGTATTAAGTGTCATATTGACTTGTTAATGGTTGTGTAGTTTCCCATTGACTTGTGTATGGTTGTATAAAGTGTCCTATTGACTTGTTTATGGTGGTGTAGTTTCCCATTGACTTGTGTATGGTTGTGTAGTTTCCCATTGACTTGTGTATGGTTGTGTAGTTTCCCATTGACTTGTGTATGGTTGTGTAGTTTCCCATTGACTTGTGTATGGTTGTGTCAATTCCCATTGACTTGTGTATGGTTGTGAAGTGTCCATTGACTTGTGTATGGTTGTGTAGTTTCCCATTGACTTGTGTATGGTTGTATAAAGTGTCCTATTGACTTGTTTATGGTTGTGTAGTTTCCCATTGACTTTTGTATGGTTGTGTAGTTTCCCATTGACTTGTGTATGGTTGTGTAGTTTCCCATTGACTTGTGTACGGTTGTGTCAATTCCCATTGACTTGTGTATAGTTGTGAAGTGTCCATTGACTTGTGTATGGTTGTGTAGTTTCCCATTGACTTGTGTATGGTTGTTTAGTTTCCCATTGTCTTGTGTATGGTTGTGTAGTTTCCCGTTGACTTGTGTTTGGTTGTGTAGTTTCCCATTGACTTGTGTATGATTGTGTAGTTTCCCATTGACTTGTGTATGGTTGTGTAGTTTCCAAGTGACTTGTGTATGTTTCATTGCCAATCTGATCGATTGCTATAATTCCACCCTTAAAACTTTACTGGATGTCCCTGCTCCTGCTAAATCTCGCCCCGTCAAGTTTCGTCCTCATGCCCCATGGTACAACCCCACTGTTTCCGTCGAGAAACGAAAACGGAGACAACTGGAAAAAAGGTGGCGATCCTCTGGATTGGAGGTGGATCGTGACCTTTACCGCAAGCAACGTCAGCACGTCAGTTCCCTCAACTGCAAGTATAAACGTGCTTATTATAATGAAGTTGTTGATGACTGTGGAAATGACACAAAACGTCTGTTTCGTGTGGATAATCAACTTCTTAATCGCAAGCAAGCTTCTCCACTTCCTACTCACAGTTGCAGTATATCTCTTGCTCGGCTCTTTGGTGAGTTCTTCACAAACAAGATCGATGCTATATGCACCAGCCTATCTCCTGACATCTCGCAACGACCTTCTAGAACAATTACAGTTTTCGATTCCTTTGAGCCTACTTCTACAGAGGAAATTGAGTCTCTCATTCGTCACACTCCTGCGAAATCTTGTGACTTGGACCCCATCCCCACTATGTTGTTGAAGGATTGTTCTCATATATTTGCACCCATTGTTGCGGAGATTGTTAATTTGAGTATGAACAATGGTGTTGTTCCTGCAGCTCTCAAGCTAGCCCACGTTCATCCTACACTCAAAAAATCGTCTTTAAATCCAGAATTGCTCAAAAACTACCGTCCTATCTCGAATCTTCCATACATATCCAAGGTACTCGAACGAGTGGTCTTCTCAAGACTGTCAGACTACCTCCGTGAAAACAATCTTCTCGATAGTCGACAGTCTGCGTATCGGGCACACCACAGTGTTGAGACACTCCTCGTGAACTTATCTAATGACATTCTCATGGAGATGGACCTTGGGCGGATAACTGTCTTAGTTTCGTTAGACCTTTCATCCGCTTTCGAAACTGTTCATCATGACATTCTCTTAAATATTCTCTCATCCCTTGGTATTCAAGACGTTGTGTTAGATTGTATCAACATTGGTAATTGTAAAATTAAGCCTTCTGTAGTCTGTAAAAATCTAGGTGTTACATTTGACTCTGCTATGTCTATGTCTAACCAGGTTTCTAACATATGTAAATCAGTTTGGTATCAATTAAGAAATCTGGGCTTTATCCGTCAGTACTTAACTCGTTCTACCACAGAAGAGATTGTTCATGCTCTGATTTCTTCCCGGTTTGATTATTGTAATTCTCTCTTCTGTCTTCTACAACAGAATCAAATCTCTCGTTTGCAACGACTGCAAAACACTGCAGCTCGGCTGGTCACTTTGTCCTCCAGGAGAACCCATATCACTCCGGTTTTGAATGCACTTCACTGGCTCCCTGTTCAATATCGCATTCAACACAAATTACTTCTGCTTGTTTTTCATTCTTTACATGGTTCTGCTCCTCAGTATAATTGTCAATTAATTACCCGTTACAATCCTTCCAGATGTCTTAGATCATCCACTTCGTCATTACTGGTTGTTCCCCACACCCACAACAGTTGGGGTGACAGGGCTTTTTCTCATGCTGGTCCTTTACTTTGGAATAATCTGCCTCTTAATATCCGTAACATGTCCTCTATTCATAAGTTCAAAGAGGCCCTCAAAACCCACTTTTTCACAGCTGCTTTTCATTAATTTTGTGCTTCTTCCTTGCGCCATGAGCATCACTTGTGGTGGATACCGGCGCACTATATGTGTTCATATTATTATTATTATTATTATTATTTGTTACTGACTTGCGTGTAGTTTCCCATTGACTTGTGTATGGTTGTGTAGTTTCCCATTGACTTGTGTATGGTTGTGTAGTTTCCCATTGACTTGTGTATGGTTGTGTAGTTTCCCATTGAGATGTGTATGGTTGTATTAAGTGTCCTATTTACTTGTGTATGATTGTGTAGTTTCCCATTGACTTGTGTATGGTTGTGTAGTTTCCCATTGACTTGTGTATGGTTGTGTCAATTCCCATTGACTTGTGTATGGTTGTGTCAATTCCCATTGACTTGTGTATGGTTGTGTAGTTTCCCATTGACTTGTGTATGGTTGTATTAAGTGTCCTATTGACTTGTTTATGGTTGTGTAGTTTCCCATTGACTTGTGTATGGTTGTGTAGTTTCCCATTGACTTGTGTATGGTTGTGTAGTTTCCCATTGACTTGTGTATGGTTGTGTAGTTTCCCATTGACTTGTGTATGGTTGTGTCAATTCCCATTGACTTGTGTATTGTTGTGAAGTGTCCATTGACTTGTGTATGGTTGTGTACTTTCCCATTGACTTGTGTATGGTTGTTTAGTTTCCCATTGACTTGTGTTTGGTTGTGTAGTTTCCCATTGACTTGTGTATGGTTGTGAAGTTTCCCGTTGACTTGTGTATGATTGGTAGTTTCCAATTGACTTGTGTATGGTTGTGTAGTTTCCCATTGACTTGTGTATGGTTGTTTAGTTTCCCATTGACTTGTGAATGGTTGTGTAGTTTCCATTGACTTGTGTATGGTTGTGTAGTTTCCCATTGACATGTGTATGGTTGTATTAAGTGTCCTATTTACTTTTGTATGGTTGTGTAGTTTCCCATTGACTTGTGTATGGTTGTGTAGTTTCCCATTGACTTGTGTATGGTTGTGTAGTTTCCCATTGACTTGTGTATGGTTGTATTAAGTGTCCTATTGACTTGTGTATGATTGTGTAGTTTCCCATTGACTTGTGTATGGTTGTGTAGTTTCCCATTGACTTGCGTATGGTTGTGTAGTTTCCCATTGACTTGTGTATGGTTGTGTAGTTTCCCATTGACTTGTGTATGGTTGTGTAGTTTCCCATTGACTTGTGTATGGTGTGTAGTTTCCCATTGACTTGTGTATGGTTGTGTAGTTTCCCATTGACTTGTGTATGGTTGTGTCAATTCCCATTGACTTGTGTATGGTTGTGAAGTGTCCATTGACTTGTGTATGGTTGTGTAGTTTCCATTGACTTGTGTATGGTTGTGTAGTTTCCCATTGACTTGTGTATGGTTGTGTAGTTTCCCATTGACTTGTGTATGGTTGTGTAGTTTCCCATTGACTTGTGTATGGTTTTGTAGTTTCCCATTGACTTGTGTATGGTTGTGAAGTGTCCATTGTCTTGTGTATGGTTCTGAAGTTTCCCATTGACATGTGTATGGTTGTGTAGTTTCCCATTGACTTGTGTATGGTTGTGTAGTTTCCCATTGACTTGTGTATGGTTACTGACTTGCGTATGGTTGTGTAGTTTCCCATTGACTTGCGTATGGTTGTGTAGTTTCCCATTGACTTGTGTATGGTTGTGTAGTTTCCCATTGACTTGTGTATGGTTGTGTAGTTTCCCATTGACTTGTGTATGGTTGTGTAGTTTCCCATTGACATGTGTATGGTTGTATTAAGTGTCCTATTTACTCGTGTATGGTTGTGTAGTTTCCCATTGACTTGTATATGGTTGTGTAGTTTCCCATTGACTTGTGTATGGTTGTGTCAATTCCCATTGACTTGTGTATGGTTGTGAAGTGTTCATTGACTTGTGTGTATGGTTGTGTAGTTTCCCATTGACTTGTGTATGGTTGTACTAAGTGTCCAATTGACTTGTTTATGGTTGTGTAGTTTCCCATTGACTTGTGTATGGTTGTATTAAGTGTCCTATTGACTTGTTTATGGTTGTGTAGTTTCCCATTGACTTGTGTATGGTTGTGTAGTTTCCCATTGACTTGTGTATGGTTGTGTAGTTTCTCATTGACTTGTGTATGGTTGTGTAGTTTCCCATTGACTTGTGTATGGTTGTTTAGTTTCCCATTGACTTGTATATGGTTGTGTAGTTTCCATTGACTTGTGTATGGTTGTGTAGTTTCCCATTGACATGTGTATGGTTGTATTAAGTGTCCTATTTACTTTTGTATGGTTGTGTAGTTTCCCATTGACTTGTGTATGGTTGTGTAGTTTCCCATTGACTTGTGTATGGTTGTGTAGTTTCCCATTGACTTGTGTATGGTTACTGACTTGCGTATGGTTGTGTAGTTTCCCATTGACTTGCGTATGGTTGTGTAGTTTCCCATTGACTTGTGTATGGTTGTGTAGTTTCCCATTGACTTGTGTATGGTGTGTAGTTTCCCATTGACTTGTGTATGGTTGTGTAGTTTCCCATTGACTTGTGTATGGTTGTGTCAATTCCCATTGACTTGTGTATGGTTGTGAAGTGTCCATTGACTTGTGTATGGTTGTGTAGTTTCCATTGACTTGTGTATGGTTGTGTAGTTTCCCATTGACTTGTGTATGGTTGTGTAGTTTCCCATTGACTTGTGTATGGTTGTGTAGTTTCCCATTGACTTGTGTATGGTTTTGTAGTTTCCCATTGACTTGTGTATGGTTGTGTAGTTTCCCATTGACATGTGTATGGTTGTATTAAGTGTCCTATTTACTCGTGTATGGTTGTGTAGTTTCCCATTGACTTGTATATGGTTGTGTAGTTTCCCATTGACTTGTGTATGGTTACTGACTTGCGTATGGTTGTGAAGTGTCCATTGTCTTGTGTATGGTTCTGAAGTTTCCCATTGACATGTGTATGGTTGTGTAGTTTCCCATTGACTTGTGTATGGTTGTGTAGTTTCCCATTGACTTGTGTATGGTTACTGACTTGCGTATGGTTGTGTAGTTTCCCATTGACTTGCGTATGGTTGTGTAGTTTCCCATTGACTTGTGTATGGTTGTGTAGTTTCCCATTGACTTGTGTATGGTTGTGTAGTTTCCCATTGACTTGTGTATGGTTGTGTAGTTTCCCATTGACATGTGTATGGTTGTATTAAGTGTCCTATTTACTCGTGTATGGTTGTGTAGTTTCCCATTGACTTGTATATGGTTGTGTAGTTTCCCATTGACTTGTGTATGGTTGTGTCAATTCCCATTGACTTGTGTATGGTTGTGAAGTGTTCATTGACTTGTGTGTATGGTTGTGTAGTTTCCCATTGACTTGTGTATGGTTGTATTAAGTGTCCAATTGACTTGTTTATGGTTGTGTAGTTTCCCATTGACTTGTGTATGGTTGTATTAAGTGTCCTATTGATTTGTTTATGGTTGTGTAGTTTCCCATTGACTTGTGTATGGTTGTGTAGTTTCCCATTGACTTGTGTATGGTTGTGTAGTTTCTCATTGACTTGTGTATGGTTGTGTAGTTTCCCATTGACTTGTGTATGGTTGTGTCAATTCCCCTTGACTTGTGTATGGTTGTGAAGTGTCCATTGACTTGTGTATGGTTGTGTAGTTTCCCATTGACTTGTGTATGGTTGTATAAAGTGTCCTATTGACTTGTTTATGGTTGTGTAGTTTCCCATTGACTTTTGTATGGTTGCGTAGTTTCCCATTGACTTGTGTATGGTTGTGTAGTTTCCCATTGACTTGTGTACGGTTGTGTCAATTCCCATTGACTTGTGTATGGTTGTGAAGTGTCCATTGACTTGTGTATGGTTGTGTAGTTTCCCATTGACTTGTGTATGGTTGTTTAGTTTCCCATTGACTTGTGTATGGTTGTGTAGTTTCCCGTTGACTTGTGTATGGTTGTGTAGTTTCCCATTGACTTGTGCATGGTTGTGTAGTTTCCCGTTGACTTGTGTATGGTTGTGTAGTTTCCCATTGACTTGTGTATGGTTGTGTAGTGTCCATTGACTTGTGTATGGTTGTGAAGTTTCCCATTGACTTGTGTATGATTGTGTAGTTTCCCATTGACTTGTGTATGGTTGTGTAGTTTCCAAGTGACTTGTGTATGGTTACTGGCTTGCGTATGGTTGTGTAGTTTCCCATTGACTTGTGTATGGTTGTGTAGTTTCCCATTGACTTGTGTATGGTTGTGTAGTTTCCCATTGACTTGTGTATGGTTGTGTCAATTCCCGTTGACTTGTGTATTGTTGTGAAGTGTCCATTGACTTGTGTATGGTTGTGTAGTTTCCCATTGACTTGTGTATGGTTGTTTAGTTTCCCATTGACTTGTGTATGGTTGTGTAGTTTCCCATTGACTAGTGTATGGTTGTGTAGTTTCCCATTGACTTGTGTATGGTTGTGTAGTTTCCCATTGACTTGTGTATGGTTGTGTAGTTTCCCATTGACTTGTGTATGGTTGTGTAGTTTCCCAATGACTTGTGTATGGTTGTGTAGTTTCCAATTGACTTTTTTAGTTTGGAAGAACGAAGCTTTGAAAAATCTCACGCATAGCTGGCCTTTGGACTGCTCTGAGAAACTATAAGGCTCCCCCGTGAGCCCTTACAGGGGTCTAATATTTTGGGCCTCCTTAACGCTACACGTTTTTCAAATCAGCGTTGATAGGTGAAACTGACCGTTAGCCAGCCATAACAAAAGTTTCTTTTGTACTACACTACCAAAACTTTACTCATGCACTCAATACACATTCATAATGCTTGCATTTCCTTTTTAAAAAAACATCGTCAAAAAATGACACTTTCACGTCCCACGATACATAGCGTTGCTACAGCACTATAAGTAAAGCGAGTTTTCGGAGTGCTGTGTGCCACAAATCTAATTCATCTACTGTTTTTTTTTCGGGGGGCGGTAAGAGCGTAGGCCTCTTTTTAGTTTACTGTCATCTGAATTGGTCTTGTAAACTTTCTGGTCAATTGGCAGCACGTTACGGGAGCACTAAACGTGAACGTCAAAAAAAGTGTTTTGTTTATTGTCACTTTGGGCTTATTGCATCTCGCGAAATTTTAACGACAAAAGACACATTTTCTGACCGCGTTCATGTTCACGCTGCTCTAGTAACAAACCTCCATACATCCCATATCTCTGGAACCCTATATCGTACAAACTAAATAAAAATGATAAATTCATCCTCACTCCTTAATTTTCTCTAACTTATTTCACTTTCAGAAAGCATGTCAAGTTATTTTTAGGGTTTGTTACGTCCAGTTTTGGTCATTAGACAAACTCCTAAAAATGTTCCCCTTTCAGCCGCATGAGGTCTCTTTTGTTAATAACGGGCCGACTAATAAATTAGGCTACAAAATGGATTTGGCAAAATGTACATTCTGAGACCTGACCGACACACTGCTCTAACCAATTTTGTGAATGGACTTATTCAAGAGGAAACTTAATGCCGTTTTGCTTAACAAGTTTGACCAAATGCAAAGTTCTTTTTTACAGCTTCAAAACAGCCTTTGTCATACGTGTATAAGTTTCACAAACTTCCGTGATGGGGTAAACTCTGAAACTGCAACACTATACCTCCATGAACAGACCGTATTATAAAACGGTATTCATGTACTCATTTGAGTTTACTGGCACAAAATAGCGTCCATAGTTTAAAACAGCAAGACACGTTTTGCATCAATAGTACAATTTCTGTATGGAGATTTTTGTAAGTCCGAAGTCGCACCCACTTTCAACCTAAAGTGGTCCCTAGGCGACCTCCTTCACCAAGCAACATGTTGCCTGTCTCAAAACCAAACACCAAACCACTCAGAATACACTGACTAGAATGTAAGGAGCGGTTATAGGCTCTTTGTGTAAGGCCCCCCCCCACCCCAAAATGTTATTAATTGTAAAGTTCCCTGAGACACCTTTCAACCTATAGCCGGCCCTACCCAATGTTTCCAAATTATAAAGCTTTCGTTTGATCCCATCCTTGTCCATCATGATAATTCTCATGCCGTTTGGAAGTGAATGTTTTTTTAAAATAAATATTCTCCATTTAATCTTTTCAACAAATGAGTCACCTATCAGAAGGATTTCTAGGAAGTCTGATAACAACATCGACCAGTGGTTGACACATGGCCGCCTGCGAAACATCAATCTGTGAGTTACTTCAATCATTCAATGCAAATTCGTGGGATTTGTTTCGGTTTTGTCCTGGCACCCAGCCTCTTCGACCCTTTCGACCCCGCGCAGCAATGAATGAACCAATCCGGAAAACCATGCTTAGTACAACACGAAAGTAACCCGACCAAAAAGGGCGGATCGAATGGCGAGTGGGCAGGCAAGGGGCAATGAGTGAACCAATCCGGAGAACCATCTGCGAAACACTGTCCAAAAACTCGCCTGTCAGAAAGATTTCTAGGAAGTCTGGTAACAACATCGACCAGTGGTTGAAACACGGTCGCTGCCCAAACTTTCTCCAATCAGATGACTTGTAAGTGGGAGTTTGGGTCAGGGTTTTGTAGACTTGCAACCCGACGTCTGAAACCACACAAACGTAATAAATTCCACACACTTAATCGTGTTGATTTCCACAAGGATGCCATGCCACTGGACCTTCTAATTTTCAATCCAAGATGGTGCGGGTTACGCTTTTAATAGTATAGATTCCATGGCTTTTTGTATTATTTCCGCGCGATGTGTGTATAGCCCCTAAGTATACACACAGTTCATTATGGTGTGGTAGCAGGTCAACTTATTGGCCGCTGGCCGCAACTAGACAATAGTCACAGCATTTCAGTTTTATACAAAAGAAAGCCCTTAAATATTGGCTATTTGTTAATAGTACAGTTGTTCAGATTGTGTATTTTCTTGGTCGATATGACCTATATTAATTTGCAGTCTTTTCTTCGATAGCTCTATGCATAAAAATCCCACGGGGAGGCGGTTGAGATCGTTTCTGAGCCAACCCGCCTACTTGTCCATTTCGCTTCCAAGAAGTGTGCAAGTAACCCTTAAACTTTGACATTAGGATGCAAGGACATGCCGGGATGACCCACGTACAAACCGTGCTATATAGCATTTTTAGTTCCAGAGTTACATCAGAGCATTGCTAAAAGATTTTTATTTTTGGCTTTATTCCTGACTGCTCCGTGTGTAAACACGGTTTACACGCAGAGTACGTCAGTTTATAAGGGGGTGCGTGTCCACTACCTTGCTTTTCGCCCACCCTAACAATCGTCAGAGCATTAAGTTTTGTACGAGAGGAAAGCCCTTGAACATGGCAATCCTGTGGTGGTAAAATTTTGAAGATTGAGCAGGATACTGGGTTTGAAAATACCCGTTGTACATTCTGTTTTTCTCTCCGACAGCTCTGTGCACAAACTCCCATAGTGGAGGTTGTTGAAATCGTTTCTGAGCAACCCCGCTGTATACACGTACAGTGTACGTCAATTTCTAGTGGGTGCCTGCTCGCGCCGTCGCATCTGGCCCCGCCTTAAAAATCGTCAGAGCTTTAAGTTTGGTACGAGAGGAAAGCCCTTAAACATGGCAATCCTGTGGTTGCAAAATTTTGAAGATTGAGCAGGATACTGGGATCGAAATTACCCGTGGTACATTTTGTTTTTCTCTCCGACAGCTCTGTGCGCAAAACTCCCATAGTGGAGGCTGTTGAAATCGTTTCTGAGCAACCCCACCTACTTGACGTTTTTCCTATCAAGAAGTGTGCAAGTCGCCCTCAACCTTTAAGAAATGGACGCAGGAATATGCCAGCATGACTAAGGTACAAACTGCATCTCCCTAGCATTTTTGGTTGCAGAGTTATTCCAGAGCGTAGCTGAAAGTTTTTAATTGTCCGGCCTATTTTTTTCAATGACCCCCTTATTGTCGGTTGGAACCCTGACTGCGCCGTGTCTTTGTATACGCTGTATACACGCAAAGTGTACGTCAAGTTCTAGTGGGTGCCTGCTCGCACCGTCGCATCTGGCCCCATCTTAAAAATCGTCAGAGCTTTAAGTTTGGTACGAGAGGAAAGCCCTTGAACATGACAATACTGTGGTGGTAAAATTTGAAGATTGAGCAGGATACTGGGATCGAAATTACCCGTTGTACATTTTGTTTTTCTCTCCGACAGCTCTGTGCGCAAAACTCCCATAGTGGAGGCTGTTGAAATCGTTTCTGAGCAACCTCGCCTACTTGAGGTTTGTCCTATCAAGAAGTGTGCAAGTCGCTTTAAAGGAACACGTTGCCTTGGATCGGTCGAGTTGGTCTTTGAAAAGCGTTTGTAACCGTTTTTTATAAAATGCATATGGGTAGAAAGATGTTGTAAAAGTAGAATACAATGATCCACACAAACATGCCTCGAAATTGCGTGGTTTTCCTTTTACCTCGTCGACTAACACGTCGGCCATTTATGGGGGTCAAAATTTTGACTCCCATAAATGGCCGACCATGTTAGTTCGCACAGTAGAAGGAAAACCACGCAATTTCGAGGCAAACTTGTGTGGATCATTGTATTCTACTTTTAAAACATCTTTCCAACCATATGCATTTTATAAAAAACGGTTACAAACGCTTTTGTTTTGACCAACTCGTCCGATCCAAGGCAACGTGTTCCTTTAAACTTTTAAGAAATGGACGCAGGAATATGCCAGCATGACTAAGGTACAAACTGCATCTCCCTAGCATTTTTGGTTGCAGAGTTATTCCAGAGTGTAGCTGAAAGTTTTTAATTGTCCGGCCTATTTTTTTCAATGACCCCCTTTTGTAGGTTGGAACCCTGACTGCGCCGTGTCTTTGTATACGCTGTATACACGCACAGTGTACGTCAATTTCTAGTGGGTGCCTGCTCGCGCCGTCGCATCTGGCCCCACCTTAAAAATCGTCAGAGCTTTAAGTTTGGTACGAGAGGAAAGCCCTTGAACATGGGAATCCTGTGGTGGTAAAATTTTGAAGATTGAGCAGGATACTGGGATCGAAATTACCCGTTGTACATTTTGTTTTTCTCTCCGACAGCTCTGTGCGCAAAACTCCCATAGTGGAGGCTGTTGAAATCGTTTCTGAGCAACCCCGCCTACTTGAGGTTTGTCCTATCAAGAAGTGTGCAAGTCGCCCTAAACCTTTAAGAAATGGACGCAGGAATATTCCAGCATGACTAAGGTAAAAACTGCATCTCCCTAGCATTTTTGGTTGCAGAGTTATTCCAGAGCGTAGCTGAAAGTTTTTAATTGTCCGGCCTATTTTTTTCAATGACCCCCTTATTTTCGGTTGGAACCCTGACTGCGCCATGTCTTTGTAAACGCTGTATACACGCACAGTGTACGTCAATTTCTAGTGGGTGCCTGCTCGCGCCGTCGCATCTGGCCCCACCTTAAAAATCGTCAGAGCTTTAAGTTTGGTACGAGAGGAAAGCCCTTGAACATGGCAATCCTGTGGTGGTAAAATTTTGAAGATTGAGCAGGATACTGGGATCGAAATTACCCGTTGTACATTTTGTTTTTCTCTCCGACAGCTCTGTGCGCAAAACTCCCATAGTGGAGGCTGTTAAAATCGTTTCTGAGCAACCCCGCCTATTTGAGGTTTGTCTTATCAAGAAGTGTGCAAGTCGCCCTAAACCTTTAAGAAATGGACGCAGGAATATGCCAGCATGACTAAGGTACAAACTGCATCTCCCTAGCATTTTTGGTTGCAGAGTTATTCCAGAGCGTAGCTGAAAGTTTTTAATTGTCCGGCCTATTTTTTCAATGACCCCCCCTTATTGTCGGTTGGAACCCTGACTGCGCCGTGTCTTTGTATACGCTGTATACACGCACAGTGTACGTCAATTTCTATTGGGTGCCTGCTCGCGCCGTCGCATCTGGCCCCACCTTAAAAATGGTCAGAGCTTTAAGTTTGGTACGAGAGGAAAGCCCTTGAACATGGCAATCCTGTGGTGGTAAAATTTTGAAGATTGAGCAGGATACTGGGATCGAAATTACCCGTTGTACATTTTGTTTTTCTCTCCGACAGCTCTGTGCGCAAAACTCCCATAGTGGAGGCTGTTGAAATCGTTTCTGAGCAACCCCGCCTACTTGAGGTTTTTCCTATCAAGAAGTGTGCAAGTCGCCCTAAACCTTTAAGAAATGGACGCAGGAATATGCCAGCATGACTAAGGTACAAACTGCATCTCCCTAGCATTTTTGGTTGCAGAGTTATTCCAGAGCGTAGCTGAAAGTTTTTAATTGTCCGGCCTAGTTTTTTTCAATGACCCCCTTATTGTCGGTTGGAACCCTGACTGCGCCGTGTCTTTGTATACGCTGTATACACGCACAGTGTACGTCAATTTCTAGTGGGTGCCTGCTCGCGCCGTCGCATCTGGCCCCACCTTAAAAATCGTCAGAGCTTTAAGTTTGGTACGAGAGGAAAGCCCTTGAACATGGCAATCCTGTGGTGGTAAAATTTTGAAGATTGAGCAGGATACTGGGATCGAAATTACCCGTTGTACATTTTGTTTTTCTCTCCGACAGCTCTGTGCGCAAAACTCCCATAGTGGAGGCTGTTAAAATCGTTTCTGAGCAACCCCGCCTACTTGAGGTTTTTCCTATTAAGAAGTGTGCAAGTCGCCCTAAACCTTTAAGAAATGGACGCAGGAATATGCCAGCATGACTAAGGTACAAACTGCATCTCCCTAGCATTTTTGGTTGCAGAGTTATTCCAGAGCGTAGCTGAAAGTTTTTAATTGTCCGGCCTAGTTTTTTTCAATGACCCCCTTATTG
Organism: Asterias amurensis; assembly: GCF_032118995.1. Taxonomy (NCBI): domain Eukaryota; kingdom Metazoa; phylum Echinodermata; class Asteroidea; order Forcipulatida; family Asteriidae; genus Asterias; species Asterias amurensis. The sequence goes on from NC_092662.1 coordinate 14,003,851, forward strand.
TCGGTTGGAACCCTGACTGCGCCGTGTCTTTGTATACGCTGTATACACGCACAGTGTACGTCAATTTCTAGTGGGTGCCTGCTCGCGCCGTCGCATCTGGCCCCACCTTAAAAATCGTCAGAGCTTTAAGTTTGGTACGAGAGGAAAGCCCTTGAACATGGCAATCCTGTGGTGGTAAAATTTTGAAGATTGAGCAAGATACTGGGATCGAAATTACCCGTTGTACATTTTGTTTTTCTCTCCGACAGCTCTGTGCGCAAAACTCCCATAGTGGAGGCTGTTGAAATCGTTTCTGAGCAACCCCGCCTACTTGAGGTTTTTCCTATCAAGAAGTGTGCAAGTCGCCCTAAACTTTTAAGAAATAAACGCAGGAGTATGCCAGCATGACTAAGGTACAAACTGCATCTCCCTAGCATTTTTGGTTGCAGAGTTATTCCAGAGCGTAACTGAAAGTTTTTAATTGTCCGGCCTATTTTTTTCAATGACCCCCTTATTGTCGGTTGGAACCCTGACTGCGCCGTGTCTTTGTATACGCTGTATACACGCACAGTGTACGTCAATTTCTAGTGGGTGCCTGCTCGCGCCGTCGCATCTGGCCCCACCTTAAAAATCGTCAGAGCTTTAAGTTTGGTACGAGAGGAAAGCCCTTGAACATGGCAATCCTGTGGTGGTAAAGTTTTGAAGATTGAGCAGGATACTGGGATCGAAATTACCCGTTGTACATTTTGTTTTTCTCTCCGACAGCTCTGTGCGGAAAACTCCGATAGTGGAGGCTGTTGAAATCGTTTCTGAGCAACCCCGCCTACTTGAGGTTTTTCCTATCAAGAAGTGTGCAAGTCGCCCTAAACCTTTAAGAAATGGACGCAGGAATATGCCAGCATGACTAAGGTACAAACTGCTACTCTCTAGCATTTTTGGTTGCAGAGTTATTCCAGAGCGTAGCTGAAAGTTTTTAATTGTCCGGCCAATTTTTTCAATGACTCCCTTATTGTCGGTTGGAACCCTGACTGCGCCGTGTCTTTGTATACGCTGTATACACGCACAGTGTACGTCAATTTCTAGTGGGTGCCTGCTCGCGCCGTCGCATCTGGCCCCACCTTAAAAATCGTCAGAGCTTTAAGTTTGGTACGAGAGGAAAGCCCTTGAACATGGGAATCCTGTGGTTGTAAAATTTTGAAGATTGAGCAGGATACTGGGATCGAAATTACCCGTTGTACATTTTGTTTTTCTCTCCGACAGCTCTGTGCGCAAAACTCCCATAGTGGAGGCTGTTAAAATCGTTTCTGAGCAACCCCGCCTACTTGAGGTTTTTCCTATCAAGAAGTGTGCAAGTCGCCCTAAACCTTTAAGAAATGGACGCAGGAATATGCCAGCATGACTAAGGTACAAACTGCATCTCCCTAGCATTTTTGGTTGCAGAGTTATTCCAGAGCGTAGCTGAAAGTTTTTAATTGTCCGGCCTAGTTTTTTTCAATGACCCCCTCATTGTCGGTTGGAACCCTGACTGCGCCGTGTCTTTGTATACGCTGTATACACGCACAGTGTACGTCAATTTCTAGTGGGTGCCTGCTCGCGCCGTCGCATCTGGCCCCACCTTAAAAATCGTCAGAGCTTTAAGTTTGGTACGAGAGGAAAGCCCTTGAACATGGCAATCCTGTGGTGGTAAAATTTTGAAGATTGAGCAGGATACTGGGATCGAAATTACCCGTTGTACATTTTGTTTTTCTCTCCGACAGCTCTGTGCGCAAAACTCCCATAGTGGAGGCTGTTGAAATCGTTTCTGAGCAACCCCGCCTACTTGAGGTTTTTCCTATCAAGAAGTGTGCAAGTCGCCCTAAACCTTTAAGAAATTGACGCAGGAATATGCCAGCATGACTAAGGTACAAACTGCATCTCCCTAGCATTTTTGGTTGCAGAGTTATTCCAGAGCGTAGCTGAAAGTTTTTAATTGTCCGGCCAATTTTTTTCAATGACCCCCCCTTATTGTAGGTTGGAACCCTGACTGCGCCGTGTCTTTGTATACGCTGTATACACGCACAGTGTACGTCAATTTCTAGTGGGTGCCTGCTCGCGCCGTCGCATCTGGCCCCACCTTAAAAATCGTCAGAGCTTTAAGTTTGGTACGAGAGGAAAGCCCTTGAACATGACAATCCTGTGGTGGTAAAATTTTGAAGATTGAGCAGGATACTGGGATCGAAATTACCCGTTGTACATTTTGTTTTTCTCTCCGACAGCTCTGTGCGCAAAACTCCCATAGTGGAGGCTGTTGAAATCGTTTTTGAGCAACCCCGCCTACTTGAGGTTTGTCCTATAAAGAAGTGTGCAAGTCGCCCTAAACCTTTAAGAAATGGACGCAGGAATATGCCAGCATGACTAAGGTACAAACTGCATCTCCCTAGCATTTTTGGTTGCAGAGTTATTCCAGAGCGTAGCTGAAAGTTTTTAATTGTCCGGCCTAGTTTTTTTCAATGACCCCCTTATTGTCGGTTGGAACCCTGACTGCGCCGTGTCTTTGTATACGCTGTATACACGCACAGTGTACGTCAATTTCTAGTGGGTGCCTGCTCGCGCCGTCGCATCTGGCCCCACTTTAAAAATCGTCAGAGCTTTAAGTTTGGTACGAGAGGAAAGCCCTTGAACATGGCAATCCTGTGGTGGTAAAATTTTGAAGATTGAGCAGGATACTGGGATCGAAATTACCCGTTGTACATTTTGTTTTTCTCTCCGACAGCTCTGTGCGCAAAACTCCGATAGTGGAGGCTGTTGAAATCGTTTCTGAGCAACCCCGCCTACTTAAGGTTTTTCCTATCAAGAAGTGTGCAAGTCGCCCTTAACCTTTAAGAAATGGACGCAGGAATATGCCAGCATGACTAAGGTACAAACTGCTACTCTCTAGCATTTTTGGTTGCAGAGTTATTCCAGAGCGTAGCTGAAAGTTTTTAATTGTCCGGCCAACTTTTTTCAATGACCCCCTTATTGTCGGTTGGAACCCTGACTGCGCCGTGTCTTTGTATACGCTGTATACACGCACAGTGTACGTCAATTTCTAGTGGGTGCCTGCTCGCGCCGTCGCATCTGGCCCCACCTTAAAAATCGTCAGAGCTTTAAGTTTGGTACGAGAGGAAAGCCCTTGAACATGGGAATCCTGTGGTGGTAAAATTTTGAAGATTGAGCAGGATACTGGGATCGAAATTACCCGTTGTACATTTTGTTTTTCTCTCCGACAGCTCTGTGCGCAAAACTCCCATAGTGGAGGCTGTTGAAATCGTTTCTGAGCAACCCCGCCTACTTGAGGTTTGTCCTATCAAGAAGTGTGCAAGTCGCTTTAAACCTTTAAGAAATGGACACAGGAATATGCCAGTATGACTAAGGTACAAACTGCATCTCCCTAGCATTTTTGGTTGCAGAGTTATTCCAGAGCGTAGCTGAAAGTTTTTAATTGTCCGGCCTATTTTTTTCAATGACCCCCTTATTGTCGGTTGGAACCCTGACTGCGCCGTGTCTTTGTATACGCTGTATACACGCACAGTGTACGTCAATTTCTAGTGGGTGCCTGCTCGCGCCGTCGCATCTGGCCCCACCTTAAAAATCGTCAAAGCTTTAAGTTTGGTACGAGAGGAAAGCCCTTGAACATGGCAATCCTGTGGTGGTAAAATTTTGAAGATTGAGCAGGATACTGGGATCGAAGTTACCCGTTGTACATTTTGTTTTTCTCTCCGACAGCTCTGTGCGCAAAACTCCGATAGTGGAGGCTGTTGAAATCGTTTCTGAGCAACCCCGCCTACTTGAGGTTTTTCCTATCAAGAAGTGTGCAAGTCGCCCTAAACCTTTAAGAAATGGACGCAGGAATATGCCAGCATGACTAAGGTACAAACTGCTTCTCTCTAGCATTTTTGGTTGCAGAGTTATTCCAGAGCGTAGCTGAAAGTTTTTAATTGTCCGGCCAATTTTTTCAATGACCCCCTTATTGTCGGTTGGAACCCTGACTGCGCCGTGTCTTTGTATACGCTGTATACACGCACAGTGTACGTCAATTTCTAGTGGGTGCCTGCTCGCGCCGTCGCATCTGGCCCCACCTTAAAAATCGTCAGAGCTTTAAGTTTGGTACGAGAGGAAAGCCCTTGAACATGGCAATCCTGTGGTGGTAAAATTTTGAAGATTGAGCAGGATACTGGGATCGAAATTACCCGTTGTACATTTTGTTTTTCTCTCCGACAGCTCTGTGCGCAAAACTCCGATAGTGGAGGCTGTTGAAATCGTTTCTGAGCAACCCCGCCTACTTGAGGTTTGTCCTATCAAGAAGTGTGCAAGTCGCTTTAAACCTTTAAGAAATGGACACAGGAATATGCCAGTATGACTAAGGTACAAACTGCATCTCCCTAGCATTTTTGGTTGCAGAGTTATTCCAGAGCGTAGCTGAAAGTTTTTAATTGTCCGGCCTATTTTTTTCAATGACCCCCTTATTGTCGGTTGGAACCCTGACTGCGCCGTGTCTTTGTATACGCTGTATACACGCACAGTGTACGTCAATTTCTAGTGGGTGCCTGCTCGCGCCGTCGCATCTGGCCCCATCTTAAAAATCGTCAGAGCTTTAAGTTTGGTACGAGAGGAAAGCCCTTGAACATGGCAATCCTGTGGTGGTAAAATTTTGAAGATTGAGCAGGATACTGGGATCGAAATTACCCGTTGTACATTTTGTTTTTCTCTCCGACAGCTCTGTGCGCAAAACTCCGATAGTGGAGGCTGTTGAAATCGTTTCTGAGCAACCCCGCCTACTTGAGGTTTTTCCTATCAAGAAGTGTGCAAGTCGCCCTAAACCTTTAAGAAAGGGACGCAGGAATATGCCAGCATGACTAAGGTACAAACTGCATCTCCCTAGCATTTTTGGTTGCAGAGTGATTCCAGAGCGTAGCTGAAAGTTTTTAATTGTCCGGCCAATTTTTTTCAATGACCCCCCCTTATTGTCGGTTGGAACCCTGACTGCGCCGTGTCTTTGTATACGCTGTATACACGCACAGTGTACGTCAATTTCTAGTGGGTGCCTGCTCGCGCCGTCGCATCTGGCCCCACCTTAAAAATCGTCAGAGCTTTAAGTTTGGTACGAGAGGAAAGCCCTTGAACATGGCAATCCTGTGGTGGTATAATTTTGAAGATTGAGCAGGATACTGGGATCGAAATTACCCATTGTACATTTTGTTTTTCTCTCCGACAGCTCTGTGCGCAAAACTCCCATAGTGGAGGCTGTTGAAATCGTTTCTGAGCAACCCCGCCTACTTGAGGTTTTTCCTATCAAGAAGTGTGCAAGTCGCCCTAAACCTTTAAGAAATTGACGCAGGAATATGCCAGTATGACTAAGGTACAAACTGCATCTCCCTAGCATTTTTGGTTGCAGAGTTATTCCAGAGCGTAGCTGAAAGTTTTTAATTGTCCGGCCAATTTTTTTCAATGACCCCCCCTTATTGTCGGTTGGAACCCTGACTGCGCCGTGTCTTTGTATACGCTGTATACACGCACAGTGTACGTCAATTTCTAGTGGGTGCCTGCTCGCGCCGTCGCATCTGGCCCCACCTTATAAATCGTCAGAGCTTTACGTTTGGTACGAGAGGAAAGCCCTTGAACATGACAATCCTGTGGTGGTAAAATTTTGAAGATTGAGCAGGATACTGGGATCGAAATTACCCGTTGTACATTTTGTTTTTCTCTCCGACAGCTCTGTGCGCAAAACTCCCATAGTGGAGGCTGTTGAAATCGTTTTTGAGCAACCCCGCCTACTTGAGGTTTGTCCTATAAAGAAGTGTGCAAGTCGCCCTAAACCTTTAAGAAATGGACGCAGGAATATGCCAGCATGACTAAGGTACAAACTGCATCTCCCTAGCATTTTTGGTTGCAGAGTTATTCCAGAGCGTAGCTGAAAGTTTTTAATTGTCCGGCCTAGTTTTTTTCAATGACCCCCTTATTGTCGGTTGGAACCCTGACTGCGCCGTGTCTTTGTATACGCTGTATACACGCACAGTGTACGTCAATTTCTAGTGGGTGCCTGCTCGCGCCGTCGTATCTGGCTCCACCTTAAAAATCGTCAGAGCTTTTAGTGTGGTACGAGAGGAAAGCCCTTGAACATGGCAATCCTGTGGTGGTAAAATTTTGAAGATTGAGCAGGATACTGGGATCGAAATTACCCGTTGTACATTTTGTTTTTCTCTCCGACAGCTCTGTGCGCAAAACTCCGATAGTGGTGGCTGTTGAAATCGTTTCTGAGCAACCCCGCCTACTTGAGGTTTTTCCTATCAAGAAGTGTGCAAGTCGCCCTAAACCTTTAAGAAATGGACGCAGGAATATGCCAGCATGACTAAGGTACAAACTGCATCTCCCTAGCATTTTTGGTTGCAGAGTGATTCCAGAGCGTAGCTGAAAGTTTTTAATTGTCCGGCCAATTTTTTTCAATGACCCCCCCTTATTGTCGGTTGGAACCCTGACTGCGCCGTGTCTTTGTATACGCTGTATACACGCACAGTGTACGTCAATTTCTAGTGGGTGCCTGCTCGCGCCGTCGCATCTGGTCCCACCTTAAAAATCGTCAGAGCTTTAAGTTTGGTACGAAAGGAAAGCCCTTGAACATGGCAATCCTGTGGTTGTAAAATTTTGAAGATTGAGCAGGATACTGGGATCGAAATTACCCGTTGTACATTTTGTTTTTCTCTCCGACAGCTCTGTGCGCAAAACTCCCATAGTGGAGGCTGTTGAAATCGTTTCTGAGCAACCCCGCCTACTTGAGGTTTTTCCTATCAAGAAGTGTGCAAGTCGCCCTAAACCTTTAAGAAATTGACGCAGGAATATGCCAGCATGACTAAGGTACAAACTGCATCTCCCTAGCATTTTTGGTTGCAGAGTTATTCCAGAGCGTAGCTGAAAGTTTTTAATTGTCCGGCCAATTTTTTTCAATGACCCCCCCTTATTGTCGGTTGGAACCCTGACTGCGCCGTGTCTTTGTATACGCTGTATACACGCACAGTGTACGTCAATTTCTAGTGGGTGCCTGCTCGCGCCGTCGCATCTGGCCCCACCTTAAAAATCGTCAGAGCTTTAAGTTTGGTACGAAAGGAAAGCCCTTGAACATGGCAATCCTGTGGTTGTAAAATTTTGAAGATTGAGCAGGATACTGGGATCGAAATTACCCGTTGTACATTTTGTTTTTCTCTCCGACAGCTCTGTGCGCAAATCTCCCATAGTGGAGGCTGTTGAAATCGTTTCTGAGCAACCCCGCCTACTTGAGGTTTTTCCTATCAAGAAGTGTGCAAGTCGCCCTAAACCTTTAAGAAATTGACGCAGGAATATGCCAGCATGACTAAGGTACAAACTGCATCTCCCTAGCATTTTTGGTTGCAGAGTTATTCCAGAGCGTAGCTGAAAGTTTTTAATTGTCCGGCCAATTTTTTTCAATGACCCCCCCTTATTGTCGGTTGGAACCCTGACTGCGCCGTGTCTTTGTATACGCTGTATACACGCACAGTGTACGTCAATTTCTAGTGGGTGCCTGCTCGCGCCGTCGCATCTGGCCCCACCTTAAAAATCGTCAGAGCTTTAAGTTTGGTACGAGAGGAAAGCCCTTGAACATGACAATCCTGTGGTGGTAAAATTTTGAAGATTGAGCAAGATACTGGGATCGAAAATACCCGTTGTACATTTTGTTTTTCTCTCCGACAGCTCTGTGCGCAAAACTCCCATAGTGGAGGCTGTTGAAATCGTTTCTGAGCAACCCCGCCTACTTGAGGTTTTTCCTATTAAGAAGTGTGCAAGTCGCCCTAAACTTTTAAGAAATGGACGCAGGAGTATGCCAGCATGACTAAGGTACAAACTGCATCTCCCTAGCATTTTTGGTTGCAGAGTTATTCCAGAGCGTAGCTGAAAGTTTTTAATTGTCCGGCCTATTTTTTTCAATGACCCCCTTATTGTCGGTTGGAACCCTGACTGCGCCGTGTCTTTGTATACGCTGTATACACGCACAGTGTACGTCAATTTCTAGTGGGTGCCTGCTCGCGCCGTCGCATCTGGCCCCACCTTAAAAATCGTCAGAGCTTTAAGTCTGGTACGAGAGGAAAGCCCTTGAACATGGCAATCCTGTGGTGGTAAAACTTTGAAGATTGAGCAGGATACTGGGATCGAAATTACCCGTTGTACATTTTGTTTTTCTCTCCGACAGCTCTGTGCGCAAAACTCCCATAGTGGAGGCTGTTGAAATCGTTTCTGAGCAACCCCGCCTACTTGAGGTTTGTCCTATCAAGAAGTGTGCAAGTCGCTTTAAACCTTTAAGAAATGGACACAGGAATATGCCAGTATGACTAAGGTACAAACTGCATCTCCCTAGCATTTTTGGTTGCAGAGTTATTCCAGAGCGTAGCTGAAAGTTTTTAATTGTCCGGCCTATTTTTTTCAATGACCCCCTTATTGTCGGTTGGAACCCTGACTGCGCCGTGTCTTTGTATACGCTGTACACACGCACAGTGTACGTCAATTTCTAGTGGGTGCCTGCTCGCGCCGTCGCATCTGGCCCCACCTTAAAAATCGTCAGAGCTTTAAGTTTGGTACGAGAGGAAAGCCCTTGAACATGGCAATCCTGTGGTGGTAAAACTTTGAAGATTGAGCAGGATACTGGGATCGAAATTACCCGTTGTACATTTTGTTTTTCTCTCCGACAGCTCTGTGCGCAAAACTCCGATAGTGGAGGCTGTTGAAATCGTTTCTGAGCAACCCCGCCTACTTGAGGTTTGTCCTATCAAGAAGTGTGCAAGTCGCCCTAAACCTTTAAGAAATGGACGCAGGAATATGCCAGCATGACTAAGGTACAAACTGCATCTCCCTAGCATTTTTGGTTGCAGAGTGATTCCAGAGCGTAGCTGAAAGTTTTTAATTGTCCGGCCAATTTTTTTCAATGACCCCCCCTTATTGTCGGTTGGAACCCTGACTGCGCCGTGTCTTTGTATACGCTGTATACACGCACAGTGTACGTCAATTTCTAGTGGGTGCCTGCTCGCGCCGTCGTATCTGGCTCCACCTTAAAAATCGTCAGAGCTTTTAGTGTGGTACGAGAGGAAAGCCCTTGAACATGGCAATCCTGTGGTGGTAAAATTTTGAAGATTGAGCAGGATACTGGGATCGAAATTACCCGTTGTACATTTTGTTTTTCTCTCCGACAGCTCTGTGCGCAAAACTCCGATAGTGGTGGCTGTTGAAATCGTTTCTGAGCAACCCCGCCTACTTGAGGTTTTTCCTATCAAGAAGTGTGCAAGTCGCCCTAAACCTTTAAGAAATGGACGCAGGAATATGCCAGCATGACTAAGGTACAAACTGCATCTCCCTAGCATTTTTGGTTGCAGAGTGATTCCAGAGCGTAGCTGAAAGTTTTTAATTGTCCGGCCAATTTTTTTCAATGACCCCCCCTTATTGTCGGTTGGAACCCTGACTGCGCCGTGTCTTTGTATACGCTGTATACACGCACAGTGTACGTCAATTTCTAGTGGGTGCCTGCTCGCGCCGTCGCATCTGGCCCCACCTTAAAAATCGTCAGAGCTTTAAGTTTGGTACGAAAGGAAAGCCCTTGAACATGGCAATCCTGTGGTTGTAAAATTTTGAAGATTGAGCAGGATACTGGGATCGAAATTACCCGTTGTACATTTTGTTTTTCTCTCCGACAGCTCTGTGCGCAAAACTCCCATAGTGGAGGCTGTTGAAATCGTTTCTGAGCAACCCCGCCTACTTGAGGTTTTTCCTATCAAGAAGTGTGCAAGTCGCCCTAAACCTTTAAGAAATTGACGCAGGAATATGCCAGCATGACTAAGGTACAAACTGCATCTCCCTAGCATTTTTGGTTGCAGAGTTATTCCAGAGCGTAGCTGAAAGTTTTTAATTGTCCGGCCAATTTTTTTCAATGACCCCCCCTTATTGTCGGTTGGAACCCTGACTGCGCCGTGTCTTTGTATACGCTGTATACACGCACAGTGTACGTCAATTTCTAGTGGGTGCCTGCTCGCGCCGTCGCATCTGGCCCCACCTTAAAAATCGTCAGAGCTTTAAGTTTGGTACGAGAGGAAAGCCCTTGAACATGACAATCCTGTGGTGGTAAAATTTTGAAGATTGAGCAAGATACTGGGATCGAAATTACCCGTTGTACATTTTGTTTTTCTCTCCGACAGCTCTGTGCGCAAAACTCCCATAGTGGAGGCTGTTGAAATCGTTTCTGAGCAACCCCGCCTACTTGAGGTTTTTCCTATTAAGAAGTGTGCAAGTCGCCCTAAACTTTTAAGAAATGGACGCAGGAGTATGCCAGCATGACTAAGGTACAAACTGCATCTCCCTAGCATTTTTGGTTGCAGAGTTATTCCAGAGCGTAGCTGAAAGTTTTTAATTGTCCGGCCTATTTTTTTCAATGACCCCCTTATTGTCGGTTGGAACCCTGACTGCGCCGTGTCTTTGTATACGCTGTATACACGCACAGTGTACGTCAATTTCTAGTGGGTGCCTGCTCGCGCCGTCGCATCTGGCCCCACCTTAAAAATCGTCAGAGCTTTAAGTTTGGTACGAGAGGAAAGCCCTTGAACATGGCAATCCTGTGGTGGTAAAATTTTGAAGATTGAGCAGGATACTGGGATCGAAATTACCCGTTGTACATTTTGTTTTTCTCTCCGACAGCTCTGTGCGCAAAACTCCGATAGTGGAGGCTGTTGAAATCGTTTCTGAGCAACCCCGCCTACTTGAGGTTTTTCCTATCAAGAAGTGTGCAAGTCGCCCTAAACCTTTAAGAAATGGACGCAGGAATATGCCAGCATGACTAAGGTACAAACTGCATCTCTCTAGCATTTTTGGTTGCAGAGTTATTCCAGAGCGTAGCTGAAAGTTTTTAATTGTCCGGCCAATTTTTTCAATGACCCCCTTATTGTCGGTTGGAACCCTGACTGCGCCGTGTCTTTGTATACGCTGTATACACGCACAGTGTACGTCAATTTCTAGTGGGTGCCTGCTCGCGCCGTCGCATCTGGCCCCACCTTTAAAATCGTCAGAGCTTTAAGTTTGGTACGAGAGGAAAGCCCTTGAACATGGGAATCCTGTGGTGGTAAAATTTTGAAGATTGAGCAGGATACTGGGATCGAAATTACCCGTTGTACATTTTGTTTTTCTCTCCGACAGCTCTGTGCGCAAAACTCCCATAGTGGAGGCTGTTGAAATCGTTTCTGAGCAACCCCGCCTACTTGAGGTTTGTCCTATAAAGAAGTGTGCAAGTCGCCCTAAACCTTTAAGAAATGGACGCAGGAATATGCCAGAATGACTAAGGTACAAACTGCATCTCCCTAGCATTTTTGGTTGCAGAGTTATTCCAGAGCGTAGCTGAAAGTTTTTAATTGTCCGGCCTAGTTTTTTTCAATGACCCCCTTATTGTCGGTTGGAACCCTGACTGCGCCGTGTCTTTGTATACGCTGTATACACGCACAGTGTACGTCAATTTCTAGTGGGTGCCTGCTCGCGCCGTCGCATCTGGCCCCACCTTAAAAATCGTCAGAGCTTTAAGTTTGGTACGAGAGGAAAGCCCTTGAACATGGCAATCCTGTGGTGGGAAAATTTTGAAGATTGAGCAAGATACTGGGATCGAAATTACCCGTTGTACATTTTGTTTTTCTCTCCGACAGCTCTGTGCGCAAAACTCCCATAGTGGAGGCTGTTGAAATCGTTTCTGAGCAACCCCGCCTACTTGAGGTTTGTCCTATCAAGAAGTGTGCAAGTCGCCCTAAACTTTTAAGAAATGGACGCAGGAGTATGCCAGCATGACTAAGGTACAAACTGCATCTCCCTAGCATTTTTGGTTGCAGAGTTATTCCAGAGCGTAGCTGAAAGTTTTTAATTGTCCGGCCAATTTTTTCAATGACCCCCTTATTGTCGGTTGGAACCCTGACTGCGCCGTGTCTTTGTATACGCTGTATACACGCACAGTGTACGTCAATTTCTAGTGGGTGCCTGCTCGCGCCGTCGCATCTGGCCCCACCTTAAAAATCGTCAGAGCTTTAAGTTTGGTACGAGAGGAAAGCCCTTGAACATGGGAATCCTGTGGTGGTAAAATTTTGAAGATTGAGCAGGATACTGGGATCGAAATTACCCGTTGTACATTTTGTTTTTCTCTCCGACAGCTCTGTGCGCAAAACTCCCATAGTGGAGGCTGTTGAAATCGTTTCTGAGCAACCCCGCCTACTTGAGGTTTGTCCTATCAAGAAGTGTGCAAGTCGCTTTAAACCTTTAAGAAATGGACACAGGAATATGCCAGTATGACTAAGGTACAAACTGCATCTCCCTAGCATTTTTGGTTGCAGAGTTATTCCAGAGCGTAGCTGAAAGTTTTTAATTGTCCGGCCTATTTTTTTCAATGACCCCCTTATTGTCGGTTGGAACCCTGACTGCGCCGTGTCTTTGTATACGCTGTATACACGCACAGTGTACGTCAATTTCTAGTGGGTGCCTGCTCGCGCCGTCGCATCTGGCCCCACCTTAAAAATCGTCAAAGCTTTAAGTTTGGTACGAGAGGAAAGCCCTTGAACATGGCAATCCTGTGGTGGTAAAAATTTGAAGATTGAGCAGGATACTGGGATCGAAGTTACCCGTTGTACATTTTGTTTTTCTCTCCGACAGCTCTGTGCGCAAAACTCCGATAGTGGAGGCTGTTGAAATCGTTTCTGAGCAACCCCGCCTACTTGAGGTTTTTCCTATCAAGAAGTGTGCAAGTCGCCCTAAACTTTTAAGAAATGGACGCAGGAATATGCCAGCATGACTAAGGTACAAACTGCTTCTCTCTAGCATTTTTGGTTGCAGAGTTATTCCAGAGCGTAGCTGAAAGTTTTTAATTGTCCGGCCAATTTTTTCAATGACCCCCTTATTGTCGGTTGGAACCCTGACTGCGCCGTGTCTTTGTATACGCTGTATACACGCACAGTGTACGTCAATTTCTAGTGGGTGCCTGCTCGCGCCGTCGCATCTGGCCCCACCTTAAAAATCGTCAGAGCTTTAAGTTTGGTACGAGAGGAAAGCCCTTGAACATGGCAATCCTGTGGTGGTAAAATTTTGAAGATTGAGCAGGATACTGGGATCGAAATTACCCGTTGTACATTTTGTTTTTCTCTCCGACAGCTCTGTGCGCAAAACTCCCATAGTGGAGGCTGTTGAAATCGTTTCTGAGCAACCCCGCCTACTTGAGGTTTGTCCTATCAAGAAGTGTGCAAGTCGCTTTAAACCTTTAAGAAATGGACACAGGAATATGCCAGTATGACTAAGGTACAAACTGCATCTCCCTAGCATTTTTGGTTGCAGAGTTATTCCAGAGCGTAGCTGAAAGTTTTTAATTGTCCGGCCTATTTTTTTCAATGACCCCCTTATTGTCGGTTGGAACCCTGACTGCGCCGTGTCTTTGTATACGCTGTATACACGCACAGTGTACGTCAATTTCTAGTGGGTGCCTGCTCGCGCCGTCGCATCTGGCCCCACCTTAAAAATCGTCAGAGCTTTAAGTTTGGTACGAGAGGAAAGCCCTTGAACATGGCTATCCTGTGGTGGTAAAATTTTGAAGATTGAGCAGGATACTGGGATCGAAATTACCCGTTGTACATTTTGTTTTTCTCTCCGACAGCTCTGTGCGCAAAACTCCCATAGTGGAGGCTGTTGAAATCGTTTCTGAGCAACCCCGCCTACTTGAGGTTTTTCCTATCAAGAAGTGTGCAAGTCGCCCTAAACCTTTAAGAAATGGACGCAGGAATATGCCAGCATGACTAAGGTACAAACTGCATCTCCCTAGCATTTTTGGTTGCAGAGTGATTCCAGAGCGTAGCTGAAAGTTTTTAATTGTCCGGCCAATTTTTTTCAATGACCCCCCCTTATTGTCGGTTGGAACCCTGACTGCGCCGTGTCTTTGTATACGCTGTATACACGCACAGTATACGTCAATTTCTAGTGGGTGCCTGCTCGCGCCGTCGCATCTGGCCCCACCTTAAAAATCGTCAGAGCTTTAAGTTTGGTACGAGAGGAAAGCCCTTGAACATGGCAATCCTGTGGTGGTAAAATTTTGAAGATTGAGCAGGATACTGGGATCGAAATTACCCGTTGTACATTTTGTTTTTCTCTCCGACAGCTCTGTGCGCAAAACTCCCATTGTGGAGGCTGTTGAAATCGTTTCTGAGCAACCCCGCCTACTTGAGGTTTTTCCTATCAAGAAGTGTGCAAGTCGCCCTAATCCTTTAAGAAATGGACGCAGGAATATGCCAGCATGACTAAGGTACAAACTGCATCTCCCTAGCATTTTTGGTTGCAGAGTTATTCCAGAGCGTAGCTGAAAGTTTTTAATTGTCCGGCCTATTTTTTTCAATGACCCCCTTATTGTCGGTTGGAACCCTGACTGCGCCGTGTCTTTGTATACGCTGTATACACGCACAGTGTACGTCAATTTCTAGTGGGTGCCTGCTCGCGCCGTCGCATCTGGCCCCACTTTAAAAATCGTCAAAGCTTTAAGTTTGGTACGAGAGGAAAGCCCTTGAACATGGCAATCCTGTGGTGGTAAAATTTTGAAGATTGAGCAGGATACTGGGATCGAAGTTACCCGTTGTACATTTTGTTTTTCTCTCCGACAGCTCTGTGCGCAAAACTCCGATAGTGGAGGCTGTTGAAATCGTTTCTGAGCAACCCCGCCTACTTGAGGTTTTTCCTATCAAGAAGTGTGCAAGTCGCCCTAAACCTTTAAGAAATGGACGCAGGAATATGCCAGCATGACTAAGGTACAAACTGCTTCTCTCTAGCATTTTTGGTTGCAGAGTTATTCCAGAGCATAGCTGAAAGTTTTTAATTGTCCGGCCTATTTTTTTCAATGACCCCCTTATTGTCGGTTGGAACCCTGACTGCGCCGTGTCTTTGTATACGCTGTATACACGCACAGTGTACGTCAATTTCTAGTGGGTGCCTGCTCGCGCCGTCGCATCTGGCCCCACCTTAAAAATCGTCAGAGCTTTAAGTTTGGTACGAGAGGAAAGCCCTTGAACATGGCAATCCTGTGGTGGTAAAATTTTGAAGATTGAGCAGGATACTGGGATCGAAATTACCCGTTGTACATTTTGTTTTTCTCTCCGACAGCTCTGTGCGCAAAACTCCCATTGTGGAGGCTGTTGAAATCGTTTCTGAGCAACCCCGCCTACTTGAGGTTTTTCCTATCAAGAAGTGTGCAAGTCGCCCCAAACCTTTAAGAAATGGACGCAGGAATATGCCAGCATGACTAAGGTACGAACTGCATCTCCCTAGCATTTTTGGTTGCAGAGTTATTCCAGAGCGTAGCTGAAAGTTTTTAATTGTCCGGCCTATTTTTTTCAATGACCCCCTTATTGTCGGTTGGAACCCTGACTGCGCCGTGTCTTTGTATACGCTGTATACCCGCACAGTGTACGTCAATTTCTAGTGGGTGCCTGCTCGCGCCGTCGCATCTGGCCCCACATTAAAAATCGTCAGAGCTTTAAGTTTGGTACGAGAGGAAAGCCCTTGAACATGGCAATCCTGTGGTGGTAAAATTGTGAAGATTGAGCAGGATACTGGGGTCGAAATTACCCGTTGTACATTTTGTTTTTCTCTCCGACAGCTCTGTGCGCAAAACTCCCATAGTGGAGGCTGTTGAAATCGTTTCTGAGCAACCCCGCCTACTTGAGGTTTTTCCTATCAAGAAGTGTGCAAGTCGCCCTAAACCTTTAAGAAATGGACGCAGGAATATGCCAGCATGACTAAGGTACAAACTGCATCTCCCTAGCATTTTTGGTTGCAGAGTTGTTCCAGAGCGTAGCTGAAAGTTTTTAATTGTCCGGCCTATTTTTTCAATGAGCCCCTTATTGTCGGTTGGAACCCTGACTGCGCCATGTCTTTGTATACGCTGTATACACGCACAGTGTACGTCAATTTCTAGTGGGTGCCTGCTCGCGCCGTCGCATCTGGCCCCACCTTAAAAATCGTCCGAGCTTTAAGTTTGGTACAAGAGGAAAGCCCTTGAACATGGCAATCCTGTGGTGGTAAAGTTTTGAAGATTGAGCAGGATGCTGGGATCGAAATTACCCGTTGTACATTTTGTTTTTCTCTCCGACAGCTCTGTGCGCAAAACTCCCATTGTGGAGGCTGTTGAAATCGTTTCTGAGCAACCCCGCCTACTTGAGGTTTTTCCTATCAAGAAGTGTGCAAGTCGCCCTAAACCTTTAAGAAATGGACGCAGGAATATGCCAGCATGACTAAGGTACAAACTGCATCTCCCTAGCATTTTTGGTTGCAGAGTTATTCCAGAGCGTAGCTGAAAGTTTTTAATTGTCCGGCCTATTTTTTTCAATGACCCCCTTATTGTCGGTTGGAACCCTGACTGCGCCGTGTCGTTGTATACGCTGTATACACGCACAGTGTACGTCAATTTCTAGTGGGTGCCTGCTCGCGCCGTCGCATCTGGCCCCACCTTAAAAATCGTCCGAGCTTTAAGTTTGGTACGAGAGAAAAGCCCTTGAACATGGCAATCCTTTGGTGGTAAAATTTTGAAGATTGAGCAGGATACTGGGATCGAAATTACCCGTTGTACATTTTGTTTTTCTCTCCGACAGCTCTGTGCGCAAAACTCCCATAGTGGAGGCTGTTGAAATCGTTTGTGAACAACCCCGCCTACTTGAGGTTTCTCCTATCAAGAAGTGTGCAAGTCGCCCTAAACCTTTAAGAAATTGACGCAGGAATATGCCAGCATGACTAAGGTACAAACTGCATCTCCCTAGCATTTTTGGTTGCAGAGTTGTTCCAGAGCGTAGCTGAAAGTTTTTAATTGTCCGGCCTATTTTTTCAATGACCCCCTTATTGTCGGTTGGAACCCTGACTGCGCCATGTCTTTGTATACGCTGTATACACGCACAGTGTACGTCAATTTCTAGTGGGTGCCTGCTCGCGCCGTCGCATCTGGCCCCACCTTAAAAATCGTCAGAGCTTTAAGTTTGGTACGAGAGGAAAGCCCTTGAACTTGGCAATCCTGTGGTGGTAAAATTTCGAAGATTGAGCAGGATGCTGAGATCGAAATTACCCGTTGTACATTTTGTTTTTCTCTCCGACAGCTCTGTGCGCAAAACTCCCATAGTGGAGGCTGTTGAAATCGTTTCTGAGCAACCCCGCCTACTTGAGGTTTTTCCTATTAAGAAGTGTGCAAGTCGCCCTAAACCTTTAAGAAATGGACGCAGGAATATGCCAGCATGACTAAGGTACAAACTGCATCTCCCTAGCATTTTTGGTTGCAGAGTTATTCCAGAGCGTAGCTGAAAGTTTTTAATTGTCCGGCCTATTTTTTTCAATGACCCCCCTTATTGTCGGTTGGAACCCTGACTGCGCCGTGTCTATGTATACGCTGTATACACGCACAGTGTACGTCAATTTTTAGTGGGTGCCTGCTAGCGCCGTCGCATCTGGCCCCACCTTAAAAATCGTCAGAGCTTTAAGTTTGGTACGAGAGGAAAGCCCTTGAACATGGCAATCTTGTGGTGGTATAATTTTGAAGATTGAGCAGGATGCTGGGATCGAAATTACCCGTTGTACATTTTGTTTTTCTCTCCGACAGCTCTGTGCGCAAAACTCCCATAGTGGAGGCTGTTGAAATCGTTTCTGAGCAACCCCGCCTACTTGAGGTTTTTCCTATCAAGAAGTGTGCAAGTCGCCCTAAACCTTTAAGAAATGGACGCAGGAATATGCCAGCATGACTAAGGTACAAACTGCATCTCCCTAGCATTTTTGGTTGCAGAGTTATTCCAGAGCGTAGCTGAAAGTTTTTAATAGTCCGGCCTATTTTTTTCAATGACCCCCTTATTGTCGGTTGGAACCCTGACTGCGCCGTGTCTTTGTAGACGCTGTATACACGCACAGTGTACGTCAATTTCAAGTGGGTGCCTGCTCGCGCCGTCGCATCTGGCCTCACCTTAAAAATCGTCAGAGCTTTAAGTTTGGTACGAGAGGAAAGCCCTTGAACATGGCAATCCTGTGGTGGTAAAATTGTGAAGATTGAGCAGGATACTGGGGTCGAAATTACCCTTTGTACATTTTGTTTTTCTCTCCGACAGCTCTGTGCGCAAAACTCCCATAGTGGAGGCTGTTGAAATCGTTTCTGAGCAACCCCGCCTACTTGAGGTTTTTCCTATCAAGAAGTGTGCAAGTCGCCCTAAACCTTTAAGAAATGGACGCTGGAATATGCCAGCATGGCTAAGGTACAAACTGCATCCCCCTAGCATTTTTGGTTGCAGAGTTATTCCAGAGCGCAGCTGAAAGTTTTTAATTGTCCGGCCTAGTTTTTTCAATGACCCCCTTATTGTCGGTTGGAACCCTGACTGCGCCGTGTCTTTGTATACGCTGTATACACGCACAGTGTACGTCAATTTCTAGTGGGTGCCTGCTCGCACCGTCGCATCTGGCCCCACCTTAAAAATCGTCAGAGCTTTAAGTTTGGTACGAGAGGAAAGCCCTTGAACATGGCAATCCTGTGGTGGTAAAATTTTGAAGATTGAGCAGGATGCTGGGATCGAAATTACCCGTTGTACATTTTGTTTTTCTCTCCGACAGCTCTGTGCGCAAAACTCCCATAGTGGAGGCTGTTGAAATCGTTTCTGAGCAACCCCGCCTACTTGAGGTTTTTCCTATCAAGAAGTGTGCAAGTCGCCCTAAACCTTTAAGAAATGGACGCAGGAATATGCCAGCATGACTAAGGTACAAACTGCATCTCCCTAGCATTTTTGGTTGCAGAGTTATTCCAGAGCGTAGCTGAAAGTTTTTAATTGTCCGGCCTATTTTTTTTCAATGACCCCCTTATTGTCGGTTGGAACCCTGACTGCGCCGTGTCTTTGTATACGCTGTATACACGCACAGTGTACGTCAATTTCTAGTGGGTGCCTGCTCGCGCCGTCGCATCTGGCCCCGTCTTAAAAATCGTCAGAGCTTTAAGTTTGGTACGAGAGGAAAGCCCTTGAACATGGCAATCCTGTGGTGGTAAAATTTTGAAAATTGAGCAGGATGCTGGGATCGAAATTACCCGTTGTACATTGTGTTTTTCTCTCCGACAGCTCTGTGCGCAAAACTCCCATAGCGGAGGCTGTTGAAATCGTTTCTGAGCAACCCCGCCTACTTGAGGTTTTTCCTATCAAGAAGTTTGCAAGTCGCCCTAAACCTTTAAGAAATGGACGCTGGAATATGCCAGCATGACTAAGGTACAAACTGCATCTCCCTAGCATTTTTGGTTGCAGAGTTATTCCAGAGCGTAGCTGAAAGTTTTTAATTGTCCGGCCTATTTTTTTCAATGACCCCCTTATTGTCGGTTGGAACCCTGACTGCGCCGTGTCTTTGTATACGCTGTATACACGCACAGTGTACGTCAATTTCTAGTGGGTGCCTGCTTGCGCCGTCGCATCTGGCCCAACCTTAAAAGTCGTCAGAGCTTTAAGTTTGGTACGAGAGGAAAGCCCTTGAACATGGTAAAATTGTGAAGATTGAGCAGGATGCTGGGATCGAAATTACCCGTTGTACATTTTGTTTTTCTCTCCGACAGCTCTGTGCGCAAAACTCCCATAGTGGAGGCTGTTGAAATCGTTTCTGAGCAACCCCGCCTACTTGAGGTTTTTCCTATCAAGAAGTGTGCAAGTCGCCCTAAACCTTTATGAAATGGACGCAGGAATATGCCAGCATGACTAAGGTACAAACTGCATCTCCCTAGCATTTTTGGTTGCAGAGTTATTCCAGACCGTAGCTGAAAGTTTTTAATTGTCCGGCCTATTTTTTTCAATGACCCCCTTATTTTCGGTTGGAACCCTGACTGCGCCGTGTCTTTATATACGCTGTATACACGCACAGTGTACGTCAATTTCTAGTGGGTGCCTGCTCGCGCCGTCGCATCTGGCCCCGTCTTAAAAATCGTCAGAGCTTTAAGTTTGGTACGAGAGGAAAGCCCTTGAACATGGCAATCCTGTGGTGGTAAAATTTTGAAGATTGAGCAGGATGCTGGGATCGAAATTACCCGTTGTACATTGTGTTTTTCTCTCCGACAGCTCTGTGCGCAAAACTCCCATAGTGGAGGCTGTTGAAATCGTTTCTGAGCAACCCCGCCTACTTGAGGTTTTTCCTATCAAGAAGTGTGCAAGTCGCCCTAAACCTTTAAGAAATGGACGCAGGAATATGCCAGCATGACTAAGGTACAAACTGCATCTCCCTAGCATTTTTGGTTGCAGAGTTATTCCAGAGCGTAGCTGAAAGTTTTTAATTGTCCGGCCTATTTTTTTCAATGACCCCCTTATTGTCGGTTGGAACCCTGACTGCGCCGTGTCTTTGTATACGCTGTATACACGCACAGTGTACGTCAATTTCTAGTGGGTGCCTGCTCGCGCCGTCGCATCTGGCCCAACCTTAAAAATCACCAGAGCTTTAAGTTTGGTACGAGAGGAAAGCCCTTGAACATGGCAATCCTGTGGTGGTAAAATTGTGAAGATGGAGCAGGATACTGGGATCGAAATTACCCTTTGTACATTTTGTTTTTCTCTCCGACAGCTCTGTGCGCAAAACTCCCATAGTGGAGGCTGTTGAAATCGTTTCTGAGCAACCCCGCCTACTTGAGGTTTTTCCTATCAATAAGTGTGCAAGTCGCCCTAAACCTTTAAGAAATGGACGCAGGAATATGCCAGCATGACTAAGGTACAAACTGCATCTCCCTAGCATTTTTGGTTGCAGAGTTATTCCAGAGCGTAGCTGAAAGTTTTTAATTGTCCGGCCAATTTTTTTCAATGACCCCCCCTTATTGTCGGTTGGAACCCTGACTGCGCCGTGTCTTTGTATACGCTGTATACACGCACAGTGTACGTCAATTTCTAGTGGGTGCCTGCTCGCGCCGTCGCATCTGGCCCCACCTTAAAAATCGTCAGAGCTTTAAGTTTGGTACGAGAGGAAAGCCCTTGAACATGGCAATCCTGTGGTGGTAAAATTTTGAAGATTGAGCAGGATACTGGGATCGAAATTACCCGTTGTACATTTTGTTTTTCTCTCCGACAGCTCTGTGCGCAAAACTCCCATAGTGGAGGCTGTTGAAATCGTTTCTGAGCAACCCCGCCTACTTGAGGTTTTTCCTATCAAGAAGTGTGCAAGTCGCCCTAAACTTTTAAGAAATAGACGCAGGAATATGCCAGCATGACTAAGGTACAAACTGCATCTCCCTAGCATTTTTGGTTGCAGAGTTATTCCAGAGCGTAGCTGAAAGTTTTTAATTGTCCGGCCTATTTTTGTCAATGACCCCCTTATTGTCGGTTAGAACCCTGACTGCGCCGTGTCTTTGTATAAGCTGTATACACGCACAGTGTACGTCAATTTCTAGTGAGTGCCTGCTCGCGCCGTCGCATCTGGCACCACCTTAAAAGTCGTCAGAGCTTTAAGTTTGGTACGAGAGGAAAGCCCTTGAACATGGCTATCCTGTGGTGGTAAAATTTTGAAGATTGAGCAGGATACTGGGATCGAAATTACCCGTTGTACATTTTGTTTTTCTCTCCGACAGCTCTGTGCGCAAAACTCCCATAGTGGAGGCTGTTGAAATCGTTTCTGAGCAACCCCGCCTACTTGAGGTTTTTCCTATCAAGAAGTGTGCAAGTCGCCCTAAACCTTTACGAAATAGACGCAGGAATATGCCAGCATGACTAAGGTACAAACTGCATCTCCCTAGCATTTTTGGTTGCAGAGTTATTCCAGAGCGTAGCTGAAAGTTTTTAATTGTCCGGCCTGATTTTTCAATGACCCCCTTATTGTCGGTTGGAACCCTGACTGCGCCGTGTCTTTGTATACGCTGTATACACGCACAGTGTACGTCAATTTCTAGTGAGTGCCTGCTCGCGCCACGCATCTGGCACCACCTTAAAAATCGTCAGAGCTTTAAGTTTGGTACGAGAGAAAAGCCCTTTAACATGGCAATCCTGTGGTGGTAAAATTTTGAAGATTGAGCAGGATACTGGGATCGAAATTACCCGTTGTACATTTTGTTTTTCTCTCCGACAGCTCTGTGCGCAAAACTCCCATAGTGGAGGCTGTTGAAATCGTTTCTGAACAACCCCGCCTACTTGAGGTTTTTCCTATCAAGAAGTGTGCAAGTCGCCCTAAACCTTTATGAAATGGACGCAGGAATATGCCAGCATGACTAAGGTACAAACTGCATCTCCCTAGCATTTTTGGTTGCAGAGTTATTCCAAAGCGTAGCTGAAAGCTTTTAATTGTCCGGCCTATTTTTTTCAATGACCCCCTCATTGTCGGTTGGAACCCTGACTGCGCCGTGTCTTTGTATACGCTGTATACACGCACAGTGTACGTCAATTTCTAGTGGGTGCCTGCTCGCGCCGTCGCATCTGGCCCCACCTTAAAAATCGTCAGAGCTTTAAGTTTGGTACGAGAGGAAAGCCCTTGAACATGGCAATCCTGTGGTTGTAAAATTGTGAAGATGGAGCAGGAAACTGGGATCGAAATTACCCGTTGTACATTTTGTTTTTCTCTCCGACAGCTCTGTGCGCAAAACTCCCATAGTGGAGGCTGTTGAAATCGTTTCTGAGCAGCCCCGCCTACTTGAGGTTTTTCCTATCAAGAAGTGTGCAAGTCGCCCTAAACCTTTATGAAATGGACGCAGGAATATGCCAGCATGACTAAGGTACAAACTGCATCTCCCTAGCATTTTTGGTTGCAGAGTTATTCCAAAGCGTAGCTGAAAGCTTTTAATTGTCCGGCCTATTTTTTTCAATGACCCCCTCATTGTCGGTTGGAACCCTGACTGCGCCGTGTCTTTGTATACGCTGTATACACGCATAGTGTACGTCAATTTCTAGTGGGTGCCTGCTCGCGCCGTCGCATCTGGCCCCACCTTAAAAATCGTCAGAGCTTTAAGTTTGGTACGAGAGGAAAGCCCTTGAACATGGCAATCCTGTGGTGGTAAAATTGTGAAGATTGAGCAGAATACTGGGATCGAAATTACCCGTTGTACATTTTGTTTTTCTCTCCGACAGCTCTGTGCGCAAAACTCCCATAGTGGAGGCTGTTGAAATCGTTTCTGAACAACCCCGCTTACTTGAGGTTTTTCCTATCAAGAAGTGTGCAAGTCGCCCTAAATCTTTATGAAATGGTCGCAGGAATATGCCAGCATGACTAAGGTACAAACTGTATCTCCCTAGCATTTTTGGTTGCAGAGTTATTCCAAAGCGTAGCTGAAAGTTTTTAATTGTCCGGCCTATTTTTTTCAATGACCCCCTCATTGTCGGTTGGAACCCTGACTGCGCTGTGTCTTTGTATACGCTGTATACACGCACAGTGTACGTCAATTTCTAGTGGGTGCCTGCTCGCGCCGTCGCATCTGGCCCCACCTTAAAAATCGTCAGAGCTTTAAGTTTGGTACGAGAGGAAAGCCCTTGAACATGGCAATCCTGTGGTGGTAAAATTGTGAAGATGGAGCAGGATACTGGGATCGAAATTACCCGTTGTACATTTTGTTTTTCTCTCCGACAGCTCTGTGCGCAAAACTCCCATAGTGGAGGCTGTTGAAATCGTTTCTGAGCAGCCCCGCCTACTTGAGGTTTTTCCTATCAAGAAGTGTGCAAGTCGCCCTAAACCTTTAAGAAATGGACGCAGGAATATGCCAGCATGACTAGGGTGCAAACTGCATCTCCCTAGCATTTTTGGTTGCAGAGTTATTCCAGAGCGTAGCTGAAAGTTTTTAATTGTCCGGCCTATTTTTTTTAATGACCCCCTTATTGTCGTTTGGAACCCTGACTGCGCCGTGTCTTTGTATACGCTGACTACACGCACAGTGTACGTCAATTTCTAGTGGGTGCCTGCTCGCGCCGTCGCATCTGGCCCCACCTTAAAAATCGTCAGAGCTTTAAGTTTGGTACGAGAGGAAAGCCCTTGAACATGGCAATCCTGTGGTGGTAAAACTTTGAAGATTGAGCAGGATACTGGGATCGAAATTACCCGTTGTACATTTTGTTTTTCTCTCCGACAGCTCTGTGCGCAAAACTCCCATTGTGGAGGCTGTTGAAATCGTTTCTGAGCAACCCCGCCTACTTGAGGTTTTTCCTATCAAGAAGTGTGCAAGTCGCCCTAAACCTTTAAGAAATGGACGCAGGAACATGCCAGCATGACTAAGGTACAAACTGCATCTTCCTAGCATTTTTGGTTGCAGAGTTATTCCAGAGCGTAGCTGAAAGTTTTTAATTGTCCGGCCTATTTTTTTTCAACGACCCCCTTATTGTCGGTTGGAACGCTGACTGCGCCGTGTCTTTGTATACGCTGTATACACGCATAGTGTACGTCAATTTCTAGTGGGTGCCTGCTCGCGCCGTCGCATCTTGCCCCACCTTAAAAATCGTCAGAGCTTTAAGTTTGGTACGAGAGGAAAGCCCTTGAACATGGCAATCCTGTGGTGGTAAAATTGTGAAGATTGAGCAGAATACTGGGATCGAAATTACCCGTTGTACATTTTGTTTTTCTCTCCGACAGCTCTGTGCGCAAAACTCCCATAGTGGAGGCTGTTGAAATCGTTTCTGAGCAACCCCGCCTACTTGAGGTTTTTCCTATCAAGAAGTGTGCAAGTCGCCCTAAACCTTTAAGAAATGGACGCAGGAATATGCCAGCATGACTAAGGTACAAACTGCATCTCCCTAGCATTTTTGGTTGCAGAGTTATTCCAGAGCGTAGCTGAAAGTTTTTAATTGTCCGGCCTATTTTTTTTCAACGACCCCCTTATTGTCGGTTGGAACGCTGACTGCGCCGTGTCTTTGTATACGCTGTATACACGCATAGTGTACGTCAATTTCTAGTGGGTGCCTGCTCGCGCCGTCGCATCTTGCCCCACCTTAAAAATCGTCAGAGCTTTAAGTTTGGTACGAGAGGAAAGCCCTTGAACATGGCAATCCTGTGGTGGTAAAATTGTGAAGATTGAGCAGAATACTGGGATCGAAATTACCCGTTGTACATTTTGTTTTTCTCTCCGACAGCTCTGTGCGCAAAACTCCCATAGTGGAGGCTGTTGAAATCGTTTCTGAACAACCCCGCTTACTTGAGGTTTTTCCTATCAAGAAGTGTGCAAGTCGCCCTAAACCTTTATGAAATGGTCGCAGGAATATGCCAGCATGACTAAGGTACAAACTGTATCTCCCTAGCATTTTTGGTTGCAGAGTTATTCCAAAGCGTAGCTGAAAGTTTTTAATTGTCCGGCCTATTTTTTTCAATGACCCCCTCATTGTCGGTTGGAACCCTGACTGCGCTGTGTCTTTGTATACGCTGTATACACGCACAGTGTACGTCAATTTCTAGTGGGTGCCTGCTCGCGCCGTCGCATCTGGCCCCACCTTAAAAATCGTCAGAGCTTTAAGTTTGGTACGAGAGGAAAGCCCTTGAACATGGCAATCCTGTGGTGGTAAAATTGTGAAGATGGAGCAGGATACTGGGATCGAAATTACCCGTTGTACATTTTGTTTTTCTCTCCGACAGCTCTGTGCGCAAAACTCCCATAGTGGAGGCTGTTGAAATCGTTTCTGAGCAGCCCCGCCTACTTGAGGTTTTTCCTATCAAGAAGTGTGCAAGTCGCCCTAAACCTTTAAGAAATGGACGCAGGAATATGCCAGCATGACTAGGGTGCAAACTGCATCTCCCTAGCATTTTTGGTTGCAGAGTTATTCCAGAGCGTAGCTGAAAGTTTTTAATTGTCCGGCCTATTTTTTTTAATGACCCCCTTATTGTCGTTTGGAACGCTGACTGCGCCGTGTCTTTGTATACGCTGACTACACGCACAGTGTACGTCAATTTCTAGTGGGTGCCTGCTCGCGCCGTCGCATCTGGCCCCACCTTAAAAATCGTCAGAGCTTTAAGTTTGGTACGAGAGGAAAGCCCTTGAACATGGCAATCCTGTGGTGGTAAAATTTTGAAAATTGAGCAGGATACTGGGATCGAAATTACCCGTTGTTCATTTTGTTTTTCTCTCCGACAGCTCTGTGCGCAAAACTCCCATAGCGGAGGCTGTTGAAATCGTTTCTGAGCAACCCCGCCTACTTGAGGTTTTTCCTATCAAGAAGTGTGCAAGTCGCCCTAAACCTTTAAGAAATGGACGCAGGAACATGCCAGCATGACTAAGGTACAAACTGCATCTTCCTAGCATTTTTGGTTGCAGAGTTATTCCAGAGCGTAGCTGAAAGTTTTTAATTGTCCGGCCTATTTTTTTTCAACGACCCCCTTATTGTCGGTTGGAACGCTGACTGCGCCGTGTCTTTGTATACGCTGTATACACGCATAGTGTACGTCAATTTCTAGTGGGTGCCTGCTCGCGCCGTCGCATCTTGCCCCACCTTAAAAATCGTCAGAGCTTTAAGTTTGGTACGAGAGGAAAGCCCTTGAACATGGCAATCCTGTGGTGGTAAAATTGTGAAGATTGAGCAGGATACTGGGATCGAAATTACCCGTTGTACATTTTGTTTTTCTCTCCGACAGCTCTGTGCGCAAAACTCCCATAGTGGAGGCTGTTGAAATCGTTTCTGAGCAACCCCGCCTACTTGAGGTTTTTCCTATCAAGAAGTGTGCAAGTCGCCCTAAACCTTTAAGAAATGGACGCAGGAATATGCCAGCATGACTAAGGTACAAACTGCATCTCCCTAGCATTTTTGGTTGCAGAGTTATTCCAGAGCGTAGCTGAAAGTTTTTAATTGTCCGGCCTATTTTTTTCAATGACCCCCTTATTGTCGGTTGGAACCCTGACTGCGCCGTGTCTTTGTATACGCTGTATACACGCACAGTGTACGTCAATTTCTAGTGGGTGCCTGCTCGCGCCGTCGCATCTGGCCCCACCTTAAAAATCGTCAGAGCTTTAAGTTTGGTACGAGAGGAAAGCCCTTGAACATTGCAATCCTGTGGTGGTAAAGTTTTGAAGATTGAGCAGGATACTGGGATCGAAATTACCCGTTGTACGTTTTGTTTTTCTCTCCGACAGCTCTGTGCGCAATACTCCCATAGTGGAGGCTGTTGAAATCGTTTCTGAGCAACCCCGCCTACTTGAGGTTTTTCCTATCAAAAAGTGTGCAAGTCGCCCTAAACTTTTACGAAATGGACGCAGGAATATGCCAGCATGACTAAGGTACAAACTGCATCTCCCTAGCATTTTTGGTTGCAGAGTTATTCCAGAGCGTAGCTGAAAGTTTTTAATTGTCCGGCCTGATTTTTCAATGACCCCCTTATTGTCGGTTGGAACCCTGACTGCGCCGTGTCTTTGTATACGCTGTATACACGCACAGTGTACGTCAATTTCTAGTGAGTGCCTGCTCGCGCCGTCGCATCTGGCACCACCTTAAAAATCGTCAGAGCTTTAAGTTTGGTACGAGAGAAAAGCCCTTTAACATGGCAATCCTGTGGTGGTAAAATTTTGAAGATTGAGCAGGATACTGGGATCGAAATTACCCGTTGTACATTTTGTTTTTCTCTCCGACAGCTCTGTGCGCAAAACTCCCATAGTGGAGGCTGTTGAAATCGTTTCTGAACAACCCCGCTTACTTGAGGTTTTTCCTATCAAGAAGTGTGCAAGTCGCCCTAAACCTTTATGAAATGGTCGCAGGAATATGCCAGCATGACTAAGGTACAAACTGTATCTCCCTAGCATTTTTGGTTGCAGAGTTATTCCAAAGCGTAGCTGAAAGTTTTTAATTGTCCGGCCTATTTTTTTCAATGACCCCCTCATTGTCGGTTGGAACCCTGACTGCGCCGTGTCTTTGTATACGCTGTATACACGCACAGTGTACGTCAATTTCTAGTGGGTGCCTGCTCGCGCCGTCGCATCTGGCCCCACCTTAAAAATCGTCAGAGCTTTAAGTTTGGTACGAGAGGAAAGCCCTTGAACATGGCAATCCTGTGGTGGTAAAATTGTGAAGATGGAGCAGGATACTGGGATCGAAATTACCCGTTGTACATTTTGTTTTTCTCTCCGACAGCTCTGTGCGCAAAACTCCCATAGTGGAGGCTGTTGAAATCGTTTCTGAGCAGCCCCGCCTACTTGAGGTTTTTCCTATCAAGAAGTGTGCAAGTCGCCCTAAACCTTTAAGAAATGGACGCAGGAATATGCCAGCATGACTAGGGTGCAAACTGCATCTCCCTAGCATTTTTGGTTGCAGAGTTATTCCAGAGCGTAGCTGAAAGTTTTTAATTGTCCGGCCTATTTTTTTTAATGACCCCCTTATTGTCGTTTGGAACCCTGACTGCGCCGTGTCTTTGTATACGCTGACTACACGCACAGTGTACGTCAATTTCTAGTGGGTGCCTGCTCGCGCCGTCGCATCTGGCCCCACCTTAAAAATCGTCAGAGCTTTAAGTTTGGTACGAGAGGAAAGCCCTTGAACATGGCAATCCTGTGGTGGTAAAATTTTGAAAATTGAGCAGGATACTGGGATCGAAATTACCCGTTGTTCATTTTGTTTTTCTCTCCGACAGCTCTGTGCGCAAAACTCCCATAGCGGAGGCTGTTGAAATCGTTTCTGAGCAACCCCGCCTACTTGAGGTTTTTCCTATCAAGAAGTGTGCAAGTCGCCCTAAACCTTTAAGAAATGGACGCAGGAACATGCCAGCATGACTAAGGTACAAACTGCATCTTCCTAGCATTTTTGGTTGCAGAGTTATTCCAGAGCGTAGCTGAAAGTTTTTAATTGTCCGGCCTATTTTTTTTCAACGACCCCCTTATTGTCGGTTGGAACGCTGACTGCGCCGTGTCTTTGTATACGCTGTATACACGCATAGTGTACGTCAATTTCTAGTGGGTGCCTGCTCGCGCCGTCGCATCTTGCCCCACCTTTAAAATCGTCAGAGCTTTAAGTTTGGTACGAGAGGAAAGCCCTTAAACATGGCAATCCTGTGGTGGTAAAATTGTTAAGATTGAGCAGAATACTGGGATCGAAATTACCCGTTGTACATTTTGTTTTTCTCTCCGACAGCTCTGTGCGCAAAACTCCCATAGTGGAGGCTGTTGAAATCGTTTCTGAGCAACCCCGCCTACTTGAGGTTTTTCCTATCAAGAAGTGTGCAAGTCGCCCTAAACCTTTAAGAAATGGACGCAGGAATATGCCAGCATGACTAAGGTACAAACTGCATCTCCCTAGCATTTTTGGTTGCAGAGTTATTCCAGAGCGTAGCTGAAAGTTTTTAATTTTCCGGCCTATTTTTTTCAATGACCCCCCTTATTGTCGGTTGGAACCCTGACTGCGCCGTGTCTTTGTATACGCTGTATACACGCACAGTGTACGTCAATTTCTAGTGGGTGCCTGCTCGCGCCGTCGCATCTGGCCCCACCTTAAAAATCGTCAGAGCTTTAAGTTTGGTACGAGAGGAAAGCCCTTGAACATTGCAATCCTGTGGTGGTAAAATTTTGAAGATTGAGCAGGATACTGGGATCGAAATTACCCGTTGTACATTTTGTTTTTCTCTCCGACAGCTCTGTGCGCAAAACTCCCATAGTGGAGGCTGTTGAAATCGTTTCTGAGCAACCCCGCCTACTTGAGGTTTTTCCTATCAAGAAGTGTGCAAGTCGCCCTAAACTTTTAAGAAATGGACGCAGGAATATGCTAGCATGACTAAGGTACAAACTGCATCTCCCTAGCATTTTTGGTTGCAGAGTTAATCCAGAGCGTAGCTGAAAGTTTTTAATTGTCCGGCCTATTTTTTTCAATGACCCCCCTATTGTCGGTTGGAACCCTGACTGCGCCGTGTCTTTGTATACGCTGTATACACGCACAGTGTACGTCAATTTCTAGTGGGTGCCTGCTCGCGCCGTCGCATCTGGCCCCACCTTAAAAATCGTCCGAGCTTTAAGTTTGGTACGAGAGGAAAGCCGTTGAACATGGCAATCCTGTGGTGGTAAAATTTTGAAGATTGAGCAGGATACTGGGATCGAAATTACCCGTTGTACATTTTGTTTTTCTCTCCGACAGCTCTGTGCGCAAAACTCCCATTGTGGAGGCTGTTGAAATCGTTTCTGAGCAACCCCGCCTACTTGAGGTTTGTCCTATCAAGAAGTGTGCAAGTCGCCCTAAACCTTTAAGAAATGGACGCAGGAATATGCCAGCATG
This sequence comes from Asterias amurensis, assembly GCF_032118995.1. Classification (NCBI taxonomy): domain Eukaryota; kingdom Metazoa; phylum Echinodermata; class Asteroidea; order Forcipulatida; family Asteriidae; genus Asterias; species Asterias amurensis. Next base: position 14,034,006 of record NC_092662.1, read on the forward strand.
ACTAAGGTACAAACTGCATCTCCCTAGCATTTTTGGTTGCAGAGTTATTCCAGAGCGTAGCTGAAAGTTTTTAATTGTCCGGCCTTTTTTTTTTTTCAATGACCCCCTTATTGTCGGTTGGAACCCTGACTGCGCCGTGTCTTTGTATACGCTGTATACACGCACAGTGTACGTCAATTTCTAGTGGGTGCCTGCTCGCGCCGTCGCATCTGGCCCCACCTTAAAAATCGTCAGAGCTTTAAGTTTGGTACGAGAGGAAAGCCCTTGAACATGGCAATCCTGTGGTGGTAAAATTTTGAAGATTGAGCAGGATGCTGGGATCGAAATTACCCGTTGTACATTTTGTTTTTCTCTCCGACAGCTCTGTGCGCAAAACTCCCATAGTGGAGGCTGTTGAAATCGTTTCTGAGCAACCCCGCCTACTTGAGGTTTTTTCTATCAAGAAGTGTGCAAGTCGCCCTAAACCTTTAAGAAATGGACGCAGGAATATGCCAGCATGACTAAGGTACAAACTGCATCTCCCTAGCATTTTTGGTTGCAGAGTTATTCCAGAGCGTAGCTGAAAGTTTTTAATTGTCCGGCCTATTTTTTTCAATGACCCCTCTTATTGTCGGTTGGAACCCTGACTGCGCCGTATCTATGTATACGCTGTATACACGCACAGTGTACGTCAATTTTTAGTGGGTGCCTGCTAGCGCCGTCGCATCTGGCCCCACCTTAAAAATCGTCAGAGCTTTAAGTTTGGTACGAGAGGAAAAGCCCTTGAACATGGCAATCCTGTGGTGGTAAAATTTTGAAGATTGAGCAGGATGCTGGGATCGAAATTACCCGTTGTACATTTTGTTTTTCTCTCCGACAGCTCTGTGCGCAAAACTCCCATAGTGGAGGCTGTTGAAATCGTTTCTGAGCAACCCCGCCTACTTGAGGTTTTTCCTATCAAGAAGTGTGCAAGTCGCCCTAAACCTTTAAGAAATGGACGCAGGAATATGCCAGCATGACTAAGGTACAAACTGCATCTCCCTAGCATTTTTGGTTGCAGAGTTATTCCAGAGCGTAGCTGAAAGTTTTTAATTGTCCGGCCTATTTTTTTCAATGACCCCCTTATTGTCGGTTGGAACCCTGACTGCGCCGTGTCTTTGTATACGCTGTATACACGCACAGTGTACGTCAATTTCTAGTGGGTGCCTGCTCGCGCCGTCGCATCTGGCCCAACCTTAAAAATCGTCAGAGCTTTAAGTTTGGTACGAGAGGAAAGCCCTTGAACATGGCAATCCTGTGGTGGTAAAATTTTGAAGATTGAGCAGGATACTGGGATCGAAATTACCCGTTGTACATTTTGTTTTTCTCTCCGACAGCTCTGTGCGCAAAACTCCCATAGTGGAGGCTGTTGAAATCGTTTCTGAGCAACCCCGCCTACTTGAGGTTTGTCCTATCAGAAGTGTGCAAGTCCCCCTTAAACCTTTAAGAAATGGACGCAGGAATATGCCAGCATGACTAAGGTACAAACTGCATCTCCCTAGCATTTTTGGTTGCAGAGTTGTTCCAGAGCGTAGCTGAAAGTTTTTAATTGTCCGGCCTATTTTTTTCAATGACCCCCTTATTGTCGGTTGGAACCCTGACTGCGCCGTGTCTTTGTATACGCTGTATACACGCACAGTGTACGTCAATTTCTAGTGGGTGCCTGCTCGCGCCGTCGCATCTGGCCCCACCTTAAAAATCGTCAGAGCTTTAAGTTTGGTACGAGAGGAAAGCCCTTGAACATGGCAATCCTGTGGTGGTAAAATTTTGAAGATTGAGCAGGATACTGGGATCGAAATTACCCGTTGTACATTTTGTTTTTCTCTCCGACAGCTCTGTGCGCAAAACTCCCATAGTGGAGGCTGTTGAAATCGTTTCTGAGCAACCCCGCCTACTTGAGGTTTGTCCTATCAGAAGTGTGCAAGTCCCCCTTAAACCTTTAAGAAATGGACGCAGGAATATGCCAGCATGACTAAGGTACAAACTGCATCTCCCTAGCATTTTTGGTTGCAGAGTTGTTCCAGAGCGTAGCTGAAAGTTTTTAATTGTCCGGCCTATTTTTTTCAATGACCCCCTTATTGTCGGTTGGAACCCTGACTGCGCCGTGTCTTTGTATACACTGTATACACGCACAGTGTACGTCAATTTCTAGTGGGTGCCTGCTCGCGCCGTCGCATCTGGCCCCACCTTAAAAATCGTCAGAGCTTTAAGTTTGGTACGAGAGGAAAGCCCTTGAACATGGCAATCCTGTGGTGGTAAAATTTTGAAGATTGAGCAGGATACTGGGATCGAAATTACCCGTTGTACATTTTGTTTTTCTCTCCGACAGCTCTGTGCGCAAAACTCCCATAGTGGAGGCTGTTGAAATCGTTTCTGAGCAACCCCGCCTACTTGAGGTTTTTCCTATCAAGAAGTGTGCAAGTCGCCCTAAACTTTTAAGAAATGGACGCAGGAATATGCCAGCATGACTAAGGTACAAACTGCATCTCCCTAGCATTTTTGGTTGCAGAGTTAATCCAGAGCGTAGCTGAAAGTTTTTAATTGTCCGGCCTATTTTTTTCAATGACCCCCCTATTGTCGGTTGGAACCCTGACTGCGCCGTGTCTTTGTATACGCTGTATACACGCACAGTGTACGTCAATTTCTAGTGGGTGCCTGCTCGCGCCGTCGCATCTGGCCCAACCTTAAAAATCGTCAGAGCTTTAAGTTTGGTACGAGAGGAAAGCCCTTGAACATGGCAATCCTGTGGTGGTAAAATTTTGAAGATTGAGCAGGATACTGGGATCGAAATTACCCGTTGTACATTTTGTTTTTCTCTCCGACAGCTCTGTGCGCAAAACTCCCATAGTGGAGGCTGTTGAAATCGTTTCTGAGCAACCCCGCCTACTTGAGGTTTTTCCTATCAAGAAGTGTGCAAGTCGCCCTAAACTTTTAAGAAATGGACGCAGGAATATGCCAGCATGACTAAGGTACAAACTGCATCTCCCTAGCATTTTTGGTTGCAGAGTTATTCCAGAGCGTAGCTGAAAGTTTTTAATTGTCCGGCCTTTTTTATTTTCAATGACCCCCTTATTGTCGGTTGGAACCCTGACTGCGCCGTGTCTTTGTATACGCTGTATACACGCACAGTGTGCGCCAATTTCTAGTGGGTGCCTGCTCGCGCCGTCGCATCTGGCACCACCTTAAAAATCGTCAGAGCTTTAAGTTTGGTACGAGAGGAAAGCCATTGAACATGGCAATCCTGTGGTGGTAAAATTTTGAAGATTGAGCAGGATGCTGGGATCGAAATTACCCGTTGTACATTTTGTTTTTCTCTCCGACAGCTCTGTGCGCAAAACTCCCATAGTGGAGGCTGTTGAAATCGTTTCTGAGCAACCCCGCCTACTTGAGGTTTGTCCTATCAAGAAGTGTGCAAGTCGCCCTAAACCTTTAAGAAATGGACGCAGGAATATGCCAGCATGACTAAGGTACAAACTGCATCTCCCTAGCATTTTTGGTTGCAGAGTTATTCCAGAGCGTAGCTGAAAGTTTTTAATTGTCCGGCCTATTTTTTTCAATGACCCCCCTTATTGTCGGTTGGAACCCTGACTGCGCCGTATCTATGTATACGCTGTATACACGCACAGTGTACGTCAATTTTTAGTGGGTGCCTGCTAGCGCCGTCGCATCTGGCCCCACCTTAAAAATCGTCAGAGCTTTAAGTTTGGTACGAGAGGAAAAGCCCTTGAACATGGCAATCCTGTGGTGGTAAAATTTTGAAGATTGAGCAGGATGCTGGGATCGAAATTACCCGTTGTACATTTTGTTTTTCTCTCCGACAGCTCTGTGCGCAAAACTCCCATAGTGGAGGCTGTTGAAATCGTTTCTGAGCAACCCCGCCTACTTGAGGTTTTTCCTATCAAGAAGTGTGCAAGTCGCCCTAAACCTTTAAGAAATGGACGCAGGAATATGCCAGCATGACTAAGGTACAAACTGCATCACCCTAGCATTTTTGGTTGCAGAGTTATTCCAGAGCGTAGCTGAAAGTTTTTAATTGTCCGGCCTATTTTTTTCAATGACCCCCTTATTGTCGGTTGGAACCCTGACTGTGCCGTGTCTTTGTATACGCTGTATACACGCACAGTGTACGTCAATTTCTAGTGGGTGCCTGCTCGCGCCGTCGCATCTGGCACCACCTTAAAAATCGTCAGAGCTTAAGTTTGGTACGAGAGAAAAGCCCTTGAACATGGCAATCCTGTGGTGGTAAAATTTTGAAGATTGAGCAGGATACTGGGATCGAAATTACCCGTTGTACATTTTGTTTTTCTCTCCGACAGCTCTGTGCGCAAAACTCCCATAGTGGAGGCTGTTGAAATCGTTTCTGAGCAACCCCGCCTACTTGAGGTTTTTCCTATCAAGAAGTGTGCGAGTCGCCCTAAACCTTTAAGAAATGGACGCAGGAATATGCCAGCATGACTAAGGTACAAACTGCATCTCCGTAGCATTTTTGGTTGCAGAGTTATTCCAGAGCGTAGCTGAAAGTTTTTAATTGTCCGGCCTATTTTTTTCAATGACCCCCTTAATGTCGGTTGGAACCCTGACTGCGCCGTGTCTTTGTATACGCTGTATACACGCACAGTGTACGTCAATTTCTAGTGGGTGCCTGCTCGCGCCGTCGCATCTGACCCCACCTTAAAAATCGTCAGAGCTTTAAGTTTGGTACGAGAGGAAAGCCCTTGAACATATGAATCCTGTGGTGGTAAAAATGTGAAGATTGAGCAGGATACTGCGGTCGAAATTACCCGTTGTACATTTTGTTTTTCTCTCCGACAGCTCTGTGCGCAAAACTCCCATAGTGGAGACTGTTGAAATCGTTTCTGAGCAACCCCGCCTACTTGAGGTTTTTCCTATCAAAAAGTGTGCAAGTCGCCCTAAACTTTTAAGAAATGGACGCAGGAATATGCCAGCATGACTAAGGTACAAACTGCATCTCCCTAGCATTTTTGGTTGCAGAGTTATTCCAGAGCGTAGCTGAAAGTTTTTAATTGTCCGGCCTATTTTTTTCAATGACCCCCTTATTGTCGGTTGGAACCCTGACTGCGCCGTGTCTTTGTATACGCTGTATACACGCACAGTGTACGTCAATTTCTAGTGAGTGCCTGCTCGCGCCGTCGCATCTGGCACCACCTTAAAAATCGTCAGAGCTTTAAGTTTGGTACGAGAGAAAAGCCCTTGAACATGGCAATCCTGTGGTGGTAAAATTTTGAAGATTGAGCAGGATACTGGGATCGAAATTACCCGTTGTACATTTTGTTTTTCTCTCCGACAGCTCTGTGCGCAAAACTCCCATAGTGGAGGCTGTTGAAATCGTTTCTGAGCAACCCCGCCTACTTGAGGTTTTTCCTATCAAGAAGTGTGCAAGTCGCCCTAAACCTTTAAGAAATGGACGCAGGAATATGCCAGCATGACTAAGGTACAAACTGCATCTCCCTAGCATTTTTGGTTGCAGAGTTATTCCAGAGCGTAGCTGAAAGTTTTTAATTGTCCGGCCTATTTTTTTTCAATGACCCCCTTATTGTCGGTTGGAACCCTGACTGCGCCGTGTCTTTGTATACGCTGTATACACGCACAGTGTACGTCAATTTCTAGTGGGTGCCTGGTCGCGCCGTCGCATCTGGCCCAACCTTAAAAATCGTCAGAGCTTTAAGTTTGGTACGAGAGGAAAGCCCTTGAACATGGCAATCCTGTGGTGGTAAAATTTTGAATATTGAGCAGGATACTGGGATCGAAATTACCCGTTGTACATTTTGTTTTTCTCTCCGACAGCTCTGTGCGCAAAACTCCCATAGTGGAGGCTGTTGAAATCGTTTCTGAGCAACCCCGCCTACTTGAGGTTTGTCCTATCAGAAGTGTGCAAGTCCCCCTTAAACCTTTAAGAAATGGACGCAGGAATATGCCAGCATGACTAAGGTACAAACTGCATCTCCCTAGCATTTTTGGTTGCAGGGTTATTCCAGAGCGTAGCTGAAAGTTTTTAATTGTCCGGCCTATTTTTTTCAATGACCCCCTTATTGTCGGTTGGAACCCTGACTGCGCCGTGTCTTTGCATACGCTGTATACACGCACAGTGTACGTCAATTTCTAGTGGGTGCCTGCTCACGCCGTCGCATCTGGCCCCACCTTAAAAATCGTCAGAGCTTTAAGTTTGGTACGAGAGGAAAGCCCTTGAACATGGCAATCCTGTGGTGGTAAAATTCTGAAGATTGAGCAGGATACTGGGATCGAAATTACCCGTTGTACATTTTGTTTTTCTCTCCGACAGCTCTGTGCGCAAAACTCCCATAGTGGAGGCTGTTGAAATCGTTTCTGAGCAACCCCGCCTACTTGAGGTTTTTCCTATCAAGAAGTGTGCAAGTCGCCCTAAACCTTTAAGAAATGGACGCAGGAATATGCCAGCATGACTAAGGTACAAACTGCATCTCCCTAGCATTTTTGGTTTTGGTTGCAGAGTTATTCCAGAGCGTAGCTGAAAGTTTTTAATTGTCCGGCCTATTTTTTTCAATGACCCCCTTATTGTCGGTTGGAACCCTGACTGCGCCGTGTCTTTGTATACGCTGTATACACGCACAGTGTACGTCAATTTCTAGTGGGTGCCTGCTCGCGCCGTCGCATCTGGCCCCACCTTAAAAATCGTCAGAGCTTTAAGTTTGGTACGAGAGGAAAGCCCTTGAACATGGCAATCCTGTGGTGGTAAAATTATGAAGATTGAGCAGGATACTGGGATCGAAATTACCCGTTGTACATTTTGTTTTTCTCTCCGACAGCTCTGTGCGCAAAACTCCCATAGTGGAGGCTGTTGAAATCGTTTCTGAGCAACCCCGCCTACTTGAGGTTTTTCCTATCAAGAAGTGTGCAAGTCGCCCTAAACCTTTAAGAAATGGACGCAGGAATATGCCAGCATGACTAAGGTACAAACTGCATCTCCCTAGCATTTTTGGTTGCAGAGTTATTCCAGAGCGTAGCTGAAAGTTTTTAATTGTCCGGCCTATTTTTTTCAATGACCCCCTTATTGTCGGTTGGAACCCTGACTGCGCCGTGTCTTTGTATACGCTGTATACACGCACAGTGTACGTCAATTTCTAGTGGGTGCCTGCTCACGCCGTCGCATCTGGCCCCACCTTAAAAATCGTCAAAGCTTTAAGTTTGGTACAAGAGGAAAGCCCTTGAACATGGCAATCCTGTGGTGGTAAAATTTTGAAGATTGAGCAGGATACTTGGATCGAAATTACCCGTTGTACATTTTGTTTTTCTCTCCGACAGCTCTGTGCGCAAAACTCCCATAGTGGAGGCTGTTGAAATCGTTTCTGAGCAACCCCGCCTACTTGAGGTTTTTTCTATCAAGAAGTGTGCAAGTTGCCCTAAACCTTTAAGAAATGGACGCAGGAATATGCCAACATGACTAAGGTACAAACTGCATCTCCCTAGCATTTTTGGTTGCAGAGTTATTTCAGAGCGTAGCTGAAAGTTTTTAATTGTCCGGCCTATTTTTTTCAATGACCCCCTTATTGTCGGTTGGAACCCTGACTGCGCCGTGTCTTTGTATACGCTGTATACACGCACAGTGTACGTCAATTTCTAGTGAGTGCCTGTTCGCGCCGTCGCATCTGGCCCCACCTTAAAAATCGTCAGAGCGTTAAGTTTGGTACGAGAGAAAAGCCCTTGAACATGGCAATCCTGTGGTGGTAAAATTGTGAAGATTGAGCAGGATACTGGGATCGAAATTACCCGTTGTACATTTTGTTTTTCTCTCCGACAGCTCTGTGCGCAATACTCCCATAGTGGAGGCTGTTGAAATCGTTTCTGAGCAACCCCGCCTACTTGAGGTTTGTCCCATCAAGAAGTGTGCAAGTCGCCCTAAACCTTTAAGAAATGGACGCAGGAATATGCCAGCATGACTAAGGTACAAACTGCATCTCCCTAGCATTTTTGGTTGCAGGGTTATTCCAGAGCGTAGCTGAAAGTTTTTAATTGTCCGGCCTATTTTTTTCAATGACCCCCTTATTGTCGGTTGGAACCCTGACTGCGCCGTGTCTTTGCATACGCTGTATACACGCACAGTGTACGTCAATTTCTAGTGGGTGCCTGCTCACGCCGTCGCATCTGGCCCCACCTTAAAAATCGTCAGAGCTTTAAGTTTGGTACGAGAGGAAAGCCCTTGAACATGGCAATCCTGTGGTGGTAAAATTCTGAAGATTGAGCAGGATACTGGGATCGAAATTACCCGTTGTACATTTTGTTTTTATCTCCGACAGCTCTGTGCGCAAAACTCCCATAGTGGAGGCTGTTGAAATCGTTTCTGAGCAACCCCGCCTACTTGAGGTTTTTCCTATCAAGAAGTGTGCAAGTCGCCCTAAACCTTTAAGAAATGGACGCAGGAATATGCCAGCATGACTAAGGTACAAACTGCATCTCCCTAGCATTTTTGGTTGCAGAGTTATTCCAGAGCGTAGCTGAAAGTTTTTAATTGTCCGGCCTATTTTTTTCAATGACCCCCTTATTGTCGGTTGGAACCCTGACTGCGCCGTGTCTTTGTACACGCTGTATACACGCACAGTGTACGTCAAGTTCTAGTGGGTGCCTGCTCGCACCGTCGCATCTGGCCCCATCTTAAAAATCGTCAGAGCTTTAAGTTTGGTACGAGAGGAAAGCCCTTGAACATGACAATACTGTGGTGGTAAAATTTTGAAGATTGAGCAGGATACTGGGCTCGAAATTACCCGTTGTACATTTTGTTTTTCTCTCCGACAGCTCTGTGCGCAAAACTCCCATAGTGGAGGCTGTTGAAATCGTTTCTGAGCAACCCCGCCTACTTGAGGTTTGTCCTATCAAGAAGTGTGCAAGTCGCCCTAAACCTTTAAGAAATGGACGCAGGAATATGTCAGCATGACTAAGGTACAAACTGCATCTCGCTAGCATTTTTGGTTGCAGAGTTATTCCAGAGCGTAGCTGAAAGTTTTTAATTGTCCGGCCTATTTTTTTTCAATGACCCCCTTATTGTCGGTTGGAACCCTGACTGCGCCGTGTCTTTGTATACGCTGTATACACGCATAGTGTACGTCAATTTCTAGTGGGTGCCTGCTCGCGCCGTCGCATCTTGCCCCACCTGAAAAATCGTCAGAGCTTTAAGTTTGGTACGAGAGGAAAGCCCTTGAACATGGCAATCCTGTGGTGGTAAAATTTTGAAGATTGAGCAGGATACTGGGATCGAAATTAACCGTTGTACATTTTGTTTTTCTCTCCGACAGCTCTGTGCGCAAAACTCCCATAGTGGAGGCTGTTGAAATCGTTTCTGAGCAACCCCGCCTACTTGAGGTTTTTCCAATCAAGAAGTGTGCAAGTCGCCCTAAACCTTTAAGAAATGGACGCAGGAATATGCCAGCATGACTAAGGTACAAACTGCATCTCCCTAGCATTTTTGGTTGCAGAGTTATTCCAGAGCGTAGCTGAAAGTTTTTAATTGTCCGGCCTATTTTTTTCAATGACCCCCTTATTGTCGGTTGGAACCCTGACTGCGCCGTGTCTTTGTATACGCTGTATACACGCACAGTGTATGTCAAGTTCTAGTGGGTGCCTGCTCGCACCGTCGCATCTGGCCCCATCTTAAAAATCGTCAGAGCTTTAAGTTTGGTACGAGAGGAAAGCCCTTGAACATGACAATACTGTGGTGGTAAAATTTTGAAGATTGAGCAGGATACTGGGCTCGAAATTACCCGTTGTACATTTTGTTTTTCTCTCCGACAGCTCTGTGCGCAAAACTCCCATAGTGGAGGCTGTTGAAATCGTTTCTGAGCAACCCCGCCTACTTGAGGTTTTTCCTATCAAGAAGTGTGCAAGTCGCCCTAAACCTTTAAGAAATGGACGCAGGAATATGCCAGCATGACTAAGGTACAAACTGCATCTCCCTAGCATTTTTGGTTGCAGAGTTATTCCAGAGCGTAGCTGAAAGTTTTTAATTGTCCGGCCTATTTTTTTCAATGACCCCCTTATTGTCGGTTGGAACCCTGACTGCCTGGTGTCTTTTTATACGCTGTATACACGCACAGTGTACGTCTATTTCTAATGGGTGCCTGCTCGCGCCGTCGAATCTGGCCCCACCTTAAAAATCGTCAGAGCTTTAAGTTTGGTACGAGAGGAAAGCCCTTGAACATGGCAATCCTGTGGTGGTAAAATTTTGAAGATTGAGCAGGATACTGGGATCGAAATTACCCGTTGTACATTTTGTTTTTATCTCCGACAGCTCTGTGCGCAAAACTCCCATAGTGGAGGCTGTTGAAATCGTTTCTGAGCAACCCCGCCTACTTGATGTTTGTCCTATCAAGAAGTGTGCAAGTCGCCCTAAACCTTTAAGAAATGGACGCAGGAATATGCCAGCATGACTAAGGTACAAACTGCATCTCCCTAGCCTTTTTGGTTGCAGAGTTATTCCAGAGCGTAGCTGAAAGTTTTTAATTGTCCGGCCTATTTTTTTCAATGACCCCCTTATTGTCGGTTGGAACCCTGACTGCGCCGTGTCTTTGTATACGCTGTATACACGCACAGTGTACGTCAATTTCTAGTGGGTGCCTGCTCCCGCCGTCGCATCTGGCCCCACCTTAAAAATCGTCAGAGCTTTAAGTTTGGTACGAGAGGAAAGCCCTTGAACATGGCAATCCTGTGGTGGTAAAATTTTGAAGATTGAGCAGGATACTGGGATCGAAATTACCCGTTGTACATTTTGTTTTTCTCTCCGACAGCTCTGTGCGCAAAACTCCCATAGTGGAGGCTGTTGAAATCGTTTCTGAGCAACCCCGCCTACTTGAGGTTTTTCCTATCAAGAAGTGTGCAAGTCGCCCTAAACCTTTAAGAAATGGACGCAGGAATATGCCAGCATGACTAAGGTACAAACTGCATCTCCCTAGCATTTTTGGTTGCAGAGTTATTCCAGAGCGTAGCTGAAAGTTTTTAATTGTCCGGCCTGTTTTTTTCAATGACCCCCTTATTGTCGGTTGGAACCCTGACTGCGCCGTGTCTTTGTATACGCTGTATACACGCACAGTGTACGTCAATTTCTAGTGGGTGCCTGCTCGCGCCGTCGCATCTGGCCCCACCTTAAAAATCGTCAGAGCTTTAAGTTTGGTACGAGAGCAAAGCCCTTGAACATGGCAATCCTGTGGTGGTAAAATTATGAAGATTGAGCAGGATACTGGGATCGAAATTACCCGTTGTACATTTTGTTTTTCTCTCCGACAGCTCTGTGCGCAAAACTCCCATAGTGGAGGCTGTTGAAATCGTTTCTGAGCAACCCCGCCTACTTGAGGTTTTTCCTATCAAGAAGTGTGTAAGTCGCCCTAAACCTTTAAGAAATGGACGCAGGAATATGCCAGCATGACTAAGGTACAAACTGCATCTCCCTAGCATTTTTGGTTGCAGAGTTATTCCAGAGCGTAGTTGAAAGTTTTTAATTGTCCGGCCTATTTTTTTCAATGACCCCCTTATTGTCGGTTGGAACCCTGACTGCGCCGTGTCTTTGTATACGCTGTATGCACGCACAGTGTACGTCAATTTCTAGTGGGTGCCTGCTCGCGCCGTCGCATCTTGCCCCACCTGAAAAATCGTCAGAGCTTTAAGTTTGGTACGAGAGGAAAGCCCTTGCACATGGCAATCCTGTGGGGGTAAAATTTTGAAGATTGAGCAGGATACTGGGATCGAAATTACCCGTTGTACATTTTGTTTTTCTCTCCGACAGCTCTGTGCGCAAAACTCCCATAGTGGAGGCTGTTGAAATCGTTTCTGAGCAACCCCGCCTACTTGAGGTTTTTCCAATCAAGAAGTGTGCAAGTCGCCCTAAACCTTTAAGAAATGGACACAGGACTATGCCAGCGTGACTAAGGTACAAACTGAATCTCCCTAGCATTTTTGGTTGCAGAGTTATTCCAGGGCGTAGATGAAAGTTTTTAATTGTCCGGCCTATTTTTTTCAATGACCCCCTTATTGTCGGTTGGAACCCTGACTGCGCCGTGTCTTTGTATACGCTGTATACACGCACAGTGTACGTCAATTTCTAGTGGGTGCCTGCTCGCGCCGTCGCATCTGGCCCCACCTTAAAAATCGTCAGAGCTTTAAGTTTAGTACGAGAGGAAAGCCCTTGAACATGGCAATCCTGTGGTGGTAAAATTTTGAAGATTGAGCAGGATACTGGGATCGAAATTACCCGTTGTACATTTTGTGTTTGTCTCCGACAGCTCTGTGCGCAAAACTCCCAAAGTGGAGGCTGTTGAAATCGTTTCTGAGCAACCCCGCCTACTTGAGGTTTTCCTATCAAGAAGTGTGCAAGTCGCCCTAAACCTTTCAGAAATGGACGCAGGAATATGCCAGCATGACTAAGGTACAAACTGCATCTCCCTAGCATTTTTGGTTGCAGAGTTATTCCAGAGCGTAGCTGAAAGTTTTTAATTGTCCGGCCTATTTTTTTCAATGACCCCCTTATTGTCGGTTGGAACCCTGACTGCGCCGTGTCTTTGTATACGCTGTATACACGCACAGTGTACGTCAATTTCTAGTGGGTGCCTGCTCGCGCCGTCGCATCTGGCCCCACCTTTAAAATCGTCAGAGCTTTAAGTTCGGTACGAGAGGAATGCCCTTGAACATGGCAATCCTGTGGTTGTAAAATTATGAAGATTGAGCAGGATACTGGGATCGAAATTACCCGTTGTACATTTTGTTTTTCTCTTCGACAGCTCTGTGCGCAAAACTCCCATAGTGGAGGCTGTTGAAATCGTTTCTGAGCAACCCCGCCTACTTGAGATTTTTCCTATCAAGAAGTGTGCAAGTCGCCCTAAACCTTTAAGAAATGGACGCAGGAATATGCCAGCATGACTAAGGTACAAACTGCATCTCCCTAGCATTTTTGGTTGCAGAGTTATTCCAGAGCGTAGCTGAAAGTTTTTAATTGTCCGGCCTATTTTTTTCAATGACCCCCTTATTGTCGGTTGGAACCCTGACTGCGCCGTGTCTTTGTATACGCTGTATACACGCAAAGTGTACGTCAATTTCTAGTGGGTGCCTGCTCGCGCCGTCGCATCTGGCCCCACCTTAAAAATCGTCAGAGCTTTAAGTTTGGTATGAGAGGAAAGCCCTTGAACATGGCAATCCTGTGGTGGTAAAATTGTAAAGATTGAGCAGGATACTGGGATCGAAATTACCCGTTGTACATTTTGTTTTTCTCTTCGACAGCTCTGTGCGCAAAACTCCCATAGTGGAGGCTGTTGAAATCGTTTCTGAGCAACCCCGCCTACTTGAGATTTTTCCTATCAAGAAGTGTGCAAGTCGCCCTATACCTTTAAGAAATGGACGCAGGAATATGCCAGCATGACTAAGGTACAAACTGCATCTCCCTGGCATTTTTGGTTGCAGAGTTATTCCAAAGCGTAGCTGAAACTTTTTAATTGTCCGGCCTATTTTTTTCAATGACCCCCTTAATGTGGGTTGGAACCCTGACTGCGCCGTGTCTTTGTATACGCTGTATACACGCAGAGTGTACGTCAATTTCTAGTGGGTGCCTGCTCGCGCCGTCGCATCTGGCCCCACCTTAAAAATCGTCAGAGCTTTAAGTTTAGTACGAGAGGAAACCCCTGAACATGGCAATCCTGTGGTGGTAAAATTGTGAAGATTGAGCAGGATACTGGGATCGAAATTACCCGTTGTACATTTTGTTTTTCTCTTCGACAGCTCTGTGCGCAAAACTCCCATAGTGGAGGCTGTTGAAATCGTTTCTGAGCAACCCCGCCTACTTGAGATTTTTCCTATCAAGAAGTGTGCAAGTCGCCCTATACCTTTAAGAAATGGGCGCAGGAATATGCCAGCATGACTAAGGTACAAACTGCATCTCCCTAGCATTTTTGGTTGCAGAGTTATTCCAGAGCGTAGCTGAAAGTTTTTAATTGTCCGGCCTATTTTTTTCAATGACCCCCTTATTGTCGGTTGGAACCCTGACTGCGCCGTGTCTTTGTATACGCTGTATACACGCACAGTGTACGTCAATTTCTAGTGGGTGCCTGCTCGCGCCGTCGCATCTGGCCCCACCTTACAAATCGTCAGAGCTTTAAGTTTGGTACGAGAGGAAAGCCCTTGAACATGGCAATCCTGTGGTGGTAAAATTATGAAGATTGAGCAGGATACTGGGATCGAAATTACCCGTTGTACATTTTGTTTTTCTCTCCGACAGCTCTGTGCGCAAAACTCCCATAGTGGAGGCTGTTGAAATCGTTTCTGAGCAACCCCGCCTACTTGAGGTTTTTCCTATCAAGAAGTGTGCAAGTCGCCCTATACCTTTAAGAAATGGGCGCAGGAATATGCCAGCATGACTAAGGTACAAACTGCATCTCCCTAGCATTTTTGGTTGCAGAGTTATTCCAGAGCGTAGCTGAAAGTTTTTAATTGTCCGGCCTATTTTTTTCAATGACCCCCTTATTGTCGGTTGGAACCCTGACTGCGCCGTGTCTTTGTATACGCTGTATACACGCACAGTGTACGTCAATTTCTAGTGGGTGCCTGCTCGCGCCGTCGCATCTGGCCCCACCTTACAAATCGTCAGAGCTTTAAGTTTGGTACGAGAGGAAAGCCCTTGAACATGGCAATCCTGTGGTGGTAAAATTATGAAGATTGAGCAGGATACTGGGATCGAAATTACCCGTTGTACATTTTGTTTTTCTCTCCGACAGCTCTGTGCGCAAAACTCCCATAGTGGAGGCTGTTGAAATCGTTTCTGAGCAACCCCGCCTACTTGAGGTTTTTCCTATCAAGAAGTGTGCAAGTCGCCCTAAACCTTTAAGAAATGGACGCAGGAATATGCCAGCATGACTAAGGTACAAACTGCATCTCCCGAGCATTTTTTTGTTGCAGAGTTATTCCAGAGCGTAGCTGAAAGTTTTTAATTGTCCGGCCTATTTTTTTCAATGACCCCCTTATTGTCGTTGGAACCCTGACTGCGCCATGTCTTTGTATACGCTGTATACACGCACAGTGTACGTCAATTTCTAGTGGGTGCCTGCTCGCGCCGTCGCATCTGGCCCCACCTTAAAAATCGTCAGAGCTTTAAGTTTGGTACGAGAGGAAAGCCCTTGAACATGGCAATCCTGTGGTGGTAAAATTTTGAAGATTGAGCAGGATACTGGGATCGAAATTACCCGTTGTACATTTTGTTTTTCTCTCCGACAGCTCTGTGCGCAAAACTCCCATAGTGGAGGCTGTTGAAATCGTTTCTGAGCAACCCCGCCTACTTGAGGTTTTTCCTATCAAGAAGTGTGCAAGTCGCCCTAAACCTTTAAGAAATGGACGCAGGAATATGCCAGCATGACTAAGGTACAAACTGCATCTCCCTAGCATTTTTGGTTGCAGAGTTATTCCAGAGCGTAGCTGAAAGTTTTTAATTGTCCGGCCTATTTTTTTCAATGACCCCCTTATTGTCGGTTGGAACCCTGACTGCGCCGTGTCTTTGGATACGCTGTATACACGCACAGTGTACGTCAATTTCTAGTGGGTGCCTGCTCGCGCCGTCGCATCTGGCCCCACCTTAAAAATCGTCAGAGCTTTAAGTTTGGTACGAGAGGAAAGCCCTTGAACATGGCAATCCTGTGGTGGTAAAATTATGAAGATTGAGCAGGATACTGGGATCGAAATTACCCGTTGTACATTTTGTTTTTCTCTCCGACAGCTCTGTGCGCAAAACTCCCATAGTGGAGGCTGTTGAAATCGTTTCTGAGCAACCCCGCCTACTTGAGGTTTTTCCTATCAAGAAGTGTGCAAGTCGCCCTAAACCTTTAAGAAATGGACGCAGGAATATGCCAGCATGACTAAGGTACAAACTGCATCTCCCTAGCATTTTTGGTTGCAGAGTTATTCCAAAGCGTAGCTGAAACTTTTTAATTGTCCGGCCTATGTTTTTCAATGACCCCCTTATTGTGGGTTGAAACCCTGACTGCGCCGTGTCTTTGTATACGCTGTATACACGCAGAGTGTACGTCAATTTCTAGTGGGTGCCTGCTCTCGTCGTCGCATCTGGCCCCACCTTAAAAACCGTCAGAGCTTTAAGTTTGGTACGAGAGGAAAGCCCTTGAACATGGCAATCCTGTGGTGATCAAATTGGAAAGATTGAGCAGGATACTGGGATCGAAATTACCCGTTGTACATTTTGTTTTTCTCTCCGACAGCTCTGTGCGCAAAACTCCCATAGTGGAGGCTGTTGAAATCGTTTCTGAGCAACCCCGCCTACTTGAGGTTTTTCCTATCAAGAAGTGTGCAAGTCGCCCTAAACCTTTAAGAAATGGACGCAGGATTATGCCAGCATGACTATGGTACAAACCGCATCTCCCTAGCATTTTTGGTTGCAGAGTTATTCCAGAGCGTAGCTGAAAGTTTTTAATTGTCCGGCCTATTTTTATCAATGACCCCCTTATTGTCGGTTGGAACCCTGACTGCGCCGTGTCTTTGTATACGCTGTATACACGCACAGTGTACGTCTATTTCTAGTGGGTGCCTGCTCGCGCCGTCGCATCTGGCCCCACCTTAAAAACCGTCAGAGCTTTAAGTTTGGTACGAGAGGAAAGCCCTTGAACATGGCAATCCTGTGGTGATCAAATTGGAAAGATTGAGCAGGATACTGGGATCGAAATTACCCGTTGTACATTTTGTTTTTCTCTCCGACAGCTCTGTGCGCAAAACTCCCATAGTGGAGGCTGTTGAAATCGTTTCTGAGCAACCCCGCCTACTTGAGGTTTTTCCTATCAAGAAGTGTGCAAGTCGCCCTAAACCTTTAAGAAATGGACGCAGGATTATGCCAGCATGACTATGGTACAAACCGCATCTCCCTAGCATTTTTGGTTGCAGAGTTATTCCAGAGCGTAGCTGAAAGTTTTTAATTGTCCGGCCTATTTTTATCAATGACCCCCTTATTGTCGGTTGGAACCCTGACTGCGCCGTGTCTTTGTATACGCTGTATACACGCACAGTGTACGTCTATTTCTAGTGGGTGCCTGCTCGCGCCGTCGCATCTGGCCCCACCTTAAAAATCGTCAGAGCTTTAAGTTTGGTACGAGAGGAAAGCCCTTGAACATGGCAATCCTGTGGTGGTAAAATTGTGAAGATTGAGCAGGATACTGGGATCGAAATTACCCGTTGTACATTTTGTTTTTCTCTTCGACAGCTCTGTGCGCAAAACTCCCATAGTGGAGGCTGTTGAAATCGTTTCTGAGCAACCCCGCCTACTTGAGATTTTTCCTATCAAGAAGTGTGCAAGTCGCCCTAAACCTTTAAGAAATGGACGCAGGAATATGCCAGCATGACTAAGGTACAAACTGCATCTCCCTGGCATTTTTGGTTGCAGAGTTATTCCAGAGCGTAGCTGAAAGTTTTTAATTGTCCGGCCTATTTTTTTCAATGACCCCCTTATTGTGGGTTGGAACCCTGACTGCGCCGTGTCTTTGTATACGCTGTATACACGCAGAGTGTACGTCAATTTCTAGTGGGTGCCTGCTCGCGCCGTCGCATCTGGCCCCACCTTAAAAATCGTTAGAGCTTTATGTTTGGTACGAGAGGAAAGCCCTTGAACATGGCAATCCTGTGGTGGTAAAATTATGAAGATTGAGTAGGATACTGGGATCGAAATTACCCGTTGTACATTTTGTTTTTCTCTCCGACAGCTCTGTGCGCAAAACTCCCATAGTGGAGGCTGTTGAAATCGTTTCTGAGCAACCCCGCCTACTTGAGGTTTTTCCTATCAAGAAGTGTGCAAGTCGCCCTATACCTTTAAGAAATGGGCGCAGGAATATGCCAGCATGACTAAGGTACAAACTGCATCTCTCTAGCATTTTTGGTTGCAGAGTTATTCCAGAGCGTAGCTGAAACTTTTTAATTGTCCGGCCTATTTTTTTCAATGACCCCCTTATTGTCGGTTGGAACCCTGACTGCGCCGTGTCTTTGTATACGCTGTATACACGCACAGTGTACGTCAATTTCTAGTGGGTGCCTGCTCGCGCCGTCGCATCTGGCCCCACCTTAAAAATCGTCAGAGTTTTAAGTTTGGTACGAGAGGAAAGCCCTTGAACATGGCAATCCTGTGGTGGTAAAATTATGAAGATTGAGCAGGATACTGGGATCGAAATTACCCGTTGTACATTTTGTTTTTCTCTCCGACAGCTCTGTGCGCAAAACTCCCATAGTGGAGGCTGTTGAAATCGTTTCTGAGCAACCCCGCCTACTTGAGGTTTTTCCTATCAAGAAGTGTGCAAGTCGCCCTAAACCTTTAAGAAATGGACGCAGGAATATGCCAGCATGACTAAGGTACAAACTGCATCTCCCGAGCATTTTTTTGTTGCAGAGTTATTCCAGAGCGTAGCTGAAAGTTTTTAATTGTCCGGCCTTTTTTTTTCAATGACCCCCTTATTGTCGTTGGAACCCTGACTGCGCCATGTCTTTGTATACGCTGTATACACGCACAGTGTACGTCAATTTCTAGTGGGTGCCTGCTCGCGCCGTCGCATCTGGCCCCACCTTAAAAATCGTCAGAGCTTTAAGTTTGGTACGAGAGGAAAGCCCTTGAACATGGCAATCCTGTGGTGGTAAAATTGTAAAGATTGAGCAGGACACTGGGATCGAAATTACCCGTTGTACATTTTGTTTTTCTCTCCGACAGCTCTGTGCGCAAAACTCCCATAGTGGAGGCTGTTGAAATCGTTTCTGAGCAACCCCGCCTACTTGAGGTTTTTCCTATCAAGAAGTGTGCAAGTCGCCCTAAACCTTTAAGAAATGGACGCAGGAATATGCCAGCATGACTAAGGTACAAACTGCATCTCCCTAGCATTTTTGGTTGCAGAGTTATTCCAAAGCGTAGCTGAAACTTTTTAATTGTCCGGCCTATTTTTTTCAATGACCCCCTTATTGTGGGTTGAAACCCTGACTGCGCCGTGTCTTTGTATACGCTGTATACACGCAGAGTGTACGTCAATTTCTAGTGGGTGCCTGCTCTCGTCGTCGCATCTGGCCCCACCTTAAAAACCGTCAGAGCTTTAAGTTTGGTACGAGAGGAAAGCCATTGAACATGGCAATCCTGTGGTGATCAAATTGGAAAGATTGAGCAGGATACTGGGATCGAAATTACCCGTTGTACATTTTGTTTTTCTCTCCGACAGCTCTGTGCGCAAAACTCCCATAGTGGAGGCTGTTGAAATCGTTTCTGAGCAACCCCGCCTACTTGAGGTTTTTCCTATCAAGAAGTGTGCAAGTCGCCCTAAACCTTTAAGAAATGGACGCAGGATTATGCCAGCATGACTATGGTACAAACCGCATCTCCCTAGCATTTTTGGTTGCAGAGTTATTCCAGAGCGTAGCTGAAAGTTTTTAATTGTCCGGCCTATTTTTATCAATGACCCCCTTATTGTCGGTTGGAACCCTGACTGCGCCGTGTCTTTGTATACGCTGTATACACGCACAGTGTACGTCTATTTCTAGTGGGTGCCTGCTCGCGCCGTCGCATCTGGCCCCACCTTAAAAATCGTCAGAGCTTTAAGTTTGGTACGAGAGGAAAGCCCTTGAACATGGCAATCCTGTGGTGGTAAAATTGTGAAGATTGAGCAGGATACTGGGATCGAAATTACCCGTTGTACATTTTGTTTTTCTCTTCGACAGCTCTGTGCGCAAAACTCCCATAGTGGAGGCTGTTGAAATCGTTTCTGAGCAACCCCGCCTACTTGAGATTTTTCCTATCAAGAAGTGTGCAAGTCGCCCTAAACCTTTAAGAAATGGACGCAGGAACATGCCAGCATGACTAAGGTACAAACTGCATCTCCCTGGCATTTTTGGTTGCAGAGTTATTCCAGAGCGTAGCTGAAAGTTTTTAATTGTCCGGCCTATTTTTTTCAATGACCCCCTTATTGTGGGTTGGAACCCTGACTGCGCCGTGTCTTTGTATACCCTGTATACACGCAGAGTGTACGTCAATTTCTAGTGGGTGCCTGCTCGCGCCGTCGCATCTGGCCCCACCTTAGAAATCGTCAGAGCTTTAAGTTTGGTACGAGAGGAAAGCCCTTGAACATGGCAATCCTGTGGTGATCAAATTGGAAAGATTGAGCAGGATACTGGGATCGAAATTACCCGTTGTACATTTTGTTTTTCTCTCCGACAGCTCTGTGCGCAAAACTCCCATAGTGGAGGCTGTTGAAATCGTTTCTGAGCAACCCCGCCTACTTGAGGTTTTTCCTATCAAGAAGTGTGCAAGTCGCCCTAAACCTTTACGAAATGGACGCAGGATTATGCCAGCATGACTAAGGTACAAACTGCATCTCCCTAGCATTTTTGGTTGCAGAGTTATTCCAGAGCGTAGCTGAAAGTTTTTAATTGTCCGGCCTATTTCTTTCAATGACCCCCTTATTGTCGGTTGGAACCCTGACTGCGCCGTGTCTTTGTATACGCTGTATACACGCACAGTGTACGTCAATTTCTAGTAGTGCCTGCTCGCGCCGTCGCATCTGGCCCCACCTTAAAAATCGTTAGAGCTTTAAGTTTGGTACGAGAGGAAAGCCCTTGAACATGGCAATCCTGTGGTGGTAAAATTATGAAGATTGAGTAGGATACTGGGATCGAAATTACCCGTTGTACATTTTGTTTTTCTCTCCGACAGCTCTGTGCGCAAAACTCCCATAGTGGAGGCTGTTGAAATCGTTTCTGAGCAACCCCGCCTACTTGAGGTTTTTCCTATCAAGAAGTGTGCAAGTCGCCCTAAACCTTTAAGAAATGGACGCAGGATTATGCCAGCATGACTAAGGTACAAACCGCATCTCCCTAGCTATTTTGGTTGCAGAGTTATTCCAGAGCGTAGCTGAAAGTTTTTAATTGTCCGATCTATTTTTTTCAATGACCCCCTTATTGTCGGTTGGAACCCTGACTGCGCCGTGTCTTTGTATACGCTGTATACACGCACAGTGTACGTCAATTTCTAGTGGGTGCCTGCTCGCGCCGTCGCATCTGGCCCCACCTTAAAAATCGTCAGAGCTTTAAGTTTGGTACGAGAGGAAAGCCCTTGAACATGGCAATCCTGTGGTGGTAAAATTGTGAAGATTGAGCAGGATACTGGGATCGAAATTACCCGTTGTACATTTTGTTTTTCTCTTCGACAGCTCTGTGCGCAAAACTCCCATAGTGGAGGCTGTTGAAATCGTTTCTGAGCAACCCCGCCTACTTGAGATTTTTCCTATCAAGAAGTGTGCAAGTCGCCCTAAACCTTTAAGAAATGGACGCAGGAATATGCCAGCATGACTAAGGTACAAACTGCATCTCCCTGGCATTTTTGGTTGCAGAGTTATTCCAGAGCGTAGCTGAAAGTTTTTAATTGTCCGGCCTATTTTTTTCAATGACCCCCTTATTGTGGGTTGGAACCCTGACTGCGCCGTGTCTTTGTATACGCTGTATACACGCAGAGTGTACGTCAATTTCTAATGGGTGCCTGCTCGCGCCGTCGCATCTGGCCCCACCTTAAAAATCGTCAGAGCTTTAAGTTTGGTACGAGAGGAAAGCCCTTGAACATGGCAATCCTGTGGTGATCAAATTGGAAAGATTGAGCAGGATACTGGGATCGAAATTACCCGTTGTACATTTTGTTTTTCTCTCCGACAGCTCTGTGCGCAAAACTCCCATAGTGGAGGCTGTTGAAATCGTTTCTGAGCAACCCCGCCTACTTGAGGTTTTTCCTATCAAGAAGTGTGCAAGTCGCCCTAAACCTTTACGAAATGGACGCAGGATTATGCCAGCATGACTAAGGTACAAACTGCATCTCCCTAGCATTTTTGGTTGCAGAGTTATTCCAGAGCGTAGCTGAAAGTTTTTAATTGTCCGGCCTATTTTTTTCAATGACCCCCTTATTGTCGGTTGGAACCCTGACTGCGCCGTGTCTTTGTATACGCTGTATACACGCACAGTGTACGTCAATTTCTAGTGGGTGCCTGCTCGCGCCGTCGCATCTGGCCCCACCTTACAAATCGTCAGAGCTTTAAGTTTGGTACGAGAGGAAAGCCCTTGAACATGGCAATCCTGTGGTGGTAAAATTATGAAGATTGAGCAGGATACTGGGATCGAAATTACCCGTTGTACATTTTGTTTTTCTCTCCGACAGCTCTGTGCGCAAAACTCCCATAGTGGAGGCTGTTGAAATCGTTTCTGAGCAACCCCGCCTACTTGAGGTTTTTCCTATCAAGAAGTGTGCAAGTCGCCCTATACCTTTAAGAAATGGGCGCAGGAATATGCCAGCATGACTAAGGTACAAACTGCATCTCCCTAGCATTTTTGGTTGCAGAGTTATTCCAGAGCGTAGCTGAAAGTTTTTAATTGTCCGGCCTATTTTTTTCAATGACCCCCTTATTGTCGGTTGGAACCCTGACTGCGCCGTGTCTTTGTATACGCTGTATACACGCACAGTGTACGTCAATTTCTAGTGGGTGCCTGCTCGCGCCGTCGCATCTGGCCCCACCTTACAAATCGTCAGAGCTTTAAGTTTGGTACGAGAGGAAAGCCCTTGAACATGGCAATCCTGTGGTGGTAAAATTATGAAGATTGAGCAGGATACTGGGATCGAAATTACCCGTTGTACATTTTGTTTTTCTCTCCGACAGCTCTGTGCGCAAAACTCCCATAGTGGAGGCTGTTGAAATCGTTTCTGAGCAACCCCGCCTACTTGAGGTTTTTCCTATCAAGAAGTGTGCAAGTCGCCCTAAACCTTTAAGAAATGGACGCAGGAATATGCCAGCATGACTAAGGTACAAACTGCATCTCCCGAGCATTTTTTTGTTGCAGAGTTATTCCAGAGCGTAGCTGAAAGTTTTTAATTGTCCGGCCTATTTTTTTCAATGACCCCCTTATTGTCGTTGGAACCCTGACTGCGCCATGTCTTTGTATACGCTGTATACACGCACAGTGTACGTCAATTTCTAGTGGGTGCCTGCTCGCGCCGTCGCATCTGGCCCCACCTTAAAAATCGTCAGAGCTTTAAGTTTGGTACGAGAGGAAAGCCCTTGAACATGGCAATCCTGTGGTGGTAAAATTGTAAAGATTGAGCAGGACACTGGGATCGAAATTACCCGTTGTACATTTTGTTTTTCTCTCCGACAGCTCTGTGCGCAAAACTCCCATAGTGGAGGCTGTTGAAATCGTTTCTGAGCAACCCCGCCTACTTGAGGTTTTTCCTATCAAGAAGTGTGCAAGTCGCCCTAAACCTTTAAGAAATGGACGCAGGAATATGCCAGCATGACTAAGGTACAAACTGCATCTCCCTAGCATTTTTGGTTGCAGAGTTATTCCAAAGCGTAGCTGAAACTTTTTAATTGTCCGGCCTATTTTTTTCAATGACCCCCTTATTGTGGGTTGAAACCCTGACTGCGCCGTGTCTTTGTATACGCTGTATACACGCAGAGTGTACGTCAATTTCTAGTGGGTGCCTGCTCTCGTCGTCGCATCTGGCCCCACCTTAAAAACCGTCAGAGCTTTAAGTTTGGTACGAGAGGAAAGCCCTTGAACATGGCAATCCTGTGGTGATCAAATTGGAAAGATTGAGCAGGATACTGGGATCGAAATTACCCGTTGTACATTTTGTTTTTCTCTCCGACAGCTCTGTGCGCAAAACTCCCATAGTGGAGGCTGTTGAAATCGTTTCTGAGCAACCCCGCCTACTTGAGGTTTTTCCTATCAAGAAGTGTGCAAGTCGCCCTAAACCTTTAAGAAATGGACGCAGGATTATGCCAGCATGACTATGGTACAAACCGCATCTCCCTAGCATTTTTGGTTGCAGAGTTATTCCAGAGCGTAGCTGAAAGTTTTTAATTGTCCGGCCTATTTTTATCAATGACCCCCTTATTGTCGGTTGGAACCCTGACTGCGCCGTGTCTTTGTATACGCTGTATACACGCAGAGTGTACGTCAATTTCTAGTGGGTGCCTGCTCTCGTCGTCGCATCTGGCCCCACCTTAAAAACCGTCAGAGCTTTAAGTTTGGTACGAGAGGAAAGCCCTTGAACATGGCAATCCTGTGGTGATCAAATTGGAAAGATTGAGCAGGATACTGGGATCGAAATTACCCGTTGTACATTTTGTTTTTCTCTCCGACAGCTCTGTGCGCAAAACTCCCATAGTGGAGGCTGTTGAAATCGTTTCTGAGCAACCCCGCCTACTTGAGGTTTTTCCTATCAAGAAGTGTGCAAGTCGCCCTAAACCTTTAAGAAATGGACGCAGGATTATGCCAGCATGACTATGGTACAAACCGCATCTCCCTAGCATTTTTGGTTGCAGAGTTATTCCAGAGCGTAGCTGAAAGTTTTTAATTGTCCGGCCTATTTTTATCAATGACCCCCTTATTGTCGGTTGGAACCCTGACTGCGCCGTGTCTTTGTATACGCTGTATACACGCACAGTGTACGTCTATTTCTAGTGGGTGCCTGCTCGCGCCGTCGCATCTGGCCCCACCTTAAAAATCGTCAGAGCTTTAAGTTTGGTACGAGAGGAAAGCCCTTGAACATGGCAATCCTGTGGTGGTAAAATTGTGAAGATTGAGCAGGATACTGGGATCGAAATTACCCGTTGTACATTTTGTTTTTCTCTTCGACAGCTCTGTGCGCAAAACTCCCATAGTGGAGGCTGTTGAAATCGTTTCTGAGCAACCCCGCCTACTTGAGATTTTTCCTATCAAGAAGTGTGCAAGTCGCCCTAAACCTTTAAGAAATGGACGCAGGAATATGCCAGCATGACTAAGGTACAAACTGCATCTCCCTAGCATTTTTGGTTGCAGAGTTATTCCAGAGCGTAGCTGAAAGTTTTTAATTGTCCGGCCTATTTTTTTCAATGACCCCCTTATTGTGGGTTGGAACCCTGACTGCGCCGTGTCTTTGTATACGCTGTATACACGCAGAGTGTACGTCAATTTCTAGTGGGTGCCTGCTCGCGCCGTCGCATCTGGCCCCACCTTAAAAATCGTCAGAGCTTTAAGTTTGGTACGAGAGGAAAGCCCTTGAACATGGCAATCCTGTGGTGATCAAATTGGAAAGATTGAGCAGGATACTGGGATCGAAATTACCCGTTGTACATTTTGTTTTTCTCTCCGACAGCTCTGTGCGCAAAACTCCCATAGTGGAGGCTGTTGAAATCGTTTCTGAGCAACCCCGCCTACTTGAGGTTTTTCCTATCAAGAAGTGTGCAAGTCGCCCTAAACCTTTACGAAATGGACGCAGGATTATGCCAGCATGACTAAGGTACAAACTGCATCTCCCTAGCATTTTTGGTTGCAGAGTTATTCCAGAGCGTAGCTGAAAGTTTTTAATTGTCCGGCCTATTTCTTTCAATGACCCCCTTATTGTCGGTTGGAACCCTGACTGCGCCGTGTCTTTGTATACGCTGTATACACGCACAGTGTACGTCAATTTCTAGTAGTGCCTGCTCGCGCCGTCGCATCTGGCCCCACCTTAAAAATCGTTAGAGCTTTAAGTTTGGTACGAGAGGAAAGCCCTTGAACATGGCAATCCTGTGGTGGTAAAATTATGAAGATTGAGTAGGATACTGGGATCGAAATTACCCGTTGTACATTTTGTTTTTCTCTCCGACAGCTCTGTGCGCAAAACTCCCATAGTGGAGGCTGTTGAAATCGTTTCTGAGCAACCCCGCCTACTTGAGGTTTTTCCTATCAAGAAGTGTGCAAGTCGCCCTAAACCTTTAAGAAATGGACGCAGGATTATGCCAGCATGACTAAGGTACAAACCGCATCTCCCTAGCTATTTTGGTTGCAGAGTTATTCCAGAGCGTAGCTGAAAGTTTTTAATTGTCCGATCTATTTTTTTCAATGACCCCCTTATTGTCGGTTGGAACCCTGACTGCGCCGTGTCTTTGTATACGCTGTATACACGCACAGTGTACGTCAATTTCTAGTGGGTGCCTGCTCGCGCCGTCGCATCTGGCCCCACCTTAAAAATCGTCAGAGCTTTAAGTTTGGTACGAGAGGAAAGCCCTTGAACATGGCAATCCTGTGGTGGTAAAATTGTGAAGATTGAGCAGGATACTGGGATCGAAATTACCCGTTGTACATTTTGTTTTTATCTTCGACAGCTCTGTGCGCAAAACTCCCATAGTGGAGGCTGTTGAAATCGTTTCTGAGCAACCCCGCCTACTTGAGATTTTTCCTATCAAGAAGTGTGCAAGTCGCCCTAAACCTTTAAGAAATGGACGCAGGAATATGCCAGCATGACTAAGGTACAAACTGCATCTCCCTAGCATTTTTGGTTGCAGAGTTATTCCAGAGCGTAGCTGAAAGTTTTTAATTGTCCGGCCTATTTTTTTCAATGACCCCCTTATTGTGGGTTGGAACCCTGACTGCGCCGTGTCTTTGTATACGCTGTATACACGCAGAGTGTACGTCAATTTCTAGTGGGTGCCTGCTCGCGCCGTCGCATCTGGCCCCACCTTAAAAATCGTCAGAGCTTTAAGTTTGGTACGAGAGGAAAGCCCTTGAACATGGCAATCCTGTGGTGATCAAATTGGAAAGATTGAGCAGGATACTGGGATCGAAATTACCCGTTGTACATTTTGTTTTTCTCTCCGACAGCTCTGTGCGCAAAACTCCCATAGTGGAGGCTGTTGAAATCGTTTCTGAGCAACCCCGCCTACTTGAGGTTTTTCCTATCAAGAAGTGTGCAAGTCGCCCTAAACCTTTACGAAATGGACGCAGGATTATGCCAGCATGACTAAGGTACAAACTGCATCTCCCTAGCATTTTTGGTTGCAGAGTTATTCCAGAGCGTAGCTGAAAGTTTTTAATTGTCCGGCCTATTTCTTTCAATGACCCCCTTATTGTCGGTTGGAACCCTGACTGCGCCGTGTCTTTGTATACGCTGTATACACGCACAGTGTACGTCAATTTCTAGTAGTGCCTGCTCGCGCCGTCGCATCTGGCCCCACCTTAAAAATCGTTAGAGCTTTAAGTTTGGTACGAGAGGAAAGCCCTTGAACATGGCAATCCTGTGGTGGTAAAATTATGAAGATTGAGTAGGATACTGGGATCGAAATTACCCGTTGTACATTTTGTTTTTCTCTCCGACAGCTCTGTGCGCAAAACTCCCATAGTGGAGGCTGTTGAAATCGTTTCTGAGCAACCCCGCCTACTTGAGGTTTTTCCTATCAAGAAGTGTGCAAGTCGCCCTAAACCTTTAAGAAATGGACGCAGGATTATGCCAGCATGACTAAGGTACAAACCGCATCTCCCTAGCTATTTTGGTTGCAGAGTTATTCCAGAGCGTAGCTGAAAGTTTTTAATTGTCCGATCTATTTTTTTCAATGACCCCCTTATTGTCGGTTGGAACCCTGACTGCGCCGTGTCTTTGTATACGCTGTATACACGCACAGTGTACGTCAATTTCTAGTGGGTGCCTGCTCGCGCCGTCGCATCTGGCCCCACCTTAAAAATCGTCAGAGCTTTAAGTTTGGTACGAGAGGAAAGCCCTTGAACATGGCAATCCTGTGGTGGTAAAATTGTGAAGATTGAGCAGGATACTGGGATCGAAATTACCCGTTGTACATTTTGTTTTTCTCTTCGACAGCTCTGTGCGCAAAACTCCCATAGTGGAGGCTGTTGAAATCGTTTCTGAGCAACCCCGCCTACTTGAGATTTTTCCTATCAAGAAGTGTGCAAGTCGCCCTAAACCTTTAAGAAATGGACGCAGGAATATGCCAGCATGACTAAGGTACAAACTGCATCTCCCTGGCATTTTTGGTTGCAGAGTTATTCCAGAGCGTAGCTGAAAGTTTTTAATTGTCCGGCCTATTTTTTTCAATGACCCCCTTATTGTGGGTTGGAACCCTGACTGCGCCGTGTCTTTGTATACGCTGTATACACGCAGAGTGTACGTCAATTTCTAGTGGGTGCCTGCTCGCGCCGTCGCATCTGGCCCCACCTTAAAAATCGTCAGAGCTTTAAGTTTGGTACGAGAGGAAAGCCCTTGAACATGGCAATCCTGTGGTGATCAAATTGGAAAGATTGAGCAGGATACTGGGATCGAAATTACCCGTTGTACATTTTGTTTTTCTCTCCGACAGCTCTGTGCGCAAAACTCCCATAGTGGAGGCTGTTGAAATCGTTTCTGAGCAACCCCGCCTACTTGAGGTTTTTCCTATCAAGAAGTGTGCAAGTCGCCCTAAACCTTTACGAAATGGACGCAGGATTATGCCAGCATGACTAAGGTACAAACTGCATCTCCCTAGCATTTTTGGTTGCAGAGTTATTCCAGAGCGTAGCTGAAAGTTTTTAATTGTCCGGCCTATTTTTTTCAATGACCCCCTTATTGTCGGTTGGAACCCTGACTGCGCCGTGTCTTTGTATACGCTGTATACACGCACAGTGTACGTCAATTTCTAGTAGTGCCTGCTCGCGCCGTCGCATCTGGCCCCACCTTAAAAATCGTCAGAGCTTTAAGTTTGGTACGAGAGGAAAGCCCTTGAACATGGCAATCCTGTGGTGGTAAAATTATGAAGATTGAGTAGGATACTGGGATCGAAATTACCCGTTGTACATTTTGTTTTTCTCTCCGACAGCTCTGTGCGCAAAACTCCCATAGTGGAGGCTGTTGAAATCGTTTCTGAGCAACCCCGCCTACTTGAGGTTTTTCCTATCAAGAAGTGTGCAAGTCGCCCTAAACCTTTAAGAAATGGACGCAGGAATATGCCAGCATGACTAAGGTACAAACTGCATCTCCCGAGCATTTTTTTGCTGCAGAGTTATTCCAGAGCGTAGCTGAAAGTTTTTAATTGTCCGGCCTATTTTTTTCAATGACCCCCTTATTGTCGGTTGGAACCCTGACTGCGCCATGTCTTTGTATACGCTGTATACACGCACAGTGTACGTCAATTTCTAGTGGGTGCCTGCTCGCGCCGTCGCATCTGGCCCCACCTTAAAAATCGTCAGAGCTTTAAGTTTGGTACGAGAGGAAAGCCCTTGAACATGGCAATCCTGTGGTTGTAAAATTGTGAAGATTGAGCAGGACACTGGGATCGAAATTACCCGTTGTACATTTTGTTTTTCTCTCCGACAGCTCTGTGCGCAAAACTCTCATAGTGGAGGCTGTTGAAATCGTTTCTGAGCAACCCCGCCTACTTGAGGTTTTTCCTATCAAGAAGTGTGCAAGTCGCCCTAAACCTTTAAGAAATGGACGCAGGAATATGCCAGCATGACTAAGGTACAAACTGCATCTCCCTAGCATTTTTGGTTGCAGAGTTATTCCAAAGCGTAGCTGAAAGTTTTTAATTGTCCGGCCTATTTTTTTCAATGACCCCCTTATTGTGGGTTGAAACCCTGACTGCGCCGTGTCTTTGTATACGCTGTATACACGCACAGTGTACGTCAATTTCTAGTGGGTGCCTGCTCTCGCCGTCGCATCTGGCCCCACCTTAAAAATCGTCAGAGCTTTAAGTTTGGTACGAGAGGAAAGCCCTTGAACATGGCAATCCTGTGGTGATCAAATTGGAAAGATTGAGCAGGATACTGGGATCGAAATTACCCGTTGTACATTTTGTTTTTCTCTCCGACAGCTCTGTGCGCAAAACTCCCATAGTGGAGGCTGTTGAAATCGTTTCTGAGCAACCCCGCCTACTTGAGGTTTTTCCTATCAAGAAGTGTGCAAGTCGCCCTAAACCTTTAAGAAATGGGCGCAGGATTATGCCAGCATGACTAAGGTACAAACCGCATCTCCCTAGCATTTTTGGTTGCAGAGTTATTCCAGAGCGTAGCTGAAAGTTTTTAATTGTCCGGCCTATTTTTGTCAATGACCCCCTTATTGTCGGTTGGAACCCTGACTGCGCCGTGTCTTTGTATACGCTGTATACACGCACAGTGTATGTCAATTTCTAGTGGGTGCCTGCTCGCGCCGTCGCATCTGGCCCCACCTTAAAAATCGTCAGAGCTTTAAGTTTGGTACGAGAGGAAAGCCCTTGAACATGGCAATCCTGTGGTGGTACAATTGTGAAGATTGAGCAGGATACTGGGATCGAAATTACCCGTTGTACATTTTGTTTTTCTCTTCGACAGCTCTGTGCGCAAAACTCCCATAGTGGAGGCTGTTGAAATCGTTTCTGAGCAACCCCGCCTACTTGAGATTTTTCCTATCAAGAAGTGTGCAAGTCGCCCTAAACCTTTAAGAAATGGACGCAGGAATACGCCAGCATGACTAAGGTACAAACTGCATCTCCCTAGCATTTTTGGTTGCAGAGTTATTCCAGAGCGTAGCTGAAAGTTTTTAATTGTCCGGCCTATTTTTTTCAATGACCCCCTAAAAGTCGGTTGGAACCCTGACTGCGCCGTGTCTTTGTATACGCTGTATACACGCACAGTGTACGTCAATTTCTAGTGGGTGCCTGCTCGCGCCGTCGCATCTGACCCCACCTTAAAAATCGTCAGAGCTT
Source organism: Asterias amurensis (assembly GCF_032118995.1). NCBI lineage: Eukaryota > Metazoa > Echinodermata > Asteroidea > Forcipulatida > Asteriidae > Asterias > Asterias amurensis. Next base: position 14,064,509 of record NC_092662.1, read on the forward strand.
TAAGTTTGGTACGAGAGGAAAGCCCTTGAACATGGCAATCCTGTGGTGGTAAAATTTTGAAGATTGAGCAGGATACTGGGATCGAAATTACCCGTTGTACATTTTGTTTTTCTCTCCGACAGCTCTGTGCGCAAAACTCCAAATGTGGAGGCTGTTGAAATCGTTTCTGAGCAACCCCGCCTACTTGAGGTTTTTCCTATCAAGAAGTGTGCAAGTCGCCCTAAACCTTTAAGAAATAGACGCAGGAATATGCCAGCATGACTAAGGTACAAACCGCATCTCCCTAGCATTTTTGGTTGCAGAGTTATTCCAGAGCGTAGCTGAAAGTTTTTAATTGTCCGGCCTATTTTTTTCAATGACCCCCTTATTGTCGGTTGGAACCCTGACTGCGCCGTGTCTTTGTATACGCTGTATACACGCACAGTGTACGTCAATTTCTAGTGGGTGCCTGCTCGCGCCGTCGCATCTGGCCCCACCTTTAAATTCGTCAGAGCTTTAAGTTTGGTACGAGAGGAAAGCCCTTCAACATGGCAATCCTGTGGTGATCAAATTGTGAAGATTGAGCAGGATACTGGGATCGAAATTACCCGTTGTACATTTTGTTTTTCTCTCCGACAGCTCTGTGCGCAAAACTCCCATAGTGGAGGCTGTTGAAATCGTTTCTGAGCAACCCCGCCTACTTGAGGTTTTTCCTATCAAGAAGTGTGCAAGTCGCCCTAAACCTTTAAGAAATGGACGCAGGATTATGCCAGCATGACTAAGGTACAAACCGCATCTCCCTAGCATTTTTGGTTGCAGAGTTATTCCAGAGCGTAGCTGAAAGTTTTTAATTGTCCGGCCTATTTTTTTCAATGACCCCCTTATTGTCGGTTGGAACCCTGACTGCGCCGTGTCTTTGTATACGCTGTATACACGCACAGTGTATGTCAATTTCTAGTGGGTGCCTGCTCGCGCCGTCGCATCTGGCCCCACCTTAAAAATCGTCAGAGCTTTAAGTTTGGTACGAGAGGAAAGCCCTTGAACATGGCAATCCTGTGGTGGTACAATTGTGAAGATTGAGCAGGATACTGGGATCGAAATTACCCGTTGTACATTTTGTTTTTCTCTCCGACAGCTCTGTGCGCAAAACTCCCATAGTGGAGGCTGTTGAAATCGTTTCTGAGCAACCCCGCCTACTTGAGGTTTTTCCTATCAAGAAGTGTGCAAGTCGCCTTAAACCTTTAAGAAATGGACGCAGGAATATGCCAGCATGACTAAGGTACAAACTGCATCTCCCTGGCATTTTTGGTTGCAGAGTTATTCCAAAGCGTAGCTGAAAGTTTTTAATTGTCCGGCCTATTTTTTTCAATGACCCCCTTATTGTGGGTTGGAACCCTGACTGCGCCGTGTCTTTGTATACGCTGTATACACGCACAGTGTACGTCAATTTCTAGTGGGTGCCTGCTCTCGCCGTCGCATCTGGCCCCACCTTAAAAACCGTCAGAGCTTTAAGTTTGGTACGAGAGGAAAGCCCTTGAACATGGCAATCCTGTGGTGATCAAATTGGAAAGATTGAGCAGGATACTGGGATCGAAATTACCCGTTGTACATTTTGTTTTTCTCTCCGACAGCTCTGTGCGCAAAACTCCCATAGTGGAGGCTGTTGAAATCGTTTCTGAGCAACCCCGCCTACTTGAGGTTTTTCCTATCAAGAAGTGTGCAAGTCGCCCTAAACCTTTAAGAAATGGACGCAGGATTATAACAGCATGACTAAGGTACAAACCGCATCTCCCTAGCATTTTTGGTTGCAGAGTTATTCCAGAGCGTAGCTGAAAGTTTTTAATTGTCCGGCCTATTTTTTTCAATGACCCCCTTATTGTCGGTTGGAACCCTGACTGCGCCGTGTCTTTGTATACGCTGTATACACGCACAGTGTATGTCAATTTCTAGTGGGTGCCTGCTCGCGCCGTCGCATCTGGCCCCACCTTAAAAATCGTCAGAGCTTTAAGTTTGGTACGAGAGGAAAGCCCTTGAACATGGCAATCCTGTGGTGGTACAATTGTGAAGATTGAGCAGGATACTGGGATCGAAATTACCCGTTGTACATTTTGTTTTTCTCTTCGACAGCTCTGTGCGCAAAACTCCCATAGTGGAGGCTGTTGAAATCGTTTCTGAGCAACCCCGCCTACTTGAGATTTTTACTATCAAGAAGTGTGCAAGTCGCCCTCAACCTTTAAGAAATGGACGCAGGAATATGCCAGCATGACTAAGGTACAAACTGCATCTCCCTGGCATTTTTGGTTGCAGAGTTATTCCAGAGCGTAGCTGAAAGTTTTTAATTGTCCGGCCAATTTTTTTCAATGACCCCCTTATTGTCGGTTGGAACCCTGACTGCGCCGTGTCTTTGTATACGCTGTATACACGCACAGTGTATGTCAATTTCTAGTGGGTGCCTGCTCGCGCCGTCGCATCTGGCCCCACCTTAAAAATCGTCAGAGCTTTAAGTTTGGTACGAGAGGAAAGCAGTGAACATGGCAATCCTGTGGTGATCAAATTGGAAAGATTGAGCAGGATACTGGGATCGAAATTACCCGTTGTACATTTTGTTTTTCTCTCCGACAGCTCTGTGCGCAAAACTCCCATAGTGGAGGCTGTTGAAATCGTTTCTGAGCAACCCCGCCTACTTGAGGTTTTTCCTATCAAGAAGTGTGCAAGTCGCCCTAAACCTTTAAGAAATAGACGCAGGAATATGCCAGCATGACTAAGGTACAAACCGCATCTCCCTAGCATTTTTGGTTGCAGAGTTATTCCAGAGCGTAGCTGAAAGTTTTTAATTGTCCGGCCTTTTTTTTTTCAATGACCCCCTTTTGTCGGTTGGAACCCTGACTGCGCCGTGTCTTTGTATACGCTGTATACACGCACAGTGTACGTCAATTTCTAGTGGGTGCCTGCTCGCGCCGTCGCATCTGGCCCCACCTTAAAATTCGTCAGAGCTTTAAGTTTGGTACGAGAGGAAAGCCCTTGAACATGGCAATCCTGTGGTGATAAAATTTTGAAGATTGAGCAGGATACTGGGATCGAAATTACCCGTTGTACATTTTGTTTTTCTCTCCGACAACTCTGTGCGCAAAACTCCCATAGTGGAGGCTGTTGAAATCGTTTCTGAGCAACCCCGCCTACTTGAGGTTTTTCCTATCAAGAAGTGTGCAAGTCGCCCTAAACCTTTAAGAAATGGACGCAGGATTATAACAGCATGACTAAGGTACAAACCGCATCTCCCTAGCATTTTTGGTTGCAGAGTTATTCCAGAGCGTAGCTGAAAGTTTTTAATTGTCCGGCCTATTTTTTTCAATGACCCCCTTATTGTCGGTTGGAACCCTGACTGCGCCGTGTCTTTGTATACGCTGTATACACGCACAGTGTATGTCAATTTCTAGTGGGTGCCTGCTCGCGCCGTCGCATCTGGCCCCACCTTAAAAATCGTCAGAGCTTTAAGTTTGGTACGAGAGGAAAGCCCTTGAACATGGCAATCCTGTGGTGGTACAATTGTGAAGATTGAGCAGGATACTGGGATCGAAATTACCCGTTGTACATTTTGTTTTTCTCTTCGACAGCTCTGTGCGCAAAACTCCCATAGTGGAGGCTGTTGAAATCGTTTCTGAGCAACCCCGCCTACTTGAGATTTTTACTATCAAGAAGTGTGCAAGTCGCCCTCAACCTTTAAGAAATGGACGCAGGAATATGCCAGCATGACTAAGGTACAAACTGCATCTCCCTGGCATTTTTGGTTGCAGAGTTATTCCAGAGCGTAGCTGAAAGTTTTTAATTGTCCGGCCAATTTTTTTCAATGACCCCCTTATTGTCGGTTGGAACCCTGACTGCGCCGTGTCTTTGTATACGCTGTATACACGCACAGTGTATGTCAATTTCTAGTGGGTGCCTGCTCGCGCCGTCGCATCTGGCCCCACCTTAAAAATCGTCAGAGCTTTAAGTTTGGTACGAGAGGAAAGCAGTGAACATGGCAATCCTGTGGTGATCAAATTGGAAAGATTGAGCAGGATACTGGGATCGAAATTACCCGTTGTACATTTTGTTTTTCTCTCCGACAGCTCTGTGCGCAAAACTCCCATAGTGGAGGCTGTTGAAATCGTTTCTGAGCAACCCCGCCTACTTGAGGTTTTTCCTATCAAGAAGTGTGCAAGTCGCCCTAAACCTTTAAGAAATAGACGCAGGAATATGCCAGCATGACTAAGGTACAAACCGCATCTCCCTAGCATTTTTGGTTGCAGAGTTATTCCAGAGCGTAGCTGAAAGTTTTTAATTGTCCGGCCTTTTTTTTTTCAATGACCCCCTTTTGTCGGTTGGAACCCTGACTGCGCCGTGTCTTTGTATACGCTGTATACACGCACAGTGTACGTCAATTTCTAGTGGGTGCCTGCTCGCGCCGTCGCATCTGGCCCCACCTTAAAATTCGTCAGAGCTTTAAGTTTGGTACGAGAGGAAAGCCCTTGAACATGGCAATCCTGTGGTGATAAAATTTTGAAGATTGAGCAGGATACTGGGATCGAAATTACCCGTTGTACATTTTGTTTTTCTCTCCGACAACTCTGTGCGCAAAACTCCCATAGTGGAGGCTGTTGAAATCGTTTCTGAGCAACCCCGCCTACTTGAGGTTTTTCCTATCAAGAAGTGTGCAAGTCGCCCTAAACCTTTAAGAAATGGACGCAGGAATATGCCAGCATGACTAAGGTACAAACTGCATCTCCCTGGCATTTTTGGTTGCAGAGTTATTCCAAAGCGTAGCTGAAACTAGTGGAGGCTGTTGAAATCGTTTCTGAGCAACCCCGCCTACTTGAGATTTTTACTATCAAGAAGTGTGCAAGTCGCCCTCAACCTTTAAGAAATGGACGCAGGAATATGCCAGCATGACTAAGGTACAAACTGCATCTCCCTGGCATTTTTGGTTGCAGAGTTATTCCAGAGCGTAGCTGAAAGTTTTTAATTGTCCGGCCTATTTTTTTCAATGACCCCCTTATTGTGGGTTGGAACCCTGACTGCGCCGTGTCTTTGTATACGCTGTATACACGCACAGTGTACGTCAATTTCTAGTGGGTGCCTGCTCGCGCCGTCGCATCTGGCCCCACCTTAAAAATCGTCAGAGCTTTAAGTTTGGTACGAGAGGAAAGCCCTTGAACATGGCAATCCTGTGGTGATCAAATTGGAAAGATTGAGCAGGATACTGGGATCGAAATTACCTGTTGTACATTTTGTTTTTCTCTCCGACAGCTCTGTGCGCAAAACTCCCATAGTGGAGGCTGTTGAAATCGTTTCTGAGCAACCCCGCCTACTTGAGGTTTTTCCTATCAAGAAGTGTGCAAGTCGCCCTAAACCATTAAGAAATGGACGCAGGAATATGCCAGCATGACTAAGGTACAAACTGCATCTCCCTAGCATTTTTGGTTGCAGAGTTATTCCAGAGCGTAGCTGAAAGTTTTTAATTGTCCGGCCTATTTTTTTCAATGACCCCCTCATTGTCGGTTGAAACCCTGACTGCGCCGTGTCTTTGTATACGCTGTATACACGCACAGTGTACGTCAATTTCTAGTGGGTGCCTGCTCGCGCCGTCGCATCTGGCCCCACCTTTAAATTCGTCAGAGCTTTAAGTTTGGTACGAGAGGAAAGCCCTTGAACATGGCAATCCTGTGGTGGTAAAATTTTGAAGATTGAGCAGGATACTGGGATCGAAATTACCCGTTGTACATTTTGTTTTTCTCTCCGACAGCTCTGTGCGCAAAACTCCAACAGTGGAGGCTGTTGAAATCGTTTCTGAGCAACCCCGCCTACTTGAGGTTTTTCCTATCAAGAAGTGTGCAAGTCGCCCTAAACCTTTAAGAAATAGACGCAGGAATATGCCAGCATGACTAAGGTACAAACCGCATCTCCCTAGCATTTTTGGTTGCAGAGTTATTCCAGAGCGTAGCTGAAAGTTTTTAATTGTCCGGCCTTTTTTTTTTCAATGACCCCCTTTTGTCGGTTGGAACCCTGACTGCGCCGTGTCTTTGTATACGCTGTATACACGCACAGTGTACGTCAATTTCTAGTGGGTGCCTGCTCGCGCCGTCGCATCTGGCCCCACCTTAAAAATCGTCAGAGCTTTAAGTTTGGTACGAGAGGAAAGCCCTTGAACATGGCAATCCTGTGGTGATAAAATTTTGAAGATTGAGCAGGATACTGGGATCGAAATTACCCGTTGTACATTTTGTTTTTCTCTCCGACAACTCTGTGCGCAAAACTCCCATAGTGGAGGCTGTTGAAATCGTTTCTGAGCAACCCCGCCTACTTGAGGTTTTTCCTATCAAGAAGTGTGCAAGTCGCCCTAAACCTTTAAGAAATGGACGCAGGAATATGCCAGCATGACTAAGGTACAAACTGCATCTCCCTGGCATTTTTGGTTGCAGAGTTATTCCAAAGCGTAGCTGAAACTTTTTAATTGTCCGGCCTATTTTTTTCAATGACCCCCTTATTGTGGGTTGGAACCCTGACTGCGCCGTGTCTTTGTATACGCTGTATACACGCACAGTGTACGTCAATTTCTAGTGGGTGCCTGCTCTCGCCGTCGCATCTGGCCCCACCTTAAAAACCGTCAGAGCTTTAAGTTTGGTACGAGAGGAAAGCCCTTGAACATGGCAATCCTGTGGTGATCAAATTGGAAAGATTGAGCAGGATACTGGGATCGAAATTACCTGTTGTACATTTTGTTTTTCTCTCCGACAGCTCTGTGCGCAAAACTCCCATAGTGGAGGCTGTTGAAATCGTTTCTGAGCAACCCCGCCTACTTGAGGTTTTTCCTATCAAGAAGTGTGCAAGTCGCCCTAAACCATTAAGAAATGGACGCAGGAATATGCCAGCATGACTAAGGTACAAACTGCATCTCCCTAGCATTTTTGGTTGCAGAGTTATTCCAGAGCGTAGCTGAAAGTTTTTAATTGTCCGGCCTATTTTTTTCAATGACCCCCTCATTGTCGGTTGAAACCCTGACTGCGCCGTGTCTTTGTATACGCTGTATACACGCACAGTGTACGTCAATTTCTAGTGGGTGCCTGCTCGCGCCGTCGCATCTGGCCCCACCTTTAAAATCGTCAGAGCTTTAAGTTTGGTACGAGAGGAAAGCCCTTGAACATGGCAATCCTGTGGTGGTAAAATTTTGAAGATTGAGCAGGATACTGGGATCGAAATTACCCGTTGTACATTTTGTTTTTCTCTCCGACAGCTCTGTGCGCAAAACTCCAACAGTGGAGGCTGTTGAAATCGTTTCTGAGCAACCCCGCCTACTTGAGGTTTTTCCTATCAAGAAGTGTGCAAGTCGCCCTAAACCTTTAAGAAATAGACGCAGGAATATGCCAGCATGACTAAGGTACAAACCGCATCTCCCTAGCATTTTTGGTTGCAGAGTTATTCCAGAGCGTAGCTGAAAGTTTTTAATTGTCCGGCCTTTTTTTTTTTCAATGACCCCCTTTTGTCGGTTGGAACCCTGACTGCGCCGTGTCTTTGTATACGCTGTATACACGCACAGTGTACGTCAATTTCTAGTGGGTGCCTGCTCGCGCCGTCGCATCTGGCCCCACCTTAAAATTCGTCAGAGCTTTAAGTTTGGTACGAGAGGAAAGCCCTTGAACATGGCAATCCTGTGGTGGTAAAATTTTGAAGATTGAGCAGGATACTGGGATCGAAATTACCCGTTGTACATTTTGTTTTTCTCTCCGACAGCTCTGTGCGCAAAACTCCCATAGTGGAGGCTGTTGAAATCGTTTCTGAGCAACCCCGCCTACTTGAGGTTTGTCCTATCAAGAAGTGTGCAAGTCGCCCTAAACCTTTAAGAAATGGACGCAGGAATACGCCAGCATGACTAAAGTACAAACTGCATCTCCCTAGCATTTTTGGTTGCAGAGTTATTCCAGAGCGTAGCTGAAAGTTTTTAATTGTCCGGCCTATTTTTTTCAATGACCCCCTTATTGTCGGTTGGAACCCTGACTGCGCCGTGTCTTTGTATACGCTGTATACACGCACAGTGTACGTCAATTTCTAGTGGGTGCCTGCTCGCGCCGTCGCATCTGGCCCCACTTTAAAAATCGTCAGAGCTTTAAGTTTGGTACGAGAGGAAAGCCCTTGAACATGGCAATCCTGTGGTGATCAAATTGGAAAGATTGAGCAGGATACTGGGATCGAAATTACCCGTTGTACATTTTGTTTTTCTCTCCGACAGCTCTGTGCGCAAAACTCCCATAGTGGAGGCTGTTGAAATCGTTTCTGAGCAACCCCGCCTACTTGAGGTTTTTCCTATCAAGAAGTGTGCAAGTCGCCCTAAACCATTAAGAAATGGACGCAGGAATATGCCAGCATGACTAAGGTACAAACTGCATCTCCCTAGCATTTTTGGTTGCAGAGTTATTCCAGAGCGTAGCTGAAAGTTTTTAATTGTCCGGCCTATTTTTTTCAAGGACCCCCTCATTGTCGGTTGAAACCCTGACTGCGCCGTGTCTTTGTATACGCTGTATACACGCACAGTGTACGTCAATTTCTAGTGGGTGCCTGCTCGCGCCGTCGCATCTGGCCCCACCTTTAAATTCGTCAGAGCTTTAAGTTTGGTACGAGAGGAAAGCCCTTGAACATGGCAATCCTGTGGTGGTAAAATTTTGAAGATTGAGCAGGATACTGGGATCGAAATTACCCGTTGTACATTTTGTTTTTCTCTCCGACAGCTCTGTGCGCAAAACTCCAACAGTGGAGGCTGTTGAAATCGTTTCTGAGCAACCCCGCCTACTTGAGGTTTTTCCTCTCAAGAAGTGTGCAAGTCGCCCTAAACCTTTAAGAAATAGACGCAGGAATATGCCAGCATGACTAAGGTACAAACCGCATCTCCCTAGCATTTTTGGTTGCAGAGTTATTCCAGAGCGTAGCTGAAAGTTTTTAATTGTCCGGCCTTTTTTTTTTTTCAATGACCCCCTTTTGTCGGTTGGAACCCTGACTGCGCCGTGTCTTTGTATACGCTGTATACACGCACAGTGTACGTCAATTTCTAGTGGGTGCCTGCTCGCGCCGTCGCATCTGGCCCCACCTTAAAATTCGTCAGAGCTTTAAGTTTGGTACGAGAGGAAAGCCCTTGAACATGGCAATCCTGTGGTGGTAAAATTTTGAAGATTGAGCAGGATACTGGGATCGAAATTACCCGTTGTACATTTTGTTTTTCTCTCCGACAGCTCTGTGCGCAAAACTCCCATAGTGGAGGCTGTTGAAATCGTTTCTGAGCAACCCCGCCTACTTGAGGTTTGTCCTATCAAGAAGTGTGCAAGTCGCCCTAAACCTTTAAGAAATGGACGCAGGAATATGCCAGCATGACTAAGGTACAAACTGCATCTCCCTAGCATTTTTGGTTGCAGAGTTATTCCAGAGCGTAGCTGAAAGTTTTTAATTGTCCGGCCTATTTGTTTCAATGACCCCCTTATTGTCGGTTGGAACCCTGACTGCGCCGTGTCTTTGTATACGCTGTATACACGCACAGTGTACGTCAATTTCTAGTGGGTGCCTGCTCGCGCCGTCGCATCTGGCCCCACCTTAAAAATCGTCAGAGCTTTAAGTCTGGTACGAGAGGAAAGCCCTTGAACATGGCAATCCTGTGGTGGTAAAATTGTGAAGATTGAGCAGGATACTGGGATCGAAATTACCCGTTGTACATTTTGTTTTTCTCTTCGACAGCTCTGTGCGCAAAACTCCCATAGTGGAGGCTGTTGAAATCGTTTCTGAGCAACCCCGCCTACTTGAGATTTTTCCTATCAAGAAGTGTGCAAGTCGCCCTAAACCTTTAAGAAATGGACGCAGGAATATGCCAGCATGACTAAGGTACAAACTGCATCTCCCTAGCATTTTTGGTTGCAGAGTTATTCCAGAGCGTAGCTGAAAGTTTTTAATTGTCCGGCCTATTTTTTTCAATGACCCCCTTATTGTCGGTTGGAACCCTGACTGCGCCGTGTCTTTGTATACGCTGTATACACGCACAGTGTACGTCAATTTCTAGTGGGTGCCTGCTCGCGCCGTCGCATCTTGCCCCACCTTAAAAATCGTCAGAGCTTTAAGTTTGGTACGAGAGGAAAGCCCTTGAACATGGCAATCCTGTGGTGGTAAAATTGTGAAGATTGAGCAGGATACTGGGATCGAAATTACCCGTTGTACATTTTGTTTTTCTCTCCGACAGCTCTGTGCGCAAAACTCCCATAGTGGAGGCTGTTGAAATCGTTTCTGAGCAACCCCGCCTACTTGAGGTTTTTCCTATCAAGAAGTGTGCAAGTCGCCCTCAACCTTTAAGAAATGGACGCAGGAATATGCCAGCATGACTAAGGTACAAACTGCATCTCCCTAGCATTTTTGGTTGCAGAGTTATTCCAGAGCGTAGCTGAAAGTTTTTAATTGTCCGGCCTATTTATTTCAATGACCCCCTCATTGTCGGTTGAAACCCTGACTGCGCCGTGTCTTTGTATACGCTGTATACACGCACAGTGTACGTCAATTTCTAGTGGGTGCCTGCTCGCGCCGTCGCATCTGGCCCCACCTTTAAATTCGTCAGAGCTTTAAGTTTGGTACGAGAGGAAAGCCCTTGAACATGGCAATCCTGTGGTGGTAAAATTATGAAGATTGAGCAGGATACTGGGATCGAAATTACCCGTTGTACATTTTGTTTTTCTCTCCGACAGCTCTGTGCGCAAAACTCCCATAGTGGAGGCTGTTGAAATCGTTTCTGAGCAACCCCGCCTACTTGAGGTTTTTCCTATCAAGAAGTGTGCAAGTCGCCCTAAACCTTTAAGAAATGGACGCAGGAATATGCCAGCATGACTAAGGCACAAACTGCATCTCCCTAGCATTTTTGGTTGCAGAAATATTCCAGAGCGTAGCTGAAAGTTTTTAATTGTCCGGCCTATTTTTTTCAATGACCCCCTTATTGTCGGTTGGAACCCTGACTGCGCCGTGTCTTTGTATACGCTGTATACACGCACAGTGTACGTCAATTTCTAGTGGGTGCCTGCTCGCGCCGTCGCATCTGGCCCCACCTTAAAAATCGTCAGAGCTTTAAGTTTAGTACGAGAGGAAACCCCTGAACATGGCAATCCTGTGGTGGTAACATTTTGAAGATTGAGCAGGATACTGGGATCGAAATTACCCGTTGTACATTTTGTTTTTCTCTCCGACAGCTCTGTGCGCAAAACTCCCATAGTGGAGGCTGTTGAAATCGTTTCTGAGCAACCCCGCCTACTTGAGGTTTTTCCTATCAAGAAGTGTGCAAGTCGCCCTAAACCTTTAAGAAATGGACGCAGGAATATGCCAGCATGACTAAGGTACAAACTGCATCTCCCTAGCATTTTTGGTTGCAGAGTTATTCCAGAGCGTAGCTGAAAGTTTTTAATTGTCCGGCCTATTTTTTTCAATGACCCCCTCATTGTCGGTTGGAACCCTGACTGCGCCGTGTCTTTGTATACGCTGTATACACGCACAGTGTACGTCAATTTCTAGTGGGTGCCTGCTCGCGCCGTCGCATCTGGCCCCACCTTAAAAATCGTCAGAGCTTTAAGTTTGGTACGAGAGGAAAGCCCTTGAACATGGCAATCCTGTGGTGGTAAAATTGTGAAGATTGAGCAGGATACTGGGATCGAAATTACCCGTTGTACATTTTGTTTTTCTCTTCGACAGCTCTGTGCGCAAAACTCCCATAGTGGAGGCTGTTGAAATCGTTTCTGAGCAACCCCGCCTACTTGAGATTTTTCCTATCAAGAACTGTGCAAGTCGCCCTAAACCTTTAAGAAATGGACGCAGGAATATGCCAGCATGACTAAGGTACAAACTGCATCTCCCTAGCATTTTTGGTTGCAGAGTTATTCCAGAGCGTAGCTGAAAGTTTTTAATTGTCCGGCCTATTTTTTTCAATGACCCCCTTATTGTGGGTTGGAACCCTGACTGCGCCGTGTCTTTGTATACGCTGTATACACGCACAGTGTACGTCAATTTCTAGTGGGTGCCTGCTCGCGCCGTCGCATCTGGCCCCACCTTAAAAATCGTCAGAGCTTTAAGTTTGGTACGAGAGGAAAGCCCTTGAACATGGCAATCCTGTGGTGATCAAATTGGAAAGATTGAGCAGGATACTGGGATCGAAATTACCCGTTGTACATTTTGTTTTTCTCTCCGGCAGCTCTGTGCGCAAAACTCCCATAGTGGAGGCTGTTGAAATCGTTTCTGAGCAACCCCGCCTACTTGAGGTTTTTCCTATCAAGAAGTGTGCAAGTCGCCCTAAACCTTTACGAAATGGACGCAGGATTATGCCAGCATGACTAAGGTACAAACCGCATCTCCCTAGCATTTTTGGTTGCAGAGTTATTCCAGAGTGTAGCTGACAGTTTTTAATTGTCCGGCCTATTTTTTTCAATGACCCCCTTATTGTCGGTTGGAACCCTGACTGCGCCGTGTCTTTGTATACGCTGTATACACGCACAGTGTTCGTCAATTTCTAGTGGGTGCCTGCTCGCGCCGTCGCATCTGGCCCCACCTTAAAAATCGTCAGAGCTTTAAGTCTGGTACGAGAGAAAAGCCCTTGAACATGGCAATCCTGTGGTGGTAAAATTGTGAAGATTGAGCAGGATACTGGGATCGAAATTACCCGTTGTACATTTTGTTTTTCTCTTCGACAGCTCTGTGCGCAAAACTCCCATAGTGGAGGCTGTTGAAATCGTTTCTGAGCAACCCCGCCTACTTGTGATTTTTCCTATCAAGAAGTGTGCAAGTCGCCCTAAACCTTTAAGAAATGGACGCAGGAATATGCCAGCATGACTAAGGTACAAACTGCATCTCCCTAGCATTTTTGGTTGCAGAGTTATTCCAGAGCGTAGCTGAAAGTTTTTAATTGTCCGGCCTATTTTTTTCAATGACCCCCTCATTGTCGGTTGAAACCCTGACTGCGCCGTGTCTTTGTATACGCTGTATACACGCACAGTGTACGTCAATTTCTAGTGGGTGCCTGCTCGCGCCGTCGCATCTGGCCCCACCTTTAAATTCGTCAGAGCTTTAAGTTTGGTACGAGAGGAAAGCCCTTGAACATGGCAATCCTGTGGTGGTAAAATTATGAAGATTGAGCAGGATACTGGGTTCGAAATTACCCGTTGTACATTTTGTTTTTCTCTCCGACAGCTCTGTGCGCAAAACTCCCATAGTGGAGGCTGTTGAAATCGTTTCTGAGCAACCCCGCCTACTTGAGGTTTTTCCTATCAAGAAGTGTGCAAGTCGCCCTAAACCTTTAAGAAATGGACGCAGGAATATGCCAGCATGACTAAGGTACAAACTGCATCTCCCTAGCATTTTTGGTTGCAGAAATATTCCAGAGCGTAGCTGAAAGTTTTTAATTGTCCGGCCTATTTTTTTCAATGACCCCCTTATTGTCGGTTGGAACCCTGACTGCGCCGTGTCTTTGTATACGCTGTATACACGCACAGTGTACGTCAATTTCTAGTGGGTGCCTGCTCGCGCCGTCGCATCTGGCCCCACCTTAAAAATCGTCAGAGCTTTAAGTTTGGAACGAGAGGAAAGCCCTTGAACATGGCAATCCTGTGGTGGTAAAATTGTGAAGATTGAGCAGGATACTGGGATCGAAATTACCCGTTGTACATTTTGTTTTTCTCTCCGACAGCTCTGTGCGCAAAACTCCCATAGTGGAGGCTGTTGAAATCGTTTCTGAGCAACCCCGCCTACTTGAGGTTTTTCCGATCAAGAAGTGTGCAAGTCGCCCTCAACCTTTAAGAAATGGACGCAGGAATATGCCAGCATGACTAAGGTACAAACTGCATCTCCCTAGCATTTTTGGTTGCAGAGTTATTCCAGAGCGTAGCTGAAAGTTTTTAATTGTCCGGCCTATTTTTTTCAATGACCCCCTCATTGTCGGTTGGAACCCTGACTGCGCCGTGTCTTTGTATACGCTGTATACACGCACAGTGTACGTCAATTTCTAGTGGGTGCCTGCTCGCGCCGTCGCATCTGGCCCCACCTTAAAAATCGTCAGAGCTTTAAGTTTGGTACGAGAGGAAAGCCCTTGAACATGGCAATCCTGTGGTGGTAAAATTGTGAAGATTGAGCAGGATACTGGGATCGAAATTACCCGTTGTACATTTTGTTTTTCTCTTCGACAGCTCTGTGCGCAAAACTCCCATAGTGGAGGCTGTTGAAATCGTTTCTGAGCAACCCCGCCTACTTGTGATTTTTCCTATCAAGAAGTGTGCAAGTCGCCCTAAACCTTTAAGAAATGGACGCAGGAATATGCCAGCATGACTAAGGTACAAACTGCATCTCCCTAGCATTTTTGGTTGCAGAGTTATTCCAGAGCGTAGCTGAAAGTTTTTAATTGTCCGGCCTATTTTTTTCAATGACCCCCTCATTGTCGGTTGAAACCCTGACTGCGCCGTGTCTTTGTATACGCTGTATACACGCACAGTGTACGTCAATTTCTAGTGGGTGCCTGCTCGCGCCGTCGCATCTGGCCCCACCTTTAAATTCGTCAGAGCTTTAAGTTTGGTACGAGAGGAAAGCCCTTGAACATGGCAATCCTGTGGTGGTAAAATTATGAAGATTGAGCAGGATACTGGGTTCGAAATTACCCGTTGTACATTTTGTTTTTCTCTCCGACAGCTCTGTGCGCAAAACTCCCATAGTGGAGGCTGTTGAAATCGTTTCTGAGCAACCCCGCCTACTTGAGGTTTTTCCTATCAAGAAGTGTGCAAGTCGCCCTAAACCTTTAAGAAATGGACGCAGGAATATGCCAGCATGACTAAGGTACAAACTGCATCTCCCTAGCACTTTTGGTTGCAGAAATATTCCAGAGCGTAGCTGAAAGTTTTTAATTGTCCGGCCTATTTTTTTCAATGACCCCCTTATTGTCGGTTGGAACACTGACTGCGCCGTGTCTTTGTATACGCTGTATACACGCACAGTGTACGTCAATTTCTAGTGGGTGCCTGCTCGCGCCGTCGCATCTGGCCCCACCTTAAAAATCGTCAGAGCTTTAAGTTTGGAACGAGAGGAAAGCCCTTGAACATGGCAATCCTGTGGTGGTAAAATTGTGAAGATTGAGCAGGATACTGGGATCGAAATTACCCGTTGTACATTTTGTTTTTCTCTCCGACAGCTCTGTGCGCAAAACTCCCATAGTGGAGGCTGTTGAAATCGTTTCTGAGCAACCCCGCCTACTTGAGGTTTTTCCGATCAAGAAGTGTGCAAGTCGCCCTCAACCTTTAAGAAATGGACGCAGGAATATGCCAGCATGACTAAGGTACAAACTGCATCTCCCTAGCATTTTTGGTTGCAGAGTTATTCCAGAGCGTAGCTGAAAGTTTTTAATTGTCCGGCCTATTTTTTTCAATGACCCCCTCATTGTCGGTTGGAACCCTGACTGCGCCGTGTCTTTGTATACGCTGTATACACGCACAGTGTACGTCAATTTCTAGTGGGTGCCTGCTCGCGCCGTCGCATCTGGCCCCACCTTAAAAATCGTCAGAGCTTTAAGTTTGGTACGAGAGGAAAGCCCTTGAACATGGCAATCCTGTGGTGGTAAAATTGTGAAGATTGAGCAGGATACTGGGATCGAAATTACCCGTTGTACATTTTGTTTTTCTCTCCGACAGCTCTGTGCGCAAAACTCCCATAGTGGAGGCTGTTGAAATCGTTTCTGAGCAACCCCGCCTACTTGAGGTTTTTCCTATCAAGAAGTGTGCAAGTCGCCCTAAACCTTTAAGAAATGGACGCAGGAATATGCCAGCATGACTAAGGTACAAACTGCATCTCCCTAGCATTTTTGGTTGCAGAAATATTCCAGAGCGTAGCTGAAAGTTTTTAATTGTCCGGCCTATTTTTTTCAATGACCCCCTTATTGTCGGTTGGAACCCTGACTGCGCCGTGTGTTTGTATACGCTGTATACACGCACAGTGTACGTCAATTTCTAGTGGGTGCCTGCTCGCACCGTCGCATTGGCCCCACCTTAAAAATCGTCAGAGCTTTAAGTTTGGTACGAGAGGAAAGCCCTTGAGCATGGCAATCCTGTGGTGGTAAAATTGTGAAGATTGAGCAGGATACTGGGATCGAAATTACCCGTTGTACATTTTGTTTTTCTCTCCGACAGCTCTGTGTGCAAAACTCCCATAGTGGAGGCTGTTGAAATCTTTTCTGAGCAACCCCGCCTACTTGAGGTTTTTCCTATCAAGAAGTGTGCAAGTCGCCCTAAACCTTTAAGAAATGGACGCAGGAATATGCCAGCATGACTAAGGTACAAACTGCATCTCCCTAGCATTTTTGGTTGCAGAGTTATTCCAGAGCGTAGCTGAAAGTTTTTAATTGTCCGGCCTATTTTTTTCAATGACCCCCTTATTGTCGGTTGGAACCCTGACTGCGCCGTGTGTTTGTATACGCTGTATACACGCACAGTGTACGTCAATTTTTAGTGGGTGCCTGCTCGCGCCGTCGCATCTGGCCCCACCTTAAAAATCGTCAGAGCTTTCAGTTTGGTACGAGAGGAAAGCCCTTGAACATGGCAATCCTGTGGTGGTAAAATTGTGAAGATTGAGCAGGATACTGGGATCGAAATTACCCGTTGTCATTTTGTTTTTCTCTCCGACAGCTCTGTGCGCAAAACTCCCATAGTGGAGGCTGTTGAAATCGTTTCTGAGCAACCCCGCCTACTTGAGGTTTTTCCTATCAAGAAGTGTGCAAGTCGCCCTAAACCTTTAAGAAATGGACGCAGGAATATGCCAGCATGACTAAGGTACAAACTGCATCTCCCTAGCATTTTTGGTTGCAGAGTTATTCCAGAGCGTAGCTGAAAGTTTTTAATTGTCCGGCCTATTTTTTTCAATGACCCCCTTATTGTGGGTTGGAACCCTGACTGCGCCGTGTCTTTGTATACGCTGTATACACACACAGTGTACGTCAATTTCTAGTGGGTGCCTGCTCGCGCCGTCGCATCTGGCCCCACCTTAAAAATCGTCAGAGCTTTAAGTTTGGTACGAGAGGAAAGCCCTTGAACATGGCAATCCTGTGGTGATAAAATTGGAAAGATTGAGCAGGATACTGGGAGTGAAATTACCCGTTGTACATTTTGTTTTTCTCTCCGACAGCTCTGTGCGCAAAACTCCCATAGTGGAGGCTGTTGAAATCGTTTCTGAGCAACCCCGCCTACTTGAGGTTTTTCCTATGAAGAAGTGTGCAAGTCGCCCTAAACCTTTAAGAAATGGACGCAGGATTATGCCAGCATGACTAAGGTACAAACCGCATCTCCCTAGCATTTTTAGTAGCAGAGTTATTCCAGAGCGTAGCTGAAAGTTTTTAATTGTCCGGCCTATTTTTTTCAATGACCCCCTTATTGTCGGTTGGAACCCTGACTGCGCCGTGTCTTTGTATACGCTGTATACACGCACAGTGTACGTCAATTTCTAGTGGGTGCCTGCTCGCGCCATCGCATCTGGCCCCACCTGTAAATTCGTCAGAGCTTTAAGTTTGGTACGAGAGGAAAGCCCTTGAACATGGCAATCCTGTGGTGGTAAAATTTTGAAGATTGAGCAGGATACTGGGATCGAAATTACCCGTTGTACATTTTGTTTTTCTCTCCGACAGCTCTGTGCGCAAAACTCCCATAGTGGAGGCTGTTGAAATCGTTTCTGAGCAACCCCGCCTACTTGAGGTTTTTCCTATCAAGAAGTGTGCAAGTCGCCCTAAACCTTTAAGAAATGGACGCAGGAATATGCCAGCATGACTAAGGTACAAACTGCATCTCCCTAGCATTTTTGGTTGCAGAAATATTCAAGAGCGTAGCTGAAAGTTTTTAATTGTCCGGCCTATTTTTTTCAATGACCCCCTTATTGTCGGTTGGAACCCTGACTGCGCCGTGTCTTTGTATACGCTGTATACACGCACAGTGTACGTCAATTTCTAGTGGGTGCCTGCTCGCACCGTCGCATCTGGCCCCACCTTAAAAATCGTCAGAGCTTTAAGTTTGGTACGAAAGGAAAGCCCTTGAACATGGCAATCCTGTGGTGGTACAATTGTGAAGATTGAGCAGGATACTGGGATCGAAATTACCCGTTGTACATTTTGTTTTTCTCTCCGACAGCTCTGTGCGCAAAACTCCCATAGTGGAGGCTGTTGAAATCGTTTCTGAGCAACCCCGCCTACTTGAGGTTTTTCCTATCAAGAAGTGTGCAAGTCGCCCTAAACCTTTAAGAAATGGACGCAGGAATATGCCAGCATGACTAAGGTACAAATTGCATCTCCCTAGCATTTTTGGTTGCAGAGTTATTCCAGAGCGTAGCTGAAAGTTTTTAATTGTCCGGCCTATTTTTTTCAATGACCCCCTTATTGTCGGTTGGAACCCTGACTGCGCCGTGTCTTTGTATACGCTGTATACACGCACAGTGTACGTCAATTTCTAGTGGGTGCCTGCTCGCGCCGTCGCATCTGGCCCCACCTTAAAAATCGTCAGAGCTTTAAGTTTGGTACGAGAGGAAAGCCCTTGAACATGGCAATCCTGTGGTGGTAAAATTATGAAGATTGAGCAGGATACTGGGATCGAAATTACCCGTTGTACATTTTGTTTTTCTCTCCGACAGCTCTGTGCGCAAAACTCCCATAGTGGAGGCTGTTGAAATCGTTTCTGAGCAACCCCGCCTACTTGAGGTTTTTCCTATCAAGAAGTGTGCAAGTCGCCCTAAACCTTTAAGAAATGGACGCAGGAATATGCCAGCATGACTAAGGTACAAACTGCATCTCCCTAGCATTTTTGGTTGCAGAAATATTCCAGAGCGTAGCTGAAAGTTTTTAATTGTCCGGCCTATTTTTTTCAATGACCCCCTTATTGTCGGTTGGAACACTGACTGCGCCGTGTCTTTGTATACGCTGTATACACGCACAGTGTACGTCAATTTCTAGTGGGTGCCTGCTCGCGCCGTCGCATCTGGCCCCACCTTAAAAATCGTCAGAGCTTTAAGTTTGGAACGAGAGGAAAGCCCTTGAACATGGCAATCCTGTGGTGGTAAAATTGTGAAGATTGAGCAGGATACTGGGATCGAAATTACCCGTTGTACATTTTGTTTTTCTCTCCGACAGCTCTGTGCGCAAAACTCCCATAGTGGAGGCTGTTGAAATCGTTTCTGAGCAACCCCGCCTACTTGAGGTTTTTCCTATCAAGAAGTGTGCAAGTCGCCCTAAACCTTTAAGAAATGGACGCAGGAATATGCCAGCATGACTAAGGTACAAACTGCATCTCCCTAGCATTTTTGGTTGCAGAAATATTCAAGAGCGTAGCTGAAAGTTTTTAATTGTCCGGCCTATTTTTTTCAATGACCCCCTTATTGTCGGTTGGAACCCTGACTGCGCCGTGTCTTTGTATACGCTGTATACACGCACAGTGTACGTCAATTTCTAGTGGGTGCCTGCTCGCACCGTCGCATCTGGCCCCACCTTAAAAATCGTCAGAGCTTTAAGTTTGGTACGAAAGGAAAGCCCTTGAACATGGCAATCCTGTGGTGGTACAATTGTGAAGATTGAGCAGGATACTGGGATCGAAATTACCCGTTGTACATTTTGTTTTTCTCTCCGACAGCTCTGTGCGCAAAACTCCCATAGTGGAGGCTGTTGAAATCGTTTCTGAGCAACCCCGCCTACTTGAGGTTTTTCCTATCAAGAAGTGTGCAAGTCGCCCTAAACCTTTAAGAAATGGACGCAGGAATATGCCAGCATGACTAAGGTACAAATTGCATCTCCCTAGCATTTTTGGTTGCAGAGTTATTCCAGAGCGTAGCTGAAAGTTTTTAATTGTCCGGCCTATTTTTTTCAATGACCCCCTTATTGTCGGTTGGAACCCTGACTGCGCCGTGTCTTTGTATACGCTGTATACACGCACAGTGTACGTCAATTTCTAGTGGGTGCCTGCTCGCGCCGTCGCATCTGGCCCCACCTTAAAAATCGTCAGAGCTTTAAGTTTGGTACGAGAGGAAAGCCCTTGAACATGGCAATCCTGTGGTGGTACAATTGTGAAGATTGAGCAGGATACTGGGATCGAAATTACCCGTTGTACATTTTGTTTTTCTCTCCGACAGCTCTGTGCGCAAAACTCCCATAGTGGAGGCTGTTGAAATCGTTTCTGAGCAACCCCGCCTACTTGAGGTTTTTCCTATCAAGAAGTGTGCAAGTCGCCCTAAACCTTTAAGAAATGGACGCAGGAATATGCCAGCATGACTAAGGTACAAATTGCATCTCCCTAGCATTTTTGGTTGCAGAGTTATTCCAGAGCGTAGCTGAAAGTTTTTAATTGTCCGGCCTATTTTTTTCAATGACCCCCTTATTGTCGGTTGGAACCCTGACTGCGCCGTGTCTTTGTATACGCTGTATACACGCACAGTGTACGTCAATTTCTAGTGGGTGCCTGCTCGCGCCGTCGCATCTGGCCCCACCTTAAAAATCGTCAGAGCTTTAAGTTTGGTACGAGAGGAAAGCCCTTGAACATGGCAATCCTGTGGTGGTAAAATTATGAAGATTGAGCAGGATACTGGGATCGAAATTACCCGTTGTACATTTTGTTTTTCTCTCCGACAGCTCTGTGCGCAAAACTCCCATAGTGGAGGCTGTTGAAATCGTTTCTGAGCAACCCCGCCTACTTGAGGTTTTTCCTATCAAGAAGTGTGCAAGTCGCCCTAAACCTTTAAGAAATGGACGCAGGAATATGCCAGCATGACTAAGGTACAAACTGCATCTCCCTAGCATTTTTGGTTGCAGAAATATTCCAGAGCGTAGCTGAAAGTTTTTAATTGTCCGGCCTATTTTTTTCAATGACCCCCTTATTGTCGGTTGGAACACTGACTGCGCCGTGTCTTTGTATACGCTGTATACACGCACAGTGTACGTCAATTTCTAGTGGGTGCCTGCTCGCGCCGTCGCATCTGGCCCCACCTTAAAAATCGTCAGAGCTTTAAGTTTGGAACGAGAGGAAAGCCCTTGAACATGGCAATCCTGTGGTGGTAAAATTGTGAAGATTGAGCAGGATACTGGGATCGAAATTACCCGTTGTACATTTTGTTTTTCTCTCCGACAGCTCTGTGCGCAAAACTCCCATAGTGGAGGCTGTTGAAATCGTTTCTGAGCAACCCCGCCTACTTGAGGTTTTTCCTATCAAGAAGTGTGCAAGTCGCCCTAAACCTTTAAGAAATGGACGCAGGAATATGCCAGCATGACTAAGGTACAAACTGCATCTCCCTAGCATTTTTGGTTGCAGAAATATTCAAGAGCGTAGCTGAAAGTTTTTAATTGTCCGGCCTATTTTTTTCAATGACCCCCTTATTGTCGGTTGGAACCCTGACTGCGCCGTGTCTTTGTATACGCTGTATACACGCACAGTGTACGTCAATTTCTAGTGGGTGCCTGCTCGCACCGTCGCATCTGGCCCCACCTTAAAAATCGTCAGAGCTTTAAGTTTGGTACGAAAGGAAAGCCCTTGAACATGGCAATCCTGTGGTGGTACAATTGTGAAGATTGAGCAGGATACTGGGATCGAAATTACCCGTTGTACATTTTGTTTTTCTCTCCGACAGCTCTGTGCGCAAAACTCCCATAGTGGAGGCTGTTGAAATCGTTTCTGAGCAACCCCGCCTACTTGAGGTTTTTCCTATCAAGAAGTGTGCAAGTCGCCCTAAACCTTTAAGAAATGGACGCAGGAATATGCCAGCATGACTAAGGTACAAATTGCATCTCCCTAGCATTTTTGGTTGCAGAGTTATTCCAGAGCGTAGCTGAAAGTTTTTAATTGTCCGGCCTATTTTTTTCAATGACCCCCTTATTGTCGGTTGGAACCCTGACTGCGCCGTGTCTTTGTATACGCTGTATACACGCACAGTGTACGTCAATTTCTAGTGGGTGCCTGCTCGCGCCGTCGCATCTGGCCCCACCTTAAAAATCGTCAGAGCTTTAAGTTTGGTACGAGAGGAAAGCCCTTGAACATGGCAATCCTGTGGTGGTACAATTGTGAAGATTGAGCAGGATACTGGGATCGAAATTACCCGTTGTACATTTTGTTTTTCTCTCCGACAGCTCTGTGCGCAAAACTCCCATAGTGGAGGCTGTTGAAATCGTTTCTGAGCAACCCCGCCTACTTGAGGTTTTTCCTATCAAGAAGTGTGCAAGTCGCCCTAAACCTTTAAGAAATGGACGCAGGAATATGCCAGCATGACTAAGGTACAAATTGCATCTCCCTAGCATTTTTGGTTGCAGAGTTATTCCAGAGCGTAGCTGAAAGTTTTTAATTGTCCGGCCTATTTTTTTCAATGACCCCCTTATTGTCGGTTGGAACCCTGACTGCGCCGTGTCTTTGTATACGCTGTATACACGCACAGTGTACGTCAATTTCTAGTGGGTGCCTGCTCGCGCCGTCGCATCTGGCCCCACCTTAAAAATCGTCAGAGCTTTAAGTTTGGTACGAGAGGAAAGCCCTTGAACATGGCAATCCTGTGGTGGTAAAATTATGAAGATTGAGCAGGATACTGGGATCGAAATTACCCGTTGTACATTTTGTTTTTCTCTCCGACAGCTCTGTGCGCAAAACTCCCATAGTGGAGGCTGTTGAAATCGTTTCTGAGCAACCCCGCCTACTTGAGGTTTTTCCTATCAAGAAGTGTGCAAGTCGCCCTAAACCTTTAAGAAATGGACGCAGGAATATGCCAGCATGACTAAGGTACAAACTGCATCTCCCTAGCATTTTTGGTTGCAGAAATATTCCAGAGCGTAGCTGAAAGTTTTTAATTGTCCGGCCTATTTTTTTCAATGACCCCCTTATTGTCGGTTGGAACACTGACTGCGCCGTGTCTTTGTATACGCTGTATACACGCACAGTGTACGTCAATTTCTAGTGGGTGCCTGCTCGCGCCGTCGCATCTGGCCCCACCTTAAAAATCGTCAGAGCTTTAAGTTTGGAACGAGAGGAAAGCCCTTGAACATGGCAATCCTGTGGTGGTAAAATTGTGAAGATTGAGCAGGATACTGGGATCGAAATTACCCGTTGTACATTTTGTTTTTCTCTCCGACAGCTCTGTGCGCAAAACTCCCATAGTGGAGGCTGTTGAAATCGTTTCTGAGCAACCCCGCCTACTTGAGGTTTTTCCTATCAAGAAGTGTGCAAGTCGCCCTAAACCTTTAAGAAATGGACGCAGGAATATGCCAGCATGACTAAGGTACAAACTGCATCTCCCTAGCATTTTTGGTTGCAGAAATATTCAAGAGCGTAGCTGAAAGTTTTTAATTGTCCGGCCTATTTTTTTCAATGACCCCCTTATTGTCGGTTGGAACCCTGACTGCGCCGTGTCTTTGTATACGCTGTATACACGCACAGTGTACGTCAATTTCTAGTGGGTGCCTGCTCGCACCGTCGCATCTGGCCCCACCTTAAAAATCGTCAGAGCTTTAAGTTTGGTACGAAAGGAAAGCCCTTGAACATGGCAATCCTGTGGTGGTACAATTGTGAAGATTGAGCAGGATACTGGGATCGAAATTACCCGTTGTACATTTTGTTTTTCTCTCCGACAGCTCTGTGCGCAAAACTCCCATAGTGGAGGCTGTTGAAATCGTTTCTGAGCAACCCCGCCTACTTGAGGTTTTTCCTATCAAGAAGTGTGCAAGTCGCCCTAAACCTTTAAGAAATGGACGCAGGAATATGCCAGCATGACTAAGGTACAAATTGCATCTCCCTAGCATTTTTGGTTGCAGAGTTATTCCAGAGCGTAGCTGAAAGTTTTTAATTGTCCGGCCTATTTTTTTCAATGACCCCCTTATTGTCGGTTGGAACCCTGACTGCGCCGTGTCTTTGTATACGCTGTATACACGCACAGTGTACGTCAATTTCTAGTGGGTGCCTGCTCGCGCCGTCGCATCTGGCCCCACCTTAAAAATCGTCAGAGCTTTAAGTTTGGTACGAGAGGAAAGCCCTTGAACATGGCAATCCTGTGGTGGTAAAATTATGAAGATTGAGCAGGATACTGGGATCGAAATTACCCGTTGTACATTTTGTTTTTCTCTCCGACAGCTCTGTGCGCAAAACTCCCATAGTGGAGGCTGTTGAAATCGTTTCTGAGCAACCCCGCCTACTTGAGGTTTTTCCTATCAAGAAGTGTGCAAGTCGCCCTAAACCTTTAAGAAATGGACGCAGGAATATGCCAGCATGACTAAGGTACAAACTGCATCTCCCTAGCATTTTTGGTTGCAGAAATATTCCAGAGCGTAGCTGAAAGTTTTTAATTGTCCGGCCTATTTTTTTCAATGACCCCCTTATTGTCGGTTGGAACACTGACTGCGCCGTGTCTTTGTATACGCTGTATACACGCACAGTGTACGTCAATTTCTAGTGGGTGCCTGCTCGCGCCGTCGCATCTGGCCCCACCTTAAAAATCGTCAGAGCTTTAAGTTTGGAACGAGAGGAAAGCCCTTGAACATGGCAATCCTGTGGTGGTAAAATTGTGAAGATTGAGCAGGATACTGGGATCGAAATTACCCGTTGTACATTTTGTTTTTCTCTCCGACAGCTCTGTGCGCAAAACTCCCATAGTGGAGGCTGTTGAAATCGTTTCTGAGCAACCCCGCCTACTTGAGGTTTTTCCGATCAAGAAGTGTGCAAGTCGCCCTCAACCTTTAAGAAATGGACGCAGGAATATGCCAGCATGACTAAGGTACAAACTGCATCTCCCTAGCATTTTTGGTTGCAGAGTTATTCCAGAGCGTAGCTGAAAGTTTTTAATTGTCCGGCCTATTTTTTTCAATGACCCCCTCATTGTCGGTTGGAACCCTGACTGCGCCGTGTCTTTGTATACGCTGTATACACGCACAGTGTACGTCAATTTCTAGTGGGTGCCTGCTCGCGCCGTCGCATCTGGCCCCACCTTAAAAATCGTCAGAGCTTTAAGTTTGGTACGAGAGGAAAGCCCTTGAACATGGCAATCCTGTGGTGGTAAAATTGTGAAGATTGAGCAGGATACTGGGATCGAAATTACCCGTTGTACATTTTGTTTTTCTCTCCGACAGCTCTGTGCGCAAAACTCCCATAGTGGAGGCTGTTGAAATCGTTTCTGAGCAACCCCGCCTACTTGAGGTTTTTCCTATCAAGAAGTGTGCAAGTCGCCCTAAACCTTTAAGAAATGGACGCAGGAATATGCCAGCATGACTAAGGTACAAACTGCATCTCCCTAGCATTGTTGGTTGCAGAAATATTCCAGAGCGTAGCTGAAAGTTTTTAATTGTCCGGCCTATTTTTTTCAATGACCCCCTTATTGTCGGTTGGAACCCTGACTGCGCCGTGTCTTTGTATACGCTGTATACACGCACAGTGTACGTCAATTTCTAGTGGGTGCCTGCTCGCACCGTCGCATTGGCCCCACCTTAAAAATCGTCAGAGCTTTAAGTTTGGTACGAGAGGAAAGCCCTTGAGCATGGCAATCCTGTGGTGGTAAAATTGTGAAGATTGAGCAGGATACTGGGATCGAAATTACCCGTTGTACATTTTGTTTTTCTCTCCGACAGCTCTGTGTGCAAAACTCCCATAGTGGAGGCTGTTGAAATCTTTTCTGAGCAACCCCGCCTACTTGAGGTTTTTCCTATCAAGAAGTGTGCAAGTCGCCCTAAACCTTTAAGAAATGGACGCAGGAATATGCCAGCATGACTAAGGTACAAACTGCATCTCCCTAGCATTTTTGGTTGCAGAGTTATTCCAGAGCGTAGCTGAAAGTTTTTAATTGTCCGGCCTATTTTTTTCAATGACCCCCTTATTGTCGGTTGGAACCCTGACTGCGCCGTGTGTTTGTATACGCTGTATACACGCACAGTGTACGTCAATTTTTAGTGGGTGCCTGCTCGCGCCGTCGCATCTGGCCCCACCTTAAAAATCGTCAGAGCTTTCAGTTTGGTACGAGAGGAAAGCCCTTGAACATGGCAATCCTGTGGTGGTAAAATTGTGAAGATTGAGCAGGATACTGGGATCGAAATTACCCGTTGTCATTTTGTTTTTCTCTCCGACAGCTCTGTGCGCAAAACTCCCATAGTGGAGGCTGTTGAAATCGTTTCTGAGCAACCCCGCCTACTTGAGGTTTTTCCTATCAAGAAGTGTGCAAGTCGCCCTAAACCTTTAAGAAATGGACGCAGGAATATGCCAGCATGACTAAGGTACAAACTGCATCTCCCTAGCATTTTTGGTTGCAGAGTTATTCCAGAGCGTAGCTGAAAGTTTTTAATTGTCCGGCCTATTTTTTTCAATGACCCCCTTATTGTGGGTTGGAACCCTGACTGCGCCGTGTCTTTGTATACGCTGTATACACACACAGTGTACGTCAATTTCTAGTGGGTGCCTGCTCGCGCCGTCGCATCTGGCCCCACCTTAAAAATCGTCAGAGCTTTAAGTTTGGTACGAGAGGAAAGCCCTTGAACATGGCAATCCTGTGGTGATAAAATTGGAAAGATTGAGCAGGATACTGGGAGTGAAATTACCCGTTGTACATTTTGTTTTTCTCTCCGACAGCTCTGTGCGCAAAACTCCCATAGTGGAGGCTGTTGAAATCGTTTCTGAGCAACCCC
This sequence comes from Asterias amurensis, assembly GCF_032118995.1. Taxonomy (NCBI): domain Eukaryota; kingdom Metazoa; phylum Echinodermata; class Asteroidea; order Forcipulatida; family Asteriidae; genus Asterias; species Asterias amurensis. The sequence goes on from NC_092662.1 coordinate 14,091,156, forward strand.
GCCTACTTGAGGTTTTTCCTATGAAGAAGTGTGCAAGTCGCCCTAAACCTTTAAGAAATGGACGCAGGATTATGCCAGCATGACTAAGGTACAAACCGCATCTCCCTAGCATTTTTAGTAGCAGAGTTATTCCAGAGCGTAGCTGAAAGTTTTTAATTGTCCGGCCTATTTTTTTCAATGACCCCCTTATTGTCGGTTGGAACCCTGACTGCGCCGTGTCTTTGTATACGCTGTATACACGCACAGTGTACGTCAATTTCTAGTGGGTGCCTGCTCGCGCCATCGCATCTGGCCCCACCTGTAAATTCGTCAGAGCTTTAAGTTTGGTACGAGAGGAAAGCCCTTGAACATGGCAATCCTGTGGTGGTAAAATTTTGAAGATTGAGCAGGATACTGGGATCGAAATTACCCGTTGTACATTTTGTTTTTCTCTCCGACAGCTCTGTGCGCAAAACTCCCATAGTGGAGGCTGTTGAAATCGTTTCTGAGCAACCCCGCCTACTTGAGGTTTTTCCTATCAAGAAGTGTGCAAGTCGCCCTAAACCTTTAAGAAATGGACGCAGGAATATGCCAGCATGACTAAGGTACAAACTGCATCTCCCTAGCATTTTTGGTTGCAGAAATATTCAAGAGCGTAGCTGAAAGTTTTTAATTGTCCGGCCTATTTTTTTCAATGACCCCCTTATTGTCGGTTGGAACCCTGACTGCGCCGTGTCTTTGTATACGCTGTATACACGCACAGTGTACGTCAATTTCTAGTGGGTGCCTGCTCGCACCGTCGCATCTGGCCCCACCTTAAAAATCGTCAGAGCTTTAAGTTTGGTACGAAAGGAAAGCCCTTGAACATGGCAATCCTGTGGTGGTACAATTGTGAAGATTGAGCAGGATACTGGGATCGAAATTACCCGTTGTACATTTTGTTTTTCTCTCCGACAGCTCTGTGCGCAAAACTCCCATAGTGGAGGCTGTTGAAATCGTTTCTGAGCAACCCCGCCTACTTGAGGTTTTTCCTATCAAGAAGTGTGCAAGTCGCCCTAAACCTTTAAGAAATGGACGCAGGAATATGCCAGCATGACTAAGGTACAAATTGCATCTCCCTAGCATTTTTGGTTGCAGAGTTATTCCAGAGCGTAGCTGAAAGTTTTTAATTGTCCGGCCTATTTTTTTCAATGACCCCCTTATTGTCGGTTGGAACCCTGACTGCGCCGTGTCTTTGTATACGCTGTATACACGCACAGTGTACGTCAATTTCTAGTGGGTGCCTGCTCGCGCCGTCGCATCTGGCCCCACCTTAAAAATCGTCAGAGCTTTAAGTTTGGTACGAGAGGAAAGCCCTTGAACATGGCAATCCTGTGGTGGTAAAATTATGAAGATTGAGCAGGATACTGGGATCGAAATTACCCGTTGTACATTTTGTTTTTCTCTCCGACAGCTCTGTGCGCAAAACTCCCATAGTGGAGGCTGTTGAAATCGTTTCTGAGCAACCCCGCCTACTTGAGGTTTTTCCTATCAAGAAGTGTGCAAGTCGCCCTAAACCTTTAAGAAATGGACGCAGGAATATGCCAGCATGACTAAGGTACAAACTGCATCTCCCTAGCATTTTTGGTTGCAGAGTTATTCCAGAGCGTAGCTGAAAGTTTTTAATTGTCCGGCCTATTTTTTTCAATGACCCCCTTATTGTCGGTTGGAACCCTGACTGCGCCGTGTCTTTGTATACGCTGTATACACGCACAGTGTACGTCAATTTCTAGTGGGTGCCTGCTCGCGCCGTCGCATCTGGCCCCACCTTAAAAATCGTCAGAGCTTTAAGTTTGGTACGAGAGGAAAGCCCTTGAACATGGCAATCCTGTGGTGGTAAAATTATGAAGATTGAGCAGGAAACTGGGATCGAAATTACCCGTTGTACATTTTGTTTTTCTCTCCGACAGCTCTGTGCGCAAAACTCCCATAGTGGAGGCTGTTGAAATCGTTTCTGAGCAACCCCGCCTACTTGAGATATTTTCCTATCAAGAAGTGTGCAAGTCGCCCTAAACCTTTAAGAAATGGACGCAGGAATATGCCAGCATGACTAAAGGTACAAACTGCATCTCCCTAGCATTTTTGGTTGCAGAGTTATTCCAGAGCGTAGCTGAAAGTTTTTAATTGTCCGGCCTATTTTTTTCAATGACCCCCTTATTGTGGGTTGGAACCCTGACTGCGCCGTGTCTTTGTATACGCTGTATACACGCACAGTGTACGTCAATTTCTAGTGGGTGCCTGCTCGCGCCATCGCATCTGGCCCCACCTGTAAATTCGTCAGAGCTTTAAGTTTGGTACGAGAGGAAAGCCCTTGAACATGGCAATCCTGTGGTGGTAAAATTTTGAAGATTGAGCAGGATACTGGGATCGAAATTACCCGTTGTACATTTTGTTTTTCTCTCCGACAGCTCTGTGCGCAAAACTCCCATAGTGGAGGCTGTTGAAATCGTTTCTGAGCAACCCCGCCTACTTGAGGTTTTTCCTATCAAGAAGTGTGCAAGTCGCCCTAAACCTTTAAGAAATGGACGCAGGAATATGCCAGCATGACTAAGGTACAAACTGCATCTCCCTAGCATTTTTGGTTGCAGAAATATTCAAGAGCGTAGCTGAAAGTTTTTAATTGTCCGGCCTATTTTTTTCAATGACCCCCTTATTGTCGGTTGGAACCCTGACTGCGCCGTGTCTTTGTATACGCTGTATACACGCACAGTGTACGTCAATTTCTAGTGGGTGCCTGCTCGCACCGTCGCATCTGGCCCCACCTTAAAAATCGTCAGAGCTTTAAGTTTGGTACGAAAGGAAAGCCCTTGAACATGGCAATCCTGTGGTGGTACAATTGTGAAGATTGAGCAGGATACTGGGATCGAAATTACCCGTTGTACATTTTGTTTTTCTCTCCGACAGCTCTGTGCGCAAAACTCCCATAGTGGAGGCTGTTGAAATCGTTTCTGAGCAACCCCGCCTACTTGAGGTTTTTCCTATCAAGAAGTGTGCAAGTCGCCCTAAACCTTTAAGAAATGGACGCAGGAATATGCCAGCATGACTAAGGTACAAACTGCATCTCCCTAGCATTTTTGGTTGCAGAGTTATTCCAGAGCGTAGCTGAAAGTTTTTAATTGTCCGGCCTATTTTTTTCAATGACCCCCTTATTGTGGGTTGGAACCCTGACTGCGCCGTGTCTTTGTATACGCTGTATACACGCACAGTGTACGTCAATTTCTAGTGGGTGCCTGCTCGCGCCGTCGCATCTGGCCCCACCTTAAAAATCGTCAGAGCTTTAAGTTTGGTACGAGAGGAAAGCCCTTGAACATGGCAATCCTGTGGTGGTAAAATTATGAAGATTGAGCAGGATACTGGGATCGAAATTACCCGTTGTACATTTTGTTTTTCTCTCCGACAGCTCTGTGCGCAAAACTCCCATAGTGGAGGCTGTTGAAATCGTTTCTGAGCAACCCCGCCTACTTGAGGTTTTTCCTATCAAGAAGTGTGCAAGTCGCCCTAAACCTTTAAGAAATGGACGCAGGAATATGCCAGCATGACTAAGGTACAAACTGCATCTCCCTAGCATTTTTGGTTGCAGAGTTATTCCAGAGCGTAGCTGAAAGTTTTTAATTGTCCGGCCTATTTTTTTCAATGACCCCCTTATTGTCGGTTGGAACCCTGACTGCGCCGTGTCTTTGTATACGCTGTATACACGCACAGTGTACGTCAATTTCTAGTGGGTGCCTGCTCGCGCCGTCGCATCTGGCCCCACCTTAAAAATCGTCAGAGCTTTAAGTTTGGTACGAGAGGAAAGCCCTTGAACATGGCAATCCTGTGGTGGTAAAATTATGAAGATTGAGCAGGAAACTGGGATCGAAATTACCCGTTGTACATTTTGTTTTTCTCTCCGACAGCTCTGTGCGCAAAACTCCCATAGTGGAGGCTGTTGAAATCGTTTCTGAGCAACCCCGCCTACTTGAGATTTTTCCTATCAAGAAGTGTGCAAGTCGCCCTAAACCTTTAAGAAATGGACGCAGGAATATGCCAGCATGACTAAAGGTACAAACTGCATCTCCCTAGCATTTTTGGTTGCAGAGTTATTCCAGAGCGTAGCTGAAAGTTTTTAATTGTCCGGCCTATTTTTTTCAATGACCCCCTTATTGTCGGTTGGAACCCTGACTGCGCCGTGTCTTTGTATACGCTGTATACACGCACAGTGTACGTCAATTTCTAGTGGGTGCCTGCTCGCGCCGTCGCATCTGGCCCCACCTTAAAAATCGTCAGAGCTTTAAGTTTGGTACGAGAGGAAAGCCCTTGAACATGGCAATCCTGTGGTGATAAAATTGGAAAGATTGAGCAGGATACTGGGATCGAAATTACCCGTTGTACATTTTGTTTTTCTCTCCGACAGCTCTGTGCGCAAAACTCCCATAGTGGAGGCTGTTGAAATCGTTTCTGAGCAACCCCGCCTACTTGAGGTTTTTCCTATCAAGAAGTGTGCAAGTCGCCCTAAACCTTTAAGAAATGGACGCAGGAATATGCCAGCATGACTAAGGTACAAACTGCATCTCCCTAGCATTTTTGGTTGCAGAGTTATTCCAGAGCGTAGCTGAAAGTTTTTAATTGTCCGGCCTATTTTTTTCAATGACCCCCTTATTGTGGGTTGGAACCCTGACTGCGCCGTGTCTTTGTATACGCTGTATACACGCACAGTGTACGTCAATTTCTAGTGGGTGCCTGCTCGCGCCGTCGCATCTGGCCCCACCTTAAAAATCGTCAGAGCTTTAAGTTTGGTACGAGAGGAAAGCCCTTGAACATGGCAATCCTGTGGTGATAAAATTGGAAAGATTGAGCAGGATACTGGGAGCGAAATTACCCGTTGTACATTTTGTTTTTCTCTCCGACAGCTCTGTGCGCAAAACTCCCATAGTGGAGGCTGTTGAAATCGTTTCTGAGCAACCCCGCCTACTTGAGGTTTTTCCTATCAAGAAGTGTGCAAGTCGCCCTAAACCTTTAAGAAATGGACGCAGGAATATGCCAGCATGACTAAGGTACAAACTGCATCTCCCTAGCATTTTTGGTTGCAGAGTTATTCCAGAGCGTAGCTGAAAGTTTTTAATTGTCCGGCCTATTTTTTTCAATGACCCCCTTATTGTCGGTTGGAACCCTGACTGCGCCGTGTCTTTGTATACGCTGTATACACGCACAGTGTACGTCAATTTCTAGTGGGTGCCTGCTCGCGCCGTCGCATCTGGCCCCACCTTAAAAATCGTCAGAGCTTTAAGTTTGGTACGAGAGGAAAGCCCTTGAACATGGCAATCATGTGGTGGTAAAATTATGAAGATTGAGCAGGAAACTGGGATCGAAATTACCCGTTGTACATTTTGTTTTTCTCTCCGACAGCTCTGTGCGCAAAACTCCCATAGTGGAGGCTGTTGAAATCGTTTCTGAGCAACCCCGCCTACTTGAGATTTTTCCTATCAAGAAGTGTGCAAGTCGCCCTAAACCTTTAAGAAATGGACGCAGGAATATGCCAGCATGACTAAAGGTACAAACTGCATCTCCCTAGCATTTTTGGTTGCAGAGTTATTCCAGAGCGTAGCTGAAAGTTTTTAATTGTCCGGCCTATTTTTTTCAATGACCCCCTTATTGTCGGTTGGAACCCTGACTGCGCCGTGTCTTTGTATACGCTGTATACACGCACAGTGTACGTCAATTTCTAGTGGGTGCCTGCTCGCGCCGTCGCATCTGGCCCCACCTTAAAAATCGTCAGAGCTTTAAGTTTGGTACGAGAGGAAAGCCCTTGAACATGGCAATCCTGTGGTGATAAAATTGGAAAGATTGAGCAGGATACTGGGATCGAAATTACCCGTTGTACATTTTGTTTTTCTCTCCGACAGCTCTGTGCGCAAAACTCCCATAGTGGAGGCTGTTGAAATCGTTTCTGAGCAACCCCGCCTACTTGAGGTTTTTCCTATCAAGAAGTGTGCAAGTCGCCCTAAACCTTTAAGAAATGGACGCAGGAATATGCCAGCATGACTAAGGTACAAACTGCATCTCCCTAGCATTTTTGGTTGCAGAGTTATTCCAGAGCGTAGCTGAAAGTTTTTAATTGTCCGGCCTATTTTTTTCAATGACCCCCTTATTGTGGGTTGGAACCCTGACTGCGCCGTGTCTTTGTATACGCTGTATACACGCACAGTGTACGTCAATTTCTAGTGGGTGCCTGCTCGCGCCGTCGCATCTGGCCCCACCTTAAAAATCGTCAGAGCTTTAAGTTTGGTACGAGAGGAAAGCCCTTGAGCATGGCAATCCTGTGGTGGTAAAATTGTGAAGATTGAGCAGGATACTGGGATCGAAATTACCCGTTGTACATTTTGTTTTTCTCTCCGACAGCTCTGTGTGCAAAACTCCCATAGTGGAGGCTGTTGAAATCTTTTCTGAGCAACCCCGCCTACTTGAGGTTTTTCCTATCAAGAAGTGTGCAAGTCGCCCTAAACCTTTAAGAAATGGACGCAGGAATATGCCAGCATGACTAAGGTACAAACTGCATCTCCCTAGCATTTTTGGTTGCAGAGTTATTCCAGAGCGTAGCTGAAAGTTTTTAATTGTCCGGCCTATTTTTTTCAATGACCCCCTTATTGTCGGTTGGAACCCTGACTGCGCCGTGTGTTTGTATACGCTGTATACACGCACAGTGTACGTCAATTTTTAGTGGGTGCCTGCTCGCGCCGTCGCATCTGGCCCCACCTTAAAAATCGTCAGAGCTTTCAGTTTGGTACGAGAGGAAAGCCCTTGAACATGGCAATCCTGTGGTGGTAAAATTGTGAAGATTGAGCAGGATACTGGGATCGAAATTACCCGTTGTCATTTTGTTTTTCTCTCCGACAGCTCTGTGCGCAAAACTCCCATAGTGGAGGCTGTTGAAATCGTTTCTGAGCAACCCCGCCTACTTGAGGTTTTTCCTATCAAGAAGTGTGCAAGTCGCCCTAAACCTTTAAGAAATGGACGCAGGAATATGCCAGCATGACTAAGGTACAAACTGCATCTCCCTAGCATTTTTGGTTGCAGAGTTATTCCAGAGCGTAGCTGAAAGTTTTTAATTGTCCGGCCTATTTTTTTCAATGACCCCCTTATTGTCGGTTGGAACCCTGACTGCGCCGTGTCTTTGTATACGCTGTATACACGCACAGTGTACGTCAATTTCTAGTGGGTGCCTGCTCGCGCCGTCGCATCTGGCCCCACCTTAAAAATCGTCAGAGCTTTAAGTTTGGTACGAGAGGAAAGCCCTTGAACATGGCAATCCTGTGGTGATAAAATTGGAAAGATTGAGCAGGATACTGGGATCGAAATTACCCGTTGTACATTTTGTTTTTCTCTCCGACAGCTCTGTGCGCAAAACTCCCATAGTGGAGGCTGTTGAAATCGTTTCTGAGCAACCCCGCCTACTTGAGGTTTTTCCTATCAAGAAGTGTGCAAGTCGCCCTAAACCTTTAAGAAATGGACGCAGGAATATGCCAGCATGACTAAGGTACAAACTGCATCTCCCTAGCATTTTTGGTTGCAGAGTTATTCCAGAGCGTAGCTGAAAGTTTTTAATTGTCCGGCCTATTTTTTTCAATGACCCCCTTATTGTGGGTTGGAACCCTGACTGCGCCGTGTCTTTGTATACGCTGTATACACGCACAGTGTACGTCAATTTCTAGTGGGTGCCTGCTCGCGCCGTCGCATCTGGCCCCACCTTAAAAATCGTCAGAGCTTTAAGTTTGGTACGAGAGGAAAGCCCTTGAGCATGGCAATCCTGTGGTGGTAAAATTGTGAAGATTGAGCAGGATACTGGGATCGAAATTACCCGTTGTACATTTTGTTTTTCTCTCCGACAGCTCTGTGTGCAAAACTCCCATAGTGGAGGCTGTTGAAATCTTTTCTGAGCAACCCCGCCTACTTGAGGTTTTTCCTATCAAGAAGTGTGCAAGTCGCCCTAAACCTTTAAGAAATGGACGCAGGAATATGCCAGCATGACTAAGGTACAAACTGCATCTCCCTAGCATTTTTGGTTGCAGAGTTATTCCAGAGCGTAGCTGAAAGTTTTTAATTGTCCGGCCTATTTTTTTCAATGACCCCCTTATTGTCGGTTGGAACCCTGACTGCGCCGTGTGTTTGTATACGCTGTATACACGCACAGTGTACGTCAATTTTTAGTGGGTGCCTGCTCGCGCCGTCGCATCTGGCCCCACCTTAAAAATCGTCAGAGCTTTCAGTTTGGTACGAGAGGAAAGCCCTTGAACATGGCAATCCTGTGGTGGTAAAATTGTGAAGATTGAGCAGGATACTGGGATCGAAATTACCCGTTGTCATTTTGTTTTTCTCTCCGACAGCTCTGTGCGCAAAACTCCCATAGTGGAGGCTGTTGAAATCGTTTCTGAGCAACCCCGCCTACTTGAGGTTTTTCCTATCAAGAAGTGTGCAAGTCGCCCTAAACCTTTAAGAAATGGACGCAGGAATATGCCAGCATGACTAAGGTACAAACTGCATCTCCCTAGCATTTTTGGTTGCAGAGTTATTCCAGAGCGTAGCTGAAAGTTTTTAATTGTCCGGCCTATTTTTTTCAATGACCCCCTTATTGTGGGTTGGAACCCTGACTGCGCCGTGTCTTTGTATACGCTGTATACACACACAGTGTACGTCAATTTCTAGTGGGTGCCTGCTCGCGCCGTCGCATCTGGCCCCACCTTAAAAATCGTCAGAGCTTTAAGTTTGGTACGAGAGGAAAGCCCTTGAACATGGCAATCCTGTGGTGATAAAATTGGAAAGATTGAGCAGGATACTGGGAGTGAAATTACCCGTTGTACATTTTGTTTTTCTCTCCGACAGCTCTGTGCGCAAAACTCCCATAGTGGAGGCTGTTGAAATCGTTTCTGAGCAACCCCGCCTACTTGAGGTTTTTCCTATGAAGAAGTGTGCAAGTCGCCCTAAACCTTTAAGAAATGGACGCAGGATTATGCCAGCATGACTAAGGTACAAACCGCATCTCCCTAGCATTTTTAGTTGCAGAGTTATTCCAGAGCGTAGCTGAAAGTTTTTAATTGTCCGGCCTATTTTTTTCAATGACCCCCTTATTGTCGGTTGGAACCCTGACTGCGCCGTGTCTTTGTATACGCTGTATACACGCACAGTGTACGTCAATTTCTAGTGGGTGCCTGCTCGCGCCATCGCATCTGGCCCCACCTGTAAATTCGTCAGAGCTTTAAGTTTGGTACGAGAGGAAAGCCCTTGAACATGGCAATCCTGTGGTGGTAAAATTTTGAAGATTGAGCAGGATACTGGGATCGAAATTACCCGTTGTACATTTTGTTTTTCTCTCCGACAGCTCTGTGCGCAAAACTCCCATAGTGGAGGCTGTTGAAATCGTTTCTGAGCAACCCCGCCTACTTGAGGTTTTTCCTATCAAGAAGTGTGCAAGTCGCCCTAAACCTTTAAGAAATGGACGCAGGAATATGCCAGCATGACTAAGGTACAAACTGCATCTCCCTAGCATTTTTGGTTGCAGAAATATTCAAGAGCGTAGCTGAAAGTTTTTAATTGTCCGGCCTATTTTTTTCAATGACCCCCTTATTGTCGGTTGGAACCCTGACTGCGCCGTGTCTTTGTATACGCTGTGGGTGCCTGCTCGCACCGTCGCATCTGGCCCCACCTTAAAAATCGTCAGAGCTTTAAGTTTGGTACGAAAGGAAAGCCCTTGAACATGGCAATCCTGTGGTGGTACAATTGTGAAGATTGAGCAGGATACTGGGATCGAAATTACCCGTTGTACATTTTGTTTTTCTCTCCGACAGCTCTGTGCGCAAAACTCCCATAGTGGAGGCTGTTGAAATCGTTTCTGAGCAACCCCGCCTACTTGAGGTTTTTCCTATCAAGAAGTGTGCAAGTCGCCCTAAACCTTTAAGAAATGGACGCAGGAATATGCCAGCATGACTAAGGTACAAACTGCATCTCCCTAGCATTGATGGTTGCAGAAATATTCCAGAGCGTAGCTGAAAGTTTTTAATTGTCCGGCCTATTTTTTTCAATGACCCCCTTATTGTCGGTTGGAACCCTGACTGCGCCGTGTCATTGTATACCCTGTATACACGCACAGTGTACGTCAATTTCTAGTGGGTGCCTGCTCGCGCCGTCGCATCTGGCCCCATTTTAAAAATCGTTAGAGCTTTAAGTTTGGCACGAGAGGAAAGCCCTTGAACATGGCAATCCTGTGGTGGTAAAATTGTGAAGATTGAGCAGGATACTGGGATCGAAATTACCCGTTGTACATTTTGTTTTTCTCTCCGACAGCTCTGTGCGCAAAACTCCCATAGTGGAGGCTGTTGAAATCGTTTCTGAGCAACCCCGCCTACTTGAGGTTTTTCCTATCAAGAAGTGTGCAAGTCGCCCTAAACCTTTAAGAAATGGACGCAGGAATATGCCAGCATGACTAAGGTACAAACTGCATCTCCCTAGCATTTTTGGTTTCAGAGTTATTCCAGAGCGTAGCTGAAAGTTTTTAATTGTCCGGCCTATTTTTTTCAATGACCCCCTTATTGTGGGTTGGAACCCTGACTGCGCCGTGTCTTTGTATACGCTGTATACACGCACAGTGTACGTCAATTTCTAGTGGGTGCCTGCTCGCGCCGTCGCATCTGGCCCCACCTTAAAAATCGTCAGAGCTTTAAGTTTGGTACGAGAGGAAAGCCCTTGAACATGGCAATCCTGTGGTGGTAAAATTTTGAAGATTGAGCAGGATACTGGGATCGAAATTACCCGTTGTACATTTTGTTTTTCTCTCCGACAGCTCTGTGCGCAAAACTCCCATAGTGGAGGCTGTTGAAATCGTTTCTGAGCAACCCCGCCTACTTGAGATTTTTCCTATCAAGAAGTGTGCAAGTCGCCCTAAACCTTTAAGAAATGGACGCAGGAATATGCCAGCATGACTAAAGGTACAAACTGCATCTCCCTAGCATTTTTGGTTGCAGAGTTATTCCAGAGCGTAGCTGAAAGTTTTTAATTGTCCGGCCTATTTTTTTCAATGACCCCCTTATTGTCGGTTGGAACCCTGACTGCGCCGTGTCTTTGTATACGCTGTATACACGCACAGTGTACGTCAATTTCTAGTGGGTGCCTGCTCGCGCCGTCGCATCTGGCCCCACCTTAAAAATCGTCAGAGCTTTAAGTTTGGTACGAGAGGAAAGCCCTTGAACATGGCAATCCTGTGGTGATAAAATTGGAAAGATTGAGCAGGATACTGGGATCGAAATTACCCGTTGTACATTTTGTTTTTCTCTCCGACAGCTCTGTGCGCAAAACTCCCATAGTGGAGGCTGTTGAAATCGTTTCTGAGCAACCCCGCCTACTTGAGGTTTTTCCTATCAAGAAGTGTGCAAGTCGCCCTAAACCTTTAAGAAATGGACGCAGGAATATGCCAGCATGACTAAGGTACAAACTGCATCTCCCTAGCATTTTTGGTTGCAGAGTTATTCCAGAGCGTAGCTGAAAGTTTTTAATTGTCCGGCCTATTTTTTTCAATGACCCCCTTATTGTGGGTTGGAACCCTGACTGCGCCGTGTCTTTGTATACGCTGTATACACGCACAGTGTACGTCAATTTCTAGTGGGTGCCTGCTCGCGCCGTCGCATCTGGCCCCACCTTAAAAATCGTCAGAGCTTTAAGTTTGGTACGAGAGGAAAGCCCTTGAACATGGCAATCCTGTGGTGATAAAATTGGAAAGATTGAGCAGGATACTGGGAGTGAAATTACCCGTTGTACATTTTGTTTTTCTCTCCGACAGCTCTGTGCGCAAAACTCCCATAGTGGAGGCTGTTGAAATCGTTTCTGAGCAACCCCGCCTACTTGAGGTTTTTCCTATGAAGAAGTGTGCAAGTCGCCCTAAACCTTTAAGAAATGGACGCAGGATTATGCCAGCATGACTAAGGTACAAACCGCATCTCCCTAGCATTTTTAGTTGCAGAGTTATTCCAGAGCGTAGCTGAAAGTTTTTAATTGTCCGGCCTATTTTTTTCAATGACCCCCTTATTGTCGGTTGGAACCCTGACTGCGCCGTGTCTTTGTATACGCTGTATACACGCACAGTGTACGTCAATTTCTAGTGGGTGCCTGCTCGCGCCATCGCATCTGGCCCCACCTGTAAATTCGTCAGAGCTTTAAGTTTGGTACGAGAGGAAAGCCCTTGAACATGGCAATCCTGTGGTGGTAAAATTTTGAAGATTGAGCAGGATACTGGGATCGAAATTACCCGTTGTACATTTTGTTTTTCTCTCCGACAGCTCTGTGCGCAAAACTCCCATAGTGGAGGCTGTTGAAATCGTTTCTGAGCAACCCCGCCTACTTGAGGTTTTTCCTATCAAGAAGTGTGCAAGTCGCCCTAAACCTTTAAGAAATGGACGCAGGAATATGCCAGCATGACTAAGGTACAAACTGCATCTCCCTAGCATTTTTGGTTGCAGAAATATTCAAGAGCGTAGCTGAAAGTTTTTAATTGTCCGGCCTATTTTTTTCAATGACCCCCTTATTGTCGGTTGGAACCCTGACTGCGCCGTGTCTTTGTATACGCTGTGGGTGCCTGCTCGCACCGTCGCATCTGGCCCCACCTTAAAAATCGTCAGAGCTTTAAGTTTGGTACGAAAGGAAAGCCCTTGAACATGGCAATCCTGTGGTGGTACAATTGTGAAGATTGAGCAGGATACTGGGATCGAAATTACCCGTTGTACATTTTGTTTTTCTCTCCGACAGCTCTGTGCGCAAAACTCCCATAGTGGAGGCTGTTGAAATCGTTTCTGAGCAACCCCGCCTACTTGAGGTTTTTCCTATCAAGAAGTGTGCAAGTCGCCCTAAACCTTTAAGAAATGGACGCAGGAATATGCCAGCATGACTAAGGTACAAACTGCATCTCCCTAGCATTGATGGTTGCAGAAATATTCCAGAGCGTAGCTGAAAGTTTTTAATTGTCCGGCCTATTTTTTTCAATGACCCCCTTATTGTCGGTTGGAACCCTGACTGCGCCGTGTCATTGTATACCCTGTATACACGCACAGTGTACGTCAATTTCTAGTGGGTGCCTGCTCGCGCCGTCGCATCTGGCCCCATTTTAAAAATCGTTAGAGCTTTAAGTTTGGCACGAGAGGAAAGCCCTTGAACATGGCAATCCTGTGGTGGTAAAATTGTGAAGATTGAGCAGGATACTGGGATCGAAATTACCCGTTGTACATTTTGTTTTTCTCTCCGACAGCTCTGTGCGCAAAACTCCCATAGTGGAGGCTGTTGAAATCGTTTCTGAGCAACCCCGCCTACTTGAGGTTTTTCCTATCAAGAAGTGTGCAAGTCGCCCTAAACCTTTAAGAAATGGACGCAGGAATATGCCAGCATGACTAAGGTACAAACTGCATCTCCCTAGCATTTTTGGTTTCAGAGTTATTCCAGAGCGTAGCTGAAAGTTTTTAATTGTCCGGCCTATTTTTTTCAATGACCCCCTTATTGTGGGTTGGAACCCTGACTGCGCCGTGTCTTTGTATACGCTGTATACACGCACAGTGTACGTCAATTTCTAGTGGGTGCCTGCTCGCGCCGTCGCATCTGGCCCCACCTTAAAAATCGTCAGAGCTTTAAGTTTGGTACGAGAGGAAAGCCCTTGAACATGGCAATCCTGTGGTGGTAAAATTTTGAAGATTGAGCAGGATACTGGGATCGAAATTACCCGTTGTACATTTTGTTTTTCTCTCCGACAGCTCTGTGCGCAAAACTCCCATAGTGGAGGCTGTTGAAATCGTTTCTGAGCAACCCCGCCTACTTGAGATTTTTCCTATCAAGAAGTGTGCAAGTCGCCCTAAACCTTTAAGAAATGGACGCAGGAATATGCCAGCATGACTAAAGGTACAAACTGCATCTCCCTAGCATTTTTGGTTGCAGAGTTATTCCAGAGCGTAGCTGAAAGTTTTTAATTGTCCGGCCTATTTTTTTCAATGACCCCCTTATTGTCGGTTGGAACCCTGACTGCGCCGTGTCTTTGTATACGCTGTATACACGCACAGTGTACGTCAATTTCTAGTGGGTGCCTGCTCGCGCCGTCGCATCTGGCCCCACCTTAAAAATCGTCAGAGCTTTAAGTTTGGTACGAGAGGAAAGCCCTTGAACATGGCAATCCTGTGGTGATAAAATTGGAAAGATTGAGCAGGATACTGGGATCGAAATTACCCGTTGTACATTTTGTTTTTCTCTCCGACAGCTCTGTGCGCAAAACTCCCATAGTGGAGGCTGTTGAAATCGTTTCTGAGCAACCCCGCCTACTTGAGGTTTTTCCTATCAAGAAGTGTGCAAGTCGCCCTAAACCTTTAAGAAATGGACGCAGGAATATGCCAGCATGACTAAGGTACAAACTGCATCTCCCTAGCATTTTTGGTTGCAGAGTTATTCCAGAGCGTAGCTGAAAGTTTTTAATTGTCCGGCCTATTTTTTTCAATGACCCCCTTATTGTGGGTTGGAACCCTGACTGCGCCGTGTCTTTGTATACGCTGTATACACGCACAGTGTACGTCAATTTCTAGTGGGTGCCTGCTCGCGCCGTCGCATCTGGCCCCACCTTAAAAATCGTCAGAGCTTTAAGTTTGGTACGAGAGGAAAGCCCTTGAGCATGGCAATCCTGTGGTGGTAAAATTGTGAAGATTGAGCAGGATACTGGGATCGAAATTACCCGTTGTACATTTTGTTTTTCTCTCCGACAGCTCTGTGTGCAAAACTCCCATAGTGGAGGCTGTTGAAATCTTTTCTGAGCAACCCCGCCTACTTGAGGTTTTTCCTATCAAGAAGTGTGCAAGTCGCCCTAAACCTTTAAGAAATGGACGCAGGAATATGCCAGCATGACTAAGGTACAAACTGCATCTCCCTAGCATTTTTGGTTGCAGAGTTATTCCAGAGCGTAGCTGAAAGTTTTTAATTGTCCGGCCTATTTTTTTCAATGACCCCCTTATTGTCGGTTGGAACCCTGACTGCGCCGTGTGTTTGTATACGCTGTATACACGCACAGTGTACGTCAATTTTTAGTGGGTGCCTGCTCGCGCCGTCGCATCTGGCCCCACCTTAAAAATCGTCAGAGCTTTCAGTTTGGTACGAGAGGAAAGCCCTTGAACATGGCAATCCTGTGGTGGTAAAATTGTGAAGATTGAGCAGGATACTGGGATCGAAATTACCCGTTGTCATTTTGTTTTTCTCTCCGACAGCTCTGTGCGCAAAACTCCCATAGTGGAGGCTGTTGAAATCGTTTCTGAGCAACCCCGCCTACTTGAGGTTTTTCCTATCAAGAAGTGTGCAAGTCGCCCTAAACCTTTAAGAAATGGACGCAGGAATATGCCAGCATGACTAAGGTACAAACTGCATCTCCCTAGCATTTTTGGTTGCAGAGTTATTCCAGAGCGTAGCTGAAAGTTTTTAATTGTCCGGCCTATTTTTTTCAATGACCCCCTTATTGTGGGTTGGAACCCTGACTGCGCCGTGTCTTTGTATACGCTGTATACACACACAGTGTACGTCAATTTCTAGTGGGTGCCTGCTCGCGCCGTCGCATCTGGCCCCACCTTAAAAATCGTCAGAGCTTTAAGTTTGGTACGAGAGGAAAGCCCTTGAACATGGCAATCCTGTGGTGATAAAATTGGAAAGATTGAGCAGGATACTGGGAGTGAAATTACCCGTTGTACATTTTGTTTTTCTCTCCGACAGCTCTGTGCGCAAAACTCCCATAGTGGAGGCTGTTGAAATCGTTTCTGAGCAACCCCGCCTACTTGAGGTTTTTCCTATGAAGAAGTGTGCAAGTCGCCCTAAACCTTTAAGAAATGGACGCAGGATTATGCCAGCATGACTAAGGTACAAACCGCATCTCCCTAGCATTTTTAGTTGCAGAGTTATTCCAGAGCGTAGCTGAAAGTTTTTAATTGTCCGGCCTATTTTTTTCAATGACCCCCTTATTGTCGGTTGGAACCCTGACTGCGCCGTGTCTTTGTATACGCTGTATACACGCACAGTGTACGTCAATTTCTAGTGGGTGCCTGCTCGCGCCATCGCATCTGGCCCCACCTGTAAATTCGTCAGAGCTTTAAGTTTGGTACGAGAGGAAAGCCCTTGAACATGGCAATCCTGTGGTGGTAAAATTTTGAAGATTGAGCAGGATACTGGGATCGAAATTACCCGTTGTACATTTTGTTTTTCTCTCCGACAGCTCTGTGCGCAAAACTCCCATAGTGGAGGCTGTTGAAATCGTTTCTGAGCAACCCCGCCTACTTGAGGTTTTTCCTATCAAGAAGTGTGCAAGTCGCCCTAAACCTTTAAGAAATGGACGCAGGAATATGCCAGCATGACTAAGGTACAAACTGCATCTCCCTAGCATTTTTGGTTGCAGAAATATTCAAGAGCGTAGCTGAAAGTTTTTAATTGTCCGGCCTATTTTTTTCAATGACCCCCTTATTGTCGGTTGGAACCCTGACTGCGCCGTGTCTTTGTATACGCTGTGGGTGCCTGCTCGCACCGTCGCATCTGGCCCCACCTTAAAAATCGTCAGAGCTTTAAGTTTGGTACGAAAGGAAAGCCCTTGAACATGGCAATCCTGTGGTGGTACAATTGTGAAGATTGAGCAGGATACTGGGATCGAAATTACCCGTTGTACATTTTGTTTTTCTCTCCGACAGCTCTGTGCGCAAAACTCCCATAGTGGAGGCTGTTGAAATCGTTTCTGAGCAACCCCGCCTACTTGAGGTTTTTCCTATCAAGAAGTGTGCAAGTCGCCCTAAACCTTTAAGAAATGGACGCAGGAATATGCCAGCATGACTAAGGTACAAACCGCATCTCCCTAGCATTTTTAGTTGCAGAGTTATTCCAGAGCGTAGCTGAAAGTTTTTAATTGTCCGGCCTATTTTTTTCAATGACCCCCTTATTGTCGGTTGGAACCCTGACTGCGCCGTGTCTTTGTATACGCTGTATACACGCACAGTGTACGTCAATTTCTAGTGGGTGCCTGCTCGCGCCATCGCATCTGGCCCCACCTGTAAATTCGTCAGAGCTTTAAGTTTGGTACGAGAGGAAAGCCCTTGAACATGGCAATCCTGTGGTGGTAAAATTTTGAAGATTGAGCAGGATACTGGGATCGAAATTACCCGTTGTACATTTTGTTTTTCTCTCCGACAGCTCTGTGCGCAAAACTCCCATAGTGGAGGCTGTTGAAATCGTTTCTGAGCAACCCCGCCTACTTGAGGTTTTTCCTATCAAGAAGTGTGCAAGTCGCCCTAAACCTTTAAGAAATGGACGCAGGAATATGCCAGCATGACTAAGGTACAAACTGCATCTCCCTAGCATTTTTGGTTGCAGAAATATTCAAGAGCGTAGCTGAAAGTTTTTAATTGTCCGGCCTATTTTTTTCAATGACCCCCTTATTGTCGGTTGGAACCCTGACTGCGCCGTGTCTTTGTATACGCTGTGGGTGCCTGCTCGCACCGTCGCATCTGGCCCCACCTTAAAAATCGTCAGAGCTTTAAGTTTGGTACGAAAGGAAAGCCCTTGAACATGGCAATCCTGTGGTGGTACAATTGTGAAGATTGAGCAGGATACTGGGATCGAAATTACCCGTTGTACATTTTGTTTTTCTCTCCGACAGCTCTGTGCGCAAAACTCCCATAGTGGAGGCTGTTGAAATCGTTTCTGAGCAACCCCGCCTACTTGAGGTTTTTCCTATCAAGAAGTGTGCAAGTCGCCCTAAACCTTTAAGAAATGGACGCAGGAATATGCCAGCATGACTAAGGTACAAATTGCATCTCCCTAGCATTTTTGGTTGCAGAGTTATTCCAGAGCGTAGCTGAAAGTTTTTAATTGTCCGGCCTATTTTTTTCAATGACCCCCTTATTGTCGGTTGGAACCCTGACTGCGCCGTGTCTTTGTATACGCTGTATACACGCACAGTGTACGTCAATTTCTAGTGGGTGCCTGCTCGCGCCGTCGCATCTGGCCCCACCTTAAAAATCGTCAGAGCTTTAAGTTTGGTACGAGAGGAAAGCCCTTGAACATGGCAATCCTGTGGTGGTAAAATTATGAAGATTGAGCAGGATACTGGGATCGAAATTACCCGTTGTACATTTTGTTTTTCTCTCCGACAGCTCTGTGCGCAAAACTCCCATAGTGGAGGCTGTTGAAATCGTTTCTGAGCAACCCCGCCTACTTGAGGTTTTTCCTATCAAGAAGTGTGCAAGTCGCCCTAAACCTTTAAGAAATGGACGCAGGAATATGCCAGCATGACTAAGGTACAAACTGCATCTCCCTAGCATTTTTGGTTGCAGAGTTATTCCAGAGCGTAGCTGAAAGTTTTTAATTGTCCGGCCTATTTTTTTCAATGACCCCCTTATTGTCGGTTGGAACCCTGACTGCGCCGTGTCTTTGTATACGCTGTATACACGCACAGTGTACGTCAATTTCTAGTGGGTGCCTGCTCGCGCCGTCGCATCTGGCCCCACCTTAAAAATCGTCAGAGCTTTAAGTTTGGTACGAGAGGAAAGCCCTTGAACATGGCAATCCTGTGGTGGTAAAAGTATGAAGATTGAGCAGGAAACTGGGATCGAAATTACCCGTTGTACATTTTGTTTTTCTCTCCGACAGCTCTGTGCGCAAAACTCCCATAGTGGAGGCTGTTGAAATCGTTTCTGAGCAACCCCGCCTACTTGAGATTTTTCCTATCAAGAAGTGTGCAAGTCGCCCTAAACCTTTAAGAAATGGACGCAGGAATATGCCAGCATGACTAAAGGTACAAACTGCATCTCCCTAGCATTTTTGGTTGCAGAGTTATTCCAGAGCGTAGCTGAAAGTTTTTAATTGTCCGGCCTATTTTTTTCAATGACCCCCTTATTGTCGGTTGGAACCCTGACTGCGCCGTGTCTTTGTATACGCTGTATACACGCACAGTGTACGTCAATTTCTAGTGGGTGCCTGCTCGCGCCGTCGCATCTGGCCCCACCTTAAAAATCGTCAGAGCTTTAAGTTTGGTACGAGAGGAAAGCCCTTGAACATGGCAATCCTGTGGTGATAAAATTGGAAAGATTGAGCAGGATACTGGGATCGAAATTACCCGTTGTACATTTTGTTTTTCTCTCCGACAGCTCTGTGCGCAAAACTCCCATAGTGGAGGCTGTTGAAATCGTTTCTGAGCAACCCCGCCTACTTGAGGTTTTTCCTATCAAGAAGTGTGCAAGTCGCCCTAAACCTTTAAGAAATGGACGCAGGAATATGCCAGCATGACTAAGGTACAAACTGCATCTCCCTAGCATTTTTGGTTGCAGAGTTATTCCAGAGCGTAGCTGAAACTTTTTAATTGTCCGGCCTATTTTTTTCAATGACCCCCTTATTGTGGGTTGGAACCCTGACTGCGCCGTGTCTTTGTATACGCTGTATACACGCACAGTGTACGTCAATTTCTAGTGGGTGCCTGCTCGCGCCGTCGCATCTGGCCCCACCTTAAAAATCGTCAGAGCTTTAAGTTTGGTACGAGAGGAAAGCCCTTGACCATGGCAATCCTGTGGTGATAAAATTGGAAAGATTGAGCAGGATACTGGGAGCGAAATTACCCGTTGTACATTTTGTTTTTCTCTCCGACAGCTCTGTGCGCAAAAGTCCCATAGTGGAGGCTGTTGAAATCGTTTCTGAGCAACCCCGCCTACTTGAGGTTTTTCCTATCAAGAAGTGTGCAAGTCGCCCTAAACCTTTAAGAAATGGACGCAGGAATATGCCAGCATGACTAAGGTACAAACTGCATCTCCCTAGCATTTTTGGTTGCAGAGTTATTCCAGAGCGTAGCTGAAAGTTTTTAATTGTCCGGCCTATTTTTTTCAATGACCCCCTTATTGTCGGTTGGAACCCTGACTGCGCCGTGTCTTTGTATACGCTGTATACACGCACAGTGTACGTCAATTTCTAGTGGGTGCCTGCTCGCGCCGTCGCATCTGGCCCCACCTTAAAAATCGTCAGAGCTTTAAGTTTGGTACGAGAGGAAAGCCCTTGAACATGGCAATCCTGTGGTGGTAAAATTATGAAGATTGAGCAGGAAACTGGGATCGAAATTACCCGTTGTACATTTTGTTTTTCTCTCCGACAGCTCTGTGCGCAAAACTCCCATAGTGGAGGCTGTTGAAATCGTTTCTGAGCAACCCCGCCTACTTGAGATTTTTCCTATCAAGAAGTGTGCAAGTCGCCCTAAACCTTTAAGAAATAAACGCAGGAATATGCCAGCATGACTAAAGGTACAAACTGCATCTCCCTAGCATTTTTGGTTGCAGAGTTATTCCAGAGCGTAGCTGAAAGTTTTTAATTGTCCGGCCTATTTTTTTCAATGACCCCCTTATTGTCGGTTGGAACCCTGACTGCGCCGTGTCTTTGTATACGCTGTATACACGCACAGTGTACGTCAATTTCTAGTGGGTGCCTGCTCGCGCCGTCGCATCTGGCCCCACCTTAAAAATCGTCAGAGCTTTAAGTTTGGTACGAGAGGAAAGCCCTTGAACATGGCAATCCTGTGGTGGTAAAAGTATGAAGATTGAGCAGGAAACTGGGATCGAAATTACCCGTTGTACATTTTGTTTTTCTCTCCGACAGCTCTGTGCGCAAAACTCCCATAGTGGAGGCTGTTGAAATCGTTTCTGAGCAACCCCGCCTACTTGAGATTTTTCCTATCAAGAAGTGTGCAAGTCGCCCTAAACCTTTAAGAAATGGACGCAGGAATATGCCAGCATGACTAAAGGTACAAACTGCATCTCCCTAGCATTTTTGGTTGCAGAGTTATTCCAGAGCGTAGCTGAAAGTTTTTAATTGTCCGGCCTATTTTTTTCAATGACCCCCTTATTGTCGGTTGGAACCCTGACTGCGCCGTGTCTTTGTATACGCTGTATACACGCACAGTGTACGTCAATTTCTAGTGGGTGCCTGCTCGCGCCGTCGCATCTGGCCCCACCTTAAAAATCGTCAGAGCTTTAAGTTTGGTACGAGAGGAAAGCCCTTGAACATGGCAATCCTGTGGTGATAAAATTGGAAAGATTGAGCAGGATACTGGGATCGAAATTACCCGTTGTACATTTTGTTTTTCTCTCCGACAGCTCTGTGCGCAAAACTCCCATAGTGGAGGCTGTTGAAATCGTTTCTGAGCAACCCCGCCTACTTGAGGTTTTTCCTATCAAGAAGTGTGCAAGTCGCCCTAAACCTTTAAGAAATGGACGCAGGAATATGCCAGCATGACTAAGGTACAAACTGCATCTCCCTAGCATTTTTGGTTGCAGAGTTATTCCAGAGCGTAGCTGAAACTTTTTAATTGTCCGGCCTATTTTTTTCAATGACCCCCTTATTGTGGGTTGGAACCCTGACTGCGCCGTGTCTTTGTATACGCTGTATACACGCACAGTGTACGTCAATTTCTAGTGGGTGCCTGCTCGCGCCGTCGCATCTGGCCCCACCTTAAAAATCGTCAGAGCTTTAAGTTTGGTACGAGAGGAAAGCCCTTGACCATGGCAATCCTGTGGTGATAAAATTGGAAAGATTGAGCAGGATACTGGGAGCGAAATTACCCGTTGTACATTTTGTTTTTCTCTCCGACAGCTCTGTGCGCAAAAGTCCCATAGTGGAGGCTGTTGAAATCGTTTCTGAGCAACCCCGCCTACTTGAGGTTTTTCCTATCAAGAAGTGTGCAAGTCGCCCTAAACCTTTAAGAAATGGACGCAGGAATATGCCAGCATGACTAAGGTACAAACTGCATCTCCCTAGCATTTTTGGTTGCAGAGTTATTCCAGAGCGTAGCTGAAAGTTTTTAATTGTCCGGCCTATTTTTTTCAATGACCCCCTTATTGTCGGTTGGAACCCTGACTGCGCCGTGTCTTTGTATACGCTGTATACACGCACAGTGTACGTCAATTTCTAGTGGGTGCCTGCTCGCGCCGTCGCATCTGGCCCCACCTTAAAAATCGTCAGAGCTTTAAGTTTGGTACGAGAGGAAAGCCCTTGAACATGGCAATCCTGTGGTGGTAAAATTATGAAGATTGAGCAGGAAACTGGGATCGAAATTACCCGTTGTACATTTTGTTTTTCTCTCCGACAGCTCTGTGCGCAAAACTCCCATAGTGGAGGCTGTTGAAATCGTTTCTGAGCAACCCCGCCTACTTGAGATTTTTCCTATCAAGAAGTGTGCAAGTCGCCCTAAACCTTTAAGAAATAAACGCAGGAATATGCCAGCATGACTAAAGGTACAAACTGCATCTCCCTAGCATTTTTGGTTGCAGAGTTATTCCAGAGCGTAGCTGAAAGTTTTTAATTGTCCGGCCTATTTTTTTCAATGACCCCCTTATTGTCGGTTGGAACCCTGACTGCGCCGTGTCTTTGTATACGCTGTATACACGCACAGTGTACGTCAATTTCTAGTGGGTGCCTGCTCGCGCCGTCGCATCTGGCCCCACCTTAAAAATCGTCAAAGCTTTAAGTTTGGTACGAGAGGAAAGCCCTTGAACATGGCAATCCTGTGGTGGTAAAATTTTGAAGATTGAGCAGGATACTGGGATCGAAATTACCCGTTGTACATTTTGTTTTTCTCTCCGACAGCTCTGTGCGCAAAACTCCCATAGTGGAGGCTGTTGAAATCGTTTCTGAGCAACCCCGCCTACTTGAGGTTTTTCCTATCAAGAAGTGTGCAAGTCGCCCTAAACCTTTAAGAAATGGACGCAGGAATATGCCAGCATGACTAAGGTACAAACTGCATCTCCCTAGCATTTTTGGTTGCAGAAATATTCCAGAGCGTAGCTGAAAGTTTTTAATTGTCCGGCCTATTTTTTTCAATGACCCCCTTATTGTCGGTTGGAACCCTGACTGCGCCGTGTCTTTGTAAACGCTGTATACACGCACAGTGTACGTCAATTTCTAGTGGGTGCCTGCTCGCACCGTCGCATCTGGCCCCACCTTAAAAATCGTCAGAGCTTTAAGTTTGGTACGAGAGGAAAGCCCTTGAACATGGCAATCCTGTGGTGGTAAAATTGTGAAGATTGAGCAGGATACTGGGATCGAAATTACCCGTTGTACATTTTGTTTTTCTCTCCGACAGCTCTGTGCGCAAAACTCCCATAGTGGAGGCTGTTGAAATCGTTTCTGAGCAACCCCGCCTACTTGAGGTTTTTCCTATCAAGAAGTGTGCAAGTCGCCCTAAACCTTTAAGAAATGGACGCAGGAATATGCCAGCATGACTAAGGTACAAACTGCATCTCCCTAGCATTTTTGGTTGCAGAGTTATTCCAGAGCGTAGCTGAAACTTTTTAATTGTCCGGCCTATTTTTTTCAATGACCCCCTTATTGTGGGTTGGAACCCTGACTGCGCCGTGTCTTTGTATACGCTGTATACACGCACAGTGTACGTCAATTTCTAGTGGGTGCCTGCTCGCGCCGTCGCATCTGGCCCCACCTTAAAAATCGTCAGAGCTTTAAGTTTGGTACGAGAGGAAAGCCCTTGAACATGGCAATCCTGTGGTGGTAAAATTATGAAGATTGAGCAGGATACTGGGATCGAAATTACCCGTTGTACATTTTGTTTTTCTCTCCGACAGCTCTGTGCGCAAAACTCCCATAGTGGAGGCTGTTGAAATCGTTTCTGAGCAACCCCGCCTACTTGAGGTTTTTCCTATCAAGAAGTGTGCAAGTCGCCCTGAACCTTTAAGAAATGGACGCAGGAATATGCAAGCATGACTAAGGTACAAACTGCATCTCCCTAGCATTTTTGGTTGCAGAGTTATTCCAGAGCGTAGCTGAAACTTTTTAATTGTCCGGCCTATTTTTTTCAATGACCCCCTTATTGTGGGTTGGAACCCTGACTGCGCCGTGTCTTTGTATACGCTGTATACACGCACAGTGTACGTCAATTTCTAGTGGGTGCCTGCTCGCGCCGTCGCATCTGGCCCCACCTTAAAAATCGTCAGAGCTTTAAGTTTGGTACGAGAGGAAAGCCCTTGAACATGGCAATCCTGTGGTGGTAAAATTATGAAGATTGAGCAGGAAACTGGGATCGAAATTACCCGTTGTACATTTTGTTTTTCTCTCCGACAGCTCTGTGCGCAAAACTCCCATAGTGGAGGCTGTTGAAATCGTTTCTGAGCAACCCCGCCTACTTGAGATTTTTCCTATCAAGAAGTGTGCAAGTCGCCCTAAACCTTTAAGAAATGGACGCAGGAATATGCCAGCATGACTAAGGTACAAACTGCATCTCCCTAGCATTTTTTGTTGCAGAGTTATTCCAGAGCGTAGCTGAAAGTTTTTAATTGTCCGGCCTATTTTTTTCAATGACCCCCTTATTGTCGGTTGGAACCCTGACTGCGCCGTGTCTTTGTATACGCTGTATACACGCACAGTGTACGTCAATTTCTAGTGGGTGCCTGCTCGCGCCGTCGCATCTGGCCCCACCTTAAAAATCGTCAGAGCTTTAAGTTTGGTACGAGAGGAAAGCCCTTGAACATGGCAATCCTGTGGTGATAAAATTGGAAAGATTGAGCAGGATACTGGGATCGAAATTACCCGTTGTACATTTTGTTTTTCTCTCCGACAGCTCTGTGCGCAAAACTCCCGTAGTGGAGGCTGTTGAAATCGTTTCTGAGCAACCCCGCCTACTTGAGGTTTTTCCTATCAAGAAGTGTGCAAGTCGCCCTAAATCTTTAAGAAATGGACGCAGGATTATGCCAGCATGACTAAGGTACAAACTGCATCTCCCTAGCATTTTTGGTTGCAGAGTTATTCCAGAGCGTAGCTGAAACTTTTTAATTGTCCGGCCTATTTTTTTCAATGACCCCCTTATTGTGGGTTGGAACCCTGACTGCGCCGTGTCTTTGTATACGCTGTATACACGCACAGTGTACGTCAATTTCTAGTGGGTGCCTGCTCGCGCCGTCGCATCTGGCCCCACCTTAAAAATCGTCAGAGCTTTAAGTTTGGTACGAGAGGAAAGCCCTTGAACATGGCAATCCTGTGGTGATAAAATTGGAAAGATTGAGCAGGATACTGGGATCGAAATTACCCGTTGTACATTTTGTTTTTCTCTCCGACAGCTCTGTGCGCAAAACTCCCATAGTGGAGGCTGTTGAAATCGTTTCTGAGCAACCCCGCCTACTTGAGGTTTTTCCTATCAAGAAGTGTGCAAGTCGCCCTTAACCTTTAAGAAATGGACGCAGGATTATGCCAGCATGACTAAGGTACAAACCGCATCTCCCTAGCATTTTTAGTTGCAGAGTTATTCCAGAGCGTAGCTGAAAGTTTTTAATTGTCCGGCCTATTTTTTTCAATGACCCCCTTATTGTGGGTTGGAACCCTGACTGCGCCGTGTCTTTGTATACGCTGTATACACGCACAGTGTACGTCAATTTCTAGTGGGTGCCTGCTCGCGCCATCGCATCTGGCCCCACCTTAAAATTCGTCAGAGCTTTAAGTTTGGTACGAGAGGAAAGCCCTTGAACATGGCAATCCTGTGGTGGTAAAATTTTGAAGATTGAGCAGGATACTGGGATCGAAATTACCCGTTGTACATTTTGTTTTTCTCTCCGACAGCTCTGTGCGCAAAACTCCCATAGTGGAGGCTGTTGAAATCGTTTCTGAGCAACCCCGCCTACTTGAGGTTTTTCCTATCAAGAAGTGTGCAAGTCGCCCTAAACCTTAAAGAAATGGACGCAGGAATATGCCAGCATGACTAAGGTACAAACTGCATCTCCCTAGCATTTTTGGTTGCAGAAATATTCCAGAGCGTAGCTGAAAGTTTTTAATTTTCCGGCCTATTTTTTTCAATGACCCCCTTATTGTCGGTTGGAACCCTGACTGCGCCGTGTCTTTGTAAACGCTGTATACACGCACAGTGTACGTCAATTTCTAGTGGGTGCCTGCTCGCACCGTCGCATCTGGCCCCACCTTAAAAATCGTCAGAGCTTTAAGTTTGGTACGAGAGGAAAGCCCTTGAACATGGCAATCCTGTGGTGGTAAAATTGTGAAGATTGAGCAGGATACTGGGATCGAAATTACCCGTTGTACATTTTGTTTTTCTCTCCGACAGCTCTGTGCGCAAAACTCCCATAGTGGAGGCTGTTGAAATCGTTTCTGAGCAACCCCGCCTACTTGAGGTTTTTCCTATCAAGAAGTGTGCAAGTCGCCCTAAACCTTTAAGAAATGGACGCAGGAATATGCCAGCATGACTAAGGTACAAACTGCATCTCCCTAGCATTGATGGTTGCAGAAATATTCCAGAGCGTAGCTGAAAGTTTTTAATTGTCCGGCCTATTTTTTTCAATGACCCCCTTATTGTCGGTTGGAACCCTGACTGCGCCGTGTCATTGTATACCCTGTATACACGCACAGTGTACGTCAATTTCTAGTGGGTGCCTGCTCGCGCCGTCGCATCTGGCCCCATTTTAAAAATCGTCAGAGCTTTAAGTTTGGTACGAGAGGAAAGCCCTTGAACATGGCAATCCTGTGGTGGTAAAATTATGAAGATTGAGCAGGATACTGGGATCGAAATTACCCGTTGTACATTTTGTTTTTCTCTCCGACAGCTCTGTGCGCAAAACTCCCATAGTGGAGGCTGTTGAAATCGTTTCTGAGCAACCCCGCCTACTTGAGGTTTTTCCTATCAAGAAGTGTGCAAGTCGCCCTAAACCTTTAAGAAATGGACGCAGGAATATGCCAGCATGACTAAGGTACAAACTGCATCTCCCTAGCATTTTTTGTTGCAGAGTTATTCCAGAGCGTAGCTGAAAGTTTTTAATTGTCCGGCCTATTTTTTTCAATGACCCCCTTATTGTCGGTTGGAACCCTGACTGCGCCGTGTCTTTGTATACGCTGTATACACGCACAGTGTACGTCAATTTCTAGTGGGTGCCTGCTCGCGCCGTCGCATCTGGCCCCACCTTAAAAATCGTCAGAGCTTTAAGTTTGGTACGAGAGGAAAGCCCTTGAACATGGCAATCCTGTGGTGGTAAAATTATGAAGATTGAGCAGGAAACTGGGATCGAAATTACCCGTTGTACATTTTGTTTTTCTCTCCGACAGCTCTGTGCGCAAAACTCCCATAGCGGAGGCTGTTGAAATCGTTTCTGAGCAACCCCGCCTACTTGAGATTTTTCCTATCAAGAAGTGTGCAAGTCGCCCTAAACCTTTAAGAAATGGACGCAGGAATATGCCAGCATGACTAAGGTACAAACTGCATCTCCCTAGCATTTTTGGTTGCAGAGTTATTCCAGAGCGTAGCTGAAAGTTTTTAATTGTCCGGCCTATTTTTTTCAATGACCCCCTTATTGTGGGTTGGAACCCTGACTGCGCCGTGTCTTTGTATACGCTGTATACACGCACAGTGTACGTCAATTTCTAGTGGGTGCCTGCTCGCGCCGTCGCATCTGGCCCCACCTTAAAAATCGTCAGAGCTTTAAGTTTGGTACGAGAGGAAAGCCCTTGAACATGGCAATCCTGTGGTGATAAAATTGGAAAGATTGAGCAGGATACTGGGATCGAAATTACCCGTTGTACATTTTGTTTTTCTCTCCGACAGCTCTGTGCGCAAAACTCCCATAGTGGAGGCTGTTGAAATCGTTTCTGAGCAACCCCGCCTACTTGAGGTTTTTCCTATCAAGAAGTGTGCAAGTCGCCCTAAACCTTTAAGAAATGGACGCAGGAATATGCCAGCATGACTAAGGTACAAACTGCATCTCCCTAGCATTTTTGGTTGCAGAGTTATTCCAGAGCGTAGCTGAAAGTTTTTAATTGTCCGGCCTATTTTTTTCAATGACCCCCTTATTGTGGGTTGGAACCCTGACTGCGCCGTGTCTTTGTATACGCTGTATACACGCACAGTGTACGTCAATTTCTAGTGGGTGCCTGCTCGCGCCGTCGCATCTGGCCCCACCTTAAAAATCGTCAGAGCTTTAAGTTTGGTACGAGAGGAAAGCCCTTGAACATGGCAATCCTGTGGTGATAAAATTGGAAAGATTGAGCAGGATACTGGGAGCGAAATTACCCGTTGTACATTTTGTTTTTCTCTCCGACAGCTCTGTGCGCAAAACTCCCATAGTGGAGGCTGTTGAAATCGTTTCTGAGCAACCCCGCCTACTTGAGGTTTTTCCTATCAAGAAGTGTGCAAGTCGCCCTAAACCTTTAAGAAATGGACGCAGGATTATGCCAGCATGACTAAGGTACAAACCGCATCTCCCTAGCATTTTTAGTTGCAGAGTTATTCCAGAGCGTAGCTGAAAGTTTTTAATTGTCCGGCCTATTTTTTTCAATGACCCCCTTATTGTCGGTTGGAACCCTGACTGCGCCGTGTCTTTGTATACGCTGTATACACGCACAGTGTACGTCAATTTCTAGTGGGTGCCTGCTCGCGCCATCGCATCTGGCCCCACCTTAAAATTCGTCAGAGCTTTAAGTTTGGTACGAGAGGAAAGCCCTTGAACATGGCAGTCCTGTGGTGGTAAAATTGTGAAGATTGAGCAGGATACTGGGATCGAAATTACCCGTTGTACATTTTGTTTTTCTCTCCGACAGCTCTGTGCGCAAAACTCCCATAGTGGAGGCTGTTGAAATCGTTTCTGAGCAACCCCGCCTACTTGAGGTTTTTCCTATCAAGAAGTGTGCAAGTCGCCCTAAACCTTTAAGAAATGGACGCAGGAATATGCAAGCATGACTAAGGTACAAACTGCATCTCCCTAGCATTTTTGGTAGCAGAGTTATTCCAGAGCGTAGCTGAAACTTTTTAATTGTCCGGCCTATTTTTTTCAATGACCCCCTTATTGTGGGTTGGAACCCTGACTGCGCCGTGTCTTTGTATACGCTGTATACACGCACAGTGTACGTCAATTTCTAGTGGGTGCCTGCTCGCGCCGTCGCATCTGGCCCCACCTTAAAAATCATCAGAGCTTTAAGTTTGGTACGAGAGGAAAGCCCTTGAACATGGCAATCCTGTGGTGGTAAAATTATGAAGATTGAGCAGGATACTGGGATCGAAATTACCCGTTGTACATTTTGTTTTTCTCTCCGACAGCTCTGTGCGCAAAACTCCCATAGTGGAGGCTGTTGAAATCGTTTCTGAGCAACCCCGCCTACTTGAGGTTTTTCCTATCAAGAAGTGTGCAAGTCGCCCTAAACCTTTAAGAAATGGACGCAGGAATATGCCAGCATGACTAAGGTACAAACTGCATCTCCCTAGCATTTTTTGTTGCAGAGTTATTCCAGAGCGTAGCTGAAAGTTTTTAATTGTCCGGCCTATTTTTTTCACTGACCCCCTTATTGTGGGTTGGAACCCTGACTGCGCCGTGTCTTTGTATACGCTGTATACACGCACAGTGTACGTCAATTTCTAGTGGGTGCCTGCTCGCGCCGTCGCATCTGGCCCCACCTTAAAAATCGTCAGAGCTTTAAGTTTGGTACGAGAGGAAAGCCCTTGAACATGGCAATCCTGTGGTGATAAAATTGGAAAGATTGAGCAGGATACTGGGATCGAAATTACCCGTTGTACATTTTGTTTTTCTCTCCGACAGCTCTGTGCGCAAAACTCCCATAGTGGAGGCTGTTGAAATCGTTTCTGAGCAACCCCGCCTACTTGAGGTTTTTCCTATCAAGAAGTGTGCAAGTCGCCCTAAACCTTTAAGAAATGGACGCAGGAATATGCCAGCATGACTAAGGTACAAACTGCATCTCCCTAGCATTTTTGGTTGCAGAGTTATTCCAGAGCGTAGCTGAAAGTTTTTAATTGTCCGGCCTATTTTTTTCAATGACCCCCTTATTGTGGGTTGGAACCCTGACTGCGCCGTGTCTTTGTATACGCTGTATACACGCACAGTGTACGTCAATTTCTAGTGGGTGCCTGCTCGCGCCGTCGCATCTGGCCCCACCTTAAAAATCGTCAGAGCTTTAAGTTTGGTACGAGAGGAAAGCCCTTGAACATGGCAATCCTGTGGTGATAAAATTGGAAAGATTGAGCAGGATACTGGGAGCGAAATTACCCGTTGTACATTTTGTTTTTCTCTCCGACAGCTCTGTGCGCAAAACTCCCATAGTGGAGGCTGTTGAAATCGTTTCTGAGCAACCCCGCCTACTTGATGTTTTTTCTATCAAGAAGTGTGCAAGTCGCCCTAAACCTTTAAGAAATGGACGCAGGATTATGCCAGCATGACTAAGGTACAAACCGCATCTCCCTAGCATTTTTAGTTGCAGAGTTATTCCAGAGCGTAGCTGAAAGTTTTTAATTGTCCGGCCTATTTTTTTCAATGACCCCCTTATTGTCGGTTGGAACCCTGACTGCGCCGTGTCTTTGTATACGCTGTATACACGCACAGTGTACGTCAATTTCTAGTGGGTGCCTGCTCGCGCCATCGCATCTGGCCCCACCTTAAAATTCGTCAGAGCTTTAAGTTTGGTACGAGAGGAAAGCCCTTGAACATGGCAGTCCTGTGGTGGTAAAATTGTGAAGATTGAGCAGGATACTGGGATCGAAATTACCCGTTGTACATTTTGTTTTTCTCTCCGACAGCTCTGTGCGCAAAACTCCCATAGTGGAGGCTGTTGAAATCGTTTCTGAGCAACCCCGCCTACTTGAGGTTTTTCCTATCAAGAAGTGTGCAAGTCGCCCTAAACCTTTAAGAAATGGACGCAGGAATATGCAAGCATGACTAAGGTACAAACTGCATCTCCCTAGCATTTTTGGTAGCAGAGTTATTCCAGAGCGTAGCTGAAACTTTTTAATTGTCCGGCCTATTTTTTTCAATGACCCCCTTATTGTGGGTTGGAACCCTGACTGCGCCGTGTCTTTGTATACGCTGTATACACGCACAGTGTACGTCAATTTCTAGTGGGTGCCTGCTCGCGCCGTCGCATCTGGCCCCACCTTAAAAATCATCAGAGCTTTAAGTTTGGTACGAGAGGAAAGCCCTTGAACATGGCAATCCTGTGGTGGTAAAATTATGAAGATTGAGCAGGATACTGGGATCGAAATTACCCGTTGTACATTTTGTTTTTCTCTCCGACAGCTCTGTGCGCAAAACTCCCATAGTGGAGGCTGTTGAAATCGTTTCTGAGCAACCCCGCCTACTTGAGGTTTTTCCTATCAAGAAGTGTGCAAGTCGCCCTAAACCTTTAAGAAATGGACGCAGGAATATGCCAGCATGACTAAGGTACAAACTGCATCTCCCTAGCATTTTTTGTTGCAGAGTTATTCCAGAGCGTAGCTGAAAGTTTTTAATTGTCCGGCCTATTTTTTTCAATGACCCCCTTATTGTCGGTTGGAACCCTGACTGCGCCGTGTCTTTGTATACGCTGTATACACGCACAGTGTACGTCAATTTCTAGTGGGTGCCTGCTCGCGCCGTCGCATCTGGCCCCACCTTAAAAATCGTCAGAGCTTTAAGTTTGGTACGAGAGGAAAGCCCTTGAACATGGCAATCCTGTGGTGGTAAAATTATGAAGATTGAGCAGGAAACTGGGATCGAAATTACCCGTTGTACATTTTGTTTTTCTCTCCGACAGCTCTGTGCGCAAAACTCCCATAGTGGAGGCTGTTGAAATCGTTTCTGAGCAACCCCGCCTACTTGAGATTTTTCCTATCAAGAAGTGTGCAAGTCGCCCTAAACCTTTAAGAAATGGACGCAGGAATATGCCAGCATGACTACGGTACAAACTGCATCTCCCTAGCATTTTTGGTTGCAGAGTTATTCCAGAGCGTAGCTCAAAGTTTTTAATTGTCCGGCCTATTTTTTTCAATGACCCCCTTATTGTCGGTTGGAACCCTGACTGCGCCGTGTCTTTGTATACGCTGTATACACGCACAGTGTACGTCAATTTCTAGTGGGTGCCTGCTCGCGCCGTCGCATCTGGCCCCACCTTAAAAATCGTCAGAGCTTTAAGTTTGGTACGAGAGGAAAGCCCTTGAACATGGCAATCCTGTGGTGATAAAATTGGAAAGATTGAGCAGGATACTGCGATCGAAATTACCCGTTGTACATTTTGTTTTTCTCTCCGACAGCTCTGTGCGCAAAACTCCCATAGTGGAGGCTGGTGAAATCGTTTCTGAGCAACCCCGCCTACTTGAGGTTTTTCCTATCAAGAAGTGTGCAAGTCGCCCTAAACCTTTAAGAAATGGACGCAGGAATATGCCAGCATGACTAAGGTACAAACTGCATCTCCCTAGCATTTTTGGTTGCAGAGTTATTCCAGAGCGTAGCTGAAAGTTTTTAATTGTCCGGCCTATTTTTTTCAATGACCCCCTTATTGTGGGTTGGAACCCTGACTGCGCCGTGTCTTTGTATACGCTGTATACACACACAGTGTACGTCAATTTCTAGTGGGTGCCTGCTCGCGCCGTCGCATCTGGCCCCACCTTAAAAATCGTCAGAGCTTTAAGTTTGGTACGAGAGGAAAGCCCTTGAACATGGCAATCCTGTGGTGATAAAATTGGAAAGATTGAGCAGGATACTGGGAGTGAAATTACCCGTTGTACATTTTGTTTTTCTCTCCGACAGCTCTGTGCGCAAAACTCCCATAGTGGAGGCTGTTGAAATCGTTTCTGAGCAACCCCGCCTACTTGAGGTTTTTCCTATCAAGAAGTGTGCAAGTCGCCCTAAACCTTTAAGAAATGGACGCAGGATTATGCCAGCATGACTAAGGTACAAACCGCATCTCCCTAGCATTTTTAGTTGCAGAGTTATTCCAGAGCGTAGCTGAAAGTTTTTAATTGTCCGGCCTATTTTTTTCAATGACCCCCTTATTGTCGGTTGGAACCCTGACTGCGCCGTGTCTTTGTATACGCTGTATACACGCACAGTGTACGTCAATTTCTAGTGGGTGCCTGCTCGCGCCATCGCATCTGGCCCCACCTTAAAATTCGTCAGAGCTTTAAGTTTGGTACGAGAGGAAAGCCCTTGAACATGGCAATCCTGTGGTGGTAAAATTTTGAAGATTGAGCAGGATACTGGGATCGAAATTACCCGTTGTACATTTTGTTTTTCTCTCCGACAGCTCTGTGCGCAAAACTCCCATAGTGGAGGCTGTTGAAATCGTTTCTGAGCAACCCCGCCTACTTGAGGTTTTTCCTATCAAGAAGTGTGCAAGTCGCCCTAAACCTTTAGGAAATGGACGCAGGAATATGCCAGCATGACTAAGGTACAAACTGCATCTCCCTAGCATTTTTGGTTGCAGAAATATTCAAGAGCGTAGCTGAAAGTTTTTAATTGTCCGGCCTATTTTTTTCAATGACCCCCTTATTGTCGGTTGGAACCCTGACTGCGCCGTGTCTTTGTATACGCTGTATACACGCACAGTGTAAGTCAATTTCTAGTGGGTGCCTGCTCGCACCGTCGCATCTGGCCCCACCTTAAAAATCGTCAGAGCTTTAAGTTTGGTACGAGAGGAAAGCCCTTGAACATGGCAATCCTGTGGTGGTACAATTGTGAAGATTGAGCAGGATACTGGGATCGAAATTACCCGTTGTACATTTTGTTTTTCTCTCCGACAGCTCTGTGCGCAAAACTCCCATAGTCGAGGCTGTTGAAATCGTTTCTGAGCAACCCCGCCTACTTGAGGTTTTTCCTATCAAGAAGTGTGCAAGTCGCCCTAAACCTTTAAGAAATGGACGCAGGAATATGCCAGCATGACTAAGGTACAAACTGCATCTCCCTAGCATTTTTGGTTGCAGAAATATTCCAGAGCGTAGCTGAAAGTTTTTAATTGTCCGGCCTATTTTTTTCAATGACCCCCTTATTGTCGGTTGGAACCCTGACTGCGCCGTGTCTTTGTATACGCTGTATACACGCACAGTGTACGTCAATTTCTAGTGGGTGCCTGCTCGCACCGTCGCATCTGGCCCCACCTTAAAAATCGTCAGAGCTTTAAGTTTGGTACGAGAGGAAAGCCCTTGAACATGGCAATCCTGTGGTGGTAAAATTGTGAAGATTGAGCAGGATACTGGGATCGAAATTACCCGTTGTACATTTTGTTTTTCTCTCCGACAGCTCTGTGTGCAAAACTCCCATAGTGGAGGCTGTTGAAATCGTTTCTGAGCAACCCCGCCTACTTGAGGTTTTTCCTATCAAGAAGTGTGCAAGTCGCCCTAAACCTTTAAGAAATGGACGCAGGAATATGCCAGCATGACTAAGGTACAAACTGCATCTCCCTAGCATTTATGGTTGCAGAAATATTCCAGAGCGTAGCTGAAAGTTTTTAATTGTCCGGCCTATTTTTTTCAATGACCCCCTTATTGTCGGTTGGAACCCTGACTGCGCCGTGTCATTGTATACCCTGTATACACGCACAGTGTACGTCAATTTCTAGTGGGTGCCTGCTCGCGCCGTCGCATCTGGCCCCACCTTAAAAATCGTTAGAGCTTTAAGTTTGGTACGAGAGGAAAGCCCTTGAACATGGCAATCCTGTGGTGGTAAAATTGTGAAGATTGAGCAGGATACTGGGATCGAAATTACCCGTTGTACATTTTGTTTTTCTCTCCGACAGCTCTGTGCGCAAAACTCCCATAGTGGAGGCTGTTGAAATCGTTTCTGAGCAACCCCGCCTACTTGAGGTTTTTCCTATCAAGAAGTGTGCAAGTCGCCCTAAACCTTTAAGAAATGGACGCAGGAATATGCCAGCATGACTAAGGTACAAACTGCATCTCCCTAGCATTTTTGGTTTCAGAGTTATTCCAGAGCGTAGCTGAAAGTTTTTAATTGTCCGGCCTATTTTTTTCAATGACCCCCTTATTGTGGGTTGGAACCCTGACTGCGCCGTGTCTTTGTATACGCTGTATACACGCACAGTGTACGTCATTTTCTAGTGGGTGCCTGCTCGCGCCGTCGCATCTGGCCCCACCTTAAAAATCGTCAGAGCTTTAAGTTTGGTACGAGAGGAAAGCCCTTGAACATGGCAATCCTGTGGTGGTAAAATTTTGAAGATTGAGCAGGATACTGGGATCGAAATTACCCGTTGTACATTTTGTTTTTCTCTCCGACAGCTCTGTGCGCAAAACTCCCATAGCGGAGGCTGTTGAAATCGTTTCTGAGCAACCCCGCCTACTTGAGGTTTTTCCTATCAAGAAGTGTGCAAGTCGCCCTAAACCTTTAAGAAATGGACGCAGGAATATGCCAGCATGACTAAGGTACAAACTGCATCTCCCTAGCATTTTTGGTTGCAGAGTTATTCCAGAGCGTAGCTGAAAGTTTTTAATTGTCCGGCCTATTTTTTTCAATGACCCCCTTATTGTCGGTTGGAACCCTGACTGCGCCGTGTCTTTGTATACGCTGTATACACGCACAGTGTACGTCAATTTTTAGTGGGTGCCTGCTCGCGCCGTCGCATCTGGCCCCACCTTAAAAATCGTCAGAGCTTTCAGTTTGGTACGAGAGGAAAGCCCTTGAACATGGCAATCCTGTGGTGGTAAAATTGTGAAGATTGAGCAGGATACTGGGATCGAAATTACCCGTTGTACATTTTGTTTTTCTCTCCGACAGCTCTGTGTGCAAAACTCCCATAGTGGAGGCTGTTGAAATCGTTTCTGAGCAACCCCGCCTACTTGAGGTTTTTCCTATCAAGAAGTGTGCAAGTCGCCCTAAACCTTTAAGAAATGGACGCAGGAATATGCCAGCATGACTAAGGTACAAACTGCATCTCCCTAGCATTTATGGTTGCAGAAATATTCCAGAGCGTAGCTGAAAGTTTTTAATTGTCCGGCCTATTTTTTTCAATGACCCCCTTATTGTCGGTTGGAACCCTGACTGCGCCGTGTCATTGTATACCCTGTATACACGCACAGTGTACGTCAATTTCTAGTGGGTGCCTGCTCGCGCCGTCGCATCTGGCCCCACCTTAAAAATCGTTAGAGCTTTAAGTTTGGTACGAGAGGAAAGCCCTTGAACATGGCAATCCTGTGGTGGTAAAATTGTGAAGATTGAGCAGGATACTGGGATCGAAATTACCCGTTGTACATTTTGTTTTTCTCTCCGACAGCTCTGTGCGCAAAACTCCCATAGTGGAGGCTGTTGAAATCGTTTCTGAGCAACCCCGCCTACTTGAGGTTTTTCCTATCAAGAAGTGTGCAAGTCGCCCTAAACCTTTAAGAAATGGACGCAGGAATATGCCAGCATGACTAAGGTACAAACTGCATCTCCCTAGCATTTTTGGTTTCAGAGTTATTCCAGAGCGTAGCTGAAAGTTTTTAATTGTCCGGCCTATTTTTTTCAATGACCCCCTTATTGTGGGTTGGAACCCTGACTGCGCCGTGTCTTTGTATACGCTGTATACACGCACAGTGTACGTCATTTTCTAGTGGGTGCCTGCTCGCGCCGTCGCATCTGGCCCCACCTTAAAAATCGTCAGAGCTTTAAGTTTGGTACGAGAGGAAAGCCCTTGAACATGGCAATCCTGTGGTGGTAAAATTTTGAAGATTGAGCAGGATACTGGGATCGAAATTACCCGTTGTACATTTTGTTTTTCTCTCCGACAGCTCTGTGCGCAAAACTCCCATAGCGGAGGCTGTTGAAATCGTTTCTGAGCAACCCCGCCTACTTGAGGTTTTTCCTATCAAGAAGTGTGCAAGTCGCCCTAAACCTTTAAGAAATGGACGCAGGAATATGCCAGCATGACTAAGGTACAAACTGCATCTCCCTAGCATTTTTGGTTGCAGAGTTATTCCAGAG
Organism: Asterias amurensis; assembly: GCF_032118995.1. Lineage (NCBI taxonomy): Eukaryota > Metazoa > Echinodermata > Asteroidea > Forcipulatida > Asteriidae > Asterias > Asterias amurensis. The sequence continues at coordinate 14,127,884 of NC_092662.1, forward strand.
CGTAGCTGAAAGTTTTTAATTGTCCGGCCTATTTTTTTCAATGACCCCCTTATTGTCGGTTGGAACCCTGACTGCGCCGTGTCTTTGTATACGCTGTATACACGCACAGTGTACGTCAATTTTTAGTGGGTGCCTGCTCGCGCCGTCGCATCTGGCCCCACCTTAAAAATCGTCAGAGCTTTCAGTTTGGTACGAGAGGAAAGCCCTTGAACATGGCAATCCTGTGGTGGTAAAATTGTGAAGATTGAGCAGGATACTGGGATCGAAATTACCCGTTGTACATTTTGTTTTTCTCTCCGACAGCTCTGTGCGCAAAACTCCCATAGCGGAGGCTGTTGAAATCGTTTCTGAGCAACCCCGCCTACTTGAGGTTTTTCCTATCAAGAAGTGTGCAAGTCGCCCTAAACCTTTAAGAAATGGACGCAGGAATATGCCAGCATGACTAAGGTACAAACTGCATCTCCCTAGCATTTTTGGTTGCAGAGTTATTCCAGAGCGTAGCTGAAAGTTTTTAATTGTCCGGCCTATTTTTTTCAATGACCCCCTTATTGTCGGTTGGAACCCTGACTGCGCCGTGTCTTTGTATACGCTGTATACACGCACAGTGTACGTCAATTTTTAGTGGGTGCCTGCTCGCGCCGTCGCATCTGGCCCCACCTTAAAAATCGTCAGAGCTTTCAGTTTGGTACGAGAGGAAAGCCCTTGAACATGGCAATCCTGTGGTGGTAAAATTGTGAAGATTGAGCAGGATACTGGGATCGAAATTACCCGTTGTACATTTTGTTTTTCTCTCCGACAGCTCTGTGTGCAAAACTCCCATAGTGGAGGCTGTTGAAATCGTTTCTGAGCAACCCCGCCTACTTGAGGTTTTTCCTATCAAGAAGTGTGCAAGTCGCCCTAAACCTTTAAGAAATGGACGCAGGAATATGCCAGCATGACTAAGGTACAAACTGCATCTCCCTAGCATTTTTTGTTGCAGAGTTATTCCAGAGCGTAGCTGAAAGTTTTTAATTGTCCGGCCTATTTTGTTCAAAGACCCCCTTATTGTCGGTTGGAACCCTGACTGCGCCGTGTCTTTGTATACGCTGTATACACGCACAGTGTACGTCAATTTCTAGTGGGTGCCTGCTCGCGCCGTCACATCTGGCCCCACCTTAAAAATCGTCAGAGCTTTAATTTTGGTACGAGAGGAAAGCCCTTGAACATGGCAATCCCGTGGTGGTAAAATTTTGAAGATTGAGCAGGATACTGGGATCGAAATTACCCGTTGTACATTTTGTTTTTCTCTCCGACAGCTCTGTGCGCAAAACTCCCATAGTGGAGGCTGTTGAAATCGTTTCTGAGCAACCCCGCCTACTTGAGGTTTTTCCTATCAAGAAGTGTGCAAGTCGCCCTAAACCTTTAAGAAATGGACGCAGGAATATGCCAGCATGACTAAGGTACAAACTGCATCTCCCTAGCATTTTTTGTTGCAGAGTTATTCCAGAGCGTAGCTGAAAGTTTTTAATTGTCCGGCCTATTTTGTTCAAAGACCCCCTTATTGTCGGTTGGAACCCTGACTGCGCCGTGTCTTTGTATACGCTGTATACACGCACAGTGTACGTCAATTTCTAGTGGGTGCCTGCTCGCACCGTCACATCTGGCCCCACCTTAAAAATCGTCAGAGCTTTAATTTTGGTACGAGAGGAAAGCCCTTGAACATGGCAATCCCGTGGTGGTAAAATTTTGAAGATTGAGCAGGATACTGGGATCGAAATTACCCGTTGTACATTTTGTTTTTCTCTCCGACAGCTCTGTGCGCAAAACTCCCATAGTGGAGGCTGTTGAAATCGTTTCTGAGCAACCCCGCCTACTTGAGGTTTTTCCTATCAAGAAGTGTGCAAGTCGCCCTAAACCTTTAAGAAATGGACGCAGGAATATGCCAGCATGACTAAGGTACAAACTGCATCTCCCTAGCATTTTTGGTTGCAGAGTTATTCCAGAGCGTAGCTGAAAGTTTTTAATTGTCCGGCCTATTTTTTTCAATGACCCCCTTATTGTCGGTTGGAACCCTGACTGCGCCGTGTCTTTGTATACGCTGTATACACGCACAGTGTACGTCAATTTCTAGTGGGTGCCTGCTCGCGCCGTCGCATCTGGCCCCACCTTAAAAATCGTCAGAGCTTTAAGTTTGGTACGAGAGGAAAGCCCTTGAACATGGCAATCCTGTGGTGGTAAAATTATGAAGATTGAGCAGGAAACTGGGATCGAAATTACCCGTTGTACATTTTGTTTTTCTCTCCGACAGCTCTGTGCGCAAAACTCCCATAGTGGAGGCTGTTGAAATCGTTTCTGAGCAACCCCGCCTACTTGAGATTTTTCCTATCAAGAAGTGTGCAAGTCGCCCTAAACCTTTAAGAAATGGACGCAGGAATATGCCAGCATGACTAAAGGTACAAACTGCATCTCCCTAGCATTTTTGGTTGCAGAGTTATTCCAGAGCGTAGCTGAAAGTTTTTAATTGTCCGGCCTATTTTTTTCAATGACCCCCTTATTGTCGGTTGGAACCCTGACTGCGCCGTGTCTTTGTATACGCTGTATACACGCACAGTGTACGTCAATTTCTAGTGGGTGCCTGCTCGCGCCGTCGCATCTGGCCCCACCTTAAAAATCGTCAGAGCTTTAAGTTTGGTACGAGAGGAAAGCCCTTGAACATGGCAATCCTGTGGTGATAAAATTGGAAAGATTGAGCAGGATACTGGGATCGAAATTACCCGTTGTACATTTTGTTTTTCTCTCCGACAGCTCTGTGCGCAAAACTCCCATAGTGGAGGCTGTTGAAATCGTTTCTGAGCAACCCCGCCTACTTGAGGTTTTTCCTATCAAGAAGTGTGCAAGTCGCCCTAAACCTTTAAGAAATGGACGCAGGAATATGCCAGCATGACTAAGGTACAAACTGCATCTCCCTAGCATTTTTGGTTGCAGAGTTATTCCAGAGCGTAGCTGAAAGTTTTTAATTGTCCGGCCTATTTTTTTTCAATGACCCCCTTATTGTGGGTTGGAACCCTGACTGCGCCGTGTCTTTGTATACGCTGTATACACGCACAGTGTACGTCAATTTCTAGTGGGTGCCTGCTCGCGCCGTCGCATCTGGCCCCACCTTAAAAATCGTCAGAGCTTTAAGTTTGGTACGAGAGGAAAGCCCTTGAACATGGCAATCCTGTGGTGATAAAATTGGAAAGATTGAGCAGGATACTGGGAGCGAAATTACCCGTTGTACATTTTGTTTTTCTCTCCGACAGCTCTGTGCGCAAAACTCCCATAGTGGAGGCTGTTGAAATCGTTTCTGAGCAACCCCGCCTACTTGAGGTTTTTCCTATCAAGAAGTGTGCAAGTCGCCCTAAACCTTTAAGAAATGGACGCAGGATTATGCCAGCATGACTAAGGTACAAACCGCATCTCCCTAGCATTTTTAGTTGCAGAGTTATTCCAGAGCGTAGCTGAAAGTTTTTAATTGTCCGGCCTATTTTTTTCAATGACCCCCTTATTGTCGGTTGGAACCCTGACTGCGCCGTGTCTTTGTATACGCTGTATACACGCACAGTGTACGTCAATTTCTAGTGGGTGCCTGCTCGCACCGTCGCATCTGGCCCCACCTTAAAAATCGTCAGAGCTTTAAGTTTGGTACGAGAGGAAAGCCCTTGAACATGGCAATCCTGTGGTGGTACAATTGTGAAGATTGAGCAGGATACTGGGATCGAAATTACCCGTTGTACATTTTGTTTTTCTCTCCGACAGCTCTGTGCGCAAAACTCCCATAGTGGAGGCTGTTGAAATCGTTTCTGAGCAACCCCGCCTACTTGAGGTTTTTCCTATCAAGAAGTGTGCAAGTCGCCCTAAACCTTTAAGAAATGGACGCAGGAATATGCAAGCATGACTAAGGTACAAACTGCATCTCCCTAGCATTTTTGGTTGCAGAAATATTCCAGAGCGTAGCTGAAAGTTTTTAATTGTCCGGCCTATTTTTTTCAATGACCCCCTTATTGTCGGTTGGAACCCTGACTGCGCCGTGTCTTTGTATACGCTGTATACACGCACAGTGTACGTCAATTTCTAGTGGGTGCCTGCTCGCACCGTCGCATCTGGCCCCACCTTAAAAATCGTCAGAGCTTTAAGTTTGGTACGAGAGGAAAGCCCTTGAACATGGCAATCCTGTGGTGGTAAAATTGTGAAGATTGAGCAGGATACTGGGATCGAAATTACCCGTTGTACATTTTGTTTTTCTCTCCGACAGCTCTGTGCGCAAAACTCCCATAGTGGAGGCTGTTGAAATCGTTTCTGAGCAACCCCGCCTACTTGAGGTTTTTCCTATCAAGAAGTGTGCAAGTCGCCCTAAACCTTTAAGAAATGGACGCAGGAATATGCCAGCATGACTAAGGTACAAACTGCATCTCCCTAGCATTGATGGTTGCAGAAATATTCCAGAGCGTAGCTGAAAGTTTTTAATTGTCCGGCCTATTTTTTTCAATGACCCCCTTATTGTCGGTTGGAACCCTGACTGCGCCGTGTCTTTGTATACGCTGTATACACGCACAGTGTACGTCAATTTTTAGTGGGTGCCTGCTCGCGCCGTCGCATCTGGCCCCACCTTAAAAATCGTCAGAGCTTTCAGTTTGGTACGAGAGGAAAGCCCTTGAACATGGCAATCCTGTGGTGGTAAAATTGTGAAGATTGAGCAGGATACTGGGATCGAAATTACCCGTTGTACATTTTGTTTTTCTCTCCGACAGCTCTGTGTGCAAAACTCCCATAGTGGAGGCTGTTGAAATCGTTTCTGAGCAACCCCGCCTACTTGAGGTTTTTCCTATCAAGAAGTGTGCAAGTCGCCCTAAACCTTTAAGAAATGGACGCAGGAATATGCCAGCATGACTAAGGTACAAACTGCATCTCCCTAGCATTTATGGTTGCAGAAATATTCCAGAGCGTAGCTGAAAGTTTTTAATTGTCCGGCCTATTTTTTTCAATGACCCCCTTATTGTCGGTTGGAACCCTGACTGCGCCGTGTCATTGTATACCCTGTATACACGCACAGTGTACGTCAATTTCTAGTGGGTGCCTGCTCGCGCCGTCGCATCTGGCCCCACCTTAAAAATCGTTAGAGCTTTAAGTTTGGTACGAGAGGAAAGCCCTTGAACATGGCAATCCTGTGGTGGTAAAATTGTGAAGATTGAGCAGGATACTGGGATCGAAATTACCCGTTGTACATTTTTTTTTTCTCTCCGACAGCTCTGTGCGCAAAACTCCCATAGTGGAGGCTGTTGAAATCGTTTCTGAGCAACCCCGCCTACTTGAGGTTTTTCCTATCAAGAAGTGTGCAAGTCGCCCTAAACCTTTAAGAAATGGACGCAGGAATATGCCAGCATGACTAAGGTACAAACTGCATCTCCCTAGCATTTTTGGTTTCAGAGTTATTCCAGAGCGTAGCTGAAAGTTTTTAATTGTCCGGCCTATTTTTTTCAATGACCCCCTTATTGTGGGTTGGAACCCTGACTGCGCCGTGTCTTTGTATACGCTGTATACACGCACAGTGTACGTCATTTTCTAGTGGGTGCCTGCTCGCGCCGTCGCATCTGGCCCCACCTTAAAAATCGTCAGAGCTTTAAGTTTGGTACGAGAGGAAAGCCCTTGAACATGGCAATCCTGTGGTGGTAAAATTTTGAAGATTGAGCAGGATACTGGGATCGAAATTACCCGTTGTACATTTTGTTTTTCTCTCCGACAGCTCTGTGCGCAAAACTCCCATAGCGGAGGCTGTTGAAATCGTTTCTGAGCAACCCCGCCTACTTGAGGTTTTTCCTATCAAGAAGTGTGCAAGTCGCCCTAAACCTTTAAGAAATGGACGCAGGAATATGCCAGCATGACTAAGGTACAAACTGCATCTCCCTAGCATTTTTGGTTGCAGAGTTATTCCAGAGCGTAGCTGAAAGTTTTTAATTGTCCGGCCTATTTTTTTCAATGACCCCCTTATTGTCGGTTGGAACCCTGACTGCGCCGTGTCTTTGTATACGCTGTATACACGCACAGTGTACGTCAATTTTTAGTGGGTGCCTGCTCGCGCCGTCGCATCTGGCCCCACCTTAAAAATCGTCAGAGCTTTCAGTTTGGTACGAGAGGAAAGCCCTTGAACATGGCAATCCTGTGGTGGTAAAATTGTGAAGATTGAGCAGGATACTGGGATCGAAATTACCCGTTGTACATTTTGTTTTTCTCTCCGACAGCTCTGTGCGCAAAACTCCCATAGTGGAGGCTGTTGAAATCGTTTCTGAGCAACCCCGCCTACTTGAGGTTTTTCCTATCAAGAAGTGTGCAAGTCGCCCTAAACCTTTAAGAAATGGACGCAGGAATATGCCAGCATGACTAAGGTACAAACTGCATCTCCCTAGCATTTTTGGTTTCAGAGTTATTCCAGAGCGTAGCTGAAAGTTTTTAATTGTCCGGCCTATTTTTTTCAATGACCCCCTTATTGTGGGTTGGAACCCTGACTGCGCCGTGTCTTTGTATACGCTGTATACACGCACAGTGTACGTCATTTTCTAGTGGGTGCCTGCTCGCGCCGTCGCATCTGGCCCCACCTTAAAAATCGTCAGAGCTTTAAGTTTGGTACGAGAGGAAAGCCCTTGAACATGGCAATCCTGTGGTGGTAAAATTTTGAAGATTGAGCAGGATACTGGGATCGAAATTACCCGTTGTACATTTTGTTTTTCTCTCCGACAGCTCTGTGCGCAAAACTCCCATAGCGGAGGCTGTTGAAATCGTTTCTGAGCAACCCCGCCTACTTGAGGTTTTTCCTATCAAGAAGTGTGCAAGTCGCCCTAAACCTTTAAGAAATGGACGCAGGAATATGCCAGCATGACTAAGGTACAAACTGCATCTCCCTAGCATTTTTGGTTGCAGAGTTATTCCAGAGCGTAGCTGAAAGTTTTTAATTGTCCGGCCTATTTTTTTCAATGACCCCCTTATTGTCGGTTGGAACCCTGACTGCGCCGTGTCTTTGTATACGCTGTATACACGCACAGTGTACGTCAATTTTTAGTGGGTGCCTGCTCGCGCCGTCGCATCTGGCCCCACCTTAAAAATCGTCAGAGCTTTCAGTTTGGTACGAGAGGAAAGCCCTTGAACATGGCAATCCTGTGGTGGTAAAATTGTGAAGATTGAGCAGGATACTGGGATCGAAATTACCCGTTGTACATTTTGTTTTTCTCTCCGACAGCTCTGTGCGCAAAACTCCCATAGTGGAGGCTGTTGAAATCGTTTCTGAGCAACCCCGCCTACTTGAGGTTTTTCCTATCAAGAAGTGTGCAAGTCGCCCTAAACCTTTAAGAAATGGACGCAGGAATATGCCAGCATGACTAAGGTACAAACTGCATCTCCCTAGCATTTTTGGTTTCAGAGTTATTCCAGAGCGTAGCTGAAAGTTTTTAATTGTCCGGCCTATTTTTTTCAATGACCCCCTTATTGTGGGTTGGAACCCTGACTGCGCCGTGTCTTTGTATACGCTGTATACACGCACAGTGTACGTCATTTTCTAGTGGGTGCCTGCTCGCGCCGTCGCATCTGGCCCCACCTTAAAAATCGTCAGAGCTTTAAGTTTGGTACGAGAGGAAAGCCCTTGAACATGGCAATCCTGTGGTGGTAAAATTTTGAAGATTGAGCAGGATACTGGGATCGAAATTACCCGTTGTACATTTTGTTTTTCTCTCCGACAGCTCTGTGCGCAAAACTCCCATAGCGGAGGCTGTTGAAATCGTTTCTGAGCAACCCCGCCTACTTGAGGTTTTTCCTATCAAGAAGTGTGCAAGTCGCCCTAAACCTTTAAGAAATGGACGCAGGAATATGCCAGCATGACTAAGGTACAAACTGCATCTCCCTAGCATTTTTGGTTGCAGAGTTATTCCAGAGCGTAGCTGAAAGTTTTTAATTGTCCGGCCTATTTTTTTCAATGACCCCCTTATTGTCGGTTGGAACCCTGACTGCGCCGTGTCTTTGTATACGCTGTATACACGCACAGTGTACGTCAATTTTTAGTGGGTGCCTGCTCGCGCCGTCGCATCTGGCCCCACCTTAAAAATCGTCAGAGCTTTCAGTTTGGTACGAGAGGAAAGCCCTTGAACATGGCAATCCTGTGGTGGTAAAATTGTGAAGATTGAGCAGGATACTGGGATCGAAATTACCCGTTGTACATTTTGTTTTTCTCTCCGACAGCTCTGTGTGCAAAACTCCCATAGTGGAGGCTGTTGAAATCGTTTCTGAGCAACCCCGCCTACTTGAGGTTTTTCCTATCAAGAAGTGTGCAAGTCGCCCTAAACCTTTAAGAAATGGACGCAGGAATATGCCAGCATGACTAAGGTACAAACTGCATCTCCCTAGCATTTATGGTTGCAGAAATATTCCAGAGCGTAGCTGAAAGTTTTTAATTGTCCGGCCTATTTTTTTCAATGACCCCCTTATTGTCGGTTGGAACCCTGACTGCGCCGTGTCATTGTATACCCTGTATACACGCACAGTGTACGTCAATTTCTAGTGGGTGCCTGCTCGCGCCGTCGCATCTGGCCCCACCTTAAAAATCGTTAGAGCTTTAAGTTTGGTACGAGAGGAAAGCCCTTGAACATGGCAATCCTGTGGTGGTAAAATTGTGAAGATTGAGCAGGATACTGGGATCGAAATTACCCGTTGTACATTTTTTTTTTCTCTCCGACAGCTCTGTGCGCAAAACTCCCATAGTGGAGGCTGTTGAAATCGTTTCTGAGCAACCCCGCCTACTTGAGGTTTTTCCTATCAAGAAGTGTGCAAGTCGCCCTAAACCTTTAAGAAATGGACGCAGGAATATGCCAGCATGACTAAGGTACAAACTGCATCTCCCTAGCATTTTTGGTTGCAGAGTTATTCCAGAGCGTAGCTGAAAGTTTTTAATTGTCCGGCCTATTTTTTTCAATGACCCCCTTATTGTCGGTTGGAACCCTGACTGCGCCGTGTCTTTGTATACGCTGTATACACGCACAGTGTACGTCAATTTTTAGTGGGTGCCTGCTCGCGCCGTCGCATCTGGCCCCACCTTAAAAATCGTCAGAGCTTTCAGTTTGGTACGAGAGGAAAGCCCTTGAACATGGCAATCCTGTGGTGGTAAAATTGTGAAGATTGAGCAGGATACTGGGATCGAAATTACCCGTTGTCATTTTGTTTTTCTCTCCGACAGCTCTGTGCGCAAAACTCCCATAGTGGAGGCTGTTGAAATCGTTTCTGAGCAACCCCGCCTACTTGAGGTTTTTCCTATCAAGAAGTGTGCAAGTCGCCCTAAACCTTTAAGAAATGGACGCAGGAATATGCCAGCATGACTAAGGTACAAACTGCATCTCCCTAGCATTTTTGGTTGCAGAGTTATTCCAGAGCGTAGCTGAAAGTTTTTAATTGTCCGGCCTATTTTGTTCAAAGACCCCCCTTATTGTCGGTTGGAACCCTGACTGCGCCGTGTCTTTGTATACGCTGTATACACGCACAGTGTACGTCAATTTCTAGTGGGTGCCTGCTCGCGCCGTCACATCTGGCCCCACCTTAAAAATCGTCAGAGCTTTAATTTTGGTACGAGAGGAAAGCCCTTGAACATGGCAATCCCGTGGTGGTAAAATTTTGAAGATTGAGCAGGATACTGGGATCGAAATTACCCGTTGTACATTTTGTTTTCTCTCCGACAGCTCTGTGCGCAAAACTCCCATAGTGGAGGCTGTTGAAATCGTTTCTGAGCAACCCCGCCTACTTGAGGTTTTTCCTATCAAGAAGTGTGCAAGTCGCCCTAAACCTTTAAGAAATGGACGCAGGAATATGCCAGCATGACTAAGGTACAAACTGCATCTCCCTAGCATTTTTTGTTGCAGAGTTATTCCAGAGCGTAGCTGAAAGTTTTTAATTGTCCGGCCTATTTTGTTCAAAGACCCCCTTATTGTCGGTTGGAACCCTGACTGCGCCGTGTCTTTGTATACGCTGTATACACGCACAGTGTACGTCAATTTCTAGTGGGTGCCTGCTCGCGCCGTCACATCTGGCCCCACCTTAAAAAATCGTCAGAGCTTTAATTTTGGTACGAGAGGAAAGCCCTTGAACATGGCAATCCCGTGGTGGTAAAATTTTGAAGATTGAGCAGGATACTGGGATCGAAATTACCCGTTGTACATTTTGTTTTTCTCTCCGACAGCTCTGTGCGCAAAACTCCCATAGTGGAGGCTGTTGAAATCGTTTCTGAGCAACCCCGCCTACTTGAGGTTTTTCCTATCAAGAAGTGTGCAAGTCGCCCTAAACCTTTAAGAAATGGACGCAGGAATATGCCAGCATGACTAAGGTACAAACTGCATCTCCCTAGCATTTTTGGTTGCAGAGTTATTCCAGAGCGTAGCTGAAAGTTTTTAATTGTCCGGCCTATTTTTTTCAATGACCCCCTTATTGTCGGTTGGAACCCTGACTGCGCCGTGTCTTTGTATACGCTGTATACACGCACAGTGTACGTCAATTTCTAGTGGGTGCCTGCTCGCGCCGTCGCATCTGGCCCCACCTTAAAAATCGTCAGAGCTTTAAGTTTGGTACGAGAGGAAAGCCCTTGAACATGGCAATCCTGTGGTGATAAAATTGGAAAGATTGAGCAGGATACTGGGATCGAAATTACCCGTTGTACATTTTGTTTTTCTCTCCGACAGCTCTGTGCGCAAAACTCCCATAGTGGAGGCTGTTGAAATCGTTTCTGAGCAACCCCGCCTACTTGAGGTTTTTCCTATCAAGAAGTGTGCAAGTCGCCCTAAACCTTTAAGAAATGGACGCAGGAATATGCCAGCATGACTAAGGTACAAACTGCATCTCCCTAGCATTTTTGGTTGCAGAGTTATTCCAGAGCGTAGCTGAAAGTTTTTAATTGTCCGGCCTATTTTTTTCAATGACCCCCTTATTGTGGGTTGGAACCCTGACTGCGCCGTGTCTTTGTATACGCTGTATACACGCACAGTGTACGTCAATTTCTAGTGGGTGCCTGCTCGCGCCGTCGCATCTGGCCCCACCTTAAAAATCGTCAGAGCTTTAAGTTTGGTACGAGAGGAAAGCCCTTGAACATGGCAATCCTGTGGTGATAAAATTGGAAAGATTGAGCAGGATACTGGGAGCGAAATTACCCGTTGTACATTTTGTTTTTCTCTCCGACAGCTCTGTGCGCAAAACTCCCATAGTGGAGGCTGTTGAAATCGTTTCTGAGCAACCCCGCCTACTTGAGGTTTTTCCTATCAAGAAGTGTGCAAGTCGCCCTAAACCTTTAAGAAATGGACGCAGGATTATGCCAGCATGACTAAGGTACAAACCGCATCTCCCTAGCATTTTTAGTTGCAGAGTTATTCCAGAGCGTAGCTGAAAGTTTTTAATTGTCCGGCCTATTTTTTTCAATGACCCCCTTATTGTCGGTTGGAACCCTGACTGCGCAGTGTCTTTGTATACGCTGTATACACGCACAGTGTACGTCAATTTCTAGTGGGTGCCTGCTCGCGCAATCGCATCTGGCCCCACCTTAAAATTCGTCAGAGCTTTAAGTTTGGTACGAGAGGAAAGCCCTTGAACATGGCAATCCTGTGGTGGTAAAATTTTGAAGATTGAGCAGGATACTGGGATCGAAATTACCCGTTGTACATTTTGTTTTTCTCTCCGACAGCTCTGTGCGCAAAACTCCCATAGTGGAGGCTGTTGAAATCGTTTCTGAGCAACCCCGCCTACTTGAGGTTTTTCCTATCAAGAAGTGTGCAAGTCGCCCTAAACCTTTAAGAAATGGACGCAGGAATATGCCAGCATGACTAAGGTACAAACTGCATCTCCCTAGCATTTTTGGTTGCAGAAATATTCAAGAGCGTAGCTGAAAGTTTTTAATTGTCCGGTTTTTTTTTTTCAATGACCCCCTTATTGTCGGTTGGAACCCTGACTGCGCCGTGTCTTTGTATACGCTGTATACACGCACAGTGTACGTCAATTTCTAGTGGGTGCCTGCTCGCACCGTCGCATCTGGCCCCACCTTAAAAATCGTCAGAGCTTTAAGTTTGGTACGAGAGGAAAGCCCTTGAACATGGCAATCCTGTGGTGGTACAATTGTGAAGATTGAGCAGGATACTGGGATCGAAATTACCCGTTGTACATTTTGTTTTTCTCTCCGACAGCTCTGTGCGCAAAACTCCCATAGTGGAGGCTGTTGAAATCGTTTCTGAGCAACCCCGCCTACTTGAGGTTTTTCCTATCAAGAAGTGTGCAAGTCGCCCTAAACCTTTAAGAAATGGACGCAGGAATATGCAAGCATGACTAAGGTACAAACTGCATCTCCCTAGCATTTTTGGTTGCAGAAATATTCCAGAGCGTAGCTGAAAGTTTTTAATTGTCCGGCCTATTTTTTTCAATGACCCCCTTATTGTCGGTTGGAACCCTGACTGCGCCGTGTCTTTGTATACGCTGTATACACGCACAGTGTACGTCAATTTCTAGTGGGTGCCTGCTCGCACCGTCGCATCTGGCCCCACCTTAAAAATCGTCAGAGCTTTAAGTTTGGTACGAGAGGAAAGCCCTTGAACATGGCAATCCTGTGGTGGTAAAATTGTGAAGATTGAGCAGGATACTGGGATCGAAATTACCCGTTGTACATTTTGTTTTTCTCTCCGACAGCTCTGTGCGCAAAACTCCCATAGTGGAGGCTGTTGAAATCGTTTCTGAGCAACCCCGCCTACTTGAGGTTTTTCCTATCAAGAAGTGTGCAAGTCGCCCTAAACCTTTAAGAAATGGACGCAGGAATATGCCAGCATGACTAAGGTACAAACTGCATCTCCCTAGCATTGATGGTTGCAGAAATATTCCAGAGCGTAGCTGAAAGTTTTTAATTGTCCGGCCTATTTTTTTCAATGACCCCCTTATTGTCGGTTGGAACCCTGACTGCGCCGTGTCATTGTATACCCTGTATACACGCACAGTGTACGTCAATTTCTAGTGGGTGCCTGCTCGCGCCGTCGCATCTGGCCCCATTTTAAAAATCGTTAGAGCTTTAAGTTTGGTACGAGAGGAAAGCCCTTGAACATGGCAATCCTGTGGTGGTAAAATTGTGAAGATTGAGCAGGATACTGGGATCGAAATTACCCGTTGTACATTTTGTTTTTCTCTCCGACAGCTCTGTGCGCAAAACTCCCATAGTGGAGGCTGTTGAAATCGTTTCTGAGCAACCCCGCCTACTTGAGGTTTTTCCTATCAAGAAGTGTGCAAGTCGCCCTAAACCTTTAAGAAATGGACGCAGGAATATGCCAGCATGACTAAGGTACAAACTGCATCTCCCTAGCATTTTTGGTTTCAGAGTTATTCCAGAGCGTAGCTGAAAGTTTTTAATTGTCCGGCCTATTTTTTTCAATGACCCCCTTATTGTGGGTTGGAACCCTGACTGCGCCGTGTCTTTGTATACGCTGTATACACGCACAGTGTACGTCAATTTCTAGTGGGTGCCTGCTCGCGCCGTCGCATCTGGCCCCACCTTAAAAATCGTCAGAGCTTTAAGTTTGGTACGAGAGGAAAGCCCTTGAACATGGCAATCCTGTGGTGGTAAAATTTTGAAGATTGAGCAGGATACTGGGATCGAAATTACCCGTTGTACATTTTGTTTTTCTCTCCGACAGCTCTGTGCGCAAAACTCCCATAGTGGAGGCTGTTGAAATCGTTTCTGAGCAACCCCGCCTACTTGAGATTTTTCCTATCAAGAAGTGTGCAAGTCGCCCTAAACCTTTAAGAAATGGACGCAGGAATATGCCAGCATGACTAAAGGTACAAACTGCATCTCCCTAGCATTTTTGGTTGCAGAGTTATTCCAGAGCGTAGCTGAAAGTTTTTAATTGTCCGGCCTATTTTTTTCAATGACCCCCTTATTGTCGGTTGGAACCCTGACTGCGCCGTGTCTTTGTATACGCTGTATACACGCACAGTGTACGTCAATTTCTAGTGGGTGCCTGCTCGCGCCGTCGCATCTGGCCCCACCTTAAAAATCGTCAGAGCTTTAAGTTTGGTACGAGAGGAAAGCCCTTGAACATGGCAATCCTGTGGTGATAAAATTGGAAAGATTGAGCAGGATACTGGGATCGAAATTACCCGTTGTACATTTTGTTTTTCTCTCCGACAGCTCTGTGCGCAAAACTCCCATAGTGGAGGCTGTTGAAATCGTTTCTGAGCAACCCCGCCTACTTGAGGTTTTTCCTATCAAGAAGTGTGCAAGTCGCCCTAAACCTTTAAGAAATGGACGCAGGAATATGCCAGCATGACTAAGGTACAAACTGCATCTCCCTAGCATTTTTGGTTGCAGAGTTATTCCAGAGCGTAGCTGAAAGTTTTTAATTGTCCGGCCTATTTTTTTCAATGACCCCCTTATTGTGGGTTGGAACCCTGACTGCGCCGTGTCTTTGTATACGCTGTATACACGCACAGTGTACGTCAATTTCTAGTGGGTGCCTGCTCGCGCCGTCGCATCTGGCCCCACCTTAAAAATCGTCAGAGCTTTAAGTTTGGTACGAGAGGAAAGCCCTTGAACATGGCAATCCTGTGGTGATAAAATTGGAAAGATTGAGCAGGATACTGGGAGCGAAATTACCCGTTGTACATTTTGTTTTTCTCTCCGACAGCTCTGTGCGCAAAACTCCCATAGTGGAGGCTGTTGAAATCGTTTCTGAGCAACCCCGCCTACTTGAGGTTTTTCCTATCAAGAAGTGTGCAAGTCGCCCTAAACCTTTAAGAAATGGACGCAGGATTATGCCAGCATGACTAAGGTACAAACTGCATCTCCCTAGCATTTTTGGTTTCAGAGTTATTCCAGAGCGTAGCTGAAAGTTTTTAATTGTCCGGCCTATTTTTTTCAATGACCCCCTTATTGTCGGTTGGAACCCTGACTGCGCCGTGTCTTTGTATACGCTGTATACACGCACAGTGTACGTCATTTTCTAGTGGGTGCCTGCTCGCGCCGTCGCATCTGGCCCCACCTTAAAAATCGTCAGAGCTTTAAGTTTGGTACGAGAGGAAAGCCCTTGAACATGGCAATCCTGTGGTGGTAAAATTTTGAAGATTGAGCAGGATACTGGGATCGAAATTACCCGTTGTACATTTTGTTTTTCTCTCCGACAGCTCTGTGCGCAAAACTCCCATAGCGGAGGCTGTTGAAATCGTTTCTGAGCAACCCCGCCTACTTGAGGTTTTTCCTATCAAGAAGTGTGCAAGTCGCCCTAAACCTTTAAGAAATGGACGCAGGAATATGCCAGCATGACTAAGGTACAAACTGCATCTCCCTAGCATTTTTGGTTGCAGAGTTATTCCAGAGCGTAGCTGAAAGTTTTTAATTGTCCGGCCTATTTTTTTCAATGACCCCCTTATTGTCGGTTGGAACCCTGACTGCGCCGTGTCTTTGTATACGCTGTATACACGCACAGTGTACGTCAATTTTTAGTGGGTGCCTGCTCGCGCCGTCGCATCTGGCCCCACCTTAAAAATCGTCAGAGCTTTCAGTTTGGTACGAGAGGAAAGCCCTTGAACATGGCAATCCTGTGGTGGTAAAATTGTGAAGATTGAGCAGGATACTGGGATCGAAATTACCCGTTGTCATTTTGTTTTTCTCTCCGACAGCTCTGTGCGCAAAACTCCCATAGTGGAGGCTGTTGAAATCGTTTCTGAGCAACCCCGCCTACTTGAGGTTTTTCCTATCAAGAAGTGTGCAAGTCGCCCTAAACCTTTAAGAAATGGACGCAGGAATATGCCAGCATGACTAAGGTACAAACTGCATCTCCCTAGCATTTTTTGTTGCAGAGTTATTCCAGAGCGTAGCTGAAAGTTTTTAATTGTCCGGCCTATTTTGTTCAAAGACCCCCTTATTGTCGGTTGGAACCCTGACTGCGCCGTGTCTTTGTATACGCTGTATACACGCACAGTGTACGTCAATTTCTAGTGGGTGCCTGCTCGCGCCGTCACATCTGGCCCCACCTTAAAAATCGTCAGAGCTTTAATTTTGGTACGAGAGGAAAGCCCTTGAACATGGCAATCCTGTGGTGGTAAAATTGTGAAGATTGAGCAGGATACTGGGATCGAAATTACCCGTTGTACATTTTGTTTTTCTCTCCGACAGCTCTGTGCGCAAAACTCCCATAGTGGAGGCTGTTGAAATCGTTTCTGAGCAACCCCGCCTACTTGAGGTTTTTCCTATCAAGAAGTGTGCAAGTCGCCCTAAACCTTTAAGAAATGGACGCAGGAATATGCCAGCATGACTAAGGTACAAACTGCATCTCCCTAGCATTTTTGGTTGCAGAGTTATTCCAGAGCGTAGCTGAAAGTTTTTAATTGTCCGGCCTATTTTTTTCAATGACCCCCTTATTGTCGGTTGGAACCCTGACTGCGCCGTGTCTTTGTATACGCTGTATACACGCACAGTGTACGTCAATTTCTAGTGGGTGCCTGCTCGCGCCGTCGCATCTGGCCCCACCTTAAAAATCGTCAGAGCTTTAAGTTTGGTACGAGAGGAAAGCCCTTGAACATGGCAATCCTGTGGTGGTAAAATTATGAAGATTGAGCAGGATACTGGGATCGAAATTACCCGTTGTACATTTTGTTTTTCTCTCCGACAGCTCTGTGCGCAAAACTCCCATAGTGGAGGCTGTTGAAATCGTTTCTGAGCAACCCCGCCTACTTGAGGTTTTTCCTATCAAGAAGTGTGCAAGTCGCCCTAAACCTTTAAGAAATGGACGCAGGAATATGCCAGCATGACTAAGGTACAAACTGCATCTCCCTAGCATTTTTGGTTGCAGAGTTATTCCAGAGCGTAGCTGAAAGTTTTTAATTGTCCGGCCTATTTTTTTCAATGACCCCCTTATTGTCGGTTGGAACCCTGACTGCGCCGTGTCTTTGTATACGCTGTATACACGCACAGTGTACGTCAATTTCTAGTGGGTGCCTGCTCGCGCCGTCGCATCTGGCCCCACCTTAAAAATCGTCAGAGCTTTAAGTTTGGTACGAGAGGAAAGCCCTTGAACATGGCAATCCTGTGGTGGTAAAATTATGAAGATTGAGCAGGAAACTGGGATCGAAATTACCCGTTGTACATTTTGTTTTTCTCTCCGACAGCTCTGTGCGCAAAACTCCCATAGTGGAGGCTGTTGAAATCGTTTCTGAGCAACCCCGCCTACTTGAGATTTTTCCTATCAAGAAGTGTGCAAGTCGCCCTAAACCTTTAAGAAATGGACGCAGGAATATGCCAGCATGACTAAAGGTACAAACTGCATCTCCCTAGCATTTTTGGTTGCAGAGTTATTCCAGAGCGTAGCTGAAAGTTTTTAATTGTCCGGCCTATTTTTTTCAATGACCCCCTTATTGTCGGTTGGAACCCTGACTGCGCCGTGTCTTTGTATACGCTGTATACACGCACAGTGTACGTCAATTTCTAGTGGGTGCCTGCTCGCGCCGTCGCATCTGGCCCCACCTTAAAAATCGTCAGAGCTTTAAGTTTGGTACGAGAGGAAAGCCCTTGAACATGGCAATCCTGTGGTGATAAAATTGGAAAGATTGAGCAGGATACTGGGATCGAAATTACCCGTTGTACATTTTGTTTTTCTCTCCGACAGCTCTGTGCGCAAAACTCCCATAGTGGAGGCTGTTGAAATCGTTTCTGAGCAACCCCGCCTACTTGAGGTTTTTCCTATCAAGAAGTGTGCAAGTCGCCCTAAACCTTTAAGAAATGGACGCAGGAATATGCCAGCATGACTAAGGTACAAACTGCATCTCCCTAGCATTTTTGGTTGCAGAGTTATTCCAGAGCGTAGCTGAAAGTTTTTAATTGTCCGGCCTATTTTTTTCAATGACCCCCTTATTGTGGGTTGGAACCCTGACTGCGCCGTGTCTTTGTATACGCTGTATACACGCACAGTGTACGTCAATTTCTAGTGGGTGCCTGCTCGCGCCGTCGCATCTGGCCCCACCTTAAAAATCGTCAGAGCTTTAAGTTTGGTACGAGAGGAAAGCCCTTGAACATGGCAATCCTGTGGTGATAAAATTGGAAAGATTGAGCAGGATACTGGGAGCGAAATTACCCGTTGTACATTTTGTTTTTCTCTCCGACAGCTCTGTGCGCAAAACTCCCATAGTGGAGGCTGTTGAAATCGTTTCTGAGCAACCCCGCCTACTTGAGGTTTTTCCTATCAAGAAGTGTGCAAGTCGCCCTAAACCTTTAAGAAATGGACGCAGGATTATGCCAGCATGACTAAGGTACAAACCGCATCTCCCTAGCATTTTTGGTTGCAGAGTTATTCCAGAGCGTAGCTGAAAGTTTTTAATTGTCCGGCCTATTTTTTTCAATGACCCCCTTATTGTCGGTTGGAACCCTGACTGCGCAGTGTCTTTGTATACGCTGTATACACGCACAGTGTACGTCAATTTCTAGTGGGTGCCTGCTCGCGCAATCGCATCTGGCCCCACCTTAAAATTCGTCAGAGCTTTAAGTTTGGTACGAGAGGAAAGCCCTTGAACATGGCAATCCTGTGGTGGTAAAATTTTGAAGATTGAGCAGGATACTGGGATCGAAATTACCCGTTGTACATTTTGTTTTTCTCTCCGACAGCTCTGTGCGCAAAACTCCCATAGTGGAGGCTGTTGAAATCGTTTCTGAGCAACCCCGCCTACTTGAGGTTTTTCCTATCAAGAAGTGTGCAAGTCGCCCTAAACCTTTAAGAAATGGACGCAGGAATATGCCAGCATGACTAAGGTACAAACTGCATCTCCCTAGCATTTTTGGTTGCAGAAATATTCAAGAGCGTAGCTGAAAGTTTTTAATTGTCCGGCCTATTTTTTTCAATGACCCCCTTATTGTCGGTTGGAACCCTGACTGCGCCGTGTCTTTGTATACGCTGTATACACGCACAGTGTACGTCAATTTCTAGTGGGTGCCTGCTCGCACCGTCGCATCTGGCCCCACCTTAAAAATCGTCAGAGCTTTAAGTTTGGTACGAGAGGAAAGCCCTTGAACATGGCAATCCTGTGGTGGTACAATTGTGAAGATTGAGCAGGATACTGGGATCGAAATTACCCGTTGTACATTTTGTTTTTCTCTCCGACAGCTCTGTGCGCAAAACTCCCATAGTGGAGGCTGTTGAAATCGTTTCTGAGCAACCCCGCCTACTTGAGGTTTTTCCTATCAAGAAGTGTGCAAGTCGCCCTAAACCTTTAAGAAATGGACGCAGGAATATGCAAGCATGACTAAGGTACAAACTGCATCTCCCTAGCATTTTTGGTTGCAGAAATATTCCAGAGCGTAGCTGAAAGTTTTTAATTGTCCGGCCTATTTTTTTCAATGACCCCCTTATTGTCGGTTGGAACCCTGACTGCGCCGTGTCTTTGTATACGCTGTATACACGCACAGTGTACGTCAATTTCTAGTGGGTGCCTGCTCGCACCGTCGCATCTGGCCCCACCTTAAAAATCGTCAGAGCTTTAAGTTTGGTACGAGAGGAAAGCCCTTGAACATGGCAATCCTGTGGTGGTAAAATTGTGAAGATTGAGCAGGATACTGGGATCGAAATTACCCGTTGTACATTTTGTTTTTCTCTCCGACAGCTCTGTGCGCAAAACTCCCATAGTGGAGGCTGTTGAAATCGTTTCTGAGCAACCCCGCCTACTTGAGGTTTTTCCTATCAAGAAGTGTGCAAGTCGCCCTAAACCTTTAAGAAATGGACGCAGGAATATGCCAGCATGACTAAGGTACAAACTGCATCTCCCTAGCATTGATGGTTGCAGAAATATTCCAGAGCGTAGCTGAAAGTTTTTAATTGTCCGGCCTATTTTTTTCAATGACCCCCTTATTGTCGGTTGGAACCCTGACTGCGCCGTGTCATTGTATACCCTGTATACACGCACAGTGTACGTCAATTTCTAGTGGGTGCCTGCTCGCGCCGTCGCATCTGGCCCCATTTTAAAAATCGTTAGAGCTTTAAGTTTGGCACGAGAGGAAAGCCCTTGAACATGGCAATCCTGTGGTGGTAAAATTGTGAAGATTGAACAGGATACTGGGATCGAAATTACCCGTTGTACATTTTGTTTTTCTCTCCGACAGCTCTGTGCGCAAAACTCCCATAGTGGAGGCTGTTGAAATCGTTTCTGAGCAACCCCGCCTACTTGAGGTTTTTCCTATCAAGAAGTGTGCAAGTCGCCCTAAACCTTTAAGAAATGGACGCAGGAATATGCCAGCATGACTAAGGTACAAACTGCATCTCCCTAGCATTTTTGGTTTCAGAGTTATTCCAGAGCGTAGCTGAAAGTTTTTAATTGTCCGGCCTATTTTTTTCAATGACCCCCTTATTGTGGGTTGGAACCCTGACTGCGCCGTGTCTTTGTATACGCTGTATACACGCACAGTGTACGTCAATTTCTAGTGGGTGCCTGCTCGCGCCGTCGCATCTGGCCCCACCTTAAAAATCGTCAGAGCTTTAAGTTTGGTACGAGAGGAAAGCCCTTGAACATGGCAATCCTGTGGTGGTAAAATTTTGAAGATTGAGCAGGATACTGGGATCGAAATTACCCGTTGTACATTTTGTTTTTCTCTCCGACAGCTCTGTGCGCAAAACTCCCATAGTGGAGGCTGTTGAAATCGTTTCTGAGCAACCCCGCCTACTTGAGATTTTTCCTATCAAGAAGTGTGCAAGTCGCCCTAAACCTTTAAGAAATGGACGCAGGAATATGCCAGCATGACTAAAGGTACAAACTGCATCTCCCTAGCATTTTTGGTTGCAGAGTTATTCCAGAGCGTAGCTGAAAGTTTTTAATTGTCCGGCCTATTTTTTTCAATGACCCCCTTATTGTCGGTTGGAACCCTGACTGCGCCGTGTCTTTGTATACGCTGTATACACGCACAGTGTACGTCAATTTCTAGTGGGTGCCTGCTCGCGCCGTCGCATCTGGCCCCACCTTAAAAATCGTCAGAGCTTTAAGTTTGGTACGAGAGGAAAGCCCTTGAACATGGCAATCCTGTGGTGATAAAATTGGAAAGATTGAGCAGGATACTGGGATCGAAATTACCCGTTGTACATTTTGTTTTTCTCTCCGACAGCTCTGTGCGCAAAACTCCCATAGTGGAGGCTGTTGAAATCGTTTCTGAGCAACCCCGCCTACTTGAGGTTTTTCCTATCAAGAAGTGTGCAAGTCGCCCTAAACCTTTAAGAAATGGACGCAGGAATATGCCAGCATGACTAAGGTACAAACTGCATCTCCCTAGCATTTTTGGTTGCAGAGTTATTCCAGAGCGTAGCTGAAAGTTTTTAATTGTCCGGCCTATTTTTTTCAATGACCCCCTTATTGTGGGTTGGAACCCTGACTGCGCCGTGTCTTTGTATACGCTGTATACACGCACAGTGTACGTCAATTTCTAGTGGGTGCCTGCTCGCGCCGTCGCATCTGGCCCCACCTTAAAAATCGTCAGAGCTTTAAGTTTGGTACGAGAGGAAAGCCCTTGAACATGGCAATCCTGTGGTGATAAAATTGGAAAGATTGAGCAGGATACTGGGAGCGAAATTACCCGTTGTACATTTTGTTTTTCTCTCCGACAGCTCTGTGCGCAAAACTCCCATAGTGGAGGCTGTTGAAATCGTTTCTGAGCAACCCCGCCTACTTGAGGTTTTTCCTATCAAGAAGTGTGCAAGTCGCCTTAAACCTTTAAGAAATGGACGCAGGATTATGCCAGCATGACTAAGGTACAAACCGCATCTCCCTAGCATTTTTAGTTGCAGAGTTATTCCAGAGCGTAGCTGAAAGTTTTTAATTGTCCGGCCTATTTTTTTCAATGACCCCCTTATTGTCGGTTGGAACCCTGACTGCGCAGTGTCTTTGTATACGCTGTATACACGCACAGTGTACGTCAATTTCTAGTGGGTGCCTGCTCGCGCAATCGCATCTGGCCCCACCTTAAAATTCGTCAGAGCTTTAAGTTTGGTACGAGAGGAAAGCCCTTGAACATGGCAATCCTGTGGTGGTAAAATTTTGAAGATTGAGCAGGATACTGGGATCGAAATTACCCGTTGTACATTTTGTTTTTCTCTCCGACAGCTCTGTGCGCAAAACTCCCATAGTGGAGGCTGTTGAAATCGTTTCTGAGCAACCCCGCCTACTTGAGGTTTTTCCTATCAAGAAGTGTGCAAGTCGCCCTAAACCTTTAAGAAATGGACGCAGGAATATGCCAGCATGACTAAGGTACAAACTGCATCTCCCTAGCATTTTTGGTTGCAGAGTTATTCCAGAGCGTAGCTGAAAGTTTTTAATTGTCCGGCCTATTTTTTTCAATGACCCCCTTATTGTCGGTTGGAACCCTGACTGCGCCGTGTCTTTGTATACGCTGTATACACGCACAGTGTACGTCAATTTTTAGTGGGTGCCTGCTCGCGCCGTCGCATCTGGCCCCACCTTAAAAATCGTCAGAGCTTTCAGTTTGGTACGAGAGGAAAGCCCTTGAACATGGCAATCCTGTGGTGGTAAAATTGTGAAGATTGAGCAGGATACTGGGATCGAAATTACCCGTTGTCATTTTGTTTTTCTCTCCGACAGCTCTGTGCGCAAAACTCCCATAGTGGAGGCTGTTGAAATCGTTTCTGAGCAACCCCGCCTACTTGAGGTTTTTCCTATCAAGAAGTGTGCAAGTCGCCCTAAACCTTTAAGAAATGGACGCAGGAATATGCCAGCATGACTAAGGTACAAACTGCATCTCCCTAGCATTTTTGGTTGCAGAGTTATTCCAGAGCGTAGCTGAAAGTTTTTAATTGTCCGGCCTATTTTGTTCAAAGACCCCCTTATTGTCGGTTGGAACCCTGACTGCGCCGTGTCTTTGTATACGCTGTATACACGCACAGTGTACGTCAATTTCTAGTGGGTGCCTGCTCGCGCAATCGCATCTGGCCCCACCTTAAAATTCGTCAGAGCTTTAAGTTTGGTACGAGAGGAAAGCCCTTGAACATGGCAATCCTGTGGTGGTAAAATTTTGAAGATTGAGCAGGATACTGGGATCGAAATTACCCGTTGTACATTTTGTTTTTCTCTCCGACAGCTCTGTGCGCAAAACTCCCATAGTGGAGGCTGTTGAAATCGTTTCTGAGCAACCCCGCCTACTTGAGGTTTTTCCTATCAAGAAGTGTGCAAGTCGCCCTAAACCTTTAAGAAATGGACGCAGGAATATGCCAGCATGACTAAGGTACAAACTGCATCTCCCTAGCATTTTTGGTTGCAGAGTTATTCCAGAGCGTAGCTGAAAGTTTTTAATTGTCCGGCCTATTTTTTTCAATGACCCCCTTATTGTCGGTTGGAACCCTGACTGCGCCGTGTCTTTGTATACGCTGTATACACGCACAGTGTACGTCAATTTCTAGTGGGTGCCTGCTCGCGCCGTCGCAATGGCCCCACCTTAAAAATCGTCAGAGCTTTAAGTTTGGTACGAGAGGAAAGCCCTTGAACATGGCAATCCTGTGGTGGTAAAATTTTGAAGATTGAGCAGGATACTGGGATCGAAATTACCCGTTGTACATTTTGTTATTCTCTCCGACAGCTCTGTGCGCAAAACTCCCATAGTGGAGGCTGTTGAAATCGTTTCTGAGCAACCCCGCCTACTTGAGGTTTTTCCTATCAAGAAGTGTGCAAGTCGCCCTAAACCATTAAGAAATGGACGCAGGAATATGCAAGCATGACTAAGGTACAAACTGCATCTCCCTAGCATTTTTGGTTGCAGAGTTATTCCAGAGCGTAGCTGAAAGTTTTTAATTGTCCGGCCTATTTTTTTCAATGACCCCCCATATTGTCGGTTGGAACCCTGACTGCGCCGTGTCTTTGTATACGCTGTATACACGCACAGTGTACGTCAATTTCTAGTGGGTGCCTGCTCGCGCCGTCGCATCTGGCCCCACCTTAAAAATCGTCAGAGCTGTAAGTTTGGTACGAGAGGAAAGCCCTTGAACATGGCAATCCTGTGGTGGTAAAATTATGAAGATTGAGCAAGATTCTAGGATCGAAATTACCCGTTGTACATTTTGTTTTTCTCTCCGACAGCTCTGTGCGCAAAACTCCCATAGTGGAGGCTGTTGAAATCGTTTCTGAGCAACCCCGCCTACTTGAGGTTTTTCCTATCAAGAAGTGTGCAAGTCGCCCTAAACCTTTAAGAAATGGACGCAGGAATATGCCAGCATGACTAAGGTACAAACTGCATCTCCCTAGCATTTTTGGTTGCAGAGTTATTCCAGAGCGTAGCTGAAAGTTTTTAATTGTCCGGCCTATTTTTTTCAATGACCCCCCTTATTGTCGGTTGGAACCCTGACTGCGCCGTGTCTTTGTATACGCTGTATACACGCACAGTGTACGTCAATTTCTAGTGGGTGCCTGCTCGCGCCGTCGCATCTGGCCCCACCTTAAAAATCGTCAGAGCTTTAAGTTTGGTACGAGAGGAAAGCCCTTGAACATGGCAATCCTGTGGTGATAAAATTGGAAAGATTGAGCAGGATACTGGGATCGAAATTACCCGTTGTACATTTTGTTTTTCTCTCCGACAGCTCTGTGCGCAAAACTCCCATAGTGGAGGCTGTTGAAATCGTTTCTGAGCAACCCCGCCTACTTGAGATTTTTCCTATCAAGAAGTGTGCAAGTCGCCCTAAACCTTTAAGAAATGGACGCAGGAATATGCCAGCATGACTAAAGGTACAAACTGCATCTCCCTAGCATTTTTGGTTGCAGAGTTATTCCAGAGCGTAGCTGAAAGTTTTTAATTGTCCGGCCTATTTTTTTCAATGACCCCCTTATTGTCGGTTGGAACCCTGACTGCGCCGTGTCTTTGTATACGCTGTATACACGCACAGTGTACGTCAATTTCTAGTGGGTGCCTGCTCGCGCCGTCGCATCTGGCCCCACCTTAAAAATCGTCAGAGCTTTAAGTTTGGTACGAGAGGAAAGCCCTTGAACATGGCAATCCTGTGGTGATAAAATTGGAAAGATTGAGCAGGATACTGGGATCGAAATTACCCGTTGTACATTTTGTTTTTCTCTCCGACAGCTCTGTGCGCAAAACTCCCATAGTGGAGGCTGTTGAAATCGTTTCTGAGCAACCCCGCCTACTTGAGGTTTTTCCTATGAAGAAGTGTGCAAGTCGCCCTAAACCTTTAAGAAATGGACGCAGGAATATGCCAGCATGACTAAGGTACAAACTGCATCTCCCTAGCATTTTTGGTTGCAGAGTTATTCCAGAGCGTAGCTGAAAGTTTTTAATTGTCCGGCCTGTTTTTTTCAATGACCCCCTTATTGTGGGTTGGAACCCTGACTGCGCCGTGTCTTTGTATACGCTGTATACACGCACAGTGTACGTCAATTTCTAGTGGGTGCCTGCTCGCGCCGTCGCATCTGGCCCCACCTTAAAAATCGTCAGAGCTTTAAGTTTGGTACGAGAGGAAAGCCCTTGAACATGGCAATCCTGTGGTGATAAAATTGGAAAGATTGAGCAGGATACTGGGAGCGAAATTACCCGTTGTACATTTTGTTTTTCTCTCCGACAGCTCTGTGCGCAAAACTCCCATAGTGGAGGCTGTTGAAATCGTTTCTGAGCAACCCCGCCTACTTGAGGTTTTTCCTATCAAGAAGTGTGCAAGTCGCCCTAAACCTTTAAGAAATGGACGCAGGATTATGCCAGCATGACTAAGGTACAAACCGCATCTCCCTAGCATTTTTAGTTGCAGAGTTATTCCAGAGCGTAGCTGAAAGTTTTTAATTGTCCGGCCTATTTTGTTCAATGACCCCCTTATTGTCGGTTGGAACCCTGACTGCGCAGTGTCTTTGTATACGCTGTATACACGCACAGTGTACGTCAATTTCTAGTGGGTGCCTGCTCGCGCAATCGCATCTGGCCCCACCTTAAAACTCGTCAGAGCTTTAAGTTTGGTACGAGAGGAAAGCCCTTGAACATGGCAATCCTGTGGTGGTAAAATTGTGAAGATTGAGCAGGATACTGGGATCGAAATTACCCGTTGTCATTTTGTTTTTCTCTCCGACAGCTCTGTGCGCAAAACTCCCATAGTGGAGGCTGTTGAAATCGTTTCTGAGCAACCCCGCCTACTTGAGGTTTTTCCTATCAAGAAGTGTGCAAGTCGCCCTAAACCTTTAAGAAATGGACGCAGGAATATGCCAGCATGACTAAGGTACAAACTGCATCTCCCTAGCATTTTTGGTTGCAGAGTTATTCCAGAGCGTAGCTGAAAGTTTTTAATTGTCCGGCCTATTTTGTTCAGACCCCCTTATTGTCGGTTGGAACCCTGACTGCGCCGTGTCTTTGTATACGCTGTATACACGCACAGTGTACGTCAATTTCTAGTGGGTGCCTGCTCGCGCCGTCACATCTGGCCCCACCTTAAAAATCGTCAGAGCTTTACTTTTGGTACGAGAGGAAAGCCCTTGAACATGGCAATCCCGTGGTGGTAAAATTTTGAAGAATGAGCAGGATACTGGGATCGAAATTACCCGTTGTACATTTTGTTTTTCTCTCCGACAGTTCTGTGCGCAAAACTCCCATAGTGGAGGCTGTTGAAATCGTTTCTGAGCAACCCCGCCTACTTGAGGTTTTTCCTATCAAGAAGTGTGCAAGTCGCCCTAAACCTTTAAGAAATGGACGCAGGAATATGCCAGCATGACTAAGGTACAAACTGCATCTCCCTAGCATTTTTGGTTGCAGAGTTATTCCAGAGCGTAGCTGAAAGTTTTTAATTGTCCGGCCTATTTTTTTCAATGACCCCCTTATTGTCGGTTGGAACCCTGACTGCGCCGTGTCTTTGTATACGCTGTATACACGCACAGTGTACGTCAATTTCTAGTGGGTGCCTGCTCGCGCCGTCGCAATGGCCCCACCTTAAAAATCGTCAGAGCTTTAAGTTTGGTACGAGAGGAAAGCCCTTGAACATGGCAATCCTGTGGTGGTAAAATTGTGAAGATTGAGCAGGAAACTGGGATCGAAATTACCCGTTGTACATTTTGTTTTTCTCTCCGACAGCTCTGTGCGCAAAACTCCCATAGTGGAGGCTGTTGAAATCGTTTCTGAGCAACCCCGCCTACTTGAGGTTTTTCCTATCAAGAAGTGTGCAAGTCGCCCT
Organism: Asterias amurensis; assembly: GCF_032118995.1. Lineage (NCBI taxonomy): Eukaryota > Metazoa > Echinodermata > Asteroidea > Forcipulatida > Asteriidae > Asterias > Asterias amurensis. The sequence continues at coordinate 14,155,072 of NC_092662.1, forward strand.
AAACCATTAAGAAATGGACGCAGGAATATGCAAGCATGACTAAGGTACAAACTGCATCTCCCTAGCATTTTTGGTTGCAGAGTTATTCCAGAGCGTAGCTGAAAGTTTTTAATTGTCCGGCCTATTTTTTTCAATGACCCCCTTATTGTCGGTTGGAACCCTGACTGCGCCGTGTCTTTGTATACGCTGTATACACGCACAGTGTACGTCAATTTCTAGTGGGTGCCTGCTCGCGCCGTCGCATCTGGCCCCACCTTAAAAATCGTCAGAGCTTTAAGTTTGGTACGAGAGGAAAGCCCTTGAACATGGCAATCCTGTGGTGGTAAAATTTTGAAGATTGAGCAGGATACTGGGATCGAAATTACCCGTTGTACATTTTGTTATTCTCTCCGACAGCTCTGTGCGCAAAACTCCCATAGTGGAGGCTGTTGAAATCGTTTCTGAGCAACCCCGCCTACTTGAGGTTTTTCCTATCAAGAAGTGTGCAAGTCGCCCTAAACCATTAAGAAATGGACGCAGGAATATGCAAGCATGACTAAGGTACAAACTGCATCTCCCTAGCATTTTTGGTTGCAGAGTTATTCCAGAGCGTAGCTGAAAGTTTTTAATTGTCCGGCCTATTTTTTTCAATGACCCCCCATATTGTCGGTTGGAACCCTGACTGCGCCGTGTCTTTGTATACGCTGTATACACGCACAGTGTACGTCAATTTCTAGTGGGTGCCTGCTCGCGCCGTCGCATCTGGCCCCACCTTAAAAATCGTCAGAGCTGTAAGTTTGGGACGAGAGGAAAGCCCTTGAACATGGCAATCCTGTGGTGGTAAAATTATGAAGATTGAGCAAGATTCTAGGATCGAAATTACCCGTTGTACATTTTGTTTTTCTCTCCGACAGCTCTGTGCGCAAAACTCCCATAGTGGAGGCTGTTGAAATCGTTTCTGAGCAACCCCGCCTACTTGAGGTTTTTCCTATCAAGAAGTGTGCAAGTCGCCCTAAACCTTTAAGAAATGGACGCAGGAATATGCCAGCATGACTAAGGTACAAACTGCATCTCCCTAGCATTTTTGGTTGCAGAGTTATTCCAGAGCGTAGCTGAAAGTTTTTAATTGTCCGGCCTATTTTTTTCAATGACCCCCCTTATTGTCGGTTGGAACCCTGACTGCGCCGTGTCTTTGTATACGCTGTATACACGCACAGTGTACGTCAATTTCTAGTGGGTGCCTGCTCGCGCCGTCGCATCTGGCCCCACCTTAAAAATCGTCAGAGCTTTAAGTTTGGTACGAGAGGAAAGCCCTTGAACATGGCAATCCTGTGGTGGTAAAATTATGAAGATTGAGCAAGATTCTGGGATCGAAATTACCCGTTGTACATTTTGTTTTTCTCTCCGACAACTCTGTGCGCAAAACTCCCATAGTGGAGGCTGTTGAAATCGTTTCTGAGCAACCCCGCCTACTTGAGGTTTTTCCTATCAAGAAGTGTGCAAGTCGCCCTAAACCTTTAAGAAATGGACGCAGGAATATGCCAGCATGACTAAGGTACAAACTGCATCTCCCTAGCATTTTTGGTTGCAGAGTTATTCCAGAGCGTAGCTGAAAGTTTTTAATTGTCCGGCCTATTTTTTTCAATGACTCCCTTATTGTCGGTTGGAACCCTGACTGCCTCGTGTCTTTGTATACGCTGTATACACGCACAGTGTACGTCAATTTCTAGTGGGTGCCTGCTCGCGCCGTCGCATCTGGCCCCACCTTAAAAATCGTCAGAGCTTTAAGTTTGGTACGAGAGGAAAGCCCTTGAACATGGCAATCCTGTGGTGGTAAAATTGTGAAGATTGAGCAGGATACTGGGATCGAAATTACCCGTTGTCATTTTGTTTTTCTCTCCGACAGCTCTGTGCGCAAAACTCCCATAGTGGAGGCTGTTGAAATCGTTTCTGAGCAACCCCGCCTACTTGAGGTTTTTCCTATCAAGAAGTGTGCAAGTCGCCCTAAACCTTTAAGAAATGGACGCAGGAATATGCCAGCATGACTAAGGTACAAACTGCATCTCCCTAGCATTTTTTGTTGCAGAGTTATTCCAGAGCGTAGCTGAAAGTTTTTAATTGTCCGGCCTATTTTGTTCAAAGACCCCCTTATTGTCGGTTGGAACCCTGACTGCGCCGTGTCTTTGTATACGCTGTATACACGCACAGTGTACGTCAATTTCTAGTGGGTGCCTGCTCGCGCCGTCACATCTGGCCCCACCTTAAAAATCGTCAGAGCTTTACTTTTGGTACGAGAGGAAAGCCCTTGAACATGGCAATCCCGTGGTGGTACAATTTTGAAGATTGAGCAGGATACTGGGATCGAAATTACCCGTTGTACATTTTGTTTTTCTCTCCGACAGTTCTGTGCGCAAAACTCCCATAGTGGAGGCTGTTGAAATCGTTTCTGAGCAACCCCGCCTACTTGAGGTTTTTCCTATCAAGAAGTGTGCAAGTCGCCCTAAACCTTTAAGAAATGGACGCAGGAATATGCCAGCATGACTAAGGTACAAACTGCATCTCCCTAGCATTTTTGGTTGCAGAGTTATTCCAGAGCGTAGCTGAAAGTTTTTAATTGTCCGGCCTATTTTTTTCAATGACCCCCTTATTGTCGGTTGGGACCCTGACTGCGCCGTGTCTTTGTATACGCTGTATACACGCACAGTGTACGTCAATTTCTAGTGGGTGCCTGCTCGCGCCGTCGCAATCGCCCCACCTTAAAAATCGTCAGAGCTTTAAGTTTGGTACGAGAGGAAAGCCCTTGAACATGGCAATCCTGTGGTGGTAAAATTTTGAAGATTGAGCAGGAAACTGGGATCGAAATTACCCGTTGTACATTTTGTTTTTCTCTCCGACAGCTCTGTGCGCAAAACTCCCATAGTGGAGGCTGTTGAAATCGTTTCTGAGCAACCCCGCCTACTTGAGGTTTTTCCTATCAAGAAGTGTGCAAGTCGCCCTAAACCATTAAGAAATGGACGCAGGAATATGCAAGCATGACTAAGGTACAAACTGCATCTCCCTAGCATTTTTGGTTGCAGAGTTATTCCAGAGCGTAGCTGAAAGTTTTTAATTGTCCGGCCTATTTTTTTCAATGACCCCCTTATTGTCGGTTGGAACCCTGACTGCGCCGTGTCTTTGTATACGCTGTATACACGCACAGTGTACGTCAATTTCTAGTGGGTGCCTGCTCGCGCCGTCGCAATCGCCCCACCTTAAAAATCGTCAGAGCTTTAAGTTTGGTACAAGAGGAAAGCCCTTGAACATGGCAATCCTGTGGTGGTAAACTTTTGAAGATTGAGCAGGATACTGGGATCGAAATTACCCGTTGTACATTTTGTTATTCTCTCCGACAGCTCTGTGCGCAAAACTCCCATAGTGGAGGCTGTTGAAATCGTTTCTGAGCAACCCCGCCTACTTGAGGTTTTTCCTATCAAGAAGTGTGCAAGTCGCCCTAAACCATTAAGAAATGGACGCAGGAATATGCAAGCATGACTAAGGTACAAACTGCATCTCCCTAGCATTTTTGGTTGTAGAGTTATTCCAGAGCGTAGCTGAAAGTTTTTAATTGTCCGGCCTATTTTTTTCAATGACCCCCCATATTGTCGGTTGGAACCCTGACTGCGCCGTGTCTTTGTATACGCTGTATACACGCACAGTGTACGTCAATTTCTAGTGGGTGCCTGCTCGCGCCGTCGCATCTGGCCCCACCTTAAAAATCGTCAGAGCTGTAAGTTTGGTACGAGAGGAAAGCCCTTGAACATGGCAATCCTGTGGTGGTAAAATTATGAAGATTGAGCAAGATTCTAGGATCGAAATTACCCGTTGTACATTTTGTTATTCTCTCCGACAGCTCTGTGCGCAAAACTCCCATAGTGGAGGCTGTTGAAATCGTTTCTGAGCAACCCCGCCTACTTGAGGTTTTTCCTATCAAGAAGTGTGCAAGTCGCCCTAAACCATTAAGAAATGGACGCAGGAATATGCAAGCATGACTAAGGTACAAACTGCATCTCCCTAGCATTTTTGGTTGCAGAGTTATTCCAGAGCGTAGCTGAAAGTTTTTAATTGTCCGGCCTATTTTTTTCAATGACCCCCCATATTGTCGGTTGGAACCCTGACTGCGCCGTGTCTTTGTATACGCTGTATACACGCACAGTGTACGTCAATTTCTAGTGGGTGCCTGCTCGCGCCGTCGCATCTGGCCCCACCTTAAAAATCGTCAGAGCTGTAAGTTTGGTACGAGAGGAAAGCCCTTGAACATGGCAATCCTGTGGTGGTAAAATTATGAAGATTGAGCAAGATTCTAGGATCGAAATTACCCGTTGTACATTTTGTTTTTCTCTCCGACAGCTCTGTGCGCAAAACTCCCATAGTGGAGGCTGTTGAAATCGTTTCTGAGCAACCCCGCCTACTTGAGGTTTTTCCTATCAAGAAGTGTGCAAGTCGCCCTAAACCTTTAAGAAATGGACGCAGGAATATGCCAGCATGACTAAGGTACAAACTGCATCTCCCTAGCATTTTTGGTTGCAGAGTTATTCCAGAGCGTAGCTGAAAGTTTTTAATTGTCCGGCCTATTTTTTTCAATGACCCCCCTTATTGTCGGTTGGAACCCTGACTGCGCCGTGTCTTTGTATACGCTGTATACACGCACAGTGTACGTCAATTTCTAGTGGGTGCCTGCTCGCGCCGTCACATCTGGCCCCACCTTAAAAATCGTCAGAGCTTTACTTTTGGTACGAGAGGAAAGCCCTTGAACATGGCAATCCCGTGGTGGTACAATTTTGAAGATTGAGCAGGATACTGGGATCGAAATTACCCGTTGTACATTTTGTTTTTCTCTCCGACAGTTCTGTGCGCAAAACTCCCATAGTGGAGGCTGTTGAAATCGTTTCTGAGCAACCCCGCCTACTTGAGGTTTTTCCTATCAAGAAGTGTGCAAGTCGCCCTAAACCTTTAAGAAATGGACGCAGGAATATGCCAGCATGACTAAGGTACAAACTGCATCTCCCTAGCATTTTTGGTTGCAGAGTTATTCCAGAGCGTAGCTGAAAGTTTTTAATTGTCCGGCCTATTTTTTTCAATGACCCCCTTATTGTCGGTTGGGACCCTGACTGCGCCGTGTCTTTGTATACGCTGTATACACGCACAGTGTACGTCAATTTCTAGTGGGTGCCTGCTCGCGCCGTCGCAATCGCCCCACCTTAAAAATCGTCAGAGCTTTAAGTTTGGTACGAGAGGAAAGCCCTTGAACATGGCAATCCTGTGGTGGTAAAATTTTGAAGATTGAGCAGGAAACTGGGATCGAAATTACCCGTTGTACATTTTGTTTTTCTCTCCGACAGCTCTGTGCGCAAAACTCCCATAGTGGAGGCTGTTGAAATCGTTTCTGAGCAACCCCGCCTACTTGAGGTTTTTCCTATCAAGAAGTGTGCAAGTCGCCCTAAACCATTAAGAAATGGACGCAGGAATATGCAAGCATGACTAAGGTACAAACTGCATCTCCCTAGCATTTTTGGTTGCAGAGTTATTCCAGAGCGTAGCTGAAAGTTTTTAATTGTCCGGCCTATTTTTTTCAATGACCCCCTTATTGTCGGTTGGAACCCTGACTGCGCCGTGTCTTTGTATACGCTGTATACACGCACAGTGTACGTCAATTTCTAGTGGGTGCCTGCTCGCGCCGTCGCATCTGGCCCCACCTTAAAAATCGTCAGAGCTGTAAGTTTGGTACGAGAGGAAAGCCCTTGAACATGGCAATCCTGTGGTGGTAAAATTATGAAGATTGAGCAAGATTCTAGGATCGAAATTACCCGTTGTACATTTTGTTTTTCTCTCCGACAGCTCTGTGCGCAAAACTCCCATAGTGGAGGCTGTTGAAATCGTTTCTGAGCAACCCCGCCTACTTGAGGTTTTTCCTATCAAGAAGTGTGCAAGTCGCCCTAAACCTTTAAGAAATGGACGCAGGAATATGCCAGCATGACTAAGGTACAAACTGCATCTCCCTAGCATTTTTGGTTGCAGAGTTATTCCAGAGCGTAGCTGAAAGTTTTTAATTGTCCGGCCTATTTTTTTCAATGACCCCCCTTATTGTCGGTTGGAACCCTGACTGCGCCGTGTCTTTGTATACGCTGTATACACGCACAGTGTACGTCAATTTCTAGTGGGTGCCTGCTCGCGCCGTCACATCTGGCCCCACCTTAAAAATCGTCAGAGCTTTACTTTTGGTACGAGAGGAAAGCCCTTGAACATGGCAATCCCGTGGTGGTACAATTTTGAAGATTGAGCAGGATACTGGGATCGAAATTACCCGTTGTACATTTTGTTTTTCTCTCCGACAGTTCTGTGCGCAAAACTCCCATAGTGGAGGCTGTTGAAATCGTTTCTGAGCAACCCCGCCTACTTGAGGTTTTTCCTATCAAGAAGTGTGCAAGTCGCCCTAAACCTTTAAGAAATGGACGCAGGAATATGCCAGCATGACTAAGGTACAAACTGCATCTCCCTAGCATTTTTGGTTGCAGAGTTATTCCAGAGCGTAGCTGAAAGTTTTTAATTGTCCGGCCTATTTTTTTCAATGACCCCCTTATTGTCGGTTGGGACCCTGACTGCGCCGTGTCTTTGTATACGCTGTATACACGCACAGTGTACGTCAATTTCTAGTGGGTGCCTGCTCGCGCCGTCGCAATCGCCCCACCTTAAAAATCGTCAGAGCTTTAAGTTTGGTACGAGAGGAAAGCCCTTGAACATGGCAATCCTGTGGTGGTAAAATTTTGAAGATTGAGCAGGAAACTGGGATCGAAATTACCCGTTGTACATTTTGTTTTTCTCTCCGACAGCTCTGTGCGCAAAACTCCCATAGTGGAGGCTGTTGAAATCGTTTCTGAGCAACCCCGCCTACTTGAGGTTTTTCCTATCAAGAAGTGTGCAAGTCGCCCTAAACCATTAAGAAATGGACGCAGGAATATGCAAGCATGACTAAGGTACAAACTGCATCTCCCTAGCATTTTTGGTTGCAGAGTTATTCCAGAGCGTAGCTGAAAGTTTTTAATTGTCCGGCCTATTTTTTTCAATGACCCCCTTATTGTCGGTTGGAACCCTGACTGCGCCGTGTCTTTGTATACGCTGTATACACGCACAGTGTACGTCAATTTCTAGTGGGTGCCTGCTCGCGCCGTCGCATCTGGCCCCACCTTAAAAATCGTCAGAGCTTTAAGTTTGGTACAAGAGGAAAGCCCTTGAACATGGCAATCCTGTGGTGGTAAACTTTTGAAGATTGAGCAGGATACTGGGATCGAAATTACCCGTTGTACATTTTGTTTTTCTCTCCGACAACTCTGTGCGCAAAACTCCCATAGTGGAGGCTGTTGAAATCGTTTCTGAGCAACCCCGCCTACTTGAGGTTTTTCCTATCAAGAAGTGTGCAAGTCGCCCTAAACCTTTAAGAAATGGACGCAGGAATATGCCAGCATGACTAAGGTACAAACTGCATCTCCCTAGCATTTTTGGTTGCAGAGTTATTCCAGAGCGTAGCTGAAAGTTTTTAATTGTCCGGCCTATTTTTTTCAATGACTCCCTTATTGTCGGTTGGAACCCTGACTGCCTCGTGTCTTTGTATACGCTGTATACACGCACAGTGTACGTCAATTTCTAGTGGGTGCCTGCTCGCGCCGTCGCATCTGGCCCCACCTTAAAAATCGTCAGAGCTTTAAGTTTGGTACGAGAGGAAAGCCCTTGAACATGGCAATCCTGTGGTGGTAAAATTGTGAAGATTGAGCAGGATACTGGGATCGAAATTACCCGTTGTCATTTTGTTTTTCTCTCCGACAGCTCTGTGCGCAAAACTCCCATAGTGGAGGCTGTTGAAATCGTTTCTGAGCAACCCCGCCTACTTGAGGTTTTTCCTATCAAGAAGTGTGCAAGTCGCCCTAAACCTTTAAGAAATGGACGCAGGAATATGCCAGCATGACTAAGGTACAAACTGCATCTCCCTAGCATTTTTTGTTGCAGAGTTATTCCAGAGCGTAGCTGAAAGTTTTTAATTGTCCGGCCTATTTTGTTCAAAGACCCCCTTATTGTCGGTTGGAACCCTGACTGCGCCGTGTCTTTGTATACGCTGTATACACGCACAGTGTACGTCAATTTCTAGTGGGTGCCTGCTCGCGCCGTCACATCTGGCCCCACCTTAAAAATCGTCAGAGCTTTACTTTTGGTACGAGAGGAAAGCCCTTGAACATGGCAATCCCGTGGTGGTAAAATTTTGAAGATTGAGCAGGATACTGGGATCGAAATTACCCGTTGTACATTTTGTTTTTCTCTCCGACAGTTCTGTGCGCAAAACTCCCATAGTGGAGGCTGTTGAAATCGTTTCTGAGCAACCCCGCCTACTTGAGGTTTTTCCTATCAAGAAGTGTGCAAGTCGCCCTAAACCTTTAAGAAATGGACGCAGGAATATGCCAGCATGACTAAGGTACAAACTGCATCTCCCTAGCATTTTTGGTTGCAGAGTTATTCCAGAGCGTAGCTGAAAGTTTTTAATTGTCCGGCCTATTTTTTTCAATGACCCCCTTATTGTCGGTTGGAACCCTGACTGCGCCGTGTCTTTGTATACGCTGTATACACGCACAGTGTACGTCAATTTCTAGTGGGTGCCTGCTCGCGCCGTCGCAATGGCCCCACCTTAAAAATCGTCAGAGCTTTAAGTTTGGTACGAGAGGAAAGCCCTTGAACATGGCAATCCTGTGGTGGTAAAATTTTGAAGATTGAGCAGGAAACTGGGATCGAAATTACCCGTTGTACATTTTGTTTTTCTCTCCGACAGCTCTGTGCGCAAAACTCCCATAGTGGAGGCTGTTGAAATCGTTTCTGAGCAACCCCGCCTACTTGAGGTTTTTCCTATCAAGAAGTGTGCAAGTCGCCCTAAACCATTAAGAAATGGACGCAGGAATATGCAAGCATGACTAAGGTACAAACTGCATCTCCCTAGCATTTTTGGTTGCAGAGTTATTCCAGAGCGTAGCTGAAAGTTTTTAATTGTCCGGCCTATTTTTTTCAATGACCCCCTTATTGTCGGTTGGAACCCTGACTGCGCCGTGTCTATCTATACGCTGTATACACGCACAGTGTACGTCAATTTCTAGTGGGTGCCTGCTCGCGCCGTCGCATCTGGCCCCACCTTAAAAATCGTCAGAGCTTTAAGTTTGGTACGAGAGGAAAGCCCTTGAACATGGCAATCCTGTGGTGGTAAAATTTTGAAGATTGAGCAGGATACTGGGATCGAAATTACCCGTTGTACATTTTGTTATTCTCTCCGACAGCTCTGTGCGCAAAACTCCCATAGTGGAGGCTGTTGAAATCGTTTCTGAGCAACCCCGCCTACTTGAGGTTTTTCCTATCAAGAAGTGTGCAAGTCGCCCTAAACCATTAAGAAATGGACGCAGGAATATGCAAGCATGACTAAGGTACAAACTGCATCTCCCTAGCATTTTTGGTTGCAGAGTTATTCCAGAGCGTAGCTGAAAGTTTTTAATTGTCCGGCCTATTTTTTTCAATGACCCCCCATATTGTCGGTTGGAACCCTGACTGCGCCGTGTCTTTGTATACGCTGTATACACGCACAGTGTACGTCAATTTCTAGTGGGTGCCTGCTCGCGCCGTCGCATCTGGCCCCACCTTAAAAATCGTCAGAGCTGTAAGTTTGGTACGAGAGGAAAGCCCTTGAACATGGCAATCCTGTGGTGGTAAAATTATGAAGATTGAGCAAGATTCTAGGATCGAAATTACCCGTTGTACATTTTGTTTTTCTCTCCGACAGCTCTGTGCGCAAAACTCCCATAGTGGAGGCTGTTGAAATCGTTTCTGAGCAACCCCGCCTACTTGAGGTTTTTCCTATCAAGAAGTGTGCAAGTCGCCCTAAACCTTTAAGAAATGGACACAGGAATATGCCAGCATGACTAAGGTACAAACTGCATCTCCCTAGCATTTTTGGTTGCAGAGTTATTCCAGAGCGTAGCTGAAAGTTTTTAATTGTCCGGCCTATTTTTTTCAATGACTCCCTTTTTGTCGGTTGGAACCCTGACTGCCTCGTGTCTTTGTATACGCTGTATACACGCACAGTGTACGTCAATTTCTAGTGGGTGCCTGCTCGCGCCGTCGCATCTGGCCCCACCTTAAAAATCGTCAGAGCTTTAAGTTTGGTACGAGAGGAAAGCCCTTGAACATGGCAATCCTGTGGTGGTAAAATTGTGAAGATTGAGCAGGATACTGGGATCGAAATTACCCGTTGTCATTTTGTTTTTCTCTCCGACAGCTCTGTGCGCAAAACTCCCATAGTGGAGGCTGTTGAAATCGTTTCTGAGCAACCCCGCCTACTTGAGGTTTTTCCTATCAAGAAGTGTGCAAGTCGCCCTAAACCTTTAAGAAATGGACGCAGGAATATGCCAGCATGACTAAGGTACAAACTGCATCTCCCTAGCATTTTTGGTTGCAGAGTTATTCCAGAGCGTAGCTGAAAGTTTTTAATTGTCCGGCCTATTTTGTTCAAAGACCCCCTTATTGTCGGTTGGAACCCTGACTGCGCCGTGTCTTTGTATACGCTGTATACACGCACAGTGTACGTCAATTTCTAGTGGGTGCCTGCTCGCGCCGTCACATCTGGCCCCACCTTAAAAATCGTCAGAGCTTTACTTTTGGTACGAGAGGAAAGCCCTTGAACATGGCAATCCCGTGGTGGTAAAATTTTGAAGATTGAGCAGGATACTGGGATCGAAATTACCCGTTGTACATTTTGTTTTTCTCTCCGACAGTTCTGTGCGCAAAACTCCCATAGTGGAGGCTGTTGAAATCGTTTCTGAGCAACCCCGCCTACTTGAGGTTTTTCCTATCAAGAAGTGTGCAAGTCGCCCTAAACCTTTAAGAAATGGACGCAGGAATATGCCAGCATGACTAAGGTACAAACTGCATCTCCCTAGCATTTTTGGTTGCAGAGTTATTCCAGAGCGTAGCTGAAAGTTTTTAATTGTCCGGCCTATTTTTTTCAATGACTCCCTTTTTGTCGGATGGAACCCTGACTGCCTCGTGTCTTTGTATACGCTGTATACACGCACAGTGTACGTCAATTTCTAGTGGGTGCCTGCTCGCGCCGTCGCATCTGGCCCCACCTTAAAAATCGTCAGAGCTTTAAGTTTGGTACGAGAGGAAAGCCCTTGAACATGGCAATCCTGTGGTGGTAAAATTTTGAAGATTGAGCAGGATACTGGGATCGAAATTACCCGTTGTACATTTTGTTTTTCTCTCCGACAGTTCTGTGCGCAAAACTCCCATAGTGGAGGCTGTTGAAATCGTTTCTGAGCAACCCCGCCTACTTGAGGTTTTTCCTATCAAGAAGTGTGCAAGTCGCCCTAAACCTTTAAGAAATGGACGCAGGAATATGCCAGCATGACTAAGGTACAAACTGCATCTCCCTAGCATTTTTGGTTGCAGAGTTATTCCAGAGCGTAGCTGAAAGTTTTTAATTGTCCGGCCTATTTTTTTCAATGACTCCCTTTTTGTCGGTTGGAACCCTGACTGCCTCGTGTCTTTGTATACGCTGTATACACGCACAGTGTACGTCAATTTCTAGTGGGTGCCTGCTCGCGCCGTCGCATCTGGCCCCACCTTAAAAATCGTCAGAGCTTTAAGTTTGGTACGAGAGGAAAGCCCTTGAACATGGCAATCCTGTGGTGGTAAAATTTTGAAGATTGAGCAGGATACTGGGATCGAAATTACCCGTTGTACATTTTGTTTTTCTCTCCGACAGCTCTGTGCGCAAAACTCCCATGGTGGAGGCTGTTGAAATCGTTTCTGAGCAACCCCGCCTACTTGAGGTTTTTCCTATCAAGAAGTGTGCAAGTCGCCCTAAACCTTTAAGAAATGGACGCAGGAATATGCCAGCATGACTAAGGTACAAACTGCATCTCCCTAGCATTTTTTGTTGCAGAGTTATTCCAGAGCGTAGCTGAAAGTTTTTAATTGTCCGGCCTATTTTGTTCAAAGACCCCCTTATTGTCGGTTGGAACCCTGACTGCGCCGTGTCTTTGTATACGCTGTATACACGCACAGTGTACGTCAATTTCTAGTGGGTGCCTGCTCGCGCCGTCACATCTGGCCCCACCTTAAAAATCGTCAGAGCTTTACTTTTGGTACGAGAGGAAAGCCCTTGAACATGGCAATCCCGTGGTGGTAAAATTTTGAAGATTGAGCAGGATACTGGGATCGAAATTACCCGTTGTACATTTTGTTTTTCTCTCCGACAGTTCTGTGCGCAAAACTCCCATAGTGGAGGCTGTTGAAATCGTTTCTGAGCAACCCCGCCTACTTGAGGTTTTTCCTATCAAGAAGTGTGCAAGTCGCCCTAAACCTTTAAGAAATGGACGCAGGAATATGCCAGCATGACTAAGGTACAAACTGCATCTCCCTAGCATTTTTGGTTGCAGAGTTATTCCAGAGCGTAGCTGAAAGTTTTTAATTGTCCGGCCTATTTTTTTCAATGACCCCCTTATTGTCGGTTGGAACCCTGACTGCGCCGTGTCTTTGTATACGCTGTATACACGCACAGTGTACGTCAATTTCTAGTGGGTGCCTGCTCGCGCCGTCGCAATGGCCCCACCTTAAAAATCGTCAGAGCTTTAAGTTTGGTACGAGAGGAAAGCCCTTGAACATGGCAATCCTGTGGTGGTAAAATTTTGAAGATTGAGCAGGAAACTGGGATCGAAATTACCCGTTGTACATTTTGTTTTTCTCTCCGACAGCTCTGTGCGCAAAACTCCCATAGTGGAGGCTGTTGAAATCGTTTCTGAGCAACCCCGCCTACTTGAGGTTTTTCCTATCAAGAAGTGTGCAAGTCGCCCTAAACCATTAAGAAATGGACGCAGGAATATGCAAGCATGACTAAGGTACAAACTGCATCTCCCTAGCATTTTTGGTTGCAGAGTTATTCCAGAGCGTAGCTGAAAGTTTTTAATTGTCCGGCCTATTTTTTTCAATGACCCCCTTATTGTCGGTTGGAACCCTGACTGCGCCGTGTCTATCTATACGCTGTATACACGCACAGTGTACGTCAATTTCTAGTGGGTGCCTGCTCGCGCCGTCGCATCTGGCCCCACCTTAAAAATCGTCAGAGCTTTAAGTTTGGTACGAGAGGAAAGCCCTTGAACATGGCAATCCTGTGGTGGTAAAATTTTGAAGATTGAGCAGGATACTGGGATCGAAATTACCCGTTGTACATTTTGTTATTCTCTCCGACAGCTCTGTGCGCAAAACTCCCATAGTGGAGGCTGTTGAAATCGTTTCTGAGCAACCCCGCCTACTTGAGGTTTTTCCTATCAAGAAGTGTGCAAGTCGCCCTAAACCATTAAGAAATGGACGCAGGAATATGCAAGCATGACTAAGGTACAAACTGCATCTCCCTAGCATTTTTGGTTGCAGAGTTATTCCAGAGCGTAGCTGAAAGTTTTTAATTGTCCGGCCTATTTTTTTCAATGACCCCCCATATTGTCGGTTGGAACCCTGACTGCGCCGTGTCTTTGTATACGCTGTATACACGCACAGTGTACGTCAATTTCTAGTGGGTGCCTGCTCGCGCCGTCGCATCTGGCCCCACCTTAAAAATCGTCAGAGCTGTAAGTTTGGTACGAGAGGAAAGCCCTTGAACATGGCAATCCTGTGGTGGTAAAATTATGAAGATTGAGCAAGATTCTAGGATCGAAATTACCCGTTGTACATTTTGTTTTTCTCTCCGACAGCTCTGTGCGCAAAACTCCCATAGTGGAGGCTGTTGAAATCGTTTCTGAGCAACCCCGCCTACTTGAGGTTTTTCCTATCAAGAAGTGTGCAAGTCGCCCTAAACCTTTAAGAAATGGACACAGGAATATGCCAGCATGACTAAGGTACAAACTGCATCTCCCTAGCATTTTTGGTTGCAGAGTTATTCCAGAGCGTAGCTGAAAGTTTTTAATTGTCCGGCCTATTTTTTTCAATGACTCCCTTTTTGTCGGTTGGAACCCTGACTGCCTCGTGTCTTTGTATACGCTGTATACACGCACAGTGTACGTCAATTTCTAGTGGGTGCCTGCTCGCGCCGTCGCATCTGGCCCCACCTTAAAAATCGTCAGAGCTTTAAGTTTGGTACGAGAGGAAAGCCCTTGAACATGGCAATCCTGTGGTGGTAAAATTGTGAAGATTGAGCAGGATACTGGGATCGAAATTACCCGTTGTCATTTTGTTTTTCTCTCCGACAGCTCTGTGCGCAAAACTCCCATAGTGGAGGCTGTTGAAATCGTTTCTGAGCAACCCCGCCTACTTGAGGTTTTTCCTATCAAGAAGTGTGCAAGTCGCCCTAAACCTTTAAGAAATGGACGCAGGAATATGCCAGCATGACTAAGGTACAAACTGCATCTCCCTAGCATTTTTGGTTGCAGAGTTATTCCAGAGCGTAGCTGAAAGTTTTTAATTGTCCGGCCTATTTTGTTCAAAGACCCCCTTATTGTCGGTTGGAACCCTGACTGCGCCGTGTCTTTGTATACGCTGTATACACGCACAGTGTACGTCAATTTCTAGTGGGTGCCTGCTCGCGCCGTCACATCTGGCCCCACCTTAAAAATCGTCAGAGCTTTACTTTTGGTACGAGAGGAAAGCCCTTGAACATGGCAATCCCGTGGTGGTAAAATTTTGAAGATTGAGCAGGATACTGGGATCGAAATTACCCGTTGTACATTTTGTTTTTCTCTCCGACAGTTCTGTGCGCAAAACTCCCATAGTGGAGGCTGTTGAAATCGTTTCTGAGCAACCCCGCCTACTTGAGGTTTTTCCTATCAAGAAGTGTGCAAGTCGCCCTAAACCTTTAAGAAATGGACGCAGGAATATGCCAGCATGACTAAGGTACAAACTGCATCTCCCTAGCATTTTTGGTTGCAGAGTTATTCCAGAGCGTAGCTGAAAGTTTTTAATTGTCCGGCCTATTTTTTTCAATGACTCCCTTTTTGTCGGTTGGAACCCTGACTGCCTCGTGTCTTTGTATACGCTGTATACACGCACAGTGTACGTCAATTTCTAGTGGGTGCCTGCTCGCGCCGTCGCATCTGGCCCCACCTTAAAAATCGTCAGAGCTTTAAGTTTGGTACGAGAGGAAAGCCCTTGAACATGGCAATCCTGTGGTGGTAAAATTTTGAAGATTGAGCAGGATACTGGGATCGAAATTACCCGTTGTACATTTTGTTTTTCTCTCCGACAGCTCTGTGCGCAAAACTCCCATGGTGGAGGCTGTTGAAATCGTTTCTGAGCAACCCCGCCTACTTGAGGTTTTTCCTATCAAGAAGTGTGCAAGTCGCCCTAAACCTTTAAGAAATGGACGCAGGAATATGCCAGCATGACTAAGGTACAAACTGCATCTCCCTAGCATTTTTGGTTGCAGAGTTATTCCAGAGCGTAGCTGAAAGTTTTTAATTGTCCGGCCTATTTTGTTCAAAGACCCCCTTATTGTCGGTTGGAACCCTGACTGCGCCGTGTCTTTGTATACGCTGTATACACGCACAGTGTACGTCAATTTCTAGTGGGTGCCTGCTCGCGCCGTCACATCTGGCCCCACCTTTAAAATCGTCAGAGCTTTACTTTTGGTACGAGAGGAAAGCCCTTGAACATGGCAATCCCGTGGTGGTAAAATTTTGAAGATTGAGCAGGATACTGGGATCGAAATTACCCGTTGTACATTTTGTTTTTCTCTCCGACAGTTCTGTGCGCAAAACTCCCATAGTGGAGGCTGTTGAAATCGTTTCTGAGCAACCCCGCCTACTTGAGGTTTTTCCTATCAAGAAGTGTGCAAGTCGCCCTAAACCTTTAAGAAATGGACGCAGGAATATGCCAGCATGACTAAGGTACAAACTGCATCTCCCTAGCATTTTTGGTTGCAGAGTTATTCCAGAGCGTAGCTGAAAGTTTTTAATTGTCCGGCCTATTTTTTTCAATGACTCCCTTTTTGTCGGTTGGAACCCTGACTGCCTCGTGTCTTTGTATACGCTGTATACACGCACAGTGTACGTCAATTTCTAGTGGGTGCCTGCTCGCGCCGTCGCATCTGGCCCCACCTTAAAAATCGTCAGAGCTTTAAGTTTGGTACGAGAGGAAAGCCCTTGAACATGGCAATCCTGTGGTGGTAAAATTTTGAAGATTGAGCAGGATACTGGGATCGAAATTACCCGTTGTACATTTTGTTTTTCTCTCCGACAGCTCTGTGCGCAAAACTCCCATGGTGGAGGCTGTTGAAATCGTTTCTGAGCAACCCCGCCTACTTGAGGTTTTTCCTATCAAGAAGTGTGCAAGTCGCCCTAAACCTTTAAGAAATGGACGCAGGAATATGCCAGCATGACTAAGGTACAAACTGCATCTCCCTAGCATTTTTGGTTGCAGAGTTATTCCAGAGCGTAGCTGAAAGTTTTTAATTGTCCGGCCTATTTTTTTCAATGACCCCCTTATTGTCGGTTGGAACCCTGACTGCGCCGTGTCATTGTATACCCTGTATACACGCACAGGGTACGTCAATTTCTAGTGGGTGCCTGCTCGCGCCGTCGCATCTGGCCCCACCTTAAAAATCGTTAGAGCTTTAAGTTTGGTACGAGAGGAAAGCCCTTGAACATGGCAATCCTGTGGTGGTAAAATTGTGAAGATTGAGCAGGATACTGGGATCGAAATTACCCGTTGTACATTTTGTTTTTCTCTCCGACAGCTCTGTGCGCAAAACTCCCATAGTGGAGGCTGTTGAAATTGTTTCTGAGCAACCCCGCCTACTTGAGGTTTTTCCTATCAAGAAGTGTGCAAGTCGCCCTAAACCTTTAAGAAATGGACGCAGGAATATGCCAGCATGACTAAGGTACAAACTGCATCTCCCTAGCATTTTTGGTTTCAGAGTTATTCCAGAGCGTAGCTGAAAGTTTTTAATTGTCCGGCCTATTTTTTTCAATGACCCCCTAATTGTGGGTTGGAACCCTGACTGCGCCGTGTCTTTGTATACGCTGTATACACGCACAGTGTACGTCAATTTCTAGTGGGTGCCTGCTCGCGCCGTCGCATCTGTCCCCACCTTAAAAATCGTCAGAGCTTTAAGTTTGGTACGAGAGGAAAGCCCTTGAACATGGCAATCCTGTGGTGGTAAAATTGTGAAGATTGAGCAGGATACTGGGATCGAAATTACCCGTTGTCATTTTGTTTTTCTCTCCGACAGCTCTGTGCGCAAAACTCCCATAGTGGAGGCTGTTGAAATCGTTTCTGAGCAACCCCGCCTACTTGAGGTTTTTCCTATCAAGAAGTGTGCAAGTCGCCCTAAACCTTTAAGAAATGGACGCAGGAATATGCCAGCATGACTAAGGTACAAACTGCATCTCCCTAGCATTTTTTGTTGCAGAGTTATTCCAGAGCGTAGCTGAAAGTTTTTAATTGTCCGGCCTATTTTGTTCAATGACCCCCTTATTGTCGGTTGGAACCCTGACTGCGCCGTGTCTTTGTATACGCTGTATACACGCACAGTGTACGTCAATTTCTAGTGGGTGCCTGCTCGCGCCGTCACATCTGGCCCCACCTTAAAAATCGTCAGAGCTTTAAGTTTGGTACGAGAGGAAAGCCCTTGAACATGGCAATCCTGTGGTGGTAAAATTTTGAAGATTGAGCAGGATACTGGGATCGAAATTACCCGTTGTACATTTTGTTTTTCTTTCCGACAGCTCTGTGCGCAAAACTCCCATAGTGGAGGCTGTTGAAATCGTTTCTGAGCAACCCCGCCTACTTGAGGTTTTTCCTATCAAGAAGTGTGCAAGTCGCCCTAAACCTTTAAGAAATGGACGCAGGAATATGCCAGCATGACTAAGGTACAAACTGCATCTCCCTAGCATTTTTGGTTGCAGAGTTATTCCAGAGCGTAGCTGAAAGTTTTTAATTGTCCGGCCTATTTTTTTCAATGACCCCCTTATTGTCGGTTGGAACCCTGACTGCGCCGTGTCTTTGTATACGCTGTATACACGCACAGTGTACGTCAATTTCTAGTGGGTGCCTGCTCGCGCCGTCGCATCTGTCCCCACCTTAAAAATCGTCAGAGCTTTAAGTTTGGTACGAGAGGAAAGCCCTTGAACATGGCAATCCTGTGGTGGTAAAATTGTGAAGATTGAGCAGGATACTGGGATCGAAATTACCCGTTGTCATTTTGTTTTTCTCTCCGACAGCTCTGTGCGCAAAACTCCCATAGTGGAGGCTGTTGAAATCGTTTCTGAGCAACCCCGCCTACTTGAGGTTTTTCCTATCAAGAAGTGTGCAAGTCGCCCTAAACCTTTAAGAAATGGACGCAGGAATATGCCAGCATGACTAAGGTACAAACTGCATCTCCCTAGCATTTTTGGTTGCAGAGTTATTCCAGAGCGTAGCTGAAAGTTTTTAATTGTCCGGCCTATTTTGTTCAATGACCCCCTTATTGTCGGTTGGAACCCTGACTGCGCCGTGTCTTTGTATACGCTGTATACACGCACAGTGTACGTCAATTTCTAGTGGGTGCCTGCTCGCGCCGTCACATCTGGCCCCACCTTAAAAATCGTCAGAGCTTTAACTTTGGTACGAGAGGAAAGCCCTTGAACATGGCAATCCCGTGGTGGTAAAATTTTGAAGATTGAGCAGGATACTGGGATCGAAATTACCCGTTGTACATTTTGTTTTTCTCTCCGACAGCTCTGTGCGCAAAACTCCCATAGTGGAGGCTGTTGAAATCGTTTCTGAGCAACCCCGCCTACTTGAGGTTTTTCCTATCAAGAAGTGTGCAAGTCGCCCTAAACCTTTAAGAAATGGACGCAGGAATATGCCAGCATGACTAAGGTACAAACTGCATCTCCCTAGCATTTTTTGTTGCAGAGTTATTCCAGAGCGTAGCTGAAAGTTTTTAATTGTCCGGCCTATTTTGTTCAATGACCCCCTTATTGTCGGTTGGAACCCTGACTGCGCCGTGTCTTTGTATACGCTGTATACACGCACAGTGTACGTCAATTTCTAGTGGGTGCCTGCTCGCGCCGTCACATCTGGCCCCACCTTAAAAATCGTCAGAGCTTTAATTTTGGTACGAGAGGAAAGCCCTTGAACATGGCAATCCCGTGGTGGTAAAATTTTGAAGATTGAGCAGGATACTGGGATCGAAATTACCCGTTGTACATTTTTTTTTTCTCTCCGACAGCTCTGTGCGCAAAACTCCCATAGTGGAGGCTGTTGAAATCGTTTCTGAGCAACCCCGCCTACTTGAGGTTTTTCCTATCAAGAAGTGTGCAAGTCGCCCTAAACCTTTATGAAATGGACGCAGGAATATGCCAGCATGACTAAGGTACAAACTGCATCTCCCTAGCATTTTTGGTTGCAGAGTTATTCCAGAGCGTAGCTGAAAGTTTTTAATTGTCCGGCCTATTTTTTTCAATGACCCCCTTATTGTCGGTTGGAACTCTGACTGCGCCGTGTCTTTGTATACCCTGTATACACGCACAGTGTACGTCAATTTCTAGTGGGTGCCTGCTCGCGCCGTCACATCTGGCCCCACCTTAAAAATCGTCAGAGCTTTAATTTTGGTACGAGAGGAAAGCCCTTGAACATGGCAATCCCGTGGTGGTAAAATTTTGAAGATTGAGCAGGATACTGGGATCGAAATTACCCGTTGTACATTTTGTTTTTCTCTCCGACAGCTCTGTGCGCAAAACTCCCATAGTGGAGGCTGTTGAAATCGTTTCTGAGCAACCCCGCCTACTTGAGGTTTTTCCTATCAAAAAGTGTGCAAGTCGCCCTAAACCTTTAAGAAATGGACGCAGGAATATGCCAGCATGACTAAGGTACAAACTGCATCTCCCTAGCATTTTTTGTTGCAGAGTTATTCCAGAGCGTAGCTGAAAGTTTTTAATTGTCCGGCCTATTTTGTTCAATGACCCCCTTATTGTCGGTTGGAACCCTGACTGCGCCGTGTCTTTGTATACGCTGTATACACGCACAGTGTACGTCAATTACTAGTGGGTGCCTGCTCGCGCCGTCACATCTGGCCCCACCTTAAAAATCGTCAGAGCTTTAATTTTGGTACGAGAGGAAAGCCCTTGAACATGGCAATCCCGTGGTGGTAAAATTTTGAAGATTGAGCAGGATACTGGGATCGAAATTACCCGTTGTACATTTTGTTTTTCTCTCCGACAGCTCTGTGCGCAAAACTCCCATAGTGGAGGCTGTTGAAATCGTTTCTGAGCAACCCCGCCTACTTGAGGTTTTTCCTATCAAGAAGTGTGCAAGTCGCCCTAAACCTTTATGAAATGGACGCAGGAATATGCCAGCATGACTAAGGTACAAACTGCATCTCCCTAGCATTTTTGGTTGCAGAGTTATTCCAGAGCGTAGCTGAAAGTTTTTAATTGTCCGGCCTATTTTGTTCAATGACCCCCTTATTGTCGGTTGGAACCCTGACTGCGCCGTGTCTTTGTATACGCTGTATACACGCACAGTGTACGTCAATTTCTAGTGGGTGCCTGCTCGCGCCGTCGCATCTGGCCCCACCTTAAAAATCGTTAGAGCTTTAAGTTTGGTACGAGAGGAAAGCCCTTGAACATGGCAATCCTGTGGTGGTAAAATTGTGAAGATTGAGCAGAATACTGGGATCGAAATTACCCGTTGTACATTTTGTTTTTCTCTCCGACAGCTCTGTGCGCAAAACTCCCATAGTGGAGGCTGTTGAAATCGTTTCTGAGCAACCCCGCCTACTTGAGGTTTTTCCTATCAAGAAGTGTGCAAGTCGCCCTAAACCTTTAAGAAATGGACGCAGGAATATGCCAGCATGACTAAGGTACAAACTGCATCTCCCTAGCATTTTTGGTTTCAGAGTTATTCCAGAGCGTAGCTGAAAGTTTTTAATTGTCCGGCCTATTTTGTTCAATGACCCCCTTATTGTGGGTTGGAACCCTGACTGCGCCGTGTCTTTGTATACGCTGTATACACGCACAGTGTACGTCAATTTCTAGTGGGTGCCTGCTCGCGCCGTCGCATCTGGCCCCACCTTAAAAATCGTCAGAGCTTTAAGTTTGGTACGAGAGGAAAGCCCTTGAACATGGCAATCCTGTGGTGGTAAAATTGTGAAGATTGAGCAGGATACTGGGATCGAAATTACCCGTTGTACATTTTGTTTTTCTCTCCGACAGCTCTGTGCGCAAAACTCCCATAGTGGAGGCTGTTGAAATCGTTTCTGAGCAACCCCGCCTACTTGAGGTTTTTCCTATCAAGAAGTGTGCAAGTCGCCCTAAACCTTTAAGAAATGGACGCAGGAATATGCCAGCATGACTAAGGTACAAACTGCATCTCCCTAGCATTTTTTGTTGCAGAGTTATTCCAGAGCGTAGCTGAAAGTTTTTAATTGTCCGGCCTATTTTGTTCAATGACCCCCTTATTGTCGGTTGGAACCCTGACTGCGCCGTGTCTTTGTATACGCTGTATACACGCACAGTGTACGTCAATTTCTAGTGGGTGCCTGCTCGCGCCGTCACATCTGGCCCCACCTTAAAAATCGTCAGAGCTTTAATTTTGGTACGAGAGGAAAGCCCTTGAACATGGCAATCCCGTGGTGGTAAAATTTTGAAGATTGAGCAGGATACTGGGATCGAAATTACCCGTTGTACATTTTGTTTTTCTCTCCGACAGCTCTGTGCGCAAAACTCCCATAGTGGAGGCTGTTGAAATCGTTTCTGAGCAACCCCGCCTACTTGAGGTTTTTCCTATCAAGAAGTGTGCAAGTCGCCCTAAACCTTTATGAAATGGACGCAGGAATATGCCAGCATGACTAAGGTACAAACTGCATCTCCCTAGCATTTTTGGTTGCAGAGTTATTCCAGAGCGTAGCTGAAAGTTTTTAATTGTCCGGCCTATTTTTTTCAATGACCCCCTTATTGTCGGTTGGAACCCTGACTGCGCCGTGTCTTTGTATACGCTGTATACACGCACAGTGTACGTCAATTTCTAGTGGGTGCCTGCTCGCGCCGTCGCATCTGGCCCAACCTTAAAAATCGTTAGAGCTTTAAGTTTGGTACGAGAGGAAAGCCCTTGAACATGGCAATCCTGTGGTGGTAAAATTGTGAAGATTGAGCAGGATACTGGGATCGAAATTACCCGTTGTACATTTTGTTTTTCTCTCCGACAGCTCTGTGCGCAAAACTCCCATAGTGGAGGCTGTTGAAATCGTTTCTGAGCAACCCCGCCTACTTGAGGTTTTTCCTATCAAGAAGTGTGCAAGTCGCCCTAAACCTTTAAGAAATGGACGCAGGAATATGCCAGCATGACTAAGGTACAAACTGCATCTCCCTAGCATTTTTGGTTTCAGAGTTATTCCAGAGCGTAGCTGAAAGTTTTTAATTGTCCGGCCTATTTTTTTCAATGACCCCCTTATTGTGGGTTGGAACCCTGACTGCGCCGTGTCTTTGTATACGCTGTATACACGCACAGTGTACGTCAATTTCTAGTGGGTGCCTGCTCGCGCCGTCGCATCTGGCCCCACCTTAAAAATCGTCAGAGCTTTAAGTTTGGTACGAGAGGAAAGCCCTTGAACATGGCAATCCTGTGGTGGTAAAATTTTGAAGATTGAGCAGGATACTGGGATCGAAATTACCCGTTGTACATTTTGTTTTTCTCTCCGACAGCTCTGTGCGCAAAACTCCCATAGTGGAGGCTGTTGAAATCGTTTCTGAGCAACCCCGCCTACTTGAGGTTTTTCCTATCAAGAAGTGTGCAAGTCGCCCTAAACCTTTAAGAAATGGACGCAGGAATATGCCAGCATGACTAAGGTACAAACTGCATCTCCCTAGCATTTTTTGTTGCAGAGTTATTCCAGAGCGTAGCTGAAAGTTTTTAATTGTCCGGCCTATTTTGTTCAATGACCCCCTTATTGTCGGTTGGAACCCTGACTGCGCCGTGTCTTTGTATACGCTGTATACACGCACAGTGTACGTCAATTTCTAGTGGGTGCCTGCTCGCGCCGTCACATCTGGCCCCACCTTAAAAATCGTCAGAGCTTTAATTTTGGTACGAGAGGAAAGCCCTTGAACATGGCAATCCCGTGGTGGTAAAATTTTGAAGATTGAGCAGGATACTGGGATCGAAATTACCCGTTGTACATTTTGTTTTTCTCTCCGACAGCTCTGTGCGCAAAACTCCCATAGTGGAGGCTGTTGAAATCGTTTCTGAGCAACCCCGCCTACTTGAGGTTTTTCCTATCAAGAAGTGTGCAAGTCGCCCTAAACCTTTATGAAATGGACGCAGGAATATGCCAGCATGACTAAGGTACAAACTGCATCTCCCTAGCATTTTTGGTTGCAGAGTTATTCCAGAGCGTAGCTGAAAGTTTTTAATTGTCCGGCCTATTTTTTTCAATGACCCCCTTATTGTCGGTTGGAACCCTGACTGCGCCGTGTCTTTGTATACGCTGTATACACGCACAGTGTACGTCAATTTCTAGTGGGTGCCTGCTCGCGCCGTCGCATCTGGCCCCACCTTAAAAATCGTTAGAGCTTTAAGTTTGGTACGAGAGGAAAGCCCTTGAACATGGCAATCCTGTGGTGGTAAAATTGTGAAGATTGAGCAGGATACTGGGATCGAAATTACCCGTTGTACATTTTGTTTTTCTCTCCGACAGCTCTGTGCGCAAAACTCCCATAGTGGAGGCTGTTGAAATCGTTTCTGAGCAACCCCGCCTACTTGAGGTTTTTCCTATCAAGAAGTGTGCAAGTCGCCCTAAACCTTTAAGAAATGGACGCAGGAATATGCCAGCATGACTAAGGTACAAACTGCATCTCCCTAGCATTTTTGGTTTCAGAGTTATTCCAGAGCGTAGCTGAAAGTTTTTAATTGTCCGGCCTATTTTTTTCAATGACCCCCTTATTGTGGGTTGGAACCCTGACTGCGCCGTGTCTTTGTATACGCTGTATACACGCACAGTGTACGTCAATTTCTAGTGGGTGCCTGCTCGCGCCGTCGCATCTGGCCCCACCTTAAAAATCGTCAGAGCTTTAAGTTTGGTACGAGAGGAAAGCCCTTGAACATGGCAATCCTGTGGTGGTAAAATTTTGAAGATTGAGCAGGATACTGGGATCGAAATTACCCGTTGTACATTTTGTTTTTCTCTCCGACAGCTCTGTGCGCAAAACTCCCATAGTGGAGGCTGTTGAAATCGTTTCTGAGCAACCCCGCCTACTTGAGGTTTTTCCTATCAAGAAGTGTGCAAGTCGCCCTAAACCTTTAAGAAATGGACGCAGGAATATGCCAGCATGACTAAGGTACAAACTGCATCTCCCTAGCATTTTTTGTTGCAGAGTTATTCCAGAGCGTAGCTGAAAGTTTTTAATTGTCCGGCCTATTTTGTTCAATGACCCCCTTATTGTCGGTTGGAACCCTGACTGCGCCGTGTCTTTGTATACGCTGTATACACGCACAGTGTACGTCAATTTCTAGTGGGTGCCTGCTCGCGCCGTCGCATCTGGCCCCACCTTAAAAATCGTCAGAGCTTTAAGTTTGGTACGAGAGGAAAGCCCTTGAACATGGCAATCCTGTGGTGGTAAAATTGTGAAGATTGAGCAGGATACTGGGATCGAAATTACCCGTTGTACATTTTGTTTTTCTCTCCGACAGCTCTGTGCGCAAAACTCCCATAGTGGAGGCTGTTGAAATCGTTTCTGAGCAACCCCGCCTACTTGAGGTTTTTCCTATCAAGAAGTGTGCAAGTCGCCCTAAACCTTTAAGAAATGGACGCAGGAATATGCCAGCATGACTAAGGTACAAACTGCATCTCCCTAGCATTTTTGGTTTCAGAGTTATTCCAGAGCGTAGCTGAAAGTTTTTAATTGTCCGGCCTATTTTGTTCAATGACCCCCTTATTGTGGGTTGGAACCCTGACTGCGCCGTGTCTTTGTATACGCTGTATACACGCACAGTGTACGTCAATTTCTAGTGGGTGCCTGCTCGCGCCGTCGCATCTGGCCCCACCTTAAAAATCGTCAGAGCTTTAAGTTTGGTACGAGAGGAAAGCCCTTGAACATGGCAATCCTGTGGTGGTAGGTAAAATTTGAAGATTGAGCAGGATACTGGGATCGAAATTACCCGTTGTACATTTTGTTTTTCTCTCCGACAGCTCTGTGCGCAAAACTCCCATAGTGGAGGCAGTTGAAATCGTTTCTGAGCAACCCCGCCTACTTGAGGTTTTTCCTATCAAGAAGTGTGCAAGTCGCCCTAAACCTTTAAGAAATGGACGCAGGAATATGCCAGCATGACTAAGGTACAAACTGCATCTCCCTAGCATTTTTTGTTGCAGAGTTATTCCAGAGCGTAGCTGAAAGTTTTTAATTGTCCGGCCTATTTTGTTCAATGACCCCCTTATTGTCGGTTGGAACCCTGACTGCGCCGTGTCTTTGTATACGCTGTATACACGCACAGTGTACGTCAATTTCTAGTGGGTGCCTGCTCGCGCCGTCACATCTGGCCCCACCTTAAAAATCGTCAGAGCTTTAATTTTGGTACGAGAGGAAAGCCCTTGAACATGGCAATCCCGTGGTGGTAAAATTTTGAAGATTGAGCAGGATACTGGGATCGAAATTACCCGTTGTACATTTTGTTTTTCTCTCCGACAGCTCTGTGCGCAAAACTCCCATAGTGGAGGCTGTTGAAATCGTTTCTGAGCAACCCCGCCTACTTGAGGTTTTTCCTATCAAGAAGTGTGCAAGTCGCCCTAAACCTTTATGAAATGGACGCAGGAATATGCCAGCATGACTAAGGTACAAACTGCATCTCCCTAGCATTTTTTGTTGCAGAGTTATTCCAGAGCGTAGCTGAAAGTTTTTAATTGTCCGGCCTATTTTGTTCAATGACCCCCTTATTGTCGGTTGGAACCCTGACTGCGCCGTGTCTTTGTATACGCTGTATACACGCACAGTGTACGTCAATTTCTAGTGGGTGCCTGCTCGCGCCGTCGCATCTGGCCCCACCTTAAAAATCGTTAGAGCTTTAAGTTTGGTACGAGAGGAAAGCCCTTGAACATGGCAATCCTGTGGTGGTAAAATTGTGAAGATTGAGCAGAATACTGGGATCGAAATTACCCGTTGTACATTTTGTTTTTCTCTCCGACAGCTCTGTGCGCAAAACTCCCATAGTGGAGGCTGTTGAAATCGTTTCTGAGCAACCCCGCCTACTTGAGGTTTTTCCTATCAAGAAGTGTGCAAGTCGCCCTAAACCTTTAAGAAATGGACGCAGGAATATGCCAGCATGACTAAGGTACAAACTGCATCTCCCTAGCATTTTTGGTTTCAGAGTTATTCCAGAGCGTAGCTGAAAGTTTTTAATTGTCCGGCCTATTTTGTTCAATGACCCCCTTATTGTGGGTTGGAACCCTGACTGCGCCGTGTCTTTGTATACGCTGTATACACGCACAGTGTACGTCAATTTCTAGTGGGTGCCTGCTCGCGCCGTCGCATCTGGCCCCACCTTAAAAATCGTCAGAGCTTTAAGTTTGGTACGAGAGGAAAGCCCTTGAACATGGCAATCCTGTGGTGGTAAAATTTTGAAGATTGAGCAGGATACTGGGATCGAAATTACCCGTTGTACATTTTGTTTTTCTCTCCGACAGCTCTGTGCGCAAAACTCCCATAGTGGAGGCTGTTGAAATCGTTTCTGAGCAACCCCGCCTACTTGAGGTTTTTCCTATCAAGAAGTGTGCAAGTCGCCCTAAACCTTTAAGAAATGGACGCAGGAATATGCCAGCATGACTAAGGTACAAACTGCATCTCCCTAGCATTTTTTGTTGCAGAGTTATTCCAGAGCGTAGCTGAAAGTTTTTAATTGTCCGGCCTATTTTGTTCAATGACCCCCTTATTGTCGGTTGGAACCCTGACTGCGCCGTGTCTTTGTATACGCTGTATACACGCACAGTGTACGTCAATTTCTAGTGGGTGCCTGCTCGCGCCGTCACATCTGGCCCCACCTTAAAAATCGTCAGAGCTTTAATTTTGGTACGAGAGGAAAGCCCTTGAACATGGCAATCCCGTGGTGGTAAAATTTTGAAGATTGAGCAGGATACTGGGATCGAAATTACCCGTTGTACATTTTGTTTTTCTCTCCGACAGCTCTGTGCGCAAAACTCCCATAGTGGAGGCTGTTGAAATCGTTTCTGAGCAACCCCGCCTACTTGAGGTTTTTCCTATCAAGAAGTGTGCAAGTCGCCCTAAACCTTTAAGAAATGGACGCAGGAATATGCCAGCATGACTAAGGTACAAACTGCATCTCCCTAGCATTTTTGGTTTCAGAGTTATTCCAGAGCGTAGCTGAAAGTTTTTAATTGTCCGGCCTATTTTTTTCAATGACCCCCTTATTGTGGGTTGGAACCCTGACTGCGCCGTGTCATTGTATACGCTGTATACACGCACAGTGTACGTCAATTTCTAGTGGGTGCCTGCTCGCGCCGTCGCATCTGGCCCCACCTTAAAAATCGTCAGAGCTTTAAGTTTGGTACGAGAGGAAAGCCCTTGAACATGGCAATCCTGTGGTGGTAAAATTTTGAAGATTGAGCAGGATACTGGGATCGAAATTACCCGTTGTACATTTTGTTTTTCTCTCCGACAGCTCTGTGCGCAAAACTCCCATAGTGGAGGCTGTTGAAATCGTTTCTGAGCAACCCCGCCTACTTGAGGTTTTTCCTATCAAGAAGTGTGCAAGTCGCCCTAAACCTTTAAGAAATGGACGCAGGAATATGCCAGCATGACTAAGGTACAAACTGCATCTCCCTAGCATTTTTTGTTGCAGAGTTATTCCAGAGCGTAGCTGAAAGTTTTTAATTGTCCGGCCTATTTTGTTCAATGACCCCCTTATTGTCGGTTGGAACCCTGACTGCGCCGTGTCTTTGTATACGCTGTATACACGCACAGTGTACGTCAATTTCTAGTGGGTGCCTGCTCGCGCCGTCACATCTGGCCCCACCTTAAAAATCGTCAGAGCTTTAATTTTGGTACGAGAGGAAAGCCCTTGAACATGGCAATCCCGTGGTGGTAAAATTTTGAAGATTGAGCAGGATACTGGGATCGAAATTACCCGTTGTACATTTTGTTTTTCTCTCCGACAGCTCTGTACGCAAAACTCCCATAGTGGAGGCTGTTGAAATCGTTTCTGAGCAACCCCGCCTACTTGAGGTTTTTCCTATCAAGAAGACTGCAAGTCGCCCTAAACCTTTATGAAATGGACGCAGGAATATGCCAGCATGACTAAGGTACAAACTGCATCTCCCTAGCATTTTTTGTTGCAGAGTTATTCCAGAGCGTAGCTGAAAGTTTTTAATTGTCCGGCCTATTTTGTTCAATGACCCCCTTATTGTCGGTTGGAACCCTGACTGCGCCGTGTCTTTGTATACGCTGTATACACGCACAGTGTACGTCAATTTCTAGTGGGTGCCTGCTCGCGCCGTCACATCTGGCCCCACCTTAAATCAATCGTCAGAGCTTTAATTTTGGTACGAGAGGAAAGCCCTTGAACATGGCAATCCCGTGGTGGTAAAATTTTGAAGATTGAGCAGGATACTGGGATCGAAATTACCCGTTGTACATTTTGTTTTTCTCTCCGACAGCTCTGTGCGCAAAACTCCCATAGTGGAGGCTGTTGAAATCGTTTCTGAGCAACCCCGCCTACTTGAGGTTTTTCCTATCAAGAAGTGTGCAAGTCGCCCTAAACCTTTAAGAAATGGACGCAGGAATATGCCAGCATGACTAAGGTACAAACTGCATCTCCCTAGCATTTTTGGTTTCAGAGTTATTCCAGAGCGTAGCTGAAAGTTTTTAATTGTCCGGCCTATTTTGTTCAATGACCCCCTTATTGTGGGTTGGAACCCTGACTGCGCCGTGTCATTGTATACGCTGTATACACGCACAGTGTACGTCAATTTCTAGTGGGTGCCTGCTCGCGCCGTCGCATCTGGCCCCACCTTAAAAATCGTCAGAGCTTTAAGTTTGGTACGAGAGGAAAGCCCTTGAACATGGCAATCCTGTGGTGGTAAAATTTTGAAGATTGAGCAGGATACTGGGATCGAAATTACCCGTTGTACATTTTGTTTTTCTCTCCGACAGCTCTGTGCGCAAAACTCCCATAGTGGAGGCTGTTGAAATCGTTTCTGAGCAACCCCGCCTACTTGAGGTTTTTCCTATCAAGAAGTGTGCAAGTCGCCCTAAACCTTTAAGAAATGGACGCAGGAATATGCCAGCATGACTAAGGTACAAACTGCATCTCCCTAGCATTTTTGGTTGCAGAGTTATTCCAGAGCGTAGCTGAAAGTTTTTAATTGTCCGGCCTATTTTGTTCAATGACCCCCTTATTGTCGGTTGGAACCCTGACTGCGCCGTGTCTTTGTATACGCTGTATACACGCACAGTGTACGTCAATTTCTAGTGGGTGCCTGCTCGCGCCGTCGCATCTGGCCCCACCTTAAAAATCGTCAGAGCTTTAATTTTGGTACGAGAGGAAAGCCCTTGAACATGGCAATCCCGTGGTGGTAAAATTTTGAAGATTGAGCAGGATACTGGGATCGAAATTACCCGTTGTACATTTTGTTTTTCTCTCCGACAGCTCTGTGCGCAAAACTCCCATAGTAGAGGCTGTTGAAATCGTTTCTGAGCAACCCCGCCTACTTGAGGTTTTTCCTATCAAGAAGTGTGCAAGTCGCCCTAAACCTTTATGAAATGGACGCAGGAATATGCCAGCATGACTAAGGTACAAACTGCATCTCCCTAGCATTTTTTGTTGCAGAGTTATTCCAGAGCGTAGCTGAAAGTTTTTAATTGTCCGGCCTATTTTTTTCAATGACCCCCTTATTGTCGGTTGGAACCCTGACTGCGCCGTGTCTTTGTATACGCTGTATACACGCACAGTGTACGTCAATTTCTAGTGGGTGCCTGCTCGCGCCGTCGCATCTGGCCCCACCTTAAAAATCGTTAGAGCTTTAAGTTTGGTACGAGAGGAAAGCCCTTGAACATGGCAATCCTGTGGTGGTAAAATTGTGAAGATTGAGCAGGATACTGGGATCGAAATTACCCGTTGTACATTTTGTTTTTCTCTCCGACAGCTCTGTGCGCAAAACTCCCATAGTGGAGGCTGTTGAAATCGTTTCTGAGCAACCCCCCGCCTACTTGAGGTTTTTCCTATCAAGAAGTGTGCAAGTCGCCCTAAACCTTTAAGAAATGGACGCAGGAATATGCCAGCATGACTAAGGTACAAACTGCATCTCCCTAGCATTTTTTGTTGCAGAGTTATTCCAGAGCGTAGCTGAAAGTTTTTAATTGTCCGGCCTATTTTGTTCAATGACCCCCTTATTGTCGGTTGGAACCCTGACTGCGCCGTGTCTTTGTATACGCTGTATACACGCACAGTGTACGTCAATTTCTAGTGGGTGCCTGCTCGCGCCGTCACATCTGGCCCCACCTTAAAAATCGTCAGAGCTTTAATTTTGGTACGAGAGGAAAGCCCTTGAACATGGCAATCCCGTGGTGGTAAAATTTTGAAGATTGAGCAGGATACTGGGATCGAAATTACCCGTTGTACATTTTGTTTTTCTCTCCGACAGCTCTGTGCGCAAAACTCCCATAGTGGAGGCTGTTGAAATCGTTTCTGAGCAACCCCGCCTACTTGAGGTTTTTCCTATCAAGAAGTGTGCAAGTCGCCCTAAACCTTTAAGAAATGGACGCAGGAATATGCCAGCATGACTAAGGTACAAACTGCATCTCCCTAGCATTTTTTGTTGCAGAGTTATTCCAGAGCGTAGCTGAAAGTTTTTAATTGTCCGGCCTATTTTGTTCAATGACCCCCTTATTGTCGGTTGGAACCCTGACTGCGCCGTGTCTTTGTATACGCTGTATACACGCACAGTGTACGTCAATTTCTAGTGGGTGCCTGCTCGCGCCGTCACATCTGGCCCCACCTTAAAAATCGTCAGAGCTTTAATTTTGGTACGAGAGGAAAGCCCTTGAACATGGCAATCCCGTGGTGGTAAAATTTTGAAGATTGAGCAGGATACTGGGATCGAAATTACCCGTTGTACATTTTGTTTTTCTCTCCGACAGCTCTGTGCGCAAAACTCCCATAGTGGAGGCTGTTGAAATCGTTTCTGAGCAACCCCGCCTACTTGAGGTTTTTCCTATCAAGAAGTGTGCAAGTCGCCCTAAACCTTTAAGAAATGGACGCAGGAATATGCCAGCATGACTAAGGTACAAACTGCATCTCCCTAGCATTTTTTGTTGCAGAGTTATTCCAGAGCGTAGCTGAAAGTTTTTAATTGTCCGGCCTATTTTGTTCAATGACCCCCTTATTGTCGGTTGGAACCCTGACTGCGCCGTGTCTTTGTATACGCTGTATACACGCACAGTGTACGTCAATTTCTAGTGGGTGCCTGCTCGCGCCGTCACATCTGGCCCCACCTTAAAAATCGTCAGAGCTTTAATTTTGGTACGAGAGGAAAGCCCTTGAACATGGCAATCCCGTGGTGGTAAAATTTTGAAGATTGAGCAGGATACTGGGATCGAAATTACCCGTTGTACATTTTGTTTTTCTCTCCGACAGCTCTGTGCGCAAAACTCCCATAGTGGAGGCTGTTGAAATCGTTTCTGAGCAACCCCGCCTACTTGAGGTTTTTCCTATCAAGAAGTGTGCAAGTCGCCCTAAACCTTTAAGAAATGGACGCAGGAATATGCCAGCATGACTAAGGTACAAACTGCATCTCCCTAGCATTTTTGGTTGCAGAGTTATTCCAGAGCGTAGCTGAAAGTTTTTAATTGTCCGGCCTATTTTTTTCAATGACCCCCTTATTGTGGGTTGGAACCCTGACTGCGCCGTGTCTTTGTATACGCTGTATACACGCACAGTGTACGTCAATTTCTAGTGGGTGCCTGCTCGCGCCGTCGCATCTGGCCCCACCTTAAAAATCGTTAGAGCTTTAAGTTTGGTACGAGAGGAAAGCCCTTGAACATGGCAATCCTGTGGTGGTAAAATTTGAAGATTGAGCAGGATACTGGGATCGAAATTACCCGTTGTACATTTTGTTTTTCTCTCCGACAGCTCTGTGCGCAAAACTCCCATAGTGGAGGCTGTTGAAATCGTTTCTGAGCAACCCCGCCTACTTGAGGTTTTTCCTATCAAGAAGTGTGCAAGTCGCCCTAAACCTTTAAGAAATGGACGCAGGAATATGCCAGCATGACTAAGGTACAAACTGCATCTCCCTAGCATTTTTGGTTGCAGAGTTATTCCAGAGCGTAGCTGAAAGTTTTTAATTGTCCGGCCTATTTTTTTCAATGACCCCCTTATTGTGGGTTGGAACCCTGACTGCGCCGTGTCTTTGTATACGCTGTATACACGCACAGTGTACGTCAATTTCTAGTGGGTGCCTGCTCGCGCCGTCGCATCTGGCCCCACCTTAAAAATCGTCAGAGCTTTAAGTTTGGTACGAGAGGAAAGCCCTTGAACATGGCAATCCTGTGGTGGTAAAATTTTGAAGATTGAGCAGGATACTGGGATCGAAATTACCCGTTGTACATTTTGTTTTTCTCTCCGACAGCTCTGTGCGCAAAACTCCCATAGTGGAGGCTGTTGAAATCGTTTCTGAGCAACCCCGCCTACTTGAGGTTTTTCCTATCAAGAAGTGTGCAAGTCGCCCTAAACCTTTAAGAAATGGACGCAGGAATATGCCAGCATGACTAAGGTACAAACCGCATCTCCCTAGCGTTTTTGGTTGCAGAGTTATTCCAGAGCGTAGCTGAAAGTTTTTAATTGTCCGGCCTATTTTTTTCAATGATCCCCTTATTGTCGGTTGGAACCCTGACTGCGCCGTGTCTTTGTATACGCTGTATACACGCACAGTGTACGTCAATTTCTAGTGGGTGCCTGCTCGCGCCGTCGCATCTGGCCCCACCTTAAAAATCGTCAGAGCTGTAAGTTTGGTACGAGAGGAAAGCCCTTGAACATGGCAATCCTGTGGTGGTAAAATTATGAAGATTGAGCAAGGATCTGGGATCGAAATTACCCGTTGTACATTTTGCTTTTCTCTCCGACAGCTCTGTGCGCAAAACTCCCATAGTGGAGGCTGTTGAAATCGTTTCTGAGCAACCCCGCCTACTTGAGGTTTTTCCTATCAATAAGTGTGCAAGTCGCCCTAAACCTTTAAGAAATGGACGCAGGAATATGCCAGCATGACTAAGGTACAAACTGCATCTCCCTAGCATTTTTGGTTGCAGAGTTAGTCCAGAGCGTAGCTGAAAGTTTTTAATTGTCCGGCCTATTTTTTTCAATGACCCCCTTATTGTCGGTTGGAACCCTGACTGCGCCGTGTCTTTGTATACGCTGTATACACGCACAGTGTACGTCAATTTCTAGTGGGTGCCTGCTCGCGCCGTCACATCTGGCCCCACCTTAAAAATCGTCAGAGCTTTAATTTTGGTACGAGAGGAAAGCCCTTGAACATGGCAATCCCGTGGTGGTAAAATTTTGAAGATTGAGCAGGATACTGGGATCGAAATTACCCGTTGTACATTTTGTTTTTCTCTCCGACAGCTCTGTGCGCAAAACTCCCATAGTGGAGGCTGTTGAAATCGTTTCTGAGCAACCCCGCCTACTTGAGGTTTTTCCTATCAAGAAGTGTGCAAGTCGCCCTAAACCTTTAAGAAATGGACGCAGGAATATGCCAGCATGACTAAGGTACAAACTGCATCTCCCTAGCATTTTTTGTTGCAGAGTTATTCCAGAGCGTAGCTGAAAGTTTTTAATTGTCCGGCCTATTTTTTTCAATGACCCCCTTATTGTCGGTTGGAACCCTGACTGCGCCGTGTCTTTGTATACGCTGTATACACGCACAGTGTACGTCAATTTCTAGTGGGTGCCTGCTCGCGCCGTCACATCTGGCCCCACCTTAAAAATCGTCAGAGCTTTAATTTTGGTACGAGAGGAAAGCCCTTGAACATGGCAATCCCGTGGTGGTAAAATTTTGAAGATTGAGCAGGATACTGGGATCGAAATTACCCGTTGTACATTTTGTTTTTCTCTCCGACAGCTCTGTGCGCAAAACTCCCATAGTGGAGGCTGTTGAAATCGTTTCTGAGCAACCCCGCCTACTTGAGGTTTTTCCTATCAAGAAGTGTGCAAGTCGCCCTAAACCTTTAAGAAATGGACGCAGGAATATGCCAGCATGACTAAGGTACAAACTGCATCTCCCTAGCATTTGTGGTTGCAGAGTTATTCCAGAGCGTAGCTGAAACTTTTTAATTGTCCGGCCTATTTTTTTCAATGACCCCCTTATTGTCGGTTGGAACCCTGACTGCGCCGTGTCTTTGTATACGCTGTATACACGCACAGTGTACGTCAATTTCTAGTGGGTGCCTGCTCGCGCCGTCGCATCTGGCCCCACCTTAAAAATCGTCAGAGCTGTAAGTTTGGTACGAGAGGAAAGCCCTTGAACATGGCAATCCTGTGGTGGTAAAATTATGAAGATTGAGCAAGATTCTGGGATCGAAATTACCCGTTGTACATTTTGCTCTTCTCTCCGACAGCTCTGTGCGCAAAACTCCCATAGTGGAGGCTGTTGAAATCGTTTCTGAGCAACCCCGCCTACTTGAGGTTTTTCCTATCAAGAAGTGTGCAAGTCGCCCTAAACCTTTAAGAAATGGACGCAGGAATATACCAGCATGACTAAGGTACAAACTGCATCTCCCTAGCATTTTTGGTTGCAGAGTTATTCCAGAGCGTAGCTGAAACTTTTTAATTGTCCGGCCTATTTTTTTCAATGACCCCCTTATTGTCGGTTGGAACCCTGACTGCGCCGTGTCTTTGTATACGCTGTATACACGCACAGTGTACGTCAATTTCTAGTGGGTGCCTGCTCGCGCCGTCGCATCTGGCCCCACCTTAAAAATCGTCAGAGCTTTAAGTTTGGTACGAGAGGAAAGCCCTTGAACATGGCAATCCTGTGGTGGTAAAATTTTGAAGATTAAGCAGGATACTGGGATCGAAATTACCCGTTGTACATTTTGTTTTTCTCTCCGACAGCTCTGTGCGCAAAACTCCCATAGTGGAGGCTGTTGAAATCGTTTCTGAGCAACCCCGCCTACTTGAGGTTTTTCCTATCAAGAAGTGTGCAAGTCGCCCTAAACCATTAAGAAATGGACGCAGGAATATGCCAGCATGACTAAGGTACAAACTGCATCTCCCTAGCATTTTTTGTTGCAGAGTTATTCCAGAGCGTAGCTGAAAGTTTTTAATTGTCCGGCCTATTTTTTTCAATGACCCCCTTATTGTCGGTTGGAACCCTGACTGCGCCGTGTCTTTGTATACGCTGTATACACGCACAGTGTACGTCAATTTCTAGTGGGTGCCTGCTCGCGCCGTCGCATCTGGCCCCACCTTAAAAATCGTTAGAGCTTTAAGTTTGGTACGAGAGGAAAGCCCTTGAACATGGCAATCCTGTGGTGGTAAAAGTTTGAAGATTGAGCAGGATACTGGGATCGAAATTACCCGTTGTACATTTTGTTTTTCTCTCCGACAGCTCTGTGCGCAAAACTCCCATAGTGGAGGCTGTTGAAATCGTTTCTGAGCAACCCCGCCTACTTGAGGTTTTTCCTATCAAGAAGTATGCAAGTCGCCCTAAACCTTTAAGAAATGGACGCAGGAATATGCCAGCATGACTAAGGTACAAACTGCATCTCCCTAGCATTTTTGGTTGCAGAGTTATTCCAGAGCGTAGCTGAAAGTTTTTAATTGTCCGGCCTATTTTTTTCAATGACCCCCTTATTGTCGGTTGGAACCCTGACTGCGCCGTGTCTTTGTATACGCTGTATACACGCACAGTGTACGTCAATTTCTAGTGGGTGCCTGCTCGCGCCGTCGCATCTGGCCCCACCTTAAAAATCGTCAGAGTTTTAAGTTTGGTACGAGAGGAAAGCCCTTGAACATGGCAATCCTGTGGTGGTAAAATTTTGAAGATTGAGCAGGATACTGGGATCGAAATTACCCGTTGTACATTTTGTTTTTCTCTCCGACAGCTCTGTGCGCAAAACTCCCATAGTGGAGGCTGTTGAAATCGTTTCTGAGCAACCCCGCCTACTTGAGGTTTTTCCTATCAAGAAGTATGCAAGTCGCCCTAAACCTTTAAGAAATGGACGCAGGAATATGCCAGCATGACTAAGGTACAAACTGCATCTCCCTAGCATTTTTGGTTGCAGAGTTATTCCAGAGCGTAGCTGAAAGTTTTTAATTGTCCGGCCTATTTTTTTCAATGACCCCCTTATTGTCGGTTGGAACCCTGACTGCGCCGTGTCTTTGTATACGCTGTATACACGCACAGTGTACGTCAATTTCTAGTGGGTGCCTGCTCGCGCCGTCGCATCTGGCCCCACCTTAAAAATCGTCAGAGCTGTAAGTTTGGTACGAGAGGAAAGCCCTTGAACATGGCAATCCTGTGGTGGTAAAATTATGAAGATTGAGCAAGATTCTGGGATCGAAATTACCCGTTGTACATTTTGCTCTTCTCTCCGACAGCTCTGTGCGCAAAACTCCCATAGTGGAGGCTGTTGAAATCGTTTCTGAGCAACCCCGCCTACTTGAGGTTTTTCCTATCAAGAAGTGTGCAAGTCGCCCTAAACCTTTAAGAAATGGACGCAGGAATATACCAGCATGACTAAGGTACAAACTGCATCTCCCTAGCATTTTTGGTTGCAGAGTTATTCCAGAGCGTAGCTGAAAGTTTTTAATTGTCCGGCCTATTTTTTTCAATGACCCCCTTATTGTGGGTTGGAACCCTGACTGCGCCGTGTCTTTGTATACGCTGTATACACGCACAGTGTACGTCAATTTCTAGTGGGTGCCTGCTCGCGCCGTCGCATCTGGCCCCACCTTAAAAATCGTCAGAGCTTTAAGTTTGGTACGAGAGGAAAGCCCTTGAACATGGCAATCCTGTGGTGGTAAAATTTTGAAGATTAAGCAGGATACTGGGATCGAAATTACCCGTTGTACATTTTGTTTTTCTCTCCGACAGCTCTGTGCGCAAAACTCCCATAGTGGAGGCTGTTGAAATCGTTTCTGAGCAACCCCGCCTACTTGAGGTTTTTCCTATCAAGAAGTGTGCAAGTCGCCCTAAACCATTAAGAAATGGACGCAGGAATATGCCAGCATGACTAAGGTACAAACTGCATCTCCCTAGCATTTTTTGTTGCAGAGTTATTCCAGAGCGTAGCTGAAAGTTTTTAATTGTCCGGCCTATTTTTTTCAATGACCCCCTTATTGTCGGTTGGAACCCTGACTGCGCCGTGTCTTTGTATACGCTGTATACACGCACAGTGTACGTCAATTTCTAGTGGGTGCCTGCTCGCGCCGTCGCATCTGGCCCCACCTTAAAAATCGTTAGAGCTTTAAGTTTGGTACGAGAGGAAAGCCCTTGAACATGGCAATCCTGTGGTGGTAAAATTTTGAAGATTGAGCAGGATACTGGGATCGAAATTACCCGTTGTACATTTTGTTTTTCTCTCCGACAGCTCTGTGCGCAAAACTCCCATAGTGGAGGCTGTTGAAATCGTTTCTGAGCAACCCCGCCTACTTGAGGTTTTTCCTATCAAGAAGTGTGCAAGTCGCCCTAAACCTTTAAGAAATGGACGCAGGAATATGCCAGCATGACTAAGGTACAAACTGCATCTCCCTAGCATTTTTGGTTGCAGAGTTATTCCAGAGCGTAGCTGAAAGTTTTTAATTGTCCGGCCTATTTTTTTCAATGACCCCCTTATTGTCGGTTGGAACCCTGACTGCGCCGTGTCTTTGTATACGCTGTATACACGCACAGTGTACGTCAATTTCTAGTGGGTGCCTGCTCGCGCCGTCGCATCTGGCCCCACCTTAAAAATCGTCAGAGCTGTAAGTTTGGTACGAGAGGAAAGCCCTTGAACATGGCAATCCTGTGGTGGTAAAATTATGAAGATTGAGCAAGATTCTGGGATCGAAATTACCCGTTGTACATTTTGCTCTTCTCTCCGACAGCTCTGTGCGCAAAACTCCCATAGTGGAGGCTGTTGAAATCGTTTCTGAGCAACCCCGCCTACTTGAGGTTTTTCCTATCAAGAAGTGTGCAAGTCGCCCTAAACCTTTAAGAAATGGACGCAGGAATATACCAGCATGACTAAGGTACAAACTGCATCTCCCTAGCATTTTTGGTTGCAGAGTTATTCCAGAGCGTAGCTGAAAGTTTTTAATTGTCCGGCCTATTTTTTTCAATGACCCCCTTATTGTGGGTTGGAACCCTGACTGCGCCGTGTCTTTGTATACGCTGTATACACGCACAGTGTACGTCAATTTCTAGTGGGTGCCTGCTCGCGCCGTCGCATCTGGCCCCACCTTAAAAATCGTCAGAGCTTTAAGTTTGGTACGAGAGGAAAGCCCTTGAACATGGCAATCCTGTGGTGGTAAAATTTTGAAGATTAAGCAGGATACTGGGATCGAAATTACCCGTTGTACATTTTGTTTTTCTCTCCGACAGCTCTGTGCGCAAAACTCCCATAGTGGAGGCTGTTGAAATCGTTTCTGAGCAACCCCGCCTACTTGAGGTTTTTCCTATCAAGAAGTGTGCAAGTCGCCCTAAACCATTAAGAAATGGACGCAGGAATATGCCAGCATGACTAAGGTACAAACTGCATCTCCCTAGCATTTTTTGTTGCAGAGTTATTCCAGAGCGTAGCTGAAAGTTTTTAATTGTCCGGCCTATTTTTTTCAATGACCCCCTTATTGTCGGTTGGAACCCTGACTGCGCCGTGTCTTTGTATACGCTGTATACACGCACAGTGTACGTCAATTTCTAGTGGGTGCCTGCTCGCGCCGTCGCATCTGGCCCCACCTTAAAAATCGTTAGAGCTTTAAGTTTGGTACGAGAGGAAAGCCCTTGAACATGGCAATCCTGTGGTGGTAAAATTTTGAAGATTGAGCAGGATACTGGGATCGAAATTACCCGTTGTACATTTTGTTTTTCTCTCCGACAGCTCTGTGCGCAAAACTCCCATAGTGGAGGCTGTTGAAATCGTTTCTGAGCAACCCCGCCTACTTGAGGTTTTTCCTATCAAGAAGTGTGCAAGTCGCCCTAAACCTTTAAGAAATGGACGCAGGAATATGCCAGCATGACTAAGGTACAAACTGCATCTCCCTAGCATTTTTGGTTGCAGAGTTATTCCAGAGCGTAGCTGAAAGTTTTTAATTGTCCGGCCTATTTTTTTCAATGACCCCCTTATTGTCGGTTGGAACCCTGACTGCGCCGTGTCATTGTATACGCTGTATACACGCACAGTGTACGTCAATTTCTAGTGGGTGCCTGCTCGCGCCGTCGCATCTGGCCCCACCTTAAAAATCGTTAGAGCTTTAAGTTTGGTACGAGAGGAAAGCCCTTGAACATGGCAATCCTGTGGTGGTAAAATTTTGAAGATTGAGCAGGATACTGGGATCGAAATTACCCGTTGTACATTTTGTTTTTCTCTCCGACAGCTCTGTGCGCAAAACTCCCATAGTGGAGGCTGTTGAAATCGTTTCTGAGCAACCCCGCCTACTTGAGGTTTTTCCTATCAAGAAGTATGCAAGTCGCCCTAAACCTTTAAGAAATGGACGCAGGAATATGCCAGCATGACTAAGGTACAAACTGCATCTCCCTAGCATTTTTGGTTGCAGAGTTATTCCAGAGCGTAGCTGAAAGTTTTTAATTGTCCGGCCTATTTTTTTCAATGACCCCCTTATTGTCGGTTGGAACCCTGACTGCGCCGTGTCTTTGTATACGCTGTATACACGCACAGTGTACGTCAATTTCTAGTGGGTGCCTGCTCGCGCCGTCGCATCTGGCCCCACCTTAAAAATCGTCAGAGCTTTAGGTTTGGTACGAGAGGAAAGCCCTTGAACATGGCAATCCTGTGGTGGTAAAATTTTGAAGATTGAGCAGGATACTGGGATCGAAATTACCCGTTGTACATTTTGTTTTTCTCTCCGACAGCTCTGTGCGCAAAACTCCCATAGTGGAGGCTGTTGAAATCGTTTCTGAGCAACCCCGCCTACTTGAGGTTTTTCCTATCAAGAAGTATGCAAGTCGCCCTAAACCTTTAAGAAATGGACGCAGGAATATGCCAGCATGACTAAGGTACAAACTGCATCTCCCTAGCATTTTTGGTTGCAGAGTTATTCCAGAGCGTAGCTGAAAGTTTTTAATTGTCCGGCCTATTTTTTTCAATGACCCCCTTATTGTCGGTTGGAACCCTGACTGCGCCGTGTCTTTGTATACGCTGTATACACGCACAGTGTACGTCAATTTCTAGTGGGTGCCTGCTCGCGCCGTCGCATCTGGCCCCACCTTAAAAATCGTCAGAGCTTTAAGTTTGGTACGAGAGGAAAGCCCTTGAACATGGCAATCCTGTGGTGGTAAAATTTTGAAGATTGAGCAGGATACTGGGATCGAAATTACCCGCTGTACATTTTGTTTTTCTCTCCGACAGCTCTGTGCGCAAAACTCCCATAGTGGAGGCTGTTGAAATCGTTTCTGAGCAACCCCGCCTACTTGAGGTTTTTCCTATCAAGAAGTGTGCAAGTCGCCCTAAACCTTTAAGAAATGGACGCAGGAATATGCCAGCATGACTAAGGTACAAACTGCATCTCCCTAGCATTTTTGGTTGCAGAGTTATTCCAGAGCGTAGCTGAAAGTTTTTAATTGTCCGGCCTATTTTTTTCAATGACCCCCTTATTGTCGGTTGGAACCCTGACTGCCTCGTGTCTTTGTATACGCTGTATACACGCACAGTGTACGTCAATTTCTAGTGGGTGCCTGCTCGCGCCGTCGCATCTGGCCCCACCTTAAAAATCGTCAGAGCTTTAAGCTTGGTACAAGAGGAAGGCCCTTGAACATGGCAATCCTGTGGTTGTAAAATTTTGAAGATTGAGCAGGATACTGGGATCGAAATTACCCGTTGTACATTTTGTTTTTCTCTCCGACAGCTCTGTGCGCAAAACTCCCATAGTGGAGGCTGTTGAAATCGTTTCTGAGCAACCCCGCCTACTTGAGGTTTTTCCTATCAAGAAGTATGCAAGTCGCCCTAAACCTTTAAGAAATGGACGCAGGAATATGCCAGCATGACTAAGGTACAAACTGCATCTCCCTAGCATTTTTGGTTGCAGAGTTATTCCAGAGCGTAGCTGAAAGTTTTTAATTGTCCGGCCTATTTTTTTCAATGACCCCCTTATTGTCGGTTGGAACCCTGACTGCGCCGTGTCTTTGTATACGCTGTATACACGCACAGTGTACGTCAATTTCTAGTGGGTGCCTGCTCGCGCCGTCGCATCTGGCCCCACCTTAAAAATCGTCAGAGCTTTAGGTTTGGTACGAGAGGAAAGCCCTTGAACATGGCAATCCTGTGGTGGTAAAATTTTGAAGATTGAGCAGGATACTGGGATCGAAATTACCCGTTGTACATTTTGTTTTTCTCTCCGACAGCTCTGTGCGCAAAACTCCCATAGTGGAGGCTGTTGAAATCGTTTCTGAGCAACCCCGCCTACTTGAGGTTTTTCCTATCAAGAAGTATGCAAGTCGCCCTAAACCTTTAAGAAATGGACGCAGGAATATGCCAGCATGACTAAGGTACAAACTGCATCTCCCTAGCATTTTTGGTTGCAGAGTTATTCCAGAGCGTAGCTGAAAGTTTTTAATTGTCCGGCCTATTTTTTTCAATGACCCCCTTATTGTCGGTTGGAACCCTGACTGCGCCGTGTCTTTGTATACGCTGTATACACGCACAGTGTACGTCAATTTCTAGTGGGTGCCTGCTCGCGCCGTCGCATCTGGCCCCACCTTAAAAATCGTCAGAGCTTTAAGTTTGGTACGAGAGGAAAGCCCTTGAACATGGCAATCCTGTGGTGGTAAAATTTTGAAGATTGAGCAGGATACTGGGATCGAAATTACCCGCTGTACATTTTGTTTTTCTCTCCGACAGCTCTGTGCGCAAAACTCCCATAGTGGAGGCTGTTGAAATCGTTTCTGAGCAACCCCGCC
Source organism: Asterias amurensis (assembly GCF_032118995.1). NCBI lineage: Eukaryota > Metazoa > Echinodermata > Asteroidea > Forcipulatida > Asteriidae > Asterias > Asterias amurensis. Next base: position 14,197,193 of record NC_092662.1, read on the forward strand.
TACTTGAGGTTTTTCCTATCAAGAAGTGTGCAAGTCGCCCTAAACCTTTAAGAAATGGACGCAGGAATATGCCAGCATGACTAAGGTACAAACTGCATCTCCCTAGCATTTTTGGTTGCAGAGTTATTCCAGAGCGTAGCTGAAAGTTTTTAATTGTCCGGCCTATTTTTTTCAATGACCCCCTTATTGTCGGTTGGAACCCTGACTGCCTCGTGTCTTTGTATACGCTGTATACACGCACAGTGTACGTCAATTTCTAGTGGGTGCCTGCTCGCGCCGTCGCATCTGGCCCCACCTTAAAAATCGTCAGAGCTTTAAGCTTGGTACAAGAGGAAGGCCCTTGAACATGGCAATCCTGTGGTTGTAAAATTTTGAAGATTGAGCAGGATACTGGGATCGAAATTACCCGTTGTACATTTTGTTTTTCTCTCCGACAGCTCTGTGCGCAAAACTCCCATAGTGGAGGCTGTTGAAATCGTTTCTGAGCAACCCCGCCTACTTGAGGTTTTTCCTATCAAGAAGTGTGCAAGTCGCCCTAAACCTTTACGAAATGGACGCAGGAATATGCCAGCATGACTAAGGTACAAACTGCATCTCCCTAGCATTTTTGGTTGCAGAGTTATTCCAGAGCGTAGCTGAAAGTTTTTAATTGTCCGGCCTATTTTTTTCAATGACCCCCTTATTGTCGGTTGGAACCCTGACTGCGCCGTGTCATTGTATACGCTGTATACACGCACAGTGTACGTCAATTTCTAGTGGGTGCCTGCTCGCGCCGTCGCATCTGGCCCCACCTTAAAAATCGTCAGAGCTGTAAGTTTGGTACGAGAGGAAAGCCCTTGAACATGGCAATCCTGTGGTGGTAAAATTATGAAGATTGAGCAAGATTCTGGGATCGAAATTACCCGTTGTACATTTTGTTTTTCTCTCCGACAACTCTGTGCGCAAAACTCCCATAGTGGAGGCTGTTGAAATCGTGTCTGAGCAACCCCGCCTACTTGAGGTTTTTCCTATCAAGAAGTGTGCAAGTCGCCCTAAACCTTTAAGAAATGGACGCAGGAATATGCCAGCATGACTAAGGTACAAACTGCATCTCCCTAGCATTTTTGGTTGCAGAGTTATTCCAGAGCGTAGCTGAAAGTTTTTAATTGTCCGGCCTATTTTTTTCAATGACTCCCTTATTGTCGGTTGGAACCCTGACTGCCTCGTGTCTTTGTATACGCTGTATACACGCACAGTGTACGTCAATTTCTAGAGGGTGCCTGCTCGCGCCGTCGCATCTGGCCCCACCTTAAAAATCGTCAGAGCTTTAAGTTTGGTACGAGAGGAAAGCCCTTGAACATGGCAATCCTGTGGTGGTAAAATTTTGAAGATTGAGCAGGATACTGGGATCGAAATTACCCGTTGTACATTTTGTTTTTCTCTCCGACAGCTCTGTGCGCAAAACTCCCATAGTGGAGGCTGTTGAAATCGTTTCTGAGCAACCCCGCCTACTTGAGGTTTTTCCTATCAAGAAGTGTGCAAGTCGCCCTAAACCATTAAGAAATGGACGCAGGAATATGCCAGCATGACTAAGGTACAAACTGCATCTCCCTAGCATTTTTGGTTGCAGAGTTATTCCAGAGCGTAGCTGAAAGTTTTTAATTGTCCGGCCTATTATTTTCAATGATCCCCCTTATTGTCGGTTGGAACCCTGACTGCGCCGTGTCTTTGTATACCCTGTATACACGCACAGTGTACGTCAATTTCTAGTGGGTGCCTGCTCGCGCCGTCGCATCTGGCCCCACCTTAAAAATCGTTAGAGCTTTAAGTTTGGTACGAGAGGAAAGCCCTTGAACATGGCAATCCTGTGGTGGTAAAATTGTGAAGATTGAGCAGGATACTGGGATCGAAATTACCCGTTGTACATTTTGTTTTTCTCTCCGACAGCTCTGTGCGCAAAACTCCCATAGTGGAGGCTGTTGAAATCGTTTCTGAGCAACCCCGCCTACTTGAGGTTTTTCCTATCAAGAAGTGTGCAAGTCGCCCTAAACCTTTAAGAAATGGACGCAGGAATATGCCAGCATGACTAAGGTACAAACTGCATCTCCCTAGCATTTTTGGTTTCAGAGTTATTCCAGAGCGTAGCTGAAAGTTTTTAATTGTCCGGCCTATTTTTTTCAATGACCCCCTTATTGTGGGTTGGAACCCTGACTGCGCCGTGTCTTTGTATACGCTGTATACACGCACAGTGTACGTCAATTTCTAGTGGGTGCCTGCTCGCGCCGTCGCATCTGGCCAAACCTTAAAAATCGTCAGAGCTTTAAGTTTGGTACGAGAGGAAAGCCCTTGAACATGGCAATCCTGTGGTGGTAAAATTTTGAAGATTGAGCAGGATACTGGGATCGAAATTACCCGTTGTACATTTTGTTTTTCTCTCCGACAGCTCTGTGCGCAAAACTCCCATAGCGGAGGCTGTTGAAATCGTTTCTGAGCAACCCCGCCTACTTGAGGTTTTTCCTATCAAGAAGTGTGCAAGTCGCCCTAAACCTTTAAGAAATGGACGCAGGAATATGCCAGCATGACTAAGGTACAAACTGCATCTCCCTAGCATTTTTGGTTGCAGAGTTATTCCAGAGCGTAGCTGAAAGTTTTTAATTGTCCGGCCTATTTTTTTCAATGACCCCCTTATTATCGGTTGGAACCCTGACTGCGCCGTGTCTTTGTATACGCTGTATACACGCACAGTGTACGTCAATTTCTAGTGGGTGCCTGCTCGCGCCGTCGCATCTGGCCCCACCTTAAAAATCGTCAGAGCTTTAAGTTTGGTACGAGAGGAAAGCCCTTGAACATGGCAATCCTGTGGTGGTAAAATTGTGAAGATTGAGCAGGATACTGGGATCGAAATTACCCGTTGTCATTTTGTTTTTCTCTCCGACAGCTCTGTGCGCAAAACTCCCATAGTGGAGGCTGTTGAAATCGTTTCTGAGCAACCCCGCCTACTTGAGGTTTTTCCTATCAAGAAGTGTGCAAGTCGCCCTAAACCTTTAAGAAATGGACGCAGGAATATGCCAGCATGACTAAGGTACAAACTGCATCTCCCTAGCATTTTTGGTTGCAGAGTTATTCCAGAGCGTAGCTGAAAGTTTTTAATTGTCCGGCCTATTTTGTTCAATGACCCCCTTATTGTCGGTTGGAACCCTGACTGCGCCGTGTCTTTGTATACGCTGTATACACGCACAGTGTACGTCAATTTCTAGTGGGTGCCTGCTGGCGCCGTCACATCTGGCCCCACCTTAAAAATCGTCAGAGCTTTAATTTTGGTACGAGAGGAAAGCCCTTGAACATGGCAATCCCGTGGTGGTAAAATTTTGAAGATTGAGCAGGATACTGGGATCGAAATTACCCGTTGTACATTTTGTTTTTCTCTCCGACAGCTCTTTGCGCAAAACTCCCATAGTGGAGGCTGTTGAAATCGTTTCTGAGCAACCCCGCCTACTTGAGGTTTTTCCTATCAAGAAGTGTGCAAGTCGCCCTAAACCTTTAAGAAATGGACGCAGGAATATGCCAGCATGACTAAGGTACAAACTGCATCTCCCTAGCATTTTTGGTTGCAGAGTTATTCCAGAGCGTAGCTGAAAGTTTTTAATTGTCCGGCCTATTTTTTTCAATGACCCCCCTTATTGTCGGTTGGAACCCTGACTGCGCCGTGTCTTTGTATACGCTGTATACACGCACAGTGTACGTCAATTTCTAGTGGGTGCCTGCTCGCGCCTGCTAGCGCTTTGTATCGCTTTTGTAAAAAGCGCTTTATAAGTAAGGTTATTATTATTATTATTATTTGTATACGCTGTATACACGCAGAGTGTACGTCAATTTCTAGTGGGTGCCTGCTCGCGCCGTCGCATCTGGCCCCACCTTAAAAATCGTCAGAGCTTTAGGTTTGGTACGAGAGGAAAGCCCTTGAACATGGCAATCCTGTGGTGGTAAAATTTTGAAGATTGAGCAGGATACTGGCATGGAAATTACCCGTTGTACATTTTGTTTTTCTCTCCGACAGCTCTGTGCGCAAAACTCCCATAGTGGAGGCTGTTGAAATCGTTTCTGAGCAACCCCGCCTACTTGAGGTTTTTCCTATCAAGAAGTGTGCAAGTCGCCCTAAACCTTTAAGAAATGGACGCAGGAATATGCCAGCATGACTAAGGTACAAACTGCATCTCCCTAGCATTTTTGGTTGCAGAGTTATTCCAGAGCGTAGCTGAAAAGTTTTAATTGTCCGGCCTATTTTTTTCAATGACCCCCTTATTGTCGGTTGGAACCCTGACTGCGCCGTGTCTTTGTATACGCTGTATACACGCACAGTGTACGTCAATTTCTAGTGGGTGCCTGCTCGCGCCGTCGCATCTGGCCCCACCTTAAAAATCGTCAGAGCTTTAAGTTTGGTACGAGAGGAAAGCCCTTGAACATGGCAATCCTGTGGTGGTAAAATTTTGAAGATTGAGCAGGATACTGGGATCGAAATTACCCGTTGTACATTTTGTTTTTCTCTCCGACAGCTCTGTGCGCAAAACTCCCATAGTGGAGGCTGTTGAAATCGTTTCTGAGCAACCCCGCCTACTTGAGGTTTTTCCTATCAAGAAGTGTGCAAGTCGCCCTAAACCTTTAAGAAATGGACGCAGGAATATGCCAGCATGACTAAGGTACAAACTGCATCTCCCTAGCATTTTTGGTTGCAGAGTTATTCCAGAGCGTAGCTGAAAAGTTTTAATTGTCCGGCCTATTTTTTTCAATGACCCCCTTATTGTCGGTTGGAACCCTGACTGCGCCGTGTCTTTGTATACGCTGTATACACGCACAGTGTACGTCAATTTCTAGTGGGTGCCTGCTCGCGCCGTCGCATCTGGCCCCACCTTAAAAATCGTCAGAGCTTTAAGTTTGGTACGAGAGGAAAGCCCTTGAACATGGCAATCCTGTGGTGGTAAAATTTTGAAGATTGAGCAGGATACTGGGATCGAAATTACCCGTTGTACATTTTGTTTTTCTCTCCGACAGCTCTGTGCGCAAAACTCCCATAGTGGAGGCTGTTGAAATCGTTTCTGAGCAACCCCGCCTACTTGAGGTTTTTCCTATCAAGAAGTGTGCAAGTCGCCCTAAACCTTTAAGAAATGGACGCAGGAATATGCCAGCATGACTAAGGTACAAACTGCATCTCCCTAGCATTTTTGGTTGCAGAGTTATTCCAGAGCGTAGCTGAAAGTTTTTAATTGTCCGGCCTATTTTTTTCAATGACCCCCCATATTGTCGGTTGGAACCCTGACTGCGCCGTGTCTTTGTATACGCTGTATACACGCACAGTGTACGTCAATTTCTAGTGGGTGCCTGCTCGCGCCGTCGCATCTGGCCCCACCTTAAAAATCGTCAGAGCTGTAAGTTTGGTACGAGAGGAAAGCCCTTGAACATGGCAATCCTGTGGTGGTAAAATTATGAAGATTGAGCAAGATTCTGGGATCGAAATTACCCGTTGTACATTTTGCTTTTCTCTCCGACAGCTCTGTGCGCAAAACTCCCATAGTGGAGGCTGTTGAAATCGTTTCTGAGCAACCCCGCCTACTTGAGGTTTTTCCTATCAAGAAGTGTGCAAGTCGCCCTAAACCTTTAAGAAATGGACGCAGGAATATGCCAGCATGACTAAGGTACAAACTGCATCTCCCTAGCATTTTTGGTTGCAGAGTTATTCCAGAGCGTAGCTGAAAGTTTTTAATTGTCCGGCCTATTTTTTTCAATGACCCCCTTATTGTCGGTTGGAACCCTGACTGCGCCGTGTCTTTGTATACGCTGTATACACGCACAGTGTACGTCAATTTCTAGTGGGTGCCTGCTCGCGCCGTCGCATCTGGCCCCACCTTAAAAATCGTCAGAGCTTTAAGTTTGGTACGAGAGGAAAGCCCTTGAACATGGCAATCCTGTGGTGGTAAAATTATGAAGATTGAGCAAGATTCTGGGATCGAAATTACCCGTTGTACATTTTGTTTTTCTCTCCGACAGCTCTGTGCGCAAAACTCCCATAGTGGAGGCTGTTGAAATCGTTTCTGAGCAACCCCGCCTACTTGAGGTTTTTCCTATCAAGAAGTGTGCAAGTCGCCCTAAACCTTTAAGAAATGGACGCAGGAATATGCCAGCATGACTAAGGTACAAACTGCATCTCCCTAGCATTTTTGGTGGAAAGAGTTATTCCAGAGCGTAGCTGAAAGTTTTTAATTGTCCGGCCTATTTTTTTCAATGACCCCCTTATTGTCGGTTGGAACCCTGACTGCGCCGTGTCTTTGTATACGCTGTATACACGCACAGTGTACGTCAATTTCTAGTGGGTGCCTGCTCGCGCCGTCGCATCTGGCCCCACCTTAAAAATCGTCAGAGCTTTAAGTTTGGTACGAGAGGAAAGCCCTTGAACATGGCAATCCTGTGGTGGTAAAATTTTGAAGATTGAGCAGGATACTGGGATCGAAATTACCCGTTGTACATTTTGTTTTTCTCTCCGACAGCTCTGTGCGCAAAACTCCCATAGTGGAGGCTGTTGAAATCGTTTCTGAGCAACCCCGCCTACTTGAGGTTTTTCCTATCAAGAAGTGTGCAAGTCGCCCTAAACCTTTAAGAAATGGACGCAGGAATATGCCAGCATGACTAAGGTACAAACTGCATCTCCCTAGCATTTTTGGTTGCAGAGTTATTCCAGAGCGTAGCTGAAAGTTTTTAATTGTCCGGCCTATTTTTTTCAATGACCCCCCTTATTGTCGGTTGGAACCCTGACTGCGCCGTGTCTTTGTATACGCTGTATACACGCAGAGTGTACGTCAATTTCTAGTGGGTGCCTGCTCGCGCCGTCGCATCTGGCCCCACCTTAAAAATCGTCAGAGCTGTAAGTTTGGTACGAGAGGAAAGCCCTTGAACATGGCAATCCTGTGGTGGTAAAATTATGAAGATTGAGCAAGATTCTGGGATCGAAATTACCCGTTGTACATTTTGCTTTTCTCTCCGACAGCTCTGTGCGCAAAACTCCCATAGTGGAGGCTGTTGAAATCGTTTCTGAGCAACCCCGCCTACTTGAGGTTTTTCCTATCAAGAAGTGTGCAAGTCGCCCTAAACCTTTAAGAAATGGACGCAGGAATATGCCAGCATGACTAAGGTACAAACTGCATCTCCCTAGCATTTTTGGTTGCAGAGTTATTCCAGAGCGTAGCTGAAAGTTTTTAATTGTCCGGCCTATTTTTTTCAATGACCCCCTTATTGTCGGTTGGAACCCTGACTGCGCCGTGTCTTTGTATACGCTGTATACACGCACAGTGTACGTCAATTTCTAGTGGGTGCCTGCTCGCGCCGTCGCATCTGGCCCCACCTTAAAAATCGTCAGAGCTTTAAGTTTGGTACGAGAGGAAAGCCCTTGAACATGGCAATCCTGTGGTGGTAAAATTTTGAAGATTGAGCAGGATACTGGGATCGAAATTACCCGTTGTACATTTTGTTTTTCTCTCCGACAGCTCTGTGCGCAAAACTCCCATAGTGGAGGCTGTTGAAATCGTTTCTGAGCAACCCCGTCTACTTGAGGTTTTTCCTATCAAGAAGTGTGCAAGTCGCCCTAAACCTTTAAGAAATGGACGCAGGAATATGCCAGCATGACTAAGGTACAAACTGCATCTCCCTAGCATTTTTGGTTGCAGAGTTATTCCAGAGCGTAGCTGAAAGTTTTTAATTGTCCGGCCTTTTTTTTTCAATGACCCCCCATATTGTCGGTTGGAACCCTGACTGCGCCGTGTCTTTGTATACGCTGTATACACGCACAGTGTACGTCAATTTCTAGTGGGTGCCTGCTCGCGCCGTCGCATCTGGCCCCACCTTAAAAATCGTCAGAGCTGTAAGTTTGGTACGAGAGGAAAGCCCTTGAACATGGCAATCCTGTGGTGGTAAAATTATGAAGATTGAGCAAGATTCTGGGATCGAAATTACCCGTTGTACATTTTGCTTTTCTCTCCGACAGCTCTGTGCGCAAAACTACCGTAGTGGAGGCTGTTGAAATCGTTTCTGAGCAACCCCGCCTACTTGAAGTTTTTCCTATCAAGAAGTGTGCAAGTCGCCCTAAACCTTTAAGAAATGGACGCAGGAATATGCCAGCATGACTAAGGTACAAACTGCATCTCCCTAGCATTTTTGGTTGCAGAGTTATTCCAGAGCGTAGCTGAAAGTTTTTAATTGTCCGGCCTATTTTTTTCAATGACCCCCTTATTGTCGGTTGGAACCCTGACTGCGCCGTGTCTTTGTATACGCTGTATACACGCACAGTGTACGTCAATTTCTAGTGGGTGCCTGCTCGCGCCGTCGCATCTGGCCCCACCTTAAAAATCGTCAGAGCTTTAAGTTTGGTACGAGAGGAAAGCCCTTGAACATGGCAATCCTGTGGTGGTAAAATTATGAAGATTGAGCAAGATTCTGGGATCGAAATTACCCGTTGTACATTTTGTTTTTCTCTCCGACAGCTCTGTGCGCAAAACTCCCATAGTGGAGGCTGTTGAAATCGTTTCTGAGCAACCCCGCCTACTTGAGGTTTTTCCTATCAAGAAGTGTGCAAGTCGCCCTAAACCTTTAAGAAATGGACGCAGGAATATGCCAGCATGACTAAGGTACAAACTGCATCTCCCTAGCATTTTTGGTTGCAGAGTTATTCCAGAGCGTAGCTGAAAGTTTTTAATTGTCCGGCCTATTATTTTCAATGACCCCCTTATTGTCGGTTGGAACCCTGACTGCGCCGTGTCATTGTATACCCTGTATACACGCACAGTGTACGTCAATTTCTAGTGGGTGCCTGCTCGCGCCGTCGCATCTGGCCCCACCTTAAAAATCGTTAGAGCTTTAAGTTTGGTACGAGAGGAAAGCCCTTGAACATGGCAATCCTGTGGTGGTAAAATTTTGAAGATTGAGCAGGATACTGGGATCGAAATTACCCGTTGTACATTTTGTTTTTCTCTCCGACAGCTCTGTGCGCAAAACTCCCATAGTGGAGGCTGTTGAAATCGTTTCTGAGCAACCCCGCCTACTTGAGGTTTTTCCTATCAAGAAGTGTGCAAGTCGCCCTAAACCTTTAAGAAATGGACGCAGGAATATGCCAGCATGACTAAGGTACAAACTGCATCTCCCTAGCATTTTTGGTTGCAGAGTTATTCCAGAGCGTAGCTGAAAGTTTTTAATTGTCCGGCCTATTTTTTTCAATGACCCCCTTATTGTCGGTTGGAACCCTGACTGCGCCGTGTCTTTGTATACGCTGTATACACGCACAGTGTACGTCAATTTCTAGTGGGTGCCTGCTCGCGCCGTCGCATCTGGCCCCACCTTAAAAATCGTCAGAGCTTTAAGTTTGGTACGAGAGGAAAGCCCTTGAACATGGCAATCCTGTGGTGGTAAAATTATGAAGATTGAGCAAGATTCTGGGATCGAAATTACCCGTTGTACATTTTGTTTTTCTCTCCGACAGCTCTGTGCGCAAAACTCCCATAGTGGAGGCTGTTGAAATCGTTTCTGAGCAACCCCGCCTACTTGAGGTTTTTCCTATCAAGAAGTGTGCAAGTCGCCCTAAACCTTTAAGAAATGGACGCAGGAATATGCCAGTATGACTAAGGTACAAACTGCATCTCCCTAGCATTTTTGGTTGCAGAGTTATTCCAGAGCGTAGCTGAAAGTTTTTAATTGTCCGGCCTATTTTTTTCAATGACCCCCTTATTGTCGGTTGGAACCCTGACTGCGCCGTGTCTTTGTATACGCTGTATACACGCACAGTGTACGTCAATTTCTAGTGGGTGCCTGCTCGCGCCGTCGCATCTGGCCCCACCTTAAAAATCGTCAGAGCTTTAAGTTTGGTACGAGAGGAAAGCCCTTGAACATGGCAATCCTGTGGTGGTAAAATTATGAAGATTGAGCAAGATTCTGGGATCGAAATTACCCGTTGTACATTTTGTTTTTCTCTCCGACAGCTCTGTGCGCAAAACTCCCATAGTGGAGGCTGTTGAAATCGTTTCTGAGCAACCCCGCCTACTTGAGGTTTTTCCTATCAAGAAGTGTGCAAGTCGCCCTAAACCTTTAAGAAATGGACGCAGGAATATGCCAGCATGACTAAGGTACAAACTGCATCTCCCTAGCATTTTTGGTGGAAAGAGTTATTCCAGAGCGTAGCTGAAAGTTTTTAATTGTCCGGCCTCTTTTTTTCAATGACCCCCTTATTGTCGGTTGGAACCCTGACTGCCTCGTGTCTTTGTATACGCTGTATACACGCACAGTGTACGTCAATTTCTAGTGGGTGCCTGCTCGCGCCGTCGCATCTGGCCCCACCTTAAAAATCGTCAGAGCTTTAAGTTTGGTACGAGAGGAAAGCCCTTGAACATGGCAATCCTGTGGTGGTAAAATTTTGAAGATTGAGCAGGATACTGGGATGGAAATTACCCGTTGTACATTTTGTTTTTCTCTCCGACAGCTCTGTGCGCAAAACTCCCATAGTGGAGGCTGTTGAAATCGTTTCTGAGCAACCCCGCCTACTTGAGGTTTTTCCTATCAAGAAGTGTGCAAGTCGCCCTAAACCTTTAAGAAATGGACGCAGGAATATGCCAGCATGACTAAGGTACAAACTGCATCTCCCTAGCATTTTTGGTTGCAGAGTTATTCCAGAGCGTAGCTGAAAAGTTTTAATTGTCCGGCCTATTTTTTTCAATGACCCCCTTATTGTCGGTTGGAACCCTGACTGCGCCGTGTCTTTGTATACGCTGTATACACGCACAGTGTACGTCAATTTCTAGTGGGTGCCTGCTCGCGCCGTCGCATCTGGCCCCACCTTAAAAATCGTCAGAGCTTTAAGTTTGGTACGAGAGGAAAGCCCTTGAACATGGCAATCCTGTGGTGGTAAAATTTTGAAGATTGAGCAGGATACTGGGATCGAAATTACCCGTTGTACATTTTGTTTTTCTCTCCGACAGCTCTGTGCGCAAAACTCCCATAGTGGAGGCTGTTGAAATCGTTTCTGAGCAACCCCGCCTACTTGAGGTTTTTCCTATCAAGAAGTGTGCAAGTCGCCCTAAACCTTTAAGAAATGGACGCAGGAATATGCCAGCATGACTAAGGTACAAACTGCATCTCCCTAGCATTTTTGGTTGCAGAGTTATTCCAGAGCGTAGCTGAAAGTTTTTAATTGTCCGGCCTATTTTTTTCAATGACCCCCCATATTGTCGGTTGGAACCCTGACTGCGCCGTGTCTTTGTATACGCTGTATACACGCACAGTGTACGTCAATTTCTAGTGGGTGCCTGCTCGCGCCGTCGCATCTGGCCCCACCTTAAAAATCGTCAGAGCTGTAAGTTTGGTACGAGAGGAAAGCCCTTGAACATGGCAATCCTGTGGTGGTAAAATTATGAAGATTGAGCAAGATTCTGGGATCGAAATTACCCGTTGTACATTTTGCTTTTCTCTCCGACAGCTCTGTGCGCAAAACTCCCATAGTGGAGGCTGTTGAAATCGTTTCTGAGCAACCCCGCCTACTTGAGGTTTTTCCTATCAAGAAGTGTGCAAGTCGCCCTAAACCTTTAAGAAATGGACGCAGGAATATGCCAGCATGACTAAGGTACAAACTGCATCTCCCTAGCATTTTTGGTTGCAGAGTTATTCCAGAGCGTAGCTGAAAGTTTTTAATTGTCCGGCCTATTTTTTTCAATGACCCCCTTATTGTCGGTTGGAACCCTGACTGCGCCGTGTCTTTGTATACGCTGTATACACGCACAGTGTACGTCAATTTCTAGTGGGTGCCTGCTCGCGCCGTCGCATCTGGCCCCACCTTAAAAATCGTCAGAGCTTTAAGTTTGGTACGAGAGGAAAGCCCTTGAACATGGCAATCCTGTGGTGGTAAAATTATGAAGATTGAGCAAGATTCTGGGATCGAAATTACCCGTTGTACATTTTGTTTTTCTCTCCGACAGCTCTGTGCGCAAAACTCCCATAGTGGAGGCTGTTGAAATCGTTTCTGAGCAACCCCGCCTACTTGAGGTTTTTCCTATAAAGAAGTGTGCAAGTCGCCCTAAACCTTTAAGAAATGGACGCAGGAATATGCCAGCATGACTAAGGTACAAACTGCATCTCCCTAGCATTTTTGGTGGAAAGAGTTATTCCAGAGCGTAGCTGAAAGTTTTTAATTGTCCGGCCTATTTTTTTCAATGACCCCCTTATTGTCGGTTGGAACCCTGACTGCGCCGTGTCTTTGTATACGCTGTATACACGCACAGTGTACGTCAATTTCTAGTGGGTGCCTGCTCGCGCCGTCGCATCTGGCCCCACCTTAAAAATCGTCAGAGCTTTAAGTTTGGTACGAGAGGAAAGCCCTTGAACATGGCAATCCTGTGGTGGTAAAATTTTGAAGATTGAGCAGGATACTGGGATCGAAATTACCCGTTGTACATTTTGTTTTTCTCTCCGACAGCTCTGTGCGCAAAACTCCCATAGTGGAGGCTGTTGAAATCGTTTCTGAGCAACCCCGCCTACTTGAGGTTTTTCCTATCAAGAAGTGTGCAAGTCGCCCTAAACCTTTAAGAAATGGACGCAGGAATATGCCAGCATGACTAAGGTACAAACTGCATCTCCCTAGCATTTTTGGTTGCAGAGTTATTCCAGAGCGTAGCTGAAAAGTTTTAATTGTCCGGCCTATTTTTTTCAATGACCCCCTTATTGTCGGTTGGAACCCTGACTGCGCCGTGTCTTTGTATACGCTGTATACACGCACAGTGTACGTCAATTTCTAGTGGGTGCCTGCTCGCGCCGTCGCATCTGGCCCCACCTTAAAAATCGTCAGAGCTTTAAGTTTGGTACGAGAGGAAATCCCTTGAACATGGCAATCCTGTGGTGGTAAAATTTTGAAGATTGAGCAGGATACTGGGATCGAAATTACCCGTTGTACATTTTGTTTTTCTCTCCGACAGCTCTGTGCGCAAAACTCCCATAGTGGAGGCTGTTGAAATCGTTTCTGAGCAACCCCGCCTACTTGAGGTTTTTCCTATCAAGAAGTGTGCAAGTCGCCCTAAACCTTTAAGAAATGGACGCAGGAATATGCCAGCATGACTAAGGTACAGACTGCATATCCCTAGCATTTTTGGTTGCAGAGTTATTCCAGAGCGTAGCTGAAAGTTTTTAATTGTCCGGCCTATTTTTTTCAATGACCCCCTTATTGTCGGTTGGAACCCTGACTGCGCCGTGTCTTTGTATACGCTGTATACACGCACAGTGTACGTCAATTTCTAGTGGGTGCCTGCTCGCGCCGTCGCATCTGGCCCCACCTTAAAAATCGTCAGAGCTGTAAGTTTGGTACGAGAGGAAAGCCCTTGAACATGGCAATCCTGTGGTGGTAAAATTATGAAGATTGAGCAAGATTCTGGGATCGAAATTACCCGTTGTACATTTTGCTTTTCTCTCCGACAGCTCTGTGCGCAAAACTCCCATAGTGGAGGCTGTTGAAATCGTTTCTGAGCAACCCCGCCTACTTGAGGTTTTTCCTATCAAGAAGTGTGCAAGTCGCCCTAAACCTTTAAGAAATGGACGCAGGAATATGCCAGCATGACTAAGGTACAAACTGCATCTCCCTAGCATTTTTGGTTGCAGAGTTATTCCAGAGCGTAGCTGAAAGTTTTTAATTGTCCGGCCTATTTTTTTCAATGACCCCCTTATTGTCGGTTGGAACCCTGACTGCGCCGTGTCTTTGTATACGCTGTATACACGCACAGTGTACGTCAATTTCTAGTGGGTGCCTGCTCGCGCCGTCGCATCTGGCCCCACCTTAAAAATCGTCAGAGCTTTAAGTTTGGTACGAGAGGAAAGCCCTTGAACATGGCAATCCTGTGGTGGTAAAATTTTGAAGATTGAGCAGGATACTGGGATCGAAATTACCCGTTGTACATTTTGTTTTTCTCTCCGACAGCTCTGTGCGCAAAACTCCCATAGTGGAGGCTGTTGAAATCGTTTCTGAGCAACCCCGCCTACTTGAGGTTTTTCCTATCAAGAAGTGTGCAAGTCGCCCTAAACCATTAAGAAATGGACGCAGGAATATGCCAGCATGACTAAGGTACAAACTGCATCTCCCTAGCATTTTTGGTTGCAGAGTTATTCCAGAGCGTAGCTGAAAGTTTTTAATTGTCCGGCCTATTTTTTTCAATGACCCCCTTATTGTCGGTTGGAACCCTGACTGCGCCGTGTCTTTGTATACGCTGTATACACGCACAGTGTACGTCAATTTCTAGTGGGTGCCTGCTCGCGCCGTCGCATCTGGCCCCACCTTAAAAATCGTCAGAGCTGTAAGTTTGGTACGAGAGGAAAGCCCTTGAACATGGCAATCCTGTGGTGGTAAAATTATGAAGATTGAGCAAGATTCTGGGATCGAATCTACCCGTTGTACATTTTGTTTTTCTCTCCGACAGCTCTGTGCGCAAAACTCCCCTAGTGGAGGCTGTTGAAATCGTTTCTGAGCAACCCCGCCTACTTGAGGTTTTTCCTATCAAGAAGTGTGCAAGTCGCCCTAAACCTTTAAGAAATGGACGCAGGAATATGCCAGCATGACTAAGGTACAAACTGCATCTCCCTAGCATTTTTGGTTGCAGAGTTATTCCAGAGCGTAGCTGAAAGTTTTTAATTGTCCGGCCTATTTTGTTCAATGACCCCCTTATTGTCGGTTGGAACCCTGACTGCCTCGTGTCTTTGTATACGCTGTATACACGCACAGTGTACGTCAATTTCTAGTGGGTGCCTGCTCGCGCCGTCGCATCTGGCCCCACCTTAAAAATCGTCAGAGCTTTAAGTTTGGTACGAGAGGAAAACCCTTGAACATGGCAATCCTGTGGTGGTAAAATTTTGAAGATTGAGCAGGATACTGGGATCGAAATTACCCGTTGTACATTTTGTTTTTCTCTCCGACAGCTCTGTGCGCAAAACTCCCATAGTGGAGGCTGTTGAAATCGTTTCTGAGCAACCCTGCCTACTTGAGGTTTTTCCTATCAAGAAGTGTGCAAGTCGCCCTAAACCTTTAAGAAATGGACGCAGGAATATGCCAGCATGACTAAGGTACAAACTGCATCTCCCTAGCATTTTTGGTTGCAGAGTTATTCCAGAGCGTAGCTGAAAGTTTTTAATTGTCCAGCCTATTTTTTTCAATGACCCCCTTATTGTCGGTTGGAACCCTGACTGCGCCGTGTCTTTGTATACGCTGTATACACGCACAGTGTACGTCAATTTCTAGTGGGTGCCTGCTCGCGCCGTCGCATCTGGCCCCACCTTAAAAATCGTCAGAGCTTTAAGTTTGGTACAAGAGGAAATCCCTTGAACATGGCAATCCTGTGGTGGTAAAATTTTGAAGATTGAGCAGGATACTGGGATCGAAATTACCCGTTGTACATTTTGTTTTTCTCTCCGACAGCTCTGTGCTCAAAACTCCCATAGTGGAGGCTGTTGAAATCGTTTCTGAGCAACCCCGCCTGCTTGAGGTTTTTCCTATCAAAAAGTGTGCAAGTCGCCCTAAACCTTTAAGAAATGGACGCAGGAATATGCCAGCATGACTAAGTTACAAACTGCATCTCCCTAGCATTTTTGGTTGCAGAGTTATTCCAGAGCGTAGCTGAAAGTTTTTAATTGTCCGGCCTATTTTTTTCAATGACCCCCTTATTGTCGGTTGGAACCCTGACTGCGCCGTGTCATTGTATACGCTGTATACACGCACAGTGTACGTCAATTTCTAGTGGGTGCCTGCTCGCGCCGTCGCATCTGGCCCCACCTTAAAAATCGTTAGAGCTTTAAGTTTGGTACGAGAGGAAAGCCCTTGAACATGGCAATCCTGTGGTGGTAAAATTTTGAAGATTGAGCAGGATACTGGGATCGAAATTACCCGTTGTACATTTTGTTTTTCTCTCCGACAGCTCTGTGCGCAAAACTCCCATAGTGGAGGCTGTTGAAATCGTTTCTGAGCAACCCCGCCTACTTGAGGTTTTTCCTATCAAGAAGTGTGCAAGTCGCCCTAAACCTTTAAGAAATGGACGCAGGAATATGCCAGCATGACTAAGGTACAAACTGCATCTCCCTAGCATTTTTGGTTGCAGAGTTATTCCAGAGCGTAGCTGAAAGTTTTTAATTGACCGGCCTATTTTTTTCAATGACCCCCTTATTGTCGGTTGGAACCCTGACTGCGCCGTGTCTTTGTATACGCTGTATACACGCACAGTGTACGTCAATTTCTAGTGGGTGCCTGCTCGCGCCGTCGCATCTGGCCCCACCTTAAAAATCGTCAGAGCTTTAAGTTTGGTACGAGAGGAAAGCCCTTGAACATGGCAATCCTGTGGTGGTAAAATTATGAAGATTGAGCAAGATTCTGGGATCGAAATTACCCGTTGTACATTTTGTTTTTCTCTCAGACAGCTCTGTGCGCAAAACTCCCATAGTGGAGGCTGTTGAAATCGTTTCTGAGCAACCCCGCCTACTTGAGGTTTTTCCTATCAAGAAGTGTCCAAGTCGCCCTCAACCTTTAAGAAATGGACGCAGGAATATGCCAGCATGACTAAGGTACAAACTGCATCTCCCTAGCATTTTTGGTTGCAGAGTTATTCCAGAGCGTAGCTGAAAGTTTTTAATTGTCCGGCCTATTTTTTTCAATGACCCCCTTATTGTCGGTTGGAACCCTGACTGCGCCGTGTCTTTGTATACGCTGTATACACGCGCAGTGTACGTCAATTTCTAGTGGGTGCCTGCTCGCGCCGTCGCATCTGGCCCCACCTTAAAAATCGTCAGAGCTTTAAGTTTGGTACGAGAGGAAAGCCCTTGAACATGGCAATCCTGTGGTGGTAAAATTTTGAAGGTTGAGCAGCATACTGGGATCGAAATTACCCGTTGTACATTTTGTTTTTCTCTCCGACAGCTCTGTGCGCAAAACTCCCATAGTGGAGGCTGTTGAAATCGTTTCTGAGCAACCCCGCCTACTTGAAGTTTTTCCTATCAAGAAGTGTGCAAGTCGCCCTAAACCTTTAAGAAATGGACGCAGGAATATGCCAGCATGACTAAGGTACAAACTGCATCTCCCTAGCATTTTTGGTTTCAGAGTTATTCCAGAGCGTAGCTGAAAGTTTTTAATTGTCCGGCCTATTTTTTTCAATGACCCCCTTATTGTGGGTTGGAACCCTGACTGCGCCGTGTCTTTGTATACGCTGTATACACGCACAGTGTACGTCAATTTCTAGTGGGTGCCTGCTCGCGCCGTCGCATCTGGCCCCACCTTAAAAATCGTCAGAGCTTTAAGTTTGGTACGAGAGGAAAGCCCTTGAACATGGCAATCCTGTGGTGGTAAAATTTTGAAGATTGAGCAGGATACTGGGATCGAAATTACCCGCTGTACATTTTGTTTTTCTCTCCGACAGCTCTGTGCGCAAAACTCCCATAGTGGAGGCTGTTGAAATCGTTTCTGAGCAACCCCGCCTACTTGAGGTTTTTCCTATCAAGAAGTGTGCAAGTCGCCCTAAACCTTTAAGAAATGGACGGAGGAATATGCCAGCATGACTAAGGTACAAACTGCATCTCCCTAGCATTTTTGGTTGCAGAGTTATTCCAGAGCGTAGCTGAAAGTTTTTAATTGTCCGGCCTATTTTTTTCAATGACCCCCTTATTGTCGGTTGGAACCCTGACTGCGCCGTGTCATTGTATACGCTGTATACACGCACAGTGTACGTCAATTTCTAGTGGGTGCCTGCTCGCGCCGTCGCATCTGGCCCCACCTTAAAAATCGTTAGAGCTTTAAGTTTGGTACGAGAGGAAAGCCCTTGAACATGGCAATCCTGTGGTGGTAAAATTTTGAAGATTGAGCAGGATACTGGGATCGAAATTACCCGTTGTACATTTTGTTTTTCTCTCCGACAGCTCTGTGCGCAAAACTCCCATAGTGGAGGCTGTTGAAATCGTTTCTGAGCAACCCCGCCTACTTGAGGTTTTTCCTATCAAGAAGTGTGCAAGTCGCCCTAAACCTTTAAGAAATGGACGCAGGAATATGCCAGCATGACTAAGGTACAAACTGCATCTCCCTAGCATTTTTGGTTGCAGAGTTATTCCAGAGCGTAGCTGAAAGTTTTTAATTGACCGGCCTATTTTTTTCAATGACCCCCTTATTGTCGGTTGGAACCCTGACTGCGCCGTGTCTTTGTATACGCTGTATACACGCACAGTGTACGTCAATTTCTAGTGGGTGCCTGCTCGCGCCGTCGCATCTGGCCCCACCTTAAAAATCGTCAGAGCTTTAAGTTTGGTACGAGAGGAAAGCCCTTGAACATGGCAATCCTGTGGTGGTAAAATTATGAAGATTGAGCAAGATTCTGGGATCGAAATTACCCGTTGTACATTTTGTTTTTCTCTCCGACAGCTCTGTGCGCAAAACTCCCATAGTGGAGGCTGTTGAAATCGTTTCTGAGCAACCCCGCCTACTTGAGGTTTTTCCTATCAAGAAGTGTGCAAGTCGCCCTCAACCTTTAAGAAATGGACGCAGGAATATGCCAGCATGACTAAGGTACAAACTGCATCTCCCTAGCATTTTTGGTTGCAGAGTTATTCCAGAGCGTAGCTGAAAGTTTTTAATTGTCCGGCCTATTTTTTTCAATGACCCCCTTATTGTCGGTTGGAACCCTGACTGCGCCGTGTCTTTGTATACGCTGTATACACGCGCAGTGTACGTCAATTTCTAGTGGGTGCCTGCTCGCGCCGTCGCATCTGGCCCCACCTTAAAAATCGTCAGAGCTTTAAGTTTGGTACGAGAGGAAAGCCCTTGAACATGGCAATCCTGTGGTGGTAAAATTTTGAAGGTTGAGCAGCATACTGGGATCGAAATTACCCGTTGTACATTTTGTTTTTCTCTCCGACAGCTCTGTGCGCAAAACTCCCATAGTGGAGGCTGTTGAAATCGTTTCTGAGCAACCCCGCCTACTTGAAGTTTTTCCTATCAAGAAGTGTGCAAGTCGCCCTAAACCTTTAAGAAATGGACGCAGGAATATGCCAGCATGACTAAGGTACAAACTGCATCTCCCTAGCATTTTTGGTTTCAGAGTTATTCCAGAGCGTAGCTGAAAGTTTTTAATTGTCCGGCCTATTTTTTTCAATGACCCCCTTATTGTGGGTTGGAACCCTGACTGCGCCGTGTCTTTGTATACGCTGTATACACGCACAGTGTACGTCAATTTCTAGTGGGTGCCTGCTCGCGCCGTCGCATCTGGCCCCACCTTAAAAATCGTCAGAGCTTTAAGTTTGGTACGAGAGGAAAGCCCTTGAACATGGCAATCCTGTGGTGGTAAAATTTTGAAGATTGAGCAGGATACTGGGATCGAAATTACCCGCTGTACATTTTGTTTTTCTCTCCGACAGCTCTGTGCGCAAAACTCCCATAGTGGAGGCTGTTGAAATCGTTTCTGAGCAACCCCGCCTACTTGAGGTTTTTCCTATCAAGAAGTGTGCAAGTCGCCCTAAACCTTTAAGAAATGGACGGAGGAATATGCCAGCATGACTAAGGTACAAACTGCATCTCCCTAGCATTTTTGGTTGCAGAGTTATTCCAGAGCGTAGCTGAAAGTTTTTAATTGTCCGGCCTATTTTTTTCAATGACCCCCTTATTGTCGGTTGGAACCCTGACTGCGACGTGTCATTGTATACGCTGTATACACGCACAGTGTACGTCAATTTCTAGTGGGTGCCTGCTCGCGCCGTCGCATCTGGCCCCACCTTAAAAATCGTCAGAGCTTTAAGTTTGGTACGAGAGGAAAGCCCTTGAACATGGCAATCCTGTGGTGGTAAAATTTTGAAGATTGAGCAGGATACTGGGATCGAAATTACCCGTTGTACATTTTGTTTTTCTCTCCGACAGCTCTGTGCGCAAAACTCCCATAGTGGAGGCTGTTGAAATCGTTTCTGAGCAACCCCGCCTACTTGAGGTTTTTCCTATCAAGAAGTGTGCAAGTCGCCCTAAACCATTAAGAAATGGACGCAGGAATATGCAAGCATGACTAAGGTACAAACTGCATCTCCCTAGCATTTTTGGTTGCAGAGTTATTCCAGAGCGTAGCTGAAAGTTTTTAATTGTCCGGCCTATTTTTTTCAATGACCCCCCATATTGTCGGTTGGAACCCTGACTGCGCCGTGTCTTTGTATACGCTGTATACACGCACAGTGTACGTCAATTTCTAGTGGGTGCCTGCTCGCGCCGTCGCATCTGGCCCCACCTTAAAAATCGTCAGAGCTGTAAGTTTGGTACGAGAGGAAAGCCCTTGAACATGGCAATCCTGTGGTGGTAAAATTATGAAGATTGAGCAAGATTCTAGGATCGAAATTACCCGTTGTACATTTTGTTTTTCTCTCCAACAGCTCTGTGCGCAAAACTCCCATAGTGGAGGCTGTTGAAATCGTTTCTGAGCAACCCCGCCTACTTGAGGTTTTTCCTATCAAGAAGTGTGCAAGTCGCCCTAAACCTTTAAGAAATGGACGCAGGAATATGCCAGCATTACTAAGGTACAAACTGCATCTCCCTAGCATTTTTGGTTGCAGAGTTATTCCAGAGCGTAGCTGAAAGTTTTTAATTGTCCGGCCTATTTTTTTCAATGACCCCCCTTATTGTCGGTTGGAACCCTGACTGCGCCGTGTCTTTGTATACGCTGTATACACGCACAGTGTACGTCAATTTCTAGTGGGTGCCTACTCGCGCCGTCGCATCTGGCCCCACCTTAAAAATCGTCAGAGCTTTAAGTTTGGTACGAGAGGAAAGCCCTTGAACATGGCAATCCTGTGGTGGTAAAATTATGAAGATTGAGCAAGATTCTGGGATCGAAATTACCCGTTGTACATTTTGTTTTTCTCTCCGACAACTCTGTGCGCAAAACTCCCATAGTGGAGGCTGTTGAAATCGTTTCTGAGCAACCCCGCCTACTTGAGGTTTTTCCTATCAAGAAGTGTGCAAGTCGCCCTAAACCTATAAGAAATGGACGCAGGAATATGCCAGCATGACTAAGGTACAAACTGCATCTCCCTAGCATTTTTGGTTGCAGAGTTATTCCAGAGCGTAGCTGAAAGTTTTTAATTGTCCGGCCTATTTTTTTCAATGACTCCCTTATTGTCGGTTGGAACCCTGACTGCCTCGTGTCTTTGTATACGCTGTATACACGCACAGTGTACGTCAATTTCTAGTGGGTGCCTGCTCGCGCCGTCGCATCTGGCCCCACCTTAAAAATCGTCAGAGCTTTAAGTTTGGTACAAGAGGAAATCCCTTGAACATGGCAATCCTGTGGTGGTAAAATTTTGAAGATTGAGCAGGATACTGGGATCGAAATTACCCGTTGTACATTTTGTTTTTCTCTCCGACAGCTCTGTGCGCAAAACTCCCATAGTGGAGGCTGTTGAAATCGTTTCTGAGCAACCCCGCCTGCTTGAGGTTTTTCCTATCAAAAAGTGTGCAAGTCGCCCTAAACCTTTAAGAAATGGACGCAGGAATATGCCAGCATGACTAAGTTACAAACTGCATCTCCCTAGCATTTTTGGTTGCAGAGTTATTCCAGAGCGTAGCTGAAAGTTTTTAATTGTCCGGCCTATTTTTTTCAATGACCCCCTTATTGTCGGTTGGAACCCTGACTGCGCCGTGTCATTGTATACGCTGTATACACGCACAGTGTACGTCAATTTCTAGTGGGTGCCTGCTCGCGCCGTCGCATCTGGCCCCACCTTAAAAATCGTTAGAGCTTTAAGTTTGGTACGAGAGGAAAGCCCTTGAACATGGCAATCCTGTGGTGGTAAAATTTTGAAGATTGAGCAGGATACTGGGATCGAAATTACCCGTTGTACATTTTGTTTTTCTCTCCGACAGCTCTGTGCGCAAAACTCCCATAGTGGAGGCTGTTGAAATCGTTTCTGAGCAACCCCGCCTACTTGAGGTTTTTCCTATCAAGAAGTGTGCAAGTCGCCCTAAACCTTTAAGAAATGGACGCAGGAATATGCCAGCATGACTAAGGTACAAACTGCATCTCCCTAGCATTTTTGGTTGCAGAGTTATTCCAGAGCGTAGCTGAAAGTTTTTAATTGTCCGGCCTATTTTTTTCAATGACCCCCCATATTGTCGGTTGGAACCCTGACTGCGCCGTGTCTTTGTATACGCTGTATACACGCACAGTGTACGTCAATTTCTAGTGGGTGCCTGCTCGCGCCGTCGCATCTGGCCCCACCTTAAAAATCGTCAGAGCTGTAAGTTTGGTACGAGAGGAAAGCCCTTGAACATGGCAATCCTGTGGTGGTAAAATTATGAAGATTGAGCAAGATTCTAGGATCGAAATTACCCGTTGTACATTTTGTTTTTCTCTCCGACAGCTCTGTGCGCAAAACTCCCATAGTGGAGGCTGTTGAAATCGTTTCTGAGCAACCCCGCCTACTTGAGGTTTTTCCTATCAAGAAGTGTGCAAGTCGCCCTAAACCTTTAAGAAATGGACGCAGGAATATGCCAGCATGACTAAGGTACAAACTGCATCTCCCTAGCATTTTTGGTTGCAGAGTTATTCCAGAGCGTAGCTGAAAGTTTTTAATTGTCCGGCCTATTTTTTTCAATGACCCCCCTTATTGTCGGTTGGAACCCTGACTGCGCCGTGTCTTTGTATACGCTGTATACACGCACAGTGTACGTCAATTTCTAGTGGGTGCCTGCTCGCGCCGTCGCATCTGGCCCCACCTTAAAAATCGTCAGAGCTTTAAGTTTGGTACGAGAGGAAAGCCCTTGAACATGGCAATCCTGTGGTGGTAAAATTATGAAGATTGAGCAAGATTCTGGGATCGAAATTACCCGTTGTACATTTTGTTTTTCTCTCCGACAACTCTGTGCGCAAAACTCCCATAGTGGAGGCTGTTGAAATCGTTTCTGAGCAACCCCGCCTACTTGAGGTTTTTCCTATCAAGAAGTGTGCAAGTCGCCCTAAACCTTTAAGAAATGGACGCAGGAATATGCCAGCATGACTAAGGTACAAACTGCATCTCCCTAGCATTTTTGGTTGCAGAGTTATTCCAGAGCGTAGCTGAAAGTTTTTAATTGTCCGGCCTATTTTTTTCAATGACTCCCTTATTGTTGGTTGGAACCCTGACTGCCTCGTGTCTTTGTATACGCTGTATACACGCACAGTGTACGTCAATTTCTAGTGGGTGCCTGCTCGCGCCGTCGCATCTGGCCCCACCTTAAAAATCGTCAGCGCTTTAAGTTTGGTACGAGAGGAAAGCCCTTGAACATGGCAATCCTGTGGTGGTAAAATTTTGAAGATTGAGCAGGATACTGGGATCGAAATTACCCGTTGTACATTTTGTTTTTCTCTCCGACAGCTCTGTGCGCAAAACTCCCATGGTGGAGGCTGTTGAAATCGTTTCTGAGCAACCCCGCCTACTTGAGGTTTTTCCTATCAAGAAGTGTGCAAGTCGCCCTAAACCTTTAAGAAATGGACGCAGGAATATGCCAGCATGACTAAGGTACAAACTGCATCTCCCTAGCATTTTTGGTTGCAGAGTTATTCCAGAGCGTAGCTGAAAGTTTTTAATTGTCCGGCCTATTTTTTTCAATGACTCCCTTATTGTCGGTTGGAACCCTGACTGCCTCGTGTTTTTGTATACGCTGTATACACGCACAGTGTACGTCAATTTCTAGTGGGTGCCTGCTCGCGCCGTCGCATCTGGCCCCACCTTAAAAATCGTTAGAGCTTTAAGTTTGGTACGAGAGGAAAGCCCTTGAACATGGCAATCCTGTGGTGGTAAAATTTTGAAGATTGAGCAGGATACTGGGATCGAAATTACCCGTTGTACATTTTGTTTTTCTCTCCGACAGCTCTGTGCGCAAAACTCCCATAGTGGAGGCTGTTGAAATCGTTTCTGAGCAACCCCGCCTACTTGAGGTTTTTCCTATCAAGAAGTGTGCAAGTCGCCCTAAACCTTTAAGAAATGGACGCAGGAATATGCCAGCATGACTAAGGTACAAACTGCATCTCCCTAGCATTTTTGGTTGCAGAGTTATTCCAGAGCGTAGCTGAAAGTTTTTAATTGTCCGGCCTATTTTGTTCAATGACCCCCATATTGTCGGTTGGAACCCTGACTGCGCCGTGTCTTTGTATACGCTGTATACACGCACAGTGTACGTCAATTTCTAGTGGGTGCCTGCTCGCGCCGTCGCATCTGGCCCCACCTTAAAAATCGTCAGAGCTGTAAGTTTGGTACGAGAGGAAAGCCCTTGAACATGGTAATCCTGTGGTGGTAAAATTATGAAGATTGAGCAAGATTCTAGGATCGAAATTACCCGTTGTACATTTTGTTTTTCTCTCCAACAGCTCTGTGCGCAAAACTCCCATAGTGGAGGCTGTTGAAATCGTTTCTGAGCAACCCCGCCTACTTGAGGTTTTTCCTATCAAGAAGTGTGCAAGTCGCCCTAAACCTTTAAGAAATGGACGCAGGAATATGCCAGCATGACTAAGGTACAAACTGCATCTCCCTAGCATTTTTGGTTGCAGAGTTATTCCAGAGCGTAGCTGAAAGTTTTTAATTGTCCGGCCTATTTTGTTCAATGACCCCCCTTATTGTCGGTTGGAACCCTGACTGCGCCGTGTCTTTGTATACGCTGTATACACGCACAGTGTACGTCAATTTCTAGTGGGTGCCTGCTCGCGCCGTCGCATCTGGCCCCACCTTAAAAATCGTCAGAGCTTTAAGTTTGGTACGAGAGGAAAGCCCTTGAACATGGCAATCCTGTGGTGGTAAAATTATGAAGATTGAGCAAGATTCTGGGATCAAAATTACCCGTTGTACATTTTGTTTTTCTCTCCGACAACTCTGTGCGCAAAACTCCCATAGTGGAGGCTGTTGAAATCGTTTCTGAGCAACCCCGCCTACTTGAGGTTTTTCCTATCAAGAAGTGTGCAAGTCGCCCTAAACCTTTAAGAAATGGACGCAGGAATATGCCAGCATGACTAAGGTACAAACTGCATCTCCCTAGCATTTTTGGTTGCAGAGTTATTCCAGAGCGTAGCTGAAAGTTTTTAATTGTCCGGCCTATTTGTTTCAATGACTCCCTTATTGTTGGTTGGAACCCTGACTGCCTCGTGTCTTTGTATACGCTGTATACACGCACAGTGTACGTCAATTTCTAGTGGGTGCCTGCTCGCGCCGTCGCATCTGGCCCCACCTTAAAAATCGTCAGCGCTTTAAGTTTGGTACGAGAGGAAAGCCCTTGAACATGGCAATCCTGTGGTGGTAAAATTTTGAAGATTGAGCAGGATACTGGGATCGAAATTACCCGTTGTACATTTTGTTTTTCTCTCCGACAGCTCTGTGCGCAAAACTCCCATGGTGGAGGCTGTTGAAATCGTTTCTGAGCAACCCCGCCTACTTGAGGTTTTTCCTATCAAGAAGTGTGCAAGTCGCCCTAAACCTTTAAGAAATGGACGCAGGAATATGCCAGCATGACTAAGGTACAAACTGCATCTCCCTAGCATTTTTGGTTGCAGAGTTATTCCAGAGCGTAGCTGAAAGTTTTTAATTGTCCGGCCTATTTTTTTCAATGACCCCCTTATTGTCGGTTGGAACCCTGACTGCGCCGTGTCATTGTATACCCTGTATACACGCACAGTGTACGTCAATTTCTAGTGGGTGCCTGCTCGCGCCGTCGCATCTGGCCCCACCTTAAAAATCGTTAGAGCTTTAAGTTTGGTACGAGAGGAAAGCCCTTGAACATGGCAATCCTGTGGTGGTAAAATTGTGAAGATTGAGCAGGATACTGGGATCGAAATTACCCGTTGTACATTTTGTTTTTCTCTCCGACAGCTCTGTGCGCAAAACTCTCATAGTGGAGGCTGTTGAAATTGTTTCTGAGCAACCCCGCCTACTTGAGGTTTTTCCTGTCAAGAAGTGTGCAAGTCGCCCTAAACCTTAAAGAAATGGACGCAGGAATATGCCAGCATGACTAAGGTACAAACTGCATCTCCCTAGCATTTTTGGTTTCAGAGTTATTCCAGAGCGTAGCTGAAAGTTTTTAATTGTCCGGCCTATTTTTTTCAATGACCCCCTTATTGTGGGTTGGAACCCTGACTGCGCCGTGTCTTTGTATACGCTGTATACACGCACAGTGTACGTCAATTTCTAGTGGGTGCCTGCTCGCGCCGTCGCATCTGGCCCCACCTTAAAAATCGTCAGAGCTTTAAGTTTGGTACGAGAGGAAAGCCCTTGAACATGGCAATCCTGTGGTGGTAAAATTTTGAAGATTGAGCAGGATACTGGGATCGAAATTACCCGTTGTACATTTTGTTTTTCTCTCCGACAGCTCTGTGCGCAAAACTCCCATAGTGGAGGCTGTTGAAATCGTTTCTGAGCAACCCCGCCTACTTGAGGTTTTTCCTATCAAGAAGTGTGCAAGTCGCCCTAAACCTTTAAGAAATGGACGCAGGAATATGCCAGCATGACTAAGGTACAAACTGCATCTCCCTAGCATTTTTGGTTGCAGAGTTATTCCAGAGCGTAGCTGAAAGTTTTTAATTGTCCGGCCTATTTTTTTCAATGACCCCCTTATTGTGGGTTGGAACCCTGACTGCGCCGTGTCTTTGTATACGCTGTATACACGCACAGTGTACGTCAATTTCTAGTGGGTGCCTGCTCGCGCCGTCGCATCTGGCCCCACCTTAAAAATCGTTAGAGCTTTAAGTTTGGTACGAGAGGAAAGCCCTTGAACATGGCAATCCTGTGGTGGTAAAATTGTGAAGATTGAGCAGGATACTGGGATCGAAATTACCCGTTGTACATTTTGTTTTTCTCTCCGACAGCTCTGTGCGCAAAACTCCCATAGTGGAGGCTGTTGAAATCGTTTCTGAGCAACCCCGCCTACTTGAGGTTTTTCCTATCAAGAAGTGTGCAAGTCGCCCTAAACCTTTAAGAAATGGACGCAGGAATATGCCAGCATGACTAAGGTACAAACTGCATCTCCCTAGCATTTTTGGTTTCAGAGTTATTCCAGAGCGTAGCTGAAAGTTTTTAATTGTCCGGCCTATTTTGTTCAATGACCCCCTTATTGTGGGTTGGAACCCTGACTGCGCCGTGTCTTTGTATACGCTGTATACACGCACAGTGTACGTCAATTTCTAGTGGGTGCCTGCTCGCGCCGTCGCATCTGGCCCCACCTTAAAAATCGTCAGAGCTTTAAGTTTGGTAC
Source organism: Asterias amurensis (assembly GCF_032118995.1). Taxonomy (NCBI): domain Eukaryota; kingdom Metazoa; phylum Echinodermata; class Asteroidea; order Forcipulatida; family Asteriidae; genus Asterias; species Asterias amurensis. The sequence continues at coordinate 14,224,443 of NC_092662.1, forward strand.
GAGAGGAAAGCCCTTGAACATGGCAATCCTGTGGTGGTAAAATTTTGAAGATTGAGCAGGATACTGGGATCGAAATTACCCGTTGTACATTTTGTTTTTCTCTCCGACAGCTCTGTGCGCAAAACTCCCATAGTGGAGGCTGTTGAAATCGTTTCTGAGCAACCCCGCCTACTTGAGGTTTTTCCTATCAAGAAGTGTGCAAGTCGCCCTAAACCTTTAAGAAATGGACGCAGGAATATGCCAGCATGACTAAGGTACAAACTGCATCTCCCTAGCATTTTTTGTTGCAGAGTTATTCCAGAGCGTAGCTGAAAGTTTTTAATTGTCCGGCCTATTTTGTTCAATGACCCCCTTATTGTCGGTTGGAACCCTGACTGCGCCGTGTCTTTGTATACGCTGTATACACGCACAGTGTACGTCAATTTCTAGTGGGTGCCTGCTCGCGCCGTCACATCTAGCCCCACCTTAAAAATCGTCAGAGCTTTAATTTTGGTACGAGAGGAAAGCCCTTGAACATGGCAATCCCGTGGTGGTAAAATTTCGAAGATTGAGCAGGATACTGGGATCGAAATTACCCGTTGTACATTTTGTTTTTCTCTCCGACAGCTCTGTGCGCAAAACTCCCATAGTGGAGGCTGTTGAAATCGTTTCTGAGCAACCCCGCCTACTTGAGGTTTTTCCTATCAAGAAGTGTGCAAGTCGCCCTAAACCTTTATGAAATGGACGCAGGAATATGCCAGCATGACTAAGGTACAAACTGCATCTCCCTAGCATTTTTGGTTGCAGAGTTATTCCAGAGCGTAGCTGAAAGTTTTTAATTGTCCGGCCTATTTTTTTCAATGACCCCCTTATTGTCGGTTGGAACCCTGACTGCGCCGTGTCTTTGTATACGCTGTATACACGCACAGTGTACGTCAATTTCTAGTGGGTGCCTGCTCGCGCCGTCGCATCTAGCCCCACCTTAAAAATCGTTAGAGCTTTAAGTTTGGTACGAGAGGAAAGCCCTTGAACATGGCAATCCTGTGGTGGTAAAATTGTGAAGATTGAGCAGGATACTGGGATCGAAATTACCCGTTGTACATTTTGTTTTTCTCTCCGACAGCTCTGTGCGCAAAACTCCCATAGTGGAGGCTGTTGAAATCGTTTCTGAGCAACCCCGCCTACTTGAGGTTTTTCCTATCAAGAAGTGTGCAAGTCGCCCTAAACCTTTAAGAAATGGACGCAGGAATATGCCAGCATGACTAAGGTACAAACTGCATCTCCCTAGCATTTTTGGTTTCAGAGTTATTCCAGAGCGTAGCTGAAAGTTTTTAATTGTCCGGCCTATTTTTTTCAATGACCCCCTTATTGTGGGTTGGAACCCTGACTGCGCCGTGTCTTTGTATACGCTGTATACACGCACAGTGTACGTCAATTTCTAGTGGGTGCCTGCTCGCGCCGTCGCATCTGGCCCCACCTTTAAAATCGTCAGAGCTTTAAGTTTGGTACGAGAGGAAAGCCCTTGAACATGGCAATCCTGTGGTGGTAAAATTTTGAAGATTGAGCAGGATACTGGGATCGAAATTACCCGTTGTACATTTTGTTTTTCTCTCCGACAGCTCTGTGCGCAAAACTCCCATAGTGGAGGCTGTTGAAATCGTTTCTGAGCAACCCCGCCTACTTGAGGTTTTTCCTATCAAGAAGTGTGCAAGTCGCCCTAAACCTTTAAGAAATGGACGCAGGAATATGCCAGCATGACTAAGGTACAAACTGCATCTCCCTAGCATTTTTTGTTGCAGAGTTATTCCAGAGCGTAGCTGAAAGTTTTTAATTGTCCGGCCTATTTTGTTCAATGACCCCCTTATTGTCGGTTGGAACCCTGACTGCGCCGTGTCTTTGTATACGCTGTATACACGCACAGTGTACGTCAATTTCTAGTGGGTGCCTGCTCGCGCCGTCACATCTGGCCCCACCTTAAAAATCGTCAGAGCTTTAATTTTGGTACGAGAGGAAAGCCCTTGAACATGGCAATCCCGTGGTGGTAAAATTTTGAAGATTGAGCAGGATACTGGGATCGAAATTACCCGTTGTACATTTTGTTTTTCTCTCCGACAGCTCTGTGCGCAAAACTCCCATAGTGGAGGCTGTTGAAATCGTTTCTGAGCAACCCCGCCTACTTGAGGTTTTTCCTATCAAGAAGTGTGCAAGTCGCCCTAAACCTTTAAGAAATGGACGCAGGAATATGCCAGCATGACTAAGGTACAAACTGCATCTCCCTAGCATTTTTTGTTGCAGAGTTATTCCAGAGCGTAGCTGAAAGTTTTTAATTGTCCGGCCTATTTTGTTCAATGACCCCCTTATTGTCGGTTGGAACCCTGACTGCGCCGTGTCTTTGTATACGCTGTATACACGCACAGTGTACGTCAATTTCTAGTGGGTGCCTGCTCGCGCCGTCGCATCTGGCCCCACCTTAAAAATCGTCAGAGCTGTAAGTTTGGTACGAGAGGAAAGCCCTTGAACATGGCAATCCTGTGGTGGTAAAATTATGAAGATTGAGCAAGATTCTAGGATCGAAATTACCCGTTGTACATTTTGTTTTTCTCTCCAACAGCTCTGTGCGCAAAACTCCCATAGTGGAGGCTGTTGAAATCGTTTCTGAGCAACCCCGCCTACTTGAGGTTTTTCCTATCAAGAAGTGTGCAAGTCGCCCTAAACCTTTAAGAAATGGACGCAGGAATATGCCAGCATGACTAAGGTACAAACTGCATCTCCCTAGCATTTTTTGTTGCAGAGTTATTCCAGAGCGTAGCTGAAAGTTTTTAATTGTCCGGCCTATTTTGTTCAATGACCCCCCTTATTGTCGGTTGGAACCCTGACTGCGCCGTGTCTTTGTATACGCTGTATACACGCACAGTGTACGTCAATTTCTAGTGGGTGCCTGCTCGCGCCGTCGCATCTGGCCCCACCTTAAAAATCGTCAGAGCTTTAAGTTTGGTACGAGAGGAAAGCCCTTGAACATGGCAATCCTGTGGTGGTAAAATTATGAAGATTGAGCAAGATTCTGGGATCAAAATTACCCGTTGTACATTTTGTTTTTCTCTCCGACAACTCTGTGCGCAAAACTCCCTTAGTGGAGGCTGTTGAAATCGTTTCTGAGCAACCCCGCCTACTTGAGGTTTTTCCTATCAAGAAGTGTGCAAGTCGCCCTAAACCTTTAAGAAATGGACGCAGGAATATGCCAGCATGACTAAGGTACAAACTGCATCTCCCTAGCATTTTTGGTTGCAGAGTTATTCCAGAGCGTAGCTGAAAGTTTTTAATTGTCCGGCCTATTTGTTTCAATGACTCCCTTATTGTTGGTTGGAACCCTGACTGCCTCGTGTCTTTGTATACGCTGTATACACGCACAGTGTACGTCAATTTCTAGTGGGTGCCTGCTCGCGCCGTCGCATCTGGCCCCACCTTAAAAATCGTCAGCGCTTTAAGTTTGGTACGAGAGGAAAGCCCTTGAACATGGCAATCCTGTGGTGGTAAAATTTTGAAGATTGAGCAGGATACTGGGATCGAAATTACCCGTTGTACATTTTGTTTTTCTCTCCGACAGCTCTGTGCGCAAAACTCCCATGGTGGAGGCTGTTGAAATCGTTTCTGAGCAACCCCGCCTACTTGAGGTTTTTCCTATCAAGAAGTGTGCAAGTCGCCCTAAACCTTTAAGAAATGGACGCAGGAATATGCCAGCATGACTAAGGTACAAACTGCATCTCCCTAGCATTTTTGGTTGCAGAGTTATTCCAGAGCGTAGCTGAAAGTTTTTAATTGTCCGGCCTATTTTTTTCAATGACCCCCTTATTGTCGGTTGGAACCCTGACTGCGCCGTGTCATTGTATACCCTGTATACACGCACAGTGTACGTCAATTTCTAGTGGGTGCCTGCTCGCGCCGTCGCATCTGGCCCCACCTTAAAAATCGTTAGAGCTTTAAGTTTGGTACGAGAGGAAAGCCCTTGAACATGGCAATCCTGTGGTGGTAAAATTGTGAAGATTGAGCAGGATACTGGGATCGAAATTACCCGTTGTACATTTTGTTTTTCTCTCCGACAGCTCTGTGCGCAAAACTCTCATAGTGGAGGCTGTTGAAATTGTTTCTGAGCAACCCCGCCTACTTGAGGTTTTTCCTGTCAAGAAGTGTGCAAGTCGCCCTAAACCTTTAAGAAATGGACGCAGGAATATGCCAGCATGACTAAGGTACAAACTGCATCTCCCTAGCATTTTTGGTTTCAGAGTTATTCCAGAGCGTAGCTGAAAGTTTTTAATTGTCCGGCCTATTTTTTTCAATGACCCCCTTATTGTGGGTTGGAACCCTGACTGCGCCGTGTCTTTGTATACGCTGTATACACGCACAGTGTACGTCAATTTCTAGTGGGTGCCTGCTCGCGCCGTCGCATCTGGCCCCACCTTAAAAATCGTCAGAGCTTTAAGTTTGGTACGAGAGGAAAGCCCTTGAACATGGCAATCCTGTGGTGGTAAAATTTTGAAGATTGAGCAGGATACTGGGATCGAAATTACCCGTTGTACATTTTGTTTTTCTCTCCGACAGCTCTGTGCGCAAAACTCCCATAGTGGAGGCTGTTGAAATCGTTTCTGAGCAACCCCGCCTACTTGAGGTTTTTCCTATCAAGAAGTGTGCAAGTCGCCCTAAACCTTTAAGAAATGGACGCAGGAATATGCCAGCATGACTAAGGTACAAACTGCATCTCCCTAGCATTTTTGGTTGCAGAGTTATTCCAGAGCGTAGCTGAAAGTTTTTAATTGTCCGGCCTATTTTGTTCAATGACCCCCTTATTGTGGGTTGGAACCCTGACTGCGCCGTGTCTTTGTATACGCTGTATACACGCACAGTGTACGTCAATTTCTAGTGGGTGCCTGCTCGCGCCGTCACATCTGGCCCCACCTTAAAAATCGTCAGAGCTTTAATTTTGGTACGAGAGGAAAGCCCTTGAACATGGCAATCCCGTGGTGGTAAAATTTTGAAGATTGAGCAGGATACTGGGATCGAAATTACCTGTTGTACATTTTGTTTTTCTCTCCGACAGCTCTGTGCGCAAAACTCCCATAGTGGAGGCTGTTGAAATCGTTTCTGAGCAACCCCGCCTACTTGAGGTTTTTTCTATCAAGAAGTGTGCAAGTCGCCCTAAACCTTTATGAAATGGACGCAGGAATATGCCAGCATGACTAAGGTACAAACTGCATCTCCCTAGCATTTTTGGTTGCAGAGTTATTCCAGAGCGTAGCTAAAAGTTTTTAATTGTCCGGCCTATTTTTTTCAATGACCCCCTTATTGTCGGTTGGAACCCTGACTGCGCCGTGTCTTTGTATACGCTGTATACACGCACAGTGTACGTCAATTTCTAGTGGGTGCCTGCTCGCGCCGTCGCATCTGGCCCCACCTTAAAAATCGTTAGAGCTTTAAGTTTGGTACGAGAGGAAAGCCCTTGAACATGGCCATCCTGTGGTGGTAAAATTGTGAAGATTGAGCAGGATACTGGGATCGAAATTACCCGTTGTACATTTTGTTTTTCTCTCCGACAGCTCTGTGCGCAAAACTCCCATAGTGGAGGCTGTTGAAATCGTTTCTGAGCAACCCCGCCTACTTGAGGTTTTTCCTATCAAGAAGTGTGCAAGTCGCCCTAAACCTTTAAGAAATGGACGCAGGAATATGCCAGCATGACTAAGGTACAAACTGCATCTCCCTAGCATTTTTGGTTTCAGAGTTATTCCAGAGCGTAGCTGAAAGTTTTTAATTGTCCGGCCTATTTTTTTCAATGACCCCCTTATTGTGGGTTGGAACCCTGACTGCGCCGTGTCTTTGTATACGCTGTATACACGCACAGTGTACGTCAATTTCTAGTGGGTGCCTGCTCGCGCCGTCGCATCTGGCCCCACCTTAAAAATCGTCAGAGCTTTAAGTTTGGTACGAGAGGAAAGCCCTTGAACATGGCAATCCTGTGGTGGTAAAATTTTGAAGATTGAGCAGGATACTGGGATCGAAATTACCCGTTGTACATTTTGTTTTTCTCTCCGACAGCTCTGTGCGCAAAACTCCCATAGTGGAGGCTGTTGAAATCGTTTCTGAGCAACCCCGCCTACTTGAGGCTTTTCCTATCAAGAAGTGTGCAAGTCGCCCTAAACCTTTAAGAAATGGACGCAGGAATATGCCAGCATGACTAAGGTACAAACTGCATCTCCCTAGCATTTTTGGTTGCAGAGTTATTCCAGAGCGTAGCTGAAAGTTTTTAATTGTCCGGCCTATTTTTTTCAATGACCCCCTTATTGTCGGTTGGAACCCTGACTGCGCCGTGTCTTTGTATACGCTGTATACACGCACAGTGTACGTCAATTTCTAGTGGGTGCCTGCTCGCGCCGTCGCATCTGTCCCCACCTTAAAAATCGTCAGAGCTTTAAGTATGGTACGAGAGGAAAGCCCTTGAACATGGCAATCCTGTGGTGGTAAAATTGTGAAGATTGAGCAGGATACTGGGATCGAAATTACCCGTTGTCATTTTGTTTTTCTCTCCGACAGCTCTGTGCGCAAAACTCCCATAGTGGAGGCTGTTGAAATCGTTTCTGAGCAACCCCGCCTACTTGAGGTTTTTCCTATCAAGAAGTGTTCAAGTCGCCCTAAACCTTTTAGAAATGGAAGCAGGAATATGCCAGCATGACTAAGGTACAAACTGCATCTCCCTAGCATTTTTTGTTGCAGAGTTATTCCAGAGCGTAGCTGAAAGTTTTTAATTGTCCGGCCTATTTTGTTCAATGACCCCCTTATTGTAGGTTGGAACCCTGACTGCGCCGTGTCTTTGTATACGCTGTATACACGCACAGTGTACGTCAATTTCTAGTGGGTGCCTGCTCGCGCCGTCACATCTGGCCCCACCTTAAAAATCGTCAGAGCTTTAATTTTGGTACGAGAGGAAAGCCCTTGAACATGGCAATCCCGTGGTGGTAAAATTTTGAAGATTGAGCAGGATACTGGGATCGAAATTACCCGTTGTACATTTTGTTTTTCTCTCCGACAGCTCTGTGCGCAAAACTCCAATAGTGGAGGCTGTTGAAATCGTTTCTGAGCAACCCCGCCTACTTGAGGTTTTTCCTATCAAGAAGTGTGCAAGTCGCCCTAAACCTTTAAGAAATGGACGCAGGAATATGCCAGCATGACTAATGTACAAACTGCATCTCCCTAGCATTTTTGGTTGCAGAGTTATTCCAGAGCGTAGCTGAAAGTTTTTAATTGTCCGGCCTATTTTTTTCAATGACCCCCTTATTGTCGGTTGGAACCCTGACTGCGCCGTGTCTTTGTATACGCTGTATACACGCACAGTGTACGTCAATTTCTAGTGGGTGCCTGCTCGCGCCGTCACATCTGGCCCCACCTTAAAAATCGTCAGAGCTTTAATTTTGGTACGAGAGGAAAGCCCTTGAACATGGCAATCCCGTGGTGGTAAAATTTTGAAGATTGAGCAGGATACTGGGATCGAAATTACCCGTTGTACATTTTGTTTTTCTCTCCGACAGCTCTGTGCGCAAAACTCCCATAGTGGAGGCTGTTGAAATCGTTTCTGAGCAACCCCGCCTACTTGAGGTTTTTCCTATCAAGAAGTGTGCAAGTCGCCCTAAACCTTTAAGAAATGGACGCAGGAATATGCCAGCATGACTAAGGTACAAACTGCATCTCCCTAGCATTTTTTGTTGCAGAGTTATTCCAGAGCGTAGCTGAAAGTTTTTAATTGTCCGGCCTATTTTGTTCAATGACCCCCTTATTGTCGGTTGGAACCCTGACTGCGCCGTGTCTTTGTATACGCTGTATACACGCACAGTGTACGTCAATTTCTAGTGGGTGCCTGCTCGCGCCGTCACATCTGGCCCCACCTTAAAAATCGTCAGAGCTTTAATTTTGGTACGAGAGGAAAGCCCTTGAACATGGCAATCCCGTGGTGGTAAAATTTTGAAGATTGAGCAGGATACTGGGATCGAAATTACCCGTTGTACATTTTGTTTTTCTCTCCGACAGCTCTGTGCGCAAAACTCCCATAGTGGAGGCTGTTGAAATCGTTTCTGAGCAACCCCGCCTACTTGAGGTTTTTCCTATCAAGAAGTGTGCAAGTCGCCCTAAACCTTTAAGAAATGGACGCAGGAATATGCCAGCATAACTAAGGTACAAACTGCATCTCCCTAGCATTTTTGGTTGCAGAGTTATTCCAGAGCGTAGCTGAAAGTTTTTAATTGTCCGGCCTATTTTTTTCAATGACCCCCTTATTGTGGGTTGGAACCCTGACTGCGCCCCGTCTTTGTATACGCTGTATACACGCACAGTGTACGTCAATTTCTAGTGGGTGCCTGCTCGCGCCGTCGCATCTGGCCCCACCTTAAAAATCGTCAGAGCTTTAAGTTTGGTACGAGAGGAAAGCCCTTGAACATGGCAATCCTGTGGTGGTAAAATTTTGAAGATTGAGCAGGATACTGGGATCGAAATTACCCGTTGTACATTTTGTTTTTCTCTCCGACAGCTCTGTGCGCAAAACTCCCATAGTGGAGGCTGTTGAAATCGTTTCTGAGCAACCCCGCCTACTTGAGGTTTTTCCTATCAAGAAGTGTGCAAGTCGCCCTAAACCTTTAAGAAATGGACGCAGGAATATGCCAGCATGACTAAGGTACAAACCGCATCTCCCTAGCGTTTTTGGTTGCAGAGTTATTCCAGAGCGTAGCTGAAAGTTTTTAATTGTCCGGCCTATTTTTTCAATGATCCCCTTATTGTCGGTTGGAACCCTGACTGCGCCGTGTCTTTGTATACGCTGTATACACGCACAGTGTACGTCAATTTCTAGTGGGTGCCTGCTCGCGCCGTCGCATCTGGCCCCACCTTAAAAATCGTCAGAGCTGTAAGTTTGGTACGAGAGGAAAGCCCTTGAACATGGCAATCCTGTGGTGGTAAAATTATGAAGATTGAGCAAGATTCTGGGATCGAAATTACCCGTTGTACATTTTGCTTTTCTCTCCGACAGCTCTGTGCGCAAAACTCCCATAGTGGAGGCTGTTGAAATCGTTTCTGAGCAACCCCGCCTACTTGAGGTTTTTCCTATCAAGAAGTGTGCAAGTCGCCCTAAACCTTTAAGAAATGTACGCAGGAATATGCCAGCATGACTAAGGTACAAACTGCATCTCCCTAGCATTTTTGGTTGCAGAGTTATTCCAGAGCGTAGCTGAAAGTTTTTAATTGTCCGGCCTATTTTTTTCAATGACCCCCTTATTGTCGGTTGGAACCCTGACTGCGCCGTGTCTTTGTATACGCTGTATACACGCACAGTGTACGTCAATTTCTAGTGGGTGCCTGCTCGCGCCGTCACATCTGGCCCCACCTTAAAAATCGTCAGAGCTTTAATTTTGGTACGAGAGGAAAGCCCTTGAACATGGCAATCCCGTGGTGGTAAAATTTTGAAGATTGAGCAGGATACTGGGATCGAAATTACCCGTTGTACATTTTGTTTTTCTCTCCGACAGCTCTGTGCGCAAAACTCCCATAGTGGAGGCTGTTGAAATCGTTTCTGAGCAACCCCGCCTACTTGAGGTTTTTCCTATCAAGAAGTGTGCAAGTCGCCCTAAACCTTTAAGAAATGGACGCAGGAATATGCCAGCATGACTAAGGTACAAACTGCATCTCCCTAGCATTTTTTGTTGCAGAGTTATTCCAGAGCGTAGCTGAAAGTTTTTAATTGTCCGGCCTATTTTGTTCAATGACCCCCTTATTGTCGGTTGGAACCCTGACTGCGCCGTGTCTTTGTATACGCTGTATACACGCACAGTGTACGTCAATTTCTAGTGGGTGCCTGCTCGCGCCGTCACATCTGGCCCCACCTTAAAAATCGTCAGAGCTTTAATTTTGGTACGAGAGGAAAGCCCTTGAACATGGCAATCCCGTGGTGGTAAAATTTTGAAGATTGAGCAGGATACTGGGATCGAAATTACCCGTTGTACATTTTGTTTTTCTCTCCGACAGCTCTGTGCGCAAAACTCCCATAGTGGAGGCTGTTGAAATCGTTTCTGAGCAACCCCGCCTACTTGAGGTTTTTCCTATCAAGAAGTGTGCAAGTCGCCCTAAACCTTTAAGAAATGGACGCAGGAATATGCCAGCATAACTAAGGTACAAACTGCATCTCCCTAGCATTTTTGGTTGCAGAGTTATTCCAGAGCGTAGCTGAAAGTTTTTAATTGTCCGGCCTATTTTTTTCAATGACCCCCTTATTGTGGGTTGGAACCCTGACTGCGCCGTGTCTTTGTATACGCTGTATACACGCACAGTGTACGTCAATTTCTAGTGGGTGCCTGCTCGCGCCGTCGCATCTGGCCCCACCTTAAAAATCGTCAGAGCTTTAAGTTTGGTACGAGAGGAAAGCCCTTGAACATGGCAATCCTGTGGTGGTAAAATTTTGAAGATTGAGCAGGATACTGGGATCGAAATTACCCGTTGTACATTTTGTTTTTCTCTCCGACAGCTCTGTGCGCAAAACTCCCATAGTGGAGGCTGTTGAAATCGTTTCTGAGCAACCCCGCCTACTTGAGGTTTTTCCTATCAAGAAGTGTGCAAGTCGCCCTAAACCTTTAAGAAATGGACGCAGGAATATGCCAGCATGACTAAGGTACAAACCGCATCTCCTTAGCGTTTTTGGTTGCAGAGTTATTCCAGAGCGTAGCTGAAAGTTTTTAATTGTCCGGCCTATTTTTTCAATGATCCCCTTATTGTCGGTTGGAACCCTGACTGCGCCGTGTCTTTGTATACGCTGTATACACGCACAGTGTACGTCAATTTCTAGTGGGTGCCTGCTCGCGCCGTCGCATCTGGCCCCACCTTAAAAATCGTCAGAGCTGTAAGTTTGGTACGAGAGGAAAGCCCTTGAACATGGCAATCCTGTGGTGGTAAAATTATGAAGATTGAGCAAGATTCTGGGATCGAAATTACCCGTTGTACATTTTGCTTTTCTCTCCGACAGCTCTGTGCGCAAAACTCCCATAGTGGAGGCTGTTGAAATCGTTTCTGAGCAACCCCGCCTACTTGAGGTTTTTCCTATCAAGAAGTGTGCAAGTCGCCCTAAACCTTTAAGAAATGTACGCAGGAATATGCCAGCATGACTAAGGTACAAACTGCATCTCCCTAGCATTTTTGGTTGCAGAGTTATTCCAGAGCGTAGCTGAAAGTTTTTAATTGTCCGGCCTATTTTTTTCAATGACCCCCTTATTGTCGGTTGGAACCCTGACTGCGCCGTGTCTTTGTATACGCTGTATACACGCACAGTGTACGTCAATTTCTAGTGGGTGCCTGCTCGCGCCGTCACATCTGGCCCCACCTTAAAAATCGTCAGAGCTTTAATTTTGGTACGAGAGGAAAGCCCTTGAACATGGCAATCCCGTGGTGGTAAAATTTTGAAGATTGAGCAGGATACTGGGATCGAAATTACCCGTTGTACATTTTGTTTTTCTCTCCGACAGCTCTGTGCGCAAAACTCCCATAGTGGAGGCTGTTGAAATCGTTTCTGAGCAACCCCGCCTACTTGAGGTTTTTCCTATCAAGAAGTGTGCAAGTCGCCCTAAACCTTTAAGAAATGGACGCAGGAATATGCCAGCATGACTAAGGTACAAACTGCATCTCCCTAGCATTTTTTGTTGCAGAGTTATTCCAGAGCGTAGCTGAAAGTTTTTAATTGTCCGGCCTATTTTGTTCAATGACCCCCTTATTGTCGGTTGGAACCCTGACTGCGCCGTGTCTTTGTATACGCTGTATACACGCACAGTGTACGTCAATTTCTAGTGGGTGCCTGCTCGCGCCGTCACATCTGGCCCCACCTTAAAAATCGTCAGAGCTTTAATTTTGGTACGAGAGGAAAGCCCTTGAACATGGCAATCCCGTGGTGGTAAAATTTTGAAGATTGAGCAGGATACTGGGATCGAAATTACCCGTTGTACATTTTGTTTTTCTCTCCGACAGCTCTGTGCGCAAAACTCCCATAGTGGAGGCTGTTGAAATCGTTTCTGAGCAACCCCGCCTACTTGAGGTTTTTCCTATCAAGAAGTGTGCAAGTCGCCCTAAACCTTTAAGAAATGGACGCAGGAATATGCCAGCATGACTAAGGTACAAACTGCATCTCCCTAGCATTTTTGGTTGCAGAGTTATTCCAGAGCGTAGCTGAAAGTTTTTAATTGTCCGGCCTATTTTTTTCAATGACCCCCTTATTGTCGGTTGGAACCCTGACTGCGCCGTGTCTTTGTATACGCTGTATACACGCACAGTGTACGTCAATTTCTAGTGGGTGCCTGCTCGCGCCGTCGCATCTGGCCCCACCTTAAAAATCGTCAGAGCTGTAAGTTTGGTACGAGAGGAAAGCCCTTGAACATGGCAATCCTGTGGTGGTAAAATTATGAAGATTGAGCAAGATTCTGGGATCGAAATTACCCGTTGTACATTTTGCTTTTCTCTCCGACAGCTCTGTGCGCAAAACTCCCATAGTGGAGGCTGTTGAAATCGTTTCTGAGCAACCCCGCCTACTTGAGGTTTTTCCTATCAAGAAGTGTGCAAGTCGCCCTAAACCTTTAAGAAATGGACGCAGGAATATACCAGCATGACTAAGGTACAAACTGCATCTCCCTAGCATTTTTGGTTGCAGAGTTATTCCAGAGCGTAGCTGAAAGTTTTTAATTGTCCGGCCTATTTTTTTCAATGACCCCCTTATTGTCGGTTGGAACCCTGACTGCGCCGTGTCTTTGTATACGCTGTATACACGCACAGTGTACGTCAATTTCTAGTGGGTGCCTGCTCGCGCCGTCGCATCTGGCCCCACCTTAAAAATCGTCAGAGCTGTAAGTTTGGTACGAGAGGAAAGCCCTTGAACATGGCAATCCTGTGGTGGTAAAATTATGAAGATTGAGCAAGATTCTGGGATCGAAATTACCCGTTGTACATTTTGCTTTTCTCTCCGACAGCTCTGTGCGCAAAACTCCCATAGTGGAGGCTGTTGAAATCGTTTCTGAGCAACCCCGCCTACTTGAGGTTTTTCCTATCAAGAAGTGTGCAAGTCGCCCTCAACCTTTAAGAAATGGACGCAGGAATATGCCAGCATGACTAAGGTACAAACTGCATCTCCCTAGCATTTTTGGTTGCAGAGTTATTCCAGAGCGTAGCTGAAAGTTTTTAATTGTCCGGCCTATTTTTTTCAATGACCCCCTTATTGTCGGTTGGAACCCTGACTGCGCCGTGTCTTTGTATACGCTGTATACACGCACAGTGTACGTCAATTTCTAGTGGGTGCCTGCTCGCGCCGTCACATCTGGCCCCACCTTAAAAATCGTCAGAGCTTTAAGTTTGGTACGAGAGGAAAGCCCTTGAACATGGCAATCCTGTGGTGGTAAAATTTTGAAGATTGAGCAGGATACTGGGATCGAAATTACCCGTTGTACATTTTGTTTTTCTCTCCGACAGCTCTGTGCGCAAAACTCCCATAGTGGAGGCTGTTGAAATCGTTTCTGAGCAACCCCGCCTACTTGAGGTTTTTCCTATCAAGAAGTGTGCAAGTCGCCCTAAACCTTTAAGAAATGGACGCAGGAATATGCCAGCATGACTAAGGTACAAACTGCATCTCCCTAGCATTTTTGGTTGCAGAGTTATTCCAGAGCGTAGCTGAAAGTTTTTAATTGTCCGGCCTATTTTTTTCAATGACCCCCTTATTGTCGGTTGGAACCCTGACTGCGCCGTGTCTTTGTATACGCTGTATACACGCACAGTGTACGTCAATTTCTAGTGGGTGCCTGCTCGCGCCGTCGCATCTGGCCCCACCTTAAAAATCGTCAGAGCTGTAAGTTTGGTACGAGAGGAAAGCCCATGAACATGGCAATCCTGTGGTGGTAAAATTATGAAGATTGAGCAAGATTCTGGGATCGAAATTACCCGTTGTACATTTTGCTTTTCTCTCCGACAGCTCTGTGCGCAAAACTCCCATAGTGGAGGCTGTTGAAATCGTTTCTGAGCAACCCCGCCTACTTGAGGTTTTTCCTATCAAGAAGTGTGCAAGTTGCCCTCAACCTTTAAGAAATGGACGCAGGAATATGCCAGCATGACTAAGGTACAAACTGCATCTCCCTAGCATTTTTGGTTGCAGAGTTATTCCAGAGCGTAGCTGAAAGTTTTTAATTGTCCGGCCTATTTTTTTCAATGACCCCCTTATTGTCGGTTGGAACCCTGACTGCGCCGTGTCTTTGTATACGCTGTATACACGCACAGTGTACGTCAATTTCTAGTGGGTGCCTGCTCGCGCCGTCACATCTGGCCCCACCTTAAAAATCGTCAGAGCTTTAAGTTTGGTACGAGAGGAAAGCCCTTGAACATGGCAATCCTGTGGTGGTAAAATTTTGAAGATTGAGCAGGATACTGGGATCGAAATTACCCGTTGTACATTTTGTTTTTCTCTCCGACAGCTCTGTGCGCAAAACTCCCATAGTGGAGGCTGTTGAAATCGTTTCTGAGCAACCCCGCCTACTTGAGGTTTTTCCTATCAAGAAGTGTGCAAGTCGCCCTAAACCTTTAAGAAATGGACGCAGGAATATGCCAGCATGACTAAGGTACAAACTGCATCTCCCTAGCATTTTTGGTTGCAGAGTTATTCCAGAGCGTAGCTGAAAGTTTTTAATTGTCCGGCCTATTTTTTTCAATGACCCCCTTATTGTCGGTTGGAACCCTGACTGCGCCGTGTCTTTGTATACGCTGTATACACGCACAGTGTACGTCAATTTCTAGTGGGTGCCTGCTCGCGCCGTCGCATCTGGCCCCACCTTAAAAATCGTCAGAGCTGTAAGTTTGGTACGAGAGGAAAGCCCTTGAACATGGCAATCCTGTGGTGGTAAAATTATGAAGATTGAGCAAGATTCTGGGATCGAAATTACCCGTTGTACATTTTGCTTTTCTCTCCGACAGCTCTGTGCGCAAAACTCCCATAGTGGAGGCTGTTGAAATCGTTTCTGAGCAACCCCGCCTACTTGAGGTTTTTCCTATCAAGAAGTGTGCAAGTCGCCCTAAACCTTTAAGAAATGGACGCAGGAATATACCAGCATGACTAAGGTACAAACTGCATCTCCCTAGCATTTTTGGTTGCAGAGTTATTCCAGAGCGTAGCTGAAAGTTTTTAATTGTCCGGCCTATTTTTTTCAATGACCCCCTTATTGTCGGTTGGAACCCTGACTGCGCCGTGTCTTTGTATACGCTGTATACACGCACAGTGTACGTCAATTTCTAGTGGGTGCCTGCTCGCGCCGTCGCATCTGGCCCCACCTTAAAAATCGTCAGAGCTGTAAGTTTGGTACGAGAGGAAAGCCCTTGAGCATGGCAATCCTGTGGTGGTAAAATTATGAAGATTGAGCAAGATTCTGGGATCGAAATTACCCGTTGTACATTTTGCTTTTCTCTCCGACAGCTCTGTGCGCAAAACTCCCATAGTGGAGGCTGTTGAAATCGTTTCTGAGCAACCCCGCCTACTTGAGGTTTTTCCTATCAAGAAGTGTGCAAGTCGCCCTAAACCTTTAAGAAATGGACGCAGGAATATGCCAGCATGACTAAGGTACAAACTGCATCTCCCTAGCATTTTTGGTTGCAGAGTTATTCCAGAGCGTAGCTGAAAGTTTTTAATTGTCCGGCCTATTTTTTTCAATGACCCCCTTATTGTCGGTTGGAACCCTGACTGCGCCGTGTCTTTGTATACGCTGTATACACGCACAGTGTACGTCAATTTCTAGTGGGTGCCTGCTCGCGCCGTCACATCTGGCCCCACCTTAAAAATCGTCAGAGCTTTAAGTTTGGTACGAGAGGAAAGCCCTTGAACATGGCAATCCTGTGGTGGTAAAATTTTGAAGATTGAGCAGGATACTGGGATCGAAATTACCCGTTGTACATTTTGTTTTTCTCTCCGACAGCTCTGTGCGCAAAACTCCCATAGTGGAGGCTGTTGAAATCGTTTCTGAGCAACCCCGCCTACTTGAGGTTTTTCCTATCAAGAAGTGTGCAAGTCGCCCTAAACCTTTAAGAAATGGACGCAGGAATATGCCAGCATGACTAAGGTACAAACTGCATCTCCCTAGCATTTTTGGTTGCAGAGTTATTCCAGAGCGTAGCTGAAAGTTTTTAATTGTCCGGCCTATTTTTTTCAATGACCCCCTTATTGTCGGTTGGAACCCTGACTGCGCCGTGTCTTTGTATACGCTGTATACACGCACAGTGTACGTCAATTTCTAGTGGGTGCCTGCTCGCGCCGTCGCATCTGGCCCCACCTTAAAAATCGTCAGAGCTGTAAGTTTGGTACGAGAGGAAAGCCCTTGAACATGGCAATCCTGTGGTGGTAAAATTATGAAGATTGAGCAAGATTCTGGGATCGAAATTACCCGTTGTACATTTTGCTTTTCTCTCCGACAGCTCTGTGCGCAAAACTCCCATAGTGGAGGCTGTTGAAATCGTTTCTGAGCAACCCCGCCTACTTGAGGTTTTTCCTATCAAGAAGTGTGCAAGTCGCCCTAAACCTTTAAGAAATGGACGCAGGAATATGCCAGCATGACTAAGGTACAAACTGCATCTCCCTAGCATTTTTGGTTGCAGAGTTATTCCAGAGCGTAGCTGAAAGTTTTTAATTGTCCGGCCTATTTTTTTCAATGACCCCCTTATTGTCGGTTGGAACCCTGACTGCGCCGTGTCTTTGTATACGCTGTATACACGCACAGTGTACGTCAATTTCTAGTGGGTGCCTGCTCGCGCCGTCACATCTGGCCCCACCTTAAAAATCGTCAGAGCTTTAATTTTGGTACGAGAGGAAAGCCCTTGAACATGGCAATCCCGTGGTGGTAAAATTTTGAAGATTGAGCAGGATACTGGGATCGAAATTACCCGTTGTACATTTTGTTTTTCTCTCCGACAGCTCTGTGCGCAAAACTCCCATAGTGGAGGCTGTTGAAATCGTTTCTGAGCAACCCCGCCTACTTGAGGTTTTTCCTATCAAGAAGTGTGCAAGTCGCCCTAAACCTTTAAGAAATGGACGCAGGAATATGCCAGCATGACTAAGGTACAAACTGCATCTCCCTAGCATTTTTTGTTGCAGAGTTATTCCAGAGCGTAGCTGAAAGTTTTTAATTGTCCGGCCTATTTTGTTCAATGACCCCCTTATTGTCGGTTGGAACCCTGACTGCGCCGTGTCTTTGTATACGCTGTATACACGCACAGTGTACGTCAATTTCTAGTGGGTGCCTGCTCGCGCCGTCACATCTGGCCCCACCTTAAAAATCGTCAGAGCTTTAATTTTGGTACGAGAGGAAAGCCCTTGAACATGGCAATCCCGTGGTGGTAAAATTTTGAAGATTGAGCAGAATACTGGGATCGAAATTACCCGTTGTACATTTTGTTTTTCTCTCCGACAGCTCTGTGCGCAAAACTCCCATAGTGGAGGCTGTTGAAATCGTTTCTGAGCAACCCCGCCTACTTGAGGTTTTTCCTATCAAGAAGTGTGCAAGTCGCCCTAAACCTTTAAGAAATGGACGCAGGAATATGCCAGCATGACTAAGGTACAAACTGCATCTCCCTAGCATTTTTGGTTGCAGAGTTATTCCAGAGCGTAGCTGAAAGTTTTTAATTGTCCGGCCTATTTTTTTCAATGACCCCCTTATTGTCGGTTGGAACCCTGACTGCGCCGTGTCTTTGTATACGCTGTATACACGCACAGTGTACGTCAATTTCTAGTGGGTGCCTGCTCGCGCCGTCGCATCTGGCCCCACCTTAAAAATCGTCAGAGCTGTAAGTTTGGTACGAGAGGAAAGCCCTTGAACATGGCAATCCTGTGGTGGTAAAATTATGAAGATTGAGCAAGATTCTGGGATCGAAATTACCCGTTGTACATTTTGCTTTTCTCTCCGACAGCTCTGTGCGCAAAACTCCCATAGTGGAGGCTGTTGAAATCGTTTCTGAGCAACCCCGCCTACTTGAGGTTTTTCCTATCAAGAAGTGTGCAAGTCGCCCTAAACCTTTAAGAAATGGACGCAGGAATATGCCAGCATGACTAAGGTACAAACTGCATCTCCCTAGCATTTTTGGTTGCAGAGTTATTCCAGAGCGTAGCTGAAAGTTTTTAATTGTCCGGCCTATTTTGTTCAATGACCCCCTTATTGTCGGTTGGAACCCTGACTGCGCCGTGTCTTTGTATACGCTGTATACACGCACAGTGTACGTCAATTTCTAGTGGGTGCCTGCTCGCGCCGTCACATCTGGCCCCACCTTAAAAATCGTCAGAGCTTTAATTTTGGTACGAGAGGAAAGCCCTTGAACATGGCAATCCCGTGGTGGTAAAATTTTGAAGATTGAGCAGGATACTGGGATCGAAATTACCCGTTGTACATTTTGTTTTTCTCTCCGACAGCTCTGTGCGCAAAACTCCCATAGTGGAGGCTGTTGAAATCGTTTCTGAGCAACCCCGCCTACTTGAGGTTTTTCCTATCAAGAAGTGTGCAAGTCGCCCTAAACCTTTATGAAATGGACGCAGGAATATGCCAGCATGACTAAGGTACAAACTGCATCTCCCTAGCATTTTTGGTTGCAGAGTTATTCCAGAGCGTAGCTAAAAGTTTTTAATTGTCCGGCCTATTTTTTTCAATGACCCCCTTATTGTCGGTTGGAACCCTGACTGCGCCGTGTCTTTGTATACGCTGTATACACGCACAGTGTACGTCAATTTCTAGTGGGTGCCTGCTCGCGCCGTCGCATCTGGCCCCACCTTAAAAATCGTTAGAGCTTTAAGTTTGGTACGAGAGGAAAGCCCTTGAACATGGCCATCCTGTGGTGGTAAAATTGTGAAGATTGAGCAGGATACTGGGATCGAAATTACCCGTTGTACATTTTGTTTTTCTCTCCGACAGCTCTGTGCGCAAAACTCCCATAGTGGAGGCTGTTGAAATCGTTTCTGAGCAACCCCGCCTACTTGAGGTTTTTCCTATCAAGAAGTGTGCAAGTCGCCCTAAACCTTTAAGAAATGGACGCAGGAATATGCCAGCATGACTAAGGTACAAACTGCATCTCCCTAGCATTTTTGGTTTCAGAGTTATTCCAGAGCGTAGCTGAAAGTTTTTAATTGTCCGGCCTATTTTTTTCAATGACCCCCTTATTGTGGGTTGGAACCCTGACTGCGCCGTGTCTTTGTATACGCTGTATACACGCACAGTGTACGTCAATTTCTAGTGGGTGCCTGCTCGCGCCGTCGCATCTGGCCCCACCTTAAAAATCGTCAGAGCTTTAAGTTTGGTACGAGAGAAAAGCCCTTGAACATGGCAATCCTGTGGTGGTAAAATTTTGAAGATTGAGCAGGATACTGGGATCGAAATTACCCGTTGTACATTTTGTTTTTCTCTCCGACAGCTCTGTGCGCAAAACTCCCATAGTGGAGGCTGTTGAAATCGTTTCTGAGCAACCCCGCCTACTTGAGGTTTTTCCTATCAAGAAGTGTGCAAGTCGCCCTAAACCTTTAAGAAATGGACGCAGGAATATGCCAGCATGACTAAGGTACAAACTGCATCTCCCTAGCATTTTTTGTTGCAGAGTTATTCCAGAGCGTAGCTGAAAGTTTTTAATTGTCCGGCCTATTTTGTTCAATGACCCCCTTATTGTCGGTTGGAACCCTGACTGCGCCGTGTCTTTGTATACGCTGTATACACGCACAGTGTACGTCAATTTCTAGTGGGTGCCTGCTCGCGCCGTCACATCTGGCCCCACCTTAAAAATCGTCAGAGCTTTAATTTTGGTACGAGAGGAAAGCCCTTGAACATGGCAATCCCGTGGTGGTAAAATTTTGAAGATTGAGCAGGATACTGGGATCGAAATTACCCGTTGTACATTTTGTTTTTCTCTCCGACAGCTCTGTGCGCAAAACTCCCATAGTGGAGGCTGTTGAAATCGTTTCTGAGCAACCCCGCCTACTTGAGGTTTTTCCTATCAAGAAGTGTGCAAGTCGCCCTAAACCTTTAAGAAATGGACGCAGGAATATGCCAGCATGACTAAGGTACAAACTGCATCTCCCAAACATTTTTTGTTGCAGAGTTATTCCAGAGCGTAGCTGAAAGTTTTTAATTGTCCGGCCTATTTTGTTCAATGACCCCCTTATTGTCGGTTGGAACCCTGACTGCGCCGTGTCTTTGTATACGCTGTATACACGCACAGTGTAAGTCAATTTCTAGTGGGTGCCTGCTCGCGCCGTCACATCTGGCCCCACCTTAAAAATCGTCAGAGCTTTAATTTTGGTACGAGAGGAAAGCCCTTGAACATGGCAATCCCGTGGTGGTAAAATTTTGAAGATTGAGCAGGATACTGGGATCGAAATTACCCGTTGTACATTTTGTTTTTCTCTCCGACAGCTCTGTGCGCAAAACTCCCATAGTGGAGGCTGTTGAAATCGTTTCTGAGCAACCCCGCCTACTTGAGGTTTTTCCTATCAAGAAGTGTGCAAGTCGCCCTAAACCTTTATGAAATGGACGCAGGAATATGCCAGCATGACTAAGGTACAAACTGCATCTCCCTAGCATTTTTGGTTGCAGAGTTATTCCAGAGCGTAGCTGAAAGTTTTTAATTGTCCGGCCTATTTTTTTCAATGACCCCCTTATTGTCGGTTGGAACCCTGACTGCGCCGTGTCTTTGTATACGCTGTATACACGCACAGTGTACGTCAATTTCTAGTGGGTGCCTGCTCGCGCCGTCGCATCTGGCCCCACCTTAAAAATCGTTAGAGCTTTAAGTTTGGTACGAGAGGAAAGCCCTTGAACATGGCCATCCTGTGGTGGTAAAATTTTGAAGATTGAGCAGGATACTGGGATCGAAATTACCCGTTGTACATTTTGTTTTTCTCTCCGACAGCTCTGTGCGCAAAACTCCCATAGTGGAGGCTGTTGAAATCGTTTCTGAGCAACCCCGCCTACTTGAGGTTTTTCCTATCAAGAAGTGTGCAAGTCGCCCTAAACCTTTAAGAAATGGACGCAGGAATATGCCAGCATGACTAAGGTACAAACTGCATCTCCCTA
The DNA here is from genome assembly GCF_032118995.1 of Asterias amurensis. Lineage (NCBI taxonomy): Eukaryota > Metazoa > Echinodermata > Asteroidea > Forcipulatida > Asteriidae > Asterias > Asterias amurensis. Next base: position 14,245,547 of record NC_092662.1, read on the forward strand.
GCATTTTTGGTTGCAGAGTTATTCCAGAGCGTAGCTGAAAGTTTTTAATTGTCCGGCCTATTTTTTTCAATGACCCCCTTATTGTCGGTTGGAACCCTGACTGCGCCGTGTCTTTGTATACGCTGTATACACGCACAGTGTACGTCAATTTCTAGTGGGTGCCTGCTCGCGCCGTCGCATCTGTCCCCACCTTAAAAATCGTCAGAGCTTTAAGTATGGTACGAGAGGAAAGCCCTTGAACATGGCAATCCTGTGGTGGTAAAATTGTGAAGATTGAGCAGGATACTGGGATCGAAATTACCCGTTGTCATTTTGTTTTTCTCTCCGACAGCTCTGTGCGCAAAACTCCCATAGTGGAGGCTGTTGAAATCGTTTCTGAGCAACCCCGCCTACTTGAGGTTTTTCCTATCAAGAAGTGTTCAAGTCGCCCTAAACCTTTTAGAAATGGAAGCAGGAATATGCCAGCATGACTAAGGTACAAACTGCATCTCCCTAGCATTTTTTGTTGCAGAGTTATTCTAGAGCGTAGCTGAAAGTTTTTAATTGTCCGGCCTATTTTGTTCAATGACCCCCTTATTGTAGGTTGGAACCCTGACTGCGCCGTGTCTTTGTATACGCTGTATACACGCACAGTGTACGTCAATTTCTAGTGGGTGCCTGCTCGCGCCGTCACATCTGGCCCCACCTTAAAAATCGTCAGAGCTTTAATTTTGGTACGAGAGGAAAGCCCTTGAACATGGCAATCCCGTGGTGGTAAAATTTTGAAGATTGAGCAGGATACTGGGATCGAAATTACCCGTTGTACATTTTGTTTTTCTCTCCGACAGCTCTGTGCGCAAAACTCCAATAGTGGAGGCTGTTGAAATCGTTTCTGAGCAACCCCGCCTACTTGAGGTTTTTCCTATCAAGAAGTGTGCAAGTCGCCCTAAACCTTTAAGAAATGGACGCAGGAATATGCCAGCATGACTAAGGTACAAACTGCATCTCCCTAGCATTTTTGGTTGCAGAGTTATTCCAGAGCGTAGCTGAAAGTTTTTAATTGTCCGGCCTATTTTTTTCAATGACCCCCTTATTGTCGGTTGGAACCCTGACTGCGCCGTGTCTTTGTATACGCTGTATACACGCACAGTGTACGTCAATTTCTAGTGGGTGCCTGCTCGCGCCGTCACATCTGGCCCCACCTTAAAAATCGTCAGAGCTTTAATTTTGGTACGAGAGGAAAGCCCTTGAACATGGCAATCCCGTGGTGGTAAAATTTTGAAGATTGAGCAGGATACTGGGATCGAAATTACCCGTTGTACATTTTGTTTTTCTCTCCGACAGCTCTGTGCGCAAAACTCCCATAGTGGAGGCTGTTGAAATCGTTTCTGAGCAACCCCGCCTACTTGAGGTTTTTCCTATCAAGAAGTGTGCAAGTCGCCCTAAACCTTTAAGAAATGGACGCAGGAATATGCCAGCATGACTAAGGTACAAACTGCATCTCCCTAGCATTTTTTGTTGCAGAGTTATTCCAGAGCGTAGCTGAAAGTTTTTAATTGTCCGTCCTATTTTGTTCAATGACCCCCTTATTGTCGGTTGGAACCCTGACTGCGCCGTGTCTTTGTATACGCTGTATACACGCACAGTGTACGTCAATTTCTAGTGGGTGCCTGCTCGCGCCGTCACATCTGGCCCCACCTTAAAAATCGTCAGAGCTTTAATTTTGGTACGAGAGGAAAGCCCTTGAACATGGCAATCCCGTGGTGGTAAAATTTTGAAGATTGAGCAGGATACTGGGATCGAAATTACCCGTTGTACATTTTGTTTTTCTCTCCGACAGCTCTGTGCGCAAAACTCCCATAGTGGAGGCTGTTGAAATCGTTTCTGAGCAACCCCGCCTACTTGAGGTTTTTCCTATCAAGAAGTGTGCAAGTCGCCCTAAACCTTTAAGAAATGGACGCAGGAATATGCCAGCATAACTAAGGTACAAACTGCATCTCCCTAGCATTTTTGGTTGCAGAGTTATTCCAGAGCGTAGCTGAAAGTTTTTAATTGTCCGGCCTATTTTTTTCAATGACCCCCTTATTGTGGGTTGGAACCCTGACTGCGCCGTGTCTTTGTATACGCTGTATACACGCACAGTGTACGTCAATTTCTAGTGGGTGCCTGCTCGCGCCGTCGCATCTGGCCCCACCTTAAAAATCGTCAGAGCTTTAAGTTTGGTACGAGAGGAAAGCCCTTGAACATGGCAATCCTGTGGTGGTAAAATTTTGAAGATTGAGCAGGATACTGGGATCGAAATTACCCGTTGTACATTTTGTTTTTCTCTCCGACAGCTCTGTGCGCAAAACTCCCACAGTGGAGGCTGTTGAAATCGTTTCTGAGCAACCCCGCCTACTTGAGGTTTTTCCTATCAAGAAGTGTGCAAGTCGCCCTAAACCTTTAAGAAATGGACGCAGGAATATGCCAGCATGACTAAGGTACAAACCGCATCTCCCTAGCGTTTTTGGTTGCAGAGTTATTCCAGAGCGTAGCTGAAAGTTTTTAATTGTCCGGCCTATTTTTTCAATGATCCCCTTATTGTCGGTTGGAACCCTGACTGCGCCGTGTCTTTGTATACGCTGTATACACGCACAGTGTACGTCAATTTCTAGTGGGTGCCTGCTCGCGCCGTCGCATCTGGCCCCACCTTAAAAATCGTCAGAGCTGTAAGTTTGGTACGAGAGGAAAGCCCTTGAACATGGCAATCCTGTGGTGGTAAAATTATGAAGATTGAGCAAGATTCTGGGATCGAAATTACCCGTTGTACATTTTGCTTTTCTCTCCGACAGCTCTGTGCGCAAAACTCCCATAGTGGAGGCTGTTGAAATCGTTTCTGAGCAACCCCGCCTACTTGAGGTTTTTCCTATCAAGAAGTGTGCAAGTCGCCCTAAACCTTTAAGAAATGGACGCAGGAATATGCCAGCATGACTAAGGTACAAACTGCATCTCCCTAGCATTTTTGGTTGCAGAGTTATTCCAGAGCGTAGCTGAAAGTTTTTAATTGTCCGGCCTATTTTTTTCAATGACCCCCTTATTGTCGGTTGGAACCCTGACTGCGCCGTGTCTTTGTATACGCTGTATACACGCACAGTGTACGTCAATTTCTAGTGGGTGCCTGCTGGCGCCGTCACATCTGGCCCCACCTTAAAAATCGTCAGAGCTTTAATTTTGGTACGAGAGGAAAGCCCTTGAACATGGCAATCCCGTGGTGGTAAAATTTTGAAGATTGAGCAGGATACTGGGATCGAAATTACCCGTTGTACATTTTGTTTTTCTCTCCGACAGCTCTGTGCGCAAAACTCCCATAGTGGAGGCTGTTGAAATCGTTTCTGAGCAACCCCGCCTACTTGAGGTTTTTCCTATCAAGAAGTGTGCAAGTCGCCCTAAACCTTTAAGAAATGGACGCAGGAATATGCCAGCATGACTAAGGTACAAACTGCATCTCCCTAGCATTTTTGGTTGCAGAGTTATTCCAGAGCGTAGCTGAAAGTTTTTAATTGTCCGGCCTATTTTGTTCAATGACCCCCTTATTGTCGGTTGGAACCCTGACTGCGCCGTGTCTTTGTATACGCTGTATACACGCACAGTGTACGTCAATTTCTAGTGGGTGCCTGCTGGCGCCGTCACATCTGGCCCCACCTTAAAAATCGTCAGAGCTTTAATTTTGGTACGAGAGGAAAGCCCTTGAACATGGCAATCCCGTGGTGGTAAAATTTTGAAGATTGAGCAGGATACTGGGATCGAAATTACCCGTTGTACATTTTGTTTTTCTCTCCGACAGCTCTGTGCGCAAAACTCCCATAGTGGAGGCTGTTGAAATCGTTTCTGAGCAACCCCGCCTACTTGAGGTTTTTCCTATCAAGAAGTGTGCAAGTCGCCCTAAACCTTTAAGAAATGGACGCAGGAATATGCCAGCATGACTAAGGTACAAACTGCATCTCCCTAGCATTTTTTGTTGCAGAGTTATTCCAGAGCGTAGCTGAAAGTTTTTAATTGTCCGGCCTATTTTGTTCAATGACCCCCTTATTGTCGGTTGGAACCCTGACTGCGCCGTGTCTTTGTATACGCTGTATACACGCACAGTGTACGTCAATTTCTAGTGGGTGCCTGCTCGCGCCGTCACATCTGGCCCCACCTTAAAAATCGTCAGAGCTTTAATTTTGGTACGAGAGGAAAGCCCTTGAACATGGCAATCCCGTGGTGGTAAAATTTTGAAGATTGAGCAGGATACTGGGATCGAAATTACCCGTTGTACATTTTGTTTTTCTCTCCGACAGCTCTGTGCGCAAAACTCCCATAGTGGAGGCTGTTGAAATCGTTTCTGAGCAACCCCGCCTACTTGAGGTTTTTCCTATCAAGAAGTGTGCAAGTCGCCCTAAACCTTTAAGAAATGGACGCAGGAATATGCCAGCATGACTAAGGTACAAACTGCATCTCCCTAGCATTTTTGGTTGCAGAGTTATTCCAGAGCGTAGCTGAAAGTTTTTAATTGTCCGGCCTATTTTTTTCAATGACCCCCTTATTGTCGGTTGGAACCCTGACTGCGCCGTGTCTTTGTATACGCTGTATACACGCACAGTGTACGTCAATTTCTAGTGGGTGCCTGCTCGCGCCGTCACATCTGGCCCCACCTTAAAAATCGTCAGAGCTTTAATTTTGGTACGAGAGGAAAGCCCTTGAACATGGCAATCCCGTGGTGGTAAAATTTTGAAGATTGAGCAGGATACTGGGATCGAAATTACCCGTTGTACATTTTGTTTTTCTCTCCGACAGCTCTGTGCGCAAAACTCCCATAGTGGAGGCTGTTGAAATCGTTTCTGAGCAACCCCGCCTACTTGAGGTTTTTCCTATCAAGAAGTGTGCAAGTCGCCCTAAACCTTTAAGAAATGGACGCAGGAATATGCCAGCATGACTAAGGTACAAACTGCATCTCCCTAGCATTTTTGGTTGCAGAGTTATTCCAGAGCGTAGCTGAAAGTTTTTAATTGTCCGGCCTATTTTGTTCAATGACCCCCTTATTGTCGGTTGGAACCCTGACTGCGCCGTGTCTTTGTATACGCTGTATACACGCACAGTGTACGTCAATTTCTAGTGGGTGCCTGCTCGCGCCGTCACATCTGGCCCCACCTTAAAAATCGTCAGAGCTTTAATTTTGGTACGAGAGGAAAGCCCTTGAACATGGCAATCCCGTGGTGGTAAAATTTTGAAGATTGAGCAGGATACTGGGATCGAAATTACCCGTTGTACATTTTGCTTTTCTCTCCGACAGCTCTGTGCGCAAAACTCCCATAGTGGAGGCTGTTGAAATCGTTTCTGAGCAACCCCGCCTACTTGAGGTTTTTCCTATCAAGAAGTGTGCAAGTCGCCCTAAACCTTTAAGAAATGGACGCAGGAATATGCCAGCATGACTAAGGTACAAACTGCATCTCCCTAGCATTTTTGGTTGCAGAGTTATTCCAGAGCGTAGCTGAAAGTTTTTAATTGTCCGGCCTATTTTTTTCAATGACCCCCTTATTGTCGGTTGGAACCCTGACTGCGCCGTGTCTTTGTATACGCTGTATACACGCACAGTGTACGTCAATTTCTAGTGGGTGCCTGCTGGCGCCGTCACATCTGGCCCCACCTTAAAAATCGTCAGAGCTTTAATTTTGGTACGAGAGGAAAGCCCTTGAACATGGCAATCCCGTGGTGGTAAAATTTTGAAGATTGAGCAGGATACTGGGATCGAAATTACCCGTTGTACATTGTTTTTCTCTCCGACAGCTCTGTGCGCAAAACTCCCATAGTGGAGGCTGTTGAAATCGTTTCTGAGCAACCCCGCCTACTTGAGGTTTTTCCTATCAAGAAGTGTGCAAGTCGCCCTAAACCTTTAAGAAATGGACGCAGGAATATGCCAGCATGACTAAGGTACAAACTGCATCTCCCTAGCATTTTTTGTTGCAGAGTTATTTCAGAGCGTAGCAGAAAGTTTTTAATTGTCCGGCCTATTTTGTTCAATGACCCCCTTATTGTCGGTTGGAACCCTGACTGCGCCGTGTCTTTGTATACGCTGTATACACGCACAGTGTACGTCAATTTCTAGTGGGTGCCTGCTCGCGCCGTCACATCTGGCCCCACCTTAAAAATCGTCAGAGCTTTAATTTTGGTACGAGAGGAAAGCCCTTGAACATGGCAATCCCGTGGTGGTAAAATTTTGAAGATTGAGCAGGATACTGGGATCGAAATTACCCGTTGTACATTTTGTTTTTCTCTCCGACAGCTCTGTGCGCAAAACTCCCATAGTGGAGGCTGTTGAAATCGTTTCTGAGCAACCCCGCCTACTTGAGGTTTTTCCTATCAAGAAGTGTGCAAGTCGCCCTAAACCTTTAAGAAATGGACGCAGGAATATGCCAGCATGACTAAGGTACAAACTGCATCTCCCTAGCATTTTTGGTTGCAGAGTTATTCCAGAGCGTAGCTGAAAGTTTTTAATTGTCCGGCCTATTTTTTTCAATGACCCCCTTATTGTCGGTTGGAACCCTGACTGCGCCGTGTCTTTGTATACGCTGTATACACGCACAGTGTACGTCAATTTCTAGTGGGTGCCTGCTCGCGCCGTCACATCTGGCCCCACCTTAAAAATCGTCAGAGCTTTAATTTTGGTACGAGAGGAAAGCCCTTGAACATGGCAATCCCGTGGTGGTAAAATTTTGAAGATTGAGCAGGATACTGGGATCGAAATTACCCGTTGTACATTTTGTTTTTCTCTCCGACAGCTCTGTGCGCAAAACTCCCATAGTGGAGGCTGTTGAAATCGTTTCTGAGCAACCCCGCCTACTTGAGGTTTTTCCTATCAAGAAGTGTGCAAGTCGCCCTAAACCTTTAAGAAATGGACGCAGGAATATGCCAGCATGACTAAGGTACAAACTGCATCTCCCTAGCATTTTTGGTTGCAGAGTTATTCCAGAGCGTAGCTGAAAGTTTTTAATTGTCCGGCCTATTTTGTTCAATGACCCCCTTATTGTCGGTTGGAACCCTGACTGCGCCGTGTCTTTGTATACGCTGTATACACGCACAGTGTACGTCAATTTCTAGTGGGTGCCTGCTCGCGCCGTCACATCTGGCCCCACCTTAAAAATCGTCAGAGCTTTAATTTTGGTACGAGAGGAAAGCCCTTGAACATGGCAATCCCGTGGTGGTAAAATTTTGAAGATTGAGCAGGATACTGGGATCGAAATTACCCGTTGTACATTTTGTTTTTCTCTCCGACAGCTCTGTGCGCAAAACTCCTATAGTGGAGGCTGTTGAAATCGTTTCTGAGCAACCCCGCCTACTTGAGGTTTTTCCTATCAAGAAGTGTGCAAGTCGCCCTAAACCTTTAAGAAATGGACGCAGGAATATGCCAGCATGACTAAGGTACAAACTGCATCTCCCTAGCATTTTTTGTTGCAGAGTTATTCCAGAGCGTAGCTGAAAGTTTTTAATTGTCCGGCCTATTTTGTTCAATGACCCCCTTATTGTCGGTTGGAACCCTGACTGCGCCGTGTCTTTGTATACGCTGTATACACGCACAGTGTACGTCAATTTCTAGTGGGTGCCTGCTCGCGCCGTCACATCTGGCCCCACCTTAAAAATCGTCAGAGCTTTAATTTTGGTACGAGAGGAAAGCCCTTGAACATGGCAATCCCGTGGTGGTAAAATTTTGAAGATTGAGCAGGATACTGGGATCGAAATTACCCGTTGTACATTTTGTTTTTCTCTCCGACAGCTCTGTGCGCAAAACTCCCATAGTGGAGGCTGTTGAAATCGTTTCTGAGCAACCCCGCCTACTTGAGGTTTTTCCTATCAAGAAGTGTGCAAGTCGCCCTAAACCTTTAAGAAATGGACGCAGGAATATGCCAGCATGACTAAGGTACAAACTGCATCTCCCTAGCATTTTTGGTTGCAGAGTTATTCCAGAGCGTAGCTGAAAGTTTTTAATTGTCCGGCCTATTTTTTTCAATGACCCCCTTATTGTCGGTTGGAACCCTGACTGCGCCGTGTCTTTGTATACGCTGTATACACGCACAGTGTACGTCAATTTCTAGTGGGTGCCTGCTCGCGCCGTCACATCTGGCCCCACCTTAAAAATCGTCAGAGCTTTAATTTTGGTACGAGAGGAAAGCCCTTGAACATGGCAATCCCGTGGTGGTAAAATTTTGAAGATTGAGCAGGATACTGGGATCGAAATTACCCGTTGTACATTTTGTTTTTCTCTCCGACAGCTCTGTGCGCAAAACTCCCATAGTGGAGGCTGTTGAAATCGTTTCTGAGCAACCCCGCCTACTTGAGGTTTTTCCTATCAAGAAGTGTGCAAGTCGCCCTAAACCTTTAAGAAATGGACGCAGGAATATGCCAGCATGACTAAGGTACAAACTGCATCTCCCTAGCATTTTTGGTTGCAGAGTTATTCCAGAGCGTAGCTGAAAGTTTTTAATTGTCCGGCCTATTTTGTTCAATGACCCCCTTATTGTCGGTTGGAACCCTGACTGCGCCGTGTCTTTGTATACGCTGTATACACGCACAGTGTACGTCAATTTCTAGTGGGTGCCTGCTCGCGCCGTCACATCTGGCCCCACCTTAAAAATCGTCAGAGCTTTAATTTTGGTACGAGAGGAAAGCCCTTGAACATGGCAATCCCGTGGTGGTAAAATTTTGAAGATTGAGCAGGATACTGGGATCGAAATTACCCGTTGTACATTTTGTTTTTCTCTCCGACAGCTCTGTGCGCAAAACTCCTATAGTGGAGGCTGTTGAAATCGTTTCTGAGCAACCCCGCCTACTTGAGGTTTTTCCTATCAAGAAGTGTGCAAGTCGCCCTAAACCTTTAAGAAATGGACGCAGGAATATGCCAGCATGACTAAGGTACAAACTGCATCTCCCTAGCATTTTTGGTTGCAGAGTTATTCCAGAGCGTAGCTGAAAGTTTTTAATTGTCCGGCCTATTTTTTTCAATGACCCCCTTATTGTCGGTTGGAACCCTGACTGCGCCGTGTCTTTGTATACGCTGTATACACGCACAGTGTACGTCAATTTCTAGTGGGTGCCTGCTCGCGCCGTCGCATCTGGCCCCACCTTAAAAATCGTCAGAGCTGTAAGTTTGGTACGAGAGGAAAGCCCTTGAACATGGCAATCCTGTGGTGGTAAAATTATGAAGATTGAGCAAGATTCTGGGATCGAAATTACCCGATGTACATTTTGCTTTTCTCTCCGACAGCTCTGTGCGCAAAACTCCCATAGTGGAGGCTGTTGAAATCGTTTCTGAGCAACCCCGCCTACTTGAGGTTTTTCCTATCAAGAAGTGTGCAAGTCGCCCTAAACCTTTAAGAAAGTGACGCAGGAATATACCAGCATGACTAAGGTACAAACTGCATCTCCCTAGCATTTTTGGTTGCAGAGTTATTCCAGAGCGTAGCTGAAAGTTTTTAATTGTCCGGCCTATTTTTTTCAATGACCCCCTTATTGTCGGTTGGAACCCTGACTGCGCCGTGTCTTTGTATACGCTGTATACACGCACAGTGTACGTCAATTTCTAGTGGGTGCCTGCTCGCGCCGTCGCATCTGGCCCCACCTTAAAAATCGTCAGAGCTGTAAGTTTGGTACGAGAGGAAAGCCCTTGAACATGGCAATCCTGTGGTGGTAAAATTATGAAGATTGAGCAAGATTCTGGGATCGAAATTACCCGTTGTACATTTTGCTTTTCTCTCCGACAGCTCTGTGCGCAAAACTCCCATAGTGGAGGCTGTTGAAATCGTTTCTGAGCAACCCCGCCTACTTGAGGTTTTTCCTATCAAGAAGTGTGCAAGTCGCCCTCAACCTTTAAGAAATGGACGCAGGAATATGCCAGCATGACTAAGGTACAAACTGCATCTCCCTAGCATTTTTGGTTGCAGAGTTATTCCAGAGCGTAGCTGAAAGTTTTTAATTGTCCGGCCTATTTTTTTCAATGACTCCCTTATTGTCGGTTGGAACCCTGACTGCCTCGTGTCTTTGTATACGCTGTATACGTCAATTTCTAGTGGGTGCCTGCTCGCGCCGTCGCATCTGGCCCCACCTTAAAAATCGTCAGAGCTTTAAGTTTGGTACGAGAGGAAAGCCCTTGAACATGGCAATCCTGTGGTGGTAAAATTTTGAAGATTGAGCAGGATACTGGGATCGAAATTACCCGTTGTACATTTTGTTTTTCTCTCCGACAGCTCTGTGCGCAAAACTCCCATAGTGGAGGCTGTTGAAATCGTTTCTGAGCAACCACGCCTACTTGAGGTTTTTCCTATCAAGAAGTGTGCAAGTCGCCCTAAACCTTTAAGAAATGGACGCAGGAATATGCCAGCATGACTAAGGTACAAACTGCATCTCCCTAGCATTTTTGGTTGCAGAGTTATTCCAGAGCGTAGCTGAAAGTTTTTAATTGTCCGGCCTATTATTTTCAATGACCCCCTTATTGTCGGTTGGAACCCTGACTGCGCCGTGTCTTTGTATACGCTGTATACACGCACAGTGTACGTCAATTTCTAGTGGGTGCCTGTTCGCGCCGTCGCATCTGGCCCCACCTTAAAAATCGTCAGAGCTTTAAGTTTGGTACGAGAGGAAAGCCCTTGAACATGGCAATCCTGTGGTGGTAAAATTGTGAAGATTGAGCAGGATACTGGGATCGAAATTACCCGTTGTCATTTTGTTTTTCTCTCCGACAGCTCTGTGCGCAAAACTCCCATAGTGGAGGCTGTTGAAATCGTTTCTGAGCAACCCCGCCTACTTGAGGTTTTTCCTATCAAGAAGTGTGCAAGTCGCCCTAAACCTTTAAGAAATGGACGCAGGAATATGCCAGCATGACTAAGGTACAAACTGCATCTCCCTAGCATTTTTTGTTGCAGAGTTATTCCAGAGCGTAGCTGAAAGTTTTTAATTGTCCGGCCTATTTTGTTCAATGACCCCCTTATTGTCGGTTGGAACCCTGACTGCGCCGTGTCTTTGTATACGCTGTATACACGCACAGTGTACGTCAATTTCTAGTGGGTGCCTGCTCGCGCCGTCACATCTGGCCCCACCTTAAAAATCGTCAGAGCTTTAATTTTGGTACGAGAGGAAAGCCCTTGAACATGACAATCCCGTGGTGGTAAAATTTTGAAGATTGAGCAGGATACTGGGATCGAAATTACCCGTTGTACATTTTGTTTTTCTCTCCGACAGCTCTGTGGGCAAAACTCCCATAGTGGAGGCTGTTGAAATCGTTTCTGAGCAACCCCGCCTACTTGAGGTTTTTCCTATCAAGAAGTGTGCAAGTCGCCCTAAACCTTTAAGAAATGGACGCAGGAATATGCCAGCATGACTAAGGTACAAACTGCATCTCCCTAGCATTTTTGGTTGCAGAGTTATTCCAGAGCGTAGCTGAAAGTTTTTAATTGTCCGGCCTATTTTTTTCAATGACCCCCTTATTGTCGGTTGGAACCCTGACTGCGCCGTGTCTTTGTATACGCTGTATACACGCACAGTGTACGTCAATTTCTAGTGGGTGCCTGCTCGCGCCGTCGCATCTGGCCCCACCTTAAAAATCGTCAGAGCTTTAAGTTTGGTACGAGAGGAAAGCCCTTGAACATGGCAATCCTGTGGTGGTAAAATTTTGAAGATTGAGCAGGATACTGGGATCGAAATTACCCGTTGTACATTTTGTTTTTCTCTCCGACAGCTCTGTGCGCAAAACTCCCATAGTGGAGGCTGTTGAAATCGTTTCTGAGCAACCCCGCCTACTTGAGGTTTTTCCTATCAAGAAGTGTGCAAGTCGCCCTAAACCATTAAGAAATGGACGCAGGAATATGCCAGCATGACTAAGGTACAAACTGCATCTCCCTAGCATTTTTGGTTGCAGAGTTATTCCAGAGCGTAGCTGAAAGTTTTTAATTGTCCGGCCTATTTTTTTCAATGACCCCCCATATTGTCGGTTGGAACCCTGACTGCGCCGTGTCTTTATATACGCTGTATACACGCACAGTGTACGTCAATTTCTAGTGGGTGCCTGCTCGCGCCGTCGCATCTGGCCCCACTTTAAAAATCGTCAGAGCTGTACGTTCGGTACGAGAGGAAAGCCCTTGAACTTGGCAATCCTGTGGTGGTAAAATTATGAAGATTGAGCAAGATTCTAGGATCGAAATTACCCGTTGTACATTTTGTTTTTCTCTCCGACAGCTCTTTGCGCAAAACTCCCATAGTGGAGGCTGTTGAAATCGTTTCTGAGCAACCCCGCCTACTTGAGGTTTTTCCTATCAAGAAGTGTGCAAGTCGCCCTAAACCTTTAAGAAATGGACGCAGGAATATGCCAGCATGACTAAGGTACAAACTGCATCTCCCTAGCATTTTTGGTTGCAGAGTTATTCCAGAGCGTAGCTGAAAGTTTTTAATTGTCCGGCCTATTTTTTTCAATGACCCCCCTTATTGTCGGTTGGAACCCTGACTGCGCCGTGTCTTTGTATACGCTGTATACACGCACAGTGTACGTCAATTTCTAGTGGGTGCCTGCTCGCGCCGTCGCATCTGGCCCCACCTTAAAAATCGTCAGAGCTTTAAGTTTGGTACGAGAGGAAAGCCCTTGAACATGGCAATCCTGTGGTGGTAAAATTTTGAAGATTGAGCAGGATACTGGGATCGAAATTACCCGTTGTACATTTTGTTTTTCTCTCCGACAGCTCTGTGCGCAAAACTCCCATAGTGGAGGCTGTTGAAATCGTTTCTGAGCAACCCCGCCTACTTGAGGTTTTTCCTATCAAGAAGTGTGCAAGTCGCCCTCAACCTTTAAGAAATGGACGCAGGAATATGCCAGCATGACTAAGGTACAAACTGCATCTCCCTAGCATTTTTGGTTGCAGAGTTATTCCAGAGCGTAGCTGAAAGTTTTTAATTGTCCGGCCTATTATTTTCAATGACCCCCTTATTGTCGGTTAGAACCCTGACTGCGCCGTGTCATTGTAAACCCTGTATACACGCACAGTGTACGTCAATTTCTAGTGGGTGCCTGCTCGCGCCGTCGCATCTGGCCCCACCTTAAAAATCGTTAGAGCTTTAAGTTTGGTACGAGAGGAAAGCCCTTGAACATGGAAATCCTGTGGTGGTAAAATTTTGAAGATTGAGCAGGATACTGGGATCGAAATTACCCGTTGTACATTTTGTTTTTCTCTCCGACAGCTCTGTGCGCAAAACTCCCATAGTGGAGGCTGTTGAAATCGTTTCTGAGCAACCCCGCCTACTTGAGGTTTTTCCTATCAAGAAGTGTGCAAGTCGCCCTAAACCTTTAAGAAATGGACGCAGGAATATGCCAGCATGACTAAGGTACAAACTGCATCTCCCTAGCATTTTTGGTGGAAAGAGTTATTCCAGAGCGTAGCTGAAAGTTTTTAATTGTCCGGCCTATTTTTTTCAATGACCCCCTTATTGTCGGTTGGAACCCTGACTGCCTCGTGTCTTGTATACGCTGTATACACGCACAGTGTACGTCAATTTCTAGTGGGTGCCTGCTCGCGCCGTCGCATCTGGCCCCACCTTAAAAATCGTCAGAGCTTTAAGTTTGGTACGAGAGGAAAGCCCTTGAACATGGCAATCCTGTGGTGGTAAAATTTTGAAGATTGAGCAGGATACTGGGATCGAAATTACCCGTTGTACATTTTGTTTTTCTCTCCGACAGCTCTGTGCGCAAAACTCCCATAGTGGAGGCTGTTGAAATCGTTTCTGAGCAACCCCGCCTACTTGAGGTTTTTCCTATCAAGAAGTGTGCAAGTCGCCCTAAACCTTTAAGAAATGGACGCAGGAATATGCCAGCATGACTAAGGTACAAACTGCATCTCCCTAGCATTTTTGGTTGCAGAGTTATTCCAGAGCGTAGCTGAAAAGTTTTAATTGTCCGGCCTATTTTTTTCAATGACCCCCTTATTGTCGGTTGGAACCCTGACTGCGCCGTGTCTTTGTATACGCTGTATACACGCACAGTGTACGTCAATTTCTAGTGGGTGCCTGCTCGCGCCGTCGCATCTGGCCCCACCTTAAAAATCGTCAGAGCTTTAAGTTTGGTACGAGAGGAAATCCCTTGAACATGGCAATCCTGTGGTGGTAAAATTTTGAAGATTGAGCAGGATACTGGGATCGAAATTACCCGTTGTACATTTTGTTTTTCTCTCCGACAGCTCTGTGCGCAAAACTCCCATAGTGGAGGCTGTTGAAATCGTTTCTGAGCAACCCCGCCTACTTGAGGTTTTTCCTATCAAGAAGTGTGCAAGTCGCCCTAAACCTTTAAGAAATGGACGCAGGAATATGCCAGCATGACTAAGGTACAAACTGCATCTCCCTAGCATTTTTGGTTGCAGAGTTATTCCAGAGCGTAGCTGAAAAGTTTTAATTGTCCGGCCTATTTTTTTCAATGACCCCCTTATTGTCGGTTGGAACCCTGACTGCGCCGTGTCTTTGTATACGCTGTATACACGCACAGTGTACGTCAATTTCTAGTGGGTGCCTGCTCGCGCCGTCGCATCTGGCCCCACCTTAAAAATCGTCAGAGCTTTAAGTTTGGTACGAGAGGAAATCCCTTGAACATGGCAATCCTGTGGTGGTAAAATTTTGAAGATTGAGCAGGATACTGGGATCGAAATTACCCGTTGTACATTTTGTTTTTCTCTCCGACAGCTCTGTGCGCAAAACTCCCATAGTGGAGGCTGTTGAAATCGTTTCTGAGCAACCCCGCCTACTTGAGGTTTTTCCTATCAAGAAGTGTGCAAGTCGCCCTAAACCTTTAAGAAATGGACGCAGGAATATGCCAGCATTACTAAGGTACAAACTGCATCTCCCTAGCATTTTTGGTTGCAGAGTTATTCCAGAGCGTAGCTGAAAGTTTTTAATTGTCCGGCCTATTTTTTTCAATGACCCCCTTATTGTCGGTTGGAACCCTGACTGCGCCGTGTCTTTGTATACGCTGTATACAAGCACAGTGTACGTCAATTTCTAGTGGGTGCCTGCTCGCGCCGTCGCATCTGGCCCCACCTTAAAAATCGTCAGAGCTGTAAGTTTGGTACGAGAGGAAAGCCCTTGAACATGGCAATCCTGTGGTGGTAAAATTATGAAGATTGAGCAAGATTCTGGGATCGAAATTACCCGTTGTACATTTTGCTTTTCTCTCCGACATCTCTGTGCGCAAAACTCCCATAGTGGAGGCTGTTGAAATCGTTTCTGAGCAACCCCGCCTACTTGAGGTTTTTCCTATCAAGAAGTGTGCAAGTCGCCCTAAACCATTAAGAAATGGACGCAGGAATATGCCAGCATGACTAAGGTACAAACTGCATCTCCCTAGCATTTTTGGTTGCAGAGTTATTCCAGAGCGTAGCTGAAAGTTTTTAATTGTCCGGCCTATTTTTTTCAATGACCCCCTTATTGTCGGTTGGAACCCTGACTGCGCCGTGTCTTTGTATACGCTGTATACACGCACAGTGTACGTCAATTTCTAGTGGGTGCCTGCTCGCGCCGTCGCATCTGGCCCCACCTTAAAAATCGTCAGAGCTGTAAGTTTGGTACGAGAGGAAAGCCCTTGAACATGGCAATCCTGTGGTGGTAAAATTATGAAGATTGAGCAAGATTCTGGGATCGAAATTACCCGTTGTACATTTTGTTTTTCTCTCCGACAGCTCTGTGCGCAAAACTCCCATAGTGGAGGCTGTTGAAATCGTTTCTGAGCAACCCCGCCTACTTGAGGTTTTTCCTATCAAGAAGTGTGCAAGTCGCCCTAAACCTTTAAGAAATGGACGCAGGAATATGCCAGCATGACTAAGGTACAAACTGCATCTCCCTAGCATTTTTGGTTTCAGAGTTATTCCAGAGCGTAGCTGAAAGTTTTTAATTGTCCGGCCTATTTTTTTCAATGACCCCCTTATTGTCGGTTGGAACCCTGACTGCCTCGTGTCTTTGTATACGCTGTATACACGCACAGTGTACGTCAATTTCTAGTGGGTGCCTGCTCGCGCCGTCGCATCTGGCCCCACCTTAAAAATCGTCAGAGCTTTAAGTTTGGTACGAGAGGAAAGCCCTTGAACATGGCAATCCTGTGGTGGTAAAATTTTGAAGATTGAGCAGGATACTGGGATCGAAATTACCCGTTGTACATTTTGTTTTTCTCTCCGACAGCTCTGTGCGCAAAACTCCCATAGTGGAGGCTGTTGAAATCGTTTCTGAGCAACCCCGCCTACTTGAGGTTTTTCCTATCAAGAAGTGTGCAAGTCGCCCTAAACCATTAAGAAATGGACGCAGGAATATGCCAGCATGACTAAGGTACAAACTGCATCTCCCTAGCATTTTTTGTTGCAGAGTTATTCCAGAGCGTAGCTGAAAGTTTTTAATTGTCCGGCCTATTTTTTTCAATGACCCCCTTATTGTCGGTTGGAACCCTGACTGCGCCGTGTCTTTGTATACGCTGTATACACGCACAGTGTACGTCAATTTCTAGTGGGTGCCTGCTCGCGCCGTCGCATCTGGCCCCACCTTAAAAATCGTCAGAGCTGTAAGTTTGGTACGAGAGGAAAGCCCTTGAACATGGCAATCCTGTGGTGGTAAAATTATGAAGATTGAGCAGGATACTGGGATCGAAATTACCCGTTGTACATTTTGTTTTTCTCTCCGACAACTCTGTGCGCAAAACTCCCATAGTGGAGGCTGTTGAAATCGTTTCTGAGCAACCCCGCCTACTTGAGGTTTTTCCTATCAAGAAGTGTGCAAGTCGCCCTAAACCTTTCAGAAATGGACGCAGGAATATGCCAGCATGACTAAGGTACAAACTGCATCTCCCTAGCATTTTTGGTTGCAGAGTTATTCCAGAGCGTAGCTGAAAGTTTTTAATTGTCCGGCCTATTTTTTTCAATGACTCCCTTATTGTCGGTTGGAACCCTGACTGCCTCGTGTCTTTGTATACGCTGTATACGTCAATTTCTAGTGGGTGCCTGCTCGCGCCGTCGCATCTGGCCCCACCTTAAAAATCGTCAGAGCTTTAAGTTTGGTACGAGAGGAAAGCCCTTGAACATGGCAATCCTGTGGTGGTAAAATTTTGAAGATTGAGCAGGATACTGGGATCGAAATTACCCGTTGTACATTTTGTTTTTCTCTCCGACAGCTCTGTGCGCAAAACTCCCATAGTGGAGGCTGTTGAAATCGTTTCTGAGCAACCACGCCTACTTGAGGTTTTTCCTATCAAGAAGTGTGCAAGTCGCCCTAAACCTTTAAGAAATGGACGCAGGAATATGCCAGCATGACTAAGGTACAAACTGCATCTCCCTAGCATTTTTGGTTGCAGAGTTATTCCAGAGCGTAGCTGAAAGTTTTTAATTGTCCGGCCTATTATTTTCAATGACCCCCTTATTGTCGGTTGGAACCCTGACTGCGCCGTGTCTTTGTATACGCTGTATACACGCACAGTGTACGTCAATTTCTAGTGGGTGCCTGCTCGCGCCGTCGCATCTGGCCCCACCTTAAAAATCGTCAGAGCTTTAAGTTTGGTACGAGAGGAAAGCCCTTGAACATGGCAATCCTGTGGTGGTAAAATTGTGAAGATTGAGCAAGATTCTAGGATCGAAATTACCCGTTGTACATTTTGTTTTTCTCTCCGACAGCTCTTTGCGCAAAACTCCCATAGTGGAGGCTGTTGAAATCGTTTCTGAGCAACCCCGCCTACTTGAGGTTTTTCCTATCAAGAAGTGTGCAAGTCGCCCTAAACCTTTAAGAAATGGACGCAGGAATATGCCAGCATGACTAAGGTACAAACTGCATCTCCCTAGCATTTTTGGTTGCAGAGTTATTCCAGAGCGTAGCTGAAAGTTTTTAATTGTCCGGCCTATTTTTTTCAATGACCCCCCTTATTGTCGGTTGGAACCCTGACTGCGCCGTGTCTTTGTATACGCTGTATACACGCACAGTGTACGTCAATTTCTAGTGGGTGCCTGCTCGCGCCGTCGCATCTGGCCCCACCTTAAAAATCGTCAGAGCTTTAAGTTTGGTACGAGAGGAAAGCCCTTGAACATGGCAATCCTGTGGTGGTAAAATTTTGAAGATTGAGCAGGATACTGGGATCGAAATTACCCGTTGTACATTTTGTTTTTCTCTCCGACAGCTCTGTGCGCAAAACTCCCATAGTGGAGGCTGTTGAAATCGTTTCTGAGCAACCCCGCCTACTTGAGGTTTTTCCTATCAAGAAGTGTGCAAGTCGCCCTCAACCTTTAAGAAATGGACGCAGGAATATGCCAGCATGACTAAGGTACAAACTGCATCTCCCTAGCATTTTTGGTTGCAGAGTTATTCCAGAGCGTAGCTGAAAGTTTTTAATTGTCCGGCCTATTATTTTCAATGACCCCCTTATTGTCGGTTAGAACCCTGACTGCGCCGTGTCATTGTAAACCCTGTATACACGCACAGTGTACGTCAATTTCTAGTGGGTGCCTGCTCGCGCCGTCGCATCTGGCCCCACCTTAAAAATCGTTAGAGCTTTAAGTTTGGTACGAGAGGAAAGCCCTTGAACATGGAAATCCTGTGGTGGTAAAATTTTGAAGATTGAGCAGGATACTGGGATCGAAATTACCCGTTGTACATTTTGTTTTTCTCTCCGACAGCTCTGTGCGCAAAACTCCCATAGTGGAGGCTGTTGAAATCGTTTCTGAGCAACCCCGCCTACTTGAGGTTTTTCCTATCAAGAAGTGTGCAAGTCGCCCTAAACCTTTAAGAAATGGACGCAGGAATATGCCAGCATGACTAAGGTACAAACTGCATCTCCCTAGCATTTTTGGTGGAAAGAGTTATTCCAGAGCGTAGCTGAAAGTTTTTAATTGTCCGGCCTATTTTTTTCAATGACCCCCTTATTGTCGGTTGGAACCCTGACTGCCTCGTGTCTTGTATACGCTGTATACACGCACAGTGTACGTCAATTTCTAGTGGGTGCCTGCTCGCGCCGTCGCATCTGGCCCCACCTTAAAAATCGTCAGAGCTTTAAGTTTGGTACGAGAGGAAAGCCCTTGAACATGGCAATCCTGTGGTGGTAAAATTTTGAAGATTGAGCAGGATACTGGGATCGAAATTACCCGTTGTACATTTTGTTTTTCTCTCCGACAGCTCTGTGCGCAAAACTCCCATAGTGGAGGCTGTTGAAATCGTTTCTGAGCAACCCCGCCTACTTGAGGTTTTTCCTATCAAGAAGTGTGCAAGTCGCCCTAAACCTTTAAGAAATGGACGCAGGAATATGCCAGCATGACTAAGGTACAAACTGCATCTCCCTAGCATTTTTGGTTGCAGAGTTATTCCAGAGCGTAGCTGAAAGTTTTTAATTGTCCGGCCTATTTTTTTCAATGACCCCCTTATTGTCGGTTGGAACCCTGACTGCGCCGTGTCTTTGTATACGCTGTATACACGCACAGTGTACGTCAATTTCTAGTGGGTGCCTGCTCGCGCCGTCGCATCTGGCCCCACCTTAAAAATCGTCAGAGCTTTAAGTTTGGTACGAGAGGAAAGCCCTTGAACATGGCAATCCTGTGGTGGTAAAATTTTGAAGATTGAGCAGGATACTGGGATCGAAATTACCCGTTGTACATTTTGTTTTTCTCTCCGACAGCTCTGTGCGCAAAACTCCCATAGTGGAGGCTGTTGAAATCGTTTCTGAGCAACCCCGCCTACTTGAGGTTTTTCCTATCAAGAAGTGTGCAAGTCGCCCTAAACCTTTAAGAAATGGACGCAGGAATATGCCAGCATGACTAAGGTACAAACTGCATCTCCCTAGCATTTTTGGTGGAAAGAGTTATTCCAGAGCGTAGCTGAAAGTTTTTAATTGTCCGGCCTATTTTTTTCAATGACCCCCTTATTGTCGGTTGGAACCCTGACTGCCTCGTGTCTTGTATACGCTGTATACACGCACAGTGTACGTCAATTTCTAGTGGGTGCCTGCTCGCGCCGTCGCATCTGGCCCCACCTTAAAAATCGTCAGAGCTTTAAGTTTGGTACGAGAGGAAAGCCCTTGAACATGGCAATCCTGTGGTGGTAAAATTTTGAAGATTGAGCAGGATACTGGGATCGAAATTACCCGTTGTACATTTTGTTTTTCTCTCCGACAGCTCTGTGCGCAAAACTCCCATAGTGGAGGCTGTTGAAATCGTTTCTGAGCAACCCCGCCTACTTGAGGTTTTTCCTATCAAGAAGTGTGCAAGTCGCCCTAAACCTTTAAGAAATGGACGCAGGAATATGCCAGCATGACTAAGGTACAAACTGCATCTCCCTAGCATTTTTGGTTGCAGAGTTATTCCAGAGCGTAGCTGAAAGTTTTTAATTGTCCGGCCTATTTTTTTCAATGACCCCCTTATTGTCGGTTGGAACCCTGACTGCGCCGTGTCTTTGTATACGCTGTATACACGCACAGTGTACGTCAATTTCTAGTGGGTGCCTGCTCGCGCCGTCGCATCTGGCCCCACCTTAAAAATCGTCAGAGCTTTAAGTTTGGTACGAGAGGAAAGCCCTTGAACATGGCAATCCTGTGGTGGTAAAATTTTGAAGATTGAGCAGGATACTGGGATCGAAATTACCCGTTGTACATTTTGTTTTTCTCTCCGACAGCTCTGTGCGCAAAACTCCCATAGTGGAGGCTGTTGAAATCGTTTCTGAGCAACCCCGCCTACTTGAGGTTTTTCCTATCAAGAAGTGTGCAAGTCGCCCTCAACCTTTAAGAAATGGACGCAGGAATATGCCAGCATGACTAAGGTACAAACTGCATCTCCCTAGCATTTTTGGTTGCAGAGTTATTCCAGAGCGTAGCTGAAAGTTTTTAATTGTCCGGCCTATTATTTTCAATGACCCCCTTATTGTCGGTTAGAACCCTGACTGCGCCGTGTCATTGTAAACCCTGTATACACGCACAGTGTACGTCAATTTCTAGTGGGTGCCTGCTCGCGCCGTCGCATCTGGCCCCACCTTAAAAATCGTTAGAGCTTTAAGTTTGGTACGAGAGGAAAGCCCTTGAACATGGAAATCCTGTGGTGGTAAAATTTTGAAGATTGAGCAGGATACTGGGATCGAAATTACCCGTTGTACATTTTGTTTTTCTCTCCGACAGCTCTGTGCGCAAAACTCCCATAGTGGAGGCTGTTGAAATCGTTTCTGAGCAACCCCGCCTACTTGAGGTTTTTCCTATCAAGAAGTGTGCAAGTCGCCCTAAACCTTTAAGAAATGGACGCAGGAATATGCCAGCATGACTAAGGTACAAACTGCATCTCCCTAGCATTTTTGGTGGAAAGAGTTATTCCAGAGCGTAGCTGAAAGTTTTTAATTGTCCGGCCTATTTTTTTCAATGACCCCCTTATTGTCGGTTGGAACCCTGACTGCCTCGTGTCTTGTATACGCTGTATACACGCACAGTGTACGTCAATTTCTAGTGGGTGCCTGCTCGCGCCGTCGCATCTGGCCCCACCTTAAAAATCGTCAGAGCTTTAAGTTTGGTACGAGAGGAAAGCCCTTGAACATGGCAATCCTGTGGTGGTAAAATTTTGAAGATTGAGCAGGATACTGGGATCGAAATTACCCGTTGTACATTTTGTTTTTCTCTCCGACAGCTCTGTGCGCAAAACTCCCATAGTGGAGGCTGTTGAAATCGTTTCTGAGCAACCCCGCCTACTTGAGGTTTTTCCTATCAAGAAGTGTGCAAGTCGCCCTAAACCTTTAAGAAATGGACGCAGGAATATGCCAGCATGACTAAGGTACAAACTGCATCTCCCTAGCATTTTTGGTTGCAGAGTTATTCCAGAGCGTAGCTGAAAAGTTTTAATTGTCCGGCCTATTTTTTTCAATGACCCCCTTATTGTCGGTTGGAACCCTGACTGCGCCGTGTCTTTGTATACGCTGTATACACGCACAGTGTACGTCAATTTCTAGTGGGTGCCTGCTCGCGCCGTCGCATCTGGCCCCACCTTAAAAATCGTCAGAGCTTTAAGTTTGGTACGAGAGGAAATCCCTTGAACATGGCAATCCTGTGGTGGTAAAATTTTGAAGATTGAGCAGGATACTGGGATCGAAATTACCCGTTGTACATTTTGTTTTTCTCTCCGACAGCTCTGTGCGCAAAACTCCCATAGTGGAGGCTGTTGAAATCGTTTCTGAGCAACCCCGCCTACTTGAGGTTTTTCCTATCAAGAAGTGTGCAAGTCGCCCTAAACCTTTAAGAAATGGACGCAGGAATATGCCAGCATTACTAAGGTACAAACTGCATCTCCCTAGCATTTTTGGTTGCAGAGTTATTCCAGAGCGTAGCTGAAAGTTTTTAATTGTCCGGCCTATTTTTTTCAATGACCCCCTTATTGTCGGTTGGAACCCTGACTGCGCCGTGTCTTTGTATACGCTGTATACACGCACAGTGTACGTCAATTTCTAGTGGGTGCCTGCTCGCGCCGTCGCATCTGGCCCCACCTTAAAAATCGTCAGAGCTTTAAGTTTGGTACGAGAGGAAAGCCCTTGAACATGTCAATTCTGTGGTGGTAAAATTTTGAAGGTTGAGCAGGATACTGGGATCGAAATTACCCGTTGTACATTTTGTTTTTCTCTCCGACAGCTCTGTGCGCAAAACTCCCATAGTGGAGGCTGTTGAAATCGTTTCTGAGCAACCCCGCCTACTTGAGGTTTTTCCTATCAAGAAGTGTGCAAGTCGCCCTAAACCTTTAAGAAATGGACGCAGGAATATGCCAGCATGACTAAGGTACAAACTGCATCTCCCTAGCATTTTTGGTTGCAGAGTTATTCCAGAGCGTAGCTGAAAGTTTTTAATTGTCCGGCCTATTTTTTTCAATGACCCCCTTATTGTCGGTTGGAACCCTGACTGCGCCGTGTCTTTGTATACGCTGTATACACGCACAGTGTACGTCAATTTCTAGTGGGTGCCTGCTCGCGCCGTCGCATCTGGCCCCACCTTAAAAATCGTCAGAGCTGTAAGTTTGGTACGAGAGGAAAGCCCTTGAACATGGCAATCCTGTGGTGGTAAAATTATGAAGATTGAGCAAGATTCTGGGATCGAAATTACCCGTTGTACATTTTGTTTTTCTCTCCGACAGCTCTGTGCGGAAAACTCCCATAGTGGAGGCTGTTGAAATCGTTTCTGAGCAACCCCGCCTACTTGAGGTTTTTCCTATCAAGAAGTGTGCAAGTCGCCCTAAACCTTTAAGAAATGGACGCAGGAATATGCCAGCATGACTAAGGTACAAACTGCATCTCCCTAGCATTTTTGGTTGCAGAGTTATTCCAGAGCGTAGCTGAAAGTTTTTAATTGTCCGGCCTATTTTTTTCAATGACCCCCTTATTGTCGGTTGGAACCCTGACTGCGCCGTGTCTTTGTATACGCTGTATACACGCACAGTGTACGTCAATTTCTAGTGGGTGCCTGCTCGCGCCGTCGCATCTGGCCCCACCTTAAAAATCGTCAGAGCTTTAAGTTTGGTACGAGAGGAAAGCCCTTGAACATGGCAATTCTGTGGTGGTAAAATTTTGAAGGTTGAGCAGGATACTGGGATCGAAATTACCCGTTGTACATTTTGTTTTTCTCTCCGACAGCTCTGTGCGCAAAACTCCCATAGTGGAGGCTGTTGAAATCGTTTCTGAGCAACCCCGCCTACTTGAAGTTTTTCCTATCAAGAAGTGTGCAAGTCGCCCTAAACCTTTAAGAAATGGAAGCAGGAATATGCCAGCATGACTAAGGTACAAACTGCATCTCCCTAGCATTTTTGGTTGCAGAGTTATTCCAGAGCGTAGCTGAAATTTTTTAATTGTCCGGCCTATTTTTTTCAATGACCCCCTTATTGTCGGTTGGAACCCTGACTGCGCCGTGTCTTTGTATACGCTGTATACACGCACAGTGTACGTCAATTTCTAGTGGGTGCCTGCTCGCGCCGTCGCATCTGGCCCCACCTTAAAAATCGTTAGAGCTTTAAGTTTGGTACGAGAGGAAAGCCCTTGAACATGGCAATCCTGTGGTGGTAAAATTTTGAAGATTGAGCAGGATACTGGGATCGAAATTACCCGTTGTACATTTTGTTTTTCTCTCCGACAGCTCTGTGCGCAAAACTCCCATAGTGGAGGCTGTTGAAATCGTTTCTGAGCAACCCCGCCTACTTGAGGTTTTTCCTATCAAGAAGTGTGCAAGTCGCCCTAAACCTTTAAGAAATGGACGCAGGAATATGCCAGCATGACTAAGGTACAAACTGCATCTCCCTAGCATTTTTGGTTGCAGAGTTATTCCAGAGCGTAGCTGAAAGTTTTTAATTGTCCGGCCTATTTTTTTCAATGACCCCCTTATTGTCGGTTGGAACCCTGACTGCCTCGTGTCTTTGTATACGCTGTATACACGCACAGTGTACGTCAATTTCTAGTGGGTGCCTGCTCGCGCCGTCGCATCTGGCCCCACCTTAAAAATCGTCAGAGCTTTAAGCGTGGTACAAGAGGAAAGCCCTTGAACATGGCAATCCTGTGGTGGTAAAATTTTGAAGATTGAGCAGGATACTGGGATCGAAATTACCCGTTGTACATTTTGTTTTTCTCTCCGACAGCTCTGTGCGCAAAACTCCCATAGTGGAGGCTGTTGAAATCGTTTCTGAGCAACCCCGCCTACTTGAGGTTTTTCCTATCAAGAAGTGTGCAAGTCGCCCTAAACCTTTAAAAAAATGGACGCAGGAATATGCCAGCATGACTAAGGTACAAACTGCATCTCCCTAGCATTTTTGGTTGCAGAGTTATTCCAGAGCGTAGCTGAAAGTTTTTAATTGTCCGGCCTATTTTTTCAATGACCCCCTTATTGTCGTTTGGAACCCTGACTGCGCCGTGTCTTTGTATACGCTGTATACACGCACAGTGTACGTCAATTTCTAGTGGGTGCCTGCTCGCGCCGTCGCATCTGGCCCCACCTTAAAAATCGTCAGAGCTTTAAGTTTGGTACGAGAGGAAAGCCCTTGAACATGGCAATTCTGTGGTGGTAAAATTTTGAAGGTTGAGCAGGATACTGTGATCGAAATTACCCGTTGTACATTTTGTTTTTCTCTCCGACAGCTCTGTGCGCAAAACTCCCATAGTGGAGGCTGTTGAAATCGTTTCTGAGCAACCCCGCCTACTTGAAGTTTTTCCTATCAAGAAGTGTGCAAGTCGCCCTAAACCTTTAAGAAATGGAAGCAGGAATATGCCAGCATGACTAAGGTACAAACTGCATCTCCCTAGCATTTTTGGTTGCAGAGTTATTCCAGAGCGTAGCTGAAATTTTTTAATTGTCCGGCCTATTTTTTTCAATGACCCCCTTATTGTCGGTTGGAACCCTGACTGCGCCGTGTCTTTGTATACGCTGTATACACGCACAGTGTACGTCAATTTCTAGTGGGTGCCTGCTCGCGCCGTCGCATCTGGCCCCACCTTAAAAATCGTCAGAGCTTTAAGTTTGGTACGAGAGGAAAGCCCTTGAACATGGCAATCCTGTGGTGGTAAAATTGTGAAGATTGAGCAGGATACTGGGATCGAAATTACCCGTTGTCATTTTGTTTTTCTCTCCGACAGCTCTGTGCGCAAAACTCCCATAGTGGAGGCTGTTGAAATCGTTTCTGAGCAACCCCGCCTACTTGAGGTTTTTCCTATCAAGAAGTGTGCAAGTCGCCCTAAACCTTTAAGAAATGGACGCAGGAATATGCCAGCGTGACTAAGGTACAAAGTGCATCTCCCTAGCATTTTTGGTTGCAGAGTTATTCCAGAGCGTAGCTGAAAGTTTTTAATTGTAGGGCCTATTTTTTTCAATGACCCCCTTATTGTCGGTTGGAACCCTGACTGCGCCGTGTCTTTGTATACGCTGTATACACGCGCAGTGTACGTCAATTTCTAGTGGGTGCCTGCTCGCGCCGTCGCATCTGGCCCCACCTTAAAAATCGTCAGAGCTTTAAGTTTGGTACGAGAGGAAAGCCCTTGAACATGGCAATCCTGTGGTGGTAAAATTTTGAAGGTTGAGCAGCATACTGGGATCGAAATTACCCGTTGTACATTTTGTTTTTCTCTCCGACAGCTCTGTGCGCAAAACTCCCATAGTGGAGGCTGTTGAAATCGTTTCTGAGCAACCCCGCCTACTTGAAGTTTTTCCTATCAAGAAGTGTGCAAGTCGCCCTAAACCTTTAAGAAATGGACGCAGGAATATGCCAGCATGACTAAGGTACAAACTGCATCTCCCTAGCATTTTTGGTTGCAGAGTTATTCCAGAGCGTAGCTGAAATTTTTTAATTGTCCGGCCTATTTTTTTCAATGACCCCCTTATTGTCGGTTGGAACCCTGACTGCGCCGTGTCTTTGTATACGCTGTATACACGCACAGTGTACGTCAATTTCTAGTGGGTGCCTGCTCGCGCCGTCGCATCTGGCCCCACTTTAAAAATCGTCAGAGCTGTAAGTTTGGTACGAGAGGAAAGCCCTTGAACATGGCAATCCTGTGGTGGTAAAATTATGAAGATTGAGCAAGATTCTGGGATCGAAATTACCCGTTGTACATTTTGTTTTTCTCTCCGACAGCTCTGTGCGCAAAACTCCCATAGTGGAGGCTGTTGAAATCGTTTCTGAGCAACCCCGCCTACTTGAGGTTTTTCCTATCAAGAAGTGTGCAAGTCGCCCTAAACCTTTAAGAAATGGACGCAGGAATATGCCAGCATGACTAAGGTACAAACTGCATCTCCCTAGCATTTTTGGTTGCAGAGTTATTCCAGAGCGTAGCTGAAAGTTTTTAATTGTCCGGCCTATTTTTTTCAATGACCCCCTTATTGTCGGTTGGAACCCTGACTGCCTCGTGTCTTTGTACACGCTGTATACACGCACAGTGTACGTCAATTTCTAGTGGGTGCCTGCTCGCGCCGTCGCATCTGGCCCCACCTTAAAAATCGTCAGAGCTTTAAGCGTGGTACAAGAGGAAAGCCCTTGAACATGGCAATCCTGTGGTGGTAAAATTTTGAAGATTGAGCAGGATACTGGGATCGAAATTACCCGTTGTACATTTTGTTTTTCTCTCCGACAGCTCTGTGCGCAAAACTCCCATAGTGGAGGCTGTTGAAATCGTTTCTGAGCAACCCCGCCTACTTGAGGTTTTTCCTATCAAGAAGTGTGCAAGTCGCCCTAAACCTTTAAAAAAATGGACGCAGGAATATGCCAGCATGACTAAGGTACAAACTGCATCTCCCTAGCATTTTTGGTTGCAGAGTTATTCCAGAGCGTAGCTGAAAGTTTTTAATTGTCCGGCCTATTTTTTCAATGACCCCCTTATTGTCGGTTGGAACCCTGACTGCGCCGTGTCTTTGTATACGCTGTATACACGCACAGTGTACGTCAATTTCTAGTGGGTGCCTGCTCGCGCCGTCGCATCTGGCCCCACCTTAAAAATCGTCAGAGCTTTAAGTTTGGTACGAGAGGAAAGCCCTTGAACATGGCAATTCTGTGGTGGTAAAATTTTGAAGGTTGAGCAGGATACTGTGATCGAAATTACCCGTTGTACATTTTGTTTTTCTCTCCGACAGCTCTGTGCGCAAAACTCCCATAGTGGAGGCTGTTGAAATCGTTTCTGAGCAACCCCGCCTACTTGAAGTTTTTCCTATCAAGAAGTGTGCAAGTCGCCCTAAACCTTTAAGAAATGGAAGCAGGAATATGCCAGCATGACTAAGGTACAAACTGCATCTCCCTAGCATTTTTGGTTGCAGAGTTATTCCAGAGCGTAGCTGAAATTTTTTAATTGTCCGGCCTATTTTTTTCAATGACCCCCTTATTGTCGGTTGGAACCCTGACTGCGCCGTGTCTTTGTATACGCTGTATACACGCACAGTGTACGTCAATTTCTAGTGGGTGCCTGCTCGCGCCGTCGCATCTGGCCCCACCTTAAAAATCGTCAGAGCTTTAAGTTTGGTACGAGAGGAAAGCCCTTGAACATGGCAATCCTGTGGTGGTAAAATTGTGAAGATTGAGCAGGATACTGGGATCGAAATTACCCGTTGTCATTTTGTTTTTCTCTCCGACAGCTCTGTGCGGAAAACTCCCATAGTGGAGGCTGTTGAAATCGTTTCTGAGCAACCCCGCCTACTTGAGGTTTTTCCTATCAAGAAGTGTGCAAGTCGCCCTAAACCTTTAAGAAATGGACGCAGGAATATGCCAGCGTGACTAAGGTACAAACTGCATCTCCCTAGCATTTTTGGTTGCAGAGTTATTCCAGAGCGTAGCTGAAAGTTTTTAATTGTAGGGCCTATTTTTTTCAATGACCCCCTTATTGTCGGTTGGAACCCTGACTGCGCCGTGTCTTTGTATACGCTGTATACACGCGCAGTGTACGTCAATTTCTAGTGGGTGCCTGCTCGCGCCGTCGCATCTGGCCCCACCTTAAAAATCGTCAGAGCTTTAAGTTTGGTACGAGAGGAAAGCCCTTGAACATGGCAATCCTGTGGTGGTAAAATTTTGAAGGTTGAGCAGCATACTGGGATCGAAATTACCCGTTGTACATTTTGTTTTTCTCTCCGACAGCTCTGTGCGCAAAACTCCCATAGTGGAGGCTGTTGAAATCGTTTCTGAGCAACCCCGCCTACTTGAAGTTTTTCCTATCAAGAAGTGTGCAAGTCGCCCTAAACCTTTAAGAAATGGACGCAGGAATATGCCAGCATGACTAAGGTACAAACTGCATCTCCCTAGCATTTTTGGTTTCAGAGTTATTCCAGAGCGTAGCTGAAAGTTTTTAATTGTCCGGCCTATTTTTTTCAATGACCCCCTTATTGTCGGTTGGAACCCTGACTGCGCCGTGTCTTTGTATACGCTGTATACACGCACAGTGTACGTCAATTTCTAGTGGGTGCCTGCTCGCGCCGTCGCATCTGGCCCCACCTTAAAAATCGTCAGAGCTTTAAGTTTGGTACGAGAGGAAAGCCCTTGAACATGGCAATCCTGTGGTGGTAAAATTTTGAAGATTGAGCAGGATACTGGGATCGAAATTACCCGCTGTACATTTTGTTTTTCTCTCCGACAGCTCTGTGCGCAAAACTCCCATAGTGGAGGCTGTTGAAATCGTTTCTGAGCAACCCCGCCTACTTGAGGTTTTTCCTATCAAGAAGTGTGCAAGTCGCCCTAAACCTTTAAGAAATGGACGGAGGAATATGCCAGCATGACTAAGGTACAAACTGCATCTCCCTAGCATTTTTGGTTGCAGAGTTATTCCAGAGCGTAGCTGAAAGTTTTTAATTGTCCGGCCTATTTTTTTCAATGACCCCCTTATTGTCGGTTGGAACCCTGACTGCGCCGTGTCTTTGTATACGCTGTATACACGCGCAGTGTACGTCAATTTCTAGTGGGTGCCTGCTCGCGCCGTCGCATCTGGCCCCACCTTAAAAATCGTCAGAGCTTTAAGTTTGGTACGAGAGGAAAGCCCTTGAACATGGCAATCCTGTGGTGGTAAAATTTTGAAGGTTGAGCAGCATACTGGGATCGAAATTACCCGTTGTACATTTTGTTTTTCTCTCCGACAGCTCTGTGCGCAAAACTCCCATAGTGGAGGCTGTTGAAATCGTTTCTGAGCAACCCCGCCTACTTGAAGTTTTTCCTATCAAGAAGTGTGCAAGTCGCCCTAAACCTTTAAGAAATGGACGCAGGAATATGCCAGCATGACTAAGGTACAAACTGCATCTCCCTAGCATTTTTGGTTTCAGAGTTATTCCAGAGCGTAGCTGAAAGTTTTTAATTGTCCGGCCTATTTTTTTCAATGACCCCCTTATTGTGGGTTGGAACCCTGACTGCGCCGTGTCTTTGTATACGCTGTATACACGCACAGTGTACGTCAATTTCTAGTGGGTGCCTGCTCGCGCCGTCGCATCTGGCCCCACCTTAAAAATCGTCAGAGCTTTAAGTTTGGTACGAGAGGAAAGCCCTTGAACATGGCAATCCTGTGGTGGTAAAATTTTGAAGATTGAGCAGGATACTGGGATCGAAATTACCCGCTGTACATTTTGTTTTTCTCTCCGACAGCTCTGTGCGCAAAACTCCCATAGTGGAGGCTGTTGAAATCGTTTCTGAGCAACCCCGCCTACTTGAGGTTTTTCCTATCAAGAAGTGTGCAAGTCGCCCTAAACCTTTAAGAAATGGACGGAGGAATATGCCAGCATGACTAAGGTACAAACTGCATCTCCCTAGCATTTTTGGTTGCAGAGTTATTCCAGAGCGTAGCTGAAAGTTTTTAATTGTCCGGCCTATTTTTTTCAATGACCCCCTTATTGTCGGTTGGAACCCTGACTGCCTCGTGTCTTTGTATACGCTGTATACACGCACAGTGTACGTCAATTTCTAGTGGGTGCCTGCTCGCGCCGTCGCATCTGGCCCCACCTTAAAAATCGTCAGAGCTTTAAGCTTGGTACAAGAGGAAAGCCCTTGAACATGGCAATCCTGTGGTGGTAAAATTTTGAAGATTGGGCAGGATACTGGGATCGAAATTACCCGTTGTACATTTTGTTTTTCTCTCCGACAGCTCTGTGCGCAAAACTACCATAGTGGAGGCTGTTGAAATCGTTTCTGAGCAACCCCGCCTACTTGAGGTTTTTCCTATCAAGAAGTGTGCAAGTCGCCCTAAACCTTTAAGAAATGGACGCAGGAATATGCCAGCATGACTAAGGTACAAACTGCATCTCCCTAGCATTTTTGGTTGCAGAGTTATTCCAGAGCGTAGCTGAAAGTTTTTAATTGTCCGGCCTATTTTTTTCAATGACCCCCTTATTGTCGGTTGGAACCCTGACTGCGCCGTGTCATTGTATACGCTGTATACACGCACAGTGTACGTCAATTTCTAGTGGGTGCCTGCTCGCGCCGTCGCATCTGGCCCCACCTTAAAAATCATCAGAGCTTTAAGTTTGGTACGAGAGGAAAGCCCTTGAACATGGCAATCCTGTGGTGGTAAAATTTTGAAGATTGAGCAGGATACTGGGATCGAAATTACCCGTTGTACATTTTGTTTTTCTCTCCGACAGCTCTGTGCGCAAAACTCACATAGTGGAGGCTGTTGAAATCGTTTCTGAGCAACCCCGCCTACTTGAGGTTTTTCCTATCAAGAAGTGTGCAAGTCGCCCTAAACCTTTAAGAAATGGACGCAGGAATATGCCA
Organism: Asterias amurensis; assembly: GCF_032118995.1. Taxonomy (NCBI): domain Eukaryota; kingdom Metazoa; phylum Echinodermata; class Asteroidea; order Forcipulatida; family Asteriidae; genus Asterias; species Asterias amurensis. Next base: position 14,276,734 of record NC_092662.1, read on the forward strand.
GCATGACTAAGGTACAAACTGCATCTCCCTAGCATTTTTGGTTGCAGAGTTATTCCAGAGCGTAGCTGAAAGTTTTTAATTGTCCGGCCTATTTTTTTCAATGACCCCCTTATTGTCGGTTGGAACCCTGACTGCGCCGTGTCTTTGTATACGCTGTATACACGCGCAGTGTACGTCAATTTCTAGTGGGTGCCTGCTCGCGCCGTCGCATCTGGCCCCACCTTAAAAATCGTTAGAGCTTTAAGTTTGGTACGAGAGGAAAGCCCTTGAACATGGCAATCCTGTGGTGGTAAAATTTTGAAGATTGAGCAGGATACTGGGATCGAAATTACCCGTTGTACATTTTGTTTTTCTCTCCGACAGCTCTGTGCGCAAAACTCCCATAGTGGAGGCTGTTGAAATCGTTTCTGAGCAACCCCGCCTACTTGAGGTTTTTCCTATCAAGAAGTGTGCAAGTCGCCCTAAACCTTTAAGAAATGGACGCAGGAATATGCCAGCATGACTAAGGTACAAACTGCATCTCCCTAGCATTTTTGGTTGCAGAGTTATTCAAGAGCGTAGCTGAAAGTTTTTAATTGTCCGGCCTATTTTTTTCAATGACCCCCTTAATGTCGGTTGGAACCCTGACTGCGCCGTGTCTTTGTATACGCTGTATACACGCACAGTGTACGTCAATTTCTAGTGGGTGCCTGCTCGCGCCGTCGCATCTGGCCCCACCTTAAAAATCGTCCGAGCTTTAAGTTTGGTACGAGAGGAAAGCCCTTGAACATGGCAATCCTGTGGTGGTAAAATTTTGAAGGTTGAGCAGGATACTGGGATCGAAATTACCCGTTGTACATTTTGTTTTTCTCTCCGACAGCTCTGTGCGCAAAACTCCCATAGTGGAGGCTGTTGAAATCGTTTCTGAGCAACCCCGCCTACTTGAGGTTTTTCCTATCAAGAAGTGTGCAAGTCGCCCTAAACCTTTAAGAAATGGACGCAGGAATATGCCAGCGTGACTAAGGTACAAAGTGCATCTCCCTAGCATTTTTGGTTGCAGAGTTATTCCAGAGCGTAGCTGAAAGTTTTTAATTGTAGGGCCTATTTTTTTCAATGACCCCCTTACTGTCGGTTGGAACCCTGACTGCGCCGTGTCTTTGTATACGCTGTATACACGCGCAGTGTACGTCAATTTCTAGTGGGTGCCTGCTCGCGCCGTCGCATCTGGCCCCACCTTAAAAATCGTCAGAGCTTTAAGTTTGGTACGAGAGGAAAGCCCTTGAACATGGCAATCCTGTGGTGGTAAAATTTTGAAGGTTGAGCAGCATACTGGGATCGAAATTACCCGTTGTACATTTTGTTTTTCTCTCCGACAGCTCTGTGCGCAAAACTCCCATAGTGGAGGCTGTTGAAATCGTTTCTGAGCAACCCCGCCTACTTGAAGTTTTTCCTATCAAGAAGTTAGCAAGTCGCCCTAAACCTTTAAGAAATGGACGCAGGAATATGCCAGCATGACTAAGGTACAAACTGCATCTCCCTAGCATTTTTGGTTGCAGAGTTATTCCAGAGCGTAGCTGAAATTTTTTAATTGTCCGGCCTATTTTTTTCAATGACCCCCTTATTGTCGGTTGGAACCCTGACTGCGCCGTGTCTTTGTATACGCTGTATACACGCACAGTGTACGTCAATTTCTAGTGTGTGCCTGCTCGCGCCGTCGCATCTGGCGCCAACTTAAAAATCGTCCGAGCTTTAAGTTTGGTACGAGAGAAAAGCCCTTGAACATGGCAATCCTGTGGTGGTAAAATTCTGAAGATTGAGCAGGATACTGGGATCGAAATTACCCGTTGTACATTTTGTTTTTCTCTCCGACAGCTCTGTGCGGAAAACTCCCATAGTGGAGGCTGTTGAAATCGTTTCTGAGCAACCCCGCCTACTTGAGGTTTTTCCTATCAAGAAGTGTGCAAGTCGCCCTGAACCCTTAAGAAATGGACGCACGAATATGCCAGCATGACTAAGGTACAAACTGCATCTCCCTAGCATTTTTGGTTTCAGAGTTATTCCAGAGCGTAGCTGAAAGTTTTTAATTGTCCGGCCTATTTTTTTCAATGACCCCCTTATTGTGGGTTGGAACCCTGACTGCGCCGTGTCTTTGTATACGCTGTATACACGCACAGTGTACGTCAATTTCTAGTGGGTGCCTGCTCGCGCCGTCGCATCTGGCCCCACCTTAAAAATCGTCAGAGCTTTAAGTTTGGTACGAGAGGAAAGCCCTTGAACATAGCAATCCTGTGGTGGTAAAATTTTGAAGATTGAGCAGGATACTGGGATCGAAATTACCCGCTGTACATTTTGTTTTTCTCTCCGACAGCTCTGTGCGCAAAACTCCCATAGTGGAGGCTGTTGAAATCGTTTCTGAGCAACCCCGCCTACTTGAGGTTTTTCCTATCAAGAAATGTGCAAATCGCCCTAAACCTTTAAGAAATGGACGGAGGAATATGCCAGCATGACTAAGGTACAAACTGCATCTCCCTAGCATTTTTGGTTGCAGAGTTATTCCAGAGCGTAGCTGAAAGTTTTTAATTGTCCGGCCTATTTTTTTCAATGACCCCCTTATTGTCGGTTGGAACCCTGACTGCGCCGTGTCTTTGTATACGCTGTATACACGCACAGTGTACGTCAATTTCTAGTGGGTGCCTGCTCGCGCCGTCTCATCTGGCCCCACCTTAAAAATCGTCAGAGCTTTAAGTTTGGTACGAGAGGAAAGCCCTTGAACATGGCAATCCTGTGGTGGTAAAATTGTGAAGATTGAGCATGATACTGGGATCAAAATTACCCGTTGTACATTTTGTTTTTCTCTCCGACAGCTCTGTGCGCAAAACTCCCATAGTGGACCTCTATGCTCGCTTTGAAAATCACCATAGCACTAAGTTTTGTACGAGAGGAAAGCCCTTGAAATTTTCATTCCAGTGGTGCTAAACTTGTTAAGAGTGAGTAATGATTTGGGGTCAAATTTATCCGTCGAACATTTGATTTTCTTTGTGCAGAAAAATCCCGTAGTGAAGCTTTTTGACTTCGCTTCGGAGCACAGCTGCCTACTTGTCATTTTCGGTATCAAGAACTGTGGGAACCGCCCTGAAACTTTGAACTTCGTATGCAGGGATATTCCAGGATGATTTAGGTACAAATTCTGTTTCTCTAGCATTTTTAGTTCCAGAACGAATCAAAAGTATAGCTGAAAGTTTTTATATGTCCGGGCTTTTTTACAGTGAATATATTTTTTTCTCCAATGTTCACCACGTGCCGTGTGTATCATGCATTAAATGCCTTACATATCGGGGGTGTGTCGGTTCCACTCCCTGACCTCTAGCCTCGCTTTGAAAATAACCATGGCACTAAGTTTAGTACGAGAGGAACGCCCTTGAAATTGTCATTCCAGTGGTGCATTAAATGCCTTACCTCACGGGGTGTGTCGGTTCCACTCCCTGACCTCTAGTCTCGCTTTGAAAATCACCATAGCACTATGTTTAGTACGAGAGAAAAGCCCTTGAAATTGTCATTCCAGTGGTGCTAAACTTGTTAAGATTGAGTAATGATTTGGGGTCAAAATTATCCGTCGAACTTTTGATTTTCTTTGTGCATAAAAATCCCGTAGTAAGGCTGGTTGAGTTCGTTTCGGAGCACAGCTGCCTACTTGTCATTTTCGGTATCAAGAACTCTGGAAGCCGCCCTAAAACTTTGAAATTCGTATGGAGGGACATGCCAGGATGATTTCGGTACAAATTCTGTTTCTCTAGCATTCTTAGTTCCAGGATGAATCAAAAGTATAGCTGAAGGTTTTTATAAGTCCGGGCTTTTTTTCAATGAATCTATTTTTTTCTCCAATGTTCACCACGTGCCGTGTGTATCATGCATTAAATGCCTTACATCTCGGGGGTGCGTCGGTTCCACTTCCTGACATCTAGTCTCGTTTTGAAAATCACCATAGCACCATGTTTAGTACGAGAGAAAAGCCCTTGAAATTGTCATTCCAGTGGTGCTAAACTTGTTAAGATTGAGTAATGATTTGGGGTCAAATTCATCCGTCGAACTTTTGAAAAAATTTTGTGCACAAAAATCCCGTAGTGAGGCTTTTTGAGTTCGTTTCGGAGCATAGCTGCCTACTTGACATTTTCGGTATCAAGAACTCTGGAAGCCGCCCTAAGACTTTGAAATTCGTATGCTGAGATATGCCAGGATGATTTAGGTACAAATTCTGTTTCTCGAGCATTTTTAGTTCTAGAATGAAACAAAAGAATAGCTGAAGGTTTTTATAAGTCCGCGCTTTTTTTCAATGAATATATCTTTTTTCTCCAATGTTCACCACGTGCCGTGTGTATCACGCATTAAATGCCTTACATCTCGGGGGTGTCTCGGTTCCACTCCCTGACCTCTAGCCTCGCTGTGAACATCACCATAGCGCTAAGCTTAGTACGAGAGGAAAGCCTTTAAAATTGTCATTCCAGTAGTGCTAAACTTGTTAAGATTGAGTAATGATTTGGGGTCAAATTTATCCGTCGAACTTTTGATTTTCTTTGTGCACAAAAATCCCATAGTGAGGCTTTTTAAGTTCGCTTCGAAGCACCGTTGCCTACTTGTCATTTTCGGTATCAAGAACTCTGGAAGCCGCCCTAAAACTTTGAAATTCGTATGCAGGGATATGCCAGGATGATTCAGGTACAAATTCTGTTTCTCTAGCATTTTTAGTTCCAGAATGAATCAAAAGTATAGCTGAAGGTTTTTATAAGTCCGGGCTTTTTTTCAATGAATAATGTTTTTGTTTTTTTCCAATGTTCCCCAAGTGCCGTGTGTATCATGCATTAAGTGCCTTACATTTATTGCTGAAAATTGTTAATTGCGCCGTGTGTTTGTATACATTGTATACACGCACAGTGAATGTCAATTTCTAATGGGTGCCTGCTCACGCCGTCGCATCTAGCCCCGCCTTAATAAATCGTCAGAGCATTAAGTTTTGTACGAGAGGAAAGCCATTGAACGTGGCTATTCTGTGGTGGTAAAATTTTGAAGATTGACCATGATACTGGATTCGAAATTACCCGTTGTACATTTTGTTTTTCTTCCCGACAGCTCTGTGCACTAAACTCCCATAGTGGAGGATGTTGAAATCGTTTCTGAGAAACCCCGCTTACTTGAGCTTTTTCCTATCAAGAAGTGTGCAAGTCGCCCTAAACCTTTAAAAAATGGATGCAGGGACATGCCAGGATAACTAAGGTACAAACTTCAACTTTCTAGCATTTTTAGTTCCAGAGTTATTCCAGAGCATTGCTAATAGTTTGTAATTGTCCGGGGCTATTTTTTAAATGACCATTATTTTTTGGTTGGGTTCCTGACTGCGCCGTGTGTTTGTATACATTGTATACACGCACAGTGTACGTCAATTTCTAATGGGTGCCTGCTCACGCCGTCGCATCTAGCCCCGTCTTAAAAAATCGTCAGAGCATTAAGTGTTGTACGAGAGGAAAGCCCTTGAACATGGCAATCCTGTGGTGGTAAAATTTTGAAAATTGAGCATGATACGAGTGGACACTCGGATCGAAATTACCCGTTGTACATTTTGTTTTTCTCTCCGACAGCTCTGTGCACAAAACTCCCATAGTGGAGGTTGTTGAAATCGTTTCTGAGCAACCCCGCCTACTTGAGCTTTTTTTCTATTCTTGACTGCGCCGTGTGTTTGTATACACCGTATGCACGCAGTGTACGCCAATTTTTAAGGGGATGGGTGTCCACTCCCTTTGCTTCTGGTCCCGCCTTAAAAAACCCCCATGAAAGAGTCAAACATAATACTGTCAATACTCGGATGAAATCGTTTTATTAATACTATCGAACTGTCAGGCCCATTTGAGAAGATCTCAAGCAAAAACGCCCTGCCTAAAGCAAGCTGAAATGGGTGGATATCTTCACATTCGCTCGGACCCAGCGGCAAGTCTATCCAGGACCGCTGGGATGGGCTAATCGCTTGCACAGATTCGTGTTCAGGAAGTACGTCACGTACGCAGTGTATAGAATTATGGTGCAGTGTGAGTGTGATGCATGATGGGACTGCGCATTATTAAACCAATGAGCGTTGCATGATGCGTTTGCCCATCCCAGCGCCTTTAGTTCAAGCAAGGTACTGAGGACGAGCGAAATCTTCACAGAGTATAAAGGCCGTGTCCGAAACGACGACTTCGGCTACAGCTACGTCTAGATCAGCGCGTCTACCAGTGTTGAAGAATAGCAGACGCGCGCGATCTAGCCGTAGCTGTAGCCGAAGTCTTCGTTTCGGACACGGCCTATCTGCCACACGCACGTTGATTCATCAGAGGGTGCGTTCGATAAGCTTCCCCGGGTCGACCCCTGTGTGTGGCGTTTTCTTTTTCCAGGGCGAACGTGTGCAGATAATTACCCACGTTCGTCCTGGGAAAAAAAAAGCCACACACCGGGGTCGACCCAGGGAAGCTAAACGAACGCACCCAGAGTAACTCATCGCTTGGTAACAAGTTTTGTGGGAATAGCCCCAGCCCTATAGTGATGATATATTAAAACTTGTTTTTGAAAAACACCAGAAATATTAGCAAAATAAAAGTTGGTTTGTATTAAAAAATAATCTGTTTGTAAAACCAGAGATCTTTGTAAAACCAGAGCTTGACATACATGTGCATGGAGTCATAACAACAAATGTTTCCGTAACAAGAAAAAAAACATACAGTTTTATTTATTTTGAGAAAAAAAGCCATAAGAGATAAATTTAATAATTAAGAATCAGCAAAAAACAAAAACGATCACTAGTCTCACTGGATTTGTAGATTAGTAAAATATCGGTGCACCAGGAGTAAAAAAAACCAGAAAGGCAATGGACACTGTTGGTAATTACTCAAAATAGTTATTAGCATAAAACCTTACTTGGGAACGAGTAATGGGGAGAGGTTGATAGTATAAAACATTGTGAGAAACAGCTCCCTCTGAAGTAGGCCTAATGTAGTTTTCGACAAATTCGAGACCTCAGAATTAGATTTTGAGGTCTCGAAGTCAAGCATCTGAAAGCACACAACTTCGTGTTTTTTTTTCCATTATTATCTCGCAACTTGAGCTTAACTTTTCACAGGTTTGTTATTTTATGCGTCTGTTGAGATACACCAAGTGAGAACACTAGTCTTCGACAACTTTAAATAGCCAGCGTCTTTAAGAATTACAGACTAATGGAATATTAAAACAAAATGATATCGTATATGGGTATTTTGATTGCAACATAATGCCATGTTCTATTTCTGGCAGACCAATATTAGACGAACACATGGAGTTATATACTTAGCTCTAGGAGTAAAAAAAAAACTTGTTTGAACAAAAGGTCATACCATAAACTAGCTATTTAAACTACAATTAACCCAAAAGGGGCAGCATTACAAAGATATACACCATATGCAACCCCAATACAATTGATAGCTAAGATTGTGTTATGGTTTTCATAGACACAAAGAAATGCACTAAGTTCCTCTTTTTATTAAAGGCAGTGGACACTATTGGTAACTACTCAAAATAATTATTAGCATAAAACCTTTCTTGGTTGTGAGTAATGGGGATAGGTTGATAGTATAAAACATTGTGAGAAACGGCTCCCTCTGAAGTGACGTAGTTTTCGAGAAAGACGTAATTTTCCACGAATTTGATTTCAAGACCTCAGATTTAGAGTTTGAGGTCTCGAAATCAAGCATCTGATAGCACACAACTTCGTGTGGCAAATTGTTTTTTCTTCCATTATTATCTCGCAACTTCGACGACCAATAAATTGAGCTCAAATTTTCACAGGTTTGTTATTTTGTGCATATGTTGAGATACACCAAGTGAGAAGACTGGTTTTTGCCAATTACCAAGCGTGTCAGTGCCTTTAAAGGCACAATAAATTGAAATTTTAACTCAACAAAAGTTTATCTGTAACGTCCAAGTACAGTCAAATTTCAAATAATCAAAGCATTGAACACTGCTTAATGCTTTATACAATTTATATGGAATTGGCATAAGTACAGCAACTTGCCAAGCAAATGGACATGTGGCTAAGCAGAATTACTCATTACCTACTAGAGTTCTACATCTTTGTTAAATTAATAGCTGTGTAAATAGTGTCAGTTTAAAACATCTTTTGCAATGATTCAAAGAAGGTGAAGAGTTTGTTCGTTTATTCGTTCTGATTGTTTACAGTTGTCTGTTTGTTGTTTGTGATTACTTCTACTCAACCCCACCATGTGTCGTCGTCTTCGGAAGCCTGGCTGTCATCCTTGTCGTCTTCTGAAGAAGACTGAATGTCAACCAGGTTGTTATCAAGGCCTTGCAGACTGTTGATAAAAGACAAAACACTGATTGAGACTGAACATAATAGGGGGCCTATAATAATAACAGTGGCTTCTTATACATTTATATATTCATAAATACCCCAGACATTTTCTCCATTTTGATTGGTTGAGAGGACATCACGTGGGGTGTTTAAAAGGATGATGTAACCACAGCAAGAAGTGTTTAAACCTGGGCGTGACACGCGAGCTTGCACCTGTGCTCATAAAGCCCACGTCACACGTGGCAATTTTCTGGCCATCTCGAATCAACGAAAGTTGCTAGCCACAAGGGGTTGCTCACAGATTGCCGTGTGTGACATGTCGTGCTCGAAAGCAGTTAATTGGCAACCCAGAGGCAACGTGTATTTCGAGTAGAATGTGTTTCTAACTTTGTGGCAACTTTTGCGGGCAACCGCCAATCAGATTGCGCATACATGATGACGTAATTTTGTTCACTCCTGAAAAGTTTTCACCGGTAGCCATCTTTTCTGTTGCCAAGTGGTAATTTTTTGCAACAAAATGACCGGTTTTAACCAAAATAGTATTGTCATTCGACAAAGACATACTTCTTTACAAAGCAGCATGTATTTGGTTTACAAAGTGCTGTGGCGTAATATGCAGCCAATCCAACCAGGAACACGTATGTTTTGGCCTATACAATAACAATGGTTAGGGTCCCTTTATAAAAATACTTGTCAACAGCCTTTTTTTTTTTTCTTTTTTTTTTTTGAGGGGCGTAAATTAGAGTTAATTAGTTGTAAATTAGAGATGCAGTCTATACACCTGCAGCCCATTAATTTCCAAGAGGGAGCCTAAAATTACTTCCTACCTTGGTGCGGCGGTACACATTGCTTGTGAGATCCAAATTTCATAGCGATGGGGTTGTGGTCTCCATGGTGCATCGTAAGCTGGAAAAAAAATAATAACATATTTTTTTATGGCACAACTTTTTCCTGTACCCTCCTATCCTCTGTATAGAAAAAAACGAATCGTAAAATGCAATCCTGGATGATGGTGTGTAACTATCTCATGTTATCTATCTGCTATCTGTTGATGTTTAGATAATCTGATGAAAAGTTTTCTACACAAAGTTTTAAAGGCAGTGGACACTATTGGTAATTGTCAAAGACTAGCCTTCACAGTTGGTAAATCTCAACATATGCATAAAATAACTAACCTGTGAAAATTTGAGCTCAATCGGTCATCAAAGTTATGAGATAATAATGAAAGAAGAAAACACCCTTGTCACACGAATGTTGTTTGCGTTTAGATGGTTGATTTCGAGACCTCAAGTTCTAAATCTGATGTCTCGAAATCAAATTCGTGGAAAATTACTTCTTTCTCGAAAACTATGGCACTTCAGAGGGAGCGGTTTCTCACAATGTTTTATACCATCAACCTCTCCCTATTACTCATCCCCAAGAAAGGTTTTATGCTAATAATTATTTTGAGTAAATACCAAGTGTCCACTGCCTTTTAAAAAAAACTCGGCCAACAAAACAACACATAACCTACTTGCAATGAAGAATTCATCAGTGCTGTAACAGAGTCCCTGTTTATCCAGTTCAGTGCGAAGCTCCTCCTCCTTAGCATCAGTATTTGTCGAGTTGGTAAATGTGATGACATAGGTTTCCTTGGATTCATGTCTTTGAAATTCAATACCATCCTACAGTAAAGCATTGTAAAAAATAAGATTAAAAAAAAGCATTCTTAAAAAAATCAGCTGGCAGGTCCATATTTTTATTTTATTTTTAATCGTTATCATTTGTCTTTTTGTAGTGTGTTTTTGGTATTTTTTGCTTGTTTTTTTTTCTGAGTTGCCTGGCTTGGCTGGATGCTGGTGGATAATACGTATCCCTCTTGTGAAGGGTGTGTTTGATCTTGTTATTCAATATTGTCGCTATTGACTTTCAATACAATATACAATACAATACAATACAATAATCTTTATAAGATCCCAAAAAGTGTAATTCAAATGCTGGCATACAGTAAAAACATTGACACATTAAAAATATTACAAAACAGAGAATGGCTATAATATACAATTACAAGAAAAAACACTAAAAGGCGATAAGAAAAATACTGGAGACTGGGCCATAATTAATCGCTGCCAGGGTTCTTGTCTTTTGTTTTGTTTCAAGTGTTGTTTGATACCATCCCAACCGGTATGGAGGTTGTTTCCTACAGTACCTGTATCTGCCCGCGGCCAGGGCAGGTTATGCTTTATGTCTTTGCATATTTTTTATTTTTCGTAAAATTATTGTATTGCTTGTAAATCTTTGATGTGCAATTTGTTAATGTGATTTTCATGCTTGCTGAAATGAATGAATGTTTTTGCATATTTTGTATTTTTCGTAAAATTGTTGTATTGCTTGTAAATCTTTGATGTGCAATTTGTTAATGTGATTTTTCATGTTTGCTGAATTGAATTGAGTGGTTATTTTTTGTGGTTTTTTTTTTACCTGGATAGGTTCTGGGGGGTCATCATGTTGGTCAGGTGGCAGGTAGAACATGAGATTGTAGGTGAAGTCACACCCAGTTGGAGGGTTCTCTGTTGATTTGTGGACCAAGATAACCGGTGTGGTTCGGGTCATATGTTCTTGCTTGCTGTTCTGTCCTAAAGTGGCAAGAAGGTTTTTACGGTTCAAAAAAAGGTATTATTATGTCATGCCTTTAAAGACAGTGGACACTATTGGTAGTAACTCAAATTAATTATCAAAAAACCTCACTTGGTAACGAGTAATGGGGAGAGGTTGATACTATAAAACATTGTGAGAAACGGCTCCCTCTGAAGTGACGTAGTTTTCGAGAAAGAAGTAATTTTCCACGAATTTGATTTCGAGACCTCAAGTTTAGAATTTGAGGTCTCGAAATCAAGCATCTGAAAGCACACAATTTCGTTTGACAGGGTTTTTTCTTCTTTCATTATTATCTCGCAACTTCGACGACCGATTGAGCTCAAATTTTCACAGGTTTGTTATTGTATGCATTTGTTGAGATACACTAAGTGAGAACACTGGGCTTTGACAATTACCAATAGTGTCCAGTGTTTTTAACACAGTTTGTTTTCTCAATCAATAATTTAAGTTGGTGCAACATTTTTTTTTTTATCGTTCGTTATTCTCTTGCAACTTCGACGACCAATTGAGTCCAAATTTCCACAGGTTTGTTATTTTATGCATATTGTTGGGGTACACCAAGTGAGAAGAATGGTCTTTGAAAATTCGATGTCCAGCAGCAGTCGATTTCACGAAACGCTCTGTGATTAATCATTTCTCGAGTTAGGACGAGTAACTTTCCTAACTTAGGATGGGTTCAATGCGTCGTCACGCCTATTGTACGAAACTTAACTCGTCCTAAGTCCTAAGCTTAAACCTAAACGTTTTGTGAAATCGACGGCAGTGCCTATAACATTTATTTTTACCGTAGAAGTAACGATGAAGCGGCAGATACGCATCACCGTATGCATCGTCCATGATGCAGGTGTGTGTCCTCTTCATCACATAAAGACTTCCAGCCAAGTGGCGGTGCTCAATGTTGCCATTGAATGTCTCCATGATTCGATAACTAGGACAGTGTTTTCCTAAAAAAGTAAACAAGCAAGGACAATTTATATTTTTGATTTATTCAGTAATACAAATATTAGGTTCTTATAGCATAACATACGAAGCGTTCAGTATTTTGTCCTTTAAGCTAGGTAGGAGGTGCTATACGTTTTGAAGTACGAGACCTATTCATTTAAACCACCATGTAATGGTGCCGTAGCGCAATATGCTCCTAATCAAGCCAGGAACACCTCACTTGATAACGAGTAATGGGGAGAGGTTGGTAGTATAAAACATTGTGAGAAACGGCTCCCTCTGAAGTGCCGTAGTTTTCGAGAAAGAAGTCATTTTCCACGAATTTGATTTTGAGACCTCAAGTTTAGAATTTGAGGTCTCGAAATCAAGCATCTGAAAGCACACAATTGCGTGTGACAGGTTTGTTTTCTTCTTTCATTATTATCTCGCAACTTCGACGACCAATTGAGCTCAAATTTTCACAGGTTTGTTATTGTATGCATTTGTTGAGATACACTAAGTGAAAACACTGGGCTTTGACAATTACCAATAGTGTCCAGTGTCTTTAACACAGTTTGTTTTCTCAATCAATAATTTAAGTTTGTGCAACAGTGTTGTTTTGTCGTTCGTTATTCTCTTGGGGCGAACCCCTTCTTATTGCGATAATTAAAGGGACACGTTGCATGCCTTGGATCGGACGCGAGTTGGTCTATATAAATAGCGTCTGTAAAACCGTTAGTTAAAAATGCATATGGGTAGATATGATGTAAAAGTAGAATACAATGATCCACACAAACATGCCACGAAATTGCACGGTTTGCCATTTACATCTTCGACTAACTCGGTCGGCCATTTATGGGAGTCAAATTTTTAACCCCAATAAATGGCCGCGGAGCAACAGTAGAGAACGGAACAAACGTAGGGAAAGTTTACCTCTGTGGAAGCATGGTGGAATGGAATCTTTGATGCATTTGGGCTGCTTATCTCTTGTGCCCATGCGCACCAGTACTTCGCTGGAGTGATACAGTCTAAAGTAGGATTTCCTTGAGAGAAAAAAATAAATTCAAACATAATTTAAACCTTTGGGAATTTGTTAATGGGATAAGCAATCTGTTTTTATTTGAACGTTACATATGAAGTGTAAATTTGAGGGGGAAAAGTCTACATAATGTAGAGACTTCGACCACAAAGTGTTATTTACAGTGTTGGAGTATTTTATTTCCCTTTAGTGAACAGATCAAATCATTGCTGTTGTTCGTTGGGGTGTTGGGGTATGTGTAACTTTAATCAAATTCTCGATTGGTGTGAATTGAATAAATAATAAATTTGCAGTGACTTTATCACAAGAAAGATTATGCAATAGTAATTAAAAACGAATCAAGATTTCCAGATGCCATCTCAACTTGTAAAATCTGTATCATGTAATGAGTATTTAGGATCATCACAAACTAGCACAACAATATACAAAAAATAATATGCCAGGGCATACCAAATAAAAGCAGTTTGATAGTTTTAGGCTATCCTGATGAGCAAAGTATAGAAACATACAAATAAACCAAACAAACAAATAAACAAACAAACAAATATACCTAACAAACAATCAAAAGGCGAAAAGATTAGATCAATAAGCTATCCAAATTCCTTCAGTCAACTTACGAATTGTAAAACCCAAAAGCGACAGGATCTGAGATTGCGTAATCTTCCCCTTCTTCATCCAAATAACTCCTGAGCTTCTGAACTCGTTCAATGTTGTAGGGGTCAAAGCTGAAACTCCTGAAACTCATAGCAAAGATAGTGGAGTCTGGCTCATCAACAAGAACCACCTGTAATTAGATATGAGATTTATTTGAGGCGAGACAAATAACTCTAACAAAAAAGATCAACATTAAAAATTGTGGTTTATAAAAAATATGTGTGCTTTTGGTGTCTATAACCTCAATCCATTTCAAAAACATATATTTTGCGTCAAGATAACCAAGTACTTTAGTTATCTGTGTTTTAACCAAATGGAAAAACGAGCAACACATTAATTCACAAATTAATGTAGTTTTGTGACAGTCCTTTTTGTTTTCAAAATGCCAGTTTCTCAAAATTGCTTTCAGAACACCCATTGTTTCGAAAAATGTGCGCTCGATCGATCGATAAGGTGTAATAATGATCGAGGATCTCATTTGGGACCTTGTGTTATTTGGGTTTTGAAATTTTCTCCCTGCCTTCTGGTTTTTATTGCGTTTTATGAATGTGATTTTTGCAAGGTTTTAATTGGATTCGCTTTTGTTTTAATGTTTACTGTTGTGTGATTTTAATAGCGTTTGGGTGCAATCTTATTTTTACAATTTTGTGTTTTCATTGGCATGGGTTTTGTTTGAACATATCTTAAGATGATAGTTGTTATACTTTTATATAACATTGACAGCCCCATTCCAGCTTGTAACCATTGCGTATATTAAACCAATACAAGACACTGTCCAGTGGTTAGACTGCAGGACTTGCAATCACAAGGTGGTAGCTCCGAATCCTTCCAAGTTAACCTCTGATTTCACAATGACGATAGAATAAGTATTGTCGTCTATATAGTTACTGAATCACAATTTATCTATTATTTTCAATAGCTGGCAAACCAACAGATTGCATCACAGCGTTGTAGGCACTGTTAGAGTGCATTGATGCATTGAGAATAAAGGAAGTATTCAACGAGCACGCCATTGATCGAGTTCAACACGCAACTGACTGACGTCTTGCCTTCCGCTTCTTCAATGATTATAACGGACGTTTGTAGTGCACCATATCTGTCAGAAAAGAACTCTGCTGAAACGTCTACAGGTAACGTACATTTTCATTCACAGTGATTATGGATTCATGGGATGGCCCAAAACTTAATTTACAAAAGATATCAAAACCCTTTAAAGACACTGGACACTGTCTTCACAGTTGGTGTATCTCAACATATGCATAAAATAACAAACCTGTGAAAGCTTGAGCTCAATTGGTCATCGAAGTTGCGAGAAATTAATGAAAGAAACAAACACCCTTGTCGCACGAAGTTGTGTGCTTCCAGATGCTTGATTTCGAGACCTCAAACTTTAAATCTGAGGTCTCGAAATCAAATTCGTGGAAAATTCTCTCTTTCTCGAAAACTACGTCACTTCAGAGGGAGTTGTTTCTCACAATGTTTTATACTATCAATCTCTCCCCATTACTCGCAATCAAGAACGGTTTTATGCTAATCATTATTTTGAGTAATTACCAATAGTGTTCACTGGCTTTAACTTACTTCGAGGAAAGAGCCTCAAAGAAATTTACATTACCCCGTGATGATAAACTTACATTATTGTCCAAAGGCTGAGGGATGGGGTGGGCTGGATCGAAGGGTACAAAGTACGAGAAGGTGTAGTCCTGGGAGCTTCCAGGGACGGGGGCTGAGGTCGGCCATGCCATGGTCAAACGGACCGGCTCGGTCTTGGGAATCAAAGCACCTGCAAAAGTCACAAATTTATTCACCAGTTAGGTTCATTTGTTGCCATTTTAGAATGACTTAATTTTTTAACAGGAATTTTAAAAAATACAGAGACTTCATCATAGTTCAAGTTTTTACGGGGAACCGGCATGTAAATTTGGAGGCCACAGGTCTACATGTATTTCTAAAGGATTACAAAATCTTTGTAGATCCTTAAAAAGCTGAAGAGTTTGTAAGACTTTTAAGAAAAATTTGAACAAGATTGAACAAGAAAATCACTCTTGATGCAGGTATAAAGTAATCCTCACAAAATGGACAAATTAATTACTTTTTTTTTTTTTTTTTTTTTTTTTTTTTTCATTTTATGATAGTTGTTTTTAAGTGTATAAGAACTCAATAACTGATAATTTACAATTAACAGTTGGACCTTTATGGATAACAAGAAATTATATACCATAACTGTTGTATCTGTCGAAGTAATTATCCAGCAAAGGCAGAGCCGTTAATTCTGCCAGTTGAGGTGACAGTGCGTTGACGGTTGTTGAGACCCACACTGCCCTGAAATACATCCTCGCCTCATAGTCATCGTCGTCCTCGCATAGTTGTACATACTGGGGCTCCTCCTCGTCCAGTAGCTTGAGGTCAGAGAGTGTCACCTTGCAAGTTGGTTCCACAACAGAAGGTTTCATCTGCAGCATGACCTCAGTGGGACGGTTGGAACTCCTTTATTTTTTTAAGTGAAAAAAATGAATAATTTTGAGCCCTTAAAATATTAATGATCACCAGAAATGGAAATAAAAAATTATCACCAGTACGTAGCACCAGTATCATTAAATCCACACTTGTTGTATCTCAAAATGCATCAAACAACAAAATGTTAAAATTTTGACTCAATTGGTCATTGAAGTTGCAAGAGACTATATAGTGAAAGAAAAACACCCCTGCAAGTTGGTTCAACAACAGAAGGTTTTCTAAGAAGCATAACCTCATTGGAGAGAAGCTTCAGCCCTATAATTACTTATTTAAAGGCATGTTTTGTATTATTGCCAAAGACCAGTAGGCCTATCCCCACTTTATCCCAACACAAGCACAAAATAACAAATCTGTGAAACATTTGGGCTCATTTGGTCATTGATGCTGCAAGAAAATAATGAAAGAAGAAACACCCTTGCTGCACAAATTTGTGTGCTTTCAGATGTCTAAAAACAACTTCAGGTCTAAAGTCTGAAGTCTATATATGACCATAAGTTACAGTATAATTACTGTAATTATTTGATCACATAAAGAATTACGCTTACTATGGCAATTAAAGTAAACAGCAAAATTACTTGATCACAGCTATTCATAGTGACAACTATTAAAGTCACCTGGAAATAGAATTTTTTTCTTTCAAACATAAGAGTATATGCTTACGAACAATAAAACAGTTTTTTTAGTAATTTTTTGTCACGATTTATATGTTTAAAATATATATAAAGTTGTATGGGGGATGACTCCGCCTACCCCTTTTGTGAAGCCAACGAGGCAGACTTTGCCTGCAATGCGTATAGTAAACACGTGCCAAGTACATGTACGTCCAAGTCGTGAGTTGGTACATTTCAAAAAGTGTTTTTCTGCATTCAGCAGCAATACACCTGGTCGGCATTGCCGGGAAAAAAAAACATTTTTTTTTTTTTTTTTAAACGTACAAACACACGACTTGGTCCGTACATGTACTTCGCAATTGTGTTTACTCTACGCATTACAGGCAAAGTCTGCCTTGATTGACGTCACGAACAGCGCCCTCTCGGGTCGGGGTCTACTTTGTAAATAACATAAGAACTGATTGTTTAAAACCTTAGTTAACTGTTTATTCACATGCCACTCATCAAAACACATATATTAGTGACAAAAGCTTTATTTTGAAAAAATACCACTTCCAGGTGACTTTAACGTTGGCGAAATCAGGAAATTAGGTTTTCTTAAATCAGAGATAACAAAATTGCTCTTGTAAACACGCCTTAATTGTTCGCACTATACTTTGTTTGCCTTTGCAAAATTCCAACTTACGGATCATAGACATTGATGAAGAACTGATCGCCAACAAACTGCTCCCTGCGTTGGTTCAGCAGGGTCTCCAGCATAGACAACTCTTGCGAATTAGAGGAGGAAATGTGGCTCGAAAACGTCTTTACGAAGTATCTTGTGGCTGGCTCTCTCTGTAAAACCACCTGTGAAACAACAAAACATAAGACAAAACAGTTGAATACAAAAACACGATTGTCCCAGGCTACCATGCTAAACATGGTACACTGGAAAAAACTGGGGTGTGTAAGATTAACACCCGGAGGCACATGGTGTTAACATACCAACAATGTAATTGCAGCGTAGTGTTTTGCACCCAAAACATTTTGTCTTTGGTAATATTTTAGACGGGGCGGGGGGGGGGCTAAACAAACAACTTCGTAGTGTAATTAGGAATTAAATCGTTGATCTTGGCCAGTTGGGTGTTGTTGTTTTTCGTTTATTATACACAATCATTGGGACATTTAGAATAGTAAATGTTTAAACATGGCAACAATAAAGAACAAGGTAATGCCTCAAACCACGAGGGGGTTTATCTCCATGCTAAAACGAACCAGATATTAATGTTTGTCTCAAATATCACTTGTTTTCAATTGTTGTAGTTTCAACAGGAGTTAAAATATTGATCATGGCTGCGTATTTTCTCCTCTTCTTTTGTGATTAATATAATACATGTTACTTTTTTTTTACTGGGTTCTTTTTATCGGTTATCTCTTTTGACCCAGTTATCTCTTTTGAAAGGAACCCCCAAGAAACCCCCAAGTTATACGGTTATACTCACCTCTCCGTCAACGGGCTGGGGAGGGTTGTCATGCCATTCACGGGGCAAATATAGAGAATAATTAGAGACTGTACTCTCATCATCAGACCGAGGGCGTGTCATTCGGAGGGGTGTGGTCATGCTGATGTTCAAATCTTCAATGAAAAAACAATAACAGTAATAACGAACTGCAGTAGATTTTGCTATGATTTTTTCTTTAACCCCGATGCAAATTTAACATCTATTATTTAGTTGCGGTACCCGCTGCCAAAACATAGGATTCGAACTGCCTCTAGCTACCGGGCAACCTCGGTAGCCTAGTTGGTAAGACACTGCTCTAGAGTTGCAAGGGCCGTGGGTTCGAATCCCACCCGAGTAAACAGGCCTGTGATATTTTTGTCACAGGACTCGGGAAAGTACTGAGTATACAGTGTTTACACACATCGGTGTATGGGTAAACAAAAATATTAGTTTTTTTTTTCAGGGCTGTGATTATATTAAGTTTACCAGGTAAACTCGTAAGAAGAAAAAAATAACTGGGCTGTCAAAAGTTGTTAATAAAGTTATTCCAAAACACTTTAAAAAATTGAAGTTACTTTCTGATACTTTTAAAAGTGTTTTGCTTCAGTTTTGTAGAACGAAGTAAAATACGGCCAATGAAATGAAGCCAATCATCCCTTTTTTTTCACAGAGTGTAGAACAAATACAACCATGGGTGAGGGAAAGAATTAAACTTTGAGAAAGAAAAAAACAACGCATACTTTGGTCATTTCTCCCATTGAAGTATTCTTGCAGTTTAGTCGTGGCATACGAGACTGCATCTTCACCATGCAACACATTTTTTACAGTCACCCATATAGAGTCATTATAACTCCTGGCTTCATACCCAAAGGGTATTTCAGCAGTGCATAGATCCTTGTAGAGTGGGGTGGGTACTTCTGCATCTCTGTGTGAATTCAAAAAAAAAAATTAATATTAAAGAAGATTAAGACCTCACTGTGTTTCTTCAACTAAAACAAGTATTAGCACAAATAGTTACCTGTAAAAAACAAATGCATGTTAAAATGTGTGTCAGGAAGTTGTTTGCTATGCTGACTCTGGTCTCTTAAAAAGAGTTCTGGTCCAGTTACCGTTTTGAGCTACAAGTCCTCTTACAATCATGTATTTCAAAAACAAAGCTGGCAACAGTCAATATTTCTTATAAAAACATTGGTTTAACGTATTTGGTTAATGAAATGCACAAATCAACAAACTTGTGATTCAGTAACGTTGGACGGCAATGTTCTGTTCATTGTGAAATCAGCGGTTACCATGGATGGATTTGAACCCACAACCTTGTGATTGCAAGTCCTTCATTCTAACCACTTTATTACTACTCAGCAGATTAAAGGATGTCTAAAAGTCAACACGAACAATTTCTTGTTGGGGACTGAAAGCATTTTTCACTCGAGTAGGTTTCTTGAAACCAACAAACAAAATTGGAGTCACTTATAATTTGCACAAATCTATAAACAGAA
Organism: Asterias amurensis; assembly: GCF_032118995.1. NCBI lineage: Eukaryota > Metazoa > Echinodermata > Asteroidea > Forcipulatida > Asteriidae > Asterias > Asterias amurensis. The sequence goes on from NC_092662.1 coordinate 14,296,434, forward strand.
AGTCATACTCCTACACTGTTCCACAACTGGCTTTGGAAGCGAAAACAAAAAGCTTTAACTTACCCATGTATTAACCCATTGACTCTATCTCGGATGCTGGCATAAGCTTCCCCAAACCATTCTTTCACCTTACTCAAAGCCTCCTGCAGAATTTGTGTGTAAATAAAAAGAATATTCGGTAATGTTTTCCTGGTTTCGAGGTGCTCTCTAACAGTGGCACTCTGTGGGTTGTTTATTCCTTTATTTATTTTGTTCATTTATTTTATTTTTATTTTAGTTTTTACAATAAAACAAAAATGCATTTTACTGACCAATGCTTCGGTGTAAGATGACCAGCCACCATCAACTGTCTCAGTGGATTGAACTGTAGTTGTTACATATCTATCCGTTGTAGTAGTCCCTGAACTTGTCTCACTTGGAATGGCGGTTGCATGAGCAAGATGGCCGCATAGGGCAAGAACAATCAGGAAACGAAACTACAAGAAAACAAACACTTTGGGTTGGCGCTATATACACACTTTGCCCTGGAATTGCCAAGATTCGTCAAAATAAGTAAGTGTACATTTCCTCATTTCCCACTTCAAACCACTTTATTTTACTTTCAAAAAGTACATGAAAATATCATAACACCAGAAACAGGTAAAGAGGTACAGGATCACATTTAACTGCATTTTTGAACATTTGTTTATTTTTCAAATTTACCACTTTAAATTTATCGCACGACGGTCGTGTTTGAGTTTCAAGGGATAAACAAACCTATCCCCTCCTCCTTTTCAGTTGGTTTCGAGCAGCAAAGGATACAAAAATTATTAGTCTATACCCTTCCACTTTTCAGCTTGATTTGAGCATCAACGGATAAACAAATCCATCCCTCTTTTTGGCTAAGTGTGTGCACCCGATATTTACTTTGTTCTCTCAAAAATATTTAATGGAGAAAAAAAACCAGCATAATTTCAATATTTTGAAAGCATCTTTAAGAAAAGTTGCTAGGCCTGTATTACCAAAAACAGGGGGAAGAACTTGTTTTGTGTACTTGTTATTGCTTTAACAAGTAGTAGGTGTTCATCATAATGTTCACATAAAGGCTGTGAAGCACAATAGGTTGCTAAGCACAGTTGCTAAGCAGAAACCCAACCAATAGTCAGGTCTAATACTTCACGGAGGTAATGAAGGCAATTGCCTCCATGCCCCCGGTCATTGCCTTGCTGCCCTTGAAATGCTCTAGTAAAAAATTACATTTCCTCATAGGGTGCCCTTTAGCAAGGAGAAAATGCCTTTGTGCCCTTGCCCTTTAAAAACGATGCTACAGGCCTGTGAAGTTGGCAACTGTACAAGTTGACCAAAGTTGGCATCAACGACGCTACAGATTTACGAACGATAAAAAGAAGAAGACCCAACTAACCCCTTGTCCACAACTTTACTCGGTCGCAAAAAGACAAAACAAAGTGAGTTTTACATTTTTTTAACAACAAATGCTCCTGCCTCACATATGAAAGTGAAAGTGCTGGTTGGCATGTACGGCCGAATGTTGGCAAACATTCAATCGAGTTAAAGTTCACCACTTTCAGGAAACTTTCAATTAAAGACACTGAACACTATTGGTAATTGTGTAAGACCAGTCTGCACAGTTGGTGTACCTCAACATATGCATACAATAACAGACCTGTAGATATTAATGAAAGAAAAAACACCCTTGTCGCACCATGGTCACACAAAGTTGTGTGCTTTCAGATGCATGATTTCGAGACCCTCAAATTCTAAATCTGGGGTATCGAAATCAAATTCATGGGAAATTACTTCTTTCTCGAAAACTACGTCAGTTCAGAGGGAGCCGTTTCTCAGAATGTTTTACACCTTAACCTCTCCCCATTACTAGTTATCAAGAACGATTTTATGAAAATGTTTATTAAAATTTGAGTAATTACCAATAGTGTCCACTGCCTTTAAAAGAAAATACAAACCATGATTGTTTGTATCGTTTCCAACAAACTAGAAACTATTTTTGAATTTTAGTGTGTCATTGTTACAAGCTGTGGCTATCTATTTTTGCTTTACTTTTTGGCTCACAATCATGGTTTTTCAACCTTGGTTGGCAAAACCTCAGGCTAATATAGACATGTATACAAAGGATAACACTCACCATGTTGCACCTCTGTCGGGTAGCACTCTGTTAATGCACGACGCAATAACCACACTGTGCCAACCTTCTTCGATTTATATGCTGCGAGGGGCAGGGTACAAACTGTCAGCTGATTTCTGCACAGCCAATCAGGTTACACATTAATCGCCGACTCCGTTAAAGTTGGCAAAGTTCGGTTTAGACCACGCCCCCAATCCGGATCTATGAAACCACGTGGTAAGCATTAACATACAATGTGCGACGGCTCACGGGAATAAGTGCATAGAACAACATTAAAGCATTAAAATAACACAGTTCGTTGTTGCCAACAAAACAGTTTCTGGCAGTTTAAGCACTATATGAAAACCACCATACATAAACTGAAAAACATGTAGAAGTTTGAGATCGATCGGCCATCTGGGTCACATAAAAAATATGTTGTGAACTGCATGACATCAATTTAAAAAAAAAAATGAATAAAGCGTTCACTGATTGATTAAAGGAACACATTGCCTTAGATCGGTCGAGTTGGTCTTTGAAAAGCGTGTGTTATCAAATGCATATGGGTAGACAGATTAAAGGAACACGTTGCCTTGGATCGGTCGAGTTGTCTTTGAAAAGCGTTTGTAACCGTTTTTTATAAAATGCATATGGGTAGAAAGATGTTGTAAAAGTAGAATACAATGATCCACACAAACTTGCCTCGAAATTGCGTGGTTTTCCTTTTACCTCGTCGACTAACACGTCGGCCATTTATGGGGGTCAAAATTTTGACTCCCATAAATGGCCGACCATGTTAGTTCGCACAGTAGAAGGAAAACCACGCAATTTCGAGGCAAACTTGTGTGGATCATTGTATTCTACTTTTAAAACATCTTTCCAACTCGTCCGATCCAAGGCAACGTGTTCCTTTAAGTAGAATACAATGATCCACACAAACATGCCTCGAAATTGCACGGTTTTCCTTTTACCTCGTCGACTAACACGGGAGTCAAATGTTTGACTCCCATAAATGGCCGACCGTGTTAGTTTGCAGAGTAAAAGGAAAATCACGCAATTTCGAGGCAAACTTGTGTGGATCGTTGTATTCTACTTTTTAAACATCTTTCCAACCATATGCAGTTTATAAAAAACGGTTGCAAACGCTTTTTTATAGACCGAGTCGTCCAATCCAAGGCAGCGTGTTCCTTTATAACTCCAAACAAGTTTATTTATTTCTCATCAAATATGACATTTCAGAGAGAAATTTGTCGAGGGATGTTTGTTTTTCTTACCAATTCTGAAATGTTCCTTTAAACACTGACACCATGACACTACCCCCCGTACGGGTTGTTTTCGCAGGAGTCTGGGATCAAGTGTCACCAGATTTTAAGGGGAAACCTGGGTCACACACCTTGGGGATCATTTGGGAAAAGTCCCTTGGGGCATGGAGGCAGGAACCTTGGTCGGTGTTTAAAAAACAAAACCTGAAATTCAATTTTAAAGGCAAACTGTACCTTTGTTTTTTCGGAACTGTTCGATTGTTTTAAAGGCAGTGGACACTATTAGTAATTACTCAAAAATAACTATTAGCATAAAACTTTTCTTGGTGACGAGTAATGTGGACAGGTTGATGGTATAAAACATTGTGAGAAACGGCTCCCTCTGAAGTGCCATAGTTTCCGAGAAAGAAGTAATTTTCCACGAATTTGATTTCGAGACTTCATCGAGAAATCAACCATCTAAACGCACACAACTTCGTGTGTATGTGAAAAGTTTTTTGTTTTTTTTGTTTCATTATTATCTCGCAAGTTCGATGACCGATTGAGCTCAAATTTTCACATGTTTGTTATTTTATGCATTATGTTGAGATACACCAACTGTGAAGACTAGTCTTTGACAATTACCAATAGTGTCCAGTGTCTTTAATCGTTTATAAATGTAGATGTATACAAACAAAACTAGCATGTTAAAATTTCGTTTCAAAGGTCGTAGCGCTTTTTAGATATCGCCGAAAATCCAAAGCGAATAATGTCCACACAGGGAGAATAAGCAGATAATAGGAACACATCATCTGAGAAACGAAACTGTCATTGACAGTAACGCTTCTCATTTTCAAATTGTGGGGCGTAATAAGTTCAGTATACGATGTGACATGTGACATCACAAGTTTACAAAAGAGCCACAGAGCCTGGACTTCCTACAGGCACGATTTGTAGGCACGATTTGTACACAGCTTAATGGAAGAAATCATCAAATCTTACATTTTATGGAGACTGCACTGTCTAATTCCTATCAACTTTTGATATGATGAAAGGGGGCACATCTCAAAACTTGTCTAGCTTGTACTTTCATAATTCTTGGGTTTATGTGGACATTATGACACAAAATGTCGACTTTCCCCATAAATGACCTGTGCAGTATTGTGCCTGCCAGAATACTCAAAGAAAGTACACGGTCACACTTATTGTAAAGACCCATTCAACTTTGACTCGTGTTCTTTCCTTCGGGTGCGCCACGTAAACGGTGCTTTACTTTTTTTTATTCAAGTGTTTCGAAATTGAGTTGTGTTTGAAAAATAAAACAGTTGTATGTGGCTACTTTCAGGAAGAAACTTGAAAGTCAAAATGTGTTATATTGTTTTGAGTTTCGATCCCTTGAGCGGGAAGGCTGAAACGGCCAGCCTGTGCCCAATTTCATAGCGCTGCTTAACGGTAAGCAAATTTGTGTGCTTACTGTAGCAGAAAAATCTGCTTAAAAAGCCTTCGCGTATTTCACAGGTTAGCAGAAGAATTGGGCGGCCATATTGCGTGTTTACCGTGGATTTGCATTGTGACGTCATTTATTTTCGTGCGCTATCCAGAGCTGCTGCTATAGACTTCCAACTACAATTGTATTATTGTCATTAACTCTTTGAGGAATGGTTTTCGCAGGAATCCGGGATCAAGTGTCACAAGGATCTAAGGAGAATACAAGGTCAAAAACCTTTGAAACAGCTGTGGTCCGGATTTGGAAGATTTGGGGTAAGTCCCTTTCATTTAAAGGCACTGTAAACTATTTGCAATTACTAAAAAACAATTGCTAGCATAAAAACTTACTTGGTAACGAGCAATGGAGAGCTGTTAATAGTAAAAAATATTGGGAGAAATGGCTCCCTCTGAAGTAACAGTTTACAAAAACAAAAAAACACATTAAAAGACTTCAGGCCTGAAGCCCTTTATTAAACATCTGAAAGCACACAACTTTGTTCAACAAGGCAGATTTTCTCTTTCATTATTCTCTTGCAACTTCGATGACCAATTGAGTAAATGTTCACAGATTTGTTTATTCTATGCTTACACTGTATGTTCGGATACACTAAGAACATTTGTCTTTGACATTTACCTAGGTCCATGCCTTTATCTTTAAAGGCTTAAGTGTCAAAACAATTATTGTTGTATGATATATGATCGAGATCATACAATTTAAAAATAGTGCACTGCACTTATCTCAAACAAATGCCTCTATTTTATGAAAATAGATAACTTTTATTGCAAATATGAATGGGTTAGACTACAAAAACACTGACAACAGTACACCTGATACTTTGTGAGAAACTTAAAGGCAGTGGACACTATTGGTTATTACTCAAAATAATTATTGGCATAAAACCTTTCTTGGTAAGAGTAATGGGGAGAGTTGATGGTATAAAACATTGTAAGAAACAGCTCCCTCTGAAGTGACGAAGTTTTCGAGAAAGAAGTAATTTTACACGAATTTGATTTCGAGACCTCAGATTTAGAATTTGAGGTCGCGAAATCAACCATCTAAACGCACACAACTTCGTGTGACAAGGTTTTGGGTTTTTTTTGTTCATTATTATCTCGCAATTTCGACGACCAAATTTTCACAGGTTTGTTATTGTATGCATATGTTTAGATACACCAAGTGAGAACATTGGTCTTTGACAATTACCAATAGTGTCCAGTGTCTTTAAAGAGCTAAATTGTCAAAACAATTGTTGTGTGATATATGATCGAGATCATACAATTTCAAAAATAGTGCATTGCACTTATCTCAAACAAACTTTTATTGCAAATATGAATGGGTTAGACGACAAAAACACTGACAACAGTACACCTGAAACTTTGTGAGAAACTTAAATACACTTTTATTTAATTACGGCCGTTTTTAAACATTTGAAGTAGGCACAATGTTCGAACACATACAAAAAGGTCTGGCATGTGTTGTAAATTCTGAACCAACATTTGACAGCTGGCTGCTTCTGCAAAAGACATTTATACTCATTAACTTCAAAAATATGATAGTATACTGAAGTACTATTAAAGGCAGTGGACACTATTGGTAATTGTCAAAGACTAGCCTTTACAGTTGGTGTATCTCAACATATGCATAAAATAACAAACCTGTGAAAATTTGAGCTCAATCGGTTGTCAAAGCTGCGAGATACTAATGAAAGAAAAAACACCCTTGTCACACGAAGTTGTGTGCGTTTAGATGGTTGATTTCGAGACATCAAGTTCTAAACCTGAGGTCTCGAAATCAAATTCGTGGGAAATTACTTCTTTCTCGAAAACTATGTCACTTCAGAGGGAGCCGTTTCTCACAATGTTTTATACTATCAACCTCTCCCAATTACTCGTCACCAAGAAAGGTTTTATGCTAATAAATATTTTGAGTAATTACCAAGAGTGTCCACTGCCTTAAACAATAGGTTGCTCTTTTAAAACAACACAACAAATTCGCTGACATAACCTCAAACTCAAAGTGAAATTTCCACCAACTCTAACACCCTCCAGTAAATTTTTCAAAAGTACAAAACATCATAGCTGTAGATGCAATAGCACCTTGTAAAGCATTACATGGTGCTATCAGAATTAGTTCTCATAATTCAAACGTAGTCCCACATCTGGCAGAAAATACTGTATGTTACAGCACCAGGATCGCACTGGGTGACAGACATGTACATGTACGCTATATAAGAAGCCACAATTATTAATACTATTATTATTAATTCAACATCCAAAATGTTACACTTGGTCTTGTTTCTTAGACGCTTGTGTCCTACTAGGGGAGAAAAATGTAGATAGAGGGCGCTATCATCTCGTTAACTACTACCACACCATGATCTGACGCAGATTTTGTTTTTGTTTTTCGAGATTAACAAGACTATGTTGGAATCTGATTATGGCAGTATGTCTGCACCCATGAGAACATGATCAGTTTACTTGTGTAGAACTTAGTCCAACAGAGCCAAACAAAACATGCTGCTGGATTTCAAAGAGCTGGGGTCGGTTAGGGTTAATGCATGGGTTTACTATGGTAAACAGGCAGGGTACCACCAAATGGGTACAAAAACACAGTACACAAACATCATAGAGTTATATATAAGAACTAGAGGGCGACTGGCCTTTATACGCGACCCGGCATGCGCGCAGCAGCCATTTTCTAAGTTGACAAAACAAGCATCGCACAGCGTGTGTTTGTGCGGCCATTTTGTTAGTTGACAAAAGAGCATCGCATAGCGTTCAATAAACACAAACTCAAATGTGTACTTCAACTTCAATGCGCGTACAGAATGGCGCGCGCGCGTCTCCCTGCGGTTCCTTTGTGCGAGAAGCATCACCAGTGCGCCCTCTAGTTCTTATATATAACTCTATGACAGACATGCAGCTAATGTTATAATTGCAAAAAAGGAAACGGCTGAACACATAGGTACCGTTTTGTACCGTGTCTATGGCACTGTTTTGAAAAGGAACAGGAAAAGGAAGAATCAGCTCATCAGCTGAAAAGTTGCATGCCAAGTACAGCTTTATTCATGTTTGCAAACTGCATGGTGAAGTATTTATCAAAGATCCTGCATTGATGTAGCATCATCACCATGCACTTAGACACTACTTGTGCCTGTTTTTTTTTAACACAATTGTTCCCACCCAGGAAAAACAGAATAAAACAGAGATTTTATTTTATTTATGTGTACTACATTGACATGGAAAACGTTAAGCATTGACGCTTTTACGACCTTCACACTTTCTTTGTTGAGTGGAACATAGGTCAAATCTTGCAGCCATTTGTGGCTGCTGTAGGCATATTGGTATAAGCTAGCTGTTTGCGGCCGCAGTTGTCGGTTGGGAATACATGGCGGCTGAAAGAAGAGAGTAGGTTTAAGTTCCTCACTTTGCAGCCTCCACTTTTTTCTTTTCGTCTTTCTCCTTGGATAGGGCTATTGCCTTCTCCTTTGCCTGAAAGAAATCACAAGATATCACATAAGTGGTTAAATGGACAAGTTGCCTTGGATCCAGTGAGTTGGTCTGAAAAGCGTTTGTAACCGTTTGTTATAAAATGCACATGGTTGGAAAGATGATTTGAGCGCTACATAAGAAGCCATCATTATTATAACTTTTATTATAAACCCCTGCAGATATGATTTGAACACAGCCAGATGAAACCAGACTCTAATAACTCATCCAGCACGACTTCTTGTTGATATTCTAGACCAATTGGCCATGGTAAGTCTTCTTTTTGTACGCAAGTCACCAGATACACAAGGCCAGAAGGCCACTTCAAGGTGTGGGCTAAAATTGATTTTTTTTTTCGGGGGCCATTGCCACCTACTCCTTTTCTGAAACAGGGTTGCCCCTTTTACAGTCCATACGGATGTATGCTTGGTTATCATCCATCAGATTATGTCTAAGAGCTATTAGAGCTTTTCTTCGGTTGAAGCCCTGTTCATACTTCCTGAGAATGCGAATGCACGTGAATTTGAGGTCACACCCTCCTTTCGCAGCGATATTCGCAAGTGAGTTGCCCAGAGTTGAACTGCTGCAAATTATTTGTTGCGAATTTGTGACGTTAACGTTCGCATTCGCAGGAACTATGAACCGGGCTTAAGTCATACCTGTTGTACAAGGGGTAGTAGTTCTCCTTTACTGGCTAGAACCTTCAATAACTCCATAATCATCGGCAGGTAGTTGTGCTTCCTTCTGATGTTTTCAACCTTTAACAAATTGATAGATTAAAAACACTCATGGTCATTGAATAAGTTGTTTTACATAACACTCGAGCAGATCCTCGCCATTTGACTGGAGGATTGTCCGTCACCTGATAGCAGATAAACGTTACGTCATTCACCGTGTATTTTTCTTTCCGATCAAAACAGGAATTTTTGTTACATTGGGAGCTAGCTGCATTATTTCACAAAAATGACGGATTTGTGAGGAATATATGACGACCAAAACCCACCGAAGAAAAATGTATGCTGCCATGGAATGTGAATCCGTTGAATTTAGTGGTAGCTTCTTGCAGGTAAGATTTCAGTTATGAAGCTATGAACATTTTCCACCCTAGAAACAGGCCCTAATATTTAGGACTCTGTATCTGTGTACGGCTATGCCTCCCCGTGCCTGTGATAATGCAGCAGTTACAGTGATATGAAAGTCTGAGATTCAGACCAAGCAACAAAGTAGAAACCACTAAGCCTTCATAAGTGACTTAAAGACACTGGACACTATTGGTAATTGTCAAAGACCAGTCTCCTCACTTGGTGTATCTCAACATATGCATAAAATAACAAACCTGTGGAAATTTGAGCTCAATTGGTCGACGAAGTTGTGAGATATTAATGAAAGAAAAAATGCCATTGTCACACGAAATGGTGTACTTTCAGATGGTTGATATCGAAACCTCAAATTATAAATCTGAGGTCTCGAAATAAAATTCAAGGAAAATTACTTCTTTCTCGAAAACTACATTACTTCAGAGGGAGCCGTTTCTCACATTGTTTTATACTATCAACGTCTCCCCATTACTCGTTACTAAAGTAAGATTTTATGCTAATAATTATTTTGAGTAATTACCAATAGTGTCCACTGCCTTTAATATGAACGATAAAATTAAGGGTTACAGATTTGAGGAAATTGTACCTTGAATTTGTTGACTTTCTGGTTCTCCTCCTCAAGAAGCATGGTCAATCTACTCAGCTCCGATTGGATGCTGGTGGCTGACAGACCGGCTGATTGGTCAGTCTCCATCAACTCACCCTGATAACCAACCAAAACAAAATGTAGCACTCACTGTCAGGTTTAGTACGACATATTTATTCTCTTTTTTAAACTTACACCGATGTGTAAATAAACTTCCAAATCACATCAGGAACATAACATCGTTCAATATGTTCAAGTCACTTCTGAAAGCCCACTTGTTTCAGGAGGCCTACCATCAATGACTTATTTATTTCTCCTGTGCCTCAGCGCCTTTGAGCGAACATTTTATTTAGGCGCTTTATAAATTGATCATGATTGATTGATTGATTGTGTTAAAGCATTGTATACTCAGTACTTTCCTGGGTTTGTAATAACAAAAAGCCAGGCAGATCACTATGGTGGGATTCAAACCACAATGGACAACAATGAAAGGTCAGACAGAAGGAGGGTTACAGACATTAAAGAAAATACTAGAATGACAAAAATGTAGCTCATATGGTAATTTTTTATGCAAAAAGAACATATCAAACCAAACAAAAGCCTGAACAGTTATACCTGTGATTCTAATGTCTCTAACTGTGCCTTTAACTTGTCGTACTTTTTCTGATATATCATTCTTCGATCGGTGATTATTGCCATCAGATTGAAATGGATCTCACCGGCACTGTACCTGTAAATAATAAAAATGTAAAACTTGACAATGAACCCTCTTACAATCTTAAATCCTGATATGTTCAAATGCAAAGGTGATAAAATTTTGGCTAGTACATTGTACACACAAACAATTTGGTGTTACAGTTGGTAAGACACTGCTCTAGAATTGCAAGGGTCTTGGGTTCGAATCCCACCCGAGTAACATGCCTTTGATATTTTTTCACAGGACTCGGGGAAAATACTGAGTATACAGTGCTAACACACATCGGTGTATGGGTAAAAAAAACCAAAATTAATATTCTTTATCCCCGATGCAAATTTAACATCTATTAAATTTGGTGTTACTTGGGCCTTCAGTCCTCAATCCTCTGGTTTTGGAAGAATAAAAGCTGGTATCTTTTTCCATACGATCTTACTTAGAAGTGAAATGATTCTCAAAAAGTTTTTATACTATCAAAAGCTGCTCTACTACTAACAAAGAAAGGTTTTATTGCGAATAATTTAATAGTGATTACCAAATGTATACCTTCCCTTTAAAGGCAGTGGACACCTTTGGTAATTACTCAAAACTAATGAGAACTAATTCTGATAGCACCATGTAATGCTTTACAAGGTGCTGTTGCATGTACAGCTATGATGTTTTGTACTTTTTAAAAATTTACTGGAGGGTGTTAGAGTTGGTGGAAATTTCACTTTGAGTTTGAGGTTATGTCAGCGAATGCGTTGTGTTGTTTTAAAGGCAGTGGACACTATTGGTAATTACTCAAAATAGTTATTAGCATAAAACCTCACTTGGTAACAGGTAATGGGGAGAGGTTGATAGTATAAAACATTGTGAGAAACGGCTCCCTCTGATGTAACATAGTTGTTGAGAAAGAAGTAATTTTCCACGAATTTGATTTTGAGACCTCAGAATTGGAATTTGACGTCTCGAAATCAAGCATCTGAAAGGACACAACTTTGTGTGACAAGGGTGTTTTTTCTTTCATTATCATCTTGCAACTTCGATGAATAATTGAGCTCAAATTTTCACAGGATTGTTATTTTATGCATATGTTGAGATACACCAAGTACGAAGACTGGTCTTTGACAATAATTACCAATGGTGTCCAGTGTCTTTGACCACTTTCAAACTTCAATTTACTTACTTCTTAATTCTTTGTTCAATAGCTGGTTTGACCGTCTTCAGCCAATCACCTGGATCGCATTTACCTGAAGAAAGAACCAGATAATTCTATCCAATATTACACTTTGAAGAGAAAAAAAGGTAAAAACAAAAGCTTTTCGGTTTTTAACTAAACTTGACGCAATCACTGGGTCTGATTGAATTTTTAATTGAATTTATAAATCACATCGGGCAACTAATTCTTCTAACTCACTTGAGACGAAAGCATTCTTCCAGTTCTATTGAAAATCTTTATTCTTCCATCCAAAAACTAATTTGCATGCAACTGACTATTTCCAAGAAGGCATGAAAACGTGTTATTGCTAGAACGAGAGGATCTGACAAAATTTCCTCACGGTCTCTTCCAACAATCCATTTGCTGACATATTTGTCAACCGGTTTTTCTGGTCCTCTTTATGTTTGTCAACTTCCCCTGTCGACCTGACAAAACAACAAACGTAATACCAAAATGTAGACCCTACCCATAAAACTTGTAAACATCACTTTAAATCACTGTAAATCTCAAGTCAACAGTGTTGGAGTGTGACTGAATTGGACAGCACCATCATTTTTCAAACAACATTTTGTTGAAATTTTGTTACTATAAAACTATTTATTCACCTACCTAGATCTACTGGTCCTTCTTTCAATCCATCCAGTTCGTACAATCTGCCGTTGATCGGGATGTAGCCCACAAAATGGTACGCATCTTCGTCTTTATTGGCCAAGGACGAGTCAAATTCAAACATCTGTTGCCTTGAAAATACATACATTTATGATAAGGGAGATTTATATCAAGTACTTTACACTTTGGAACAAGCTCGGACAGGTGAGTCAAATAGACTTAAAGCCATTGGACCCTTTCGGTAAACAGTGTTGTCCAAGGCCCACACTTTGTGTACCACAACTTCTATATCAAATAAGAAAACCTGTGAAAATTTAGGCTCGAACGGTCATCGGAGTCGGGAGAAAACAACAGAAAAGCCCACCCTTGTTTCCGCGCGTTTCGCCGTGTCATGACATGTGCTAAAAATAAATCCGTAATTCTCGTTAACGAGAATTTATATTGTTTTGCTGTTTTCTCAAAAAGTAAAGCATTTCATGGACTAATATTTCAAGAGAAGTCTTTCACCATTGCCTTCTGTAAACCCTGTAAGTTATTTGTAAATCTGTGAACTTTTATTTTTTTTTCTGAACCGAAAGGGTCCAATGGCTTTAACCATAGTCAATCTTGATGTTAGCCAAACATCAAGAATGAGAGCCCAACTTGGGCATTTGACTACATTTCAATTTTGACAGAGTCCACTCTTGATAGAGTTGCAAACTGCCACCGAGCTGAGTGGTGAAGATTGTTAGTCACTAACTTGACTGGTGCTGAATGCTGAAAATGCTCCACAAGGGGACACTCTCATAAGTGGCCATGTCTTGCATGGTCCTTCAACTGCCATACAAACAAAACTTTCAATAATTTCTTAGCCACAAAAAGATGTTCAGCAAAATTTGTTTAACTTCGGCCCATGATTAATCTGTTGACAACATTTCACCAGCCTTAACTTTTTTTTAGGTATCCTGTGAACAGATAGACAACAAGACAGACAAACACACAAACTAACTAGGACATTACATAATGTCCATGGTGGATGTACATGTACCTATTCGCCCCTTGCATAGTCAGCCATTAATATATTAAACATAAAAGTTAGATTTAATTTAATCGTTTATTGCTTACCTTGCAAAACTGTTGTGAACTTGTCTGATTACTTCAGAATTACTGATGCTTAGTCCCTTCATCTTCAAACACAAAAACAAATCAGAAAAACAACAAGTAACAGATGCTCAAATCAATGACACCCCGTTTGAAGTTTAATAATAAAAAGTGTGGTAAGACAGTAGGAAGAAGAAATAATCTCACCGTTGGATCAAAGCTGCTTGTGAAATCCTTAAACTCGCTGAGTTTCTTGCCGAGGTCAATGTCCTCATGTTGACAATTTAGTAGAACGCTTAGAATAGCCTGTGTAGCACAGGCATTCGTAATGACCTGTAATTTAACAATACCACAACTGATAAGCACAAAACTGACAGCATAAGCACAAAGCACAAATAGATTTTGCAACCCACCCTCTCCAGGAGAGTATAACAACTCAAGACTCAAGACTCAAGACTCAAACAACGCATGAGGATTATACATAAGAATAACAATACTGGGTTCTTATTATAGTGCTTTATCACACTATGGGCATATCAAAGTGATCAGTATTGTTTTCCTACAGGATATGTTGAGCTACATTTTGAAGTATGAGACATATTCATTTATAGCACCATGTAACGGTTTACAAGGTGCAGTGGTGCAATATGCTGCTGATCAGACCAATAACAGTGGGATGAACCCCTTCTTTTTATGATCAGTGCATTGGGTTCTTTAACACAACCCACTGGACCAATCGCTTTACACCCCATTCAAAGGACACACCAATAAGGGTTACTTATGCTGCAGTGTCCAAAAGAATAACAAATAAAGTTTTCTGACATCAAACAGCAAATCATGATCATGACTCACTCATCAACGAATTCAGATCATGATTTGCTATTTTAAAACTATTTTTTAACTATCACAATTTATTACAATGTATCAAGTCAAACTACAACCGCTAGCATGATGCCTGTTACCTGTTTTGCAAAGAATATTTTATCCATACGGCTGTCTTGGACCACAGCCCCTGAAGGTTCTTCACCGGCTTGCCATTTGAACAGGAAGATCAACCCATGAACAGGTCTGAAGAAGGAAGAAGAAACAATCTGATACATTTAAAGCTTTAACCCATTCTTATAAATTATTTGTACTTTTGTATTTATATGTTAAATTGCCAAATAAATAACAATAGTTAAAGATATATTTTGTAACACGTAAGTTGTGGAAATGCTGAATTGACATTAACAAATTTCAAGCAAATTTGTTGTTTTGGTGTATAATAATAATCATAATGCAGAGCTTCTATGCCCCAAAATAAACAATGAAAATGAAAAAATTTGTTAGAAAACTGTAGGGCAAACAAGCGAGTCTTTACAAGTCCCTTTTGAAAATCAAAACTTTTAGCTTGGCAAATAAGAACTGGTCAGTCATTCATTCCATAATGAAGGTGCAATGAATTTGTAGGCTCTTCAACCATAAATATATTTTTCTTTCTGGGGATAGTAAGTAAGTCTATGAAGAGCTCAACAGTTACAGGCTGTTGGAACTTATGGTAGCCCACCGACTTACTTTTAGTGGTGACGCCTTTAAATGCTTTGGCCATTTTACTGCTGAAATGCAATGAGGGAAAAATTAAAGCCAACATAAATTCTAAATGTTTGCAATTATATTAGCTTATTTGCCCTTCTCAGGAAGGTTTGCTAATCGCTTACTTCAATCTGCCAAGACCTGTTTCATCATCTAGGGTCCATATTTCTTCTACTTGAACACCTGTCACACCTACAAAGAACATAAAGAAAGAAACCGATGTGTCAAACCCATTGTGTACCACTTATTATAGGGTGTCGAAGGCCGAGCGGATAAGAAGAGAAGAGCACCGAACTCAAGGCTTCAAGCTCTGGTATTTCTGTTCAGCAGAGTGTGGGTTCGAATCCCAGTCGTGACACTTGTGTCCTTGAGCATTTGAGCAAGACACTTAACCATAAGCTTCTCTAGAAGACTAGCGCACAACTTCCAAGTCACTGACTCAACAAACATGACAAAATAACAAAGTGAGTAACGACTGAGCAGAACAACAGTTCAGCATGTTCAGTCCCAGTGAGTAACAAAGTAAAAAGGTAAATGTTGTCAATGTCAGCAGTACAGCGGTAACACTGAACAGTAAAGCCACATTCCGAAATTGGCTCAGATAATGGGGCTAATGGAATTAAACGAAATAATGTAGAATATTTACCAAAGCCTCTGATAAGTTCTGTAAAAACTGCAGGATCACTTTCGATCAGACACCAATTTCCAGCTGAACCACCCGCCATGATTTTTAGACTGGTACTAGAGACCACACTGTGCACGTGGTCCGAACAAAAAGAGAGGGTACCATGCGTCAGTTCTTCGTAGTCTCTTTTTCAAGTGGTGGGAAATGATATTGGGTCGGCTGGACGAGGTTGATTCAAAAGAGGGCGCTATCAGAAGAAGTTAGTGTTGAAAGAGGTCCATTATTTTATTTCTATAGCCTCCCAGCTGGTGCGCCGCGACCCCAGTACCAGTATTAAAACCCAAAATATATTAGATCATTGGTTTTAAATGAAATGAGGGGGGGGGGGGGGGGGGGGTGGTAATGTTGTGACCAAAGCGAAATCGTTTGCAGTGTGCAAAATTATTGGTTGGGGTTGGACTTTCGAATGGTGGACCATATTTTGGCCATTTGGCACAGGTGCAAATATGTTTTAGTTTCATGTATTTTCTTTCTAACAGGCAGAATACTTTCACTTTCAAGAAAGAAACAGTGTCCCTGCTGCAAGTTTAATTTCATGATATAAAAAGTTGATAGAAACTCAGTAGCAACTCAATAATATTATTGTTCTGTGTGCAAATTGTGCCTGGGTCCAGCTAGTCTTGGCCCAAGACGTAAGTGCTCGACATTGGGCGAAGATTAGGGTCAAGCAGGCTCTCTTTTTTTGTCAACATACATGTACATGTATGTCACGTTACATTGTCTATAAATAAAATAAACGGATTAAATGTTGCCTCGATCCAAGCTCTTTATCAAAAAAAAAAAAAAAAAAATACAGCAGTACAATGAGTACGTGCCTTTTGTCGCGTAAAATCGACCTCGTTCCCTTAATAAACTACCCAATGAAATTCTATGACTGTAACGTGGGGTCGAGAGCTACGCAGCTCTATTAACAACACCCAAACAAGGTTGTTACATGAATATTCATATCGAACGTACGTCGTGCGCAGCGTGCATCGTATTATGTCATTATTGAGCAAGGGCTTGGTTTGGTAGCGAAGTGGAAATATTCTGTTGCTGTTGTTTACAGTTTCACGTCTACAAAAAAACCTCCAAAATGGTGTTTTTCGAAGTATGCGGCCCCAACGAGGCTATGGTTGTGTCGGGTAAGAGTATACATTACATATGTTGAGTTTTAAACTGAAAATTGTGTGCGTAAGTAGCAGTTTGGATTGAAAATTTACTGTGGAAAATACCAGTACAGCGTTCTTGTGTGACTCATCGTCACAAAAGTGCCTTAACCAGTTACGATATGGACACACACAATACAAAAAAGCAAGATATAGGCAGCATACATAAACACTCAATTGTAAATTGTAAAAAGCATATCATTGAATCCCCAGCCAGGCTTTTTGAGTTTTGTCAAAAAGAACATTGTAAAGGCCTTTTGGAATATATTTGCTAAAATATCTTTTGGGGGAGTTTTACATTCACTTCAGAATCAGAGTCAGACTCAAGAGTTTTTCAGTCAGATTTATTTGTTTACTTTTTTTGCTAGCTAGGTTAGGTAGGCCTATTTATGGATAACTTTCCAGATGGCGCCACCACTTTTTCACTCATTTTTACAAAAAGGAATTTATCAATCAGGTAAATAAGTTCCTATATTATTTTATATCGAATGAAAAAGTGATGGCGCCATACGGAAACTTTTCCCTATTTATTATTATTATTAATTAAGTAATTAATTTGAATTTAATTTTGATAATGGGGATTAATGGATCTTTCCGTATGGCGCCACCACTTTTTCACTCATTTTTACAAAAAGGGATATCTCACTGAGGTAAACTGGATGCTTTAATAATAATATTTCGTATCAAATTAAAAAGTGGTGGCGCCATACGGAAACTTTTCAGAGGAATCAAAAAATTTTTGGGGGAATGAAAACAAAATTTACCAAGCCAAGGTAAAAACCAAAAAACCACACCACCACAGCCACAGGTTTCGTCTATCGCCAGAACTACATGTAGGAAGGTAGTTGTGATAATAAGATGTGGTGAGATATTGTTGTGCAATTACACAAGACCGTAGAACTTAGCCAGTAATCTTGACTGGCCCGATGCTACAAACACTGGCCTTGGCGAGGATGAGATTGTTCAGACTTTTGGCTGAATTCAGACTTTTTATGTCGGCCTGGTGAAGAAATTCAGACAATATTTTTTTTCTCAAATAAAGAAATCCTGTTCATTGGTCTACTTCTTTAGTGCTTTGGATACTGTTTCCACACACTCCTTGGAATCTATAAACCCAGGTAGAAATGGCATCATTTCAATAAATTTGTATCCAAGTTTCAGTTCCAAGACTCTCACCCCTGCCTTGGGCCTCAGCTGGGCCCAATAACATTTGCTTAGCATGACCTTTTTGCCTTGATAAAAACAGGATTACCAACCAAATTTCCCTGTGATTTTTAGGATATAAGCAAACAACAGCTGAATACCACCAGCAACAAGCAATATGCAACAAACATGACAAATGGAAACTTGGTTGGTACCTGGTTGGTATAAATCCTGTTTGTATCAATGAAGAAATTTCATGCTAAGCAAATTGTTGTTCTTAGCAGCTTTGTGAAATTGAGCCCTGATGCAGTGTTAATTTCTGAAATTTCCCAACATAACATGAATCCATGGCAGGCTCGATTTCATGGAGGCAATGAAGCCAATCGCTTCCATGCTATCTGGTCATTGCCTTGATGCCCTTCTTAGGGTCGCATTTACCAAGGAGAAAATGCCTTGGTGCCCCTTGTCCATTCAAAAAATGAATCATACAGGCCTGCCATGTAATCAGAAGTGAAATTAAATTCAAAGATTCTGGGAGAAATTGTACATTAATTAAAATTTGTTCTTGTGTTTTTGTGTTTTTTTGAACAGGATGCTGTCATTCCAAACCCCTGCTCGTCTCCGGTGGCCGTACATTTGTCTGGCCAGTCATCCAGCAGATTCAAACCCTTTCCCTTAACACCATGACATTACAGATCAACACCGATAATGTCTACACCCGCCTTGGTGTTCCGATATCCGTCACTGGGATTGCACAGGTAATTTTGGAGAGAGAGTCAAGTAAAAAACTGGCCTTGGTAAAGGGCATCCTACATGAGGAAATTGTACATTTCTACTGGAGAATTTCAAGGGCATTTAAGGCAATGACCAGGGGGCACAGAGGCAATCGCCTTTGTTGCCTCTATGAGGTATTCAGCCTGCAATATGTAACACAAAATGAGTGCCCATAGGCATTTCCTGAAGTTGCAAGAAGTTTTAAAGGAAAGTTGTAAGCTTGGTAGTAAACTCTTCAAATCTCTTCAAATTAATGGAAATAAAACCTATTGGGTAGAAGCCTTTAACAGCAGCTTTCGATACTATAGCATTTTGAGATACTTTTATTTTTGTGGAAGTAATGTTTTTTAAAATGTAAAAAAAAATACAATTTTTCATGCATCAAAATTAGAATTTGAGATCAGATTGTGTATTCCTTTTATTTTTAGGGATTATTATTCTTGCATGAACATTATTCTCTCTGGATTTTCGCGACCACTTTTGGAAATGAATAAACATCTACATTTAAAGAAGATTAAAACAGTTCCAAAAACCAATTGTTTAATGCAAAATTGTGTCCCAATATGAAGAGACGGTTCAGGGATTGTTTTGTTTGCCAGAGTACATTATTTCCAAATCTCTTTGACACTCGTCTTAAAACTGAACTCCACTTTTCTTCCAGGTCAAGATCCAAGGTCAGAACAAAGACATGCTCCTGGAGGCCTGCCAACAGTTTCTTGGCAAAACGGAACGCGAGGTTGAAATGGTTGCCATGGAGACACTTGAGGGTCACCAGAGAGCCATCATGGGAACAATGACTGTTGAGGTACTGTCACATGACTTATATTTGAATTCATTTCATAAATAAATTGAAAGCATCGACTAGACCTTAAATGCACGTGATGTCATATAAGTGTGGCGCCCTCGCCTAGAGGTAAAAAAGCGACCAGTCATTTGCCAAAACTTTTTCGCTGCGCGCACATTACGGGTCATTGATTCAAGTCCCGCTCCTGTCAATTTTTGCTTTGTTCAAACTTAGATTATTTAAAATTTACCCAGTCAGTTTCCCTTGTGGATTATAGCTTGATATAAAAACCATTGAGATATGTACAGTGAAAATTCAGCTTTTTTGTTTCAATGACAACCCAACACATATGAACAGGTTTATGATTTATAAGTGTTTGTAAGTGTTTGATAAATACATGAAAAGAGAAGCAGAAAGCACACAGAATAGGCAAGGGCGTAAACAATGTATAGGGAGCCAAATGGGTGGGGGGGAGGGGGGTGGGTTGACTGAAGGAGCTGGTTTGACCACAAAAAAATGGAAACGATAAGATGGGAAGAGAGAGAATGAGTAAATCAAATGATAAAATTGTCGACCAGCTTGTTTTACTTTTGACTACCAAAGCACATTACAATCTGACAGTCGCCATGTTTTAATCTTCTTTCAACTCATTGCGTTTATGTTTACAGGAGATTTACAAGGACCGCAAGAAGTTTGCCAAGAACGTTTTTGAGGTTGCCTCCTCTGATCTGGTCAATATGGGCATCAGCGTGGTCAGTTACACCCTCAAGGATGTCAGAGATGAACATGTATGTATCTTAAGGTGTCCATCTTAATAATAATGGCTTCTTATATAGCGCTCATTTCTGTCACTTAGCAACGCTCACCGTGCTTCATAATTCAGTATTTCCTGCAAGATGTGGGACTACGTTTTGAGTTATAAGACGATCCGTCGATTCCACAAAACTCTTCCTAACTTAAGATTAATCTCAGGACTTAGGACGAGTCCCAGCCCTGCACTGTAGCATGCAGACCTGAAGATTAATCCTAAGTTAGGAAGAGTTACTCGTCCTAACTCGAGATAAGACGAGTCCTAACTCTTTGTCAAATCGACGGCATCCTCCTTTTAAGGTGCTGTTGCACAATATCAAACCTGGAATACCGGGTTGAACCCCGTCTCATCTAGGTGCGTTACACAACATACAGGACCAACGGCTTTACGTCCCATGCAAAGGACGAATGGTTATTGTGTCTTGCTTAAGGACACAGGTTCACGACTGGGACTCTAACCCACACTCTGCTGATCAGAAACACTACAGCTCTAGTCCGGTGCCCTTATATGATAGGCCACAACACGCAACAAATCTTCTGCCTTCAATCAAGTAATCCAATCTTTAAGTTACCCGATTTCATCAAGCTGTTTAGCTGCAGACTCTTGCTTAGCAAATGAGCAAGAAATGGTTACCACTTTTGTTAAAGCCATTGGACCCTTTTGGTTCAGAAAAAAAAAAAAGTTCACAGATTTACAAATAACTTACAGGGTTTACAGAAGGCAATGGTGAAAGACTTCTCTTGAAATATTATTCCATAAAATGCTTGACTTTTTTAGAAAACAGCAAAACAATATAAATTCTCGTTAACGAGAATTACGGATTTATTTTAAACACATGTCATGACACGGCGAAACGCGCGGAAACAAGGGTGGGTTTTTCCATTGTTTTCTCCCGACTCCTATGACCGATTGAGCCTAAATTTTCACAGGTTTGTTATTTGATATACAGGTTGTGGTACACAAAGTGTGGGCCTTTGACAACACTGTTTACCGAAAGAGTCCAATGGCTTTAAGTAATAGTGGTTGTGCTCAGCAAGTTTTGTGTCCTTGAACAGAATGTTTGCTGCCACCAAGTGCCAAAAAGTCTTCTTACTCCTTCATGCTTTAACACTATGTTTCTTTTGTTTTCTTCTTCTTATTTATACAGGGTTACTTGAAAGCCTTGGGTATGGCTCGTACTGCTGAGGTCAAGCGAGATGCAAGGATCGGTGAAGCTGAGGCCAAGAGGGACTCTGGCATTAGAGTAAGTCAACGCTTATTAATAATATTTATAACACCCCTTACAAACATTCTGCCTTTTCATTGGTTTGAGCGCCTCACATGATATTTCTTAGTTTTATTGGACACGGCGGCCCTGTGATAGTGCATCGTTTGTCATGTGATAGTCCGGCGACTATCACACAGCGTGCAGTACCCAGACGTCTTTTTACCCACATCAAACCCAATCAGTTGTGCATCTGTGTATCTGAAACGCGCGTACGAACAGTACGTGTATGAGGATGATGAATGGTCTGTTAGGGTGTTACCAGAGCACGTGCTTTGGTTAAAACTCCAACTCCCTCGGTGATCCCCGGACCGTTCCATTTTCCCTCGACTGCGCCTCAGTAAAATAGAACGCTCAGGGGATCACCTCTGGAGTCGTAGCACTCGAAGCAGTCAATGTTTGTATACTAGCAATCTCTCTGGTCTACTGCTCTAGAATAGCAAAGGTCGTGGGTTCTAACCCAACCCCAGTAATATGCCTGTGGTTTTTTTCACAGAGCTCAGGTAAATACTGAGTATACAGTGCTAACACATCGGTGCATGTATGGGTAAACCAAAATTAACCCTTTGGTGCACAAGGCGGTTACTAGGGACCACCAACAACACGTCAAATTGGACTTTGAGAAACGATTATAAAATAAAAACTACATCACCCGTATATACCGCCCTCCGTCGGTTGTTTAGAGCGATTGTTACACTTTTGTTTGATGTGATGTTCAACAGGGGGGCGCAATTGAAAAAAATTTAGAAAAACATGGTTATTTATTTTATTTTTTCATTTAATCTGTGCACCAAAGGGTTAATAATAATAATGATTCACAATGAAAATAATCATTATCATGACCATTCCACACGTACATTTCTAGATTTATTTATTTGTACAATTGTTTCCATTTACAGGAAGCGCGTGCTGAAGAGGAGAGGATGGCTTCGCGATTCGCTAACGATACCGAAATCGCCAAAGCCAAGAGGGACTTTGAGCTGAAGAAAGCTGCATATGATATGGAAGTACAGACCAAGAAGGCTGACTCTGAGCTGGCTTATGAGCTCCAGGTAAGTGGAAACTTTTCAATGTAGACCACTAAAGGCAGTGTACACTATTGGTAATTACTCAACAAAATTATTAGCATAAAACCTTACTTGGTAGCGAATAATGGGGAGAAGTTGATAGTATAAAACTTTGTGAGAAACGGTTCCCTCTGAAGTAACATAGTTTTTGAGAAAGAGGTAATCGCTCACTCAAATAACCGTAACAATGATTTGATGTTTGATCAGGCTGCCAAGACCAAGCAGCGCATCAAGGAAGAGCAGATGCAAATCAAGGTGGTGGAACGGTCTCAACAAATCCAGGTTCAGGAACAAGAAATCTCCCGTCGGGAGAAGGAACTGAAGGCTCAGGTCAAACAGCCTGCGGAGGCTGAGAAATTCAGACTGGAGACCATTGCCGATGCCAACATGTGAGTTTGCAATTTAATAAATAATAATAATAATAAATAATAATAAACCATTCTTATATAGTGCATATCACCGGGAATCGTATGACTTTGTTTTGATAAGTGGGGGAGTCGAAACAGATTTTTTTGAAGATTGCAGATTTCTAGTTGTTTTGTACTCTTGAACTAAGCTTTGAGAATATACAGTTCTTATTTGAAGATAAACAGTTCTTACTTACAGTTTATTATATCTAATGTGTGTCTTGACAGGGCTCAAATTTGAGAAAAAAATCCACAAGACCGCAGGGCTTGTTCCTCAGAATTTTTACTAGAGCAGAATACTTTTTACAAGACCAAAAATAAAGGAAGAAAAAAAAATTCACAAAAAGCTAAAACGGTAGAACAAAGGGCTTTTTTATGCTTAGGAGGCCTTTTTGGGTGTAAAACCAATAAAGACATTTCCACATATGTACTTCACACAATTTTCTCTGCCACCAAAAAAAAAAATTCAGATTTGACAGGTCGAATTTCAAGGTCTGTAGATGTCATGATCAAAAATTGTATCAGTGTGCTTTGAATCAACCATTCACTTCTGTTGAGGAACAGAGACCTATTTTGACTTTTGTTTTGCTGGAAAGGTCTGAATGATGAAAATTTAAATGTTCTTTTTTTTCTACAACAGGAAGCGTGTTGTGATGGAGGCTGAAGCCTCAGCAGAGGCAATCCAGGTAAGGTTTCTTGCAGTATCAGCCATCTTTGTTTGGTACCCTTTAACACCTAATAGTAGCAGTGGTGACATGCCATAAAGCACCAGTTTTTTAAGGTATTTTACAGTATTTTTAAACGAAATTTAAAGAAATTTGTGTAAAATTTTAGGTGTAGTAACTTTTTTTTAGTTGTCGTCAAAGATGCCAAGTTTTTTGTGGTTTTTTTTACAGTATTTTTAAACGAAATTTAAAGAAACTTGTGTAAAATTTTAGGTGTAGTAACTTTTTTTTAGTTGTCGTCAAAGATGACAAGTTTTTTGTGTTTTTTTTACAGTATTTTTAAACGAAATTTAAAGAAGTTTGTGTAAAATTTTAGATGTAGTAACCTTTTTTTTAGTTGTCGTCTAAGATGAGTATGTCATGACTAGGTCATTTGGGAGTTTTCTCTTCTTTGTTAATTTAAAAGGTGGTTGGATTGGCGTTGTGGTATCTTACCTCGCCTTCTACCTCTAGAATTCAGGTCAGAATCACGCCGGGAGCACTACATGGATTGGTTTTCCAGTCTTTACCTTACTGTGTGGGTTTTTTTTTCTTCTGGAATAACTCTCAGGGATTTTACTTTCACATCTTAAACTTCCTTCCCTGTCTCTTCATTTGGGTTCTTGGCTAGTACAGTGATTAAGTTCACTTTTCTGAGAGTCCTCGGCTTCACAACTAGACTAAATAAAATGAAATTAAATAAAAAGGTAAAAATGTAATTTGCACTGTCTCTTTGTTGTTTGTTGTAGTTGAGAGGTGAGGCGGAAGCGTTTGCCATTGAGGAGAAAGCCAAGGCAGAGGCAGAGCAGATGGCCAAGAAAGCTGATGCCTGGAAGGATTATCAAGATGCTGCTATGGTAGACATGGTCCTGGAGACACTCCCGAAGGTAAAACAAACATCAAACCTTATTAAAGTAATAGGTGCCTGTTTTTGTTTTGTTTTTTTTAGTAGTATAAAACATTGTGAGAAACGGCTCCCTATGAAGTAATGTATTTTTTGAGAAACCGGCAATTTCTCGCCTTCACAGTTCGTAGGATGTAGGCATTGGTATATCATCCACTAGGAGCCTGGCTGGTAGAGCAGAATACTCTACCTTCCCGACTTTTAACTAAGCATTTAAGTAAAGTGCCATTACATACCGGGTATTGAACCCTCACTGTGCTGCTGACAACACCAGAGCTGGGGTCAGATGAAATAGATCCCTCGGCCATGGTGTGCGTGGGGGCAAACTGGGGGTGACAAGGGAGGCTAAGAATCGTTTTGTGGTGTTAAAATGTCCATGTTTCTTTCAACCCTCCCCCCCCCCCCATGTAGTGCCATCACTGCGAAATCTTGTTATGCTGCAATTCACAATCCCTTTTAAAGGAAGAGTATAAATGGTATTGTATTGATTATTGATTGGTTATATAGATCGCTGCGGAGATTGCTGCCCCATTGGCTCAAGCCAACAAGGTCACCATGGTGTCCAGCGGTAAGGGAGGCGTGGGAGCCGATAAGCTGACCGGAGAGGTGATGGACATCATGAACCGAGTGCCTGAGCTCGTGGAGAAGATGACCGGTGTCAACATTTCCCAGGTAAGATTTTGAATAAATAATAGCGGCTTCTCATAGAGTGTGTGTATCCGTCACTCAGTGACGCTCAAGGCGCTTTAACATACAGTGTTTTCCTGCAAGGTATGTGGGACTGCGGTTGAATTATGAGATCTACTCCTTTAACATGGGACCATGTAATGGTTTACAAGGTGCTATGGCGCAATATGCTGTCAATTAAATCAGGAACATCTGGGTGGACCACTTCTCTTTTCGATAAGTGCACTGGGTTTTTTTAAGTACGTGACACAACACTCGCGGGACCAACAGCTTTACGTCATACGGCCAATAACATCCCTTTAATGTTTCTCAGCTTCCTGGGGAGTATACAGCCCTGAGCTGCCGTGGCGCTCAGATGGCTTTTTCATACACAATATCAACCTCCAACCTCGCAGGTACTTATTTATACCCCTGGGTGAAGAGAAGCAATTATAGTAAAGGATCTTGCCCAAGGACACAAGTGTCACGACCGGGATTCGAACCCACGCTCCGGTGAATTCGCAGCAGAACTTGAATTCGATGCTGTTCTTTAACCACTCGGCCATGACACTCTACATTTTCAAAGTAATTTGGTTAAATGTAAAAGAAATCAGTTTGTATGAGAAAAAATGTTAATCTGAGAAGTGTAACTGTCAGTACCCTTTCTCAGATAGAGTAAATCTATTTGGGATTATTTTCTTCCTGCGTTGACATATTCATTCCGGATCTTCCGGCAATATCTCAATAAATCATATTTTGGATATTTCAAATTTAAAGGAACATTACAGATCCATGTAATCTGGGTCACGCGAGAATAGTGAAAAACGGTTACAAATTTTTCATTGTGCACAAAAATTAATAAAACGCTCACTGAGCGATAAACTCTAAACGCAAAAATAGATTATTTAGACATCGAGTATGACATTTCAGACAGAAATATTTCAAGGGATGCTTTCTACTATCATCATCATTAGACTGTGTAAATTGTATGTAAATCTGTGATCTTCACGATTTTTGTTTCTTACCAATTCTGTAACGTTCCTTTAAATTTGATTTTTTTTTTTCTTCTCCCTACAGGCAATCGGTGCCACAAGAGTTTAAACTGTGTTCAGTTATGATGTAAACACACCTGCGGGTAAATGGAAGATTCCATTATCGTCATATTATATGCTCCCCTATAATGGAAAGTGGACCAGTCCTTCCATGTAAGTAAGTCAAATGTGTATCATAGATTGGAGTTGATTATTATTAATATCATTGTTGTCTTGTAAATTCTGTTTTTTTGTTTGAGATTTTTTTTGTGTGGGTAAAACCACTGAAAAATCCTTCGGTGCAAACACAAACAAAACAGTATTTCTTGTGTCAAATTTAACAAATACTTAAAGATTCCAAGTTCTTTTGATCCTATTGTTATAACAGTCTTTAACTTCAAGCAAATATGAATACCAAATTGTGATTGGTCAACCCATGTGATTGGTCGAACCATGGCAACAAGAGTCTGATATTATACCATATGCTCTGTCCATGTCGTACTCTGCGTATTGTGCTACTCAAACTCCTTAAGTTGTGCTATTTTAAGCTGCGCATGAAGTTTGCTTGAAGATACATTCTTTTTCACTTGTGCCTTCGGCCTTGTTGGATATGGGGACGCAGAAACTGTATATTTTTCTGTATTCCACTCAAGTTTGTGTGATAACTAATAAGAAATAGCCTTAAAGAACAAATAGATAAATGCAGTCACAGATAAAACATCCATAGAACTGGGCATTGTTTTACACTGTAAGGCCGAGTTGTACTGGCATCGTGTTTATCGTGGCCATAACATCTCTCAGCCTTTGTCAAAAAACAAATAGAGATGTGGATAAGCGTCTGCAAATTGCTATTTTTTCAAGATAATGGCTTCAACCAACAGTTAAAGCAAAATAGCTGGAAAAAACTGTGAGTTTGTTCTCCATTTTTCATCCATATATTGGAATGGGTAAAATTTAAATCTGTACTAAAGTTATAGCCAAAGCTGAATTACAACTATGTGACACAATTTGTACTTCTTCATTCAATCAAACAAACATCAAAATCATATGCCAGAAGAATTCTTAACCAGAAGAATAAGCAATAGCTGGGAGGGGTGCCACTTCAATAAGTGAACTTAATTTTAGGAGTCAAAAGCGAAAACTTTGGAAATGCATTGTGAGTTGGGAGACCATGGCTGATTAACTATGAAGCGCAGTTGCAAACGCTGCCTGTGTACGTTGTTTGGTAGTTGTGGCAACAGTTGTCATGGCAATGATTAATGTCTGTAGCCAGGAGCAACAGCTGTCACCCAGCTTTTTTAAACTGATCAGCTTTCAACCCTCAAACCTTTTTTTTTTAAATTGTGTAAGGACAATCGCAGGATGGTTTAAAACATTAAAATCAAACCGCCTTAAACAAATTCTGTGCTCAAAATTCTTTCAGTTAAAGGCAGTGGACACTATTGATAATTACTCAAAATAATTATCATAAAACCTTACTTGGTAACGAGTAATGGGGAGAGGTTGATGAAATAAAACATTGTGAGAAACGGCTCCCTCTGAAGTGCCATAGTTTGAGAAAGAAGTGATTTTCCACTAATTTGATTTAAAGACCTCAGATTTAGAACTTGAGGTCTCGAAATCAAGCATCTAAACGCACACAGCTCCGTGTGACAAGGGTGATTTCTTCTTTCATTATTATCTCGCAACTTTGAAGACCGATTGAGCTCAAATTTTCACAGGTTTGTTATTTTATGCATATGTGGAGATACACCAACTGTGAAGGCTAGTCTTTGACAATTACCAATAGTGTCCACTGCCGTTAATAGCAAGCAAAAACTTCAACTTTTTGACAAGGATTTTGAAGTTGAAACTGAAGTGGTTCACACTGTTAGTTTTAACAATAAATGATGAGCACATTTAGTACTAAATAGCAACAGGCAGAACATGAAAGTAATTATCACAATGCTCGAGTTTAACAATTCCCTTGCTACCCAGCATTTCTTCAAAATTTCAATGTTTTTAATTTCAGATTCTTATAACCATAAATGAATGTCCTACATACAAATTATATTATACGCTTTCATATAATAATTATTCCGTCTTTTGTTTTTAGAGTAGTGTTTATATACAAACATAAACCTTTGTAAATAGATTTCAGTATTTTTACGTCTGTATTCGATATATTATTAAGTCATACTATACTCAATACTACATTAAACTGTTTAAATCTTCAAAGAGTGATATTATAAGTTATCACACAAGCGCGAGTGGAATACGGAAAAATATAGCGCTTCTGCGTCCCATATCCAACGAGGCCTTCGGCCTCGTTGGATATGGGACGCAGACGCGCTTTATTTTCCGTATTTTCACGAGCGAGCGTGTGATAACGTATTTATCTTCAAGCAAACTTGGCGCGTGACATAGAACACACAAGACGCATGGTAGTGATATTAGCCGTGCAATATAGGTTTTATCACCACTCCATTCTGCCAATCTGATTGGAGGATTAGCGCGTACTTGAAGATAATATACATTGCTGCATTTTTTATTTATTTTTTATTTTTTTGTGTTTTGGGGTTGTTTTTATTTTTTTTTTTTTGGGGGGGGTAAAATTTGATTTCCTTTCTGGTTCTGTGAGTTTTCTTTGGTTTTCAACATTTTCCAGGTAGTCCTGTTTCCACTACTACTCTCTCTGAGTTTGTTAGAACTTACTTGCCTATTTGAGTTCAGTTGTGCATAGTGAGGGTCAATTATGCTTAATGAAAATGAGGTATGCTTCTGGAAAATATTGAAAATCAAGTATGCTTCTGTAAATTAAGTATGCACATTGAAAATCAAGTATGCTTAATGAAAGTCAAGTAAGCACATTGAAAATCAAGTATGCTTAATGAAAATCAAGTAAGCACATTGAAAATCAAGTATGCTTAATGAAAATCAAGTAGGGGGCCTATGCATATTTAACATTTTTAAAATCAAGTGTGCATATTGACAAAAAGTATGCATTCAATTTTGTTTTAATCAACAATTTTCAAAGATTTATTATTCATTTATAATCTCTCTGTAGTGCTAACTGGTTTTTATTAAGATAATAACGGACAACCATTGTCTTATGAATATTAATAAGTTTATTAATTTGCTGATTGATTGATTGAACACAGATTATTTAAGCTCCTCCCCTACAGTGTCTTGACCAATCATTGAACAGCTAAAAACCTGACCCCAAAAACTTTAGCTTTACCATTATGAATTCCTATCCTGCATTACTCACACGATGAAGGGGGAGTCAGGTCTTTCTTGTGTGTGCTAACACTGGGCAGGTAACTTTTGTGGGTGGGGCTCAATGATCAAAGTATATTTAAATTTATACAAGTTGTAATTTACATGAAATTATTAGAGCGCCTGTAATTTGCATCTTAGCTTCTCAAAGTAGTGCCCTCAAATGGGAAACAAAAAAAGCATTACCAAGTTCGTTTCACAAGATACAGTACAGGGTTTATTCTATTATGATATGAAACATATTCTCATTCATATCCATGATGTATATTTTTAATTTTGTTTACTCCAAATTTATTTTGAGGACTTTAATTAAAATTGTTCACTTTCTTCTTTACAACAATTTAACTACTCCCTGTTAATGTTTATGATATATAACTTTACTTTTAGTTTGTAAACTAGATTATTTCCATTGCAATTTTAGAAATAGGTTTTCATTGTTTTGTATTTTAATCTGTGAATTAATAGTAATCAAATGTGAATCCAAATCATACAGTATGAAATAGTGAATAAATTGTTCGGAATGTACTAGAATTACAGATTTGTCACATTTTTGTCTTTCTGTGTGCTTAATTTTGTCCAATTGGAGTTTCTTAAACAAATATAGGCAGGGGTAAAGATTAGCCCTATAAAGGACTCTTCCTCTGTGCTGTACACAAAAGACGAAAGTGTAAGACCGCCATGGCTAGGAGGGTAAAGACTGGGATGAACAATTTGGAAATGGCCAGCAAGGAATAAGTTTTGATAATATTTTAAGCAAAGTTTCAAGCGAGAGAAGTGTGCAGACATTTTCCAAAATCAGATGATGATGACAGTAATGAGGCACTTGAATAATCAAGTAACTGGTTTCAAAATTAACAATAAATAACACTTATTTTTAAATAACGGATGGCGAGGGGCGGGGCGATAAGTATTATTGTGGGCGATTCTTCAGATATGTAGATTGGGTGACTTGACAAGCGCCCTCATACGACAATGTAGAGAGAAGAAAAACAAGATGGCCGCGCCCATGGGGAAACAACTTTCTGTGTGCAGTTCGCAATGTTTGCTTCAAATTCGGCTTCTATTTCGAGTAAAGAGATGTTTTAGCCAGCATCTTGTCTTGGTGAGTACCTTTGAATTAAGTTATACAATTTACGCAGTGCTTAAGTTTGGCCGTGTGACTGTGATAAAATCTTTTAATGAAAAACTAGCAAGCAGACGACCATCATTTTCAATCAATCAATCATTCTGCTTTTTTTTTCTGGCATGTTTTTTTTCTGCTGCCTGCTGATCTTTTGATATAACGATTCGGCATTTGGATGTCGGACAACTCGTCCGTCGGACAATTCGACCGTTGGGACAACTCGACCGTTGGGACAACTCGACGGTTATTCAGACATCTCGACTTGACATGTTTACACGAATTTCCTGTAAATAATATTATTTATTATTAATAAGGGGCCTACTATAATAATAAATCCTGCATTTCTATATGTCATTATGACTTATCATGTATTATGTTTTGAATCACCAGGTCATCCCCCTCCGTCTCAAGCATGTCCGATTGGTAAATTAAAAGGCGCGGTAGCTTTCTTTTCTTTGTAAAAGAATTATAAAATTATTGCTTGACTTGGCAGCTAGCTTTGAGTTTAGAACTTTAGTTAGAAGATTTATTTAATTTTACTGAATACACATGCAAAAAGCATAAATTATTCAAATCTTGCAAACGACTGCTCAAAAGAAACTCCTTCATTTTTTTGCTTTATATAACTTTTTTCAAGCAGCAAGCAGGCAAGGATGGAGGAAACTCTACCTCTAGCCAAGCTGCTGCGAAAGCACTTCCTAAGAAGTGGCCGATTGCAGGAGTCAAGCAGGTTATCCTGGTTGCTTCTGGCAAGGGAGGGGTCGGTAAATCTACCACAGCCGTCAATCTTGCCCTTGGAATTGGAGCTGTTAAGAGGGTGAGTGATAAAGTTTCTTGCATTTCCACCAAAAAGAATGAACAATTACAGTATATTAAATGCCTGTATTGCATGGATGACTTACAAATGCTGTCAGACTGATCCATATGGCACCAAAGCACACACCAACTTCACCCCTTGTTATTATTATTATTGGTTTATTTTTTAAAATTAAAACATCGCAGCTCAAGGGCTGAATTGAAATTAAAAGATATTCAACAAGAATATACATTATAAAAATATTAAAAAGGGAAGTGTTTACAGGGGTTTTTTTTTGGTCATAGAAGTTGCGAGAGAATAATGGAAGAAAAAACACCCAGATGCTTGATTTCGAGACCTCAGCTGAGGTCCCGAAATCAATTAAAATATTTGCGTGAGAAATTACTTCTTTCTCAAAAACTACATTACTTCAGAGTCGGGGATCCGTTTCTCATAATGTTTTATTCTATCAACAGCTCTCCATTGCTCACTACAAGTAAGTTTGTATGCTAACAATGAGTAATAACCAATACCTCACTGAGGCACTCCATATCCAGTATCCACCATTTGCTTACAATCTGGTCTAAAATGTTTTAAAATCAATAGCTGCAGTGCTTTTTTCCAAGTAATCTTTTATGGTAATTAAACTTTGGAGTAATTACCAAAGGTACCTCTCTTTTTAAAGCCATTGGACTTTTTCGGTAAACAGTATTGTCCAAGTCCCACACTTCGTGTATCACAACTTATATATAAAATAACAATCCTGTGGAAATTTAGGCTCAATCGGACATCGGAGTCGGGAGAAAATAACGGGAAAACCCACTCCTGTTTTCGCGCGTTTCGCCGTGTCATGACATGTGTTTATAACAAATCCGTAATTCTCGTTAACGAGAATTTAAATTGTTTTACCGTTTTCTCAAAAAGTAAAGCATTTCATGGACTAATATTTCAAGAGAAGTCTTTCACCATTACCTTCTGTAAACCCTGTAAATTATTTGTAAATCTGTGAATTTTTTTTTTTTCCTGTACCGAAAGGGTCCAATGGCTTTAAGACACTTTTGTGTTATAGTATTCAAGTAATTTATTTTTTTATTTTTTTATTTTTTTATTACAGTCGTCATCAGTTGGTCTGTTAGATGCAGATGTATATGGGCCTTCCATACCTCGGATGATGAACCTCAGTGGACAGCAGCCAGAACTTACAAAAAGTAAATCCAAACTCTCTCTCTGATTATCACTTTGTTATGAAGGCACTAGACACTATTAGTATTTACTCAAACTAATTGTCAGCATAATAACTTACTTGGTAACGAGCTACAAAGAGCAGTTGATGGTAAAAAAATGTTGAGAGAAACGGCTTCCTCTGAAGTAACATAGTTTTTGAGAAAGAGATAATTTCTCACTCAAGTATTCAAAGACTTCAAGCCTGAAGCTTTTTTTTAGGCATCTGGAAGCACACAAATTTGTTTAATAAGGATATTTTTTCTTTCACTGTTCCCTTGCATTTTCGATGACCACTTTGAGTCAAAATATTCACAGGTTTGTTATTTTGTGCATATAATGTTGAGATACACCAAGTGAGAATACTGGTCTTTGAGACAATTACCACAGGTGGCCAGTGCCTTAAAAAAAAAAAAACCATCCATAATATTTCTTTATATTGTTTCAAGGGAAACTGTGGGTAAATTTTAAACAAACTTTGAGTTGAACAAAGAAAATTTGACTAGAGTGGGACTTGAACCACCGACCTCCATTTTAACGTGCGCAATCTACAAATTGAGCTGTCTAGCCCTATAATGGCAATATTTTTGTGTTAACTTTCAAATGGTTTAGTGCTACTGTTTTTGATAATCTGTGATTTTTCTCCTCATTGCAGACAACTTGATAAAGCCATTACAGAATTTTGGAATTTCATGGTAAGTTGTGTGCGATATTTGATCATAGTGCATTACATAAAACGTTCAAATGTCCAGTGTATGAGCGAAGTAGTTATTAATACTTCAAAATTCAGTCAACAATAAGTGCATTAGTTGGCAAGCCAAGCAAAGCCCACCGAGCTCTCATTTCAAAAAGGGCTTTGTGGTGACAGGTTTGAAAAAATTAATTGCAGCATACTGGCAGGTCGTTAAACCGCATTACCACAATACAATTGTTGCACGCTGTGACTGGGGTCCATGGCGTTTTAAACACCTGAGGGGGCAAATGGCACCCTCGGCTTCGCCGAGGGTGCCATTTCCCCCTGAGGGTGTACAAAACCCATGGAACCCAGTCACAGCGTGCAACAATTGTTTTGTTATACCTTTGTATATTTGTTATTCCTCTTCTCGAAGTTCTGTTGTCATCTTCAAACATTATTACGACGGACTATTCATTGTTTAATAAGCAGACGAACGAGAAACAATTCCCTCAAACCCCGCGGTTGTTTCGTACACAACGCTGGAAATCTACCAACGCTGGGAACGATCAAGGTGATGTACACCGGTGTACATCACTTTTCATGTTACCCGGCCCATCGAACCATGTAACATGCGTTTTTGTTGCGTGTCACATGATTTGTTCTCGACCAATCAAACTTCACAGTTTGTTACCGAGGTATAACAATACGTGTTGGCTTCCAGTTGATTTGGACTTCTCTTGATTGATTTAATTGTTTTATAATGATGCAGCATGTCCATGGGATTTCTTGTTGATGAGAAGGCACCCATCGTATGGAGGGGTTTGATGGTCATGTCTGCTATACAGAGACTTGTTCGACAGGTAAGGAACCATGGGTCAATAGAGGGGGCAAGGGGAGAATACCCACGCATTAGGCATGAAATGAGGTGCATGCTGGTCTAGCTTGAGATCATGGTTAATTCCTAACAGTTAGCAGTTGCAAAATGGGTACTTGCGAAAAGGTCTATGGGTGGAGAGAGACGGGAGTCAGGTCAGGGGGGGGGGGGCTAGTCACAATGGATGGTTGGAGGGGAAGGGGCTAGCCACTATGGGTCAATAAAGGGGGAAGGGGAGCTAGAAACTGGTACATCGTCAGATTTTGTCTAACTCACACAGCGGGGAGAATCATAAAACTACTTTCAATGGGTGACTGCTCTATATTCCGACATCCTATGTTCCAACACCCCTATATTCCGACACCCCTATGTTCCGACACCCCCTATATTCCGACAACCCAAACACCCCTATGTTCCGACACCCCTAGTAAAAAATCTCAGGTGTTTTAACTAGCATCTTGTGGCGTTTCATGGCCGAGCGGTTAAGAGCACCGGATTCAAGCTCTGGTGTTTGATCAGCAGAGTGTGGGTTCAAATCCCGGTCGTGACACTTGCTACGTAAAATTGGGGAGGTAGTGCTTTCTGCTCTACTGGCCAGGCTGCTTCAGACTGACGATACCCAAGCCTACATCCATATGGACTGTAAAAGGGGTAATCCTCTTCCAGCCCTAGGAGTAGGTGGCAACGGCCTCTTGGATAAAATAATTGTAGCCTACACCTTGAAGTGGCCTTCAGGCCTTGTGTGTCTGGCGACCTGCATACAAAAAATATTTAAAAAAATAAAAAAATATTGCCAGTGGACCACTGCTAAAGGAGAATGCTGACTTTCTATACTTCTTTTCCCCTCCAGGTTGCTTGGGGTCCCCTTGATTACCTCATAGTGGACATGCCCCCTGGGACAGGAGATGCCCAACTTTCAATGTCACAGCTCATACCAATATCAGGTAGGGGGGAAAAAATATATTTTAGGGCGTGCTGAATTAAGGGGCTTTGATAAATTTTGTTGATCAAGTTTTTGCCCATGACATGAATCCTTACTCACTCTCACTGTGAATGAATATGTCAGAATATAATTGACCTGTTGAAGTTCCAGCCTCATCAGTTGTCAAGTTTCTGAGAAAAAGAGGTGTAAATCACAGAGCAATGTTTTCAGGAGAGTGGCGTAAATTCGTTGTACATGCTTAAGTGCCTCATGCAACAGTACTTCAGGAAGTTATATTTTAAGGGAAGCTTTCTACCATCATTATATTTAAACCTTGTAATTTGAATGTTAATCTGTGAACGTTTGTGTTTTTTTTACAAAAGTACCCAAACCCTTTAAGCTACAAATTTTGTAAAATTAATGTACAAGAAAGAGGAATTAATCTTTGATAATTTTTCTTCAGGAGCGGTAATTGTATCAACCCCACAAGATATTGCTTTACTGGATGCCAGAAAGGGAGCCGAGATGTTTCAAAAAGTTGACGTACCGGTGAGTTAACTCGTCAACATTTAGAAATTGGATTATGGTACGAAGAATATCATGTCTGACTTAATATGCTGGGTCACAAGAGGGTGCAATTTAGGGTAAACTACTCGTAATCTGTATTTTTGATCTATTATAGCATTTTGCTTCATCCTTTGGTCGGGACGCAAAGTTCCTGTGTGTTGTGTAATGCACGTAAAAGAACCCTGTGCATTTATCGTAAAGAGAAGAGGTTTACCCATAGAGTTATATACAGTATAAAAACTAGAGGGCACACAACCCTAGATACGCGGCCCGGTATGCGGCCATTTTCTAAGTTGACAAAGCAACATTGCATAGCGTTATCATAACACACACCAACTTGAACTTTGTATTCAACGCGCGTACATCTTACAAAATGGCGCGCTTGTCTCCTTGCGGTCCCGTCGCGTTTGTGCACACAGCATCACCAGTCTTTCTGGCATGGTCTGGCTGGGAGCAATATGCCCCACCTCTCCTTGTATCCCTTCTAAGATGTTGTATTGTGGTTGCCAGCTACAGCAGATTTTATATTTCGGCGCCAGAAGTTTCATTTATGACAGACATGGCGCATTATAAATATGCCTACCATTTAAAATGAAACAAGTTGGAAGTGTTACCTATGAACGTTTCTTGTACTGTTTTACTTGTTGAAAGTGAGGTCAGTTATGAGATTTAAGTTGTGGAAAGTCAAACTGAAACTTTATATTGGCATTCTAGTTTCAAATTGAAAATATTTATATCTTATTGATATTTTGTTGTTGTTATAAGGTACTTGGAATTGTGCAGAACATGAGTGTGTTTCATTGTCCGAACTGTGGTCATCAGAGTCATATATTTGGTCATGATGGAGCCACAGCGACTGCCAAAGACATGGGATTGGATATATTAGGTAAGTGTATTAAAAATATTTGTCTTTATGTTCCATCACTGTAATGTAGTGTTGTAATACTTGTGCTAAAATAGTCGCAGACAGTGCTCATGTTTTTGTGATCAACCATATACGTGGAATAACATACTGTACCTGTGAAAACATGGGCTTAATCTGCCGTACAAATCAGGAAAAAGTTGTGAAAAACCATGACAAATTTTCAGCATGTAAACACATTGTCCTTAACTTTAATTTCAACAACCGAAATCTGGTTGTTTTTTAGCCTTTCTGACAGCCTTCTCGAATATGACTTTCAGAGGGAAATATTTCACAGAAAAAAACAGGCTCTTACATAAACTCATAACCAGTAAGCGTTCAGATGGAAATTAAACAGTGTTGGCTTTTATCCTTACCAATCCCATAAGTACCAAAGCCAGGATATTTTTATTAACTTCTTGAAAGATAGGGTCTATCTTATAAAACACAGGCATATTTGCAGCATTTTGCGCCACAGCACCTTATAAACCATTCATGGTGCTTTGTAAGTGATGGGTCTTCAACTTGAAACAGGTAGCTCCACATACATGTAGGAAAATACTGACTGCGCATAGGGACCTCTCACGGTGATATGTGATTAAAGGAACACGTTGCCTTGGATCGGACGAGTTGGTCTATAAAAAGCGTTTGTAACCGTTTGTTATAAAATGCATGTGGTTGGAAAGATGTTTTAAAAGTAGAATACAATGATCCACACAAATTTGCCTCAAAATTGCGTGGTTTTCCTTTTTACTTTGCGAACTAACAGGGTCGGCCATTTATGGGACTCAAAAACTTGACTCCCATAAATGGCGGACCGTGTTAGTCGACGAGGTAAAAGGAAACCACGCATTTTCGAGGCATGTTTGTGTGGATCATTGTATTCTACTTTTACATCTTTCCAACCATATGCATTTTATAACAAACGGTTACAAACGCTTTCCAAAGACGAACTCGACCGATACAAGG
The DNA here is from genome assembly GCF_032118995.1 of Asterias amurensis. NCBI lineage: Eukaryota > Metazoa > Echinodermata > Asteroidea > Forcipulatida > Asteriidae > Asterias > Asterias amurensis. Next base: position 14,334,305 of record NC_092662.1, read on the forward strand.
CAACGTGTTCCTTTAAGAATGGTCTCATCTTTTTAAACTGGGCTGTTCAACATTTGAATTTTTTGTCATTTTCCTGTATTATCTAGATTCTATAATTATTTTACTGTGTAATACTTTGCTTTGTTTAAATTTGTCTGGTCCAGACTTTTATTGTTGTTCTTTTCCCGTGCCTTGCAGCGGAATCTTTCTGCTATTGTTTTTGCACGATATAATTTTTTTATTTTTTTATTATTATTATTTTTATTATTATTATTATAGGGGACATTCCTCTTCACATCAGCATCAGAGAGTCATCCGATAATGGGCGGCCCATTACAGTCTCCGACCCTAGCAGACCACAGGCGGTGGCTTACAGACAACTAGCTCAAAAGGTTCTTGAAAAGTTGCCCGAATATAAAGACCCTATACCTCCTAGTTGATGATGATTTAAGTGTAAGTTTACCAATTATTTCTGATCAATGCAGCACAATCATGTCTCAATGCAGCACTTTGACAGTCTTTTCAAAGTCTTTGACAGTGTGCACGCTCTATTGTATATACTGTTCTATTGCTTCAGTGTTAGACTTGGGAAGCAACTCCCAAAATGGCAAAAAGTTCAGACCCAAATTTTGTGGCTCTGCTTTCTGTAAGCAAAGAATCTTCGCTTACTGAAGCAGTGAATTCTGTACTTACAGTTTTTGACAGTCTTTGACAGTGTGTGTATGTAATACTGGCCCACTGCGCCACTGTCATACCTGGGTAAATCAACTTTCAAAATGGCGAAGATTGTAATGGCCCAAATTTCATGTCTTTGCTTTCTTTAAGCAAAGAATTTGCGCTTACAGAAGCAGTGAATTCTGTGCTAACATCAAGTGTATTTCACAGGTAAGCCTGGAATTTCTGCTTGTGCACGGTCCACTTTAATAGGCAATCTTTGCTTACACAGCTACAGCTCAGCAGTAAAAGTAGAGCCACAAAATTTGGCCCAGATGTATTGGGTCATCACTCACCGTCCCCCCCCCCAAAAAAAAAAGCCTTGTGCAGAACTTATTTTCCTTACTCTTGACATATTTATGATCATTTCAAAGTGTATGCTCTCTGCACAGATTCAAAACAAGTTTCATTTATAGTTTTCAAGTGCACTGTTAACCATTTGAATCTCGACCCAATGAAACACGTTATTGATTCATGGAGCCAATTGCCTCAATGCCTCTGGTCATGTCTTGGTGCTCTTGGAAATGCCCCACTACAAATTTGAATCCCCTCCCCCAGGAAAATGTGCACGCCCCTTCCCCTAAATCTTCCAGGTCCCGTTTCTGCAAACATGCATGCTCTAATTTAATCATTCACATGAATCAATCATTCCGATGAGAGAAATCCTTTAAATAATTCTTTAAACAAATTTGTTGACAATTCTGCCCCCACCATCCATATTTTGAGGTAATCAAACAAAATAAATAAAGGACTCTTTTCAAAAAAAGGTTTCTGTTTACATACAATGGTTTTTATTATGTGCCTCAGATATTTAACTTCATGAAATTAACTTCCATAATCCAGTGGGTTTTTTAATAAGGTTTACATTTTGTAGTTTGGTGTTGTCACGGTGTCCATGTGGTTTGGATTTATGATCAGAACCCAGTGAATGGGAGATCTGGTTGGGGCGCCCTCTCTCTAGTGACGCTTGTTGCGTGGGGCACGCTTCTTCCTCATTGGAATCACTGGCTTCTGGCTGCGGAGGATGGCGCTAGCTCTTCGCAGTGCAGACTGAAAGGAACAAAATAAGCAATAGTTTGTGTTAACTTTATCAGGGGTGAGAATCCTTGCGGACAAAAACGTCTGAAACAATTAGCATCTCATTTAAAGCAAGGCTTGTTGAAATCATAGAATTTCAAACTTTTGGTAACCCCTGGAGTTTTATATATTAAGGAGTTCATGGGAATAGTATGCCAAGCACTTAAGAAGTAGACAAAAGAGCACGATTTCTTTTTCTGATAAAAAATAACAGTTTTTTTTCACAAGGCAGACATCCACAAATCCGATACAGCCTGAAATTTTCCATATCTACTTTACACATTGTAAAGCTGTTCAGTTTCTGCTATTTCATCCACTTTAAATTGCCATATTTTTTTATCGTACACTTCTTGTTTCAGCGCTTAAGAAACCTGGTATTAAGCGCTTTATAAATGCATGTTTTATTATTATTTTAGAAAAATGTGCAGTCAAAAGGATGTATGGTAAATTATCTTGCTCAAGGACACAAGTACCACCACTGGGACCCAAAACCCACACTCTACTGATCAGAGACACCAGAGCACGGGTACGGCTCTCCTAAACAACTCGGCCACGACAGGTCTTCTTGGCATTTAACTTACATTCTTGATGTCCCTGCGGTACTTGTTCTTCTTGAGGATGTGACGGATTGAGGTGAGGGTACGGCGTGCGTCCTTCTTCAACTCTACGCGGGTGAACTGCTTGATGGGCTTGTTGCGTGCTAAAACGAAAAATGCAACAAAACGTTGTTAAGACTAACGTGTAAACAAGCATGTTGAAACCTCGTCTCACAATCTTAGGTTCGAGTCCTATAGATCCAAGTTTTCCAGTCCAGGCGTGGAAATTCTTGGGGGACATGGCCTCCGTTGCCCTGGAGCTGCTTAGCAATAAATTGCAGAACTTAGCAGTCAAAAATTGTTCATGTGGTATGGTAGTTTTGCTGGTAACCTTATTCTGTTTTTAAGCATCGTTTTGTTGTGCTTAGCTACTTTTTGTTCATGAAATTGGTTCCCCTCGAAAAGTTTCCCAACGCCTCTGCAATTTTCCAATGGCAGTGCCCTTTGCAAAATGAAAATGGCCCTCGCTCTCTCAAAGATAAAATTCAGGGCCGGCAATTGTCATGCATGTAAAGTAAGCAGCACAGAGTAACCAAGGTATGTTCACAATGAGAACCACCTAATTCTGTCCTAGCCACTACTGTCCTTGAGCCAAACTCACTGCAGTCGACTCACTTGATTGAAACTGCTGCATACATCAAGTTATACTCTTGGGATTGAAAAGGGACTGAAATTCACATTTTCGAGGTCGTTAAAGACACTCCTTGTACTTACCACCTTTGATTTTCTTGGTGACGAGAACGACACCCTTGCCATCCTTGGTTGCCTCGATTCCAACAGTCTATAGAGGAAAAAAAAAAAACAACAAGAAATGTAATTCACAGTCTAATTTTTATCATTTTTGTTCTTCTTAACTGTTGTTATTGATTTTCCTCAGAGTTATTATTACATTTTTAAATGGTGTGTAATGGCCGAGTGATTCAAGTTCTGGTGGTTGATTAATTGGTGTGTGGGTACGAATCCCGGCCATGACACTTGAGCACGACACTCAACTACAATTGCTTTTCTTCACCCAGGGGGTAAATGGGTACCTGCGAGGGCAGAGATGGTTCTTGTGATTGATTTACATTTATTGTGCTACATATTCTGCAGCACAGGCCATATTCTCTCAAGGGAGATGAGATGATTCAAGGAATAAAATAAATGACCCACTATCCGGGGGGTAATAATTCTTGAGTGTTATGAATGACAGATTTGAGCGCTATATTTACAGCCATAGATATTGTTATTGAGTACAAACCTTGTCGTGGATGAGTCCATTGAACTTGAAGGTGTTTTTGCACTTCAGGTTGTTAGGCTCCTGCAGATCAAACGAAGAATTCAAAACATCAATAATGTACAGATTGATCAATCGGATAAACAAAAACACTGCAACTAGTGCACCTTTTTCCAGAAGGGGTGGGGGGGGGAGGGAATCAATTATTTACATCCTGACTGTGAAGGACTAATGTCAAGTACCAAAACATTAATTTTTATAATTGTAGTGGTAATTTATTGAATTTGTATTGCGCTCTCTCCAGGACGTACAGAATGTTAAGGACGTTGCATGTTTAGGACATTACTTACACAGCTGAAGGTGTGACCCTGTCCCTTCCTCAAGAAGCAAGAGTTGTTGCGGATAATACTCCACTGGACATGGGGCGACGCGTTATTCATGGTTGCTCAATTCTAAAATAAACAATATTTGAAGATCATTTAAAGAAACATTACAGAATTGGCAAGAAAATAATTGTGAAGATTGCAGATTTACACAAAACTTACGCGGGGTCTAATGCAGTGATGATAATAGAAAAAATCCCTTGGCTTGACTAAGTATTTCCGTCTGAAATGTCATATTTGATGAGAAAAAAAATCAAACTTATTTCACGTTTGGAAATGGAGTTATTATTGCTCGGTGATTGTTTTATTCGGGTTCTTATGCAAAATGCGTAAAAATCTGTGAACCGTTTTTCACATTTTCAATCATCTGATGCACAATTACGTTGGGGATGGGGTAAATTTACTTTATCCAGACATGTACACATCTAGACGGTACTTTTTATTGTTTATGCAAAGAGCCCTCTCAATCAATCGTCTTTCCTTTTTTTTTTTTTTTTTACAATTCTGTAAAATTTTACTTGATTTATAATTTTTTGTAGGTAAAATTTCGTATCCTGCCAAATTATTAAATAAACTAGAGACATTAAAATCTAATTTACTCTAATGTGGTATTCCTTTAAATAAAGACATGCATGACAAAATAGGTGGCAGGATACGGACAACTTTCCAAAGTATGGTTTATCGTACGTCCGAAAACTGGGCAAGATTTACCGATTTTACACGAGTTAAAAAAAAAATTGCCGATGTGCAAACTTTGTCTCGTCAGAAATGTTCACAAATAACCTACTTTTAAATACTTCAGACAGTAATCTGTAATAAAGAAGATTCTTTGGTATTTATTGTTAGATTATAATTGTTATATTAAATAGAAAATTTCTTCAAAAAGGTATTAAATAATGATTATTTTAATGGATTTAGTCCGCACATGTACTCGCCTTTTCACGGTCCGCAACGAAAAGGATCAGTCTGGAGTCCGGAATGACGAAATCCGTATCCACTTAACGTGGCTCTGTGCACTTTGCGATAGGACGTGGTATATTGGCGGGGACCATACAACCACATGTTTCACTCTAACCACGAGAGGGCGGTATTTCACATCTCGGCTATCAAAACTGGAAAACAATATCCCTGGGACAGCTGTAATTCAGGTAAAAAGTCCACATGTTATTACTTTTAAACATAGCATTTCAAAGTTTGTCACCCTTAGTTTGATGTTTTGCGTTAGTATGTGGGGAAATTGGGATTAATGTGTAGGTAACTTAGGCATGATTCCCATGAACATGATGAACTGCAAGTGCAAGAAAGTGCCAGTCGGCGGGTGGGGGGGGGGGGGGGGCATCGAGGAAGAAATTTCTTCCGGGAGGGAGGGGAGCAGTCAGGTGGGCCCATCAATCATCATGATCATGGTGGACCCCGGTTCGACACCAGACTGAAGCCTTAAGGATTAGGTTTTTGGTCCCGGCCTGACCCCCTTAATAAAACTACAAATACTTGCCAATATTATTATATTTATTTTTTTATATATTACTTTTTGAAGAAAAGGGATCACTTTCCGCATGGCGCCACCACTTTTTCACTCATTTTTACAAAAAGGGATATATCAATCAGGTAAATTAGATACTATTATTATTTTATTTCGAATGAAAAAGTGGTGGCGCCATACGGAAACTTTTCCAAGAAAAGTAAGCTCAAAGCTGTGCTCCATCCAATGCCAGCCCCAACTGACTATTGAAAATAAAAAATAAATTCTGTTAAATTTATGGAGGAAGTTGTAACCTCCTCCCGACCCACAGCAGTCCCAAACTGAAGGTACAATTCTTTATTAATATTAATCTTTAATATTTTTGACATTATTATAAGCCTACTTGTATTCGCAATTGCAGCTGAGCATGTCTGTTACTGCTGACAACGCAATTTGTTTCCGTCCTGTGACCTTTTGTCTTTGACAATACCAGCGGGTACTATTGTCAAAAGGTCATGGGAGATAAACAAATTACGTTGTCAGTAGTAACGGACATTAGGCCGATATCTGCAAAAATTAAAATAACTTCGGAAATATTTTCATGGTTTATGTTCTTCTCGGACCTTCTTCTCCATCATCATAGAACAAAATGCTTCCCACAGACTCGGACAGTGTTCAAAATACTACAGATCTGCTGGGAGAGCATCTGTACGCCAAGGTTGAGGAGTTATGCCCACAGAACGCCGGACATGTCACTGGTATCCTGCTTGAAGCTGGTCACCAAGAGGTGACGCGGATGTTACAAGAAGACGCTCTGCTGAGGAGGCGAGTTAAGGGAGCTGAGAGGGTCATTCACGAGTGAGTGCTTTGTACTGTTTACCCACTTTATGCCTGGGCAACTAGTCGCTTATCAAATATTCCCGACGACACTAGTCACAACTTATTTTTATTCTCATGATGCATTGTGGCAACCGCAAGCGCATGTTTACCGCAAGCGCAATATAGTAAAATTCAAGCTGAAAGGAGTGAAGGATTGTGTCACCGATGTCTGATTGTGTTCTGTAAGTAAATTATGTTATTGTGAATAGTCTTGAGCTACACAATTGGTTCACCAAATAGGTAGTCGCCACTATTTTTGTTGTAATCGTGGCAGCATGACTAACCGAGTGGTTGAAAAACTAATATGATACTAGCCGCCCAGACCTGTTAACCACGCCACTTTGTTTATGTGGAGAACATCTTCCTCGACATCGAGGGATTGCTTATTATTATTACAAACCTAAAATTGTTTAATTAATTTTACAAACTCTTTTTGCAGAAGCTCTGCTTCCCCGCCAGAGGGTTACTTTCCTGTTCTAGATGAGAACGAGAAAGATAACTTGGGAGAGAAACTTTTCTTCAAGGTACAGGAACTTGATGCTCAACACTGCGCCAAAGTCACAGGTAAGGATTAGTCAGTATGAATTCAAATGTTCAAGAGGCCCCTAAAACTTTAACGTCTTGTCGTGGCCGCTCAGTTAGACTCAAGATCTCAAGTTCCTGTTGTGGCACTTGGGTCATTGAGCAAAATTCTTTACCATTCGGTTGAATTACCCTGTAGGCTATTTGTCGAGGGTCATGGCCAAGCGGTTTAAAGTATAAAGTTCAAGTTCTAGTTGTTACAATGTAAAGTCTTCCGATTACAGGTTCTAATCTTGGTTGTGACTCATGGTCCTTGAGCAAGATACTTTACTATAACTGCTTCTCTTCACCCACGGGTATAAATGGGTACCTGCGAGGGTATAGGTTGATATTGTGAATGAAAAAGCCGCTAGCGCCATATGGCAGCTCAGGGCTGTATTCCCTTTAGGGGCTCATGCAGCTGACACAGATTACATTGAGACGTTATTGTGAAATGCGCCATATAAGAACTAGTTATTATTATTATTATGTTTAGGATCGGTAGGGCACATAAAGAACACAGAACACTTGGAAGAGTAGGGTTTAAAGACATTGGCCACTATTGGTAATTGTCAAAGACCAGTCGTCTCACTTGCTGTATCTCAACATAAAAAAATAACAAACCTGTGAAAATTTGAGCTCAATTGGTCATTGAAGTTGCGAGATAATAATGAGAGAAAAAACAACCTTGTCACACGAAGTTGTGTGCTTTCAGATCCTTGATTTCGAGACCTCAAATTCTAATTCTGAGGTCTCGAAATCAAATTCGGAGTGGAAATACTTTGTTCTCGAGAACTACGTTACTTCAGAGGTAGTCATTTCTCAAAATGTTGTATACTATCAACAACTCCCCATACTCGTTACCAAGTAAGGTTGTATGCTAATAATTATTTTGAGTAGTGTCCGCTGCCTTTAACCCCCGTGTTTCTGATTCGATTAGTTAGTGTTTTACTTATGTTTTGATCTTAATCTTAAAGGGATGCTGCTGGAACTGGACCCAGACTCGATTAGGAATCTTCTCTCCTCACCTCAAGAGTTGAACCAAGCTGTGCAGAAAGCAACAGCAACGCTGCTCAACGAACATGATGGGTATGTAGAGTGTCATGGCCGAGTGGTTAAGAGCATCGAATTCAAGTTCTGGTGCTAATTCACCCGAGTGTGGGTTCGAATCCCGGTCGTGACACTTGTGTCCTTGAGCAAGATACTTTACTATAATTGCTTCTCTTCACCCAGGGGTATAAATGGGTACCTGCGAGGGTAGAGGTTGATATTGTGAATGAAAAGCTTTCGGAGCGCCATGGCAGCTCGGGGCTGTATACTCCCTAATGGGAGCTGAGAAAGATTAAAGGGATGTTTATTGGCCCAATGACCAGGGGACTAATGTAAAGCGCATTGATACAGTTTATTGTGAAATGCGCTATATAAGAACTTGTTATTATTATTATTATTATTATGAACCACTTACGTTATCTCATAGTTCCAGGCCTGATACTTCACGGAGGCAACACAGACAATTGCCTCCATGCCCACGGTCATTGCCTTGGTGCCCTTGAAATGCTATGTAGCAGTTAGAAATTTACAATCTCGTCAAAGGGTGCACTTTACCGAGGAGAAAGTTCATTGGTGCCCTTGCCCTATTAAAAACGAAGCATACAGGCATGTAGCTCACTACATCCAAAACTTTGCAACAGACCCGGGGTGGATTTCACAAAGAGTTAGGACTAGTCTTATCTCGAGTTAGGACCAGTTACTCGTCCTAACTTGGGACTATCCATGCAATTTGTATATCTCCTAGGACTAGTCCTAAGTTAGGTCTAGTCCGAAATCTTTGTGAAATCGACCCCTGATATTATACAATGACCCAGAGGCAACTGCCCTGGGTCTTGGCCTTAGTGTGCCTTCAAGTTTTCCATGGAGAAACACTTGTGCATGAAGCGTTTCTCAGATTGTGTGTTTCAATCGTTGCGTTGGGCTATGGCTAGCCGTGTCGTGGGCTTTGTGTGTGTGACTGAGCCTCCAGTAATGCAATGTTATTTATCACATGCAAAGAATTTTAGGCGATGTTCCCGTGAATGTTGTATCCAGTTCGTTTCTACACTGCTGCCACCATAAAGTATGAGTATGTATGGACTCACATAAACCTGACCACCTTTTGAAATGAAATGGGGTCTCAAACCAAAAGTTTACTCTACCTTTATAATTAATTTGCAATTTATTTTGCAGCTACCAGGTTCAGATTGATGAAGAGAAGCAAGAGTTGGGGGAGGAGTTATACTCAAAGATCGAAGACACGCATCCAGAACTTGCATCAAAGATCACAGGTTAGTCAAAAACAGTTGTTTCCGGGTCCTGTAAGAGCAATAAAGCATCTTCAAGTACGCGCTAATCCTCCAATCAGATTTGCAGAATGGAGTGGTGATAAAAACCTATATTGCACGGCTAATATCACTACCTGCGTCTTGTGTGTTCTATGTCACCCGCCAAGTTTCCTTGAAGATAAATACGTTATCACACGTGCGCTCGTGGAAATACGGGAAATATAGCGCGTCTGCGTCCCATATCCAACTTGGCCTTCGACCTCGTTGGATATTGGCTGCAGAAGCGCTTTATTTTTTTCGTATTCCACTCGCGCTTGTGTGATAACTTATATTACTAGCATATGATATCAGGGCCCAATTTCATGGCTCTGCTTACCGCTTATTTCTGTGCTAGATGTGTAAAGCAAAGAATGCCAAGTAACGTGGTGTAGGCACGCGCACATGCAAAACTTCATTGCTAAACCATGAAATATGCTTGATGTAAGCGCGGAAACCCTGCTTCCATAACGGCGATTCTTTGCTTTTGGTAAGCATTGCCATGAAATGTGGCTCTGGTGACCTACTCAAGGCTATGGTTAAAGGGAAGGTACACTATTGGTAATTGTCAAAGACCAGTCTACTCACTTGGTGTATCTCAACATATGCACAAAATAACAAGCCTGTGAAAATTTGAGCTCAATTGGTCATCATCGAACTTGCGAGATAATAATGGAAGAAAAAAACACCCTTGTCATGAAGTTGTGTGCTTTCAGATGCTTGATTTCGGGACCTCAAAATCTAATTCTGATGTCTCGAAATCAAATTCGTGGAAAACCACTTCTTTCTTGAAAACTACGTTACTTCAGAGGGAGCCGTTTCTCACAATGTTTTATAATGTCAACAGCTCTCCATTGCTTGTTACCAAGTAAGATTTTATGCTAACAATTATTTTGAGTAATTACCAATAGTGTCCACTGCCTTTAAAAGGAAGGTGTATGTTTCGTAATCGCAATTAAAATGAGTGGCAATAAAAACTTAATTGGTTGGAAGTATAGCAGCTTTTGGGAGTGTAACTCATTTTGAGAATCATTTTACTCGAAGTAACAAGCTTAGGGAAAAAGAATCCCCCTAAAATTTGAATCAGAGCTCCGTAGTTTTTTAGCCAACAGATTGTACTCGTAGGTATTTGGGTTTAGGTTTATTTTTGAATAATTGTTACTTTAAGGTAACTGATAGCATTGCAGTTGCTCACAACAGGGACATTCTATTTTTCCCAAAAGGTATGCTTTTAGAAATGGAAGTTACCCACCTACAGCATCTTTTGGATCACCCCTTTAAGCTAAATGAGAAGGTCCAACAGGCTGTGGAAGCATTACGGAAGGCAGCAATTCCTATTCAGTGAGTTTTTTATTTACATTTATAATTTATTTCTGTGAAGGGGATGGGTGGCTAACAAAAATCGATTTGAACAATCAGTTTAAAAATCAGCTTGTAATATTTCAGGATTAAAGATTTGTGTTATGCAAGTCGCCAGACACACAAGGCCTGAAGGCCACTTCAAGGTGTAAGCTACAACTTTATTTTTTTTAGGGGCTGTTGCCACCTACTCCTAGGGCTGAAACAGGGTTACCCCCTTTGCAGTCCATACGGGTGTAGGCTTGGGTATCATTCATCAGAAGCCTGGCTGGTAGAGCAGAAAGCACTACCTCCCAAACTATAGAACTGTCGAGTGTTCAATAATAATTATATAAAGAAGAACACTTATAATGACCAGGTACCCGTCAAGTTTTGACGCACATGTTGCGAACTAAAATACAAACTAGAAATAATAACATGACTCTGTCATATAAATGGTTAGACTGCAGGACTTGCAATCACAAGGTTGTGGGTTTGAATACCCCAGCTAACAATGACTAGAATAAATATTGTCGTCTAGTTACTGAATTACAATTTCTTGATTTGTGTAGTTCATAATCATAGACGTTAAACCAATGTTTGTATGAGAGAGATTGGCTGTTGCCAGCTTGGCATTTATACCCCCCTGTGGGAGTTTTCCAAATTTCCTTGACAGAAGAATATCTGAACAAACAAACAAACAAACAAACAAACAAACAAACAAACAAACAAACAAACAAACACAAATAAGTAAAACTCATAATTTATTATAACTATTTTAATAAAAATTGAACATAATAATACAAGGACTTAACAGTAATTTTGAGATGTATATGAGTATTTTTGGTAACTATATCTTGTGTACAGTATTTTTTGTAAATTAACAGAACAACTTATTTAGCCAACAAAAAACAAGTGTTTGAAATGTTACGGTTTATCAGTTCTGACCAATTGGTAGATTGTCACTTGTAGGTTATTTTTCCTGCTTTATTAAAAGCTCAGAACATGGCTTTGTTTTATAAAAAGAGAGTGGCAAAATTTGAGTGGGTAAGATATTTCGTAGATTATCTGTTGTATGCTCCTCTGACATGGTTGGTTGTTGTTAAAGGTAATGTCAAAATTTGGTGTTTGGTAGTCACTCTTAAAGGCAGTGCACACTATTCGTAATTGTCAAAGCCCAGTCTTCTCATTAAGTGTATCTCAGCATATGCATAAAATAACAAACCTGTGAAAATTTGAGCTCAATTGGTTTTCAACGTTGCGAGATAACTAGGAAAGAAGAAACACCCTTGTCACACAAAGTTGTGTGCTTTCAGATGCTTGATTTCGAGACCTCAAAATCGAATACTGAGGTCTCAAAATCAAATTCGTGGAAAATTACTTCAGAGGGAGTCGTTTCTCACAATGTTTTATACAATTAACCTCTCCCCATTACTCATTACCAAGTTTTTAAGATATTGAGTAAATAGTAATAGTGTCCACTGCCTTTAAAATGAAAGGCAATCAAATTGTATTTATTCGTTAGGCATTCTATTGTTGTTCGAAATTCTTCAATGAAATGTATCTCTAGGCTTCACACATACATGTAGATCCTTGTCGTTTGATTGGTTGAACTCAATCACACTTTTAAAGGGTCTATATAACTTTTGTAGGACAAAAAACACAATGTCCACAGATTTTTACTAAACTTACGCAGTTTGAAGATAATGATAGTAGAAAGCTCCCCTGAAAATATTACTTGCTGAGGTGCTGTAATTTTTGTGGGAAATGAGTAAAACAATGTCATGAAAATAATCTTCGTCTCATGAGACGAAAATTATTTTAATCATTTACAAACGTATATTCTTGACATTGTTTTACTCATTTATCAAAAACTACAGCACTTCAGTAAGTAATGTTTGAAGGGAAGCTTTCCACTATCATTATCTTCAAACCCTGTAAGTTTAATGTAAATCTATGGACACTTTGAAAAGGTACCCAAATCCTTTAAAACAGAAGAGGGAAACAAAGATTCTCCATAGGGGAATTCAAATGACTCCGGTGCTTCACAAGGAAGTTTGTGTACGACGTCTATGGGAGGTTCTTAACTACAGGGACAAAGAAAAGAACAAAAGATTTCTCTACAGGGATGCAAACAAATGGAATGTTTGTTAATAACTGGTTTAGGAGTTCATAATTTCATGTACAGCCACAGGCTGCTTGGGTTATCGTTCCTCGCAGACCTTTCAAGCCTATTTGGAACTTGATATTTTGAGTAAAGATTATTAATTGCAAAGGTTTTAAACACTTTTTCAAAGGAGAGAACCAAACTGCATGTTTTGGGGTGTAAATTTGTGTAGGATAGGAGATAGGCCTATAAAACAAATACAGGTTTTCATAGTATGTCTAATTCCGAAGACTTCCAGTACATGTAAGAACCAAATTGAAAGCCAGAGGTAAATTTTAATGGTGTATTGAAGAAATATTTAACCCTTTTATAAAAAAAAATATCAACAGCTTACTTGCCGCAATCTTCATTTTAAAATTAATTTGTTCACCATTTGTGTACATATCATTGCTGTTAGATAACATTTTAATTGAATAAAAGTGGACATGTGATATTGATTTACGGATTTATTGTTGTAATCAGATTTGGTAATATTGGACGTTTGAGATGGGTGGGCGGGGTTGAATAGTGTTCAAGGCTTGTGTCCTGGGGAGTTTTATCGAATTTGTACCAAATGTTATGCCCTTTCCACTGTTTCGCCCGCTGGTGTGGCAGGAGATTCTGTCTCCTGGAGATTTGGTCCCCCCCATATGGCAAACTGTGTACAAAACATCTTCTGATAGCGCCCTCTTTTGAATCATCCTCATACAGCCCATGTTTCCCATTATGGGGGGCCGAAACTCTGGCGGACAGGCTCTCGGACGCGCCATCATAGAAGTCACTCAAGAGGGGTAAGTCCAGCATTTTTTGTTTGTATTAATTTAATAGGGAAAGTCAAACATTTTTGGCCAATAATCACAAAAGGGAAGAGCAGCAGTTTAATCTGTTAATCAAATTTGTGTCCAAAAAAAATTAAAATTACGCAAGGATAAGGACAGGTGTTAGCGATGTATGTGTACAAGCATGCAAGTCGAATTTAACTGTGAATCTCCAGAACCATGAAAGGCATGTGAAATGATGTGAGGTCAAAGGTGACCTCAACGGCAGATCTCCGGCGTAACTCGGGCGAAGGAGCTCATGTTCAGGCTTCAACACGAAAGTGGTCTGTAGTGCTAGCGCGCCCTCTTGTGGCGGTGATGATTCAGGTGGAGATAGTAATAACAAGAGAGTCTTGAACCAAGACTATAATCGAAAAAGACTGAACGATACGGGGGGCAGCTATCCTCGCATCTACCAATGGTGCGACTGGACAGTAGGATTTGTAACTTCGGCCAAAGTATTATGTAATAGTACTACTCAAATACAGCTGTGAGACACTATTGTAATGTAAGTTAGCGTGTGGAGTAGGCCCCCTAGACTAGCTTGGAGTAGGCCCCCTAGACTAGCTAGCCAACCTTCATGCTCTTTCTGAGCACAAAATAACTATTTAATTGGGGAAGCTTTTACAGTCCATGTTGCGTCACGGGGTATAGCTCGAGATATTCAGCAAGTATAAAAGCGAGCTTGTACTTTCGAAAACCTGGCACTGCACTCATACAGGAAAATCCCCCAGTAATCCCATCAAATAGACCTTTATCACGCTCTCACCATCTTGGTCATGTTCCCTGTTTCCATAATGATGAATGCTTTATTCATCGCGCAAACATGGTACATGTACTATTATTTCGTCCAGCCTCAGTTTGGTTACATTGAGTTGGAATGAGGGTAAAGTAAAGATGGCCACACCGTGATGTATCGCGCTTGGTACCCTTCCATCCGACCATATCCCGCGGGCCCGTCTTTCCCCTATATTGCTGCTGCTTTGCAATTGCTCGAGTTCGGTGGTGTCACGTCCTGCATTCGCAGATGTTGTCTTTACAGCGTCGACCCTAGATCTATCCAAACTGTTGTTTGGTTTGCGCATGGTAATACTTTTGAGTCTATTTGCCATGTAGATTATTTGTTCTTTAGAGAACTCTCTTGCTATGTATTCTACTCCCGCGGAGTTGATTTTCGGGAGACATTTATAGTTCTAAAAAGAACTGTCCTGCTTTTGTTTTCAACATTGTTACGAAGGTACAGAGCCCCCAGTTGTACAGGCCTAGTCAGCCCTCTGCTTGTTTTTTACTACAGTTTCGTTTGAGTATAATGACAAACAAAATAAGGCGCAAGAGCTCTTTTGTTGGAGTGAACGAAGAGTTGAGATGAACAGAATATATTATTTGAAGGCTTCTGATGAGCCCACATAAACAAATTGGTGTGTAGGTAGACTGGTCCATGTATTTATCCGTAAGGATAAATACGGTACTGGTTTTACAGAATCGTTGATTTCAATCGATACAAATATTTCATTGGATAAATGTGTAGTGACGTAAAGCTTACTGTGTGTTTTGGTTGGTCCGAGGTGACGTTTGGTAGCGGCACTTTCGGTGAAATAGATAAAATAGACGTCGAATCAATACGGTGCGTGCCTGTACCAGCTACCAAATGATACAGCGAGTCTGACACAAAGACTACTAGACAATGCATACATGTGGTGACGTCACGAGATGCAGTGGCGTGTTCCTCGTTGAAATCGACACTAAACAAGCATGGTTAAATAAAGGGATGCTTCCCAGGGACGTGGATTTCACAAAGAGTTAGGACGAGTTCAGACCTACTCGTCCTCATTTGGGACTATCCTTAAGGGGTGTAGTGAAATTCCTTTGTTTATAATTCCTATATATATCTCCTTTGTTAATTATTTCTAACCGCCATGGTAGTTGAGCCTTTTTGAAAAATACTCTCAGGTGTTTTGTAACATCTACCTCCACGATTGTTAAGAATTACTTTTTGAGAATAACAACACTAATTAGGATTTGAGGAACGTAAGTTGCATTCTGGTGAGGTATCAATTATTTGGTGTGCGGTAACACCATGCGTGTGTCTACATGTACTTGCCACTGGTAGTTTTTTTTTCTTTCTGTAGAAAACTGTCTTTGATTTCAAGTCCCAGGTAGTAAATAGTTAAAAGACAGGACAAGTCTTTTCAGAACTGAGAAGTCTCATTGTCTTCTGGATGGTGAATTGAGCATACTGATCGAAACATCGAGATGAGTGAAACCTCCATGTTGAAACCAACGTTTTTTTTTCAAAACCACCTAGATTATCATTAAACTGTACATGGTGTTTAAAAGGTCGATCGGTTGTTGACCTTTTAAGCAATCCCTTCCTTCTCTCCACCCCCCCCCCCCCCGCCCCACCCCCTTTGTCTCCGTATTTTATGGCGTATATCTTTGTTTGCCCCCCTTGCTTTGTATGTGTGCTTTCTGATTATAGTTTTACTTCTGCTTGCTACGGTCAACACGTACATTGTTGTCTTTATGGGTTAGCAGAGAAATATAAGTCAGACCATTAACTGTTTTTTTGCCTTTTCATAAATCACAAGAATAGCTTCATGCTTTTTTTTTTTTTTTTTTTTATAATGATGAAAAAATTCACCAGGGTTGCGCAGCCAACTATAAATTAATACGCCAGGCCATTAACAAGTCTGTGCTTTTATATAAAAAAAAATTAAAAAATACGAAATGGCTTCAGGCGAAAAGCTGTTTATTATGATTGAATTGGAAAGTATGGGTATAATAGTGTTTTGAAACTACACTAGGAACAACTACTTTCTTGTGCTGATGGAATGTGGCTTTAAAGGCAGTGGACACTATTGGTAATTACTCAAAATAACTATTATCATAGAACCTTTTTGGGTGACGAGTAATGGGGAGAAATTGATGGTATAAAACATTGTGCGAAACGGCTCCCTCTGATGTGCCATAGTTTTCGTGGCAGAAGTAATTTCTCCACGAATTTGATTTCGAGATCTCAGATTTAGAACTTGAGGTCTCGAAATCAACCATCTAAACGCACACAACTACGTGTGACAAGGCTGTTTTTTCTTTCATTATTATCTCGCAAGTTCGATGATGACTGATTGAGCTCAAACTTTCATGGGTTTTGTGTTTTTATGCATATGGTGAGATACACCAACTGTGAAGGCTAGTCTTTGACAATTACCAAGAGTGTCCACTGCCTTTTACACTATCGGTAATTGTCAAATACGAGTCTTCTCACTTGGTGTATCTCGACACAAAATGACAAACTTGTGGAAATTTGAGCTCAATTAGTTGTCGAAGTTGCGAGTTAATAATTGAAGAAAAAACAGTCCCTTGTCACACGAGGTTGTGCGCTTTCAGATGCTTGATTTCAAGCCCTCAAAATCTAATTCTGAGGTCTCGAAATCAAATCCGTGGAAAATTACTTCTTTCTCGAAAACTACGTTACTTCGAAGGGAGCCGTTTCTCATATTATACTATCAACAGCTCTCTAATGATCATTAACCAAGTAAGTTTTTATGCTAACAATTATTTTGAGTATATATCAATAGTGTCCACTGCCTTTAATATTAGCCTAAATCAAAATACGACAATTCATGTTTTTTTTTTGTATTAATCTAAACTTTTTGGTTGAAAGTTTACATTATTGGTGAGGTAAATTTTGTAAAATAAGACAATAATATAGTAAGCACATCCAAACACCAAAACGTTCACAGATATCATCTCTTTATTTACTTAACACCTATAAAATGCATAATTTGTTTTAAAAAAAAATGAAAAAATAACAAATATACAAACGTTTCTCTCGGTTAAAAGATAGGTCCCCTACATAACAGAATATTATGAACGATGTTAAAGATAAGGGAAGCGATATATAAAAATGTTTCTTAAAGTCATAAAGACGTTGTTCTTTATAATATAGTACACATGTACGTGAACTAACGACAAAGATGAGCTAGGGAAAGTCATTTTAAATAGACTGATACCCTGTCTTCAGTCACATTATTATTGCTTTTACAGAACCAGTGATTTCATTGGATATACATGTAGTGATTTCATTGGGTAACCGTGCAGTGACGTCAGCTTGTCATTTCTGTGTTTTGATTGGTCTGAGCAGCTGCACTGTCGGTCATCTGCATGCTGCAGCATGCAGTTGTGTGTGTGTGTGTGTTAAATGAATGTAGGTGAAAGGTGATTATGGTCGAGGATAAACATTGGCTAAATGCAGATCTCTGACGTAATTCAAGAGACTCGAAGTTTGACGTCAGATGTTCAGGTTACGATGGTTTGGTTAACCCTCAAAATCTGAAACAAATAGAAAGGATATAAAAAGAAGTTAAGGAACAAGTTCCCAATGCTATTTCCTGTACAGGAAAATGCGAGTTTGATATTTCGGGACATATCCTGTCGCTGTACGCTTACAGAGTGTTGTTCATACCATGTACATTTATGGAAATATTTTGGGTATGAAGATGTCTTTGTGACTTTGTTTGCTTTTCCAGTGTTTCTATGACTTCATTACAACAGTTTTTGAGTCCGAGTCTTGAGTTGTTGTACTCTCCTAAAAGCATTGCTGCTGTCCTGGAGAGGGTGGGTTGTAAAATCCATTCGTGCTTGATGCTGTAAATATTGTGCATATCAGTCGTGGTATTTTCAGTTTGTCCTGAGAGAGATTGGAAGCTCCATCCCTCGTATAGCCGGCAGTGCTTTTCTATGGAGCACTTGCAGATTTGTTGCAGTGACTGCAGCCAGTGGTAGCCTGTTCCAAACCCGAACACCTCTTGGGAAAGGGCTATCTGATGTAGCAGTTTATACGATGGTAACGAAATCATGTCTTGTACGGGCAAACACAAGCGGGGGCGGCTGCAAAGAAGAATATTATTCCTTTGTTTTCTATTCGGACTGTTCTTATCATGTAAACAATATTTCGGCATCATAAGGGAGTTGTGCATAAATACATTTGAAGCCCCTTACCGGTATTTATTGCCTATGGAATGCCACCATGCTCCAGCGTTGGTAACCCGTTGGTGATAACTGAAAATAAATGGAAATACCCAAAGAACATTATTTAAATAAATCGCTCGTCTGTCTGTGGGCACCCGCTCTAGAATATTAGTCTGTTTGAATACAACCAGAGCCTGTGAGTTTTCCAGAGGTCTCGCAAATGCTTTGTGTAGGCCTATTAAGTCGGGGTATGCTTTTGGTAAACGTCAAAGAAACTATCATCACTTGGTGTATTCCAACAAAGAAACCTTAATTTCTCAGATTCAGATTTCGTTGGTGCAATATATACCGACTTTTTTATAGACGATGTGACCTATGTTTACATTCAAACCTCTGTTGACAAAACACTACATACGTCATGTTTCGCCGGGCACTGAGTTTCGTCGTCTAAAGTAGGATTGCGGACACTTTCTAGCTGGCTGCCAAAACACAAAGGTTTTGCCCGGCGGTATGCGCGCGAATCATGTTATGGTTTTCGTCTGACGTCAGAGGTCACATCGTCTATAAAACTACACTACTTCAAAGGGTGTCGTTTCTAACAATGTTTGATTGTCAAAATCTCCCCAGTGTTCTTTACGTCATATTATGTTAACTAGTTTGTTGCGCAGCCCCCCCCCCCCTTAACTGCTCCATAATACGTATCTGTATCATAAGGAACACGTTGCCTTGGATCGGTCGAGTTGGTCTTTGAAAAGCGTTTGTTATAAAATGCATATATGTAAAAAAAATGCTGTAAAAGTATAATACAATGATCCATACAAACATGCCTCGAAATTGCAAGGTTTTCCTTTTACCTCGCCGACAAACACAGTCGGCCATTTATGGAGTCAAATTTTTGACTCCCATAAATGGCCGATCGTGTTAGTTCGCACAGTAAAAGGAAAACCACGCAATTTCGAGGCGAACTTGTGTGGATCATTGTATTTTACTTTTGACACATCTTTCCCACCATATACATTTAATAACAAACGGTTACAAACGCTTTTTTATTGACCAACTCGTCCGATCCAAGGCAACGTGTTCCTTTAAGTTAGTGGAATTTGAGGCTTTGCATGGTTTAGGGTGAAGTATTATTTGGTTGCGGTAACACCATGTTGGCTACTTGTATGGTTTATAAATTATGTTCCCTTGAGAACTTGTCTTGCTTCTACTACCGCGTTGTAGTAAGTTTTCGGAATATTTCAAGAGGCTTCTCAGTTTGACTATTAACATTATTACGACGGCTTTTTGAACATAGTGGCACCGAAATGGAAGAAAGACGGCTTTTTATATGTGACTTTTAAATACTTACTCCATCCAGGACGACGAGCGGGTTCACAGCAAAGTTTCTTGTGTTTCAACTTCAACCATGCCCCAGCTCCAGCTCCCGTGGAACAGCTCGACACGGACGAGCAGCACCCGGTCCCCGTTCCGGGCACTCCTTGGAAACTCAGTCCAAGCCAGTTATTGGAGCCGTCTGTGTTGTATTTGACGTAGTAATTGCAGGCCGTACTGGGCCCGCCTTGAGCGATCCTGCACTTGCGGCCATTCTCGCCAATGAGGGAGCCACCAGAAGCCATGTTATAGAACTGTTGTGGTGTGTAGGAGTCCCAGTTTGAGCAGCGGAAATTTGGATCATATCCGTCTTGGCTTGCTGCATACACGAGAGAAATAGTGCATTGTTGAAATAATATGCCGAGACGGACGAGGTGACAGCTAATTCTTTGAAATCAATTAATCAATCAATCAATCAATCAATCAATCAGTCAATTAATCAATCAATCAATCAATCAATCAATCGCTAAAGGTACAGGACACTATTGGCGATTGCTCAAGGTAGCGTAACAACTTACTTGGTAAGCAGCAACTTGGGGAGCTGTTGATGGATACAAAACATTGTGAGAAACAGCTCCTTCTGAAGTAACATATTTTGGGGGAAAGAAGTAATTCCTCACTAAATTATTTGAATTGAATTCGAGACCTCAGCTGAGGTCTCGAAAATTGAAGCAAAGCAATTTATTAGGCGCGCCAGTCCAACAGTCGTTGCTCGTAACGCCGTACAGTAGGCTTTCAAAAAAAAGGTGAGATTTAAGCGAAGTTTTCGAAATTGGCTAATGAAGTAGATTGGATGATGTTCTGAGGAAGATGATGCGATCATCATTGGTGATGCGCTAGAAAAGGCACGGGTGGGGAGGTTCTGAAAAGAACCATCGGTTTCAACTCGAATTTTCGATCAGTATAAGCTTGGTACGTACCTTGTGGTCCACAGCAAATCTCCTTGTGTTGAGACTTCAACCATGCCCCAGCTCCGACTGCCGTGGAACAGCTCGACACGGACGAACAGCACCCACTCCCCGCTCCGGGCACTCCTTGGAAACTCATTCCCAGCCAGGTATTGGAGCCGTCTGTGTTGTATTTGACGTAGTAATTGCAGGCCGCAGTGGGTCCGCCTTGAGAAATCCTGCACCTGCGACCATTCTGGCCAATGCGAGAGGTACCATAGGCCATGTCATAGAACTGTTGTGGGGTGTAGGAATCCCAGTTTGCGCAGCAGAAGCTTGGATGATATCCTGAAATCAGAACCAGAGAGAAATAAGGCACATTATGATATACATGAAAAATAAATAATATAGCAAAGTCTTATAAAGCGGACATATCTACCAAACGTATCATACCAAACTTGGTTTGTTTCTTAATAATTATATGGGTGATATTTTCGTTTATCTACGAGTGTTCAGTTTTGGTCTATTGTCATTATCTTGCCATAATGTTTGTGCCAGCTCGGTGGTGTTTCATAATTTTAATTAAATGTAGCGTTTTGTACTTTTATATGTATATGTACATTTTTAAAATTCATGCTTTTATTTTTTGTATTTTTATAAACATGTATGTTTTTTGTTGGAGGGGTTCTTAAACTTATATAAAGGTAGTCATACGTTTCTTTAAAGCCATGATTGTACACTTTCGGAACAGAAAAAAAAAGAAAGCTCACAGATTTACAAATAACTTACAGGGTTTACAGAAGGTAATGGTAAAAGACCTCTCTTGAAATTGTATTCCATGAAATGCTTTACTTTTTGAGAAAAAAAATAAAACAATTATCAATTCTCGACAACGAGAGTTACGGATTTACAGTAAACATGACACGGCGAAACGCGCGAAAACAAGGGTAGGTTTTCCCGTTATTTTCTCCCGACTCCGATGACCGATTGAGCCTAAATTTTCACAGGTTTGTTATTTTATATATAAGTTGTGATACACGAAATGTGGGCCTAGGACAATACTGTTTACCGAAAGTGTCCACTGGCTTTAACACAGCTATGCCAAACCCGAATATCCAAATATAAATTGCTTAAAACCTAAGTTCGATTCTAGTTTTTCATGCGCAACAGTCACCACTTTCATAAACATACACACATAATTTTAAAATCTAGGTTAGTACGTGAGTAGCTGTGGACGGTTTTGTAACCATGATTTCAGTCTCTAGCTACGAGACCTATAGATACAAAACATTCCAGGATAGTCGATCGGTAGCTAGGCCATGCCTAAAGCCGTTGAATAGCGTTGTGAGTATGTAAGACACTGGGGTCGATTTCACATTATAAGGAATTCTTCATATAACTCGAGATAAGACTATTATTTACTCTTTGTTGAATCATGGGGGTAGAATTAGATCCACCACTTCACACGTTTGGTGATTGTCAAATACCAGTCTTCTCACTTGGTGTACCCAAAAATAACATGCATAAAATAACAAACCTCTGAAAATTTGGGTTCAATTGGTGGTCATCAAATTTGCATAAGAAACATGAAAGACAAAACGCCCTTGTTGCATTACTTTGTGGCTTTTAGATGCAATCATTATGATACAAAGCTTCAGCCGAAGTATTCGATTATTTTTGTGAGAAATTACCCCTTTCTCAAAAACTAAGTTACTTCAGAGGGAGCCGTTACTCACAATGTTTTATACTATCAACATCTCTCCATTGCTCGTAATACCAAGGAACTTTTTATGCTAACAATTATTACCAATGTAGTAATCAGTGCCCTTTAAGTTATGTGTGCTTTAACATTTTAATCCGTCTCTATGCAACTCAAAAAACTGCTTCTTCACCACATACCTTGAGCGTGAGACTGCATGACTCCATGCCTAAAGCCGTTGAATAGCGTTGTGAGTATGTAAGACACTGGGGTCGATTTCACATTATAAGGAATTCTTCATATAACTCGAGATAAGACTATTATTTACTCTTTGTTAAATCATGGGGCACACGTTTGGTGATTGTCAAATACCAGTCTTCTCACTTGGTGTACCCAAAAATAACATGCATAAAATAACAAACCTCTGATAATTTGGGTTCAATTGGTGGTCATCAAATTTGCATAAGAAACATGAAGGACAAAACGCCCTTGTTGCATTACTATGTGGCTTTTAGATGCACTCATTATGATACAAAGCTTCAGCCGAAGTTTTCGATTATTTTTGTGAGAAATTACCCCTTGCTCAAAAACTAAGTTACTTCAGCGGGAGCCGTTACTCACAATGTTTTATACTATCCACAGCTCTCCATTGTTCGTAATACCAAGGAACCTTTTATGCTAACAATTATTACCAATAATGTAGTAACCAGTGCCCTTTAAGTTATGTGTGCTTTAATATTTTAATCCGTCTCTATGCAACTCAAAAAATAAACTGCTTCTTCACCACATACCTTGAGCGTGAGACTGCATGACTCCATGCCTAAAGCCGTTGAATAGCGTTGTGAGTATGTAAGACACTGGGGTCGATTTCACATTATAAGGAATTCTTCATATAACTCGAGATAAGACTATTATTTACTCTTTGTTAAATCATGGGGGTAGAATTAGATCCACCACTTCACACGTTTGGTGATTGTCAAATACCAGTCTTCTCACTTGGTGTACCCAAAAATAACATGCATAAAATAACAAACCTCTGAAAATTTGGATTCAATTGGTGGTCATCAAATTTGCATAAGAAACATGAAGGACAAAACGCCCTTGTTGCATTACTTTGTGGCTTTTAGATGCACTCATTATGATACAAAGCTTCAGCCGAAGTATTCGATTATTTTTGTGAGAAATTACCCCTTGCTCAAAAACTAAGTTACTTCAGCGGGAGCCGTTACTCACAATGTTTTATACTATCCACAGCTCTCCATTGTTCGTAATACCAAGGAACCTTTTATGCTAACAATTATTACCAATAATGTAGTAACCAGTGCCCTTTAAGTTATGTGTGCTTTAATATTTTAATCCGTCTCTATGCAACTCAAAAAATAAACTGCTTCTTCGCCACATACCTTGAGCGTCAGACTGCATGACGGCTGCGCAAAAAGTTGCAATCACAAAAACAACTTGCAAAGTTCGGCTCGGAGACATCTTGGAAGCAGTTGTCCGTCGTAAACGTCGGCGTTGAATCTGCTGGAAAAGTTTGGCTAAATTTCTGGCGTGCGGCCGTTTTATATGGAGTTTTATTAGCATGGTCATGCTGATTGGTTGCTCTTCCTTTTAGCCCCGCCCAGGAAAATACACGTGATGCACATCCTCATATCTTTCCATGGTCAATATAATGGCAAAATGGGAGTAGGCCAAATCACCAGATCAAAACATCTTTATTGATCTATTGTATTACGGGGGAGAATGCAACCTTAACATAGCATAGAACTTTTGAGGAAGGAAATAGCTCCTAGCCTCTCAAACCTTACAAGTACAGTTGATTGGTGATGACATACGACAGCTAGCGTTTTGATTGGTTGATCAACGACAGGTGTTTTTGTTGTTGTTTGGCCTTCGGTTTGTAAACATCCGGGTTTATAGAAAGTTTTGTAATAAGGGAAAATTATCTTTAAGGGGAATTCCCTAATAAAATTGTATACATCTCAGTATAGGTGGCCAATTATTTTCTTTCTTCCCCAAGGCTCCATCCCATTATAAAGCACACCTCACGCGCTATGGACTTATAAGATCTCACATGCTTAATCAAACAAAATGACAGCATCTAGGTCCGGGTTGTAATCCTTCCTCAATGGTTTAAACAACACCTTTTGTTCCCCCGGCATATGGACGGACCATAGAGCAAGGGAACAGCAGACAACTGACAGTCATGCATAATGACAAGGCAGGACAAACCAAGGCCGTTTCGCAAGCCTATGGATACACGGACACGTTGTGTGTTCACGTGACGCGTATCTGCGACTGTCGTACTTTGCACACACGTTGCCAACGGATACACGTCGTAGGAAAAACGGATAGGTGCAATCGGACTGTTAGTTGTCCGTTTGTCCCAGATCAAAAAAAATTCCAACGAAGTTGCTTTCATTGGTATCGTGCTTGATGTATAGATAGAAAAAAGTTAGTCGTTTGTTATCAAACAAACAAATCGATGAGAAAATGCAGTGTATAAAACACGGGTCTCAATCGGCCATGCTTGTCGGAAAAGCACTCATGATGAATGAATGCGAGCGCTCTCAAGCATGTCAAGTGACATATATACCTATATTTTGCAAAACAAAATCCGAGACGCGGCTGACAACTTGAACGGATACGGTTTTCATAATTATCCGTATCCGTATATGCCCCCGCACCCTTGCGAAGTCAGTCTCTAAAATCATACCAAACACTGACCATCACCATCCGCAGGCCTGTGTATGCTTCGTTTTGAAAGGGCAAGGGCACCAAGGCATTTTCTCTTTGGCAAAGGGCACCCTATGAGCAAATTTTAAATTTCTACCGGAGCATTTCAATGGCACCAAGGCAATGACAAGGGGCAACGGAGGCAATCGCCTCCGTTGCCCCCGTGAAGTATCAGGCATGCATCCGTTACAGAAACTGTTCACAATTGGTAATAATTGTCAAAGACCAGTCGTCCTACTTAGTGTGTGTCACGGCCGTCCCAATTCCATTGACGCAGTGTCAATAAAGTGCACCAAAATATTTGTTAGAGATTCGTTACTCCAATAATGTGTATTAATGTGAACGACAAAGATGGCGTCGTATTGTCCGTAACTAGGGAATCAAAACATTGAATTAAACATGTGTTTTATAATAAAAGACAAATCCCCTTACGAATTTAAGTTGTGAGTTGTTAAATATGTTTTAAAAGGTCATACATTTCATGTATTAGAAACACTATTTCAGTGAGAAATATATTAAAAAACGATGTTTCTTAACACGATCGTGTGGAAAATTAAAACATTCGTGGCGAAAACCGACGGACAAAAGTTCGCGTAAAATAAAAGAAAATAACTTTTTATTTGTAAACCGACCTACAATTTGGATTATTTACTCAAATGTCTACATAAATCTTGATTTTTAAACTAAGGGCAGCTCAATTTATCGAGTTGTGGCCGTCAGATTCAGCAAGGTTTTAGCTGTTCGGTGTTTTCCCACGCGGCTTCACACAACTAACCCACGCGTCGTCAACATACCCCCAGGTATGTCCAGTTTCCGGACACCACTTTTTGGGAATTCAAAGTCCTTTAATTGTGCATAACGTGGGTTTTGATCTTATTAGAGTTAAACTGACTGGACATTTAGTTAATACTAGAGAAATAAGTTCATACTATAGTTTACAGAGACGTTAAGCAATACTTCAAGGAGAAAATAGGGACAAAAGTTTACGTCTGTTCACGTGGTTTGCGCAAAGTAAAAAATTTGCGCAAATAATGAATGTGTGCGCACCGACCTGTTTTGCGCAGTAGGTTTCTGCGTTCTAACGTAGTGCGCAAATACAAAATGTGTGCATTTGATTAATTTGCGTAGATAGCCACATTAGCAATGGCGCCAAGTTCAATTGTGTTAAAACTTTAAAATTTAAGAAAACAATCTCTAACGTAAGCGGCGCACCATCGTTAGGTATTCTCATCATCATTAGCATTGAATACAATTCAGTCGAGACACTGTAAGGAATAAAAGTTACATTTGGCACAGTTTTGGTTCAGCAAATTTTATTTTGTTTTATTTTAATTACTTCTTACAATACAATGGAACTTTTCAAGAAATTATGGAGCACCACCAGGCAGTTTTGGCAAAATTGTGCCGTATATGTGCAAGAAGGCTAGAAACTGCAAAACAAAAACAAGCTGGTAAGAGTAATACAAAACCCGTTGACTGTTCGAAGTACAGAAAAGAAGCGTATGCTGTTTTTAATTTAAGTACATGGGAAGATAACCCGGAGGTTCACCCTGGATCAGTCTGCTATAAATGTTCACGATCTCTACGCTATGCATCACAGGGCGACAGATTAGATAGTAGTCCTGACCATGAAAATGCATTACGTTTACCAAGACTAAAGTGGACAAAGCATCCTAGGACTGGTGAATGTGATATCTGTGAGCAGTTTTCTAGGCAAACTGTTGGGGGTCATCAACCGAACAGAGAGCGACCCGGTCAATCTGTAATTGTTAATTCCAACAAGTGTACTTTACCAACACATGATCTGTTTGGAATAGAAAAGGACAACTGCACTTCTGTAAGCCCTTTGCTTGAAATTTGTGGCAAATCTTCCGAGGAGCAAAACATTTTCATATGCCCCATTTGTCAATGCATATTGAGCAGTCCAGCCATCCAAACACTCTGTGAGCATAATTTTTGTGCCATTTGCCTATCCTCCTGGTTTAAGTACAACAACAGCCCTGAGGTACCATGTCCAGTGTGTAGGCAGCCAGTACACTTCACAAATGTATCACCATGCCCAAGAGTTCTACGCTTTCAATTGAGCACATTGACAACAGCTTGCTCAAAATGTGGCTCTTTAGGGAAATTAGAGAAAATGCTATCGCATGAATGCCCCTCAAAAAAAGCCGACTGCCATTGCAAGTTGTGTTATGCACCCAGTGAACCTCCACCCTCATCTGAGGAGTCAGAAATCATAAAGGCAGCCAAACTTCTGGAAAAAGTTGCTTCACAGCATGTAAGAGGGACTCCAATTCCACCCCAAATTGAAGCTGCAGCAGACAGGTGGACATGGCACAAGCTGAAGGTTCATGGAACTGCAAAGCTGAAAACCCCTGGTAGGGTAAGTACATTCAAAAAGTATGTTCATACTGTGTTCAAGTTTGATTTTAAATGTCAGTAACTAAAAGTAAATCATTAATAAATCATTGTTATCCTTTTTCCAGTCCGCTTGTGTTCAACTTAAACGTAAAAGTGCAGAGACCACTACCAACAATCACGTGTCCACAAATCAGCCATCTGACAACAAAAGCTTTACACCTGATCGTGCTTTAGCAGTGATGAGAGATTGCCAGCTTGCCTGGGAGCAGATCCGCAAAATGCGAAGGTAGATGACATATCCTTTTCAATAATTGAATTTTTTTCCTAATTGTATGCATCAAATAAAGCAATTCAGAAATTACCATTGCTTGTAAATAGTTCAACAGTTCTAAAAAGATAATCTTTCAAGATTTGTACTGATGCCTTTGCAGATATCTTGGTACACTTGGAGTGACAGTGACATCAGAGCGACAGATGCGGAAACGACAGAGCAGTCTCTTGAAAGACAACTTACACGGTTGTCTTCAGCCCATGCTCCTTCCATCCAACAAGGCTACTGGGGTAAATGGAAAAGTCACTGTAGATGTCCCCTTTGTGTTTGTGAAGGATCTCCCTGCGATGATCCTTGATTATCTTGAACGACATCAATCGTAAGTGCATTCTAATAAAATAAAACAAAAACATCATCAAGTTTTAACCAATCGCATGAAAATTTAAAATCTTTGTGGTTATAACAAAATTAATTTGTTTGTGTCTGCTTGTGTAGGAAAGGATCCCTGACTTGGCATAACGGCGTTATTCCCGAGAACGAGATATGGATTAAGGTAGGTGGGGATAAAGGAGGAACCTCCTTTAAACTCGCCTTCCAAATCGCCAACACCCACCGCCCCAATTCTCTTCAAAACACTGTGGTATTCGCTTGTTTTGAAGCTCCAGATTCGACTGCTAACTTACAGTGTCTCATTCCGATCCTTGAGCAGCTGTCATCACTTCAACGTCAGACTTGGAGGTAATGTAAACCATAACAGTAGTACGCATCTCAAATTCACCATCTAAAATTACGGGGGGGGGGATTTGAAAAGGTATATTAAAAATAAAACTGAATTGGGTTTTCAATGTTTTCTTAATGATTAATATATTTGGATAACTAACACACAAATCTGTCTTTTCAACATGTTGAATTTAGAGAGAAGATAATCCGCACATTCGTCTTTGGAGACTACGAACTTCTCACCAAGATTTATGGCATCTGCAGCTGCAATGGTAAATAAACCTTTCAATTTTGTTTTCTTACATTCCTTCTGTAATACTACGATGCAAATTACAATCTGCTTGCTTATTTTAATATATTGTTTGTTTGACAGCCCGTTATTGCTGCTTATATTGTCACACCTCAAAGGCTGACATGCAGGCTCCATTGGAAGAACAAGATCAAAGTGTTCAGTACAGAAGCCTTGCATCACTTGCAGAAAGTTACAAAGCATACCAGGAAGATGGCTGTCGCAAGGTTCGGGCAAAAGACGTATCAAACAGTGTCATAGCAAAGGCAATGATTCCTGTTGAGATTGATCAAGTAAGTTATTGATACATGTGGGTTTACATTTGGTGTAACTTTTTGTGTTTCAACATTAATTACAAATGTTTTTGTAATTTCTTGTACAGGTGGTGATTCCTAGTCTCCACATATCCCTCGGCATCTACAAAAAGTTGTTTGATATGTTCGAAAGCAGCTGTCACAACATTGACCTTAAATTGTATAAGTGGTCTGTGGAGTTTGCTGATGAGGACGACGACAACAGTGCAACCAACTTTGAACAGCAGATCTCCAATGAGTTTGAAAGGCAACAGAAGATCGACAGTGTCATGACCCAAAAACAAAAAGAGCTAGAACAACTTGAAGAGGAGCTACCATTGCAATTTTTTCAAGACCAAAAAAATGCGGGGAAAGCATTCGAAGGAATTGCTAACAAGGCCTTTAAGATCCGATGTGAACTAGAGGAAATGGTAATTCAAACATTTTTCCTTTAAGACTATTTGAAATTTAATTTCAGCTGCAGGTTTTTTTTTCAACATCAAATTACCCAACTACTTACCTATATTGTACGTCATATTGTTGTTTGACAGGAACACACGCAGAATGTTGCAGATCTGCCATTTGGCACCGGACCCATCGCCAGTGGTCTTGATGACACCCTAAAGAGACACAGAGTAGAAAGACAGGCGTATCATGGGAAGGCCTTTGTGGGCAACCACGTACAGAAGTGTTGCAGGGTACATTCACATTCAATTTAGTTGTATTTTATTGTTCCAAATATGCCTATTTATAAACAAACTTACACATTTTGAGTGTTTTTATTCATTTTAATTTAGATAGAAGTCATCAAAGACCTTACAGCCACGCCAAAGAATGTGATGAAAGATATGATATGTGACACCATCCCAGTTGTCAGATACACCGACCTAATACGCGAGGCTTCATCAATTGGTGAAACCTTCATGGAAATATTCATGAAGTTCGCCGATGTACACTTTGCCATTAATCATGCCAAAGCTGTGTCAACAGAAGACTTAAATCAAATTGGTATGTAATAAAATCATGTGGGGAAATTACTTTTAATTTTTATTATTTTCTTAATTTTATAGATCCTCTGATGCCACAGCTTTATTTAATATGTCTTACGTAATTACATTTCAGACGCCTGTATCACTGACTTCATGTCTTCATACCGAAGGATGTTTCCAGGTCATTCAATTACCCCCAAGATGCACCTCCTGGAACGCCATGCAGTGGAGCAGCTTCGGAGATTTGGTGTAGGGTTTGGACTAATGAACGAGCAGGGTGGCGAGCTCGTCCACACTGAGTTCAATAGAACAGGTCGTGTTGTTCATGGTATGAAAGATAATCTGCAGCGTCTTCTCACCATCATGAGGCGTCATCATGTTAGCACCACACCAGAAATCCAGGCTCAGGTGATCACTGCTGTAAAAAGACCAAAGGAGGAATAAATGTTTCTGATAACAATATTGATTTAATCTACGTATACATGCAAATAGAAAATTTTGAATGTAACCAGTCACAAAATGTGTTTTTTGAAATATTGACTTTAACATGTTTATAGAAGGGGGGTAACATGATTAACATAAATAGCGTAAGAAATTAAGTCGGATAAACAAAACAAAAGTGTATCTGACGACAATACGTAGATCTACTGTTCTTGCAAATGTAGCTTTACAGTCTTTCCAACTTTGAATCTCCAACTCAAAGTTTGTCAACAAAAGTTAGCATAGTTAAATTAGGCCTGACTGATAAGTGACTGTATATATTGAGTGCTTGTTATAATTATTTGTAAAATTTACCAGGAGTAGAGTGCCAAAAATAACTAGAGACAGTAATTGGGGTGCTGTGTTATAACTCCCTTCAGTTCAGGATAAAACAAAACAAAAATAGGAATACAGCACCCTGGTTTCTGGATTGAAATACATGTACATAAAATAAACTTGTTCCGTTCTAAACTTCTATTTCTAAGTGCTTAATTCTTAATGTTCTGCTCTTCGTCAAAGTGTTGATTGTTAATTTGTTATTGCAATGTATATGTACACCCAAGTTGACTAGTTTACTTCCTATTTCGAATCACAGAGCAGCCATGCTTTCATTATGATTAGGCCACACACGACCATGTACACTTTACACGTGTGTACATGACCGACCGTCTCCATATAGTTCCACGCGTGGCCTATACACAAAACACGTTTATGAAAAACGTAATGTATGTACATGTGTTGTACGTGTGTACACGTCCGTATAACGAACGAAAAACTGAAAAACATTGTCAAACTTTGTCTTAAAATTAGGATAAAAACCGAGCTGCCCTTACCTTTTTAGACCCACGATCTTCTGCAAAATACACACTCCTTCTGTGAATGGCTCACGTTTCTAAAATGTTAA
This sequence comes from Asterias amurensis, assembly GCF_032118995.1. Taxonomy (NCBI): domain Eukaryota; kingdom Metazoa; phylum Echinodermata; class Asteroidea; order Forcipulatida; family Asteriidae; genus Asterias; species Asterias amurensis. Next base: position 14,365,802 of record NC_092662.1, read on the forward strand.
GTTATATTTTGGTCTGATTTGCCGTTTTTTTGTGACATTGTGGCGAGTACGTTCGAAACGTTTGGAGAAAACAGCATGTCTAAACTTGGCCCAAGATTAAAAAATAGTTGACTTTTGACCCAAGTAAATAAAGAAAACAAACCACTGCGTCATAGATACGCCCACTTAAAAAAATTGTTTGAATAATTAACCTAAACTAATCAGGGGTGCCGCTTGTTTATCTTGTATGCAAATTAGGCCGTTACTTCCGTGATGGGCACATTGCGCCACGCAAAAGAGGCGGGGTTTAAATGACAAAAGTCATCCGCAAGAGGGCGCTATCTTATTTTATGTATGATACGGCCGTGGTGTCTCAACATATGCATAAAATAACAAACCTGTGAAAATTTTAGCTCAATCGGTCGTCGAAGTTGCGATCTATAATAGTAATGAAAGAAAAAAACCTTTTCACACGAAGTTGAGTGCTTTCAGATGCTTGATTTCGAGACCTCAAATTCTAAATCTGAGGTCTCGAAATCAAATTCGTGGAAAATTACTTCTCTCTCCAAAACTACGTTACTTTCAGAGGGAGCTGTTTCTCACAATGTTTTATACTATCAACAGCTCCCCACTACTCGTTAGCAAATAAGGCTTATGCTAATAACTATTTTCTTTTGAGTAATTGCCACTAGTTACCACTGCCTTTAATAACATGAGACTGGGGCCAGTTTCACAAAGACCTAAGATTGATCTTAACTGCAAATCAATCGTAGTTGCTTAGTTAAGTGTGATGTCACAATGCAAATCACTATGGTAATACTGACAATTTGTCTTATGATGGATTTTAGTTCTTTGTGAAATCGAGCCCAGTTCCTTGCACTAGTTTAATCACCATGTGACTCCACAAACTTGAATGCAGTAATGGTTATGGTTAACAAGGAGCAACACACAATACCTAAACAAAACCTTCTCCCCATTGAACTCACATTTTACACAACACACTGCAAGCTTTCTACAGTCGTATTAATTTTATTTTAAATTCCAGACACTTCCATGAATTCTTGCTGTATCAAATTATGTTTTAAAATGCAATCTAAAGAGTACTCCCGGGTGATTCTTGTAGACTTGATTTCAAGTCTGAGATTGCGGTTCAGAACTCTCCTGTTATTAGCTATAATATCAAACGCCTATATGACGGATCCCCCCCAAAAAGGCCTAAATAATAAAATAAATAAAAGCAAATAAAGCGTAGAGAGAGGAAATCTGTGACGCAAAGCTGTAAAAACGTTATATATTTTTATGATATACACTTGTTCTTGAACTAAAAACACAGATGAGCTAGTCATTAACACAATGGGCTTCTGCCAAGAGTCTGAAACGAGGGACCAGTCTTATAAAGAGGGCGCTCCACAAACTGCTGACCCTCAAAATCTGAAAATAAATAAAAAATAAACAAAAATGAGTGAAGAACAAATTCACAATGCGAGTTTGATATTTTGGGACAGATTGTTGTCAAATTGTTGTTGGCACCATTGACATTATACACCTTTTCTCAAATACCAATTGCACAAGCGCTAACTGTTGAATGAGGTGCATGCTGGTCTATCTAAGGATCACTTGAGCGCTAGCTAGACCAGCATGCATCAAATTCAACGCCTACAGCGCACGTACCGAGTATTTGCCATATTGCCTATTGGAACAATATTATTTTGAGGTTGTGACTTGTTCACTGTATTGTGACTTTATCACCACAGTTATGATGGGTACGAAATTGTGTCATGTAATAAACGCGCAAACACAAACAATGTAGAAACAACAGTAACAAAGAAGAATACAGCAAATCTGCCAGATCTGACTGTTTTCACTGTAAAACAAACTTTCGGCATATAGTCGAAAGAGGGCGTTGTGCATATAAAAGTATATGAAGAGTCTTACCAGTAATATTATGTTATGTTATCATTGCATTGCATCGCCACGTATGCGATCCAATACTGGTGCCTCTCTCCTCATTGGCCTCCTTGGCCTAAAGGCTGGGAAAAAAAATTGAAACACCTCAATTAATAAGTAATTCGTCAGTCTGTGGGGATATCTGCTCTTGAATCTAGGTGTCGTATGTTCGAATCCCACCCGAGAAGATGCCTCTGTAGGACCCGGACAATTGTTGGTATTAAAGGTAGGGTGTAGGTCTACTTTTGGTAATAATACAAATTGGCTAAGACCAATACCTTCATACTTTGTGAATCCCAACATATGCATAAAATAAATAAACATTGAAAATTTGGGATCAATTTGGCCAGAAAATAATGAAGAGGAAACCCCACATCCTACCCAGCAGTTAGATACACACATGGTGTTACCGCAAACCAAAATATACATTGATACCTCACCATGCAATGCCTTAAATCTCATAACCCCATCCTTGTTGCATAGAAGTTTGTTTTCATCAGATGCCTGTGGGAAAAGAGCTTCATGTCTGAAGTCTTTCTCCGATTCAAATTTGTTGTTGGTGAAAAATTACATCTAATTTCTCCATAAATCTATTATCAAAGGGTGTTTTTTCTAACAATACCAAGAGCTCTCCAGTGTTCTTCAAAAGGACATTGTGTGTTAATTTATTTTCAGAGTAATTACCCTTCCATTAATGGTCATTAAATCCCGTGTATGACTAAACAAAACCATTACACAGCTTGTTGAACCTACTAGTGGCACCTCCTTTTATAAAATAGTGCTATTGACGTACCAGGGGTAAGAGTAGGTTCACAGCAAATGTTCTTGTGTTGAGACTTCAACCATGCCCGTATAGTGGCACCGAAATGGAAGAAAGACGGCTTTTTATATGTGACTTTTAAATACTTACGCCATCCATCATGACGAATAGGACGACGAGCGGGTTCACAGCAAATGTTCTTGTGTTGAGACTTCAACCATGCCCCAGCTCCAGCTGCCGTGGAACAGCTCGACACAGATGAGCAGCACCCGGACCCCGCTCCGAGCACTCCTTGGAAACTCAGTCCCAGCCAGTTATTGGAGCCGTCTGTGTTGTATTTGACATAGTAATTGCAGGCCGTAGTGGGCCCGCCTTGACCAATCCTACACTTGCGGCCATTCTCGCCAATGCGGGAGCCACCAGAAGCCATGCTATAGAACTGTTGTGGTGTGTAGGAGTCCCAGTTGGCGCAGCTAAAGATGGGATTGTACGGGCCTACTGCAAACAACAGAAATAATACTTGGTGAAATCGAAACAGACAGAGAATAAAAACTTATCAGTTACCTTCTTTGATGTAGGTTTGATGGATGGTGGTTGTTTTTCAGATCAGCCTTTCGATTTTGTTCACTATAATGTCTACAGGATTTCTGCACTCAATGGGGAGGGCGCTGCACGCTTTTTATTTACCAGATTACCAAATTGAATATTCTATGTTCAATCAATTTTCAGTATCCACGTCCAGCCGTGTAAACGTTGCCCGCCTGATGATGGAAATACGGGGTTTTATTTCGGTACTAACCTTGTGGTTCACAGCAAATGTTCTTGTGTTGAGACTTCAACCATGCCCCAGCTCCAACTGCCGTGGAACAGCTCGACACAGATGAGCAGCACCCGGATCCCGCTCCGAGCACTCCTTGGAAACTCAGTCCCAGCCAGTTATTGGAGCCGTCTGTGTTGTATTTGACATAGTAATTGCAGGCCGTAGTGGGCCCGCCTTGACCAATCCTACACTTGCGGCCATTCTCGCCAATGCGGGAGCCACCAGAAGCCATGCTATAGAACTGTTGTGGTGTGTAGGAGTCCCAGTTGGCGCAGCTAAAGATGGGATTGTACGGGCCTACTGCAAACAACAGAAATAATACATTGTTGAAATCGAAACAGACAGAGAATAAAAACTTATCAGTTACCTTCTTTGATGTAGGTTTGATGGATGGTGGTTGTTTTTCAGATCAGCCTTTCGATTTTGTTCACTATAATGTCTACAGGATTTCTGCACTCAATGGGGAGGGCGCTGCACGCTTTTTATTTACCAGATTACCAAATTGAATATTCTATGTTCAATCAATTTTCAGTATCCACGTCCAGCCGTGTAAACATTGCCCGCCTGATGATGGAAATACGGGGTTTTATTTCGGTACTAACCTTGTGGTTCACAGCAAATGTTCTTGTGTTGTGACTTCAACCATGCGCCAGCTCCAACTGCCGTTGAACAGCTCCACACAGACGAACAGCACCCACTCCCCGCTCCGGGCACTCCTTGGAAACTCAGTCCCAGCCAGTTATTGGAGCCGTCTGTGTTGTATTTGACATAGTAATTGCAGGCCGTCGTGGGCCCGCCTTGACCAATCCTACACTTGCGGCCATTCTCGCCAATGCGGGAGCCACCAGAAGCCATGCTATAGAACTGTTGTGGTGTGTAGGAGTCCCAGTTTGCGCAGCTGAAGTTAGGCGCATACCCTGCGTACAGAACCAGAGGGGAAAAGGCACATAATGATGTACACAGATTGTCTATGTTTGAAGGCACTGGAAACCTTTGGTATTGTCAAAGACCAGTACATTTTACACTTTATTGCCTCTTTACATGTGACTTTGTTGCTATTTTAAAGATAATTTTTACCCTTTCAGCTTATGCTGCTGGTCATTTTGTTGTACATATACCGATAAATAAATAAACAAAAATAAATAAATACTGTCACTTGGTGTATCCCACCCAACAACTGCATACAATAACAACCCTGTGAACATTTAGACCCAAAAGGTCATCGAAGTTGAACCATGCACAAATTAATTTGTGTGCTTTCAAATTTTGTGAGAAACTACATCTTTCTCAAAAACTACGTTACTTCAGAGGGAGCCGTTTCTAACAACGGTTTATACCTTATCAAAAGCTCTCCAATACTCTTTGCCAAGCAAGTTTTAATGCTAAAACAATCATTATAGTCGTTGGTTTAAATCCCGCTACGCAGTCAAATGTTCTTTGTTCAACCCCAAACTATTTATTATCAATAAACGTTTTACAGTCTCGGCAAGTGAATACCGATTATGCCAGTCTCTATATAGTCTTGGCCCAAGACGATGGTGCTTGATTCTTGATAGTATACTACGCGCGGTTGAATCGCCAAAGCGCGCCCGCCACGGTATGATTTAGTTACGTGGACGGCTCGAAATCTAGACTACACTCAGAGTGTAGTCTGGATTTCGAGCCGTCCACGTAACTAAATCATACCGTATACTACGCGCGCTTTGGCGATTCAACCGCGCGTAGTACACTATCCAGAATCAAGCACCATCGTCTTGGGCCAAGACTAGTCTCTATATAGTTCAGCTCTATACATTCAGGACATTTCAGGCTGATCGATCACTAGCTACGCCACTATATAGCCGTTGAATAAAGGCCGAGTTTATCGGTCGCGCGATGGTCGGGCGTCGGAAATCTTGACGCGCGATCATAAAAAGACTAGGTTTTTAGGCCTCGGTCTTAGTATTGCGCGCAAGATTTCCATCGCGCGACCATCGCGCGACCGACTATAAACCGGCCTTAACGGTTTTCAAGTTACTGTGCCTAATATAATAACTCCATCTACTTGACATTAATTGTAAATAAATAAACTGCTTCTTCGTCACATACCTTGAGCGTGAGACTGCATGACGGCTGCGCAAAAAGTTGCAATCACCAGAACAACTTGCAAAGTTCGGCTCGGAGACATCTTGAAAGCAGAGTTGTCAGTCGCGTAAGCGTTGAATCTGCTGAAAACGTTTGGCAAAACTTCTGGCGAGCGGCCGTTTATATAGAGTTTGCCTGATCAGAACGTAAGGTCCACACGGTCTGTGATTGGCTGCCTTCCCTTTTAGCTCCGCCCACCAGGAAATAGCACTTGATGTACATCCTTGTTCTATACCTTTCCACGCCCACTATTCGCATGTTAGACGTATATAGGGATTGCTGCCTGCTCTTCAGCTCTGGCTAAGAGTGGTCACACATCACCGCCCATTTCTGACATTGTATCCCTCATGCAACATGTTCTAACAAAAAACAACTTTTCTTTCATGGGTAAGAATTTCCTACAATGGGCACACATATGGCACCATCAATGGCGTGCCTTTTCATGAGCCATCTTGAACAGCGCATGTTGGCATCAGCCCCTTGCCGTCCCTGGGTCTGGTGGCGCTTTATCGATGACATCTTTTTCATCTGGACAAGCGATGAAGCAAGCCTCAAAGCTTTCATAAATCACATAAATTCCTTCCACAGGACCATCAAATTCACGAGCGAATACTCAACCAAGGTAAGGATACACACTTTCTGGATGCCAAGGTTCTCAAGACGGATGAAGGTTTAATCACAGATCTCTTCGTTAAATCCACAGATAAACACCAATACTTACATTCCACATTTCCAACCATATGCAGTTTATAACAAACGATTGCAAACGCTTTTTTATAGACCAAGTCGTCCAATCCAAGGCAGCGTGTTCCTTTAACTCCAAACAAGTTTATTTATTTCTCATCAAATATGACATTTCAGAGAGAAATTTGTCGAGGGATGTTTTTTCTTCTTCTTACCAATTCTGAAATGTTCCTTTATAAAACCCTGACACCATGACACCATCCACCGCATGGGTTGTTTTCGCAGGAGTCTGGGATCAAGTGTCACCAGATTTTAAGGGGAAACCTGGGTCACAAACCTTGGGGATCATTTGGGGAAAGTCCTTGGTCGGTGTTTTGAAAACAAAACCTGAAATTCAATTTTAAAGGCAAACTGTACCTTTGTTTTTTCGGAACTGTTCGATTGTTTTAAAGGCAGTGGACACTATTAGTCATTACTCAAAAATAATTGTTAGCATAAAACTTTTCTTGGTGACGAGTAATGTGGAGAGGTTGATGGTATAAAACATTGTGAGAAACGGCTCCCTCTGAAGTTTCCGAGAAAGAAGTAATTTCCCACGAATTTGATTTCGAGACTTCATCGGATTTAGAACTTGAGGTCTCGAAATCAACCATCTAAACGCACACAACTTCGTGTGACATGGTTGTTTTTTTCTTCTTTCATTATTATCTCGCAAGTTCGATGACCGATTGAGCTCAAATTTTCACATGTTTGTTATTTTATGCATTATGTTGAGACACACCAACTGTGAAGACTAGTCTTTGACAATTACCAATAGTGTCCAGTGTCTTTAATCGTTTATAAATGTAGATGTATACAAACAAAACTAGCATGTTAACATTTCGTTTCAAAGGTCGTAGCGCTTTTTAGATATCGCCGAAAATCCAAAGCGAATAATGTCCACACAGGGAGAATAAGCAAATAATAGGAACACATCATCTGAGAAACGAAACTGTCATTGACAGTAACGCTTCTCATTTTCAAATTGTGGGGCGTAATAAGTTCAGTATAGACGATGTGACATGTGACATCACAAGTTTACAAAAGAGCCACAGAGCCTGGACAGCCACAGAGCCACAGAGCCTACAGGCACGATTTGTAGGCACGATTTGTACACAGCTCAATGGAAGAAATCATCAAATCTGACATTTTATGGAGACTGCACTGTCTAATTCCTATCAACTTTTGATATGATGAAAGGGGGCACATCTCAAAACTTGTCCAGCTTGTACTTTCATAATTCTTGGATTTATGTGGAGATTATGACACAAAATGTCGACTTTCCCCATAAATGACCTGTGCAGTATTGTGCCTGCCAGAATACTCAAAGAATGTACACGGTCACACTTATTGTAAAGACCCATTCAACTTTGACTCGTGTTCTTTCCTTCGGGTGCGCCACGTAAACGGTGCTTTACTATCTTTTTTTTTTCAAGTGTTTCGAAATTGAGTTGTGTTTGAAAAATAAAACAGTTGTATGTGGCTACTTTCAGGAAGAAACTTGATAGTCAAAATGTGTTGTATTGTTTTGAGTTTCGATCCCTTGAGCGGGAAGGCTGAAACGGCCAGCCTGTGTGCCCAATTTCATAGCGCTACTTAATGGTAAGCAAATTTGCGTGCTTACTGTAGCAGAAAAATTTGCTTAAAAAGCCTTAGCGTATTTGACAGATTAGCAGAAAAATTGGGCGGCCATATTGCGTGTTTACCGCGGATTTGCATTGTGACGTCATTTATTTTCGTGCGGTAAGCACCGGAAGGTTAGCATGCCTTTTCGTGTATTTACGGTTAGCAGCGCTATGAAATAGCAATTGCAAAGTAAGCACAAAATCGGCCGCTAAGCAGCGCTATGAAATTGGGCCCTGTCCTTAACCAATCTGATTGGCCTATCTGCCAACAATAACCACTTTACTTCCAAGTTGTCAAAATGCTTTATACTATCCAGAGCTGCTGCTATAGACTTCCAACTACAATTTTATTATTGTCATTAACTCTTTGAGGAATTGTTTTCGCAGGAATCCGGGATCAAGTGTCACAAGAATCTAAAGAGAATACAAGGTCAAAAACCTTTGAAACAGCTGTGGTCCGGATTTGGAAGATTTGGGGTAAGTCCCTTTCATTTAAAGGCACTGTAAACTATTTGCAATTACTAAAAAATTATTGCTAGCATAAAAACTTACTTGGTAACGAGCAATGGATAGCTGTTGGATAACCATTTTGTGACCGGTTTAAATGAAAGATTTTAATGTGGAAACATATCTTAGTTATCTGGCCTCTGGGCTTTATTCGCAATCTGTCGGAGAAGAACAAGAAGTTGACAGTTGTTATTCTCCCGACATCAAAGTATAGAATCCAATAATATTAAATGAGAAACAATAACATGGCAATAAAATAAACGTTAATATATACAGTGCTTATGCCTACGAGTTATTCAAAGAATAAGGCAACTAATAAATCCACAAACGGGGCGGGTTTCTCTCAGCCCCGGAATTAAACAATTAGAAAAAGACACATCGCTAGAAAATATACATTAATGTCTAAGCGATTACTAACTGAGGCCATCAAGGCGAAGTCGAGGGAAAATAGAACGCTCCGGGGATCACCGAGGGAGTCATAGTTTTTAACCATTGCACGAGTAAAAGCGTGCAATGGTTCGCATGGTTCAAATCATTCGCGTTTCTGGCGTACCCGCAGCTGGACGTGAACTGGTTCGTCTCCGGTTGGAGGATCAGAAACACATAGAGGCCTTATTGAGCGCAATATTCTGAAGGGATTTCGGGTGATGTATACAATTAATCATGAAGTAAAGTGACTAAGGGTATAACCCCGAAAAGGTACATGTTTTATTCGGGGTATTTCCGCCGTGTTACAGCCTTAAGTTTGCTGGCACAAGCGAGGGGTTGGTTTACGAAGAAGGATCGTCGGTGCCGCCTTGGTGTGTCTCCTTGCGCTATTGTAGAACATGCCCTATGGCACAGCAGTGCGGTTTTAGAGCAGAATGGTGCATACTGGTACACATCAGGGAGTATTAACATAGGGGGCACACGGGGAAAGTTTTCCTTCAGAGCTGGTAGTAGATACCATCATTTCTTCGTATTTCATTGCCTTTTCATCCATTTAAAATTATTCCATGTCAGCCGGGTCAAATAATTTGCGGCCTTTTGTATACATCGGGTCCTCCCTTCAGGAGTCTGCCGAGTAACCAACGTAAACGAAAACGTATTAAAGGGAACTATAGTCAAATGCAGAAAGGAACCCCCTTAAAGTAATAATAAATTCAACGTGCCAGTTTCATCGGCTCATCGTATAAAATAATGCACACAATTTGCGAATTGTATTTTCGTTTACCATTTTCGGTACCATGTTTACTTTGGGGCAATTTTAATTTAAATGGGTTTAGATGGCGTACAAAGGGACCTTTTGTGTACACTGGTTGTGCCTTCTTGAACCTCAGACCATGAATAGATCACCGGTATTTAAATCCTGAATGCACTGAACCGTTTTCAGTATGCTCTGCGAACGCGGCTTTTCAGCTCGCCTACACCGGTCATCAGTGTTTGTCGAATCTGTGGTCACTGAGCCATGGACTTAACTCGCAAGAAATGTGTCAGAGATTGTCCAGGTGAGCAAAGTCACTAGCTTCTTTGTTCGAGTCCCACACATTCGCTGTGGGGTTAAACAATGGTAGGCCTAAGTAGGATTTGAAACTTTGCATGGTGCAAATACGATATGGAAAAGTTTGCGGCAACACCATGTAGTGACTTACTCTAATGAGTTGGGGTGGTTCTGAATAGAACTGTTGGTTTAATGGTAAGACTAATGGTTTGGAAAGCAGTAAAAGATAGCCACCGAATTTAGGCTGGATCAATACGATTAGTCTTGGTTTGAGCAGATAGTTCAGGGTTCGGCATTTTGTACGCTCCTAAAAGACCAACAACAGGCAGTGCCGGTCCTTTTGTTTATTTTTATTATAAGCCTGCTTATCCAAACGACTTATTTCATTAATAACATGTACGTTTACTGTTACAAACTTACTGACATTTGGCCTGATTCCGTTGCACATGTTACTGTCGATATTTCTCATGGAAGAATGGAAATACAGGTGTATTTTATTTGAATTGAATTGATTTCTTCCAGGAATTTCGAAAATGCGGAGGCATAAATGGGGCCGCTGTGAGCCATGCAGCATAAGCTTCCGAGGAGTGCTTTGAAAGTTTAGAGTCGTCCCCCGGTGTTTCAAAGGTCTGGTAGATGGTACTCGCGACGAAGCCGATCAACATTTGGAAGCGAGCCATGTAAAGACACTGTAACAAAATTGGAAACCTTGGCACAAAGATTGTGTCATTTGCCGCTCAAAGAAACACTTCATGGTCATGTAAATGTTACGTCCTTAAATGTAGCCATCACTTGGCTCGATGGTGACCATATGGGGCGGCCAAATAAGGGGGCCGTCTTCACATGTACATATGTAATATCATTTACCAAGCAAAGTTGGATGGACAAAGCGGAACGGGCCCAGTCAGCTAGGAATCACTTGTGGATGTAGCTTTTAAAATCGCCAAATTCCATAAGTCTCTCAGAGCATAAAGATATAAATTATTTGTGCAATGAGAGAAAGGTGCAATTACAATTAAGCAGATTACAAATCAGCAGTTTCAAACAATGAGTTCAACCGTGATTTAAAACAGTGAAAAGAATTGGCCTGGCGAATATGCTCAGAAAGACTATTTGAAAGAAACTGTGCGGCATATCAAAAGATTTGTGGCCATTTAAAATGATAGAAGCTTTTATTGATAGCATTGACTGCATTAGTGCTGGTATAATATTAATTAAGAAACAGTCATGAGTGTGTAAAAATCGCTGTAGTGTCATGAGACAAGCCTGAGTAAGCAATATTTATTAATTATCCATTACCTGAAGAGTCACGGGATATAAACATCAGTTTGAGTTGTAGAGATCAGGCTGGGATGACAACAATGGGTATGCAACATGCCTACGTAAGTATTACTGGCGCCTTAAAACCAGATTGCTCCGGGCAGATGGGGCTCGTAGGCCTAGGAAGGCAGCCCATCTAGGAGAAGGAAAACTCTGATTTCAAACCTGGGCAGGTGAGGCTCGTTAGCCATGGGAGGCAGCCCACCTAGGAGAAGGAAAACTCTGATTTCAAACCCGGGCAGGTGAGGCTCGTCAGCCATGGTAACCCATCGAAGCTATTTGGCAGCGGGAATAGTGGATATGTATAGCACCGTCTTACATTATGGCTATAGGCGCCAGTCGACATACCGACTGTACGGCGACAGTCACCGCGAGGGCTGGGCCCCTTCAGGCGGTTGAGGACGCCGTACCGCGGTTCCCCTCCGGCAACCCCTGCAGCAGCACCAGTGCCGGGTCGTATCGACACTAGTCTTGGTGCAAGACGTTTCTCGTTTCCTTTTCACACACACCGCGGCCAATTCACCGAAAGCGCGCGCAACGACTCACCTGACTTATAGTCCACTCACCGAGTCAGGTGAGTCGTTGCGCGCGGTGTCGGTGAATTGGCCGCGGTGTGCGTGATATAAGAAAACGAGAAACGTCTTGCACCAAGACTATATCGACACCTGTCTTTCCACCCGGGTTACACTGGGAAAGCCGAGAGGACCCCACGGCGACTGCTATCCGCCCTGAGGTCTAATTTGTGTGCCAAGTCAGCAGAGGAAGTCCCACGGCGATGGTGAGGAAGGCGACGACAGCAGGCTTGAGCAGCTGGGAGCTGTTAGCTTGACTCCCACATGTGGGCGGCCCAGATTACTATACGCCATGAGTTGGCCTCACAGATAAAAGTACTATGGGGATGGGCCCCGAGGTGGTGAGATGATTTGGCCTCACAGATGAAGTACTATGGGGATGAGCCCCGAGGTGGTGAGATGATTTGGCCTCACAGATGAAGTACTATGGGGATGGGCCCCGAGGTGGTGAGATAATTTGGCCTCACAAATGAAGTACTATGGGGATGGGCCCCGAGGTGGTGAGAATATTTGGCCTCACAGATGAAGTACTATGGGGATGGGCCCCGAGGTGGTGAGATAATTTGGCCTCACAAATGAAGTACTATGGGGATGGGCCCCGAGGTGGTGAGATGATTTGGCCTCACAGATGAAGTACTATGGGGATGGGCCCCGAGGCGGTGAGATGATTTGGCCTCAAAGAAAGTTCAAATAATACTTGCAAAGGAATTTATATTATTATCAATAGTCATTTGCTATATAATTGGCCTCGCGAATGAAATAATATTATGGGGATGGGCACGAGATGATAAGATGGTTCTGCCTCGCAGATAACGTATAATGGTGATGTGCCCCGAGTTTGTAAGATGAACTTGCCCCGACAAGATGGAGTACGTATAATGTCACTTTGTAAATTTGAATATCAGTGTATGCCTTGTGCACTAAAGCAAATTTTTGGTCCCTGTTCCTCTTGTTTTATTTAGAGGGGTCAAGAAATATTCTAGAAACCTATGGGGGTGGGCCCCCGAGACTGTGAGATGAACTTGCCGCACAGGGTGGATTATTTACTAAATGTGAACAAAACAAAGAACAAAAATAAAACAAAATAAAACATGAATTTAAACATGATTCTAGGGCCTCTAAGCCATGTGCCTTAAAACGAGTTTCGGTCCTTGGGCCACCAGTGTCTTATTGTAGTGTGTTATTATCAGCGCAGGACGTAAATGCGTCGCGCAGTGGGCGAATCTATCGGCATTAATTCGTGCCACGTCAGCAACATGATGCTATGGATGGCTTGAATTCTCAAAGCCGTTTCATAGAGACAGGGTAGGGGGGCGTACGTTATTCATCTCTGCTTGCGGCGACGTGTCAGAATTATGCAATTATTATCAGCGCAGGACGTAAATGCGTCGCGCAGTGGGCGAATCTATCGGCATTTACAAAACACGCCGAACGAAACACCAAGGGTTTAGCAGTGTACATGTACAAATCACTTGAAAAGAAAAAAAGAAGAAAAAATCCAGTTGGCCGCCGTTACTAATTTATATCATTTATTAAAAAAAAACAAAAAAAAAAAACGATCAGTATGAGAACTGTTAACCCTCCTACTTGGTGTACCCCTCCCTAAAAGTCCGTCTGGTTGTTTAGTGAGGGGCACAACTTCCACATTATTTGGTCCAAAACATTTGGATATGGTCCGTGGTCCCCCTATTTCAAAGTAAATAGCAAAATCAGTACAATGTATTTAATTCAAATTTAGAAGTTTGTAATGGCTAAATATGCGTACGGTGAGGTTTGGCCACTGGGCCGGTTTGACAGTACGTCTGAGCATGGAGGAAGAAAACCTCCATGGTCTGAGTAGGGTACAACACCTTTTAAACCTGTGTAACATTTTCCCTTTTTTTTTTTTTTGCATCCCACTTATCCATTCCACAGGGACAGTTGTAAGAGAGGGAAAACTCCGGACTCGGGATTCTACACCCCAAATCGTTTACACCCATATCTAAACCTAAATGTAGAGTCTTGAGCCCGCGAGTGAGCAGTGGTGCAAATAGCTTACTATTATTATCAAGTTACAGACCTGAATGCTACAATCCACGGACGACGCGAACACAGATTGCAAACACTTTTACTTACTGTGTTGCATGTAGTGTCGTGCAATCCGAAATGGTTACAGACTATTAATTTATCATCCTCGTACACGCAACGGACGTCTGGGTACTGCACGCCGTGTGCTAGTCTGTCGGACTAGCGCACGGCGCCGTGTGCTAGTCTTCGGACTAGCGCATGGCAAACCGACGCACTATCACACGGCCGTCGTCTAGCAAAACTAAGACATGTCATGTGACGCGCTTTAAACCAATGAGCAGGCAGAATACTTGCAAGGGGTGTTATAATATAAAATATTGGGAGAAATGGCTCCCTCTGAAGTAACAGTTTACAAAAACAAAAAAACACATTAAAAGACTTCAGGCCTGAAGCCCTTTATTAAACATCTGAAAGCACACAACTTTGTTCAACAAGGGAGATTTTCTCTTTCATTATTCTCTTGCAACTTCGATGACCAATTGAGTAAATGTTCACAGATTTGTTTATTCTATGCTTACACTGTATGTTCGGATACACTAAGAACATTTGTCTTTGACATTTACCTAGGTCCATGCCTTTATCTTTAAAGGCTTAATTGTCAAAACAATTATTGTTGTATGATATATAATCGAGATCATACAATTTAAAAATAGTGCATTGCACTTATCTCAAACAAATGCCTCTATTTTATGAAAATAGATAACTTTTATTGCAAATATGAATGGGTTAGACTACAAAAACACTGACAACAGTACACCTGATACTTTGTGAGAAACTTAAAGGCAGTGGACACTATTGGTAATTACTCAAAATAATTATTAGCATAAAACCTTTTTTGGTAAGAGTAATGGGGAGAGGTTGATGGTATAGAACATTGTGAGAAACAGCTCCCTCTGAAGTGACGTAGTTTTCGAGAAAGAAGTAATTTTACACGAATTTGATTTCGAGACCTCAGATTTAGAATTTGAGGTCGCGAAATCAACCATCTAAACGCACACAACTTCGTGTGACAAGGTTTTTTTTTCATTATTATCTCGCAATTTCGACGACCATTGTTATTGTATGCATGTGTAGATACACCAAGTGAGAACACTGGTCTTTGACAATTACCAATAGTGTCCATTGTCTTTAAAGAGTTAAATTGTCAAAACAATTGTTGTGTGATATATGATCGAGATCATACAATTTAAAAAATAGTGCATAGCACTTATCTCAAACAAACTTTTATTGCAAATATAAATGGGTTAGACGACAAAAACACTGACAACAGTACACCTGAAATTTTGTGAGAAACTTAAATACACCTTTATTTAATTACGGCCGTTTTTAAACATTTGAAATAGGCACAATGTTCGAACACATACAAAAGGGTCTGGCATGTGTTGTAAATTCTGAACCAACATTTGACAGCTGGCTGCTTCTGCAAAAGACATTTATACTCATTAACTTCAAAAATATGATAGTATACTGAAGTACTATTAAAGGCAGTGGACACTATTGGTAATTGTCAAAGACTAGCCTTTACAGTTGGTGTATCTCAACATATGCATAAAATAACAAACCTGTGAAAATTTGAGCTCAATCGGTTGTCAAAGCTGCGAGATACTAATGAAAGAAAAAACACCCTTGCCACACGAAGTTGTGTGCGTTTAGATGGTTGATTTCGAGACCTCGTGGGAAATTACTTCTTTCTCGAAAACTATGTCACTTCAGAGTGAGCTGTTTCTCACAATGTTTTATACTATCAACCTCTCCCAATTACTCGTCACCAAGAAAGGTTTTATGCTAATAAATATTTTGAGTAATTACCAAGAGTGTCCACTGCCTTAACCAAATTTGTACAGATGTGTATGAGTTAACACAGTCTACTTTGCAATTTATCTCGGGAAGTCGACATCCCAAAAGTAGGATTTTGTTGTTGAAATGATTTTACTTTAATTTATAGATTTAGATAGATAGATAGATAGATAAAAGGTTTATTGACAATAGCCATCACAGCATAAAAACTGAATTGCAACTAAGATACAATATTTTAAAAAGATTAAAAGGACATCATTAAGAGAACAACAATTTTGTTAATTGTAGCCAACAAGACGTTTAGTCTAGACCAGATTCCAGATTTCCGAAAGGGAAATATAAACTAGACTTAATTCTAAGCAATTTATAGCTTTTTTTTGGTTTTTTTTAATAAAAAAAAAAATAATCAAATGGTCTCCCATCCAAGTACTTACCGGGCCCGATGTTGCTCAACTTCAGTGACCATATTTATGATTTGAACCATAAGAATAGGTCAAAATGGGGTATTGTCTGCGGGGCGTTTACTAAGTTTTTAACAACCTTTCCGAGTGTGTATGGATTGTAGTAATCCATTACGTGGATCCAAAGTTACGATTTTTGGAAATAATTAACTTTAAATATCCATAACTCTCCTAGTGAATATCTAACTATTTGCGAAACTTCAAGTTTATACGAGTTTGGCAAGTAAGCTTTTGTTCGAGGACAAGGGACGGAGAGAAGAAGAAGATAAAGAAGTAAACAACTAAAACAATAAACGAACAATAACAAGGAGCTGTTTGGGCCGTTGCCCGAACACATAATCAAAACAAACAAAAATCTTGACGATTTCAACAGCTGTTCCGACCACACCACGTCGGAACAGCTAATAATAAAAAAATCTCGACGAAAACTATACCTGTAGTCGGAACAGCTGAAAGTAATATTATAAAATTACACTCTTACTTAAGGTACAACTTTGCGTCTGTATATTATATTCCGGGCGACGCTTAGGTACAATTTTCGGGCGACATTTAGGTACATGTTTGGGGCTACATTTAGGTTTGGGCTACATTTAGGTACATGTTTGGGCTACATTTAGGTACATGTTTGGGGCTACATTTAGGTACATGTTTGGGGCTACATTTAGGTTCGGGTTACATTTAGGTACATGTTTGGGCTACATTTAGGTACATGTTTGGGGCAAAATTTGGGTCCGGGCTACATTTAGGTACGTGTTTGGGGCTACATTTAGGTCAGGCTATATTTAGGGCTCGGCACCATTTAGGTGCCGCATATGTGCAAGCCACCCGAATCGTTATGCCATTGTTTAGTTGTTAAAAATCTTGGAACAATATTGTGGAGGGTTTTCGGGACAATTAATATAAGGACAATATCATGACAAGAATAAATATTATCAACAAAGGATTGTTTTTGTGAAAAGGCCTCGTTTCTACGGATAGTGTTCCTGGTAAATGTTGGCGCCAGTGTGTATGACCTATATACTTCCTCCTGTCAGCCAGAATGTTTGAGCGTAAAACCAGACTTTCTCCTCCTTCTCCTCACCCATCATTCTTGATTTGCTGAGAATGTAGACAAGGAGCAATTCCAAGCTCCACATCTGCACTGATCTCTTTGACTCATTGACTGTCTCCTATACAATCTGAACCGTTTTAGAGGAATGTAATTTCGTACCTTCAGCTCACCTGAGTCATTTGTCACGTTAAGTAGTTTGTCTTCTTGTAGCACCCCCCCCCCCCCCCCCTTACCGAAAGTGGCCTTTAGCTTTATTTTGAGGCGAACTTCCAAAACATTATTTTCTTATAAAAAAAAGTCAATACAGAGTTCTTGACGTTTGTTGACCGGTTGACTCCGTCAAGTATTGTGCAGAAAAAAACTTTGGTCAACTCAATGGTTCTATTGTAGTTGCCTTTCCTCCAAAATATGCGAGAGTTTTGACTGGAGGTGGCGGAGGGTGCATGGATCTTGGGGCCAATTTCACAAAGCAATAAAATTCATCGCAAGACAAATTTTCAGTATCACCATAGTGATTTGTATTGTGACATCACACTTTACTAAGCAACTGCGATTGATTTGCAGTTACGATCAATTTTAGATCTTTGTGAAATCGGCCCCTGGACTATAAGAATTCCTTCTTCCATGGACTAAGGAAGTACGAAATTTGCACTGTAAATGTTGTTGACCAGCATTGAGTAATGGTTGACAGCTAGAGGTTGTTCCAAGACTTGAATGCACTTTAACACGTTTGGTAATTGTCAAAGACCAGTATTCTCACTTGGTGTATCCCAACATATGCATAACATTTGACTCAATTGGTAATTGAAGTTGCAAGAAAATGATGAAAGAAAAAAAAACACCCTTGTTGTACAAAATAGTGTGCTTTCATATATGAATAAAAGGAAGGAGTCGTTTCTCACAATCTTTTATACTAATTACTATCAACAGCTCTCCGGTGCTCGTTACCAAGTAAGGTTTTATGCTAATATATATTTTGAGTAATTACCAAATGTGTACTGTGCCTTTAAGGGGGGGGTGCCATAAACTTATAAGTTGGTAGCAGGAATTTCAAATTGGTTTGTTGAGACTTGCAAGGTTCTACTACATGGGGAGTGTCAAGGTGAACAGAATGATGACCTTTATAATTTTTGGGGAACTCTTTCTGGGTATCAGGTCATGATAAAATACCACATAGATACAAGTCCAGCACTTCAAAACGATTGCTCTTATTATTGTCTCACCGTCCTTGCTCCATTGTCTCCTCGAAGACTAATGAGCCACGCCCATAGACTGTGCAAGTCTCGCGCGCACCGGAGCGAGAAAACACGACAACTGAAGAACTTAATTTTTTTTAGGAATCAAATCTTTGCTGTAATTTTTTCTTAATGCCGAATCTGAACAACAAAAATACCCATAAGAGCTTGTTTAAATTAGTTTTAGCTTTTTAAACTAATACACAATTATCGGTTAAAGTCTATATGTATAGACAAAAGTAAAACTCTGGGACAAGGATGTTTGTTTGATCTTAAATGTTTTGAAATCCCTTTTGTAAATCTACGCCCGAATGTGAAGCTGGTTTATACGCGGACGCACGATGGTTGCAGAGGCGTTAGATAAACGCATGACGCAGTTTAAAGAGGAAGCCGACGCCTAAGCGATCAATGAAAAGGCTTTCCACCCCGCGCGGCCAAAACAAGCGTCTGCGTAAGTTTTGTGATCGGAGATGGGCCCATCTCCGATCAAGAAACTTACGCAGACGCTTGTTTTGGCCGCGCGGGGTGGAAAGCCTTTTCATTGGTCGCTTGGGCGTCGGCTTCCTCTTTAAAATGCGTCACGGGTTTGTCTAATGCCCTTGCGACCATCGTGCGTCCGCGTATAAACCAGCTTTTAGTAGTTTCACATTCGGGCGAAGATTTACAAAAGGGGTTTCAAAACATTTAAAATCAAACAAACATCCTTGTCCCAGAGTTTTACTTGTGTCCATACATAGACTGTAACCGATAATTGTGTATTTGTTTAAAAAGCTAAAACTTATTTAAACAAGCTCTAATGGGTATTTTTGTTGTTCAGATTCGGCATTAAGAATAAATTAAAGCAAAGATGTGATTCACAAAAAAATAAAGTTCTTCAGTTGTCGTGTTTTCTCGCTCCGGTGCGCGCGAGACTTGCACAGTCTATTGCGGGGAGGGGAATCCCCCAAACCCGTAGCCCAACAATGGTGGCGCCCCATTTTGTAGGATCGAAAGTGTTGTATTTTTTGCAGTCGCATGATGAAAACCCGGTGCGAAGGTAAAAGATGAAGTCAACTTTGCCGTCGTCCGCTTTGATGCCACTGTTTGTTCATATGTCTATAATTTTAGCTGGTGTCGTGGTGTCTTCAACAGTTGTATCGAGCCAGGCAGATCAACAATGTCACAAAAAGGTGGACAGTCCACCGCAAGCCGATCCCAAAGGTTGGAACTTTTTTGGATTTCATTTTTAAATGGGGAAGGCCGACATTGAGTCTCTTGCAGGCATTGAATTACACGCTGGCCACGTTGTCCCTGGTGTTTGCTTTGGTGCCAATCAAAAGTTTCCCATTGACTTTAAGATCTTCTAATGGAAGTGCCCTTTGCAAAATCAAAATGGTCTCGCCCTTTGCCTTTCAACATGTTCAAAAAAGAAATTCCAGGCCATGCTCTTGCATTGCATGTTTTGGTAAACTTCAAAACTTATATTTTATATAAACAAAATAAAATAATATAAAAACGAAACAAAACATCCAAAAGAAGGGTATTATTTTTATCATTTATTCTTGAACTATTAAGTGTATTTAGGTTTGTATCCTGTTGGCATGGTTGGTATTGTGTAAGTATACTGGTTGATGCTGTATAGTGTTGGTTGTACGTAGGCCTAATACTCTATAGTGTCAACCTGTGTCACGTCACAATCACATGTCAAAGTCAGACAGAGTGTCATCATGGTCAGTGCATTATCAAGCTTACTGTCATGTCTGTCATGTCACTCCGTGTCACAAGTGACCAAAGACTGTTTCCCCTATTTTTCTCGACTGCCACTCTCCAGTCAGTTTGGAAAATGTTTGGTATCCTGCCACCAGTTTCTTTCCTTAGTAATAAAATAGTATTTATTCATAATTTGCTCAAATGAACTATTCCTTTTTGGTGAAAATGAGTGAAAAGTGGTGGCGGGAAAGTTTTCCATCAGCTCTTTCAGTCGGTAAAACTGAATGACCATGACTTGTGTCGATTTCCCCGCTGCGTTTGTCTTCTCTTGATTGTGTCTTAGTAGCGGAGTCATGGTTGGCCTCATCTTCTCATCTCTTCAAAAGGTTGTTGGTTCATATCCCGCTCTAGTCAATTTTTCTTTGTTCAACTTCAAATCATTTAAAAAATACCCAGTCAAATTCCCTTGTGGTTCATTATTTGACACAAGTGTTGTTTGTACAGTGTCAAAAGTTCAATGAAGAAATTCTAAAATGTTAAAGGAGAAGCCATTCCCCCAAAATTTGGTGTGTTGCCCAAAATTCTAAAGAAAAAATCAAAACAATTTGTTTTAGCATACAGGTAAGAAGAGATCATAATGAAGTAAAAACTGGATAGTTGTGGCTAAAGGGAAGGTTTGCGTTTCGTAATCACTTTTAAAATTAATGGCAAAACAAACTATTGGTTAGAAGTCATATCAGCTTTCGATATTATTTCAGAGAAACACTTCACATCGAAGTAATGTGGTTCGTGTAAAAATACATCCGGTTTTTTATACCCCAAAATTTGAGTTTGAGTTAAAATTCATTTTAAAAATATTATTTTGACACAAGTATTGTTTGTACAGTGTCAATAGTTCAATGAAGAAACTCTAAAATGTTTAGGAGAAGCCATTCCCCCCAAAGCGTTACTGCAGTAATGCTTCCCAGATTGTGTTCCTATAAGGGATTATTCTTTCTGCATGGTCAAATTCGCTCCTCATTTTCTTCTATCTCAAAAAGCGACCACCATTTGAAAAAAAAAAAAAATGTTATATTACATAACATCTACATTTATATAAGATGAAAACAATCAAGCGGTTCTAAAAACCAAGGTATACTTTGCCTTTAAAATAATTCTCCTTAAATTCCAGCACCCTGTGACTCAACATCTGCTCCCATCCATCGACAGGAAACGAGGAGTTCCGACCCTCCAAGACCACTGCCTTCTCTGACTGATCAACCTCTACAGTTGGTTAGACCTGATCCTTCACACAAGAAGATACAACTTGTGGAAGAGAGTGTCAAGGTAGGAAATATAAACTTAGGAACATGTGTAATATTTTGATTTAAAAAAGTTGTTCTTTGAGTATGAAGACCAATTTAGGAAAAATATATAAAAGCTCATTTTTAAAATTTGGTCACCAAAACTCAGAAGCTATACGTTCTTTTTAATGAATGGGTGTGTAGGCCTATACATTAAATTACTTGTGTCATTAAACTTTATGGATGCGCAACAAATCTGTCCAGGGAACTCAGCAGCCCTACTGGTTTGTTCATGATTCAACTGAAGATTTCGTCCACTGTTTAGAAAAGGAATTACATGGGGATAACAGGTGTGAGTTGGTAAAGACAAAAAGGATATATTATTCTGGTCTCTTTCTTTAATGAGCTTTTTTGCCTCAAGTGTACTAGTAAAAAGATTTTTTGGCCTATTTTATGTCAATGACTCACTGCTTTTGATCAAACTTTGCGCTTTGTAAAGCTGTTTAGTGCAGTATTTAAGCAGAAACTTGTAAGTGGCCCAGATTTTTTTTCTAAATTTGCTGCTAAAACTTGGAGCAATTAATTAAAGTTTGCAACAGTACGAGAGATAAAGTGTGGGCAAAGGAAACCAAATTCAAAATATTCTCTCTTTTTTTTTTCTTTTTTCGTTTTTAAAGTAGACACCAAAACATCCCAGTTGAATTTTTGTCTTTTTTTGTCAGTACAAGCAGAACGAATGGGATTCGAACCCACACTCTTAAACAATAAAACTAGATATTGAAGATTTGCTGTTTTTACTAATTTCTCAATTGTTTTGTAATTACTCACTGAAGACATTGTTGAGGTTGACCAACCCGGTAGCTGTGGTTGCAGTAGTCGGGAAATACCACTCGGGAAAGTCTTTTCTTCTGAATCAACTCATGGGCCAACAGGGCAGCTACGGATTCACTGTCGGACCGAGCTTACGCCCCCAGACTATGGGAATCTGGATGTGGGGCAGGGTGAGTTATGTTTTTATTATTAAGTTTCCAGTGGCTTTATAGGCAGTAGTCACTATTGGTAATTGTCAAAGACTAGCCTTCACATTTGGTATATCTCAACATATGCATAAAATAACTAGCCTGTGAAAAATTCAGCTCGGACATCAAAGTTGCCACATAATAATGAAAGAAGAAAACGCCCTTGTCACACAAAGTTGTGTGTATTTAGATAGTTGATTTCGAGACCTCAAGTTCTAAATCTGAGGTCTCGAAATTCTGAATGAACACTTGGATCACAAACAGGAAACAAGACTTTGTTTGGTTTATTCCTTGTAACGTTTATCTTTTCTTCAGCCAACAACAATGAAGCTAGCATCGGGTCAAGAGGTCTCAGTTATTTTTCTTGATACAGAAGGTTAGTTAATGCAAGGTTCTCACCTTATTTGTCTTTAAAAAAATATCAAATCTGTGAAAGTTTTGGCTTAACTGGTCATAGAAGTAAGAGAATAGGGGACTATAATGAAAGGAAAAAAACCTTGTTGCACATACTTGTGTGCTTTCAGATGCCAATTAAAAGTACAAACAGTCTTTTAATATTTGAGTGAGAAATTACCTCTTTCTCATAAACTATGTTACTTTAGAGGTTTCTCACAATGTTTTATACTTTACAGCTCTCCATTACTCCATAGCTCTCGGGTTGATTTCACAAAAAATTCGGCTAGGAGATATTAAAATCTTAAGGCTAGTCCTAAGTTAAGACAAGTACCTTGTCTTAACTCAAGATTAGACTAGTCTGAACTCTTTGTGAAATCCACCCCTGGTCTTTTTTTACAGTATTTTCCCACTTTTGACTTGTCAGGCTTTGCAGCCAACAATGTGTCGGAAATTTACGACGCTAAGGTCTTCGCAGTTGCTTCCCTTCTGAGCTCCTTTCTCATCTATAACTCGGTCAAAGTGATCGATCAAGCGGACTTGGACTACCTTGAGCTGCTCTCAAGAAGAACACAGGTTTGCAAAACATTCTCACAGGCCTGGGTCAAACTTTACAAAGCTGTTTTGTGGAAGTGTCGTGGCTGAGCGGTTAAGAGCACCGAATTCAAACTCTGGTGTTTCTGATCAGCAGAGTGTGGGTTCGAATCCCCAGCCGTGACACTGTGTCCTTGAGCAAGACACTTAACCATTGCTGTGTCCTTCGGATGGGACGAAAAACCTTTGGTCCCATGTGTTGTGTAATGCATGTAAAAGAACCCAGTGCACTTATCGAAAAGAGAAGGGGTTCGCCCCAGGGTCCTGGTTGTGGCTGCTTAATGCGCCGTAGCACCTTGTTAACCCTTATAAGGTGCTAAATAATTGGGTCTCAGAATTCATCACTGCAATAACCTATCTTTCTGAAAGTTTGTATATACTCAGCGCCTTGAGTACCTTGTTTGGTAGATACGTGCGCTATATAAGACTTTGATATTATATTATTATTGTTAAGCAGAAAATACTGCTTAACAGATATCTTTGCGAAGTAAAAAAAAGACGGGGGCACCAGTTTCAACTTTGTAAACTTGAGGACCTGTGGCTGGTAAACAGTTTTTGTCAAGCAAGATTTTATTGTGCTTAGCAAGTTTGAAAGTATGAAAATGAATGTGTAAGCTGATGTAATACGATTGGGCTTTAGCAAAAAAATTCATATTTTTTGTGGAAATTTAAAAGTGGTACAGTTTATGAAGAATATTTTTCTCATACAAGAATCATGTATAAAACTCGTTCTTAATAAATCACCCACGTTGTCTAAGTAATCTATCCTGCTCTCAATAAATAAAGCCTCAAATGAGTCTGACATTAAATAAATATTGAAAGTTTAATTTGTTTTGTTCAAATACATTGTTCTTACGCTTGATGATTTCTTGGTTATTTTTCAGCTGTTTGCTCTGAAGTCACAACTTTCCAGAGCTAAATGGGCACAAGACTTCAATCATGACCTGCTGAGCTTTCCGCCACTGTTATGGGTAAGTTTAAAAGTTCAGTTTTAGGGCAAAATTTGGCATGTTAGTCTCAAAAAGTTTCTGTTTTAAAAACAATGCACAGTAAGTTCATTAATCATTTGAAAAACGCAATACATCTAGACTTGTTTGGTCTTGAGTTTACTTGGTCTAACACAAAAATTACTGGTCTCGGAGAGCCTTGGTATCAGACATCGATCTTTTCATGAGCCAAACCTGACGTAAAGTTCACCTGTCTGAACCAAAATTAATTTGGGTCATCTTAGAGTCACTCTTAATCTATTTGGAATAGGTTATAAACTGTCATTGTGATGCGAGAAAATTTGCAGTTGAAAGCGCCCTAATGGGAATAAAAATGTGTTAATTGTCGTAGGTAGTTCAGGATTTTGTTCAGATCACCGGAAACGACGAGCCGACGCCATCAGAATGGCTCCATGAGATGATGAAATCATCGGCCTGGGAGAACGAGAATCATCGTATCAGCTTGATGGATATCTTCCCAGAGGTTGAGTGCCACACCCTTTTCTTCCCAGCCACAAAGAAAGAAATCTTACAGGATTTATCACTGGTAGGTAGTTATTAACTTGTTTAGTTATCTACATTTATGTGTATAGGATTTGAGGAATTGCATGGTGAGGTATCAATAAATATTTCGTTTGACAGTTCTCTAAGAACAAACTCTACCTGGCAAGTAGATACACACATGGTGTTACCGCAAACCAAATATATACATTTATGTTGTTTAAAAATGTAAAAAATAGTTCCGAAAACCAAAGGTATAATTCACCTTTAATGATTGGAATTTTATATGGCTGCTTTTTAACACATTCTACGCTCTCTCTCTCTCTGCAAAACTTTTGTATGTCTTCAAAAATACAAGGTGGTTTGTCTTTTTGTTATTTTGTAGGCACGTGAAGAGGACCTCACAGCAGAATACAAAGTTGAGAGAAATCGTCTTATACACACCCTCCGGCAAGGAATTATCCCTAAAGAGAAAAATGGTACACGCATTTTTTTAAGTTGTTCTGAATGATACTCATGCTAACATCCTTTCGGACTGTGGAGGTGGTAACCCTGTTCAGCCCCAGGAGTATGTGGCTCCTAGTGGATGATACCCATGCCTACATCCTTACTGACTATGAAGGGGTTAACCCTGTTTCAGCCCCAGGAGTATGTGGCTCCTAGTGGATGATACCCATGCGTACATCCTTACAGACTGTGAAGGGGGTAACCCTGTTTCAGCCCCAGGAGTAGGTGGCTCCTAGTGGATGATGACCATGCCCACATCCTTACAGACTGTGAAGGGGTTAACCCTGTTTCAGCCCTAGGAGTAGGTGGCAACTTACCCTTACTGGAAGTTTGATTTGGTTCGATAGCTTAAAATTGGATAAGTGTAATCCTCACCTTGAAGTGGTGGTCTGGCCTTCTGTGGGTGATCTCTCATCTAATTTTCTTTTTTAAGCATGTTGGAATGGAGTCTTTTGAGACCCATTTTAAGAAACTCCTTTTTAATTATTTTATTATGCAGTTGAAACAGTGCTTATGATTTTTGTGGGTGATCTCTCATCTAATTTTCTTTTTTAAAGACATGGTGGAATGGAGTCTTATGAGACCGATTTTAAGAAACTCCTTTTTAATTGTTTTATTGTGCAATTGAAACAGTGCTTGTGATTTTTGTTATGATCAAACTTTTCATACCGATATAGTTGTAACTTAATCGTCAGCCTACTATTCAGGTGAGGTGCGATAGTGCTATGTGTAAATCTTTTTTGAGTAGTGGTTGTCAACTCAAAGTTTCAATAAGTATGCTCTGATCATCTTCTCCTCCTGAAGACGTTCAGAGCATACTGATCGAAACGTTGAGTTGTCGACATTCTTTTCAGAACCAACTCCACTCAAAAAAGATTTACTGCAAACCACCTGATTATACTCCCACCGTGTAAATTTTCAAGTCCTGCCGAACTAATATTCGTATCATTATTGTCATCTAGGGCGACCAATCACAGGTGCCCAGTTGGTCGCGCTTATCGATGTCTTAGTAACGGCAGCCAACGAGGGGTCTCTGTCCCAGGTAGGTTAAACAAAAAGTTAAAGTAATCATTGACAGCAGTGTCAAATCTTCTGATTGTCTGTTCGCTATTAACCCAAAGATCTGAACTAATATTGTAGAAAGACCATTGCGGAAAAAGTACACCTTTGGTGTTTGGAATCGTTCGACTGTTTATTCCCTATGTAAATATAGTTAATTTACAATAAAGGTAGTGCATTCTACTCTACCAGCCAGGCTCGTAGTGGATGATACCCTACTGACATCCTTACAGACTGTCAACTGTAGGTGGCAACATGCCCCTGGTGCCAGTTGATTAGGGCCAATAGCCCAAATCGGTTAGGTGTAGCCCTCGATCACCTTAAAGTGGCCGTCCCGCCCTGTATACTACCACTATCATCTTTTCACTCTCTGTTACCTCCTCCACCCCCCCCTTGTAGATTCCAAGTCGCTGGTTGGCCTTCATCCAAAGTATGGAGCAGTCTGCTGTTGGAGATTGTCTAAGATTTTATGAGACAGAGATGATGGTCTTACATCAGCAGTATGACATGGGTCCTGTGGATGAACAAGAATTTGAGGTGCTTGATCTTAAGTACTTACATATTAGGTGGTCTTATATTTTAGCAATGAGATGGCCCATGTTGGGTGAACCAGAATTTGAGGTTCTTAATCTTTAGTACTTTTACATTTGGGTATCAGATGGTCGTATTTTATCCTCTAATTTATTTCAATACAGAACTGGCACAACACTTCTGTCGGCAAAAGTGACAAACTCCTACAGCAGGTGTTGTTTGGGTGAGTTGTGTAGCATTCTTCATCGTGTCGTGGCCGAGTGGATAAGAACATCAGACTTGAGTCCTGGTGGTTGAGCCATCGGGATGTGGGTTTGAATCCCGGTCAGAACACTTATGACCTTGAGCAAGACACTTACTCATAAGCTGCTCTCCATGCACCAGGGGTAAAATGGGTACCCATGAGGGCACAGATGGATTATTTGAATGATTAGCTTGGAGCACTGGCTGCATACTTCCCAGGGAGCTGAGATGGTTTAAGGAATGGAATATACGGCCCAGTGACCTCGGGTGGATTTCACAAAGGTAGTCCTAACTTGGGACTAGTCCTAGGCAATGCTAAGAGATAGGACCAGTCCTAAGTTAGGATGAGTTACTGGTCCTAACTTAGGACCAGTCCTATATCTTAAGCATTGCCTAGGACTAGTCCTAAGTTAAGACTACCTCTGTGAAATCCACCCCAGGGGCCAACTTCACAAAGAGCTAAGATTGATCGTAACTGCAAATCAATCGTAGTTGCTTAGTTGAGTGTGATGTCACAATACAAATCACTATGGTGATACTGAAAATTTGTCTTGCAATGAATTTTATCGCTTTGTAAAATCGGCCCCAGGGGTAATATTGTCAGACGTGCTTTGATACACCCATTGGCTACATACAAATCAACTATTATTATATGGTGTCACAAAGGTTTATATCATCAGTTAAATCAAGTTTTGGAGTAGGCTGCTACATGCCCCTTAGCAAGTGGCTGTGACTGGGTCAACAGCCCAATTAAGTTAAAGGCAGTGGACACTATTGGTAATTGCTCAAAATAATTATTAGCATAAAACCTTTCTTGGTGACGAGTAATGGGGAGAGGTTGATGGTATAAAACATTGTGAGAAACAGCTCCCTCTGAAGTGCCATAGTTTTCGAGAAAGAAGTAATTTTCCACGAATTTGATTTCGAGACCTCAGATTTAGAACTTGAGGTCTCGAAATCAACCATCTGAACGCACACAACTTTGTGTGACAAGGGTGTTTTTTCTTTCATTATTATCTCGCAACTTTGACGACCGATTGAGCTCAAATTTTCACAGGTTAGTTATTTTATGCATATGTTGAGATACACCAACTGTGAAGGCTAGTCTTTGACAATTACCAATAGTGTCCACTGCCTTTAAGGGTAGCCCTCACCTTGAAGTGGCTATCCGGCCTTGTGTTTTATAAAGCAGTCTCTCATAAAAAGTTTCTCTCTAAAATCTGTTTTTAGATTGGGGGATGTTGTTGACAAAGCGTCTCCAGACTTGAAGAGCCAGATTCGGGAGAAATATCTTCGAGCTGTTGAGATGAACGAGAAGAAAATCAAGCTCCGATGCAGCGAGATCCAACACAGAGTTGAGGTGATCACAATTTGTCATGAAAAATTATCACACATATCAAAACTTATTAAAACTTGCACTTCAAATGTTTTATCGAACGAAAATGATTGCTTAAGACGCTCCACCTTTGCAGAATTTTTTCAAAATTCAATGTTGGGATCTTCCAACAGCAGCACTGTACTTTTGAATGTGGATGGTCTTTGGTTCAAATCCAAACAAGGGCACCTATGGATTTCTTTTTTGCCATTTCTTTTATTCAGCAACAAACATAGGTAAACAGTGCCCTTAATACATGGGTGTGGAACTTAATGACCACATCAATACCTTCCTTGTGAAGGGAGGTATACGTTTGATAATCATACTTAAATCTAATGGCTATAGACGATGTGATCTATGTTTACATTCAAACCGCCCTCTGTTGACAAAACACTACACGTCATGTTTCGGTGGGCAAAAAGACGCATAGTCATGGTAAGATTGCATACACTTTCTACAGTAGCTGGCTGCCAAAACACAAAGGTTTTGCCCAGCGGTATGCGCGCGAATCTCGTTATTGTTTTCGAGTGACGTCAGAGGTCACATCGACTATAAAAATATACTTATAAGCATTTTTCGATATAAAGCATTGTGAGAATCATTTCACTTCAAAGTAATTTGGTTGTGAATAATAAAAAAAAGGTAACTTTTTATCTGCTTCGAGTTAATAATTGTAATTTTTTGCATCGGGGATAAAGAATATAGTTTTTTTTTTTTTTTACCCCTGTACTGATGTGTTTTTAAACACTATGTATACACAGTACTTAAAACAGAAGCTTTCTTCCATGTATATTAAGTGGAGTTTGAGATCCTTTAAGTCTTCGATTTGAAAAGAAGATGTTGTACTGTAGATCGACTATTTGACATCAAGGCCAAATGTTGCTTTTTATCTTGTATCAGCTTGAAGGAGAGAGTCGTCTGGGTGAGCTATCGTTGCCGATGAGAACATCTGAGCTACGAGACAACTACAAACAAGTCAAGTCAGCCTGCATTGACAGCTATTCACAAACACTCAACAGACTGAGGAGAAGTCTACCTTTTGTAAAGTTCCTTGACCAGTTGAAGGTGAGTAAAGACTAGCGAATAGTGCGACTAGTGTCGTAGACGCTACTTTTAAATCATAAGTCGAGTTGCGACTACTGCTTTTCAACATCAGACTCAAGTTCTATTTGCTAAGGCATCAAAGTGTTGGTTCGAATCCTGGTCTGAGCAAAACACTTAACTGGTATTGCTTCTCTTCACCCAGGGGTAAATGGGTACCTAGCTGTGAGGGCAGAGAGGGTTCTTTTGATTGATATACCTTAGTGCGCTACTGGCTGCACAGGCTGTGACTCGAAACAAGGGAGCTGAGATAGTTTGAGGTATATTGGCCCAGTGACCAGGGGTGATGGAGCGTCATAGTGTTCTAAGTGATTAATGAACCACGATTGGCACGGTCTGGTGGCACAGTTGGCTTGTGCGTACAGCGCTCGCCTCTCACCAAGGTGACCCCGGTTCGATTCCCGGTCGGGGCCATATGTGAGTTGAGTTGTGCGTTGGTTCTCTGCTGTGCCACAAGGGTTTTCCAGACTATCCGGTTTTCCTCCCTCAGGAAAAAATCAAACACTTTCGATCTTGGCTGTGCTCCGTGGTCATAGTGGGTTGATGTGGCTGGCAGCTGAATGCGCCCTTGCATGCTTCTTGAACACGTTGTAGTCGCGTCCTTCGCAATTCAGCTCTTAGCTGCGAGTACGGACGAATAGCCCCCCCAAATTATTATTATCATAACCACAGAAGAAACCGATATTTTTATCATTATTAATGTTTTTCTCTGTATCTGCAGACATCTCTGGACAATATTTGTGACTCCTTCTTGCTAAGAAACTCCCAGCTTCTTGACACCGTCCTGGAACAAGCAATTCAAAAAGCTCTTGGTAAGCTTATTATGGTTTGAGCTGACAGTCATGACAGTTTCTTGGGTTTACTTGACCATATGAATATCAAAATTGCAGATTGTACATCTGAAATTTAACCGTGTTCTTTTGTGCTTATAGCTCATTTTTGCTGTTAAAGGCATGGACACGCCTTCTCACTTGGTGTATCTCAACATATGCATAATATAACAAACCTGTGAGCATTTCAGCTCAATTGGTTGTCAAAGTTGCGAGATAATAATGAAAGAAAAAACACCCTTGTCACACAAAGTTGTGTGCTTTCAAATGCTTGATTTTGAGAACTCAAATTCTAAACCTGACGTCTCGAAATCAAATTCGTGGAAAACTACTTCTTTCTCGAAAACTACATCACTTCAGAGGGAGCTGTTTCTCACAGTGTTTTATACTCTCAACCTCTCCCTATAACTCGTTACCAAGTAAGGTTTTATACTAATAATCATTTTGAGTAATTACCAATAGTGTCCCCTGCCTTTAAGCAGCGCTATGAAATAGGGCCCATGGTTCATGTTGTCGTTGTGCAAAGAGTCACTGTGGACGATAATGAATTCACAGGTTATGGTATTTTTCTGCAGAGGAGTTCACAAGCGTAATGCATAACAACCATCAAGAGGCCCGGACCCCCAAGACCTTGACACGGTTAACCCTTGATGCAAATGAGAGGGCAGTTGGCGTGTTTACCAAAGAAGCAAGGGTTGCTGCAGAGGAGCCGTCGTACAAAGCCCAGATGGCTTTAATGAAGGTACAGATTTTAAGATCATTCATGGAGGCAAAGTTTGCTTAGAACTTTTAAAGTGACTAGCTAGTGGGATCAGGGCCCATTTTCATGGCTCTGCTTAGTTTTAGGAAAATCCAAAGTTGTTTCGATCGTTATAAAAACGTCTGCCATAAGTCAGTCAAGAACAATTTTGCGGTAAAAAAACCTCATCACCTGATATGAAGTGGTTAAAGCCCTATTCATAATTCATGCAAATGCAATACAAATTTTGATATCACCATTTTGCAAAGACCATTTCTCGGAAGAGTAGAGATGTGCTCAAATTCCTACCAAACATTCACAGCGAAAACAGCCCTTTGACGTCAAAATTCGCTTCGCAATCACAGGAAGTATGAACCAGGCTTTAGTGTTTGTTGCTCTAACTTGCATTTCCCTTTGAAACCTCAGTAACATCGCTTTGGTATCATTTCTAGGCAGGTTTAGCTGAAGCTGAGCAGGACTTGAGGAAGAAAAACAACCAGCTGTTGAAAGAGAAATGTCAAAAAGAGGTAAACACATTCAATTCAATTCAATTTTATTTCCACAAACACATTTCCACAAACTACAAAACTACATTGTAATGCATATTTTTATATAAAAGACAGAAAAAGAGTAAGCTAGCATAAAAGCGCAGCGAGGCAAGGCCCAAAATAGATCAGGTAGCTTGTAGGGACTTGCATTTACAAAACAAACATTATAACAAAAGTTATAGACCTTGCATCATTTGTTGTAGGAGTGCATGGCAATTGGAATAGACAGACACAATATATTTATAATTGGGTGCTACCTGTCCTCTAGTTTAACGGAATTCACATCGATGGCCCAGCCTGTGCGTTTTCCACTACTTCATCATCGATTGGTGGCATGGTGTCGTTTGCCCATTCAAATTGTTTTGGGTGATGTAGGAAAATCTTCCACGAAGAAGTTGTGGTTCTAAAAAGAGCCAGTTGAAATTTGTGTTTGAAAGAATAGTATACCGACCATCAGCTCTTTAGGGACATGTTTTTTGTTTGCTATATCTATATTTTATATTCTTTGGGTTTTTTTCTTCACTTTACCAGGTGAATGGATTAGCTCAAACTATGAGAGATAACACTGACGGCACCCACCTACCCTTACCAGTGAATGATACAGATCTTGACCACAGGTATTGTCTACCATGGATGTTCAAAAGTTCTAGATTTGAAAGCTTCTTCGGCAAAACTTTTCTGTGATGTTTGAAGCATTGTATGGTGTGAAATAAAGTAGGAAGTAATTGTAACTAGCAAACTTGTTGTTTCTGAGTGCAACCATGTGTAAATTTCATTTGGGAGAGGTGTTGGCTCCGAAAAGAGCTAGTTGTAAATTGTTTGATGAAAACAAAAAAATAGTAAAGACAAGTCTCGAGACAATACTGCTCATCAGGCTGGTGTTTATACCCGGTTTCATTGGCATTAAACGATTGAGAATAGTTCTATTCTCACTGGACAGATGCCAGTCCATCGCAGGTCACTCCCCAGCTCACGTCGGTACCCATTTGTTCTCCTGGTTGGTGAGACGCAAATATAAAGTTCCTTGCTTAAAGGCAGTGGACACTATTGGTAATTACTCAAAATAACTATTAGCATAAAACCTTACTTGGTAACGAGTAATGGGGAGAGATTGAGGGTATAAAACATTGTGAGAAACGGCTCCCTCTGAAGTGCCATAGTTTTCGAGAATGAAGTAATTTTCAACAAATTTGATGTTGAGACTTCAGATTTTGACTTGAGGTCTGGAAATCAACCATCTAAACGCACACAGCTTCGTGTGACAAGGGTGTTTTTTCTTTCATTATTATCTCGCAAGTTCGATGACCGATTGAGCTCAAATCTTCACAGGTTTGTTATTTTATGCATATGTTGAGATACACCAACTGTGAAGGCTTGTCTTTGACAAATACCAATAGTGTCCACTGCTTTTAAGGACACAAGTGTTACGATTGACAGAAACTTAATTGCATAACTTGAGTCCAACTGCCCTAAACTGCTCAGCCATGACACCCCACTTGTGATCAAAGGACTAGTCATATGACCCAATCAAAATCTTTTCAAACATCTGAATTAATAGACCACTTTTCTGTAAATGAAAGATTATTTGACTTATAAGGGCCATTCAAAATCCATTGATCTCAGTAATGTGTGCAAGCTCAGAACTTCGCAAGCAATGCAAATTTACCTGGTAAGTCTGCTGCTTCCTAGCGTCCCAAAAGTCTCCCATTGCCAGGCACCCCAAATTAACTTTTATAAAATCTGAATGTCATCAGTTTGTCTTTTCTCCACAGACTTGCCCAGGAAGCTACAAGAGCGAAGTCGTTGTTCAAAGAACTACTTGTAAGTCTTTGTTTTTCTGTTTTTCATTTATCAATACTGCCATTAATTTTGGTTTTTACCCATACACCGATGTGTGTTAGCACTGTATACTCAGTACTTCCTGAGTCCTGTGAAAAAATATCACAGGCATGTTACTCGGGTGGGATTCGAACCCACGACCCTTGCAATTCTAGAGCAGTGTCTTACCAACTAGACTACCGAGGTTGCCCGGCAGCTAGAGGCAGTTTGAATTCTATGTTTTGGCAGCGGGTACCGTAACGATATAATAGATGTTAAATTTAACATATGTTATCATACTGCCATTAAATCAATTTTTTCACAAAACTCCTGGGAGCAACGTCCAATGTTATTGCTCTGCTTACCACATAAATCTCTGCTTACGACAACAAGTACAGCACATAATTCTGTGGGTCATAAGCGCAGAATTCTGCCAGCCATGAAATTGAACACTTATCATGGAAGAGTAGGGGTTGTTAGCCCTGGTGTTTCAGGTTTACAAGCACACTTGTTTACAGGTTTCCTAAGGCTTTCGAGCTACAGTGATCCGAAATAGTAATAGACATATATGATAATAATAGTACACAATATTTATTAGGCGCTTAACACGGTTGTTTCTAAGCGCACGTTATAGTAATAATAATACTAGTTTTACACCTGGCTGCAATATATTTCTAGGAGGATTATTCATCCATGCCATCGTATGAGGACTGTCTGAAAGATCTTCATAGACTGATTCATTCAGTTTGTGGTCAGAGAAGACAAGAGAACATGGAAGCATACTCCAGAGAGGTGAGTTTATACGTCTAGTTTACTACGTTTACTACGTTCGGCGGAAAGCTACAAACCAAGACACGTAGAGTTAGAGGAGGAGCTACGTACCCCATTCTGCTCATCTGTCAGCCAGTGACTATGTATCTCTCCCATCTTTTTCAATTCATTATATTCTGGTTGTGAAGCAAGGGACTCGCAGAAAAGCAAACTTGAACACTGTACTAGCCAAGAACTCAATGGAGGGAAGACAAGGAAGGAAGTTTCAGTTATTAGCCCCTTTCACACAGTATCCCCCTTATCCCTGTTAAATACAGCCTCAGGAAGGCCCCTGCATGGATTTTGATCAACCCACGGTTACCCCGGCGCACTTTAATTCACCCTGTCCCCCACCTGATCCCTATTCCACAGCTGCACAGGGTTGCCCCCTGGGGAAACGAGTAGTGTGAAAGGGGAAAGGGCTTTATGATGTTGGAGGAAAACCCTTGCAGTCGGATAGGGACTGAAAACCGAATCCATGTAGTGCCGTGGCTGGATTCAAACTTGTTCCCTAGAGTTGGAAGGCGAGGAAAAATACCACTATGCCAACCCGACCTCCAATTTTCAATATAGTAACGCCTTCTGTTTTACTCTCTGTTTTAGGTTGAGATACCTCTTCAGTCAGCCAAGAAAATCGCCCTCCTGTCAGCGGACAAGTACAACACAGAGTTTAGCCTGACAAATTTTGTAAGTGTTACACATGACCTCATTGTTTGTTGTGTTCTCTAACAGCTCTATTATGTTGATTTTGCCATCGGAACCATCATGTTGATAATCCAAGTGCTTTAATTACATTTGATCAGACAAAGGTTACTGTAATTTTTTATTATTTTTATTATTTTTATTCCAAAGTTCTCTGGACTGTATAAAATATAAAATACAAGGTTTCCTAGTTTTACTTTCATGTAATTTTGCTCTTCTTTCAGATTCGTGAAGTTTGCATGTTGAACCTCGACGAGGGGAAACCAAAACATTGGCCGATTGACCTCAAAGCCAACATCGTTGACCTTTTCATGAACTCTGACCCTGATATACGTCGGGTCATCAAAGATCGGCAGGGTCTCTGGTCGACTCTCCTAGGTTTCTTACAATGGATTTGCTGGTTGTTTAGCCGAAACTGAAACTTTCCGAAAGCTACCTATGAAAACTTACACCGGGATGCAGTGCCGTTGCCTGAAATCTTAGAAACGCCCAGTTGAAAAAATTGTTGCTCGACAAGAAAACCTGAGTTTATGTTACAGGAAAAGTGTTACATTGAAATAAATAATGTCAACAACATTGAAATAAACCTGCTTTAAGAAGTGCTGATAGTTTTGCTTTAATCCTTTCATGAACCATTAGTTTCAGTCATAAATCGATCATAATGGACTAATTGTTTATTCAGTTTTTTTTTTTATTACGGTTAATATAACTTTTACTTGATTGGTTCAAAATGTGGACTAATGGTCAATTCTCGGCTTTAAAAACTAACATGGATATTATCCCCTTGCACCTATGCCCCCCCCCCCCCCCACACACCACACTCAGTTACTTTATGCTGCATGTGCTCGCTATTTTGGTAGTCTAATTCGTGCTGTAAAGTATTTGAAACCTGTTTATGCAGCATTGCTAAAATGCACAAAATGGCACAACTGCTATATTATTGAGATGATGATGTCAGGTGAATTGGCTGATCAGTGTAGGCCTACATTTTGTTTATGCAAATGGCACCACTTTATTTTTCTACTTATTTTATGTTTAATTTCTGTAATTTTATTTTTTCGCAGTTGTTAACATACCCGGTGTCCCTCGGAGTTCCGTCCGCTGGAGATTTGTTCCCCCATATTATGGGAAATAAACATGGGCTGTAGGAGGATGATTAAAAAGCAGGGTGCTCTCAGAGGTAGTCTGTACACAGTTTGCAATATATCGGGGGGGGGGACACACAGAATCTCCGGGGGACATGAATCTCCTGCCACGCCGGTACATGATTTATGTTTCATATTATTGAGCGTTATTTTGTTATAAAAAAAAGAGCAATAGTTTTGCGATGGAGAAGTACCTTGATTTTAATGTTGAGTTATTGTCTTTGTGTAACACAATTATTTTAGATACCTGCGATTTTCGTGGTGACCCCAAACTTGTTTAAAGACACTGGACACATTGGTAATTGTCAAAGACCAGTCTTCTCAGTTGTGTGCTTTTAGATGGTTGATTTCGAGACCTCAAAATCTAATTCTGAGGTCTCGAAATCAAGTTCGTGGAAAATTACTTCTTTCTTGAAAACTACATTTACTTCAGAGGGAGCCGTTTCTCACAATGTTTTATACTATCAACAGCTCTCCATTACTCGTTACCAAGTAAGTTTTTATGCTAATAATTATTTTGAGTAATTACCAAGTGTCCACTGCCTTTAAAATATTTTTAAAAAGTGGTAAAAAATAACATTAAAAAGGTCTATTCATCTGTAACGAATGCCAATTCTTCCAGGAATTTTTAGGGTGGTGGTCATTAATCATATTATTGAATAGTTTCTGACTTGGTAATAACATAAACTTTCATAATAAGGTCTTTTGTGACAAAAGGGCAAGCTTTAGATTTTTTTTTTAGATTCTACTTAAAATTTCTGAACCATTTACATTTTAAATGGCGCCCTCACGTGGTAAAAACAAAATCCGCGGGTGACACCCCCATTATCAGTTAGAACACATTTATTCTCATACGATAATTTAGAGCTCTAGACGTCAAGGTGTTTGACCAAAGTAGTAGTTAATTGTGTAAAACTTTTCTTATTTTCTAACTTGTATATCGCGCTACAGTGATCTAAATTGTAACAGGGGCAGCAGTATTTGATTCAGTTTTCCAATAATTATAAAGTCAAGTCTGTCAGAGGGGAAATGTAGGAATAATAAGTACTATGATATAGTATTGTTATATAATACAGAATCTAAAACTTCCAATGAACATGACACTATGGTGATAGCGAAAATGATGGTTGATTGCACAGATTTTACAATCTGTGCAAATCACCCATCATTTTCGCTAAAAACGATAGCTCCATGACACATCTATTGAGTCTTAATATCAACTTGGCTGATGATATAGTGATACAGTGATGATGTATCTCCTCTCATTTTGCTTTAAAATACACCTCATTAGTTGCGATAACGTAACCCTCCTCCTGGCGGCCGTCGGGAGGAGGGAATACGTTATCGCAACTACTAACACATCAGCAGATGATCACTGAAAAATTAGAACATCACACGAAGCGAGTGCCCTATAACACGAACTACACGTTATAATGTAATCATCAGCAGAGTAAACATGCGGCAAGAGAAATAGAGCACGACGCGACGTCGACATTCTGACCAAAGGTTTGCTACACACTTTTCAGCTGTCCTACACAGCAACTGGTCATACTTGGACAGTATTTTGTTGCTTTTTGCATGC
Organism: Asterias amurensis; assembly: GCF_032118995.1. NCBI lineage: Eukaryota > Metazoa > Echinodermata > Asteroidea > Forcipulatida > Asteriidae > Asterias > Asterias amurensis. The sequence continues at coordinate 14,403,725 of NC_092662.1, forward strand.
ATGAATAAAAGCAAATTTTCTATGGACAACCAGCATGCTGGTGGCTGAAGTGAAAGGACCAAGATGACGAGTGTATTCGACTTTGAGCAGGTAATGAATTTATTCTATTGCGGGTTTTTTTAAACATAATTTAGAATGTGCATTCGCCACCCGCTCGATCTTCTGCCAATTAGAATTACTATTTTCCTATCTACCCCCCCCCCCCCTAGCCGAAGTTGGACTTCTCTTGAAACTCGAAAGCATGTCGAGTCGAATCAGGTATAAAATAGGGCCTAAAGATAATTTTTTAGTAAATTTTTTGTTTGCATTTACTGTATTTTTTGTATTGTTATTGTATAGACCTTATGCACATGACGTCATTTCAGTACGGCGCCCCCGCATTGAGGTCAAAAGGAGGTTGTTCATTGTCCAATCTATATGTGCGTTTCTATTGTTTCGTCACCGTTTGACCTCAAAGATTGCGGCTGGATGACTTCAATTCAATGCATAAGGTCTGTTATTGGTAATATTTAGTAAAAAAAATAAGCTTTGTAACACTTGGGACGTGTGCAGTATGGCACTGACGATGATGTCCTACCGTACCAGGGCTAGGTCTAGGTGTTTTTTTTACTACGAACTTCTGTACTGGCAAGTGACAGCACATAAATGTTTCAAGAACGTTCGTCCTGCTTCAGAGCTGCAAAGAGAGACCACCACAGCTAGACATGAGGACAGATGCAATGCATTGAGCTGGAAAAAGTTTAACAGCATCAGCCCAAACAAATCTGATTTACCTGTTGAGTCTGTGAAATGTTATTAATTATTAAATATTATTATTTATTCGGCCAAGATTTTAACAAACAGTACAAGATACAATATTACCGCAAAAATATAACATTATAAGAAACAACAAATGTAAACTAAGAAAATCTTGGGAAAATACGCGAAGACGGTTTTACAATAACGTATTTTGGAAGATATCGTCGGTGAAAAAAATATCATTTTGTAACGATATTTCGATAATTTCAAAAACAACATCGATATTGGGGATATTGTTTTCAATATTGTATCGTGACAGTATTATCGTCATATCATCCAGGCTACCTGGCAACTGTGTCCTAGTTGCGATAACGATAGCCGTCAGGAGGGAGGTTTTGTTATTACCGCAACTATGGCATGCCCTGGTATGGTTCTAATTTTTATACAGCGGAACATCTCTTCCTTGCTCTATGCTATTATATTAGTAAACACTCCATGACTAAAACAATTTTTGTAAAGTTTAGCTAGTTTTGTGATGATTTAAGTAAAATTGTCTTTTCACTCCAACTCAGTCAGACTCACACAAGTGTGACTTTAACTCGACCATAGTGACTCAGATACAACTCTGGAAATAGCATGGGCAAACCCTGCACAAACGTACAGGATGTAAAGGGAGGAATAGGAACAGGTCATTTTGTAGACTAACTAGGTTACGTCACAATACCCAAGGACGTGTGTGGGACCCAGAGGTTTCAGTCTGCAGACATTGCAAAGCATTATGGAATACGAATGAAGCAAGTTCTGGTGATTGTCCTTTTGTCCATTTGCGATAATCTGCATTATGGTATGTTTTTCACTCAAATCATAGAGTATGCTCAAATACATCTAGTTGATCGACTAGTCAAAATAGTTAGTCTAATATATATTTTGTGGAGCAGACGATAATTGTTACTTCTATTATAACATCAAGATGTTTTTCATTTTCTATCACGTATGATTGCGTTTTATTATTCTTCTACTTTAGTACCAAAATTAACTTTAGTACCAAAATTAACTCACATATTGAGAGACCACCAACATAGGGCTAGATAGCTCAGTTGGTAGAGCGCCGGCACGTTAAACCGGAGGTCGTTGGTTCAAATCCCGCTCTAGTCAATTTTTCTTTGTTCAACCCAAAATCATTTAAAAATGTACCCAGTCAATTTCCCTTGTGGTTTATTATTTGATATAAAATTATCTCGTATAGCATAATAGTACTATTGTCTTAATGAACAAAACCCTCAGTTATCGATGAAAACAACTCATTGATTGTGACATGTAACTTACAAAATTGACTTCAGAGAACTTTTGCTCTGCTGAGGCTATTTTGTTCCAGTTGGACTAGCTACAAACCACGCAGGGTTCGGCTGATGTGGGATCGACTTCCAATGACTGTGGTCTTTCTTCTACCTCTATGGGTTAAATCTAGTCTGATTCTGGTGACCCACCCATACTTGCTTACGTGGGTGTGCTTGTTTGGGAGAATATTTCTGTCATCCAGTGGAAATATTTAGCCTAGATAAAAATTGCACTTTTTGATTTGGGTCTGTCAGATAGTACATTGTCCATGTTCCACACAAACCAAAGGTAGTGTTCGCCAATTGCCAGTTCTCAAAAAGGTTAGTTGGTTTTCTGATAATCTTTCCAATTGTTAACGACGCACATTGAAGGCCCGTTATTGTCTTGGGAAAATGTTTACAAATATATATCAATTTCAACAACAGAGGGCATCACAGACGGTTGTCAGCGCGATAAATGCAGAACGAGGGGCACCCCCTCTTTCGTGTTAAGAGTATAGTATTTTTGTCTTTTATGCATGCGCAGCAATTTTATCCCACTTGTCTTGTTTCGAGTCATTCTAAATAGTATAATACTCAATCAAACAAACTCATTGAGGATATTTTCGAAGCATTTTGCTCAGAATTTCAGAATTTCTTTACATTTTGAGGATTTCCTCAAATATTCCATTAATTCGTTCATTTCCTTAGTTTTTTCATTTTCTTGGATATTTCTTTGAAAGTTAAAATTTCCTTTTAAAAATATCAGAGTGAGGTTTGCGGTAACACCATGTGTTAATCTCCTATACAGTATTATAAATACATATAATCTCTGGTTTTGTAATTTTGAGGAAATTTCTGAGAAGTAGAAGCACCGACTCTCACCATAAAGCTATAAAAAGGAACCATTCTAAGAAAGTATTTAAAGAAAGTGCAGTGTCCTTTTCTCTGTGAGAATACTATGATCTCAAAGGTGAACCCATGTCTTGCCTGTGGGTGGAAGTTGTGTGCAGTACTACTACAGTGCCAATAGTGCAGTACACAGGGGGATTGCAATGCCCTGTGTTAATTGTGTTTTCCAAGATTTTACATGGGAATGAAAAACCCAGCTGTGACCTGGTGGTGTGCAGCGAGGTATGGGGGATTAAATTGAATCTTGAATACCCTGAAATTTGGAAAGTAGGTCAGCTGTTTGGGTTGTTTACAAACAGTGTACCAATGTGTACCAGTGTACTTACTAACCACATGCAGTGTGGTTTTCTGAACAGTTTATTAAATGGCATGCCAGTAAGGGCTTTCTTGTTGTGTGGACTTAAGCAACACTTGGTAAATAGCAGGTAAGTTCTTGTACTCAAAAATCTTGACTGGGTTGTGAAATAAAAACGGAACATAAATTTGGAAATAAGTGGACCATGTAAACATTTAGCCCGAGTGTCGCTTCCATACACATTGCAAATAGGCCAGTATGCAAGGGTTGAAGCATTCTACCTACATGGTTGACGCATGATTGAAGTGAGTCTTTCTAACACAAAAACTTAAATAGGCCTAAAACATATAGGCCTATAATACTGTGTATGTTTTGAGGCATTGCATTGTGAGATATCTTGATGTATATTCTGTTTGCATTAACACCATTTATAAATTACCTTGCTGATATTTCTTTGAGAACTTCTCTTGCTATAAATACTACTGTTATGGAGTAGATTTTGAAATTCAGAAAAGAACAGTCCTACTTAATCAACTACTACACTGGGCAGAAGGTAGGACATCGGCAGTGTTGTAGCCTACTTGGGCAGTGCTGGGCGGGCCTGCCCAGGACTCACAATTTTTGCCCAGCACTCTGAGCAAAATAGCACAGATTTCAATATCCACTTTGCATTGATATGAGACACAGCTAATGATAATAAGGAGTATCAATAATGTCACAGAGAAAGAACACAGTCAAATTGCCATTCAACTTTGCGCTGCCCCATAACACAAACAGTTTGGAAACCTGGCCCCACTTCAGCAGTAATGACCCATAATTAAGTATGAATAATTTAGTTGATCCCCTTGCCCGCGGTAGACTTCCAAAAAATTTGATTTTATGCCCACCACTAAAACTGGTCTATCTTCAACCCTGGACATCGGCAGGGACAATTACTTTGGCTTTAGTGGATCAAGGGGACCTTTTGTCGGGGCACAGAGTAAGGACCTTTTAATGTTTCGACTAGCTTGCTCTAGTTAACATCGGAAGAACAAAATCTACACAGCAAAAGATACACATGATGGTGCTGCCGCAAACCAAATGTACATTGTATAGCCTACTTCCCAGAGTTAGTGATTTTTTTGTGCCACAATCTTGAACAAAAATACTTGTGTTTTCATTTTCTGGGTCACTGAAGGTCCAAGGATTTTATGAATGTCTTAATTCCAAATCCCATATTAGAGTGGCTCAAGGTTCTTAGAGACAGAACATCAAGACATCATTTATATTCTGCCTTTTTCAGCCTCGTTCTTCTTGTAAACTAATAATAATAGACTTACAGAGTAGTACGTAGTGCAGTGGTTTTTTGTATGGAGTCCATTTATTGATCTCTAAAGCTTGCATTCTCTAGAAACATGACAATAGTTTGAAGGTCAGTCTATAACTAACGTGTGTTGAAATAGGCCTATAACAAACAATGACGACACAGTTCAATGGTGCATTGATAACATAAGTTCACGGATCCTCACATACTGTGAATATTGGTTGTCAATAATTTAGAACACCTGGCGGACATAGCCATTTCTATGTTTAGGGAGCACACAGGTAGTCTAAATTTGAAAGGATTCTGTTAAAGAAGAGTTTTTTCAACACTCAAAGTGAAATTTGTTTTCAGGTAAGTCTTCTGTTTTGAAAAGCACAAGGCAAACTTTGGTAATTATGTAAAGACTAGTATCCACACTTTTTGCAACCCATAAAAATAACGAAGCTGTGAAAGTGAAAGTCAAAAGGTATTGGCAGAAAATGTTTTTAAGAACTTAAATTTTCTTTAACTTATGCAAACATCAGCATAAAAAAATTGAAAACTTCATAACTGACATCTAACTGACATCAACAATATTTTGATGTTAGTTTTTTTACCATGACCATTTTGGGTGATGTGTAAATCTTTGAACATATCAATTTTATGTACAAACTCCTCAGAAGTAGATGTTAATTTTACAATTGTGTTTGAAAGATTCTAAAGTTGTTTTATATTTGTGGGGTTAGTATAGTTTATTCAGATCTTAAAGGCACTGTACGCGTTTGGTAATTGGGTAATAACCAGTGTTCTCACTCGTAAGCATAGTAAAATAACAAGACTGTGAAAATTTGGGCTCAATTGGTCATCAAAGTTGCAAGAAAATGATAAAAGAAAAACACCCTTGTTGGACGAATTTGTGAGCTTTCAGATAGGAATAAAAGACTTCTAGCTAGAAGTCTTTTATTATTTTAGTGAGAAATTACCTCTGTCTCAAAACCTATGTTACTTCAGAGGGAGTCGTTTCCCACAATGTTTTATACTATCAACAGTTCTCAAATGCTCGTTACCAAGTCAGTTTTTAAGTTAATTTGTTTTGTTTTGAGTAATTACCAAAGATGTACCTTCCCTTTAAAGCGACACCGCCCAATTCTTTTGCCAATATAGAAAAAGAAATTAAAAACAAATATTAGATAGGTTGTTTTCTTTGACCAAGGAAGAAAAACTTTCCATTTAGACACTGAACAAAAATCATCAATATTGTAAGTTAAAAGTTTGTTTGGTGTTGAACAAAGAAAATATTGCTTGAGCAGGTTTTGAACCAAAGATCTCTGGGCTAACGTGCCAACGCTCTACCGACTAAGTATCAAGCCCTTTCAACCCCAAATGGTTTTTCATTGTAGATCATCATTCTGTCCAAATTTGTTAGGAGAAAAAGTTCATATTGCTGGCTGCGCAGCTTTAATGATACAACTCGCAGATCTTCTCACCACGGCACAAGGGGTATGCGTGGTGTAGTTGTCATGGGTGCTGTGGCTAAGCGGAGGCATGTCTGTGCAGGGGAGGGGATCATGTTCTTGCAAGCACTATAGCAACCACTGAATGACTCCCCAGAGAGATTGAGAAAGCAGAATAATTATTTGTCACTGTTGTATTGTTTTTGCCGAACTCAAAATGAGCACATGAAGCCGGGGAATTTCATGGCAGTTGTAATAATTATTGTATCCGTGACGGAAGTAGGTCCAGAATCATTGTTATATGAAATATGATGAAATCCAAATTCATTGTCCAAAAGAATCATGAGGAAATCCAAGTATAAATGGAGACGAAAGAGCACATTCAAGTAACTGTTCAAAATTTGTAAATTCTCTGAATTTTTTGAGAGTTTGAAAAAGTGGAATAAATATTTCTCACTGATTGTATTGTTTCTGCCAACCCAAAAATGAGCAAATGAAGCCTAGAGAAATTCCATTGCAGTTGTAATAATTATTGTAGCCATGACGGATGTAGGTCCAGATCTTCTTTTTTTTATTTCACACGAATTATATGATGAAATCCAAATTTAGTATGGGGATCTTACTGTGTGCCTAAAAGAGATGAAGAAATCCAAGTATCAATGCAGACAGAGAATAAAAGTTACTGTCAATTGTCAACTCTGTGAACTTTTTTGAAGAGAATGTTTTAAGCAGATTTTTACATTCTGTGTACCTCTTTTTATTAGTACATTTAGTACGATACCACTGTTTTTATCTTTCATTCTTTCAATTGCACCAATTGAGGCCAAATTTTTACAAGTTGGCTATTTTAAAATGCATGTTGGAGCACACCAAGAAGGGGATACTGGACTTCGAAAATATACCCTGCTTTTCAAGAGAGTACAATATACATGGGATGAGTATGTCATTCATGGCAAGATAGGTATGTACAATGTAGCCGGCATACTGCATGGAAATCTACCTGATGGTGTGCTTTCTTTTTGTAAAAACTTTGAGGCTGATGATCTTGATTTGGAATAGCCTAATTGAACGGCTCCTTTCAAGGAACAACACTCAACTTTGGATGACCAGGATTTGCCCATAGCTTTTTAGTGACTGGCCAACAATTAGTGGCGATATTTTGTGGAAGCAAATTTGATTGATGTATCACACATTATTTTAAAATTTCAACACTCTTCATTGTCTACTTGAATCAGGATGTCATTATCAATTGTACAGCGGTACATGGGGGATCTTGTCAAAACACTGGCTGAATTCTGAAGGGATATGGGTTTGGAATTAGCTAGAGCTCGACTACAGGATATGGGAAATGAGTATCACACGTGACTCAATCGGAGGTTTCCTCATTGGGCAACGGGTTACCATTATGCAGAGTGGTTAGTGACTTGAGTATAGGGTTGGGTAGGACTGCAACACTACCATACCCTACATGTTTCATAGACTAGATATTCACAGTCATCGATTTAGGAAAGGTTCGGGACCATCGGCAAGCGCGAGGTGTCATCGTTATTTCATGCGCGACCTCATGGATTTCATAACGTAGCTGTCGGTTCTGTTAGCTAATCGTTGAGCTCGTAGTCCCACTTATAGGATTTGGAGCTTTCGCAACCTGCTCAGCAGTCTATGAAAAGAAAACTACTGGGTGGAAACTTAGTTCCTGAATATATTTTGGGAAATTACAAAAATGTAAATTGCTTTTCCTGTGAGGATATAGATGTCACTCTGGAGAAAGATTTTTACAATGAGTTGTGAGAATCATGAGCGGTGTTTCTGTTTTGGGTGATTAGTCGCTCATTCGGATCTGGAAGTGACTATAAAAGGGAGCGGATTGTGGCGTGTTTTTTTTTTTTCTGTATTGTGGAGAGTTGTCGGCTGAACTTTTTCCTGTGGAGTTTTGATTAGTGGATATGGGACAAAATCAGTGCAGTTTGGATTTAAATACTAGGGATTCCACATGCAGCACCCATGTGTTTAGGGCATCATGGTTAAACAAAGTAAGTATGGAGTATGGGTTTGATTGTTAATCAGGGGACAGTATTTTGAGTAATTACCATTAGTGTCCAGTGCCTTTAAAGGCACTGGACACTACTGGCATGGGTTTGATTGCTAATCAGGGGACAAAATTAATAAATGCTTATCTTTTTGATGTAAGTTAACATCATTCATGTGAAAATTTTATCGGATTTGTTAGTCACCTTTTGTGAAAATAATGGGAAAATGTGTTTTTGTGAGGAGTTTAGTGTTCATGATTCTAAAGGTTTTTTTTCCTTGCATCAGTCAAAATAAGGGATGGTGATCTGTTTGCTTGAATTTGACGGTATTTCAGATGGATTTATTTCCTCTGGAGATGGGTACCATTATGAACTAAATCTGCAAGATTTTGGATTGAAACCGATTCTCTATGTTTTCAGTCTTAAACTGACTGATGTACTGTGTGATTACTGATAAACCAATATGAGAGAAATTGGCTGTTGCCAGCTTAGCTTTTAAACCCTTTTGTGGGAATTGTTTGCCGGGTTCCCGCGGGTAGATCATCTAAACAAACACTACTTTAAACCTGCTTTATTCAGTTCCAATCAAAAATAAAATTAATAATACAGCTTGTGGATTTTTCACAAAATGTGAGCATTGAGGGGTTTGTTTTCGAAGGCAGTTGTGTGTGCCCCCCCCATTTTGGCTTCTGCGCGTGCGTACTCAACTTTAGTACAGGCATTCTATGCTTAGGCCAAACAAAATAAATGTTGTGTTTACGGTAACCCGACCGACCTGAATTTTTTGCGGCCGAATTGCCGACCTCAAAACATTTTTCTAAATATTTTGTGAGTTGGTAAAATTTAAAATGAGAATTTTAACATGTTGCCTCACTTTAAAACTGTTTATTACGACTTACCAGTGTAATAATGCATTTTTGCAAAAATCATGGCGATATCAAAACTTGTGCACCCGGCCCACGCCTAGCCTAGCTTACTGTACTGCCACAATTTTTTCTGTGAAAGGTGCACGCGCCACCCGATGCCCGGCCCCGACGCACCCGCTGTGTTCACAGCGTACTTCGGGGCGATCCAATGTCACACGAAACGAAATTGGGCCCCTGGCAGCCGGCCGCATATTGGACACCACAACAAAACACGGTACAACAGTACAGTACAGCTAGCTGTCAGTGGTACAGCACGAAACGAAATTGGGCCCCTGGCAGCCGGCCGCATATTGGACACCACAACAAAACATGGTGTAGCTGTCAGTGGTGTACAGCACGTGGGTGACCGGCCGCGTACGTTTACAACACGTTTTACACTACGGACAGACTGCGAATGAAAACTGCATCAAAACATGGCGTCGACGTCAGGCAGTTCTTCGTGCGGTAACATGAACAAATTGTTTAGCTTGAAAACAGAAAAGTGCCTCCATCAGCCAGCCAAGTTGAAGCTCGTAAACATCGATGTCAGCAAGACATTTCTCAATATTTTCGAAGATCACCATGGGCCAAACTTTTATCACGTTTGTGCTCACAACACACATTCAGATCAGATCAGGCTGACATTCAAAATAATAAGTTTGACCCTCAAAAGTGTTTATTCATTTTGCTATATTATTTTGGGGAAAATGTGAGTTGTGAGTTTCGGCTCTGTTGTTAATGTTATGGTACACCTTGCACCACTGAGCCTACTGAGTGACATCATTTTCACCCAGCAACCCGGAGGTTCGTCAGTCTGGGTAAAGTGCAAGTAAGTGTACAACAATGGAATGAAAAATGTGAACAAAATAACCACACCTCAAATTGAAAGTTGGTAAAACTGATGTCAGCATTTAAAACATGGCCCTGATTTAATGGTAAGATAAAAAGTTTCCTTGTAACTTCTAAAGCGCTTGCAACTTGACCTATGTTATGTTTTTTCTAAAACAACTTATAAACTTTTATATTTTACCACTTTCCAACATGAGGGTTTATAACTTGATGAGTCGAACAAGGTTAGTATAATTCATGGTAACGGGTTTAAAATATTAACAAATAACTCAAAATTCAAGAACTTAAAAATAAAAATAAAATTACAAAATAAAATTATTTTCCTACCTACCTACCTGGAATTTTTTAGGGCCGTTACCGTAAACACAACATTTATTTTGTTTGGCCTTACAAGGCTAGCGCAGAAATTTGGCGCTTGCACGTAAGCTGGGAATTGTGATCAGCAGCGTGGAATTTGGCGGTAAGCAGAGCCATGAAATTGGGCCCAGGTACATGCAGGGACTGAAAAACCAGATCCACATGCAAGGCTCCGGTCCTTGCCCAAACTGGCATCCACAGAGGTGAAAGGCAGGGACAGAAACCACTCAAAATAAACCCCAGAACCCACATCAATTGCCCTGGTGCCCTGTGCTTCTGCTGTGGTGCCCTTTGCAAAGTTCAAGTACTATTTTAAATTTTCCTTAGAGAGAAGTAGGACAATTGCTGTGACCCATTAAGAATGAAATTCAAGGCCTAATAAGGCTACGGCAAGACCACAAACTACTTGTTTCATAACCTTACGTGTTTGAGTAGTCCATTTTATGGCCTGAAAAAAACTATTGGGGGCAATCGCACTTATAAAAGGTAAATAAAGCAGCCTTCGTAGATATCAATCTATCATCAAGTTAAATATTTGTGCAAGAAAATATACCAGTAGTAGTTGTGCATTGTACATTAATAGCGCGTAGTTGAAGAGGTCAGTAGATTAAGTATCTATTATTACACCACCATGGTGTTGACACTGACTTGATAAGCCGGTGTCCCAAGGTCCATTTTGAATTTGCTTTGTACAAAAATCCTCACGGAGTTGACATTTTTTAGGTTTGAGTTGTACTTCACACTGACACAGTTTATGTCGGGGCCTAGAAATGTTAGACTTTGTTCTGATTTCAGTAGTTACACACACAATGTGTCTATGGGTGAAACTCAAATAATGTTTATTAGCCCGACTCGAATACAATATTTTATGATGTAATAACTTGTTATATTAATTAATGGTCAATTGCTGATTTTGAGACCTCAATTTAATGTATGCGCCCTTTATGTGTACCGGTAAAATGCATTTTACGTATGCAACCTATAGATGTTGTAATACAAACGGATGCGCTGAGGGTCTGTCCTTAACTTTTTCAATGACTGTGGCCAGCAGGACCAGTCAGCCTTTTATTTCACTAGTCCACCAGCTCTTTCACTGGTCCATATAATATTGCATATTAAATTAAATATGGATGCGTTTCAGACTAAACTAGCCAGCCAAACCACTAGGAGTGCATTCTGACTGGTCCTCCGATATTTTGAATGGCATTTGGCCAGCGGATCACTGAAGAGACTGCTAGCACTTTGCCTTTAAAGACACTGGACACCTTTGGTAATTGTCAAAGACTAGTCTTAACAGTTGGTGTATCTCAACATATGCATAACAAACCTATGAAAATTTGAGCTCAATCGATCGTCGAAGTTGTGAGATATTAATGCATGAAAAAAATACCCTTGTTGCACCATGGTCACACGAAGTTGTGTGCTTTCAGATGGTTGATTTTGAGACCTCAAATTCTAAATCTGAGGTCTCAAAATCAAATTCGTGGAAAATTACTTCTTTCTCGAAAACTACGTCACTTCAGAGGGAGCTTTTTCTCACAATGTCTTATACCATTAACCTCTCCCCATTACTCGTTACCAAGAAAGGTTTTATGATAGGCCTAAGTTATTTTGATTAATTACCAATAGTGTCCACTGCCTTTAAGGACACAACATGTAATTATCTTTTCCTTTGGGTTTAAAAAAAACGAGCACAAACAGTGGTATCCCCTTGATTAGTTTCATCATAGGATATGCCACCAAGGATACGGAATGAGTAAAATGTCAATCTACAGGCTTTAATCTTTCAACCCAACACCCCTATTCTATCTCATAACTGTTTACTGGCGCATTCAAGCTTGGCTGCTTCCATTGCCAAACAGCTCAGATGTTGAAATACAATCAAGTTTATGGGGTTGTATTCCCTTATCGGTAATTACAAGCTGGATGCAGTGGATATAAAAAAACTCCTCAATTCTGTTTTTGCATGGTGTAACACTACCCTGTTCTGAAATTAAAATTAGTTGGCATGACAGTACACAGCATTTACGAAGGTTGTAGCGCTTGTACCTAATTAGTGGAGCAAGAATAGGGAAAATATTTTGGGGCATCGCCTTTGATTTTAGGTTTTATTTTTTTCATTTTGATTCTGGTCTCGAAAAATATTTCTGGTCAAGTAAACATTTTTAGTAGTAAACAGATTTGAGGCTTGGAGGCATTTTAAAACTAGCCTTCAAGGCTCAAATTTGTTGGGGGACATTTACGATCTAAATAATTTACTGGACTCTGGACCAGAAATGTTTTTACGAGACCATGGGTGGATTTCACAAAGATTGAGTTAAGACGAGTACTCGTCCTAACTTAGGACTAGCCTTAAGTTTTAAGTATAACGTACTATACATGACATTATTTATTTGACACCGCCAACATAGGGCTAGATCTATCTGAGCTGTAGCTCAGTTGGTTGAGTGGTTGGTTGGTTGGTTGGTTGGTTCGAAACCCACTCTTGTCAATTCTTTGTTCAACCCCAAAAATCATTTAAAAATTTACCCAGTCAGTTTCCCTTGTGGTTAATATTGATATTATTTATTTGAACGAGCTTTGTGACAATGTATTATAAAGAAGATATACACTCATTTGTCTTTAAATGGGTATACATTCATGTTTTTGTTCATTCTCAAAATACTAGCTTTGGTGACAATCAACTTGTTTTGTTTTTTCCAGGAGGGTGCCATGAAATTATGGAAGGAGGAGAAGCAGAATGGTGCAATATACAATGTCTACCTGAAGAGGGTTCGTTACAGGCACTCTGTAGCGTCCATCATGGAAGAGGTATGAAGATAAGAATAATAATACAGGGTTCTTATCCCTTATTAACATCCCTAGCGGGTTATAGACACTTCAAGGCAGTGGACACTGTTGGTAATTACTCTACAAAATTATTAGCATAAAACCTCACTTGGAAGCGAGTAATGGGGAGAGGTTGATAGTATAAAACATTCTGAGAAACGGCTCCCTCTGAAGTGACGTAGTTTTCAAGAAAAGAAGTAGTTTTCCACGAATTTGATTTCGAGACCTCAGATTTAGAAGTTGAGGTCTCGAAATCAATCATCTGAAAACACAACTTCGTGTGACAAGGGTGTTTTTTCTTTCATAGTTATCTCGCAACTCCGACGACCAATCGAGCTCAAATTTTCACAGGTTTGTTATTTTATGCATATATATGTTGAGATACACTAAGTAAGAAGACTGGTCTTTGACAATTACCAATAGTGTCCAGTGTCTTTATCCATTATTGATGCATCCTGCAGATGTGAGGTAAAGCCTTTGGTCCCGTGTGAATTGAGCAATGCAAGTAAAAGAACCCAGTGCACTTATCGTTGTTGTTCCTGGTTTGATTAGCTGCATATTGCGCCACAGCAACTTGTAAACATTACATGGTTTTGTGTAAAGGCATTGGTCTCATACTTCAAAAATGTAGCTCTACATAACCTTGCTCGCAGCAAAATACTGGATGTTGAAGCGCCTTGTGTCGCTGAGTGATGTATGAGCTAAAGAAGCTAAAGAAATATTATTTTATTACATTCAAAGAGTGAACTGATTCCCACGAGATACCCATGACTAGAGTCTCAATTTCAGGGGGATGATAGGGCCTTTAATTTGGGATTCTTTTTGACAGTTTTGGTAGACCCCCCCCCTCCCCCCATCCCTCCACTCGGGACATCCTGTCTTGACCTAGATTTGAGGAAGTTTACATAACTGTCTGAACAATCAGTAGAACTTGGCATCGAATGGTACATTGGCTCGGTGCCAACCAAAATCCCATTGTTGATTTCCTTGAAGGTTTTTTTTTCCCCAATGGACACGAAACATTCCGAGTGAAATATTTTTTTCAAAACTTCCAGGAGCAATGTTAAATTAGTGATCTTTAAAACAGGTCAATTGGCCCAAACGGCATGAGTGAGAAAACATGAGTCAATGGCTCCAGATGAATAGTTCATATTTGTAATGATTTCTCACTCTGTCATGGCCTAGCGGTTAAGAGCAACGGATTCAAACTCTGGTATTTCTGATCAGCAGAGTGTGGGTCCTAGTCCTGGTCGTGCCACTTGTGTCCTAAAAGTAGGACTTTCAACCACTTTTGCTGCATCCTTCTGATGGAACGTACACGTAAACCTGTTGGGCCTGTGTGTTGTGTAATAATGCACATAAAAGAACCCAAAACCTACTGAAAAACAGATATAGGGTTTTGCCCCGGTGTTCCTGGTTAGTTTGGCTGCATATTGGGCCACAGCACCTTGTAAACCACTACATGGTGCTATTTAAAAGGAGTAGGTATCATACTTCAAAACATACATGTAACTCCGCCATACCTTGCATCAAAATACTGAGTTTTGAAGTGCCTTGAGCACACTGAGTGTCGGATATTGGGCCGTATTCATAAAAAATATAAATTGCTTTTTCTAGGCTTTTGGTTGGATAGCAACTGTTTTTCTAGGCTTTTGCTTACATCCTTATACAAAGATGTAAGCAAAAGCCTATAAAGATGTAAGCAAAAGCCTAGAAAAAGCAATTTTTTTTATTTTATGAATATGGCCCAGTGTGCCAAGAAGCCACTATTGTGCTGTTGTTATTATCCATAACAAATCCATTCGGAAGATTACAACCCTGAAAAAATCTTACCCACAACAATGAGGTTACTTAAATGCTCTCATCATTGACGAAAACAAAGAAGGGGGAGGAAAACGCAATCACATCTTATCCCCTGATAATGTTATTAAAAACAGACTCGCTGCGCGCTAATGAGTCACTAATGCAACAAATTCAAGGCAATTAGATGTGGAATTATGACCCTAGGTTGAATATAATCCCTCGAAGGGAGCCTTTGATGTGTAAATGAGACGCCCTTCCTGGAACATGTGCCGTTAACAAGCCGAATGCCCTCGGTGCAATTCTAAGCTTAGTTGAAAGTGGAAAACAACATTTGGGCTGAGATTTTCCCTGAGAGTACATGTACATTGTATGTTAAAACAAGACATTATGCAAACTAGTTGTTTAAATATATAAATATGTAGATAAATGTATGGTTGATTCTCGAATTGTACAGATAATTTGATTTGTATTCTCTTGGACTATGGTATCTTTGTTTACAAAACATCACCTTGTACAATGTACATTCCAGGACCTTTTGGGAAGGCAAGATACATACATGTACTATATTTGGTCACTTAGGAAATTTTACACTTTGTGTCATAGTTTCCACATAAATTCAAGAGTTATCTAACAAAAAAACAGCTGAACCAATTTTGAGATGTGCCCCTCAGTGCAATCTCTATAAAATAAAATTGTTTGTGTCTTCTTACATTAGGCCTTGTACAAGTCATACCTTGCAGGGAACTTGGCTCTGTGGCTCTTTCGTAAACATCTGATGTCACAGGTTACATGGTCTACTACAGACAAATTCTATAAATATGTACTTATATTATTTATTCAGGCACATTAAATTTCATAAAATTTTGAATTTCTGTTACTATTTTTTAGGCCTGGATGACTAGTGAAACTTACTGCCTGACTAGTCATGCCACAAATAGTCGCGAGAAATTTTTGAATTCCCAAGATGCATTGCGAAGTAATATTTGCCGCAGGTGCAATGTAGTAAAAATGTCTGCCTAAAAGATTGGAAGATTGTGCCACTGTGTTTTGTAAGTAAATAAGGTTGTCCTAAATAGTCGTGAGTGACACAATGGGTTCACCAAATAGGTAGTCACAACTATTTTTGTAGTAGTCGTGGTAAGGCATAATTAACTAGGTAGGACGGTAGTTGTGCGACTCGACTATAAGCAATGAATAGTCTTATATATTTTTTATTTATCCTATTCAATTTAATAATTAACCACAAATTATTTTTTTTTTTAGGGGACTGCAGAGCAGAACTCTGGTCTTGAGTGGGAGACCATCAAGGTGAAGACGATCAAGGCAGCCCCTCTGGAGACCCTTGTGGAGTACCTCCCGGTTGCCCTGGAAGAGATGGACTCCAGCTACATCAACATCTTCTTCACAACGTACCAGACGTTCACTAATAAGATGCAGGTTCTACAGATCTTATTGGACAGGTAAACAATAATAAAAGTAGCATCTTATATAACACAGGAATGTGATTTCTCCTTTTTTAACTGGAAATCCGTTTTTTTAACCCCCCCCCCCCCCCCCGCCCTTCCGAAATATAAAATATCAATAATTGTCTATTTTTTTTATGAAGATAACAGTATATAGAACACCCCAGATTGCAGAGTAGTAGAGATTTTAATACCAAAGATAAATGTATGTGAGCAGGCTCCACACTCGCAAGCTTTCATGCTTCACACTCGCAAGCTTTCATGCTTCACACTCGCAAGCTTTCATGCTCCACACTCGCAAGCTTTCATGCTTCACACTCGCAAGCTTTCATGCTTCGCACTCGCAAGCTTTCATGCTTCACACTCGCAAGCTTTCATGCTTCACACTCGCAAGCTTTCATGCTTCGCACTCGCAAGCTTTCATGCTTCGCACTCGCAAGCTTTCATGCTTTGCACTCGCAAGCTTTCATGCTTCACACTCGCAAGCTTTCATGCTTTGCACTCGCAAGCTTCCACGCTTTGCACTCGCAAGCTTCCACGCTTTGCACTCACAGTTTTTCTGTCAAAAGCATCACATCCCTGTATAGAATGTAGTACTCATATCCGTCACTCAGTGATGCTCATCTACAAGGCACTTCAACATTCAGTATTTCCCTGTATGGTATGTGGGACTACGTTAGAAGTATGAGACCTACTCCTTGGTAGCATGTCATGACCGAGCAGTTATGGGCTACAATTATTTTTTTCCAGCGGGCCGTTGCCACCTACTCCTAGGGCTGAAACAGGGTTACCCCTTTTACAGTCCATATGGATGTAAGCTCAAGGGTATCATCAGTGCAAAGCCTGGCCGGTAGAGCAAAAAGCACTACCTCCCCAATTTTACGTAGCAAGTGTCACGACCGGGATTCGAACCCACACTCTGCTGATCAAACACGGAGCTTGAATCCGATGCTCCTTGAAGTGGCCTTCCGGCCTTGTGTGTGTCTGCCGACTTGCAAAAAAACCCAAATGTAATTGTTTACGAGGTGATTAGCACAGATGCCAATCAAATAGGAACACCAGGTCGAACCCCTTCTCTTTTCAAGTTCACTGGGTCCTTTTACGTGAATTACACACCCACACAGGACCTACTGATTCATGTCCCATCCAAAGGACGAAGCAATGGTTAAGTGTCTTGCTTAAGGACTAAAGTGTCACGACTGGGACTCGAACCTACACTCTGAACAGAAAAACGCCATTGCTCAGTTCGGTGCTCACTATCAGCTCGGCCAAGAAAAATAATATTAAAGTACAATAAGAATCAAGACCCAACATACAAAAAAAAACATCAGTTACAGGTGCCAGGAAGAACACCCATCAATTGACTTCACTGATAAGGGGATTGTCTATAGAAAACCATAAACAAAAGATAAATGGATAGAAACCAAACTAGTGGTTGTCAGTTTTACAGTTGTTTAAATAGATGTAATACAAATAGAGAGAAACACAATGCTTTCTGGATTGTCTATACGGCTCTCTGGACTGGAAATATAAAATTTAACGGTCGCAAACTCTTTTGATTGTTTTTTTTTTCCTTTTTCGACAATATCTAGGTACAAGACGGGCAAAGTCCACGGCAATTTATCAGAGGAGCAAATACAGAAGTAAGTTGACTCAGTTGTATTATTAAAGGCACTGGACACCTTTGGTAATTGTCAAAGACTAGTATTCTCTCTTGGTATTCTCTCTTGGTGTATCCCAACATATGCAAAAAATAACCAACCTGTGAAAACTTGGACTCGATTGGTCATCAAAGTTGCGGTGACAATAATGATATTAAAGATGCTATGTCAGATTTTTGGCCCCAAACATTAAAAAATAGATTTTTTTGAGTGAATGGTATTTCAAAGAGTATCACCCGCTCTAACGAAAAACAGTTTAACTTTTACTTTTAATGGTCATGGAACCATGACAAAAACTTAAAACGTTTCTTATAAAACACATAAGAATTGGTCAAGTGATATATTGTCGGGATCCCGACAAAACCTGATTTTGAGCACTTTATTTCACTGCTACTAATAATTGGCGGACTTTTCCGAGCAATAGCTCAAATGAAAGCTTGTAACTTTCTCGACCCCCATCAAATTACCTATTGAATTTTAAATCAAAATTTTTGGGTCAAATCGGCCACAAATCTGACATAGCATCTTTAAAAACACCCTTGTTGCACAAATTTGTGTGCTTTCATATACCTACAAGTAATTACCAATAGTGTCTAGTACCTTTAATGACTTTCAAGGATTTGATTTACTTACGTGAAGAATAAAATATTTAAATTAGCACAGCCATTGGTTTTTTTTCTGTGGATGATGAACAAATTTGAGGTTTGTGGTGAAAAAGAGTCAGATCCCTTCTCGGTAGATGATTATTTTGTATGAGTCATTGGTATTGCACATAGGGTACATGACAAGATGCATGTAGGCAGTATGAGTGTCAAGTTGGATGCACTTTGTACACAAAAAATCTTTCAAGGGAAGGAAGCAAATGTTGAAAGTTTAAAGGGAAGGTATATTGATTGGTAATCACTCTTATAATTAAAGGGACACGTTGCCTTGGATCGGACTAGTTGGTCTATAAAAAGCGTTTGTAACTGACTTGGTAACGAGCATTGGAGAGCTGTTGATAGTATAAAACAATGTGGGAAACGACTCCCTCTGAAGTAACATTGTTTTTGAGAAAGAGGTAATTTCTCACTAAAATAATAAAAGACTTCTAGCTAGAAGTCTTTTATTCCTATCTGAAAGCACACAAATTCGTCCAACAAGGGTGTTTTTTTCTTTCATCATTTTCTTGCAACTTCGATGAACTACTGAGCCCAGATTTTCACAGGATGGTTATTGTATGCTTATGATGGGATACAGCAAGTGAGAACACTGGGCCCAATTTCATAGAGCTGCTTAAGCACAAAATTTTGCTTAAGCAAAAAAATTCTTGCTTAGTAAAATCAGATTACCGGCCAAGAGTCCACTCAATTGTTATGCTAAGTTAACAACAGCTAAATACCAGTCACAGGGAATGTATATGTCATGAAATTTTGGCCAGTAACATGTGTAAAATAAGCGAGCTATTTTCGCGCTTAAGCAAATTTTTTGCTTAAGCAGCTCTATGAAATTGGCCCCTGGTCTTTGACCAAAGGTGTACAGCGCCTTTAAAGAGAAGGGGAATACATGTTGGAAGTTTAAAGGAACACGTTGCCTTGGATCGGTCGAGTTGGTCTTTGAAAAGCGTTTGTAACCGTTTTTTATAAAATGCATATGGGTAGAAAGATGTTGTAAAAGTAGAATACAATGATCCACACAAACATGCCTCGAAATTGCGTGGTTTTCCTTTTACCTTGTCGACTAACACGTCGGCCATTTATGGGGGTCAAAATTTTGACTCCCATAAATGTTAGTTCGCACAGTAGAAGGAAAACCACGCAATTTCGAGGCAAACTTGTGTGGATCATTGTATTCTACTTTTAAAACATCTTTCCAGCCATATGCATTTTATAAAAAACGGTTACAAACGCTTTTGTTTTGACCAACTCGTCTGATCCAAGGCAACGTGTTCCTTTAACCCAGGGCTACTACGAACATACAAACATGTAGATATGAATTTGGAGAAATGGCTTCATATCATTTGGTGTTGCCTCACATTACAATAACACAAGATCTTGCTCACACCAGCACCAATATTTCCTGTGATATGAATCTGTTTACCAGATGAACCTGAGCCCAGAAATCCTGTGATATTATTTTGTAACCTATGTAGAAGGGAAAAAAAACTGGTGTTGTGTAACAAAAATTGTGAAATAATGCTCCCTGTCTCCGGGAAATGGAAGAACCAGGGTTGTATAAATTTTCGATATTTGGCAGAGCTGACATTTCTCTGATTCTCCAGAAAGTTCCTTGAAAAAAAAGAATTATAATTTGGGGGGCTAATCGTCATCCTTACTCGCACCTAAGAGCTGAATTACCTGTATTACCGTGGAGACAGTTCTTGAATTGGTCTCCACGTTTTTACTAACTTGCTCTTGTCATCGTCAATAGTTGTTTTGTTGAATGTATTTAAACATCTCCCTGATCATTGTACAAAATCTCCCAGGATTGCAAGATGCAAATGTTGACAGCTCCAATGTGTTTCTATATTTGCACTGAAGATGGTTTCTAGGCAGGCTTATCCCTTAATCTTGTTTTCAAAACCAACAATACCCACCCCCCCCCCTCCAATTTTATAATCTCAAGTTGAACCCCTTTGTTGACTCTAAAGAGATAATCTTCTCCCTGCATTGGATTATAACTGTCAAGCGAAATAACTGCCCAGCATGTCCAGGGTCCAATTTGATAGAGCTGCTTTGGGTGCTATTCACACGATGAAATTTAATTGGGGTCCCTTGCTTAATTTTAGCATGGTTGTAAAACAAAAAGCAGCAATGGATGACAATATTTTGCAAGAGAATTTGGACAATAGAAACAAATGTTGTCCTTTCACATGAGGAACAATTTAAACATGTTTTAACAACCATGCTATAATTTAGCAAGGGACCATTGCTAAAGTGCTCTCATGTGAAAGGGGCTTTAAGCACAAGAAGTATAGCTAAACACAGCATACCAGATTAGGGTTACCAGCATAAAAATTGCAATGTAACATACAACAAATGTTTAAAAAAATTAGGGTTGAACAAAGACAAGTTTTTACAAGCGGAGGATATGAACCAATGACCCTTGTATCAACATACAAGCGTTCTACCATTTCAGCTACAGTGTATCTAGCACCAAAAAGAGAGAGAAGCTACCACAGAAAGCATAAAATTGCAGGTACTTTCCTAAATACAATGATGAAATGCATGTACCACAGGTAAATTTTAAATAAGTTTGCATTCATCAAAGACAAATTTTAACCTCCAGTAAACATTCAGGCACGCTACCATTTCTAGCACCAAATTTTGTATGGAATCTGATCCTGGCACCCCCTGATCAAAGATATTGACAAAATAAGGACATCGCCAACATAGAGCTAGATACATGTACATGTAGCTCAGTTGTTAGAGCGCCGGCACATTAATCTGGAGGTCGTTGGGTCGAATCCCGCACTAGTCAATTCGTTGTTCCCCTTCCCCCCTAAAAAAAAAAAGTGCCATGGATTGCAGTAGATCATAAAATCACAGGTACTTTCCTAATTGTAATGATGAATACAGGTACATGTACCTCACGTACAGGTGGTACATGTACATGTACATGTAGATTCTAAAATAGGAAACGTTCAAACCGGTAGTCGGTTATCGTGGTCGGAGATATCAGCCGCAGAAATATGTACCAACCATCACACTTGACCACTAGATTTCCTCACTAATATGACTCATGGGCATAGGAACAATGATATTTCCTTTTTTTGTACACTCACTGAGGTCTATAGCTTCTCCACAATGTTTTATACTATTAACAGCTCTACCAGGCTTGTTACCAAGGCAGTTTTTAAGTTGCTGTTTGTTTTGAGTTTTGTTGCCTTCAATGAGAAATTAAGAGTATTACTAAATGTATACCTTCCCTGTTAAAAGAACATGTTGCCTCGGATCGGTCGAGTTGGTCTTTAAAAAGCGTTTGTAACTGTTTGTTATAAAAGGCATATGGTTGGGAAAACTGTTTTAAAAGTAGAATACAATGATCCACACAAACACGCCTCGAAATTGCACGGTTTTCCTTTTATCTCGTCGACTAACACGGTCGGCCATTTATGGGAGTCAAATTTTTGACTCCCATTAATGGCCGACCGTGTTAGTTCGCGACGTAAAAGGAAAACCGTGCAATTTTGAGTAATAATTGTGTGGATCTTTGTATTCTACTTTGAAAACATCTTTCTGACCATATGCATTTCACAACAAACGGTTGCCAACGCTTTTTATAGACAAACTCGTCCGATCCAAGGCAACGTGTTCCTTTAAGAGTATATTACTAAATGTATACCTTCCCTGTTAAGCAGCTCTATGAAATTGGGCCCAGCATATCCTTCTTCCTGCAAAGTACAATCTTTCAAAGGGTTATCTAGACTAAACATTTCAAAAGAGGATATAATTACGTTTTATTTATACACAAGGAAGTTAAATATCCTGAACTTTTATAAATCTAAGTTTCAATTACATCTCATGGCCTTTACCTTTTTAGAATCGGGACCATTGATATCCTGACAGAAATACTATCAGCCGTTTGTAAATATAAACTATTTACATGAATGTTACATGCTTGTCAATAAGTGCGTTACTGTATTGTATAGACTCTGCAAGACCCGCGCGCCCTCAAGTACCGCAGTGTTTCAAAATGTTTAAAGGTACTAGACACGTTTGGTCATTCTCACTTGGTGTATCCCAACATTTTATACATAAAAAGATAAACCTGTGAAACTTTGGGCTCAATTGGTCATCACAAACAAAAAATTTAAGAAAAACACTCTTGTTGCACAAATTTGTGGGCCTGAAGTCTTTCTCAGTTTCAAATATTTTAGTGCGAAATTACTTTCTAAACAACTATTTTACTTCAGAGGAAGTCTTTTCTTAGAATCACTATCAACAGCTCTCCATTTCTATTAAAATAATTGTTTTTTCTTTCAGGAATATCCGTTCTGTGATCCTGATGTGGTTGGATGAGAATCTGGATGACTTCAAGCAGCCTCCCAACTATCCCTGTCTCACTCTGCTGCATGAGTTTGCGAGAGGGATCTTTGATCTGGAGATGGCGGAGAGAGCAAAGAGGAGGATTGAGTTCTTCAAGGAAGAAGCTTCCCAAAGTGGTGAGTGTTAACTCAGATTGTGGTTCTTGGTGTTTTTTAAAGTAGGCCTCCCTAACATTACAGAATTTGTTTTTGCTAACAAAACAGTTACAGGCAGTGAAAGCACTTTTATGTAATCCACCATAAACATAAACTGTCATAATATTTTTTTTTATTAAAGGTAAAGTATACTTTGGTTTTTAGAACCTTTCAATTGTTTTAATCCTTTGTAAATGTAGATTTTATACAATAAAACTAACCATTGAAAAGTTAAGTTCAAAAGGTGGACTAAATCCAGAGTGGTTTAATCCACGCAGGAAAAATAATCGGTATTTTTTGCATGGTACACTACCATAGATTTACCAAATCAAACTAAAAAAAAAAGACAAAAGTTCACAAAATCCCTGATAAAGCACAAGATTTTCTCAAAATATTTGATCACCCTTTGCTGTGAAGTTTGTTTCTAAAATTGAATTTGTTTTTCCAACCCTTTTACTTGAGTGGTTCTTACTGCGTGGGTGCTGACGAATATGCCCACAGGCAACGTTTTTTTATTAAATGCGTTGATTAAATTATACCCTGTTAGAATGCAGTTATTAGTTTAGGGCTGTTTACCCCCTGCATTCTGCACTTTTAACATGATTATCCAGTCATTGTCAGGTTTCTGGAGTCACTGGGCAGCCAATCACAATAACAAAAGTTGCTTGCCTACTCTCATACTTTTATTTTCTGACTCTCATTGTTTGTTTGTTTAAAGTGTGAATCACATTAATGAGAAATCCATAATATTTAGTAGTCTGTTCTTCCAAAGCTGCTTCTTAAAGCAAGAAGTACCGGCATTTTGAGTAAAATATGCCCACATATGCCCCACAGGTGAAGCATGTTGAAGAGGCATATAGTGTTTGGACTTGGCATATCAACCCCAAACTTAGTTTGTGGGTTGGTTTTGGGATCCCCCCAAAGTCTATTGCCTTTAGATCCCCCAAAAAACGATTGCTTACAGACCCCCTACATCAAACGTCATGATCATGGCTAAAACAAAAGAAAAGTTGTCCGAGTGATAACACAAGAATAATTTGGCAAATCAACTTCAAACTTTGTTTGTGGAATGGTCTGGGGATCCCCAGGAAGCCTATTGTTTTTAGACTCTCTACAATAAATGTCAAGGTCATTATGGATAAAACAAAAGAAATATTCTCTGAGCGATAACTCAAAAATGAAATTAATCTCAGCCGGGCTTTTGTGTTTGTAGTCTTGTTTTTAATTTTCCTTGAAAAATTATAAGCAAAAAAGTGTGAAATTTTCTGCCCTTGTGAGAGCAAATTCCTCCCCTGTGGTTTAGCAACACAGAAAACGAAGGCCCACCTCAGTTCAGGGCCAAATTTCTGAGGGTCATTTTTCAGCATACAAGTTTGCTTAACATACATTGTTGAAAGATCTTGCATAACAAAAGCAGGATACCGGTTAAAGCCTACTTGGTGTACATTGCCTTTGACCAGCCCATACCAATGTACTTGTGCTTAGCAACTTAAGGTGATGTTCTGTGAATGTGTGTACAATTGCCAGTTCAAGGAATGTTGTACCAGTAAAAATTCATTCCAAGTTGTCCTGCTGGCTAGTTCACTATTGAAAAGCATCTCTTTCTTTTTGAGATATGGCGGACACAATGCTACAACACTAAGCGGTTTTAGTAAATTTGTGTGATCCAAACCAAACAGTACACTTCTTACATGTATGTCCAACATCCCTCAAAACAGCTTGTTGAATATAAACTATGGAAAAGCTGGAAAAAGCTGCAGCCGATTTCACGAAACGCTTGGATTAACCCTAACTTGAGTTAGGACGAGTAACCCATCCTAACTTAGGGTGGGTTCAATGCGTCCTTCGTATTTGGATAGGGAACTGAACCTGTCCTAAGTCCTAAGATAAATCCTAAGTTAGGAAGAGTTTGGTGAAATGGACGGCTGGACTTGTAAAAAAGGTGGTCCCATTGGGTAGTCACTGAACATTTAAGCCATCCCTGGTTTAGTTTTTAAAACAAAGATTTCTATGGGCAAACTCTTGAGTACAACCAATAAGGATATAATTAAAAAAAACAGAAGAAGAGGGAAAACCCAACCCAAAAATGCACCATGGTAAAGTTTCTGACCTTGATTGTCATTGCCCTCCTTCCTGTCGCAATAAGGAAGTAACAATTGGAGGGGGGGGGGGGGCCTGTTAAATTGCGTAGAAAGGAAGTTGGCAATACTCCAAAGTAACATCAGGCACCCCGGCTGGAAAATAAATGCAATTCCGAGGGGAGATTAACCTTGATGTCCAAGCAGGATGCTAACAAAATCCGATTCAAGATCGAAGACTGTTGAAACAGATGCGCATATAAAGTCATTACCAGGAGCGGGGAGACTCGAATCTCGTAACCATTGCAGTGTTGAGCAAACCTACAGGTTTGTACAAGTTGACGTACAGGGTCGCTGTTAAACTGCAGAAATATTCGATGACAAGTTTTATAGAAAACCTGAACATTTAAAGCCATTGGACACTTTCGGTAAACAGTATTGTCCAAGGCCCACACTTTGTGTACCACAACTTATATATAAAATAACAATCCTGTGGAAATTTAGGCTTAATCGGACATCGGAGTCGGGAGAAAATAACGGGGAAAACCCACTCCTGTTTTCGCGCGTTTCGCCGTGTAATAACATGTGTTTATAACAAGTCCGTAATTCTCGCTAACGAGAATTTATATTGTTTTACCGTTTTCTCAAAAAGTAAAGCATTTCATGGACTAATATTTCAAGAGAAGTCTTTCACCATTACCTTCTGTAAACCCTGTAAATTATTTGTAAATCTGTGAACTTTTTTTTTTTTTCCTGTACCGAAAGGGTCCAATGGCTTTAATGCTCTGTAAAAGAGGAAACGTATTTAAAAGTAATATCCATGTGACACACCCAACACATACAAACATACATCACATACTCATTTAAAAGGGAATGTATATGTTTGGGAATCACTCGTAAAATGAATGGTAATAGAAACATACTTGGTTAACAGTACTGCAGCTTTCGATAGTGTAAAGCATTTTTAGAATCATTTGGTAACGAAGTTCTGTGGTTATGGAAATTTACAGACGTTACTGTAAGCAGCAGTTCTAAGATTGTGCATTCCAACTACGGATTATTCTTCCTGCTTGGACATTACTGCTCTGGATTTTCAGTGATATCTCAAGAATCCTACCATCCTTTGAATACCTTCATCATTAAAACAATTGAACAGTATTCATGAGAAACGGTATGATACTGTAAGGATACTGTTCGAAAGAAAGATGATAACCTGGGACACCCTTTCTTAATCAGTGTACCCATTCTTATCATTGCAGAGATGAGCAATCAGCTGGCGTACCAAGCTAGCATGTGCGATGAAGTGGAGGGAGTCATGATGGATAATATGTACATGGACATCAAGAACGTTGACAGTAGGCAGCTGGCCCAGCAGCTCACATGTATGGATGCTGTAAGTGCAAATAGAAATCCTTATTGTGATCGCCACCATGACCGGATATGGCTGATTTTGTAATAATTATTTTTTGTAATGAAGATTTCCCAATAGACAATGAAACCGGGATTCCACCGGGATCCTAACATGATTCCGTTGGGATTTCGGTTGGATTGCGGCGGGATAGAGAAATCAAGTATTTGTAGTAGTTTTTTTGAAAAAGAGGTAATTTCTCACTATTTTAGTCTTGAAGCCTTTCTCAGGCATCTGAAAGCTCACCATCTTTTTTCTGTCATTATTTTCTTGCAACTTGATAACCAAATGAGCTTTTAAAATATGCACTGATTTGTTGTTTTGTGCATATATTTTGAGACGAATTGTCAGTTTTACCATATGGCGATTTGTATTGTGACATCAAACTTTACTTAAGTTGAATTTGAAACTCTGCACGGTGGAAATACTAAATGGAAAGTTTTGCGGTAACACCATGTATTGACTATCTCTAAATGAGTTGGGGTGGTTTTGAAAAGAACCGTTGGTTTCTACTCAACGTTTTGATCAGTTTGCTCTGATTGTCTTCTGGAGAAAAAACTTTACTTAGCAACTACAATTGATTTGCAGTTTAGATCAGTCTAAGCTCTTTGTTAAATCAGCCCATTGCCTTTAATTGCTAGTTGTACACTGATTAAATACACAGATAACACCTTTCAAACACTGGCCAAACACCAATTGAACTTGGTATAAATTATACTTCATTTCCAGGATCTCTTCAGGAAAGTGAACCTACAGCACTGTCTAGGCGGCCTGTGGTCTCGAAGGAGCAAGAAGATCGGCGGTTACCACGACGTCCTGTCCGTCAAAGCTACCGTAACACAGTTCAACGATGTCACTGATCGTGTCATGACGACTGTCATGGAGAACAAGACGTTGAAGTCGCATGAGAGGGCTGCAATTATCAAGAAATGGATTGAAGTAGCTCAGGTAAAGTACTTTTCTTTCTTTTCTTTTTTTTTTTGGGGGGGGGGAGTTGGAGGGTAAAAATGGTTTCCTCTGTCTCGGGACATTTCTGAAAGCATGGCTTGGGCTCCGACTTTCAGACTAAGGTCCCAATTTCATAAACCCTGTAAAACAGACAAGTCTTACTAAACAGTAACTGGTTACCAAGCCAAAATTCCAAAAGGTTTACATTTTTGCAACTGGTGCCCTACTCATTTAGTAACCTGTTTTCTGTTTTTAAAAGCAAAACTGGTATAATGCTTTATAGCAAGTTTCTGTGCTTACAGGCTTGGGCCCAATTTCGTGGGCCCAATTTCATAAAGCCTGTAAGCACAAAACTTTGCTTAGCATGAAATTTCTTCCTTGGTAAAAACAGGATTACCAACCAAATTTCAACGTGATTTTCAGGATTTAGCAAAAAAAAACAGCTGAATACCAGTATCAAGCAATATGCAACAAATGGAAATTTGGTTGGTCATCCAAATTTTTGTGCTTACAGGCTTTATGAAATTGGGCCCAGGTGCTTTAACAGGTAAAGTCACCGTAATCCGAGCTCAATGGTCTGGGTCGTGAGCAACTTGCAGTTGTTGGACTTGACGTTTAGAATTATAGGTCCACTATGGACTGCATTCCATGTCTGAGGTTTATAGGTGAAGGGGCAAGATGATTTTCTGTGATGATGCTCAGTACCCGAGAGATTTAGTTACATTTCGTCTGTCACATGAAAACATGCTACTTGATGCACTTGGTAAAGTGTTTTTGTTTTTTTACTGTGTGGTGACCACATGGGACATTGTGAGTCACACAGTATCGATGTAAGTAAGAGTCTTTCAGATATTGACGTGACAGCAGGGGTAGAATCGCTGTCTGGTCTAGTAGAATGAGTCATACAACACCTGTGCGTTTCTCTGTACATCTTGAAGATTTCCAAGTATTATATGGAAGGACTTATAAGATAAACCCTTAGAGGCACGATTACTCGAAGTCAAAAAAAAAAAAAATAACAACTTCATTGGTAACAAGCAATGAAGAGCTGTTGATAGTATAAAACATTGTGAGAAACGTCTCCCTCTGAAGTAATGTAGTTTTTGAGAATGGGGTAATTTCTCACTCAAATATTAAAAGACTTCCTGAATGAATGCACACAAATTCGTACAACAAGAATGTTTTTTCTTTCATCATTTTCTCACAACTTCGATGACCAATTGAGCCCAAATATTCACAGGCTATTTTATTATATGGTTATGATGATGGAATACACCAAGTGAAAACACTGGTCTTAAAAAAGGTACTGGACACTATTTTTAGTACTAAAAAAAAAGAAATTAGCATAAAAAATGTCTTTGGGAGTCTATGGGAATGCTATTTTGCATTTGAATTCTGTTTTGAATGCTTGTTTTGGCACATAAAAATCATTTGATTTAAGCAGTTCACGATTTTAGAGTGCTTACAGAATGCTTTTGGAATACATTATTTTGTGGGTAAGGGTGATGACAAGCAGTGATGAGCTGTTGATAGTGTAAAACATTGTGAGAAACGGCTCCCTTGAAGTAACGAAGTTCTTGAGGATGAGATAATGTCTCACTCGGGTATTAAAAGATTTCATGCCTGAAGCCTTTTATTAGGCATCTGAAAGCACACCGATTTGTCTTTGACAATTACCAAAGTTCAGTGCCTTTAAATCTACAGTATTTATAGATCTGAAAAGTGGCTACATGCAGGCTGGGACTGTCGTCATTGACATAGCAGGCCTGATGTGGCTGTATGTGGAATTATGAACCACCCAGGAACTGCAGATGGGCGTAACTGCTGTCACATCACGAAAGGCACTGTCATTGTACTTGTGATGAGTCGGCTAACATGCACACACATTGTAAACTGGGTTAGAGTTCATAAATCTATACACAGGCACATAGTCCTCCTTTTGCTGTAGACCTGTGGGGGATGTATAGCCGTGCCATGCCTGTGGGCATTTACTTATAAACCCGTCGGGACATTATAGAGACCTGTTTGGGCATCTATAAACATGCCATGCCTTTTATTTTATAGACATAAAAATATAGGGTAATTATAGAACTGGGGCAGTTATAGACCTATGTGGCATTTATAAACATGTGGGGCATTTACGTGTATCGAGACCTAGGGGATATAATTGCGCCATGAGCATCACTTGTGATGGATATATACCGGCGCATTATAAACTTGTGTTCTTATTATTAGAGGCCTATGGGGTATTTATAGTCCTATGGGGTATTTATAGATCTTTTGGGCATTTATAAACCTGTGGGGCACTTGTAGACCTGTGGAACACTAGTATATAAGTCTATATATAGACATGTGTGGGCATTAGTACAGTCTTGTGGGTATTTACAGACCTGTAGGGTATTTATAGACCTGCACCCAACTTCAGAGAGTATCAGAAAGCATTGCTTTATATGTCTGCCTGGCACGGAGTTACAATAACCAGACACAGAAAATACATTACATGGCATTTTGACTGGTACCCGATTTCTGTTTACTAAGTTTTCTGCCCTTTGCAGAGTAGCTTTTTTCAAAACGATCACTACAGTTTATTGAAGATAAGATTAGGCAGATATTAATCTGAATTCAGACTTTTTAAGTCAGCCTGGTGAAGAAAGTCAGCCATTACAGTCAGCCATTACTTTTTCCATATAACAAAATCCTGCTCTTTGATCTACTTCTCTAGTACTGAGAACGCTGTTCCTAAAAGCTAAGTGGAATCTATAACTCCAGGGGTCGACTTCATAGAGAGATCGGACTCGTCTTATATCGACGAGTAATACTTGGGATTAATCTTTAGGTCTGCATTCTACAGTGCAGGGTTGGGAATCGTCCTAAGTCCTTAGTTCTAACTAAAGACTATTCTAATAGTCTTAAGTTAGGAAGAGTTTTGTGAAATTGACAGCAGAATTTGGATCAGTACATGTGTAGTTTCAGACCTTTTAGTGAGCAATGACTCTCATCCCTGGAAGTCAAAGAATGCCCTGGTACTCCATGTGGCAACAGGCAATTGCCTCCATGCCCCCAATCATTGCCTTGTTGCCCCTTGGAATATTCCATTCGATATTGACATTTGCCTCAGAGGTTCCCTTTACTGAGGAAAAACTGCCTTGCCCTTAAAGGCAGTGGACACTATTGGTAATTACTCAAAACAATTATTAGCATAAAACCTTTCTTGGTGACGAGTAATGGGGATAGGTTGATGGTATAAAACATTGTGAGAAACGGCTCCCTCTGAAGTGACATAGTTTTCGAAAAAGAAGTAGTTTTCCAGGAATTTGATTTCTAGACCTCAGATTAAGAACTTGAGGTCTCGAAATCAACCATCTAAATGCACACAGCTTTGTGTGACAAAGGTGTTTTTTCTTTCATTATTATCTTGCAACTTCGATGACCGATTGAGCTCAAATTTTAACAGGTAAGTTATTTTATGTTGAAATACACCAACTGTGAAGAGTAGTCTTTGACAATTACCAATAGTGTCCTCTGCCTTTAAAAGAGAAAAATATCCAGCCTCTACTATATAAGCAATAGTTGTGAGGTTGGCCGCCAATAAAAACGTTCCTGTAGACTTTTATCTACAATACATGTAAGTCCTTCACTATTCAAGTCCTTTACCATTTCAAAGTTCAAGGTTTGCGCATAAAACAAATGACAGTGAGCACTATTTGCATACAACAGATGTACATATTGCACAAATCAGTTTGTACTTGATCCTAATCTACTATACGTCGTTGCAATATACCCAGGGTCTTTCTGTCTTTCCTGGTTACCATAAACCCATATTTAGGCGGTAACCAGGAAGTCCGTCTTAGGCTGTGATATCGCTCATGGACTGATCGGGACCCTTGAATCAGGGTCTGTGCCGTGCGGTAGGTTGTTTTTTCAGTACGTGCTAGACGCAGATTATTCTCTGCTGGATGTGCTTGCTACTGTTTTAAGCAGAGCTGCAGATAAACCACAAAGATCAAGGCCCATGAAGAGCTGCTGGAGCAGAAATGATTCTTAAGAATTTCTGCTAAGCAGAAATGATCTGGATACCAGTCAGAATGTGTACAATATGACATGGTAGTTTGGCTGGTAACCTTTAAGCAACTTTGACTTTATCAGTGCTGCCTAACTACAAAGATCAAGGCTCAATTTTGTAGACCTGCTTAAGCAGAAACTGTTGCTTTTAAGCAATCATTAAAATGATTTCTGCTAAGAATAAATGAGCTTGATACCATTTACAAATTGTACATGTGACATGGTAGTTTGGTTGGTTACCTTGGTTGGTAAGCAAAATTCAAAAAGATCAAGGCCCATTTTCAAAGAGCTGCTGAAGCAGAAAATAGTGCTTAATGCATGGTGTCTGCTAAGTAGAAATGAGCTTGATGCCAGTCACAAATGGTAACCTTATTCTGGTAAGCATCATTTTGTTGTGCTTTGTGCTTAAGCAGCTCTGACATGCAAAGTTGTTGTTCTGTTTACATTTTCTGCTTAAAACAGCTCTTGAATGTCTGAGAATGTTAAACTACTGATAGTGTAAGACACACTGTATGGTCATAGTGAAAGCATCGTTAGTTGGGCACCGGTTCTCAAATGGCTGGACAGTGTCTGCATGGGAACCGAGATCAATAAGGCAGCCATATACTGTAAGCAGCGATCATCAGTTGGGCTCCATTTCTTCAATTGGGTCCACAAGTTAGGCCAACATTTTAAAAAAACATGGGTATCGTCCATCCCCGCTTCCTTTTAAGAGGCCACCTTCCTTTTCCTTTTTTTTTTTATTTTTTTTTTTTTTATGATAATAATAAAAATAAAAATAATTCTGAAAAATAGCCGATGCTAAACTAAAGTGAACCTGCCTGCAAACCACACATTTTGTTTGTTAATTACTGTAGGCCAAGGGTTGGATTCATGGTTGATCCCTGCAGATACAATTAACCATTTGGCATAACAGGCGCCAGGCACAGACTGTCAATTGTCGCTATTCTGGCAGATTGTAGAAGGGTCAGACAATCCCAGTGGACTTTAAATCCTGACACTTCCAAATACAGATGAGTCCACTTCTGGATTAAGGTCATCCGGTGTGTGCAGTTTGATTCTGCAGGCTTTGATTTTATTCAAACCCCATCCACACTTAAATGCACAATATACACCTTTGGTAATTGTCAAAGACCAGTATTCTCACTTGGTGTATCCCAACATGCATAAAATAACAAATCTGTGACAATTTTGACTGTATTGGTCATCGAAGTTGCAAGAGAAAAACGAAAGAAAAAACACCCTTGTTGCACAAATTTGTGTGCTTTCAGATACCTACAAAAGGCTTCAGGTCTGAAGTCTTTAAAAGTCACTGGACACTATTGGTAATTGTCAAAGACTAGTCTTCACAGTTGGTGTATCTCAACATATAATGTATGCATAATATATTGTGTTTCTTGATGGTTTGATCACTAGGTTTGTCGTGAAATGAAGAATTTCTCCTCGTCCAAAGCCATCATATCTGGACTCCAGACTCATCCTGTGTACAGACTCAAGAAAGTGTGGAATGCAGTACCAAGGTATCAGACTAGACTCAGATTTAAAGGAGCATTACAGAATTGGGTTTGCTAGCAAACAAGTTGCTGCCAGTGTAAGCACTTTATGTAATCCACCATATATACATAAACTGACAAACCTGTAGAAGTTTGAGATCGATCGGTCATCTGGGTCACGAGAGAATAGTCAGTGACAAACCGATTACAAATTTGGCATTGCATCGATGCCAAAACAAAAATGAATAAAATGCTCACTGAGCGATAAACTCCAAACGCGAAATTAGATTATTTATTTATTTCTCATAAAATATGAAATTTCAGACAGAAATATTTTAAGGGATGTTTTCTACTATCGTTATCATTAGACTGTGTAAGTTTTATGTAAATCTGTGATCTTCACGATTTTTGTTTCTTACCAATTCTGTAACGTTCCTTTAATAAACAATAAACTTTTTTTAAATATCAGTTGACAACCGCTTCACATTGGCTGATGTGTATGAATGCCAATGTAGTTTGTTAACAGAGTATCCCAATTTCTAAACACAAAACTTAACCTTTTTGTCTCAAGGAAAATTATAGAATTGGGTTTTTGCTAACAAAACAATTGCCATCTGGGTCACAAGAAAACAGTGAAAAACCTATTACACATTTTGTATGACATCGATTAAACTTTTTTTTTTTTTTTTTTTTTTTAACGCTCACTGAACATTACGGTTATTTATTTCTCATCAAATATGACATTTCAGAAAGAAATATGTTCTACTACATATATCATCATCATTAGACCGTGTAAATTAGATGTAAATCGGTGATCTTAGACAAGTTTTTTTCTTACCAATTCTGTAATGTAGTATTCCAACTTCTAAACACAAAGCTTTCTGTTTAACGTTAATTCTGTCAACACAGTTTTACGGCTATATTTGATTAAACAAACAAACAAACAATATTAACAATGTCTGGGCGTTTTGTGATGGTTATACAGAAATGAATGGTCTCTAAATAGTTAAGACTATTTTTAAGCAATCAAATTATGTTCTCAATTTTGATGTTTTCTCCCCACCCGCAGGGCTCATGTACTTTTATTCGAGGACCTGGCAAGCATATTCATGGATGATAATAACTTTGGAGTGAGTCGAGACCTGCTTATGAAGGTATGTTATGTGTACTTTGTAATCAAAAATGTAAAAAGATTTTGGTCATGTAGGAAGTGACTCAACAGAAGAGAAAAAAAAGTGTTACAACTGTACAAGGTCTTGAATGGAAACTGGCAGGGTCGTGGCCATGTGATAAAGGACCAAGCCAACACATAAGGACCAAGCCAACACATGACCACGACCCTACAAGGCTTATAATGTTAAAGGCAGTGGACACTATTGGTAATTACTCAAAATAATTATTATCATAAAACCTTTCTTGAGAGGTTGTTAGTATAAAACATTGTGAGAAACGGCTCCCTCTGAAGTGACAAAGTTTTCGAGGAAGAATTCATTTTCCACGAGTTTGATTTCGAGACCTCAAGTTTAGAATTTGAGGTCTCGAAATCAAGCATCTGAAAGCACACAACTTCGTGTGACAAAGGTGTTTTTGTCTTTCATAGTGATCTCGCAACTCCAACGACCAATCAAGCTCAAATTTTCACAGGTTTGTTATTTTATGCATACGTTGAGATACACCAAGTGAGATGACTGGTCTTTGACAATTACCAATAGTGTCCACTGTCTTTAAAGGCTGAGTGACCACTCTTTTATGCCCATTCATGTTATGTCCACAGGCTCTACTGTGCGTACCTGCGCATGCGCACATTTCATACTGATATGTTTTGATTGCGTTATGCATAAATTTGCATCTGGGGAAAGCTTGCGACCAATCAGAATGGATAAACTTCCCTGGTATCTATGAATCCTGAATCAAAATTCTAATCCTGTAAAGATCTCGAATATAATTTGTCAACTCAAAACAAATATTCAAAATGTCATCAGTTAATAAATAATAAAACTGGTAAATCTACTTGTTGGGTAGATTATGTTCTTATGAGAACTTGTCTTGCTTTATGTTCCACTACTGCAAAGTAGATTTTTTGAATTCTGGAGACTTCTCAATTCTGAAAAGAACTGTTCTGCTTTTTAACTACAAACAGAGTGGAAGGTAGGAAATCAGCCGTGCCTACTGCTTTCGCCTAGTGGATCGAGGGAACTTCTTGTTATTTACTTCACAAATATATATTGATACCTTACCATGCAATTCCTCAAATTCCCATAAAACTGGTAAAGAAAAAAAAGTATTTACTTTTTTTTCTGCTCTGGCACCATTTTATTCTCCTCTCAAGTCTGCCGTGTAATTAATTACTTCCTGTGTGTCACTTTTGTGTAGGAGGGAACGGCCAAGTTTGCCTATGTAGACTCGCCTCGGATATCGAGGAAACCCGTCCTGAACCTGGTACGGAGACTAAGCGGGGATAAGAACACCTCACCGCGAAGAGAAAGTGTGAGTTGGAAGTACCACCCCTGTCATTGAGGAAATTGGTTCCTTCTGCTCGAAGCCTTTAGTCACGGCTCATAGGGAGGATAATGACCTTTGGTTCTTTGACCAGGGCCCAATTGCATCGAGCTGCTTAAAGCAGACAAAATTTCTTTACAATTTTCTGCTTAGCAGAAATGAGCACGATACCAGTCACAAATTGAACATGTGACATTGTATTTTTGCTGGTAACCTTATTCTGTTAAGCAGTATTTTATTGTGCTTAGCTACTTGTTGTGCTTTGAAAGCAGCTCTATGAAATTTGGGCCCAAGGCTCACTTTCATAAAGCCTGTAAGCACAGCAACTCGCTAAACACAGAATAGTATTGCTTTGTTGAAGAAATTTGTTCCTTCTGCTTGATGCCTTACGGGGCAGGGAATGTCACCGCTCATACGGAGGATAATGACCTTGGCTTCTTTATGTTTGACCAGGGCTTAAACTAATGTAGGTTTTCCTGGCCGATTTCAACAAACAAATCCATTTATTATAACACTCCCCTCATTTAATTTCGTTTGAAAATTAATGTTCCCTTGATTCAGCATTTATCAGTCAAACAGAGTGATTAAATTTGACCAGTTTAGCATTCACTTGTCAAATAAGTTCATTCAATTTCATTAGGCCATAAAATCAATTCATTTTAGCAAAAGCCAGCAGCAAGAGCTGGTCAACCATTCAATTTCGTCAAGTGTAATAATGGAGTAGAAATTCAACTTAAGAATAGTCAAAGTGTAGTCTTGAATGCCCATAAATGAAATAGAATGACTGAAACAAATCTGATTGAGAAAAACAAAAGCATGTGTGCAGGATAACGAAAATGAATGCATTAATAGCTAAAAAAAATTATTTTTGTTATCCCTGATGGAAAATTCACATATTAGGCCAAGCAAAAAAGAAACATGTTTAGCGTTCCCGCCCGCTTCCTTTTTAGACGCCGCCTCCTTTTTATTTTATTTTTTGTATGCACTTTTTTTATTTTTATTTTTTTATTATTAATTATATGAAAAAGGTTATTTTAAACGATCTTAGCTAAAACAATTTGAATGTCTTGTCTGAATGTCTTGACCAAAATGTTTCATTTATGTATTGTGTGTTTGAGCAGTAGAAAAAAACAATGGATATTTGACATTTTAAAAAGAATGGCGACCATCTTTAAAAATAGAAAGCCCCTCCTCCTTTCTTTTGTTTGAAAAACCCGGACGCTAAACATGTTTCTTTTTTTACTTGGCCTTAAACCGACAAATTTGTCTTTGCAGGCTCGAATGCATGGAACCGTTCCGTATCTAGGCACCTTCCTGACGGATCTGATCAAGATTGACGCCGCTAACCAAGACCTTATTGAGGATCATCTCATCA
Organism: Asterias amurensis; assembly: GCF_032118995.1. NCBI lineage: Eukaryota > Metazoa > Echinodermata > Asteroidea > Forcipulatida > Asteriidae > Asterias > Asterias amurensis. The sequence goes on from NC_092662.1 coordinate 14,440,643, forward strand.
ACTTTGAGAAGAAAAGAAAGGTCAGTATATAAACTTGATTTTGGGTTGCAACATTTTGGGTGTCATGGCTTATCAGCACCTAACTCAAGCTCTGATGTTTTTGTTCAGCAGAGTGTGGGTTCCAGTCCCGGTAGTGAAAGTTGTGTCCATGAGCAAGACACTTTTACTATACTTGCTTCTCTCCACCCAGGGGTAACTGGGAACGTGTGAGGGAAGAGAAGGTTCTTGTGATTGATTAGCTTAGTGCGCTACATATTTGGCAGCACTGGCTGTATACGCCTCAGGGAGCTTAGATGGTTTAAGGAATGAATTAAATTACCTAGTGACCAGGGGCAATAATTTGAGACACCCTTCTGGTGTGTAAAGCATGTTAAGTTGACTCTGGCTTAACTTGCCGGAGCTCTGCCAGCGTATCCACCTTGTGCTTAGTTCTTCAAAAAGTAAAATCTCAGAGGGGAGACAGATCATTTTCAGTTGAAGCACCACATCTCTGGAATCGGCTACCTCTTCACACTAAAACCTCAAATACTAAACACTCATTCAAAAAGTCTCTCAAAACATCCCTCCTGTCAAAAGCCTTTAGTTCTTCTTAAATGATTAAGGTACTTCCCCTTTAGTTTTTCTCTCTTTTTTGTTACAGCGCCTTGAGCACCTTTGGTAGATTTGTGCGCTTTTAAGACATATTATTTTCATTATTATTATTGTGCAATATTTGTAAACTATTGTTATTTTTTTTCTCCTGGCAGGAATTTGAGGTGATCGCTCAGATCAGGCTGTTGCAGAATGCTGCTAAGAATTACCAGATTGAGTTGACGTCAGACTTCAGGAATTGGTTCAGCAACATGATTGTGCTTACCTACGAGGAATGGTGAGGAGTCATAATTATTTGGATTAGGAACAGAATGTGCTTGAAAAAGTGTGCTTAGCTGATAGGAATGTGCTTAGCTGATAAGAACACAGAGCTCAAGCTCTGGTGTTTCTGATTAGCAGAGTGTGGGTTCGAGTCCCGGTTGTGACACTTGTTTCCTTGAGCAAGACACTTCATCATTTTTGCTGTGTCCTTAGGATGGGACATAAAGCGGTAGGTCCTGTGTGTTGTGTAATACACATAAAAGAAACCAGTGCACTTATCAGAAAGAGAAGGGGTTCGCCCCGATGTTCCTGGTTTGATTGGTTGCATGTTGCGCCATTGGAATAAGTCTCATACTTCAATACATGTATGTGTAGCTCTACATACCTTGCAGGAAATAATACTAAGCGCTTTGATATGCCCCTAGGGGTGCGATAAAGCGCTTTATAAGACCCAAGTATTATTATTGTCATTAACAAATTGTTTGGCTTCATGACAGCATAATGAAATTTGCCTGAGGGTCCTCTCACGTCCTCAACTACTAAGTGCTCACAAAACCTTGCTTAGCACTGAGCAGTTGTCCCATGCAAGCCATATTTCATAAAGCCTGCAAGTACAAAAGCTTGCTCAACCCAAAAAGTTTGAACAAGCAGAAATGGCGCATGAATATCTTATTTTGGTGCATTTACAGTAGTACTGTTCTTGAAAATCAAACCAATTTTAATTTATTTTCAGCTGTGAGTTATCAGACGAGATTGAAACAAGTTCCTCATCACCGTCTCCGTTCACATCACAAGCAGATATTAGGAAGTCATTATCTTTCAGGTAAGAAACAAAGACTCAAATGCCTGCAAAAAAAAAAAACCAATGTTGCATATTAAACCAAGCTTACTCCAAGCATTTAGCTAGTGTATTAGGCTGATATGTGCAAATTGTGATGTTTAAAGGCACGTTTGGTAATTTGTCACAGACCAGTATTCTCACTGGGTGTATCCGAACACATGCATAGAATAACAAATCTGTGAATTTTTGGCTCAATTGGTCATCGAAGTTGCAAGAGAATAATGGAAGAAAAACCAGCCTTGTTGCACAAGTTTGTGTGCTTTCAGATGCCTACATGTAATAAAAGGCTTTAGGCCTGGAGTCTTTATATATTTGAGTGAGAAATTACCTCTTTCTCAAAAACTACGTCAGAGGGAGCTGTTTCTCACAATGTTTTATACTATCAACAGCTCTCCATCGTCGTTACCAAGTAAGTTTTTATGATTACAATTATTTTAAAGGGTGGTTGGGGTTATAATGGGATCAAAGCCTGCAGGAGTAAATACCAATAGTGTCCAAAGCCGAGATAATGTCAGCCGAACGATTCAATTTTTTTCAATGTTTTTCGTAGGAGATTCTTCAGTTACACAGCAGAAGACACGAGCAGCAGAACCAACAGCACAAAGAGTCACCGAAGCAGCAGTAGTTTAAGTAGTACCAGCTCCACAGGCTCCGGTGAAACCCCCTCCTTGGAAGATGGTATGAGCTTCTCCAGTAGTGAGTCGCATGCCACGTCCATCAACGGCGGGGAGAGTCTACCGCTGAGGAGGGGGGAGCAGAGACGGACGACAATGGGGGTGAAGGAAAAAGAAAAGCCGATGAGGAAGGTGGGTTTAGTATTGGAATAATTTTGTTTGGAAAAGTTATTTGTAGATTTTACTTTGTGCCTCAATTAAAAATACGTTCTGTTAAAAAGAAAAATGCCTTTACGTTTTTTCTGCACTGGTTTTACCATGAGAAATGTATTTTAAGAAATTCTGTATGGCATCTTAAACATTTTCTCTTCTTGTTTGGCTCCAATTAGAGCATCCAGAATATTCAACCAGATCCAGATAATAAATTCTGTTCATATGCTTATTTATTTGTAGATTTCTGCATCCTACTCTTTGACCGACCTGACGCAGCTGATTATTCCTGAGAAACACAAGAGCCCCCCTCCGTTTCCAACGGATGCCTGCCGTATCGTCAGAGTGTCGCTGGAGGGGAGCGAGTGCAATGTCTACAAGAGTATTGTGGTACGTTGCAATTATTTTAAGGTCCCTACTTCACTTGGCAGAGAATAATCTTTCTAAAAACAAAATAAAGTCATAATTAAGTGGTATAGAGCATCAAATTCCAATTCCCGGTCATGACAGTTGTGTCCTTGAGCAAGACACTTTACTGTAATTGCTTTTCTTCACCCAGAGGTATAATAATAATAATACTTATTCGGGCAAACACATTTACAAGCAGATGTACTAATTAAAAATATTTCAGAAAACAAAGTAAAACAACAGTGGGGTGCCCAGGAGAGCATAAAAGTAATAAAAAAAATAACTATCGCCAAAAGGCGTATGTCTCCTAAATCCCCAAAAATACATTAAGGCAGGAGAGGGCATAAAAAAAAACCACAGAAGATAATACAAATCACTGAACAACTATAAAAGGCTAACGAGCAAAGATATACACATAAAGGATATATACAATTTAAAAGCAAGTCTAGACATCAAAATGGTACTTGAGCTTACATAAACATACAGTAAGGGGACACAGTAGGCAAGTTACCCCAGCAATGAGAAAAAACGGCAGGGGATGGAAAATTAAAACAATTAAAACAATTTATTAAAAAAATAAATGGGTACCTGCGAGGGTAAAGGTTGATGTTGTGTATGAAAAAGCCACTATTGCCATACAGCAGCTCAGGGCTGTATACTCCCCAGGAAGCTGAGAAAGAATTTTAAAAATGTTGTTGGCCCAATGATCAGGGTACTGTGTAAAGTGCATTGATTTGTTATTGTATGCTCTAGATAAGAACTAGTTATTCACTCAGAATGTCGACAATGACTACAGGGTATATTGTTAGGCGAGTTTTACAACATTCCCTAAACATGCATGAAGAATAAACAAGTATCTGACCAGTATGTCTATTTTAATCATCCCTCCAGATCACACAACAGGAGCACACACCATCAGTTATTAAGAAGGCAGCTGAGAAACATAACCTACCTCCCGATGAGAATTTATCACAGTTCGTACTGGTACAACTCCTACCCCTGGGAGGTAAGTAAGCTATGTCCAAATTTACAAAGTGGTTCCCCGTATACACCGTGATCAGACTTTTCTAAATTCTCATTTGATAAAGAGAGACTCAACTACCAAAATAGCTGCACAACTATAAAAGGTCTCTTGCATTTAAACCAATTGACAGCCGGAATTCCCTCTTCTGGGCAGAACTGAGTTGAGGTCTTAATGTGTCAAACTTGACCTCAACCCTGGCTCTTCTCCAAAGAGATTTAATTAACATTGTTGTTTCCTGTAAATCTACTCAGTTCTCACTTCCAGTTCCCCCCTGCTGAGCTCCATTTCTCACCACTTCTTGTACGAAATGAAATAATGCTCTTTGATTTAAACATCAAGAGCTTCCAGTTTTCTGTAAACCTACTCACTTCGTACTTTCAGACGCCATGAAGAGCTCCAATGCTTACTTCTTTGTGTATGAAATGAAATTTTGCCTTTTGATTTGAATTTCCAGAGCTCCCAATACCTGACAACGGTAACGTGTATTATGCAATGAACACAACAGCAGAACCTGACTTTATGCTTAAACGACGGCCGCCACCTGGCACTGTGATCAAACGAAATACCACCAAGTTAAGACGGAGTCGGAAATCCTGGGTTCGAGAGAGTCTGGACACGTGACATGGGCTGACTTGAGGGGTACACCTCAGTGTTGTAAATTTTTAAAGATTGTTTTCTAATGGTGAAGTGAGTTTTAGTTCAAGAAAACTCGATTATGGAGCAGCTGAATCTCATTGTGATTGTTTACATGTCAAGTTGTCATGGTGACTGTCTACAGCTCAACACTTGTAGGACTTGTCCTGCCACTCAAAAAGTCAAAGCCATCATTGCTGATCATCTGCTACTCGAAACTCTGCGATTATCTGCTGCTCAACACTTGGCCATTGTCGGCAACTCAAAAAGCCGAATCTCACAGAGAGTGTTTACATCTCAAATTGTCTTGTTGATTTGTCAGCAATTCGACACTCGTTGAAATTGTCCTGCCACTCAAAAGTCAGTCCTCAATGCTGATTATCTGCTACTCAAAACTCAACTGTTGTCTGCAACTCAAAAAGCTGAATCGCATTGTGATTGTTAGCATCTCAAAATGTCTCAGTGATTGTCTCTATAAAACTTGCCACGAGTAGGAATCGTCCTGCCACTCAAAAGTCACAGCCATCGATGCTGATCATCTGCTACTCAAAACTCATTTTGAGGATTGTCTGCAACTCATGAAGCTGAATCTTATTGAGAGTGTTCACATCTCAAAATGTCTCAGTGATTGTCTACAACTCGACACTCATAGGAATTGTCCTTCCACCCTAAAAGTCACAGCCATCAATGCTGATCATCTGCTACTCAAAATCTCGGCAATTGTCTGCTACTCAAACAGCTGAACCCCTCGAGTGTTTACAACTCAAACTGCTCGGTGGTTGTCTACAACTCGACACTCGTAGGAATCGTCCTGCCACTCAAAAGTCACAGCCATCGATGCTGATAATCTGCTACTCAAAACTCGGCGAGTGTCTGCAAATCAAAACTCACAGCCATTTGTAGTGATCTTCGACAAGTCAAACCTCATACAGGTCGTCTGCACAGATCCTGGTGTAAACTTGGACCACATCAAACCGGCAATTTTTCTACAATTTTTCTACATTCCTTACCTAGACTGCAATTTTTGGTTCAGCTGGGGCCCAACTTTTTTCCCTTGCAGCCATATTCTGGTAGTTATAAGGAAAACGAAAAGGCTCCTCGACAATAAATATAAAATACTTTGATTGAAAGAAACTTGCAAAATGTATTTTTATGTATTGGACTGGCCATACTGACTTGACGTTTATATATTTTTTATTTTACAAAACAGTTGCACAATTGTACATATATAAATTATGAATTCATCATTATGGCGTCAATAATTGAACAGCTCAACCGTAGGAATATTTTCACAAATCCCTGATTCCACGCTGAGGCCAGAGTTGACATGCCCCCAGACTCCCTCACATTTGTAAAGAAATACCTACAGAAATGTCCTAGCTGTAAAAGCACCAGACTACTGCAGACAAAAGCAGTCTAGGGTTGGCCGTGGAAAATGACAGGGTTGTGTGATGTTGTGAAGTTGACAAGCTTGTTCTCTCGGCTTGACATGCCCCAAGACTCCCTCACATTTATAATAAAAAAAATCATGTACATGTACCTTCATAATTAATTTCGAAGCTGTATTAAAAGCACCAGACTAATGTAGACAAAAGCCTACCTGCGATAGAGGGAACATGGCAATCTAGGATTCAACCGTGGAAAATGACAGAATTTTTTGTGATGTTAAGAGAAAAAAACTATTGGAAGTTGACAAGCTAGTTCTTGAGGCAATATCAACTGTCAATGCCTCGGGAGCTTCATGTAATAACAACTTTCCAGTCTCAAACCATATTTTTGTATTTCTGTGCCCTTCTGATCAACACAAGATTCTGAGCACAAGAGTATTATTAAAGGAACACGTTGCCTTGGATCGGTCGAGTTGGTCTTTGAAAAGCGTTTGTAACCGTTTGTTATAAAATGCATATGATTAGAAAGATATTTTAAAAGTAGAATATAATGATCCACACAAGAATCACTTGAAATTGTGTAGGTTTCCTTTTACCTCGTTGACTAACACGGTCGGCCATTTATGGAAGTCAAATCTTTGACTCCCATAAATGGCCGACTGTGTTAGTTCGCAAAGTATAAGGAAAAACACGCAATTTTGAGGCAAATTTGTGTGGATCATTGTATTCTACTTTTTCAAAGACCAACTCGACTGATCCAAGGCAACGTGTTCCTTTAACTCTCTCATACCATGCTGAAGAATTGCAGTGTCAAATTTTGTACATATTATAAATATATATATTTGTACCACAAGATATTTATACATAAGTTTGCAAAAATTATTTGAGATTGAAATTAGTGAAGAAAACACCGTTATTGATGGTGTTATTTTTATGTATCTAAAGCTCTGGTTATCGGCGCCCAATTTCATAAAGCTGTTGAGCTCAGTCTGAAAATTTCTTGTCTGAGCAAGCAATGGGTGGGGAACCAGTAATGTAAACTGTATGGTATTTTGGCTGGTAACCTATTTTTGCCAAGCAATAAATTTTTGTGTTCCCACATTATTGAAAAGGCGGTACAGTTGCAATTAGCAGAAGTCGACCTCTCTTGTATTTTTTACTGAAACAACATAAAAGGCTAGGAGCCTTGCTGGTAGAGCAGAATGCACTCTGCCCAATTTTTTTTACGAAGCAATTATGGTTAAGTGCGTTGCTCAAGGCACAAGTGTTTTGACCGGGATTCGAACCCAAACTCTGCTGCTGGCAATAGCAGAGCTTGGATCGGGTGGACTAGACCGCTCGGCCACGACACGCCAAAACGTCATTTACCATGTGACGCAGTACTACTGAATTTAGTTTCGAGAATGCTGATCAAGTTTTCACTTGTGACTGAGCAGGGCATTTTACCAGTCATCATTCAATTCTCACTCGGAAGTAGCTCAGTAAAATAATTATATACTTTCCATGAAAATTTTGTGGTAAGACGGATGTACATTATATTATACATGTATAAATATTCTTTTTCAAAAAAGAAAAATATTTATACCATTCCTTTAATTTTACCTAAGCAAACTATAAATTGGTTTTAAAGAATTGTCAAAGTATTTGTGTCGTTCCGAGTTGGCTCGTTTATCTACCCAGAAAGCAGCTTACTGGAGTACACAAATACAAACCTGCTAATTAATGCTGCCAGTATGTTAATTAATTAACTAAGTTGAAGTTTGTTGTTGTCGTTCTAAAATGAGCGAATGTATTGTGTGCTTTTTTGTCTCAGGGGTAGAAATGTGATAAATTGAAATGGTTTTAATGACTTGGCTTTTAAAGGGAAACTTCTTTAATCGGGAGGGGGACCTGCCATTTTTGGAAGCACAGGCTGAGTCAGTAGACACTGCCCAAGTTGGGAGGTACTGCCTCCAACTAAAATACACTGCCCAAGTTGGGAAACATTACCCAAGTTGAGAGTGCTGCCTAATTCAGATGGCACTGCTACAGTGAAGGCACTGCCCAAGTTGGGAAAGCTCTGCTTGATTCAGATGGCACTGCCGGAATCAGTTGGTGCTGTTCCAACTTGAAAGCTCTTCCCAAGTTGGGAAGCACTGCCCAAGTTGGGAAAGCTCTGCTGTATTCCGGACACTGCTGGACTATAGTGGTAGCAGTCCATTCCCGAGACAACAGGTAACCACATTTTAATCAATTGGGGAATGATTGGGGATTGCGCTATTCAAACTTGCCATATAAATATAATGTTTTTATCATCTATGCAGAAACCTACAAATGAATTTCATGAACGTGTTAATCAGTTTAAAAGTTTTATTTAGGTTCTTCAGCAAGAGGGAATGTTGATACAATGTACTGTCTCTTTCCAACCCATGCTCTGTTGTCAGTTTATGCTTGGGTTTCACATTCTGCTACTTTGTTATAATTGTTGTAATTATTCATATCAGAGAATGACTGTAGGAATGATTGTCTACAGTGCACTGTAGATAATCATTCCTGTATTTAGCACTTAATCTTGAAATTTATTAAGAAAAGTACATTGTGCTATATCACAGGGCTCTCGCCACTCTGACCTTTGACCCATGGTTAATCGAGACCCCAAAGTTTGTGAGTCTGCTTCCCATTAGCCTTTTTGAAGTATGGCGGACGTGATATGAGTGTAGGCCTAACGTATACAGACAAACTTACCCAAACCTTACAGTGTAATTGTAGTATTGTGTCCGCCATATCTCAAAATGGCTTATGGAATTCTGCGCTTATGAGGCCCTATAAGCATGGATGTCATTATAGACAGAATACCACTAGAAGCAATGTCCAAAACTTTGACCTACATGTAAGTAAACTTTGGCCTTTTCTGCAAAACCTCAGCCGGGGCTTCGTCATCAACATTTTCAGAACGATTCCCTTCAAAGGAATGTGGTTTTCTAGGGAGGGATTCAAAACCATTTCAATCTGAGAAATGTTTCTGCATGAAACGTTTCTCAGATTGTGTATTCCAATTACGAATTATTCTTCCTGCACGGATACAACCGCTCCAGATTTTTGGCAATATCTCAAGAAACGCTACCACCTTTTGAAATAAAATTGTCTCAGGTTTCGTTCGGTTGTATACTATCACCATCAGGATTAAAACAGTGAAACGTTTCAAAAAACCAAAGGGAGAGTTTTAATGTGCAAATGGTAGTTTCAAAGGGAAACAATTTCTCTTGGAACTCTAAAAAGTTCCACAAAAATAATACCGCGGGTGGGCACAGAAACTCTTTCTGAATTCTGACCCAAAGTGGTTAGGGGTGAAACACAAAAGACAACATCTCAATTAAATATGTTTATCACGTGTGTTAATGGAGACCGAGAAATTTATTCAGATGATTTTATGTAACCAAATATATTTTCCTAAAAGATTTGTGAATACAAATAAATGTGCATAATTTAAGTAAAGGTTAAGATTAATAAAAATGTACAGGAAGAACATTAGCAAAATGTTGAAGTGACTTGGTTATGTCTAGCCTGGTTTCGTTTATATTTTGTATGGTTAATACCTGTATTGAATGTGTTGTAAACTGACAATTTTTAAATATTTTTTAATCATGCAATTCTAACGTGTATGTCAAACAAGTGTATCCCCATTTCGGTAATGAATGCACATCACTAAGGTTGCGTTCAATTAGCTTCCCCGTGTCGACCCCGGTCTGCCCCTGGTGCATTCAAATAGTCATTCCAGGGGCTCACCCGAGTCAGCCCCCAGTGCCCTGCTTGTGGAACGGGTCACTTGGGGCTGGCCCGAGGTGCATGATGTCACCACGAGAGGGTGAGTGATCGTTCCATTAGCTCTTGTCAGGGGCTCACCCGAGTGAGAACAGCGGGGTCGACACGGGGAAGCTAATCGAACGCACCCTAATTATGCATCAAACTGAAGAGTAAGTGAGAAAGGCCAAAACTTGAAGAATTTACACAGTGCAGTAATACTTCTGTCAAGTTACACACAGTGCTGTATGTTGGGTCCGCGTAGTGGTGTATTGCCTCGCCTTCCATTTCTAGGACCCGGGTTCGAATCCCACCTGGGACACTGTATGGATTAGGTTTGCAGTCCCTACCTGACTGCTACATGTAGGTCTCTCCTGGAATAATTCTCTGGGGTTTTCCTCCCACGTCTAAAACTGAAACTGCCTGCCTTGTCTTCTCTCAATGTGGTTCTTGACTAGAACAGCGATTAAGTTTGCTTGTCTGAGAGTCCTTGGCTTCACAACCAGAATTAATAAATGTAATGAAACGAGACATTTGTGAATCGTGCAAATGTTGAAATTGTCAAAAAAAACTTGTGAAATTGTAAAACAAAAAATTGAAATTTGACATCACATCTTGATGAAGTGTTCAGCGAGTGCCTGTAATGCTTTGCCTCGATGTGATATACTGTTCTTGGTCGAAGATTCCATCTCGGCATATCTTATGGAAAGAAAAGAAAATATATATCTCGATTATAAAATCACAGCATTTTGTATTAATTTTTCGTGCATTCTCCAAATCTTAAAAGATTTGGGTGGTGGCTACGGCTAGATTTCGGCGGCGTCATGCGTTGAAGTATAGATCGTTTTTAGCACCACACTTGGCAACAGTCGTAGCCGTAGCTTTGCCGCCAATTCGGATACGGCCTAAGGCTGTAATAAAACCAAAGGTTAAGGTAAAAGCTATTGGACACTTTCGGTAAACAGTATTGTCCAAAGGCCCACACTTCGTGTATCACAACTTATATATAAAATAACAAACCTGTGAAAATTTAAGCTCAATCGGTCATCGGAGTCGGGAGAAAGTAGCGGGAAAACCCACCCTTGTTTCCGCACGTTTTGCCGTGTCATGACATGTGTTTAAAATAAATCCGTAATTCTCGATATCGAGAATTGGTAATGGTTTTTATGTTTTCTCAAAAAGTAAAGCATTTCATGGACTAATATTTCAAGAGAAGTGTTTCACCATTACCTTCTGTAAACCCTGTAAGTTATTTGTAAATCTGTGAACTTTTTTTTCTTTCTGTTTCTAAAGTGTTCAATGGCTTTAAAGCTGATGCATCACATTTTTACAAGGACTTACAAACTTGTTGCAGTTGTTATTTTTTTGCAGTGCAACAGTATTACTTCAAATGTGAAATTTGTTGTAGCGCATCAATACCAAATCTTTGTCGCAAGCTCCCTCATCAGAGCTTACAGAAAATGGATTGAGACGACTTTGATAATGGGATAACGGCTAAATATACAATAAGTTTGGACTCTTACGTTTGTGTGAATCCGTCGGGTTGGAAGCAAGGATCCCATCCAAAACTTGTTGGTCCTCTCGGGGAAACGATCAAACCCTGCAAAAACAATCAACACTAGCTATTGTAAATATCAAAACATCTGTTTTTTCCCGTCATATGATCCGTTTCGAAAAAAAATTTTTGGCTCATTTAATTTTATTTCATTTTTTTTTTGGGTTGTGAAGCCAAGGACTTTCAGAAAAGTGAACTTAATAGCTGTACTAGCCAAGAACCAAATGGAGAGAAGACAAGGAAGGAAGTTTCAGTTTTAGATGTGGGAAAACCTCAGAGAACTATTCCTGGGGAAACCCACACAGTCAGGTAGGGACTAAAAATACAATCCATTATTGCTGCGTCCTTCTGATGGGACATAAGGTCGTTGGTCCCGTAAGGCACTTGTAGAACCAAGTGTACTTATAAAAAATAACTTACCTGTGTTTTCCCTCTAAACAGCTGCACTGGATCATCAAGGTTTCCACTGGAGTATGCAAACGTGCAGAGTGCATAAGCTGACTTGTCGGTCCAGTCCGTCAGCAAGCGGTGAAGCCCTGAAAGATGAAGATTTATGCCTAAAAGTTTAACCAGTGAATAATAGTTATAATAATACTTGGGTTAACTACTGGCTTCTCAAAGCACTTCTTATTTCAATGGTGTTATGTTTAAACCATGTGACCCATATCACAACTTATAAGGGTTTTAGAGGTGATGTGGCTCAATCTGCTACAAATTGCCACTCGGGAAAAATTTTTGCATTTGCCTGAGCAGAACACAAGTGCCACATCTGGGACTCCCACCCACGCTCTGCTGATCAGAAACACCAGAGCTTGAGTCTGGAACTCCGAATTGCTCGGCCATGACATTGACACACCAGTGTGCCACAACTCACTCCATTTCTTCACTAAATTCACTATCCTCATTTTCAAAATCACAATAATACAAAAACTACACACTTAGTTGAATCGGGTTAGAGCAATACTTTTTTCAAAAGACAAGAAAGGGATTCAAAAGGCGTTAATGACATACCTGACGGGCCAAGTTTGGACAAGAACCACTTTCTGTATGGAACAAAAAGAGAACGATCGATTGTGATCATTAACAGGGCATATTTGGTATTGATCATTCAAAATAATTGTTAAAGATCATGTCAATGTGTAACTGCATTAATCTACGCTCTTTTTCATTCCCCTTGGCAAGTCCCTGTTGTAGTTGATTGAATGACAGATTGAAAAGATAAGTCTTGATGTTGCGTTTGAATGTGTCCCTCAACTCGTCTGGAAAGGAATTCCAGAGCCAGAGACGCGGTGCACAGCTGCAAAAGGCAAGGTCTCCGTAGTTAACAAATCAAACTTACATATACGGACCAGGCATTCCTCCCAATGCATTGAAACACAGGCAAGTATCTTCAACAATAACTGGACCTTTTACCTTGTGGGAAAGACGGACAAAAGGACAATCAGAACGGCAATGACTAAAAACATTTTGACAGATCATGGCCAAATAATTAGTACCAATAGGCCCTATGCACTAAGTTATATGGGATTCAGAAGAAAAAAATGGGGTCACAAAAGTGACAAGTTGCATAACTCACATGTTTGACAGCTTCTTTGCATTTTGCTACAGATATGTCATCGGGTTCACCCTGAAATTCAGGAACTGCAAGAAGAATTAAATAAACATTTGATGAGGGTGAAGTGTGAGCGTGTGAGTTGGTGACTACTCAATCAAAGAAAATTTTACTGTAATAAAGATGAAATCTGGAAATGAAAAGGAAAACTTACGATCTATACTCCTTGAAGTCACATTGAACTTATCACCAAGAATGGCTATGACCTGAAATTATCACACACAAAAAAGTTATTTATAATCAAAGATGGTTGCAAAGATTGAAATCAATGGATTATGCACCCTCTGTTCCATTGTTACTTGGTAGTTATCATCCTCCTGAAACGTTTGCTGAGGAACTTGACAAGGAGGTCAGGGGAGCGTCGTCTAACTCGTTTTTTAATTTTTTATTTTAGGCCTACATGTAGATAAGTGTAGGTGGGTGTAATTTGGTAGGATTTGGAATCTATATATGAGGGATTGTTGAAGATTATTCCATAATTTCAGTGTTCTTGTGAACTAAAAAGATTGTTCGTAGATGGTACTGGAAGATGAGATACTGGGTATTTTGAACTGATTGTCGTTACCCTTTCTAAAAAATTCTAGTTGCAATAACGTAACCCTCCTCCTGGGCGGCCGTCGGGAGGAGGGTTACGTTATTGCAACTAGCCCTTTCTTGCCCTCTACTGTGGTTTTGATTCTAAAATGTGGCTGTGGTCGGCTTTGATAACACCATTGCAATGTCATTGATCATCTTATTATAAATAAAGTGGTGAATTTGTGTTGTTAAAATAATAGCGGAATTCAATATTTTGACTGGAAAAGTTTCCGTATGGCGCCACCACTTTTTCATTCGATATGAAATAATATAATATCTAATTTACCTCAATGAGATATCCCTTTTTGTAAAAATGAGTGAAAAAGTGGTGGCGCCATACGGAAAGTTATCCAATAATAAACACATAATAAAATAAGTAAACAAACAATTCAATTAATAGTTGTAATTAAAACACTGCACTGACTGACATTGTTTCGTTCTCCACTGACCTCTTCGAGTTTCTTTGCGTTTCCTGTCACAAAGACGAGATCTAAAACTGCCTTAGCTTTCTTTGGTGACGATGCAGCCATTCTTAGACAACTTGTGTACAGCATGCAGACCACGAGCACAACAACTTGTTGGTAAATAAATTGAAGCATACGACGCTCTCTCTTTCTGCAACTCAATTTGACCTTTCAACTGTGGGATAAGGCCGAAGATTAATAAACTTCTTCAAGTCCGCTTGACTCGAAAGTTACCCGCCGTGGTAGAATAAACCATTTGACAACAAAAGTTCTTGGTGTTGTAGATTCTTTTTTTAGTTTTTGGCCAAATACTGTTTTATGTTTATGTCTTTTTATTAATACATTAATAATTATTAACAATAATTTGCCACAAATGAAGGGTGCAATGGTCACTTGGACTAGAACAAGTTTGTTAGACAGGAGCCTCAAAACTTGTCTGAATTCTAGACTTATTACAACACGTGTGAATACTGTTCACACAGATACAAAAATGTACACAAATCATTGACCTGGCTGACGGTTGTGTTTGTGTCCAATCGTCTCTAGAGTGAAAGTTGCTCAATTAAGGTAAATTTCTGGTTCATTTCATTCTTTATTTACATTAAAAAAGTATCGAATGCGTCTAGGCCCCGTAAGACCCAGTTAGTAAGTAGTAAGTAACCGGGGCCTCCCCCGGCCACCGGGGGTCATCATCATGCGCTTGTCATGTCTGTGGTCCGTGCTTCAAAATGTTGACGGGACGGGGAGGGGGGGAGGGGCGTAGTCAAGGTTTGGACTGGCATACTAACCATCTGAAGGGGGGGGGGGGCAGGTGTCAAATTTTCGAGGGGGGGATGGGAGTAACACAACAACAACCCGGTAGCTGGATCTAAATTTGTTTTACATTTTTACATGGTTTTGTAATATAGTTTAGATTAAATTATAAAATTTATTGAATATTTTATTGTTTATAATTTATAAATCATAAATTTTGATTAGTATGGTATGTGTTCAATTGTTTATTAATTACACATGTGTACCTCACACCAGTCACTAGTCAAATTATTTTTATGGTTTATGAAGCGGATTGGTTAAAATTGAAAAGACTTAAAAAAAACAAAAAAACACATTTTTCCATAGTCTGGCGCCACTTTTCGTTTAATCATTGAAATTAGACCCATTAACTGGGGCGCTGTACTCCTTTTTTTTCTTCGAATTTGTCATTATCGGTCGTACTTGCCTAGAAGTATGACGGATAATGACAAATTAATAAAATAAAAGTACATAGCACCCATGATATATTATACTGGGTCTTAAAAATTGAAATAGTATGAAATTTCTTTTTGGAATCAATAACATGAACCAGTGTCAGAAGTGTCAAAGCCCGATCCATTTTAATTGTTAGTGAATTTGTAATTTTTTTTTTTCCCAGACGGAATGATCATTTGTTCAGACAGTAGTCGGTGGTTAAGGCTTTGAAGGAGTGAAATGGACTTGTACACAAGAAGTCAGCTTGGATCCACCGGTCCCACAGAGTATTGGGATAGTGTTATCAAGAAGCAGGGAACCAATTCAAATGAATGGTAAATATCAATAATAAAAAATCGTTTTGTTTACTATCTTTGACTTTCACCCAGATTCAAATCAGACCAAATTGAGGCTGGAAGGAAACACAGGGATAGGCCGTGTCCGAAACGGCGACTTTGGCTACAGCTTATGGCTAGATCAGTGCGTCTGTCAGTGTTGGAGAATAGGCAGATGCGAACGATCTAGCCTTAGCTGTAGCCGAAGTCGCCGTTTTGGACACGGCCATAGTCTGGCGTGTTGTGGTGAGGGGTTAAGAACACTGGACTCAAGCTTTTGTGTTTCTGATCAGCAGAGTGTGGGTTTGAGTCACGGTTTTGACACTTGTGTCCTTAAGCAAGACATACCATTTTTGCTGTGTTCTTCAGATGTGACGTAAGGTTCTGTGTGTTGTGTATTAAATGAAAAAGAACTCAGTGCACTTTATCGAAAAGAGAAGGGGGTTCGCCCGGGTTACCCAGTTTGATTGGCTGCATATTGCATCACAACAACTTGTAAGAAGGAATAGGTCTTATACTTCAAACCTTCCTTTAAGTCTTCTCTCCACTGGGTTCTTGGTTAGTACAGTGATTAAAGTTTACTTTGCTGCAAGTCCTTGGCTTCACAACCAGAAATGAAAATTAAATCCATATTTTTTTTTTTAAATTTCGTCCTAGGTACGGAGATTACCATGACTTATCAGGCATTCTTCATAAGTACGTCCGACCATCAGACAAGACGCTTTTTATGGGAGACGTTAACTGTAGTCTGAGTGAGAGTCTTTATGATGTAGGTTATCGCTCCCTTGTCAATATTGACAAGAACGATGCCATTGTGAGGCAGATGAGCACTAGGTCGGGCAAGACGAGGCCAGAGATGAAGTTCCTTCAGATGGATGCAGCAGAGGTAAATAACAATTAAAGGAAAAATTTGTCAATAAACAACTTGCATAACTTCGGTTGAGTAAAACGCACTTAAAGGCACTGGACACATTTGGTCATTGTCATGTATGAGGTGAGATAAAAAGTGCTTGTTTTTTCTTTCATTATTTTCTTTCAACTTTGACGAGCAATTGATTCCAAATTTTCACAGGTTTGTTATTTTATGCATGTTAGGATATACCAGGTGCAAAAGTGAGGATACTGGTCTTTGATAATTTACCAACAGTACAACCTCCCTTTAATTGATCAAGTTTTTGGCCGTGAAATGAATTCCTACTCGTGGCGAATAAGATGTATGTAATTCAATTAACCTGTAGAAGTTCCAGGTTTCAGCTTCATACAGTCGTCAAGTTTTTGAGAGAAAAAGTTAAAAACACAGAGCAATGTTTTTAGGAGAGTCGCGTAAATACATTGTACATGCTGAGACGAAAATTGTTTTTATGACATTGTTTTACTAATTTCTTTAATAGTACAGCACCTCAGTCTCTTGCATTTTAAGGGAACATTTAAAGGAATAAGCTTTCTACCATCATTATATTTAAACCATGTAAGTATAATGTACATCTGTGGGCATTGAGTTTTGTGTCGTACAAAAAGTACCCAAACCCTTTAATGAAAATCATGTTTTACCTCCATAGATAAAACTTGAAGACGCCTCATTCAACGCTGTTCTAGACAGAGGTACAGTCGACTTCCTCCTTGAAGAGGACAATAAGGAGGCCAGACTAAAAGCAAGTCGAGTGTTAGGCGAGGTTTGCCGAATCTTGAAGATGGGTGGACGGTATGTGTGTCTAACCCTTGCTGCAGATCATGCAACGAGACACCTACTCAAGCACTTTACTGAGAGGTAGCGTTTGAAATAGTGGCTTCTTATATACAGTCGAATCCATCACTCAGTGATGATCATGGTACTGCAACATTATTACCCCTGGTCACTGGCCCATTTATTTCATTTCTAAAACCATCTAAGCTCCCGGGGAGTTTACAGCCTGTGCTGCCAAACACAGCCCTCCAAGCTAAATCAATCACAAGAACCATCTCCGCTCTCACATACCCCGAGTGAATAGAAGCAAATACAAGTGTCGTGCTCAAGGACACAAACGTCACAACCAGGACAATACCCATCACTTGATGGCTTAACCACCAGGGCCCAATGTCATGAATCTGTTAAGCAGAAAATACTGCTTAGCAAATTTCTTTGCTGGGCAAGAAATGAGTGGGGCACCAGTTGCAACATTGTAAACGCTTGATGACATTTTGGCTAACGCAGTTCCTGCTAAGCAAGATTGCTCTGTGTTTAGCACATTTTTGTGCTAACAGGCTGTATGAAATTGAAAACCCATGCAGGTAACTGCTCAGCTGCGACACTCCAAATAGAAGCGCCATGCTAAAAAGACTTGTGTCCTGTGTATGTCATGCTCCCAAAAGTGTTATAAAACTATACAAATACTCTTTTTCACAGTATAAACTGGAGTTCAGACTGTATGATATTTCTTAATTTTTTTCCAGTGGGTGGTTGGTACGACTGCACAAGATATCAATTGAGGGCCGTGAGGAAAATGATGCAACAAAACCGACTTGCAAAGTTCCAGTTTTTGCATTTGTCTTTACCAAGTTCAAGTCAATGCCAGGCATTCAAATGGTATGTATAGTTATTTTCTGAGATTCATTTTATAGTTTTGAATTACCAAATCATGATTTAACAAACAAACGAGCATGAAAATCAATTGCCCATGTGTTTCAGGGCCCAATTTCATGGCTTTGCTTTACTGTAAGCAAAGTATTAGCGCTTAACAGAAGCAAGGACTTCCTTACTCACGTCTAGCGTATTTCCAGTTAGCAGGGAATTTTGTTCCATTGATTTAAGATTTAGCAGATATCCATTTTGAAATTCACAGATGTTGCTCCTCATTTTTCATGAATGAAAACAATAGTATCAAGTAATAGGCACCAATCATGACCAGAATGGTTTGGTTATTACCCAAGTTGATGATTGGCCCAACTACAGTTGGGTGGGTTTGACCAACTTGGGTTGAGCCTGTCCCAGCTATTGTTTAACTGAGCCAACCTTAGTGTACTCAAGTTGGGGCAGGCGGGCCAACTATGGTTATGTCTACTAACTCAAATTGGGATGTCAAACTTTCCTTGCAGCCTCTGGAGCTGTGTATGACGGACAGTGCCACCCCGGACAGAGTTAACTCAATAGAGATTATCATGACTGTTATTGAAGAGTGCAAACACTACGCCATGGTCAGACAGATTCTAAATACAACGTGAGTGGAGAGAGAGATTACCTTATTTTTTACTCTTTCAGTGCCCGCTTTTGTTTACTTTTTGAACCTTAAAATGCCAAGCTTTTCAATTTTTTTTCCAAATTCTGTATATAAAATTAATAATTCTTTCTTACCAATCAAAATGTATCTTGCCGATTTGTGTTGCCTTGGTACATGTACATCCCAAGGTCAATAGTATTTCGTGAGTGTTAATGCCTCCTCTTGGTAACATGAATATTATGTATCAGACATGTACGATAATGGCACTTTCAGAACACATAAAATAACATGTACAACATTGGCACTGAAAGAGTTAAAGCCATTGGACACTTTCGGTAAACAGTGTTGTCCTAGGCCCACACTTCGTGTACCACAACTTATATATAAAGTAACAAACCTGTGAAAATTTAGGCTCAATTGGTCATCGGAGTCGGGAGAAAATATCGGGAAAACCCACCCTTGTTCCCCCACGTTTTGCCGTGTCATGACATGTGTACATCCGTAATTCTCGCTATCGAGAATTGATATTGTTTTAATGTTTTCTCAAAAAGTAAAGCATTCCATGGAATAATATTTCAAGACAAGTCTGTCACCATGACCTTTCAGTAAACCCGGTAAATGATTTGTAAATCTGTGAACTTTCAATTTTTTTTTTCTGTACCGAAAGTGTATAATGGCTTTAAAGGGGCACATTTTCTTCGGATTGGGTGCTTTAAGGCTATAAAAAAACCAATTCTTTGATTGTTTATTTCTGATGAACAGGTCTGTAACGAAAGATGACATATCAGTTCGGCTGTACAGTAAGACCAATCCAGATAGCCCGAGGTATACCATGCATGTTGTAGACAGTGACAGAAACTACAGCGCCTCAAAGAAGTTTGGGATCTTCATAACGCCACAAGGAAGGTGAGGAGAACTGATGAGTCTAAGAAGTGTTGTGGGGTACAACAAAGACAAATTGACTAGAGTGGGATTTGAACCCATGACCTCCAGATTAATGTGCCAGCGCTTTACTACTTGAGCTATAGCACTATGTTGGCAGTCTCCCTATTTTGTAAATATTTCAATTTACCCAGTCAGTTTCCTTTGTGGTTTATTATTTGAAATCTTTGAAATGTTGTTTAAGGAAGGAAGGGATGCTAAATTATAGGGAAATTAGAAAGGTGCTGATAATTATGACTAATAAAAACAAATAATTATTGTTTATTTATAAATAATATTAACTTGAAAAAAAGGGAGGCGGCATCCAAAAAGGAAGCGGGCGTGGACGCATAATTTTTGTTTTATGGCCATAAATTTGGCTCAAATTGATCAACCTATTTTGAAAATGTTGATTTTGTACCATTGTCCACTTTTTTGATTGCCTTGCCCCTGCAAATGAGCAAGGTGTGTCGTGGCTGAGCGGTTAAGAGCACCGAACTTGAGCTCTGGTGTTTCTGTTCAGCAGAGTGTGGGTTCGAATCCCGGTCGTGACACTTGTGTCCTTGAGCAAGACACTTTACTATAATTGCTTCTCTCCACCCAGGGGTAAATGGGTACCTGTGAGGGTAGAGTTGGTTTTTGTGATTGATAAGCTTAGTGTTCTACATATTTAGCGGCACAGGCTGTATACGTACACTCCCAAGGGAGCTGAGATGGTTTAATGAATGATTTAAGGTCCAGTGACCAGGGGTAATAATGATGAAGCGCCATGAGTGTCACTGCGTGACGGACCTGAGCGCTATATGAGAAGCCACTATTATTGTTATTATTATTTTACCCCGTGCAAGAGCCACTCCTGCTCCTGAGTAGTGGTAATCTGTTAAACCCTGGGGTATTCTTGAAAAGTACAACTAGTACCCCGTGGAGTGAAGACAAACTGTGTAAGTGCTCCGGGGTAACTGTGTGAAAAGGTTTTTAGTGATCCTCATTTTTTTTTTTTTTTTTCATCTTTAGAGAGACGGAGTGGATGTTTTGTACAGAGCGGGGTCGGGAGACATTAGCAGAGTCGGCGGGTTTCCAGCGACTTCTAGTCGTCTCTCTTCACCGTGATCACTCCTACACTAACATGGATGCTATCAAAGCAGAGCTGTCGAGTAAAGTCATGGAGTTAGCTCCTCCGGGAATGCAGGACAATGTTCAGGTAGCAATCTTTGTATTAATTTGTTTTCACCCTTACACTGATGTGTATTAAGCGCTGTGTACTCGTACTTTGCTGAGTTCTGTGAAAAAAGAAAAGAAAAAAAAAGTGTTAAGTGTCCTCGCCTACTTTCTTTTAAGCAGCCGCCTCCTTTTTTTCTTTTTTTGTATGACTTTTTTTTTTCTTTTTTTTCTTTTTTTTTCTTTTTCAACCCCCCCCCCCCTCCAAAATTTACCAGAAACAAATATAAATTGTAACGCTCTCAGCAAAAAACATCATTTAAAAAAATAACTCGGCCGTTTGTAGAAAAAAAATGTGTCGGGTGGCAATTTAAAAAAAAAAAAATAACTCTGCCTTCCATTTTTGGTTTGCCTTACACTTTGGTGGGATTCGAACCCTTGACCTTTGCATTGTATATCTTAAACTGACACTGCTCCAACATCTTCTCTAATAATAATATCTACCAAACAAGGTACTCAAGGCGCTGAGTATATACAAACTTTCAGAAAGAAAGGTTATTGCAGTGATGAATTTTGAGTCCCAATTATTTAGCACCTTATAAAGTGTTTACAAGGTGCTACGGCGCATACAGCAGCCACTGCTAGGAACACCGGGGCGAATCCCTTCTCTTTTCGATAAGTGCATTGGGTTCTTTTACATGCGATACTAAACACATGGGACCAACGGCTTTACGTCCCATCCAAAGGATGAAGCAATGGTTAAGTTTCTTGCTTAAGGACACAAGTGTCACGGCTGGGGATTCAAACCCGCACTCTGCTGATCAGAAACACCAGAGTTTGAATTCGGTGCTCTTAACCGCTCGGCCACGACACTTCCACAGGTATCGTCAGCAAAGTCCAAATTGAATTATCGTTGAATTGCTCTTAATTTTACTTGCTCTTAATTAAACACAAACAATTGTTTCTTGTATTCCCAACTAGGTGCCATTTCTGTCGATCGGTGACGACATAGGACATCGAGAGGTATGCTATAGAGGTAACAGTCCCCTGACTGGGGACTTTGTTGTTGAAGATGTGACGGATGGTGAGGATGTCTACAGGAGGCTTGTGTTCCTGAGCGGGGTGGTTTTAGTGCAGTCACAGTCTCGTCTTATAAAAGGTGATTATGAGGTACAAATACCTCTATGGCTGTTACCTCAATGGGTGATAACATCATGATGAAATGCTTTAATTAAACAATTCTTTATAATGAACTTTTTAGTAGTTTTTTATTTGTTTATTTGAAATTTAAAGTTAAGCCACAAGGGAAACTGATTGGATAAATTTCAAACAATCAAGACAAATTGACTAGAGCAGGATCTGAACCAACGACCTGCAGATCAAGGTGCCGGAGCCATCTAGCCCTACGTTGGCGGTCTCCCTACTTTCCCCTCTGTCAATATCTTTGGTCGAGGGTGCCCGTCAGAAGCCATACAACCATTAATTGCCGTGTAGCCAGGGATCACACCCAAGTTTACGGTACAACCTCAGAAGCAACAGCCAGGGGATGCAACTGTTTTATTTCAATTATCAAGTTATAAACCACAAGAGAAATTGACTGGAAGTTGGCATCATAGGGCTAGATAGCTCAGTCTGTACATGGCTGGCACATAAACTGGAGGTTGTTGGTTCAAATCCCACTTGAGTAAGATTGCTTTTGTTCCACCCCAAATTATTTGTTTACTTGTGTTTTTGTTTTTCAAAGAACGACCACGAAAAGGGAGACATAAACAAAAAGCCAAAGCATCATCAAACCAGATGGTGATCGACCACGCCTTCCTTGAGTTTGACTTTCATAAGCAGATGGTGGCCGGTCTAGCCCTCGTCCCGAAATTCCTACAGCTCCTTGCTAATGAGATGCGCATATTGATCATTGGTCTGGGTGCTGGCAATCTCCCCATGTTTCTGTATCACCATTTCCCAAAGGTATGTACGTAGCCAGAGGAATGTGTTCAGGTTATTTTGCTTATGCCACTTAAACTGTAGTTAAGTTATTAAAATGTGAAAAATAACTTAGTTGAAGGTAGGAATTGATATTCCTCTATATAACAGTCTAGATTGTTTTGTAGAATGGATAGAAACATCCACCAGGCAAGGAGTTTCAAATAGATGCAGTACATGGAATAAAGCTGTTGGAATAGCTGTTTGTTCTACAAATCACCAAATAAAGAGTGAATGGATGAGAAGAAGCAGAAAGTCTGGGTTTACGCTCAAAAACTTGTGATACATAGGTGGAACTAGGTCAGACACACTGGTGGCACATTTAACATGAAAACATCTGTAGAAATGCTACTAATGATTGATTGTGTGGTCTGCCATCAGCTCCAGATCGATGTAGTTGAGCTGGACGGTGCGGTTGCCGACGTTGCCAAGTCTTGGTTTGGTTTCATTGAGGACCAACGTATGAAGGTTTTCGTCGAAGATGGGTTGAAATTCATCCACAACGCTGAAGGTGAATTCTTTTTAAATGTCATATAACATCGGAAGTTTGTGTTTAGAATTTGTTTAAAGGTCAAGTCTTACACTTACATGGTTCACGAGATTCTAACCAAAGTACCTTAACATGAACATAGGACAATTGAAGCATATTTTTAACTTTAGGAGTAATTACCAAATGTATCCCTTCCTTTAAATGTTTGAATCTGCATTTCAGGTTTTTACACCATTCATGCATTTTTGATAAACCATTAGTAATAATAATACTTTGTGTATGAATTTTCAACAGAAAAATCAAGTCCGATGTACCATGCCATAGTGTTTGATGTAGACGCTAAAGATTTAACAACAGGACTAAACTCGCCGCCGAAAGCCTTCATAGAGAAAGACTTCCTGCAGAAAGTTGCCTCTGTCTTAGTCCCAGAAGGTATATTGATGTTAATATTCATATTGACCCCTTGACCCTTGTACATTGGCCATGGTCATTATATGTGTCGAGTGGTTGGGCGCCTAAGACACCCTTTCATGTGAGCAGCTGGACTATGTTGTGGCCGCACCGTTCACAATTCAGCTTTTTAGCTGCAAGAAAGGATGATTAGCCTCCCAAATGATAATAAAAACAAAATTATCAAAAATGCATTTCAGGAAAGATCCATTGAAGAAAAAGGCTTTATTAAAAACATCCTTTTCATCTGACAACTCACACCTGTTATCTCTATGTAATTCCTTTTCCAAATGGTGGACTTAATTGAATCATGCACAAATGAGTAGGGCTGCTGACAGCCCCAGGCAGATTAATTGCTCATCCATAGAGTTTAATGACCCCAAGTATTAATTCAATGTAACTTTGAGAATAGGATGTGTACTTTCCAAGTTTTTGTGGCGAAACTCAGAAATGTTTCAGTGAACCTTTCCTGCAATGTTCGCTGCAAGTAAGGAGGATTAGCCTCCCACTTTAAACTAACAAATTATAAAGAATGGAATGTTACTGTGATAACAGGACCTTGAAGGTTTGAGACGAAATGAACAATTACAAAATAACTATCTTGTTCACTTTCCGTGCGTTTTTTTTCTTTCTTTTTCAGGAGTGTTCATGATCAATCTGGTCAGTAGGGATGACGCGATCAAACAAGACGTCATCGACGACATTAAGACGATCTTCCCTGTCGTGCTCACCAAGAGCGGTGACGATGATGTGAACGAAACACTCTACGCAATCTCAAGGTGTAAGGATGCGGGTATTGCAACCGAGGCCCCCTCAGTGACGTCGTTATCGAAGTCTTCTCCATCGTCAAAATTATCCCAAGGACAATCAGCGTCTACCCTTCAGGATGTCTCCTCGGCAACAGAACTGCTTAAGAGATTGCCGAGGTTCGGTAAGGACCTTCAGAAGGCAGCACAGTCAGCGCATAAGGGAGTCTGGGATCCTGACACGGACTTCAGCGCACTGATGGGAAAACTGCAGATCAGGTAGCAGGGTACGGGGCGCGATGATCCGGAAGGACCGGAATAGTTTCCCCGACTCTGTT
Organism: Asterias amurensis; assembly: GCF_032118995.1. Taxonomy (NCBI): domain Eukaryota; kingdom Metazoa; phylum Echinodermata; class Asteroidea; order Forcipulatida; family Asteriidae; genus Asterias; species Asterias amurensis. The sequence continues at coordinate 14,465,439 of NC_092662.1, forward strand.
TTTCGTTTTCTTGCCACTCGAGTAACTCTGTTCATAGGCAGACAACTGACTGAATGCTTCTTTTTGGGATCTTCCATTTTTGCTCAAAGAAAACCTTAAAATGTGAGTCAATGACCCAATCAAGTAACCAGACGTAAGAAAACCATGGCTGGTGAACTTGTTATCGTAAATGCGCCAGATGCTGTCGTTGGGCAAAGATATGCCTCCTGAAGTCAGAGAGGGCACTGTTTTAACAAAATTGTGACATCACAGGCCTGGATTGGTTTTTTATTTTGAACATATTGAAAGGGCAAGGGCACTTTCACTGGAAAATTTTAAAGTCAATGAGAAACTTTTGAAGGGCAGTAAGGCCAACACCAGGGGCAAGGGAGGACATGTACTCTGTGGCCTTGATGTAATTCCAGGCCAGACATCATCTAACATTATCTTCTACAGCGTGCTGTGAAATCTTTCACTGCCTACATCTTTTATGAAGAAGGGAATTTAGTACTGTTTCCTCAGAAGTCACTTAAATTATTAGTATGCAAATCACTAGTTATAAAAACACAAAGACATTTGTGACAGCTGCTTTTTAAAGTTTTTAGTGTGGGATTTAATGAGAGTTACTTTCCATAGATTTTCTGTGATTTGTTCTTTTAAAACTAAGTGTCCCTGTCAGCTGAAAAACTTGCGGGAAAAATGTACTTGGAATGTTATGGAGAGGGCACTAATGTAAAGCGCATTGATATGGTTGTTGTAATATGCGCTGTATAAGAAGTAGTTATGAATATCTCTTGCATGTGCAGTTATTGCAGGGATTATAACAGAGGGTTAGAAAGTATTCCCCAAGTTGCCGGGCTAGTTGTTCTTGCCATTCTCTGTGTTCTCATCTGGGGTTGCAATGGGTGGTAGGACATTCGGCACTAGAACGAAGAAGAACAATTAAATATGAAGTTATTTAAAATCCAAATTGTAGGGAGTCGAGTCGTCCCTGAGTTGTTAAAAGCGCCAGACTCAAGCTCTGGGGCCAATTTTCATAGCCCTTTGTAACAGTAGGAAAGTTTTCCTGCGTACTAAAAGCAGAACAGTTTTTGCAGAATAGATACCAAAATATTGAAAGTTTTGTGAATTGTTTGATTGGAGAGAGAAATACATTTCCTTTTGCCACCCCCCCCCCCAATTAAATTTTAAAGATATTGCGATTAATAGAGTATCAACTTTTAAGTTGATACCAAAGGCACTGGACACTATTGGTAATTACTCGAAATGATTGTTAGCCTAAATAAAAAACTTACTTGGTGATGAGCGACGTAGAGCTGTTGATAGTATAAAACATTGTCAGAAACGGCTCCCTCTGACGTAGTTTTGAGAAAGAGGTAATTTCTAACTCAAAAGACTCCAGGCCTAAAGCCTTTTATTTCTCACTCATATAATAAAAGCTTCAGCAAAGCCTTATATTATGCATCTGAAAGCACACAGGTTTTTTTTTCTTTCATTATTCTCTTGCAACTTCTACGACCAATTGAAGCCAAATTTCCACAGGTTTGTTATTTTATGCAAATGTTCGGATAGACCAAGTGAGAATACTGGTCTTTGACAATTACCAAAGGTGTCCAGTGTCTTTAATTGCATGATAAACATTCTGTTGGTGCTGGGTTAATTAATACATAAACAAATATGTACATGACAAATGAAGGGGAGATATTATATGTAAAATAAAAAATTGTGATAAAAAAGGAAGGAATGACACAAGAATGTTAGTTTACTCAAATTGACCTAGCATTTACAGTTTGCCAGAAATGCCTTGACTTTACCTATTCCCCTGGCAGGCACTGTGCATGTATAAGGCGTGTTGCCGAAGCGGGTAGTCTTCTGCTTAGCGTCTATAAGCTGTGGGAACGCCCGGGCTGGCTCCTCATAGCTACGGCGTGATGTAGAGTCCAGAGTGTAGCGAATCTCGGGAGGTTTTCCTTCAAGCCAAAAACATAGGTTTTAAAATTGGGGATCAGGGCCCAATTTCATGGCTCTGCTTACCGTTAGCACAGAATCGGCGCTTACTGAAGCAGGGAATTCGTTGCCATGCAGCAAAACATTTCACAGATTTCTTATTTCATCCTTAGCACAGGGACTATTTTGTCAGCTATACGAATCCTGTGTAAAACCTTATTTAAAGTTCATTCATCGATGAGGGGAAAAAACACAGTTTTAGGGATAAATAGCAAACAAACCACTTGGTGCTCTTGGTAGCGTCACCTTCCTGCTGTCACGGCAACATGTCCAATTCGTCGTTCCTGAAAAATACATGAAGAAATAAAAGCTTTAATCTTGGCTTCGTATCAAGATAGAATCACAAAAACTCTATGGCTTCTGCTTGAACTGTTCTGCCATCTTTTTGCTATATTATTTTGAATTAATTTCATCCTGATCTTTCTTGTGTCAGAAGCTGTATGTCTTATGTTCGTCTGTCCTTTTGTTTGCATGTCTGTCTATTTGTTTTGTTTCTTTGTCTGTCCGTCTAGTAACGATATTTTTACAAGTTTTTGCTTATCAAAACAGCCCCATCCTACTCTAGTTATTACATTTATCCAAACTGCTAGTTGTTGCTTTTACTTTACTCCAAACTTGCTTGTACTTGTCCATGTTTCATAGAAGTATGGAATTAAATATGTAGAAAATGATTTGAATTGAAAAATACTTACCTATGTGGTTGCTCATTTCTGGAAACCGTGACCGGAAGAGATTGAAATCTGGACTCCATATACCAAAGGTCTGTTTGGATTTGAAAACAATTATAACATCTGTAAATGCTAAGTTAAAATAATGGTATGTTAATTTCTGTTTTTCCTGCCAGTTTCAGCAATAAATTCGTTCATGGTTATGGTGAAATTTAATTTTCCTTTTGGATTCAAACCCACAACCCTTGTAACTGCAAGTAGTCCACAAATTTACAAATGATTCTTACGTGATTATCCTTATTGTACGGGCTCTGATACACCAGACCTATCGAATGTGGATTTTGCCGCCGTGTTGGCGAGAAAATCCTCGGTATGGATCGCTGCTTCGTCTGGTCATTTGTACAGGAGAAGTCGGTAAGTGTTGTAGTCCGCGGACGTCTATAACGTCGGGTGAACACGTTAGCCATGCTAACAAATTGATCGGCTTCTGTTAATAATCATTCAGATTACAGTTACTGTATATTTGTTTTTCGCCAAATGTTTTGTGTAAAATTAATAATTGCTCTCATGAAGTACACTTCCCAAACGAAGTATGTTTAACACCAAAATCATGCAATGTAGTTGACAACGTGCGCAGCTAATCAGTGTAGTTACGCGCGTTTTTCTTTTGTGACGTCATCAAATCAACGCAGCTAATGAGTGAAACAGTGGAAAACGCAAAACAGGTTCGTACGCGCAGCGAACAGGTCTGACCAATGAGCAACCTTCTTTGACACGCACACTTTTTGGTCGCACAAAAACACTACTTGGTAACGAGCAATGGAGAGCTTTTGATAGTAGAAAAAAAAAATCGTGAGAAACGGCTCCCTCTGAAGTAGTTTTTTGAGATCAAGGTAATTTCTCACTCAAATATATGAAGACTTTAGCCCTAAAGCCTCATTAGGCTCACAAATTTGTGCAACAAGGGTGGTTTATCCTCCTTTATTCTCTCGTAACTTCGATAACCAATATTGAGTCAAAAAACGACAAGGGGTACCTCCAGCCATTTTTATCAAAAATAGGCAAAATATTGAAAAAAAAACGACAAGGATAAATAAAGTCCAGCCGTTTGATCCAATTTAGGCCAAAAATTGAAAGAAAAAAAGACATGGGGTAAGTCGAGCATTTTTATCCAATTTGGCCCCCCAAAAATTAAAAAATAACAAGGGGTAAGTCCAGCATTTTTATCCAATATGAGCTCCAAAATGACAAAAACTCACAAGGGGGGATGTTTATCAAATGTTGGCCCAAAACTGAAAAAATCACAAAGGGGTAATAGTCCAGCTCTTATTAGCTGCGTTATAACTATTACCAAAGAAAAAAGTTATAGGATTCATCCTGGAACCAACTTCGCCAAGACCAATAATCACAACCCACAAGCCTACTGCGGGTGTTGATAACCGAAATAATATAGGGCAGAGAGACAGTCTTCCGTTTCTTATAATCTTATTCGTTTTCTCAAGATACATTTGCTTAATTTTTATGATAAAAAATTGCCCTTATGCAAACACTGTCTTCAAATACTTAACTAAAAACAAAAAAGGACCTGTAACATTCCGTCTATGATGCCGTGTGTTTAAAATTTTTTGCTTAATTGTCTTTGATTTATTATTCTTCTCAAGTACCATGTGGCACCGTAGCTAAACAAAGTACGTGTTGGTCTGAGACCTACGAGACCCGGGTTCAATTCCCGTGTGCGTCTCTTTTCTTTTTGCTTGGACGAAGTGAATGAATTATATAAGTAGTATACAAATCATCTCCAAACACCAACGGGCACTGTGGCGACACGGTGCACTGGATAGTTCAATTGCGTGCTATCCAGAGCTGGTACACCGGTTCGAATCCCGCCCGTACCAAGAGGGACATGACTTTTACTGCTTGCACCAGTAATGGATTGGGGTCCGTCATGTCTATCCCCAAATTAGGTGTGGATGAAAATATTCCGTGTGGGAGAGTAAAGGAGGGACCGGGACTGCAAGTCCCTTAAGGGTTCTAATGGGTGATCACCACGCTGGTTTCGACCAGACTTTGAGTCCCCTGAACGCCTGGTCGTCACTCTGACTAACTCTTTGCACAAATTTAAAAAGTTCCCAAGGCTATATATATTTAGCCTTGTGTGACTTTTTCGGCAAAAAGTTCCCAAGCCTTGTGAAGTTGAAAAGTTCCCAAGCCTTGTGACTTTTTCGGCAAGATTTGAAAAGTTCACAAGGCTTGTGACTTTTTCGGCCAAATTTGAAAAGTTCCCAAGGCTATAGGCTTTTGACTTTTTTGGCAAAATTTGTTCACAAGGCTATAGCCTTGTTCCTTTTTTGGCAAAATTTGAAAAGTTCACAAGGCTATAGCCTTGTGACTTTTTCGACAAAATTTGAAAAGTTCACAAGGCTATAGCCTTGTTATTTTTTTGGCAAAATTTGAAAAGTTCACAAGGCTATAGCCTTGTGACTTTTTCGCCATTTTGACTTTTTTGGCAAAGTTCACAAGGCTATAGCCTTGTGACTTTTTCGGCAAAATTTGAAAAGTTCACAAGGCTATAGCCTTGTGACTTTTTCGACAAAATTTGAAAAGTTCACAAGGCTATAGCCTTGTTCCTTTTTTGGCAAAATTTGAAAAGTTCACAAGGCTATAGCCTTGTGACTTTTTCGACAAAATTTGAAAAGTTCACAAGGCCTTGTTATTTTTTTGGCAAAATTTGAAAAGTTCACAAGGCTATAGCCTTGTGACTTTTTCGGCAAAATTTGAAAATTTCACAAGGCTATAGCCTTGTGACTTTTTCGGCAAAATTTGAAAAGTTCACAAGGCTATAGCCTTGTGACTTTTTCGGCAAAATTTGAAAAGTTCACAAGGCTATAGCCTTGTGACTTTTTCGACAAAATTTGAAAAGTTCACAAGGCCTTGTTATTTTTTTGGCAAAATTTGAAAATTTCACAAGGCTATAGCCTTGTGACTTTTTTGGCGAAATTTGAAGAAAAGTTCACAAGACTATAGCCTTGTTCCTTTTTTGGCAAAATTTGAAAAGTTCACAAGGCTATAGCCTTGTGACTTGTTTGGCAAAATTTGAAAAGTTCCCAAGGCTATAGCCTTGTGACTTTTTCGCCATCTTGACTTTTTTGGCAAAGTTCACAAGGCTATAGCCTTGTGACTTTTTCGGCAAAATTTGAAAAGTTCCCAAGGCTATAGCCTTGTGACTTTTTCGCCATCTTGACTTTTTTGGCAAAGTTCACAAGGCTATAGCCTTGTGACTTTTTTGGCAAAATTTGAAAAGTTCACAAGGCTATAGCCTTGTTCCTTTTTTGGCAAAATTTGAAAAGTTCACAAGGCTATAGCCTTGTGACTTTTTCGACAAAATTTGAAAAGTTCACAAGGCCTTGTTATTTTTTTGGCAAAATTTGAAAATTTCACAAGGCTATAGCCTTGTGACTTTTTTGGCGAAATTTGAAGAAAAGTTCACAAGACTATAGCCTTGTTCCTTTTTTGGCAAAATTTGAAAAGTTCACAAGGCTATAGCCTTGTGACTTTTTCGACAAAATTTGAAAAGTTCACAAGGCTATAGCCTTGTGACTTGTTTGGCAAAATTTGAAAAGTTCACAAGGCTATAGCCTTGTGACTTTTTCGGCAAAATTTGAAAAGTTCCCAAGGCTATAGCCTTGTGACTTTTTCGCCATTTTGACTTTTTTGGCAAAGTTCACAAGGCTATAGCCTTGTGACTTTTTTGGCAAAATTTGAAAAGTTCACAAGGCTTTGTGACTTTTTCGGCAAAATTTGAAAAGTTCACAAGGCTATAGCCTTGTGACTTTTTCGGCAAAATTTGAAAAGTTCACAAAGCTATAGCCTTGTGATTTTTTCGGAAAAATTTGAAAAGTTCCCAAGGCTATAGCCTTGTGACTTTTTCGGCAAAATTTGAAAAGTTCACAAGGCTATAGCCTTGTTACTTTTTTGGCAAAATTTGAAAAGTTCCCAAGGCTATAGCCTTGTGACTTTTTCGGCAAAATTTGAAAAGTTCACAAGGCTATAGCCTTTTGACTTTTTTGGCAAAGTTCACAAGGCTATAACCTTGTGACTTTTTTGGCAAAATTTGAAAAGTTCACAAGGCTATAGCCTTGTTCCTTTTTTAGCAAAATTTGAAAAGTTCACAAGGCTATAGCCTTGTGACTTTTTCGACAAAATTTGAAAAGTTCACAAGGCTATAGCCTTGTGACTTTTTTGGCAAAATTTGAAAAGTTCACAAGGCTATAGCCTTGTGACTTTTTCGGCAAAATTTGAAAAGTTCACAAGGCTATAGCCTTGTGACTTTTTTGGCAAAATTTGAAAAGTTCACAAGGCTATAGCCTTGTGACTTTTTTGGCAAAATTTGAAAAGTTCACAAGGCTATAGCCTTGTGACTTTTTTGGCGAAATTTGAAGAAAAGTTCACAAGACTATAGCCTTGTTCCTTTTTTGGCAAAATTTGAAAAGTTCACAAGGCTATAGCCTTGTGACTTTTTCGACAAAATTTGAAAAGTTCACAAGGCTATAGCCTTGTGACTTGTTTGGCAAAATTTGAAAAGTTCACAAGGCTATAGCCTTGTGACTTTTTCGGCAAAATTTGAAAATTTCACAAGGCTATAGCCTTGTGACTTTTTCGGCAAAATTTGAAAAGTTCACAAGGCTATAGCCTTGTGACTTTTTCGCCATTTTGACTTTTTTGGCAAAGTTCACAAGGCTATAGCCTTGTGACTTTTTTGGCAAAATTTGAAAAGTTCACAAGGCCTTGTGACTTTTTCGGCAAAATTTGAAAAGTTCACAAGGCTATAGCCTTGTGACTTTTTCGGCAAAATTTGAAAATTTCACAAGGCTTGTGACTTTTTCGGCAAAATTTGAAAAGTTCCCAAGGCTATAGCCTTGTGACTTTTTCGCCATTTTGACTTTTTTGGCAAAGTTCACAAGGCTATAGCCTTGTGACTTTTTCGGCAAAATTTGAAAAGTTCACAAGGCTATAGCCTTGTGACTTTTTCGGCAAAATTTGAAAAGTTCCCAAGGCTATAGCCTTGTGACTTTTTCGCCATTTTGACTTTTTTGGCAAAGTTCACAAGGCTATAGCCTTGTGACTTTTTCGGCAAAATTTGAAAAGTTCCCAAGGCTATAGCCTTGTGACTTTTTCGCCATCTTGACTTTTTTGGCAAAGTTCACAAGGCTATAGCCTTGTGACTTTTTTGGCAAAATTTGAAAAGTTCACAAGGCTATAGCCTTGTGACTTTTTTGGCAAAATTTGAAAAGTTCACAAGGCTATAGCCTTGTGACTTTTTCGACAAAATTTGAAAAGTTCACAAGGCCTTGTTATTTTTTTGGCAAAATTTGAAAAGTTCACAAGGCTATAGCCTTGTGACTTTTTCGGCAAAATTTGAAAAGTTCACAAGGCTATAGCCTTGTTACTTTATTGGCAAAATTTGAAAAGTTCACAAGGCCTTGTGACTTTTTTGGCAAAATTTGAAAAGTTCACAAGGCTATAGCCTTGTGACTTTTTCGGCAAAATTTGAAAAGTTCCCAAGGCTATAGCCTTGTGACTTTTTCGCCATTTTGACTTTTTTGGCAAAGTTCACAAGGCTATAGCCTTGTGACTTTTTTGGCAAAATTTGAAAAGTTCACAAGGCTATAGCCTTGTGACTTTTTCGGCAAAATTTGAAAAGTTCACAAGGCTATAGCCTTGTGACTTTTTCGGCAAAATTTGAAAAGTTCACAAAGCTATAGCCTTGTGATTTTTTCGGAAAAATTTGAAAAGTTCACAAGTTCCTTGTGACTTTTTCGGCAAAATTTGAAAAGTTCCCAAGACTATAGCCTTGTGACTTTTTCGGCAAAATTTGAAAAGTTCACAAGGCTATAGCCTTGTTACTTTTTTGGCAAAATTTGAAAAGTTCCCAAGGCTATAGCCTTGTGACTTTTTCGGCAAAATTTGAAAAGTTCACAAGGCTATAGCCTTTTGACTTTTTTGGCAAAGTTCACAAGGCTATAACCTTGTGACTTTTTTGGCAAAATTTGAAAAGTTCACAAGGCTATAGCCTTGTTCCTTTTTTAGCAAAATTTGAAAAGTTCACAAGGCTATAGCCTTGTGACTTTTTCGACAAAATTTGAAAAGTTCACAAGGCTATAGCCTTGTGACTTTTTTGGCAAAATTTGAAAAGTTCACAAGGCTATAGCCTTGTGACTTTTTTGGCAAAATTTGAAAAGTTCACAAGGCTATAGCCTTGTGACTTTTTTGGCAAAATTTGAAAAGTTCACAAGGCTATAGCCTTGTGACTTTTTCGGCAAAATTTGAAAAGTTCACAAGGCTATAGCCTTGTGACTTTTTTGGCAAAATTTGAAAAGTTCACAAGGCTATAGCCTTGTGACTTTTTTGGCAAAATTTGAAAAGTTCACAAGGCTATAGCCTTGTGACTTTTTTGGCGAAATTTGAAGAAAAGTTCACAAGACTATAGCCTTGTTCCTTGTTTGGCAAAATTTGAAAAGTTCACAAGGCTATAGCCTTGTGACTTTTTCGGCAAAATTTGAAAAGTTCACAAGGCTATAGCCTTGTGACTTTTTCGGCAAAATTTGAAAAGTTCACAAGGCTATAGCCTTGTGACTTTTTCGGCAAAATTTGAAAAGTTCCCAAGGCTATAGCCTTGTGACTTTTTCGCCATTTTGACTTTTTTGGCAAAGTTCACAAGGCTATAGCCTTGTGACTTTTTTGGCAAAATTTGAAAAGTTCACAAGGCTATAGCCTTGTGACTTTTTCGGCAAAATTTGAAAAGTTCACAAGGCTATAGCCTTGTGACTTTTTCGGCAAAATTTGAAAATTTCACAAGGCTATAGCCTTGTGACTTTTTCGGCAAAATTTGAAAAGTTCACAAGGCCTTGTGACTTTTTCGGCAAAATTTGAAAAGTTCCCAAGGCTATAGCCTTGTGACTTTTTCGCCATTTTGACTTTTTTGGCAAAGTTCACAAGGCTATAGCCTTGTGACTTTTTCGGCAAAATTTGAAAAGTTCCCAAGGCTATAGCCTTGTGACTTTTTCGGCAAAATTTGAAAAGTTCCCAAGGCTATAGCCTTGTGACTTTTTCGGCAAAATTTGAAAAGTTCACAAGGCTATAGCCTTTTGACTTTTTTGGCGAAATTTGAAAAGTTCACAAGGCTATAGCCTTGTGACTTTTTCGGCAAAATTTGAAAAGTTCACAAGGCTATAGCCTTGTGACTTTTTTGGCAAAATTTGAAAAGTTCACAAGGCTATAGCCTTGTGACTTTTTTGGCAAAATTTGAAAAGTTCACAAGGCTATAGCCTTGTGACTTTTTTGGCGAAATTTGAAGAAAAGTTCACAAGACTATAGCCTTGTTCCTTTTTTGGCAAAATTTGAAAAGTTCACAAGGCTATAGCCTTGTGACTTGTTTGGCAAAATTTGAAAAGTTCCCAAGGCTATAGCCTTGTGACTTTTTCAGCAAAATTTGAAAAGTTTTTGGCAAAATTTGAAAAGTTCACAAGGCTATAGCCTTGTGACTTTTCCGGCAAAATTTGAAAAGTTCTCAAGGCTATAGCCTTGTGACTTTTTTGGCAAAATTTGAAAAGTTCACAGGGCTATAGCCTTGTGACTTTTTCGGTAAAATTTGAAAAGTTCACAAGGCTATAGCCTTGTCACTTTTTTGTCAAAATTTGAAAAGTTCACAAGGCTATAGCCTTTTGACTTTTTTGGCAAAGTTCACAAGGCTTGTGACTTTTTTGGCAAAATTTGAAAAGTTCACAAGGCTATAGCCTTGTGACTTTTTCGGCAAAATTTGAAAAGTTCACAAGGCTATTGACTTTTTTGGCAAAATTTGAAAAGTTCACAAATATAGCCTTGTTACTTTTTTGGCAAAATTTGAAAAGTTCACAAGGCTATAACCTTGTGACTTTTTTGGCAAAATTTGAAAAGTTCCCAAGGCATGGTGATTTTTTCGGCAAAATTTGAAAAGTTCACAAGGCGTTGTGACTTTTGTGAAATTTGAAAAGTTCCCAAGGCTCGTTTTATCAAAATAAATTGAAAAAACGTCAAGGGGTAAGTCAACAGTTTTATCAAAAATTAGCAAATGTTGAAAAAACGACAAGGGGTAAGTCCAGCTGTTTTATCAAAAACTAGGCCAACAATTGAAAAAAAAAACAATAATTTGAAAAAAATGGAGAGACTAACCCCTAGTGATTTATTTCGGTCTTTGGTCATGTGGTTGGTGGATGAAATTCCGATACAGCAAAATCCAAATTGCAGTTTAGTCTGGCCCCCTGAATGCACACTCCATGTCTCGGACCAAAAGTGTCTTATTGCAAGTTGTTGCAACTCTCTTAACACACATCTAGTATGGTGCACATCTAGAAGCTGCGCCACCAGGTGATGTTAAAGGGATACCTCAAAATTTACAGAATAAATTAAAGGGATACGACAAACTCATTTGAAGTTTAGTTTATTAATATCAAAGCATATTAAGTCCCGAAAATACAACTTGCTTCAAACGAAAGGCAAAAAAAAAAATAGTTTCTTGCTTAATTTGTCACATAATTTGTCACTGATAAAAATTTTGTCATGGTGCCCCGTAATTTTGCTGTGTTGTCCTTTGGGAAAGTTCATTTTACAAATTTACATTTTCCTCATCAAGGTGCCCTTTGCCAGAAAGCAATAGCTGCGCCCCTTCAATAGCGAAGTACAAGGTCGTCAACCTCCAAGATTTGCCAAAACACAGTCTCAAAAACAGGTAAGCTTGGAATAACACATCATGACTGCTCTCTATTCTCAGATTAAAATCCCTAACCAAAACTGCAATTATATTCTCTAGCATGAGGATGGGTGTAGATTTGACACTAGAGACCGAGGGCCATAGTTTTACAGTCCAATTAGTCACCAGAAGAACGTCGCCATATAATCCAAAATGCAAAATCAGCTCACAGTAAAGCTCTGCAGAATGAAGTACTGCAGACCTTGGGTGTTACAGAATGTCCTCTGCAAATACATAATCGTTTCAAAACGATACTGAGTACCATAAAGCCAAATGTAACTTGGTCCTTTGCTACAAAATCTCTACAGACCTTATGTAGGTCCTACATCAGCAACTATCCAATACTGCAGGAATGACTGGAGATGCTGGGCTTATTGGCTTATCATTCTACAGACTGTCTACAGAGCCGGTTTGCTGAGCATCCGTCTTTTCTTGTAGATTCCAAAGAACCACATCAGACCAGTTAGGAAGGAGAGACTGTACCTGGTATTTATAATACAAAAAGATAATGAAAGTAACCTTTAAATAAAAGTGATATGATAGTTTGAACAGCCATCTAAGTAAAGGCCAAGAGTCGGCTAAGAGGCGGCTAATAGTTGGCTTTCTAAACTGCTAGGGCTAGCTAGGATCTAAGAGCAAGCTTGAGCCAGCTTGAGCCCGATAGAAGCCAGCTAAGAGACAGCTGGGGCCAGCGACAACCCAACTGTGGCCAGCTACGAACCAGCTAGGGCCAGCTAAGAGCCAGCTAGGGCCAGATAAGAGCCAGCTGGGGCCAGCTAGAGCCAGATAGGGCCAGCTAAAATAAAGCTAATTAGAGCCAGCTAAGAGTCAGCAAAGGGCCAGCAAAGAGACAGATAGGGCCAGCTAGGCTAGGGGCTAGCTAAGAGCCAGCTAGGGGCCACCTAAGAGCAAGCTTAGAGTCAGCTAAGAGCTTTTTACGAGTCTGCTAAGAGCCAGCTAAGAGCCAACAAGCAGCTAACAGCCAACTATGAGCCATCTAAAGGTAAGCTAGAGCCATTTAAGAACCTGCTAAGAGCCAGCTAGAGGATACCTTAGAGCCAGCTTAGACTCAGCTTAGAGCCTTTTATGAGCCTGTTAAGAGCCACCGAAGAGCCAACAAGCAGCTAACGGCCAACTATGAGCCATCTAAAGGTAAGCTAGAGCCATTTAAAAGCACCTGCTAAGAGCCAGCTAGAGGATACCTTAGAGCCAGCTTAGAGTCAGCGTAGAGCCTTTTAAGAGCCTGCTAAGAGCCACCGAAGAGCCAACAAGCAGCTAACAGCCAACTATGAGCCATCTTAAGGTAAGCTAGAGCCATTTAAGAACCTGCTAAGAGCCAGCTAGAGGATACCTTAGAGCCAGCTTAGAGTCAGCGTAGAGCCTTTTAAGAGCCTGCTAAGAGCCAGCTAAGAGGCAACAAGCAGCTAACGGCCAACTATGAGCCAGCTAAAGGTAAGCTAGAGCCATTTAAGAACCTGCTAAGAGCCAGCTAGGGTATATCTTAGAACCAGCTAGAAGCCAACTAAACGCCAGCTAGAGCCACGTAGGTTCTAAGAGCCAGTTTGAGCATGCTTAAAGCAAGCTCAGAGCTAAGAGCAAGCTAAGAGCTAAGAGCAAGCTAATAGCTAGGAGCAAGCTTAGAGCCAGCTTGGAGCTAAGAGCCAGCTTAGAGCTGAGAGCAAATCATAGCTGGAGCCAGCAATGATTTAAGAGCTGGCTTGTGCCAGCTAAATGCCAGCCAGGAGCCAGCAAATAGCCATAGAGGACCCAACTAAAAGCCAGTTAAGAGCAAGCTAGAGCTAATCGCCAGATATGTACCATCTAAGAGCCAGCAAAGACAGGACCAATGTTGTTACTATTAAGCCAGGGTAGAAGGAATTACTTGAATGTACTGACCATGTTATCATGTACTGAAGATGCTCATTCCGTAGTGTGACCCTTGACTGACCTCCAATAGGACCACCTGGGATATCACACGCTGAAATAAACAACAAAACATCAAATGTATCAGATGACAGATAGAGTTATAATCTCAGTAGTTGTGAATAAGATAAACTTCTAGAGAGAGTGAAAACACCCAATGTTAATTGTGAGAAAAACCACAGGACTTAATCACAGACAGAAAAAAATGAAACATGTTGTTTTATTGAAGTCTGAGCAGACTCAGCTCGGAAGTACATAGTATAGAGAGAGAATTACACAGTAAGAACTGTACTAAAACAAAATAACCTTAGACCTAAATTATCCAAAAAATAAATATTGACGACATTGAGACAAAAATAAACAAGAAAAGAACTATCAGGGAAAACTAAATGCATCTTTTTCTTTTGATAACTTAGGATTGAACAAAGACACAATTGCTAGAGGGGAATGTGAACCAACAACCAACAACATCTGGTTAACCTGCTGGCACTCCACTATCTCGCCCTATGTTGGCAGTTTCCTTATTGTGTCAACATCTTTTGTCTGGGTGACAGTCAAAACTGTTAGCTGTCGTGTAGCAAGAGATCACACTTCAAGGCAGTGGACACTGCAGTGGTTCCTGTCACTGCAGGTAAAAACCTGAGGCAAAGTTTAACTTACAGCTGTCTGCATCAATCATAACAGGTTCAGCTCCGGTGACCTTTGACATCTCTTCAAGGTCAAGGTAATGCCAACGACCTCGCTGTGTATCATTCTTGGGCATAAATGCTGCCCTCTGTCAAAAATAACAAGTAAACATGTAGGTTAGTTATAGTCGCATAGTTTTCCCTACAACTTTGAGATTATTGTAGTCGAAATAGTGAATAAATTAAAGGAAATTAAAATCATACCTTTTCTGTTTTGCGCACAAGACCAACAAGCTCGATCTCCCCTGAAATCTGCAAGAAAAAAATTAAATCAACCTATTAACTAAACTATAATGGGACAAAATCTTGACTGCTTGAGTTTTACCCTGGAATAACTCTCTTGGATTGTCCTCCCACATCTAAAACTGAAATGTCCCTCTTTATCTTCTCTCCACTGGGCTCTTAGCTAGTAGGAGAGATTAAATTCGGTTTTCTGAGAGTCCTTGGCTTCACAAGTAGAATAAATGAAATGAAATTGATAGTCAACATCCGAATTAAATTTTTAAACAAATTGGGAAAAAATCACAAACATGCTTCTTACCTGACCCCTTTGTCTTTTAGCTGGATCAGTCAAAGATTTGGAAACAAACCCTCTGTTTACCAAAATGCTCACTCTGTAATAAAACAAAATAAACAGAGTCAAATGTTAAAGACAGTGGACACTATTGGTAATTGTCAAAGACCAGTCTTCTCACTTGGTGTATATATGCATAAAATAACAAACCTGTGAAAATTTGAGCTCAATTGGTCGTCGATGTTGCGAGATAATAACGAAAGAAAGCTCTTGTTATCATGAAATTGTGTGCTTTTAGATGGTTGATTTTGAGACCTCAATTTCTAAATCTGAGGTCTCGAAATCAATTTTGTGAAAAAATACTCCTTTTTCGAAAAGTATGTCACTTCATAGGGAGCTGTTTCTCACAATGTTTTATACTATCAACCTCTCCCCATTACTCGTCACCAGGTAAGGTGTTATGCTTTTAATTATTTTGGTTAATTACTAATAGTGTCCACTGTCTTTAAGTAACAAACCACAAGGGAAACTGACTGCATAAACTTGAAACAGTTTGGGCTTGCACAAAAACCAATTGACTGGAGATAATTTTGATAATTTTGTATTTTTGTACTGAGGGCCTCCATGGAAAGCAGTGCTGGGCGCTGATCGAAGCTTACCATCATTAAAGATGCTATAAATAAAATTTAGAAAAATACTTATTCCAGTCATTGTAAAATCAGCCAATAGCTTGGTAGGATTTGAACCCACAACTTTGTGATTGCAAGTCCTGCAGTCTAACCACTGGACCACGATGCTTCTTCATCAAATGCAATCCACACTTGAAATAAGTCTGGACAGTAAAATGGCGTGACAACATTATAAAATCAGCGGTTAGTTTGGTAGGATACACACCCACAATCTTGTGATTGCAAGTCCTGCAGTCTAACCACTGGAGCCAGTGTCATCACACTTACCCCAAGTCTGGACAGTAGAACGGCGTGACAACATGAGCGCCTGGTTCTCCTCTTGATATTAAACTCCCAGCATCTCCTTGCGATGGTTTGTTCAAGGTACGCGGTAGAATTAAGACCTCTTTGGAGTGGTCGAACTCTCCTCGGACCTTAACACGCTGGTACTCAAGAGCTGCAAGATCGTCTTTGCTGCAAATGAAATAACATTTTCAGACAAAATATTTAGCATCATTGTTTCAGCGTGATACTGAAAACCAATTAGCTGAATTAGCATGGTTCTTTGCCACAGAATGTCTACAGACCTGCACCGGCAACTATCCAATACTGTAGAATGATTGGAGATGCTGGACTTGTTGACTTACATTCTACAGACTGTCTACAGAGCTAGTTTGCTTAGCATACTTTATGTCTTGTCGCCTCTCAACTTAGCTTGGAACATTTCTTTATTTGTTGAACAAATTCAGTTTTCCAAAAAAATTAACAAGGCTTCGTTCGTTTGTTCAGATGATCTTCCAAATAGGGGAACTCGGGGAAACTCCCACAGGGAGATATAGACGGCAAGCTGGCAACACCTAATCTTTCTCATACAAACATTAGTTTAATTATGATTTTGCACAAATCAAGATATTGCGATTCGGTAACTATAGACGACAACACTTATTCTAGTCATTCAGAAATCGTCAGTTACCTTGTAATTGCAAGTTTTCAGTAAAAACACTGGACCGCTGTGGCAACATAAAAAAAGGCTCAGGGTTTGTACGTTATGAACTTACTCAATTGATTTGAGTGCAACTGGTGGAGCAGTTGTCCTCGCCTCCATATCGCGAATTAAATTCAGCTTCCATTTCCGTCGTTTGACTTGCCACGTTCCAAGACAAAATGCCGCTGCCGGAATGATCAATAATAAATGACCAAATGCAGATGGTACGTCGGACGAATCAGATGAAGCACCCTCTTGAGTCCTACTTTGATTAGCTGGAGCTTGGTTTGGTCTGATTGTTGACAGGTGACGACATAGTTGATGTCTTTCCAAAGCATCAACAAGCAATGACAACCTTTGCTGTAACGAAATTGAAGGCAAAATATAAAGTTGGGTTAGATGAGTTCTTTCTATAAAAGTCCAGCACAAAACAGAAGCGGCACATTGTTTGACTTGAGTGATATTTGGAAAGCATAGCTGCCTGAAGTAAGGCGTAAACAGTGAGAGCCAAACAGATTGTACACCTGTAATGAATGCACAGTCAAATACCTACACTAA
Organism: Asterias amurensis; assembly: GCF_032118995.1. Lineage (NCBI taxonomy): Eukaryota > Metazoa > Echinodermata > Asteroidea > Forcipulatida > Asteriidae > Asterias > Asterias amurensis. The sequence continues at coordinate 14,482,212 of NC_092662.1, forward strand.
CTAGAGTAGGCCTACTACTACTACTAGCCCACCTTGTTCAGGTGTTAATGGCTCTCTTTTAAATAACATTAGTCTCATCACATAGTATACAAATATTGACTGCTTCGAGTGCTATGGTTAAAACTATGACTCCCGAGGTGATCCCCGGAGCGTTCTATTTTCCCGAGACGAAGCCGAGGGAAAATAGAACGCTCCGGGGATCACCGAGGGAGTCATAGTTTTTAACCATTGCACGAGTAAAAGCAGTCAATATTTGTTTTATAACACCCCAAACATTTATAAATACTGTACTATTATTATTAAGTTACAGACCTGAATGCTACAATCCACGGACGACGCGAATACAGATTGCAAACACTTTTACTGACTGTGTTGCATGATGTAGTGTCGTCAGTATCTTTGGTGTCGTGCAATCCGAAATGGTTACAGACTATTAATTTATCATCCTCGTACACGCAACGGACGTCTGGGTACTGCACGCCGTGTGCTAGTCTGTCGGACTAGCGCACGGCGCCATGTGCTAGTCTTCGGACTAGCGCATGGCAAACCGACGCACTATCACACGGCTGTCGTCTAGCAAAACTAAGACATGTCATGTGACGCGCTCTAAACCAATGAGCAGGCAGAATACTTGCAAGGGGTGTTATAATCGCCATTACTTACTGCCCACCTTTGATACATGTCTAAAACGCGAGGTTTTTAAAGCCTTGTCATGTGTCAGAGTATTTCCTCAAATGTAAGGTATAAAATGAAGTATGTCAGATTAATGTAGGATTTTTCTTAGTGGGAGCATCAAAGTACCACGCATTTTGCAACCTTTGATAACTTCGCGTTTTAAACTTGTAACAAAGGTGGTCTGTATTATGGCGACCCTGATGAGACCAATGTTAAAAGAGAGCCATTTACAGCTCAACAAGGTGGACTAGCCTACACTACAATGTTGTTATCCCTTTCTTTCTCTCTAGTGTAAGACTAACTTCAAAATGCTCTTTTCAAATACCAAAACCAAGTGCAGTTTTTTCTGCAATGTTCTGTGTTGTTTTCAAGGTCCGTGTTCAATATTACCTTTATTAAATCAAGAAGAAAGACCGTCTAAGAGTTCTAAGTAAAATACTTGAAAAAGAAACTTAGTTGGTTCATTTTTGCATCAATCTTTTTAAATAAACTTCTTTTAGTTTTGCATTTGAAAAGACCTGATGTAGGGTTCAGGCCAATCAGGGTTCAGCGATCATTTACGCACTTAAAATAACAATAAAACCTGAAACTGCATTTTATTTTTTTTACAAATTCAATTCAAGACTAGGTCCAGACCGTGCCACGGCATCACCAGCATTCTAGCCCTGGTAGTGGTAGGACGTCAGTCAGTGCCACCAACGGAACAGTCCAACCTGGGCTACCAGCAGCCTAATCAGGGCCCAATTTCAAAGAGCTGCTAAGCAAGAAAATTATCTTTAGCATGAAATTTCTTCCTTGATTAAAAAAAACAGGGATTACCAACAAAATTTCCATTTGTTGCATATTGCTTGTTACTGGTATTCAGCTGTTGTTTGCTTATCCTTAAATTCACGTGGAAATTTGGTTGGTAATCCCGTTTTATCAAGGAAGAAATTTCATGCTAAGCAAATTTTTGTGCTTAGCAGCTCTATGAAATTGGGCCCAGTACTCTTGGTCGTCTGCTAAAAATAATAAAAAATTTCTCACCTCTTAAAAAAAGTCTTAATTAATTAGTGTTTGTATTTCAACTAACCTGTTTACCACGAAATGATGCTACAGCCCCCGATGAGCAACATGGTAAGCGTAGAAATGCTTTCGTTAATCTTGGAAGAGACATTGTCACTTTCAATAATCGAAAGAAAGGAAAGGAAGTGTCACCAAGATTTCTCCAAAACACTGGTTACGCAAGATGAGTACAGCGCCCTCTCGAGTTAAAAAGGAAATGGTAAGTGGTAAACTCTGGACGAATTCTCACCACATGGTGGCGCTATAACTATAACAACGGAGACGCTGGTTTCGCACTGGACGTCCCGAATGGTTTTACAGATTAGTGTTTTTTCCTCCATTTTTCTCCCATAGTTTGGTTTTCATTGGTTTCAGACAATTGAGATGGCTAGTCCCAGTTACCATCTCAAGTTTGGCAAAGGTGCTGCGGAGTCAGTAGATCAATATTTGGAATATAGACGGTAAGGATGGAGTTGTTTACATCGTCATTTGTAGGATTTGAAACTTTGCATGGTGGAAATACGATATAGATCAGAGCGTACTGATCGAAACGTCGAGTTGAAACCAACGGTTCTTTTCAGAACCACCCCAACTCATTAGAGATAGTCATTACAATTAGTTACTACTTACATGGTGTTTTACCGCAAACCTAATGGTTTACATTTCTCAAGTATTTTTTTTTTTTTTATAATTAAAGATATCATACTATCACTATCAATATCAGAATCTTAACTTGCAACCACGGTTGTGTGTTACAATCCCACCTAACCGCTTATTTCACAATGACTAGAGTCAGTCTAGCCCCACTTGCTTGGCTACACAAGTGGGGCTAGAGTCAGCCGATCATTATTATTGTTTGGGATATAGATGGTAAGAATGGGGTTGCTTACCTTTTGTGCGAGTCAAATGATTTTGAAGAAAACAATGCACCGTGGTCAAACTGCAATTCAAAGGCAGGGCTTGTGTTCGCGCACAAAGTTCGGTTATGGGTTTGAATCCAACCAAGCTAACCCGCTGATTTCAGAATGACTGACTAGAATAAGTATTGTTGTCTAGTTACTGAATCACAATCTTTTTGATTCGTGCAATTGATAATCCTAGACTCTAAAGTTAACACATGTTTGTATTTGTTTTTGTTATTGAGATTGAGAGAGGGATTGTTAATGGCGTTATACGGTTTATATCCCCATGTGTGGTAGTTTAAGTTTGTCAAGTCCCCATCCTGACAGGAAGATCATCTAATTTCTAAACAAACAAATAACAAACTACTTTTTATTTTCAGTTCCCCACCCGCCACAAATAAACCCTACAACACATCCAAACTACATATTTCTAAATGTCGTTTTAATTTGGTGAATGATGTAAACATAAAATAAAATAAATTTATACCTATAAATGGTTTCAACATAATATTATTTTTTGTGAAACATTTTATTGCAGAATTGTTGGTGAGGACGATGGCGGTCATAGTGGTGAGTTATTATCACCAGAGCAATATGAAGCCTACAAGAAAGAGGTCATTCCAGTCAGAATGAAGAATCGATTATTTGTGAGTTGGACTTCTCCTAGAGGCTGGGACTGCAAGCTTGTTGGACCAGAAACTCCTTGCTTTTGTCAACATAGGTGGGTACTACAACAGGTCACTGTGGTCCAGTGGTTAGACTGCGAGACTTGCAATCACAAGGTTGTGGGTTCGAATCCTACCAAGCTAACCGCTGATTACACAATTACAAGAGTTATAAGTGTTGTCGTCTAGTTACTGAATCACAGTTCTTCATTTGTGCAACTCTTCATAGACGTAAATACCATTGTTGCCAGCTTGGTGTTTACATGTAAATCGCATTGTGGGAGTTCGCTGAGTTCCCTTGCTGGGAAGATCATCTAAACAATCACCCTTGAAATTATCTACTTTTTAGATTGATTTTTTCTTTGAGCTTTTCTGAAGAGCTCAATTTGAACTATGTTTATCCTCCTTTAATTATGACAAAAAACTGACATGATGGGAAGCACTGCAGCTAATGATAGTTTGAAAATTGAGGTAGTGCGGTTGGGATTGTACCCCCCAAAACATTTCAATCTAAGGAACACTTCATGCATACATCATTTCTTAGATTTCTTGTGTCTGTTTCCAAATGCAGTGGCCAGAGACGCAGTTGGCACCCGCTGGCACCTCGCTAAATGAGCATGGATTCGACAGTTGTGCAAAAATGCAGTGACAGTTTATTTCTGTTTCCTCAGCAAATGACGCTGTATTCAGCTGAAACTGTGTATCTTTCTTTATAACTGGCTATTAATCACAATGACAATGACAATGACAAAAATCTATCACTCTACTTTTCAAGGTACAAGCAGCACAAGACAGACTTCAAGGAGCTACCTACAGAGCGGCCGATCCACCTACCATGTCGGGTCAAAGGTTGCAAATGTAGATCCTACAATTACGTCCCCCTGAATGGAAGTCGTCCACTTCGCTGCCGTTGCAAACACTTCACTGATGAACACTCTGAAGACCCAAGTCATGCCTGTATGAAATGTGAGTATACCATTTGATGCATTTAAAAACAAAAATTCCCTCTTTATTTGTGGCCTCAAAAATAACAATGGTGACTCTTACATAGCGCACTTCCAAAGGATAATCAATGAGCTTCAAACATAATTACCCCTGGTCACTGAGCCATTTAAATGTTTTCATTCCTTTAACAATCTCAGCTCCCTGGGGAGTATCCTGTAGCCTGCGCTGCCAAGTATCCATTTACCACGGGGCCATGAGAAGTAATTATTAGAGTCAAGTCAAATGTCTTGTCCAAGGACAAAAGTATCATGACCGGAAAAGAAAGTCCTTTTTGCGTTTAATATATTAGTAAATACTCACAAGAGTTTCACTAATCCTTTTTTGTTCACCATCTAGCCAGCTGCAACTGCGTCTCTTTCAAGAGTTCCTTCACTTGTTCCTGTGAGCAGCCGACGTACCTCCATGAGATGATAATTGAGACCAAGGAAGAGAGACTGGCCAGAGGTCATCCCGTGGGCCACGACACACCGTACGCAGCTATGGGTGGCCTGACGGGGTTCAGCTCGCTCGCTGAGGCATACATGAGGCTGGATGACAGTGGAATAGGTAAGAAGGACCTCAAAGGATTACTTGTGAAGTGTGAGGGGTAAATAGAGACAGCAAATTCCCACCCAAGATCTAACTTTAAAGTCTAATAAACCTTAACTTCCATGTACTCTCACCCAAACAAAATAGCAATCTTAAAAAAAAAAAACTCCACCCTAAAGCCCGGTTCATACTTCCTGCGAATGCGAATGCGAAGCGAATTTGACGTGAATTTGACATCACACCCTCCCTTCGCAGCGATTATTCGCAAGGGAGTAGAGCAGAGTTCAACTGCTGCGAATTGTTCGTTGCGAATTTGTGAAGTCAAGATTTGCTTCGCATTCGCAGGAAGTATGAACCGGGCTTTATCCTATCCTAAAACTTGAGTTGTTTGTACCTTAATCCTAACTCTAATCCTTGAACAAAAAAGGAGCATTTTAAGAAAGTTTTTGAATAACCCTTAACTTAATAAATACAGTTCGAAAGAGAAACATCTATTAATTCATTGCAGTACCCCTTGCAAACACATAAGATTGGAATTGCCTGTAGTCAATGGACTAGCAGGTTGGTAAGACATCTGCTATAGCAATGAAAAGGCCATTGGTTTCAAATCCCATGTGAGTGATTTGCCCTTTAGATTTTTTCACAGATATGTGGAAAGTACTGAGTATATAGTGCTAAATACACATCGGTGTAAGATCCCCGATGCAAAACTATCATCTAATAAAAAGTGAAACTCATGAGTGAGTTGTTTTAATCTGCAAAATGTCGAACTGTTTTGATTTGGCTCACCTGATAGGTCCAGCCAGTGAGGAGTTCCTGAATCAGCCAATCACCTCGTCCGATAATCCTTTCCTTCGGATGCATGCAAACACCTTCAAGGAGCTTGAGGGTCCAGATAAGAAAGTAGACGCTCTGACCGAGAAGATGGCGAATTTTAAGATGACCGGAACCGATGCAGATATGGACTATTACGAGATGAGGTATCAACAGAGGGTAAGAAAAACATATCAAATTTTAATGATAGAAGGAAGGCAAGTCAAGCTAAAATGAGTCGTTTGTCGGAAATGTCAAGAAACAATCCAAACAGGCCAACAGGGATGAAATTTTCAAATATTTTTTATGGAAACTTAAAAGCCAAAACATATTTAAGTTTCTATTGGCAACTTTCATACTGATAGGTAACATCAAAAAGGGGTTAAAAGTTAGCATTGAAATAAATGTGCCAATGTACCTTCAATAAACTGTTCAACTTTAAACACCTTTTTTCTCAGTTTTATTCTCTTGTATTTCTTGTTGTTCCTACTTTCACAATATTTGAACCAAATGTGGTATAAAAATTGAACAGATTATAGATTTTGCTTTTTCAAATTATCTGGGTCGACAAACGACTCATTTTGATTGACCGCATCACATATGCTGAAAAGAAAGTTAAAAACATTTATATATCACATTGTGCTTTTAGGGACGATTGTTTTGTCTCTTTCATTTCAACAACCTATAACCTAAATTATATTCCATGAAACTATCAGCAAATGAGATAATCTGTTTAATGCATTTAATTTTTTGACAGCTAAAAGAAGACAGAATGAAGAAAAGAAGTGTGCAGCCTAGACCTGTCTCAAAGCCAACACAAGGTGGCGCTGTTCCAGGCAATGCAAAAGCTAAGCCGGTTAGCGCAAAGACCAGTAGAGGGCCAACAAGAAGTGCTGTCAAGAAATAAGCTGAGACGTCTGTTGGAAAAACCATCTTAGTTCAACTGGTTGAATAAGCTAGACTGTTTTTTTTTTATAAAATATAACAGGCTTTTGCAAACTGCTTACCAACACAAAAAAAACCTTTGGTATTGCAACAAAATTGTTAATGGCCTGACGCTTCAACCATAGCAGGGTCTTTCTTGATGGCTAAACAAAGGTGTGTTTTTTTCTTCTCTCAGTTGTTTTTAAATACTTTCACTTTCACAAAGTGTCATCCCTGCACCATTTTTTTTTCACAGAGTTCCAAAAAAGAAAAAAACTGAAAAGGATGGGAAACTTTTTGTGTGTAATTAATAATAAAAAATGAAGAAAAAAAAACCTGAAAATGGCTGAAGGGAATTTCTCATTTAAGAAAAGGGCCATTCAAATTTTACTTGAAGAAACATTATTGGTTAGCAAGGAAAGGCTGTGTCCAAATTTGTGGCTAAGGCAATTGCTACAGCTGTTGCTAGGTGTGTTGCCAAGGGCCGGCTATACATCAAGACCTACAAATGATGTGGTCACCAAGCAAGAAGAGCCTCTTGTTTCGGAACGGCCAAATATTTAAGTGTTGATGGGGTGGGTTTTGACGTCAACTTACTGAAACCAAAGACTTTACATGTTGGTGTGACAGAGTGAAGATGTCGTCTGGGAACATTTTAATTTAGCCAGAGCAATTAGATAACTGAGAAAATGTATTGTTTTTACTTGGTAGACAAACGTGTGACAGTGAGTTTGTATATAAGGAACAGTGTGTATATTATTTTATGCCGAAAGATGTAGTGTTTTAAACTAAATAAAAAATAAGATTATTTTTTACAACCAATAAATGCATATATTGTGCGATGTTAAAATGAAGACAATTTGTTTTGTATCCATTGCTTGTGTTTTTAAAGTAACTATTTTAAAGCTGTCCTTTAATGAATTTAGCTAGGGAGTAGGGATTACCCCAAAAATGTTATTCTGTCACGATTTTTTATTAAACCCAAACCATTTAAAATATTCATCTCGACTCAAGATTGCTTGAAAAAAAAATTGGGGAAAAAAACATCAATTTTCAAAATGTACTAAAAACCAATGAAACTTTCATTATAAGCCTGTGTACTGGCTTATGGGGGCAAGTTAGTATCAAGCGCATTCCTTTGAAAAAAATCGAGGCGGGTCTATTATACACAATCTTCTTTAAAAAAACCTAATGAAATTCTCATAACGAGCCCTTGACCATTGGACCATCTAGGTCAGAAGTTGGTTTTTCGCATCAACCTGACAATGATACCACTTCCTTCTCAGAAAAAAAAACTGTTCACCGTTTACACGGAGTTGTTTTGTTCGATACATTTTGTTTGGAAACCCGAGAATTGTTTAAGCTTTGCGGTCATGTTGTTTACTTGTACGTGAACAAGAACAAAAGATCAAGTCGAGACAGATTTGTAAACTTGCGCGGGTGTGAAAATTCTGAGCCTATGGGTCAAGTTGCGGTGAAACTTAAACCTGGTGTGAAAGTTGATCTTGTCACTGGACAAATCTGGCGTGGAATTGGTAATTTCCAGTCAATCGTCCAGCCTATGAAGGACGTGTTTACTGAAGTTACACCAACCATGGAGGTAGACTCATTGTGTGTGCCTACATTTATATTGGGGCAATTCATTTGTAAATTTCAAAAGTCAAAAGAAATAACTGAAAATCAAAATTCAATTTTGGGATGTGGGAGGAAAAACTGTTAAACGAGGGAAAACCAGCTCCAATGGGCTATTAACGAAATTTTAAAAAGAAGACAAAATACCGAGCTGGCCAAGATCATAAATCTCACACCTGATTATACGACAAAGTGTTGAAAACTACTGACTTTGGAAACCTTTCATCTAAAATATCTGGTCGTTTACTTTGTTCATCAGTGTTTAGATTAGTATTATTATAAAGCCTTTATTTAAAACTTTTCTTTTAATAAAGCCTTAAATAAAGCCTTTATTTAAAACATGACATTTTGCTTCAAATCATCTAACCATGGATTGGAGGTAGGACGAAAGATAAAATTGATATGTGGCGAACGATCATTCAGTTTGTGACGAATAGTAAATCAACGATCAGGGACTGGTTTGAATGAAATTGATCTTTACAACAACGCACATCTTAAAATTCTGTCTATATAAACGAAGAGGTCACGAACAAACTTCTAAACAATCGGACACAAGTAGTTACAAGGTGGGTGTTATGAAAACTGCGAAGATCAAATTTCGCGTGCGCCTTTTGTTTAGGCTAAAACAACACGGGACCCAATCGACCTTACAACAAGATATTCCATTTCACGACATACGAAATAAAGCCTTTATTTGTTTATGTTAATGAGAATTTGCGTCTTTAGCGGAGCTTAAAGCACCTGCTAGCGTTTCCGCTTAGAAGGAATCGAAGGCTGCTTTGCGCGGACAGATGACAAGAATCCTTCCGCTGTTTAATTCCTTATTTTGTAACAGCTCCTGTCCTTACTGTTAAAGGTACTGGACACGTTTGGTAATTGTCAAACACAAGTATTCTCACTTGGTGTATCCCGGCAACATAATTCATCAAAATAACAAACCTGTGAAAATTTTGGCTCAATTGGTCATCAAACTTGCAAGAGAATAGTGAAAGAAAAATCACCCTTGTGTGCTGTCTTCAGATGCATAAAGGTTCCGCGCTTCAGCTGAAGTCTTTTATTAATTGAGTGAGAAATAAACTGTTTCTCAAAAACTACGTTACTTCAGAGAGAGCCGTTTCTCATACTATTTTATACTATCAACAGCTCTCCATTGCTCGTTACCAAGTAATTTTCTATGCTCAGCATTATTTTGAGTAATTACTAATAGTAATTACCAATAGTGCCCATACAGTGCCTTTAAAAATATCAACACATGTTGACGCGGTGTATATCGGATACTAGAAACTACAACTCTACACCCGCCGAGGTTTAGATATCGATTTTGTGTGGAAATAAGACATCAAAATAAACGCGGCATTTCTGTTGTCGGGAAACGGATTTCACAAAAACCAATATTATTTGTTGCTCGCTGATACAAACCACCATTGCGGAAGTGCGTTCGCAGGAGGAGCGGCGAAGCTAAAGGAAAGCAGATGAGTTTTTATTTATTAGGGACACCGAACAGGGGAAAAGCAAGAAACGAAACGACGTCGTCAAAAACAAGAGTGAGGAGTTTGGAGCATTTTGAACAGAGTTTACTGAACTCTAGTCATTAGGTACGGGAGGAGTGACTGTGTTTGCTATGTATACATTGAGTGTTTGTTCCACTAATGTCGAGCACTTAACACTTTAGAAATCACGTACATGAAACAACACCTTATCATAATTAGTAAACAAACTCTCTGTCGCAAAGGATTAAGATACGGAAACAGCTCCACTCATCAATAGAGCGCAAGGCTCTGTGTAACGAACCTCCATTGTTTCTCCAGGGAGGAAGAAAGAAACGTCCAACAACTTTCGCTGCCGTCAAACCGCTGGAAACAATTTGATGGGCAATATTTCTCACACACCTGTGATGCGGGTTAAATGAAATTGTAATCATCTTTTGAACGCAAACCGCTTGCTAAGATCATCATAAGTTCAACTGATAAAGCTATAAGGTCAGTATTACATTATTTCAAATCTTTAACATAGAGGCTAGTAAACACTTGACTGGATGGCAAACGTAGTTTTCACAAATCAATGCAGTTAATTTTCTCCAATCAAATCACTTAAAAAAAAACATTGTTCAATATGTCGCGATGTGATGATGGAAACTTGATGCGAAGATCAGGCCTTGATTTTTGCGCTTGATGGGCACAGAAATTTTCCTCTGGCAAGAGTCACTTCTATTGATTTCAGTTTGCATTGTAATTCATTGCTCTGTGGGTGTCGTATCAGTCTTAAGAACAGCAATTTTATAGCCTATATATTTTGCAAAGAAGGAGTTACTAAAAGTCGCTTTCGAATCAGCGACAACTAATTGGCGCATATCTGCCACTTCTGTATTTTTATTTTTAAGAAGCCTACGTTGTTTCGAATCTGCGACAACTATTGGTTAAAATTTTCTCTTTTTTTGTTTTCAATTTTATTTGAAGATCTCCACTATATAGAAGGATCTGAAAGAATGTCTGCCGTGGCCAAATCAGAAGCTCTTGTTTACAAGGACGCCAGGCAGTACTGCCAGCGTAGACACCAGAAAACAATGGGGAAATGCGCTCGGGAAGAACGGCAGAACGACGCCCTGTTAAGCCGCCAACTCCGGCACATCCAGAAATCCAAATCTTACCGAGAAAGAGAGCTCGACCGTGAGCAGGAGAAGTGCTTGACGGACCTAGTGACGATATTTGACCGCCAGTGTCAGATCGCAACTACGCGACTTGCCCGGAGATTGAAAGACGCACTCGGTGACGCGGATGGGTTGTGGGGCGGCGAAAAAACCGAGAGTGGCGTAAGCTCCTGGACAAGTAGGAAGCTCATAAAAAAAGGTAACAACAAACAGCTTGCTAAACCCACCAATGGGTTCATCTTGAATTCGTGGGACAAGCATCGAAGTTTTCCTGCATCACGCGGAGGAAAAGGATCTCCCTCTCAGAAAAACAACCGTCATTTACCGTCGACATCGTTGAATGACTTAATAACCAGCCGATCAAACTTCCTAAGACGTGATAACTTTTCAAGTTCGGACTCGTCACCAAGAATGTGGCAGCGGATCCCGCCGTCCGTACAGCCCACAACCCCCACGCCAAGTCTCAACCAACAACATGTATTCCAGAACCAAATCGGACTTCGGGAGTCAGCAGGGCTAAATAACTCCAGCCGGGGGGTCAGCAAAAGGAGGAGACCGACTCGACCCAAAACGGCTCCACCGACAACGGCAGGATTAAGTCACGAGGCGACCAGGAGATGGAACGAGCTTGCCTCTCCAATAAGATGCCCTCAGCATTCTAAAGATACCTCATCTCAAGCATTGCCAAAAGCTCGGAGCCTGCGATGTCTACGCGAGGAATGTACCAAGACCGAATCACCGATCCTGGACGCGCCGGAGGATGTGTGTTTTCGACGGCAGTACTTAGCCTGCGCCATGTCCCGTAAGCTACCTGTGAGCGGCTTGAAGAGCGGCAGTTTCGCCCAGCAAGATGAGGTCAGAAAGAAAATGGACGGAAGAAGGAGATGTATGGAAGAACTGAGAATGAACAATAGACAGCGATCTAAGTCTGCTCCTGCTGGTGTTGTGCGCATGCCTGGCAAAGAATTGCAAGCCAAATGTTGAAAGCCGTTTGACATAATATGCGTTTTAGGGTAAGAAAATATGCCTAAAAATATTTGGCAGATTGTTGATGAGTTAGTTTTAACTTGTAGAATTATAGGAGTCGGTTCTTTTATACAGTTATGTTCATCACCCAGCTGAGTCTTGATTAAAATCTGCCAAAACGTAATATATAATTATTATAAATTTCACGTATAGCGTACACCCAAACAGACAGTCCCTGGCAAACCTCTGTATTAACCCGAAAAACAGTCTTGTACCCTAACTATATCTGGGGAGTTAAAGTATTTGGCTTGGAGCAGGGATCCTGACCACAAGATGGCCACTCCACGCGCTTTCACCACGTGGACACTATTTACACGAGCACGAACTTGTTCATTAGGTTAATGCAATGCCGTGGAACTCTATAGGAACATTATACACACACAGAACGAAATAAACATTGTGTGCTAACGGCTGAATATGTAGATTTTTCGGCATAGATAACAACTATTGCATGTACAGTACATACCTTTATTAAACCTGCCATGATCCTGCCCTCTTGCAAGCTACGGTTTGTGTCTTCCTTTTCGTCACGCATGAATGCCGAAAGCATGCCGAAACGAGGCAAATTCCCACATTACTTCTAAGCTTTGCATACTATTAAAGATAACCTCAAACTCAATTGTTGTTGTTTTCACTACGCATTTTCCCATTGCATTGCTTCTGTGCAGTTCATAAAATGGCGACAGACAAAACAGGTGTTCGGTTGAATCACGCGCGTTGTGTTACGACTCAATTTGATTGGCTGATTGTCCATGTGGGCGGAGCTAGGAAATCTTGGTCACCGTTTTGATCCTTGCTCTATGATTTGCGTGGATTCCAGCTGTAGCATTTTAAAACAGTTTTATGCAAATCTTCCCTGCATGTTCTGAGGTTGCTTTGTTTTGTAGAATTTAGTTTACATTTCCGAAAAGTGATCGTTTCGTAAGAATAATAACATTTTTAACTTCATTGGCCTCAGCGCTGTATTATAGGGTTACATTATGCATCTATGCATTATGATAGGTTGCACATAGGGGTATAAGCACTTCTTGCCAAAATACAGTTTGCCTTCAATTAAACGAGTGCATTTTCAGAGCATTATAATGTTAATGTTAACTTACTGTTTTTGAATGAAGTCAGTCAAAACATATACACTGTCTGATGCTGTTTACAAATTTCCAAGGACCAATTATAATTATCACAATAGCGTAAAAATGTCATGTAATTTACTCTGGAAATTTCAACTCACAAAAGTCAAGATTTCAAATGGGGCACGGGGGGGGGGGGGGCTTATGCCCCTGTACCAATGACTCCATTATTATATAAACAGATAGACACAGAAGTGTTACTTTGAAACATTTAATCAATCACAAAACACATTGGCAATAATTATTTGTTCTGCCTTTGTTGATCATTGTACTTTCTCAAAACTTCATATTGCAGAGTCAAACATTTTGTGTCCCTTTTCAGGAGGATGGCAAAAAAAGTAACGAGGATTTCTAAAATAATCAGCAAATGAAAAGATTGGTGTAAAATTAAGTTCAAACTGACTTATTGTCTGTTGTTCAGCAACAAAACCCAAAGCATTATTATTAAAGTGTAGGCATACAGAGCTTTCTAGTGTAAATATAAGAAGCAAAAACAACAGGTAAACATTGTGACAAAACGTTAATAAATGCTTAGAAATTGCTTATAAATATTGTCTGACTTCTATTCGTATTTTGTGAATTGGAAGCATATCGCAGCAGTAGTCTGTTCTTTGGCAAATATTCTGATAAAATATTAATAAAAGTTAAACTTAAATTAATTACAACAAGGGTTATAAACAACTTCTTATCAGGGTTGAAAAAATTCATTTTAAATTGCACACACACAATACTTGGCATCCAAAATAACAAACAATAAATACTACAAAATAGGGGTTGTCGTATACTAAATAACAACACAAAATACTACTAATATACCTGAATAATCTTTGGCACAGAATTATATTTCATTTTAGAAAAATTAACAGCAAATAAAAATTTACATTAAGCAATGTGGATGGACAATGCCACAAATCCGTTTACAAATTATGCATAGTACACACTCCGACCTGATCTCTATTTATCAGTGCAATCAAACTAGACTTGTTAAAAATTCCACACACTTCTATCTACATAAATACATATAATTGTAAATACTTATATTTGTATTGAACTATATTTTGAGGTTCACATCTGGAAGTTTTGATTTAAGATCTAAACATCTTTATCTTTGGTAGTTAAATTTGAAGTGGTTTTACAGAGGATTTCAAGTGATGCAAAAGATTTAAATATACCGCTGTTTATTTGCCATGATCCCTGTATAAAATAACATAAATCAGTACTGATTTTCATGTGACAAAAATGGGGTTAAACTTATATTTTCCCTTCTTCTTCTTTGTGATTTTCCGAAGTTTGGCTTTAGGATTCAGCTTCTGGCTCTATTTGATGTTAAAGGAATTGGGTACTTTAATTTTGTAACTTAAAACACAATGTCCACAGATTTACATTAAACTTGCACCGTTTGAAAGTAATGATAGTAGAAAGCATACCTTAAAATATTAGTTGCTGAGGTGCTGTAGTTTTTGAGAAATGTGTATAACAGTGTCATGAAAGTACGTTTTTACATGCTAAAATAATTTTCGTCTCATGACCACTGAGACGAAAATTATTTTCATACTAACTTTAGAGGGAGCCGTTTCTCACAATGTTTTATACTATAACAGCTATCCAATGCTCGTTACACAGTCAGTTTTTAAGTTAACATTTGTTTTGAGTAATTACCAAACGTGTACCTTCCCTTTAAAATAAGCAATGTGCAAAAATGTACACTGCTCCACAGTTGATGATGTAGCCTATATGCAGGAGCTATAGAGCCAGAGCCTAGGTTTAGATAAGGACCACATTTGGTTTATTGGTCAGGTGTATACATCCAACCCCTTTTACTATACTCATTTCCCCACTGCATTGGTTTCCGTCCCTGCAATTGAGAGTTAAATTTGGCTTTCACTGATTAGGGATAAAAGCTATCAAATCGTGACTGATCTGCTTACAACAGCAGATGTTATAAAGTAACAATAAAGTATTTAGTATAAATTATAATCATCTAATATAGTTCTCACATGAAGATGTGAGGGAACACAATCTCATTTCAATCTTGCATTTCAGTTTGTACCTACTTTTTACACTCATTGCACTACTTTCATATTATAAATAAAGTTAAAGACACTGGACACTATTGGTACTTATCAAAGACAAGTCTTCTCACATGCTGTATCTCAACATATGCATAAAACAACAAACCTGTGAAAGTTTGAGCTCATTTGGTCATCGAAGTTGCGAGATAATAATGAAAGAAAAAACACTCTGGTTGCACGAAGTTGTGTGCTTTCAGATGCTTGATTTCGAGACCTCAAATTCTAAACTTGAGGTCTCGAAATCAAATTCGTGGAAAATTACTTCTTTCTCGAAAACTACGTCACTTCAGAGGGAGCCGTTTCTCACAATGGTTTATACTATCAACCTTTCCCCATTACTCATTACCAAGTGAGGTTTTATGCTAATAATCATTTTGAGTAATTACCAATAGTGTCCACTGCCTTTGAGTTACTGAGCTTCAGAAGCTCAATCTACTCAATTGGAGTAAATGTTTGGGTCGCAAAATACTTAGTATAAGAATAAATACATGCACAGTCACCACAAATTAAAAGTTGAGTATACATTGTGTGATATAGGTACATTCACTATAGTAATAGATAAAACTCTATCATACTATTAATACATACAAGTTATAAACAGTATATAATTTAAATACATGCATGTGATATGTTATTGGGTAAAAATACAAGATAACTAAAATATATCTGACCCAGAAACATGGCAAGATGGAAGCCCTGCTTGGCAATAGGTTTCAGTGGTTATAATAGAGTTAAAATAATCGGCTGCACACACGACAAACTATATCCATGATACCTATTAATTACGCTTGGGCGATATCGATTTATTTTATTCACGATATATCGCTGACAATATATCGCGATATTCGATATAATCGCAATTAATGAAATTTGACATCACCAAACAGAAAACTCCAAGTGAAAGTTGTAGAAGAGACAGTCCTAGCATAAGAGAGGTGTTCTAATGACCTATTCTTCTGGTTTTATTCCAAACCTATGGGGTGCAAGATGTCTCAGCTAGCAAATACATCACGATATTTAATCGATATATCGAAATATCGCAATTGTCGCCAAATCCATCCGATATCGAAATCGTGTCCAAATTAATATCGCGATATTTCGATAATATCGTGATATCGCCCAAGCTTACTATTAATGTCATGTTATATAACAGTTGGAAAATTAAATAAAAAAAATCCACGCTTGATTTGTTTACTATTCTGTTAAAATTAGATACATTTGATGTTGAATTCCAGCTGTTCGAAGTTAAAGGCACTGGACACGCTTGGTAATTAATCAAAATATATAATAGCATACAAACTTATTTGGTACTGAGCAACTGAGAGCCGTTGATAGCATAAACAATGTGAGAAACGACTCCATCCCTCTAAAGTTATAGTTTTTGAGAAAGAGGTTGTTCCTCACTAAAATATTTGAATCTGAGAGAGACGTCAGGCCAGAAGCTTTTCTTAGACGTCTGAAAGCACAAATATTTCTGCAACAACGGTGTTTTTTCTGTCAATATTTTCTTGCAACTTTGATGATCGATTGAGCCCAATTTTATTTTTACAGCTTTGTTACTTTATGCATGTGTTGGGATACACCAAGTGAGAATGGTCTTTGCCAATTACCAAACACATCCAGTGCCTTTAATGAACTTGAGGCTTGATTACATATTGATACACCAAGTCTGTGACAATTTCATAGAGCTGCTTAAGCTCGAAAACTCTTGGAATATATACCGCCTTTGAACTACACTTCTTCCAATAATAAATCCATCACCACAATGTCAATTTAACAATTCTAATTCATTTCTCTATTCATTTTGCTATGCAAAGCGTCATCAGATCTTTCTAATTTCTTTACAGAACCGTAACCAAATTGCATAGTAAATTATTACCAATTTCAATTATAGGTAATTTGTGTGACCTATTTTTGACCACCTTTGTCTAAAAAGTTTCTCAGGGATATTAAAATGGGAGAAAGCTAAGATGGAGGTTTCTTTTGGAGAAGTTACTAAATAAAGTAACATGCGAGTGCCAAGACTATTTTTTATGGATATTTATATATCTAATGAACATAAATTTTTATCTTTTACTAATTATATTCAGAAAACAAACATGTAGGTATATATATATATAGTGCACCTGACCTTATGATGATGAACCACTTCAAAATGTGTTTAAAATATCAGCCTCAACCTCATATACTTCTAAACCTCAATCTTTCCCCCCTTTTTTACCCCAACCTTCTGAACGATCCCCTTATTGCCCAAGAACCCTTTTAGCCTTTTTAAACCTGAATCCTACAACCATATTCCTCAAGATACCCTCAAACCCCAAACCTCAAGAATACCCTGTTATCTCTAACCCCAAACCCTCACCCTGTAGTACATCTCATCCATCTGCCAAACCACCCTTATTGCCTCACCCCTCCTAGCCTTTCTGAACCTAACCCTTACCCTCTAAGCTACTCTAAACCCCAGACCTAAAAAACCCTCATCCCTAATCCCAAACCCCCAAAGTACCCTCTACACGTTAAATGCCCCACCCCAACCAGAACCCTTCTAGCCTCTTTGAATCTTAATCTTGACCCTCTCAAGCTACCCTCATCCCAAACCTCAAAATACCCTCCTACCCAAACCTCAAAATACCCTCCAATCCCTAAACCCAAACCCCAAATCTTACCCCCAATCTCAGTTCTCCATCCATGATGACAAGAGGTCGATAGGCAGAGGGAAGATGATGGTGGAGTTCTTCTCAGCAGAGATGGTCTGTAAAGTCTGAAGGTAGCGGAGCTGGAGGGCATTAGGTGCCTCTGCAATGATGTCGGCAGCCTCCTTGAGCGCTCGAGATGCATTCTGCTCACCCTGCGCGGCTATCACCTACATGCAAACACAAGACCAAAAGACATTAATCTTATGACAGGTTACCACAGACAACTTTTGTTTTTGTTCTATTATTTGTTTAAAGGCAGTGGACACTATTGGTAATTACTCAAAATAATTATTATCATAAAACCTTTCTCTATTACGAGTAATGGGGAGAGGTTGATAGTATAAAACATTGTGAGAAAAAGCTCTCCCAGTGAAGTTAAGAGTTTTTGAGAAAGAAGTAATTTTCCATGAATTTGGTTTCGAGACCTCAGATTTAGAACTTGAGGTCTCGGAATCAAGCATCTCAAAGCACACAACTTAGTGTGACCATGGTGTGACAAGGTTTTTTCCTTTTTCTTTCATTAATATCTCGCAACTTTGACGACCGATTGAGCTGAAATTTTCAACTCGTCTGTGCTGTCAACAAAATCAACTGACACCAGGGTCCCGAGATTATCTGAGAGCGAAGTTTGTTGAGTGATATTGGTTGGTTCAATAAACTGCGTTGGATTGGCGTATTTGGTATATTTCCTTGCCCTCCACCCCTGGAAGCACGCTTTGAATCCCATCTGGCGAGGGGTGGGGGGGGGGGGACTGTGGGTTAGGTTTTTCAGTCCCCACCTGATTGCATGGGTTTTCCCAGCATTGAATATTTATCTAGGAATATCATCCCACATCTAAAATGTCCTCCTTTTTCTTCTCTCCATGGGATTCTTGCCTAGTATAGTGATTGAGTTTGCTTTTCTAAGAGTCCTATAGCTTCTTTCTTAAACAGATAAAAATTAATAAGAGAGAGAAGACTGACCTTAGCACGTGCTTCTCTTGATGCTTCAGCTTCTGCTGCCATGGCTCTCTGCAGTTGAAGGGGCAACCTTACATCCTTACTGAATTATAAAAAATCATTATAATGTATCATTAACAATAAGGTAGAATGTAAACACAGTGTTTGTGGCAGTGTCATGGCCGAGCAGTGAAGAGCACCGGATTCAAGCACTGGTGTTTAATCAGCAGGGTTTTGGTTCAGATCCCGGTCGTGACACTTGCTACATAAAATTGGGGAGGTAGTGCTTTCTGCTCTACCAGCCAGGCTTCGAATTGATGATAGCCAAGCCTACATTCGTATGGACTGTAAAAGGGGTAACCCTGTTTCAGCCCTAGGAGTAGGTGGCAATGGCCTCTGGAAAAAATAATTGTAGCCCACACCTTGAAGTGGCCTTCAGGCTTTCTGTGTCAGGCGACTTGCATAATAAAAAAAAATGCTTCCATCTTTGAAAACAACCCAGTGGGTTCCAATAGAGATCCATTAGGCTCCGCCCTCAGCGCACATGTGTACAAGAACACAGGAGCCTCTTCAATGCCACGTGCGCCCTGCGTATGCGCACGCATGTCAGACTTGTGTTGGACTTTTGGTTTCGCAATTGGTTGTGATGGGTCAATACGCAATGGGGCGAAGCTAAATGGATCGGTCTATTACCAAACGTATACAAATCCCAAAGGTCTAAAAAGATGTCACACTTACATTTCAACTCTCTCCACTTTGACACCCCATGGATCCGTAGCTTCATCTAACACCGATTGCATATGACTACTGATGGATTCACGAGAGCTCAGTACCTCCGCTAGGGTCTTTGTACCCAAGACATTCCGCAGAGTTGTTGCTGCCAAGAGCTCCGTTGAGCGCTTGAAGTTCTCCACGTTGACGACGGACATAGTTGGGTTCTGAACGCGGAAGTACACCACAGCGTCTACAGTGACTGTCACACTGTCCTTGGAAAGGATCTATGAAAAAGAAAGGAATGGTTATTTTAAAGAAGAGTTTTATAGACTTTGGCAACAAATCTGCCAAATAAGAGGCTACTATAAATGTTGCAACACTTTAAAGGCAGTGGACACTATTGGTAATTACCCAAAATAATTATCAGCATAAAACTTCACTTGGTAACGAGTAATGGGGAGAGGTTGATACTATAAAACATTGTGAGAAATGGCTCCCTCTGAAGTGACGTAGTTTTCGAGAAAGAAGTAATTTTCCACGAATTTGATTTTGAGACCTCAAGTTTAGAATTTGAAGTCTCGAAATCAAGCATCTGAAAGCACACAACTTTGTGTGACAAGGGTGTTTTTTCTTTCATAGTTATCTCGCAACTCTGACGACCAATCATCAAGCTCAAATTTTCACAGGTTTGTTATTTTATGCATATGTTGAGATACACCAAGTGAGAAGACTGGTCTTTGACAATTACCAATAGTGTCCATTGTCTTTTAAAAACAACATACCAAAAAACTCTGAGGCAGACCTGGAGAAGCGAGTGGCTGGATATGATTTCACCATGAATACCCTTGAGCTTAAATGTTAATACTAAAGGGAGATGAAGGTTAAATAAGAACATTTGTTTTTACCCTTACAACGATGTGTACTTTCCCAAGTTCTGTGACAAAAATTCACAGGCAAGTCACTCATGTTGAATTTGAGTACCCGATGCTAAATTAAAACCTAATAAATCATTGTTGTACCCGCTGCTAACACATAGGATTTAAAGGAACACGTTGCCTTGGATCGGACGAGTTGGTCTATAAAAAGCGTTCTGTAACCGTTTGTTATAAAATGCATATGGGTAGAAAGATGTTGTAAAATTAAAATACAATGATCTACACAAATATGCCTCGAAAGTGCGTGGTTTTCTGTTTACCTCGTCGACTAACACGGTTGGCCATTTATGGGAGTCAAATTTTTGACTCCCATAAATGGCCGACCATGTTAGTTCACGAGGTAAAAGGAAAACCGTGCAATTTTGAGTGATACTTGTGCGGATCATTGTATTCTACTTTTAAAACATCTTTCTAACCATATGCATTTCATAACAAACGTTTTCAAACGCTTTTTATAGACCAACTCGTCCGATCCAAGGCAACGCATTCCTTTAAACTGCCTCTAGCCAATCGAGCTAGCTCGGAGGTCCAGTGTACTAGTAAGACACCTGCTCCAGCAACGTAAAGGTTGTGGGTTCGAACCCCACCCTAGTGATTTGAATGCGGATTTTTTTCAAATGACTCAGGAAAGTATTAAGTATACAGTATATTAAAATGTACATGGTGTAAGGGTAAAGTAAATATTATTATTCTTTTTCTCCAACGCAAAATTATCATCCATTTTTAAATTAGAAGCAAGAATATTACCTCCTGTGGTGGAACATCAAAGGACAGTGTCCTCAAATCAATCACTCTGAATTCATCAATACATGGCAGGATGAAGAACAACCCTGGTCCTTTGGCACCACCGGGGAGAAGACGTCCTGCTCGAAAGATCACCGCTCTCTCGTATTCTTGTACTGTCTGAGATGGTGAGGAAAAGAAAAAAATTAGTGAGAAAAATAAACTCAAAATTAAAGACCAACATTCAGTAAAAATCTTATACAACGCTGTAGGTTGTAGTAGCGCTTAGAGACATAATTACATCTTATTACATAACAACTGTGTAATAAGCTTTCGCAGCTACAAATACTTTATCAGACGCATCAGAAGTAGTTGTTGCTACACGAAAAACTTAGGCCTACGCAGTTTTTATTTAGTTAGTTAGTCTGTAAGTGCAAATACAACATTCCGTGGTTTATCTCTATCAAACCAACAAGGCTATCTTTTATTATTAATTTATAAAACGATAGCTAGAATGACAAGGCGTAAAATTCTACAAATGTTTTATCAATCCAGAATTTATTTTACAAGGCCAGAATCTTTATGATAATTTATTTTGGTAACAACAAGCACTAAGAGGATTTATCTAATTAATATGCCTTGGTAAGTACCAAAAGATTTAAACGTTATTTATTAGACTCAAAGTCAACATTTGAAGATAATTTTAAAAAGTGAGGTAATATTACTCAATCGAAAAAACCAAGACCCCAGGGCTTGTCTGGACCCAATTTCATAGAGCTGCTCTAAAGGCATAAAAAGGTAACCAAACTAAAAAAATAATTTAGTTCTCCGAGAGTGGATAACAACTTACCCTAAAGACAAAGCAGAGTGATATTGGGAAAGTAATACAACACACGAAGAAGGAAAAACCAAATAGGATGTAGTAGCATACACCCATATTTTGATCATCGCCTAAAAACAAATAAAAACAAAAAATTGTTACGACCAATTGTCAAGAAAAAAATATACACACAGTTAATTTGAAAGTAGACTTTTAATCTATTGACCCATTTCACCTGAGGTCATCATCAAACAAATCTTGAATGCGCCATACTGGTGGGCAATTTCACTGTACAGTTTTGTATAACTCTATGATGTGTGTTATTCAGTGAAGGGCGCGTTTTAAACCTAACTTGCCCACCAACATGGTGAGCGCGGATCATTCGCCACGTGTGACGCGCGTGCAAGGGGTCGATAAAGAGGGACCAACAGTTGTGGGGGCACTTGATCCAGGCCTGTATTTACATGCAGGACACAGAGGCCACGGTCTCCATTGCCCCTTGCCTTGGTGCCCTTTAAAAGTTTCCCATAGATTTGCTAACGGAAATGCCCTTTGCAAAATGAAAGTGCCCTTTCAAAGATGAAATTCCTGGCCAGTTGATTGATTTTTCATAAATATTTAACTGGAATTCAACAGAGACCCTAGAGGTCAAGGTCCTTGGCCTTGGTGCCCCTTCAAAAGTTTCACATTTCCCAATGATAGAGCCCTTTGCTAAATGAATGGCCTTGCCGTCTCCTTGATGGCATTCAAGGGAAAACAAACGAGGAATATCATTACATTATCCAGAAGTGGTTGATTTCTTAAATCTAACCAGAATCATAAGTAAAGTTCTTTTATACTGAATTGAAAACAACTTAAAATTAATTGTTTTTCTATTTTCTATTCAAAACTTTATATTATATTAATTTTTCATAATTTCTTAACAAATGTATAGTTTATATTAGTGTTTATTTGATAGTTAGTAGCATTAAAAAGGCTTTTGGGACACAGTTATTAGAAAAAAAAATTATTTTCCTTGTGTCTCATGTTCTTTTGTCATTTTAATAATTGTTCTGTACTGTTTTGTAATATTGTCATGTGAAGTATGCCAAATAAATATTAATAATAACACAAATATGAAGACAAAATAATTTAAAAACAATTCACTGCTGCTCACCCTTTTGTTCGGTTGGCTCCCCAGACAGACGGAGAGGTCGCTCACGCTCATTCATTGTGATAATGTTGCCTCAACAAAACTCACTTTTCAAATAAACAAAATTAAACAAACCATCAATTTAACTGCTGTTCTTTTTCTTCTAAGTTCAACACCAAGATGAACACAACACATTAGATTTGTACACCATGTTTTTCTCTGCCTTGCTTAATTTCATAAAGCCTTTAAAGGCACTGGACACTATTGGTAATTACTCACAATAATTGTTAGCATAAAAACTTTCTTGGTAACAAGCAATGGGGAGCTGTTGATAGCATTTCTAAACATTGTGAGAAACGGCTCCCTCTGACGAAACGTAGGTTTTGAGAAAGAAGTAATGTTCCACTAAAATATTTGAACTTGATTTCCAGACTTCAGAATTAGATTTTGATATCCCGAAATCAAGCATCTGAAAGGACACAACTTTGTGTGACAAGGGTGTTTTTTCTTCCATTATTATCTCGCAACTTCGACGATCAGTTGAGTTCAAATTTTCAGAGGTTTGTTATTTTGTGCAAATGAGATACACCAAGTGAGAAGACTGGATTTTGAAAATTACCAAAGGTGTCCAGTGCCTTTAAGCAAAAAGACTTGCTAAGCATAGAAACATATGGCTAACCAGAAACAAGTTAACAGCCAGCACTTCACAAAGTTTCTGTGGAGCAGTATTTTGTCTTTTAAACAGCTTTATGAAATTGCTATGGGCATTGAAAAGAAGATGAATATTATTTATAAAAATTACTAACCAAGGCCAGTCCATCCATCTGACTGATTTATTTGTTACTAATGTTCGCCTTTAAAATGCAGTGTAATGAATTGTCATTTCAAATTGAAAACAAATTTCAAATTCAGGTGTTGTTGCTAAAGTCACTAAACATAAAGCTTGGCATTTGCATTTTTGTTTGTATAAAATGTATGCAGTTATAAATGCTTATAGTTTGTCGAACAACACAATTCCTTACCTCCCTGCTCTTATAATTTTGACTCTTTTATAAATGATATAATTATAAATATAAATTTCCAAGTTTAAAGGGAGATAACACCATTGGTAATTACTCGAATTATTTTATTAACCATAAAGGCTTATTTTGAAAAGAGTAGTGGAGAGCTGTTGATGTTATAAAACACCCTTTAGAGTATATAGTTTTAGAGAAAGAGGCATTTTCACAAAAAATATTTATTATATATTAATTTATGAGAAAGGCCTAAATTCAAGTTCGAGCATGAATCCTTTCTCAGGCATATGAAATTAAAAACTCATAATTCCATTTCTATACAACAAGTGTGTTTTTGTTTTCTTAAGTTATTTTCTTGCAACTTTTAAGAGCCTAAATTTCCACAGGTTTGTTATGTTATGCATAAACCTTATATGTAATGATACTGATTTTTTTATTGCCAAAAATGAAAAAGTATACCCTATCTTTTTTCTACTAAATAAATGCCTTCATTCTTCGGCCATAATTCATACAAATGTAAATTCCCCATGTACAGCAAATTAACAGTTTTGCCGTGACCATGAATACACAAATCTACCTTCACAATGCCGCACTCAATAAATCACAACACAGGAACACATATCCACTGCCCTTAAATTGCACTGCACTGCGGCGCTGCAGTAAGCCCCAATAGACCTACCGCTACACCGCACCAATTTCTCATTAATTATGCATCAAAACACGAGTCAAAATTGTGTTAAATTTACCCAAGACAAAGTACCTCAGTTATTAATAATGAACTTGCAAACTCACCTACAGATTAATTCTTGCTACATAATAGCTTGAAGGCGCAAATTCTCTGAAGAAATATTGAGAATTTAGACAGATAATTTGTGATCTCATCTGTCTTGGACGGCAGCCATTTAACACTTTCTTCTTGCATCTTCTGTCGCTTTCTTTACATCGCTGGTGCACACGCGCGCCTTGTCCAACGCATTTGTGGGTCATTAGAGGATTGGTTACCATCTTGACATTGAGAATCACGTCTTCATGACCATCGAGGGAGATTGAATGATTGGATGAGGGGAGGGGGGGGGGGGTAAGCTAAGGGGGATGGGGTGTTGTTGCTCCAGATGTATCAACACAACCATAGAGCAAGGATCAAGGGAATACAATGACAGAGGTGTAGTATAGATGAATTGGGGGGGGGGGGGGGTAAGCGGGATGTTGTACTTTGATTCGGGGGCCGGGGGGGGGGGCTTGCTCCAGATGTGTCAGAATGTGTGCATTATACTCTATTTATGGATGAATGAAGCCTTCTGTACAGTGGCTTTCATACTTTTTTAGTTGCGATAACGTAACCCTCCGACGGCCGCCATAAGCAGGAGGAGCTATCGCAACCAATGCTGTGATGGCTTGCGAATAAACCTTTTATCTATCAATCAATCTATCTATCTATGGGTGCGTTCGTTTAGCTTCCCTGGGTCGACCCCCCGTGGTGTGGCGGTTTTTTTTTTTCCAGGACGAACGTGTGAAGATAATTACCCACGTTTGTCTTGGGAAAAAAAACCCGCCACACACCGGGGTCGACCCAGGGAAGCTAAACGAACGCACCCAATCATATCTATCTATATTATATTTGGTTTTTACCCATACATCTATCTAAATGAAATGAAATGAATTTGTATCTATTTAGATACCCTCCTCTTACGTCGCACGGACGTGAAACCATTAAAGGGGCGTAGCCTCTTGAAGTCACGGACAGAAGACCACGCCCATACATCTTCCTTCTCCCCAAGAGAGATAGCCTGGCTCGGTGGGGGTGCCTCATTAGATAAATAACTTCCATGTGAAATCAGTGGGGAATGAGCAATAACAAAATGGATAGAACAACCTCTGACGTAAACTGAAATAAAAATGTCAAGGGTTAGGGACAGTTCAACACGTACAAACTATACGCAACAAAGATTTACACTTGGAGTTTTTATCAAATGATTGGATATTATGAACTCTTTTTCGGTGGTCTACAAATATGAAGAAGAAACAGATCAGTTTGGTTTTATTTTTATTTTCCAATGAACAATTTTTCATTTGAAAACATGTTTTGCAATTGGTAAAATTAGTAAGTATAGTCTGAGAAATACATATTCAAAAAGCTTATTTCCTAAGTAGGCCTAATGCAAATTATTTCGTTCTGGAAAAAAAAACTAAAAAACAATCCAACAAATCTTTCTCACAAATTTATTTGAATGTATTTTCATTTACATTTTTCTATTTCCTCCATACATTATTTCCTCGATGTTTGGAAGGAATGCTCTTTATTTATTTGAATGTATTTTCATTGTCATTTTTCTATTTTCTCCATAAATTATTTCCTCGATGTTTGGAAGGAATGCTCGTTATTTACTTCTCAACATAGAACCGTCTGTTTACTAGAATAATTATTACCGACCAATCCAAATACGACAAGGAAACACAACAGACAAAAACATGTGAGATTTCCTGCATTGATTTATATTATTTATTGTCCCCCTTCTTATTAATTAAACTTCTCTGTATCAATATTGCATACACTGACATCTACACTTCACTAAAAATATAAAGCATTTGGACGATAACAAGTTGACAATATAAGGGCCACTCACATTCTGTCTTTTGAAACCTTTTCTTAGGTTTTTAGGGCAAATGGTGACAAAATTTAAAAAAAAAAAATTATTGCGCTTTATGTGTTGAAAATGATATTGGTTGTTGCCTACCAAAAGAACATGTGGTATAAATGCAAAATGAATTTAATAGCCAGACATTTCAACCCTAGCTGAGTCTTTCTCAAAGGCTAAAATGACAAGAAAATCTTTGAGAAAGATTCTGCTAGGGTCAAAATATCAGGCCAAAAAGGCTTTTTTTTTTTTCTTTTGCCATTTTCAAAAGACCCCCCCCCCAATTTACACCTATACTTTCAGGGGTGGATTTCTAGTCTTATGTCGAGTTGGGACGAGTTACTGGTCCTAGGCTTAAGTTTTTAACATCTCCTCGGACTAGTCAAGTACTATTAAAGTTAAGACTGTCCCTAACTCTTTGTAAAATCGACCCCAAAAGCTAATCATCCATTTCATGAAGAAAATAACTACATGTATCAACAAACATGGTGCTTTTTCTTAAAACTTATACCGGGAAAAAAAGTTTCAGGGTTTTTCAACACACATGTACATTTCTTGAAAGTGATGAATTTCTTTTAAATGGCTTTGTAAATTGCTTTGTTTATGAAGTTAATATTGTCATAAGTTGTAGGTGTAGTCTTTCAAACTGGCACCACAATAAGCAAAAATATAAGGAACTGGGGGAGGACACTTGTCTTAAATACAAACTTATAATGTGAATGTAATATACACCAGAGTACATTATAAAAAAAAAAATCAAACATCATTAAACTGTTAAAATATTTTTGTCAAAACACAGAATTATTTACCTAGCTGAATTTGTAGTTCCTTTTTCAGAAATAATCTTGAAAATATATTCAGTTGAGTGAAAATGTTTTATTAGTCTTTTTGATTAACCATAGAAAAAATATTCTGTGGTCCTTACCTAACTACGAAATTAAGAAATTTCTTGATTTTCATTACTTAGTAGGAAAATCAGAAGTACTGATTTACTTAACCTAGATTGTAGTCCCAAATAAGTTCCCTTGGCAACAATCACCGATCTTGTTTTCACTAGGAAAAAGTACTTCTGCCCCAAATAACTTTACCAGAGTTGTTCTCTTTATTTCCACTTTATTTGCGAGTCCAACCACTACAAAAAGAAACACTTCCAAGATTGACAAACTTAGGGCCAATTTCATAAAGCTGTTTAGCAGTAAACTCTGCTTAGCAACATCATTTGTTTAGCAAGAAATGAATGTGGTACCAGTCGGCAATGGTAAATGTAAGGTATTTTAGTTGGTAACCAATTTTTGCTAAGCAAGAGCTTTCTGTGCTTAGCTGGTAACCTACTTTTGCTAAGCAAGAGTTTTCTGTGCTAAGTAACTTTATGAAATTGGGTTCAGATTGTATGGTGTACTGTAAGTGTGACCAATAATTCTACACTAAAAAAAGGGATCGGTGGACTTAAAATTGAAATATATAATAAATTACAAAATTCACCAAGAATAACTTTACACTTCACAAAAATACATGAGGCTCTTATTATATATACAGGCATCCACAGGGATTAAAAACTAAAAGCATTATAGAGAAATTAAATTATTCACTAAGATCCGTCCACTTTGGTATTGAAGAAATAGTGGACAGCAATGGGGGACCTTTGGGACGCTAAGTGGCAGCAGACTTTACCAGGTGAATCCATTGTAGTGTGCGCATGCTCAGAACTGCACAATCAATTGCTTAGCAATTTTTTTGGCTGGCATACTATTTTTGCTAAGCAAAGACTTTTGGTGCTTACAGGCTTTGTGAAATCGGGCCCAGCTAAGTCGACTCACTCTGCCATCCAGCGTCAAAAGTATCCCATTGCAGCATTTTATTCTGATTTTTCGTCTGAAAGTAACTGGGTTTAATCAAACACCATTCGCTACAAGGTGTGAACAAAAACCATGGGAAATTTCTCATTCTCCCCAATTCAAGATCCAGATTTAAGCTGTTTTGTTTGTTTCTCTTTCAATTGATGCAATTGACAGGTTCAGAAATCACAATAAAGCCCTTACAATCACTTGGGTGTACATAAGAGTTGCTACTTACTACACAATCAACTTGTTTTAGAACCACCACAAATCAAAACAATATTTCTTTGGTGTTACCCTAATAAACCAAACATTTTACATGTACTACAAAATCCAAGTGCTTTCAGTTTTTTTTAATAAATACTCTAATCATCTCCGACAAATGATCTCACAAAAAATTAATAATGCAATAAATGGTTGAACATACAATATATTGCCAAGGTCGTGGTACAAAATGACTTTATGTAAAGTAAGCAAGGTAGTTAAGACAGGCCATTTGTTGTTCGAAAACAATGCAAGCATTTACAAGTGTAACCATTCATCTATTTATCAACAGCATTGGTAATGAGATTTAAGTCAGTGGACACTATTGGTAATTACTCAAAATAATTATTAGCATAAAACCTTTCTTGGTGACGAGTAATGGGGAGAGTAGAGGTTGATGGTATAAAACATTGTGAGAAACGGCTCCCTCTGAAGTGCCATAGCTTTTGAGAAAGAAGTAATTTTCCACGAATTTGATTTTGAGACCTCAGATTTGGAACTTGAGGTCTTGAAATCGACTATCTAAACGCACACAACTTCGTGTGACAAGGGTGTTTTTTCTTTCATTATTATCTCGCAAGTTCGATGACCGATTGAGCTCAAATTTTCACAGGTTTGTTATTTTATGCATATGTTGAGTAACACCAACTGCGAAGGCTCGTCTTTGACAATTACCAATAGTGTCCACTGCCTTTAAAGAAAGATCACCATACAGGAAGTTAAGATTTCAAATACAGAATCGCCTTTAATTCCCTGGCTGCCACTTCAAAGATTGTATCGTATACTCAGTTGTGATCCCTGGCTACATGGCAGTTAATTAACAGGTATGTGGCTTCCGACTGTTACCCATAAACAAAGATATTGACAAAGCAGGGAGACCGCCAATATAGGGCTAGATAGCTCAGTTGGTAGAGCACGTCATCCGGAGGTTGTGGTTTCCAATCCCATTCTGGGATTGCAAGGGTCGTGGGTTTGAATCCCACCCGAGTAACATGCCTGTGATATTTGTTCACAGGACTCGGGAAGTACTGAGTGTACAGTGCTAACACACATCGGTGTATGGGTAAAAAAAAAAAAAAAATCCCATTCTAGTCAATTTGTCTTTGTTCACCCAACTCGTTTAAATTTTATATATCCAGTCAGTTACCCTTGTTGTTTATAATTTGATATTAAATAATTTACATCTACAGAAATACATATTTTACCCTGTCTAACTCAAAAAGACATCATTCTACCCTGATGTTTAATTCTCAAATGATTTGATATTTTGTGCTTTGCTGACTTTTGAGAGACCCGAAGGTCCGGCAGAAGCTGATCAGGGCCCAATTTCATAGAGCTGCTTAAGCACAAAAAGCAGCTAAGCGCAACAAAATTAAAGTGAGAAGGTATTGAATAGTCAGGCCTTGAATTTCGTTTCTGAAGGGGCATATCAATTTTCCTCTAGTAAGGGGCATTTCTATGAGGAAAATTGTAACTTGTATTTGAACTTTCCAAAGCGCACCACAGCAAAAGCACAGGGCACCACTGCAATGGACCCTTCCCGTGAAATATGCCAATCACATTCACGCATGCGTACAGACCCTGTTGGTTGGCAAACGCCATAGAGTTGTGCACTAAGCAGACGTGCAATCGCGTCTGCGTCACTCACCCATTAGCCGTGTACAAAACAGCGCGATGTTCCCTCTTTTTGCCAACCAAAATGTTAGTGCGCAGGCGCTATGTGCAATTTACATATTTCATGGGAAGGGTCTATTGCTGTGGGTGCCGTGGGTTATTTTGCGGCCTGAATGCTACACGATACAATTCCTGCGATTGTGTTTATAAGTGAAACTTTCATCAATATTGTTATTGGTCAGACTTGAGATATTACCAAACGTGTTCAGAAGAAAACTAAGTGAATACAAAAACAATATGGATGCATTGCTTTGCAAGAATATAGCTTCAAGTTTGTTTTTGGACATTGTAGAAAAACCTGGTACAAAAACCTATATGCAATGGTATGACAAGGCCAATGATGTTAGATCTCTTCCTATTGGTGAAGCCCAGCTTATGGGAGACTTTTGAGACGCTGGTGGCAGTAGACATAACGATCTTTTTTTGCGGCTCTGAACATGCGCGCACATGCTCAGTATTGCGCACATAGATCTGAGCACGCGCATTCCAAAAGTCTCTCATTGGTTAATCCACACTGTGCGAAAGTCAGCCGTGGTGAGTAACAACAAAAGAAGGAGATTGTTTGTTAGTAAAACCTCAGCAGATTGCGTGGTGCGTTGTCATGGTGACTAAGATAACGATGACATCATCGCTAGGGAGTTCTTATTGACTCGGGAGAGTTCTTTGAGATGAGGTTCTGCTTCATATCGGTAGAAAGAACAGGATAAGTACTATGATCATGATGACGATTAAGACCAAGATGGCGATCCATTGTCTTCGATCTATCAACAATAAAGGAGAAAAAAGGAAGAAAATTGAAGATTTTTACCTAGCCCAAATGCTAACCCTAACCATAATGAATTAATCAGGCTTTTTTTCGGAACATAGGGTTGTCGGAACACTGGGTGTCAGAATATAGAGCAGTCACCGATGAGTGAAGCTAGTAATGCACCCGCAAACAAAAATGCACTAAAAACCAAAATGTCACCATTTGTAAACAGGAAACTTTAAGAAAATTTTTCATTTATCTTCAACAGAAAATATCGAAAACAGAATCTGCTAATTTAAGTTATTTAGCAAACAGAAAAAAATAAAAATCTGTCCTTATGAATGCTGACATCTCTTTAGAATTAAAAGTAGAACAAATTGAAATTTTAAGGTTAAATTTTGGCCTGGGTTTAAACTTAGTTAAAAGGAACTCCAAATGACAAAGAGATACCAGGGCCAAATGTCATGGCTCTGCTTACTGTAAGCAAAGATTCTGCGCTAACAGAATCAGTGAATTCCACCCTTACGTTAGGCATATTTCACAGGTTAGCAGAGAATTTTTAATTCCACCCTTATGTTAGGCATATTTCACAGGTTAGCAGAGAATTTCTAATTCCACCCTTACGTTAGGCATATTTCACAGGTGAGCAGAGAATTTCTGCTGGTGCGCGTGTGAACTCCATATTGCTAGGCATTCTATGCTTCCTCAGCTTGCACAGAAATTCAGCACCTGCATAGTAAGCGGCGATCGGTGATCAGAAGCGTACAAGTCGGCGGTAAGCAGAGCCATGAAATTGGGCTCAGTCTACATGTATTTTAAAAGTGACGAATAGATAGATACTGACCACTGGACATATGTGTTACTTTAGCCATCTTCTTCATAACTGCGTCTAGTTTGGTTTCTGTGTTCTCCATTTCAGTGTGGAAGTCATCTAACATACTGGCAGAAAGAAAACAAACAAATATTTTTCAAATGACAGGTAGTTTCCTTGACAAGTTTAGAAAAAAAGTCAGATTTTTTGACAAACCTGTAGAAATTTGAGATCGATTGGCCATCTGGGTCACGAAAAGTGAAAAACGGATTACAAATTTTGCATTGCATGCCAAAACGCTCACTGAGCGATAACCTCAAAACGAGAAATTAGATTATTTATTTCTCATCTAATATAAAATTTCAGACAGAATTATTTCAAGGGATGTTTTCTACCATCATTAGACCAGGTAAGTTTTATGTAAATCTGTGATCTTCACGGTTTTTGTTTCTTACCAATTCTGTAACGTTCCTTTAAAAAGTAAAAGTATTGCATGAACAAGTGTGTTTTAAGTTTCTGCTGGAAGAGAGTGATGTTGTGCATTTGTCTGAGGTCTTCAGGAAGTGAATTCCAGAGACTTTGTGCTATGTTGGAAAAGACTCCATCCTCGTCACTGGCCAAGCAAGTTCATGATAGATCTCAGGCCTGGTCTAGATTATTTTATTTATTCCATCTTCTTTAACCATAGTAGCCCCATCAGTTATCACATTGAAAAAGTACACAATTACTAAGCCTGGGCGATTAGTGGAGATTAATACTCGGTTAGCTGCGCCCCAATTGTTCACGACTTGACATACCTGTAGCAATCAATAGTCGCGACTTTGACACTAGTCACCCATGCTTAAGCAATTAGAGTACAATAGGCCTAAAATAAAAATAAAAATCACCAAGCTCAAAAAGGACACAAAATCTTCACAAAAAATTAAATTCAAAATAAATATTTACTTACACTGCTTGTTCATCCAGTTCATTTCCTATTGTCTGTCCCATGTGTTTTAAAACACCAACGCTATCGGCTACTCTAACGATATTATCATCCTGGGCTTCCATTAACATCTGCATGAGAAACAACCAACCAGTCAAAGATATTTAATAAATGTTAGTTTTGCATCAGGGATAAAGAATGTAACAGGTTGTTTTAAAACTTTGTCAAAACTCTTAAATCATTTTTTGAACTTAGATAAAAAATTTAAAAAATTTAATTAAAAAAAAATTGTTTACCTGTTGCTGTTGCCGTGATTCGTCAATATAATTCTGATTATTCTCTTCTATTTCATTGTCGAGTTTGCTGTACTTTCCTTGCGATTTACTTGGGCCATTATTCATCAATGCCTTTTGAGAAGAAAAAAAAATACACATAGAAAAAGTTATACGCAAAACCTTGCTGAAAACATGCCAAAAAACATGCCAAAAACTTGATATTGCACATACAAAGAATGAATGGGAAATTCTTAACAGGGCCAATTTCATGGCTTACGCTCAGGTTAGCAGGGAATATTTCTTTGTGTGCGTGCATAGTCCACAATACTAGTCATTCTTCGCTTGATACACAGCTAGTGTAAGCTACTGTGGAAGTGTGGTGGCCGAGCGGTTAAGATCACCGAATTCAAACTCTGGTGTTTCTGATCAGCAGAGTGTGGGTTCGAATCCCAAGCCGTGACACTTGTGTCCTTAAGCAAGACACTTAACCATTGCTTCGTCCTTTGGATGGGACGTAAAGCCGTTGGTCCCATGTGTTGTGTAACGCATGTAAAAGAACCCAGTGCACTTATCGAAAAGAGAAGGGGTTCGCCCCGGTGTTCCTGGCTGTGGCTGCTTTATGCACTGTAGCACCTTGTAAACCATTATAAGGTGCTAACTAATTGGGTCTCAAAATTCATCACTGCAATAACGGTTCCTATCTTTCTGAAAGTTTGTATATACTCAGCGCCTTGAGTACCTTGTTTGGTAGATCTGGCGTTATATAAGACTTTGTTATTATTATTATTATTAGCTAGCACAGAAGTTCAGCACTTGCCATGTAAGCAGAGTATGGTGATCAGAAGCGCAGCACTCGGCGGTAAGCAGAGCCATGAAATTGGAAAGTTAGGACTATCACAGTGGGTTGTTATGATACCAAGTCGAAAAAAAGAGCTGCCCTCGATTGTGATGAAGCGCTTAACATATACCTCAATCTTTCGGCCTATAAGCCGGGCTGTGTATAAGACACCGAAGACTTTCTGGGTGGCAAAATTAAGGTATAAGACGTGGTTTATACGCCAAAGATTACGGCATAAAAACAGGTTACTATTTTTATAATTTGTTTTAACCTTACCTGCCGACTCCTCTTCTCTTCTCTTGTTCTGGTACTTGGACTGGCCATGTGGTCTTTCATTTCTTGCATTTTCCTTTTGGTATCAGTGATGAACTGTCGTCTTATCTCTAACTCACTTCCTTCGAGCTTAAACTTCCTTGGATTTGCTTCAACAATACGTAAAGGGTTGATAGTTAAGGAATAAGTAATTCTGTAACTTACCTACTGACATAAAAGGAAGATTTGATATAATATTACCCGGTTTGTCAAGTTAGCTCCGTCTTAAGAAAAGTTGGGGTTCGAATCAGGTCATGACACTTGTGCCCTTGAAAAGGGCACTTTACCATAATTGCTTCATAAAAAATTGGGAAGATATAACATAAGTTTACCAAATTTCAGAGTAGCTCAGTTTTACGAAAAACATGAAATATAGTGGCGTGCCTAGTTCACCGAACCCAAGCTCTGGTTTTGTCAGCAGTAGAGTGTGGGTTCGGTACCTGGTCATGACACTTGTGCCCTTAAGCAAGGCATTAACCATATAGTTGCTTCGTAAAAAGTTGGAAAGGTAGTGCATTCTTCTATCAGCCAGGCTCCTAGTGGATGATAACCATGCCTACATCCTTATGGACTGTGAAGGGGGTTTCAGCCCCAAGAGTAGGTGGCAACGTGCCCCTGGTGACAGTTGATTTGGGTTGATAATCCAAATCGGTTAAAAATAATAATAATAATATTGAAGTCTTACAGCACACGTAGCCCTCACCTTGCAGTGGCCATCCGGACTAGTGATTGGCAGTCTCTCATAAATACAAAAACAAAGGAATCGAACTGCTTCTAGTCACCCTGCTAGCTCGGTGGTCCAGTGATAAGATATCTGCTTTAGCAAAGCAAAGGCCATGGGTATAAATCCCATCCTAGTGATTTGCCTGTGAGTTTTTTGCAGCACTTGGGAAAATACGCCTACTGAGTATACAGTGCTTCATACACATCGGTGTAACTGTAAAGGCCGGTTTGTAGTCGGTCGCGCGATCATAACAAAACACAGTTTATAGGCCTCAGCAATGACTATCAAATTATTTTTTTTAGGATTGCGCATCAGGATTTTCATTGTGCGACCTTAGCGCAACCGACTATAAACCGGCCTTAAGGGTAATTTTTTTTTTTTAATTTATGGAAATAATTTATCTTGATTAGTTGTCTTGTAAGGATATCAATGGTCTCTTCCAAGTCTTCAAGATCCCACTCAATACTCCTGAGGCTATTACGGAGTTCATTTGTCGTCCAGTCATACTCTTCTTTGCCGACTGAGTTGGAGTCGTCTAGAAGTTCACACCATCGTTGGTAAAGACCTTCTGATGTGTTCACAGCCTTCTCTACCTCTCTGTATTAAAAAATAATAATCATTATCATTTTTTGTAATAGCTGAGAAACTTTGAAAGTGAAACTGACCAAAAAATAGCCGTCTAGTTTTTTTAAATGATTTGTGAACAATACCCTTTCAATAAGAAACTGTAGCCTTAACACCTTTACAGCAACAACTTGCTTGTTTGTTTATTTTAGAGTTTTTGATTGTGGTCCAGTTGGCGTAGTAGTATCTTTCCACGCCTTCCACCTCTAGGACCATGGTTTGAGGCATGCCTGGGGCACTGCGAGAATTGGATTTTCAGCCCCTACCTAACTGTGTGTAGTTTCTAATGTTTTCTAATGTAACAAACATTTCTAAGAACAAATTCTGTATCCGGCCGCCACTTTCTAACTATTAATAACTGAGAAACTTTGTCAGTGACACTGACAAGAAAATAGCAGCCTACTTCAAATCATGGAATGATTTGGGGATTGTGAATACTGACACTGAATGATAAATTATTCCCTTTCACAAAATGTTCTTTTCAGCGCAGACGGACCTCTCGCGCAGTCCTGCCCAAAAGGAACTAAATATGTAGTGCCGCGAGCAGCGTTGTCATTGTTGTTAAGCATGACAAGAAATAAGAGATCAGCAGAGAACGGGGTCCGAGCGAGGAGGTAGGGTTAACTTTCCGTATGGCGCCACCACCTTCTCACTCATTTTTACAAAAAGGGATATCTCATTGAGGTAAATTAGATACTATATTATTTCATATCGAACGATAAAGTGGTGGCGCCATACGGAAACTTTTCCGAGAGTAGACCCAAATAAACAATAAAAAGAAAATGGCTTATTTTTCATGATTCTTTTATTGACTTTGCAAAAATCCAACTTTGCCTCTTGACTTGAGTCTTTGTCAAAATGTAAATTTCTGTCAACCCAGGTAAAGATTTAATTTGAACAAAATTAAGGGTGGTTTAGAGGCGACCAAGTACGAAATTAACCGCAGTTTTTGTTTTGTTATAAAAAATGAACACGTCAATCCAGCCGCAATCCAGCCCTTTAAAAAAATAGCGCAACTGGTCAATACACAATTTACGCGTCTTGCCAATATCAAGAATTATGGGTCACAAAACGGCAACAAAAAACTGCTAAAATAGCCTTCATACTTACTCCTTCACCACGAAGAAAGGATCTTCTAAAGACATTGTGACAATCTGGATGCGGTCATGTGTTTATCTATAAATTAAACTGATTAAAATACTACTTTTGTAACCAAAATTATTTTCGTTATAATAATGAGGCCATCGTCCGTAAATCTGCCCAAGTCCTTTACCTATTCTAATCGGAAACAATGACGTCATCGTTCTAGTTCAGAGAATTCTGACAGAAAAATCCTTAAAATGAGTCATTTTTAACATATAATTTTTCTCTCCCTGCACGTTACCATCAATAAACATTAGATAATGTCTTTATATACGTTAAAACAACTCATAATAGGTAATATTTGACAGAAAATGTCAAAAAGCAGTTTGTTATTTGACCCTTGACCCAGAAATTACCGAAGCATACATTTTTGTCAAACACATTTGCATGACGGGAAGTGAATGATGGCGGCGCCCTAACTGAATAATTTGTCATCGCCGATCGGCAAAGAATTATTGAAAATCGACCAAATTGAGGAGTGTTTTTAAAGAAGTAAGTGTTATATTGAACATAAAACTGTTATATTACCATCTACTTTCAAATCTACAACGCATTTTATCTTATTTGATTTTTTTTTTTTTTTTAAGCATTTCACATTTTTTGTTGAATGATTCATTTTCAATTTCATGTTGTCATTTGACATTTTCATTTTGTCAGTTTGTTGTTATTGATGACGCCTTATTGAAAATTTGTAAAGAAATGGAATGCTTTCAGATACATTTTGAAATAAAATAGCAGTTCTATGTTATAAGTTAATCAATTGTGCATGTGTGACGATGAGCAATTGAGAAAAGCTGGAAATTGAAAAAAATCTCGTTTTGTAAATGTTATTGTTAGTTAGTGATTGCTTTTATATTAATTTTTTATTATTTCTTATTTCCTTTTTAACTGATTTAATGAATACAGAATAATAATGGTTTGTTCATGTTCACACATTTGAATGTTGTTGTTGTTCGCAGTAGTTCAACTAGTTTAGCTGTCAGGTGTCAACAGTTATCGGCTTTTTTTAGTTAGTGGACCGAGGTTTTTTTTGTTTATTATTATACTAAACAAAATAATAATCACCTTTTCTATTTTTTTTTCTTCAGATGTTTTCTATATACAAATGAAGTTATCCAGAACATCATACGAGGTTGCTTTCAATTGAAAAAAAACAAAAAAAACCATTGTATTATCTAAAGTTGAACTTGTCTGCGACAGACTCGTTGCAATCATGCCACCATCAGTGAAAGTCATTGTGAAAGAGCCAGACGTTTTGAAGCTGGTGTTGGATTTCTTAAGCTCCAGGGAACTTTACATGTCCATGAGATCTTTGGAAAGAGAAAGTGGCGTTGTTAACGGGCTGTACTCCGACGATGCCCTCTTCCTGAGAAATCTTATTCTGGATGGACAATGGGACGACGTCTTGGAGTTCATCCAGCCGCTGGAAAGCATCGAGACGTTTGACTGTAAAAGTTTCCGATTCCAGATCTTGAAACATAAGTTTCTTGAGATGCTCTGTATGAAAGATGATCTGCAGCATCTTCAGATGGAGATTTCCAGTGATGAAGTCGTGGCGTGTTTGAATGAATTAGAGCCTCACTGCCCGACGAAAGAAGACTACAGTAACTTATGTTTGCTCCTTACACTACCGAGATTGACAGATCACGCCGCTTATAAGAACTGGAATCCGAGCACGGCTCGAGTGCAGTGTTTCCAAGATGCTTATCAATTGGTGGCTCGATTCCTACCAGCTGATAAGAACTTGGAGTTGAGCGACCACACAGCGAGTAAAGACCGCCTCGTTCAGCTTCTTATCAAAGGTCTCGTCTTTGAATCCTGTGTGGATTTCTGCCAACAGAGGGCCACAGCCAAGGATGTCCAGGATGCAACTCTACGAGGGATGCTGACTGGCACCGACGCCGACGACGCAGATTTGAGTTTGTTGTCATGGTTACAGAGCATTCCACCCGCAACGTTCAGTTGTCCGTTCGAGCAGAAGTCTTTAGAAGTGGCGGTGGAGAGAATAACGAAACCAAGCGCGTCGTGGTCGGAGCAAATCATGACCCCTATGACTCCTACGCCAAGCAGCAAGCAGCGCGGCTACCCATCCCCATCCCCGTCGACGCCCATCTTGTACCGTAACCGTCCGTGGTCGGCGGGTTCCTCCCGTGGCTTATCGCAGTCTCTGACACCTACCCTAGAAGCAGTTATCTCCAATCAAGCCAAGAGACGAGATGAAAGCCCTAATCAAGAGTTGAACAATATGTCCAGGTCGTTGGGAAATGTTCATTTATCGGGAGGGGTGTCTGGTGGACCAATGAATACCTTGGCTACTGTTACTGAAGATGTAGAGAGGATGCCAGGTCAAGGGTCACTGAGAGCTAAAAGTCCGCAGAAGACTGGAAGCCCGAGGTTTGTTCAGGTAAATCCCCATGCTGGTAAAACTTAAAGGGAAGGTATACGTTTGGTAATTACTCTTAAAAATAATGGCAATAAAAACTCTTTGTAATAATAATAATAATAATAATAATAATAATAACAAATTCTTATATAACACATTTCACAATAAACCGTATCAATGCGCTTGACATTAATCCCCTGGTCATTGGGCCAATAAACCAGGTAAGAAGCTTAAAAACGTGACCACCTTTTGAATCAAAACTTTCAGATGTTACTCGTTAGATTTATTGTGTACATCTACATTTTTATAAGAGGGCCGGCCTGTTAATCTGGATTTTGAAGTTTGTCGCTCAAATTTCGCTCTAGTCCATTTTTCTTTGTTCAAAGCCAAATGGTTTCGGAACATGTAAGAATTAAAATAAAATAAAAACACTATTTGTTTT
Organism: Asterias amurensis; assembly: GCF_032118995.1. Taxonomy (NCBI): domain Eukaryota; kingdom Metazoa; phylum Echinodermata; class Asteroidea; order Forcipulatida; family Asteriidae; genus Asterias; species Asterias amurensis. The sequence continues at coordinate 14,521,881 of NC_092662.1, forward strand.
CACAATAACCTTTTCAGCAAGAGCCAACAAACTCCAGTAACGATGTATACGCTGAATTTGTCGCATCCAAAGCGCAATTCCAGCAGGATCTCGACAGACAGGAGAAACATCGTCAACAACTTCAGCAGCTGTTGTCGAGTAACCATGGTAACAGCGCGGCGGGAGACGCTGCTCATCTACACGGATCGAGGGAGAGTTTAGGATCACTTTCCAAAATGTCGCCAGAGTTTACGAAAACAGAACAAACTCAGGTATTTCCGTGTTTTGATGTGATTATTTTAAACTCGTTATCCTGTTTTGATTGGTAATAACATACTGTTTTATCATTTTAGTGTGCAGTGCAGTGCTTAAAGGCAGGGTGTACTTTTGGTTATTACTCCACAAGAATAATGACCATCCAACTTACTTGATATAGAGCAATGGAGAGAGCTTAAAGAAAGAGATCATTTCTCAGGCATCTGAAAGTGAAAGCATACAATTTTATGCAACAAGAGTGTTATTTCTTTGCTTGTTTTCTTGCAACTTCGAAGACCAATTGAACCAAATTTTCACGGGTTTTTTTGTTGTGCATATTATGTTGGGATAAATCAAGTGAGAATACTGGTCTAGGACACTTTTCAAGATTCCAAAAGTTTACCCAGCCTTTAAACTTTAGTTTGTTTATTTGAAGTGGATTAACTGTTTTGCATTGAGTTCTTATAGATTTAATCATGCTATTATAACAACCCTTGAAATGACTCTTTTAATTCATACTTGTCCGGTCATGAGTCTGGCCCGACGCTAAAATTACTGGCCTGCTGTCCAGTTTTTTATCTTTGAGCCCTGGTATTTACATGTCCAAGGGATGTGTCTGTCGTAAAAAAGTTAAGTTCCTTTTCTGAGGTAGAATAGAGGTAGTGGTGGTACATTCACAAGGGCCTTAAAGGCAGAGGACACTATTGGTAATTACTCAAAATAGTTATTAGCATTTATAAAACCTTACTTGGTAATAAGTAATGGGGAGAGGTTGGTAGTATTAAACATTGTGAGAATTGGCTCCCTCTGAAGTGACGTAGTTTTCGAGAAAGAAGTGATTTTCACCAAGGTTGATTTCGAGACCTCAGAATTAGATTTTGAGGTCTCGAAATCAAGCATCTGAAAGCACACAACTTGGAGCGACAAGGGTGTTTTTTCTTTCATAGTTATCTCCCAACTTCGACGACCAATTGAGCTCATATTTTCACAGGTTAGTTATTTTATGCATATGTTGAGATGCACCAAGTGAGAAGACTGGTCTTTGACAATTACCAATAGTGTCCAGTGTCTTTAACATAGCCTTTATTAGTACATTTATTTGATTAGTTTCATGAATGTAGATGGTTGTGACTATAGTTTTACACTGCATGAGTTCTCTAACTAGTTTTGATTTCTGTTGTGATTGCATGTTCTGTTAACCCTTTTCCATTTTCTTTCCCGTCCTTGGTGATTTGGTGAACTCTGACCTTCCAGACAACTCCTTTGTACCCAACCAGTAACATGAAACGCCTCCACCACCCAGTAGGTGTCTATTCAAGCACCCCCAAGACCAATCGCTTCGACCCCACGGCGACGCCGGAGCCCGAAGCCTCCCCCGTTCTTTCTAAAAACTCTTACCCACACTCCTCCTACACTAACCCGTGTGAATCCATGGAGAATATTGACCCCGTCCGACGCCTCGATACCTCGCTGGGTGAAGTCTTGGCTCCGGGTGGGAACCTTATGAACGTAACTTATCTCAGTCCGAGTCTTACTACTACTTCTCATCAAAAAGAAAACAGTTCTGTTGGTCATAATGTAGAACTGCATAACAGACAGCCGGTTGCCGAAAATCTTAGAAAGTTAGCGAGTGAGAATTTGACTGGCAACCCAGGCTGGATGAACAGGGTTTGTTGGAAGTTCCTAAATTATTATTTTTACAATTTTTTTTTTTTTTTAAATAACTTGTTGAGTGAGAACTTCACAGTACATGCTTCATGCTATTTGTAACTTTACTATGTACCTTCTAAACTCTAACTCTGAGTTTGGCGACTGAAATAGGTGTGGCTATTGCTTGTTTATTCAATGTACTTGATGTTGATTGTTTGCTTGCTTTTCACCCATCACCTAACACCCTTTTGAAATTAATTTTAGCTGTTAGTTTCATTAGTATATAACATTGTTTCTGATAAATTTTTTTTGTCTGAAAAGTTGACCTCAAAACATTTTTTCAAACCCTTCAACTTAAAATGTGCTTTTTACAACATTTTGAAAAAGTTCACATTTAAAGGCAGTGGACACTATTGGTAATTACTCAAAATAATTATTAGCATTAAACCTCACTTGGTAAAGAGTAATGGGGAGAGGTTGGCAGTATAAAACATTGTGAGAAACAGCTCCCTCTGAAGTGGAGTAGTTTTCTAGATAGAAGTAATTTTCCACGCATTTGATTTCGAGACCTCAAGTTTAGAACTTGAGGTCTCGAAATCAACCATCTAAACGCACACAACTTCGTGTGACTAGGGTGTTTTCGTCTTTCATTATTATCTCGCAACTTTGATGACCAATTGAGCTCAAATTTTCACAGGTTAGTTATTTTTATGCATATGTTGAGATACACCAACTGTGAAGGCTAGTCTTTGACAATTACCAATAGTGTCCACTGCCTTTAACAAATTATTTATGAATAATGTTTATACAGGACCAAGACAAGAAAAGTCCCAGCTATGTCGCTGTCACTACTCTAGAGGATGTTCAAGCCATACGGGCTGTGACCTTTGACCCGACGGGGTCATTGTACGCCGTCGGGGCCAACTCTAAGACTCTTCGCGTCTGCTCATATCCTGATGTGTCACGAGTCAGGTTAGTTCATGTCGATGAGGATGCTTTTGTGATCTCAGATTCTTTCTAATTATTTAATGATTAAGAAAAAAACAAATGTTTAAAGGGAATGTGTACATTTGGTTATTAAAACCCACTGTTTTTCCAATCATAGTTGTCAATGTTTACCATAAAACTAAAACTATGTGGACATTTCATTTCAAAAGGTTGTAGCGTTTTTGAGATATTGCCGGGAAAAAAACTGGAGCGGTTTATCTCCAGGCAGGAAAAATAATCTGTAATTGGAATACACAATCTGACAAATATTTCATGCAGAAATGTTTCTTAGATTGACATTTTTTTAAATCCCTATAAAACCACATTCCTTTGAAGGGAATTGTTTTCTCAGGATGTTATACATGATCAACAGCTGCAGTGCTTCTTACCAAACAAGATTCTATGTTCATTAATTTTTGGAGTAATTATGAAAGGTATACCCTCCCTATGCTTTTTTGACTGTTGCTTCTTGCTGTTCCCTTTCCAGAGAGGGAGAACCAAAGCAGCCCACTGTACTGTTCAAACGAACCAGGCACCACAAGGGATCTATTTACTGTGTTGGTTGGAGCCCCTCTGGGAATCTAATAGCCACTGGATCTAACGATAAACTCATCAAGCTTGTCAGGTTTGATGCACACAAGTGTAATGCGGATGGTGAGTAAAGAGATCTTTATAATGTCATCTGGAATGGGTGGGTTTGAGGATGGGGTAAGGCTGGGTTGAGGATGGGGTTGAGGATGGGGTAAGGCTGAGTTGAGGATAGGGTAAGGCTGGGTTGAGGATGGGGTAAGGATTGGGTAAGGCTGGGTTGAGGATGGGGTGGCTGGGTTGAGGATGGGTTGAGAATTTGGTAAGGCTGGGTTGAGGATGGGGTAAGGTTGGGTCGAGGATGAGGTAAGGATTGGGTAAGGCTGGGTTGAGGATGGGGTTGAGGATAGGGTAAGGCTGAGTTGAGGATAGGGTAAGGCTGGGTTGAGGATGGGGCAAGGATTGGGTAAGGCTGGGTTGAGGATGGGGTGGCTGGGTTGAGGATGGATTGAGAATTTGGTAAGGCTGGGTTGAGGATGAGGTAAGGCTGTCGTAAGGCTGGGTTGATGGGGTAAGGCTGGGGTTGAGGATGCAGTTAGGCTGCAGTCGAGGTTGGGGTAAGGCTGGGGTTGAGGATGGGTTAAAGGAACACGTTGCCTTGGATCGGACGAGTTGGTCTATGAAAAGCGTTTGAAACCGTTTGATATAAAATGCATCTGGTTAGAAAGATGTTTTAAAAGTAGAATATAATGATCCACACAAGTATCACTCAAAATTGCACGGTTTTCATTTTACGTCGCGAACTAACACGGTCGGCCATTTATGGGGGTCAAAGTTTTGACTCTAAAGTTTTGACCATAAATGGCCGACCGTGTTTGTCGACGAGGTAAAACGAAAACCACGCAATTTCGAGGCATATTTGTGTAGATCATTGTATTCTACTTTTACAACATCTTTCTAACCATATCGATTTTATAACAAACGGTTACAGGACGCTTTTCAAAGACCAACTCGACCGATCCAAGGCAACGTGTTCCTTTAAGGCTTGGTGGAGGCATGGATAATGCTGGGTTGAGGATGGGGTAAAGCTGGGTTGTTGGCCTTCCGTTCTCTGTGAGACGTTCTTTTAATGATTATTTATATTGTTTGTTTTTGTTCATTTTAGGACCTGACATTGATTTAACGATGCACGATGGTACAGTACGTGATTTAGTATTCCAACCAGAGAGTTCCCATGGGACTGTATTAATAAGCGGTGGTGCTGGTGACTGTAATATCTACGTCACTGATTGCAACCAGGGGCAGATGGTCCACGCTATGGCTGGACATTCCGGTAAGAGATTAACGTTAATTTCATTGCTGCCATAATAAGCACTTCAAACATATGCAACATCTAGGGCCGGGGTAAAGCAACAGCTTATACAATATTTCAAACAATCAAATTGACATTTCATGTACTTTTTACAAAAGTTTATGAAAAAGGGGACTTTAAAGACAGTGGACACTATTGGTAATTGTCAAAGACCAGTCTTCTCACATTGTGTATCTCAACATATGCATAAAATAACCAACCTGTGAAAATTTAAGCTCAATTGGTTTTCGAAGTTGCGAGATATTAATGAAAGAAAAAACACCCTTGTCACACGAAGATGTGTGCATTTAGATGGTTGATTTCGAGACCTCAAGTTCTAAATCTGAGGTCTCGAAATCAAATTCGTGGAAAATGAATCATTTCTCTAAAACTATGGCACTTCAGAGGGAGCCACTTCTCACAATGTTTTATACCATCAATCTCTCCCCATTACTCGTTACCAAGTAAGGTATTGAGTAATTACCAATAGTGTCCGCTGCCTTTAAACAAATGCAACATCTTAAAGTCTTTTAATTTCTCAAATCAAATCTTTTGTTTTAAGCCATTTTCCACAAAACCTTCTAAATTTCCTAAATTTCTTGACTGAATGCTGAGTCTCAATGCGTTCTTTGTCTCCAGGTCATGTGCTGTCGCTGTATGCTTGGGGCGCGCATATGGTGGTATCCGGCTCGCAAGATAACACTATTCGTTTGTGGGATTTGCGTACACCTCGCTGCGTTCAGGTCATCGGAACACCAGGATCTGACGCAGGAAAAGGTCAGAAATGTTTTCCTTTTTTCAAAATATTTTAACATTTTATTTTGTTTACATTTTAATGGTGAGTCGTGGCCGAGCAGTCTAGTTCACCGGATCCAAGCTCTGGTGTTGTCAGCAGAGTTTGGGTTCAAATACCGGTCATGACACTTGTGCCCTTGAGAAAGTCACTTTACCATAATTGCCTTGTATACAGTTGGGAAAGTAGTGTATTCTGCTCTACCAGCCTAGAGCTGCTTAAGCACAACACAATTACGCTTACGAGAATAAGGTTATAAGCCAAAAAGTGAAGGAGTAAACCCTGTTTCAGCCCCAGAAGTAGGTGGCAACGTGCCCCTGGTGGAAGTGTAAACCTCACCTTGGAAGTGATTCCCTCACCTTGATGTGGCCTTGTGAGTTGGGCAATATCTCATAAAATAGTGGAAACAAAAGTGAAAAAGAAAAAAAATACAATCCTGAATGTTAATTGATTGATTTATAGGCACAGCTTCAGCCACTGTCTGTGTCGATCCATCGGGCCGTCTGCTAGCCTCCGGTCACGAAGACAATTCCTGTATGTTATACGACATCCACGGAGGACGCATCGTCCAGACGTATCTCAAACACAAAGGGGAAGTGCGCTCTGCGAGGTTCTCACCCAAAGCTCTTTATCTTCTCTCTGGATCGTATGATGGTACTGTGCTCACCAGCGACTTACAAGGTAGGTCAAAGGTCAACAAAGGGAGGTCAAAGTTGAAGGCATTGAACTACATTATAGCAAGCAATGTTGCCATTAGTGCGCAAGTTACTTGCACTCTTTGACTACGTAGAATATAGGAACAATTGAAAGCAAAGCAGACTGCGTGAACAATATGCCTTGATAATATATTTTTAAATTGCAATTCAAGAAGAACATCCATTATTTTTTACCCCAACACCGTCTATCAAGCACTGTATACTCGAGTTCTGTGAAAAAATTCTACAGGCAACGTACTTGGGTGGTATTTGTACTCACGACTTTTGCATAGCTAGAGTGTTGTCTTAAAAATAGACCATCCATCGAGCTAGCCAGGTGGCTAGAAGCAGTTCAAATCCTATGTGTTATAGCAACCGGTACCGCAACACTTTAAACGATGCAATCTTCATCTTGGGTACAGTTAGCAATAATTGGTAAAATGAATATACTCCTCATGTCATTCATAAAAGTGTAATATTTTTTCTTTTGAAAACTTGACTTCAGGAGACCCCAAGATAAACTGATGTTGATAATATACAATTTGATTAATTTTAAATTTTGATATTGTTTTAGGTGATCTAACTCGGCCCTTACCAACGGCAGTCGCAGCTGAGCATAACGATAAGGTCATTCAATGTCGATGGCATCCTACAGACTTAACGTTCCTTAGCTCCAGTGCTGATCGTACAGTTACGCTCTGGGCACCGACCAAGTAAGGTTAGGTTAGCAGCTTACCACTGGTATCCAACTCTAGTGCTGACCATGGGCACCGGTCTAAGGTTGGGTCACTGGTATCCATCACTAGTGCTGTATCAAACGGTTATGCTATGGGTACCTCTGTAAGGTTGGGTTAGTTGGTTACCACTGGTTTCCATCACTAGTAATGCTGACCCGAGGGCCCAATTTCCGGGCTCTGCTTACCGCGAAATACTGCGCTTTCAAACACCATTCTCCGCTTACTGTGCAAGCACTGAATTTCTGCGCTTGCTGCGTTAGCGAAAAAAATAACTAAAGTAACTAAGCACAAATTCCGTGCTAACCATTGAAATATGCTTAACATAAGCGCACAATTCTTTGCTTCCGTTAGCGCCGATTCTTTGCTAGCAGTAGCCTAGAAAATGGGCTTGGATAGTTACACTATGGGCACTGCTTTAACTCAGGTTGGGTTATAGTCGGTTACCACTGGCTTTGTTCTCCGTGTCTGTGAAGTCTTGTAGTGAAATTGTACAGTAGTAGTGTATAATTTATTAGCTTTGATGTACAGATGGACATGGACTACTGCCTGCTGTAGATTGGGGGTATTCAATGCATGTGCAATATTTCCAAGAGACAAAGAGAAGTGTCATTAATGGTAGAGTAGAGTTCACTCCTTTTTAGCCCAGCCCCCTTCTAAACAATAAGGTTTATCGCGATTCAGAACCGCAATGCTTTGTGGGAAGGCATAGGGGGCAGTTTGCTATGCGGTGTATGTTTTCATGCACGACTCACTCACGCATTGCCTATATCTTTGTGTGTGTTCAACAGCGTCCTCTCTTGATATTTTTCTATTCGCGATAAACCTTATGGTGGGAGGTTTTTTGGCACTGAGTGTTCGTACACTATGTCTGCATACGGTGATTACTTTGCCAAACAAATAATGAAGTTTTACTTTTAATAAATATAGGAAGATAATACTCTGGTAGTTAATCTCTTAAGCCTCATTTGGGTAAAGTGAATTTGGTAAAGCACTTTTGGTTAAGCGCTTTGTTAAAGACAAACATGGCTGAAGAAAGTTGAAGGAATGTTGGCATCTTTTAAGGCCTCAAACCTAATCAAACTCTCCCAAGATTGCTTTAAATGTTAGTGTCTAGTATTGTGGACATAATGATTAAACCTTGGGTATACATTAAGCAATGTGAGTTTAATGTGTTAGTGTTAATAGTTATAACCCTGGGCCAAATTTCATAGAGCTGCTTAGTGTGCATACTGTACGACTTCCATTTCATAGCACTGCTAACCGTAAGCACACGAAAAGGCATGCTAACCGTAGCATGCTTACCGTATGTAAATTGTGCTGTTAACCTGTGAAATACGAAACTTTACGTACCGTTAAGCAGCGCTAAGATTTCTTACTATATAATCTACCTCTCTTCATGTATTTGTGTGTGCACCCGATCAAAGATTTCATTTTTGTAGTTATCTTGTAAGATGCATGTTTGATGTTGTTATGTATTAACAGTACACACTGTGGGTTAATATGACAGAATAACTTGACTTATAGGCACCGGACACTGTTGGTTATTACTCAAAATAACTGTTAGTATAAAAACTGAAATGGTAACAAGCAAAGGAGAGCTGTTGATAGTATAAAACATCAGAGAAACAGCTCCCTCTGAAGTAACATAGTTTTTGAGAAAGAGGGAATTTCTCGTTCAAATACAGCCTGCTCAAATACTAATACTTCAGGCCTGAAGCCTTTATTAGGCATCTGAACGCACACAAAGTTTTGCAACAAGGTTTTTATGCAAGTCGCCTGAAGGCCACTTAAAGGTGTGGGCTACAATAATTTTTTCCAAAGGCCATTGCCACCTACTCCTAGGGCTGAAACAGGGTTACCCCTTTTACAGTCCATACCGATGTAGGCTTGGGTATCATCAATTCGAAGCCTGGCGGGTAGAGCAGAAAGCACTAATCCCCAATTTTACGTAGCAAGTGTCACGACCGGGATCCGGACCCCTCCCTGCTGATCAAACATCAGAGCTGGAATCCGGTGCTCTTAACCGCTCCGCCATGACACTACAACTTCAAATGACCAATTGAGCCCAAATTTTCAGCCCAAAATTTATGCATATGTTGGGATACACCAAGTGAGAGTACTGGTCTTTGCAATTATCAGATGTGTCCTCTATCCAGTGCTATTAAGGGTTTATTTATTTATTTTATAGTTTTGTGTCTAGACTACAGTATGCCGCATGCAGAATAGGAAGTTCCTTTGTGAGTGAAAATACTTGATCTATTATTTCTTATGATTTGGACATTAAGACTGGCATTATTTTCTCGAATTTGAAATATTTATTTTTTCCCCTTTAAACCTTACCTTACATTTGAAATATGTATGGAAATTTAATTTCAATCTTTTTGCTAGCTTTGTTTTAAAGTTGTAAATTTTGTTTCTTTTATCATATTTGTACATAACTTAAAAGCTTACTTTTGCTTTGACTAAACTGCTAAGGTCTTGAACAATTGGGATTTGATATACTTAACACTTTAAGCACTGAGTATAAAGCACTTATATCTTTGTATGGTTAAAACGAAACAATACAATATACTTAAGTAAATATAATTGTTGTTGATTATTTTTCTGGTGACCTTACTACTACTAACAAAAAACATCGGAGTCCAGCTATCTGTGCCCAATTTCATAAAGCCTATAAACACAAAAACTGCTTAGCATAGAATAGTATTGCTTAGCAGAAACAAGTTTACCAGCCCAAATTACATTAAGTTTGTATAGTTGTAGCTGGTACCCAACTCAATTTAGCAAAAATAAATTGTCAAGCAGTATTTTCTGCTTAAAGAAAATGGACACTATTGGTTATTGTCAAAGACCAGTCTTCCCACTTGGTGTATCTCAACATATACATAAAATAACAAACCTGTGAAAATTTGAGCTTTATTTGTCGTCGCAGTTGCGAGATAACTATGAAAGAAAAAAACACCCTTGTCACAAAGTTGTGTGCTTTCAGATGCTTGATTTCGAGACCTCAGTATCTTAACTTGAGGTCTCGAAATCAAATTGGTGGAGAATTACTTCTTTCTCAAAAACTACGTCACTTCAGAGGGAGCCGTTTCTCACAATGTTTTATACCATCAACCTCTACGCATTACTCGTTACCAAGTAAGGTTTATGCTGTTAATTATTTTGAGTAATTACCAGTAGTGTCCACTGCCGTTAACAACTTTATGAAATTGTGCCAAGGTTGCTTGATACAGAAGGCCTCTATGTATGCATATTTTAACTAGAACAAAACATAATAATAATAAACTAATGTTATAGTGGCTTTTTATACAACGCTCAAATCTGTCACTCGGTGTTGCATATGGCGCTCCAGTATTTTTATCTGAACGATATACGAAGCTATGTTTTCTGTACGAGACTAGTATTTATGAGACAAACTACTTCACATAGCACCATGTTATGGTTAATAAGGTGCCATGACACAATTTGCAGCCAATCAAACCAGGAACCGTGATTTGGAACAATCTGCCAACTGCCATCAGGGAATCTAATACTCTATCTGCTTTTCGTAAAGTCCTCAAGCCTCACCTTTTTCCAAGTTAATTTCTTTCTAGTGCGCTATGATCTTGATAGAATAGCGCCTTATAAATTTTAATTGTTATGTTATGTTATGTTCAGAACAATGGGGGCCAACCACTTTTCTTTTTCGATAAGTACACTGGGTTCTTTTACATTAATATTCAACACACAAGACCTATGTCTTTACTTCCCATCCGAAGGCCGCAGCAACAATGGTCAAGTGTCTTGCTTAAAGCCATTATACACTTTCGGTAAACAGTATTGTCCAAGTCCAACACTTCGTGTATCACAACTTATATATAACATAACAATCCTGTGGAAATTTAGGCTCAATCGGACATCGGAGTCGGGAGAAAATAACGGGAAAACCCACTCCTGTTTTCGCGCGTTTCGCCGTGTCATGACATGTGTTTATAACAAATCCATAATTCTCGCTAACGAGAATTTATATTGTTTTACCGTTTTCTCAAAAAGTAAAGCATTTCATGGACTAATATTTCAAGAGAAGTCTTTCACCATTACCTTATGTAAACCCTGTAAATTATTTGTAAATCTGTGAACTTTTTTTTTTTTTTTCTGTACCGAAAGGGTCCAATGGCTTTAAGGACACAAGTGTCATGACTGGGATTCGAACCCACACTCTGCTGATCAGAAGCACCGGAGCTTGAGTTCGGTGCTCTTATCCACTCGGCCACAACATGCTTAGCATAAATGAGACGAGCCATAGTACCAATTTAAATTACCAACATACTTGTTTATTGACATAAACTGAAGAATGTAGCAAAATGATTAAAAATACCAAGAGGACTTTCATTCTGAAATTACCCTGTTAATAATGAACCCTTAAAATAATATACTGTTGGTACTAAGTATCAACGTAGAATATAAGACAATCTCAGATTGATTTTTTCAAATTCACGTTTGGTTGTATGATTGGCAAGAAAAGATAACCTTCCGATTCACACTGTAAATACATTATCTCTTTAAAAAATGTTAATATTATTGCAAACATAATTTATTTTATTTTTTTCTTGTATAAATGAAAATGAATTGAAAGTAAGATGTAATACAAATTATTGTGGTTAATGACACGAAATTTCTTTGGCAAAGTCTGCAATGAGCATTATTAAATAAGTTGACAGCATAAAAAATTACAAGCAAAATATTAGTGTACGTAAGAAGTGTGTAGTCATTGTGATACGGCTGTACAAAATTGTCCAATCAACAGCTGTTATTTAAATTACTCAATGACCAATCAGGGCCATATTTCATGTGCTGCTTATGGGTAGTAGGAAAATTGTGTATGTCGCTTTCAAAGGAACACGTTGCCTTGGATCAGTCGAGTTGGTCTTTGAATAGCGTTTGTAACCATTTGTTATAAAATGCATATGGGTAGAAAGATGTTTTAAAAGTAGTATACAATGATCCACACAAACATGCCTCAAAATTGCACGGTTTTCCTTTTACCTTGTCGACTAACACGGTCGGCCATTTATGGAAATGGCCGACCGTGTTAAGTTCGCAAAGTAAAAGGAAAACCAATTTTGAGGCAAGTTTGTGTGGATCATTGTATTCTACTTTTAAAAAATCTTTCCGACCATATGCATTTTTATAACAAACGGGCAAAATGCTTTTTATGGACCAACTCGTCCGATCTAAGGCAACCTGTTCCTTTAAGCGCATTTGACTGGATAGCAAGTTAATTTTATTGGTGAGTTGGCTTCGACTTACTGTCAATATAAATGGTTGTGCTAGGCAGTACCATGGAATAGTGTCAACTTGAAAGTCAAAGTGCACTCCCTCCTTACAGGCCCTGAACTGCGCTCTTGAAGGGGCACGGAAATTGTACATTTATATTGGAACTTTACCAAGGGCACCATGGCAAAAGCACAGGGCACCACAGGTGCCGTTGGTTAATTTGAGGCAGGCCATACCAGTATGTGTTTTCCTGTCAGTTTTAATGCATTTATTACTTCAGTTTACAGTAAAATGTGGGTATAAATGTATGTATCGCACAATACATTTGTCTTTGTGCCAAACGTGTTAAAACAATTCAGGTAGTAGGCCTACAACCCCTGAATCATAATATTATTAAATAGATGTTAAATTTGCAGCACTGGGATAATAATATAATAATAATAATATTGATGTTAAAATGTTGAGAATACATTTGTTCCACAATCCAGTACAAAATCAATTGAAGACAAATAAATGCAGCAAATAAATGGAAAAATCTTTGGCAGATGATTAAAGTAATTGTTCTTTGTGTGATTTTATCTTTCTTCAGAATTATCTGATTAAAGTTGAGGGTCCGTCTTCAAAACATTGTTTATCCTTTTTGATTACTGCCATCCACTGAGTTGCAGTTAAATCTACGCTGTCTCGTTGGAAAATCTGTTTTACTTAATTTCTGAGAGAAACTACTTCATGGACTAAGTAGAAAAAGTATGGGATTTGAGGTATTAGATGATGAGGTAATAATGTATATATACTATTATTATTTGGTTTGTGGTAACACCATGTGTATCTAATTGCTGGGTAGATAAAAACTTATGACATTTTATTGTGCATTCATAAATACCTCGGACAGTTTCGCTATTCCTATTGGAGGAGAGCGCGTCACGTGGGTGTGTATAAACCTTTGTTTATGACCGGTAAGAAGTGTTAATTCATGGGCGTGACACGCGACCTTGCACCTGTTCCTATAAGACAGTTTCTTCATTCCTGTTGGTCGAGAGCAACGGCTGAAACAGTTGCCACATCACGCGATACGCGCGACGCGCACAGCATTCCCTTATAAGGAGTTGTTTACCCGAGGGTTGCAGAGGGCTTTACCATTTCATAGCCGGAGGGGTGTTGTGTTTAAAGAAATCATTTAACAGTTATAACTTTTGCATTCATTTAAATTTTTGACCAAAAAGTGATGATGTTTTTGACTGAAAAGGTATTCATGAATGGGAATCAAAGTGTGTTGAATCGATTTTCAACTAGTAGTTTAAACCTGCCGAGGCCTGGTTCTTTATAATTTACCTCGACTTAGGCACGGTAAAATTATCAAGAACCAGGCCTCGTTGGGATTAAACCACTAGTTGAAAACCTCTTCACTACAAATTGATTCCCTTATTTAATATATATTCTACAACCCCTTAGTAGATGTTGGGGGGAATTAGGAAGACTTTCTCTTACTGAAGAGTAGATAAATGCAATTCTAACAAGAATTGTCCTGCTTATTAACTACTACCTGGGCGAAAGGTAGAAGATCAGCCGGGACTAGGTACTACTCTCACTTCGTGGATCGAGGGGACTAATCATTATTAAAGTCACCTGGAAATAGATTTGTTTTCCTTTCAAACATAAGAGTATATGCTTACGAACAATAAAACAATTTTTTTAGTAATTGTTTGTCACGATTTATATGTTTAAACAATATATAAAGTTGTTTGGGGGCTGACTCCGCCTACCCCTTTTGTGACGTCAATCGAGGCAGACTTTGCTTGCAATGCGTATAGTAAACACACCTGCAAAGTACATTTTTACGTCCAAGTCGTGAGTTGGTACATTTCAAAAAGTGTTTTTCTGCATTCAGCAGCAATACACCTGGTCGGCATTGCCGGAAAAAAACAAACTTTTTTTTGTGAAACGTACAAACTCACAACTTGGCCCGTACATGTACTTTGCAATTGTGTTTACTCTACGCATTACAGGCAAAGTCTGCCTCGATTGACGTCACGAACAGCGCCCTCTCGGGTCGGGGTTTACTCTTAAATTTGTAAATAACATAAGAACTGATTTTTTAAAACCTTAGTTAACTGTTTATTCACATTCCACAACACATATATTAGTGACAAAAGCTTTATTTTGAAAAAATACCACTTCCAGGTGACTTTAACTTCACTACCGTGGAGTGAGTTCTTTATTGGTCTCAACATTTTGACTAGCTTGCTCTAGTCATCACCAGGAGATTGTAGAACAAAAATCAAGACAAGTCCTCAAAAGAACATAATCCACCCAGCAAGTAGACATACACATGATGTGACCACAAACCAAATGTACAAGAACAATAAGAGTTTATTTTCTTCTTTCATAATGGAGCATTAACACTTCGTAAGGCGTTCTTTGGCAAACGTTCAAACAATAAAATACCAGCCGCTCGTTCAATAACATCAACTGGAACAAGAAACCTTTCAAGATGAGTCTCGTCTGGAATGGCTGAGTTCGGAATAATAAAAGCTCTCAAATCAAAGAGTTGTGTAGACGTCTCACCAACAATGATCTTGAAGAAATGTGTTGGGACTGCCACCGAGTTCCCAATGACTTCATACTTGACGAACGTTCTCTGTTGTTCTTTGCTGTAAAAAAAACAAAAAAAAAACAATACAATTAGATTTACCCTCACACCAATGTGTGTTAAGCACTGTACACACGGTACTTTCCCAAGTTCTTTGAAAAAAATCTACAAGCAAATCACTCTGGTGAAATTTGAACCCATGACCTTTGCATTGCTAGCGCAGATAGAGACAGTTCCAATCAGATGTGTTAGCAGCAGATATGCAAAGATTTAAAAGATTATGGGTTTTTTTGCATCGGGGTATAGAATGTTTTTACCCTTACCTCAAGATTTGTGGGGGGAAAATTTCAGAATTTGGGAAAGTACTGAGAGCTTTTAAAATACACTATTAAAATGAAATGATAATAAAATAAAATGATGCTTTGTTGAAATAAATTTATAAAGAAAATATATGTTAAGTTTCTAAATACCATGTCAGTCAGTACATTTGGCATATAACAGCCTGAAACTTCATTTTTGTAAAGTGCACTTCCATCGTAAATACTTAAAGTCTTAGGGAAACTTTTGAAGGGGCACCAAGGCCAAGACCAGGGGCAACAGAAGTCATAGCCTTTCTGGCCTCTGTGAAATTGGAGACTTTGGGGCGCTAGGTGGCAGCAGACTTACCAGGTAAATTTCCATTGTTTATGTAGTTCTGAGCGTGCGCACATGACCGAGAACAATGGATTTTACCTGGTAAATCTGTCTGCTGCCACCAAGCGTCCCAAAAGTCTCCCATTCTAAATTCAAGGCCTGCCTTTATAACGTTTTCAATATACTTACTATGGCAAATAAAGTGGTCCGGTACAAACATAAACTTTGGCATACTTCTTTGTTAACGTACGAACATACTTCTCCAACTCATTCCAAATACCACGGTTGAAACCTTCCCCAATCTGTGAAAAAAAAAAAAAATAGACCGATAGTTTGATTTTTCTGTCAAAGGAACTTTGCAAACTCCAACCGGGGGATGAAATCTCCAAGCTGAGCAGGCCAATCTCTACACCTACATCAATGCCGGTACTCGTCCACGCCTTTCAGCAACTAAACACATCTCTCACATTCAAACATTGGTTTAACGTCTGATTAAGAGTTGCACAAATCAAGAAATTATGTTTCAGTAACGGCACGACAATACTTTTTCTAGTAATTGTGAAATTAGCTGTTAGCTTGGTAGGATTGGAACCCACAACCTTCTGATTGCAAGTCCTGCAGCCTAGCCACTGGACAAGTTTGTTTTTTACAATTTAAAAGAAAACACCGAAACTTGCATTGAAGGAAAAGGTTAGATAGCTTAAAGATGTTCAGTTTATGAACTAAACATGTGAAGGCTCATCAATGCTTAGTATTTGTTCTAATTTAAAAATAAATCAATATTTTTCAACTTATCTTCAATTGTAAAAAAAAAAACATGACGAAAAAATACATTTACCTGTGGACTGACATTACTCAACAGAAAAGTTTGCTGCATGACCCCATCTGACCTCCTGTGATTGGCCGCTGCAGCCATGTGACCTCTATCATAACCACTCCCTCGATAATCCTCATTGGTCGATTGGAAGAACGGATGTACCAATTGGTCGATTTCAAACTGGCAATTAGTTCTTGTAATCGCATCATTATACTTAACGTCTTCTCGGGTGAGACATTCAAAGACCCATTTGGGATTCCTCATTCGACAATCGTAAGACAAGACGTAGTTGTCGTGCGTTCGGACTTCATCGTAACCGGGGAAACCAAACTTCATGATTTCCCCAGAGCGATTTGGAGGTCCTGGTGTTGGGAGCTGTTTCTTTGCGGTAGCTGCATGTGTGAATATCGACCATCGAGACTGTACGATATCATCACATGATGGTCTTTCAATCCTTCTCTGATGATATGAACCAAGAAGTCCTCCAACGCCAAGAGACACACAAGAAATTAACGGCCAAATAATTCTTTTCATGATGATCTAAATACAAAATGAGAAAACAGTATTTTGATTTTTTTTTTTAAATGCCTAAAATTGCACAGTATTTAATAAGCGAAGGGAGTCTAGCATTGGGCAGCACTTTTATGGGATATAAGAAATTGATCTGCTATTGGTTAAATCTTGCATAAATTTCAAACACACATTATTTTAACGGGAACACTATATGAATATGTATGCCTACTCATGGAGGAACCTCCGAACCTCCATGGCCTACTGTAGTACAGTCGGTTATTATAATATCTGTCTGGCAACTGTGGACTTTTTTTAGTTGGCTCACATGCATAAACCATTGGTGCTGCTGGATGCCCCAGGCAGATTAACTGCTCATCATATTAAAAAAAAAAACATTAATTTTCAACATGATCTATTAACACACACTGAACTCTGAAGTGGACTTGAAAAGTCAAGAATTAAGCCACAGCTCAGCTGTTTTTTTTTTTTTTTTTTTTAATAAATTAAGATTTGTGTTTCCAAAATGTATACTGTTTAAATATTTCTAAAAAGTTACAAAATTAGAGCACTTACATTAACTTTAGTAGGGTAGGTTCCCTATGAATCATGAATGAAGGAACATAGATTGGAGGATGATGGTTGACTTCCGAATTTGGGGCTGTTTTTCGGGGTTTTCCCTGACAGCAGAGCTAGTTTGGGGAAATACTTGCAGACTGCGGCCACTGGAGGGCGCTACATCTGTTGAATGGTCCAGTCGTCACGTACTCTTGGACCATCTTGGCGATCGAGTGTCCAGCCAAACAGCCGAATGTCGTCTGCCAGTAAAGCGAAAATTGTTTTAGCAAACATCATGAAGGCCATTCGTGTCAACCAATTTGGCGGTCCAGAGGTCCTCAAAATGCAGGGAGATGTCCCAATCCCTCAACCTTCACCTAACCAGGTCGGTACTGCCTTTTTTGTATGCATATATGATTGCTTACGTAACGTAGTGTGTTGCTGTTATGAGTGAGTGTTGTGTCCCTGAGCAAGACACTTAACTATAATTGCTTCTCTCCACCCAGGGGTAAATGGGTACCTGTGAGGGCAGAGATGGTTCTTGTGATTGGTTTAGCCATGTAGCGCATTATGTCGCACAGGCTGTATACTCCCCAGGGAGCTGAGATGGTTTAGGGAATTATTTAATGCCCAGTGACATGGGGTAATAATGTCAGAAGCGCTTTAAGACACCCCGTGAAAAATTCTAAATAAAAACCGTGTATTGTTATTATTATTATGATGGTATTTTGATACTTCTTCTAAAATGGCTTTCGGTATTAAAAAAAAAAAACAGGACTACATTTGGAAATACATAATGTAACAATTAAAATTTATAAGGCACTATTCCATCAAGATCAGCACTGGAAAGCAATTAACAATGTAAAAGGCGAGTCTTTAGGACTTTACGAAACCAGATAGATTCCCTAATGACAGTAAGGAGATTGTTCCAAATCACTGGCCAAGCTTAGACAGTGGCCCTCAAGTAAGTATTGTGCCCTTCGTTGATAATTGTTGTCTTTCAGGTATTGATTAAAGTACAAGCAGCCGGTGTGAATCCAGTAGAGACGTACATCCGCTCCGGTGTTTATGCCAAACTACCGACCCTCCCATGGACCCCTGGGCACGATAGCGCTGGTACTGTGCAGGAAGTGGGGTCAGGGGTCACCAAAGTCAAGGTCAGGATCATTGTTATGGTTTCATAAGATCATTGATACTATTGATTATGTTAATGAATTTGATTAATTTTTAATATAATTACCACAAACTGCCATTCATAATAGTCTATATATGAAGTATGATTTGAATTGCAATTACTCAGATTTTGTTCTTATTTGTTTATGTTCGAAGCATACCGTTGTTCTGGTCATGTTAATGTATTTCATCTGTATATTAGTACATGTATGCATACGCATTGGTGTGAAAATAAAGTGATCTTTTTACTTTATTTATTTGATTTTACACAAATCTTTCTCATACTTTTATCTGCTGCTTAACACAGAGGATTCAAACTGCCTCTTGCTACTGCTGGGCAATCTTGCTGGTCTAGTTGGTATGACACTGCTCTAGAATTGCAAAGGTCTTTGGTTCGAATCACACCCGAGTAATAGGCCTGTGAATTTTTTTTTTCACAGAATGCACCGGTGTATGTGGGTAAAAGCAATAAATATTATTTCCTTCCTTCCTTCCTGTGAAGTGCAGCCTCACATACGGAGGAAAAATGCACTGTGTGTTTGCGCATGCGTCCAAGAAAAATAAGCAGGACATGCTGTCGAGTGCGGAAATTTAAAGTGTAAACGAGTGCAAGTAAAAACTGTTGGATATGGAGAGCTACTTAGATGGATGAGCCTGAAGTGCAAGCTTAAAGGCTTCAAGCGATTTGTACTCGCTGGATCTACTGCTAGGCTATTCCAGTCCCGGATGGTATGTGGGAAGAAGGAGTTAGTCAACACAGTTGATTTGGTGTGAGGGATGACAAAGCGGGATTTGTGACCTCTTGTTGCATCCTCAATGCAAGTTTAACATCTGTTTTATCTGGTCCATTAATATTAACGTGGATTTATTCACTTGCATAGCCTGGGGACAGAGTTTTCACCAAAGGGACAGTATCCGGTTCCTATGCAGAATACACACTGGCAGAGAGTTCATGTGTATTTGGTTTGGATGCCAAGCTAGATTTCAAGCAAGGCGCTGCAATAGGTATTCCCTATTGGACAGCATACAGGGCTGTTATTCAACAAGCTCACGCTAAGCCAGGCATGACGGTGTTGGTTCACGGAGCTAGTGGCTCGGTATGTTTTTTAACTTACTCATTCATTGTTTACTCTGACCAACTGTTGTTGAGCTGACATTGTAAATTTTTTAATTTTAAACAGGTACATGTAATGTGTTTTTCTTTTGTAGATTGAATGTCGTTGCAAATACCAGTAAAAACAAATCCATTTGAGCACTTTAGGTATCATGTCACACTTAAAATTAGTGGCAATAACAGTGTTTGGTTATAGAAGCCTACAGTAGCTGATAGTACATGTATAAAACATTTTCAGAAACATTTCACTTTGAAGTAATGTGGTTATGTGAACAAATAAGTTGTTATGCCCCCAAAAAATATTCGCCCCCCAAAAACATTTGCCCCCAAAATAATATATATTTCACATACCGTTCTGGGGTGTTTTTTTTCAGGGATAACTGAAAAACACGACAACCTTGTGAAAATAAATTATCACTGGTTAGTTTTATTGTATAAATCTACATTTATATAGAATTAAACCAATCGAATGGTTAAAATACCCAATGGTATACTCTGTATTTAATGCTCTGACAAGGGAAAGCTCAGCCAAAATTAGAGACTGAAGGGGTTGAGCAACTTTGTTTTGTAGGGAAGTCAGCAAGTTTTTTAAGTTCAAAGCTAAGTTACCACACAGTTAGCAAGAAAACTTAGTCACTTGAATTTCATAACAGGTTGGCGTAGCATCAGTTCAAATCAGCCGAGCCTATGGAATGACTGTTATAGGCACAGCAGGATCAGAGCAAGGGATGAAACTCGTACAAGACATTGGAGCTCATCATGTGTTTAATCACAGGCAAGCTGGATATACGGACAAGATAATGGTAAGATTATCCTCACCTTCTGCCCTTTTTTTCTTTTCTTTTCTTAAATCTGTACTAAAACTCTCAATTTATAGAATGAAACACTGAGAGCTCAGCAGTGTCAGTAATTGATATTTCATTTAGTGCCAATGCAAACATTAATATGTATTAAATTGTTGCGGTACCCACTGCTAAGGGTTCAAACTGCCTCTAGCCACCGGTCTAGCTCAGTGAGTGGTCTAGTGGTAAGACATCTGCTCTAGCAATGCAAAGGTTGTGGGTTCAAAACCCACCTGAGTGATTTGCCTGTAGTTTCTGTTCACGGAACTCGAGAAATTACTTAGGATACAGGTTTCACCACGCATCATCGAGTTCATTTCCCGCCTACATTTCCCGCCTTTGTGTATCACCGCTGATCCACCGCCTAGTACTTAAGCAGCATGCAGCATCAGAGTCCAGCATTCTCCAGAAGACGATCAGAGCATACTGATCGAAACGTCAAGTTAACCCAACGGTTCTTTTCAGAACCACCCCAACTCACTTAGAGATTGTTATTACATGGTGTTACCGCAAACTCTTCCATATTTTATCTCCACCATGCAAAGTTTCAAATCCTACTTAGGATACAGTTCTTAATACACCTCAGTGTAAATATAAAAGTATTTAATCTTTTTATGTGAGTAAAAGGGTCACCAAATGTTCATTTGCAGGTAGCATTGTCTAAGTGAAAGTGGAGAAATAGTATTAAAAACATTATCACATTAAACATCTAAAAATACCCAATCGCAGTCCAGATTTCAAATGGCGATCTCCACGCTTAGTTAAGCCACTGGACACACCGCTGATGTATGTTATTATTATTTTGAATTATTTGACTAATTAAGATGAGCAAAACAAAACTACAAATGAGCAAGTACAAAAAGATAAATAAGGAAGGTCACCAAAAGTCACAAATAAGGGAATCAATGTGTGGTGAAGAGGTTTTCAACCAGTGGTTTATTCCCAACGAGGCCTGGTTCTTGATAATTTTACCGAGACAAAGTGTCACGCCCATGTTTAAACACTCTTTACTGGTCATAAACAAAGGTTTATACACACCCTTGTGACTGCTCTCCACTAATAGGAATAGCGAAACTGTCTGAGATATTTATGAATGAAGGTTTTTGATACTCTACAAACTTACCCTGTCTTTACCGTGTTCTGCCTCCTTAATACTGTTGTTGGTTGTAGCTTGGTTGGAGCATGGAGCAATGGTCGGAGACGGTGTAGCTGGCTCAAATATATTATCAAAGCTAACTTATGTTGAATAATTGTACAGTGTAGATTGAGGTATCTGCCTACCCTAAACAGAGGCAACACCTAAACCTGCAGACAGGGCTAAAACTTAGGTACTTGTGTCCACTCTAGTAGTCTTGAAGAGAGTTGAGAGAGAGTGTGTGGTGCACACCCAGCTATATCTGTCTTGCCTCAGTGACCTGCTGCCTGACCATGCATGACAATAACAATAGGCTACTGCCCTGGGAATAAATAAAGGGGACTTGGGGTGGTCACTGGTTCTGGCCCAACTATAGAACCATCCCAACTGTGGTTTGGGATTAGTATCAACTTGAGTGTTACAATTGGGACTGCCCAACTACAGATGGCCCAACTATAGCTGGGACTGGGATTGCCCAATTGTGGTAGTGACCACTAAATATTTTTTGATCCTCTGAAGTTTCTCCCGGCTTGCATTTTGGCTCATAAGTGATACAAACACTGGTTTTTTTGTTACCAATGTATTTTTGACAATGTACATGTATATAATAATAATAATTTCTAATTTGATGTCCTTTTCTTTGTTAACTTCTACTTGATGTAATTTTTTTAACATATTATGATGTTGACATGTGCAATTCAGTTTTTAACTGCGAGATATGTTTTAATAAACCACTTTTGAGTTGAATTGAATTGAATTGAATATTTTTGATGAGAAATGTCAAACTTTTATCTGAATTCTGACTTCTTCTTTTTTGGCAAAGGGTATAACATTCACTTGTTTGTTATCTACATGATCTAGTGTATTAGTAGGGTAAAGTCATACTGTTAGGTGGAAAGTGCACGATCATGAACACGACGTCCTCTATTTACAAGTGAAAAAAAGTGCAAGTTTTGTCAAGTATTCCATGGACAGCGTGCAAAATGAGTACCTTTATTAAAATAGACATCACCCCTTATTGGAATGATCAGTTTCTCTCACCCTACACAACTACTGGAACTAAATATTGAATGATCGGTTATCAATCTCTTATTGATGTTTGCAGGAAGCGACAGGCGGCAGAGGGGTAGATGTTGTGATTGAGATGCTGGCAAACGTCAATCTACAAAAAGATCTGGAAATGTTGGCATTGGGCGGAACTGTGGCTGTAAGTTTCAATATAATTAATATGACAGAATGTTTCTGTAGTGGCCATTTTCAAAGCGCTAGTTAAAATGGTAAGCAATATTCTTGCTAACTATCGCAAAAAGAATGAGCTTAAGCATAGTAGATGTATTTCACAGTTTGGCATGAAATTTTAGGCGACCGGCTGGCGTGTTCACCATAGATTTGCATTGTTAATCAAAAAAATGTCATCAAACCACCACTTTTCATTCGTTATAAAATAAATTAGTATCCAATTTAGTTGAATGAGATATTCCTTTTGGAAAAGATGAGTGGAAAATGGTGGCAGGAGATGAAAATCTTTTTGTTACACCATTCACTGACATATAGCAAGCATCGAAAGGTTAGCATGTCTTTTCGTGTGCTAAAAGTTAACACCGCTATGAAATGGAAACTTGCCCAGTAAGCAATGTTTTCCCAAGTACCAGGCCGTGACGTTGCAATAGAACGGTCTAAAGAGTTGAAACTAAATAGAATTTGCTTTGGTTTTTTATGCTCATCGTCAGGTTGTTGGTAATCGAGGGAGTATTGAGATTAATCCCAGGCTCACCATGTTGAAGGAAGCCTCCATCATTGGAGTCATGGCTGGAGTGTTGAAGGAGGTTAGTTAGTCCAAGGGCCAAGACCAGGGGCCAATTTCATAGAGCTGCTTAAGCAAAAAATTTGCTTAAGCACGAAAATAGCTTGCTTGTTTTACACATGTTACTGGCAAAAATGTTATGCCACATACATTGCTTGTGACTGGTATTTAGCTGTTGTTTACTTAGCATAACAATTGAGTGGAGTCTTACTTGTAATCTGATTTTACTAAGCAAATCTTTTTTGGCTTAAGCACAATTTTTTGCTTAGGCAGCTCTATGAAATTGGGCCCTGCCAAGCAATTTACAGGCAACCAGTTCGAGTTCACAAAGAGTTAAGACTAGTCTTATCTCGAGTTAGGGCAAGTTACTCATCCTAATTTAGGACTAGCCCGAGTTAGGGCAAGTTACTCGTCCTAATTTAGGACTAGCCTGAGTTAGGGCAAGTTACTCGTCCTAATTTAGGACTAGCCTGAGTTAGGGCAAGTTACTTGTCCTAATTTAGGACTAGCCTGAGTTAGGGCAAGTTACTCGTCCTAATTTAGGACTAGCCTGAATTAATGTAGTTTTAGAATAGGAGGTTACAGGCCTTGAGTTTTATTCTTAAAGGAACACGTTGCCTTGGATCGGTCGAGTTGGTCTTTGAAAAGCGTTCTGTAACAATTTGTTATAAAATGCATATGGATAGAAAGATGTTGTAAAAGTAGAATACAATGATCTACACAAATATGCCTCGAAATTGCGTGGTTTTCTTTTTACCTCGTCGACTTACACGGTCGGCCATTTATCGGAGTCAAATTTTTGACTCGCATAAATGGCCGACCGTGTTAGTTCGTGACGTAAAAGGAAAACTGCAATTTTTAGTGATACTTGTGTGGATCTATATATTCTACTTTTACAACATCTTTCGACCCATATGCATTTCATAACAAACGGTTTCAAACGCTTTTTATAGACCAACTCGTCCGATCCAAGGCAACGTGTTCCTTTAAAGTGGCACGGCAATGTTCCTCTGGTAAAGGCCACTTCTATGAGGAAAATTGATGGCTCATTGAATGCCGGTTTGTTAATCCAGAGGTCGAGGTCTTGCACCAGTCAATTTTTCTTTTTTAGGCATGATTGTCTTCCTACTTTAAAGTCTGATTTCCGATTTTTTTCGCTCTTGAAACGATCTGAATTTTTATTTATTATAGCCTGAAATGTTCTCTTGGACCAAATATGATGCCTGCTTTTTTCAAACCCAAAACTATTTATTATTACAGGCGGATTTCAACGAAGCATCTTCAGCTATTCTCGCTGGCATTGAGAGCGGTTGGTTAAAACCCTTCGTAGGAAAAGAATATCCTCTCCAAGATGCTTCAGTAGCTCATGATGACATCATCAAGACAACGTCAGCTCAAGGAAGAATGGTTCTTATCCCGTAAAGGGCTGAAAGAGTATCTCCAGTTTCTCAAACCTTAAAGGCACTGGACACCTTTGGAAACTGTCAAAGACCAGTCTTCTCACTTAGTGTATCCCAACATATGCATAAAAAAAAAACCTGTGAAAATTTGAGCTCAATTGGTCATCGAAGTTGCAAGATAATAATGAAAGAAAAAACATCCTTCTCACATCAAAATGTTTGCTTTCAAATGCTTGATTTTGAGACCTCAAAATTTAATTCTGAGGTCTCAAAATCAAATTCGTGGAAAAATCATTCTTTTCAAAAACTATGTCAGTGCAGAGGGAGCCGTTTCTTACAATGTTTTATACTATCAACCTCTTTCCATTACCTGTTACCAAAAGGTTTTATGCGAATAATTATTTGGAGTAATTTAACAATAGTTTCCACTGCCTTTAAGGAATGGCAAATATGATTTGAAACTTTTGGAGTGAGGTTTTTTCGCGGTAGCACCATGTTGTAAATCTCTTTTGAGTAGTGGTGGTGCCGAGAAAAACCGGTGGTTGACAACTCAATTTTTATTTGTATGCTCTGATCGTCTTCAGGAAAAGCCGTTCAGAGCATACTGATCGAAACGTTGACTTGTCAACCACCGGTTTTTCTCAGAACCAACACTTCTCAAAAGAGAATTACACATACATGTAGTGCTACCACAAACCTTACTTGATTATACTCCCATCATGTAGAGTTTCAAATCTTACTCAAGTATTTTTTGATATTTTTTTAAAATGAAATATCGCCCAATTCACAAGGCCGTAGGGCCACTGTTAAGGCGAGTGCTACACTTGACTTATTTGGGCTATCGAACAATATCAGCTTCCAAAAGGGGGAATACCACCTACTCCTGGGGCTGGAACAGGGTTACCCCCTTCACAGTCCGTAAGGATTTAGGCTTGGGTATCACCCACTAGGAGCCACCTACTCATGGGGCTGAAACAGGGTTACCCCCTTCACAGTGTGTAAGGATGTAGGCATGGGTATCATCCACTAGGAGCCACCTACTCCTAGGGCTGAAACAGGGTTACCCCCTTCACAGTCTGTAAGGATGTAGGCATGGGTATCATCCACTAGGAGCCACCTACTCCTAGGGCTGAAACAGGGTTACCCCCTTCACAGTCCATAAGGATGTAGGCATGGGTATCATCCACTAGGAGCCTACTAGCTGGTAGGGCAGAACGCACTACCTTCCCAACTTAAAACAGAGGTGGTTCTGAGAAGAACCGTTAGTAAGGTAAAAGCCAGCCGTAGTATAGATACATGATGCGCAAGTAAAGTACAAAATGTTGCATGTCTAGAGCAAATCTGATTTAATCAAATATTTTTCTCTGAAAGTTTCAAAATATACAAACACTTTTGTATCATTATTAGTCATTTTCTATACAATTCTTTTTGTAACAATAATTGATTGTAATTGTTAAAAACTTATCTTTAAAACCTAATGAATAGGACGCAATTTAATTGTGATAGTTTTATAAAATAAAACATCTTGCATGAATACCATTAAAGTGGACGTAATATGTGTACAAAATATTATCACTTCAGATTGTACTACAGATGACAAATTTCAAATTAAAGCAACATTAATCAAGTAATAAAATCATTAATGTGATCTTTATATGACAAATTATTGGGCCCAATTTCATAGCGCTGAATATCCCACGCAAAGAATCCGCTATTACGGAAGCAGTGAATTCCAGGCTTACGTCAAGCGTGTTTCACAGTTTAGCAGGGAGTGTTTACTTGTGCGCGGGCATACACCACAGGCATTCTTTGTTTACTAGCGCAGAAATTTGGCGCTGGTACGGTAAGCGGAGAATGGGGATCGTAAGTGCAGAATTCGGCAGTAAGCAGAGTCATGTCCCAGGGCTTAATGTCATAAAGCCACTTAGCAGAAAATACTGCTTAACAAATTTCTTTGCTAAGCAACAAATGAGTGAGGCACCAGTTTCAAACTGAATGTAATTTTGGCTGGTGTAATAGTTCTGCTAAGCAATTCTATATTGTGCTTAGCATGTTTATGTGCTTACAAGCTTTGTGAAATTGGGCCCAGATCTCGTGGTGAACTTTTGATGAATAACCCCTGGCTTCCCCACCTTCTTGAAGATTCTATTCCAAGTTTACTCAGCTGACGATGTCAGGCACTGTTGTTGAAGATATTGTGTTACTTGTCTTGGCTCGACCGACCGATACAGTTCTGTAAAAAAGACAAACAAAAACACAATGTAGTGTGGACATCTTATGATGCTTGTTTGATTGCTCAATGGAACAAAGGTCCCTACGAGGAGATTCTCTCGAAAAGGGAAAAATAGAGCATCAATGATCACAACCCAATAATTTCCCCTTCCCCCCCCCTATGAGATTTAAAACAAAAACATGAATGGTTAAATGGCATCTAATGATGTCTTTTCCACTGCTCCCCCTCCTATCAACTGAAATTTTGTACTAAACTTTGCCCCTGGGGTCGATTTCACAAAGAGTTAGGACTAGTCCTAACTTAGGCTAGTCCTAGGAGATATACAAATTGCATGGATAATCCTAAGTTAGGACGAGTAACTGGTCCTACCTCGAGATAAGACTAGTCCTATCTCTTTGTGAAATCCACCCCTGTTCCCCTAAGAAAATGCCTTGGGACGCCACTGTTTGTAACCAAATCTGTGTGTAAATCCACCACTTCAATTATTAAAAAAAATATACACAGAAAGTCAAGTCGAGCATCAATGGTTCCATTTCACCACTACAGATAAGACAACTCATTATCAATGTGATGTTTTGTGTACAATTGAAACATCAAAAACAATACTATAAAGAAACCAGTAGCTGCGCCATTCCCTACACCACCTTAAGATTGCCATTTTAGCAGAGAGCATTCAGAGACTGGTTTGAAATGGAAGCTGCTGAATTTAACTTGGTCTCTTGTTATCAAAGTCTTATATAGCGCACATATCTACCAACAGGGTACTCAAGGCGCTGGGTATACAAGTGCTCAGAAAGATAGGTAATATTGCAGTGATGAATTCTGAGACCCTATTATTTAGCACCTTATAAGGGTTTAAAAGGTGATTCAGCACATTTAACAGCCACAGCCAGGAGCCCGGAGCAAACCCCTTCTCTTTTTGATAAGTGCACTGGGTTCTTTTACATGCGTTACACAACACATGGGACCAACGGCTTTACGTCCCATTTGAAGGACGAAGCAATCGTGAAGTGTCTTTCTTAAGGACACAAGTGTCGCGGCTGGGGATTCAAACCCACACTCTGCTGATCAGAAACACCAGAGTTTGAATTTGGTGCTCTTAACCGCTCAGCCACAACACTTCCACAATCATTCATTGCATTTGATGAAGTAGTTATTGCTATGAAAGCTCATGCTTTTTGTGATTAGAAGCAGTCTTCATGTGCTACCACTACCCCCTTGTTTTATGTACCAGACTGGGGTTGTTATTGCAAAGGGGATAAGTTAACTACTTACATATCATTCCTATGTGAATATTTCAATGCAATTGTCTGTTTGGGCGTGGTCCTTCCATCTCCTTCACCATCAGGCCCACAGTCTTGACATAAAACTCCCGTCTTACGCTCCATTGTCATCTGAGCCAAGGTATCGAGTTTCTTGGAATATGCACCTACAACAAAAATAAAGTCAATATTAAAATTGGGAAAAAAATTGAGTAAGAAACGATCGGAGGATGCAGACTGTACTGCAGTAAGGCTGCAACTAAATATGCCGTTTTTGTGTTAGATTTGAATATTGCCTGGTACAATGACGTGCTTGATCACAAGTTACCATTTAAATTTGAAGACTAATACAGTTGCTATGACATATGATTTGGGGCAAGCTTTTGCGTACTTGGGTAATAGATGGTGATCATTCATACACAAATTTGAATGAATGTGCTGGCAACATGGTACCAGTGTTTTCTTATGGCGGTTGCTATACAAAAGCTTACCCAGAACCGCGTGACATAGCAACCTGTTTCTATAGTATGAGGATTCCAAAAGTAACCAGTTTTACCTCGAGAATAATTATTTTTTGAATCCATGACAAGTTTCAGACATAAGCACACAATGAAAGTATAGTTACGGTCGCCTATTCCAAAGCCGCATTGGGGCAAAGTTGGCAATTGATTAGCTCATGTCAGGCAGGGGATCACCCAAGGATGTGGTTTAGCGACCATGCCAGTAAACGAGGCTCAAGTAAAATTCACTGGCCGAAACAATATCAGAGAGCTACGCGAATACAGGACAGTAAACAAAACAGTTCCTGGCGTTGCTACGTCTCTTGAAAATTCATCTTCTTAAAATATACAGCCCTCATGTTCTTTTCAAGTAATGGAACTTAGTCTTTGTAAATTTATCAACATTACTTGACTGTTATAAAGTATTCAATTTAAAAAAAGAATTACAATGAATTTTGTTTGTAGTTTTTAAAGTCACCCATCTTGATACCAAGCCTAACTGATCCAACAAGTCAGTTACTGTTTGGTTGGAACAACAGCCTTGTCACACCGCGGTTCAACTGACCATGCGAAAGACACTCAACCAATGACCAAAGCTCAAGCATGCTTCTGGTTGGGGTCGCCAAAACTCACTCCAGATGAGAACACTGGGGCTGACTCGGGGGAAGCAAATCGAACTCACCCACATAAACTGGCTCACAAATGTTAAGCAACAAATGTGAAAAAACAACCTACTTACTTTTGTCGTACAAGTTAGTGCTAGTGGTACCGCGTTGCACGGGTGGTTGCCCTGGGAGGTTGGTCGGCTGAGTCCGGAACTGTGTTGGGATAAACTGGTACCTGTTGGCGATGACCGGTTTACTCGACGGAAACTCTGGCTCGTACTGGAAAGCTCCTGGGTAACTGGCTAGCTTGGCTAAGTTCTTCTTGAGAGATGGTCTAAATAAACGTAATAATATGTTAACTTTGGTTTTTAGCCATATTCACTGATGTATGTTAGCACTGTATCCCGAGTTCTGTGAAAAAACCACAGGCATTTTACTGGGATTCAAACCCACGACCTTTGCAATTCTAGAGCAGTGTCATACCAACTAGACCACTGCAAGGTTGCCCTGTTCGAATCCCTGCCGAGTAATATGCCTGTGATTTTTTTCGCAGAACTCGGGAAAGTACTGAGTATTCAGTGCTAACATACATCGGTGTATATGGGTAAAAACCCAAATTAATGTTCTTTATCCCCGATGCAAATTTAACATAACGTCAAATATGTTCTACCGAGACATGAAAACCTGTCATGCAGTGTTACATAGACTATTTCATTTATAAATCGATTATTGTTCATCCACCGTTCAGATTCACACAAGAGTTAAAAGAGATTTTCAAAACGCACTCCGGTTTGGACGACCTCCTTTCCAACAAAAAACAACACAACTTGGACAAAAAATTTTTTCGTATTGATGAAAACAACAAAGAGATAAATGTTTAAAGAGATAGAGAAATTACCAACCCAATTTTTGTGCTGTACTCATTTTTTAATAGATGGAGTCCTCATGTAAGTGGGGAAACATTTTAAAGTCTCTAACCTCGCATCAAAATGGTGTAACCAACAGATAGTAGCCTCATGTCAGTTCTTTTCCCCACTGAAATAAGGATTCTATCTATTGGAAAAATGCAGTCATCTCAAAAAATTAACTGGTCATTTCCTTGTAGGACAAAAGCACAATGTCCACAGATTTACATTAAAATTACACAGTTTGAAGATAATGATGGCAGAAAGCTCCCCATAAAAAAAAGTACTTGATTAGGTGCTGTTGTTTTTTAGAAATGGGTAAAACAATGTCACAAAAATAATTTTTGTCTCAGTTTAAGCATGTAAAACGTATTTACTACCATAACTGGTTAATACGTTTTACAAGCTAAAATAATTTTTAGGGACACCACCAATATAGGGCTCAATAGCTCAGTTGGTAAAGCGCCGGCACGCTAATCTGGAGGTCATTGGTTCAAATCTAGTCAATTCTTTGTTCAACCCCAAAAATCATAAAATAATTTTTGTCACTCTGATACCAAAAATATTTGCGTAACTTTTTTACTCATTTCTC
The DNA here is from genome assembly GCF_032118995.1 of Asterias amurensis. Lineage (NCBI taxonomy): Eukaryota > Metazoa > Echinodermata > Asteroidea > Forcipulatida > Asteriidae > Asterias > Asterias amurensis. Next base: position 14,552,788 of record NC_092662.1, read on the forward strand.
AATTAATACTAAAGCACCTCAGTAAATATTTAAAGGGAAGCTTTCTACCATTATTATCTTCAAACCGTCTAAAATGTAAATCTGTGGACATTGTATTTTTACTCAGAGTACCCAGTGGTGGATTTCACAAAGAGTTAGGACTAGTCTTATCTCGAGTTACTAGTCCTAACTTAGGACTAGCTGTACATTTTTGATATCTCTTAGGACTAGTCCTAAGTTAGGACTAGTCCTAACTCTTTGTGAAATCGACCCCTGAGCCTTTAAAACTGAAGCACCATTTAAGAGCAAGCTGTTTTTTTGTGTACCTGTGGCTACTGATGATGGAGTTAGCACGCTGGTAGAAAGAGGAATGATCCGCTAAGGCACTGCGGAAGGGGATTGCCGAATCAGCAAGAGAGGTCCTGAAATAGGGGTTTACATGATGGGGGTTTGGGATTAGGAATGAGGGTAAAGCAATGAGGCAATCTAGTCTTGCCTCAAGACGTCAGTGATCGATAGTGGATAGTGTACTGCGCTCGTTTGTAAATCGCACTATGTCGTGGCCGAGCGGGTAAGAGAACCGAACTCAAGCTCTTGTGTTTCAGTTCAGCAGAGTGTGGGTTCGAATCCCGATTGTGAGAATTGTGTCCCTGATGAGCAAGACACTTAACTATAATTGCTTCCCTCCATCCATGGGTAAATGGGTACCTGTGATGAGGGTAGAGATGGTTCTTGTGATTGATTTAGCTTAGTAGCGCATATTTGTTCACAGCGCTTTTATGACAAGCCCTTTGGATGTGAAAAGAACGATAATAAAACTGGCTAGTATTATTATTTTTTATTATTACAGCGCGCCCTCTTACAGCATGTTTTAACCGACTTGACTGGCACGCGTAAAAGGGCATGCTGTAGCGATTTACCTCCATGCGCAGCTAGTACGCTACACTATATCCACTATCGTTTAGGGACGTCTTGGGCTAAGACCAGGAGGGTCTTGAACCAAGACTATTAGGCATCAGGATGCAAGCAACACACATGTTTAAACAGTTAAGATGGAAAGCTTTGCTAGAAATATCAGGCAACTATAGTATAATCTCTGTAAGCTGCAGATGGAAATCGAGCAAGAAAAAAGCCAACATTGCAGAAAAAAATCACAAGAAAATTTACAGCATTATCAAATAAGATAACATACTTGAAGGAAAGGTATACCTTTGAGTTTTGGATTGTTTTTAATCCTTTATAAATGTTATCCGACCTGTGAAAACTTTGTTTCAAATGGTGGTAGTGTTTTTGAGATATTGCTGAATATCTGAGTGGATGTCCACGCGGGAAGAATAATCTGTTATTGGAATACACAATCTGAGAAACGTTTCATGCAGGGAACTGTTTCTGAGATTGAAAATGTTTTTCAACAAAACCACTTTGAAGGAAAAGTTTCTTTAAATGGTATTCATTATCAACAGATGCAGTGCAATTCTTACCAAGTAAGGTTTTCAGATCAATAACTTTTGGAGTAACTACCAAAGGTATATCCTCTCTTTACATTTGAAAGTTTCAAACAGTAGGAAGAAATCTTTAGGGATTTTACACACACAATCACAGAGAACTTCTTAAAAAAAACTTACTTAGTTTGTGTAATCCAACTAGCAGGAGGAGCATTGTTAACCTTTGACCCTTCACCTCCTTCCCAGGGGAAGACAGGTACGAATTGTTCAGCTGGTGGAAGACCCTTATCATCTTGGTAAAGAGGTTGTAAGGAAACATCCGGTTGGGACGGTTTGGACGAAGACCGTTTTTTATCTTTGGTGGATTTCTTTTCAGTTTTTGTCGTCACCGCTTCAGTAGACGATGATTTCTTCGAGGACCCGCTTCCGGATCTCGCGTCGCGGAAAACAATTTGTCCATTTGCTAAGAGGGTGAACTCCTTTCCCGAGGTTGCAATCTCTCGAGGAGTCATTTCTCTCGACGACGTCACCCCTTCCAATTTCAAGTCATGGGTTGGAAAATGTGACCCTTGACCCAAGCTGGAGCTTTGCCTCGGATCCCAAGTCACGCTGGTCGGCGCTCTATGTAAGGCGTCTTTACCCGGGCCCAACGCTCGTTGTTGGGCGAGTCCTGAATTGTACGGACCATTGTGCTTGGTGGAGCTTTTCAGACTTCGTAAGAGCCTGTCAAGTTTGAACGTCGCAGGGTCTGATTCGTCATCACTATGATGACCAGATGATAAACGTTTATGTTTTGAAGATTTCTTTGATTGCTTTTGTTGTTCCAATCCGGAATGATTACTAAGCGAATTTGTCTCCTTAAGGGACAACCTACTATGACCTTTGCCCTGAGACCTGACCTCGTCCGAGTTTGACCTCTCAGTTTTGTTATGCCTTGAACTTCCATTTTCAGGGGATATTTTCCTCTTGCTTTCTGAATGACCTCGGTGTAACCTTGATGAAGTATTTGAAGTACTCGTAGACTCTTTCTGTGATGGTTTCTTGTCGTAGAAAGTTTCGTAGTTATCACCTCTTCCGGAGATGTCTTGGCTTACTGCTCCTGGCCATCTTTCTTCCTCATCCTCAGTATCTTCATCATCTTCTGATTGAGATGACGAGCCGCCATTTTGTTGTCTTCCTGCGTGCCATTCAGCCAATGGTGCCATTGTAGAGGAAGCTTTACTTGCCTATGAAATGAAACGACAATTGGTTTACATCAGTAGGAATAACAGTTTGCATGGTGGGAGCACATCCTCAAGACAAATGCCCTTTTCAGACTACTCTATTCCCTGGGTTTCCCCCAGGAATAACAGCAGGTCTTTTCACATTTGACTGCCTTCCCCCCCGTCTGCTTTGGCAAATGGGCATACCCAGTGGAATAGGCAACCCCCCAGGGCTTTTTCCCACTAGGGTATATGACATACAGTGTGAAAAGGGCTTTACTCAAACGAACTTGTGAATAAGTTTATGAGAAGTAGAATCAGATCTTAGTCTTGAAGTAATACCTTCTTGTCCAGGAGGCTCGAAGATCTTTTTCGTCTCGTCTGCTTCTTGGAATGGAAACTCTCATTACTGAAAGCTACGGATAGAAAGAAAATTACATCAACAAACCAGTAGGGTTTCATGGCCGAGCGGTTTAGGGCATTAAAGGCCGTGGACACTATTGGTAATTACTCAAAATAATTATTAGCATAAAACCTTTCTTGGTAACCAGTAATGGGGAGAGGTTGGTGGTATAAAACATTGTGAGAAACGGATCCCTCTGAAGTAATGTAGTTTACGAGAAAGGAGTAATTTTCCATGAATTTGATTTCAAGACCTCAGATTTAGAATTTGAGGTCCTGAAATCAAGCATCTGAAAGCGCACAACTTTGTGTGACAAGGGTGTTTTTTCCTTTCATTATTATCTCGCAACTTCGACGACCAATTGAGCTAAAATTTTCAGAGGTTTGTTATTTTATGCACATGTTGAGATACACCAAATGAGACGACAGGTCTTTGACAATTACCAATAGTATCCCTTGTCTTAAAGTTCAAGTTCTGGTGGTTTAGTCATCGGAATGTTTCGAATCCCGGTCATAACACTTGTGCAAGATACATTACTATAATTGTTTCTCTTCTCCCTAGAGTATTAAATGAGTACCTGCGAGGGTAGAGGGTAAAGATTAAAGGAATGTTATTGACCCAATGACCAAGAGTGGATTTCACAAAAAGTTATGGCTAGTCTTATCTCGAGTAAGGATGAGTTACTAACTTTACTAACTTAGGACTAGCCTTAAGTTTTTATTAACTCTTAAAGAGTCCTATAGGAGTACTAAGTTTGGACTATCTTTGTGAAACCAAATCTGGGCACTAACATAACTAATGTTAAGCACACTGATACGTTTATTGTAAATATATGCACTATATAAGAATCATTTTTACCATTATTAATATTTATTGAGAGATTTCGATGCAATATTTTAAAGAACGTGTGATATTTACCAGATGACGGTCTTGATGAAGAACGTACACTTGGTGGTTCCGTTGATGTTGGTGATACTGGATGTTTTAAATGCCTCTGCTGTAAATACAAAAATGTTTACAAGTAACATCAACTACACGTTATGATATGTGTGAATGATTGCAGAGTTTCACAAAATATTAATAACAATTTAACTAGTTTAGAAAACAACAATGAATGTTAAATGGTTCAAACAACAAGTTGTGCAAACAATACTTCTCCCGTACAGCGTGACCACACAGTTAAACATATAAAAAAAAACTAACAAACATCAACTTAAAAATAACAAATCTGATGAAAACAAGTAAATTCAAAATTATATTAAGACTTTACTTGAGGTCAACAATAATATTAAACAACCATAAAATTCAAGAAGTTTTAAATCAACATTTCTTACCCAGAATACATAAGATTTACTGAATGGCTGATCCTTCTGAGAGCGTGCGTTAATGTTACCATGGAAACAGAAGTTACAAAACATGTAAACCTTTTAACATTTACAAATATTTACACCTCTTATTTCAAGGCAGTGGACACTATTGGTAATTGTCAAAGACCAGTCTTCTCACTTGGTGTATCTCATCATATGCATAAAATAACAACCTGTGAAAATTTCAGCTCAATCGATCATCGAAGTTGCAAGATAATAACGAAAGAAAAAAAACACCCTTGTCACACGGAGTAGTGTGCTTTCAGATGCTTGATTTCGACACCTCAAATTCTAAACTTGAGGTCACAGAATCAAATTCGTGGAAAATTACTTCTTTCTCAAAAACTACTCCACTTCAGAGGGAGCCGTTTCTCACAATGTTTTATACTACCAACCTTTCTCTATTACTCGATACCAAGTGAGGTTTTATGCTAATAATTATTTTGAGTAATTACCAATAGTGTCCACTGCCTTTAAAGGCACTGGATACATTTGGCGATTACTCAAAATATATATATATATTAGCATAAAAAACTTACTTGGTCATGAGCAACGGAGAGCTGATGATAGTATAAAACATTGTGAGAAACAGCTCCCTCTGAAGTAACATAGTTATTGAGAAAGAATTAATTTTTCACTAAAATACTTGAATCTGAGAAAGACTTCAGGCCTGAAGCTTTTCTCATGCATCTGAAAGCACACATTTTGTGCAACAAGAAGATTGTTCTTTTATTATTTTCTTGCAATGACTTCAATGACCAATTGAACCAACATTTTTACAGGTTTGTTACTTTGTGCATGTGTTGGGATACTCAAAGTGAGAAGACTGGTCTTTGACAATTACCAATAGTGTGCAATGCCTGTAAGAATCAAATCTATAATAAATCTCATTTTAAAGAAAGCAAAGAGTTATGTTCATGGAGTAATTTGCACGTTAACATTTCATTCAACAAAATCAGTCTTTCCTTATTATGGTGGGTTTATAATGGCTTACCATTGCAGATGAAATCCGCTTGTTGTTGAGCTTGCTTTGTGTCCGATTAGAGCTCTTATCTTTGGTTTTTCCTGCAAAGAATTAATATATTAGCAGACAAGGAATGTTGTTTACTATCAAACTCAGAGTGATTACTAAACGTATTAACGTTTACATTCCCTCTGGAATATTTTTATACATACCAGGTGATTCTTGCTCTGCTGCCCTCGTCGGGTGAGAGAAGAAGATGGGGGCTGTTGATTGCACATTATCTAAGAAAGCATGAGAAAAACATACAGTTGATGAGGATGACATGTATACATAGTTAATTGAGTTCTCTTGTCCGAGTCCACACTTAAAGTGTCATTCAAAACACTCAAATGCTCTTTTCAAATCGAATCTTAGTTAGACCAAATGAAGAAAATTACATTTTTTAATTTTCTTACATTCATCTTTGGGAGTCTTCTTCTTGGCTGCATCACTCTCACACTTCCCTTCACTCGTCACAGCAATCACCTAAAAAGGGAGAAAAATCAACAATTTCTCAACAGCTAATAATGTTACAGTATTACTAGTTCTTATATTGTGCACTTTAAAACGATATCAATGCCCTTCAGTGTATAGATTGTGTTTTGAAGCCATTCAACTTTAAAAAACCATAACTTGTAGTTGGTGGGTCAAAACAGGTATAAAATAAATATATAAAAAAAATCGAAATTGTTTAACATTGACTATTCCGGATGGCCCTTAAAGGCAGTGGACACTATTGGTAACTACTCAAAATAGTTATTAGCATAAAACCTTTCTTGGTGAAGAGTAATGGGGAGAGGTTGATGGTATAAAACATCGTTAGAAACGGCTCCCTCTGAAGTGCCATAGTTTTCGAGAAAGAAGTAATTTTCCACGAATTTGATTTCGAAACCTCAGATTTAGAACTTGAGGTCTCGAAATCAACCATCTAAACGCACAGAACTGACAAGGGTGTTTTTTCTTTCATTATTATCTCGCAAGTTCGATGACCGATTGAGCTCAAATGTCCACAGGTTTGTTATTTTATGCATATGTTGAGATACACCAACTGTGAAGGCTAGTCTTTGACAATTACCAACAGTGTCCACTGGCATTAAGATAACGTTTATGTTATCTGGACCCCACTACTCTTTGATCTGTTTACACTATACTATGCAAATATGTTACCAGTGACACATCAAGTGCTTTGTTGACCTTTCTGTACCCAAGTCCACAAGGTTGATATTGACTTTGACCAATCAATTGATCAATAAACACATCAATTGCATACTGTGCGATTAGGGAGCAATATATGAAACTGAATTCTTTTGAAATTTCCTGCACCTGCATGATAATGACATTATGATTTGACCTCATGATAATAATAGTTGAGCCTCTATTTAAAAAAAGGCTTTACAAACACTTGTAGGGTTTATTTTGGTAATTACTCCACAAGTTAATGACCATAAAGGTACATGGTAAAGAGCACTGCCCAGGTCAAAATTCCAGTTGAACCTATAGTTAACTGGGTTCAACTGGTTCAACTGGATAGTGACCAAACTCGTCCATTTTCCATATTAACCAACTGGTTTGGACTAGGTTTAACTGTGCTCAACTAGGTTGAAATTATAAACCAGTTGGTTTCGGTCCATTTTCCATATTAAACCAACTGGCTTTAACTGTGTTTAACTAGTTTATCAACTGGTTTTCAACTAGTTCCAGTTAAACACAGTTACTAGGTTCAACTGGAATTTTGACCTGGGTGGAGAGCTTTTGATATTATCAAACATTGTTAGAAAACGAACACCTTTAAAGAAAGAGGTTAATTTTTTCACCGAGGAAATTTGAACCTGAGAAAGGCTCCAGGCATGAACCCTTTCGCAGGCATCAGAAAGCACACAGTTTTATGCGACAAAAGTGTCCTTTTCTTTTAAATTATTTTCTGCAACTTCGACGACCGATTGAGCTCAAATTTTCACAGGTTTGTTATTTTACGCACAATGTTGGTATATACCAAGTGGGAACACTGGTCTTTGACTATTACAAATACCCTACTACTAGTTTTTCAGTGACAAGAAGGTTGTCCATGTACGCTCTAATTTATGTACTCAAAAAGTGTCATCAATCGTACATGTAATGTAACCTATAGACGATGTGACCTATGTTTACATTCAAACCGCCCTCTGTTGACAAAACACTGTATACGTCATGTTTCGCCGGGCACTGAGTTGCGTAGTCATAGTAAGATTGCGTACACTTTCTAGCTGGCTGCCAAAACACAAAGGTTTTGCCCAGCGGTATGCGCGCGAATCATGTTATGGTTTTCGTGTGATGTCAGAGGTCACATCGTCTATAATATACATGTTATCATAAGTGGGCATGATTATCACACAAGAAATACTAAATATGTCTTTGTGATGTCCAACGCAACACAAATCAGGAAGATACATTTTTGTTTGGTCAGAAAAAACAACTTGTTTATTTGTAATACAGCATTTTCAAAACCTCAAAAGCTGGGCATTTAAGGTTGAAAACGCGAACAAAAAGCACGCACTGAAAGGGTTAAGATGTGAAAGAACATTTTTAGAAGAAAAAAAAGTAATTTCACTTACAGTAAATTTATATTCAGTATTTGGTGTGAGTCGATGCGCCGTATAGTTGAGATCTGTTCCTGAGTAAATGACTTTCCCGTTTTGCGTTAATTCAAATCGATGGAGTCGACCGAGGGGAAACTCTGGAGGTGCCCACGTGACGTGAATCTCACTCCGACCTCGGTTGGTTAAGCTGGGTTTGCCTGGAGCATGTTTACCTAGAAATACAATTAAATATTAAATCAAACAAAACTTCTAAACTCGGGAAAGTACCTAGTAGTATAGACAGTGCTTAATACACATTGGTGTAAAAGGATACATTAAATGATCATTGGTTTTACCCTTACACCGATGTATGTAAGCATTGATACTCTTTTCCCAAGTTCTGTGAAAAAAAATCACAGGCATGTTACTCTTGTGGGACTCAAACCCATGACCTTTGCAAATCTAGAGCAGACGTCTTACCAACTAGACCACTGAGATTGCCCGATAGCTAGAAATAGTTTGAACACTACATTTTAGCAGCATCGATTTAATGGATGTTGAAAACCCTCTTTATCCCTGATCTATATTACATGATTTTTCAAACAGACTTTACTTATTTGACTAAACTTACCAAGTTCAGTGGTGGTTGCTGTAATGGTTGCTTTTGGTCCTTTACCTTTATGATTGAAAGCACATACCTAGATCAAAAACAAAAAAAGAGGATAGAAATATTTAGCAAACATTGCCTTCCCTCAGAAAAATATTCAAAACAATAACTTGAACTTGTAGTCCTCCTAATCAAAGGCAATGTTAAACTCTTCATGTTGGTTCTTTAAAGTTTTTCACTAAACTTAAACCCACATGCAGTTCATCAAAAGTATTACTTCAGTAGGATTTGAAATTTTGCACGATGGGAGTTTAATCAGGTGAGGTTGATGCTAGCACCATGTGTAAATCTCTTTTGAGTAGTAGTGTTAAGATGTGTCGACCACCGGTTCTTCTCAGAACCACCACTACTCACACAGTGCTGCCGCAACAAAAAAATCACAAAGAATCACCTAGATTATAGTCTAGTACATGTACCTGTAAACTATCAATGAGATTCAACTGTGTAATACTTACATGAAGGTCATAGGTCGTTCCAGGTGCCAGACCACTAACAATGCTACTTAATTCAGTTGTAGTCTCTACTTGTTGTTTACCGTTGTAAACAACATACCCCTTCAATGCGCCATTGTTAAAACCCGGGGGTGTCCACCCTAGTTTGAGCTGGGAGGTTGTAACAGCGAGAATCCTCAAGCCTTCTGGTGGGTCGGGCGGAGCTTCGTCGGTGGTTGCTATGGCAACATCACTGATGGGACTGTCGTCTCCTTCTGTACTGAGTTGGAGACTGAAGGCGTATTGGGTATCGGCGCGTAGATGTGTTACAAGATGGCTGGTGGATTTGCCTTCATAGATAAGCTTGGAATCTATAAAAAAGTATCAATAAAATATCAGCAATAGTACTACAGATTGCTTTGGACTTCGAAGATATATAAGTAAACATATAACTAGTTTGGGGTTGAACAAAGACAATTGACTGGACTCTTCCAACTGAGCTATATAGCCCTATGAAGTTTATTATTTGATAAACTTAATACGAACAAAATTGTAAACACCTCAGTCAAAAACCTTAGAACTAACATTACTTTGTTCTTGCTTCGCTTTACCTATTCTACTTTGTAACATTTATTTATTTTATTTATCTATTTTGATTACACATCAAACAGCACAACTTGAACGCAGATAACAGGATGAATAGGAAAGGAGAAGAAATGTTCAGTTTTAGATGTGAGAGGAAAACCCCAATGGAGAAAACCCATGCATCGCAAGTAGAGACTAAAACCCCAATCCACATGCAAGGCTCCGGTCTGAGGTGGGATTCGAACCAGGGTCACAGAGGTAAAAGGCAGGGAAAAACCCACTGAGCCAACCTGGGTGGATTAGTAAACACTATTTGTCCCTAAACAAAACAATGCAAGTATCACCCACCATTAAACAATCTATACGTGACCTCCAGTCCACTCTTCAACGTGACCTCTTCCCAGTCAGCTTGAACTTCTGTGTGACCTTTGACCTGAAGCGATGGAGGCCCAGGTTTATCCAACGTCTTCAAGAGTTCAAGCGTTAACTCAACTTCCTCCTTAAGATCTTGATGAGGCAGATCCTTATGCTTCACAATCTGTTGAGTTCAAAAGTCAAAGGTTAAAGGTCAAAGGGAAGGTATGTTTGGTAATTATCACTCTTAAAATTAATGGCAATAACATCTTTTTGTCAGCACCTTTTGATAGTATAGAGCATTTTGAGAAACATTTCACTTTGAAGTAATGTGGTTACGTAAAAAAGATATCAGTTTTTATGCTCCACAATTTGAATCTGAGAAGCATTATTGGCAGTATTGTTTCTCAGATTGTGTCTTCCTATGAGGGATTACTCTTCCTGCGTGGACATATTCAATCCTGATTTTTTGCAATATCTCAAAAACGAGACCACCTTCTGAAATGTTCACATGTTAACTTGATTGCATACATCTACAACTAAAACTACCTAACGGTTCCTCAAACCAAAGGTATACTTTGATGACATTAAACAACAAAGGTCAAATGTGACATATCCGGAAAGGAGGTTCGGTATAAATGCAGTTTTGATGATGGAGTAAATAACCAACCTGTAATGCAGGGACAACCTGGGGATGATCTCGCAATCTCAAACAGCCTTTTCTCTTACTCGCTAAAGTTCGTAATGTCCTAACGATGAAAAAAAAAGGGAAAGAAAATCAGTTTCAAATTTAAAATAATGAACATCATCCAATGCGGAGAAGATTTCTTGGTATCAGGAAACTTCTCAGTTCTAAAAAGAACTGTCCTGCTAGGATCGAGGAGGCTTCTTGTTATTAACTTCACTACGCCGGAGTGAGTTCTCATTTGGTCTCAGCACTTCAACAAGCTTGCTCTAGTCATCGTCAGGAGACTGCTAAAACCGCAAACCAGATTTAGTTTTCAGCTGTTGGCTGAACACCTAATGAAATGCCTAAAGTAGAAACAACAATAAAATGTAAAGAATTTTTTATTATAAAAACCCACTCACATCGCTGCAAACCACGCCGTTTCCGAATCCTCGTTACTCAGCTGCGACCCCAACCTCTGCAACATGACCTCTGATGTACTGTGACCTAGCAACCGATCATGACCTTGACGACTGGTTGCTAGGCAACTGATAGCGTAGCAAGCGTTCTTCCCGCACCCAAAGTCTTTACTTGACAGCATATTGCAAAGTCTGCTTACCTACGATACACAACGACAACAAAATCAGGTCAATGTTTTGAAGTGTCATGTTTACAATATTAAGTTGACATTAATCAAATGCTACCTTGAAAAATTCACAACCATTCCAGACATTGTATCTGGTCCAAAGTAAAATGTAGGGACATTTTATAGAGTACAAGAGCTGACCTATGTACATATAGGCTCTAAAAGATTTTTCAGGCCCTATTTAAAGCAGTTTTACTGATTTTTCTGAGGGGAAGAAATTGCAAAACAGACTAAAGCAGGAAGAACATCATATCTGTAGATACTAAACATGAACCTTGCTCTATGGGTTGTTATACACCGATCTGCCAATTGTCAATCAACAATATTGGCTTCAAATGTCAATAACTTAACACTTTGTTATCATTGCTATTGCTAAGGTGTTGGTTTCATGACACTCATTTAAAGGCAGGGTGCGCTTTTGGTGGTTACTCCAAAAATAAAAGACCATACAAACTGTTTAGGTAAAGAGCACAGGAAAGCTGTTGATATTATAAAACAATGATAGAAACAACCCCCTTTGAAGCAATTGTTCACCAAAAAGCATGCAGCCTTCCTCAGGGATCTGAAAACACACAATTCTATACACTTTAAAAAAACAATTGCAACTTCAATGAACTGTGATATGTTTTTGATTTCTGTATTTACAAGTGTTTGGGTTTTTTTTCCCAGTAACTATTTTGATAATCTTACCATTCTATCGGAGTCTGGGTGTTGCAGTAGTCTGGCTCGTCCAGACTCTAAGTCACATAACCTGCCCAATGCAAACGCTGCATTCATACCTCGACCTGTAAAAATCAATCAGAAAAAATTATTGTCAGATTGTCAAGTTTGCCTGACAATGAATTTGTTTTAATATGTTAAATTTGCATCACACACAAGCTCGTTGGAATACAGAAAATTTAGTCAAGTTTACCTGACAATGAATTTGTTATCACACACATGCTCGTTGGAATACAGAAAATTTAGTGCTTCTGTGTTCCACATTATGGGAGGCAAGTGCTACCCTTTTCTTTTATATTATCATAAAATAACAATGAGCATTTATTAGACACTTCCATCAAGATCATACTGCACTTGAAAGCAGAGTCTTTAAAAAAATTTGAAATGTAGATGAAGTAACAGATTCCCTAATGACAGTAGGGAGATTGTTCCAAATCATTGGCCCAGCCATACTGAAAGCCTTCCGACCTAGAACTTTGTTTGCTCAGGGAACATTCAAGCGAGTGATGTCAAGTGTGGACCGAAGAAATCATGGAGGAGTATAATGTGACAGTAGAGTGGAAATATATCAAGGAGTAGTTTTTGTTCAAGCATTTCAAAACAAGAAGAGCAACATAATGGATTAGTTCTCTAATCGGTAGCCAATGAAGTTCCCTAAGTGCTTGGTAGCCAGCATGAATTTCCCTTAGTGATTAAGTCATGTTCTTTCAAGTGTGTGTTTTTAACCATATAAAACGTAAACAGAATATTAGCTTTCTGTTGAGCCAAATTCACAACAATGAGCTATCAATATTAATATCCAACACGCTCTGAATATCGTTATCTTGACATCTCTGGTGCCCAGGCTTCTTTTAGAGCTCTACATACCTGCTTCATCTATTCCTAATGAATCAATAAGTTTGGTCAGGATCTGATGGGAGAAGCTGTGATCTAGCATGTGTTGACATCCTTCTTCAGCGATTGATAATCTGCAGAAAATAAAAAAACACCTTATGTCAGAAATTGTCAAAGCAACTTGATGTTTAATCTACTAAACACAAATTTGCAGACAAACTCAAGTACTTGAAGGCAGTGGACACTATTGGTAATTACTCAAAATAATTATTAGCATTAAACCTCACTTGGTAAAGATTAATAGGGAGAGGTTGGCAGTTTAAAAGATTGTGAGAAACGGCTCCCTCTGAAGTGGAGTAGTTTTCGAGATAGAAGTAATTTTCCACGAATTGGATTTCGATACCTCAAGTTTAGAACTTGAGGTCTCAAAATCAACAATCTAAATGCAGACAACTTCGTGTGACTAGGGTGTTTTCTTCTTTCATTGTTATCTCACAACTTTGATGACCGATTGAGCTCAAATTTTCACAGGTTAGTTATTTTATGCATATGTTGAGATACGCCAACTGTGAAGGCTAGTCTTTGACAATTACCAATAGTGACCACTGCCTTCAAGTGACACAGCGATTGTTAATTAAGGGAATAAAAGGGTAGCGACTTGCTCTTTCACAGTCGTTTAGAACCAGCAGGGTCTTGCCGTGTAATAAAGGCCCGTGATAAAGGCGAGGGCCTTTATCACACGGCAATGATATTGAGATCACTGCTAATTGGTTTGCAAGGTTCATGAAAAGGTTCATTTATTTTCTACAGTTATCAAAAAAGTTTAAAGAATACAACACAGTAAAGATATTTCAAGATAAAACTAAATATGATACCGCAGAGGGATCCATTTTAGAAGCAGAGCTTGAAGGCAGTGGACCCTAAAGACAAGCATGTGCATTGAGACAAAGAATAATAAACTGTTGCTCATAAAATGGAAAAATTACAAAATTGTCCATTTGATTGTGGCTGGGCACACATTAATTTGTGAACTAGAATAGTCAAACTAATGAAGATTTTTACCTTGCTAATACCAGGGCTGCGTTACTTGCAGTCCACATATTAGTACTGTTTAATAGACCTGTGATTCGGCTGATCGTTATATCCAGACATTGCTCCTTGATCATCCAATCACGACCACCTTGACTCTCCGCCTTCATGGAATAATAATAATCAAAATCATTAAATTATTAGAATCACTAGGATTGTAAATACAATTTTAGTTTAAACATCACTCTCCCTTACCACTGGTCTGTGAGCCAGTTAAGGATTTGTCCTAAAAAATAATTTCCACGTAGCTTGTCATTTCATTTTTCCCTTCAGCTTTTTCACTTGTCCATACTAAATATTAATAAAGAGATGCTTTTCAACACTGGTCTGCCCAGCAGGACCACTAGGAGCGAACCTAGAGATTTCTTTAGATGTTTTAATTTGCATTTGGCCAGCGGACAACTGTTTATGGAGAACGCCGGAGTCAAAGTGCAGTCTTAGTGGTCCAACTGGCTACATGTAGTACAGTGTTGGCAAGCACTGTATTTCATATGAAATATTGACCAGTGAAAAAGCTGAAATGACAAGCTACATGTAAATGGTCCTGCTGGTCTGACACTGTACAAGTTTAGGGCAAACCCTGCAATAGATTTCATTGTTAGGCCGAGTAAAAAAAAGAGACGAGTTTAGCATCTGGGTTTCTCAAAAAAAAGAAGGAAGAAGGGCTTTTTATTTTTTTATTTTTTTATTTCAAGATGGCCGCCATTCTTTTTAGAGAGAGAGAGCGACTAAGTTATTTACCAATGTTCCGAGTGTTCCTGCAGCATTCATGACGGATTCATCGTCGTCGTAATCCAGCATGTTGGTCAGATCAGGTAAGATGGTTTGTGGGTGTGACCCATTAATGATTGACATGACCCTCATCTGACCTTCTTGATTCTCGGCTAAGGTACCAAAGATGTAAGCAGCATTTCCAGCAACCCTACAAGAAAAGAAACAAAAAAGATTGTAAATTGCACATTTTGTTTGTGGTACACCATACATGTGTATCTATTTGCTGAGCAGATTATATTCTTTTGAGAACTAATGTCTTACTATTTTTTAACTAAGAGGTATACATATTGATACCTCACCATGCAATGCCTCAAATCCTATATTTTTTAACTGCCGTGTATAGGCCCTAGTAGATTTTTTTCTAAATTCTTGAGACTTTTCAGTTAAAAAAAGAAATTGCCTGCTTAAATTATACCTGGACAGATCAGGTAAGAAATTGGCCGGGAAAAACAAGTTTAACTTAGTAGATCTAGGAACTTCTTCAAAGTAATTCAATGCCGCAGAGTGAGTTCTTTGTGTCATTGTTTTGACTAGCTTACTCTGTCCACGTCAGGAGACTGTTTATTTATAAGTTTACAGAATGTTTTATGGCAAAATGAATCCACTAAGGAATCCCTTTGAAATCCCTTTGCTTCTACATGTATTTCATTTTGAGGATCAACAAATTTCATTTGAGACGGAAAAATACATTATGTTAATTGTGGGTTGTACGGGAACACTTAAAGAAAAGCAATTTTTATTATTACTTTTTTTTAATGAGAGATCGCCTAACATCACGAGGCCGGATGGCCACTACAAGGTGAGGGCTACCTAAGGTGTCAACCCAAACCAATTGCCACTTGCCCAGGGGCATGTTGCCACCTACTCTTGAGACTGAAACAGGGTTACCCTCTTCACAGTCTATATTAGGATTCAGGCATGGGTGTCTTCCACTAGGAGCACAGTTTGAGGAGCAGAATGCATACTCATCTTTTCACGAAGCAATTATAAATTGAGTGCCTTGCTCAAGGGCACAAGCGTCAGGGTGTTACTTTTGGTTTTAAAAACACAAAGTGAATTGCGTGACTCCTCTGCCAATTTGTTTGCCAAGAACAAGGGATTTAGGGAGGTGTCACGTTCCCTTTAGCATTTGGGCAACGCTTGCCATTACACAAACACCATGGCCAAAAAGTGAAACAATTTTCTACACCATGGAGGTTGGTAGAACCATGGCGGTAGAGTGGATGAGCGAATTTTTTCCTTTCCTCCATGGCAGACCTGTACCCAATGGAGGTATATCTATACCCCATGGGGGTAGAAATGTGCCACATTGGGGTATAACTGTACCCCAATTGATGAGGAATAGTATGAAGACCAATATTGAGTATCATGATAGAAAATCAAAGAGCAGTGTGTTTTCAGTTTAAATCCTAACTTTGATGCCTCGTTTCCTGTCAATAAAGTTGACACTTCTTTTGTGTATACATTTTTTACTAGTATCTGTGCCCGTATACACCTATCAGCCATGGAGGTACAAATGCGCCTGTAAGGTCTAACTGTACCCCAAGTGAGGTAGATGAAGACCGATAACCAATCAGTTACATAGATCATAAACGAGAGAGCTAAAAGTTTGTTTTCAGTTTGAATCCTGACTACACCTCATTTCCTATCAATAATAACCACAAAATGTATCATAAACATACCCTAGAGGTAGAACTGTGCACACAGAGTTAGACCTACCATGGAGGTATATCTGTGCCCAATTAAGGTATATCTGTGCCCAATTAAGGTATATCTGTGCCCAATTAAGGTATATATGTGCCCAATAAGGTATAACTGTACCCCAATGACTGAGGTATTTGTATTAAAGGCAGTGGACACTATTGGTAATTGTCAAACACTAGCCTTCACAGTTGGTGTATCTCAACATATGCATAAAATAAAAAACCTGTGAAACTTTCAGTTCAATCGGTCATCAAAGTTGCGAGAAAATAATGAAAGAAGAAAACACCCTAGTTACACAAAGGTGTGTGCGTTTAGATGATTGATTTCGAGACCTCAAGTTCTAAACTTGAGGTCTCGAAATCAAGTTCGTGGAAAATTACTTCTTTCTCGAAAACTATTGCACTTCAGAGGTAGCCGTTTCTCACAATGTTTTATACCATTAACCTCTCCCTATTACTCATCACCAAAAAAGGTTTTATGCTAATATCTATTTTAAGTGATTACCGATAGTGTCCACTGCCTTTAAGGACTGTACCCAATAGAGTATTATGATTGAGAGAGAAGTTTGTTTTCAGTTGAAATTCCTGACTACGCCCGTTTCCTGTCAATAAAGGTTAATTATTCCCTCTGCTCTAATACTATGCTTTGTACACAACACAGCCAGACTCAGTGATCCCACTAGCAAACCCATTACCTCCCAAAAGTCAACACCTAAAGATCTCTGTGTACACACAAGACACCCACAGATCTGTTTGAATAGTAAATAACAGAGTTAAGTGACTTGAAAACTGCACCCCTATATACAGGTGGATGAGAATAAAGAAAGTCACTCTATGCTTGTACAGACACTTGTGTAGCCAGTGTGTTGTCGCAATTATTCATATGCAATTTATAAGAAAATGGGGTGTTGGTGACAGCTGGAATTTTTACACTTCGTGAGTGGAGTACAAACATTCTCATTAAAAGACATGTGACAAACTCTAACTGAATGGAATTACAACTGAACAACATCTCTGTTAAAGGTGTCAGTATTCGGATGGGGCAATAAATTAGTGGGTGGCAATCTTAAAAAACACCTGTAACTGTTAACAGTTACTTCTGCTCTATAACAGATGTATCGACTTTGTTGTAGTATCCTACATGCCTGACGGAGGCAACGAAGGCGATGAAATGCACCGTTAGAAATTTACAACTTCCTCATAGGGTGCCCTTTAAAGGCAATGGACACTATTGGTAATTGTCTTCACAGTTGGTGTTTCTCAGCATATGCATAAAATAACAAACCTGTGAAAATTTGAGCTCAATCGGTCATCGAACTTGCGAGATAAGAATGAAAAAGAAAAACGAAGTTGTGTGCGTTTAGATGGTTGATTTTGAGACCTCAGTTCTAAATCTGAGGTCTCAAAATCAAATTCGTGGAAAATTACTTCTTTCTCGAAAACTATGGCACTTCAGAGGGAGCCGTTTCTCACAATGTTTTCTACCATCAACCTCTCCCCATTACTCGTCACCAAGAAAGGTTTATGCTAATAATGATTTTGAGTAATACCAATAGTGTCCACTGCCTTTAACAAGGAGAAAACGCCTTGGTGTCCTTGCCCTTTCAAAAACGAAGCCTAAAGCATACAGGCCTGTCCTTACACAAAACACTGATTACCCAATTCTAGACACAATTCCCTGAGCAACATTCCAATTACCGGTATGACTAAATGACCCAACCAAACTAAAATGGATCTTGTTTAGAGGAATTTGAATTTAGTATTTTTAATTATTTAGTAACAGTATTATTAATATCAATAATAGAGAAAATAGAATTAGCTGTCTCAATAAAAGAGACAGAATAACCAGCCGGTACAAATTTATCCAATTCAGTTGTCAAATTTTGTCACAGGTTATCCTTAAAATGTAGCAATCAAAATAAGAAATTTTGTGGATGTGTTTACTAAGGGGTTTTAAAGTAAATTTGATAACCCTAACCCTACGCTCGAGGGACAGCAAAAAGCAACTCACTTACTTTAATTAAAATAAAATAAAAACGTAGTTTTGTTTACATTTATTATACATAAAAAGAATACAAAGTGGGTAATTATACAATAGCACAATTTTACAATTATATAATGGTTCAAATAAACAACCTGTAAGTTATAGGGAAAAAATACACAATAAATTTTATACAAAAAAAATTAATATTAACATAAAATAAATACAATATTGCACAAGTAAGTGGCGTGCGTGGCTGTGAACCACAATCCACAAACAAAGTTGTTTCACTTCAGATTTGTTGACATTTTTTATTTGAGATCTCAGTAAATGCTTTTCTTCCTACATGACATGTCTTACTCCAATGCTACATGACATTTATAAAGCCTACCATACCTTGTATTGTCTGCTACCAGCATTCGTACCATCCCCCACAAGAAGTCTTCCGAGCCGTAGTGAGCGAGAAATGCCCCGATGGTGTGCGGTTTATCACGGTGCAGGTCGTCCACCAGCAACTCCATCGCGGAGTGGCTGGCCGGACCCTCCTCCAGCAACCGCTGAAAGTAGTCATTTTTCCGCCAATGCAGGCTCATTGTGCCCTAAATTTTGCTCTAAGACATGGTTTATAATCTCATCATAGTCTCTCAGAATAAAGAAAATACAGATTCATTTAAAATAATTGGTGAATTCACGTGTGATTTTTTCGTTTTTCTGTCGCAACTCATGTGATTGTCGTTATGCACTTGTTGACATTGCCTACGCTTTACTATATGCGTATGGTTCCCGACTCATCAAACATTTCTCTGAATGGGATTATTTCACAAACATTGTAAACCAATCTACACCGCCAATCCATTATGGTTATTTATTAACGTGTAGATGATGTATATTTGAGTACAAATTTTGCAACAATTTCTTTCAAACTAAAAAATGATAATCGTTTTACAAAACGAGTTTTTGTGTTTGAATATTTGTTATTATCAGTGAATTTGTGGTCAAGGGATAATTGATGTTGTAAAATAGTGAACATTGAAACGAATTGAAACATGAAATATAAGTTATAAAAGTGAATGATTTTACATTTAGTTTTGTTTCAACTGTAGAGGGCGCCACGTAACATTAACGGTCCTGATTGTATATTGGTTGAAGAACAGTGACCATTGAGCTAGCTAGGGTCATGGTAAATCAGGGTTAACTTTGGCAAAGTTTAAAGTTGTGAGTGAAAGTAATTGAGAACAAATCAGCTTTTGAAATAAAATTAAACTAACTGTTTGTCTGATAGCATTACACCAACCAAATTGTTTATTCCACTTCACAATTTCATTACAAGTTCAAGAATCAATACAATTAACAAAAGTAAACGAACACAAGATTTAACAATATTATTGTCCAGTTACACATAATATAAGTGCACTTTTTAAAGAAAAGTTCATAAATAATCAAATTGAAATTTAAAGAATGGTTGAATGGTAAATACACCAAATTAATTCAGTTTAAGTTGAATTCAAGAATCAAACCAAAACTGTGTTTATGTGATTGCAAAGATATAATTTAAAGGCACGATAAGTTTGGGTAAACAAAGACGAGAATCCTCTATTGGTGCCAACATGGACATAAAATATTAAGTCTGTAAATATTTTGCTCAATTGGCCATCAAAGTTGCAAGAAAATAACAGAAAAAGAAAAATTTGTTGCATACAATTTTGTGCGCTTTCAAATACATTGGAAAATGTTAGGGTAAAACTTATTTAAAAACTACATTTAAGGGCGTCAATTCTAACAATGTTTTATCAACAGCTCTCCAGTGCACTTTATCAAATAAGTTTTTATGCTTATTATTGTTTGGAGTATTATGCTTAAAGGCAGTGGACACTACTTCGTGTGAGAAGGGTTATTTTTCTTTCATTATTAGTATCTCGCAACTTCGATGACCGATTGAGCTCAAATTTTCACAGGTTTGTTATTTTATGCATATGTTGAGATACACCAACTGTGAAGGCTAGTCTTTGACAATAACCAATAGTGTCCACTGCCTTTAAACACTCTAGCCCTTAACTTTGACCCAGTAAAAAATTATTTTACTGGAGATGTAAAAAATCTGCGTTACCATGATGAAAACAGTAGGCGATAACAAATTATAGTGTATTTTGTTTTAAGAACTAAAGCACATTTGGTAACCATGGACACAATTTTACAGACTACGTGTAGTCAAATTTTGATAGAAAAATAACTTTGATAATGCTAGTTTTTGTTTGCATTGCTACACATGGACAAGTTTTGATAAGTTATAATATCAGTTAATAACAAACCCAGAATAAAATATGTTAAATTGTTACTCGGTCTTTCATATGCAAAGTTTCAAGTATTATTTAAACGGATACAAAATGTGACCCGCTACGTGAAAATGAGTCAGATGTTGACAATTTTAAGGATCGAGTTATATGCATGGCTGGAAAGAACACACCAACAGCAGTAATTTGGTATATGTCTAAGCTTTGGGGTGTATCGCGTTGCTGATACTTCCGTTTGAAATTAGCCAATACATAATTTTTTCTGAAAAACGAATTACAAGTAAAGCGATGTTTTAAACTACCATTTCGCGCAAAAGGATACAAACAAGACATAAGTATGATCACAAAATTGTTGTATTCATAGCTTTATTGCTTGAAAGTAAGTGTTCTAAAGGTTAACTATGCAAATATGGTTCTTAAAAAGTAATATAAAAAAAATGTTTTTTTTTTTTTTCTCACACACTAAACTGTCCATTACTTAATTATGCATTGGGCGACATCTGACTCATTTTCACGTAGCGGGTCATAAATATCATAAGAAATGTGAACTTCTTCAATAAAAACCTGATTTCTTCTGTATAAAACCATATAAAAAAAAGTGTGTGTAAAGGAACGCAATGGAAATTATCAAGATACAGACCAAAAGGTGAAAGGTCAAGTAGCTTAAACAACTTTCACATGATATGAAAGCAACCATAAGCGTAAACAAAAATTGTCTGATTTGAAAAATTATCAATGAATTTAAAAGTACTATTTCTCTACTACTTGGTTAAGGTTATGTCTACCAATGTATATTTTCTATCTACCTAGTTTGGGCTTTTGTCTATACAACGACTATTGAGTGTATTTTCATTGTTGGTTACCAACTAATCTCTTTTTAATTCTTATCATTATCACAACCATTTACAAAACACAACTTTATAAAACCAAAATGTACATCATCCCATACTTAGAACTAAAATTCTTTTGAGAATATACATTTTGTTTACTCATCAAGTTTCAACTAACTAATAACATTTTAAGGTTTAAATATGATGTACATGTACTCTTATTTAAATTCCACATTCCACACATTTGTAAATAAACAGCCTCTAAACTGGTTTCATATTTGTAAAACTCCACAAAGTCATTTGTACAGATTTTGAGGCAGTATCCCCTCCCGCCTAAATTTAAACAGAATTTTGCAAACATTTGTTTATCAATTTTTGATGATAGTCTTCCTAAACTATTGTAATAATTTGTAGCTGGTTTCAGTTCCAGATCTGAGGAAATGGTCCAAAATGTTTCCGAGACATTGTCAGCCAAATGCAGTTTACATTCCTAAATTCCACACTTGAATGAATACAATATTTGGAATGCAATCACACTAGAAAAATACCAAACGACAGCAACAAAACCACTCATTTTGGAGAAAATCCATCATTATTAGGCGACAACACTCAGGAAATGATCTTGATACTTATGTCCTTTCAATAGAGTTGTATATAAGAACTAGAGGGCGCACTTGCCTATATACGCCACGCGGCATGCGCGCAGGCCGCAATTTTCTAAGTTGACAAAACAGGCATCACAGTGTGTGTTTGTATGCCCATGTTGTGCAAGAAGCATCACCAGTGCGCCCTCTAGTTCTTACTTATCCTATATCCTAATCCTTCCAGCTAAGATGTGGAGTGTTTGACCTGCATAACTTGACCTTCGACCTTTACAGTAACGACCTCAGATTCTAAATGACCTTTCCTATATCCTAATCCTCCCAACTATGATGTGGAATGTTTGACCTGCATAACTTGACCTTTGACCTTTGCAGTAACAACCTCAGATGACCTTTCCTATATCCTTATCTTCCCGGCTACGATGTCGCTAAAGACACTTTCTGTGAGTGGAACAAACTCCTTGCCGTTCATGAAGAACAACTTGTCACCTTTAACAAGCTTGGGGTTGAAACTCTCTTTGCGTAGTTCAACTTTTTTCAACTTGAAGGTACCTTTAAACAAGAAGATTTAAAACATGTTTATTAACTGTTTATTTAGAATAAAGCAATTGAGTTTCAAATCTTTACACACACCTTACCTGGAGGGAGTGACGGATAATATTATAATATATATTATATTATAAGCAAGATTTTGTGCTTAGCAGCTCTATGAAATTGGGCCCTATCCTGCTTATAAACTACAACTAAAAAATCGGCCGGGACTACAACTTAAGCTAAGTGGATCGAGAGGACTTCCGTGGAGTAAGTTCTTAAAGACCAATCCGTGGTAGTGAAGTTAAAAGTTGAAAAGCAAGACAAGTTGTCAAAAGAACATAATCCACACAGCAAAGCAGATACATGATATGGAAAGGTTTGCGGTAACACCATATAATGAATATCTCTAAATGAGTCGGGGTGGTTCTGAAAAGAACCGTTGGTTCTTGTTCAGCGAGTTGAAACCAACGGTTGTTTTCAGAACCACCACCAACTCATTTAGAGATAGTCATTACATGGTGTTACCGCAAACCTTTCTATTTCTAACTTCCACCATGCAAAGTTTCAAAACCTATGGTGTTACCACAAACCAAATATACATCTTCCCTTTTTGGAGGTGTTTTATATTCACCTGTCGTATCTAGTTCTTGCATGATACGGATGAAGATCGGCCGAGCGTACGCTGGCAGAGATTTCTTGAGACTTTCGTTCAATGCCGCAAGATTAAGAGTTCCGTTCGAGTCAACAATGGCCACCATACCAGCCCTTCCTTCAAGTCCTAGAAGAAAAATGGAAATAGTTAATATTTACAAGTAGCCATAGGACTTCAGCAATAAACTACCCAGCAGAACAAGTTGGACAGAATCCTGGGGTGTCCTTACAAACAGCTCCAGCTAGTTATTATCAACCGTTTAAACACCCCATGTGACACGCTCTCCACCAATAGGAAGAGCGAAACTGTCCGAGGTATTTATGAATAAGCAATAAACCACGAGGGAAAATGAATGGGTAAGTATGAACAAATTTTGGGCTCGTCTTCTTCTTCCATGCGAGGGTGTGGATATAGCATTAGGGTTTTGTGGCCGAGTGGATAAGAGCACCAAACTCTAGCTCTGGTGTTTCTGTCAGCAGAGTGTGGGTTTAAATCCAAGTAATGACACCTTAGCAAGACACTTTAAAACTATACTTGCTTCTCTCCACCCAGGGGTAAATGGGTACCTGTGAGGGCAGAGATGGTTCTTGTGATTGATTTAACTTAATAGTAGCGCATATTTGTTGCACAGGCTGTATACTCCCCAGAAAGCGGAGATGGTTTGAGGAGTGAATTAAATGGCCCAGTGACCAGGGGTAATAATGCTGGAAGCACCTTGAGATGCCCTTTTGTGTGTTAAGCACAATCTAAAAAAATTATTACTATTATTAGTGTATTGGTTATCAGGTGTTTGATCTGTCAGCGGACTACTGTTAAGGAAGAACATTTGGGGGGAGTGGGGGGGGGGGGGGGTACCCCGGGCGGGCACATACTTAAGTTCTGCAACTGTACCTGGTACTTCGACACCATACACCACTGCATCATTCAGCTGGATGTGTTTCTGAATGATACCCTCGACCTCAGACGTCGATACATTCTCCCCACGCCAACGGAAAGTATCCCCAGAACGGTCCTTAAAGAACAAATATCCGTCTTCATCCATCTCCAAGATGTCACCTGGAGAAACAATAAGTGAATTGATTTGAAATATTTAGAATTAACTGCTACATCATCTGATTCACTGTCTCCTTGTTGTGTATTTCCACAAAATTAAAAAGTGCACTTCATCCAATTATCTCAGCACATTGTACACTTGTAAAAGGCCGTACCGGTAAACAGTAATATTCATGTTAAAGGCACTGGACACTAGTGCTGGGCGAATAGTGAAATTTTGTTATTCGGATACCGCTGGCCAACTATCCGAAATTAACCGGATATTGAAATAGTTTTTTTGCAGTAGAGGGCGCTATTAAAATAAAACAATTTTTTTTAATTAAAATATTTTTTTTTGCCGCTAGAGGGCGCTGTTCGTTTGTGAATGAGATCTTATGGGCAGATTGATATTAGTTTTAGACAGTGTCACTCGGTTCATTCATAAAAATAACCGGATCTAATTTAAAGTTAGTGATTTGCTTTTTCTTTTGATCGTGATTGACTCTACGTGAAGGACAACTTTTGTAATCTTTGAACAAATTACGTCAGAAATGTCATTGTTTTAACTCTTCACGGAGGTGAGCATAGTAAATACTTAATTTATGCTGTTTTATGCTGTCTTTTTATAGAAGTTTCATAAGGATTCAGACAAAAAATTCCTATCAGTTGTCGCCCGACGTCCGCTGATATTCGGATTTAAAGAATATCCGGTTACTTGGTTGTAATTACAGAACTATCCGGCTTATAAATAGCTATTCGCACCCTATGCGGATATCCGGTTAAGAAAAAAAAGGCATTCGCGGTTACGGATAGGAAAACCTATTCGCCATTAACCGGATATTCAAATAATTCGCCCAGGCCTACTGGACACCTTTGGTAATTGTCAAAGACCAGTCTTCTCACTTGGTGTATCTCAACATACCCATAAAATAACAAACCGGTGAAAATTTTAACTCAATTGGTCGTCGAAGTTGCGATAGAATAATGGAAGAAAAAACACCCTTGTCGCACGAAGTTGTGTACTTTTAGATGCTTGATTTTGTGATTTCAGCTGAGGTCTCGAATTCAATTCAAATATTTCAGTCAGAAATTACTTCTTTCTCAAAAACTACAATACTTCAGAGAGATCCGTTTCTCACAATGTTTTATACTATCAACAGCTCTCCATTGCTCGTTCCCAAGTAATTACCAATATAATTTGTTATTATTATCAGGGGTTGCCCTTAACTTTTTTTTCAACTGGCCAGCAGGACCAGTTGGCTTGATTTTTCACTGGTCCGCCAGGTTTTTGACTGGTCCGTCCAATTCTTTTATATGTTTTTTTAACTAAAAAAATACTGTTGTATACCAACTGCTCGATTTTTAATCGCCGCTATTTCAAAATTCAACATGAATTGCAACGTCAACTTAACTGCACTGGAAGCCATACTTTATTTATGTGTACCAAGTTATTGTGTTCGTAAGGGGGCTCACTAATTTGAGAGTATTTTTTCTTTAAAAAAAGTAATAATAATCTTATTAAAATTAATTTAAAAACAGGTCAAATTATTTGTGAGAGCAAATTGGAAAATTTAACATGATCTTTATTTAGGTAATTTTTTAGTCTATGGTTTATTGTAAGCATTGGACATCGAAGTATTCTCAAGTACGAAGAACATTTGTATGAATTTGTTTTTATTGTTTTACTTAACAAAAAAAACCACTTTAAAACCGACTGTTAAAAATATTAACTTTTTATGTATTGCCTTCAAATCTACAGTGGGGAGGGTTTACGTGCGATCGCTTAAGTTATTTTATCATGTATAAACATTGCCTGTTTGTACTTTTAATATTAAGTATTCATAAACACAATACATCGTACCGACAACCGAAGTTCCCAAAATCTTCCCACTTTCGTCCAGAAAAAAACCAACAAAAAGTAGACATCAAAATAGTTGCAACATCCATGGAGAAGCATACGGCGTTTTACGGTATTTTTTTAATTATGTGTACGGAATGGTCGGTGCCGTTGTCTGTTTTGTGAAGAAAAAAATTCATTTAAAAGCAGCAAAAACAACTGCGCCTTTGTTAAACCATGGAGGTGTTGCATTCGAGAACCCAAGTATTTCTTGAAATTTGAACCCGCAAAAAAAAACAACGAAGCAACCGCGCATTATATTTGACCAATAAAACCATGGAGCAAAACTAGATCGCCCACCGATCGCCCGCAAAAAAAAACAAGCCCCAAATAACAAAAAAAATTAAGCAAAATCAGGACGGAAGAACCATACTAATCCCAATTAAATACTCCTTTTTGCTCATCAAGAGTATCCTAACTTTGTAATTTTTG
This sequence comes from Asterias amurensis, assembly GCF_032118995.1. Taxonomy (NCBI): domain Eukaryota; kingdom Metazoa; phylum Echinodermata; class Asteroidea; order Forcipulatida; family Asteriidae; genus Asterias; species Asterias amurensis. The sequence goes on from NC_092662.1 coordinate 14,579,463, forward strand.
TTCAATGAAGCCTCACCGTCTCGCTCGTTTTTCGTAAACACGCTAGACTCTTTTCCCCACACGGAAATCTGCTCCGTTGACGACGACGACCATGCTGCTGCTGACAGAATGTGTTTTGCTTTGTGGTCTTTTGTCAAGGCGATTGAAGCTAGTTTTGTAAGCTATCGCGTACTTTCACCAATAGAGGGCGTCTATTCTCACGCTATCGAATATTCTGAAACGCCCTCTAGCGATCAATGTTTCTTACACTTTTTGGCACACGTGAACTAATACGAAGACTACAAGCATTTACGTTGCATGATGGGATTTTGCGCTGTGTGTACATGTGTATGTGTTATCGTGGGAAGTTTGCCAGCGTTCAGCGGCACTTCGGGTGATTTTTTTACGTTTTATCCAAACCTTGAGTGAATGTTTTTATGTTTTATTCGAGCCTAAAAATATTTAAATAATAGTCATAGTTCTGTAGTACCGCTGCCGATATTTTTGACTGGTCAGCCGGACCAGTTGGCAAGGTGTTTCAGCTGGTCCGCCGCGATTTCTACTGGCATTTGGCCAGCGGACCAGCGTTAAGGTCGAACCCTGATTATAGTGTCCAGTACCTTTAAAAAGCTAAGCACATGAGTAATACTCTCCCACACTCTCCTCCAAACCCTGCTAATGATGAGCTAAAGAATGTGTTATTCACCTGAGAGGAAAGCCTGGTCTCCTTTCCTGAAGACATCGTAAGCGATCTTCTTGCTTGTTGCTTGTCTGTTGACATAGCCATCGAAACCAGCAATTGGATCACCTACCTTGATCTTGCCGATCAAATGGCCGGTTTCACCTGTTAAAAATAACAATAATAGTATTAATAATAATACCAATATTATTCATATTGTCGGCGAGTGTAGTAGGATAGCAAAGACGGAGTACAAAGGACGACATGACAAGTTGGCCAAGGTGATTCACTGGGATCTGTGTAAGAAATGCGGTGTCCAAGTGACTTCAAAATGGTACTGGTACGAACATGTTCCGGAGAAAGTTGCAGAGACCGACCGGGTCAAGATTCTCTGGGACTTTAACATTCAGATGTTGTAGTCTTAGATAAGGCAAAATAGATGTGTCATCTCATTGACATAGCTGTGCCGGGAGATGTAAAGGCCCGGTCCAACTGCAGCGACAACGAGAACGATAACGATAACGACGCCAAGAGAACGCACTCTATTGGTTGAATGAGCGTGTGCGTATTCTGCGTGGAACAATTCAACCAATAGAGCGCGTTCTCTTTGCGTCAAAACGTTATCGTTCTCGTTATCGCTGCAGTGGGACCGGCCCTTAAGGGTAGCTTCAGAGTTCAGAGGAGATGGAAAAGATCCATAAAGTCCAAGACCTGGCATGTGAACTTCAAAATATTTGATGTAAATGTCAAAGTAGTCCCTGTAGTGGTTGAAGCGCTTGGCACCATTATGACAGCACTGGGGAAAACATCTGAGAGGGAAAGGCCATATTGAATTGGCAAAGAGCAATCAATCAATAAATCAAAAGTCATTTATAGAGCGCCAAATTCAAAAGTTTGCTCCAAGGCGCTGGGGCACAGTTGAATAGTTAGTAAAGCCAGGTTCATACTTCCTGCGAATGCAGAGCGAATTTGGCTGTTTTCGCAGCGAATGTTACGCAGGAGTTGAGCACATTTCAACTGCTGCAAATTATTGACTTGGCTTATTGTAAGTCTTGAAGTCTATGGGAAACTTTTACAGGGGCACCAAGGCCAAGACCGGGGGCAATAGAGGCCCCTATGTGTAACTCCAGGCTTGAGTTACATCAGCTTGGATGACAGACCTACCTGGTTTACACTTGATGCAAAGTCCATCGGGTCCACGGATTAAATCACCAGTGCCTTCATCGACTTTGAGTAGAGTGATCGGCAGAGCGAATGGGACCAGCAGAGAGATGAACCCGACAGCTCCAACCTTGCCGTCTATATTCACGATGTTACTGTTGCCTTCCGTTGCTCCATAGAACTCGGCTACCTGTGCGTAATTATTAGTTATTATTAATATGAAGAATCAAAAGTGTCGTGGGCGAGCGGTTTAGAGCACCGAATTCAAACTCTGGTGTTTTTGATTAGCAGAGTGTTGGTTTGAGTCCCAGTCGTGACACTTGTGTCATTAAGCATGACAGTAACAGTTGCTTCATCCTTCGGATGGGACGTAAAGCTGTTGGTCCCGTGTGTTAAGTAACATCAACCACAAAAAACAGTGCACAGCCACTTATTGTAAAGAGAAGGGGTTCGCCCCGGTGTTCCTGGTTTGATTGGCAGCATAATGCACCACAGCCCTTGGTAAACCATCACATGGTGCTATGTAAAAAGGAGTAGGTCTCATACTCAACATGTAGTCCCACATATCTTGCAGGAAAATACTGAGTGTTCAAGCGCCTTGAGCGTCACTGAGTGACAGATATGCGCGCTATACAAGAAGCCACAACTATTATCTTTAACTCTCCCATACTGACTGACCTCTTTGATGTTGTAGCGAGACTGGAACTCCTCCCAGATCTGGGGTCTGAATCCGTTACCGATAGCCATTCTGACTTTGTGTTGGGTATCCACTGGCTTAGGTGGTTGAGCGAGGACATAACGGCATATCTCACCGATATATTGCACAATCTACGGAGGAAATATAAGAGAGACTAAAAGTAAACTAGCCGACAGTAAAAAAAGCTGCATTGATAGAAATTTTAATGGATCATACATTGATACAAAAGGAAGAAACTTTTTGGAATGTACATTTCATAGATCAGTGCCCTTGATAACGCAGTCAAAAGAAATTGAGCAAATAGAAACAGTGTTCCTAGTGATGGACAATCTCGTTTTTGTTCTTTCAAAAGAACCCTTTCTCTTTGCAATAAGTGTCTACTAGGGTCTTTTACTTAAGTTGATAGTTTTTATATTAACAAATGAGACCTAGAGCTTCCAAAGGACGAAGCCACAGGGTTAAGTGTCTTGCTTAAGGATACAAGTGTCACAACTGGGACTCGAACCCACACTCTGCTGATCAGGTACGGCAGAGCTCGAGTTTGATGCTCTTTTCCACTCAGCCACGACAGTTCCTAAGAGCAGCTTAGCTACTTTTTGTGCTTAAGCAGCTCTATGAACTTGGGCCCAGGCTTGTGCCAATAGCCATAAATGTACAATTAATGTGACATAAAGAATCAAGAAACTAGACATAAATGACCTTACCGTTGCTTCGTACTTGATACAGTCATCCCAAAATCTGCTAGCGGAGAACTTCTTCCTGATGGCCATGGTGGATCCATTGAGGATGACCTGAGCCATCCCAACGATCCCCCCGGCGGAATGGTACAGTGGAAGCGTGTTGTAAATCACGTCGTCGAATCTACAGTGGAAGCTGTATCGGATACCGTATCCCATGTACATGAACCTAATACAATACAAAAGGAAACCAGGGAAAAGTCAAAGTTAGTCAAATTCTTTTAACAATTGAACAACAATAAAAGCAGCAGCAACAACAACAGCACAAACAACAACATAGCAGCAGCAACAACACCAGCAAAAACAACAACAGCAGCAGCAGCAACAGCAGTGACTGCAACAACATCAACAACAAAAACATCATCAACAACAACAGCAGCAACAGCAAAAGCAGCAACATCAAAAGCAACAACAGCAAAAGCAACAACAGCAGCAGCAGCAACAACAACAGCAGCGACGGCAACAACAACATCAACAACAACATCATCATCAACAACAACAACAGCAAGAGCAACAGCAAAACCAACAACAGCAGCAGCAACAACAGCAGCAGCAGCAACAACAACAGCAGCGACGGCAACAACATCAACAACAACATCATCAACAACAGCAGCAAGAGCAACAGCAAAACCAACAACAGCAGCAGCAACAACAGCAGCAGCAGTAACAACAGCAGCAGCAGCAGCAGCAGCAGCAGCAGCAGCAGCAGCAACAGCAACGGCAACAACAACATCAACAACAGGAGCAACAGCAAAAGCAGCAACAGAAAAAGCAACAACAGCAGCAGCAGCAGCAACAGCAGCAACAACAGCAGCAACATCTACATCAACAGCAGCAGCAGCAACAACGACGTTGAAACAGGATACACCTTACCTGATTTGAGTGATGATTGCTGCTTTAGGTAAGCCTGTTGTTCCAGAAGTGTAGATATAGAAAAGCTTATCTGTAACAAATAAGAAGCCAATATATTTCAACTAACAACGATGACACCTTGGCATCTTGACGCTCTCGTAAATAATGTCAACCTGTTTATACGGTGTTCGATCTTTTTATGTGAATGTGTCAAGGCCTAGCAGTTAAGCGCACCGGATTCAAGCTCTTGTGTTCGATCAGCAGAGTGTGGTTTCGAGTCTCGGTCGTGACACTTGTGTCCTCAAGCAAGACACTTAACCATGATTGCTTTGTGAAGTTTGGGAGGTTGTGCTTTCTGCTCTACCAGCCAGGCTCCTAGTGGATGATACCCAAGCCTACATTCGTATGGACTGTAAAGGGGTTATTAAGCCCCAGGAGTAGGTGGCAATGGCCCCTGCAAAAATAGTTGAATATAGCCCGCACCTTGAAGTGGCCTTCAGGCTTTTGCTATCTGTCAACATGCTTAAAAATAAAATAATAATTCATCTTATGAAGTGTGGCTCCATTATAAAAATTAAAAAAACTTTATACCTGTATACTTGCGGCCAAGTATGACAGGGGCAGGAAGAGTTGATGTTTTCTTTAATTCGGGATCAAGGTTGACAGCAGCGAATCCAGCATCTTGGTATCCTCCCGTACTGTAGAACGCTACATCACGACCTATCTTTGGCCTGATGTCTCTGATTGCTGCAACAGCAAATAAAAAGTAAATAACTGCTAGTAACTTAAAATTCTAATTTTATCTTTTTTTGTTATTTATGCAAAATAGATTTAACAACCTCATTTTTCAATCAACGCTCCTTTTTTTAATTTTGGGTTTGAACAAAGAAAAATTTACTTGAGCAGAATTTGAATCAACTGCCACCGGATTAACTTGGATCCAAAATCATTTGACTGACAATGACTCGAGCAGGCAAGTTGAAACATTGAGACCAATATTTAGAACTCACTATGTGGAAGTAAGGTTAATAATGAGAAGTCCCGTTGATCCACTTAGCAAAAATGGTAATCCAAGCCAATTTCCTACCTTCCACCCTTGCAGGACAGTTCTTTTCAGAACTGAGATGTCTGAGAATTCTGAAAATCTACTTTGCAGTGCGTAGATTGAATTGCAAGAAAAACTCTCAAAAAAACATAATCTACACAGCAAATTTAATCAGCTTTCACCCCAAACCAAACGGATACCTGACCACGCAATGCCTAAAAAACACATACAAAATAACGCATGCTTTGTTTCATCCCCTCAGGAGTTATAGTTGTGGTTTAACTTATTTTGGGTTTTACTCGTCTATTCATTCTTCTGACTTGAAACAATGTTGTTTAAAGGCAGTGGACACTATTGGTAATTGTCTAGTCTTCACTAGTCTTCACAGTTGGTGTATCTCAACATATGCATAAAATAACAAATCTGTGAAAATTTGAGCTCAATCGGTCATCGAACTTGCAAGATAATAATGAAAGAAAAATAACCCTTGCAACACGAAGTTGTGTGCGTTTAGAAGGTTGATTTCGAGACCTCAAGTTCTAAACTTGAGCTCTCAAAATCAAATTCGTGGAAAATTACTTTTTTTCTCGAAAACTATGGCACTTCAGAGGGAGCCGTTTCTCACAATGTTTTATACCATCCACCTCTCCCCATTACTCGTCATCAAGAAAGGTTTTATACCAATAATTATTTTGAGTAATTACCAATAGTGTCCACTGCCTTTAAGTCTCTTACCGTCTGTAAGCTCAGCTCCATATATCACAGCCTTGGGTCCAGCAACATTGATACAATGCTCTAAACTTTCCGCACGCAGATTGAAGTTAATCAACGCCCCGATAACGCCTATCTTAGACAAGCCCAGCCAGTAACAGGCAAACTCTGGCCGACTCTCCATGAATATAGCGACCGTATCTCCCTTTTGTAGACCCTTCTCGAAGAAATAATTAGCGATGGCATTGGCGAAGTTGTTGACATCCTTGAAGGTCCAGCTCTGGTCTTCAAACCGAAAGGCAATTTTGTTCGGGTGTAGTTTAACGCGAGCTTCAAATACATCATGGACCAGTTCTCGGTTACGCTGACGTTTCATAAGAGTCAACTTAAGACGGACGAGTGTAATTAGTCCTCTGTATAATATAATCAAAACAGAACGGAGAAATTCAGATGACTGTTCAACAATATATATAAAAATTACCCTTTTGTATTAGACCAAGAACATCGCCTTCAAAATCGCCTACTGGGCCTCTCCATATCTTTAAGAAGCAACACCAGGCTTGAAATTGTACTCAAGGTCTTTACTATTTTGTGCTCAAAAAGATAATTTGTTGATACAAGTTTCGCTAGACCATCCATCACATCCCGAGTCTTCTAATGGCGCCAGCCAGTTTCTGGATCTTCTTTTGTATAGGTGTTATTGAGAGTCTTCTTTTGGTACCCGCCTGACCAAAGATCGTATAGCGCCGCGAAGCGCCCAGTTACTGGATCTACTTTTGTATAGGTGTTATGTTATTGTGAACTAAAACGGTCCAATTCCAGGAATTTATTCTTGTGTTGTAAGAGAGGGTTATGTATCGAGAGGCTTTAGGCTTTCACAATTGTAATTGTATTTCAGCTCAAAAACAGGAGGAAAAGTTCAGCCCCATCCCCTCCTCCACCCAAAAAATAATATTTATATTAATAATTATACTTTTTGACACCGAACATTGCACAATTTTGACAATAAACAATAGAGACTGTTGCATTGGTTGCAGATTTTGCACTTAAAGGCAGTGGACACTATTGGTAATTACTCAAAATAAATATTGGCATAAAACCTTTCTTGGTGACGAGTAATGGGGAGAGGTTGATGGTATAAAACATTGTGAGAAACGGCTCCCTCTGAAGTGCCATACTTTTCGAGAAAGAAGTAACTTTCCACAAATTTGATTTCGAGACCTCAGATTTAGAACTTGAGGTCTCGAAATCAACCATCTAAACGCACACAACTTTGTGTGACAAGGGTTATTTTTCTTTCATTATTATCTCGCAACTTCGATGACCGATAGAGCTCAAATTTTCACAGGTTTGTTATTTTGGATAACTTTCCGTATGGCGCCACCACTTTTTCACCCTTTTTTACAAAAAGGGATATCTCATTGAGGTAAATTAGATACTATATTATTTCATATCGAATGAAAAAGTGGAGGCGCCATATGGAAACTTTTCCGTTATTTTATGCATATGTTGAGATACACCAACCGTGAAGGCTAGTCTTAGACAATTACCAATAGTGTCCACTGCCTTTAACTAATTAGACGACTGGTTCAACTCATGGAAAAGTGTCCGTATACTGCCACCAATTTCTCATTTGATACTTTTATTATATGAAACTAGAAATACTGAAATGAGAATATCAGTCCTTTCTGTAAAAATTTATGAAAAGTGGTTGCAGGATCTGAGATGAGTGTAGGATGATCCAGAGAGTTTTCCCAATTCAACTACAATTCAATTCAATGTTCATTCAACAAGTTCATGGTCATGACTCATTTGGTGTACTAAATCTCTTAACCCTACCCGCCCGGGCCGCCGTAGACCAGTCCCCTGTGCCGTGGCCGGCCGTAGACCCACGGGACACAGTAACCAAAATGTCAAAAAGTACAACGCCCCCACGACCACCACCCCTGACCCACAGTCCCAGGACCTTCTTACCGCAAATCACGTGGGAGTGTCCGTACAATAACCTTAGCAAACCTCCACCCTCCAGTCGCCAAGTATGCAACCGCTACTGCAGCACCGACCGTGTACCATTCAAAGGCAAAATAGCCTCTGAGCACGGCAGCTAAGCCACCAAAGACTCCTAACTTCAACATGACACTAACAGAAGGAAATAAACGGACTAAAAAACGGACAAAAAACGCAGCCCGGAAGAGACTTCGATCTATTTTATTCATGTGTGTATTCCTGGTAGGGGGCTGGTCATCTCGCCACCTAGCAAGCTCGCCACCAACAAAGTCGCCCCCTGCAAAGTCGCCCCTAACCGGCTCGCCCCGAGTTGTTACAAAGTCGCCCCCTGACGATGTCGCCCCCTAGCAAAGTCGCCCCCAGAAAATAGTTGAGGGTTAGGGTTAATAGGGTTAGGGTTAGGATTAGCACATTACTTCATACGGATTTTTTTCTGAAAATGTTTTAACTATATTTTTTTACCATAATTATTGTAGCCTTATTTATTTTCCGAACAACATCTGGGGGCGACTTTGCTAGGGGGCGACATTGGCTGGGGGCGACATTGTCAGGGGGCGACTTTGCTAGGGGGCGACATTTTTTGGGGCGAGATTGCCAGGGGGCGACTTTGTTTCAACCCCGGGGCGAGCCGGGTAGGGGGGCGACTTTGCAGGGGGCGACTTTGTTGGGGGCGACTTTGTTGGTGGCGAGCTTGTCAGGTGGCGAGATGACCAGCATTCATATGGTATGGCACCTTGTGTGCCTCCTATCCATTTTACACCATTTCAGGGTTTAGCATTTGATACCCGACTGTAATAGATCCGCAAAATAAGGCCGTGTCCGAAACGACGACTTCGGCTACAGCTACGTCTAGATCAGCGCGTCTACCAGTGTTGAAGAATAGCAGACGTGCGCGATCTAGGCCGTGTCCGAAACGACGACTTCGGCTACAGCTACGTCTAGATCAGCGCGTCTACCAGTGTTGAAGAATAGCAGACGTGCGCGATCTAGCCGTAGCTGTAGCCGAAGTCGCCGTTTCGGACACGGCCTAAGATTTGAGGGCGCTGTTCAGTTTTCATGGTTAACAAAAAAAGCGATTTATTTTGAAACATTTTTGTTTTGTTTTCATGTCATGTACTGTGAAAGGAAAAGTCTCAACAGGGTGGGGAGGGGGGGGGGGAGCAGCTGTCAGATTGACTTTTTTTTTGGGGGGGGGGAGCAAAACGGTGCGAACTTTCCAGTTCAGCATTTCTGCGAGGAGCAGAGGAAGGACTATTCCAGATTGAAATGGTGGCGCTCTTTTATTCCTTAATTTTTTCCCGGTTGCACATCATCAAATAAATTCCCATAGCAACCAATAATAATGTTTTTTTAATATTTTTTTTATACTAATTTTTTTATACTAAAATACTATAACTGTATTTGAATTTTCAAGTCTTTCAGCCTCTTGAAAATCTATCAAATCATTTGTCCCAGAAAAATCATTTGTCCCAGAAAAATAAGTGTTTCTCGCTAACCGATTTGCTCCCAAAATCGAATGAAGCAGAAAAAAATCCTGACAATTTTCTGTGCTAAACAAAAACTAACGCAAACGTAAAGTAATTATATAGGGCTGGTAACCTAACTATGCAAAGTTAGACTTGTATGTGCTTACAGGTTTTATCAAATCATCCATGATCAAATCATAGAGTAAGATCAACACGCGCACCTGTTGCGCCACACTGCTTGATTGACAACCGGGCACTACGTGTAGAATGCGCAGATAAATACACACACTTGTTGTGCGTTATCGATCCGGCCGCCCAGTCACGGATTTACACGCAGAACTGAATGACGTGTGACTTGATGACGTACGGGGATTAAAATGCTCTGATCTTTGTCCGATTTTAGCTTTTGTACTGCACTCAGAAGTTGTTCAGTTGCCAAACTTTTGTCCTATTGAACACGGAACTGGCGTAGACCTGTCACTGGGTCTTTCAGTGGAGTTTTGATTGCTTGATAACGGAATTTCTTTGGACCGTTTATTGCGAGATTTCACCGGTAACTACAGAGCGAGGCCGTACTACCAGCAGAAGTTCCTGGGTGTAAAGTGTCATTTTTCCCGCGTGTGGTTTTACGGTAGACACGCTATCCGCGTAGTATTTCGCAACACTTTTCGAAGCTGAACTTGTTTTATCTTCTTTGATTATTAGCAGTTAAATTAGAATGTAGTTTTTTTTAGCGGAATTGAACATTGACAATTTGGCTATGAGGATGGGATGTATTGCATCGATAGCAGCTGATAGAAAAAACAGCAAGGGTAAGTGAAAAATGAAATAACTTTGTATTTAAGTAGTTGTGATAATCGTAACCCTTCATCCTCCATATGTCGACCGTCGTTTATGATAGTGGATGGATGGTAACGATTATCGCAACTTATAAGTTATAAATATTGTTCTACTGCGTGTGGTGCACAATCGAAGAATAATTTTGCTTTTGGCTATACAATGACTTTCGCTTTTAACCAAAAGATAAATAATAAAACAATAACTGATTGTACTGTAAATAAATAATCCAATTAACACGCCCACTCTGTATTCTTGGTTTACAAATTAAAAAGACTGTCAACATAGTTTAATTATGTATTTTAATGTGGAATGTTGTAGCTCAAATAATCTGATGACTGAAATTTGTTTATCTTTCATCCATTTTTTGTTACTTTGCATTAAAATGATTCTTACTACAGCAACCAAATGACTGATTTAATGAAGTGCACATTATTTATGGAGTTAATTTGTAGAAGCAGCAACAGAACTAGTTGAGATATCACAACAACATAAAATTGACATACATAAATTATTGAGAGTGTTATGTGTAAATTTTGACCTTGTCTGTGCTTAAGTTCCTTAATTGTCATACTTTACTGGTGATTCATTTAGGTACTTGTTTGCTTTAGCTGCCCCATACTTTTGCCCACCATTGTAAGCTTTTTTAAAAGCTTTAAAAGATACATACAATTAAAGGTCTATAATTGTATGTATCAAAAATACAAAACAACCAAAATCTTACTCTAATTCCACCACCCAGAACTATGGGTACTCAAATATCAGCATTTTCCATGTAACTGTAATTCAATGTCCAGGAAACATGCTCAGTTTAAGCAGTTATCTAAACATTGAATTAAGTTAGTTTGAATACTGAGGATGTCTTTAATCCAATCCCTACTCTCCACTAATATGCATATTTCACACTTCCACCAGTCAATAAAGCTATGATGTCCATTAATTGATGGAAATTCACACACGATCAGTTTACACAGCGTCCAGCTATATTCAACAGCAAGCGATCATATTTACTTTGGATTGAGACCCGATAAGGTTGACAAGGGTGCGCTGAGCTTACAGACATGTCACTATGGAGATTATAACTTTGTATTTGCTTGTTAACTTTTTACAAAAGTGCGTTAGGACATCATGTATACCAGGCCTTGCGCCTAACTGTTTGTAAAGTAGCCCACCTGCACGACCAGTCAACTGTCATCTAGTAAACTGTTGGCTTCTATTTGCCTCAAGACTTTAATGAAACCCTTTCACACAAGAGAAATTTAGCAAGGGTCCCTTGCTCAATTGTAGCATGGTAGTAACATTTTACAAATTGTACCTTGTGTGAAAGGACAACAATTTTGTCTACTCTCTAAGTTCCTTGCACAATCTTTTATTTCTACATTTTGCAACTACGCTAAAGTTAAGCAAAGGACCTCAGTTAACTGATTTTAACTTATCAAATTTTAATACATTTTAATAGGGGCCTACTAAACAGTTTGTTATTCACGTCTGAAAAAGATAAGCAAATATGTTGCAAAGTTTGTTTACAATAATTTATACAGCCTCATAATAAGGTAAAACATAAGAAATTGTTCCTGTATTTACTTTCACATGACAAACTAGTACTAAATGAAAGCAGCTGTGAATAACGTTAAAGGAACACGTTGCCTTGGATCGGTCTAGTTGGTCTTTGGAAAGCGTTTGTAACCGTTTGCTATAAAATGCATATGGGTAGAAAGATGTTGTAAAAGTAGAATGCAATGATCCACACAAACATGCCTCAAAATTAAACGGTTTTCCTTTTACCTCGTCGATTATGAGAGTCAAATTTTTTACCCCCATAATTGGCCGACCGTGTTAGTTCGCAAAGTAAAAGGAAAACCACGCAATTTCGAGGCATGTTTGTGTGGATCATTGTATTCTACTTTTAAAACACCTTTCCAACCATGCATTTTATAACAAACGGTTGTAAACGCTTTGTATAGACCAACTCGTCGGATCCAAGGCAACGTGTTCCTTTAAAGACTCGGTTGATCCTTTGTATGTTCTGACTGAAGCCCACACGGCATGTTGAGAGTTAATGTTTACTAGCCCATAGCAGTTGTTGCTATAGACAATGTACACCCAGCCTGTCACGTAGGTTAGGCCAGCTTTGCAAAAATAAACAAGTTTATGACTTGTGTTGTATTTCATTCTGTTGAACAGTTGAACTTTAACAGGATTACAACATTTTTCACCCATGAAAGTACAATCTTAGGTCTTTGTTAAAGGGTGTACGACTTTTTGTAGGACAAAAAACACAATGTCCACAGATATACACTAAACTTACACAGTTTGAAGATAATGATAGTAGAAAGCTTCCCTGAAAATATTACGTGCTGAGGTGCTGTAGTTTTTGGGAAATGAGTAAAACAGTGTCATGAAAATAATTTTAATTTTAAGCATTACAAACGTATTTTCATGACATTGTTTTACTCATTCCTAAAAAACTACAGCACCTCAGTAATTAATATTTGAAGGGAAGCTTTCCACTATCATTATCTTCAAACCCTGTAAGTTTAATGTAAATCTATGGACATTTTGAAAAAGTACCCAATCCCTTTAAATCGACCCCTGGTCGATCACTCCTCTTCCAAGTCTGAAACTTTAGAGCATTGGGTTTGTCAAGTATCTCTACCAAACTATTAGTTAATGTTTTATTTGGGGCAGTTGAGATTTTTAAATTCAGTTTGATGTTTCTCAGAGACTCATAATTCAAAGTTTTTTGCGTTTTTTTCCCCCACAGTTCAACCAGTTCCTTCACTGAACACGTTAAGAGGTGATCTCATATCTCGGGATGAAGCAAGAAATAGACGGAACAAGTCGGTCACAGATCGCCATGCTAAAGCCAACAAACTCGCACAGGTAAAATAAAAACAGGGATGACTGTTTTATCTGAATTCAGACATTTTGAAGTCTTGTAAACAATGGATGCTGTATTTTTCTCCATTAGCACGGAGGATATTGTCCCCCAAAGCTCCTCTGAATCTAACTATAACTCCAGGGGTTATCAAGAGGTTGAAAGGCCATCATTGTAATGTATCTCCTAAGATCTTGAGTCCAATTTCAGACTTTTTTGTCAGTCAGTGACTCTCCTGAAAAACAATGACTTTTAAAGGCAAAGTATACCTTGGTTGGTTTTTGGAACTGTTGCTTGTTTTAACCCTACTAACCTGTGAAAAAAAAACTATGTCAAAAGGTGATTTCGTATTTGAGATATCACTTGAAAATCCGAAGCGATTCGGCCATGCAGAAGAATAGTCCGTAATTTGAATACATGGCACACGACCTGAAAGACGTTACTGTCAGTAACCCTTCTCAGGTTCAATTTGTTTGCGGTAAAAAAAACTGAAAAATTTTACCGCAACCACACTGCTTCAAAGTGAAATGATTTTCAAAATGCTGTATACTGTCAAAAGCTGCTCCATCTAGGCTTCTAACCAAGTATTATTGCCATTAATTTTTAAGAGTGATTACCAAGCAACTTGAGCATTGCTTCCTGGGTAGAAGGTCAACAGACAGAATCAACAGAAATCCCTGTCTATAACCATGGAGCTATAAAAAGTTCCGTGGTCTAACAAGCTAGGCTGTTTTAAACTTAATTACAATTCCCAAATCAATCAATAACGGACAGTTGTAGAGTGTCCACGTTTTAAATTACATCAGTCTTCTATAAATTAGCTTTTAATTTAATTCCTTTTTTGATTTAGACGATGGCCTATAACACATTAGCAGAGAAGGAGATGATGTCAACTACATCAACAGAGAGATCTTATCGGTCAGGGCGAGGATTCTTAATTAACTCGGCTATGAACGGCTCTACTAACGGTATGTCAAATAAGTAATACCCATGATACCCACCCCCCCCCTTCCCCTTGATTTAAGTCAGACTTGGGAATAGTTCATTTAAATTCTAAAAATAATTTCTCCAATCTCTTTTATAGTTTGGTTTTTAACCCTTACACTGATTGAAATGAGGCACTGTGTCTCAGTGATTTTCCCGAGTTCTGTGAAAAAGAAATTCACAGGCAAATCACTCGAGTTGGTTTCGAACCCCTGACCTTTGCATTGCTAGAGTAGATATGTCTTACTACTAGACCACCACACTAGCAGTGGCAGCTGGTACTGTACACTTGTGGACAAGTCGTTATATCGGCCCCACGCGCTGAGATAGTGCTCTCGCGAGATCACTGCTCTCGCGCGAACTGATGGCTCCCCGATTTCGACGAGTCAAAATCGGGGAGCCATCAGTTCGCGCGAGAGCAATAATCTCGCGAGAGCACTATCTCAGTGCATAAGGCCGATTTAACGACTTGTCCACAAGTCTACTGGTACTGCAACGAATCCCACTGAGAGGTTTTCCTGTGTTTTTTTCTCACAGCTCCAGCAAGTACTGCATTTTGCAGTGCTGAATACACATGGTTGTAAGGGTAAAAACAAAAATGAAATACTTCATCCCGAAGCAAAAAAATTAACACCAATCTCTTTTGTTCCTATATGAGGTTAAAATGCATACCTCTGCATAGGCCTACTTCTCAGAATTATAAGTAAACATTGAAACACAAAGGCATGCCACAGTGACTTGAAACAGAAAGAGCTTGTTGGCTCACTGCAGCATTGAAACCAATATGTTGGTAAAAATAACTATCCCGACCCCATGCCATAGTCAGCCTTAATTAAACAGCTCCTATACAAACAAGTACTGACTATATTTAGGCGTGTGGCCTTAACCCAATGTTATAATCTTTTGTCAGCAGGTTGAATTTTAAGTCTGTAATTGTGTTTTGCAGTTTACAGTAATCTGTAAACAAAGGTATTAAATTTATTCTAGTTCTCCAGTTTTCCAGTATGCATATCTACCTGTGAGGAAATGTCATGTAAATTAACCATACTCTCTTAATGTAAAAGAGTTTTTGTTTTGTCTGCCATACCACTCTTGTAAAGAGCCATATGGTGGACAACTCTTTTTGAAGTGGAAGATGGGTACTTTCAACTCGATTTAGATTCAAGTTCATTCCAATTTCACTCAAAAAGCATGAAACAGATTGACTTTCACTCTCAAAAGTGGGGAAAGTGATACCACTCGGACAAGAGAGTGAAATTTCACCTTCTTTTACATTAAGAGAGTAATATCTGCTAAGGAAAGAGGGTCAAAGAAAAATGTATGGGGCCAAATAGACTTTTTCTGGGAATCTACAACATAAAATCTCCAACTCTAAAAAAAACCAACAATTTATTGCTGTTTCTGAAAAAATAAATTCTGAATTCTTTCCTGAAAAAAAATCAACAAATATTACCAATGCCTGTGCTCTAGAGGGATAAACAGCAAGCTTTTTGGAAGTTCTTTCGTAAAAGCCTCTGGGGATGTATTTAATGAAATAAATATTAAGTTATTTTCATCGATTTATAATTCGACCTTGCCATTAATAGTACACAGGTAAACCACAACCACATTTCCTGTTCATTCATTGTACAAGAAAAAACACAACATTTCCGGCTTTTGTTGAAGACCTACTCCGACAAGACAGAATTTTCTTTCATTGGTTTGCGATAAAAATAGATGAATACGCTCCAAGTGGTTGTTGCTAAGGTAACAGAAAAACAAACAAATCTAAAAACCGTTGTCAAACACACAGAACTTCTGTCGACAAGCTGCTTTTTATTTGCAGTAAAGTTAATTTAATCAGCTAGAACGGTAGTTTAAAAGGTTGAAAATCACAAAAAAATAATCCTTGAGGTTTTGAAAGAACTCAACCAGCCACCCCCCAATAAAAACCACAAACCCAAACCAAACAAATAAAACATAACAAATTTAAAAATAAAACAAATAAATGTGGATCATTATTTAAAGCTTGTAGACCTTTGTTCTTTCCATTCAAAGTAAACAATAATTGGGTTTTGGGTTTTGACTAACTTACATTGTATCAACCAAGGTGTTATCATTTGACAAAATCTGGACCAAAATGTCTTTTTCATTTGCTGTTGTGAAATTAAGTTGATGTTATCAAAGTGCTCGATCCAATTGGACTTTATCGTTTGCCGATTGCCTAATTAGTTCTGGTGGTTGGACTATGGGCTGCAGCAATAAAACCCTATAAAGGAGACAGGCTTTTTAGGGGAAATTCCCGTTTGGACCCTCATACAAATAATCTACTTTGTAGTGAGTCCCATATAATCAGGACAAAAGAGGTCTGTTCAATCATTGTGTTTTTTAGCCTTGGGAGTAAATGATTATTTCGCTTTCCAACAAGCACCTTTTTCAGTTATCTGTGAGTCAGAAATAGGCCTGATTGAGCTGTAGTAACAAAACGCTGGAGCTTTTTAAGGGAAATTCCCGTTTTGACCCTCTAGAAATTAATCTACTTTGTCTTCGCTTTTCAACAAACACCTTTTCAGTAATCTGTGAATTAGAGGGAATAGCTGTATCTTTCATGCGTGTCATTCTTGTCGCCAGGGACCAGTTTATATCCTTTCATGAAATGAGTTGTAAAATGAAGAATAAAGATCGCATGAGCGCACAGTTTTTTGAAATGGAAAGAGGACTTTATGGCGCTAGCTATTGTGATTTGCTTTTTTAGGGTCGCAACTCGCACCAACAACCCCCTATGTGTCCTGATAAATTTATCGCCCCCCCCCCAAAAAAAAAAAAAAATAAAAAAAATGTGCATGCAAGGGTAAAATGTCAAGATGTCCACATCATGAACAGAAAATTTCCGTCCCAAACATGGGTTCTATGATTTTATTGAAAAAGCAACGAAAAGAAATGTTCATAATACTGGCCTGAAATTCTTGTTTTTTCACGGTTAGAAAACAATTTTGTTTAAAGTGTTTTTAATTAGGAAACAAAGTTGATCATGATGGCCTGACGTTTCAACCCCAGCAAAATAAGGGCTACGTTTTGTGTTATTTGTAAGTAATTTTGTTTTGCTAAAAAAAATAGTTTATGGCCTGATGTTTCGGCCCTTGCAGAGTCTTTCTCAAAAGGCCTTCAAGAAAAACTCTGCTAGAGTTGAAACGTCAGACCAAACTATTTTTTTGCGTGGATACCAAAGGTCCTTTCGGTTGGTAAGCAGTTTGCAAAAGCAAATTCTATTTTCCAATTTCATTTTGTGCATCTATTTTTTTATTTTGTAGCAAGTGAAAGAGGATCGTCTTCAACTCTGAGTGAAGGATCAGATCAACCAACGCTCAATGCTAGAAACAAAACCGAAAATGCAAAATCAAGTCTTCCTTTCGCCGTACCAGAAGAAGAGACTTCCAGAAACTCTAGCCTGAAAGGTCTACAGGACACCAAAGATCAACTAGAAACTCAGGCTTCAGATGTGAATGGTTATGTACCGCACTCCATGGACAACAAATGTGAAGACAAGAGTCCTGAAACAAACTCTCAATCGAATTTGAATATTCATGAACATGTCAAAGGTCATGAGGATGACTCCAAAGCTAGCCAGAAAAACAATGAAAAGGAGAAAAGACATGTAAGAGTGAGATTTAATGACAGCCCTACAGAGGTCAAAGTTGAAGAGGTCAGAGACTCTGAGAATGAAAGGACTGATGTTGCCGGCAAGCAGAATGGCTCTGTGGGAAGCGGGACTTCTCCTAATTGTCAGTCTGCTGGATGATTCGGTGTCAGAAGTGGGATTGCAATTTAGAGACTCTTACCCTAACCAAGACCAAATTTCATGGCTCTGCTTACCGTTATCAAAGAATCAACGCTAACAAAAGCAGGGAATTCTGCGCTATTATCAATCATATTTCACAGATTAGCAGTTAGGGAACAATTGGTGATTGGGCTTGGTGATTGTAAGGGCAGAATTCGGTGGTAAGCAGAGCCATGAAATTGGGACCAGTATGGTTAGTAATAAAGTATTACATCAGATTTATTTAAGTATTCAACATCAAATGTACAATTTGGTTTCACACCGAGCGAGCAGAAGTTTTATTTTTTTTCACTTTAATTTTAAATGTCGACAAGAGTCAGTTCCTTGTGGCTTGCACCAGAAGATTGTTAGTTTTGTGATTATTTGCTGAAATATGGTTGATGCAGAACTTACAAGAAAAACATTTCAGTTGGAGTAGAGTCTGATGGTCTTGTTATATAATATGAACCTTGAGTCTGCAGACACCCGTCTAGTAATTATTTATTTCATATTTTCACTACAATAGTAGCATTTTTTTCCGTATATCAAAACTCAAAACAAGAATTAGTGTATGAGAATGCCAAAGAAGACACAATTTCTACATTTCTGTATATTTTGAACATAAGTATTAAATGTTTCAATCAGAGTATGTCAGTTTGTAATGAAAGTTCTTTTTTTATTTTGTTGACAATATTGTTTCCAATCAAAGCAGTTTCGGCAAAAAAAATTGGCCCCTAAGTGTAGACCTTGGCAGTATCAGCTTACGATTATAAATATGCAAATCAACTCCTGCATAGATGAAGAGACACGCCCCAAACTCTCAGTTTGTGAATGTTGAAACGGTCTCATGTTTACATAGCAACAATAAAACGTACAGAGTCCAAGTAGGGCACAATGCGACCGAACAAATAAACGTCCCCTCATTATTTGAATAACTCTGACGAATAATTACTCCGAATATGTAGAAATGGCGCAATACATTTTAATAATGCCTTAGCAACACAGATATTAGGAATTACACGGTAATCAACAAGTTGTCATATCAGGTGTTGCTATGTTGATGTGTTTGGGGTGGGTGAATAATTAAATATTAAACCTCATCAATTGTTGGTCATTCACTACCATGACGACTCAATCAGCTGTGCCTATCTGTCTCTATAAAGCAAAGTGTTAGAGAGGGATGGACCGCTTAGACTAGTGTCGGCCTCGATAGATGATTTTGAGCTCAGGTTGGGGCGACCTCTTTAAAAACTTATCATTTATCAATTTATCATTTATCAACTTGTAAACCAGGGCTCATGCAGGCATGGCAGTAAGGTATCTACTGTGAATTCTTAAAAAACAATATTTAAACAAAGAACCAACTGTACTTTATAGTGTTGTAGGTCTCGAGACTGGCCCCAATTTCATAGAGCTGCTTAACGGCTGATTTTGTGCTTACTAAGAGAGTATCCATTTTGTAGCGTTGCTAACCGTTAACACCTGGAAAGGTATGCTAACCCTCCAGCGCTTACTGTATGAACAAAAATGTGACATACAATGCAAATCCATGGTGAACGCGCAACCTGTGAAATACGCTCATGCTTGAGCAAATTTTTCTGCTAAAGTTAGCACGAAAATTTGCTTCCAATAAACAGCACTGTGATATTGGCTCAAGACAGTCTCGACTCGAGACAGTCTCAAGAATTATTGTGTGGTTTCGGTCTCAGTCTCCCGCTCGGCCTGCAAATGTCTTGGAAGTGCATCGATCGGGCTGGTCTTGGTCTCGGATGAGGATGACATGGTTTTGGACTTTAAGGTCTTAACTTCAACACTGGTACTCTCGGACCTCTGTCTCAGCCATAGAACTACTGCAATGGGCTTGTACCAGTCTTCAAATACCACGATCTCTTCTAAATACAATTTTTTTTCTTTTCATTCTTATAATTAAAGAGGTAAGATATAGGACTATTACTGGCAATTATCTGCAACCAAAATACAAGACTTTGAAACAAACTGTAATTTTATTTTATTTTCTCAAATTGCTTACTACAGAATTGAAAATGCAGCATGCTATAATAAAACATTGCACAACAAACACTTTGAAAGCAGAAAAATACATACCTCTTGCCTAAATATATTGAAATAAAACACACGAGCAAACAGAAATCGAAGATCAGACTTAAAGACACTGGACACTATTGGTAATTGTCAAAGACTAGTCTCCACATTTGGTGTATCTCAACATATGCATAAAATAAACCTGTGAAAATTTGAGCTCAATCGGTCGTCGAAGTTGCGAGATAATAATGAAAGAAAAAACACCCTTGTCACACGAAGTTGTGCATTTTTAGATACTTGATTTCGAGACCTCAAATTCTAAATATGAGGTCTCGAAATAAAATTCGTGGAAAATTGCTTCTTTCTCAAAAACTACAGAGGGAGTCGTTTCTCACAATGTTTTATACTACCAACCTCTCCCCATTAGTCGTTACCAAGAAAGGTTTTATGCTAATAATTATTTTGAGTAATAACCAATAATGTCCACTGCCTTTAAGTAGGAGGAGTATCATACCTGCGTACCGTAATGCTATTATTGGAAAGTGGGGTCATCGGAACGTTGCAGTCACCATTTTGTACAAAAAACCCCAGATAACTTTAAGTACCGGTAAATATTTTGTAGACAACAATGAACATAATTTTTTGACTTTACAGTACATTTTCATTTTTTTAAAAAGACTAAACCAATAAATGAAAAAAACTTATTCTATAAAAACTCCACAAACATTGTCATATTTACAAATTCTTGCATATTATATGAAATTATCAAAATTATCTTATTTTATTTTGTAAAAAAAAAAATAGTTTCCAAAAAATGGAAACAATTCAGACATTTACAAATAATTATAAAATCTTTCATCAGCATAAAATGTTGATTTAACTTGATTAAAAACCGCACTTGTCTTGAATAATTTTAAACTTTTGTTTAACAAAATACACTCTGGATAACTATTTTTATAATAAAACAAACCAACTAATATTTGATATAGATAAATCTGAAAACTTCATACCCAAAACTGTACAAACTTTGATAAGAGTAAACTACTTATCCAAATCTGAGTAATACAAAACTATAACTGAATATAAAATACTACATGATTTAAGAAGGCTTCGCCGGAAGTTAAGTTTCAAATGAAATCTTTTATGAGAAAAAAACCCTGAATCACATTTATTGTGAAAAGACTTACACATAAATGTTTAACTTTTAATCAACGCTGGAAACTATTTCCCTACCAGTCATTTTGTTACTGATGCTACGTTCTTTATCGGCAGGATGACACAGTGTTTGATAATTTTGAATAAATACCGATTCTTATATAGCGCATATCACCGTGATGTCCCTATGTGCTGTTAGTATTTTCCTACAAGATAATGTGGAGATACGTGAAGTATAATACCTATTCGTTTACATAGTCCCAGCCGATTTTCTACCCTCCGCCCAGATAGCAGTCAAAAGCCTGCCGAACTTTCCGAAAAATCTACTCAGTGGTGGTAGAATATAGAACAGTTCTCTAAAGAACAAACTCTACATGGCAAGTAGAAACATACATGGTGTTACCGCAAACCAAATATATATTGATACCTCACCAGGCAATGGCTCATGTCATAGATACCATGTAATTGTGAACAAGGTGCTGTGGTGCAATATGCAGCCAATCAAACCAGGAATACCGTGTCCAACCCTTCTATTCACAATAAGTACACTGGTTTTTTTTAATGTGCATTACACAACACACTTGACCTTCCGCTCTATGTCCCATGCGAAGAATGGGGCAATAATGATTAAGTGTCTTGCTTAAGGACACAAGTTTCCACGACAGGGACTCAAACCCACACTCTGCTGATCAGAAACACCAGAGCTTGAGTTCGGTGTTCTTATCCACTAGGCCACAATTATACTTGATTGTTGTTTCAAAGGAAAGTATACAAGGAATTCATGCAATTAATGGGGTGATAAGTTGTCTGTGAATAAGTAACTGACAGTGCAAGGTGCAGAAAGCGTTTTACTGTGTGGTAAAATTAACGGAAGGCACATCCAGAAGTTTATTCAAATTATTATTACAGATTATATTACGACGCTCCTTTTCAGTTGAATTCTGTTAACATTTAGCGATTTCCCTTGTATAGTAGAGCAAAATGCTACAAAAAATGTGTCAGCTGCTCATTATTGGCATTCAGTGTGCACCAAATACGTTCACGCTAATTGTTTTGCTATGCAAAATTGTTGAATGAAATTCGCTCCCTGGGATTAACGCAAAACCCAAAGGTATAAAATGCTCTAACCTCATGGTTTGCCGTCCCGCCAACAGAAGGTAGATTAAGAGAGCCATGGTTCAATGCAACTATCGAATACAGTCTGATTGCGATGCCAGTTAGTATGCATAACACCGGATACGTTGTAGGTCTTCAGAGCGTTCCGTTTGTCCAGAGTTCGAAGCCCGAATGAATCATATTTGTATATCTGAAAACATAAAAACAGAATCAAGTAAATTTACAAAATAGACATAGCAGGATCTTTAGTTTTTTAAATTGATTTGAAATACTCAATCACATAATTAAAACCAGGGCCCAATTTCATAGACCTGCTTAGCAGAAAGCGGTGCTTAAAATGTTTTTGCTGAGCAAAAGTAAGCAGGGTACCAGTCACAGGTTGTACATTGGACATGCTATGTGGAATGGTAACCTTATTCTGGTAAGCATGGTCTTGTTGTGCTAAGCTAGCTTTTGTGCCGAAGTAGCGCTACATGAAATTGTGCCCTGGAGTAAACACTGAAAAATACAGACAACAGTTTGTGGATGTTGTCACTTAACAAAATAGTCTTAAATTATTACAGCTTTTTTATAACAAATGAAATGATGCAAGACCTCATAACAGTATATTTTGCAGGATGTTTGACAAGATTGTGAACTTTTCTTCAAGGAACAAAAGGATTGTGTTCAGTGGATTTATTACTACAAGATGCTTCACTCTCGGCAGACACACAATGCCTGAAGGCCACTTCAAGGTGTTGCCACCTACTCCTAGGGCTGAAACAGGGTTACCCCCTTTACAGTCCATACGGATGTAGGCTTGGGTATCATCAGTCCAAAGCCTGGCCGGTGGAGCAGAAAGCACTGCCTCCCCAATTTATGTAGCAAGTGTCACAACCGGGATCCAAAGCCACACCCTGCTGATCAAATACCAGAGCTTGAATCCGGTGCTCTTAACCGCTTGGCCATGACATGCCGTGAAAGTGTGAAATAAAATTTGTTCTCAATTTATAACATACCTCTTGGTCCCTCATTTCCACAATGTTCTCATTGTTGTCATAGAATCCAAAATGGCTGCAAACAAGAAAAGAGGAATCAAATAAAGACACTGGACACTATCAGTAATTGTCAAAGACCAGTCTTCTCACTTGATGTAGATCAACATATGCATAAAATAACAAACCTGTGAAAATTTGAGCTCCATTGGTCGTCAGAGTTGCTAGATAAGTATGAAAGAAAAAAGCACCCTTGTCACACGAAGTTGAGTGCTTTTAGAAGCTTGATTTCAAGACCTCAAATTCTAAACTTGAGGTCATCGAAATCAAAATCGTGGAAAATTACTTCTTTCTCGAAAACGATGTCACTTCAGAGGGAGCCGTTTCTCACAATGTTTTATACTATCAACCTATCCCCATTACTCTTCACCAAGTGAGGTTTTATGATGATAATTATTTTGAGTAATTACCATAGTGTCCACTGCCTTTAAAGAGTGCTTTTTGTTCATCCCCTAGACATCAACAGTTGATGTTTTTATCAAACGGGTCGTTTCCCCAGTATGGGTTTGTGACATATTCTATTTTTCAAAAGGTCATAACTTTTGAACCAAACATCACACAAGTGTGTAAGATATGTCAAAATGAAGCTTGTTGTATGCTCTTTTCAGCTGTGTATAAAACCCATTAAGTCAATTGCCCCCTTGTGACTCGTTTTTTGCAGAGGCCATCACATAATAATTCTCACCTTGACTGCCAGGGGGTGATGACTCCGTCATTCGGCCCACCAATCATAACCATTTGCTTCAAACGCAGAAAATTAGCCTTCCACTCTGTTAATATTCAGACAAGGAAACTATTTGAATTTTTTTTTTACCATAAACAACCAAATAAATCAAACAAATCCACAAGATTTCAAAATCCTGAAATTAATCTAACTGTATTAATTTTAACATTCACTTTTTTCATAATGAAACTATTTTGAGCAAGATTTTGGATGAACAAGAGCATTCTGTGGCACAGTTCTAGTTGTCAGCGTGGACTCTTGGAAAAGCAAACTAAATCGCAGTACTAGCCAAGAACCCAATAGGGAGAGTTTCAGTTTTCAGATGTGAGAGGAAAAAAACCAGAGAATTATTCCAGGAAGAACCCACACAGCCAGTCAAGGACTGAAAACCCTATCCATGTAGTGCCCCGATGGGATTCGAACCGGGGTCCTAGAGGAGGAAGGCTAGGAAAGAAACCACTACGCAAACCAGCCCTGGGCCCAATTTCATGGCTCTGCTTACCGCCGAATTCTGCGCTTATGATCACGTTCCCCGCATACTTGCAAGCGCCGAATTTCTGCGCTAGCCTTGTAAGCGTAGAATGCCTAGTAACGTGGAGTACGCACGCACAGATGCCAAAATTAGCCGCTAACCCGTGAAATAGGCTTGCCGTAAGCACAGAATTCCCTGCTTCTGTAAGCGCTGATTCTGTGCTTACGGTTAGCAGAGCCATGAAATTTGGCCCTGATGTTGAAGGACAATGTATGTTTGTATTGTACTATTGTAGGCGCCATGGACAATCTATCGGTGGAAATGTGCGAAATACAATTGTTGCTATTATAATTATTGATATAATACCTTGGCTGTTGGTGCTCAATGTCTCATTGTTAAGGACTGGAAGATAGTCATTGCCTTTCTGGTACAAAGATTGATGATGAGGATCTGAAAGGGGAGGGGGGGGGGAAGAAAAGAAAACTTTGTATAAAATTACTGATTTGGTAGTAATCACTTACAATATGAGGGTGTCGCATAAGGATAGGTGATTATACAAACTAATAAAATTCATATAAATATCTTCTCTTTGGTCAAATATACGCAATGCTTTATTATAACAACTGAACTGTATGGCTATACTAAGACTATAAGTAAATGGAATAACTAAATGATTGGCATGATTGTCTGTGGCGTGACGTGGCCGAGTGGTTAAGAGTACCGGATTCAAGCTCTGGTCGTGACACTTGCACCGTAAAATTAAGGAGGTAGTGCTTTCTGCTCTACAGGCCAGGCTTCGGATTGATGATACCCAAGCCTACATACGTATGGACTAAGCTTGGGCGATATCACGATATTATCGCGATACAAACTTTGAAACGATTTCGATATCGGATCGATTTGGTTTTAATCGAAATATCGATATATCGCGATATATCGCGATAATCGATTAAATATCGCAATATCGGGATGTATTTTCTAGCAGAGACATCTTGCACCCCATAGGTTTGGAGTAAAACCAGAAGAATAGGTCATTAGAACACCTCTCTTATGCTGTGACTGTCTCTTCTACAACTTTCACTGGGAGTTTGAAGACTGATGATGTGAAATTTAATTAATCGCGATTATATCGAATATCGCGATATATTGTCGGCGATATATCGTGAATAAAATAATTCGATATCGCCCAAGCTTAGTATGGACTGTAAAAGGGGTAACCCTGTTTCAGCCCCAGGAGTACGTGGCAACGGCCTCTGGAATAAAATAATTGTAGCCCACACCTTGAAGTGGCCTCCTGGTCTTGTGTGTCTGGCAACTTGCATAAAAAAAAAAAATAGTCCAACTCAAACTGACAAAGAAATATTATTGTGTTTTTCCTAAATAAAAAAACCCAAAGAGCTTGAAATAAATCGAGAGGAAAAAACCGATAAGCTACAAAAGGAAAAAGGCTGCATGTACAATTGTAATAGTTTTGTAAAACACATACCATTCCAATAGTTACATATGGAAACATGTTGACCAAGAGCATGGTAACAGAATCTGTAAGTAAAAGAAAAGAAAAAAATATCCATACAGTCTGTTCGGAAGTTTGTCAATTTGTCTTTTTCAAACCACTCAATTTGTTTTTTTTCCAGCAGTGGCATTACCAGATTAATTTAATGGGGAGGGCAAATGGGGCAAAGTAAAATGTAGAAGAAAAGCTTTGATAATTTACTTCTTTTGGAGTACTTCAAAGTTTGTTATTGTTTTATTGTAATCAGTTCATTCAGATAAAAAAAATGCAGGTCTAAAGTTTCATTCCATTTTGTTTATTCTGGTTGTGAAGCCAAGGACTCTCAGAAAATTGAACTTAACCACTGTATTATAGCCGAAAACCTGATGGCAAGAAGACAAGGAAATAAGTTTCAGTTTTAGATGTTCGGGAAAACCCCAAATAACTGTACTAGCCAAGAACCAAATGGAGAGAAGACAACAAAAAAAGTTTCAGTTTTAGATGTGGGTGGAAAACCCTAAATCATTGTACTAGCCAAGAACCCAAATGGAGAGATCACAAGGAAGGAAGTTTCAGTTTTAGATGATGGGGATAACCCCAAATAACTGTACTAGCCAAGAACCCAATGGAGAGAAGACAAGGAAGGAAGGAAGTTTCACTTTCAGATGAGGGAGCAATTACCCAGGGACTTATTCAAGGGAAACCCACACAGTCTGGGAGGGACTGGAAACCCAATCCACCTAGTGCTTGGGCTGGATTCGAACCAGGGTGTGGGGTGTCGTGGCTGAGCGGACAAGAGTACCAAACTCAAGCTCTTGTGTTTCAGTTCAGCATAGTGTGGGTTTGAGTCAGGGTTGTGACATTTGTGTCCCTGAGCAAGACACTTAACTATAATTGCTTCTCTCCACCCAGGGGTAAATGGAGACCTGTGAGGGCAGAGACGGTTCTTGTGATTGATTTAGCCGAGTAGCGCATTTGTTGCTCAAGGCTGTATACTCCCAAGGGAGCTGAGATGGTTTAAGGAGTGAATTTGAAGCGCTTTGAGACACCGGTTCGGCAGTTAAAAAGCGGTATAGAAACTCAAATATTATTAATATTAGAATCCTAGAGATGGAAGGCATGGAAAGATACCACTATGCCAAGATGACAAAAGGTTTATCAAAAAGGGGGAAGGCCACTGAATGCTCCTCCCTTTCAGAAAATCAGAATGCACTCACGGGCCACCAAGACTGAAACTTTGGTTATGTGACCTATTTATTACACGAGGATGTAATTGGAGAGTTAAACTTACTTATAAACATCTGCTTTCAGTTTTGGCAGAAACGGGATGTATGACGTATCTGAGGAAATAAAGTAGAGATAAAACGATTGATTAATTTACCATGTCAATAAATTGGTGAAACTAAAAGGGACATAACATCATTCAATACTTTATTTGTTGACACTATTCCAGGGCCCAATTTCATAGAGCCGGATTTGAACTGCCTGCTTGTGTTTTTTTTCCACAGAACTCCGGAAAGTACTGAGCATAAAGTGCTAACGCACAGTAGAAACCAAAACTAATATTCTTTATCTTAATGCAACTTTAACATCTAGCACTGCTTTACCCGCTGCTTAAATATAATATTTGAACTGCCTCTAGCTATCTCTGTGGTCTAGTTGGTAAGAAACTGCTCTAGAATTGGGGTTTGAATCCCACCCGAGTAGCATGCCTGTGATTTCTTTTTTACAAAACTCGGGAAAGCATACACTGCTAACACACATTGGTGTAAAGGAAAAAAACAAAATTAGATTGGGTGGTTCTGAAAACTGTTGCTTTCAACTCGACGTTTCGATCACTAAGCTCTGATCGTCTTCTGATCCAGCTTTCTCCAGAAGACGATCAGAGCATACTGATCGAAGCGTCGAGTTGAAACCAACAAATCTTTTCAGAACCACCCCAACTCATTTTAGACATTTTAGTCATTAAATGGTGTTACCACAAACCTTTCCAAATTGTATTTCCACCCTGCAAAGTTTCAAATCCTACTTAAATCCATTGGACACTTTCGGTAAACATGATTGTCAAAAAGCCCACACTTCGTGTTTCAAAACTGATATATAAAATAACAAAACTGTGAAAATTTAGGCTCAATCGGTTATTGGAGTCGGGAGAAAATAACGGGGAAAACCCACCCTTGTTTCCGCACGTGTCATGACATGTGTTTAAAATAACTCTGTAATTCTCGACAACGAAAATTGATAATTGATTTAATGTTTTCTCGAAAAGTAAAGCATTTCATGGAATAATATTTCAAGAGAAGTCTTTCACCATTACCTTCTGTAAACCCTGTAAGTTATTTGTAAATCTGTGAACTTTTTTTTTTTTTTTTCTGTGCCGAAAGTGTATAATGGCTGTAAAAACCAAAATTAACAGACTGGGTAGTCTTACCTCCATACTGGCCCATCTGTGGTGACGACAGAGCAATGAAGGTGTGCACATTATGATCGGACATTGTCTCCAGAATTCCGCGACAGATGATTCCACCTATAGACAAAAAATTAAAAATAACATAATAAAAACTACATTCATTACAGACGATGTGACCTATGTTTACATTCAAACCACCCTCTGTTGACACAACACTGTACACGTCATGTTTGGCCGAGCAAATAGACGCGTAGTCATGGTAAGATTGCGTATACTTTCTAGCTGGCTGCCAAAACACAAAGGTTTTACCTGGCGGTATGCGTGCGAATCATGTTATGGTTTTCGAGTGACGTCAGAGGTCACATCGTCTATGAGGAAACTTTTACTACCAAATGACAATGCTAAACAAATCATAAGGTCAGGAAGGTGCCTGTTACCTGATTCCGAGGGCCCAGTTTCATAAAGCTGACAAAAAAATACTGCTTAGCAAATTTCTATGCTTAGCAAAGAATGGTGGAATGGAATTTTGGCTGGGAATCAATTTCTGTTAAGCAATATTTTACTATGCTTTGCGAGTTTTTGTGCTTACAGGCTTTACAAAATCGGGCCCAGCTTAAAGTTCTATGCTTAGCAAAAATGGGTCGGGCACCAGTCACAACAGTTTACCTTTGTTGAACCATGTTGAACAAGGTAAACTTAATGTAATTTTGGCTTGTAACCTGTTTCTGTTAAGCAATACTCTTCTTTGTTTAGCAATTTCTTTGTGCTTACAGGCTTTATGAAATCGAGCTAAGCTTACCTTGTGAGTAGCAGATGAGTATAACGCCATCTTGAGCCTGTTGCATGATGGGACGCATAGCAGCGGCAAACTTGGGTACTTGTTTCCATAATGGTTCCACACTTTGTAAATTTTCAAATAAAGGAATCGATGTAACGCTGGTGCCAGGATGTGCCTATAAAGTAAAAACAAAAAACATGTTTTTGTAACGATTTTTTTAATGAAGTATAAATACCAAACCTTATACAACAGTCTCAAGTAGATTGAACTTTATTTGAATTGATGAAAGCACCTGGGGATGAAAAAATAAGTTAGTTCACACAAGAAAACCACGAAATGCTGTCATTTATAGCTTTTGAGAAAGACTCTGCAAGGGTCGAAACGTCAGATTATTAACTCTTTTTTTGCAATACCATACAGTGTAGGTCTGTTTGGTTGGTAAGCAGTTTGCAACAGATAATTAATTTTTCTCACAATAAATTCACCAACAACAATTATTTTCTCAAAACAACAGTCCAAGATATTCTTTCACATCCCAAGACCAAACGAGACTTATCATACATACAATAAGGAACAGTACCTGCAAAGCACTAAATTATTATTTCATCTTACCAGCGATATCATCTCTTCTAGGTGTCGCATTAAAAACCACCTCATTATCCAGATGTAGGCATGCCGTTTTCATACAGCATAGTGCCAAAATAATCTTGCAGAGCAGGGAAATCATGCTGCAAACTTTCAAAGCTCGACTAAAATAATGTAGTACAACTTCACAGCCCTGAGTTCTGAAACCAAAATGACATCCGACCCAACATCCTAATAGGCAAACACCAAGAGCTTTGTTTATGGTTTCATTTACAGAACCTGAGAACTAGAGTAGGCCTATGAGGAATGAGGAAGCTTGCATATTCTTTTTAGAGGGAAACAGACAAATCTGTGAAAAAAAAAAACTTATTATTTCATCTTACCAGCAATATCATCTCTTCTAGGTGTCGCATTTTACTGGCTCGACTAAAAATTCCATGGACAATGATGACAGGTCTAAAAACCACCTCATTATCCAGATGTAGGCATGCCGTTTTCATACAGCATAGTGCCAAAATAATCTTGCAGAGCAGGGAAATCATGCTGCAAACTTTCAAAGCTCGACTAAAATAATGTAGTACAACTTCACAGCCCTGAGTTCTGAAACCAAAATGACATCCGACCCAACATCCTAATAGGCAAACACCAAGAGCTTTGTTTATGGTTTCATTTAACCTGAGAACTAGAGTAGGCCTATGAGGAATGAGGAAGCTTGCATATTTTTTTTAGAGGGAAACAGACAAATCTGTGAAAAAAAAAAAAACCTCAGTTGTGATTCAATTCCTTCAATTCCGCTGACGTCATGTCTGGGAGTTTGCTTTGTTATACCTCCACGCTGCAACAAAGCGGCTTTACAAATTGAAGCTCAAGCAGGTCTTTAAATATTACTACAAGACACATGTATACAAAAATTCAACAAAATATAATCCAATGTTAGCAAAGAATAAATAAAGTTCTTACCAACAGTACCATGTTCTCAAGCTCTTCCTGATAGCTTGCTTTACCAAACAATCCATGAACCAAAATAAC
The DNA here is from genome assembly GCF_032118995.1 of Asterias amurensis. Taxonomy (NCBI): domain Eukaryota; kingdom Metazoa; phylum Echinodermata; class Asteroidea; order Forcipulatida; family Asteriidae; genus Asterias; species Asterias amurensis. The sequence goes on from NC_092662.1 coordinate 14,610,127, forward strand.
AGGTTTGTACACCGTTTGTACTGCTTCTAAATTTACATTTTGGAGACAGCACATCACCAGAATAATCCTGCAGATTATTTGCAGAGCAGGAGCACAGACCTTAAAAACCATTTTTGAAAAATTATTACAAAAAAAAAAACAGGAAGCTAAATCGCAGTACAATTTTTACAGCACAACCACCACGATCAAATAATGTGAGTGACTGTGAGCATGGAGAAAGTGGGTGTGACTTTTTTGAAAGAATAGCGGACCCTTTTAGCTAACGAGTTCGGTAACATAACATGTTGTTATTGTGTGAATAGTGCCAACACGAGGAAGTCTTGCACTGCAGTAACACAACAGGAACTTTAGGAATAAATCAATGGTGAAATAAACTCAAATAAATATTTTGTGTTTTTCCTTGTGTGAGTCATATATAGTCATACGATTTAATGCACGATACAAAAACAACAAAAACTGCACTTAGTACATAATCATTACAAACAGTACAATCATATTTGACACTACTCCCTAGAACTATGAGGTTCGTTCGGCCATGTTCGTCTCATAGTTCTAGTATAGTAGGAGTAATTTGACACTACACTATCTATGTAACCATGGAGGTCTACCTACCCAAAACGGGTCAACTCGTACCCAAGTCAACTCGTACCCAAGTTAGCCCACATTGTTGCCATTAAAAGCTGAACAAGGTGGGCTAGTACCCAAGTCAACTCGTACCCAAAATATTTACCTCCATGGTGTGACTGTGTAGTGTGTAATGTAAAAATTGGGATTCCAAAAATTGTAAGAGATATTTTTAATTAAACAAACAAACTTTACAAGTTTCTTTTATAATCCTAGTCCTACTTCTAGAAATTATAAGGCTAAAAGTAGTATAATCCATGCATAATGCTGACTAAAATGCGACAACAACGAGTGATTACCTGTGTAATAAACTGCCTTAAACCAGCCAGCGAATTGTTAACAGCAAAGACACCGTGTACTAGAATGACCGGACGGTACGCGACATTCTCGTGGGGTGATTTGCTCTCAATGCCCGGCCTCGTTGAATGGTGGCTCCCGCTCGCTAAAAACTGCCACTCGCCGACCACAGCAACAAACAACGATACCAAAATGACGGTAAAATATTGCCATTTCTGAATTATCTCAGTCTGTAGTAAAAAGTATGCAGTATCGGCTGCCATGGTTACATAATTTTAGAAGTAATTTCAAGAAATTTCTCTACTTCTTTACAAATTTTCCTTTTTTGACTTTAGACTGGTTACTTTTCTTGTGTAACCAACAATTATCCCATGTATACTACTGGGCACCGTGCGCCTTCCAGATCTATTTTTAGAAACGGATCACACCATCACCGATCACATTCACGTGACATTGTTATTGTTTCGTTTACAAGTAGAGAGAGTGGCTGTTGCCAGCTTGGTGTTGATAGTCCTTTGTGGGAGTTGTTTGCAAAGTTCCCTTGATGGGAAGATCATCTAAGCAAACAAACAAACAAACAAACAAACAAACAAACAAACAAACAAACAAGCAAACAAACAAACAAATATCTGTGAAACAGTAGATCAATTTTTTTTTTTTTAGCCTTCGAGAAAGACTCTGCTAGGGTCGAAACGTCAGGCCATTAACTATTTTTTTGCAAATTAATAAAGGTTTGTTTGTGGGGGAGGGGGGGGGGGTAGGCGTTACTCCCAGTTCCATTGAGGGTGGTCGGGATCTTTTCTCGTCTTTCCAACTATAGGACCGGGCGCTATGTGGATTAAGTTATCATAAGCTTTACAGAAATGAAACCATACAAAAAAAAATTAAAAAAGCGATTTTTACTTGACACAGAACACACAGAAAGAAATAAGTGATGACAATATTGTTTCTTTTAAAATCAATTAACTCTTTATTTCACATTTCGCCTTAACCTGGCCAGCTTAAAGTAACGCGCTAATTTTCTGATACTTTTCTGATAATTATTTTCTGGTGGGGAAAATACCTCCACCACATCAGCATGTAACTAAGTTTACAGACATTTTGGGAAATTACATTAACAAAGAAATCAGGAAATATTGAAAAGGAGTTTCTGGACCCTGGGAAAAATTAAAGTTGGATGATGATGTATTGAAGCACCCACTGCAAATTTGGGCAAAGACAGGCAAATAATGTCCATTCAGTTGATCTAGACACTATGATCACCCGTGTACATACATGAGCATAGAACTATATTAAAATCTTCCAGGGCTCTAATTTTGAGGGAAAATTTGCAAGATCTCAGGGCTTGTAGCTCAAAATATTTACTGGATTTGTTTGTGTAAAAGACCAGGGCCCAATTACATAGAGCTGCTAAGCACAACAATTTGCTTAGCATGAAATTTCTTCCTAGATAAAAACAGGATTACCAACCAAATCTCCATTTGTTGCATATTGCTTGTTGCTGGTACTCAGCTGATGTTTGCAAATCCTGAAAATCACGTGGAAATTTGGTTGGTAATCCTGTTTTCATCTAGGAAGAAATTTTATGCTAAGGAAATTTTGTATGCTAAGCAGCTCTGTGAAATTGGGCCCAGGTTTTAAATGAGAAAGCAAGCATTCAAATATTTTCACTTGAATATGCACTAAGACAATGTTAGAAGAAATTTATCTCATTTGTATTTCATAGTACACATTTGATACTCATTAGACCCAAAGTGAGGTATTGTTGAAAAACATGGAAAGACTTGTTACCGGTCGGATGCCAAAATCACTGGTCTTGTTTCTGCGGTGCAAATTTTAAGCCCTGCTATCGACACTTCCAAATGCATGGGGAAACAAATATTTGGGGGACTAACCAGAAATTGAGTGCGATATAAATCCATTGTACTGAATCATTACAACAGCTAGGTTAGAAAACTAAAGGAACATGGAAGGACTTGTTGCTGGCCCGATGCTAAAATCACAGGTCTTGTTTCTGTGGTAACAATTTAAGCCCTGCCTTCGACACTTCAAAATCTTGGAAATAAATTTGGGGACTAACCAGAAGTTGAATGCGATATACATCCATTGTACTGAATCATTACAACAGCTAGGTTAGAAAACTAAAATAATATCTCAGCTGTCCGTAGGAGAAATCATGTCCTGCAGTTTTACTCCAGATGTTATCGTTGTATTCCAGAATGTTCATCCCACTATTGAGACAGGCCTGAAATAAAAACAACGGAGACCACACAGGCCATGGCCCTATTGCCCCTGATCTTGGCTTTGGTGCCCCTTTAGAAGATCCCCATAGACTTGAAGAATTTGCAATGGAAGTGCCCTTTGGCAAAATGAAAAAGACCCTTTCCTCTCAGATAAAACTCAAGGCCTGTTAGGAACCTTCTTGCTGTTAACATGAAGGTATTGGCCTTGGTGCCCCTTTAGAAGTTTCCCATAGACTTGAAGAATTTGCAATGGAAGTGCCCTTTGGCAAACTGAAAAAGACCCTTTCCTCTCAAAGATGAAACTCAAGGCCTGTTAGGAACCTTTTTGCTGTTAACATGAAGGTATTGGCCTTGGTGCCCCTTTAGAAGTTTCCCATAGACTTGGAGATTTTCAATTGACGTGCCCTTTGGCATAACAAGAAATATCTATTCCTCTCAAAGATGAAATTCCAGGCCTGTCTTTGCTGTTAACATGAATGTTAAAAACATCAGAGAGAGTGACCATTGTTTTTTTATTTTAGCCGTCCACAAATCCAGATGGTATGATACTTCACAATCCTTGCAGCGTTGGTTTGAGTTTTTAGGAAAGTCCGTCTCATGTTTGATCATTGGTAGTACAATTCCAAGTTCATTCCGTCGCCGATTTCATCTGAGAAGAGACATTTTGCAGTTAAGGGAAAAGACATTTAATAGGTTGAAGTAGGTATCTTTTTTAACAAATGCCTGTTTTGACAAAAGGTTAGTAAGAATGGTGTTGGCAGTGTTGTTGCTAGACCAATTTTAATGGTGGGCTCTAAATCCAACTTAGTCTATTCCCAATTTGTAATGTTTAGATAGGGGGGCCATCATTACCGAAGTGCTATCTGGGGGGAAATCTGTGCTGGGCAGCACATAGTTGCGATGATCGTAACCACACGCACAAGATTCAGCTGAAGTGCAATTATGTTGATAGACTAGTCACCAGATTTGCCCAATTTTTACCGCCTTCAAAAATCATGACACTAATTCTAAAAACACGGATTTGATCATTTATGTCTGAATCGATGCATAATACTGAAAACATCAATGAGACAGTATTTTGAAGAAAATAATCATTGCAACTAGGCAGCTCTTACAGCACAGTGTATTTTACTCAGAATGCTGGGCAAAGGTTGCCAGTTCTTGGCAGGCTGGCCCAGTACCGCCAACTGTGGCTACAACACTGGTCGTAAACAATACCAACTGATAGTTCAAAATAGTTCAAAGTTCAAAGGATACAGTCTCTGAGTGTGATGTGGTTCTTGAAGATGTTGTACCACTTCTTGAGGACGATCTTCTCGTGTCTTGTTCCGGTTTGTGCAGCGATGAGTTTCTTCAGGTCACCTATTGTGTCGTCAGCGCTGACAGGACAAAATGCTAAGGATCATTCTCATAATGTTTAGTAATGTTGAACTTTAGACAAACATAGGATTCGGACTGCCTCTAGCTACCGGGCAATCTCGGTAGTCTAGGTGGTAAGACACTGCTCTAGAATTGCAAGGGTTGTGGGTTCGAATCCCACCCGAGTAATATGCCTGTTATATTTGTTCAAAGGACTTGGGAAAGTACTGAGTATACAGTGCTTGAACACATCGTTGTATGGGTAAAAACCACCATTAATATTCAGACAACTAAATGAAGAAATGTAAAGGGAAGCTGGGCTAGTTTTGATAATTTTCCGCACGTCGCCACCAATTTATCCGCCCCTAATTAACTCCAATTACGCTGAATTATTATCAACGACTTGCACCATGTGCAATTACAGCCATGGTTTAGTTTGCCATTGATTATCATTCAATGTCTGATCTGAGCGAATTAAATATCATGATGGTTGATACAATGATACACAGACACACACGTCATGCACGTACACACCAAACATCATACATGACAATTGACATGACAAAGTTAAGTAGTTACAAAATAAAAACAACAACACCAGACAAAAAGTAACCTCCTCGGCTCATTTTAAAGTTTCGTTTATCGTCCTATATAAAAAGATACTTGCACTTGATGCGAACTTTCTTTCCAAGGCGGTCGTTACACGTTATTTCAATCATTTTGCAGTTATTTTCTTAAGGTTTCCAGAACACAAAATGACATGCACACGCAGTTTTTACTCGATCTTCTATATGATAAGATGGCCTATCAGTAACAGAGAGGGCGCCTTGCCAAATGAGAAATGTCAAAGAAAACAACAGAGGGGGCAGTTTATCTTGCCCCAGAGCGCCCACTAAATTATAGGCTTAGAGTGCAAATTTCAACCTATTTAAAAATAAACGAAAAATACTTCAAAGTCTCACTGCTTTTTACATTAAAAGGGAAATTATTTATTTACTCTTTATCATATTAATACACCAAGTGAGAATACATGTCTGTAATAACAATATTACCTAACCCGAGTGTCTTCTTCTTTCAATTTTTGTTGAGGGTCGAATTTTTGGTGGGAGACTTTTCAGAAACTTTTACCTGTAGACTGGGGGCGGAGGAGGGGGAGAGGTGTTTCATTACAGGGGGGGGGGGGGTTATTACAAAATTAATTCTCACTGGCCCATGCAGACACGAGGAATGCACCCCCACAAAAACGTGCATTTTCCAGTGCGGGGGGGGGGGGGGCACTTTCTTCGTGTACATTTTTTACTCTAAAATGATGGGAGAAGAGAAAAGCCTAAGCCGTGCGCTGTGCGTTGTGCAAGGAGTCAGTAACATTAAGTTCCCTATACAAATAACGCAAAATAACAAACACCTATAATTAAGCCACACAGAAACTGCTTCTTGTTTACATGGATTTCATTGTTCACCTTTTATTTCTAGCAACCACATTAGTTAAACGTTTTGTTTAAAGGTATATAATGCTTTTCTTTGAAACTAGTCCCTTCCGCTAATGACCTGCTTGCTTTTCTATACAGATAATGCCATTGCATTGAACTAAGTTAAAGCTTTCAACCGTTTTTGTTGTCACTTTGCTGACTGTAATGAAGACAATGTGGATAACCAGCTGCTTCGATGAGCGTCAGTGAAAATAATACAATCTGTAATGTTTCTGATACCTTGATCATAAACGCGAATTTCAAGTAGATTTGTGTTTAAATTATATTTAGGTAGTGAAGCGTCAGCTGCGAGAATTACTCAAAATCAATGAACAAGAGAATACCATCCACAGCTCCACGTTTGACTCGACTGTCCAAGTGGTTTAGTCTATTGAAAGTAAACAAGTTCGTCGTCAAATTTCATTCCGTCTTTGGCGCTGACGTAACTAACATCTCCACCATTGGACTTGTAGAGACGAAGGTGCAGGTATTCAGCACCACCAATGTGAACCTGCAACAGAAATAAAGAAAATACTTCTGTCAAAAACATCCGAATCTGAATGACTGGTCGGCAAAGCGTCCTATTGGAAACAGTACACCATTTTTTGCAGTAAACCATGAAGAAACTGCAGCTTTAGACATGGGCTTGGGACTGACCAAACGCAATTCACAATTTAAGGGAATCGTTTCTCAAAATGTAATACATTACCGATAGCTGCAGTGCTTCTTATACCAAGTGTTAATTTATGGTCATTCATGTTTCGAGTAATTATCTCTCTTAATTTAAAAGAGTCATTAAAAAACAATCGTTTCGTCCGCAGGCCATACCACTCTCGCAAAGAGCCATTATGGCGGACAACTCTATTTACAGCGCGAAAGCTCTAAATAGGCTCGATTTTGAATGGAGTTCGTTCAAATTTTCACACACAAAGAGTGACACAGATTGACTTTCACTCTCAAGAGAACGAAACTGACACCACTCGGACAATGGAGAGCGTGAAATGTTTACTCTTTTACTTTCAGAGGGTCCGGTACCAAAACCCTCTCTCAGACCGGTGTCAGATGCAATTGTGTCCGCCATGCAATACTGTCCGCTCCGGACACTTTTGCGTATGCAATCGTGTCAGGGGGCTATGCAAAAACCGTCCGGTGGACATGTGCGCGCGTAAGCGAGCGTGCATGCACAGTGAACATACAGCATGAATATTATTGACGTGTTTTATGATTGCACCGGATAATTTACTGCATGGACGGTTTTGCACGGGGCGGACACAACTGCATATGCAAATGTGTCCGAGCAGACACAATCGCATTATGCAGCAGCGTCCGGGCGGATATTTTTGCATATGCAATAATGTCCTCCGGATAGTATTGCACAGAGCATGCGACAGTGATAATATTTTACTTTAGTAGGCCTTTACCTTGATGAAATAGTTGACTCCGTTGACCAGCTGTGTTCTGTAGGTCGTCGCTTCGTACATCTCGAGTTCTCTGTTGACATCAGTCTCCACGTCAGATCTCACCTATAAAAAAAACCAAAGACTTTTGTTTTAAGAATGGATGCAGTGAATTATTTTTGAGTAAAAAGAAAACCCCTTACTTATAGCAAAATAGTGCATCTCTGCCTGCTTTTCTCAAAATTTGCCGCTCTGGTCCAGTTAGACTTGACTCAAGTCCCAATCCCGTGCCATCCCCAGGAAACTATTGTTTTGTGATGCTCTGGACCTCGCACACGAGAAAGGACCTTGAATCAAGTCTATGGTCCAGTCGGATCTTACAGCTGGCATTGACCAGCGGACCACTAATATTAGGAAGAACGCTTCTTCTTTGTTGTATCTCTGTCATTGTCTACCACAGTTTAGTTTGTGTAATAAATTATTATTTACCTGGTCAACATAACCCTGAATCTCCGGAGTGGCATCCCTGGGCTCAGTCAAAGATCCAGTTCCATAGATCTCTGAAAGTAAAGTTGTATCAACCACGACAAAATTAAAGCATGATTATGGCATTATTTTGGGAACTATTGGTATATTACTTAAAACAATTGTTAGCATAAAAACTTACTTGGTGTAACGACCAATTATTGAGAGCCGTTGATATTATAAAACTTTGTGAGAAACGGCTTCCTTTGAATTAAGTAACGTATAGTTTTTGAGAAAGAGATAATTTCTCACTCAAATATTAAAAGAGTTCAGCTGAACCCCATTATATTATAGGCATCTAAAAGCCCACAAAATGTGCAACAAATGTTTTTTTCCCATTTCTCTTGCAACTTCGACGACAAATTGTTATCTTATGCATTATGTAGGAGTGCACCAAGTGAAATACTGGTCTCTGACAATACCAAATTGGAACCCTTCGATTGTTTTGATAAGGGACAACCGGTTATAAACACTGGTCATTATCAAAGGTTTAAACACCCCCACGTGACGCGCTCTCCACCAATAGGAATAGCGAAACTGTCTGAGGTATTTATGAATCCTATACAATAATTATTATGAAACTATTTTTGTTAAAAGCTTTACCTGAATACAGAGAAAACTAGCCACTTTTGAAAAAAAACAAAAAGTAAATTTTAGAGTTTTTTACCTTTTACGGAGACGGCCAAAAACATGGCACCAATGAGTAGGAATACGGATAAAATTCTGCCGGCCATTTTCACAGTTTTGTCAGGCAAGTTGCTGAGTGAGAATGAGAAGTCGTCGATGCTGCGTTCGGTCAAATCGGAATGAATTTTCAAGAGCGATTCATGAGAATTTATAGTTTTTTTAGGAGACGTCAGCTGTTGGCTTATCAGAAGTTGACTGGGTTGAATTAAAGGTCTTGGTCACGGGTCCGCCAATCAAACAGACTGATTAGATATGATAAAAATCGTTATGCCTGTCACTTTTTCTTAAAGGTACTGGACACGTTTGGTAATTACTCGAAATATGTTAGCTTTAAAAAAAACTTGGTAACGAGCAATGGAGAGAGCTGTTGATAGTATAGAGCATTGTGCAAGAAAGGACTCACTCTGAAGTAACGTAGTTTTTGAGAAAGAGGTAATTACTCATATGAGAAAGATTTCTTGGCCTAATTTCATAAAGTTGTTAAGCAAGAAGTAGGCTATACTACTTGACAAACTTTGCTAAGCAAAACTTGAGTCGGGCACCAGCCACGACAATGCAAACTTAATGTGATTTGGGTTGGTATGCCTAACTTGTTTCTGCTAAGCAGTACTATTCTGTGCTGCAAGTTTTGTGTGGCAGGCTTTATGAACTTGGGGCCAGGCCTCAAACCCTTTTCGGGCATGTGACGACACTAGTGCAACAATGGTGGTTTTTATTAGTTTTCTAGCAACTTCGATGACCAATTGAGCCAAAATTTCCACAAGATTTGTTTTTTATGCATATGTTGCAATTCACCAAGTGAGAGTGTTTGGCAAATTACCCAACGTGTCCAGTGTCTTTAAAAAACATCAAAAACTTATCACAGCCTGAAACTATTGTGAATTGCACAGATGTTGCGCTCAATAATATTTCGCAAAACAAGGTATCTAGACAATCTGAAAGTAAGACAATGGATTAATTAATCGTTTAAGCTTTAAAAGCTGATTACATTATTACCAGCTGTGTCATTTTTGTCTGAACTAGTTCTGGTTCATTGTCATTCCTGTCACAAGCATGGTCTATAGTTAAACGTCGAATTTTTGCAGGATACGGGACTTCAGTCTATCTCGATACACAAAGATGACATATTATGAAAGAATGACATTCTCGAATTTATTTGAAAATATTATGAAAGACGACCCTACGCCTAATACTTCAATTGAAATCGACGACGAAGTCGATGTATCGATTAATTTATGTCCTCCATTGGGCATGATAATAAGCTATACAGGTGTGTCTTTTATTATTATTATAGCCGGCCTCAAAGTATTTAAAGAAGATTTCATCTGAGCAGGTAATTAAAGTCATGAAAAACTAGCCTGAACATCTGACGTCACACTTCGAGGCTTGTGAATTAGCCCAGAGAGTGTGCTCGAGCCTAGGTCAATCCCGCCCATAATCACCGTTCACCTACATTCATTTTGCTTTGAGATATATGCCGCAGTCAAATCATATAATGGGTGCGTTCGTTTAGCTTCCCTGGGTCGACCCCGGTGTGTGGCGGTTTTCTTTTTTAGGACGAACGTGGGTTATTATCTGCACACGTTCGTCCTGGGAAAAAAAACGCCACTCACCGGGGTCGACCTGGGGAAGCTAAACGAACGCACCCAATACAACATCATTGGGTGCGCTCGATTAGCTTCCCCGGGTCGACCCCGGTGTGCTCATTCAGGACGAACGTGGACAGATAATTACGCCAAATTCGTCCTGGAAAAGTCTTGTTTTGTTTGTATCCAGGACCGTGTGCAGGTAATTACTCACGTTCTTCCTGGAAACAAAGGGTGCGTTCGTTTAGCTTCCCGGGGTCGACCCCGGTGTGTGGCGGTTTTTTCCCCCAGGACGAACGTGTGCAGATAATTACCCACATTCGTCCTGGGAAAAAAACCGCCACACACCGGGGCCGACCCAGGGAAGCTAAACGAACGCACCCAAAATCACTCACCCTTCTCGCGGTGACGTCAGTGCATCTCGGGCCAGCCCCAAGTGACCCGATCCACAAGTGGGGCACTTGGAGATTAACGTTTTAGGAGATTAACGCAAATAATGTAACCAGGAAAGAGCAGTGTTAATAATCAAAAATCGTTTAATTTCCACCACCTCCAAACACGAATACTTAAAAACTACATTTACAACTTCATATTATGTAAAACTGGAATGTGACAAAAATTCCGATTAAAAATGCTTGTAAAACTACTAATTGCAGCGACTTCAACAATATTAAATGTACAATTTCAAAATTTTAAACTGCATTGAATAGACTGTTATGTGATAAAAAAAAAAATCACGGATAAAGATGTATTAAAGCCATTAGACACTTTCGGAACAGATTTTTTTTTTAAAGTTCACAGATTTACAAATAACTTACAGGGTTTACAGAAGGTAATGGTGAAAGACTTCTCTTGAAGTTTTATTCCATGAAATGCCAAATACTTGTTGAGAAAACATTAAAACAATATAAAATTCTCGATATCGAGAATTACGGATTTATTTTAAAGACACGTCATGACACGGCGAAACGTGCGGAAACAAGGGCGGGTTTTCCCGTTATTTTCTCCCGACTCCAATGACCGATTGAGCCTAAATTTTCACAGGTTTGTTATTTTTATATACAAGTTGTGATACACAAAGTGTGGGTCTTGGACAATACTGTTTACCGAAAGTGTCCAATGGCTTTAAGAACACCAATTACATCACAAATTCCATCTATATATAAACGTACTTTGGGTAAAAACAACAGTTAGAAAACAGACTGAGGATCACACATTGCCCAAGCATCGAATCGAGAGAGAAATAGGGGGTGATGGGGGGGGGGGGTGTTAGCGGACTCAAACAAGTGATATGCCAGTGCTGAATTTCAAAAAGCTGAAAATAGTATGTAACAGCTTGACCCTTTTCTAAGTTGCTAAGCAGTTACCATTTTTCACGTCAGGTACATACGTGCAGGCGTCATACGTGAGCATAAGCCCAAAGTGGTGACGTCACCTAGTAAATAAAATTCTGACGTTCACGTTCACGTGTTTGCTAGACTTGTGGTCCCACGCGGTGCGATAGTCGAGTTGTGGCGGTATTCTCGCGAGATCACTGCTCAAACAGTTCGCGATCTCGCCATAGCACCGCCGCAACTCGACTATCTCACCGCGTGGGACTCTTAACGACTTGTCCACAAGTCTACGTGTTTGCTCGCGTAACGAGTAGTCTGGTTCCCTGACCAAAGATTCCTTGACGTCTCTTGTTACAGAGCCTAGTCGGTGATTTTTGGGTCTGGGAACCAGACTAGCGTAACGTGCAGCTAAAAAAAAAAACCTATCACGTGAGCACGCTGTTTCCCCCCCCCCCCCACATGCTTGTGTCAATTTACGAAAAATACACGAGGCTTTATTTCGTGACATTGGAGGAACACGATGCCTGGGAACGTGCGAGTTTCACGTCTGTGAAAAGCGTTTGTAACCGTTTGTTATGAAATGCATAATGATGTTTTAAAAGAAGAATATAACAATCCATACAAATATGCATTGGTATGAACTAACAAGGTCGGCGATTTTGTGGGGTCAAAGATTAAACTCCGCAACTGCCGTGCCCCCATTTAAACAAGCAGCAACTAAATGTAACTAAAGATTCTTTAATCCCGATACTGTTAAACAAAGCAAATTTTACAGAAGCAATATTCATACCAAGTAAGCCAATAAAAACATAATTTACCTATTAATTATAAACAATAAAAACAAAATTTACTAATTATTTATAAACAATTAAATTTGGGTTGAACAAAGATTGATTACATTGCAGTGGGATTTGCCGGCGTTGTATCGACCGAGCTGTCAAGCCCTAATGTTGGGGGTCTCCCTATTTCGTCAATATCTTTGCATGGTGTCAGTTATATTGACATGATAATTGTCAAAAGACCAGTCTTCTCACTCGGTGTATCTCAACATACTATGCATAAAATAACAAACCCGTGAAAATATAAACTCATTGGTCGTCGAAGTTGCGAGAGAATAATGGAAGAAAAAATACCCTTGACGCTTAAGTTGTGTGCTTTCAGAATATGCTTGAATTCGAAACCTCAGCTGAGGTCTCCAATTTCAGATGCTTGAATTCGAAACCTCAGCTGAGGTCTCCAATTTCAGATGCTTGAATTCGAAACCTCAGCTGAGGTCTCCAATTTCAGATGCTTGAATTCGAAACCTCAGCTGAGGTCTCCTATTTCAGATGCTTGAATTCGAAACCTCCAATTCAGTTCAAATAATATTTTAGTGAGAAATTACTTCGTTTTCAAAAACTATGTTGCTTCAGGGGGAGCCGTTTCCTATTACGTTCTATACTATCAACAGCTCTTCATTGTTCGTTATACATAGTAAGTTTTTGTGCTAACCAATGGTGTCAAGAAAACAAAAAGAACAAAGCTTTCAGGAGAGACATTCACTGAAATGCCGCCAAACAGCAAGCCTTATCAAAGTCAACTTCGCAAATCGTTGTATTAAAAAAAAAAACTCTTGCTGCACAGTGCACAATACTTTCTCTGTATGATTCCGATTGAACATGCAAGTCTTCTACTACTTTTACGAGCTATAAATTCACAGGGCCCAATTTCATAAAGCCTGTAAGCACAAAATCTTGCTAAGCACAAACATAATCCTACTCCGCTGAAACAGTTTACCAGCCAACAATCCATAAAGTTCATACCGTTACCACCGGTGCCCCATCCATTTCTTGCTCAGCAAATTAATTTGCTGATGAAGAGCAGCATTTTCTGTTCATAAACTGCTTTATGAAATGAGCCCTGTTCTTTCCCTTTATAATACCCAGCCTCATTTAACATAAACAGCAATTTACACAGCAGTATAGCTCTGGCAAAAATTAAAAATCAAACTTATTGACGATGACTAGAGCAAGCTAGTCGAAACGTCGAGACCAATTATTGTACCCGGCTGATTTTCTACCTTTCGCACAGGTAGTATTTATAAGCAGGACAGTTCTTTTCAGAACTAAGAAGTCTCCCGAATTCTGAAAATAAACTCTGCGAATAGTACACACAATGGTGTTACCACAAACCTAGTTTGGAAGAAAAACAATGACATTGAACACAATCGGTTGCGTTTATTTTCACAAAAATGAATCGTGGTATTTGAATTGAATTGAAACGATCTAGATTATTATTATTATTTTTTAGAAACAACGACAGTTTTCGGAACAAAACTGGTTGTTGCGTTTATTCATTTTCACAAAAATGAGCCTTGTGTGGAATTGGAACTTTTTAAATTTCTTTCTTTGGGGTTAATGAATGCTTCTCAGAAGTACTAGGACGATCATCTTTATAATCATCCTGATCATCTTTCTTACACTCTTTCTGGTTTTCATCTTCACATTCCTCGTCATCATAATCTTGGTCATCGTCTTGAGGGTCCTGGTAGTCTTCATAATCCTGCTCACTATCTTCATCCTCCTCATCCTGGATGTCTGAAGAAACATCTACGTCTATTGGCTGTTGGGAGTACTCGTCTGGTCCTGAGTGGGAAAACATTGATGTAATAATAATAATTTGGGAGGCTATAATCATCCTTACTCGCAGCCAAGAGCTGAATTGCGAAGGACGTGTTCGAGAAACAAGCATGCAAGGGCGCCTGCCAGCCACATCAACCCATTATGACCACGGAGCACAGCCAAGATCGAAAGTGTTGATTTTTCCCGAGGGAAGAAAACGGGGCGGTCTGGAAAACCCTCGTGGCACAGCAGAGAACCAACGTTTAACTTTAACTCAACTCACATAATTATGTGATTTATGAAGAAAAAAAACAATTTCATAGAGCTGCCGTCGATTTCACCAAACTCTTCCGAACTTAGGATTAATCTTATAGGACTTAGGACGGGTTCAGTTCTGTATCAAAAGACGTAGGACGCATTGAACCCATCCCAAGTTAGGACGGGTTCATACTCTTCCTAACTCGAGATAGGATTAATCCTATAGCGTTTCGTGAAATCGGCTGCTGCTTTTTTAACGGTAAGCAAATTTTCTGTACGAACATACCCAAAGTAACAAGGCATTGCTATAGTGTCCACCATGTCTCGAAAAGGCTATAATAATAGAAAGGTTCATTAATATGCAACTTATTATCCACCTGTGACGTCACGCTATTTGTTCCAGCACTCAACTATTTTGCATGGATGGCGCGATATCGTTTCAAAACCATTGATCTTTTGGAGATAAAAGTTTAAATCATTAGATCATTGATCTCTTTTATGATACCAATAGTTAAAACATAGGCCATTGCGATGGCGCTAAATCACATGGAACGAAATAATATTATGGAACAATAGCATGGGTCACAGGTGCATGTTAGAGTACAGTACACTCGGTAGCCCAAGTTGAGCCATGGGGCTAAACTGAACATGGAAACAGAGTACAGTCAGACCAGGGGAAAACGTTATTTATTTATTTAAAATCCTGGCTAAAAGATTTAAAGAGTGTATAAACACAAACAAGCAAAATTTAGTACTTAGAATAATGGAGAGGTGACAATAGGTTGGAGTGTGAGTAAGTAATGTTCCAGTTAATTTGTATAATGGACCAAACGAAAGGACCTTTTAAACATACCTGTTTTTTGACGTTTACTTGGTTGCTCACTGCTGGTCCAAAATCTTGGTCTTTCGACTGCTGCAAGGAAGGTATTGTTACGGTCTCCAGTTACATTGGTGTGATTGTGAACAGAGCTATCTTGATGATGATGATGTGTAACAGTGGATGGTCCTACTGGAACTGGGACAGTAATGATATGCGGACTAGGCTGGGTCACATATTGGGGCTGGGGCACCCTGCCTTTGGTTTGCAGCGTCTTTAGAACGGATTGTTGGTGTTTTGGGGCCAGCTGTTTGCCATGGCTGGTTGTTGGTTGGCGTTTTGGGGCCAGCTGTTTGCCATGGCTGGTTGTTGGTTGGCGTTTTGGGGCCAGCTGTTTGCCGTGGCTGGTTATTGGTTGGCGTTTTGGGGCCAGCTGTTTGCGATGGCTGGTTGTTGGTTGGCGTTTTGGGGCCAGCTGTTTTCCGTGGCTGGTTGTTGGTTGGCTTTTTGGGGCCAGCTGTTTTCCATGACTGGTTGTTGGTTGGCGTTTTGGGGCCAGCTGTTTGCCATGGCTGGTTGTTGGTTGGCGTTTTGGGGCCAGCTGTTTGCCGTGGCTGGTTGTTGGTTGACGTTTTGGGGCCAGCTGTTTGCCATGGCTGGTTGTTGGTTGGCGTTTTGGGGCCAGCTGTTTGCCATGGCTGGTTGTTGGTTGGCGTTTTGGGGCCAGCTGTTTGCCGTGGCTGGTTGTTGGTTGGCTTTTTGGGGCCAGCTGTTTGCCATGGCTGGTTGTTGGTTGGCGTTTTGGGGCCAGCTGTTTACCATGGCTGGTTGTTAGTTGGCGTTTTGGGGCCAGCTGTTTGCCGTGGCTGGTTGTTGGTTGGCATTTTGGGGCCAGCTGTTGACCATGACTGGTTGTTGGTTGGCGTTTTGGGGCCAGCTGTTTGCCGTGGCTGGTTGTTGGTTGGCGTTTTGGGGCCAGCTGTTTACCACGGCTGGTTGTTAGTTGGCGTTTTGGGGCCAGCTGTTTGCCGTGGCTGGTTGTTGGTTGGCATTTTGGGGCCAGCTGTTGACCATGACTGGTTGTTGGTTGGCGTTTTGGGGCCAGCTGTTTGCCGTGGCTGGTTGTTGGTTGGCGTTTTGGGGCCAGGCCTGGCCGGGCTGCAGTGCAGCGAATGGCTGAACGTTGTGCTTGTCTGGGTTGAGGTCGTCTTTGATGGTTAGCAGATCGTGCCCGGTTAGCATTCTTTGGAGCTGTATTTGAAATGCAAATGCACTTGAAATTGCTTTTGTAATTTTATGTTCACATTTCATACAAAATTAAATACACAATTTACAAGTATAAAAAAGAAGTGAAAATGGGCTTTAATCAGGAATATCGTGAGTAACTATCCATGAAAAAAAAGAGGACAAGAGAAAACCGGGCAAGAACAAAAGAGGACAAGATAATATTCCTATACTTTTGTACACAGAAAGTTAAGGGAAAAAAAGAGGAAAATCAACCCCCCCCCAAAAAAAAAAAGAAGAAGAAAGAAAATCAGCTGAAAAGAGGAAGTCTCACATGCCTGTTAAAGTATACAATACAAATGTCATCGAAGTTGATTGATGTAATGGATAAAATCATGTTCAGACTATGAATATATTATACATCTGATGGCTACACGTACCCATTGTCTCCTCAGTTGTAGCAGGACAATCAGCAGTTTTCCTTGCGAGTCTGTAAACTACATAAAATAAAAGCAAACGAACATTATAACATTTCCTATAAATTATATCCTATGGTCTCGACAGCACTGGGGAACACGGTTGAGCCAAATGTCTCCTACTCTGTTCACAAAAATCGCCCTAAATATTGGCGCGAAATGAGCTACGATTGGCTCACATTGAGTAAAGACTGGCTCAGTCAGAACTGAGTCACTTGCTCAATTTTGACTGAGCCTGACTTGGCTCAATGAGAGCCAATCATGACTCATATTGAGACAATCTTTTTTTGCCATTTTTGAACAGAGAAACCGGAAGTTTTGGCTCAAACTGAGCCGGGTTTTTTCCCCAGTGATAAAGTAACCATGTAATATTATTATTTGTTTTATAGGTTAAAACACATCCAGACTTCGCAGCCATTACCTACCTGTTCCTGTGCACGCAGTGCTCCCTCTATTTCCCTTCCTCTATCTCCTTTACTGCATCAAAATGTTGTTCTTAACAATTTTAATGGATGTTAAATTCGCATCTGGGGTAATGGAGTATTTCTATTACGGTGTATTACATGTACCGACGAGTATTATATTTTTGTTAGCCCCGACGGTGTAAAATGAGCGCGAAAATTTAACGGCACGACGGTATTTCTCATTTCGGGAAATCCCCTTTGACGTACGCCCTCTTCGGCTACAGATTTCAGAAATTAAAATAGAGTAGACTGGTTGTTTTTCACGTGTTCACAATGTACGTCGAACTTAACTGCGAATCTTCCAAACCATGAAGGTCATGTGAAATAAAGCACTGCTCAAAGGCGACAACGTTGGCCAGGGCCCAATTTCATAGAGCTGCTAAGCACACAAATTTGCTTAGCATGAAATTTCTTCCTTGATAAAAAACAGGATTACCAAATAAAGTTTGTTGCATGCTTGTTACTAGTATTCAGCTGTTAATTGCTTATCCTGAAAATCACGTGGACATTTTGTTGGTAAATCCTGTTATCGTCAAGGAAGAAATGTCATGCTAAGCAAATATTGTGCTGAGCAGCTCTATGAAATTGGGCCCAGGTGGGCTAGCAGATCTCTCAGCGTGATTCACGAGACTCGAAGTGTGACGGCCGAGTGTTTATTTAGGCTAATTAAATCGCAGCACTTCACAACTGTATTATCATTATGCGAGTTCACTTACACTGTATATAAACATAATTGGTACATATCTCAAATACAAAAACACACAAGTTCGTTATTGTCAAAGTTTACTGTTTTTATACATTTTCTTGCCATTTTATGAGAATAAGAAGACTATTAACGGAATAAACCAAACATCTCATAAGTACATTACAACGAACTTGCCACACATACAATTCTCTAGTTGAAATACAGTACCTTGGATGCGTTGATTACTTATTTACTGTAAAGTAATGTCATAAAATGTAATGCTCAACTTTTGATTTCAAATATTTTTAATGAAGGTTGAGCCCCTGAAGTTGTATCACTGGAAGTGAATTTTTTTCCTGAAAGAGGGACGGGAAATTGTCCAATTTAATTTTGCAAATACTCATTTTCAAAAATGTCCTCATTTGTATGGTAAAAATATAACCTTATGTTGAAATGATGTGAATTACCATTATTTTGATGTTACCCCTTCAGTACAAAATTTGAAGTCTTGACTTTTGAGATTAATTTAAACATTTCATTTCAAATTTGTATAACCTTTATCATGATAATATATCAATGTTTTTAAAACTATATTTACATTTATAAGCAGACATTGCTTTGTTTTTGCCTTTATATTTATTCAAATTATCGTATAAAAAATAACAAATGGCTTAGCAAGAGCTCTGAAAAGGTGCCATTGCAGTGCAAGCAGAAACTACATTTAATAGGCCATTACTGGCGACTCTCGTTATAATTGAAGTCCTCTAAAGTTTAAAATAGTTTCATCTTTTTACATATTATTTACAACAAATTAATTTTAAATGCAGGGTTTACTTTTGGTAATTGTCAAAGAACAGTAACCTGGCATGGTGTATCACAACACACATACAATAACAAACTTTAACAAACCTGTAGACATTTGGACTAAATTGGTCATCAAAATTGCAAGAAATGATGAATGAAAAATAAAAACATGGAGTTGTGTTCCTTCAGATGTCTGAGAAGAGATTTCAAATTTCAAATGTTTGGGGTTATAAATGACGCCTTTCTCTAAAACTACACCACTACTAGTAGTACATCAAAAGGGGTAAATTCATGCCGTGTTTTATAATCCCAAACGGCTCTCCAGTCCTCTTTACAAAATAAGTTTTTTTGGTCATTAAGTTGAGGAGTCGTTAGTACCCAAAAGATACCCCAACTTAAAAGGTGTCCAGTACCTTTAAGGAAATTTGTATCTATCTACACGTTCAAGATTTTAAGTGGCACTGCATCCATTTTCTTTGAAGGTGGTTCACAAAACCTTCAAAAGAGTTTGCTTTTCTTGGATGGGGGGCCATCTTGTTCCGTTTCAGCCTTGACGCTCACTTCTGGATTTGCCTTGCTTAACCAAGCCGTCATTGCTGTTTGTTTCCGTGGTGATGACCTCGATTTCGATATCGGTGACCCTTGTTTGACAGGAGGCGTGGTTTCTTGCCCCATTTCTTTTTTGACAGACGTCTCCTTTTTGGGAGTGAAACCCTTGCTTAGCCACGAACTCATCAGTTTACTGCTAGCTGTCTCCTTCACCGGTTTACTGTCAAAGACCAAAGTTTCAATAAGTGTCAGTTTTAGATGTGCGAAAACCCCAACTAGGGAAAACCTAGGCAAATTTAGTAGGGCCCCTGAAAACCGTGTTATAGTGGTTGTACTGCTTAATTGCAATCCCAAGGTTGTGGATTCGAATCCCACCAAGCTTACCGCCAAGGAGTTTAACATTACAATAATGACTTGTGAATGGCAGAAAACAAATCAAACTTTCACACTCATTTTTTTTGGAACGCAAATTTGCACATCAATTGCTTACAAACTTTCGCTGTTAACTTTTCGTTACGTCTTTCTCCTTAACACATGACTTACTCAAGATTGATTGGTATTATGCAATCAGATGCCTTGTATCTCGAGTTGTTGACATTCATTGACACGGGATGAGAGGTCAAGCTAGGCTCTACATTGATGAGCTCCAACGCCTATGGAAAATGGAAAATAGTTAACAAATAGTATTAAAATTTTCTGCCCCAGTTAACATTTTTATGGCTTCCGACTGGCACCCCTAAACAAACATAACAACAAAATAGGGAGACCGCTAACAAAGGGGTAGATAGGTCAGTTGGTAGAGCACTGGCATGGTTCAAACCCTAAATAATTTGTTGCTACAGTAAATTTTTCCTTGTTCAAAACCCAAATTATTTAAAAATTTACCCAGTCAGTTTTCCTTTTGGCTTATTACGTTGATATTTAAGATTATAGAGTCCCATCCCCTTGACGTGATCCCATGGCTGTCGCTTTCCAGATTGTATCGTAAACTCGGATGTGATTCCTGGCTAACCGGCAGCGAGCTGTTACATGGCTTCTGACAAGCACCCCCGAACAAAGATATTGAGTTATAAGGAGACTGCCAACATAGGGGCGGACAGCTCAGTTGGTAGAGCGATGGTATATAAATCCGGTCATTGGTTCAAATCCTCGCCTGGTAAATTTGTCTTTGTTAAACAGGTTAGGTTTTATGGTACATATCTACAGCTAAATAAGATAGAAACAGACAGTGGGTTCCATTACCAAATGTATACCAGGCCCTTTAAAGACACTTGACACTATTGGTAATTTTCAAAGACCAGTCTTTTCACTTGCTGTATCTCAACATATGCATACAGTAACAAACCTGTTACTGAGCTCAATCGGTCACCGAAGTTGTGAGATAATAACGATAAAAAAAACCTTGTCACACGAAGTTGTGTGCTTTCAGATGCCTGATGTCAAGACCTCAAAATTCTTAGTCCGAGGTCTCGAAATCAAATTCGTGGAAAATTACTTCTTTCTCGAAAACTACATTACTTCAGAGGGAGCCGTTTCTCACTATGTTTTATACTGTCAATAGCTCCCCATTACTTGTTACCAAGTAAGATTTTATGCTAATAATTAGTCTGATTAATTACCAATAGTGTCCACTGCCTTTAAGTCAGACCGCCTTTTGTTTTGGACTCACTTTCCGTATCGGTACAGTGCCGTAATCCAGCCATGACTTTACAGCCTCATCCCCATCCAGTATAGCTGGCATCCGGTGATGTAACCAACTCATGGATTCAGACGAAGCTAAGGTGATCACAGTGTAGGAATACAGAGGTTCCCCTCCCTAAGAATATCAAAAACATGTTACTAATAATTTAGTTTTTGGCGTGTCGTGGCCATGAGGTCTAATTGACTGGACCCAAGCTCAGGTGTTGTCAGCAGAAGAGTGTGGGTTCGATACCAGGTCTTTACACTTGTTCCCTTGAGCAAGGCACTTAACCTTAGTTGCTTCGTAAAAAGTTGGGTAGGTAGTGTAGTGTTACACTTAACCGATATGGGCTATCGACCCAAATCAACTGCCACCAGGGGCATGTTGCCCCCTACGCCCGGGGCTGAAACAGGGCTACCCCCCTTCAGGGTATGTAACGATGTAGGCAAGATTATAATCCACCAAGAGCCTGGCTGCTGGAGCAGAATGCACTATCCTTTCCAACTTTTTACAAAATGTCTATTGTAAAGTGCCTTGCTCAAGACCACATGTGTCATGAGCAGATTCACACCGGTTCATCTTTTTGAAGAAGAAAAAAAAGCCCAACTGAATATTTCCAGTTACAGGTCCTCGAATTAACTCAGGGCACCCACAGTAATTGCCGTGGTGCCCTATGCTTTTGCTGTGGTGCCTTTTCCAAATCCTAGTATTTGCTCAGAAGTTGTCCTTTCTAGAGGACAATGGCTGTTCGCCTTCAAGAGTGAATGTCAAGGCAAGTGCCCAATTTCATAGAGTTTCTTAGCAGAATTTATTGCTTAACGATTTCCTGCTAATGAGCAAAAATGAGCAGGATACCAATCACAAATGGTACATAAGAAATGGTAATTTGGCCGGTAAACCTATAATGCTAAGTATAATTTGGTTAAGTGCTTAGCTGATTGGGCCCTGGAGGTAATAATCTGTGCGTATTTTGAACACACTTTTGAGGAGATGAAGAGATACAAACCTGAGGTGGGTACCAACAATCAAACAGCCCAGCCATCGTAACGAGCCGGTGACCTTTCCACTCTGACCCTTCTGTGACCTCGTCCTCTGGGAGGCAATCAGGTTGTTCTGGTGGTTCCGATTCAGATTGAGAGGTTTTCGAGGCAAGGTTTTCTATCGGCGCGTCTTGAGGGAAGTATATGAAGTAAGGTTGTTTCTTCTTGCCATCCTTTGATGTCAGCCACTCGTAGTACCTAGAGACGGAACCAGTAGGTTTTTAGGGAAGGTAAAAGTTTTCACTCTTAAAGAAATCACTCTTAAAACAACGGCAAAAAAGCATATTGGTTAGAAGCCTGCGGCAGCTGAATAGTATAAAGCATTTAGAGAAACATTTCACTTTGAAGTAATGTGGGTTTGTACAATGATACAAGTTTTAAAGCCCCCAAATTTGAAATTTCTCAGATTTTGTGTATTCCTATTGGGGATTATTCTTCCTGTGTGGACATAAAAGTCATGACAGGGATTTGAACCAACCTCCCGATGACTAAACCACTAGGACTTGAACTCAATGCTCTAAACCTGTCTGCCACGACACCTTATAAATGAAACGAGTTGTTTAAATATCTAGTTTTAACAATGAATGTTTTTAAATATAACATAATTCAATTTACCCATCAACCAAGACAACACATCGCTGTCCTTTTTCTGCCAGTCGGCTAAAAGTGCGTTTCTCCATCATTCCTTCTCGTCTGCAATTGTTCATCTTGTAAGCAACACTCATATGGTCACCGTCTTTATGCCAGGACGGGACAAGACCCCATTGCATTGGGGCCAGTTGACGATCATCAGATGCAGCATCGCTGTCAAAATGCTTTGCAGAGACAAGCACAGGCCTGTAGGAAAATAGAGAGAGAGGGACTCAGCTTATGTCATGAACTTTGGTAGTTTTAATCACGTTAACACTTGGCAGCCATGTTGAAGGACTGGACCCCTGTCTTTAACTGCACGGATAAAGACAGTTACCTGCTTTACAGATCCAGTGATTCCATTGGGTACAATGACATGAGCTTTCCATAGATGCCCAAACAGTACACTCCTGTCACGTCCGCAATAGAATTTGACTGTGTATCTGTATATGAAATGAATGTTGGTCAAAGGTGAAAATACACGCCGGTTTGGAGGCAGGTCTCTGGCGTTATTCACAAGCCTCAAAGTGTGACATGAGATGTTCAGTACTTATAGGCCTACTAAATGTTGAAGCACCTTTAATTAAACACGATACTACTTTGAAGATGATCACGTTTTTTTTTAATGAGCAGTTCACTTACGAAATACCAGTCGGAGTCAGATTGAACGATGGATAGTATTTCCGCCTGAGAATTTGGCCCTCGCTTGGCTGTTGTTTGCCAGTTTGTGTCGTCCCTCGTTGTTTGCCGTTGTTGGTACCTGTATTCCCTCGTTTACCAGATGTGCTGCTTGGATTATTCCATCGTGGTCGTACTCTTCTACCCTGCCTATTGGTATAGGCACAGGCTCGTCGAGTCTGGTCCGGATCAAGCGTGCTATGACATAAATAACAAGATAATTTACTCATCCGCAACAATTTCCCCATTTCTATCATATATCGCAAATCTGCCTAGCTGCTGAATGGCCAAAGCAAAAGGCATGTTAGTAGGATGGAACAAAGGAGCTTCGCACAGAGGTAAATAAGCCCCCTTTTCCTTCCCACAGTGCCTTTCAGCAATACAGCAAAATCAGTCCGAGGCAGGCGGCAATCGTGATGAGATCTATGGTCCAGTAAACTTTGTAAAAGCAAAGGAAAAACAAAGCTCTCTAAACACAGAGTGCAGCCATTGATTGGACACACAGTAGTCATGGTATTTATTGATCATTTAGTTAAAAAGATTAATAGGGCCTATTTAAACATTAAATAATCATAATATTTAACACGTCATCATCAATATTGTAATTAAATCACTGCATGCCACAACATTTAGTAATAATTTTTTTATTTCTTAAATTTATTGAATGACAAATTTAAGAACTTAAATAAAGAAATGGATGGTTACACATCACTAATAATAGTTGCACAAACCCTTGTTGAGCACTTAAGTTTAAACATTTCATATAAAACATGTGCGAATTGAATTGAACTCATTGTTATATTTAAATATTATATTCTCACCAAGCTGTCCTACCGCACATGTTTACAAGTTAGACCGTCAACTTTGAAGTTGGATTTGAGTTCAGCAGATAAATGAAGCATGCGTCTTCAACTGTCTACACCGTCATCATTCAAAGCACCAGACAAAACTGCTTTTATACCCACTAAATTCCGGTTTTGAGAGGTTCTTATAAATACAAAAAACACAACTTCACAAAAACATGCATGGACCTGCCCACAATAACATTGCAGTCAGCTATTTATGGAAACTCGTTAGTTTTTACATGGTAACCGTTCCATATCATTTGGTTTACGCAAAAGGAAACAGAGATACCAGGAACTATTTTTTTGCCCGACGTTTTATAAACTAGAGAGGGCGCTATTTCAAAGGACCGTTAAAAATAAACTTTTCTTCAAGTTCCGTATCGGTGCTTAGGAAAACCGTCCCGAGCTCGGGACAGTTTATTGCATGACAAACTTAATAACATTGGGCAAGGAGGTTGATTCAATTTTTCATAAGAGAGCGCTTTCAAAAGAAATTGATAGAATTTCTTGCCACGTCCATATCCATTTGACGTTTCTACTTTCGTTCTGTTATTATTCCTAAAGTACTTCTATACCGCTAACAGTTTTGTAACAAATTGTTTTTACAAACCATTGAACTAAATTCACCTTAAAATTAGTTCAACGTAGGCCCACAACGAGTTAAATAAATTAATAATGACAAGATTGGCATAAATATAATAATGCATACCTCATTATCTTCGGCTAGCAAAATGTATAAGTGTATTTTCAGTTATGCAGCTGATTGCAAAATTAAAATTGTCGAATGGTTACTTATTAACTTATTCATATTTACCGCCTCGAGAAGTGAACATGAAATTATTACAATCTCTTCAAATTTTTCTCTTGTCTTACACATTCTGTACCACCATATCACTGCATAAAGCAGTCTTTCACATTTTTGCCCGTCGAAAAAAGGGGCGGGAAACTTTTGCACGTCTGCATTTAAAATCAAAGAAATAATTCATTCAAAATAAAAGGCACACGTGGTGATTTAATTTTCACCGGAAACCATGGTCCTTTCATCAAAGATTATTTCCGAGTATTTGCGTGGCCCCAACTACTAATTACATTTACAAAAAACAAAACTGAATTCCTCTGCATACAGTCATTGCAAATTACTGTGGTTTTTCTCCCGCCCATGCACGTGTCCATGTAAATAACTCAATTAAAAATCATCATAAAACGCAGCCTCGTTATAATGAACTCGAAAGCTTCCGCCAATTAAAAGATCCCTGTGTAAACTTTGGGGCGTTCCATGAACTACTTCTTACAACGCTCCTGATTGGCCAATCCTAGGCTACAAACACCACGTGATCTATGGCAGGCTATGCACTCAGCAGTGTAAAAATCTACATCGGGAAGTCGCGTCGAAATTTGACTTATTTTTCTAAGATAAAACATCATTTTCTTACGTTTTTACATCATGCCATAGGATAAGTGTATATCGAACTGTCCGTCCGTTACTTATTTTTTGGAAAAGTGTTAAGGAATTTTGCAGTGAGATTGAATTTCTTGGCCGTTCACTTCACTGGTTGACTGGTCATCACTGCTGAATTTATACCCCATTGGATTGCATGAAGAAGTTCTACGTATGAAATGTGCAGTTGTCCGCAACGAATTCTGCAACAACCTACGCAAGTCTGTTTATGGTGGTGATGCCTGGCCCTGGTGAATTCCAGTTTTGATATTTGAACCAAGAAGATGGCGACAGAATCACCTTCATTTTACCAGGTTTGTGGTTCTGTTTGAAAGAATACTGTATTTGTAAAGGAGTCGGTTCTTGTTGTGCACTTTATTGTGTGAACGTTCATAAATCAACTCGAATCTCGAATTCAATTCAATGGCATGCCAAGTGGGTTGGTCACTGCACTGTCATTTTTACATGTCAAGAGTTGTGCAGTGTAGTAGTAAGAAGATATGGCATTCTATAGTTTATGTGGGGTGTAAAGTTACTAATTTGTGACTTGTGTGATTATTTTATGAAGATGTTAAATTAAAGGGGTAGGCTAATAATGTGAAGCGCTTTGGGACACCCTCCGGGTGTGAAAAGCGCTATATAAAAACGGGTTATATTATTATTATTATTATTATTATTATTATTATTATTATTATTATTATTATTATTATGCAAGAGTATAAACTATAAGAAGTTGTTGACATTATTTGTAATTTGTAATTTTTTGTTTTTGTCTTAAATTATTTTTAAGTTTTTAGTGGAAAAGAGAGCAAAATGTAATTTTAATCAATCATACAGTAAAATATTCAAATAAAATTAATTGGTTATCAACATTGTTGTTTAAATTACTATTTTAAGTTCAAAGTCGTATACAAATTTGACACTTAACATGTCTTATTAATCCCACACATGACATGGTACTCAATTTAATTGGGTCTCAGAATTCATAACTCAGAATTCCTATCTTTCTGAATGTTTGTATATACTCAGCGCCTTGAGTACATTGTTTGGTAGATATGTGCGCTATGACTTCAATATTATGTTATTATACAATAATAAATTTATTTACATGTATGATATCCCAAGGTTTTGGCATCAAGTCTTTTGTACTTGGCAGATAGAACAACTAAAACAATTTATACTTCCACCGCGGAAAACCCACAGAAACAAACAAATGTCCATGTAAGGGAACTTGTCTGATTGAAGGAAATCTTTGTTTTAGAGCAACCAGACGTTCAAATTTCCTGTTGTACTGTGGACCCAGTTCAGGAAGTTGAAGAAAATAAATCCTATTCCTAGGCGCTAATTTCTGCGCTTAAGATTGAATCACATGTATCTGTTCACTTGTTGACGTTAGCGTTTGTGGTCAAATATTTGCAGCCTTAGTAATGGATGTACAGGCTGTTGTGGATAATTTGACCTTTGCATAGCCTTTCGGATGCCTGTTGTTTACCACAGTTAATAACATGGGAGGCAATGACATCTACTTCTTGTGTTAAAATTGTTGTTCTTCTTTATTCCTGGCAACCAGTAGGCCCTATTTAACAAATTTGCCATTATCAAGCTTCTAAATGACCCCCTGGCTCCCACAGCAATTGCCATGGTGCCCTGAGCTTTTGCTGTGGTGCCCTTTCCAAGGTTCCAAATACAAAGTTCAATTTCCCCATTAGACAGAAGTGCCCTTTCCTTACCAGGGGAAAATTGTTGCACCAATTCAAGAGCAAAATTCAAGGCCTGCGTATCATGAAATTTTTTTTAAAAGCACACTAGATACCCTGAGAAAATTTTCATGAAAATTGAATATACCATTGGGAGACCCAAGCATTGGTTTTGAAGGGGGCACAGCTATTTTTCTGTGATTAGAGGCACTTCTCTATGAGGAGAATTAGTTTGTACTGGAACTTTGCAAAGGGCACCACGGCAAAAGGACAGGGCACCAAGTGCTGTGGATTTTTGAGGCCTGGTGACCAATGAAGAAAGGTAATGTGAACAGATTTTAATTTTTCTTTGTAAGTGATTTTTGTTGTAAATCTTTTATTTTATTTTAAGGGAGTTGTTGGTGGGGAGGTAGGCATCGGAAGTCTTGCCTCTCACCTCAGCACCCGTTATGGCACCGACCTTGACCTCTCCGACGCTGGCTTCCAACAAAACCTGGAGTACATCAAAGAGCAGATCAAGAAGGACATACGCAAAGAACTTAAACTCAAAGAGGGAGCGGAAAACATGCGAAAGGTTACGACGGACAAGAAGAGTATTGCGAACATTAACAATATGGTGAAGCAGGCGAATATAAAACTGCACGAATTACGCCAAGAATTGAATGAACTTAACGCTCACATTGTGGTAAATACTGATGAAATAACTGCTGCTTCAGGTAAGTTAATTGATTGATTTTCGTGATTGTTGTTGGAACGTGAATCCTTGAGTAGAGGTTCACAAAATTGTTCAAAAGCAGGCCCGGATTTTTGTTTTTTGTATCGGCCGAAAATGTGCTTGTATCAACATGCAATTTGCGCGTATCTGGTTGCAATTGGCTAGTATCGGCCCGATATGCTAGCTTGTTCGAGGGGCGAACCCTGATTGAATAGCCAAGGGCCCATTTCCATAGAGCTGTTTACAGCTGATTTTGTGCTTACTACATGTATTTGAGCTTCCATTTCCTAGTGCTGCTTTTAAAAGCAAAATTTTCAGCTACAGTTAGCATGAAAATGTGCTACCAATGACTAGCGCTGAGAAATTGGCCCCAGGCTGTCATGATGTGCTTAATACAATCACCTTCAGTTGAAAGTTTTGACAAATTGTCAGCTCAATGCTGCAATGTAATAATCACGTCAAGAGCGATAAGGTGTTTGTAAATGAATGACTTCCTGTATAGTGAGTCACTGACTGTCTTGTGAGTAAGGAGGGGCTTCCTGGTAAAGGAATGGCTAGACGATCCATTTGTGTGCGATGGCATGAAAGCTTACTTCAACTTGCCATGACAACTGCAAACATGGCAGCTACATGACACAGTAACCTCATTCACGGTGATGATCGTTCTTGCAGCGCCATTTGGTTTCTGCATGCGCTGCTCGCTCATGACCACTGGAATTGGTTAATTACAATGTGTACTTGGGTTTTGCACATTTTGATGAGGCGGATCCACACTACATGTACGAGCATGCTAAAGTATGGTAAATGTATGCTGCAAAAAATGCACCCAGTTATCAGACATGCTGAAAAACACTGTGCAAAAGTTAAGTGTACATGTAGCCGGCCATTTCCTCTTTTTTTTGCAGTTAATTACAGAGTTGCATGTCTGAGTTTTAGAGCAACTGGTCTCCTTTAGTTCTTCTTTGATTTTGATTAAAAACATGATTCATTTGAATCGCGTCAAAATACTTCCATTTTGGCACAGGCATCCTGCAACCCCATAACATACAAACGTAATAATGTAGGAAAATCTATGAATTCATGTCACGTTCACAGGGTCTGATTTGCAATGGGTAAGCTTACGTGTGACCCTCCACTGTTGTGCGCACACTTGCCATACTACGTGTTACATATTAGATTATTGACTGCAAGACAGGTAAATTACATAGTGCCTGAATAAGCTTGCTTGCATAGATTAAATACTTTTTAACATCTTTCTACACCTCATATAAATATGGCCGCCAGATTTTTTACTTGAAGTAAGCCATTCACATCTCAGGGCCTGTGCCATGTAAATCGTGCAACCTGAAAAAATGCACTCAGCCCTGAAGCATTTCCTAGCTTTGTAAACATTGATGGAAAGTAGAAAATCAGAAAATGTGTTTACAAATACATATCCTACAGTGTACTACATCATAATCGGCTGGATTAATCCTCACACACAGCAGAATGCTAAAAATAGCTTTTGTAGTCACGGGTCACACAAAGTTTGTGTGTAAATTCTGTAAAGAGTCATGACATTTTACTGACACAGGGTTGTACAATACAATGTACATGTACAGTACATGTAGTATACATTGTACAAAATGATAGCGCTCCAAACATTTCCACACACCATTGATCCAGACAACACAGACCATTATCTCTGCATGCAGATGTGTACAGTGAACCATTTCCCTTGTATAGCAGTGCAAAATGTCTCAGTTACTCAAAAATCATCATTCCTATTCAATATTTGCATTCACTCTGCACAAAACTTTCCAGTCAAAATATTTTGCGATGCAAAATTGCTGGATGAAGTTGTTCCCTGAGTGATGTACACTGTACATTTTAAAAACTGAGACATAAACAGGGTATGGTGAATGGTGATCTGATGTTCTACATATGTACTTCATGTGTTATAAAGACAATTTAGATGATAGACAATGTAACAAACACATTAAAACCTTATTGATATCTAAGTAAAGTTGTGTGCAAGTACAGGAATATTTTACCGTGAACTTGACAGTAAAATGAAGTGATCAACGTTTTCCTTGTATGTATTTCGTCTTGTTTCACAAATGTACTGTACTGTGTTATACTTCACACAGACAACCTTTGAAACAATACCATTTCAATTTAATGGCGGAACTGACAATACGTACATGTCTGTATACAACACCACTACAAACTATTTTGTTTGATATCCGTGAGCAGCTGGTTAACCAGAGATACCTCTCTCATCTTTCTTTTCATCAGCGACAGTGATCAAGTTCTCATTTGCTTCGACCAAAATTACCAGATGTCTCTGGATTTGGGTTACACTATTGACCCATGCAGCTCAAATTTCCCGTTGAGTTATCTTAATACTAAGGCTGATACTTATTATTCATTTGGGTTTCATCATTGCACGAACCTAAAAGTAAAGCTGTAGGCTCATATCCTGGCACTAAATTTTGCGTGCAGCCGTAGGGTAAATCAACTCTGTGAGCACGCTTAAGTTGGTTCTTAGAGGGTTGATATTAACCGTAAGAAACCAATTAGTTGACGCTAATGCAGTGAAATTATGCTTAAAGGCAAACAACAATAAAAAATATTGTATTTTGCCCATTTTTGTCTTGAACACATTTGTAATGAAACTCTGGTCATGAGCTACAATGTATGCATACCTGTGT
This sequence comes from Asterias amurensis, assembly GCF_032118995.1. NCBI lineage: Eukaryota > Metazoa > Echinodermata > Asteroidea > Forcipulatida > Asteriidae > Asterias > Asterias amurensis. The sequence continues at coordinate 14,640,942 of NC_092662.1, forward strand.
AATACACACAGAGTGTGAAGCTTTTGTGTGCAAGGATAATTCTATTACATTTTTACCTCCTGTTTATTTATTGTTGTTTACTACATCACAACCGTAGCACAGAACCTCACTTAATAGTAAACACAAGCTTTAAATCATGCACAGTGCTTAGTTTTCTTTTGACTCTCAACCTAAATTTATTGCCGTGAACTTTGCAGTCAAATAACAGCGCATGCACTGCGTAATATGCAATGGCGATTTGTGCCACTCTCTTTGTGTTTTTGAAGCGGTGCGTTCAGAATTCAGCCGAACTGGCCTCAAGTGCAAAAGGTCATACTGTACATGTGTATACAAGTGTTCAGCGCCTGCATGCACTGGAGATCCCGATAACTTCAAGTATACTCATCAATGTCAAAATTTATGGAGCGTTGTATATTGTTATTTAAGAATCATTTGTCTACTATCGCCCCCAGGGGATGATGATGAACATGTTATGTGGGTGATGCAAATTGCTAATGCGGAGCACCAAGCAGTCTTGCACAATCACTTCTGACTCCTTTGTTATGGACTGATGCATAATAGTGTACATTTGCTGTGTTAAATTGTTCAGTTGTTATAAATTATCTGTTAAGAGTTAAGTTATTATAAAAGAACGTATATTTAACTTTTTCTTAAAAACCAAAAAACATCCCAATGAACACAAAATTAACTGAGAAAACTCTGTTATTGAATGCATAGGCTAATTTTGAATTAAAAGGCCCTTCACTATAAATGTATATTAAGTGTACATGTACCAGGCATGATGTTCTTCTCTACTCTGAATTCTGCTTTTTTTTTAGCCCTCAGAAAAATCAACCAACTTTTTTTTAAATAGCCTGCAAATTCTGTGAAAGCCTTCAAAACCATATGTACATGTACGAGTAGTTCAGCCTGTGTACTCAATAAAATGTTCCTATTTTTTTCAAGGGCTAAATATCATGCCTTATGTACATCTAAAATGTCATTTTATGTCAGCGAAGGCAGCAGTTGACATCGATTTTTATTTATTATTAAATGCTCTTTAGAAGGAAAATTATAACTTCGAAAGATGAAGGTCCACAGCTTGAAAACAAACAAAATGGCAGGATTTTTGTGTGCAATGCTCAGTCACTAAGTACCACATGTAAACACAAACACAGAACACTGGCATAATCAATTTAATGTCCTTTTAAGAGCAAACTGTAGCCTATTGGGTGGTGTCTTTAGTAGAGTGAGTAGCAAGGCCTTCAGAGTGACATTAGATTGTGCTGTTTTTATCCACTCTTTCCGATAATTCTACACACTATTAAAGGGAACGTATAGTTTTTAGACCCATTCGATTGTGAAACTGTGAAACTGAAAATTTCATTTTAACAGGGGTAGCGTTTTAAAGATTTTGCCAGAAAATTTTGAGCGGTTTTGTCCATGCATGAAGAATAATTCGTAGTTGGAATACACAAGCTGAGAAAACATACATGTATTCTGAAAGTAATGTTTTCCAGATATAATTTTTTTTTTTGGGGGGGGGTGGTAATGAAAACTGGTATCTTTTTCCACAACCACATTACTTCAAAGTGAAATGATTCTCAAAATGCTTTGAAAGCTGTTGTACTTTTTCTAACCAAGTAAGTTGTTATTGCCATCAATTTTAAGAGTGATTACCAAATCATAACTCATTCAAGTGAGTTAATGATAAATAGATCCGATCTGAATATTATCAAATCTCAATCATGCTTTGGAACCTACAGGGCTTAAACTCAACATAACATTAACCCTGTATCTTCTTGTTGTGTTTGCACATGTCCCTGTGTTTGCTTGTGTCCTTTAAACTAGTAAGGCGTGGGGTATTAAGTGTACATGTAGCCTACATGTTCTGAATGTGTGAAGTTATTATTGTCTAGGAAGATTTATAGCAATAGTGTGATCCACTTAAGATGCAGTCTGCTTCAACTTGTGTGTACTAAATTTGAATACCTAATTGTGCACAATGTACAGACAGGGAAGGATTTCGTATCCCAGTTTTGCATTTAGACTGAACAAGTTTTGCATTTAGACTGAACAAGTTTTGTGCTAATTTTGAGTAGCAAATGGAGATTTTTTTTATATTTGTTTTGCACAGATTTTGCTTTAACACAGGGTTTCCCAAGTAAAAAAATAAATAAAAATTGATCAAATATTAGAAAATTTGCCAAAGGACGTAATAATTAAAACAGGGTCTTCGGAATGTTTTTTACTTGGTGTTTATCTTGGTTTTAAAGTCCTACCATCCAATGTGGAACATTCTTAGTGTTTAACTTTTTATTTTATTATAAGTATATTTGTTAAAAAAAAACAATAATAATAACTATTATGGTGTTTTTTTTGCGCGCATCAGCCAAAATTTGCGGGTTTTGGCACACATTTGGCGTTATCAGCCCAATACGCTAAGCTTGTGCATGGGAGAACCCTGCACATATAATACAGTTTACATGCACTTTGAAGCATTCGCATACAACGCACATTATGAGTTCTGTAAAACCCCTTGAGTTCGCAAGTACTGACTGTCCCCTGAAGTACTGGGGGATCAATCTTAAGTTGACTTCAACCCACATTTACCTGGATCTTGCCTGGATGGAGCCTGGATGGTTTGAAGTTGTACAATTGCAACTATCTTAAATCCCTACCCTCGGGGAATCTGAAGCGACTCTTCTTGATTTGCATTGTACCAACTACCCTGGTTATATTATACCCTCTAAAATGCAATCGGTCTTGAAAAAATTTTCAACATGTAAAAACTGTGCTATCCCCTATGAAAGGCAAAGTTGGCCTTAAACCTTTGGTTTGTTCTTATTATTCAATTGTTTTAATCTAGATGTTCATGTATAAATGTCGTTACAAATTAATATTAACCTGTGAAAATTTCATTTCAAAAGGTGATAGCAATTTTGAGATATCACTCAAAATCCGAAACGGTTACATGTATGTCCACACAGAAAGAATGATCTGTAAACACAAACTGAGAAACTTATAGACTGACAGTAAAATTTATCTGACAGTAAAAAATTTTAGATTCATATTTCAAGGGATAATACTTCTATTCTATAACTTAATATTATTACTTTGAAGTGAAATGATTCTCAATATGTTTTAAATAGACTACCCATAGCTGCTGTACTTTTAACCAAATAAATTTGTAATGCCATTAATTTTAAGAGTGATTGCCCTTCCCTTAAAGGTAGTTTGTACAAAATCTGAAGAAAAAAATGTTCTATGATTTTTATGAACAGTCAGTATTACAGGCCTGTAAATAAACCATGACACACAAAGCAATTACTGTGGTGCCCTGTGCTTTTGCCGTGGTGCCCCTTGCAACATTGTAAGGTGCCCCTTACCAGAGGAAAATTGCATTGCCCCTCCGAGCACGAAATTCAAGGTCTTGTATTAAACTCAGCATTTGAGAACATATACACTTGTACATTATACGTTCTTCATCAGTGGGCAAGGACATTTTTGCAATAGTTTTGTACACAGTAATTGATACACGTGTAATAAGGAGTTGAGATGACATTTAAGATGTCATGCTTGGTTGAACGTGTCATGTCTGTCTCAACCAATTATCTAGATGTTGTACAAGATAAGGATTAGTTGAAGACAACTTGCAGGTGTTCCTAATGATGTCGAATAATTCATGTACTGGGTCATGGTTAATCCATTTTAATAAAGCAGGCCAAATGAATAGTTTGTTAGCTGCACAGACTTGTATGGTCATCTTGGTTTGCACTGTTGGTATGACATTTTTGGCTTTTATGCTTTGTGAAGAACTTGTGAAGGGGTTTGTTTTGTGATGATTTTAGCCAAGACAAAGTCACAATAAAATTAGCAAAAATTGAATCAAGTACTTTCAAAAGCTGTGGATTTATACTGAGCACAGACTACGGTCTTCTTGGTATACAGTGTATATTTTGTGGATTTTAACACTATGAAGGGAATCAAAATGTGTTAAGAGGTTTTAAACTAGTTGAATTAAACCTACTGAAACTTGGGTCTGATAATTTTCCTGGGACCGAGGCGAAGTCCTGATGAAATTATCAAAATTTAATCAAGTGCTTTCAAAAGCGGGACCTGTGAATTTGCACGTAGCGTAGACTACGGTTGTGTCGGTACTCTACATAGAAATGTTTATGTGTTTAAACACTTGAATAAAATCTAAGAAAGAGGTCTCAAACTAGTGGTTTAAAAGCATGCTGTGGCTTGGTTCTTGACATATTTACCAAGACCGAGAGGCAAAGTCGCAATGAAGTTATCAAAATTTAATGTTTTAAAAAGTAAAAAGCAGGATATAATTTGTACAGTGTACAGACTGAGATCCTGGTTCAAATAGAGGTTTAAAAGTACATAGGTCCCTAGATGTGTACTATGTACTGTGTTCTTATTTTGTGCCTGTGTAACATGTGCTATGTCATTCAAAATACTGATCCCTTTGTGTGCTTTAATATTTTGGACTGCAAACAATGTCAATTCAGTTGAGTTCAAATCAATTTTTTATTGCATGTCAAGGACTTGTTGGTGATAGAAAATATTTTATGTGACGTTTGGATTTGTGTAGTGATTCTGATGTGGTCGAGTATTGATTCAGTTTTTACTGAGAGTATGTAAGTCTACGTTGGACTGTATGCACTGGGTTCAGGAATCGTGTTAATTTCTCATTCAAAACGCAGGCCTGATATATTCTTTAGGGAAGCAATGAAGGCGATTGCCTCCATGCCCCCTGGTCATTGCCTTGGTGCCCTTGAATTGCTCGCAGTAGAAATGTACAATTTGTACATAAATGTACATAGGGTGCCTATGAGAACATGTATTGGTGCCCTTGCCCTTTCAAAAACGAAGCAAACATACCCTGCCTGGAAACAGTTCACTTTAATTAAAGATTGTATTGGGTTTGCTTTTGCACTGTTTATTGAGGCTAACGGGCCATTCATAATAGTCAATGTTTAACAAATTTGATATTTCTTTTTAATTGTGGTTGGGTGGGTCAAAAGAAATATAACTGAAAAATCAAAATTCATAATTTTTTTTGGACATGGTAAAGGCTGCTCGATCTGCTCTATGTTGGAGTCCTTTGACCTGAGAAATCTGCATCATTTGGATTGAGGCATTACTTTGTTCTTTAGTGCATAGAGTATATTGTGATGTAAATCAATATTTAAATGTTGAAATTTGAGGTGGGTAGGTGGCCTGGGTCAAAACATTTTCGAAATTTTGTAACATTGACTATTTTGAATGGCACCTAAATGTATATAATGTGCCATACTGTTCTGATGTACATGTACTTTGCCGATCAAAGATAACATAAATTTCAGGAGATTCAGCCAGGACACAAATTACACTGAGTTCTTTGTACAGCTGAGTCCAGTGCAATGTGTGAAGGTTAATTTCCTGTAGTATGGTTTGGTTCGCTATATATTTTTGCGCGATATCGTAGTGTTTTCTAAGGTACATGTCGGATCCACTGTCTCGTTTTTTTTGTTGAAACACAATGTCAAGGATGTGTTAAATGCATTAGAAATAAGTATGGACAATGCAATCGCCTTGGAAACAGAGTGGCAGTAATGCACGGTTTGTGCAATTAAACCGAATTGTATAATTGTAAATATCAATGCATTTACGATGTCTGGCAATATAATAAAATCAACGATCCGAGTCATTTTTTTAAAGGAAATGAAAAATATGTTTACATGCACCAAATCTCTCATAAATTTATGAGATGACTGTATACTAATGTTTACATTCTGAAAATAATAATAACAATTAATAATAATAATTGTGGCTTCTTATATATAGCGCACATGTCCGTCACTCAGTGACGCTCCTGCCGTTGTAACATTCAGTATTTTCTTGAAGATGTGGGACTACGTTTGAATTATGAGACCTAATTCTGATAGCACCATGTAATGTTTTTACAAGGTGCTGTGGCGCTTGTTGCTGCCGATCGAACCAGGAACGCTGGGGCGAACCCCTTCTCTTTTCGATAAGTGCACTGGGTTCTTTTACATGCGTTACAAAACACATGGGACCAACGGCTTAACGTCCCATCCGAAGGACGAAGCAATCGTGAAGTGTCTTGCTTAAGGACACAAGTGTCACGGCTGGGGATTCAAACCCACACTCTGCTGATCAGAAACACCAAAGTTTGAATTCGGTGCTCTTAACCACTCGGCCACGACACTTCCACGCTTCTAATGTACATTAAGGTATCAATATCAGGGCTTGGATTTCTTGCTTGAAGGGGCATGACAATTTTCCTCTGGTCGAAAGGGACACTTCTAGAGAGGAAAATGTAAATTTGTATTGGAACTTTGAAAAGGCCACCACAGTAAAAACATGGGGCACCACGGCAAATGCTTTTGGTGCCGTTGGTGACTTCGAGGCCTGCAGTATTCAGTGTACACAACTTTGTTAGTGTCGTTAACTGAAAATCAGAGGATTTATGTTCTTGAAGGTTTCTGTTTAAAACTGTTTTGACAGTCTTTCAGTTTTGTGTTTATTTGAAGAAGTGGGCAGTAGAAGTTTTAAATGTTTAGTGTAGGCGTTGCGCAGTGTGTGTAGGTGTCTGCTTTCAAGCAAAGCACAATTTGTTTCCTCTGCGGTGTTATGGATTTATCTAGGCCTACATGTTGGAAATTTTAATTTTGCTGAGTCCATGGTGTGAGAGATGAGAAACTATTTTAACGTTAAAGGTTTTTGTTAAAAAGTCGTGGCAATTGTTTTTTAACATTGAAGGTTTTGTTTACAAGTCATAGAAAATTGCTTTCTTGCTCTCGTAAAAGACAAACATTAAAGCTTTTGTGCAAACCTTTGATGAGGATATTTTCGTTTCATTGAAGATCATCTTTGTAAGTCAAATGAAAGTTTTTAATGGGGGTTTTGTTTAAGTAGTGGAAATTGTTTGGCTGTCTTGTTCTCATAAAAGATACAGTAATAAAGCTACTGAACAAACCTCTTGAAGGGTATTTTCAGAACAGAAAGATCTTCAAAACATTCAAGAGCGAGAGGGAGGGGGGGAGTCATGAGTAAAGTGAGTGGTATTGTCAAAGACAACAGGATATGAATGGGTCTTTTGATATGATAGTGGTTTGTGCAGAGGACAGTGTGCGTCATCTCGCCTCATCTGATCCTCGCAGCGGATGTTCCCGCGAAATCTTGAATTAAAGTTTCCTTCACAGACATCAATGCATCCTCACTGTATTGCTTCTAAAATAGCCATTTTTGAGATTGTGCGTTACTGAATGGGGTTAGGTTTCATATGTTCATTGGCAGTGTGCCGACTGACCATACTCAAGTGTAGGTAGATAACCGCTAAATAGAGCTATTTGCATGAAGAAGGTACCTCAGGGACCATGTTGTGTTGAGCAAACTACTGAAATCAGGTCAAATCTCTTTTCGCATATTTGTACTAAATTCCAATGTGTATCAATCAATTGTACATACTGTGTGCACCAAAAATACATTTGAATACATTTTGTGCAGGTCTAAAAAAAAAAATGCATTCTGAAAGTGCAAAATAATTCATCAAAAATTAGAAATTTTGATAATTTATCAATTTAATTTTAGCAAGTTCATAATGCCCAATCGAGCCCTGAAATTAACCAGGGCGTCCACAGCTACTGCCATGGTGCCCTGTGCTTTTGCTGTTGTGCCCTGTTGTGCATTCTGCAGTGCAAACCATTTTATCAAAATTATTTAGAAATTTTGATTATTTCTCAATTTTACATTCAGCATGATTTTAGCAAATTTGTAATGTGCTAACTTGTACATTTTGTCATTGAATAAGAGCTTTATAGCAAAATCACCAATTTCCCTTCAGGATTCAATAAAAATGTGCAGAGACGAGATAAATGAAGGAATCAAATAAATCCCACCCACTCTCGGTCTCACCTTACCCGGGAAGGTCACATGTCATTATTAAGGAAGGTCAGAGGTCATAAGTGAACAAGTTAAAATCATAAGGAAATTTGTGTATTAATACTTGGTGATGGTAGGAAACCGCCAGCGGGTGGAAAAAAAAAAAACGCAACATGAAACCTGCCTAGCCTGGACTAACACCAATTTAATTTACTCTGAAGGTGTATACTTTAGTGTTTGGCGAGTGAATATTCTCACAGTTGGGTTGTTTTATTCTTGTGGTCAGGTTATGTTGGCATTATTATTATGATTATATTATTACATTGGTTTGGATGCTGTGGTGCTTCAGGCATTGTGCATTCATAGATGTCATGTACATACTTGTGCATTTGTCAGGAATTTTGCTTTGAATTTGTCTCTCAAGTGGATAAATCGATATCCTGCTCGGAAAACATCTGAGAGGAAAAAGTAGAACTTTTGTTTGAATATTTTTATGATATGATGAGGTAGGAGGCACTATCAGGGTTCAGTTCTGGAATTTCATCTTTGAAAGGGCAAGGCCATTTTTATTTTGCATAGGGCACAAGTTTCCATTGGAAAATCTAATGCCTATGGGAGTATTTTGAAGGGGCACCAAGGCCAAGACCAGGGCAACGAAGACCATTGCCCTCGAGGCCTCTGAGTAATTCCAGGCTTGAGGGTTCTCCCTAGGTGTTTAAAACTGGGGGCATTTCTGGACCAAAATTTGGGGGATATTTGGCTTAAGCACGCGGAGTTGAAACATGGTCTTCGGAATGTTTTCTGCTCTGTGTTTATCTTGGTTTTAAAACCCACTGTGCACTCTAGAGCATGGTTATTGTTTTCTCTTGATGTTATTTTTTGGCATCAGCATTTTGGGATGTTTAACTGAAGCACGCTGAATTGAAACAAGGTCATCGATATGTTTTATACTCTCTGTTTATAAATCTTGGTTTTAAAAGTCCCTAACTGTGCAATCTACAGCAATGGTTTTACTTTTGATGTTATTTTGTTGCTCATTGGCCACCAATTTGCATGTACATGTATCGCCACACAATTCCAGGGCTGTATGCTTCGTTTTTGAAAGGGCAAGGGGACCAAGGCATTTTTGTCTTGGTAAAGGGCACCCTATGATGAAATTGCAAATTTGTACTAGAGCATCTCAAGGGCACCAAGGCAATGACCAGGGGACATGGAGGCAATCGCCTTCGTTGCCTTCGTGAAGTATCAGGCCTGCAATTCGCAAGTATCGGCATGCAAATTGGAGCGTATCGGCTCGATACACTGCATTACCTTAGTGCATGTGAAGAGCCCTGCAATAACGGTAATTGTCATGGCTTGGTGAAGTTCAAGCATTGAGAATGTAAATAATTGATCTGACGAATGTCACTTTGCATTATGAAAAGATTTCTGTATAAATGTACTGGCCTGATACTTCATGGAGGCATCGAAGGCGATTGCCTCCGTGTCCCCTGGTCATTGCCTTGGTGTCCTTGAAATGCTCCAGTACAAATTTTCAATTTTATCATAGGGTGCCCTTTACCAAGACAAAAATGCCTTGGTGCCCTTGCCCTTTCATAAATGAAGCATACAGCCCTGAATGTACAATGTACATGTATCTGGAAGGTACAGTATTATGGTACTCAGTCACCTGTGGTAAGCGATGCTCAGTGCAGTTCATGTCATTATTAATAAGGTTTTTTTCAAAGTAGATTTTAAAACAGCGCTACTTCCTTGTCCACTTCCCAGAGGAAACCACAAAAATATTGCAGACATTTTCTTTGGTGTGACTTTCACTCCATGCTGGCACAGATCTACGTGTTAGCATCCAACAGTACAAAGAATATAAAAACAATCAAGGTTGTAGCCAGATTATTTTGTAGCTAAGGGTGTCCAAGTTTGCTGAAAAATTGTGTCCAAATTCTTTGCTTACTGTATAAAATAAACAGGGTGTTCAAAAGACATCCAGACACCTCTCTGGCTATTGTAAGACTGTATTCTCTAAACATGATCTAAACAAGTTTTTTGGGTTATCAGACAGATGATGGCAGCAAAACAATTCGCTGTTTACTTGTAAATTTGCTGACAACAAACATCTCTAATAGCTTTAAGAAATAAGTACCTCTTGTCAACGCATAATGTACATGTAGGCCTACATGGATACATGTATTATTATAGTATTTACACCTGCTGTGTATGTTACTGTACCAGGCCTTGAAATAACCCACGACACCCACGGCAATTGCCGTGGTGCCCTGTGCTTTTGCTGTGTTGCCCTTAGCAAAGTTCCAATACAAATTAAAAATTTTCCTCTGACAAAGTATGTACACGTACAGTGTAGAAGCGCTCCTTTACCAGAGGTAAATTGCTGTGCCCCTTCGAAAGAAGGATGAAATTCAAGACCTTATTACATTCAAGTCCATGTACGGCCTATCCTACTGTAGAATAGTGTCGGGGTGTGTACATGTAATTGGGGCAAATAACCCAATCCATTCAAATTTTCACTATCATTAGAGTTTGTTTGACTTCATGAGAGATGATTCATTACTAGGATAGGACAAGGGGGCAAAGGTCACAGTCACTAGTTCAGCCCACAGTGTGACTAGTGCAGTTTCTGGATGGCCTGTAAGCCTGTTGGCATGTACGTTTGAATTGAAGCAGTGTTTACAATACTGTAGTGAATGTTGCTTGTAAGTTTGTTATTCTCTGAAACCTGCATACACATGTAGGGCCCTGTAAGTGTAGGTTTGTACTGTATGTACGGTCATGGAGGAAGGAACGAACAATACAAGTACACAGGCCCTTGACTGATGAAGTATGCAATATTGCATAAATAAAATAACCCACAGACATCAGTGTTAGTCATGATGTAGGCCGTTTGTTTTGATGTTATAATCATAGTGTTAGCCAGAGGGGTGTCTGGGTGTCTTTTGGACACCCTGTTTTTAATTTGGACACCCTGTTTCATCTGTCATTTACATGTAAATTTATTGTAGGTGAACAATTTGGACACCCAGTTTTAAAATTTCCAGCAAATTTGGACACCCTTTTACCAAATCCTGGCTAAAACCTTGGTTATAATGTATTGATGTGTCATTTATAATACACGTTCTTCAGTTGAAACTAGTTGCTTTCAGGCCTTCAATTTCTTTCTTGTTTGAAGTGGCACAGCAATTTTCCTCTGGAAAGGGGTACTCCTTTAATTTTATATTGGAACTCTGCAAAGAGCACCGCAGCAAAAGTACAGGGCACCACGGCAATTACTGTGGGTGCCAGTCGTCGATTTCACCAAACTCTTCCTAACTTAGGATTAACCTTAGGACTTGAGTACTAGTCCCAGCCCTGCACTGTAGCATGCAAACCTTAAGATTAGTCCTAAGTTAGGACGAATTACTCGTCCGAACTCCTGATAGGATTAATCCTAGCGTTTCGTGAAATCGGCTGCAGGGCTATTTTGGAGGCCTGTGGTCTTGCGCAAATGAACATATACACTCGATGATTGCACTAGGGCTATGCAATTTACGTAATGTGTAGGGGCCTATATTAAATGCTGTTTACTGTACATGTAATAATCAATGGTCAGTGCCCTGCATCCCAAGTCCTATTGAAGAGCATCAAAAACTACACAGTGAAGGGGGGAGGGGAATCTAGGGTTGTATGGCATTGGCACTGCAGCCACTGACTGTAGACAAACCAAACAAAAAGACCATTCCATGTGATTGTACTTTTCCTTGCAGTGAGTTCTATTATTGAAAACGCCCCTAGGGCTGAATAGTCCTTGGTGTGCCAGGGACTAAAATGGAATCCGTTGGACTGAAGTATCTTTATGGACTGTCTCTCTACCTCCATGGTCTCATGATACAAGTAGCTTTACTGGTCTGATCATGGAGGAAGGGAGATTATATCACTTAATCCTCAGTGGTCTGCTGGTCAAATGCCAGTTGGTACAGTACACAAGGACTGTCCAACTAGTTTGGCTGGCTGGCTACTTGATTGCTTGCCACTGCAACATGTAAACCTCCGATTGTTCATATTGCTTCAAAACACATTCACATACATAGTCCAATGCATGCTTAATTGTACATGTATGTTAAAAAGAAATCCCCCAAAATGGGCCATTGAAAAAGCTGGCACATCAGTGAAAATGACATGTACCATGCTAAACTGGCCCTGCTGGCTATTCATTTATAAAGTTAAGAAGAAACCCTGCTAGATAAATCAAAGTTAGGTTGAGATTGAAGGTCATGCAATTTATAAGGGTTGAGTTTGAGGAACCAGGGCCAAATTACATAAAAGAAGCACAGCAAGTTTGCTAAAGCACAGAATAGTATACAAATATTGACTGCTTCGAGTGCTATGGTTAAAACTGTGACTCCCGAGGTGATCCCTGGAGCGTTTTATTTTCCCGAGGCGAAGCCGAGGGAAAATAGAACGCTCTGGGGATCACCGATGGAGTCATAGTTTAATCCATTGCAGGAGTAACAGCAGTCAATATTTGTTTTATAACACCCCAAACATTTCTAAATAATGTACAGACTTTACAGACCTGAATGCTACAATCCACGGACGACGCGAATACAGATTGCGAAAACTTTTACTGTGCTCTGCATGTAATCCGAAATGGTTACAGACTATTCATTTATCATCCTGGTACACGCAACGGACGTCTGGGTACTGCACGCCGTGTGCTAGTCTTTCGGACTAGCACACGGCAAACCGATGCACTATCACACGGCCGTCGTCTAGCAATACTAGGACATATCATGTGACGCGCTCTAACCAATGAAAAGGCAGAATGTGGGTAAGGGGTGTTATAATATTGTTTAGCAGATACAGGTTATCAGCCCAAATTACATGTTACATGTTTGAATTGTTGTGGCTGGTGCCCGACTCAATTTTTGCTCAGCAAAGAAGTTTGTCAAGCAGTATTTTCTGCTTTATAACAGCTTGAAATTGGGCCCTGTTGTCCTACTGCTGGATGAGCAGAATACGTATTCAATTCAAGAATACGTTTATTCCATTCTCTTGTTGAAAAAAGAACAATTGTGAGAATTAAACAGTGCATAGAAATTTAACAAATCTAATGTGCATTAAATTATACAAAAACAAAATAATCTAAAAGCAAATAGTAAAATAAGGAATTAACTTTGTACAAAGACAGGAGCGAGAGCATGAGGCTGTTAGAGTAAGCCGAGGTATTAGAGGATTGGCATCCCACAGTGTATCATTGCGCAGAAAGTTTTTAGGGAGTGCCTATGGACTGTGTAACTGTGTACATGTACATCTGAAGTGAAAGAAACCATGGCTTTTACTTGCTTCACTACATGTAGCTGCTTCATGTACTTGGCAGTGATTTAGTTGTGTGTGGGCGTACTGTTTTAGTTTTTATAAATCATCTTTGTTTCACTTACATCAGAGAAGCTGTCCGGTTACCAAACTGAAACTTTCTTGGTCATCAGTTTTCATTTTCCAATGTGACTTTGAGACTGAGAGGGCAGTAGTATACAACTTATGACTCATCTTTGAGACTGTGCAGAGGTCTTATAGTAATAACACTCAAGGTTTTATTATAAATACTAGAGTGAAACTACTGTTTGTCCTTAAAAAAAAAGGTTAAATCTTGCCTATATATAGAGGACAGTTAGTCCTACTGTCCTGAAGACTTGATATGTAACCAGCATTTAAGTCCATTTAATTTATTATGGTTATAAAGCCAAGAACTCTCAGACAAGCAAACTTAATCACTGAGTATACATGCATGCATGTAGCCAAGTGGAGAGAAGACAAGGAAGGAAGTTTCAATTTTAAAAATTGGCTGGCGAGATATTACCATTTGACATCAATTACATGCAATATGATAGTAAATGCTTTACATTTATGTCCGTGCCAAAATTGATGCATTCCAACTAAAAAGTTTGCAGAGGTCTTTTTTTTTTGTAGCTATACCAACTGCTTTTGTACAGAAGGATTTTATGAAGTACTAGTATTAAGGGTGTTTTATTGATACTTGAAGATATACCCTCAAGTCCATGATGTGGCGTTAAGCTGTGCTATCTCATCTTTAAGTTGCACCCCCTTTAAGGTGATGATCCTCTGGCCGCTTCCCAGGTTATATCGTAATTTCGGAGTGATCCCTGGTCACATGACAGCTAACGTTTGTCATTTTTCTGATGGACACTTTCAAACAAAAATTTGAGGTAAAATACTACAGGGAGAGAGCGCTGGTACATTTATCCGGAGGTCGTTGGTTCACGTCCTGCTCTAATAAACTTTCTTCAGTCGAGCCCTAAATTATTTAACAATTTACACTAGTCAGTTTCCCTTGTGGTTTATTGTATCATGTAACTTCAGTTACATCACTTCTGCAACTGTTTTACCTGGCGTGCAACTTTTCCTCGGATCAGCTGATTTCTTCTATTTTTATTTTCAGTTTTACCATTCAAAACTGAAAAAATACTATACACAATCACTGAATTGTTTTCATTTCCTCTGTTTTGGTGAAGTAACAATTCCATCTTCCCACGAGGCTTAATCTACTGCAGGTTGAAAGCTTTATCAAGCTAAGGAAGTCTCCAAACTATTTAATTCATCTTTTTAACCATGAATCTCAATCCTCTATTCCTATCTACAGGTGATGCAAGCCCCCTGTCCCCAGTCAAATCAGATGGCTCTACGTCGGACGACACCGGGGCCCTACGCACCGGTCCGGCTCCAAACAGTCGCGTCCTAGCTCTGGAGAAGCAGCTAGCGATCGAAATGAAGGTGAAGCAAGGCGCGGAGAACATGATTCAGATGTACACGTCGGGGACGAAGGATCGGAAGTTACTGGCCGAAGCTCAACAGATGTTGCAAGACAGTAAAGTGAAGATTGAAGTCATTAAGATGGAGGTCATTAAAGTACAGCAGATGGCCGGGAATAGTCAGTTCGGCGACTCGTCAAATGCTGATGGCGCAGATCTAGGTAAGATAACAATGTTCCGTCCGAACTTGACAATCACCCAAACTATGGTTTGGACAATCGCCCCAAATGTTGATGGCGCAGATCTCGGTAAGATATGTTAAGGTTGTTTACACTTAGGAAGAAACTATAAATAAATAGTAAACTTGCGGGTACATCAACTCAAGTTAATTTTTTCTTGTTTACACTGTTCTGCCCAAACTTTACAAACTGCCCGAAAGTTGGGACAAGTGTTAAAGTGCCCAAACTATTGTAGTAAAATTTTCGCCCTCGAAATTAACTTTTTCTTCTTTTAAAATCATCAGTGCTGATTTCCTTCCGGGTTTTGTTAAATTATGGAATAAAGAAAAAATCAGATTCCAAGTCAGATTTCACTTGAACTTCTAGTGAATATAGGGCCTACAGAACGTCAAGCCAGATAAAATATTTATGATAATACAAATAAATTTGTACTAACTTGGGGAGTACTAACCAGTGCTAACCACAAAAGGGTACAAGGGTTTGGCATGAGGCCATGGTCTCCATTGCCCTTGTTTGCCTTGGTGCCCTTCAAAATCTTACCATTGACTTTAAGATTTTCCAATTCAAGTGGCCTTTGCCAAAATGAAAATAGTCCTGCTCTTTCAACATGTTCAACAAAATAAAAATTCCAGGCCTGAGCTTTTGTTGCAATTTTGATCATGTTTAGCACATGAGGGCGCTATTCATCCGATCCAAGTTTCTAAACCCTGTCATGCATGGGTTCATGGAGTGTAATCAAACTTTATTGTGCATTTAATACATTGAACTGGTTGGGTGGCAAATTGGTAAAGAGATTACATGTATGAGTCACAAGTGTGTAAATTAATTTCAGTTACATCATACTGTGATGTTTAGTTACACACCCATGTAATAGCTGCAACTTGCAGATCGGGTCTTTCACTCTCGTAAAATAACAAACTCTACATGTTTCAGTGTGTTTTTTTTTATTTTGTAAGTATTTATAACATTTTGTGACAAAATTTGTACTGTGTTCAGGGCTTGAATTCCTTCAGGAAAACCAACAAGGCCTGTGGTTCAAAATGTTTACAGGAACAGAGTTATTTTTCACTTCATCGTAAGATTACATAAAAATCTCTTATAATCAGGACCCAATTTCATAACGCCTGTAAGCACTTAAACAACTTGCCAAGCAAAGAAGAGTGTTGCTTAAAAGAAACAGGTTACCAGCCAAAATTACACCAAGTTTGTTGTGACTGGTGCCCCACTCAATTTTTGCTTAGCAAAGAAATTTGTCAAGCAGTACTTTCTGCTAAACGGCTTAAGGAAATGTGCACTGATCAATGAGGTTATTTGATTAGCCCACAGATGACTTCATATTATGAAGCTGTATTGAAGTGCACTGCACTCAAAACATTTGAATCAGCATTGAATTGAAATTCACACCTCATTACTCATGAATCTTTTCTCAGTAACAAAAGCCCATTGTGTGCACATCCATGTAGGTACTCTGGGGATTGGAATTGACCCCCTAGGCTAGTGATTAATGAGTCAATGTGGTTGTTTGGTAATCTTGACAAACCCTTCAGGGATTACCTTCAAAATTGTAGACTTTCAAATCAGACTTATTAATAATAACAATCATATCGAAGTCTTATATAGCGCACGTATCTACCAAACAAGGTACTCAAGGCGCTGAGTATATACAAACTTTCAGAAAGATAGGTTATTGCAGTGATGAATTCTGAGACCCAATTATTTAGCACCTTATAAGGGTTTACAAGGTGCTACGGCACATTAAGCAACCACAACCAGGAACACCGGGGCGAACCCCTTCTCTTTTCGATAAGTGCACTGGGTTCTTTTACATGCGTTACACAATACATGGGACCAACGGCTTTACGTCCCATCCGAAGGATGAAGCAATGGTTAAGTGTCTTGCTCAAGGACACAGTGTCACGGCTGGGGATTTGAACCCACACTCTGCTGATCAGCACACCAGAGTTTGAATTTGGTGCTCTTAACTGCTCGGCCACGACACTTCCACACAAGTAGTTTCATTTCAATCCAGTGTGCTTGGTTGTTCTGCTATGAGTGTAAGAGATCATAGAGATTTTGACAGAATGCAAATGATTTGTGGTTGAAGGAAGAAAAATGTACTAGAGCAGGATTTGAACCAACAACCTCCTGATTAACGTGCTTGCATTATAAACCCACTGAGGTATCGAGCTATTTAAGCTATTTATCTTTGTAGTTTTAATGCAAATTACATGTAATTGATTTTCACATTTCAGTTTCACTGTTTTATTTTTCATTTGCATAAATCCAGCCATAAGATCATTTATAAGCAATAGGTAATATTTGAGTTTTTAAAATACTCGTCTGTAAAAGTTTGTTTTCTCTTATTCAACAAATATTTTATTTTACAAAGTCCCCTGTCATTTTAGGTAAATTTACAAAAAATACCTCTTTTCTCTGAGCAAATTATTGCAAGCTGTTTTGACATTAATCAAAACATGCCCTCGTAAAAAGTAGGAAAATCTTTAACAATTTTTCAACCACTCCCCTCCAAGAAACAAGTCAATATTTTCATTTGGCCTTTATGTTGATTGTTTATGAGTCACATATTATACAAACAACAGTTGCAAGGGTTTGCCATACCCATTGGCTATTTTGCTTGTGTGTACAAACTAAACCACATGTGGTGAAAACAATGCAGGTGTTGTTGGCTTTTCGCTGCCCCTCTCTGTGGTTTGGCTGACTGGCTTCTCTAACACCACATGTTAAACGCATTAGCTGGTTGAGACACCATTAATTTACAGTCTGTGCAGCAAGAAGTGGATTCTTTTCTACGGCCAGGACTGGTTATTGCTGTAAAACTTATTGCCTACTCTCAAAACAAACTACAGTTTGGTTCAGTTTGGTCCCACGCATCCACATAGTGCTGTTCAGAAAGTCAATGCCAACTACCTGTATATTAACTGCTTGTTGAGTGACTTTGTGTACGTGTGTGTTTGGTTGTTGGTTATAATTTGACCATCACTGACTGAACGGTCATTTGATCTTGAGCTGTGATTTGTGTTGGACAAAGAACATTTTTAAGCCATCATGATTTTTTGTCTTGTGGGTGAGTACCAAGTAATGATAGCACACTGTATTATACATTGATTCTTGATCTTTTTTTAACCCCCAAATTATTTTGTAATTTAGCTTGTCATCGTTTCCCTGGTTATAACTTGAATATTGGACGTTGTGCTTTTTTGCTTTTTGAGCCATGATGAAGGGTAATTTTAGACTGACCACAGCATGAATCATGTGTGCTTCTTGCTGTCATGGCTCGACTTATGCCAGCAGGATAAATATTCTGAACTTGTTTAGTGCCAGTAATTTAGTGTCAGATTTATTTGCTTAGCATAAAAACGAGTGGGGCACCAGTACAAACAATGTAAACCATGGAGTTTAAGTTTTAAAATGAAGTGTTGGCTGGTAACCTGTTTTTCCGGAGCACGATTTTCCTGTGCTAAGCAAGTTTTTTAAAATTGGGCCCAGGGCACCACATCAATTGCTGTGGGTTATTTCAAGGCCTGCTGTACACTGTAGCAGTTTTTGTTATATAGCTGAGATATTTTCAGTGAGTGTTAGTAAAAAAAATAAACATCAAATACTTCTCTTTTGTCTGTGTGTTTACAGGATACCGCAGAGCGTCTGCGGCTGATCTACATCTAAGCCCTCTAGAGTTCAGGATTGAGGAGTTAAGACACCATTTTAAGATTGAACTCGCCGTCGTGGAAGGGTTAAAGAATGTCACCAAAATGCTGAGCGAAAGTAGATCATCCGATAGGAAAAGTTTAGCAGAGGTAAGCTTTATTTAATGTTTGAGAAATAGACGTTCCATCTGCCGAACGGTAAATAAGGAAATTCAAGCATGGAAGTTTTTAAATTAATGTACAGACCCATTCAAACATTCAAATGTGTTATTTCTCTATACTGTAGCGGTGGAATGACATTGTCACATTTGATTTCTTGTGTATATAAATATGCGCATAAATGATAACTTTCATTTAGCCTGCCGCTGATTGGAAAAGATGCTCAGTTTTACCTTTATCTTACATCTGTGTTTTTGGTTTGTGTGTGAAGGCTGAGAAACGAATGGTGGAGTCTAACCTTTATCTTACATCTGTGTTTTTGGTTTGTGTGTGAAGGCTGAGAAAGGAATGGTGGAGTCTAACCTTTATCTTACATCTGTGTTTTTGGTTTGTGTGTGAAGGCTGAGAAAGGAATGGTGGAGTCTAACCTTTATCTTACATCTGTGTTTTTGGTTTGTGTGTGAAGGCTGAGAAAGGAATGGTGGAGTCTAACCATAAGTTGGATATTCTGAGACTAGCTCTGGAGAAGAGAATAACCGAGTTGCCTCCTGATCACATCGACAAGATGCAGCAAATCAGAGATGAACTCGCTAGTGGAAAGTCATTGGTAAGTGTAGTCCTTGAACCTTGCTCTTAAAAGGGACACAGCAATTTTTCTCTAGTAAGGGGCATCCCTATGGGGAAAATGTAAATTTTACAGAAAACTTTGCAGCTTTTTTGAGCTAGACTTAGGATTTCTCGCCTTCTTCTAGTTTTTTATATTTTTTTTTATTATTTTAAATCAAGAACAGAGACACACTCCTCAAAATTTTTGAAGAGGGGAGGTTAAGATTTCTTATTTTGGAAGATGAACTGAAAGTTTATTGAAGAGGCATGAGACATGCAAGGGTGCATCGGCAGCCCCTACTTGCAGTTGAGAAGCTGAGTTGTGTTTGAGAAGCTGATAAGTGTTTGACCTGCTGGCATGCAAGGGTGCCTACAGCAGCCAGTCACATCCCACGGAGCACGGCCAGAGATCAATGGGTTTTTTGTTTCTGGAATGAGGAAAAACAACGGGGCTGGGAGAAAAATTCCTTTTTTTAAGTTGTTTAAAATTACAACTTGGTAAACTGCTCAACAAAATGAACTAAATGTGACAAGTTTTTGTTTTTCAACGTTACATCTTTAATCTGAAAAGCGAGTGACTGTTTAGGCGGATTTTGAGACCATATATAAATACTTTAATTTTTTTTTATTATTATCATGAAATCATCATCTCATGTTTGGTTTACTCTCCAGTCCTACGGAACCCTCCCCAAACCTGCCGCTCTAACAGGTCGACTGGAGGTACGTCTAATGGGCTGCCAAGACCTGATAGAATCCATCCCAAACCGAGCCAAGTCCAACTCAATAACAGGAGGAGCGTTCAGTCCGGGGGAGAGTAGAGGACTTCTCAAGGGCAAGACGTCATTTCATGGTCGAACGGGCAGCCGGTCGTCCAGTACGAGACGGGATGAACTATCAAGTAAGTTGCCAACTCAGACCATCGGATTTTGACTTTAAAGTAACTTGTATCCCAAGAACATTTGCCAACCATCTGGGCCCAATTACATAGAGCTGCTTAAGCACGAAGTTTTAAAGCTAAGAAAAACAAAAATATGTAAATTTAAATAAGGTTACCAGCCAAAACACCATCATGTCACATATACAATTTGTGACTGATATCCTGCTCATTGTTGCAAAGCTGGGATTTCTTTAGAAGTATTTTCTTCTATTAAAAGCAGCTCTATGAAATTGGGCCCAAATATGGTATTTCAGAAACGTTGGTTCAAATCCCAATACAGTCAATTTTTCTTTCTTCAACCCCAAAATCATTCTTTAATTTCTGATATTTCAAATTTAATTTCTCTTTTGTTTCCTAAGATGACATTGGTGCCATCTTGAAGTTAGACAATGTTTCTGTTGCGCAGACGTCCTTTAAACCCATCAGTAACCAGTGTTGGAATCAGAGATTTAGTGTGGAACTAGATAAGGTATGTTTGAAACTTTTGCATTGTATCTTGAGATTATCTCAGTAAGCAGTGTCTTGCTTGGTGTTGTTGTTGTTGTGTAAAAGCCACTGAGGGAGCGAGCACCTTTTGGGTTTTTATAATTCCTGCTTCTTGGTTTTTCAAAGTTTTTCTGTGGTTTCCAGTTTTTGGGTGGGGCTTTAGATCTAGAGAGTTTGAGTCCATTCGAGGGTTATTCGAGGTCTTATTTTTATTTTTTATTTTTTAATTTGTATACCTGCCTCCTTTTTTTTCTTTTTTATTTTTTTCAGGGTTCTTTATGGGTGTTGTTTTTGCCAGGATTTTAAAAAATGGTTTGGTTTCTCTGTTTTTTTTTCTGTTGTGTGATTTTATAACCCTTTTGTGTGCAATCTCGAATCATTGGCAGGGGTCTGGTTGTACACATCTTTTAAAAGGCGACAGTTTTTATTCTAAAGCATAAACCTTGACAGCTTAAGCATAAACCTTGACAGCCCCTGTACTAGTATTCCTTGTGTAAATGTCTAAAGATTTAGAATAAACAAATATATAAAAATAATGTTTACTGTTTAATTTTCTCCTGATAGTCTCGAGAGCTGGAAATCTCTATACTCTACAAAGACTGGAGGTCGTTATGTGCCGTGAAGTTCCTAAGACTAGAAGATTTCCTCGATAACCAGAGACATGGACTCTGTCTTAACCTAGAACCTGCAGGGATGCTCTTTGCCGAGGTATGTTTTGACATCCTTTGATTTAATTTCATTTATACAGGGGATGAGATTCTCCAGCCTTTTGGTGAACATCCAAGTTAAGACTTTTTAATTATTTTATTTGTTTATTTATTTTTTTCCCTTTATGTTGTGCTTGAATTATTACATGTGGTCTATGTGGACTATTGGTTATTACTCAAAATAATTGTTAGCATAAAAACTTATTTGTAAACGAGGAGAGGAGAGCTGTGCGAAACTGAAAACCCAATCCACATTGTTGAAAGACAACACTACGCCATCTGATCGCTTGATGACAGCAATATTACAATTTTATTTGCCATCAAAAAAATGTGTTGCTCATTTTAATGTACTTCACAGACTTTGTTTTAAAGGCAGTGGACACTATTGGTTAATACTCAAAATAATTATCAGCATAAGACCTTAATTGGTAATAAGTAATCGGGAGCTGTTGATTGTATAAAACATTCTGATAAACGACTCCCTCT
This sequence comes from Asterias amurensis, assembly GCF_032118995.1. Lineage (NCBI taxonomy): Eukaryota > Metazoa > Echinodermata > Asteroidea > Forcipulatida > Asteriidae > Asterias > Asterias amurensis. Next base: position 14,662,863 of record NC_092662.1, read on the forward strand.
GAAGTAACATAGTTTTCGAGAAAGAAGTATTTTTCCAAGAATTTGAGATCGAGACCTCAGATTTAGAATTTGAGGTCTCGAAATCAAGCATCTGAAACCACACAACTTTGTGTGACAAGGGTGTTCTTTCATTATTATCTCGCAACTTCGATGACCGATTGAGCTCAAATTTTCACAGGTTTGTTATTTTATGCATTGTTGAGATACACCAACTGTGTAGGCTAGTCTTTGACAATTACCAATAGTGTCCAATGTCTTTAGTAAAAGTTTTTGTTCAAACAAGCACTTACTTAATAAATGCCTCTAGTTTAATTGTAGTGGCATTTCCTTTATATCTTTTGCAGATTACATTCTTTAATCCCAGCATTGAGAGGAGAACGAAACTTCAACGTCAAAGAAAGATATTCCCCAAATACAAAGGTACGACACAACAGTGCACTCTTAAGTCTGAATCAGTTTTCTATTCCCAATATGAATATGACAATTAGTTCGCGTATTGTATCGCTAATGATGCACATTGTCAACCACCCGTTCATCTCAGAAACAACACTATTCAAAAGAGATTTACACATAGTGCTACCGCAAACCTCAACTGATCAAATACTCCCATCATGCAAAGTTTCAAACCCTGCTTGACATGATCGGATTAATCTGTTTGACTTAAAAACACCTGTTGTGTTTAGTCAGTAGCTTTTTACACTGTATCTCTTATCCCTGTGGAATAATACTTTCACCATGTCCTCTCCTATGTCCCTATTCCACAGGGTTTTGGTTGCATGTTTCATGACTACCCCAGGGTTTTACCACTGACCCCTACTTAAAAGCAGGGGTGGGGTGGCTATTCCTCGAGGTATTCCCATTTGCAAGGGGTAAGATCAGGGGTTAAAATGATCCGAGTGTGGTTGCCCCTTGGAGAATAGAGTAGTGTGAAAAAGCTCCCCAAATTTACAGATTTCAAACACCGTATGAACACAGACAGAGGAAAACTTACATCTCTAATCTTGCTTGTCTCAATAGGCAAAAACTTCCTCCGAGCCAACCAGATGAACATCAACGTTGCCACCTGGGGCCGTCTAATGAAACGAGCCATCCCTCCAAACTGTAACTCACCCTCCACCCTCAGCCCCCCTGGGATAGGCTCCTCGTTACCCCCGCCGGTCAGAGAAAGACCGGCTATTCCAATGCAGAGGCTGAGCTTCGACGGCGAACTCCCCGAGATCAACCAGAATATGGAGACGTCGCCCAAGAAGACGAACGGCGATCAAGGGGAGAAGAGGAGGGTACCAGAGAATGAGTTAGAGGTAAGGTTCACTTCAATAACTAATAGGTAATAAAAAGCAGGACAGTTCTTTTTAGAATTGAGAAGTCTCCCTTATTCCGAAAATCTACTCCGCGGTAGTAGAATATAAAGCAAGACAAGTTGTCAAAAGAACATAATCTACCTAGATAGTGTTGCCACAAACTTAATATATATTAATAGATGTTAGTTTTGCATTAAGGATAAAGAATGTTATTTGTTTTTACCTGTACACCAATATGTACTTAGCACTTAGTACTTTCCCAAGTTTTGAGAAAATAATCCACAGGCAAATCACACGCAGGTGGGATTCAAACCCATGACCATTCCCATTGCTAGAGCAGATGTCTCACCACTAGACCACCGAGCTAGCCCGGTGGCTAAAGGCAGTTCGAATCCTATGTGTTAGCAGCGGTTTTATAGAACCATTTTATAGAATTAGATTTTTTTAAATTACACCAATGTATATTAAGCACCAAATACTCGGTACTTTACCAAGTTCTGTGGGGGGAAAAAAATAGGGCAAACCCTAGTCCGTCTTACACTCATGTAGTCGTAACACAGTGTTTTCATTTTGTCATTTATGTCTTCATGTTGTTGTTAACATGCTTGTCTACTTGTTATGGTCCTTACAATATGACCAGCTGTAGGGCGGACATTTGTCTGTCTAACTCTCTGGCAGACACTTCTCAAACTTGTTTTCAGCTTGTTATTTGAAATGTTTGTGTTGGAATTTGTTTGTGTTTACTGTATTGTGATTATGATAACTGTTTATATTTGTTGTTTCTCTTCAATTGCATATCTGTGTTTCCTTCACATTGCCATCTCTCTGTCTTCTGTTCCTGGCATGTATCTCATCTCAAAGCTTTTTTCTGGCATCCCATTATCTTTTTGTTTGAATTATCAGGCATTTCAGTGCTTGAATTTCGGGTGAAAATCCACAAGACCCAAGAACTAACTCAGAATCTTTACTAGGCCATGAGTTTATTTACAAGACGAGAATTTAAATGAGAAGAGACTAGAATCAAAATGAGAACATGGTTTTTATCATATACATGTATACATGTAGAAGGTTTGCGGTAACACCATGTAATGATAATCTCTGGACGAGTTGGGGTGGTTCTGAAAAGAACCCTTGGTTTCAACTCGACGTATCATCTAAGCTGTTTTATTTGAACAAAAGACTTAGAGAAGATTTATCTCTTTTGTTTTGTGGGTGATACTCAGCAGGCTTGAAAGATATTGTGAGACTCAAGCTGACTGGCTAGTCCTAAGTTAGGACAAGTAACTCGTCCTAGATCGAGATAAGACTAGTCTTAACTCTTTGTGAAATCCACCGCTGGCCTGACATTGAAATCTCGGACCAGTGGTCCAGTGTCAAATTCAAGCCGTGCATTGCTATGCAGTCATATTTATGTCTAAATAAGTAAAAGTCGTTGCAGGATATCGACTTGTACTGACCTTGAGATCCAGGAAAAATACAGACACATTTCCTGTAGTCAGTCAGTTCTACCACAGTCTTGTCATTTTTATTGCACGGACTTCCTCATTTCACTCACAGTGTTCCCATTCAGATGGTATGGGATACGACAGGTGTTTAGTAGAGTCAAATGATAATGAATTGATTGATAGTCAATTTCAAGTCAAAGATGTGTTTTGTGTTGGGGTGTTTCTTTTTGGATATACTGTTATGGGTGAGTGTTCTGTTATGGGTGAGTTTGTTGTTCAAAATATTTGGTTTAACATGTACTTTGCTCGACCTTACTTCATAATCTGAGTGTGTTAATGACCATGGTCATGGCTTCAGTTTGGCACTGGACCACTGGCCAGAGGCCAGCGGTTTCAGGGATGGGCCAGTACACTCAAGACATCTCAAGTCTGGTGGTTTTGTTTTGTTTCTTTTTTCAATGCAACATCTTTGCCTCAAACAATGAGAAACAGTTTAGATGACAAAACTATGTTCTCATTTTGATTCTAGTTTCTTGTGATGTTGATTTTGGTCTTGTAAATATTATCACAATCCTGTAAAAATTCTGAGCTACAAGTCCTGCGGTCCCCAAAAACTCGACTCCTGGTACACATGTAGTTGCTAAAACACATTCTTGTAACAAAACTACTTTCCTGTAATGACACAAAATTACACTCACCAGGCCTGTATACACAGGAAATTTCCTCGTTGGTAAAAAATGATATGATTCAAATGGTTCTTCAACTTCGATCAAAAGGATGCTTATAATAACTATCAATGCTTTTGCTTTTGCTTTTCCTTTAAAATCAATGCTCTATTCTATTCCTTCAACTATTATTTCCATTAATAGGATGCGTTATCTGCCTTTGATTTTCTGAAGAGTCCAAGTTCCGGCTCGGCACCTCCAACGCCAGACCTCCCCGAGTCCGAGTCCAGACCGATAGTACCCTCACCATCTACATCCAGACCTCAACCTAGTAATGCTGTAGCTCAGCATGAGATCAGGTAAGTAAATAAATATCAGAGGTTCGGCTCATGGCAAGACTGCAACAGATGATCTTTCGACTTCTAGCGGATCCAGTCGCTCCCAACTGTTTCAGATGTCAAACTTGTCATTTACTTCAAGACACTGTCAGACACTATTGGTAATTGTCAAAGACCAGTCTTCTCACTTGGTGTATCTCAACATATGCATAAAATAACAAACCTGTGAAAATTTGAGCTCAATTGGTCGTTGAAGTTGTGACATAATTATGACAGAAAAAACACCCTTGTCACACGAAATGTGTGCTTTCAGATGCTTGACCTTTCCCTGGGCCTCCCCAGAGCTATATTTTAGGGGGATATGAGATTAGAGATACAGTGTGAAAAAAGCTTTTGTTGTGGGTCTGGGTTTTTTGTTTTCTCTGAACCTCCAGTCTTGCTTTGTTGGCCCATGGCGTTATTCTTTACTTAGGCCTGGGTACAAATTGTTAAGGAAATCTTGCCAGAATTTCAATACAGAGAGTCTGCTTTTTGTGTTTGATGTCTTCTGATGTATCCCTGCTAATGAATTGTAAATTTGAAAGTTTAAGGAGAGTTAAAAATTGTACAATAAATTTCTGTTTATGATTGATCTTCATTTTACTTTTCTTCTCTCTGTTTAGTTCCAGTAGTTTTGTCAGTATGGACAACTTCCGCTGTATCAGCGTTCTTGGGCGAGGACACTTTGGCAAAGTGCTCCTTGCCGAGTATAAGAACACGGGTGAATTATTTGCTATCAAAGCCCTCAAGAAAGGCGACATCATTGCCAGGGAGGAGGTAGAGAGGTGAGATGATCAGAATCAAATTTTCTAAGAATTAATTTTATAGTTTACACAACTGTTTCTGCAACTGTAACTTTTATGTTCAATACTAAGTGAGTTTGATTTTTCAGAACATTACTATAAGGGAAGGTATACATTTGTTAAAGGAACACGTTGCCTTGGATCGGTCGAGTTGGTCTTTGAAAAGCGTTTGTAACCGTTTTTTATAAAATGCATATGGGTAGAAAGATGTTGTAAAAGTAGAATACAATGTTCCACACAAATATGCCTCGAAATTGCGTGGTCTCCTTTTACCTCGTCGACTAACACGTCTGCCATTTATGGGGGTCAAGATTTTGACTGCCATAAATGGCTGACCATGTTAGTTCGCACAGTAGAAGGAAAACCACGCAATTTCGAGGCAAACTTGTGTGGATCATTGTATTCTACTTTTAAAACATCTTTCCAACCATATGCATTTTATAAAAAACGGTTACAAACGCTTTTGTTTTGACCAACTCGTCCGATCCAAGGCAACGTGTTCCTTTAATCATTCTAAGAATTAATGGCAGTAAAAACTTAGTTGGTTAGAAGTACAGCAGACTTCGATAGACTAAAGCACTTTGAGAATCATTGCAATTTGAAGTAGTTGTAATGTGTTCATGGAAAAATTATCAGTATTTATCTCATAAATTTTGAAACTGAGAAGCGTTACTGACACAGTAATGTTTCTCAGATTGTGTATTTCAATGACGGATTATTCTTCCTGCGTGGACATAAAATGCACATGATGTTCGATGTTATCTAACAAACTCTACCACCTTTTGAAAGGACATTTTCACAGGTAATTGTTTTTGTGTAGCCTATATCAATATATTGGATTAAACAATTATACTTTGCCTTCAAAACTATTAAAGACTCTGGACACCTTTGGTAATAGTCAAAGACCAGTCTTCTCACTTGGTGTATCTCAACATATGCATAAAATAACGAGAGAATAATGGAAGATAAAACGCCCTTGCACACAAAGTTGTGTGCTTTCATCAGATGCTTGATTTCAAAATTCAAATATTTTACTGGAAAATACCCCTTTCTCGAAAACTAAGTTACTTCAGAGAGAACCGTTTCTCACAATGTTTTATACTATCAAAAGCTTCCCATTGACCAATAACAAGTAAGTTTTTATGCTAACAAGTATTTTGAGTAACTACCAATAGCGTCTAAGTGCCTTTAAACTAAACTTATATTAAACCAAGGGTTTCTTGTCTTGTTCCAGCTTGATGTGTGAGAAGCGTATCTTTGAGACAGCAAACAGTATGAGACATCCCTTCCTAGTCAACTTGTTTGCTTGCTTCCAGACCGAGGCCCATGTCTGTTTTGTAATGGAGTACGCTATCGGCGGTGATCTCATGATGCATATACACACAGACGTCTTCTCAGAGTCTAGGACTGTGTAAGTTTTTGGGGGGACACTGTGGTCCAGTGGTTAGACTGCAGGACTTGCAATCACAAGATTGTGGGTTTGAATCCTGCCAAGCTAACCATGGTCCAGTGGTTAGGCTGCAGGACTTGCAATTACAAGGTTGTGGGTTCAAATCCTACCAAGCTAATCGTGGTCCAGTGGTTAGACTGCAGAATTTGCAATCATGGGTTCAAATCTTACCAAGCTAACCACTGATTTCACAATGACTTAATAAGTATTGTCTAGTTACTGAATCACCATTTCTTGATTTGTGCAATTCATAATCATAGATGTTAAACCAATGTTTGTATGAAGGAGGTTGGCGGGAAGATCATCTCAACAAACAAGGCCAGATGGCCACTTCAATGTGAGGGCTACACTTTACCCAAATCAACTGCCAACAGTGGCACGTTGCCACTAACTCCTGTGGGCTGAAACAGGGTACCCATTCACAGTCAGGAAAGACGTAGGCATGGGTATCATCCACTAGGAACCTGGTTAATAGTACAAAAATGCACAACCTTCAAAACTTTTTATGAAGCAAAGGAATATGATTATGATAGGAACCTACACTCTGCTGCTTAGGTCTGGTGAACTAGACCGCTTGGCTACAATGAAAATTGAGTACAATTTTAACAGTATGTATTCATGGTATTTTATGTTTAATTGTGGTTATCTCTGTTTCTACATACAGGTTCTATGCAGCGTGTGTCGTACTTGGCTTGCAGTATCTGCATGAAAACAACATTGTGTACAGGTAGGTGTCTTGATTAATTGCCTGGTCATATACCACTTAACCTTTGTTTGAAAAAGAATGATCTTTTACATTCCGGGGCTTTTGTGGCAGGCAAGATACTGCACTGGTCATATGTGAGATTTTGCCCTCTGTGTCAGATTTTCCACATAAATTCCAGAGTAACAAAAGTAAAAGATGAAAAGGTTTTGAGATGTGCCCTCGTTTATCAAAAGTATTAAAAATCAGACCATGCATACTCCATAAATTATGTTTTAGAAATAAATTGTAATTATTATTTTTGATCAACAGAGATTTGAAGCTTGACAATCTTCTTCTGGATCAAGAGGGCTTCCTGAAGATCGCTGATTTCGGTCTCTGTAAAGAAGGCATGGGTTTCGGGGACCGCACCAGCACCTTCTGTGGTACACCGGAGTTTCTGGCTCCTGAGGTCTTGACCGAGCCATCGTATACGAGGGCGGTAGACTGGTGGGGACTCGGCGTTCTTATATTTGAAATGCTCGTAGGAGAGGTGAGTGCAGTCTTAAGTGTGATCGGGGAATCAAATGATATTTTGACTGGACACTATTGGTAATTACTCAAAATAATTGTTAGCATGAAAACTTACTTTGTAATAAGCAATGAAGAGCTGTTAATAGTTCAACACATTGTGAGAAATGACTCTCTCTTGTGTAATGTAGTTTTCGAGAAAAAAGTAATTTTCCAATTAGATTTTGAGGTCCCAAAATCAAGCATCTGAAAGCACACAACTTCGTGTGACAAGGTTATTTTTTCTTCCATTATTATCTCGAACTTCGCCCACCAATTGAGCTCAAATGTTCACAGGTTTGTTATTTTGTGCATATATCGTAATACACCAAGTGAGAAGACTGGTCTTTGACAGTTACCAAAGGTGTCCAATGTCTTTAAAGAACATTTCTACAAATGGCATGCTGTTGATATTATACAATTTTGATAAAAAATACCACCCTCTGAGTTGGAGATGACAACATCCAAAAGCATTCATTTCTGTGCTGTATTGTGTTTTTCCCCCATTATTTCTTGCAACTTCGATGAACTATTATTAAGCCCAAATTTTCACAGATTTGTTATTGTATGAAAACGTTGGAGCGCACACCAAGTGAGGATACTGGTCTTTGACAATGACCAAAAGTATACCCTGCTATGAACAGAATGTTCGTACTTTCATTCACACGCTGGATTTTCTCTCTGGGACAAACTCCCTGAATATATTTCCGATGCACACAATTTCAAAGTTACTATGATAGCTCACCCTTTTCAAGATGTGTTTCTTCAATTCATAATTTTTTTGCATTGCATTGTTCTTTATTGTATGTCTTCCCTAGCTGTTATTTTACTTTCTTTTTACTGGGTATATTATGTACTATGCTATAATGACTGTATGTCTTCCCCAATTGTTCTTTTACTTTCTTTTCACTGGGTATATTATCTACTACATGTATGCTATAACTATTGTATGTCTTCCCTAATTGTTATTTTGCTTTCTTTTCACTGGATATATTATGGACGAGTACTTTTTTTGTTTACATTGTCTTTTGCCTTGAACATCTCTTAACATAGGTTTGGCGCATTACAAATGCCTATTACTTTTATAATTGTTATTATTTACAGGCCTTGCTCTTAAGTTTGTTGTTAAGTAGCCAACCAAGCTAATATACTCTGGGTTTAACTTGACCACAGGAAGTTTTAGTAGCCAAGATTTAAAATATATATTGTCATGAAGGTATCTTTCTGATGCATAATGGTAGCAATCACAACCAGTATAGGCAAATAAGGTTACACTCAAAAATTAAAGGCAGTGGACACTATTGGTAATTACTCAAAATAATTATTGGCATAAAACCTTTCTTGGTGACGAGTAATGGGGAGAGGTTGATGGTATAAAACATTGTGAGAAACAGCTCCCTCTGAAGTGCCATAGTTTTCGAGAAAGAAGTAATTTTCCACGAATTTGATTTCGAGACCTCAGATTTAGAACTTGAGGTCTCGAAATCAAGCATCTAAACGCACACAACTTTGTGTGACAAGGGTTATTTTTCTTTAATTATTATCTCGCAACTTAGAAGACCAATTGAGCTCAAATTTTCACAGGTTTGTTACTTTATGCATTATGTTGAGATACACCAACTGTGAAGGCTAGTCTTTGACAATTACCAATAGTGTCCACTGACTTTAACTCAAAGATGTATTACTCACATCTGAATGGAAGAAATATGAGTATTTTAGACAAGTAGGTTGCACAGTTAGACAAGTAGGTTGCACAGTTCTTAGTAGCCCACAGGGCAAGTTGAGAGGTGCACGTAGCAGTTTTTACTAGACAATGTTTTGGGCTAGTGTTAAGGGCAAGCCCTGATTTATATGATCACCGGCCAAGTGAACGCGAACAAGTGTCTGATTATTTCTATGATTTATTTTGTCCCTAGTCTCCATTCCCTGGTGACGATGAAGAGGAAGTATTTGATAGCATCGTCAACGACGAAGTCCGCTATCCAAGATTCTTATCCACAGAAGCTATTGCTATCATGAGAAGGGTAAGTAAACAACTACCAAATATAAATGGATAACAAATATAACATTAAACTGACAAAATAAATAGATTTGATCACTAAATACTCATTATGGGTTGTCCACTTAAATTTCTGCTATGGTTGGAATGTTTCTAATGTCTGAACTTAAGATATTGACTAAATAGGGTGACCGTCAAAATAGGGCTTGATGTAGCTCAGTTGGTAGAGCGCCGGCATGTTTAATACGGAGGCTGTTATTGGGTTTTCAGTCCCCGCCCGACTGTGTGGGTTTTCCCTGGAATATTCTTGGGGATTTGCCTCCCACTTCTAAAACTGATACTTCTGTCTACTCTTTATTGGGTTCTTGGCTTGAACAGTGATTAAGTTTGCTTTTACGAGAGTCTTTGACCAGAATAATTTAAATGAATTGAAATGAAATGAATATTCATGGATTAATTTTATCTTTGTGTAGTTATTGAGACGTAATCCAGAGAGGAGACTTGGTTCAAGTAGGAGGGACGCTGAGGACGTAAAGAAACAAGCCTTCTTCAGAGTAAGTACAACTTCTTATAATACTCTCTCTCTCCATAGTCCATTATGGCATCGGCTTGTGGTGGTCCGAGAAATAAACTCCCTCCAACCCTCCCTGTCCAGTGCGGCCGTCGCTGCCTCTTTCTTTTAAGTGCACGAATGGTGTCAGTCCACCTAGCTTTCAGCTTTTGTCTGCCAACACCACCAGCAACACATTCTTCCATGCTCAGCTTCTTAAGATTTTCCCCATCTCTCCTTGCAATATGCCCAAAATACTCGAGCTTCATCATCGTAAGGTTGATGCAAACTAAGATTGTCGAGTTTTTAATGGAATTTTTCATGTAAGAGTAATTGTAGTTTTTATGTAGTTTTTATTGTACTGATTGTGTATTTAAGTTTGTTTATTTATTGTAGTGTATTCGAGGACAATACATTTTTTTATGATGTGAGACCACCACTTCAAATTCCTGTGATTGTTTCATGTCAATTCACTTTGTTATCCACGATGGGAAATTCATCGGCTATTAAACCATTCTAATCTAATCTACGGACTTACTACTGGTTTGGTCTAATTGAACATTATTTTGTGATTTTATTTTTCAGAATGTGCAATGGGAAGAATTGTTAATGAGGAAAACCACACCACCGTTTGTACCTAACATAGTAAGTTATTTATGGAGTACAGAAATCGCAGAATTTTCTTCAATTTTTTTATATATTATTATTATTTTTTTATATTAAAATGTTTTTCAAGCTATCTGTCTGTGACACTACTACTCTATAGTATCATTGATGCACATTTGTTCACACAAGGAATTTGTATTTTTGTTTTCCCCCAAACAGAACCATCCAGAAGATGTGAGTAACTTTGACGAGGAGTTCACCCAGGAGCGTCCAGTGCTGACCCCACCCACCCGAGACCCTCGAGCAATAACCGATGAAGAACAGGACTTATTCAAAGACTTCAATTACACTGCTGATTGGTGTTGAGGAAGAGTGCCCTCTAGTGGTAGTGTTTGAATATTGAAGGCTGTCCTCTATTGGCGAGATCAGGCCAACTTGTGGTTGTAATGAGGTGCTGCCCTCTATTGGCGTGATCAGGCCAATTTGCAATGAGATGCTAAACATTGATGGTGAAATAGATGCGCAGATAAACTGACTCCAAAGGCTGCCCTCAATCAACGCATTTGTGCCAGGCAGCATTTATGTACTTCTAGATACGCAAACTTCCAGAGACACGTCCCAGCAGACGGCACAAGTATGGATTCGAGAATCACTCCTGAGAGTTCCTGAGAGGTTTCAAGTACAAAGACCAACCAATTGGAATATTATTGCGATTTAACCAATGAAGTCAAATCTACATCAAGGGATCAACAATGAAGTTATGCCTTGTGTTTTTGCAGCAATTCTAGTTGCTCTGTATTGCTGAAAAGGACCGTGGGGAAGCTGTTTTCTAAATCGAGACTAGCCTACAGTTGTTCGTCGTGCACCCGGCCGGTTAAAGGACAAAACGAAAAGTTACCGGAGAAAGGGCGGAAGCAATTGATGTGCAAAGCTGCATTTCAAGAAAACCAAGTGTAAAAGTTTGATTGGTTTTCTGCCATTCATAAGTCATTATAGACGATGTGACCTATGTTTACATTCAAACCGCCCTCTGTTGAAAAACCCCTCACTGTATACGTCATGTTTCGCCGGGCAAAAAGATGCGTAGTCATGGTAAGATTGCGAGTACTTTCTAGCTGGCTGCCAAAACACAAAGGTTTGCCTGGCGGTATGTGCGTGAATAATGTTATGGTCACATCGTCTATAGGGTGGTTAGATTCTGCGTGGTTGTGAGAAAATCTCTTTGGGGTTATGCTATCAACAAAAATGTCAAATTAATGCCAGATTCTTTTTTTGGAGGAGCCATTTGATTGCTTACGGCCTTTTATGCTGCCCAGAAGATGGGCAAAGCGCTTTAGCTCTTCTTCCAGGAACATGATGAGATGACCCTCAGATGTTAAATCTTACTTGTGAATGATGCTTTGCTAACAAACTTGCATTCCCTGGTATAAGCTCATACAGATGAACGAAACAGCTGTAGCTGGTAGTCTGTGCTGGACTGGTTACCCTAACCTTATTGGAGCAATAATCCCCAACATAGCGCCTAATGAGGTTTAAATATAACTGATCGATGAAAACAGTTTTACTTTGAAGAAGTTTTTTTTTCTCCAGGAAATGTCCCAATTTATCCAGACTTATTCCTGATATATGTAAATTGAGTGGTATACATATTTTATTCCGTGGGCATTAGTTTCTCTCTAGTGATAGGTCCTACTGGTGAGGTTATTTACTTAAGTTTAGTTTATATAGCAAGGTCAAAGGTCAAGGAGTGTCAAAGGTTAACTCATGTCAAGGTCAAAGGTTACTTTAGAGCACGCTGCAGTCAAATAATTTTTGGAATGTGACAAAAGGTTTCTACATGTATTTGCCTTTTTTGGCCTACATGTTCCAAAAAGTATTTTGTCATTTATTAGAAAGTGAAATCAAATGCTAACAGTATAACAACATTATTTGGTTTTACCTTTTCAGGCATGTATTCTTCGTTTATGAAAGGGCAAGGGCACCAAGGCATTTTCTCTGTGGTAAAGGGCACCTTGATGTCCATGAGGAAATTGTAAATTTACTACTGGAGCATTTCAAGGGCACCAAGTCAATGACCAGGGGCCATTGAGGCAATCGCCTCCGTTTCCTCCGTGAAGTATCAGGACTGCCTTTTTAATCTATGTGTGAGGGTAAAACCAAATATTCTTTATCCTCGATGCCAATTTAGCATCTGTTAAAGAGTATACTGCACTTAAACAAAGTCAGTAAGCAAGGCAAATCTACAATGTTCTCAAGTTTATGTTGTAACCATACAGTTTTTCTGGTCACCGTGGTCCAGTGGTTAGACTGCCGGACTTGCAATCACAAGGTTTTTTTTGTTATGCAAGTTGCCTGACACTCGAGGCCTGAAGGCCACTTCAAGGTGTGGGCTACAATTATTTTTTCCAGAGGCCGTTGCCACCTACTCCTAGGGCTGAAACAGGGTTAACCCCTTTACAGTCCATACGGATGTAGGCTTGGTTATCATCAATTCGAAGTCTGGTCGGTAGAGCAGAAAGCACTACCTCCTCAATTTTATGTAGCAAGTGTCACGACCGGGATCCGAACCCACACCCCGCTGATCAAACACCAGTGCTTGAATCCGGTGCTCTTAACCGCTCGGCCATGACGCTGCCACAAATCACAGATGTCAAAGCAATGTTTGTGTGAAAGAGATTGGCTGTTTCTTACACATCATACCCAGATTTTATAAATCCTGTTTACAAGTCTGCTTAGCGTGAAGTATACAAAATGAGGCTTTATCATAAGTGACTTTATTTTTTAAAACCATGGATGAGCTTATTTTGTTACAAAGATGTCCAGTGGTGTCACCAGAAACTGCATGTTGGTAAACATTTTCAACAATTTCAATGGAAATAGTTTTGTATTTGACCTGTAACTTGACCTTTTCCCAGCAATAGTGATGACATCATGTTCTATAAATAGCTATTTGTAAATTAACATTAGATGAAGTAAACTAATCCCTTTGTGTACATAGTACAGGTGACGACTTTATAATTAATTGTATTCAGATGTGCTGATATTTAATGATTTCTCACTTTTATGTTGTGTCTGATCATAATGGTGCGATTTTAAACATCATTAAAATGGTGTGTATTCAATTTGTATTGTTTTTTTTTGAGAAGTGGTTGAAAATGCCAAAAAATGAAGCATCACCCGTCGACGATGTAACGACGATGTTACGTGTTTGTTTATGGCTGCATTGGGTGTGTTTCCGTTCTTGCAGCTTGTGCTTTTCAGTAATACGAAACACATTTTTAAGAAACCCCATTTTTGCATCATTTTCACCATGTATGTGTTTTTTTTGTAAATGGTAAAGTCATGTTGATTTAATGACCCTATTTTCAAAAAAGGGACAAACTAAATTTGTTAATATTTACTTAAAAAAGGGACTTTTACAAGTATTTAATGTCTGCATTTGTATCCACCACATCCTTAGCTTTTTCGTCAGAAAGAAAACAACTTGTAAGAGTAAAAAAATACGTGACACTTATATTTTTAATGGAATGGTGTTGTAATTTGTAAAGAATGTGTTTTTTATATGCAAAACTGGTGTGTGAATAACTGTGTCTTTACCATAGACATAGAACCCGGAGAAGGCTAAGCTCGACCGCCCTCTGTGTCGTCTGTGGACGCTGCGTATCGATACCAGGTGATACGTGTGTATGGCAAAATGATCATAACGTGAATGGCATGTATGGGAAACAGTAACGCACATAGACCCTTGATTTGACGCATTCAACAGCCACGTATACTAATTGTGCCATACACGCATACAAACAGTGGCTTGCGCGCGTCCTCACAACGGTCTCACCAACGAAATCACACGCACAGTGATGCACTCGTCGTTCTCCGGGTTCTATTTGTATGGTCTTTACAAATGTAATAGCGCCCTCATTGGCTGTTACTTTGTCCGCACAATAAGTCTGGTACCTTAGTTCACAATCCTTGTTTTAATCAATGTGTGACACGGGGCAAGTTTCCAAACTACATGAAAAAAACATTAAAGAAGTTACTATAATCCTTATCCTTAATCATTATCAGTGAATGTTTAACATAAATTGTGTTTGTTTAAACAACTAGATTAAAATAATTATTCCATTGCCCTAAGTCTAAGTTTTTAGCCAGACGTGGTAAAAAGGTTACCAAATTTGCTGGAAATTTAAACACGGAGTGTCCAAATTGTTCGCTTACTATTTATTTACATGGCAGATAGAACGGGGTGTCCAAATTTAAAACAGGGTGTCCAAAAGACACCCAGACACCCCCTCTGGTTAACACTATGGGCCATGACGACTACCTTCAGGTACCATGTTATCCTTTGAGAGTATTTCAGCCATCTTGCTTTCCCATTAATTTGAAAGGAAGGAAAAATAGCCTGGTCCCTTTCTTGGCATGTATATTTAAATTGCTAATGTCACTAGTGTGTGCGGGTTACCAGGCACAGGTGACTACAGCATGATAAAGGCCTATACTCAAGCTTAAGCTATTGGACCCCTATAGTTGTTAATGGACTCCAAAACTAGCTATTGAACCCTAATGATTGTTCATTGACTCAATCACTAGCTATTGGACTTATACAACTGATAATGGACCCCAAACTATCTATTGGACCCATATGACTGATAATGGACCCCAAAAATAGCTATCTAACCCATACAACTGTTAATGGACCCAAGCACTAGCTATTGGACCTGTACAACTGTAAATAGACTCGAGCACTAGCTAACAGACCCATAAAACTGTAAGTGTTAATGGACCCACAACTACTTGTTGGACACATACATGTGTGCCTGTTAATAGACCCAAGCAATAGCTATCACACCCGTACAACCATAATTAGATCCAAGCTAAGCCATTGAACCCCTACAACTGATAATGGACCCCCAGATTACGGTTTAATGCCCCCAAACAACACTGTTTAAAACCCACTATGGACCCACTGCAGATTTATTGTCAGCTTCGCCTTCCTTTAGCAATAAAACACTACAATAGTCTAGACGACCCCTCGATGGCCCCTACACTGGCATGTGTGTGCCATCAATTTGTTCATACATGTATTCCAAGGGGTTTATTATGTGGTCCCTTTAAGTTTAAATTATAAGACTGGTTTTATATTCCTGTTTGTAAAGATCTCCATGAATTAAAGAGAAAACCCATGTTGAATTTTAAAATGTATCCCTGCATATGGAGTGGAGTTCATTTTTACCCTCGTCCTCTCAAAAATTATAATTTATTCTTGTAAAAATCCCTGTGATTTATTTGGTTTGGTTATTAGGAAAATACACTGAGGTTGTTAGAACATAAGGGTGCAACTGTTTACCCAGTCAATACAAAGTATGTATTTATAAAAGCAGTGGACACTACTGGTACGATAATTACTCAAAATAATTGTTAGCATAAAACTTACCTGGTAACCAGCGATGGAGAGCTGTTGATGGTTTGAAACTTGGTGAGAAACGGCTCCCTCTGAAGTAACATAGTATTTGAAAAAGAGGTAATTCAAACACTCAAATATTTAATGGGTACTAGTGCTATAAGCACAAAATTACCTGTTAAGCAACTCTATGAAATTGGGCCCATAAAACAAACTATGTCTTCTAGGCCGAATGTAAGCTGCTTAAGAGCCAATTTTATGCTTCCTGATGCTTATATTGTGTCAAAGGTCAAAATGTTGACTTCCTCCCATCAAGTAAGAAATAACATTTCAACAAATTTATTTCAATGATAATATCATTTCTCTTTTAATGTGCATTTCTCAATGTGTGAGACAAACAACATGTATTTAACATAAGGCAAAATTTAAATAAGTAATAACAAAATGGAAGATCAAATGCTCAGAAGATGCTAGTAATAGTCTACATGTACAAACACTAAAATAAACATACACATCAGCAGAAGTTTTTATTTAGTTATCAAAGTTTGCAGAACTGTTGAAAATTCATTTGTTTAAATTGCTTACAGAGAGCGGCTTATTAAACCCTTTTTTGTAGATAGTTTTGCATCGGAGATACAGAATATAATTTGTTGTTGCCCTTACGTCATGTATTGAGCACTGTATACTCGGTCATTTGCCTACTTGTTTTTTCCACAGACCTCGGGAAAAGTATCAAGTATATAGTACTAACACACATTGGTGTAAGGGTCGTAACAAATTACATTGATTATAACCTGCTTATATACTGCTGCTGATTTCTATGAGTATTTAACTTTACACAACACCACAAAAATTTCAAAAAACCAGCACAACCCCAAAAATACACCACCACCAGAAAGTTGGAAAAGGTTTCATTAAAAACATTTCAAATGACAAACATCATGTCCTTAATCCAAATCAAATAAGATTTATGTGAAAATATACACGCATACTAATTCCTTAGCTTAAAAATGTTTGACTACCTCATGCAGGCATCAAAATAACCCATGGTACCTACAGCATGTCTGTTACTGCTGACAACGGATTTTGTCTATCTCGCGCGACCTTTGGACAACACCCGCTGGTATTGTCAAAAGGTCACGGTATGCGTTGTCAGCAGTAACAGACATGCGCAGATGCAATTCCGGATAGTCTTATTGCTGTGGTACCCTGTGCGAGGTTCCAATACAAGTTTACATTTTCCTCATAGATGGGCCCCCTTACCAGAAGGAAATTGTTCCTATGAGAGCAGATTTCAAGGCCTGCACATGCAACAAGTACATTATTCTCTCATCCTAATTTCATGCGGAAATTTAAAAAAAAAATTACGAATAAATTAAATAAATAATGAAAATTTAAAACAAAATGTAATAATTAACAGAGAAGACAAATTGCAGCTTAGTGATATCGTGAGATAACAAAATTAACAAGAAAGTTTTGAGTTGTTTTTTTTTTTTTTCGTTTTTAAGGATTTCAAGTTGGCTTAAAAAAAACTAGGTTCATCTTGAAAAGTGTACACTATGGACAGCCATTCATTATTTATAACAATTATTTGAAGACATTGTATGTAAAACATTTACCGCACATGCATTAAAAAAAATCCATTTAAGATTATATTTTATTAATTAGAAAACAATTTATAATTTCAAAAACTTTACCAATCATTTTACTCAAAAGATGTCAATTCCAAAAAATTACAAGAAAGACTGTTATGGTAGATTCTGGTTCTAGGTCAAAGGACAGTTATTATTTTTTAAAATTGATACATATTTGATACACATTCTTTGTCTTCGCTTCTCTTACACAATTAATTGTTATACAATTACACACAATAACAATAGCACTCAATACCCATTTGACCAATATGGGTAAATAATAGTATTCATCAATTATAAACGAGTTTTAGACTTCCACATTCTTAATTATATTTATCAGTATTTTTAAATTTGTTTAAAGACATTTAAATATTAACAAAACATTGAGATGCAATTAATTTTGGTCATTTTTTCAATTGCACATACTCAGTACTGCGAGTGTTATATTATTAATATTCTTCACTCCAGGTCAAGAAACACTCCTATCAATAAATAATCATAATTTATATTACCCTAAACCAAATTTTATACAAAATGTATCTTCACATAAAATGTATGATTGTACGGAAGTACACGGAATCATTGAGAAAACAATTGTGAATGAAATGATTGACCCCTTGTATAAAGCAAAACGCTACAGGAATACTGAGGGTATCGCGCATGTTTTTACTATCGTCCAAAGATGTGCAAGGGGTCTAACTGGTAAATAGTGCATTAGAAGCAAGGCAAGGCCATTTTTCATTTTGCAAAGGGGCAATACACTGATCCATTAAGCCAGGCCGAATTATCATTGACCAATCACAACCGCGAAATCTGATCACCATTTGAACCGTTTGGTGATCTTTGCACTTATGGTGATCGGGTTTCGCGGCTGTGATTGGTCAACTGGTAAGGAGGCGGGGCGTAATAAATCGGTCTATTGCTGACTGAAGGGGGCACCAAGGCCAAGACCAGGGCAACAGAGGTCATGGCCTTCACGAAACTCGAGCCAGGCCTGCCGAAGTAACTATAAAAGAAACAGTAAACTTGCAGGTAAAACTATGTGTACAATTTACAATGGGTACAATTTACAATGTTTCGTTTCTTTCTGAAAAAAAATTCTGCAATTTGTTGCACGATGGACTAACTGTTGAAAATTAGTTACTTAATATGTCTACAACAGTAGCTTGAATATTTGTTTATTTTTTTTCTGCAAATACACACTCGGTCCATATTTCTCCTAGTCTGTCAACAATTTCAGGTTATAATTGAATGTATATATAGATACATTTGAACGGGCTTAACAAAAATGTGAACATTATTCCACACATTGAAGTTAATGTATTCAACATTATCTGAATAGCTTGTGAATAGACCTTATGCACATGACGTCATTTCAGTAGGGCGCCCTCACCTAGAGGTCAAAAGGAGGTTGTTCATTGGCCAATACTGTGCGGCGGGCGTACAAATCCGTGCGTCTCGATTATTTCGTCACCGTTTTTCCTCTAAGATGGCGGCTGGATGACGTCAATGCATAAGGTCTACGGGTAGATCTCTGTTCGCGGTTAAAGACTTGGACATGGGCTTGATTCACTTCTCAATTCATGTACTCCTGGTTTTCATGAATGCTTCATAAAGGACGCCAGATCCTGCTGGGTAGTACAGGAGAAGACTTTCAAACTGGGACTGCTGTGAAGCCATCCGACTGCCCAGATGGAACTAAAACGGAGAAAGAATAAAAATTGAAATTTCACAGGAGTATGGTGATGACAAAAATCCTTTTAATACAGGTGTATAAATATTTTGTTTCCAACTGTTAAGACCAACCCATCCACACCAAAGTAGTGCCTCATGCTCAAATTATCCGGATATTTTAGATCGTCAGACTGTAGATCGTGTCTCCAACATTTGTAGTTTTCAATGGCTTTTCCTGGCTTGAACAAATGTCTTTGCAGTTTAATTAGAAACTAAGAGATTAACAAAAGAGGAAATCCGCTGAACCGAGGAAAGGTTGCATGCCTGTAAAATTCTGAGTGGCCCCTTAAAAGCATAGTGTTAATCACAGGGGTGTGTCTGGGTGTCTTTTAATATTTAATTATGTATTGTAGACAAACAATTTGGACACGCTTTTAAAAATTCCTGGCTAAAAACTTGACTTAAAGTCTCCTGTTGGAAGAATTTTGGGTGAACATAACATGCCTCAGTCTCCTTCACCAAACAGTGTACAACAGTATTGACATGCAAAACGCAAAATGCCAACAAAAAGTATAAAACCAACCACCATAGAGCTTATTACACATGTACATTGTCGACTACATGTCTGTATCTTTTAAAGTTCTATAGTGGTGTGATGCTGAGAAAAATCATGCTATGATGTGATGTATATGTAGATAATTTACAAGCAGAAGATATGGAAGATAGTTTTGGGGGTGATGAACTTAAAGATAACCAAGTTTCCTTTGACACCAGAGAAGTTATAGATCAAGATGCACAGGGCCTATTTCATAGAGCTGCTAAGCACACAAAGTAGCTAAGTGCAAAACAAAAAATTCTCGGCATAATAACAGCTGAAATACCATGTCACAAGCACAATTTGTGACTGGTATCCAGCTCATTTCTGCTTAGCAGAAAAATGTGCAGCAATATTTTCTGCTGTACAAGCAGCTCTATGATAGAGCTGCTTAAGCACACAAACAGCTAAGCGTAACAAAATTACACTTACCAGAAAAATATTACCAGCTAAAAATACCACGTGACGTCACAAGTACAATTTGTGACTGGTATCCTGCTCATTTCTGCTTAGCAATATTTCTTGCTTAAGCAGCTCTATGAAATTTGGCCCTGGTTGAACCATAGTCCTTCCTCTATGGTTGAACACACACATGAAGTTACCACAGTAGGTAGAGTGCAGAATAATTTTGTTTGTATGTTGCAACTTACATCACAGTCAGTATGATCTCAATACATCTTTTGCTCCTAATACACAATGCCTACTGTAAACAAAACAAACCTCAACTTGAAATCCTTAACACCATGCTTCAACTTGTGGTGTGCGTTTAGTTAAGAGTGAGTATTGGGGCGTTTGTTTGTAAGGTGAAATGGTGGAGCATTTTAGAGAATCAAATTCAAGTTCGAGTGGTTTAGTCATAGGGGTGTGGGTTCAAATCCTGCTCATGACACTTGTGTCCTTGAGCTTGCTCAATCTCTAAACCTAGGGATATGGAAGGGTAGAGCATAGAGAAAGCCTTTCTCTATGGGTAGAGGTTGATATTGTGTATGAAAAGATCTTGGAGCACCCACGGTAGGCTGGGGCTCTATACTCCACAGGGAGCTGAGAAAGATTACAAGAATGTTACGACCCATAGAACTGGGCACTAATGTAAGGCGCATTGATAAGGCTATTGGATAGTGTCAGTCAATCAATCAATTAATCAATCAATCAATCATTCAATCAATCAATGACAGTACACTGGTACTGTTGTTTTCTAGGTTGTAGTTTGTTTTTTGTGGGGTGTGTTTTTTTTCTTCTTTTTTGGTGTTCATGGTTCTATTCTTTTAACTAAATCCGTACCATTCTGACAAACACAATAGGTCAACTTAAAGGCTAGCAAATAATTTAGTACAGGGGTCGAAATTGCCACTAGCCCGCTAGCCCAGGACTACCAGATTTACATCCGGGCTACTGATTTTTCCAGTTTGATAGCCCGACGGGCTAGTTAAATAATAATGCAAAAATCATCATCACAAACAATAAAGAACTATGTTATTGGTGTATTGTAAAGTTTGAGCCGTGACGCGAGACATAATGTGTCTTTCGGGCAACCAAAATCTAATCAGGGCTACTAAAAATTATTGGTCACTAGCCCTGCTGACTACCATGGAAATACACTTAATTTCGACCCCTGTAGTATTATATTATATAGACCATGTTGTAGCCATGGTTGGTGGGCAGGCCTGCCCAGAACTATAACAATTTCGCCCAACACTCTTAGCAAAATACACTGTGCTGCCCAGCACAGATTTCCCCCATATTGCACTTCAGCAATAATGGGCCCTATATCTTAACATTAATAACTTTGTTGAACCGCTCACCCTTGGTAGACTAAATTGTATTAAGAGCCCACCTCTAAAATTAGTCTGGCTTCAGCCACTGGTTGTGGATGTTACAAATTACCTCCTGCGGATCCTCCACCCTTAAGAACAATGTCTTCATCTTCGTCGTCAATATCCACGTCAACGTTTTCGAGTCGATGATGCGTGGCTGGCTCGGATTTAAACCCGTTGGATGCAAATTTAGCTCCGTCTGTTATGAGACTGGGCAACTCCATCCAGAAGCCTTTATTCGGGATGGCTTCGTTCACGGGCTTGTTCTGAACGAAGACTAAAAAGAGAGCACCTAAATAAAATAAAAAGAATAATTAAAGAAATGAGGATTCAGAAAAGAGTCGTCACTTGTTGGGCTAAAGGTTTAACTTTAAGCCAGGATTTTGTTTAAAGGATGTCAAAATTTGCTGAAAATTGACAACCGATCTAGCCAGCCAGACCACTTTGAGTGATTCCGATTGGTCCTCAGATCTTTTTACTACATGTTGTGTAGCATGGCCAGCGAATCTACTGAGAACGAACCATTTTTATAATTACCTCCAGCAAAGTAAAGAACGACAAGCAAGCTGAAAATGATGCAGAGGATACTTCCAAAGCTTAGTCCGTCACCTACTAAACACGCATGGGGAGAATGAAGCTCGAATAACACAGCATTATCCTCTGCATGCCCAAGGGTAACGGAATTAGCGGCAGAGGGTGAGCACTTCAGGTCTACCTCCGTGGTGAATGGATGAAAAATATCCTCTGAAAGAAAAATTCATACAGTACAGTTGGTTTAAAAAAAGAAAATGTGTTGGCCCAAAACCAAATGGTTCATTTTTTTATCAGTAAAAGTTAGGATATTTTATATCAACTTGTGTAGGATGGATGGAGTTCCAGAATTACAAGCCGTCAGGAGGAGGGTTTCGCCGTCGGGAGGTCGGAGGAGGGTTACATTATTGCAACTACCACCGTAGTTAGTAGTTGCGAAAACGTAACCCTCCTGCCGACGGCGTAGCCTCCGGCCTGCGCCGTCGGCAGGAGGGTTACGTTATCGCAACTAAGTTAGGAGGGTTAGGAATAGGATTATTGTAATTGTATTATTGTAACTAAGTTACGAGCATCCATAACAACACAAAACTAAGTACTGTACTACCTTTCTTATATAGTTTATAAACACACACCGTCACGTTACTGACAAACATACCATTCGTATATTTCAAAATAAGTTGCTGTGTAACTGAATCGTAAAGAAACATCACAGTAAAATGCTTGGCAATGCCGAAGTATGTCGACGTAGAACCAGCAGTAGTTTTCCGGCATCCTGCAACACCTTCACACGACCCTTGTTCGCTTCCAGAGACAGGTTTCAAGGTGTAGGGGACACATGGATCATAAGAATATGTCTCAGAGTGTTCGGTTCTTCCTGCGATGTTTGGGAAAAATGGTTCGTTTGGTTTTCCAGATAGTGCTGTAAGGTCATAGCGCCCGCTACCGTCCGACATGGTGCAACTACAATGTGAATGAGTTTGTTGTATGCATTCGACTGCAGCACCAACCGCTTGACCAATTATTCCGATAGAGAATAAACTACAACCAACCAAAAATAAAGAATAGATTCTTTTACAAGATGCCATGGTCACATAAGTGTTCGTTGATTCTAGTCCATTTACAAAGTGTTGAAGAGCTGTTTATTCTACGGACGTCCGTGTAAAAACTTGTCACATCATCCAATGAATAAATAAGAGTTCTAGGACGCAGCCATTTTTAATCGGGTATTAATTTGTTCAACAATTTTAGAAGTATTTATTCAGAAATACACAACACAAACCTTTCAAATTTTATTTAAAAATATTAAATCCAAAATACTAAAGGTTCTATAGACAATGATTGGCCCTTTTTTAATTTTTTATTGGGGTTTATTTTAATATATGTTGATGCACATATAAAAGACTGAGTAAGTTGACAAACGTAAGGCCTTCTTTTGCATTTCAACCCCCTGATATAAATGAACAGTGCGCACGACTACGTACACACCTGCTGCGGGTACAAGCCTGACCCATTTTGTCACACACTCAAAACAATTCTCACAGATGTGTACGTGTGAGGTGTTGAAACAGAATTTAAAATGGTAAGTTTATTTCTTTTTCTGTATTGTATGCTGTAATTAATGTAAGAGTTTTGTTTTAGTGTTTAACTTTAATTATCTGGAGGTGACTGTATGTGCAGTGTGCAGGCCAGGTTTAATTTGATCATGAAAATAAAACCTGGCCTTCTCTAGACCCAGTAACTGGGGCGCTGTACTCCTTTTCAACAATTTTTGACTTTATCTGTCGTACTAGCGCCCCAGGGAATGGCACAGAATTTTAACGAATACCCAGTTTTTCGCGACACCCAGCCACAAAAAATGCCTCAAAATGACAAAAAGACCAAACAAACTAGCTCAAAAATCGCCTACTCTATTCTCGATACGTCTAGGATGTAACATCAGGCATTTAATTGTACTCACGATCATTTTTTAAACTCCAAATCGATGATTTTTAACTCCGCATCGTGGAGCGATTGACAAGTCTGCGATTTTCGGATGTGTATGGTAACGAAACATGGCGTCGCGTTGTGGGTGGATGTCCATCAACGGCTGTTTAATGCTACACTTGTTACAGGCATTGCAGCGAATGCTATACATTGTACACGGGGATGGGTACAGGCGCTGCAGCTAGCGAGTGCCCACGTGCGTTCAATCATGGTCAACGTAACTTACACGGTGCCGGGTTGTTGGAAAATTATCAGAAAGGGGGTGAAAAGTTCTCAGAAAGGGAATATTGTCTGAAAGAGGGGATTTTTCTGGTCTGAAGTCTGCTGGATGAAGCTGGATGGTTCTGGATGAAGTCTGCTGGTCTGGATTTTTCTGGTCATCGCCCCCCCCCCCCCCCCAAAAAAAAAAAGGGAAAAAAAAAAAGGGGGAAAAAAGATGATTATGATTAATAAATAAATAAAAATTCTACAGTGACACTGGCAGCACTAAACATTATAAGAAGCAATTTAACCATGCACAAAAATCGTAGGCCTAGATGAAGTACAGCGGTTTTTATTTATTTATCATATTTTTCCCCCTTTTTTGGGGGGGGGGGGGCGATGACCAGAAAAATCCCCTCTTTCAGACAATATTCCCTTTCTGAGAACCTTTCACCCCCTTTCTGATATTTTTCCAACAACCCGGCACCGTATAAGTTACGTTGCCCATGATTGAACGCACGTGGGCACTCGCTAGCTGCAGCGCCTGTACCCATCCCCGTGTACAATGTATAGCATTCGCTGCAACGCCTGTAACAAGTGTAGCATTAAACAGCCGTTGATGGACATCCACCCACAACGCGACGCCATGTTTCGTTACCATACACATCCGAAAATCGCAGACTTGTCAATCGCTCCACGATGCGGAGTTAAAAATCATCGATTTGGAGTTTAAAAAATGATCGTGAGTACAATTAAATGCCTGATGTTACATCCTAGACGTATCGAGAATAGAGTAGGCGATTTTTGAGCTAGTTTGTTTGGTCTTTTTGTCATTTTGAGGCATTTTTTGTGGCTGGGTGTCGCGAAAAACTGGGTATTCGTTAAAATTCTGTGCCATTCCCTGGGGCGCTAGTACGACAGATAAAGTCAAAAATTGTTGAAAAGGAGTACAGCGCCCCAGTTACTGGGTCTAGGCCTTCTCCATTAATTTTGGTTGCAAGATTTTGTTTTTTGGGATTGGGGGGCGGGGGGGGGGGGTATGGGGCGCCGTTTGTCCATTAATTGTTTGACACTTTTAAGGCATGTTTTTACCATGGTTTACAGCAATTAGATGTAAACCATAGAAACTGTTGCCAAATCCTGTTATGGTTTACATACCAGTAAAGTATTTGTTGTGTATAAGTTTATGGTTTACAAACCATGAACATACAAAAAACATTTACAAATCATGGTTCATAAACCAAGAAAATTTACGCATCTTAAAAACATGGTTTATAAACCATAAAAAATGAAGCATCAAATTCATGGTTTACAAATCATGGTTTACAAACCATGAAAATTATGACATCTAAAAAACATGGTTTATAAACCATGAAAATTGAAGAATAAAAATCGTGGTTTACAAATCATGGTTTATAAACCATAACAAATGAACCATAAAATCATGGTTTGTGACAATGGTTTATAAACCATGAAAATCGAGACTTCTTAAAAAACATGGTTTATAAACCATGAAAATCGAGACTTCTTAATAAACATGGTTTATAAACCATGAAAATTTACACATCTCAAAAACGTTGTTTGTAAACCATAAAAAAAGTGCACTTACAAATCATGGTTTACAAACCATAAAAAATGTGCACTCAGAAATCATGGTTTACAAACCATAAAAATGTGCACTCAGAAATCATGGTTTACAAAGGGGAGGAGGGTTACGTTATCGCAACTATATTCAGTCATGACATCAGTAAACGACACACAAATGTTTTTTTTAAACAATATTTTCTTGTTTTGTTTTAGGCGACCAGTCTGGACCAAACTTTAGGAATGGGTCTGGTGACCTTAGCTGGTGTTATATTTACATACTATACAGTTTGGGTGATATTACTGGTAAGGACGAACTTTGTTTCAAGTCTTTATCTTATTCAAGACAATAGGGACTTTTGTGACGCTACGTGGCAGCAGACTTACCAGGTAAATCCATTATTCCTTGGTTATGTGCGAGCGTTCTCAGAACTACATCAACGATGGACATTTACCTGGTAAGTCTGTCACCAAAGTCCAAAGTTCAAAGTCTCACATTGTTAATAATTTTAAAAGTATAAGAAGATGCACCATTTTTTCAAACTTTGTTTAGAGAAATACCTTTTCCCCTTCCCTGATATAAGATGCTTTGGGTTTTAACAAAGAACTTTGACTGGAGTGGGACTTGAATCATCAGCCTATAGATATAGATTAAAGGAACACGTTGCCTTGGATCGGTCGAGTTGGTCTTTGAAAAGCGTTCTGCAACAGTTTGTTATACAATCGGCATGGTTGGAAAGATGCTTAAAAAGTAGAATACAATGATCTACACAAATATGCCTTGAAATTGCGTGGTTTTCTTTTTACCTCGTCGACTAACACGGTCGGCCATTTATGGGAGTCAAATTTTTGACTCCAATAAATGGCCAACCGTAATAGTTCGCGACGTATAATGAAAACCGTGCAATTTTGAGTGATACTTGTGTGGATAATTGTATTTTAAAACATCTTTCTAACCATAATGCATTTGATAACAAATGGTTTTAAACGTTTTTTATAGACCAACTCGTCAGATCAAGGCAATGTGTTCCTTTAATGTGCCAGCATGCACTCTAACAACTGAGCTATCCATCCCTATGTTGGTGGTCTCCTATGTAAGGGGTGCCAGTCAGAAGCCATACAACCGTTAGCTGCTATGTAGCCAGGGATCGCACCAAAGTTTACAATACATTCTGGATGCAGCATCCAGGGGATCACCTTAAGGGGATGTGACTTTTTAGTATTAAATATCAAGTAACAAAGGAAATCTGGTCATCGGATATTATTTGATATCTGATAAGCTTGTTAAATGTTACATAAGGGTTAATTTATTTTGTATTTAAACGATTTCTGTTTTGTTCATTTTATAGCCATTTGCAGATAATGATAACATGATTCAACAATTCTTCCTGCCCAGAATCTATGCAATTATAATTCCTTTCATCGCTGGATTAGCTTTATTGACATTCCTAGGTGAGCATGCATTAATAAACAATGTCTTCTTTTTCTTCCAAGGGGAAGTGGTTGATTTGGATAAACAAAATTGTTCAGTTTTGTGCAATCTTTATGGGTTTCAATCATTAAATTGCTTATTTGAATGTTTTGGAGCTCCCCGGTAAATGGGGTTTATTGATCAAAAATGGTCTTCAAGTTATTTGTTTGGCAAATATAAACATTAATTTACTAAGTAAAACACTAGTTTGTTTATTTTGATTTTATTTGTTTTTAAATGATACACATTTTTTGTTTAACTACCTTTTGATCATTATGGATATAAAATTGCAATTATTTACCATATAGTACTGAGCAGAAATTTTTTATATAATTTTTCATAGTGGTATTATGAACATTTCTACGATGAGCCACTTATGGTGATAAAATCAAGTTCTAATAGCTGGAAATTTGCATCGGGGATAAAGAATATTAATTTTGTTTTTACCTATATACATCAATGTGTTTACGCACTGTATAGTCAGTGCTTTCCAGAGTTCTGTGAAAAAAATCACTGGCATATGACTCGGGTGGGATTCAAACCCACGACCTTTGCAACTCTTGAGCAGTGTCTTACTAACCAATTGAGGTAAATAGTTATGATACTTGTTTTCTTATTTTTGTCCACAGGAGTTTTTATTACCATCGTCATGGTAAAAAAGAAGAAAACCAAGTGATCTACACTACTCAACAAACTGCTCACTCATACAATAAATTGTTGTCAATCTGTTCCTCTTTTTTATACTTTGCTTTAAATATTATGAAGTTCTTTGTTTTTTCTCAATATCATTATCAGAGAGTGCCATTCTCTATTTAGCTTAATAATTGTAGCATAAAATCATTAACTCTAAAGTTGTATGTTAAGATGTTATTTGTTTTAAAAAAACTCCAAAGATTTTAGACATTTTTTTGTTGGACAGCAATTAACTTTATTCGACATACAGCAACCAACTGGAGACTTTTGAACACTAGGTGGCAGCAGACTTGCCAGGTAAATTACCATTGTTAAAGCCATTGGACCCTTTCGGTAAACACTATTGTCCAAGGCCCACACTTCGTGTACCACAACATCTATATCAAATAACAAACCTGTGAAAGTTTAGGCTCAAATCGGTCATCGGAGTCGGGAGAAAATAACAGGAAAACCCACCCTTGTTTCCGCACGTTTCGCCGTGTCATTACATGTGTTTAAAATAAATCCGTAATTCTCGTTAACGAGAATTGATACTGTTTTACCGTTTTCACAAAAAGTAAAGCATTCATGGAATAATATTTCAAGAGAAGTATTTCACCACTACCTTCTGTAAACCCTGTAAGTTATTTGTAAATCTGTGAACTTTTTTTTTTTTTTCTGTACCGAAAGGGTCCAATGGCTTTAACGTAGTTCTGAGCATGCGCACAATACAGAGAACAATGGATTTACCCTGTAAGCATGCTGCCATCTAGCGTCCTAAAAGTCCCACCGCAATCAACGACTGAGTGAACACTTTATTAACTTAGGTTAAAGGTATATGTACTTATTCCTAACAAAAACCACAATGTCAACAGATTTACATTAAACTTACACAGTTTGAGATTATGATTAGTTAGAAAGCTTCCCTTGAAATTTTACTTACTGAGGTGCTGTAGTTTTGAGAAATGAGTAAAAGTAATAATTTTCGTCTCAGTTTTAGCATGTAAAAACGTATTAACGAGTTATGCTATGGTTTTGGTATAATATCATAACTGATTAAGGGGATTTTACATGCTATAATAGTTTTGGTCTCATGAGACCAAAACTGTTTTGTGACTTGTTTTACTCATTTCTCAAAAACTACACAACTTTAGTTAGTAATATTTGAAGGGAAGCTTTCCACTATCATTATCTTCAATCCCTGTAAGTTTAATGTAAATCTGTGGACATTTTGAAAAAGTATCCGAATCCTATAAACAAGGGGCTCCAGTCAAAAAGATAAATGTTATGCTTGGTTTTTAGCAACCAAACACCTTTGGGAGTTATTAATATTGTTTTAAATCTTTTCATCAATGCTATCAAATACATTTTTTACCCCCACAATTTTTAGTTATTTGCTACTGATGTAATACCATTGAGGTAGAGCTTGTATTATTGTACAATATTCTCATATTATTATGAATAAATGAATTTGTAAATTTTTATTTAGGAATGTTGTTTATATACTGAACTTTTTTGTTTTGTTGTCACAGTGTGAGTTTGGGGAGATAATTTTTAAAAGTGTCTTTGTCAAAGATTTGTTGAACTGTTAATTTGATAGCATTTTGGGTTGTAGGCTATATATTTTGTAACTAGTGGCCATCCTAACGCTTCTCCTGCCCCCCCCCCCCCCCCCCTTCACTGAAAGTGTGTTCTATGTTTCCATTGCAACTTTTTATATTGAAAGTCCACAACTTGTCAAGCCTAGGTTCAGGTTAGCACAATTAATTCCAAACCAATCAGAAGTGCTGGGGGTCAGCGGGTCAACTGACATTAACAAAAATTTGCGAATTACAATGTAAATTCTACCTCCATGGTTTAATCGATGGTTCATCACTCAAAACGAACATCTGGGCCCAGTTCATAGAAAGAAATTCTGCCAAGCAAAACCTAGCAGGATACCAGTCACAAATTATACATGTGACATAGCAGTTTGGCTGGTAACCTTATTATGGTAAGCATAATTTTGTTGTGCTTGGCTACTTTTTGAGTTCAGCATGCAGCTCTATGCATGAAATTGGGCCCTGGATATTAAAAACGATCCAGATTTGTAGACTCGCCCAGTCCCTCAGCAGAGTCGGCCTCCAACAAGTCGATGTAGCGCCCTCTATTAGCTACTAATAAGAACAAATGGGGACGGTTCCATTAGCTTAAAAGGGTAGATCAGATTGCCACACAGGGGCCCATGAAAGGGACGCACAGAGAGGGACAGTTTTAGGATCATGCGAAATTGCTCTTATTAATAATCCCACAAAGCTTATTCATCATGTTTAATTAATCATGTCTCTTTGTAACATTGTGGTTTTTTAAAACAAGATTTTGAACGCTCACAAAAAGATCTTCCCCCCTTGACAAAATAGGACAGTCCAAGTAACCACGGTATCGCCATACAAAAATGGCTTCTTCCGGTCAGCTGTACAAGGAAATGTAAACAACAAACTTGATTGCCAAGATTGCACAATATTTAAAGGTATTTACTGTAGGACTAAGTTACCTAATTGTTTTCAAATTAACAAATATTTTAAGGAAGCTAGTGTATCTGGAACTACACTTTTTCCCAGTCATAACGATTAAAACTTACAATTTGAATTTGATGATTGATTGAATGATTTGGCTTCGGCGCTCTGTAAGTATAATAATATATAATCTTTGCTTTGAGTTTGACCTACCTCCATGGATGGATCGAATGCTACCGGGGGCGGGGCCCGGGGCACTATGTGGATTGGGTTTTTCAGTCCTTGGTTGACTGCGTGGGTTTTTATCCCGAGATGAATTCTCTGGGGTTTTCCTCCCACTTCTAAAACTAAAATTTCTTCAGTGTCTTCTCACCTTGTCTAGGATGCTGAAAAGACTTTGACAAGTATTGTCATAATAGATAGTCAGATAGATAGTCTGTAGAGTATGATGTAGATGTAGATGTAGTTAGTAGTAGTAGGCCTACGACCGAAGATGTCAAAAAAACAAATTGTAAAGGAGTACAGCGCCCACTTCCAATTCCAGACCAGAGGACATGGATCTCGCTTCTACATCCCGCACTGCAGCAATCAGGTCTATGTATCATCATTCTTTCCTCGCACAATTAGGGACTGGAACTGCTTGAAGGCAGACCCTGCACTCTCACCCTCTCTAGATGCATTCAAGAATGCACTGAGGGTCTCACCTAGTTAGTAATCTTGATGGCCAGTTTTTACTTGCACCATGTATATTTTTGCACCTGATTGGCTTACGGTCCCATGGTTTTACGCGTGCGCCCAGCCACAGTGCGGTAATCTTCAAATTTTCTGAAGCAGTTAAAGGAAGAAGAAGAAGCACCCCAGTAAAAGAGTAGAGTTTAGTAACAAGTAGAGTTTAGTATAAAAAAAGTAGTTTGGAGGTTGTTTCAATATTCAAAATGTAGCTCTTATTTTAACGTTTACTAAAACTCTTCTGACTGGCCCCTAACAGCATGGTTTGTGATTATCCAAAACAGAAAACATGGCCACAGTTCCGACTCCGGCTACCCAGCCATCCCACTCAAAGGATTTTGCTACCCTGATTGGTAAAGCCCATCACCAATGGACTCGACGAGGAATCATAGAAATCAACGAGAATCATAGGCTTTTTGAATTATCCCGCTGTATACAGATGGGGATACGAGAGTGTTATGACCCACAACATATAAATCAGGTAAAGATAGTCCTCATCATATAGGGTAAACAGCTGGGCCACTTTCATTGAGCTGACTTTTAAAGGCACTGGACACTATTGGTAATTACTCAAAATAATTGTTGACATAAAAATTTACTTGCTAACAAGCAATGAAGAGCTGTTCATAGTATAAAACATTTGTAACACCAAACAAAATGTCCAAAGATTTACACTTAACTTCCACAGTTTGAAGATAATGCTTGTAGAAAGCTTCCCTTAAAATATTACTGGCTGTGATGCTGAAGTTTTTGACCAAATGAGTAAAACAATGTCACAGAAATTATTTTAGTCTGAGTTTTAGCATGTAAAAGGTATTAACCAGTCTCACTGAGACAAATCCTTTAATTAACATCCATCTGTTGTCTTTATCTTCAAAGAGAGCTGTTCATCTTCAAGATGACGACTACCAAGAGGAATTAATTATAACTCTTGTCGAGAATAATCTCAAAAAGGTAAATTAAAACTCAAGTAGAATTTGAAAATTAGAGTAAAGCACAAAGGGATGGGGGGGGGGAATATTGACAAGCAGTTCCTGGCAGTGCATGAAGGACGTGTTGCTGGTCGCTCTGAAAGAGGAATACCGAAAGCTAGTTAAACTGACAATATTCGGGCACTTAAAAGAATATTAATTTGGGTTTTATTCTTACACTGTTGTGTGTTAGCACTAGATACTCGGTACTTTCCCGAGTTCTGTGAACGAAATCACAGGCAAATTACTCGGGTTGGACCCACGACCGTTGCAATTCTAGAGCAGTGTCTTGCCCGGTAGCTAGAGGCAAAGAACTCAGGAAAGTACTGAGTATACAGTGCAAGGGTAAAGCCAAAATTAATATTCTTAATCCCCTATGCTTTAAAAAGAAGTAGCATGCGTGAGCTAACACTGACCACACTGGATAGAGTGTCTTGAATTGAGTTCATTCTCGGACAACCACGGGACGGCTGATGCCCTCATGGATTTAAGAGAGGGAATTTGAAACAATGTAGACCTTTGAGCTTTGATTTGCGACCCCAGAAGCAGGTGGCAAAGTGCCCCTTGTGACACTTAAAGTTTAGCCCTCATTTTGAAGTGTCGGTCTGTGGCCTTGTGATAATGGGCGATTTCTGTTTTTAAAAAAAATTACAGAAGTGGTTTGAATAATATTTGATATTATCATTTGATTTCTTCCCAGCGTTTTGAGTTCAGAAGCTATGCTCCTAAAGTGTTTGTTGCAATACGTGCCTTGTTAGGAATTAAAGAGTCGGATTATTTGGAGTCACTTTCCCCCTCATCAAGATTCCCCTCATCAGGATTCCCCAAACTCTTCATGGAATTTATCACCTCTTAGAGAAGTGGAATGACCTTCTTTCTGTGGTGAGTTTACGATTTAATATGTTAAATTTACATAGAGGATAGGATTTTGAAGTATAGGATTTTAATCTGTGGGGGTGTATATTTGGTAGGGTGTTTTTTGTTGTTGTGGTGTTTATTTCTTAAAGTGTTTGTTTATTTCTTAAAGTGTTTGTTTCTTTCTTTCTTTCTTTCTTTCTTTCTTTCTTTCTTTCTTTCTTTCTTTCTTTCTTTCTTTCTTTCTTTCTTTCTTTCTTTCTTTCTTTCTTTCTTTCTTTCTTTCTTTCTTTCTTTCTTTCTTTCTTTCTTTCTTTCTTTCTTTCTTTCTTTCTTTCTTTCTTTCTTTCTTTGTATACATGGACTCATTGAACTTTTTTTAACTTTATTTATCTTACAGCAATAACAAAGCCTTTATCTTGAAAACTGAGAAATACACGGATGTCTGTTTCCTGAGGAAGGATTTCTTGAGACGTCTTGTGAAGCATTTTGTGAACTACCCTCATTCGTTACTAGTGAAGATCGTAGGCTGCTACTTCATCAAACTCAATGGAAGTAAAGGGGTAAGTTACTGTCTCTTTGTAACAGTGAAAAGATGTAGCACTGGAATCATTGGGAACAGTTTGGAAGGAAACTTGAAAATTGTTAGTTTACTCTTCAAGACAGTGGACACTATTGGTAATTGTCAAAGACTAGTCTTCACAGTTGGTGTATCTCAACATATGCATAAAATAACAAAGCTGTGAAAATTTGGGCTCAATCTTTCGTAGAAGTTGCGAGATTATTGGAAAGGAAAAAAAAACCTTATCGCACCATGGTTACACGAAGTTGTGTGCTTTCAGATGCTTGATTTTGAGACCTCAAATTCTAAATCTGAGGTCTCAAAATCAAATTCGTGGAAAATTACTTCTTTCTTGAAAACTACGTCACTATAGGGAGCCGTTTCTCACAATATTTTAGTATATCAACCTCTCCCCATTACTCGTTACCAAGTGAGGTGTTATGCTAATCATTATTTTGAGTAATTACCAATAGTGTCCACCGCCTTTAAATGTAAGGTCATGCCTCGACATGATCCACAGCACCTAGGGCAATTGCTCTGGTGCCCCGTGGCTGTGCCGTGGTGCCCTCTGCAAGGTTCCAATACAAAACTAGAAATGCCGCTTACCAGAGGGAAATTACTGTGCCCCTTCAAGAGCGAAGTCCCAAGGCCTGTAAAAATATACAGGTTTACATTGTACAAACAGATGATGACAGGGGGGCAATTAGATGGGCATCTGTTTAAATCGCGTCAGCAAAATAACAAACAAATAAAGATTGCTTGGCCACATAGTTTTCAGAATTGGAAAGAGGACTCTTGAGGGTGCTATTGTAACCTCCTCTTGTAGAATGGAGAAAACAAGTAATTTGCCATAAATGATCAATATATTACTAAAATACAGGGTCCAAGAAAAGGTTAAACCGTAGTCTCGCATAGAGATGTCCACAGCATGGAAGCCCTATTTCCCTACTCCATATCAAAACACAACTTTGTATGAAAGCATGAATTACAAAAGGGTTAATCTAATAAAATAAAAAAATCTTTTTTTAAAGATCTATTTCACAGTTATGCAGAGTGTTTTCTACCCTGATGATCGTATCACGGAAAGGTAATGTTCAAAGTTGCTTAAAAATGTTCAAAATGAAATCCAGGATGGTTTTGCTTTATTAGTTTCAATAAACCAATTCAAGCTCCACTTGGAGAACATTTTAGGAAATGGATCTGAACCAAGTAGAAAATGTTAGCTTTGCATAAAATTTCACTTAGTTCAATCACTTTAGGCCGAGTGAAAAATTAAAAACTTGTTTCCTTTCAATGGCTGCCTCCTTTTTTTCTTTTTTCTTTTTGTTCTATGCATTTTTTTATTTATTTTTTTATTAATGAAAAAAAGGGATATATTTTAAACGATCTCATCTAAAACAATCTGAATGTCATGTCTGAATGTCTTGTCCAATTTGTTTCACTTATGGATTGTGTGTTTGAGCAGTACAAAAAACAATGGATTTTGACATTTTAAAAAGAATAGTGCCATCTTTAAATAAAAAATACAAATAAAAAGCCCCTCCTCCTTCCTTTTTCTGAGAAACCCGGACGCTAAACATGTTTTTTTTTTACTTAGCCTTGAATTGTTGTGGTTAATAAGTCAAGTTGTCTAAGCTTTAGCCAAAGTCTTTTGATGTGGAGGCAGCCCTACATTTACCATGTTTTCCAACTGAAATATATCTTTATATGTCTAATATTTCTTCTTTAAAGGAACATTACAGAACTGGTTTTTGCCAACAAAATAGTTGCTGGCAGTGAAAGCACTTTGTGTAATCCACCATATACATAAACTGACAAACCTGTCGAAGTTTGAGATCGATCGACCATCTGGGTAACGAGAGAATAGTGAAAAACCGATTATACATTTTGCATTGCATCGATGCCAAAACAAAAATGAATATAACGCTCACTGAGCGATAAACTTCAAAACGCGAAGTTAGATTATTTCTTTCTCATCAAATATGACATTTCAGTCAGAAATATTTCAAGCGATGTTTTAAACTATCATCATCATTAGACCGTGTAAGTTTTATGTAAATCTGTGATCTGCACAATTTTTGTTTCTTACCAATTCTGTACTGTTCCTTTAACTCATCAGATACGACTTGAAGGGATGTTCTGCTAGTCGCTACGTCAAACCATTAAAGGAAGAAAGCCATGAAGTTATTGTCCTTAAAGACACTAACTTTGAGGGAAAGACAATTCAAATAGGTATGTCAAAATATCCTCTTCCAATAAAATTAACCCGTTGTCGCACTCTATGTTTGTTGTCAACCCACCTGCAAACCCGATCAGCCATTTTGTGGAGTTAAAATTTTGACTCCACAAAATGGCCGACCGTGTTAGTTCACGGCGTCAAAAGAAAACTGTGCAACTTCGAGTGATACTGGTGTGGATCATTATATTTTACTTTTAAAATATCTATCTAACCATTTGCATTTCATAACAAATGATTTCAAATGCTTTTTTAAGACCAACTCGTCCGATCCAAGGCAACGTGTTCCTTTAAGTGTAGCCCGCACCTTGATGTTGCCGTCCGGCCTTATGTTGTTATGCAATATTTCATATAAATCAAAACAAAGAAATTGTTAAATAGCAATTGGTTTTCCATTTATTTCAGGAGCCCAGAAATGCTGGTTTATTAAGCAGGTTGAGATCGATACAAAGTTTCTTGAGTGTCAGGGCGTGATGGATTATAGTCTCATACTCGGTGTTCAAATCCTGCATGCTGATGAAAAGATAACGACGGACAACCTTGCTGACGTTGTAGTGAGGGCCAGAAGGTAATAATAATAATAATAATAATAATAATAATAATAATAATAATAATAATAATAATAATAATAATAATAATAATAATAATAATAATAATAATAATATAGGATAGTAATAATAATAATAATAATAATAATATAGGATAGTAATAATAATAATAATAATAATAATAATAATAATAATAATAATAATAATATAGGATAGTTGTAATAATAATAATAATAATAATAATAATAGCTAGTTCTTATGTAGTGCATTTCATGACTGAAAGAAATACCAATGCGCTTTACAAAAAACCAAAGAGCAACAAGTTAACAAATAATACACTAATATAATAGGCAAACAAAAGGATTAAACTGAACAATAGGCAAAAGAAAGCAATAGGATTTGAGCTGTGTTTTGAATTGTTCTATTCTCTGTGGAGAGCGGAAGAGAGTTTCAAAGTTGGGGGCAGCACTTGAGAAAGTCCTTGATCGAATGATTTTGCTTGTATGGATGAAGAGATGTGATGATGAACAGAGTGGTCGGGCAGGTACAGTGATGAGGTCAGACAGGTAGCTGTGGAAAGACGCAGCGATAATGGTTAAGTGTCTTGCTTAAGGACACAAGTGTCATGACTGGGACTCGAACCCATACTCTGAATGGATAAGCAATGACGAAAGTGCCGAAACACCAAGACGTGTATTACTTTATATGGTGATATTTTTCCTTACCCAGATCGGTCAAACCCTTACCAGAGAGTCCAAACAGTTTGTGTCCAAACTGCAAGCGAAGACTTCCCTCGTGGAATCAGAGATCTACCGTCAAAATCCACCCAGGCTTGAAGAGTCCTTCAAAAACGGCTAAACCCCAAGATATTAACGAAACAGAATCAAGAATTCAACAGAGCTTGGATTATGCTGCTGGTGATAAATTAAGTACTACTGGCGAAGCGGGACGACACAAACTCAACGAAAGAGAACTCGTACCTGTAGATATGGACGCAACTGATAGTACTAAAAATGATGTTGGACTAGGCGAGACTAGTGGACAGGTTTTGCCTGGAATGGTCACCATGAGCAATAGCCAAGGGAACCAGCTAAACAGCCAAGGGAACCAGCTAAATGAACATCCAGAGTTAAGAGAATCCAACTCTAGTTTTTGTGAATGTGCGAATCTTCTTAAAATAGACGAAGTTTTGAACTGCAATCAACGTTTACTTCCAAACACTGCAAATCCGTTACATATCATTGATGGACAGAATCACCGGTATTTTGTTGGAATTATTGACGTTTTTACTCGGTTTACATTTCGGAAAAAGATGGAGCATCTGTACAAATGTATGCGCTACCCAACTCAATCGTTCTCTACGGTTAGACCGGAGCACTACGCCCAAAGATTCAGAGAGTTTTGTTCTGCAAAATCTGAATGAAATTATTTTTAAGATATTGCTTAAATCTGGACTGGTAATGTCCATGCACACAGGAAGATAATCCATAATTGGAACACATAATCTGAGAACTGTTTCATGCAGAACTGTTTCTCAGATTGAAAAGTTTTTGAATCCTTCTCCCTTAAACCATTATTCCTTTGAAAGGAAATTGTTTTAGCAAAATGTTTTACATTATCAACGGCCGCAGTACTTCTTACCAGGTAAATTTGTTATGGTCGTGAATTTTTGGAGTAATTCCCAAAGGTATGAACCCTCCATTTTAGTTAAAAATAATACCACACATAGAACAACAAATCTACATTGTAAATATTATTTGATTCAGTAACTCTCAATCATGTTATCTGTAATCAGCTTTATCATTTACTATTGAACACATCATGTTGAGCCTACCCTATGGAGATTTCTATCATAGGATTTGGACTGCCTCTAGCCACCTAGCGGTCTCGATGGTCTAGTTGGTATGACACTGTTCTAGAATTACAAATGTTGTGGGTTCGAGTCCCACCCGAGTAGTATGCCTGTGTTTTTTTCCACATAGAACTCAAGTAAGTACTGAGTATTACAGTGCTAACACATCAATGTATATGGGTTAAAAACAAATTTAAAAAAATATTTTAAAAAGTAATAAGATTTCTATCATTTAATTGCCAGATTGTTTATTCTGATCAATATATTTTTAAAGAAAATTTCAAAAAGGAATCGGCTGTAATTTATGTATGTATAAACCAATGACTTGGTTGTTGCTCTGTGATTTGAGCTATGCCTCCATTATTTGTAGAGAATGGAAATTGTTTAATTTTTGAACTGCGATATAGGCTGTATTTTTTATTACAAAACAATAAGCTTAGCTGCAAAGATTTCTAGCATTTCTGCCTTAAATTCTATTGGAACAATTCGGTTTGTAGGTTTGTGTTAACTGTATAATCATAACTATGCAAATTATTCTTGATTACTGTGTGTGAGTATAAAATGGTGTGTGAGTATGAAGTGTTTCAGAATCTGAAATGTCTGATTCCAATTAGGCATTGTGACAATATTTTTTATTGACCCCTTGCAAGCACAACATAACATTTTAGGTCACCGTGGTCCAGTGGTTAGACTGCAGGACTTGCAATCGCAAGGTTGTGGGTTTGAATCCTACCAAGCTAACCATGGTCAAGTGGTTAGACTGCAGGACTTGCAATTACAAGATTGTGGGTTCTCATCCTATCAAGCTGATCTTTTATTTCACAATGACTAGAATAGGTATTGTCGTCTACTTACTGAATCACAATTTCTTGATTTTTGCAATTCATAATCATAGATTTTTTTTCCAATGTTTGTATGAGAGAGATTGGCTGTTGCCAGCTTGGTGCTTATATCCCCTTGCAGGACCTGCAATCACAATGTTGTGGGCTCGAATCCTACCAAACCATAATCATAGACACTAAGCCAATGTTTGTATGAGAGAAATTGGCTGTTGCCAGCTTGGTGTTTATATCCCCATGGAGTTTGCCGAGTTCCCTTGAATGGAAGATTACGCTTCTACCATTTCCGCCATTTTGGGGAGTCAATTCCTTTGACTTCCAAAATGTCCGACAGGATAGGTGCTGTGAGTTTGCTGCACTTTGTGCAATGGTCAATCAACACATTTGAAGAAAAATGTTTGTTTACGGTTATGCACTGTGCAATATTGTAGACTTGATTGAGTTTAATTAAAATAGTGAATGAACTTTTGAAATTTTTATAATTCCTGAACTGTATTATTATTTACTGCCTTATTTGTATTTCTTTTTCTGATAATTCATAATTTGTGTGTAGTTGTTTTCTATTTTTATGACAAAATGTTTACATGTATTCTAGCCCAAAAGAAAATGGTAATAAATCTATATTTTGTAATGCATTGAATGATTTGAAGTTTATTATTTGGCATACAACTTTAAGGGGTTTTGGTACTTTTTGTAAGACAAGAAAACACAAAACATCTTCATTCACGGTAGGGGTTCATGTCGAGGCCAAACAAAAATTGATCTACAAAAGGTTCCAACACCCTTTAAATATAAATTTCTGACTGATTTTTTAAGTTGGATGTCCAGCAGATTTTACAATATCTCCCGGAGGGAATCCATGCTCAACTCATTGTTGCGTCCCTGGTAATCTCGCTTGGCCCAATTTCATCAAGTTGCTAAGCACAAACATTTGCTTAGCATGAAATTTTGATAAAAAACGGGTGTACCAACCAATTTTCTATGTGATTTTCAGGATTAAAGCAAACAACAGCTGAACACCAGTCACATACAATATGCAACAAATATACATTTGGTCACTGTCTTTAACAAGGAAGAAATGTCATGCTAAGCAAAGTTTTGTGCTAAGCAGCTCAATGAAATTTGGCCCAGTACTAGGTAGCCCA
Source organism: Asterias amurensis (assembly GCF_032118995.1). Taxonomy (NCBI): domain Eukaryota; kingdom Metazoa; phylum Echinodermata; class Asteroidea; order Forcipulatida; family Asteriidae; genus Asterias; species Asterias amurensis. The sequence goes on from NC_092662.1 coordinate 14,703,100, forward strand.
TTTGAATTGAAAAGTGACATTTTACTGTGATTCTTACCAGCTGTTATCACTATTTGGTTTATGGTTTATTTTAATTTTATTTTTTTTAATGGCATCGCAGCATACCGCTGAATTGCGACATAATTTACAATCATTAAAAATGTTACAATAATTATTAAAAAGCTTTACAATAGAAATACATAATGAACATTTGACGGAAACCCCCCCCCCCCCCCCCCCCTCAAAAACAAGGGCCTGCCAGAAATGTACAAACAGTACATTGCCAATAGGAAACAAATAAATAGTTTAAGAACATTCACTCTGGAACCATTTTTCCTGACCCACAAGCCGTGGTGATAAATAACCGAAATGCTGAAGAGTAGAGAGGAAGTCTTACATGGTCTTACTAAACTGTTTCATATAATCATTCGTTTTCTCAAGATATATTTGCTCGATTTTTAAATTTAAATCGCCTTTACAAAACACTGTTTTCATACTTCATTAAAGTATAAACAAATACCCTATATTCCGTTTTTGGTGTTTACAATTGTTTGCTTAAATTGTCATTAACTATTAAAAATTCCAATAACAGCATGTGTGGCACCGTAGCTACACAAAGTATGTAGTGGATTGGGATCTACGTGACTCGGGTTCAATTCCCGTGTGTGTCTCTTTTCTTTTTTGCTTGGATGCAGTGAGTAAATGATATAAGTAGTATTAAAGTCATCTCCAAACACCAACGGGCACTGTGGCGACACGGTGCACTGGATAGTTCAATTGCGTGCAATCCAGAGCTGGTACACCGGTTCGAATCCCGCCCGTACCAAGAGGGACATGACTTTTACTGCTTGCACCAGTAATGGATTGGGGTCCGTCATGTCTATCCCCAAATTAGGTGTGGATGAGTAATACCGTGTGGGAGAGTAAAGGAGGGACCGGGACCGCAAGTCCCTTAAGGGTTCTAATGGGTGATCACCACGCTGGTTTCGATCAGACTTTGAGTCCCCTGAATGCCTGGTCGTCACTCTGACTAACTCTTTGCACAAATTTGCTTTAATTTTTTACCGCTTTTAATATACACTGCGGGGGGTAAGTCCAGCATTAGTTGTTATAAAATAACAGTTTTTGGCTCCAATTTGGGGGGGGGGGGGGAAATGGCTATAGCCTTGTGAACTTTTCAAAATTTGCCGAAAAAGTCGTAAGGCTATAGCCTTGTGTGAACTTTTCAAATTTTGCCGAAAAAGTCACAAGGCTATAGCCTTGTGTGATTTTTTTCACATTTTGCCGAAAATATCACAAGGCTATAGCCTTGTGAACTTTCAAAATTTGCCGAAAAAGTCACAAGACTTTTTCGGCAAATTTTGAAAAGTTCACAAGGCTATAACCTTGTGACTTTTTCAGCAAAATTTGAAAAGTTCCCCAGGCTATAGCCTTGTGACTTTTTCGGCGAAATTTGTGAACTTTTCAATTTTTGCCGAAAAAGTCACAAGGCTATAACCTTGTGTGAACTTTTCAATTTTTGCCGAAAAAGTCACAAGGCCTTGTGAACTTTTCAAATTTTGCCGAAAAAGTCACAAGGCTATAGCCTGGGGAACTTTTCAAATTTTGCCGAAAAAGTCGTAAGGCTTATAGCCTTGTGTGAACTTTTCAATTTTTGCCGAAAAAGTCACAAGGCTATAGCCTGGGGAACTTTTCAAATTTTGCCGAAAAAGTCACAAGGCTATAGCCTTGGGAATTTTTCAATTTTTGCCGAAAAAGTCACAAGGCTATAGCCTTGTGAACTTTTCAAATTTTGCCGAAAAAGTCACAAGGCTATAACCTTGTGTGAACTTTTCAATTTTTGCCGAAAAAGTCACAAGGCTATAGCCTTGTGAACTTTTCAAATTTTGCCGCAAAAGTCGTAAGGCTATAGCCTTGTGTGAACTTTTCAAGTTTTGCCGAAAAAGTCACAAGGCTATATATAGCCTTGTGAACTTTTCAAATTTTGCCAAAAAAGAACTTTTCAATTTTTGCCGAAAAAGTCACAAGGCTATAGTCTTGTGAACTTTTCAAATTTCGCCGAAAAAGTCACAAGGCTATAGTCTTGTGAACTTTTCAAATTTCGCCGAAAAAGTCACAAGGCTATATATAGCCTTGTGAACTTTTCAAAATTTGCCGAAAAAGTCACAAGGCTATAACCTTGTGTGAACTTTTCAATTTTTGCCGAAAAAGTCACAAGGCTATAGCCTGGGGAACTTTTCAAATTTTGCCGAAAAAGTCGTAAGGTTATAGCCTTGTGTGAACTTTTCAAGTTTTGCCGAAAAAGTCACAAGGCTATAACCTTGTGTGAACTTTTCAATTTTTGCCGAAAAAGTCACAAGGCTATAGCCTGGGGAACTTTTCAAATTTTGCCGAAAAAGTCGTAAGGTTATAGCCTTGTGTGAACTTTTCAAGTTTTGCCGAAAAAGTCACAAGGCTATAACCTTGTGTGAACTTTTCAATTTTTGCCGAAAAAGTCACAAGGCTATAGCCTGGGGAACTTTTCAAATTTTGCCGAAAAAGTCGTAAGGCTATAGCCTTGTGTGAACTTTTCAAATTTTGCCGAAAAAGTCACAAGGCTATAAGTCTTGTGAACTTTTCAAATTTCGCCGAAAAAGTCACAAGGCTATAGCCTTGTGAACTTTTCAAAATTTGCCGAAAAAGTCACAAGGCTATAAGCCTTGTGAACTTTTCAATTTTTGCCGAAAAAGTCACAAGGCTATAGCCTTGTGAACTTTTCAAATTTTGCCGAAAAAGTCACAAGGCTATAACCTTGTGTGAACTTTTCAATTTTTGCCGAAAAAGTCACAAGGCTATAGCCTGGGGAACTTTTCAAATTTTGCCGAAAAAGTCGTAAGGCTATAGCCTTGTGTGAACTTTTCAATTTTTGCCGAGAAAAGTCACAAGGCTATAGCCTGGGGAACTTTTCAAATTTTGCCGAAAAAGTCACAAGGCTATAGCCTTGTGAACTTTTCAAATTTTGCCGAAAAAGTCGTAAGCCTTGTGTGAACTTTTCAAGTTTTGCCGAAAAAGTCACAAGGCTATAGCCTTGTGAACTTTTCAAATTTTGCCGAAAAAGTCACAAGGCTATAAGCCTTGTGAACTTTTCAAATTTTGCCAAAAAAGTCACAAGGCTATAGTCTTGTGAACTTTTCAAATTTCGCCGAAAAAGTCACAAGGCTATATATAGCCTTGTGAACTTTTCAAAATTTGCCGAAAAAGTCACAAGGCTATAAGCCTTGTGAACTTTTCAATTTTTGCCGAAAAAGTCACAAGGCTATATAGCCTTGTGAACTTTTCAAATTTTGCCGAAAAAGTCGTAAGGCTATAGCCTTGTGTGAACTTTTCACGTAGATCCCAATCCACTACATACTTTGTTTAGCTACGGTGCCACATACTGCTACAGAAGATTAATAGTACTTAAAGTCAATAAAGCAAACAATTTTAAACACGCCACCATAGACGGAATATTACAGGTTCTTATTTTAAAGGAACACGTTGCCTTGGACCGGACGAGTTGGTCTATAAAAAACGTGTGTAACCGTTTTTTATAAAATGCGTATAGTTGGAAAGATGTTTTAAAAGTGGAATACAATGATCCACACAAGTTTGTCTCCAAATTGCGTGGTTTTCATTTCAATAACCGTGCGAACTAACACAGTCGGCCATTGACTCCCATAAATGGCCGACCGTGTTAGTCGACGAGGTAAAAGGACAACCTTGCAATTTCGAGGCATGTTTGTGTGGATCATTGTATTCTACTTTTACAACATCTTTCTACCCATATGCATTTGATAACAAACGGTTACGTACGCTTTTCAAAGACCAACTCGACCGATCCAAGGCAACATGTTCCTTTAAGACAGTGTTTGCGTAAGGGCAATTTTTTATCATGAAAATTAAGCAAATATATATTGAGAAAACGAATAAGATTATACGAAACGGGAAGTCTGTCTCTCTGCTCTTCAGCATTTCGGTAATTAACACCAGCAGTAGGCTTGTGGGTTGGGGTTGGGGGGGGGGGTGGACAAAACAAATGTATGTTTACAAAACTGTCTTTATGTTGTCATGTGCCTTCAGCACGTTTATTGGATCTATAAACTCAAGCCAAACATTAATACAAAAAAAGATGTGTTTTAGAATTTACGGTAAATATCAGACAATGCAAGGAATTTTAAAAGTAAACCATTTTGAGTGGAAAGCTATATATATTACATGTACATAGTAAATACATAAAGCAGCTCACTTTTTACAAGTCACAAGGCCTTGTGAACTTTTCAAATTTTGCCAAAAAAGTCACAAGGCTATAAGCCTTGTGAACTTTTCAATTTTTGCCGAAAAAGTCACAAGGCTATAGCCTTGGGAATTTTTCAATTTTTGCCGAAAAAGTCACAAGGCTATAACCTTGTGTGAACTTTTCAAATTTTGCCGAAAAAGTCGTAAGTCTTGTGTGAACTTTTCAAGTTTTGCCGAAAAAGTCACAAGGCTATAACCTTGTGTGAACTTTTCAATTTTTGCCGAAAAAGTCACAAGGCTATAGCCTGGGGAACTTTTCAAATTTTGCCGAAAAAGTCGTAAGGCTATAGCCTTGTGTGAACTTTTCAAGTTTTGCCGAAAAAGTCACAAGGCTATAAGCCTTGTGAACTTTTCAATTTTTGCCGAAAAAGTCACAAGGCTATAACCTTGTGTGAACTTTTCAATTTTTGCCGAAAAAGTCACAAGGCTATATCCTTGTGAACTTTTCAAATTTTGCCGAAAAAGTCACAAGGCTATAAGCCTTGTGAACTTTTCAAATTTTGCCAAAAAAGTCACAAGGCTATAGTCTTGTGAACTTTTCAAATTTCGCCGAAAAAGTCACAAGGCTATATATAGCCTTGTGAACTTTTCAATTTTTGCCGAAAAAGTCACAAGGCTATAGTCTTGTGAACTTTTCAAATTTCGCCGAAAAAGTCACAAGGCTATATATAGCCTTGTGAACTTTTCAATTTTTGCCGAAAAAGTCACAAGGCTATAGTCTTGTGAACTTTTCAAATTTCGCCGAAAAAGTCACAAGGCTATATATAGCCTTGTGAACTTTTCAAAATTTGCCGAAAAAGTCACAAGGCTATAAGCCTTGTGAACTTTTCAATTTTTGCCGAAAAAGTCACAAGGCTATAGTCTTGTGAACTTTTCAAATTTCGCCGAAAAAGTCACAAGGCTATATATAGCCTTGTGAACTTTTCAAAATTTGCCGAAAAAGTCACAAGGCTATAAGCCTTGTGAACTTTTCAATTTTTGCCGAAAAAGTCACAAGGCTATAGCCTTGGGAATTTTTCAATTTTTGCCGAAAAAAAAAAGTCACAAGGCTATAGCCTTGGGAATTTTTCAATTTTTGCCGAAAAAGTCACAAGGCTATAGCCTTGTGAACTTTTCAAATTTTGCCGAAAAAGTCACAAGGCTATAACCTTGTGTGAACTTTTCAATTTTTGCCGAAAAAGTCACAAGGCTATAGCCTTGTGAACTTTTCAATTTTTGCCGAAAAAGTCACAAGGCTATATATAAGCCTTGTGAACTTTTCAATTTTTGCCGAAAAAGTCACAAGGCTATAGTCTTGTGAACTTTTCAAACTTCGCCGAAAAAGTCACAAGGCTGTAGCCTTGTGAACTTTTCAATTTTTGCCGAAAAAGTCACAAGGCTAGAGCCTTGGGAATTTTTCAATTTTTGCCGAAAAAAAAAAGTCACAAGGCTATAGCCTTGGGAATTTTTCAATTTTTGCCGAAAAAGTCACAAGGCTATAGCCTTGTGAACTTTTCAAATTTTGCCGAAAAAGTCACAAGGCTATAACCTTGTGTGAACTTTTCAATTTTTGCCGAAAAAGTCACAAGGCTATAGCCTGGGGAACTTTTCAAATTTTGCCGAAAAAGTCGTAAGGCTATAGCCTTGTGTGAACTTTTCAAGTTTTGCCGAAAAAGTCACAAGGCTATATATAAGCCTTGTGCACTTTTCAATTTTTGCCGAAAAAGTCACAAGGCTATAGTCTTGTGAACTTTTCAAATTTCGCCGAAAAAGTCACAAGGCTGTAGCCTTGTGAACTTTTCAAAATTTGCCGAAAAAGTCACAAGGCTACAAGCCTTGTGAACTTTTCAATTTTTGCCGAAAAAGTCACAAGGCCTTGTGACTTTTTCGGCAAAAATTGAAAAGTTCCCAAGCCTTGTGACTTTTTCGTCAAATTTTGAAAAGTTCCCAAGGCTATATAGCCTTGTGACTTTTTCGGCAAAATTTTACAAGGAGTAACAGCCATTTCCCCCCCCCCCCCAAATTGGAGCCAAAAACTGTTATTTTATAACAACTAATGCTGGACTTACCCCCCGCAGTGTATATTAAAAGCGGTAAAAAATTAAAGCAAATTTGTGCAAAGAGTTAGTCAGAGTGACGACCAGGCGTTCAGGGGACTCAAAGTCTGATCGAAACCAGCGTGGTGATCACCCATTAGAACCCTTAAGGGACTTGCGGTCCCGGTCCCTCCTTTACTCTCCCACACGGTATTACTCATCCACACCTAATTTGGGGATAGACATGACGGACCCCAATCCATTACTGGTGCAAGCAGTAAAAGTCATGTCCCTCTTGGTACGGGCGGGATTCGAACCGGTGTACCAGCTCTGGATTGCACGCAATTGAACTATCCAGTGCACCGTGTCGCCACAGTGCCCGTTGGTGATTGGAGATGATTTTAATACTTCTTATATATTCACTCACTGCGTCCAAGCAAAAAAGAAAAACACACTCGCGGGAATTGAACCCGGGTCACGTAGATCCCAATCCACTACATACTTTGTTTAGCTACGGTGCCACATACTGCTACAGAAGATTAATAGTACTTAAAGTCAATAAAGCAAACAATTTTAAACACGCCACCATAGACGGAATATTACAGGTTCTTATTTTAAAGGAACACGTTGCCTTGGACCGGACGAGTTGGTCTATAAAAAACGTGTGTAACCGTTTTTTATAAAATGCGTATAGTTGGAAAGATGTTTTAAAAGTGGAATACAATGATCCACACAAGTTTGTCTCCAAATTGCGTGGTTTTCATTTCAATAACCGTGCGAACTAACACAGTCGGCCATTGACTCCCATAAATGGCCGACCGTGTTAGTCGACGAGGTAAAAGGACAACCTTGCAATTTCGAGGCATGTTTGTGTGGATCATTGTATTCTACTTTTACAACATCTTTCTACCCATATGCATTTGATAACAAACGGTTACGTACGCTTTTCAAAGACCAACTCGACCGATCCAAGGCAACATGTTCCTTTAAGACAGTGTTTGCGTAAGGGCAATTTTTTATCATGAAAATTAAGCAAATATATATTGAGAAAACGAATAAGATTATACGAAACGGGAAGTCTGTCTCTCTGCTCTTCAGCATTTCGGTAATTAACACCAGAAGTAGGCTTGTGGGTTGGGGTTGGGGGGGGGGGTGGACAAAACAAATGTATGTTTACAAAACTGTCTTTATGTTGTCATGTGCCTTCAGCACGTTTATTGGATCTATAAACTCAAGCCAAACATTAATACAAAAAAGGATGTGTTTTAGAATTTACGGTAAATATCAGACAATGCAAGGAATTTTAAAAGTAAACCATTTTGAGTGGAAAGCTATATATATTACATGTACATAGTAAATACATAAAACAGCTCACTTTTTACAGGTACATTCTTACAGACTTGCATTGCAGAAAGATGACTTTTGAGGGTGAACAAAAACCCCTCGTGAGTCTAGATGTGTTCAAAATTTGGTTCTTTTATAAAGTATAAAAAATGTACATCCAATAATGTCAAAATTTTAGAATGAAGTGCATAATTTCTGCAATGATGTCTTTAAAACTGGCCATAAAAACTAAGTACTTTTTAAAATTGTCTTTGTGGTAAATCACTGATTGTATGCCGATACCTGTCCCAATTTTGGTCATAAATGTAGCTAAGAAAGATCATCAACAAATGAAAATATACTAATTAGGATGATATTCATCATGAACATGATGAACGGAAAACGGTCAACATTTTGTTTGGTCAAAAATCTCTTTTAAAAAAATCATGTCAGTGTTTTACCACATTTTCTACAGGCACTTGGGAAAGTTGTTTTAAAAAATTCTTGGTATTTTTAATGATCAATATTAATACTTAAAAAAAACTAAAATTGGGACAGCTATGCCATATTAAAGTATCTAAATTACTATGAAAAGATTACGTTAACAAAACCTTATAATCAAAGGGTGAAAGGTTGTTTAGCATCTAAAGAAATTATAGGAAAAAAGGAGATTGAAATCATCCTGGACACTACTTTCAAACAACCTGAAGATAGGATTAAAAGCAAAGTATACCTTTGGTATTTGGAACTGTTTGTTTTCATTATATATAAATGTAGAAATTTACATTAAAACTAACCTGTGTAAGTTTAATTTCAAATGATGGTAGCATTTTTGAGTTACCGCCCGTTTTTGAGTTACTGCTGAAAATCTTGAGTGGTTATTTACATGCAGGAAGAATAATCCGCAATTGGAATACACAAGCTGAGAAACATTTCCGTCAGAAACGTTTCTCAGATTGAAATGTTTTTTGAATCCCTCTCTCTAAAACCACATTTCTTCAAAGGAAATTATTTCTAAAATTGTTATTATTAACAGATGCAGGGGTCGATTTCACAAAGAGTTAGGACTCGTCTTATCTCAAGTTAGGACTAGTAAATCTTAAGGTCTGCATGCTTCAGTGCAGGGTTGGGACTCGTCCTAAGTCCTAAGATTAGTCTTAAGTTAGAAAGAGTTTTGTGAAATCGACGACTGTGCTTCTCACCAAGTCAGTTTTTATGGACATTTAATTTTGTAGTAATTACCAAAGGTTTACCTTCCCTTTAATAACAGGTAACTGGTGAATGATTTAAGGCTGGTATAACAAGGCACAAAACATAATCAGCTTAACAAACAAAAAACATTACAAGGTATTTTGCTCATATTGGCCAGTGATTAAAGGGTCTATGTACTTTTTGTAGGACAAAAAAACACAATGACGACAGATTTACATTAAACTTACACAGTTTGAAGATAATGATAGTAGAAAGGTTCCCTGGAAATATTTCATGCTGAGGTGTTGTTGTTTCTGAGAAATGAGTAAACAATGTCATGAAAATAATTTTTGTCTCAATGATCATGAGACGGAAATTATTTTAGCATATAAAAACGTATTTTCATGACATTGTTTTACTCATTTCTCAAAAACTGTAGCACCTCCGCAACTAATATTTTCAGGGAAGCTTTCTACTATCATTATCTTCAAACAGTGTAAGTTTAATGTTAATCTGTGAACATTGCGTTTTGTGTTACAAAAAGTACCCAAATCCTTTAACCAATGGCCAATTCAACAGAAACAGTCTTGGTTACGACTGCGAAAATGCATCAAAGAAACCACAAATCTATAACTCAGAAAAGTAATGGCTTCTGCCAATTCTTCCAAACCATGCGTTTCATTGAATATTTTCAGATTCTTTGCATTAAGTACAATGTCCTATTTGAATAAAGACACCTTATAAAACATACTTGATTTAAATGTGTACCTTTTGAGTTGCGAAGTACACATTTCAATACGCAACAAAGAGCATCTTTAAAAGTAAACAACTTAAAGAAATCTAACATAAACTTTGAACATTAATACCACTTTAAGATCAATAGGCTCTATTTAATATAGTTGTAGGCAGTGCTTTCTATATTGCTTAAGTACAAAAGAGGCTTATTTAAAGTATCTGGCCTCACAATACAGTGCAATATTATAATAAACCGGATACATAAAAGTCCTAAATACTAAATATGCTTTTTAAAATATCAACTCTAAACTTGTAACAAAACTTATACATTGTAGTTTCAACATAATCAGAAATTTAATTAACACATTATAATCCAATTTCAGGTAGAAAAAAATACCACCTGTAAGTTGGAAGGAAAAAAAACACCTTTAAATCTAATTACATAGTAATATTTTAAATCAGGATTTACAAACTGTGTTACCGCATGAAATAACACCATCTGTAGGGCACATAATTTGTACACTTAATTTTTTACATTTTTAAGAATGTTAACTTTACATGGCAATTTCGAGGGTCTAAAAAATGTGGGGGGAAAATCGTTTCATTTAATTTGAGAATTTTTCATCATGATCAAAATCTACAGGGGATCCAAAACTGTTCCTTTTTTTTTTCATGATTTGAACTGAATAGCAAAACCATGCACTTGTTTTTAAAAAGATATTTTTAGTATGTGTATAAAAAGGTTTAACTTTGTGAAGGGACACATCGTGTGATTATTTTGATGATTGACGTACAAACATTTCTGAGCAAAACTTTCAACAGTTGACTCAAAACCTTTACACTTAAATACACATCGATGAATATTAAGTACTTCTTAATTTGCCAACAACTTTTCATGCATAAAGGGGGAAAAAACATAACTTCCTCATCTCAAAATATTTACAGCACTGCTTATTTTTTGCTTACTGCTTAAAATTTTTCTCACGAGTGCAGTTTTATAATGCAAGAGTTGGCAAACGTAAATATTTTTACAAATGGGTGCAAAGGGGAGTTTAAACTTGTATACATGGTGTCTTGAACATAAATTGTGCCATTTTGTACTTCTTTAAAGATATATAGTGCGTCCTCTAGTGTTAGAAAAACACCACTGTACAAGAAAAAAAGATCTACAACTTTCCTAGACTATAAATAATTATGCAAAAGAATACAATGACTTGTTGCTGGTTACAAAGGGTGCTTACAAAAGAAAAAGAAGACAAAAATCAGCAATTTTCCTCCTCAAGCATACATAATTAATACAATATATAACACAAAATATATAAAAAAAGAAAGAAATGCCATTTTTAGTTATGATTCTACCACTAATTTCCCCATATCAAAAATAATCCTAATTTTCATTTGTAAACATTCGTAAAGGGTTTTAAAACTGTATAATTAACTTCAGAATTATAGGTTTTTGGTCCAATCCTAGTCGTGATTTAAGTATTTGTTGTTTTCATAAATAAGTAGCTGCATTAAAATTACATTGAAAGGTTATCGAAGATAGATTTTAAGGAATGCTTCAAAAAGTCACAATTTCTCCTTTTCCTTTCCTTTAAACAAATTGATTCTTAACTTCTCAACATTTTTTTTTACTGATCTGATTTTCTTTTGGTGCCGTTAACTTTTGGAAAAACATGTAAACATTATTCACAATTAAAAAAAAAAAAAAAAATCATCAGAATTAACTTGGAATTTGTTTAATACATGATTTGAGTTTGTGAACCGGCCACAGTAAGGCGATGGAAAAAAGTACGAATTTAAAAAAATATTTTGTCTTCATTTTTTTTAATCTATTAACAATAATACTTTTTTAGTAATATCAACCTTTTGAATGCAGGTTAAAATAAAAACTAGAACTCAGAAGGATTTCATGATCGATTATAAAACAGTCTAAAGCGGTGTTCCCATCGTACTTATTTTTGTTAGAGTACCGCGACTTTTCTGTAGAATGACAAAATTAAATCTAATGGAGACCCATGGTAAACTGCCCTCCCTATCGACTAACTGCGACCGTGATGTAAAACTAACAGGCCGAAAGAGGTTGCGGACAGACTTTCCCCGCAGCCACTGTAACTTAACAGGGCTGCTAGAAAGTCCAATGGGAACAGCCTTCGGGTTTTAGTTTCTTGCAATTTACCAATTTACTTTCAATTTTCACGCAGCAGTTTATAAAGAATACAACAACACAGTTTTCTCTTCCCGTGATTAAATCTTTAGATATAAACCTGTTGACTTTGGCTGAACTGCATCGATAACGAATCCTGCGTGTGTCCGGGTGGACTGGAAATCCCCTCCGATCCCGACCAGTCAGAATGCGCCGAGGAGTGTGGTGAGGAGCTGGACCACTGACCGGGCGACTCCGGCGACGGGGTAAGGTAGGTCTCCGGAAAGCTCATTGCGGTCATGTGGGGCGTGTTCTCCCCGCCGCAGGGCGACCCGCCCTGGCTGTGCTGGGAGGGCGGAGTTGGGTACTTGTCCGACATGATACTCACCACCGTCGGGTTCGGCAGATGCGTCTGAATAATGTGAGTCGGGTGTGGCTGAGTTTGCTTGCGCATGTTCTGCTGGGTGCGGTCGTGCGCCCGATGGATCGGGGATTTCATGTGTCCGTTCATGTGCACCTCGCCGTTACCGTACTGTGAATGATGCCTGGGCATGTGGTGGTTATGATGCCTCATGTGGTTATGATTCACGAGGGGTTGGCTTGGGTAGCCCTTCGTCGGTGATAACGTGTACTGCGCAGACGGCGGACTAGACACCGAGACTGCGGCTGCAGGGGCGAGACCGTTTGACAGACTGTGTTGCTGGAGGAGAGGAGGTAGACTTGTAGAAGAAGCGCAAGTCCCTTGCTGCTGGGGGACCATACCCTGTTGGCCTTGCTCTCTTGGTCTGTGATTCTGCTGCGAGTGGGTATGATTAGTGGCATTGCCCCACTGGTGTTCTGGCTGGCATGCCACCGCGACGGCACCAGCCCCAATGTTCGACCCAATCTCCCCGTTTGGGACCACAGTCTTACGGTTCAAGCTCTGCATACTGTGACTCATATGTGGAGCGCCGTTCATGGCTGTAGCGCCCTCAACGTAACGCGGCGCGTGAGGATGAATACCATTATGCATGCCGTTTGTCATCCCATGGAAATGCAAGTCAGTGGGATCGACCATGCCGCCCGCCGAGGGCTGGCCCTGGTACAAATACGGCGGAGAAGTTCTTTCATAACCACGCGGCGATTCCAACGAACCTGCCGGCGATAGTGACGCAGATGTCGGGGCGTCGGTGGAATTCCTCTTTTTCCGCGAGCGTGGCTTCTTCTCAACTTTCTCGTGCCCTCCCGACGCGACGTCCCCATTTGGAATATGATGGTGTCCCGTGGACTTGGAGCGATTCGCCTTCTTCTTCGCGCTCGGCTTCGAGCCTGGATGTCCGTAGCCGTTGACAAGACCGATGTCTCCGTTGCCCATGCTCGCTGGGCTTGATACCGTCGGCAACGTAGCACTCGGGCTCGGCACGACCTTGTAAGTATCCAGGAGCTTCAAGACATCTCGATGGAGGTTCTCACTTGCCATGTCACGAGGCGATTGGTCCAGATGGTCTGTTATTTCCCGATTGGCGTAGTGGTCTAATAAGACTCGTACTGTAGAGACGTGACCCTCCTTACAGGCTAGGAATAACGGCGTTTGCTCCTAAGGGAAGAAAAAAGAAACAGTCATTACTAAGGTGAACCTCAACTATGTAAACAGAATGAGAATACATTAATCAGAAAGCAGGGCCAGATGTCATGGAGCTGCTTAAAAGGAGGGTCGTTACTCCAATTACTAAATCTAAATTTAGAGAAGGAGAGAAAATTGTTCACCCCAAAATTTGACATCTGAGAAAGGCTTCTTCAGTCATGACGAAGCCTTTCTCAATTATCTAAAAGCACAAAACTCTATCCCACGAGTCCTTTATTGATTTCTTGCAATTTTGATGACCAATTGCGCCCAAATTTTCAAAGATTTATTTTTGTATGCATGTGTTGGGATGCACCAAGTGAGACTACTGGTCTTTGACAATTACCCAAGGTGTCCAGTGCCTTTAAACATCATGAAATTGGGCCCTGGTTTTTAAAACATTCTCTATTGAGGCTTGTCTCACCAGGACAAAAAAACAGAGTTTTTATGAAACAATTTGTAATGTTGTAGTGAAAAAACAGAAAAAAACAGCAGCCGATTACACAAAATGCTAGGATTAATCTTATCTCGAGTTAAGATGAGTAACTCGTTCTAACTTAGGATGGGTTCAATGCATTCTAATGTTTATGGATGCGGAACTGAACTCGTCCTAAGTCCCAAGATTATTCCTAAGTTAGGAAGAGTTTGGTGAAATCGACGGCCTAATCGACGGACTAATGCCCAATAATCACCTTATTGTCTTGCATATCTTTGTTAGCTTTCCTCTCCAGCAGTAATTTCACCACTTCTACGTAATTGACCTGCGCAGCCCAATGTAACGCAGATTTTCCTTCTTTGTCGGCGGCGTTAATGTCAGCATTCGCCTCAATCAGTTCTTCTATAATATTAATACTGCTTAGTCTGGCAGCCATCATCATCGGGGTGATGCCTCGGTGGTCTTTGGCGTCGACGTTTGTAGCTCGGTGCATGATCAAGATCTGTTGATGAATACAAGGAAATGGTTTTAATTTTGGTTTCGCCCATTAACACTGATGTGTTAGCACTATATACTCAGCACTACTTTCCCAAGTTCTGTGAATAAAAACAAACCCAGGCATATCACTTGGGTGGGATTTGAACCCCAACCATTGCAAATCTAGAGCAGTGTCTAACCAACTAGACAACCGAGATTGCCAGGTAGCTAGAGGCAGTTTTATTTTATTCATATTTTTTTTAATGTTACACATCCAACACAATTAGCACAAATAATACTTTTTGGTGCTTAGCTTCTCTTTCTGCTTAAGCTGCTCTATGGACTTCGGCCCTGGCACTTGCCGAGGTTATAGAAATTATTATAATCATCAAGTCAATATATCTCAGGGCTTCAACTTTGTTCTTGAAGGGTCACAGCAATTTTCCTCCTCTGGCAAGAGGCACTTCTTCAAGGAAAATGTACATCTTGTATTAAAACCTTGTAAAGAGCACCACAGCAAAAGCACAGGGCACCACAGCTGTGGGTGCCATGGGATAATTTCGAGGCCCGATATCTTGAGAAGTAAAATCTTACCCTAAACACATCAATAGCATCCGATCCGACGGCCGTATGCAGCGGAGTACGCCCCGACTTGTCCTGCGCGTTAGCGTTGGTCCCGTGCTCCAGCAGCTTCTTGGCCGCCGCGGCGTGTAAGAACCGAGCCGCGAGATGGAGAGCCGTCTCTTCAAGACGGTCGCTCTTAGCGTTGACCTTGGCTCCTTGAGCGATGAGTTCCTCGATCGTGTTGGTCGAGCATTCTTCCCCGTCGCTGTCCCGGTCGTTGTTGCAGCTGATTACAGCGCACATCAACGGGGTCATACCATCTGAAAATAGGGAACAATTTCAGTTAAAATATGCGTTGAATATAAAGAGTCCACTAACCACCAACTGCCCAAATTCATAAAGCTGTCTAGTAGCACCAGTTGCAACAATCTAAACTTTATGGAATTTTGGCTGGTAACCAGTTTCTGTTAAGCAAGACTTTTCTGTGCTTAGCATGTTTTTATGCTTACAGGCTTTACGAAATACGGCCCAGATCTCTGAGGGTATAAACTTACATGATAATGATACTTTCTTCTTATATAACGTATTTTACAATAACGTAACTTAAATGCGCAGAGAAAAACTAGTGCTTCAAAGTATCCTATTGTGTTTATGCGTTTGCTTAAGGACACAAGTGTCATGACCGGGATTCGAACCACACCATGATGACTCGCAAACCAGAGTCTGGTGCGTTAAACCGCTCGACCATGACATACCCTTGACCTATGACCTACCTTGACCTGGGTCATCCACTCCTTCAGCGTCTCCAGTCTGATGAGGTGGTGTGACCGTGCCGGTGTGTATGTTATTCCAATCGTCATTCTCAGGGAAGTCTGGTATTGTGAAGGAGTTGTCAGTGTGAGGGCTCAGGTGCCGCCTTGTCAATGGCTACCGGGGAAAAAAATAGAAACGATCTTATTTAAACTGAGAAAAATTGAGGCAAATTCTTTAAAGTTGCATTAAAGGCACTGGACATGTTTGATAATTGTCAAAGACCAGTCTTCTCAATTGGTGTATCCCAACATATGCATAAAATAACAAACCTGTGAAAACTTGGGCTCAATCAAAAAAATCATTGTTGCACAAATTTGTGTGCTTTCAGATGCCTGAGAAAGTCTTTCTTAGATTCAAATGTTTGTGCGAAATTAACTTTTCTTAAAACTATATTACTTCAGAGGGAGACGCTTCTGAAGTTGAAACTCACCCTTTGTTGATCTTGGATAGCGTGACATCTTGTCTGGCTTCGGTCCCAATCTAGAGCGTCCCGAGCGTCACTGTCGTTATTATCGGCAGCCGCTCCCGATATCGTCACCATAATCTGACCGTCGACCATAGCCCCGGGCGTTTCCTCCCGCCCCTGTGGACCGTGGCGCTGTGGGACGCCCCGACCGGTGCTCGTCTTGCGCCATTTGAAGTCTTCCGGAAACCAGATGCCCTCTGAGCGGAGACGTTTGCGGCCGATGACCAGCGCGGAGAGGACAATCATTACCCCGATGATCGCCACGGCCGGCACGATGTAGTAGCCATTACCGGAACCGGGCTGATCAGGCTCACCTTCAAGATAAATTGAGCGATCACATCAAGGGTTAAAATTCAGATAAGACATAACAATAATAATAATAATACCCTGTTTTTAAAGCACTTCCAACATTATTACCCCTGGTCACTGGGCCTTTATTCATTCCTCAAACCATCTCAGCACAATCTGTATACTCCCCATGCAACAAATATACGCTACTCGTCTAAACCAATCAAAAGAACCATCTCTGCCTTCACGGATACTCATTCACCCCTGGGTGGAGAGAAGCAATTATAGTTCAGTGTCCTGCTCAAGGACAAAAGTGTCACGACTCCCGAACCCACACTCTGATGAAGAGAATCACAAGAGCTTGAGTCCAATACTCTTATAGGCTCTGCCACGACACCAAATATATCGTGGCAATAATGAGCAGCAGTGTTCTGAACACGTTGAATTTGAGAAAGTTCTCTTTAAGGAGAGCGTTGCATGAGTCGAGTCTAGGAGTGAGAGGTTTTATACAGCAGGTTTACAAACACTTACTTCCGACAGCATGAATGGGGAAATCTTTGGGACCACGCCCTTGTGATGCCTCAGCTGCCAATAAGGACGCAGCATCCCCGGTATTATCAAAGCATGTATGTCCGTCTGAGACGCACTCTCGATTGTCAATGTGCAGATAGTTTATCGACCTGAAATGATGTTAAAGAAATGCAACTTCTCGTTTAAAATACAGTAGTGATCATTATTGTGAGAGTTCGATAATAACTTTGCTAAGGTCTAAACAGGAAGAAAGCCTCAACTCCGTGGATCTATGTATATTTGGTTTGTGGTGATACCATGTGTGTATCTACCTGCTGGATAAACTATCTTCATTTGAGAACTTGACTTGCTAAATATATTCTACTGCAACAAAGTAGATTTTTTTGGAATTGGGGAGACTTCTCTCCTGCTACACAAAAAACTGTCCTGCTCATACTACATGGGTGAAATGTTGGAAACTAACTGGGTAGTGTGAACTTCTCATTATTAACTTTACTTCCGCGGAGTGAGTTCGCCTCTTCTCCCCTACTTACCCACTCAACATCCCTGCTCTCCGGTTACGCGACAGAATCGGTTTATGATCGTCAGACATCGACAAGTACAACGCATGGCGTTTGAATCGATTGAAGATCCCCACATCTCCGGACTCACTAGAGCTCCACTCCTCTATGCGATTGTTGCCGTTCTCGTCTTTCAAGAACACGACGACCGTACGCAGGATGTGTCCGACCTCCCTCAGGAAAGTCTTGCTCACGTTGTCCGTTCGCATCTGCTCGACGGGGATGAGGACAATGATAATCAAGACGCCCTTGGCAAACTTCGGAGCGTTCTCGTTGCAGTCGAGTCCGTCGTGGAGACACTCCGCGATGTTGCATCCACCGTCGCAGGCGTCATTTGCGTAGTTCTCCAGACAGTAGGCGTTATACACAGGGCTGCAACAGAAAAAGAAAATAAGTTTCACCAAAACAGAAACAATTAAAAAACTGTCACCGTTTTGACTTGTGATACAAACTATTGACAGATCGTTCCTTACACCAGGCATGATATTGGTTTCTTGGAAAAAAGTAGGAACATTGGTCATTTGGAATACTGATCGGAACGTCGAGTTGAAACCAACGGTTTATACTTTAGATGTGGGAGGAAAACCCACACAGACAGGCAAGTACTAAAAACCCAATGTACGTAGTGCACCAGCGTGATTCGAACCCAGGCTCCTAGAGGTGGAAGGCAAAGAAAGATACCACTGCACCAACCCTACCACCCAATAACTCTACTTTTCCATTTACTTGCAAGGAGGCAGTGTGTTCTCGCAGTCATACGCATCAAACAAACACTCGTTCCTGTTGTGAATCTGTTCTGTCCTGATTTCTGTTTTTGTTTTTTATTTATGAATTCAGTTTCTCAGTCCCCAGTTAAATTTTAGCGACATGCAGGGCTCGACCCAACTACCCAATAACAACTCTACACTTACACTTACTTGCAAGGAGGCAGTGTGTTCTCGCAGTAAAAAGACGTCAAACAGACACTCTTTCCTGTTGCATATCTGATCGCACTGGCCATTATTGTAGAGATCAGAACACTTTCTGCTTATGTTTTTTTATCTATGATCTCAGTTTCTCAAAGTCCCCCGTTAAATCTTAGCGACACCAAGGGCACAAACCCAACAGCTCTACTGTTACACTTACTTGCAAGGAGGCAGTGTGTTCTCGCAGTCAAAGGCGTCAAACAGACACTCTTTCCTGTTGCAGATCTGATCGCACTGGCCGTTATTGTAGAGCTGAGAACACTTGACTGAAGTCACTGGACAGCTCTCCCACGGATCAACACCTAAGGAGCAGTCCGTATCGTCCCAGTCACATACTTCGATGTTGCATTCAGCCTGAAGTAAGGATTAAATGGTCATATGTAAACGTCACCATTTCACTGGAAGGGGCAAATTCAGGATGTTGCCATCATTCCACTTTATGAGGCAGGGGTCGATTTCACAGCGAGTTAGGACTCGTCTTATCTTGAGTTAGGAAGAGTAACTCGTCCTAACTTAGGATTAATCTTAATGTCTGCATGCTACAGTGCAGGGTTGGAATTCGTCCTAAGTCCTAAGATTAGTCTTAAGTTAGGAAGAGTTTTGTGAAATCAGCGGCAGAGCATTTAGCTATAAATAGACCTAAATGGGGACGGTTTTCCAAGGAGGTCAAGGGAAGCCCAGTCCTTAGCAGCTTAAGTACATGTAAGTAAGTAAGTAACTATGTTTATGTCAGTGTGCTCTTAGGCCAAGGTGTGCTCTTAAAGGAACTGCACACCTTTTGTAATTGTCAAAGACCAGTTTTCTCACTTGGTGTATCCAAACAAATGCATCAAATAACAAACCTGTAAAAAATTTGGTCTCAATTGGTCATTCAAATTGCAAGAGAATAAAATGAAAGAAGAATACACTTGTTGCACAAGTTTGTGTGCTTTCAGATGCATAATAAAGGCTCCAGGCCTGAAGGTCTTTATATATTTATTAGCGAGAAGTAACCTCTTTCAAAAACTAGGTTATTTCGGAGGGCGTGTCCAGTGTCCAGTGCCTTTAGGTAAAAATAAATGACACTGCTTCATGTGACAGAGGAATCTGGAGAAATGTTATTGTAGTTAAAAAAAAGTTTAATTAATGTTTATACTTACATTACAGATACCGTCTCCTCCCTTGTCACTGCACTCTCTTGGGCAATATATCCCGATGTAGTTTGATTCTGTGGTAGTAGGCTTGACGGCCGTAGTTTCGACTACGACAACTCTCGACGTCGTCACAGGTCGGACGGTCGATGGAATCTGAATAATCGGGTCCGAACCAATTCCACCGAAGAAATCCAAGTCGTACGTTTGACACCGAAGTCCATTCCATGTTGGCGGGCACTGGCAGGCGAACGTCTCCAATAGTTTTATACATGTCCCGTCGTGATGACACGGCGCCGAGTGACACGGATCGTAAGTCTCGCAATTGAATCCGGTCATGTCAGGTGGACAGGAACACATAAAGCCGGCTTCGTTGTCATCGGTAACGTGACAAGTACCAGCGTTCTGGCATGGATTAATGTCACACATTGTCACTGGTTCCATGCACGTCAGACCTTTGAAATCCTGTGAGGGGAAGGGGTCAAAAGAGGTCACTTAACACCCAACAATGTGTGCCTTTTTACATTGTACGCATAAATAGATTCAAAGACAAGCAGAAGACAGGATAGAATGGGGAACGCTTTTTTTCTCGTTTGCTATATGCGGCTAACTGGTTGATGATGGTTGGCTAAGGGTTTTTGAGGTAGCACCATGTGTAAATCTTTTTTATGTGGGAGTGTTGGCTCTGAAAAGAGCCGGTGTTGTCTCGACGTTTCGAACAGTGTACTCTGCTCGTCTTCAGAGAGGCTTTCTTGAGATGAGCAGAGTATGTTCGAAACGTCGAGACCACACTCTTCCCAGAGCCAACACTCCCACAAAGAAGATTACCACATAATTGAACCCGCAAGTTTACTATTTAAGTTTCTTCTTATATATCCACACCATGCAAAGCTTTAAACTGTTCTTATAACAACTTAGAAACAACTTTTTGTTTGTTTTGAATAGAATACATACCTCTGTGCACTGGCATGTTACACCAGCACGTGTTGGTGTACAAGTGCCCCCGTTCCGACAAGGGTTATCTTCACAGTGATGTACTTCAATCTCGCAGTTACGCCCTGTCAAACAAAATTAACAGTCGGAGAAACAGTTAATATCAAGCAGCAAAAATATATCTTGATAAAAAATTTGTATCCCCTAAAGGTCATCCCCTGGCTGCCGCTTCTTAGGGTTCAACTTCAAAAAAGCCTGTAAGCATAAAACTTTGCTGAGCACGGAAAAGTCTTGCTCAACAGAAGCTGGTTACCAGCCAAAACTCCATAAAGTTTACCTTGTTGTAACAAGTGCCCCACTCAATTTTTTGCTAAGCAAAGACATATTTACTAAGCATTTTGTTTTTGCTTCACAGCTTAATGAAATTGAGCCCTAGTTGTATTTGAAACTTGAGTGTGATCCCTGCAGCCGATTTCACAAAACGCTAGAAATAATCCTATCTCGAGTTAGGAAAGTAACTCGTCCTAACTTAGGATGAGTTCAATGCATCCTAACGCCTTTGAATACGGAACTTCACTCGTCCTAAGTCCTAAGATTAACCCTAAGTTAGTAAGAGTTTGGTGAAATCGACAGCTGGCCACACAGCAACTAAAATCTAGTTCTTCTTTACATCTAGTCTTTCTTAATTGCAATTCTTTCTCAATTATTTATAAACTTACCTTCGTATCCCAGTTTACACACACATTCGTAGTCGTTACTCTTCTGCATACAATCCAACGTTCCATTCGGGTTACACGGATCCTCTAGACATTCATTAATGTCTCCTTCGCACCGCTGACCAACGAAGCCCGGCGGACAGTCACAGATGAATGTACCCACGAGGTCTCTACATGTGCCGTTCTGGAAGCACGCCCCATCGAAGCAATCATTCAAGTTAACCTCACAGTTAACACCTGTTAATAATAATAACAGTAATTGGATGTTAGGTACATTTGGTTTGCGGGAACGCCATGTTTGTATCTACTTGCCAGGTAGATTATGTTCTTTTGAGACCTTATCTGGCCTTATATTCTACTACCGCAAAGTAGATTTTTGGAATTCGAAAGACTTCTCAGTTGACCACACCGAGGGACGCTAGCTTACCTTCACTGCCAGCGTGACACGAACAGCTGTACATATTAATGAGGTCGTGGCAGACCCCACCATTCATGCAGGGAAAACTCTGGCATTCGTCAATGTTTATCTCGCAGTTGGGTCCGGCGAAACCAGGTACACACGAACACCTGTAAGAAAGAATTGTACTTAAAAATTAATGGTATTGATCGGGTCAAAGGTTACGATGATAATAACTGACCATGAACTAATGTAAACGAAACAGGGTCCACAGATTTGAAAGGCGGGGATTGAAACCACTTTGCCAACCTGGCATCAAACTGATGAAGGTGTTTATTACTTAAACTCGACTCACCTGTATTGGTTTATCTCGTCATGACATGTGCCACCATTCAGGCAGGGAGCCGACGCACACTCGTATATATTAATCTCGCAGTAGCTTCCCTGGTACCCCGGAATACATTGACAAACATGGCTGGCTCCCTGAGGATGGCACGTTCCGTTATGCAGACACAGGTTCTCAACACGTATACCTGAAGATAGAAATACAAAGGGTTAAAAAGCAATCCTATTTAATTTGAAATAATTGTCAGACTAGTGAAACGAACATTGTGCCGAATTTCATGGCTCTGTTTACAATCACCACTCTCTGCTTACTATGCAAATGTCAAATTTCTGCGCTGGCTGTGTAAGTGAAAAACATGGTGTATGTACGAGCACAAGGAAAAATCCCCTAACCGGTAAAATACGCTTGACATGAGCGCTGAACTCCCTGCTTATGCAAGCGCCATGAAATTGGGCACTGGTCCTGTTGGCTAGTCACTGAAAAAATTTCGGGCAAACTTTATTTATGGAACACTGCAACAGACACATTTTTGTACGTGCCTTTTTTCACCGGCATAAAAGGCATAAACAAGGACAAGAGTTTTATTTGTTAGTCATAAAGTTTTACCTTTATCAGCGGCAGCCACTTCGCAAGAGACCTGATGGACGTCACACAGAGACCCAGTCCACCCTGATCTACACTCACAGGAATACCAATTATCATTCTGTGAGCACGTTGAGCCGTTAAAACAAGGATTGTTGTCTTCACTACACCAATCGATCCATCCCTGTATGACAACAGAAATAATCATTTTAATTATGGCGTCTTAATTAGGGCTCATACCCGTCTCTCACAGACGCACAAGGCCCTTCAACATTCGGTACTTTCCTGGAAGGTATTGTGGAGCAACGTTTTTAAAGTTATAGACCTATTCCTTTTCTAAGCATCGTGTGATGGTTTACAAGGTGCTATGGGCAATCAAACCAGGAAAACCTTGACGAACCCCCTTCTCTTTTAGAGGTTGATATTGTCTTTGAAAAAGCTATGCATTTGAAAAAACCTTTGGAGCACCATGGCAGCCCAGGGCTATAAACTCCCCAATTACAGCCCCCCCCCCCAAAAAAAGGTAAGGGCACAACAATAAAAGTATCCTAATTTTATTGATGGGCTATAAATTCAATTTAATCTACCAAGGGGGAGCGGTTCAACAAAGTTATTCGTGTTTAGATATGAGGCCATCATTGCTGAAGTGCAATCTGGGGGAAAACTGTGCTGGGCAGCACAGTGTACTTTGCTTAGAGTGCTGGGCAAACTTGTTAGTTCTGGACAGGCCCGCCCAGCACTGCCCACCTTGGCTACAACACTTACACTTCAGAATGCACAAAATCATCATCACCGATTTAGTCAGTACAGATGATCGAAATCATCACCCACAGATCATTAGGAATCACCAAGTAAACAAATATTCAGAGTAGATGTTAAATTTGCATCGGGGATAAAGAATATTAATTTTTGGTTTTGAACATAGGATTCGAACTGCCTCTAGCTACCGCGCAATCTCGGTAGTCTAGTTGGTAAGACACTGCTCTAGAATTGCAAGGGTAGTGGGTTTGAATCCCACACGAGAAAATATGCCTGAGTTAACGGTGCTAACACACATCGGTGTATTGGTAAAAAACAAAAATTACAATATTGAGAGGTTTTAACTCACCCCACAGTTCTCTCCTACGTAACCCAGTACACAGTTGCACTTATAGTATCCATTATGATCCACACATGTAGCGCCGTTTAGGCATGGATTAGAACTACATTCATCCACCTGGTACTGGCAGTTAGGCCCGGTATAGGCCGGAGGGCAGCGACAGGTGTATTCGTTGATTCCATCGATGCATGTACCTCCATACAAACACGAACTGTGAAGCAAAAAATACAAGAAGTCTTGACCCCTGGTGCTAATTTCATAGGGCTGGTTATTGGGGATTTTTTTACTTACTATCTTAGCGTTTTGTAATGAGAATCAGAGCTGTGAACATTTGCATCTTACAATCAGGGAGATTTTGTGCAACAATCAGGGAGATTTTATCAAATTTGATCATCAATAAAAACTTGTTTATTATTTACCTGTCTGTGCAGTCCATATCGTTAGTCTGGCAGAACACTCCGCTGAATCCAACCTCACAGGCACATGTAAAACTATCCACGTAGTCGTGACACGTTGCTCCGTTCTGGCACGGGTTCGATTCGCACTCGTTGATCTCGGTCTCGCAATTCTTGCCGGCGAACCCCGCTGCACAATCGCAGGTGTAATCGTTGTTCTCGTCAAAACAGACTGCTCCGTTGTGACAAGGTGCTGGTTTAGGAAAAATAGAAGGGAAAAAAAAAACCCAGATGAACAACAGGAAATACAAGAATAAGATAGACATATGTGATGCGATCTTGCAAAAGAGTTATTCGGACCTTCCTTCCTGATATTAAATTGTTGCAGTACCCGCTGCTAAAGTATAGGATTCGAACTGCGCCTAAACATCTGCTCTAGAACCGCATTTGGAGAAACATGCCAAAACAGGCCATATAAATTTACATTGAGACAACAGCTACATCGTGGTTTTCAAACTGTCGTTCGTAAAATGGGCACACACAAAATGTGTATCACCCATGATTGTGTTTCTGCAAAGTTGCATTTGATGTACACAAGTTTTATAACAACAGGTTGTTCTTAAAGGCAGTGGACACTATTGGTAATTACTCTCTTGTAAAACCTCTCTTGATAACGAGTATGGGGAGAGGTTGATAGTATAAAACATTGTGAGAAAAGGCTCCTTCTGAAGTGGAGTAGTTTTTGAGACGGAAGTAATTTTCCACGAATTTGATTTCGAGACCTCAAGTTTAGAATTTGAGGTCTCGAAATCAAGCATCTGAAAGCACACAACTTCGTGTGACAAGGGTGTTTTTTCTTTCATAGTTATCTCGCTACTCCGACGAACAAACAAGCTCAAATTTTCACAGGTTTGTTATTTTATGCATATGTTGAGATACACCAAGTGAGAAAACTGGTCTTTGACAATGACCAATAGTGTCCACTGCCTTTAATTGTATTGTATTGTATTGTGTTGTTTTTTATTCCGAAACTGGAACAGACCCCATAATAACCTTCCAGGGAATAACAATATTATAATAATAAGTAAAACTTAATAAACTGAAATAGCTTTTGAATGCTAGCCTCTTACCTGATGCGCATTCATCAATGTTCAGGATGCAGTCTTTCCCGCCATAGCCCGGTCGACAGATACATTCATAAGAGCCAAAGGTATTATTACATTGAGCTCCGTTATGACACGGTGGATATTCACATTCGTTGATGTCACGATTGCAGTATTCACCTACAAAGCAACATAAAAACATCAGTTATTCATTCGACTCGCAACTATAATCACTTATAATAGTGGTTTCTTTATAAAGCGCTCATATCCGTTACTCAGTGGCCCTAAAGGTGCTTCCAAACCAAAGAAGCAGCGATAATGGTTAAGTGTCTTGCTCAGGGACACAAGTGTCACGACGGGGACTCGAACCCACACTCTGCTGAACAGAAACACATCAGCTTGAGTCAGAGCTATTATCCGCTCGGCCACAACACACAACAACTATTAAAAACCAACTCCACAGATGAAGAACATCCTAATCGTTTCAGAGTACCAATGAAATAAACTCAAAATCTGATAACGTCAACTACTGAACAGCAGGGCAAAATCTCATAAAGCTGCTTTAGCACAAAAACCTGCTAAGCAAAGCTTACCAGAAAAAGGTTACCAGCTAAAGTACCATTTTACATGTACAAAATGTAACTGGCATCCTGCTTAATTGCGCTTAGCGGGAAAATATTAAGCAATGTATTCTGCTGATAAGCATCTCTCTGAAATTGGGCCCAGAGCAAACTGTTCAAGTTACCCCAGAGAAATTTGATTCTTCACATAGTTGCATAGTTGAACTTACTCAGTTCTAGCAAAAGAGTTGGCAATACTTTTGATTTATCAGTAAATAATTTTAATTTTGTTAGCAGAAAACTTACCAGTATAGCCACTTGCACACTTGCACCGGTAACCGCCATAGTTCGGATACACAACACACGTAGCTCCATTCTCGCAGAGATGGTTCTCACACGGCTGAAGTATGTCGTCGCATATCTCACCGGTATACGGCGGGATACAAACACACTCGTACGAGTTCACGTCGTCGATACAAGTCCCGTTATTATGACACGCATTCTCGACGCAATCGTCGATGTTGATCTCGCAATTGGGACCGGTGTAACCCACTTGACATTCGCACGTGAAGGAGTCCAAACCGCTGGTACATCGTCCACTGTGCTGACACGGATTGGAACTACACTCGTCGATGTCGGTGTTGCAGCGAGTGCCACCGTACCCTCTCGGACATTCGCACTCGTATTCGTTGACGCCATCTTGGCACGTACCGCCGTTTTCACACGGGTTGCTCTCGCATTCGTTGATACCCGATAAGCAGTACGGATCGTGATATCCAGAAAGGCACGAACAGATGAAACCATTGACGTCGTCGAGGCATGTTCCGCCGTTCGCGCACGGAGTTGATTCACATTCATTGATGTTTACTTCGCAGTGTACCCCTTCATAGCCGGGTATACAGCTACATTCATAGCCGTTGATGTAATCAATGCATCTGGCGCCGTTCTGACACGGATTCGATGAGCACTCGTACACATTCACTTCACAGTTGGCTCCTAAGGAAAGAAATATATCAACAGAAAATTACAATACATTAATTTTTGTATCACTTTCTAAAGTACGATTTTCATAAATTCCTAATACAGCCAGTGATGTTTGAATGAAGTTCTGTCCTTTTTCTTGTGTGTTTATGAGGGTTTAGTTTCTCCAAGTTCCCTGTTAAAAAAAAAAAATATATATATATATATATATATATGAGGGATCTATTTACATCACAACGCTGGATGGCCACTTTAAGGTGAGGGCTACACTAAACCAATTTGGGCTTTTGACCCAAATCAACTGCCACCAGGGGCACGTTACTAACTGCTCAGAGACTGGGGCTGAAACAGGGCTATCCCCTTTGCAGTCCATAAGATTGTAGGCACGGGTTTCACCTGTCATCATTAAGTGAAATCATGTAGAGTACTTGCTAAAGCCAGTGTGAATGCGAAGTGTATTATGACGTTACAAAGGTTGTTTTTTCGCGGTGAATGTTTCGCAGAAATTGAGCACAGCTCAGCTATTCCGAATTTGTGATGTCAAAATTCGTATCGCATTCGATTTGCAGGAAGTATGAACCTGGCTTTACTCTGGCGAAAATACACAAAAAAATGAAAGCATTCTAGAAATAGTTGTCCACGTCGAAAAACAAAAAATAACATCTTACCTTCTGTGCCTGCAACGCAAAAACATTGGTGTGTGCCGACCATGCCGATACATCTACCCCCGTTCTGACACGGCTGACCTAGACACTCATCAATGAGGTTCTGACAACGTCTTCCTTCGTATCCATCGTTGCACTGACAGATGAAACTGTTGAGGCCATCGACGCAGCGTCCGTGTAGGCACGTGTCAGCGTCGCAGTCATCGACATCATTCTCGCAGTGATCGCCAGTGTAACCTGAACGCAAGAGTTATACATTGCAATTATTAAAAACAAACTAGTAAGAAATAATACTCTATCGGTATTGGATAGGCCTGGGCGACTAGTGACATTTACTACTCGCACCTCAAATAGTTGCAACCAAACAGACAACAGCTACATGAATATTCATAAACACACCAACCCAGCAGACAGCTACATTAATATTCATACACTACACTAACCTACCAGACAGCTACATGAATATTCATTGAAAAACTCAGAAAGCTATACATGAATATTCATAAACACACTTACCCAGCAGACAGCTGCATGAATATTCATGAATACACTACACTAACCTCCCAGACAGCTACATGAATATTCATTAATAAACTCAGAAAGCAATACACGAATATTCATTAACACACTTACCTGGCAGACAGCTGCAAGAATATTCATTCCTGCCGTCGTGGCAAGTGGCTCCGTTGACACACGGATCCGACCGGCACTCGTCTATGTTGGTCTCGCAGCGGTCACCCTGGAACCCTTCTAGACACTGACACTCGTACATACCGATCCGATTGATGCAGATCCCATCGTTAAGGCAGTCACTGTTGGCACACTCGTCGATGTCCTCCTCACAGTATAGGCCCGTATAACCTGAGGGGTCAAAGGTCGAGAGGTTAAAGGTCAGGAACCTGCGTAAAGTTGTGCAACAGTTATTCTCTTGTATGGGATTTGAGGCATTGCATGGTGAGGTATCAATATATATTTAGTTTGCGGTAACAACACGTGTGTATCTACTTGCCAGGTAGAGTTTGTTATTTAACGAACTGTCTTGCTATATATATGGATTTTTCTGGAGACTACTTGGGCGGAAGGTAGAAAAACAGCCGGGAAAACTACTTTATTTTTTTTTGTAGCTTATACCCCTTGGGTGGATATGTTTTTGCCTTTTATAAATGTCTTTATTACTATTACTATTACTGTTACTGTTACTGTTACTGTTACTGTTACTGTTACTGTTACTGTTACTGTTACTGTTACTGTTACTGTTACTGTTACTGTTACTGTTACTGTTACTGTTACTGTTACTGTTACTGTTACTGTTACTGTTACTGTTACTGTTACTGTTACTGTTACTGTTACTGTTACTGTTACTGTTACTGTTACTGTTACTGTTACTGTTACTGTTACTGTTACTGTTACTGTTACTGTTACTGTTACTGTTACTGTTACTGTTACTGTTACTGTTACTGTTACTGTTACTGTTACTGTTACTGTTACTGTTACTGTTACTGTTACTGTTACTGTTACTGTTACTGTTACTGTTACTGTTACTGTTACTGTTACTGTTACTGTTACTGTTACTGTTACTGTTACTGTTACTGTTACTGTTACTGTTACTGTTACTGTTACTGTTACTGTTACTGTTACTGTTACTGTTAGGGATTACTGTTACTGTTACTGTTACTGTTACTGTTACTGTTACTGTTACTGTTACTGTTACTGTTACTGTTACTGTTACTGTTACTGTTACTGTTACTGTTACTGTTACTGTTATTGTTATTGTTATTATTATTATTATTATTATTATTATTATTATTATTATTATTATTATTATTATTATTATTATTATTATTATTATTATTAGTATTAGTATTAGTATTAGTATTATTATTATTAGTATTAGTATTAGTATTATTATTATTATTATTATTATTATTATTATTATTGTAGGATCTGGGTAAGCCGTTGACCTTAGACATGACATTTGAACTAACCTCTGACACAGATGCATTGGAACAGCCCTCGCAGGTCCAAACATGTGGCGCCGTTGACACACGGATGTGATGAACATTCGTTGATGTTGATTTCACAGCGGGTGCCACTGTAGCCGGGCACGCAGTTGCAAAGGTAGGAGCCAAAAATGTTGACGCAAGTTCCTCCCAGCTCACAAGGACCTGACGAGAAAGGGAAAAAAAGGAAAATAAATCCAACACTGATTACAGCGTGTCATGGCCGAGCGGTTAAGATCCCAAATTCAAGCTTTGCTGTTTGATCAGCAGAGTGTGGGTTCAAGTCACGGTCGTGACACTTGCTACGTAAAATCGGGGAGATAGATTGATGATACCCAAGCCTACATCCGTATGGACTGTAAAAGGGTTAACCCTGTTTCAGCCCTAGGAGTAGGTGGCAATGGCCTCTGGAATAAAACAATTGTAGCCCACACCTTCAAGTGGCCTTCAGGCCTTGTGTGTCTGGCAACTTGCATAAAAATAGAAAAATTAAAAACTACTTTTGTTGTCAATATTAACATAATTTAGTAAAGCAGCTTTTTCAAGGGGTTACAAACGGCTACAGCAAAAAAATGAAAAACCAAAGAGGATATCAAACAAGTAAGGCTCCAGTAGGATTTGAAACTTTGCATGGTGGAAATACGCTATAGTAAAGGTTAGCTGTAAAGCCATGATAACAATAATCTCTAAATGAGTTGGGGTGGTTCTGAAAAGAACCGTTGGTTTCAACGCAACGCTGATGCTGATTAAGTACTGTTGATGCGGATTAGCTAGGTGAGGCTTAAGATACTTACATGTATCGCTTTTTAGTGGTTTTTCTTGAAACTATAAATAGGCCTACAACTATTTGTTTGAATCTTTTAAATGTTTTAACCTTATGGGAGTATTTGAACTTACTTTTTGGGGATCTAATAAATAATAATTGCATTGAATCAGAGGGTCAACTTACTGTAGATACACTCGTCCAAGTCGATGGAGCAGTCACTCCCTTCCAGACCCCTCGGACATTCACAGTCAGCTTCCCCGGTGCTTGGGTTTGTGTGACATGTTGACGTTTGGGAGCAGGGATTACTAACGCAGGCATCTTCAAGATGGCAATATATCCCTGCAAAAGAAAATCATAATAATGTAAGATGTGGATGAGAGGAAATCTTTTGAAGAAAATAGAAGCTACTAACGAGAGAATATTCTGACTCTGGCACATTTGTGCGGTGTCATAGCCGAGGGGTTAAGAGCACTTGATTTGAGCTCTGTTGTTTGATCGGCAGAGTGTGGGTTCGAATCCCGGTCATGACACTTCCTACGTAAAATTGTGGAAGGTAAAGCTTTCTGCTCTACCGGCCAGGCTTGGGACTGATTGATACCCAAGCCAACATCCGTATGGACTGTAAAGGGGTAACCCTGTTTCAGCCCTAGGAGTAGGTGACAACCAACGGCCTCAGAAAAAAAGAGGTTGTAGCCCACACCTTGAAGTGGCCTCCAGGGCTTGTGTGTCTGGCGACTTGCATAAAATAAAACAAAATTAAGAATAGAAAGGAATGAGTTATGTTAACCGCGGTGGATTTCACAAAGGTTGTCCTAACTTAGGACTAGTCCTAGGCAATGCAAAAAGATAGGACCAGTCCTAAGTTAGGATGAGTTACTGGTCCTAACTTAGGACTGGTCCTATCTCTTAGCATTGCCTAGGACTAGTCCTAAGTTAGAACTACCTTTGTGAAATCCATCCCAGGCCTGTGAGTGGTCATGTAAACTAAAAGCAAAAACACTACATGATGTAAGAATGATCGTGTAACGTCAAATGAGCGCGTCACACATTTACGCTGGTCGAATTCTGGCACCCCATTAATCCAGTAACTAATAATCTCAAATTATTGCAGATCTCAAATTATTGCAGATGTACACTAATTGTTGCTAGTGTTTCCTACCAGTATATCCAGTGGCGCAGACACAACTGAACTTGTCGTCGAGATCTTGGCATGTCGCTCCGTTACGACACGGGTTCTGCAGGCATGAGTTGATGTTGAGTTGGCAATTCTTTCCTTCCCACCCGTACACGCACAGACATTCGTAATCGCCGTCCACATTCCGGCATGTAGCTCCGTTAATACAGAGGTTCTGCTGCTCACTACACTCATCTATGTCTGTTTCGCAGTACTGGCCTATATCATTAAAACAAAACAAAAAATAATAATACTGAATATTCATATTGCTGTCAACAAAAATCGAACAGAGAAGGTGCGTTTTGCTGGCCACTTCTACAGGAGCAAAGACGAACCATAGTCCAAAATTGTTCTGTGGACCTCTAAGCATTGGAAGAGGTAACCTGGTAGACCTGCACTAACGTACAATGTCATTCTCAAAATGGATACGGGTCTGGAATCAGCAGATTTCAAGTCGGCAACTGGGGGACAGAAAGGGCATGGGGAATTATCCTGATGCGAGGACATTACTTGACTTAAGCAAGTAAGCGAGCAAGCCTTTATATAGTGCAGTATCCACCTAAGGTGCTCGAAAAAAATTACATCAATATAGAAGGGTACAAAAAAAATTTGCATCAATATTGAAAGGTGAAACAACCAAGAAGGAAGAGGGACCAGTAAGATGAAGGGAAAGCAAAGAAAGAAAAGACTAGTGAAAAGCTGTCTGAAACAAATGAAATTTCAATCTGTCTTTAAATGTGTCCCCGGTGCTACTATACTGAATGTGTGAGTTGAGAAAAATTGCCAAGCAGTATTTTTCTGCTTAACAGCTTTGATGAAATTGGCCCCCAGAATAAGTGAAATGAAACATACATACCTGTGTATCCGGAGTCACACTCGCAAGTGTACATGTCCACGCCATCAACACAGCCGCCGTGAAAGCAACCGTGGTCGACGCAATTATCAATATCGATCTCACAGTGGTATCCCGTATAACCTAACCAAAGGAAACAATGTCAGTATATCATGTATCCATCTTTTCTAACAAGTAATTACTTTCAATTAGTGTTATTCTAAAAAAAAAAATTATACAGATTGGAGGAAACTCTTACCTGCCAGACATGAGCATTCGTAGTTATACTGTCCAGACAGACGGATGCACACCCCTTCATGTAAGCACGGGCTCGGCTGGCACGGTACGAAGATAGATTCGCATCTCCTACCGGTGTAGTCTACCGGGCATCGACATACGAAGGTCCCGATCTGATTCATGCATGTTCCGCCGTTGTTACACTGCAGTGGGTTCTCGGTGCACTCGTTGATATCGGTGGTGCAGTTCGGACCGCGGTAGAACTCTGTACAGGTGCATGTGTAGCCAGTGGCGTGCGTGTTACACGTTGCTCCGTTCTGACACGAGTTACCCACACAGTAATCAATCATATTACAATTGTCACCTGTGGATAAATGATATAAAAATATTTTAAAGAATTTTTAGAGAAATTTGCATAGCGAGAACCCTGTAATTGGATTGAAGAACAGTTCAATTAAGGCTATCAGCTGTGGATTTCACCACACCCTACCTAACTAAAGAATAATCTTAGGACTTAGGACGAGTTAAGTTCCGTATCCATAGACGTTAGGATGCATTGAACCCATCCTAAGTTAGGACAAGTTACTCATCTTAACTCGAGATAGGATTAATCGTAGCGTTTCGTGAAACTGGCTGTAGGGGTCGGAAAGATACCTTACGTAGATCCAATCCCCTAGAGGTAGAGGTCGTCCAACTTACCTGTAAAGCCAGCTTTACATGCGCATGTGTACTCAGTCAGCGAGTCCGGCAGTAGATTACATCGCCCCTGGTTCAGACAAAGGTTCTCGTTCTGGCACACATTGTCGACCTGAAGCTCACACACAGAGTTCCTCCATTGGATGGAACATTCGCATCTGAAGATTGGGGCGCCGCTACCCTGGAATTCCACGACGCATGTGCCCCCGTTCATACAGGGGTGCGCATTGCAGGGGTCAGTATATTGGCAGCGGTCTCCGACATGACTACTGGGGCATCTGGAATGAGAGAAACAAAACGTGGAATTTTGTTTTTATTTTGCATTGTGGACAAAGAATATAATTTGTTTTAACCTTTAAAACAATGAATATTAAG
Organism: Asterias amurensis; assembly: GCF_032118995.1. Classification (NCBI taxonomy): domain Eukaryota; kingdom Metazoa; phylum Echinodermata; class Asteroidea; order Forcipulatida; family Asteriidae; genus Asterias; species Asterias amurensis. The sequence goes on from NC_092662.1 coordinate 14,736,493, forward strand.
CACTGTATACACAATACTCTCCTGGGTTCTATGAAGAGAAGGAAAAAGCAATGAAATCATCGCCAGTGTTTCTTTATTCCCTCATTTCTATTTCAATTACAAATTCTTTGGTATCCTGGGCCTAATTTCATAGGGATACTTAAAAAAGCAGAAAATATTGCTACACGATGTTTTTTTTGTAAAGAAACTTAAAACAATGTAGCTATGATAATGCGGGAAAAGGGGGAGTTCATCATGTTGCACAACAAATGCTGTGTGCGCTGCAATTAAAGAGAGGAAATTTTAAAAAGAAGGAAAGAGACTATAGACAACTGTAATTTACAAATCCCTTCATTTTAAACTTTAGTTTTGTGATTAGATGGGCGTTTCTTTGAAGCCAGAAATTAACGCATGGCAAATACATTGTTATTCAGCCAGCAACCTATATGTATGTAAACCCAACCTTAACCCCGTAAGAAACAGGGGTCGAAATTGCTACTAGCCCGCTAGCCCGGGACTACCAGATTTACAGCCGGGCTACTCATTTTTCCAGTTTGATAGCCCGACGGGCTAGTGGAAAAATAATGCAAAAATCATCATCACAAACAATAAAGAACTATGTTATTGGTGTATTGTAAAGTTTGAGCCGTGACGCGAGACATAATGTGTCTTTCAGGCTACCAAAATCTAATCAGGGCTACTAAAAATTATTGGTCACTAGCCCTGCTGACTACCATGGAAATACACTTAATTTCGACCCCTGAGAAATAATTATACAGGCCTGATACTTCATGGAGGCAACAGAGATGATTGCCTCCATTGTCCCTTTTCATTGCCTTGGTGCCCATGAAATGCTGTAGTAGAAATTTACAATTTCCTCATAGGGTGCCCTTTACCAAGAAGAAAATGCCTTGGTGCCCCTGCCCTTTCAAAAACGAAGCATACAGGCCTGATTATAATAACAAAACAAATAAACAAATAAACAAATACACGTCATTTAGGGCCCTACTTTAGTCTTAAGTTTCCATTAGAAGACATAGATAGAATAAACAGGAGAAACAAACTATCAAGCGTTTAACAAAAGTTTTAACAAAACCTCAAGGCTAACTATTTTTTTATAAATCTACACATTATATGATTCATCGTCAGTGTTTCTTAAAACTCCGTGAATAATAATCCAACAATCCGGGGGATTTTTAACGAGATTCAGCACAGAATAAAAACCCAGGCAGGCAACTGATCCTTATGAGTGTATCGCAACAAAGCACATTCCAAATCCTGTTTTTGTTGACAAATCCAAAATGATCTCCCGCCCGACGAGCACAGATGGGAAATTTAAGCTGCCTATTGAACGGAGCTTTCAGGATAGTAGCAAGGGCAGAGAACACACAATGATGTATCGTCGCTTTGCGATAATACGGATATTCTTTCACTAAGGATCTTAAACATGGGAGGATGAGGGTTGAGGTCTTCCCACGCACAGCCAGAGAAGGGGAACATACTGAGTGTCATTATTACACAATCTGGCGTCATTCACAAAGATAATTCCATGTTTTAGAAAGTAGTTTTTTAACACAAATGGATGAGTTTCTATGCACAGTTAGAGAGGCGCAAACATACTGGGTGTTACAGCTAGAGTGGAGGAGCACAGCTAGAGTAGGGAAGAACATCCTGGGTGTCATTATGACACAATCTGGCGTCATTCACAAAGATAATTCCATGTTTTAGAAAGTGGTTTTTTTTAAAACAAACTTACGAGTTTCTATGCACAGTCAAAGTGGGGGGAGAACATAAAGGGGGTCATTATTTAACAATCTGGCACCATTCACAACGATAGTTCTGTTTTAGAAAGCAGTTTTTTTGTTACACAAATTGACAAGTTTCTATGCAGAAACTACATGTAGTCTGCTCAGGACTACAAAGGTTGATAGTGGAGTTTGTATGGATTTCTAAAAATTGCTTTTGCATATTTTGGAGCTTCTGGTAAATAGAGTTTAATGGTCGAGATTGGTCGAGAGTGGTCTGCAAAGTAATTGTCAGAAAAAGAAACATTCAGTTTCTAAGAAAAACATTTACTTGTGGACTAAGATTTTTTATTTTCAAACTAATTGAACTTTTCACTAAACGACCTTTGGATTAAATATGAGATAGAATTTGCAATTAACGACCTTACATAGCACCTAGCACCCAACAGCAGTTGGACAGGAGGGACTAAGATTTCTTGCAGGTTTTTTTTTGATGAAATGAAAATAGAATTAGAATTAGTTTTTTTTTTATCAGTGCTTGACGCTCGCTTTAAAGTTGCTACACAAGCCAAATATTTTATGAAATGGGGAAATAAAATTAGCTGAACCCTAAATGTAATTTGAAAAAAAGGAAATAAAAGTTTCAGAAGTTCCAGTTTCAAAATGATAAACCTAAAAGAAATATACACATTACACTGTGTTACGTAAGTTGTACTTAAAACCAAACTTAACCAAAAGGTTTTGGATTTTACAAGTTACAGTTATGAACAAAAAACAGGTATTTCTTATAATTGTGTTTAAAAACACCAGAGAGGACACGCAGCAATGTAAGTATCTTTTAAAGGCAGTTGACACTATTGGTAATTACTCCAAATAATTATTAGCATAAAACCTTTCTTGGTGACGAGTAATGGGGAGAAGTTGACGGTTTAAAACATTGTGAGAAACGGCTCCCTCTGAAGTGCCATAGTTTTCGACAAAGAAGTAATTTTCCACGAATTTGATTTTGAGACCTCAGATTTAGAACTTGAGGTCTTGAAAATCAACCATCTAAACGCACACAACTTCGTGTGACAAGGGTGTTTTCTTCTTTCATTAATATCTCGCAAGTTCGATGACCGATTGAGCTCAAATTTTCACAGGTTTGTTATTTTATGCATATGTTAAGATACACCGACTGTCAAGGCTAGTCTTTGACAATTACCAGAAGTGTCCACGGTCTTTAAGTTCTGCTTTTTGAAATCCAGTGAAACATCTCAAATAAAGATACTCTGCAAAAAGTGCAAACAAGTAGGCCTACTTAACATTGTAAATTATATTTTTAGCATGAACTCAATGGCACAGAGCTTGCACTAGGAATATAGCAAGGAGATTTCTATCTATGGGGTTATAGTTCTACAGTACATGTACTGTACAGTCACAGGTTTTTCTGCAAACAAACCAACACCAATAATAAACTGCCCCATGCTTACATATAGCCACCCTCCCTCCTGAATTATTCATGAGGTCCATGGACCAATGGGTGCAAAGGGGTCGCGAGCTGGAAGGACAGGTGCGCATACTTAATGAGCTTGTTTACTCCCCTATGGTGGCCTGTGCAAACCCTATGGGTGAACTTTTTTTGGGGGGGAGAGACCACCACACTTGATAAAAAAAATATAGTTCCTGAAAAAGGGTAGGCATGCATGAACCATAGAGAAAGGAACACATTGGAAGTAATGCAATTGCATAATAAAAATTGGGCACAGCGAACAAATACAGGCAAGCAACTACAATGGGTTTAAAAAGGTAGAAGGAATACTGTTTGTGCAAGTCCCCGTTTTTTCTTCTTCTTCTCTTTCAACTTTATCCCAGAGGAACTGATGCATGTACGTGATGGACAATGGAAAGAAAAAGTGTGTACAAATAAAAATCAGTGGAATGGAGACTTCAGTGCCAGACGACGATTATTACAGATCCCAGTGCGGAGCAGACTGCAGTCTAAAATCGTTCTGTAGCTTTTTATTTGATTCCAAAGGAGGCCTCGGAATAAACCCACAACACTTGCCGTGGTGCCCTGTATTTTTTTCTGTGGTGCCCTTTGCAAAGTTCCAATACAATTTTACCCTTTTCTCCCGAAAGAGGTGCCCTTACCAGAGGGAAATTACTGTGCCCTTTCCAGAGCTAAGTGCAAGGCCTATTTTTGTCTTTACAGAAAAATACCTTAAAATGCATGAAACTTAATCCCTCACTTTTTACGGGTATCTCTCAATAATTAGTTTCTAAAACAATTTTGGGTGACACTCCAAAATTAAGGCCTGTTTTGGGCTAACTGGACAGAAAAATCCCCTGTAATGCATGAAACTTAAACACCTTACTTTTCAGTAATTAGTTTTTAAAACAATTTTGGGGAAAACTTCAAAATAATCCAAAACAGAGTGTTCTCACTACTTAAGGAGAGGCAGAGAAAGCCTGGCTTTGGCCCCCAGGATGTGTTAGCCTGTTCCCACCCATTATCAAAGATCTACTCTGGTGATAAGGGGCTTCATCCTGCTTCATTAGTGATGGTAATAATAAAGGAACGGCCCCAGGCTATGTTATTTTAATGATGGGAATTTCTGCCTGGCATAAAGTATCGGCAAATCGTAATTTTCTTTTCAACTGCACTCACCCTCCCCCTTCCTCCGAAAACCCCCCAACAAAATGGAAACAAAAACAAGTAAAATTGTCATTCAAATTCGTCCCCTAGCATGATTCTCTCATCTGAAGTAGTGAGAACACTTTTTCTGTTCTGGATTATTTTGGAGTTTTCCTCCAAATTGTTTTACACACTAAGACATACACCTACATTACTTACTCAAAGCAATTAAAAACAACTTGTTATTTGGTATTAATACCCTTATAATCCGACGAAATATGCTTGACAAATTATTTTTGGCGCGGAATTCCCTACTTCCGCAAATGCCATTTCTTCGCTTTATACAATGTAGCAGAGCCATGTAATAGGTACAGCAAAAACAATAGAGGGTTACTTTTGGGTCAGAAGAGGGTATTAATAGCAGAGGGCTCCATGGTCAAAGTGTTGACCCGAGGGGTTGGGGATATCTAATCAAACTCATGTATACACATGACCAGAATGAACCCTCCCAACTTAACTTAGCCTGCAACAAGGAACCGACTGGTCCATGGTTTCCTTGCTCTATGGTTCATACAGTGACCCGGAGGGTGTGGAGGGGGGTGGGATGTATCTATATCACTCGTAGCACCAGATTCCAGACCAAAGTATAGAATGAACCAACCCTCCCAACTTAACTTAGCCTGAAACAAGGAACCGACTGGTCCATGGTTTCCTTGCTCTATGGTTCATACAGTGACCCGGAGGGTGTGGAGGGGGGGGGGGGGGTGGGATGTATCTATATCACTCCTAACACCAGATTCCAGACCAAAGTATAGAATGAACCCTCCCTGCTTAACAATATCCTGAAACTAGGGAGGCCATGGTGGTACCATCAGTACAACTTACTATTAGTAGAATGAACCCTCCCTACCTAACTTACTACCTCCATGCTTAGCCTAAAATCATGGTTGGACCCACACACCAACCACCCGCCCACCAACCCACCACTGACCCTATGGATATGACAGTCTAGAGTTTCACTTGATCCAGCTTGTTATCAAAGAACAGGCTGCACCCCTAGGGTCAAATTAAGGAACCCACTGGTCCCCTTTTGAAATATAACTCCTAAAGACGGACAAAATCTCTACTCAACTGTGGTGGCCCTTTAAGAGTGTTGATGCTTGATTTACATAAGCTTAACATCCTGGATGTTATATTTTTTTTACTGGGAAATGACCTGGCCCCAATTTCATAGAGCTGCTTCTAGTTTATTGCTCCATGCTTGAAGGCACTGGACACCTTTGGTAATTGTCAATGACCAGTATTCTCACTTAGTGTATTCCAGCATATATGCATAAAATAACAAACCTCAATTGGTCGTCGAAGTTGCAAGAGAATAATGAAAGAAGAAAAAAAACAATTGTTGCACAAATGGGTGTGCGACAGGTAACCGATAAAAGGCATCAGGTCCGAAGTATTTTTTTTAAATAAAATATTTCAAATCAAAATACTGTACAATATTGAAAGCTGCTGTACTCCACCCAAGTAAGTTTTTGTTTACTTTGATTTTAATGGGGGTCAGTGAGTGCCAAGCATATCTGTGTACCTTCCCTTTAACCCAAATAGTCTTCAAATAGTAATGAGATTTCTGAAGTACGTGTACATGTAGGCTCTTCAAGTAATTCCATGAAACTGACTTATGCGAGGAATCTAGGTCAATACCATCGCCATCGACTCTACAAGTTCACGTCCTTTCCATGTTTAAAAAAACATATACGTTTTTACTGGCATTCAATTTAAGAGTGGTGAGCCATTGTACACGTATATCTTTTTGGACACTTTTGGTAATTACTCAAAGAAAATGTATGTACCGGTATATCAACATAAAAACTTACTTGGAAATAAGCAACAATTTGGATAGCTGTTGATAGTATAAAACATTGTGAGAAAAGACTCCCTCTGAAGTAATGTAGTTTTTGAGAAAGACCTAATTTCTCACAAAAAAATTTGATTTAAAAAAAGACTTCGGGCCTGAAACCTTAGAGCACAAACAATTGTGTTTTTCTTTCATTATTCTCTCGCAACCTCGATAACCAATTGAGTTCAACTTTTCACAGGTTTGTTAAGATACACCAAGTGAGAAGAATAGTCTTTGACAATTACAAAAGGCTTCCAGTGTCTTTAAAGGGTTGAAAGTCCAGACTAATACACAGTTTTGACCCAATTCACCTGTCGTCATCTTCAGAATAATCTTGGAACCACCATACTGGTGGGCAATGTAACTGTGCGTTATTCAATGAAGTGCGCATTTTAGGCGACGCGGCGTTTACCCGTAAATCTAGTAACAACCAAAATGGTGAGCGTCGCACAGTCGTCTCGCGTGTGAAGTGCATGAAAATATTATACAATAACTCCTATTAAAATCCTCTTCCCAGTTATCTGTCATCACCATCCAGAGATGTGAAACTCTGGAATTCTCTTTCACATAAGAGAGACTAATTGTTTTAGTTTCACATCAACAATACTTTATTGCGAATTAAATTTTATGAAAAATGAAGAGTGTACTTTTGATTAAAAAGTGAAACAAATACAAGGAAATAAAAAAAAAAAAATAACATAATATTAAAACTTATATTCTTGCGATCCATTTGTGTATTTTTATTTAGTACTAGCAAAACTGTCTCAAACCTGACGTACTGATTTTACTCTGTATCAGTCTCTTTAAGACCAAATCAAAATAAAAACATGTTTAACATCCCCGCCCGCTTCTTTTTTAGAGGCTGCCTCTTAAAATAAAAACATTTTTTTTAAATGACATAAGAGGATATATTTTTAAGATCTCAGCAATAAAAAACCCCAACCAAGTCAATTGTCTGAAAAAATGTGCCAGGCGATCATTTTATAAGAAAAAAAAAAAGCCCCCCTTTCTTTTTTCAAAAAGGGAGTACGCTAAGCATGTTTTTTTGTATTTGGCCTAATGTAACCCAGTTTTAAATTCGAAGGTAATTTTAGGTAAAGTGCAATGCCTTCAAATGCATGGATAGGGTTTCCAAAAGTTGTTGCTGATCAAAAGTTACCGGAAAACTTATTTTGGCAACAGGTGGCGACACAAAATAGCCCCAGAAATAACTCTGTCTGCAGATTGAAGCTCTCTGCTGTGCGGACTAAAAAAAAAAAAAATTCAGCCCTTGAAGTTCGTTTTTCAAGGTCCACAGCAATTTCCTTCCGGTAAGGGGCACTTGTTTTTGTATTGGAATTTTGCAAAGGACACCACAGCAAAAGCACAGGGCACCACGGCAAATGCTGTGAGTGCGTAGTCCATTTTCTTCCTCCATGGTTATTTTGAGGCTGAACTTGTGAGGAGAAACATATGTTCAACAGTTTCTGAAAGTTGCTCAAAAGAAGCTGTCCCAAGTTAATGAAATGTTCATGAAAGTACATGATAGGCATGGCAGAGCTTTTAAAACAACAACTTTCCATCGAAATTTTATATCATTCCTGATTTCATTGTCTGTTGAATGTTCTGATTTGACCAGACAAAAATTCTGTTTTTATACGATGACTGAATTTCACATTGGGTATCAGAAAACGATTTAATCAATCGCTGAAGTGCTGGATGGAATCATTTTGATTACAAAATACGAAGTCTCCTGACGATGACTAGAGCAAGCTAGTCGAAACGTTGAGATCAATTCAGAACTGACTCCACGGCAGTACAGTTAATTACGATCCTATAAGCTAAAGTAGTAGTCCAGTCTACTTTCTATACCATCTCCCCTGGTAATAGTTAAAAAGCAGGACAGTTCTTTGCAGAACTGAGAAGTCTCTCGAACCTCCGATTATCTACTCCGCGGCAGTAGAATAAAGCAAGACAGTTCTCTAAGAACAAACTCTACCTGGCAGGTAGATACACACATGGTGTTACCCCAAACCAAATTTACACAAAATACTAAGACTGAACAAGTTTTGTGTACACTCAATGCCAATATCGAGTTAGCAAATGATGATTTTTGAGTAGCAATCGATATATTTTGTGTACAGCATTTGGCACTGCTATACAAGGGAAATTGTTCACTGGATATAATTTTGCACATGATCGCACTGTACATGTGTGTACTTCTACTGTGCCGCCATTGAATGGCGAAAAGGATTTAAAATTGGAACCGCTGAGCAGGTACGCTACCTTAGGCACGCAACGTGCACACCTGTTGCAGCAAGAATAGAATAGTACCCGTTACCAATTCAACATGTCTGCATTCCAAACAAGCTACAACACTAGAGCCACCATTATGGCCAAGTTAAAAAATAAAACAGTTGATCGTCTGGGTTTTTTTTGCAAAAAGAGGAGGATGGGGACCTTTTTATTTTTTATTTCTTTCAAAGGTGGCTGATAAGCATTTAACTCAAACGCGCCACCGATTCTTCAGTTCAAAGTCCCAACTTACTTTATGTAGTTGAGTAGATTGTAAGTTTAATGAGAAATACACAGAAAATTTGTCTTTTTGAAGAAAAATATGTAGTAAAAAAAAGTTGCCTTAAAAAAAAAGGATGATGGAGGGGAACGATAAACTAGTATTTGTTTCTATTTGGCCTAAGGTACAGGTAGCAGCCTAGTCTAGGCACCACGTTTTGGTACTGAGTTCTGCCTCGATGCACACCCAAGCTCAGGTGTGTTTGTATTCCACAAACTAAACCAGCAACCATCCTTTGTCAGCGCCATGCTTGGTTCTTTTGTCAGGCCGAATTTCTTTGAAGTTTGGCTGTGGATATAAAGTCCTGACAGAGCTGCAGTCCCGATACTTTTAAATGTTTTCATTCAAAATACAAGGTAGCATGCAAGGAATTGAACAGACTTGATGTAGCCCCGGGAATCGTAGCAAGCGTGGGAAAATGGCTGCTTCCGATGAGTTCAAAATTATTAAGTTTGGATGGGGGACTGACTTTTTTTAAGTTAATGATTATCGACTCAAAAGCAAACTTATTTCCTCAATGATAAAAGCCCTAATTTGGTTTGTGGTAGCACCATATATTCACTTGCAAGGTAGATTTTGTTCTTTAGTTAGAAAACTGTCTTGCTTTATATTCTACTACAGCGAAGTAGACTTTTGATATTCGGGAGACTCCTCAGTTATGCAAATAAATTATCCTGCTTTTTCAAACCCCTGTTGTCAATTTAAACATTTACCATGAAACAAGGTTTTAAGGCAGAAACAGGGTTGTATATTTAAAACATGGTGTCCATACAACACACAGGCACCCATCTGGCTGACACTTAGGCCTGATAGTTCACAGAGGCAACACAGGCGAATGCCTCCATGCCCCCTGGTCATTGCCTTGGTGCCCTTAAAATGCTCAGGTAGATTTACAATTTCCTCATGGGGTGCCCTTTACCAAGGAGAAAATGCCTTGGTGCCCTTGCCCTTTAAAAAATGAAGCATTACAGGCCTGGACACTACTACATGAAATATCAAAACTTCTTTTAAACTTCAAATGAAAACCCGTCCCAGGTGAACTGAAGTTAACTCCAACATTTCGATCAATGGTAAAAATCCATGACTGGCCATCTTTACAACAACAGGTTGAATGGTACCGAAAATAATTCCTCATGTTAGGCAGGTGCAAGAAATTGCACGATTGTATAAGAAATTCCGCCTCTGTTTGTCCTGACCATACCCCCCTAACCCAATCAATAAAACACATGTAGTAAACCACATATTAGCAACGCCATCTTTGTTTCTGGCGGCTTTAGAACATGAATCCCGGATCGATCAGGGGCTAGGGTAACTAATCAATACAGGGAGTGCTTTAGAGGTAGTCTTTGGGGCCCCCTGTTAAATTAGGTGAAGAGGGTCAGGACAAAGCCCTGTGTTCCTGCTTGGTATTGATCGGAGCCTTGTTTGGGCGTAAGGCACCCTTCACCCTCCCGCGTTAGGCACGTGCTGCATGCATAATGGTGTCGCAGGGGAAGATTATAAGCCGATTTAGTGCTGCCGTTTGGACTTTAGAGGAGTTCCATGCTGTGTGTGTACAGCTAGATAACCCACTGATAACGTAAAATATTAATTATACCTAGACTTGGTACGTGGTTTGAGACAGGTAATAGAATCAAAATGGGCTGCGATGACAAAATATGGTTAAATCAAGCCAGCCACTCAAATGTAAAATGCGAGTGCTGATGGCAGACCCAAGGAAACTATAAGATATATGTGTTGCTCTATCTAAGTAATAACTACAAGTTGTTAGAGTCTTAGAGTCTTACTTTAAACCTTCCATTTGAGGCCAAAACCAAATCGCATAAATCGATAAAGACTGTATGCTTCGTACTAGAAAGGGAAAGGGCACCAAGGCAATTTCTACTTGGTAAAGGCATAGAGCCAGGAAAGGGAACCCTATGACTCTATGAGGAAATTTCTGCTGTAGCATTTCAAGGGCACCAAGGCAATGACCAGGGAGCACGAGGCAATCACCTTCATTGCCTCAATAAAGAATCAGGTCTGACTACTTAACAGAAAGAACTCTGCTCAATGAGTAACTGTTCATCTCCTCCACGCTCTTGTTTCAACAGATTACTAACCGTGTTGTTTTCCACCTCAGTCATGCTATCTCATGACGGCCCTGAATATCTGACCTATCATTGACACGCGTATTTACTCCAGACCCTGGACTTACATGTGTAGGCTGACCTCACAAATAGCACTCCGATTTATAAAAAAAAAAAAAAAAAAAAAAAAAAAACTTAGTAGAGGTCTTGGTTGAGGTTTGATCAGGAAGTACTTGATTCTAAATAGGTGGTAAGTATTTGATTGTTCACAAACAATTGAAATAATCGACGAGGTTCCTGTTTAAATATTGACATCAATTCCTTAATAAATTGAGAAAACAGGCAGTACACGACTAAGGCCTTATTCAAAGTGTCTTAGACTGTCCTTCCAAATGTTAATTATTTGTAGACTGTCACTCAGAGGAAAAACTTCATCACATTAGAACTGGTTCACAGTTACATCTGCAGGGTTTTCCTGCATTTCGATACACTCAAAATAATCTTACAATAATAATCTAGAGAAAACCAACGAATGCTACCAAATTGCACGGTAAGACTTTTAAAACCAAAGGTAAACACACTAAGCACAACACTTTCCAATTAATTTGTTTCCATTCAGCTTGCTTCGGCCAAACATCCACAAATTTGGGTCCAGAATGCCTCCGTTTTGAAAAAAAAAAAAAAACTGGGTACACGTTTATCTGATAGAGCTTGGGTCGATTTGATGACAACAGTCTTAACTTAGGACTAATGCTAGAAGTTATTCAAAACTTAGAGGCAGTGACCACTATTGGTAATTACTCAAAATAATTATTAGCATAAAACCTTACTTGGTAACGAGTAGCTGTTGATAGTACAAGTATATAAAACATTGTGAGAAACAGCTCCCTCTGAACTGATGTAGTTTTCGAGAAAGAAGTAATTTATCACAAATTTGATTGAGAGACCTCAGAATTAGAATTTGAAGTCTCAAATTCAAGCATCTGAAAGCGCATAACTTTGTGTGACAAGGGTGTTTTTAATTTCATTATTATCTCGCAATTACTGACCAATTGAGCTCACATTTTCACAGGTTTGTTATGCTATGCTTGTGTTGAGATACACCAAGTGAGAAGACTGCATGGTCTTTGAAAAATACCAAGTTACCAAGAAACTTGTCCTAACTCGAGCTAAGACCAGGTTCTTTGTGAAATCCACCCCCTGGGCCTGGTCTTTGCTCTGTAAACTAAATGTAGTATTTCCTTGTAAAATTCCTTCATGTACATTTTTAAGAATCCCAATTCATTGTAAACATTTTAGAGTCACATTTCTCACTCTTCCATCCTTTATTTTCTGGAAATTTTGTTATTTAAAACATGGCAATAACAGAAGCCTGTAAATATGTCAGAGACTAATATGCATAAATAACGCTGGCAAACTGGCTTACATTGCACATACCAAAGTGACTGCCAACCACATGGGTGTCAGAGACAGAGATTAATGGTGTTTATTTTAATATCTAGGGGTATGTGTTGGTATGTAATGGGGACTCAAACACCTTTGAGTCAGAAAAATAATACTTTATAGCTATTCTAGAATAACAAAGTACGCACCCGAAAGAAATTTTACAAAAATGTACACAGATATACATGTAGTTACACCTCGTTTTCAATACCCTGCCCTTTTGCAAGAACTCCGCTGGCTCCCGATCAAATTGTTCATCAAATAATGTTAAAGACAGTGGACACTATTGGTAATTGTCAAAGACTACCCTTCACAGTGGATGTATCTCAACATATGCGTAAAATAACAAACCTGTGAAAAATTTAAGCTCAATCGGTTGTCGAAGTTGCAAGATAATAATGAAAGAAAAAAACACCCTGATCAGAAAAAGTTGTGTGCTTTCAGATGCTTGATTTCGAGACCTCAAATTCTAAATTCGTGGAAAATTAGTTCTTTCTCAAAAACTACATTACTTAAGTTGGAGCCGTTTCTCACAATTTTTTTATACTATCAACCTCTCCCCATTACTCGTTACAAAGTAAGGTTTTATAATAATAATTATTTTGAGTAATTACAAATAGTGTCCACTGCCTTTGAATCTCCTCACTTTCAAAGCTCTTCATGGCCTATCTACTGCCTATATCTGATCTACAAGTTGTAATTCATAAACATTCCTGTTAATGTTCGTCCTCTTTTGTTTCTTTTTCTGCTGGCCAATGTCTACTGCCTCGGACTAAATTATAAGGTCAAAAGCTTATTACAAGAATCCAAATTATGTCGATCCAGGCCTGTGTGCTTCGTTTTTGAAGGGGCAAGGGCACCAAGGCATTTTCTCTTTGGCAAAGGGCACCCCATGAGGAAATTGTAAATTTTTACTGGAGCATTTCAAGGGCACCAAGGCAATGGCAAGGGGCAACGGGGGGCAATCCCCTCCGTTGCCTCCATGAAGTATCAGGCCTGTCGTTCTATCAACCAAAAATCACTCATCCCTTTGGATGTTTTTATATGCGAAATACTAACACACTTCTCACGACAGGTTTTCAGTTTGTGGAGACTGCAATTGATTTTGGGGCATATGTCATCTTGTCAATTCACAATGTATGAAGTGACAAATTGATGGAATTACTTTATGGATTTAAACTGGAAATGAAATAAATAAAATAGTTTGACACTAGTGAGGAGCCAGTATTGTTTATGGCCAAGGTCTTTTTTATGCAACTAAGGTCAGTTATTTTTATTTTATTTTATTGCACAATTAGTTCCAATAACAGGATGGATAGGAAATGAGAAGAAATTTTCAGTTTTCGGATGGCGTTGGAAAACTGCAAAGGGGGAAAACCCACTCAATATTTGGGGCATGACAAGTGTTATCTTTTCAGAACTGAGAAGTCTTCCGGACCTCCGATTATCTACTCCGCGGCAGTAGAATAAAGCAAGACAGTTCTCTAAGAACAAACTCTACCTGGCAAGTAGATACACACATGGTGTTACCGCAAATCAAATATACATTGATACCTCACCATGCAATGCCTCAAATCCTATATAAGTGTTATCATTTCACATGACCCCATTACTTCGAAGGGTATATTTCTCAAAAAATGCTTTATACTATCGAAAGCTGCCATAGGCTTCTAGCTAAGGTTTTTATTGCCATTTTTTTTAGGGGTGATAATCAAACATATACCGCCCCTTTAACGGGCACTGGGTCTAGTTTTCCCCCATGAATTTTATGTTTGTTGTTTGCCGATGAACAACATTTTTCTTCCAAAGAGAGTAACATTTCACCGTAACCAGCATCAAAAGGTAATCAGTCAAGTGTACATTGTACCTTTACAAATATCTATATATATAGAATGTTTTTAATAATAAATAAAGCCGCTGACGTTTGCGGTTTTTTCCTTTTTCACGGTACTTCTTTGGAAAAGTCGTGGGAAAACATTTATCGCAATTACCCATGCAAAAATTTGGACGCGGTTCAGTGTCAATTTTCACACTGGATTAAATTTAAAAAAAAAGGCAAATCTGTTATCACCTACTTTTCAAAGAAGGAAAAAAAACAGACAAATACAAACAAAAGTTGACTAATCTTTTCACAAATCAGTATTCTTACCGAAGTGTGAGTATAAGCCACAAATACGACACTCATACAACCAAATATTAAGGCTTTTACGAAGTTTAAAGAAAACATTAAACCAAAAAAAAAAATATTTTTTTATATATAAAAAAACCCAGAACAAAAACAAATGGCCGGACGTTTCGACCCTAGTGGAGTCTTTCTCTAAGAATCTTTCTCATAGGTGAACAGAATCCTTCACAAAAACATTTTTTAGGGGTTGATGCCCGAAAGTGCTTCCTAAGTAAAACATTTACTCAATAAACCTCAACACTTCAAATAATGTTCTACGAGGCTCCTGAAGTCTTGCCTTTGGGTGTTTTTCCATTTTCCAACGAACCTTTTAACTAAAACAAACCCCGACATAAATGACACAATGATATGAAGCACACACTCATGAAAAGTATATTTGCAAACGCAAAAACCCTGACTGACAGCAAGATCGTTGTTATCCCAAAAGCAAATCAAGAGTTTTGACTTTTGATGAAAACAAGACTGGAGGCCAAAGTAAATATGGCAGCACAGACCATACTCTGTATTCACACTCACTGAGACATGTTGTTTTGGATTCTGTTTGTGTCTTTGTCAATGCCAAATATGAGAACGACCATTTCTTTGTCTATGCAAAAGACCGGACTGGCATTTTATTGGCCTCTTGCCAAAGAAGATCCCCTCGCAATGAAGTTAACTGATGCGTACATGTTGGAATTCATGAAAACAAACTTGAACATTCCCTTCAAAGAAAAGGGGGAAATACAGTATCACCAAATTGACTTCAAGGGAAAGTACGTAGGCCTATACCTTTGGTTTAAGGAACTGTTTGATTGTTTTAATCCTATTTACATGTAAGTATGTAATATAGACTAGCCTAAGAAAATTTCACAGTTTTGAGACAGCCTTGTTGCACAATTTTGTGTCCTTTCAGATGCTGGAAAAAGGCTTCAAGCCTGAAATCTTCAAAAAAATTGAATGAGAAATTACTACCTCTTTCACAAAAACTACATTACTTCAGAGCATACTCGGAGGGAGCTGTTTCTAACAATGTTTTATACTGTCAACAGCTCTCCAGTTTGCTCAGTACCAAGTAAGTTTTTTATACTCAAAAATATTTTACTCATTACCAATCCAGTTCCTTTAAAGACACTGACCCACTTTGGTAATTGTGAAAGACCAGTCTTCTCACTTGGTGTATCCAAACATCTGCATAAAGTAACAAACCTGTGAAAGGTTGGGCTCAGTTGGTCATCAAAGTTGCAAGAAAAAAATGTAAGAAAAAAACACCCTTGTTGCACAAATGTATGTGCTCCAATTGTTCATTACCTGAAAAGTTTTTATTACAATTATTTTGAGTAATTACCAATAGTATCCAGTGCCTTTAAACAACTGAAAGTCCAGCATCTCAAGCAAAGACCCTCACCCCCTGACCTCCCGCCAAAAAATTAATTTAGAAACCAGTTTTGGAGTAAATGTACCTGCAAGGCATACAAGATCAGAAGTGAAAGTGAGCGTCTGTCCTTGGTGTTGAAAAACAGTGTGTTGGAGCAGTGTGGCAAGCATGCCTAAATATGGCAATGCCGGGCCCTGTTACTCCTAGTCAATAACACTGTACCATAATAGGTTCCAACAAGACAAGGGAATGGGAGGGATGGTGAAATGACTTGCTTTCAACATCTTGGCGGTTTCTTGGGCTTTTGTACAGTCTGCTTTATGTATTCTTAAGAAGGCTAACTGCTCAAGATGCTTCAAGGAATTATCACATTTTCTTCAAGAAAATGGTAAAAGTGCTGACCTTTCTAAAAGGTTTTGCAAGCTGTGTTGTCAGGTTCAAATCTTAACTGCTTTAGACTTGAAGGGGCACTATCAATTTTCTTCAGGAAATGGACACTTGTGTTATGAGGGCAATTTAACTAGCAACAGCACAGGGCACATCACTAATTGAAGTGGGTGCCGTGGGTTATTTTGAGGTCTGTAATATTTTATCCACAAAGTCCTACAAGAAGGTACATTGTAGAGGCAAATTTTCTTAAAGACACTGGACACTATTGGTAATTGTCAAAGACCAGTCTTCTTACTTGGTTTATCTCAACATATGCATAAAAAAAAAAAACTGTGAAAAATTGAGCTCAATTGGTCGTCGAAGTTGCGAGATAATAACGAAAGAAAAAACACCCTTGTCACAAGAGGCTGTGTGCTTTAAGATGGTTGATTTCGAGACCTCAAGTTCTAAATCTGAGGTCTCAAAATCAAACTCGTTGAAAATTACTTCTTTCTCGAAAACTATGGCACTTCAGAGGGAGCTGTTTCTCACAATGTTTTATACTATCAACCTCTCCCCATTACTCAATACCAAGTAAGGTTTTATGCTAATAATTATTTTGAGTAATTACCAATAGTGTCCACTGCCTTTAAAACTGCACTGGACACCTCTGGTAATTGTCAAAGACCAGTATTCTCACCTGGTGCCCCCACATATGCCTAAAACAACAAATCTGTGAAAATTTGGGCTCAATTGGTGGAAAAATAACCTCTTTCTCAAAAACATTGTTACTTCAGAGGGAGCCATTTCTCATAACGTCAACAGCTCTCCATTGCTTGTAACCTTTAGTTAGTTTTTATGGTAACAATAAGTAATTACCAAAAGTGTCCAATGCTTTGAACTAAAGCAGAGCTGCATACAGAAACTGCGAGGATGAGCTACGATTGGTAAACAACAAGTCCATCTCGTGACATGACGTCTTAGAGATGACTCATTCGATGTTCCTCCACCTGCACTTAGAGAGACAGATGTCACAGTGGGGGAGGTTGGTATCCTTAGAACATGTATCCTTATATAAACACCAAGTCATCTCAATGTGTTATACTACTTTAGTTTTATCTTGAGGCTCGGCTATACGTATACAAGCAGAGTTAAAGGTACTGCAGTCGATTTCACAAATGATTTCACCAAACCCGTCCTACCTTAGATTTAATCTTAGGACTTATGACAAGTAAAATTCCGTATCTATAGACGTTAGGACGCATTGAACCCGTCCTACATGTACATGTTGACGAGGCACCTCGTCCTAACTAGAGGTAAGATTAATCCTAGCGATTCATGAAAACGGCTGCTGGACACTATCGGTAATGACTCAAGGGTGTTTTTTTCTTTCGTTATTCTCAGGCAACTTCGATGACCAAATGAGCCAAAATTTTCACAGATTAGTTATTTTCTGATGGGATACACCAAGTGAGAATACTTTTCTGTGACAATTACCGAAGGCGTCCAGTGTCTTTAAGCAACTCTATGAAACTGGGACCTGATATAGTTTTAGCCTGTTATAATTTTCCACATTTGTGACAAAAGTGAGTTCATTGCCGTGAACCTCCACGTACATGTACATTGCGGACTTATTTCTCACATTAATTTCATTCAAAGGAACATGTGCAATCCATGTGATGAAAATCACGAAGCTCAATCATCATGACAAAACAATTGTAACAAAATCGTCGAAATATCTTACACGAAGATTAAGTGTCATTTTGTTTTACGACAAAATATTTAGAACCGAAGTATTGTTGAAAAAAACTCTGATTTGAATTATAGAAAGTTGGAATTTTGGATTTTGACCTGTGCGGTGAACTTCAGTTGTAATATTAAGTTTCGGGTTCGCATTGGTGCGAATGCGTCGTGGGAAGCGGATGATACTGGGTGTATGAAGACCATTATAGAAGACAAAGATAACGTTCGTCAAATTTTCATTCCAATCTCCCAATCATACGTTATAAACCCAAATCAACTGTCACCAGGGGCAAGTTGCCACCTCTGAAACAGGGTTACCCCCCTTCAGTCAGTAAGGATGTAGTCATGGGTATTATCCACTGGGAGCCTGGCTGGTAGAGCAGAATGCACTACTTTTCCCATATCCCAACTATTTACCAAACAATTATGGTTTAGACAATGGACACTATTGGTAATTGTCAAAGACCAGACTTCTCACTTGGTGTATCTCAACATGGATAAAATAACAACCCTGTGAAAATTTGAGCTCGATTGGTCGTCGGAGTTGCGAGATAATTATGAAAGAACAAAACACCCTTGTCACACGAAGTTGTGTGATTTCAGATGATTGATTTTGAGACCTCAAATTCTAAACTTGAGGTCTCGTAATCAAATTTGTGGAAAATTGCTTAATTCTCGAAAACTACGTCACTTCAGAGAGAGCCGTTTCTCACAATGAATTGTACTATCAACCTCTCCCCATTACTCGTTACCAAGTAAGGTTTTATGCTAATAATTATTTTGAGTAATTACCAATAGTGTCCACTGCCTTTAAGTGCCTACATGTAATGTATCTCAAGGGCACAAGTGACATGACCGGGACTTGAACCCGCACTCTGCTGCAAACAACACCAGTGCTTTGGTCTGTTGAACTAGACCACCCTTCTGATTAGAAAAAAGGCATCTTAAACTTCGGTTGAACCACAGTTCAACATCGATAAAAGTTAGTGAACTGTCTGAAGCGAAGACACATCTGTGCACTATAATGACGGTAGCAAGCGGCAGATGTTTGTACTCCTCCCCATTTATTCCACACATTACAAAACTCGTAACAATTGAATATTTCAGTCTCCCCGTCATACAAGGTCTTCATCGATTGATTAAAAAACAAGCGGAAAAGCCTAGAGCGATCAATTATCAGACGCTAACCACGTCGTTTACCCTGGATAATTTGCTTTATGAAAAGGACGATGATTAATGGCCGTGTTGGTTTAACACAAGTTAATTATATTGATGTACATGTAGGTCTGTAAGTTGTGTCAATAATTTCGGGGATTGACATATTTAAACCAGTTTTTATAACTATTTGTTATATTAGAGACATATCAAATCCACATTAACTCTTTAAAGAACAGATCACAATACTAATAATATAATACCTTTGAGGATGCACTTGCAACCCGAAAGTACACAAATGTGTGCATCAAAGCTGTTTTTTTTCTATCAATATTCTCTTGCAACTTGAAAGACCAATTGCATCCAAACTTTCACGGATTTGTTATTTTAAGCATATGTTGGGGCACACCACGTGAAAATACTGTTCTTTGACAATTACCAAACGTGTCCAGTGTCTTTAAGGAATGCTCAGCTTGGGTCAGCAGCCTGTTCAAGGGAATCATGGACCCCATGTTAAGCAACTTGTGCATCGCATCTTGACAGAGTTATAAGTTCCGCAATGCAATTATATATTAGTCAACATCTGTATATGTATAAAGTCACCAGCATCTGTGATAGCGGACATGAGAGTTTCTCCTATAGGGAACAGGTGCCCTTTACTAAGCAAGTGCAGGATTTGTATTTAAAACATCAGGCTGCAGACTGGATGAGAATTGAGAACCAGTGATTTTTATGTTGCACATTTCACAAGTTTACATATCTGCAACATTTAAAGGAACTGGACACCTTGGTAATTGTCAAAAGCCAATCTGGTATTCTCACTTGGCGTAGCACAACATTACGCACACATTTTTTTAAACTCAATTGGTCGACGAAGTTGCAAGAGAATGAGCAAGAAAAAAAAAAAAACCTTATTGCAGAAGTTAGTTTGTGTGCTTTCAGATGCCTAATAAAAAGCTGCAGGCCTGAAGTCTTTTAATATTCAAGTAGAAATAAACCCCTTCCTTCGTTACTTCAGAGGAAGCCAGTTTTCTCAATACTTTATACTATTATCAACAGCTCTCCATTGCTACAATGTAGTTACCAAGTAGAAAAAATCAAGTTAGGATTAAAAAGTCAACCAAACTTCAGAAAATTACATTACAGAGTAGTTTCACAGCATCGTCATTGAGCAATTCCTACACTTCAAACAATACTCAATTGTCGTGGCAGACAAGTGCAAAGAATTCTTTTGGAATGAGGCACAATTAGCCCTTATTTTTGTTTCTCGTTGTGTGTATTGTTATCCTAGTATAACTGTTTACTTTGTTCTTTGGGTTTATGCGGTTTGTTTTTATTAGTCATTCCACGGTCATTCAAAGGCAAACATCTAGAAATCTTTATATTGTTGGCCAAGACTTGGGAATATACATTTCAAATGGCGATGAAATGATTTATGGATCCGGTTAAGATAACAATTTCTTCTGTAATTATTTATTATACACTCACTGTCAATATACCATTAACAAACACTTGAATGGGCACCAAGGCATTTTCTCTTTGGTAAAGGGCACTCTATGATGAGGACACTGTAAATTTATACTGTGGTTTAAGGGCACCAAGGCAATAATCGGGGGGGGGGGGGGGGGGCTTGGAGGCAATGCAGCTTGGAGGCAATCGCCTGCATGGCCTCCATGAAGTATCAGGCCTGTAGCCAGAATTAAATTTGCTTGTGAAAGGGGGCTCTTGAAACATCGGACAACGCCGCAATGGGCACTTTGTTCCCCTCATGGTATCTAATGGTTTACTTTCTTACAAACTGTTTGTTGTTGATAACCTACTTCACCGATTTCAACTAAACATTGGAGTGGACTCTATAGTGTGGACTGTAGTTGAACCTTTGTGGATCAACATCAACCTATAGATCCACCAAGGTGCTAAACATTCCAACATGTCCCACAGATGGCAACCTTTGCTCTTATCAGTTATTTTGGACAACCACAGGGTGTGCAGGGGTATTCTCAGAAACTCTCTTTTACAACTACAGAGTAAAATGCTTTTAAAGCCGTTGGACACTTTCGGTAAACAGTGTTGTCCAAAGGCCCACACTTCGTGTATCATAACTTACATATAAAGTAACAAACCTGTGAAAATTTAGGCTCAATCGGTCATCGGAGATGGGAGAAAATAACGGGAAAACCCGCCCTTGTTTCCGCACGTTTCGTCATGTCATGACATGTGTTTACAGTAAATCCGTAATTCTCGATATCGAGAATTGATTGAACTGTTTTAATGTTTTCTCAAAAAGTAAAGCATTTCATGGAATAATATTTGTAAATCTGTGAACTTTTATTTTTGTTTCTGTTCCGAAAGTGTATAATGGCTTTAAAGGCAAGTTATACCTTTTGTTTTTTGGAACCGTTCAATTGTTTGAATCCTATGTAAAGATAAATGTATACAATAAAACTAACCTGTGAAAATATAGAATCAAAAATTAGTAATATTTTTGAGAGTTTGCTGAAAAACTGGAGCATGACCTAGCAGGAAGAATAATACTGAATAGGAAAACGCAATCTGAGAAGCGATACAAGCGAAGTTAAAAAATTACAGTGTTTACTCAAGAGTGCTTGCTCCAGTTTACACTTTTGCCCCTTGCGGTTGGTAAACCAAATCACAAATGGCAGCTGGAGATGTCTTCAAAGTTGTTTTGAAAAAAAACAATTTAATGAAAAAAGGGATTTATTTTAAACGATCTCAACTAAAACAATCTGAATGTCTTGTCAGTATGTCTTGTCCAACATGTTTCATTTATGTATTGTGTGTTTGAGCAGTAGAAAAAAACAATGGAATTTGACAGACGGCGACCATCTTGAAAAGAAGAAAAAAAAAGACCCTCCTCCTTCCTTTTTCTGAGAAACCCAGACTCTAAACATGTTTCTTTTTTTTACCTGGCCTTATATGTACCAATAGTGTCCAGTACCTTTAAGGTTGGTTACTCTTTGTGTGTTACACAGCCCATAAACACATCAAGACTTGACGGTACATTATGGTGACAGTTTGAACGTTCCTCCCCCAACAGGAGATCTTAGTGGTGGCAATGCACTCTTGATTACGGGGTCAACTCGGCTTTCTAAGGGTCCCGTGTCGTGCCCCCGGCCGTTGGTCGCTCTCGTGCTCTCAGCGGTAACGAATGCATCACTCCTTCACTTTGCATGTGGCAACACTTGTCTGACTCTTAAGACATTCCTGTACCCTTATTGGCTATCTGTCGGAGCCAGTCTTTAAAGGTGCTTCCGTAATAAATCAGGGGTTGATTTCACAAAGAGAAAAGACTGTCTTATCTACTCGTCCTAACTTAGGACTAGCCTGAAAAGGGTGTCCAAATTTGACAGAAATTTCAAAATTGGGAGTCCAAATTGTTCACATGTGTAAGTGACGGACAGAACAGGGTGTCCATATTCAAAATAGTATGTCCAAAAGACACCCAGTCACACCCCAGGCTACCAGCATGAAACTGCATTAAAACTGTTTGTAGTCAAAACCAAACATGCACAACATTCAGCCTAGCAAACTTTCCTTTAAAGGAATACGTTACCTTGGATCGGTCGAGTTGGTCTTTGAAAAGCGTTTGTAACAGCTTGTTATAAAATGCATATGATTAGAAAGATATTTTAAAAGTAGAGTACAATGATCCACACACGTATCACTCGAAACTGCGTGGTTTTCCTTTAACTTCGTCGACTAACACGGTCGGCCATTTATGGAAGTCAAATTTTTAACTCCCATAAATGGCCGACCGTGTTAGTTCGCCAAGTAAAAGGAAAACCACGCAATTTCGAGGCAAATTTGTGTGGATCATTGTATTCCACTTTTAAATTATATTTTCAACCATATGCATTGTATAACAAAGAGTTACAAATGCTTTTTAAAGACTGACTCGACCGATCCAAGGCAACGTGTTCCTTAAATCCTATTTCCACCTCTGATATCTGTACCACATTTTTTGAGTGAACAATACTTTGTGAACTGAATAAAAAAATACCTATATTTATTCTGCGGCAAATCCATCTTACCTTGATAAATTGAATAGGGTTTGATACAGTGTTGGGGATAAGCCCTTTTACCATCTGGTAGCACATACAGCTGTGTCCATAGAGACACTTGTTATCAAACTAAGTAGATCGTGCTAAGCAGATATATTAACCTGAAAAAAAAAAAACCAGCTGAGTACTAGCTAAATGGGATACCTGCTTAGTAGAATGTTCTTCAATTTGTATGCTAAGCTTAGCAGGGACTGATGTTATCAAGTGCGTGGGCCTGTTGCACAATAAAACCTTGAGAATATTTTGTTGCGATGCAATCAAAACTTTAAATTATTTCTCAGACAACATGTGCCGTCACAATGTATCACTTGTGGTTGTTTGTTGGTTTAGGACTAAAAACAGGCGAATATTGTATTAAGGGCTCCGTTTCCATCATTGTGTGACAGATTGTCAAACTTCAACTGCTTGCAAACTTTGGAAATAATGTAACTACACTGCGTTTCAAAGTCAGCCTAAGAAAGCACTCATCACTTTTATCATGAAACGATACCTGCATGATGATCATCTTCAAACTAAACTTGCAACTGGTACTAAAACTTGGTTCAAAGTAAGTCTTCCATTTTCAAACTCCAAGAATTCTTTTCAAAATGGCCACTTCAATTTTTGTTCTGGGATCTACACAATTTCTTGGCTACACCCATTCTGCATTCGACAACAATTGGACTAACTGCTTCGTGGGAACACACTGACTCTACATGTATAAGTCTTCCATTTTCAAACTCCAAGAATTCCTTTCAAAATGGCCACTTCAATTTTTGTTCTGGGATCTACACAATTTCTTGGCTACACCCATTCTGCATTCGACCACAATTGGACTAACTGCTTCGTGGGAACATACTGATTTTACATGTATGGATCTTCCATTTTCAAACTACAAGAGTTCTTTTGGCCACTTCAGCATTTTTTTCCTTTGATCTACAGAGGTTTCTTGGCTACACTGTCCCTGGATTGGATCAGACTGACTATTTGGATGGGACTATACTGATTGTCTAATTCTTCCATTTTTAAACTCCAAGAGTTCTTTTCAACATGGCCACTTCAACTTTTTTTTCTGGGATCTACAAGGATTTCTTCTCTACACTATCCCTGTATCAGACAATAATTGGACAACTGCTTGGTCTTCCTTTTCAAACTCCATGAGTTTCTTTTAACAAGCCACTTCAACATTTTTTTTCTGGGATCTACAAAGATTTCTCAGCTACAACCATAGGACATAATTGGACAAACTGCATGGTGGGACCCTACTGATTGTCTGCCTGCATTTCATACTTCGTCAATCACCGATCCTAACTTGTCTTCTTCACTCAGGATGTGTCTTATATCCACCCCCATATGGAAATCCCCGCATCAAATTAGTCTTGTGAATGTATTGGATTATCCCTCATGAACAGATGGATTGTTCAGAGGTCTCGCAAGATCAGACAAGAAAACTTGTTCTCATCGTTTCAAACTCCTTCAAACTCATGGTTTGATTTTTGTCCCCCTGGTACAGGTATCTCAATGTATTAGGAGTTAAACTGAATACAAGATGGTTATGTGTTACGGAGGGCCAAGGATAATGACAATTTGTATGAAGAGCCAAATGTTGTACAACCCTACAAGTGTCAGATGAGTACATTGGTTCTTGTGACAATTTTTCAGTTATTACTTGAATGAGATCAGAGAATAAGAAACTACTTCAATGGAAAGTACGATTTTAAGGCAAAGTATACCATTGGTTTTGGCATGGAGGAAAGGTCTTCACACAACGTTCGATTCTTTGTATGCTATCATAGGCCTATAAATATAGATACAATAAAACTAAGCCTGTGAACATTTCATATCAGGTGGTCTTTTTTTGGTGTGAAATCCGTGAAAATTAGGAGCGATTGTGTCTATGCAATTGCAATACACAATCTCAGAGACATTACTAAAAGTAATGAATCTCAGATTCAAATTTGTGGGTATACAAACTGATAAATTTTTCCTTAACGGCATTACCTAAAAGTGAAATAGTCTCAAAATGCTTTATACTAATTAAAGCTGACTTGACCTCAAACCAACAGTTTTAATTGGCACTATTATTTAAAGAGTGATTAGCAAATCTTTACCTTCCCGAAGTGAACGACCAGTGTACTTTAAAGAACAACATTATTGCACCACTATTGCATGTTTCAGTAAAAACACACAGAGACTATCAACAATAATAGTCAAAGAGACTACCCTCTCTTCTAATCAATCTACTTTTCCAGCACAGCGATCAAAAGATGAAACTTCGCTGAACTAATCACCATTGTTTTCTAATCAATACACTGTTTGCGATCAATACCCGCTGCGTGAACGTCCAATATCTAAAACACATGCCTACTGATGGGAAACTACTAACGATCATGATTACACGCATTTTTTAACAGGCCGGGACTCATGAGAAAATGGCAATGGACTTGATTACACGCACTTGCCGGCGTTGTACGATCGCCCCTCACTCAATAAACCCCGCCACATCTGATCGTCGCTATTGAATGGCTAGTGTCACGATTCCCGCATTACGGCATACCAACCAGAACGGAGGTGTTCATATACCATGCTAACATCTGTGATCACAATATCGATTAACCAATATAAAATACTCAAACTTCCACTAGCGTGTACTGGTATAGGTACAGCCGTAGATTTCACCAAACTCTTCCTAACTTAGGATTAATCTTAGGACTTAGAACCAGTTAAGTTCCGTATCCATAGGTGTTAGGATGCATTGAACCTATCCTAAGTTAGGACGAGTAACTCATACTAACTCAAGAAAGTATTATTCGTAGCGTTTCGTGAAATCGGTGGCAGGTTGAGTTCAACCGTGTCTAGTCAGACCCTACAAAAAAAACCATGTTTCTTCGAAAGTGACTTCACATCAGTGATGTAAAACACAACCTAGTTGCCCTTTTGGCAGGCCATACGAGCCACCACTTCGCCCAAAAGGGGCTTTCTGCTAATACCAAAACCATCTCCTGTGAAAATCAACCGTGCACAGCTGCACTGGACGAGGGGCCGCCCCCAAGTTCAAGGATTTCACTGCACAAGGCATGAGATTGTTCCCTGGGCCCACCGACGGCCCCCTAGTCAGTGGGGTCTTTGTTTAAGACTGATGAGGCATATAGACAACCCTGACAAAGACAACCATAGGGTGGAGACTCCTTCCTTTGTTTGCCGCCATTGATTGCTTCTCTGACCATGGGCCAAGTTTGTTTTGTTTTGGGTCGAGCGGGAAAAGTGTGTTCAGGATGGCAATTGTTTGTCTGGTACAGGATGTGTTATACATAGTTTGGCTTTGTTAGTGTACACATGTAACAGAAGCTCTCCATTGCATTAAAATGAGCAAGCAAACACTCAAAGATCCAATGTTTCAGTATGGTAATAAAATCATTTTCACAATCAAATAAAATAACGTATATATTTTCAAAAAATCTTAATTGAAGTGGATACATGGTAAACAGTGAAACATTTCCCTTGTTAGTACAGCAGAGTAAAATGTTTCACGAATGTTTCAAATGCTAATAAAATTTCCGGATTTGCTGCTCAATATAAGCATTCAGTCAAAATTCTTGAGTACGAAAAAATTGCTGGACGGAAAATCACTACAATGGAAGTATAAAGAGCAGCTTGCTCTTTGTAATGAGCAAGTAGTTACTAATCCTCTGTACCATTGAAATTTTTGAACCAGTATAATACTTGAGTCAATTTCATCATCCACTTTGTGGTGATTAAACAAAATGGATTTATTTACGATGTATTAAAATTGTGTCTAATTGAAAGGAAGACGGCACAACAAACCGAGTCTACAATGCAAACCTATGAAGACTTCGTCTTACAAAAAGGAATCATAAAAACTAATACAATTTTGAGTCATAATAAAAATCTATGCCAATCAGATTTCCACTGAATGTTTTGTGGGACGCAGAATTTTTATTATTCATAAAAAAAATATATTACAACTCGCTGATATCTGGATACTTGAAAAAATTATGGTTCAATAAAACAAAATCAGTACAACTAAAGGCCTTGAATTTTGTTCTTGAAAGGGACACCAACATTTTCCTCTGGTAAATTTGTATTGGAACTTTGCAAAGAAGAGCACCACAGCCAAAGCACTTTGGTGAAAGATCATTTACTTCTGCTGCCCCTTCATTGTGGAACGACTTGCCAGATCATGTTAAACTTTCTCCATCGATAGCTTTGTTCAAAACATCCCTCATGACTCATCTAATGAGGACCTCATAACTTTTTTCCCGTTTATTGTGTCACTGCGCCATGAGCATCTTTAAATGGATACCGGCGCATTATAAATGCCCATTATTATTATTAGTAGAAGTAGTACTATTATTAATTGCTGTGGGTGCCATTGGTTATTTCTAGTCCTGCACTTAAAAAGAAATCAATAAATACAATTTTGTGCATTTCCAGTAACTTATAATATCTGTCTTACATCAGACCTCACTATGATCCATTAACCCACTGGCCCCTTGTTTTTGTGTCTAGACTTGGCAATGATAAGTTGGAATGGTAACCATGTACAGTGTTAAACCATGGTTAAAGGCAGTGGACGACTTTGGTAATTGTCAAACACCAGTCTTCTCACTTGGAGTATCTCAACAGATGCATAAAATATCAAACCTGTACAAATTTGGACTCAATTGGTTGACAAACTTGCGAGAGACTGGAAGAAATTACACCCTTTTCGCACAAGTTGTGTGCTTTCACTTTGAGATGCTTGAATTCGAGACCTCAACTGAGGTCTCTTATTCAACTCAAATATTTGAGTTAGAAATTACTACTTTCTCAAAAACTTTGTTACTTCAGAGGGAGCGGTTTCTCACAATGTTTTATACAACCAACAGCTCTCCATTGCTTGCTACCAAGTAAGTTTTGATGCTACCAATTTAATTTGGAGTAATTACTAATAGTGTCCAATGCCTTTAACACTGCGTTCTTGTTTAGTATCACTGTTGGGCCTGGCCTGTCATATCTCAAACTGAATTCCAATCCTGTGAGTCGGGTGACAGCGCACACTGTATCCAACCTACGATTACACTATTAATATTAATACATTGTATGAATGGAATGTACATGGGCCAGTTAACCAATCACAATTCATCAGCGCTTTAAGTGATGTCATCCAGAGGTAATATGAGTGAGATCTAAATCATTGTTAGTGTGACATTCAAAATGATCATCCACACAAATATGCTAACTGCGTATTGCTCTAATATCTATTGCTTTGTTTTACCCTTACGCCCGTACAACGCAGTGTAATAAGCATACTTGGTACTTTCCCAAGTTTTGTACAAATATCCACCAAAGGCATACATGTATTAGTTTACAAGGATGCTCTAATAGCGCATACACAAAGATAGTCATACGTACATGTACGTATGTAGTTAAGGACTATAGTCCTAGGAGTTATAAAAAACTTAAGGCTAGTCCTAAGTTAGGACCAGTAACTCGTCCTAACTCCTTACTCGAGGTAAGACTAGTCTTAACTCTTTGTGAAATCCACCCCTGCTCTTACCGGGTTCTTTTCCAATATTTTTAGTTTCGGTTTCGTTTAAGATTTGTTACCTCTTAAAAATATCAAAGGAAACCTATGATACATTTGGGAGATATTCTTGAATGTGGACCATGTATAGCAATAATGTCCCAAGTAGCAAGAAACAAATTATTCAATCCTTAAATTTTTGCAAATTTAATATGAAAACAATGTACGACTACATGTAAGTGATCGATTCAGAAGCTGTTCGCAAATTCCAATCTGTTTGTATTTAGCAAATTTGTTTGTCTGCATAGAAAAGTTGCGACACAATGAAACCCAAGACTTATAGCCGACAGTTTCACTGACGACAGCAACTATCAACTGGTGTGCATAAATCTTGTGCGCTTTTACATATCGTGGGAGAGTTGGCAAAGAGGCAACTCTTCCCAAACCCTGGGGTCGGTAAATCTGGCTGGTATTGACTCATTTCACATGGCATTGGACGTCGTAAATCAACGGGAAACAATTCATGGAATGATTTTGTCGGTGATAATTGGATGCGAGTTGAGTATCACAGGGTTTGAGAAACCTAGATAATGCAGGAGCTTCGTCGGATCTGTTGAAATGTTGACAGAATCGGCACAATGTCTGCATTGCAGGGACGTCATCATTTTTCATAATCGTTAGTATACATTTTTAACGGATGATTTTGTGAAAATGTCTCCCTGAAAATATGGATCTTTGTATAATAATAAGAAATGGACTTGGTGTTTATTTTTTTAAACTTTGTAATAAAACGAAACAGATTTTTACAATTTGGTGATAACTACCTGAAAACACGATTACTAAAAGATAGACTTTGTAACTACTTTTAAAAACTTTGTATAAAAACAAAATGTAAGTGATTAAAAGAAATTTGTGATATGTAATTCAGTAGCAGATTTGTCAAATTGTTTTAAAACAGTCAGGGCCCAATGGTTTTTTTTTTATGGTGGGGGGGGGGGGGGAGGGGGTCCGCAAAATCACAGGGCTTGAAGCTATGTACATGTAGTCTTAGAAGACCAAAATTTATTTTACAAGGCTAGATTCAAATAAGTTGATCACAACAATTCCTAGGAGAAGATCTCTTTGTATACATGTAGATCTCTTTGTTACTCAAGAGAATTGTGAGATCATACTGATACTGCAAACACTTTTTTTCACAACGCTATTATAACCATGAGGCAGCCAATTTTATTCAATTGAAAAACACATGACCACCAGGCTTGTCCAGTCGTTATTTTACTGGCCTAATGCTAAATTTACTGGCCTCGGGGGTGAGGTCCAGTGTTAATTCCAAGCCCAGCACCAGACTGCTAGGTAAATGTACTTTAAGTTTCACATTAATACAATTCCCCAAGTACTAGACACCATCTACTCAACAATTCAAAGATACTTCCTGGATCGTGTGACTAGTAATTGGAGAAATAC
The DNA here is from genome assembly GCF_032118995.1 of Asterias amurensis. Taxonomy (NCBI): domain Eukaryota; kingdom Metazoa; phylum Echinodermata; class Asteroidea; order Forcipulatida; family Asteriidae; genus Asterias; species Asterias amurensis. Next base: position 14,766,655 of record NC_092662.1, read on the forward strand.
TTTCTAAAATTCATTGCTAAATAATTACTTCCTCTTGTTGCCAACAATCCCCAAAGACCCCTAACCCTTAAAAGAATTACCCATTCAGTTTGGAATTCACAGAGAAATATAAGATAGTCAAGAGAAATAAAAAATTATTTGAAAGTGTAGATTTCATTTCATTTGGTTGTGAAGCCAAAGGACTCTCTGAAAAGGGCACTTAATCACTGCTACTAGCCAGACCCAATGGAGAGAAGACAAGGAAGGTGGTTTCAGTTTTAGATGTAGGTTGGGAGGTAAACCCCAGAGAATTACTCAAGTGAGGGAAAAACCCACGCAGTCAGGTGGGGAATGACAACCGAACCCACGTACATGTAGTGCCTACGTGTGATTGGAACCGGGTCACAGAAGGCAAGGAACGATACCATTACGCCAACCCCAATACCCAGCCGCCAATTTCACAAAACTCTTCCTAACTTAAGACTAATCTTAGGACTTAGGACGAGTCCCAACCCTGCACTGTAGCATGCAGACATTAAGATTAATCCTTAATTAGGACGAGCAATGCAGACTTTTAGATTGTTACTCGTCCTAACTCGAGATAAGATGAGTCCTAACTCTTTATGACATCGACCCCTGGACTATGGTGAAACAGAAAGATTAATAATTCATCTCAGATATCACGGCACATTGGAGAGTTTAAAGGAAAGGCACAGCTTTGTTTTTTTGGAACTGTTATTACCAGTGCTTCGTTTTAGGCAAGTAAATTTTATAGTCATTTTAAAAGACACTGGACACTAATTGGTACATGTAATTGTCAAAGACCAGTCTTCTCACTTGTTGTATCTCAACACATGCATAAAATAACAAACGTGTAAAAATTGGGGCTCGATTGGTCGTCGAAGTTCGAGATACATTGTAACTATGTTGGACGGTGTTGTGTGCTTTTAGATGCTTGATTTCAAATCTGAGGTCTCAAAATCAAATTCGTGGAAAATGACTTCCTTCTCGAAAACTATGTTACTTCAGGGGGAGCTGTTTTTCACAATTATTGTTTTATACTATCAACAGCTCCCTATTACTCGTAACCAAGTAAGTTGTTATGCTAATATTTTGTATAATTACCAATAATGTCCACTGCCTTTAATGGAGCAGTTATCAAAACGCACACCCTCCCTTTAATTCCATACTGCCTTATTAATGACAGGGTTGTTAAGAAGGAAGTTGAGTCCTTAGTACATGTGTTCCGGATATGTTATGTTATTATTATAGGATTGTAATGTAACTGTAATCTTAATGTAGTTCATATGTCTGCTTGGAATAATATTGGATTGCTTGTCTTCCGTCCTTAACTCACTTGAACTTTAAAGGCACTGGAAACTATTGGTAATTACTCAAAATAATTGTAAGCATAAAAACGAGCAAACCAGAGCTGTTGATAGTATAAAACATTGTGAGAAACGGTTCCACAAATTTGATTTTGAAACCTCAGATTTAGAATTTGAGGTCTTGAAATCAAGCATCTGAAAGCACACAACTTCGTGTGACATGGGTGTTTCTTCTTTCATTATTATCTTGCAACTTCGACGACCAATTGAGCTCAAATTTTCACAGTTTTTTTGTATGCATATGTTGAGATACACCAAGTGAGAAAACTGGTCTTCGACAATTACAAGTAAGAACTAACCGACATTTTTATCGCCTCGAAAAATAGACCAAAGGTTGGTTGTATGTTATGTGAAAGTAGACAACAAAATGTATTGTCTTTAAAACGATCCATTTCAAGTCTTGGGTTTGGATGGGTGAGATGTAAAACAACATTCTTGTTAATCTCATAACAAGAGCATTGTTGAATCTGAGAAGAGTCCAGTAAGCAGAATCTCATGGACATTTATCAGTTGAAATAAAAAATATTTAGCGTTTGGGGAAAACCCGAGTCTAAACAAAAAGATAGTCACAAACACGGAGAGGCAAAATTGGATCAACTATTTCAACCCTAGCAAGCGTAAAAACCTGTTCTTAAATGATTCCTTATCCCTGAAGATGCAAATTTAACATCTATTAAATCAGTGCAATACCAGCTGCTAAAACATAGGATTCGAGAACTGCCTCTAGATGTAGCTACCGGGCAATCTCGGTAGTCTAGTTGGTAAGACACTGGTCTAGAATTGCAACAGTAGTAGGTTCGAATCCCACCCGAGTAATATGCCTGTGATTTTTTTCCACAGAACTCCGGAAAGTACTGACTAGGCCCTATACAGTGCTAACACACATCGGTGTATACATGTATGGGTAAAAAAACAAAATGAGACTGGTATGACATGTCGATAAAATTACATTTTTTCACACCAAAGTTGTATGCTGTGGTGTACATTTTTGGCGGTTAACCTCAACCAACAAGTTTGGAAAATAAACAATGTGGAAGTCTACAACAGCATCCATTCATACAATAATGTAGCTCTAAAGCATATTGGCAATGGAATGTGTACTTTTCATATGAATGTGGAAGAGAAATTTGTCAGTCATGCACGAGTGAAACCACAACAAGTACTCACAATTGAACCACTAAAGTTTTTCACTTTAAAATTTTTCTTTTCTATAGGATTTTCTTTCTGATGATGTCAACTCAAGCTACCATTCCCTTTTGTCCAACACATTGAATGAAACACTCGACCAAATGAAATTTAATAGCAGGCTTTGAACTTTGTTTTTGACTGGGTACAGAAATTTTCTTTTGAAAAGGGACACTTTTAAAAGGGAAAATTTTAAAATGAATTGTAATTTTGCAAAGGGCACGACAGATGCTGTACCATGTAGATGCCATGGGTCATTTTGAGGTCTGATACAAAACTTGTTTTTCTCAGCATTAAACCAAATGGAACTCAGCTTTTGAAAAATGTGGTTTATTACTTTATAAAGGTGGGTTTTTATTTAGTTGTGATAGATGTTTGGATTGCATTACAAATGTTCAGAAGCCGGAAATTACAAACTCATTGCAATCACAGACCCACACTCCGAACTCATGCAATACAAGGTTATACTTTCTAAACTTCTCCTTTATAATGTGCCATTATGAAGTTTCTGGGTCACTAGTACCGAAGACTACTGTGCTAGTATCACACTGTGCAAGCGCAGCGCGGGACTTTTTTACTTAAAGGGGCTTCACTGGTGTCATTTAATATCCTGAAAAGTCTGGAACATAAAAACAGATTTTGAAACTTTGTCCTTAACAGCCATTTTACTTTTTACAAAATTCCTTTAAAAGTGCTTTCTTGACAACTGTTTACCACACTTTATGTCTGAAAAGTGCAACTGGTTTGTTAAATTTGTTTATCTTGGTGTTAGTTTGTTAAGGACTTGTGGTTGAACAAACAAAATTGACTAGATTGGGATTTGAACCTGTCTAAAATAAATAAAACTAATTTCCCTTTTGGAGTTTATCGCTCAGTTAGTGTTACATTAATTTTTTTGTTTTAAAACGGGTTCACGCAAAATGTTTTATCGGTTTTTCTCTATTTTCTCAGGACCCAAATGGCCGATCGATCTCAAACTTCTACAGGTTTGTCAGTTCATGTATAATGGTGGATTACATAAAGTGCTTACACTGCCAGCAACTGTTTTGTTAGCAAAACCCAATTCTGTAATGTGCCTTTAACTTGGAAATGACTTGATTGAGTTCAGTAACCAGAGACTGACCATGAATGACCAAGTGATAGTGGCCTTAATTTGAGGGTCAGATAGCTCGAAGAATGTCCAGGAAAAGCTGCCACACTGGCTTCACTATAGCTGACCTCCCCCCAACCAAATAGACTTGCTGCGTCAGCATTGAGTGGGGATACTGCCTCATTTAACCAGTCTGTGTCAACATAATGTCCACATTATGCACTTTATTAAACTGGAATACAAAAACAAGGATATCCGAACTAACACAAAAGACACTGTTATTGTAAAAACACATAATTTAAGCACCAGGATGTTTGTGGACGGAGATGAAAGAAAGCCCTTGCCAATGATTGTAGTGATTACAATAAAAAAAAGAAAAACACAAGGCACGCAATAAAAGGTCATGATCAAAACATGTGTATTTTGGGAAAACAGTTCAGGTTTATAAAATTCACATTACTCAGGGCTCAGAATTGTTCACCGGACCGCAGGCCGAGGCCAGTGTTTTTAGCTTCGGGCCAGTAAACTTATGACGAGACGAGAAGTTCCTGCATACTTGTGTTTTTTTTTTTGTTTTTTTTTTTTAGATCTGTTGAATATTGAAAACTTCTTAGTCTTCTCTTTTAGTGAGTGCCTAATCAAGTATTTTGTTCTTCTTCTCTTTTTTTATTGTGGTCTGTACACAAAGTTCTGGTCCAGTAAAAGTTTTGAGCTACAAGCCCCGCAAGATTGCGGTCCCCTGCAACCCCACCACCCCCCCCCCCCTTCACCGAAAAACAAAATAACAACAAAATGAAACTCCGGTGAATAACTCTATAAAGCTATGATTATGAACGATCAACCAACTGGAGAACGATACTAAAACTTATTAATTTCCTACTCCGTTTAAGTCTGATCTTCCCATTTTATGAAAATTCATTGATAACAAATTTGTATTCAACGATGCCTAATACGTGTAAAGTTTGATATTTTTATCCGGAATTGTGGTCGGTTGTGACACACCTCTTCACGTTTCAGCTTTAAATAAATAATTACCTTGGTCCTTGTACACTTTAAGGTCAGGATAATTTCTCTTGTCAAGCACTTTAAAAAAAAACTCACGACCCTATTTGCACAAAATCAAAGCAGCTTAATTTTTTCCATTCAGCGCAGTTGAGACTTTAATTCTCATTCACAAAGAAGGTCAACAAAGCTGGCCAATGAAAACCAGCCTTTTATGCCCAGCAGCCAATAGGATCCCCCGTTACAAAAAAAAAGATAATCCAGTAATAACAAAGTACAGTCAAGCCAGTTGCTAGGAGAATTCGCAATGAACTCTTGTGAACGTGGACACTTTTTTTCTAAGAGGTTATTTAATTGGCCTTAGGGGTTTGAAAGGGTGGTAAGTAGGTCATTGTTAGGCCAATCAAAAGCATTGTTAAATTTCCACTCCAGTACAAGGGCAGTGCATAGGAGTTGATCCCAGCATGTGGGTGTTAAAAAGGACTCTCTTTTATAACAGCTTCTAAAATTAATCGTTAATATATTTCAGGATAGGGTGTGGATGTAATGACGCCAAGTTGGTTGGCGTCACACATCTGAAGAAAAACAAAACTTGTGCAAGGCTACAGAGTAAAACCTGATAATATTAAATTGCAAGTACACATCTGAACTGAGGTCATAAACATTATCCAATTTGTAAACAAAACAAACCACCTATTGCGGGAGGTGTTAATAGATGGTCGGCTTTGGGAACTTATTACTTATTAAAATCTATTTTGGCTCTTCAAAGTAGAGTGTTCAAACAGGGCACAAACAGAGCACGAATAATTTGTTACATGTTTTGACTACTACCACAGTGACATGTGCACAGCCTCAACCATTGGTACCCTTTTTGTTACAAAGACACCAAATGAACAACGTATAAGTATTGAGTAACTCTTTGCAGATCTTGTATTCGACCAGCTCAAGCGCCTTTTCTCCATCATTGACACGGCAATATTGTTAATTGATATTAATGATGCTATGTCAGATTTTTGGCCCCAAACATTAAAAAATAGATTTTTTTGAGTGAATGGTATTTCAAAGAGTATCACCCGCTCTAACAATTTTCTTTTTTAACTTTTACTTTTAATATAATGGTCAGGAACCATGACAACAATTTATTTAAAATGTTTCTTATAAAACACATAAGAATTGGTCACGTGATATATTGTCGGGATCCCGCCAAAAACTAATTTTGAGCAGTTTATTTCACTGCTAATAATAATTGGCCGACTTTTATCGAGCAACGGCTCAAATGAAAGCTTGTAACGTTCTCGACCCCCATCAAAATACCTATTGAATTTCAAATCAAAATTGTTTGGTCAAATCGACCAAAAATCTGACATAGAATCTTTAAATAACATTGAGATAACTGCAACATCAGTGGCTTTAAAACTGTTGTTCATGAAATGCAAAGATAAAATGATTGCGGCTGTGCACACATGTACATAAAATCAAGGGAAGGTCAAAATTGTTGACCACTCGTAAGTCACTTTACTGATGTACTCGTTTGTCAAGGAGATATATCATGAAATTTGATTGGTTAAAGCTTGGGTTCTCTTATAGTCTGGGGGTCAATTGATATCAGATGACACATAATACTCGCTTTATGTAACTCCAAGGCGAACTATGGTATTGCTAAAGAAAACTGCCAATTAAATTTAACAAGCAGATGTGATTCGGGACAAATAATTAAATCAAGATACTCCACTGGAACAATTTAACAAACGAAAGATCAAAAACAACTAATAAGACTTTTGTATATATGTAAAATGTGCTCCTAATTCTTTATGGTTGACATTTCCTGCTGGTCATTACAGGATATCGCTGATACAATGTGTCAGTAATCTATATGAAGGGATGAATTTACTTTTGTCAATTCCAAATAAACAAGTGGTTATTTGATCGTTCGCCTTCCTTTTTGTTAAAATTAATTGCGTGGGATAATCACGGAAATGATGGCAAGAAAAAAGTTACATCAGCGTCTGTACGTAGTACGATAAACATGTTTTGGCACTATCCCAATAATGTTGAATGAATTTGCTGAATTTATTAGTTGCAGGAAATAAAGAAAACAAAATCTACATTAAATCAAATTCACAACAGATCATTAAGATAATACTGCCCAGATTACAAAAAATAAAAAATAAAAAAATACACCGATTACAAAATAGTCCAAGGGACTTGTTTCAATGGGAGACTTTGGAACGCTAGGTGGCAGCAGACTTCTCAGGGAAGTTTCCATTGTTTACGTAACTCTGAGCCTGCGCACATTACCAAGAACAAAACGTTTACCTGGAGAGACTATCACCACCTAGTGTCCCCAAAAGTCTTCCATTAATTAAGCGTCCTTTGGCCAACTTTTCACAAATTTGGTTCAGAATGCCCCAGCACCCCCCCCCCCCGACTTTTGAAAATATCATCGGAAGAACCATTTGGCTGTTCACAAAAAACTAACCAATTAAATGGAAAAAAAAAATGGAAAAAAATACTTACTGGCAATGGGGCACACTTCCAGGAGTGGTAGCACAGTAACCATTATTTAAGCATGGCGTTACCTCACAGGAGGTACCTAAAAAAAGACAGAAACAAAATAAGATCTGTTAACATACATGTGCAAGTAGTTTTTTTAGTACATATTTTGAACTGACAAAACAAACAATAGCATTCTCATTCAAGAGCAAACCTCAATGGGACACTTTTGAGACGCTGGCGGCAGCACACATTACGTTCCTTTTTGCGGCTCTGAACGTGCGCGCACATGCTCAGTATTGCGCGCATATATGTCTAAGCATGCGCATGGGACACGTTGCAACGGATCGGCAAGTTGGTCTATGAAAAGCGATTGTAACCGTTTATTATGAAGTGCATAATGGTTAGAAAGGTGTTTTAAAAGTAGAATATAATGATCCACACAAATATGCCTCGAAATTGCATGTTTTTCCTTTTACTTTGTGAACTAACACGGTCGGCCATTTTCTGGAGTCAAAAATTTGACTTAAATCACTTTTCAAAATAAGTACACATGCTTCACTCTGTAGAGCTAAAAGACATCAATGGGGAGTGGTTAGGGAGGAAGTTTAATATTTGAATACAAAGTTCATGTCTATTTTAAATTTTATAAGATCTGATAATAAATGACTGTTGAGTCCAATGGTACAATGTGCTTAACTGAGAGCTGCTTAGAAAATATTGCTTAACAAAACAATCTTGTTGCATTACTTTGTGTGCTTTCTGATGCATAAAAAAATTCTGTTGAATTTACTAAATTTGAGTGAGAAATTATCTCTTTCTCAAAAACTAAGATACTTCTAAGGGAGCCATTTCTCTCAATGTGTTATACTATCAACAGCTCTCCATTGATCGTTACCAAGTAAGTTTTTATGCTAACAATTGTTTTGAGTAATTAGGTGACCAATAGTGTCCAGTGCCTTTAATTAGATGCAATCCCACTCCACTGTGTACCAATCAGGTTACATGGCCTAAGAACATTTTTTAATCTATAGCTGGGATGACATCTTTCGATGACCCTGACTGTCCTTATCAATCAAGTTTATCACAAAGTCTATAGAATCGTTGACACTGGAGTGAGCCACAGAGCGAGCATACCAACGGAATACCAGTTCCGGCGGCTGACAATGCGGGCAAACAAATACAGATTTGACAAAATTTGGCCCGTGCACGGCACACATCCCCAATTGGTAAACAGAACACTTATTTTTCTGGGAGGGTTTAAAGTGTAATTCTTGAATCAATGTTGAAATTATAATATGGATAACAAGATTCAAGCACTGGCCAGGCCTGATACTTTATGAAGACAGCGAAGGCGATTGCCTTTGTGCCCCCTGGTCATCATTGCTTTGGTGCCCCGTGAAATGCACCAGTAGACATTTACAATTTCCTATCCTCATAGGGTGCCCTTTACCAAGAAGAAAATGCCTTGGTGCCCTTGCCCTATCAAAAATCAAGCATGCAGGCCAGCACTGCACATTATGAATTGTAAAAAAAATGTTTATTTTTATAGGGGGTTTGGTGTTAATTCGAGAGATGCACAACCAGGAATTTTGCAAACCAACATTTCACAACTAAAGCAAAATAACTTGGCACCAGACTTAAGGCACTTACAGATCAGTTTTAACCAGATTATGGCCCGACTTAACCAACTTGACAGACTAAATACCCTGCTGTCTGCTATAAAAAGAAGGATGCCTTTCTGTGCTGCAGCCCAAGTGCAACACCAACTGTAAAAACAAGGCTGTTTGTGCTAACTTTACGGTTTCCGCAGTCAATGGATCTTTTACTACATGTACACACGTACATGTTTAGTCGCTCACAGAGTGAGACTGTGAAGAAACAGGTCGTAATGGTGGATTTTTGGGTGTGCTTTATAAAGTTTCTTTTACGTCTGGGATGAAAGAAACCTACACCTACACGTAAGCCTTACCTACATGTTCTGTCAAATTTGTAAGTTTTGCTCTACAAATGAACTTTCCAAACAACCCAACCCGTGGCGTTTTTTACTTGATACAGAACTCCTTTTTAGAGAAAAACAACACCACAATAATCATACCATAAGCCTTCTTTGGACCACCCATTACAAATTTTTTTTTTTCTTGAGGGATTTAGCAAAGTGCCGTTTGGTTGCCCACATTCTCAGGTCTTCTATAAGGCTGGTAGGGTTTTTGAGATTGCCGAAAAATCTGGAGCGAATAATGCCCACGCAGGGAGAATAATCTGCAGCCGGAATACACAGTCTGAGAACCGTATCTAAACAGAATTGTTTCTCAGTTCAAACTCCGGGAGATCAAAACAATGTATCTTTTCCCATTACAGCATGACTTCAAAAAGAAACATTTCTCAAAATGCTTTACTAATCGAAAGGTAGGCTTACCTAACAAACGGTTTTTATTGACATTGATTCCAATAGTGATTACTAACATCTTCCCTTTAAAAACTAATAAACTTCCTTACAAGTTTAATCCAATGCAGGACTAACAATTTTTTTTTTATTAATTTTGGTTTTTACCCATACACCGATGTGTGTTAGCACTGTATACTCAGTTCTTTCCCGAGTCCTGTGAAAAAAATATCACAGGCATGTTACTCGGGTGGGATTCGAACCCACGACCCTTGCAATTCTAGAGCAGTGTCTTACCAACTAGACTACAGAGGTTGCCCGGCAGCTAGAGGCAGTTCGAATCCTATGTTTTGGCAGCGGGTACCGCAACGATATAATAGATGTTAAATTTGCATCGGGGATAAAGAATATTAATTTTGGTTTTTACCCATACACCGATGTGTATTTAATGCTAATAATCAGCATGATGTGAATTAATAAACCAACCATCCTGTGGTCGTGAACATCAAGAATTTGTCTAATTTACTCTCCCGGACTATTTCTTTCCGACCCCCCACCCCCTTCAGAGAAAAGGCTTTTAAAAGGCATGGGTCTCCAGTTTCACATAGTCATAATAAAGAACATTCTTCGGTTGGTTTGGGGTCATCAAGTTTCAATGGTTAGGAACTCCACATTGACCCATCAATTTAAAGTAAACAGGTAGAGTATTCAGTGCTTTAGTGTATGCACAATCTTTGATTACACTTTAATTATATGAAGGAATGTTTTCCAGGAGACCTTTTTTACCCTTAGTGCAAGTATCAGTCATGGATGTATTGTACATGATTAAAACTCCTTTCCCAAAAAGATTGAAACTTGGTACAAACTGCAATGGATGATACATGCACATTTTATACAGTACATTTTCCCAATGGCTAGCATCATTTAGGAGCGCCATGGCCTTGCGGATAAGAACACCGGACTCAAGCTCTGGTGTTTCTGTTTAGCAGAGTGTGGGTTCGAGTCCCAGTCATGACATTTGTATCCTTGCGTCCTTCGGAAGGGACATAAAGCAATTGTCTTGTGCGTTACATAAAGAACCCATGTGCACTTAAAGTTGTCAAAAAGAGAAGGGGTACGCCCTGGTGTTCCTTGTTTGATTGGCAGCATACTGTATTGTAGCAGCACCTGACGATAACTAGTGATTCTCTACATTGTGGTAGTCTGGGTACCAGATTGTTTTCGTAGGCACTCGTTACATGTACATCAGCTTGGTAATTGTAGGCAATGCGATTGATGGTGTACACATGCAATCGTACCTCCGTCACAAAGTATAGTCTTGGTTCACAACACACCTTGGCAGTAAAATAGCTGTGGGTATGTGCAACAGTTTCTCTGTGTGTCTGACCATGGTGTGACGTTGTATTGTCAATGCATTTCAGAATACTGAACACAGAGCGCCACATACCGAGACTAGCCCAAACTTTACGTTGCCAAGCCACCATTATTTCTCTGAATTAATTCAATGCAGTCACTGGACTGTTGCAACACATTCATGCATGAAATTACAGTAGAATCAGAATGGGAAAGAGTTTTAAATTTTTCTCCCATGTCATTTCTGAGCTCTCAGTGACCTTTCCTGGTTTTGGAGAGTGTCATGTCATGCCTGATACTTCACGGAGGCAACAGGGGCGATCGCCTCCATGCCCCTTGGTCATTGCCTTGGTGCCCTGGAAACTTGAAATGCTCCAGTAGAAATTCCTCATACATATAGGTTGCCCTTTACCAAGGAGAAAATGCCTTGGTGCCCAGTTGCCCTTTAAAAAAAAAAATCCTGACCTGCAGATTTTTAAACCGGAAGGATGCTAAACAATTAGTTTTTTTGTACATGGCCTTTTAGCCATACTTAATAAATTGAAAGGAGTTCAATTTTACTTCCACTTTGTAACTTGTATCAGCCTTTTAAAAGTTTTCTTTTGACAAGTTTTGGTGGACAATAGTCTCATAAGAGCAGAGCTCAACCAACGTCATAGGTATACTATGCAATAATATTGAACCAACCATGACCAGAACTGTAAACTACAAAAACATATTGTTAAAATCTTTCCTCATTTTTCAATATCAATGAAGCGGTTAACGTCCTCATCTCTTTCACAAAATATTTTGTTTTGTGACGCAGGACATTCTTTTATGATTGTCCATCAACACGATCAAGGGCAGGGGCTACTGTATGGTTCCCAATTTCCCTACATAAACATCAACCTTGTTTACTTAAAACTGTGGTTAACTCAGAAATTCTGAGGAGGTAGTTAGACATAAAGATCTGGAAATAAAACACAAGCAACCTAAAAAAGTTTCACCTTCGTTCTCAATTGTGAAACGCCCCACACATTTGTTGCAATTAACCATACAGAACTAACCCTACAGAATCTAAGTAGGATTTGAATGTTGGAAATACGATATATACATGTAGTTAGAATTCTCCAGAAGACGATCAGAGCATACTGACTGAAACAACCCATTGAATCCTACGATTCTTTTCAGAATCATCCCAACTCATTTAGAGATTATGATTACATGGTGTTACCGCAAACCTTACTATGTCATACGGAATCTGATGTTTAAAAAAAAGCTTATTTATGAAAACTTGAACTTGTTTTTATTAACACTATTGGCCATTTTCAAAGACCATTCTTCTCACTTGGTGTATCTCAACATATGCATAAAATAACAAACCTGTGACAATTTGAGCTCACTTGGCCATCAAAGTTGCGAGATAATAATGAAAGAAAAAACACTTGTCACATGAAGTTGTGTGCTTTCAGATGCTTGATTTCGAGACCTCAAAATCTAAATCCGAGGTCTCAAAATCAAATTTGCCGGAAAATACTTCTTTCTCGAAAACTATGTTACTTCAGAGGGAGCCGTTTCCCACAAAGTTTTAAACTATCAACAGCTCCCCATTACTCGTTACCAAGTAAGGTTTTATGCTTTAATAATTATTTTGAGTAATTAATTACCAATAGTGTCCACTGCCTCTAATGCAAAATTAAAGAGTAAACTACAGGTTTTAATCTAGAGTCACTGGTAATTCCTGAAATATTTCTTTTTCCGAACTCTGCCAACTCCAATCATTGTGATCCTTCAGTTACACAATTGAATAAACTGCATCAGAAATTTCAAAAATGGCATCAAACCCAATTAATTCATTAGAGTTAAGATATGTTGATTGTAGGATTCTCTGGAATGGCAAGCTGGTATGGCATCTTTTGATATCAAGATTTCCGTGCAAGATAATGAACGGATCCGTGAACCCATCTACTGGAATTTTTATATCACTCTCGCTCTTGTTGGTCTGGTAATCTGACTCACACCAATAGGTCAACTTACAGCAGACTATTTTTAGCTGAATTGTTATTGTAAGTTTTAAATAATAAGTTGAGAAAATTGTTCAGGCCTGTATGCTTCGTTTTTGAAAGGTCAAGGGCACTAAGGCATTTTCTTCTTGCTAAAGGGCACCCTTATGAGAAAATTGTAAGTTTCTACTTGAGCATTTCAAGGGCACCAAGGCAATGAAAAGGGGGCATGGGGGCAATCGCCTTTGTTGCCTCTGTGAAGTATCAGGCCTTGAATTTTGATGAGATGATTGGTTTTTTTTGAGAAGGAGACCTCTGTGTGAATAGAGTGTACACTCAGTGACCTTACCGTAAGCAAAGAAATGGCGCTTACTTGAGAAGGAAATTATGCGCTTAGCGTATTCCACAGGTTAGCATGGAATTTTTGCTTGTGCGTGCAGCGCGTGCATACTCATCGATACTACATGTAGGTAATTCTTCAGATTGCACACCTAGTTGTGCAGAAACTCTGTGCTTGCATAGTAAGCGGAGAATGGTGATTGAAGTGCAGAATATGTTAGTAAGCAAAAGCATCGTAATTGAACCCTGAACATCATGAACTAACAAAAGATATGTTATTATATTTAGATATAACTCGGCATAACTAGCAATTACATAAACTCGTACTTCCTGTAAAACGAAAAGTAACTGTGACTTTTGACTTCTACTTTCATCTAAGTTGTTATTAAAAACTTAATTTAAAAGCTCTTTGCTTTGTTTTCTTTGAAATGATACCAGAATAAATCAGATCCTTGAATCACAGACACATACAAGGAAATACTTTGAATGGTTTTTGTTTATCTTAGGGCATCTCAATGAGGAAAATGCAACTTTCAATTCAGGGGATTTTAAGGGACACCAGAGAATAGAACCCTGGATTTTTTTTTACACAGACTTGAGTGGAACATTTTGTGTACACAGACAAATAACTCCAAAGTGAGTAAGTTCAAAGTAGTCTGTACTTTTAAAGGCAGTGGACACTATTGGTAATTACTCAAAGTAATTATTAGCATAAAACCTTTCTTGGTGACGAGTAATGGGGAGAGGTTGATGGTATAAAACATTGTGAGAAACAGCTCCCTCTAAAGTGCCATAGTATTTGAGAAAGAAGTAATTTTCTACGAATTTGATTTCGAGACCTCAGATTTAGAACTTGAGTGCCCGAAATCAACCATCTAAACGCACACAACTTTGTGTGACAAGGGTTTTTTTCTTTCATTATTATCTCGCAACTTCGATGACTGATTAAGCTCAAATTTCCATAGGTTTGTTATTTTATGCATATGTTGAGATACACCAACTGTGATGGCTAGTCTTTGACAATTACCAATAGTGTCCACTGCCTTTAAAACCATACTGATGCTATTATGCAGCAAGTGCACCAACTGGAAATATCTGTTGCACTTGGCAGTCAACTCAGTTATTCTTTGACTGAATTTTGTTGCAATTTGGCAGTCAAGTGACTTCATATTAGTGTTGCATTTTTTTGTATTTGGCAGTCATTTTAATTGTATTCGGTAGAGTTCATGGTCCCATCACATTTTTAGCCAAGTCACTTTTACTCTACACTACATGTGCATTTTGTTGCATTTATCACTTCAAATCGAAGTTTAAGATCCGGCAGAACGCTACTTTGATGTTGCCCTTATACATGTAGTTTAGCATCTCGACGTAAATTCTCTTCAAATTTCACAATAAGTGACGAGTGCCACCCTTTCCTGCGCAATTTTTAAAATCATACAAGAGAACAAAGTTTGTGCCGTAAAAACAGTTCCTATCGCACAAATTTGTAAAATTGACATTTTCAAAGATGTCGCCCAACAGTAATTTTTTATAATTTTAATATAATAACGTGTGCATGGTAGTTGCGATGATCGTTGCCCTCCATTCTCCCGACATTACGCTTATCACGTTTATGTTCATGTAATAAATTATATTAATTATCTTTTGGAAATTCAGTTAATCCAAACATCTGGGCCCAATTGGTCTGCTTACGCTATGTCCGAATTCTGCACTTACGTCTTTACGATAAATGGAGTACACACGCAATACTACTTTATTTCATAACAAATGATAGGCAGTCGGATACAGAACCAGTTAAAGGCAGTGGACATTGTTGGTAATTTACTCAGAATAGTTGTTAGCAGAAAACCTTATTATTTGATAGCGAGTAATGGGGAGCTGTTGATAAAAACAAATGGCTCCCTCTGAAGTAACATAGTTTTTTAGAAAGATTTTCCACTAATTTGATTTCGAGACCTCAGATTTAGAATTTGAGGTCTTGAAATCAAGCATCTGAAAGCACACAACTTTGTGTGACAAGGGTGTTTTTTCTTTCATTATTATTTCGCAACTTCGACGACGGATTGAGCTCAAATCTTCACCGGTTTTATATTTTATGTGTATGTTGAGATGCACCAAGTGAGAAGACGCTGGTCTTTGACAATTATCAATAATGTCCACTGTCTTTAACATGGATGGTCCTACTGTACTATTTCTACCTCCATTAAAAGTTTACACACTACTTTGTACACGCTAGGTACAAAGTCAACATGAGGTCTATCTACATCATGCACACGAAGTGCAACAAGTGAGAGAAATGGCTGGCAAAACTTTGTTTACGATACTACAGTCTGAACGTCCATAAGAGAGCAGAATTTATCTTAAACACAGTATGTCATGTCTACAAAAGTCAACCCTTTTCCTCTTTAATACCTCCATTGCTCAACCTAAACGAGAACTTGTTGAACCCAACAAACCGTTAAACACGCCACATGTCATTTAGTATACACATGCACGTTACGTTAGCAAACCACACTATACCAATGCACACAACACGTTACCTTGTACAACGGTAGCGCTGTATTCCAATAGCACCACCACTACCAGTACCAAGTTGAAACGGGGTTTCCAAAATTCCGGTCCAAAATAACGTCCCATGTCGACACCCTCTGCCTACGACAAGATCCCTTTATCGTACACCATGGGTGCAGTAATGTCCACAAGTAAATTCCACTGATGGTTCTCGGTAAATTACGGCTGAAAAGTCGATGAAAACAGTGTGGAGTTTTTCAGAGAAGTGACCCAACAGTTGTTATAATTTTTTTTTTTCTTCAGTCAGTGCATAAAGTCTATCGGTCTAGGTTTTTGTGTACAAAAAGTTAAGTCGTGTGTCTCTGGACACAAAGCGCACGACCATGGCATATCCATCCGCGGCAGTGAGTACCTCTCAACTATTGTAATGTATTGTTATGCAAATACTATTTAACACAGGCACGCTTTTGCCGACTGGCTAGCAGGTTCCTTTCTGGGAGTTTAATCTCTAACAGTTTAGGAAATGCAGTGGACAATCACAATAAACTATACCCCAGCCAGATAATGCAGCTAGTAGAAAAGAACGGGGGATTTAAATGGTTTTTCAGGCACCTTCGAGGTATACATACACTGCCAGAAAGTACCTCGACATTTTTAAGAAACCTGGTATGGTTTTTTTTAATGAAGGGATTTTTATAACTTGTTCATTAGTAGAATACATGTACATGGAAAACTTTGGATGTTTATTTTTGTGTTGCTAGCTTTTGAAGTTTTTAAATTTTATTTATTTATTTGTTTATTTGCAGGGAATTGTTGACGGTGCACGTGATGAGCCGGGTCTGATCGAACTCCACCATTTTCGTTCAGGGATGATGTAAAATAGAAGTAATTTAACAATTAAACATGTTATCATTCAATACATTCTGTACTTTTTCATAAGTACATTTTTATATAAATTTCCAATCGGTAACTACTTTTGACTTTTGAACTTTAAAATAAAGTGCATTTTGAAAAAGCAGATGAAAATCATCACTCAATTTTTATTTACTTATAAAGTTGACTGTTGTTTTCTTACAAGACTAAAACGTCCTAAAAAATATGCCAGTGATGTGAGGGTAGGTTGTTATTAATAAGCATTACGCCAGTTTAGGTTCATGAGTGTGTCATTTCCATCCGTCTGCCTGACAACAAATAAAGTTGACACCACCAAGTCACCCTAAACGTGAATCGCACCTGTTCAAACACAAACGACTTGCAATTTCTGGAACAAAAAAAAAAACCACCGTGTTGTAGTCTGATAGATAAAACAAGGAAAGAAGTCGAACTAACTAATTGTGACATACAAAACTGCATTAACATCTCATGAAAAAGTTGTTGCTTCGAAAGCTTATGTTGTTATAATTATGTTAGTATATGAAGTGCTAAACACCACCTTTCTTTTATGAGGTATTTCTACCTCCATGCTTTTATTGACATATCTCAACAGTTAAAAAACCGTTTTTATACTAGTTTTAACCATAGAGCTTACTCTATGTTTTAACCCAAGCACTACGATAACATAAATCAAACTGTCACAACATCGCTATGTGAAGTGACCCCGCATGCATTGGTGTAGTAGTGTGTGCTTTTGACCGACTCCTGCTCAGCTGACAAACATGCATACGCCCTCAACGGCCGTGTGGGTTGGTTTGCAAATACTTTTGCACGTCCTTTCAATCAAATTTGTTTGAAGTTGAGACTATAGCTTATGCCATAATTTTACCAATATCGCTAATAAACTACGAGTAATATGGAGTTTATAACTCAAAATATTGAACATCAACATTGTTTGCTCATCATCTGTGACATAACAAAAGACACATCCATTCTTTCGATCTTTTGAAAGTTATGGACAAATAAATGTATTTGATAATGTTTTTAATCTAAATTACTATGATTTTGTATCTTACCAGTATTGTCGTTTTAATTAATTTATCCAATTTGAATATGGGAAACGTTACCGTCAGATAGGTAGACCTAATCTGCGATGTTTTAAAAAGTGCGACCATCGCTTTCGTTCCAGTTTAGTTTGTTTGTGTATGAAGAATTGGTAAGAAAAACAAAATCATGAAGATCACATAATATTTACATCAAACTTACACTGTCTAATGATGATGATAGTAGAAAACATGTCTGCCTGAAATGCCATATTTATTTGATGAGAAATAACCGATTAACTTTGCGTTTGGAGTTTATCGCTCAGTGAACGTTTTAATCATTTTTTGTTTGCACCAATGTCAGCATGCACAAGTGTTATTGGTTTTTCACTATTATTTTTCTCGTGACCCAGATGGCCGATCAATCTCAAACTTCTATAGGTTTGTCAGTTTATGTATATGGTGGATAACATAAAGTGCTTACACTGTCAGCTACTGTTTTGTGAGCAAAAAGCATTTCTTTAATAATCGTTCGGTAACAAAAAAAAATAATAAAAATAAAAACAGATCAGAGTATAGGGCATAATACCTTCACTTTGATACAAACAGTAATATAAAACGGATGAATAAGGGTTATACAATTAAGGCAAACAATTAAATCAATAATGTACAATATTCTCACATGTATTGAACAAAGCACAATCACGAGGGGTTCCCCCTATTTATTTACTTACTTTGTTCATCTATTTAGATTAATTGGGTTTGTTTGCGTTGAAGCAAGAATGCATAACCTATAAATAATAAACTAATCGATGAAAATGTGTAATCATTAAAGGAACACGTTGCCTTGGATCGGTCGAGTTGGTCTTTGAAAAGCATTCTGTAACCGTTTGTTATAAAATGCATATGGTTAGAAAAAAAAAAAAAAAAAAAGCAAAAAACATCTCAATTAATTTAAAGTGAGTTTTAGGATTTATTTATTTATTTATACATATTTTGTTATATTTTTTATATCTCTTTAATTTTAACTTGTCAATTATAATTATTTGTATTATTGTTATATTTCTTTCTTGTGGTTTATATTCTCCCTTTTCGCGGGTGAGTGGGGGAATGAATTTGACAAAAAAAATACCAGGGGCTGCTCAGTTTCCATACACAACTTGTTTTCCCCAATAAAATACTTGCTTACATTTCTAAAAATGAGTTACATTATTATTATTGTTTGGTTATCGCTCTTATACACCGATGTAAACGCAATGTAAACTCAGGTTGGTTATTTACTGCATAATGTTGAGATCATACACCAAGTGGGAAGACTGGTCTTGACAATAGTGGCTTTAAAGACACTGGACACTATTGGTAATTGTCGAAGACCAGTCTTCTCACTTGGTGTATCTCAACATATACATTAAACAACAAACCTGTGAAAATTTGAGCTCAATCGGTCATCGAACTTGCGAGATAATAATGAAAGAAAAAATACCCTTTAGATAGTTGATTTCGAAACCTCAAGTTCTAAACTTGAGGTCTCGAAATCAAATTTGTGGAAAATTACTTCTTTCTCGAAAACTATGGCACCACAGAGGGAGCCGTTTCTCACAATGTTTTATACCATCAACCTCTCCCCATTACGCGTCACCAAGAAAGGTTTTACGCTAATAATTATTTTGAGTAATTACCAATAGTGTCCACTGCCTTTAAGGGAAACCCAGGTATAGTATAAGCATGGAGGTAGATGGTATAAGCAGGGCCCAATAATTCAAAAGTAGCACAACAAATAATTTGCTGAACACAGAAAAATATGACAGAAACTGGTTACCAATCAAAGGTCCATAACGTTAACATTGTTGTGACTGGTGCCAAACCAATTTTTTTTTGCTTAGCATATAGAAACTTGCAAAGCAGCAATTGAGCAAAGGATACTTCTTTTCAGAACTAAGAAGTCTCCCGATTTCCGAAATCTACTCCGCAGTATAGTAGAATATAAAGCAAGACAAGTTCTCAAGAGAACACAAACTAACGCTCTATGCTGATACACACATGGTGTTACCACAAACCAAATAATGTTGGTATCCTCATCAAAGTGTTAGTAACTATGATGTGAATTGCAAGGGTCGTGGGTTCGAATCCCACCCGAGTAACATGCCTGTGATATTTTTTTCACAGGACTCGGGAAAGTACTGAGTATACAGTGCTAACACACATCGGTGTATGGGTAAAAAAAAACCAAAATTAATATTCTTTATCCCCGATGCAAATTTAACATTTAACATCAACTATGATGTCGCTGTACACAACAACATGACAGCTCATTATTAGGTGATTAATTTTGGTTCCCATGCATCCAGTGGTAGAGGTGGTTGGATACGTGTTGGTTTCACTAACTACTGTTGTGCAACAGCTGTTGCTGCAGTTAATTGTACCTAATGAATTATTCATAGAAATATCATGGTTCTGTTTCATAATAGTACATTATCTTGGTTTCGACATTGTATTGTTCTTGCACTGCTTGATTAGTTTAACAGCAAATGTAGTAGCCTATGTCATTTTGAGCAACAGGTCGAAATGCCTGCCTTGTTTGATTTTTGTGACTTTATACTGAGTGATGTTATTTGTGTGTTGTTTTGTTTGTTCTTTAATTGATTTTTTCTTCTTCTTCTTCAAGTCACTGATGTCATTTCGAGTCAAGGCTGTCCTCATTGACAACACACTTTCCTCGTATCCAGAATTAACAGAGATAATTCGTTAACCAAGGACCCACGAATGCAACAGGCTTGTATGGGTTCAAGTGTTATTGTCCGGGGACCAGGGCTTCCCACAAAGGAGCGCCGTGCCGCATCAGCACCGTGGGAGTCACACGCAATAATTCCCGGCGTTCATTCTTCCAGCGTGTTGGCTTGGCCCGGTCTCTTAATTAGCCTTTGTTTCCGGTCGAACCCACGCGCTCAGCGCACGAGCAAAGACACTACTCCTTTTTGGCCGGCAGTCGAACCCCCTGACGGCCGGTGGGGTCGGGCCGCGTGCACCGGCTAATTTCAGGCCCGTGGATTAGCGAACTGGCTGCCAATCACAGTGTCAAATCAGCGACTTATCTACGATTAGCGGTGTATATGGGTTCTCCCGTGTGACTTGCCGATGGCTGCTAGAATCCAAGCATGGTTTAGCAACACTAGTCGTTGCTCGGAGCAGAGAAAGGGTCCTTATGCTGGGAGCAATGGTCTTATAGAGCCCCGAACTGAAACCCCTATCTCAATAGCATGGTCTTATTCACCGAACTAAAATATCCGTGTTTAATTATGCATAATTACATTGGAGTTTTTCAATCCACAAAGAAGGCTTCCCGAGCCGCGAATCCACCCAAATTTTCTCACGGTCTCTCTGCTTGGTTGGGTATTAGGGAGGGCCACCCTTCCACAGATTTACATAACAATTCCTATTTTTAAAGCCAAAATGGTTATATATGAAATTAGTCAGTGGAACGTATGATATTTATTGATGCGTATAGATTTGCAGACAGCCACCAAACTAACACGATGGTAACTCTAGGGGGGGGGGGGGGGGGGGGTTGTGGCATTATAGGGTCACCAAAGCAAAAGTCAGACGTAACTTTAGCCTCACCAAGTTATCTCTTACATTTTTATTGATCACATCAAATCGAAAGATAGCAAGAGAACATAACTTTTTCTTTTTAACTATAGTGACAATAAAACCATAGAGCAAGGAAAAGGCTCTATGGTAAAATACACTCAAACATGCTCAAACAAACCACAGAGCAAGGAAAAGACAAACTAGCGCCGTTTCGAGATAGGGTGGACACAATATCCTATTTTTATGTGTGAACCATAATGAGTTAAGTTTCCTTCCTCCTTCCTTCCTAGTGCCGAGTCCACCATTATTTCAAAATGGCTTACGAGGAATGGCCTAGGCCTTCAATGTTTTGTTATGCAATTACGCATTCTCTCTAAGTGCAAAAGAGTGAAAAGGCACTCTTTGAAGAGTCAAATGAGGGACAACTATTTTTCGAGTGATCTTCCACTCTTTTAGATCGAAGGTGCATCTTTTTGAGTGATTTTTCTCTCTGTACCGGAGTGGAACCCCAAAGGAGAAAAATAACCACCACTCTTTTTAAAGAGCCATTATTTTGAGGGACAACTCGAAATGTAAAAGTTTTTTTCCCCTCTCTTTTACATTAAAGGCAGTGGACACTATTGGTAATTACTCAAAATAATTATCATATTATATAAAACCTTTCTTGATTACGAGTATTGTGGAGTGGTTGATAGTATAAAACATTGTGAGAAACAGCTCCCTCTGAAGTGACGTAGTTTTCGAGAAAGAAGTAATTTTCCACGAATTTGATTTCGAGACCTCAGATTTAGAATTTGAGGTCTCGAAATCAAGCATCAGAAAGCACACAACTTCGTGTGACAAGGGTGTTTTTTCTTTCATTATTATCTCGCAACTTCGACGACCGATTGAGCTCAAATTTTCACTGGTTTGTTATTTTATGCATATGTTGAGATACACCAACTGGGAAAACTAGTCTGTGACAATTACCAATAGTGTCCACTGATTTTAAGAGACGTTCTGCAAACGTTTCCTGTAACTTTTGAAAAGTTGTTTTCCACCGGTATGATAAAAGTAATTGTTGACATAATGTTTAATTATATATCGATGATGTATTGGGCCTTTTGACCTCTGAAAGTGAACGATACAAATTGCATCGTCATCAACTGGTCATGCGGTGGACCATAAACCATCAAGCAGTGTTTGGTTGACCCTAAAACAGCAAGAAACCATACCTTGCTAAAGTTCATTTGGTGCTGAAATGCCAAACACTGTCTATTTCAGACTATGATGATTTCTTTTTTTATGAAACTGTCACTTTTAAAAACTTCATAGTAGTCATCAACTCCGCCCAATTGCTTTGAGTTGCTTTACTAAACAGCAATTATTGCTAAACAGATTTCTGCTAAAGAAATAATAATAAGTAGGATACCACATGCACATAATACATGTTTTTTTGGCGGGTTACTTTATTCTGGTAAGCATATTTTTTGTGTGCCTAAACTACTTGTTGTTCTTAACCAACTCTATGAAATTGGGCCCAAGGCCCACATTCATTTAAGCAGAAAATACTGCTTAACAAATTTCTTTGTCATAAGCAACAATTGAGTCGGGCATCAGCCACATGCATAATAATAATTTGGGCTGGTTGCCTGATTCTGCTAAGCAATACTATTCTGTGCTTAGCAAGTTTTTGTGCTTACAGGCTTTCAAGATTATACCAACAAAATGTCTACGTGATTTTCAGGATTTAAGCAAACAACAGTTGAATACCAACAACAAGCAAAATGCAACAAATGGAAATTTGGTTGGTAATCCTATATTTATCAAGGAAGAAATCTCATGCTAAGCAAATTGGTGTGCTTAGCAGTGGGGCAGCATGAATTGAAACCTTGCTATAGTTGCCTGAGTGCTGACATGCCCAACATTATATTTTGGATTATGATAATAATTTCGTTTTTATAAAACCGGCTCCAACAATCTGTGGGTTCCGACACAAACACAGTGACCTTGTAAAGAGGACATACCGCACAGCAGGCGACTGTTAGTTATTTACCATGGGTCGCATTCCGCTCTCCTATTGGACTTGACCTTGCTGACACAACAGGTCGCATGGCATGTTAAACTTTAACCAGCCCTTTTAGTATTTTTGTTGCCAACATTTTCCACTGCAAAGTAGTTGTGCACAAGTATAGTAAGCTATAGCATGCGCCAAGAATGCAAAGTATACCTGGTTTTGAGACCGTTTGATTCACCTGTGAAAATTTCAGTCCAAAATTTGGAAGCATTTTTTTAGATATCGCAGAAATAGAATCGAATCCGTAATTGGAATCATCCCATTTTGAGAACTGCTGGTTTATCAGATTAAGACATTTTGAATCCCTCTAAAACCATATTCCTTTGAAGGGAAATGTTTCTCAAAAAATGTCTTCACTGTCAATCAGATGCAGTGTAGTGTCCATTGTTGGGGGTATAGGATTCACTCCCTTGGAGATAAAGACACAGACATTGACCAAAAGTCGTCAACACCAACCACAAACGGAAAGGATTTGGAGAACAGTAAATCTTGAAAAGAAAAGGGTTCATTTTGAAAAAAAGTATCACGTGTCTAAAAGGGAAAAACAAATATCTTGAACTTTCCTTATTTTCAATTTCGCATGTTCTCCATCGAGACCAAAACATTCACTCATTGCAAATTTTAATCACAATTTTTTTATTTTTTTTAGTTTATTTTAATAATGATGAAAACAACTTTCGTTGCAAATTTCGCCACTCTCTTCTTTAAAAACTATTGAAAACTTTTGCAAGTCAGGAAACAAACCAGTCGACTCGTAGAAGTTGAGTGAGCTATACCGCGTGCTAACGACAAGCCTACGCGTGCCCCGTACAAATAACAAACTGACTTATTTTAGGTTTGGTGAAGGAGTTCTGTGCCGTGTCACAATAATGACATGCCGTATGTCCCCTGTAGACGTTTGACCTCTTTTCTCTCCTCAACTCAACTGGGTTGAAAAGTTTGTACTGCAAGGTTGAAGTAGCTGAAAATGATTTATGTTATACTCTTTTCTTTAAAATTACAGTGACGGAACTCAGACCACTGTTCGAATATCAACATTATTGGGGATGTCATGCCTCCTCCTTTCACGTTTTTAAAAAACAGTCCATGGAAAACTTTTTATCACCTTTCTTTTGATGCCAACTTAACCATTAAAGATATGCAAGGTCGAAGTGAAGTGGTTGAAAAATTAAACATTCTTTATATTTAAACCGTACATGAACTAAGACCACTTATAAAAAAATCACATCGGTCTGCATGCCTCCTCCCCTTTCCACGTTTTCGATCTACAATCATGGGGAGTTTTTGAAACTACATTTCGTTCAAGTACTTCTTTAGCATGGAACTAGAGTCCGCCATTAGCCCACTTTGTTGAGCTGTTGGCTTTCTTTACATCGGTACTTGCGACTTATGACAACAACGAAGAGAGAACAGCCGCCAAAAGGTGGGGCTAAGTCTGCCCATGATTTGCCCATGATAAGCTCACCTAGTGTTGGGCCGCTATGGCTCTCTATAAGACCGATGTTATACGAGCAGTTCTGCCTGGGCCCAATTTCATAGAGCTGCTTAAGCAAAATTAAAAGCTCGCTTATAGCTCTCTTATTTTTCACATGTTACTGGCAAAAATGTCATGCCATATACATTGCTTGCGACTGGTATTTAGCTGTTGTTAACTTAGCATAACAATTGAGTGGGTCTTGGCCGGTAATCTGATTTTACTAAGCACGTTTTTTTTTGCTTAAGCAAAATTTTGTGATTAAGCAGCTCTATGAAATAGGGCCCTGTACAAGAGAGCCACGCAGCCGGCCCAACATGGTGGTCCTGGGCTAGCCCAACATGGTGGGCCTGGGCTAGCCCATGATCAACCCAGGTATCTGTCAATATGGTACTGCAACAATCTTCACACTCGGATGTTGTAGTCGAGGACTGGATCAACCATAAAAAGCAAGGACTGTCCTTTTGCTCTATGTGATAAACTCAACAAAAGTATTAATTATAGTGAAGTTTATCGTAGGTTGGCCATAAGTTAAGTGTCCAACTTGCTGGGCCAAATTAGCACAAAAATAAGCTAAGCAAAACAAAACTTACGTTAACCATAATAAGGTTACTGGTAAGCTTATCATGGTTAATAAAATAAGTTTTGTTTTGCTATAGTCAGCCAAAATACCATAATATTGTCACATGTGCTGTTAGTGGCTGGTATCCTGCTCATTATTGCTAAGCAGAGTTTTTAAGTAGCCGTTCTGCTTAAGCAGCTCTATGAAATACAGCCCCATAATTACATGAGAAAGGGGTCAGAAACACGGCCACGCGTGTTTCAGTTTTTACCGCACACGCCTGAAGACTGCAACCCGTCACCTCGCGAGTTTCAACGGCCCAGGGGGCGTTGGCACCTCCCCGATGCCCCTGGACTCCCCGTTGCTGCTTTCAAGGTGTCAGAAAGGAACGATCAATCCGAAAACGTGTCCAGGTTGACACACATTTTGTTTGTGGTGAACAACCACTTCGTGTTTTTTAGACCTGGCCCACCTTGTTGGGCTGAGTACGGTCTTATCGAAGTCTCCATGACCACTTTGATAAGAACGACGCCATAACAACAAAAGTGGGCTAGGTTCGACCAGAGTATCAAAAGGTTATACAAACTTCTTTCTAAGGGTAGGCTCTATTCCATTGTTCAGTTTGTCTCTTTATCATAAAAATGTGAGGAAACAAGTGATGTAATTTCTGTACTTTTGTTTGCATAGCGAGAAAAATTCAATAAGATGAATGTCTTCAAGTTCGCCTCAAATAAGGCTAAAAGCAACTCTTTGTAAGGGGCTACAAGAAGACAAAATAAGTATAATGTGGAATTAATGACTCGGGGAGCTGAAAGTAGGAATTGATTTGTTATAGCTAAAACACGTGCATCAATAATAAGAGTAATATTTATTTTGAGATGAGTTAAAGTTACTGTTGTTTGTTATTAGTATTATTTATTTGTTTTCATGTGCAAACTACAAAACAAGAAACAACATTACAAGATACACCCACTAATGACAGGAACTATGTTTTCTTCGGTTAGGAACTTTGTATGGTTCTGTTTGACTTATTATGTGGGACGTGTTCATCTACCCTTTTTACACGCACAGCTAGTTCCACAATGGTATAACAACAGAGGGCGCTATGCCATTTTCTAAACACGCATCACGAAGTTTTGATTAGAGATTATTTTCTCAGATGATCGATGAAGTTTTACGTTTGACAAAGTGATTTAATATTCGCTATTGAGGGACAAAATAACATAAAAGGGGCATACAATACACCGCATACCCCACCATAGCCAATGTCAAGGCCTTCTCAGGCTTCTTGGCTTGAAGAGCCGCGACCCCAAGCGACTGGAACGGGAGACCACGCACGCGAGTGGTCTCTCGTTCTAGTCGCTTGTGATCGCGGCTCTCCAGAAGCATGCACACAGCAGCATGCTCACAGCACAGTAGACTTGGTTTCAAGCCTGCATCGTGGCGTTTGGTCTACCCCCTCCGCCCCCCCTCCCCATAGCAAATACATTATTGCCTAAAATAGCTACCTCTTGTTAGATTAAACTCCGTCATTAGCCAGCGATATAATAGAGTTGTGGTGTATTTTGTGGCTGATGCAGAGACACAACTGCGTCTCAGACTTGAAATTAAGTCTAATGCAGTTCCCAAAATAGTATAACAACAGGGGGCGCTGTGCCGTTTTCAGACGAGTTTGTACCATTATGTAGTCACCCGGATTCTATCGATGAATGGTGCCGAGTTGGCGCGTCTCTGCTGGGTGTACTGTGTTTGTGTGCATACCGACGAATACGAGTTGACCAACGGAAGTTGTGATGGTTCTTCGATGCACATGGAAGGCCGGCCGTGGATGGATGCTGCCAGGCGAAATACGGCGGACAACTTGAGTTGAGACAGGACTGTGATTTCATCGAAGAATCGAACGTAAAACAGAAAACAACGGATTTGCATTTTATATTTAATTTTTGACTGGTGGGGGGAGTGTGGGTAATTTTTTTTAGTCATTTGATTGTGAGGGGGACACAATTTCTTCAACTTCTTAAAAAAAGTTTTAAGATAGGATTTTGACTTTTGTTGTTGTATAATATAGTGGGTGTTCACCCCCCCCCCCCAAAATGGCAAATTTGAATTATCACAATCGATCGTCTCCATTGTTTCCCGCTGCACAAGCGATGAAACCAATGCCAACTTCAATTGCAACTGGCAATGCTAGTGGTGTTGTGCCTGGGGTCAACACTTTAATAAAGCCAACTATTGGCCAATCTCAAACACAATCAATGCAACATCATCTTGGTGGAAATGCGAGAGGTGCACCACCAAGAAGCAGGGCTGCGACAGCACCATTTACGTCTTCTTCAGGACGGGGGATGGTGGGTGGCACATCATTAGCGGCAGCAACTCAAAGTCTAACTGAAGAGCAGTTACAGGAGAAAGCATTTGCTGCTCGAATGATGGGTGCACCGTTGGCTGAAATGCCAAGCAGAACAGCACCTGGTGTTATGAATCAGGTACCTATGCAGCATCGGCAACAGCAGCAGCATCAGCAGCAACAACAACAGCCTAGCCACAGCATGAAACAGACACAACAGCAGCAACCATGGTTCCTAAGTCAGATGCAACAACAGAATCAGCCACAACAACAAAATCAGCTGCAACAACAAAATCAGCCGCAACAACAGCGTCCGTTACAGTTACACCCGCAGCAGCAGCAGGCGAGAAAGGCTTCTCCATCTGTAAAAACTGTCCACCAGCCACTCAGCAGTTTAAAATCTCAAAGCATGCAGTTGCAGTTTCCTCAGCAGCAGCAACACTTTCCACAGCAACAGCAACAGCAGCAGCTACCACAGCAGCAGCAACAGCTGCAGATATCGCATCAGCAGCAGCCACCACATCAACAACAGCAGGTACAACACCAGCAGCAGCAGCTACCACGTCAACAGCAGCAGCTTCCAAAGCAAGAACAGTTATCGCAGCAGCAGAGCTTTCAACACAAAAAACCAAGTCTTGCTACGACGAATTCCGGGAGATTGAGCCAAAATAAAACAACACGATGGGGTCAATGGGAGCGGAATAAGAGTAATAAACCAAATAAGAATGCAGTACCAATTGTAAAGGGGATGCCTGAGTCTTCACAAAAGTCAGCCTGGTCTATAGAGAAGATCGTAAACACCGGACCTGGTCTTCTGGGTGCTTTTCCCACTTCTCAGAGTAGTTCAATTCCAGTTAGTCATGATCAAAGTCAACCACATCACATTGGTCTTGGGTCTACACCAATTACAAGTAAAGGCAAGACGACAATGCCTTATGACTCCAATATGGTCATTTCCACACTGGCCGTAGTGCAGACGAGACCACCTCAAGTCAGCATAATGGATATCCTAAAAGGGTTAAATTCCACCGAGGCGGAGATTTTACGCAAAGCTTTACTCTCCGGGAACACAGATAGTCTAGGGTTAACGTCGGCTAATGCGTTGGACATTCTTCAAGCTTTGAGAAGCCTTCAATCCGGCGTGACTCCAGCAGACTCAAGAAATGAGTCAAGCAAACCTTTTGAAGAAATCAGCACCAACTGGCCAGGGATTGATGAAGTTCTGAAAGTCCCGAGTTCGGACGTAGATTTGAAAGGTCTGAGACCAACGTCACCAGCCACTGATCCCAGTCGTGGTTTGGGAACCATTCTGGAGATGTTGCGGTCGAGTCAGGATATCGACGACAAGCCAGCCGGAGGACCATCCAATTTTATACAGTACATCAGCGAGCCGGACTCAAGCTTCAACAATAATTGTACACCATCAAGAGAAATCAATCATCTTCAACCTAATTTTCCTTCCGACATGTCCATTATGCGTTTACCATCCAAAGAAGATACAACCATGACACCATCTGCGGGCCTCTTCGCTACGTCGACCCTCATGTCGGGTTTTATTCCTTTCTTGTCCGACCCCACAGGAGAAAACACCATATCAGCCAGTGGAGGAAAAGCAACAGTACGGAAAGGTGAAAGGTCAAGTGATGGACTAGATTCTTCAAAACAAAGAAAAACAAGTAATGGAGAGGTAAGATGAAGAACAATTAACAATTGTAAACAAAAACCAACAACAACAACAATAACTACAACATAACACTATTTTGGGGCTAGTTTTTCTATCTCCTATAGATTTACAAAGCCTGGCATCCTTTTCCATAACTTCACTGGAAGTGGCAATTGTAAGTGGACACCCACCTACAATTAACACTGGCCAGGCAAAATATGACATTTGATAAACTCCTGATCTCGGCTTTAAGCCTTTGCAGTGTCTCTGCAGTCAATACTTACAACATTAATAATAAACTTTGAGCGTTAGTTAAGTCCCAGGACCAGCTCTACATAGTAAGTTTTA
The DNA here is from genome assembly GCF_032118995.1 of Asterias amurensis. NCBI lineage: Eukaryota > Metazoa > Echinodermata > Asteroidea > Forcipulatida > Asteriidae > Asterias > Asterias amurensis. The sequence continues at coordinate 14,796,320 of NC_092662.1, forward strand.
ATTGAGATTTGGCATGTGGGTCTTTTGAAATTGGAACCTACGAAAACTGGTACTCGGTTCCAAAGAAGAGTGGACCAACAGGTCCGGTTTTCAACTTGGATCCGGGTTGAACCGGAACCACCCAAGGAACCACCCAATCTTAGTGATCATGTCTCTTTAACAAAAATTGTGCTCACAAAAAAACCCAATCCAAAGACACAGTAAAACGGCAGAAGAAAGGTGATACATGTAGCTAATGCTTGGTTCGATAGACCACCATCCCATTATAACAAAAAGCACACTGCGGTTTTACTGAACTTTTCATCACTCACTAGCAAGTGACGAAAGATGTGACCTTAGCATCGCACAACAATTATGGTTTGCTGTGAACTTGGGTCTATTCTTCTTTAAGATAACTGCACTTAACTATGCCACAGCTTGCCCCATACCATGTGGTATACCAACAGTGGACCGGGTGCAAGGAATTGGCATTCAGTGAGTCATCAATGATAACTGTATCAAACACAGGCCTCAAATTATTCCACGGCACCCACAGCAATTGCCCTGTGCTTTTTGCTGTGTTACCTTCTGCAAGGGGCCAATACAAACTTCAATTTCCCCATAGAAGTGCCCCTTACCTACCAGAGGGAAATTGCTGTGCCCTTCAAGAGTAAAGTTCAAGGTTCAAGGCCCGCTGACGGAGTAAAATCTTGCTTGCAATTACAATGGCTTATCAAACCAATACAGCATTTACAAAAAAACACAAAATCACACACATAATGTCAACATTTGGGGAATAACATCTGAAAGAAAATACTATCCATTTAAATCTAAACTTATTTCTTTGCTTCACTTGCTTCACTTGTGACTGCAGACGAGACATGATAATAGGTACGACGGAGAAGGTTCTGCTCGGAGGAAGGCTGATACAAAGGTCGGCGACAGAAACAGACATGATGATCGACAGAGAGACAACCGACAGAGAGACAGAGAGAGGACCTCCCGGCACGACGGAGGTCGCTCAGCAACAGAGAGAGACGACGATAGAAGGTCGCAGAGTTATCGTAGAGATGATGGTAGGAAGAGGGGATATTGTTCACCATCAAGGAGAGGGAGGACGAGAAGTCGCAGCCGAGAGAGAAAGGAGCGTCGTTCCAGATCCAGGGGAGCTTCAGGTGGTGACAGAGTCAGGGTAAACCAACGCGAAGGCCAGAACCGGAGAGGAGAGAGCCCTACTCACAAACGGATGAAAACTGGCGAGTCTAGCACCAAAGAATCCACCGCTGACAGAAACTCAAGTGGTAGACCTAATCAGGGAGGTACAACCCCACGTTTGGATCAACAGAAGGCTGTCGCTCCTGAGAATAAGAAGTCGACAACTGAGCAGTCTACAACAGAGAAGTCGACAACTGAGAAGTTGACAACTGAGAAGTCGGATGTGAAACAGCAATCAGCTGAACAGCCCAAAGTTGACGAAAGGAAACAGGATTTGCCAAAGTCTCAAACCAAAATTCAACCCCTGATGGCAATTGTTACTTCTAGGCATGCTGAAATAAAATCCTCCGCTAGTCATTTGACACCAACCTCTTCACGCCCAAGTACCTCAGCTTTGACCGATGCTAAGATGGCAGTCAGGGAGCGAGCCAAGGCAAAGAAGAAGAAGGCTGTGAAAGGGACCCTGACCGCTGAAGAAGCCAAGAAGGTGGCGGGAACCCTGAACAATACACCTTTGATCAATAACATCGGTGAAAGCAGTATTTCTCATCAGGTAAGAAAAAACATGTTTACATCTTGCTACTCATGTAACACATTTCCTCATGATTTTTCTGTCTTTTTATTTCTTGTTTCTACTCCACATTTCTATTTTTATATTTTGTCTTGAAATTTTTCCATTTCGGTTAAGTGAAAATACAGGTTACGCTAGTTATTGTATAAACACACGATTATGATTCTGTTCAACATCTAACATGTTGACTAACTATTGTCTTTGTGACACTTTGCGTTTTTACTTGCACGTTCAGTTACTTACTGTACATGGCACTTCACAAGTACAGACCTTAAACTTGGCTCTTGAATGGGTACAGCTTTTTTCCTCGGGGCACTTCTTTGAGGAAAATATAACTTTGTATTGTAAACTTTGCAAAGGGCATCACTGCAAAAGCACCGGATACCACAGCAACTGTTGTGGGTGCCATGGGCTATTTCAAGGCCTGCAAGTATATTTTTAAAGCTTCTCTCCAACCTCAAGTGGATTACTCGTATTTTGAGTGGATCAAATCTTGAACTGCACCCTTCAGGGGGGGCACAGCAAGTTTTCCTCTGGTATGCTTAATCGCTCAGGTATTGTTTGTTTTCAAGATTTAACATTGGATGTTTCTCTTTAATATGGCGGACAGTTTTTAATGCACAGAACAACTTAAGAGCGCCCTGGATTTTGTTGCAGAAAGCTGGACGGCTGACAAGTAGTTGCCCTTACATTCCCTTCGCGGAAAGCTGGACAGCTGACAAGTGTCAGCACAGCATGCACAATTTTTCTGTACATTTCCCCTGTACAAAAGAGACCGTGGGTACTGGATAGTTTGGCTTGAAATCTCCCTGTGAACGGTGAACGGACACTCCTTTTTTTCCCCCTCAAAATAGCACTGACTCTGGCTGTTAAGGGCTGGTCGTCATGTAAACCACGCTGCTTGACCATAGGGAAGGATGCTAGGTGGGTATTAAGTTCACCTGGGCATTTCAAACGTGACCAAATGGCTGACCCAGGCTATGCAATGTGGATTTGCATGGTCACCCTGATGGTCGTTTCAGATTTGACTACAAGGATGACTAGGCTAAGCAGGATGGATACTAGCATGGTCACCTGGGTAAACGCAAAGATAACCCAGGCTATATGCTTGGTGGATCAGGGTCACCTAGGTAACTTGGTCTGAAAAACAAGGATGACCAAAGCTTGGTGGGTAGCATGGTCACCTGTAAGCTGTGTAACTTGGATTCAAAAGTACAAGGTTAGCCAGGTTTTGCAAGGTGGATCATGGTCACCTAGCTTGGACTGACCACAAGGATGACCCAGGCCATACTCGGTTGATAAATGGTAGCCTGGACTGACCACAATGATGACCCAGGCCATAGGCCTACTCGGTTGATCACTGGTAGCTTGGACTGAAGACAAGGATGACACAGGCTATGCTTGGTGGATAACATGGTCACCTGTGCAACTTGGGTTTAGGTACAAGGCTAAGGCATGTTATTCCCGGTGGATCATCACACCACTAAAAGGATGACCAAGGCTACGCTTGGAGGATCATGGTCTGCTTGTACTTTTGACTGAAAACAAGGATGACCCCAGGCTATACTTGCGTCATTGTCTCCTTGTACAGTTGCTTGGACTGAAAACAAGGATGACGCCAGGCTATGCTTGATGTATAGTATGGTCATGTGGATAAGTTGGTTTTTACCACAACACAAATATCAGTCTACGGCCAATGAGGTACTAAATAACTCCAACTTCAATTGCCCCACGGATGACCTAGGCTACTGGGTTGTGCATCTACGTTTATTACTTCTAGTTAAATGTGACCATTTCCAATTCCACCCATTCTAATTTGAAGAATGAGCCGACTTGTTATGGATGGACAGCATCACCACCGCACAGAGCAACTATGGCTCTTTTTGAATCCACGGCTTTGGCTTTTGGGTTTGGCTTCAGGCTCCATTCTCTGGGCCGAGTCCCTGAACGCATAGCACTAGTATAGGAAAAAAAACTGAGGGGCCTAGCTAGCCTGAGCCGAAACCAAATCCGTGGATGTGAAAAGGGCTTTTGATGATGAAGATCATGACAGATGCCATAGTATTGTCCATTCCTTTATAACATCCCTGCTGGACTACTGCAACTGAACAACTCGAGGTGAAATACACAGACTACACAAAATTGTGCAGCGAGACTCATTTTCTCTGTCGTCTGTGGATGCTGCTTCTTATAATTTCCAAACTTCACTGGTCACCCATCAAGAAGCTTCTATCTTTCAAACTTGTCCTACAGGTTTACAAGTGCTTGCATGGTGTTGCTCTTCCTTATTTATCTGATTTACTCGCTTTGTATCAACCAGGCAGAGTGGAACTCCTATCCAGGCCTGTATGCTTCGTTTTTGAAAAGGCAAGGACACCAAGGCATTTTTTCTTCGTAAAGGGCACCCTATGATGAAATTGCAAATTTGTACCGGATCATTTCGAGGGCACCAAGGCAATGACCAGGGGACACGGAGGCAATCGCCTTCGTTGCCTCCGTGAAGTATCAGGCCTGCCAATCTTATGATGGTAAACTTCATCTGTCAATTCCTTACAGGTTCTAAATTTCTCAGAGATAAATCCTTTTCTAAGGCTGATCCCATACTGTGGAACTCTATCCACATTAATATTAGGAATGCTCCTTCTATCTCATTTTCAGGAAACGTCTTAACACAGTTTTGTTCTCAGTATCTCCCTCTTTGTATTTTTGTTTCTCATCTTATTTTGTGTCCCGTTTTCTGATCTTTTTGTAAAGGCGCTATATTAATACCTATTGCTATTAAGAAATGTTGTTTGTTTATTTAGATGATCTTCCCATTGAGGCTACTCGGCAAACTCCCACAAAAAATGTCTCATAAGATTCCTCTTCGAGAGGTCAATTTTGGCTGTCGTAACCATTTACTGTTTCGGTCATTTGTTAGTGATCAACCAATGGCTAATTCAACCAAAACAGTAATTGGTTACGAACCCCAAAACACACCTGTGACTATGAATTTTGGTTTTGCCCATATGCACCGACTTGCCCATTACCAATTAGACTAGTTGGTAAGACACTTCTCTAGCAATGCAAAGGTCGAGGGTTTGAATCCCACCTGAGTAATATCCCTCGGATTCTTTTCACAGAGGCCAGGAATATACCGGGTGTACAGTGCTTACAAACATCGGTGGGTTGACCCCTTGCACGCGCGTCACACGCAGCGACTGATGCCACGCTCACCACGTTGGTGGTCAATACATGTAGGTTTACGTGTAAACGCCGCGTCCCCTTAAATGTGCACTTCTCTGAATAACACACGTTGACATTGACCACCAAAATGGCGCATCCAAGATTATTCTGATGATGACGTCAAGTGAATTGGGTCAACATGGGTAAAAACCAAAATTAATATTCTTTATCCCTGGTTCAAAATTCCATATGACACCCATGGTTGGGTGGCAACTTTTTCTTGGATCAGTTGATTTCCCCCTTTTTTATTCTCAGTTTTACCATTCAACACTGAAGAATAAGTACTATACAAAATCGTTGAAGTTTTGAACTTTCCTCTCTTTTGGTGAAGTTACAGTTGCATGCCTGCATAATTGACCAGAAAAGTAACATGTAATCGTGGTGTTAAATTTTCTTATTTTATTTCATTGTCTTCTAGCTGAAACAGTTGAAGGAAGTTGGAGTGGATAAGCATGTGGAGTCAAAGGAGTTGGTCGACTGGTATTGCTATGTGTGCGGAATGTTCTGCACGTCGTGGGCTGTAAGTATCAAGAGGAATTTGTCCTAAAGACCCGTTCCACAACGCGGAACCCACCTCTGTACCAACCATTTTTGCCCTACCGGAGTTGGTTTTTTTGTGCCTATTTTGACTCCCCGATTAGACTTGTGGACAAGTCGGTAATGGTCTGCCGCGGTGAGATGGTCAAGTTGTGGTGGTTCTCTCGCGAGATCACTGCTCTCGTACGAATTGCTGGTTGCCGACATGTACTCCCCATTAACTGGGATCGTAGTCAAGAGAGCAATAGTCTCGTAGGGGCCAGCAGTCTGCATTGAGATTTGGAATAGAGTCGGAACGCTATCACTGCGACAGACATTTAACGACTTGTCCAACAAGTCTACTCTCCAATGTATGTGTGCTGCAAATTTTGCTAGGGGTCTATTGATTGATCCATGTGTGCAAAGCTGCAAGCTGCCATGCCTGCGCTGCCTATGCGTGGTTACTAGCAGTGATTGTTTTGTAATTGGAAGTGTCATGGCTGAGCAGTTAGGAGCACCGAATTCAAACTCTGGTGTTTTTGATCAGCAGAGTGTCGGTTTGAATCCCCAGCCATGACACTTGTGTCCTTGAGCAAGACACTTAACCATTGCTTCATCCTTCTGATGGGGCGTAAAGCCGTTAGTCCCATGTGTTGTGTAACCCATGTAAATAGAACCCAAGTGGTGTGCTTATTGAAAAGAGAAGGTGTTCGCCCCGGTGTTCCTGGCTGTGGCTGCTGTATGCGCCAGAGCACCTTGTAAACCCTTATAAGGTGCTATATATAATTGGGTCTCAGAATTTATCACTGCAATAGTATCTTTCTGAAAGTTTGTATATACTCTGCGCCTTGAGTACCTATTTTGAAGATACGTGCGCTATATCAGACTTTGATATTATTATCAGCCTCCTGTTCACCACACTCTGTTGAGCCTAGAACCCATTGTGTCTCTTTTGCCGATAGATCTTTTTCTGTATACGCACTCAGAATCTGGAAAAAACTTCCACAAAACATCAGAGATACCACCTCACTGCATACATTCAAGACACTCCTGAAAGCTCACCTGTTTCAGGAGGTGTACCATCAATAATGTTTCTTTTGTTGGTGCCCATACATCAGCACCTTAAGGCCCGGTAACAGGCCTTGATAACGAGAACGAAAACGAGAACATTAAAAATGCACGCCCGCGATTGGTTGAAAAAGCTTGGGCATAGCCTGCGTGGAGCAATTCAACCAAAAGAATGCATTCTCTTTGCGTCGTTATCTTTTTCGTTACCGCTGCAGTGTGACTCGGCCTTCAGAGCAAACTTTTGATTTGTGGCGCTTTTTAAATTTCCTGTCATTGATTGATTGATTTATTGTAGCCTTACATCACCCATGTGGAGGGACGCAAACATAAGTCAATGTTTACGAAGCTACAAGAGATCGGTCATGCAGCTCTTAGGAGGGTACTCATCTCCAAGCTGAAGGAATTACCCGAGAAAGGACAAGGCGATCCCAACAAATGGGTCACAATTAGACAGCCTAACTTTGGTCAACACCAGATATCCCAGTGAGTGTAACCGCTTTTTTTTTTCTTCTTCTCATTCTGATAAAATAACAGGCCTTTACCCTTGCATGATGATACTTATGATATTTGGTTTGCGGTAACACCATGTGTGTATCTACTTGCCAGGTAGAGTTTGTTCTTGGAGAAGTGTCTTTCTTTATTCTACTACCGCGGAGTAGATTGTTCGGGTTTTCGGGAGACTTCTCAGTTCTGAAAAAAAAAACTGTCCTGCTTTTTAACTATTACCTAGGCGGATGGTATAGAAAATAGGGTAGGACTACTGCTTTAGCTTACAGGATCATAATTAACTGTACTACCGTGGAGTCAGTTCTTAATATGGTCTCAATGTTTCGACTAGCTTGCTCTAGTCATCGTCAGGATACTTATGATATCAAGCTTCTTGATTAGGGGTGGGGGAGGGGGCATCATTGGCTTGTGTGTTAAATGCTCCCCGTTCACCAAGATCACCCGGCTGCTCATCTTTGCTCAAGTCACGTCAAACCCAAGACAAATTTAATCGCGTTAAGTCAGGAGTCAATGAAATTGGCGACTTGAGTCCCAAGTCGGCAGCTCAAGTCAAACAACACCTTTGTTCCACACAGCAATTATTTTCAGGCAACTTGGATGCAACCAACTGCACTGCATGCAAAAGGGACATTAGGCAGCATTAGAGCCATTACTTAAGAGAGATACTACATTATAAGTTATCACACAAGCGCGAGTGGAATACGGAAAAACATAGCGCTTCTGGGTCCCATATCCAACGAGGCCGATGGGACGCAGACGTGCTATATTTTCCATATTTCCACGAGTGTGATAAAACACATTTATCTTCAAGCAAACTTGGCGGGTGACATAGAACACACAAGACGCATGGTAGTGATATTAGTCGTGCAATATAGGTTTTTATCACCACTCCATTCTGCGAATCTGATTGCAGGATTAGCGCGTACTTGAAGATGAAACTGCTTTTACTTGCACATTCTTGTCTGTTTTTATGCTTTGAGTTTTATCTGTTTTTGCTTGGTGCTTGTTTGTACCTCAGCCGATGTAGGTGTACACTCCGGGCGATCTTGAAAGTTATATTAATTTTAATTATTTTCCGTAAACTGTTATGGTTTATTTTCACAGGCTAAGCATCAACTCTGTTCCGGGTGATTCTGATGAGCAGATCTACTTTTGTCGTCAATGTTTCCGGACCTACATTGGAAGTCATAAAGATCACCTAGGGTCGCCTGAACACAAGGCAAGTATTTTTTACTGCATTCCTTATGATGAATTGTCTTGCATCATAACCTGAAAGGGGAAAAATGCTGATATGGCTCATTTTAAAGACACTGGACACTATTGGTAATTGTAATGATTGTCAAAGACCAGTCTTGTCACTTGCTGTATCTCAACATATGTATAAAATAACAAACCTGTGAAAAGTGTAGCTCAATTGGTCATCGAAGTTGCGAGATAATATTAAAAGAAAAAACACCCTTGCCACACGAAGTTGTGTGCTTTCAGATGCTTGATTTCAAGACCTCACATTCTAAATCTGAGGTCTCAAAATCAAACTCGTGGAAAAATACTTCTTTCTAAAAATACTACGTTACTTCAGAGGGAGCCGTTTCTCACAATGTGTTACACTATCAACAGCTCCCAATTACTCTTTACCAAGTAAGGTTTTTTTGCTAATAAATTGTTTGAGTAATTACCAATAGTGTGCAGTGCCTTTAATGAAATAAGGCCTAGTTGATTGGGTGTTAAAGAGTTGGAAGTGTGTGCCTCGGCCTGGCACTACGGCCCTAGCAGAGTCTTTCTTGAAGGCTAAAGGACAACAAAATACATGAACCAGAATATAAGTTTAACTGGGCCCAATTTCATAGAGCTGCTAAGCACAAAAAAATGCTTAAGCATGAAATTTCTTCCTTGATAAAAACAGGATTACCAACAAAATTTCCACATGATTTTCAGCATAAGCAAACAACAGCTGGATGCCAGTAACGAGCAACATGCAACAAATGGAAATTTTGGTTGGTAATCCTGTTTTTATTCCGGAAGAAATTTCATGCTAAGCAAATTTTTGTGCTTAGCGGCTCTATGAAATTGGGCCCAGGAAGCAGTCAAGTGGTATTACATGAGAGAGAGTGCGAGAGGCAGAAAGCACACAGAAATAGCAAGGGGTAAACAATAAATAACTGGGTTTTATTATTATAAGTAAAGTTTCCACTTTGCGCTAATTTCAGAAATACGTGGCAATGCGACCAAGATGCAAGGCGTGTAACTTGACGTTTGTCACCCGTAAATACTACCAGAAACATCTTCAGTATGCAGCTCATGCTGTGGTGAGTACTATGTTAAACTCAACTTTGTCTAGACTTGTGGTTTAAAACTCTGTGACCTAGACATCGACAAGTTTCAGTACAATAATCGGTCAAAATACCTTTATAATATTTCAAGCATGTCTCAATGTCATTAGGCAGATAAATCTTGGTTATCCTTCAAAATAAAACACAATTTACCGATCCATGTCATGATTCACAAATTTTATGACAATTACAGTGGAATTGCGCCCTCTTGTGACCGATTTTTATGAATTGCTGCATCTCATTTATTTTTAAGTCAACAGAGGTCGCTATATTTTCTGTGTGTTAAACGTAGGGCATTGTATGGTATAAACGATGTTTTTGGTTAAAAACAGCGTTCTGAATATTTAATTGATATTCTCGCGAGACTGCCGGCCCCTGCGAGACTACTGCTCACGTGCTGTGCAGTATCAGCTCATGGGGGAGTAGATGGCAGCCAGCAGCATCGTGCGAGGCAGTGATCTTGTGAGGGCATTATTCGGTAGTGGAGACCTGAACCATTACGCTACCACCATGACTTGACTATCACCGCAACAAACCATTAACTAGATTTTGTCGTTTAAATTGATATTGATTGTGTACTCTAGTGGTTAAATTAAAGGCACAATCGATTTTAATTTTAAAAAGGTACTATACTTTACATTGATTACCAAATGTGTACATTCCCTTTAGAGGCAGAGGACACTTTTGGTAATAATTTGATTACAAGTTTTTATTGAGATAAATTTTTGGAGTAATTACCAAATTTATACCTTCCCTTTAATAATGATTTCCCCCCCCCCTTATTGCCACCTAGGCTGCAAAAAACGCTGCTGATGCTGCGAAGGAGAAGGACGGGTCGAAGGAATCGGATCAAATGAGTGATGAAGGATCTGAAGGGAAGGAAAATGGGAAAAAGGACCAGTCTCAGAGCAAAAAGAAGATTACAGGTACGTACATGATAAAAACACAACTGGTTTTTACCCTTACACTTATGTGTAGTACGCTCTGGATATTCAGTTCCTTTTTGAGTTTGTTGTTTATAGGATTTGAGGCATTGCATGGTGAGGTATCAATATACATTTGTGTAAGAGATGTTAAATTTGTATCGGGGATAAAGAATATTAATTTTTTTTTTTTTTTACCAAGACACCGATGTGTGTTAGCACTGTGTTACCAATATATTTTGGTTTGCGGCAAAACCATGTGTGTATCTACTTGCTAGGTAGAGTTTGTTCTTAGAGAACTGTCTTTCTTTATTCTACTACTGCGGAGTAGATTTGTTGGGATTGTTAGGGAGACTTCTCAGTTCTGAAAAGAACTGTCCTGCTTTTTAACTACTACCCGTCGGAAGGTATTGAAAACTGGCTGGGACTACTACTTTAGCTTGTGTTGTTGTTGGTTTTTTGTCCCTGCAAGGTATGTGAAACTATGTTTTGAAGCATGACACACAGGTAGTGGTTCACAATGTGCTGTGGCAATATGCTGCCAAGAAAATTCAAAAAATCAGCTCGACAAATTTCTTTGCTAAGAAAAAAATTAGCTGGCCACCAGCCACAGCTATGCAAACTTGTTGTAATTTTGGCCGGTATCCGGATCTGCTAAGCAAGACTATTCTGTGTTTAGAGAGCTTTATGAAATTGGGCCAAGGCACACCAGGGCAAGGCCCCATCTCATTTTTAAATGTGCATAGTTTTGTTTAATGTGCATTACACAACACATGGGACCTACAGCTTTACGTCCCTTCTGAAGAACGCAGTGAATTGAAGTTTCTTATTGTGGGTAGCTTGTTCCATAAGGCTGGCGCCAAGTGAGAAAATGCACGGTCACCGTAGTAGGTGGTGTTAAGTTTTGCCAACGTTATGCCGTTGTAAAAGAACCCAGTGCCCTTATCGAAAAGAGAAGGGATTCGCCCCGGTGTTCCTGGCTGTGGCTGCTGAATATGCTGTAGCACCTTGTAAACCCTTGGTGTTAAATAATTGCGTCTCAGAATTCGTCACTGCAATAACCTATCTTTCTGAAAGTTTGTATATACTCAGCGCCTTGAGTACCTTGTTTGGTAGATACAGGTGCTATATAAGACTTCGATATTAATAGTATTATTTATTATGTTGACTTGGTTTTCAGGTCCGGAGTTTATCATCCCAATCTCTGGCTTCTTCTGCAAGCTTTGCTCCAAGTTTTACAACAAAGAAAAGGCAGCAATGGAGTATCATTGTTCGACGGAGCTCCATGATCAGAAAGTCAAGGTAAAGAACAGTAGCATTTTCCGTCAACAACAAATTGTAATCATAGCTTTTACTTTAAATGCTTCACAAGCTTTTGTGGTGTGTCATGGCCAAGCCGTCTAGTACTCCGACCCAAGCTCTGGTGTTGTCAGAGTGTGGGATCGAATTGCTGACATGACACTTGTGCCACTTGCCGTAATTGCTTGGTAAACAGTTGTGGAGGGAGTGCATTTTGCTCTACCAGTCAGGCTCCTAGTGGATGATACCCATGCTTACATCCCTACGGAGTGTGAAGGGGGTAACCCTGTTTCAGCCCCAGGAGTATGTGGCTCCTAGTGGATGATACCCATGCCTACATCCTTACAGACTGTGAAGGGGGTAACCCTGTTTCAGCCCCAGGAGTATGTGGCTCCTAGTGGATGATACCCATGCTTGCATCCCTACGGAGTGTGAAGGGGGTAACCCTGTTTCAGCCCCAGGAGTATGTGGCTTCTTTGTGGATGATACCCATGCTTGCATCCCTACGGAGTGTGAAGGGGGTAACCCTGTTTCAGCCCCAGGAGTATGTGGCTCTTAGTAGATGATACCCATGCTTACATCCCTACTGATTGTAAAGGGGGTAACCCTGTTTCAGCCCCAGGAGTAGGTGGCACAACCCCTGGTGACAGTTGATTTGGCTCTTCAACTGCTCAGCGATGATATACAAAGCCTAGGTTAAAAAAAACTATCATTTGAACTATTACTTTTACTTTATTCTTTGCAGGAATATTACACAAGTCGAATCAAGTCATCAGTTGCTAGTCTTAGGGCAAGTCCAGGAATATTAGTCAATGAAGCGGAACCATCGTCAACAACAACAATCATCAAAGAAATCGACAAAGCCAAGCCATCGTCAACGACAACAGTCAACAAAGCGAAAACATCGTCAAAGACAACAGAAAACAAAGTGAAACCATCGTCAATGACAATGATCAACAAAGAAATCAACAAAGCAAAACCGTTGTCAACGACAACAATCAATAAAGAAATCAATAAGGCAAAAACATCGTCAGTGACAACAATCCACAAAGAAAGCAATGTAGCAAAACCGTCGTCAACGCCAACAATCCACAAAGAAATCAGTGAGGCAAAACCACCGTCAACGACAACAATCCATAATGAAACCAATGTAGCAAAACCGTCGTCAACGACAACAATCAAGAAGGAAGATTCATCCCAGAAAGCAGCAACAATTATCAAGAAAGAACTGCAATCAACGCAAAAACTTGTCCTATCCATTCCAAAGATGTCCTCATCTAAAATCGCAGCCCTTAAAGCACCAAACTCTGAGGCATCAAAGAAAGCTAAATTCACGCCATCCCATCATGCTACTGTGGAATATGTTGCGCCAAAAAGTACTCCACTTGAAAATACTACTCCCAAGAATATTTCATCCAAGACGACGGTGAATGAAACAACCGAAACTAGCAGAAACGTCTTTACAACCTTGTTGAGCCCAAGTGAGACAACTACATCATCGAGACCTTTGTCGGGCTCTGATGAAGATTTTTTTGGATCTAAAATACCTGACGCGAAAGAAAACTCCAGTATGCAAGATGACGTCACAAATTCTTCAGAAATGGAAGTGTCCGACGCCCAGATGGACCAAGAGTACAAACCAGACTCAAGTGAGAATGAGAACGAAACAGGCGAGGCGCAGGATGTCGACTGGTTCGGAGAGATGCCCGACTTTGAGAATATGATTTCCATTGACGAGGTCGGGGAATCAGACGACGAGGAAGAAGATTGTGAAATAAGTGAGGGGGAATGGGAGGTCATTTCTGAAACGGACGAAGACCAAATTGTTGAGATAGAGTAGCCCTCTCATTTAATACATAAATATCATAGTGGCTACTTACATGTAAATAGCACTGAAATACATCACTCTGTGGCGCTGTAACAGTATTATAATTCATCCTGCAAGGTACAATGTATGTGGAGCTATGTTTTGAAATATAAGACAAATTCCAATCTATTAAATGAGACCTATTCCTTCACGCAGCACCATGTAGTGGTTTACAAGGTGCTGTGCTGCAATATGCTGCTGATCAAGCCAGGAAAACATCGGGCAAACCCCTTTATCTTTACAATAAGTGCACTGGGTCCTTTTACTTGCGTTCACAACACACTGCACCTGCGCCTATACGTCCAGTCCATAGGCAAAGCGATAATGGTTAAGTGTCTTGCTGTGTAAGGACACAAGTGTCAAGACGGGACTCATAACCACACTCTGCTTTGATTAGAAACACCATAGCTTGAGTCATGTGCTCTTATCTGCTCAGATTATTCAGGAACATTTTAATATGTGTGTGCGAGATGGAGAATACTTCTGAAATACATGTAACTTAAAAGGGTTGGTCGTGTTCCTTACAAATGTGTCTAGTAGCTGGTTAATAGACCAATCCATTAAGCTCCGCCCCATTGCGTATTGACCAATCACAACGCAATGAAGGTCCGACAAATAAGGTCCGACAAATAAGGTCCGACATGTGTGCGCTTATCTTGGCGCATGCGGCAGAGTTGTGCAGAAAGGCATTGGAGAGCCCCACCTGTCCTTGCTCACACGTTCGTCGTGGGCGGAGCCTACTGGATCGGTCTATTTGAACAAGAATGCTTACAAAAACAAACACAAATCAAGTTTTTCAAGTGGTAAGAATTTGCCTACCTTTGTTGCACTTTTATTTATTTTATTTTTTTATTTTATGCAAGGTTTTCGAACATCACAAGGCCATGGATGGGCACTTTAAGGTGATTTGGGCTATGGACCCAAATCAATTGCCACCGGGGGCATATTGCCACCTACCCCCTGGGGCTGAAACTGGGTAGCCCCCTTCACAGCCCATATAAGGATGTAGGCATGAGTACCATCCACTAGGAGCCTGGCTGGTAGAGCAGAATGCAGTTAGCTTGCCAAATTTTTACAGAGCAATAGTAAGTGCCTTGCTCAAGGACACAAGTGTCATGTCTGGGTAGCGAATTAACTTACACTCAGATGATCATGTAAATAATGTGTTAATATCTTAAAAAGATAAGTAGTTCTCTTTGAGATGTTCCTAAGGAATCTCAAATATTTTATGGTTTCAATGTTAACTGTTCTGCAAGTTTGAACAGGGTTAAATGAGTACTATTCTGTGTTTACTTGTTTTGTTTTGTAGTTTCAAAGTTATTGTTTTACACGCCTGTAAATCATGCATAGAGTTAGTAGTAACTACAATACTTTTTATTATAGTTTTGAAAATCATTCATTTTGAAAGCTTTGCAGTTGAGAGTAATTTTAAATAGTTGGGGTTTTTTGTTCTGGAAAGAATTTGTCATATGTTGCCTGATTCAAAATGATTATTTCTAAACAGTATTTGAATACAAATCCATTAGGTTTAAAGGCAGTGTACACTATTGGTAATAACTCAAAATAATTATTAGCATAAAACCTTTCTTGGTGACAAGTAATGGGGAGAGGTTATTGGTATAAAACATCGTGAGAAACAGCTCCCTCTGAAATGCCATAGTTTTCGAGAAAGAAGTAATTTTCCACGTATTTGATTTCAAGACCTCAGATTTAGAACTTGAGGTCTCGAAATCTACCATCTAAACGCACACAACTTCGTGTGACAAGGGTGTTTTTTCTTTCATTATTATCTCGCAAGTTTGATGACCGATTGAGCCCAAATTTTCACATTTTTTTTTTTTTTATGCATTTGTTGAGATACACCGACTTTGAAGGCTAGTCTTTGACAATTGCCAATAGTGTCCACTGCCTTTAAGGGATAAGTGATTACAATTTTTACCCCTGCACACTTCCACACTGAAAGTCCCTATTTCACAGGGTGCTGGCTGCAAGCTTTAAAGGAACACGTTGCCTTGGATCGGTCGAGTTGGTCTTTGAAAAGCGTTTGTAACTGTTTTTTTATAAAATGCATATGGGTAGAAAGATGTTGTAAAAGTAGAATACAATGATCCACACAAACATGCCTCGAAATTGCGTGGTTTTCCTTTTACCTCGTCGACTAACACGTCGGCCATTTATGGGGGTCAAAATTTTGACTCCCATAAATGGCCGACCATGTTAGTTCGCACAGTATTTATTATTATTATTATTAGTATTTATTATTATTACTCTGGAGAAGGGGTTGCTATTCCTGTGGTTATGCCCATTTGCCAGGGCATACCGCGGGCGACCCAAGGAAATAGAGTAGTGTGAAAAGGGTTAAAACTGTAAAAGCAAAGTGTGATTCTGACATAATGTTCATTGGGGACAATAGACACAACCTCTAAAAAAAACCATCTGCATTTCATTAAAAAAAAAGAGTAAATAATTCAAATTGAGACAACTTTGTCATTTTCTTAAAGAGAATGGCAGGTGGCATTAATTTTATTAATACAAAGCACAAGGAAGACTTATTTATAAATGCATTACATGCAAGAGTTGGAATATTCTTGGGTTTTTTTTATGCCCAAGGGCGAAAGAGTGAGATGTTACATAGCTGGCAACTACATGTAGTTAGCATTTATAAATATCATTTACATAATTACAAATGTGCACAGCTACAATCATGGTACAGAATTGTTTGTCCATTTTATGAACTACAATTTGAAAACCACAGATGTAGCAGTTATCTCATGTTATTTACATGTTGTATATATATCTCAATTAAAGCCATTGGACCCTTTCGGTTCAGAAAAAAAATAAAAGTTCACAGATTTACAAATAACTTACAGGGTCTACAGAAGGCAATGGTGAAAGACTTCTCTTGAAATATTATTCCATGAACTGCTTTACTTTTTGAGAAGACAGCAAAACAATATAAATTCTCGTTAACGAGAATTAGGGATTTATTTTAAACACATGTCATGACACGGCGAAACGCGCGGAAACAAGGGTGGGTTTTTCCGTTGTTTTCTCCCGACTCCGATGACCAATTGAGCCTAAAATTTGACAGGTTTGTTATTTAATACAGAAGTTGTGGTACACAAAGTGTGGGCCTTGGACAACACTTTTTACCGAAAGGGTCCAATGGCTTTAACAATTGTGTCAACGATGAAAAAAAAAGTTTGTTGAATACAAGATCTGCAAAGAGTTACTCAATGTGTTTGTGCACAACCACAATCATGGGTGGTACACATTTTGTTTGTGTCTATATTATGAACAACAGTTTGAAAACCACTGATGGAGCAGTTATCTCAATGTTATTTATTCAAATAACAGTTGAGTTGCTGTGTCATCAATGAATAAAAAGTACTTGTTGAATACAAGATCCACAAAGAGTTTATACAATGATTACGGCTGTGCACCAATGCACACAATCGTAGGGTGGTGGGAATTTTATTGTTATATTAACAGTGAAGAACACAAAATACAAATCGACTTGATTTTGTTTTTGTAAAACAAACCTTTGTTACAATTATATTTATTATTTAATTTACACATGGTTAATAATTTTAGAAGACAATTAGAGGCTACAGATAGTGATTGCATGTATTTACAAGAACCAAAAGGCAACTTTTGAATGTCTTTTTCTACAGCCAACATTAGAACACAAAATATATCCCTCTACTAAACTAAAATGAAGTTTTACTTAAAAGAAAACACCCAAATCATTTAACTACATATTAAAAGATACACAAAATTAATTGGGCATGTAAATTTGCAGCTGAGTCCTTTTTTTATAATATACATGTACATTGTACTTTCATTGGAAACTGAAAAGCACTGAACAAAGTTTTGTTTCTCTGTGTTCTGTCGTCATTTTGGCAATTTCTTCTGAATGAATTCTTTTCCAGACTAAAATCTGTTTAATATCAGCGACGCTGAACATGTACATAGAAAATAAAATTGACATTTGATGTAAAAGATAAAGTTCTGTTCTGTACTAACTGTACCGTGTATAATATAGTTTTGCTTTAAAATAAATAAATGCATACAATTACTATGACCGGCCAACTGTGTACTCGTTATAAAAAAATCTCCATTCATAAATACCTCAGACAGTTTCGGTATTCCTATTGGTGGAGAGCGCGTCACGAGGGTGTGTATAAACCTTTGTTTATGACTGGTAAAAAGTGTTGATTCATAGGCGTGACACGCGACCTTGCACCTGTTTTTATAAGTTTCTTCATTCCTATTGGTCGAGAGCAACGGCTGAAACAGTTGTGCCAAAAAGGTATTTATGAATGGGAATCAAAGTGTGTTGAATCGGTTTTCAACTAGTGGTTTAAACCCGCCAAGGCCTGGTTCTTTATACATAGCAGCACAATGTTACAATTTTACAATTCTGTTCAAGCTTACTTTCCGAAAATGTCTTCTCTTCATGCATAGACTTCCAAGTAGCTGGAGATCCGACCTCTACACAAGGGACACTTCTTTGAACCACGATTTAAAATCCCATCGACACAATCTTCACAAACGCAGAGATGCTTACATGGAAAAATCAAAATGTTCTTAACTTTGTCTTGGCATACAACACAAAGCAGTCGATCGCGTTCCTCTTCGAGCTGTTTAGCAAGTTTTGCTGCATCAGTTAGTCGATTTGTTGTTGACGAGTGATACGGTCGAGTTGTTTGCGTCCGAGAATGTTCACCGGAAGAACCTGGACGATGTTCCTCATTATTGCGAGTCTGGGTGTTTACTTGAGACGACTGTGAAGGATGAAGCCCTGGTTCCTCACGATGCCTTTCTTGAGGTCGTCTCAAGACTCTATTCCTAACGTTATTCATCAGTGAGTCGTCACTCTCCGCGTCTGATACATTCCCCTCCTGGGCAAATCTCTCAGGTCTGACAGGCGGTGCTGGATGACGCTGCTGCATGTTGTCCCCGCCACTGCCGAATAATAAACTACTGCGGAAAAAACTCATCAAACTGTTTGCGGAGTTCACTGCATTGCTGTACATTAAATAAACTTTTACGGAAACGGTGACAAGAAGAATAATAACCGCTGCAAAAATCACCATGTATGACGCCAACTCAAGGGAAGTCAAAAATAAATCGGAAATGGAACTAAACGCAATGATTATTTCCTGATTGAGATGCTTACATATTTTGGTGACATGGTTCACGATGAATGTTGCTGAGTTTCCAAAAACGCTACACAAAGCATCTTCACAATCGCAAATCGCAGCCTCAATAGTAGCTAGTAGTGTAATTAACACATCCCATAGAACATAAATCAATTGAGCCAAAGCACCAACCAGGGTCTGAACAATTGTCAGCAATTGTGTACTTAATGTTTCAAGGTAATCATACCAAACTACTCCTTCAGTTTTGAAATATTCAAACACTACCTTCGACGTTTGAAGAAGCCCTCTTGCTGAATTTAAAAAGACATTGTAGCAGTTAGTTATTAAAGTAGCCAACTCCACAATGCCGTTCGACAGACTCGTAACTAACACTGGAACATAAAGAAGGGCCTTAACGATGAACACAGGAACTCGAATGATGATCTTCAAAAGGTATATTACGGAATTCACGACTATCATAAGTGGTTCTTTTGTACTCATAAAAGAGAATAAAATGTACTCCACCATAGACGCGAGTCCATAAATCAGAAGGTAGCATACTTTTCCAGAACACTCTAAGCAGGTATAAACGCCACCAAACACCACAGATATGAGCTCGTAGTTTGTCTCGAAGATGTATCTGATGAAATACACTGGCTGGCTGCAAAACCACAGGAAACTGCCGACACAGTGAATAATTGTTCCAATTATAGACGACATGATGAGTTGGTCTTGACCATTTGGTGGTCCGTATCAAAAAAAAATAAAATTAGTTTACACTGAGTTGAGCTTGATCTACAGTGTTGGTATTGATCATTTGGCGGCCCGTCTTTAAAAACATTCAGTTTATACTGAGTTGGGCTTGATTATTTGGCAGTCCGTATTTGGTAACACTCAGTTTACCCATAGAGCAGGGACCAACAGTAGGCCTATGGTTCAGTTGTTTGCAGGATGAGACGAGAGAGAGGGGGAGAGAGTCTTGAAACAATCTCCACTTCAGCTGCCAAGACGGTCATGTTTCTCACCTTAACTTTCTTCACGTTGTCACTTTTATTTGAGAAATCTGTGTAAATAACAAGCAATTTGAGTAGGAGCTAAAAGAGATTGAATATATCCATCAATAGATTGTACACCAAGAAACTATGAGATTCGTTCCGCTGTCTTGGCGGAACTTACTCCTAGAACTATGAGGTTCGTTCCGCTATCGTCTCAACGAACGAGTTGATAGAGCCTCATTGCTCTAGTCTTGATGGTAGGAGTAGGCAGATTGTTCATCCCTTTCTGTAGTGAAATAATGGCCTTGGAGGAGGGTTGCGTTATCGAATGATACAACAAGAATTGTTGTATTTATAAACAAATTACACAGCTGAAACTTTCACTTATTCAGTATCAGAAAATAAATGTGTAGTAAGTTACAATTGAGTTTGGTTGAGGGCGGGGGTGGGGGGGGGGGGGGTCCATGGAGGTGGTTGGTCAAAGGGCAATCTTTCAACACCACAAAACAGGCTAGCCGCAATCCGCAACATATGGCGCCACCACTTTTTCATTTGATATGAAATAATATAGTATCTAATTTACCTCAATGGGATATCCCTTTTTGTAAAAATGAGTGAAAAAGTGATGGCACCATACGGAAAGTTATCCAAGCACAGTCATCAATCATTTAAGTGCATAATGGAGATAACTCACAACAATATGGATGCACTGATGGTACTCCTAGAACTATTTCGGTTTCGTCCGGCTATCGTCTCCCGTAACGGGAGATGATAGCCGGACGAAACCGAAATAGTTCTAGGAGTACACTGATGGCATCTGACTCTGCTCTGTGAATGTCTGAGCTAAAGTTACTCTTAGAACTATGGTATGACTATGAGGTTCTATTTCTACCTCCATGATGGTTCCGCTAGCATGGAGGCGATAGCACAAACCTCATAAAAGTCATAGTTCTAGGAGTAAGCTAGCTGAGGTCACAGTCTCTTCATCAGTCAGTCTGCTTCGCCTAACGCACAAACTTACTGAAGTGAGAGGCTCATTCTTCCCAGTCAGACACCACCCGCCTGTGGAATTCACTGCCCAAGCAAGTTATTGAGTCACCAACTCTAGTCTGGATGTCCTCAAGACCAGCCAGACTGACCAGTGTCATTTTCAGCTAATTATCCACCCCTTGCATGCAACGGATGAGTCCAGCCTGGGCTCCCCCCCCCCCCCTACACACACAAAATGCTTAGCACTTATTTTTTTTAGATGCTTTTACTTGCACAGTGCGTATCTTTTTATGCCTTGGGTTTTTGCCATTTCAAAAACAAAAACAAGCCCATCCAGTTCCACCTCTGCCACTTCCAAGTTCCAGGGTCCAATTTTGTCACTTTTAAGTTTTATGCTTACCGAAACAAAAACTCAATGAATGAGTAAAAGATCATACATATTCACACTTTTACTTTATTTCAGAATGAATTTAAAAAGTGGCAGTAGGATGATACGAACATTTTTACCAATTATATTTCACAAAATACTTACATTTACAAACAATGACATTTCTCATGAGATGATCGAGTACATAGAACTTCTCAATCAAGGGTGCGGGTTGTTTATTGTAACACATTCAACCTCCTGCCCATCCGTCTAGTGTATACATTGTGTGTGTTAGATGGAGGGGTCGTGTAATATAAGGTACAGGTTAAAACATATATGGGAATGAGTTTGATAAACTTTGAGAGTATGGTGTCTTGATTGTTTTCAAGAGAAAGACTGTGTAACAGAATAGTCAGGTTCGGACGCGGCGTCCAAAAATTCATCTCAAAACAATGGAACAAAAATTCATTTGAACCATGGAGGAATAAATTATTCTTCCTCCATGTTTGAACTACTATCTTGGACTTGGTTTAAAGACACAAAATCTGTACAATTTTTAGTTTTATTGACTGATTTTCTTAACGAATCAACATAAAGTTAACGAGCACGTGATCACTATTTTGATGACGCCATCATCAAATTAGTGACGTCATACATTTAACGCTTGTCTTCTCTCCTTGTATTCTGTTCACGGAAGTCGGTTTTGATTTATCTCGGCTGTCGAAGGTAAGAATCCATAGGAATCGCTTTTGTTGTTTGTGCTATTTCAATAAAAATTACATCAAGTTCTGTATTGAACAGTTAAGATTATTTAAGGACCGTTTATGTTTCTGAGATGTTCCCCGTTTTGGAATATTTGGCAGTTTTTGTGCGGTGTTTTTTTCACGTAAAGCCTGTGCACAGCTCATTGTTGTTTGATCAACGAATCTACAAACTGCGTTTACTATAATTCATCAAATTACTCAAGGTGCACCCCTATACAGAAGTTGTGATAATGTTTGTAATGTAATGATCGTATACCCTTAACCCGCTTCTTTTTTCCTGTTATTACTTGTTCCGTTCCGTTAAATTCCTTATTTATTTGTGAATAACAATCTCATGAAATGAAAAAGCTAAAGAGCGCCCTCTTTGTTCAATTGTTAAAGATTTCAGTAAAAATGCCAATCGCTCCCTCGGCGGCCTCTTGGTCGTTGCCTTGGCTCACATAGCTTGTGTGGCGTAGCTCTTTGATTTGAATCTTTGGCCACACGTCCTTTTCCATTTTTCTCCCAGCTAACGCTGTAAATTTAGTTGTAAAAATAAAGGTAAAGGCAAGTTTCCTACGAGCATGCTTGCGAGTCGGCAGTTTTAATCAACTAAATGTGTTCACCAACCTCTTGGCTTGCACTGGTTGCTTTGGATGTTTGAATAAATATCCTTTGAAATGTTATTCAAAATATTTTTGTTTTAAATGTTTTTTTTTAAATTACTCTTGATCATCGGCCATCTAGTCTGTGGGCAAAGCAATGGTGTGAACACATTTCAACAGTCGTTTTATGCGATGCCTACAGCAAACAGAGTCTGTTTGTGCAAATGGTATCATCAAGTCGAGCTTGCCCAGTAATTTCTCTCCAGATGTTCCAGTCCAGCATGCAGGAGCATAGTTCCTCAGTCATGGTCAAGCATGTGTTTCGTTGCGGTGTCTCGAATGGTATCGCCTGGCCGTATAATTAGTGAGTGTATTTCAGATACAAAGCTTAAAACGTTTGTTAACCTTTTTCAACAGATATCTAAGTAACTCAAAATGGCTGATAATGATGTCGATCAAGAGCTTTTGGATTACGAAGAAGAGGAACACGACACCACCCAGGAGGCTGCTGGTGATGCCCCCGCGCAACAAGTAGCCAAGAAAGATGTGAAAGGAACCTACGTGTCCATACACAGCTCTGGATTCAGAGATTTCTTGTTGAAGCCAGAGTTGCTGCGGGCAATTGTTGACTGTGGTTTTGAACATCCATCTGAAGGTAAGGGACTCTTCACAATTATCAACATTTTCACAATCGTACAACTGTACACTTGCTCAATACCCCTTCCCTCCTTCCTAAAAGTGTACAAAGAAAAAAAGTTTTTTTCTTCACATTATTCTATATAAGAGTGTCTTGAATGTGAAGTGCATGCAATTCCTGTTTTTTATGAGCACAGATTCAGATAAAGAACAAACATGTGTTTTAGATAAATGAACAATGCTTTAATTTCCTGTGTACAAGACGCAGCAAACACTACCTTGTGTTTTTTATTTGAATGGTTAAATATTTATATATCGTTTTTCCCGTAGTTCAACATGAGTGCATTCCACAAGCTATCCTTGGTATGGATGTCCTTTGCCAGGCCAAGAGTGGTATGGGAAAGACGGCAGTCTTTGTTTTGTCAACTCTTCAACAGCTAGAGCCAGTAGAAGGACAGGTATGTGAAATTGTGCTAACTGCCACCAATGATCAATAAAGGCAGTGGACACTACTGGTGATTACTCAAAATAATGATAAGCATGAAACCTCACATGGTAACAAGTAATGGAGAGCTGTTGATAGTATAAAACATTGGGAGAAACCGCTCCCTCTGAAGTGAAGAGATATTGGTAATTTCTCACTCAAGTATTAAAAGTATCAGGCTTGAAGCCTTTTTTTTAGGCATTATGCAACAAGGGTGTTTTTTGTTTGCAACTTCGATGACCAAATGAGGTCAAATTTTCACATACTTGTTGGGATACACTAAGTGACAATATTACCAGTACCAAAGGTGTCCAGAGCCTTAAAATGATTGGTACCTGTAGCTTTGGGAATGTTGTTCATAGATTGTTCTTATTATGAACAAAGAAAGAGTTGGCATTCACTCAGTGGAGGGTGTTGTTAAATATATAAACTTGTTGCCATTTTATATTGAACAAAAGAGTATGATTCAAGCTTATTTTATACCTCTTAAGAACTTGCATCTTTTTCATCTATTTAGATCGGTGTGTTGGTTATGTGCCACACTCGTGAGCTGGCCTACCAGATCAAGAAGGAGTACGACCGCTTCTCCAAGTACATGCCGGCCATGAAGGAGAAGGTAGCCGTGTTCTTTGGCGGTCTCAACATCCAGAAGGACATACAGAAGCTGAAGACGGATCCCCCTCACATCGTAGTCGGCACACCAGGACGTCTGTTGGCGCTCTGCCGTAACAAGTCGCTCAATCTCAAGAATGTCAAGCACTTCATCCTTGATGAATGCGACAAGATGCTGGAACAGCTAGGTAAACATTTTAAGAAGTTTCACGTAATACTTGGCCTGGAATTTCATCTACGAGAGGACATGGCCTAGACTAGAGCGTGGCCTCAGTTGGCCTCTGTGAAATTCCAGGCCTTTACTATGATTTAGGAGGTAGAAGATTGCTAGGACTTGATTTCACACTCCTCTGTTGCCTCCGTGAAGTATCTAGCTCGAGAGAAACCTTGGAATGAACAAGTTGATGTGTAAAGATGTCCTGAACTAGACCATCCAGTTATGAAAAAATATGGTAAATACGCTCACAATTAGACTACTCACAACAGTGTGATGATTTTCTTTGATTTCCTCTGCAGACATGAGAAAAGACGTCCAAGAGATCTTTCGCACCACCCCCCATGAGAAACAAGTCATGATGTTCAGCGCCACACTCAGCAAGGAAATCCGGCCAGTCTGCAAGAAGTTCATGCAAGACGTAAATATAACCACCCTCTCTTGTCGGGCCCTCGGGCATCGTCACCGCTGCACAGTCGATCATTTGTTCCAGCACTTAAATGCCGCTGTCGTAGGTTCTTGAGTGGCTCCCATGGTCGTCTGGTATGGCTAGGTCATAGGACTTTATCAACGGGCAAGATCGACGGAGCACTCTGAAGGAGGCTGCAGTCGGTTGCAGACGAGTGGGGAATGAAAAACCTGAGGCAGGTTGGCAAATGGCAATGAAGAATGGAAAAACACCGTGAGGTTTTCGTTTGGATCATCAATCAAAGCGACGCTTCTGCAATCAATCTGGATGAATGCGCATCGACAGCGTCAATTTTATCGAAATCAACAACGACGTCATTTTTATAAGAGTACAAATTCCCCCTTGCATAAATCAATTGATCTCAATTGTCTCTGGCAGGCACTTGCAAATTCAAATTTAAAAATTTTGGTTTTATTAATTAATTTTGTTCTGCTCCTTTTTTTTTGCTTGTGGGAAATGCGGACTTGACTTTAGGTCAAGACCAAGGCGCCCATGAGTGCATCACTTCAACGTCTTCAGGGTTTAACGTCGATCAAGGTTTTTGTGTTTGTCTATTCATTCATGGGAAATGCGGACTTGACTGTAGGTCAGGACTAAGGCGCCCATGAATTCTTCTGCACTTTGAGGTTTAGGTTTTAGTTTTTGGTTTTTCTCTGGTCAAGCTTCTAGCTTGTGGGAAATGCGGACTTGACTTTAGGTCAAGCCCAAGGCGCCCATGAGTTCATCAGCAACATTTTTGTAGGGTCGGGCATTCTGTCCATTTGGAAGTCATGAGTTGATCTGACCATCTGTTTCTCTGATGTTCTTCAAGGAGAGCTCTACAACGTTTTGTGGTCTTGGAAACATTCATGTTGTCTTCAAATGATTGATGTTTACATTATGAATTGCATTTGTTTCACGATTGCTTTCTATCTGCAATGGTTGTTAAGTGCTTTGCCGCTCTGTTGAAGCAAATAGAGTCGATTTAATGGAAGATTGTACAGAAGGTGTAAACAAAATTAAACACCTTTTTAAAAACCCAAACAAGTGCCTGCCATGATAACCAATTGAGCTTCTTACTTTTTAAAAAAATTAGGGAAAAAAATCACCTAATGAAACAAAGTATCTTGAAAACCTGCAACTTCTAAACCTTACGCTAAAATTGGCGCCTTTATTTTCCATCAAAACCTGATGTGAAAGCGCCGTTAAATGGACTTGCAACAAAGCAAAGATAAAATTGTCGCCTGTGGTGTGGTTAGTGAGATACACACCTCCTTTCGAAGTGAGTTTGGACAATCAAATATATGTGGTCTTCACATCGAGAACTCTTTGAAGCATGCTGCACTATTCCTTCCCGTGGAAGAAGTGACTCGCGGATCGCAAAGCGTGGACTCCTTGGAAACGTTCGTGGTAAGAACTTTTGAATGAACTTGAATGTTAGGAGATTGCGTCATCTGTAGCCAGCGTTTGGACCCACCTGTTATCTGAGATCATCCTTGCCTTGCCATTGCCTGTTACCTCGTAGGTCTTCTGATCACCCATCTCCCGAAGACTTTTGCCAACGTTGATGTTGCACAGCATCAGTGGATTGGGCTAGGTCTTTGAAGGGGGCCTGCCCAATTAGTGTTTAATTAAGTTTTCTGTAAAAGCTCCAAGATACTTTCGAGTGGGAATAAGTCCACATTTGTTCTTGAAATTGAGCTTTGCTGAAAGAAGGGGGTTACATTCACCTACCATTCTTCAATTGCAACCTTCAAAATAAATTTAATTCAAAATATGTAACGATTGTCATTTGACAGATGAATTCTGTACATGTACCAAGGCTTAATTTTTTGGGGAAAAAAAAATACACAAGAACGCAGGGCTTTTAGCTCTGAATGTTTACTGGACCAGGCACTTTTGTTCAAGAATGAGACAATAAGTTTGGAGTCCTGACAATAGCAATTGAACCTTTTTTTATTTGAACAAAAAAGGCACTAAGACATGTTGAAGAAGATTTGTCTTATCTGTCTTATGGATATTAAGAACTAGTTACTCAATATACTGAGAATTTAACTGTATCACAGAATTTAACTGTATCACAACATTTGGACACAAGGCAAATGTACTGAGATTTATTGAAAAAGACGAGACCCCTGACGTGTCGGGTCATAAAACGACTGGACTGACACTAAAACCACCTGGCCTGTGGTCCAGTAAAAAATACAAACCCTGAGTACGCAAGTCACTATGTTGATAATGTATAATTGTTCAGTTTTTTTGTTTTTTTTTAAGACACCATGCCATATCAGATTAACAATGTTAAGCTGGCCAGTGCTTGGAAAGTGCGGACCCCTCAGCCAGTGTGCTGTAAGGCCTCAATGCGTTCAAGATCACTGCTCTGTTTATTAAGGGTAGCGGAATAATTATTCCCAGGATTTTCTGGTTTAGTTGTAAAATATTAGTTTGCTAATATTTGCAGGATTACACACGGACACAGAAAAGGTGTTCTGTGAACGATTAGAACTGAATGTTCAAAATACAAGTTTTGAATATTTTTGGTTTTAACCCATATACATGTACTATGATGTGTGCTAGCACTATAGGTTCAGTACTTTCCCACGTACTGTGAAAACAAAAATCCAGACATATTAAGTTTTTAGCTGATTTATTTTACAGATGATCATAAGCTTAAATGATTAATCTGAAACTGTACTGACCAAAACAAACCCATTTACAATTTTCAACTAATTGAAAGCATCCACCCAATTGTCCCTGATGTGGCATCCCTAGCTATTTAGATAAAGCGTTTTGAATAATTTTTAGAAATTGATAGTAACACCATGTCTGATTATTTTAGCCAATGGAAGTGTACGTCGATGACGAGACTAAGCTAACTCTCCACGGTCTGATGCAATACTACGTCAAACTGAAGGACAACGAGAAGAACCGTAAGCTGTTTGATCTCCTCGATGTGCTAGAGTTCAACCAGGTACAGTCTTAAGAAATGTTTCTCTTTTTCTTTCATCTTAATATGTGGATTAAATTTTATGAATTGAAATTTTAAGAAGTGAAATTGTACAGCAACTCCAGAGCTATGTCGTAGTTACAAATTGTTCTCTAGTTTGTTACTGTATATCTTGAATGAAAAGTTGCTTGCCAGGCTGTGTTGTAAAATTGGGTGTTGCCCCTGATCGTGCTCGCACAAAGAGCCATACAAATTCGCCCTGATTTTTCATTGCTTCGGTTTTAAAAAAAGGGCAAGGGCCCCAAGGCATTTTCCCTTGGTAATGGGCACCCTATGAGGAAATTTGTTCTGGAGCATTTCAAGGGCATCAAGGCAATGGGGCTTGGAGGCCTTTGTTGCGGCTGTGAAGTATCGGGGCTGTGTGCCCATCCTATTTGTTGTGCAAAAGTTGATTAACCTGATTTTGACTTGGATTTGTATTGGTATCCTAGGTTGTCATCTTCATCAGAAGTGTTCAACGCTGTGTTGCTCTGTGTGAACTCCTGGTGGAGCAGAACTTCCCTGCCATCAGTATCCATCGCTTGATGCCACAAGCCACAAGGTGAGATACATTCTCCTTTTAACAGGGTGCGCTCAATTAGCTTTGGCGGGTCTGCCCCCGGTCTGTTCTAATAGCTTTGACATCATTCCAGGCGCTCATATCACCCCTGTCAGCCTCAATTGCCCTGCTTGTGGAACGGGTCACTTGGGGCTGGCCCAAGATACATGACGTCACCACAAGAAAGCAAGTGATCGTACGATTAGCTCTTGTCAGGGGCTCACCCGAGTGAGCACCGCGGGGTCGACACAGGGAAGCTAATAGAATGCACCCATAGTAATTAACCCCTTAGAGACCACAGTGGCCGCAAACAGCTGCAAGTACTGACCTATTTCCACTCGAACAAAAAAGGAAAAAGTCATGCCCTGAATAGAAATTTTCCAATGTTTCCCATATTCCCGTTGTAGCCATATTTCTGAAACAAAACTGAATGGCTATTATTTTTTTCACACACTTGTACAAGAAACGTCGTTATGAAAACTTGACAATATTAGCCATGTCCGGTCGTATGGTGATGATTATATGATACGTCTTAATAGCAATTAAACAGGAATTTTCCTCTGTAAACTCAACTTAATAAATTATTAGTAATGAAAACACTTGAGCCTAACCCATGGCTGAGAGAGAAAACAGGATACGTGTAATAGTTTTGATAATCAAAGTAATAATTATAATTTCCCTAAATTTCTAATCTTGTCTCTCCTTGCCATTCATATTCAATACAATTGGTCGCCCACTAGTCCTGACGAAGTTAGAATAAGGTCGCCAGGTCAAGTGATAGGATGGTTAACGGCATTAGTTTGTTTTTCATAATACACTTCATTTCGTATCTTTGATTCTCATTCCTGTAGATTGCAAAACTACAAGTTGTTCAAAAACTTTGAGAAGCGCATCTTGGTCGCTACCAACCTGTTCGGACGCGGTATGGACATAGAGAGAGTGAACATAGTGTTCAACTACGACATGCCTGAAAACTCCGACACCTACCTTCACAGGGTGAGAATTAACATGACGTGAAAATTTCTTATCTTTCCATCAAAACTATGGAGCTGGAACGTGAAACTTTGCATGGGCTAAGGGTATCATTTGTAGCCACAAGTGTTTTACCTTTATCCCTGGCTACACAGCAGTTGAGGGTTGTATGGCTTCAGACTGGCACCCCAAAGGAAGATATTAACAAAAATAGGAAGACCGCCAACATTGGGCTATATATGCCACAAAAATAGTTTACGTCTTAGCTTTAGCACCTAAAGTAGTACCCTTTTCATGCTAAAATAATTGTCATCTCACTGAGACGAAAATTATTTTTGTGAAATTGTTTTCCTCATTTCTCAAAAAAAATAAAAATTACAGTACCTCAGCAGGTACAATTTTAAAGGAAGCTTTCTACCATCATTGTCTTCAAACCGTGTAAGTTTAATGTAAATCTGTGGACATTGTGTTTTGTGTCCCACAAAAAGTACCCAAACCCTTTAAACGTAAATTATGTAGTTATTTTGAGTTATTTAATTTTGTTTAAGGTTGCCCGTGCTGGTCGCTTTGGCACCAAGGGTTTAGCCATCACCTTTGTCTCCGATGAGAATGATGCTAAAATTCTCAACGATGTTCAGGACAGATTTGAAGTCAACATCACTGAATTGCCCGAAGAAATCGACATGGCCTCTTACAGTAAGTGCATCTCTTTTTGACATTTTGTTTTTAAATTAAACTTAAGGAATACATTTGGAACCCTTTGATGACAATTTTCTTTTCTTCAAGCAAATTTGAATCGACTCTCATTTCTCATTGGTTGATCCATGGCAATAACAGTGTGATAGTACACAAATATTGGTCATGGGCAAGTTATTTTTGAGATACTAGGTGGCGGCAGACTTACCAGGTAAACCCATTGTTCTTGAAAATGTGTGCATGCTCAAAACTACGTAAACGATGGCAATTTACCTGGTGAGTCTGCTGCCACCTAGTGGTTAAAAGTCTTCCATTGCTGTAGAGTTATAACATGAGGTGAAATCTGGACTAAGCAAAGCAGGGTGAAATGGGAAACAAGGGAAACTGCTGTATTCTTATAACAAAGCTGTAGAAACCACTTTAATATTTATTTTTTATTTTCGTTCTACAGTTGAACCTGACAGGTTCCAGTGATTTCAGAGTGTGGTGAAATTCATTCTTGCACTGTTCTGAGACATCGATAACAAGACAAGAAACCAGATACAGGAGAGAGCAGTTGGACAAGCTTGGGTCAGTTCTATCAGAGATAATCAGTTTTGTTGGCAAACTAGACAGAATCAGAGTGAACCGGTTTAGTTGGCTAACTAGAGAGAACCGGAGAGAACCAGTTTAGTTGGCTGACTAGACAGAACCAGAGAGAACCAGTTTAGTTGGCTGACTAGACAGAACCAGAGAGAACCAGTTTAGCTGGCCTACTAGACAGAACCAGAGAGAACCAGTTTAGTTGGCTAACTAGAGAGAACCTGTTTTGTTGGCTAACTAGACAGAACCAGAGAGAACCAGTTTAGTCGGCTAACAAGACAGAACCAGAGAGAACCAGTTTAGTCGGCTTACTAGACAAAACCAGGGAGAACCAGTTTAGTTGGGATTTGAAACTTAAATTAGCTTATTATACAACCATGGACTGACCAAGTACCTCAATGCCTCACATGGAAAGAAATCTTGTTTAAAGGGAGGGTATACCTTTGGGAAATACTTGAACAAACAAATAATGATCGGAAAAACTTACTTGGTAAGAGTCACTGCAGCTGTTGATAATAAATATATAGCACTTTGAGAAACAGCTCCCTTGAAAAGAATGTGGTTTTAGAGAGAGGGTTTGATACAATTTCGTTTTGAGAAAACGTTTCAGAAAAATTTCTCAGATTTTGTTTTCCATTTGCGGATTATTCTCCCCGCGTAGACATATTAACCAGATTTTGGGGAATATCCCCCCAAAACGCTACCACCAGTTTTATTGTACATAATCTCCATTTACATATGATTAAAACAATCAAACATTTCCAAAAACCCAAAGTATACTTGTCCTTCAATCATATATCCAATGGCTTTCTATACATTATAAATATTACTATTGTACTTGTTTCTACATTTAAATTCATTGTCTTAAAGATTCACACAGAAGATATTTTTAAAGAAACATTGTAAGAGAGAACAAAGCAGTCCTGATGGCAGATTATGTCTTTGCTTTATAGTTTGTGCGAGGACCATACATTTTTAATGAGAAAAAAATCCCACTAATTTGTTGATTGAGTGCAGAGCTGCTGACTTTACCAGATTCTGCAGAAACTTTGCTGGAAAAGAAAACCATCTTTCCATGTTCTGATGAACAATTTTTTGTAAATCTTCACGATAACGAAAACTTGTTCACTATCATGTTAAATGTAATTCTAAGATTGTTGTACAAAATCTCCCTGAATGCAAGAGGCAAGTTTTTGGCTGCTCTGTTTTGAGCAACGCTCCGCTATTACTTACAAATACAAAAAACACCCGCTCAGTGTATAAGACGCCCCAGTTTCATGGAGCTGCTTAAGCAGAGAATGATGCTTAACAATATTCTGCTAAGCAAAAACAAGTAGGATACCAGTTGCATATTGTACTTGTGACATGGTAGTTCAGCTGGTAACCTTATTCTGGCAAACATTCTGAACTTATTTGTGCTTAAGCAGCTTCATGAAATTGGGCCCTGGTCTGCGTTGTTTTCAGGACTTGACAAGCCATTATACTCAGAAAACAAAAATAAAAACAGAAAAGTCCCCCAATTATTGTTTATAAATCAAAATTGTGTTTTGTATAACCTAACAAACATTACCGAACAAACAAAAAATGAATGTGACATTTCGATTGCTGGTGAAGTTTTTAAGTTTTTAATTAATTCCAACTTTACTTAAGTTCTGTAAAAGAAAGTGTAAATATTGTTTTAACTAGACAGTTGTCTCCTTTAAAAAAACACAATGTAAAATGAACTGTATAAACAGAGGTGGTTTACAAGTACATGTAGTCTTAAAAGTGATGTGGCATTCCCATCTTTTCCAAGTTTTTTTTTGTACTTTATTCCAACTACATAATTTATTTCTATTGAACTTGCTAGACAGTTTTGCACACGTTATTGTGTTGATTGCATGACTATTATTTACTTAAAGTTTTTTTTAAATGATCCCTTTGGTCTGGACCTACACTTGTGGACAAGTCGTTCTCGCGTGATCTTCCGTTTGCCAACTTCTACTCCCCATTAACGGGATTGTAGTCGTGAGAGCAGTAGTCTCGTTTGCCCAGCAGTCTCGCGAGAATACAGCGGGAATCAGGAGATTCAGAATAGAGTTGGAATGCTATCACCGCGACAGATATAAACGACTTATCCACAAGTCTAGTCTGGACCATTGTGGTACACATAATAATTACTCTTTTTGTAGCTTCTCATTTTGATAGGTAACCGTGCAGTTATTGTCTTATACATGTTCATTTAGTGAGTTTTTCTTTACGCAGTTCTCAAATAGTAATAAAGACGTCCGTTTTTTATCATGTGATGTAATATTTGAGTTTCAGTCTCAATTTTTTGTGGGAGTTGGGTTAACAAAGTTGTATTCTTATAATTTATTTAGCTAAATTGCAGGGACGTTATTTAGGGTAGAGCCTGGTTCATGCGAATGCGAAGCGAGCTTGACGTGAATTTGATGTCACAACCCTCATTTCGCAGCGATATTCGCAAGTGAGTTGCCCAGAGTTGCCCTGCTACAAATTATTTGTTGCGAATTTGTGACGTTGACAACATTCTATCGCTATTGCATTCGCAGCAAGTATGAACCAGGCTTTAGTTTATCGCTCCATTGTAATGTTTTCAGCAGCCAGAGTTTTATGCGAAGCATTTTGTTGGAGAAAAATTGCAAGTCGTTAATGCGAAACTAAAACCCTAAAACAGATAGCCAGTGTAGTTTGTTAAAAAGGGTTACACAAACTATTCAAATATGTTGAATATTTTGTCAGAAACAGTTCAACAAATCATTTAGATCATGAATCTCTACAGAAAAATGTTGAATTTGTCCCAATAATTGATTGTTTTGTGTCATATTCGGCCATGCCAACTACCAGCGCAATTTGTATATCATCCACAATGCGGGAATAACATCTTGGTTTAAAAATCTTTTCAAAACCTATGAATTTTGAAAACAAATATCAGCTGACAATTGTGACCGAAGAGAACTGAAAGGGTCGTTTTTACGCAAAAAAACAAACAAAACAAAAACCCGTCGATTTGAGCGGTCGGGCGTGGACGATTCACAAATTATTATTGTTATGTGGCTTCCCCCCCCCCGCCCCCAAGGACAATCGCACAATTGGTGCAAGATATGTGAACAGATTTCCTATGGTACATGTACGAGTAGGATTCTACTCTACTCTACTCACTATATAACTGGTACTCTTCACATCGCTGTGTTAAATCAATGCAAAAATAACTGAGTACCAGCATACACCATACCATACACATACACACATACATAATGTACATTACATGTACACTGCATGCTCATGTCCCTCTCGTCCGCCGTCGTCGCAAGCGTCGTCCACAGCTAGTTTTGACGCGGATTTGGTGATTTATGATGCCGATCCGAAACATTGATGGACATCTTTTCTCGGTAAGAAGTTGATTTTGTGCACGGTGGTCTTAACTGGTCACTCTCAAATTGTTAAATGATCAACGTCAATTATTTTATATCAGATACTTAATTAATTAAGACTTCCATTATCAAATAACATGTCATGTTCCAATTATATCATGTTCATCCATGGAGGTATAACGTCAATTATTTTATATCAGATACTTAATTAATTAAGACTTCCATTATCAAATAACATGTCATGTTCCAATTATATCATGTTCATCCATGGAGGTATAATTCTACCTCCATGGTTCATCCTACTAATGATAGTATCCTAGCCCCATATAATAATGAATAGGCTAGTTGGCCTTAGCTTTCGATCCAATCCGGACCTTCTTCAGAGGCATAAAACAAGTACAAACAAATACATATCCATTTATAGAAAAAGAGAGGGGGAAAGGGATTAAGGAAAGGATCCAGATGTTCTGAGAAGAACAGGTGGGAAGTGCGAAAAGACCCATATAATAATAATGATAATAAAATATCAATCAATATACTGTCATACATGCCATAAACATGGCCCAACCCAGTGGATTGTACCGATTTATTGGGCTAGGTCATCCCTTATTTTTATTCTTATTCTTTATTTGGCCATTAAACAATAACAATATACAAACAGACAGTATGTAAAATAAATAATATAAAAACAAAAGTAAATACAAAGCAAGACAAAAAGTACGGCACAGGAAATTACAAAACAACCCTAATGTGATGGCCAGCCCCCCAATTTCACGAAACTCATCGCAAGTAGCGGCGCATCGCAGGGTTTGCGATGCGTCGCAGACCTAAGACACGTCGCGGCTGCGACGAGTTCCACAATACATTTCACCAAACACGTCGTAAGCGCAACGAGTCGCAATACAAACTATTTCCATTCTTAATAAAAACAACCTTTTGGACGAGGATGAACTGCTAAAGTTATGCGGCTGTTTTATGTTATTTACAGCTTGGTCATGAAACAGTCGTGTATTATAGTTCATTCAAGTAGGCAGTTTCAGTGAAATTAAATGCAGGTGATTTTTTTCTCTGACAAGATGTGGTCTGTTAAGGTGTATTATATGGAGTAAAAATCAATTTAATATTTTGAAATCTATTGTTTGGTTGAAGAGATATAACGTTTTTAATGAGCGTGGATCGTCCAAAAAATGTACCTGTGTTCAAGTTCAATTTGTTATGTTTTTCTTCATATCGGCCACAGCCAAGTTTAACGCACAGCCTATGGCAAAAGAGGGCGCACTATATGACAAGCTCCCTCTGGGGAGATTTGCAGACTGTGCGATGTACATGTACACGTGCGTATTTAGGACAACTTTGCAAGAAATGGTTAAACAAAAACAAATCAAATGACACCAAATTTTCACAAGTTAATCTTAAAAGTATGGGAATTAGCACTGACAAAGTTGCATTCAATTTTGATAATTATCTCAGGAAGAAATCTTGATTAAAAAAACGGAAAACGCTGACAAAAATAGGATTTCGTGGTAAAAGCTATGCGACTAGATGTACCATGTGCGGAGTTTTATTGGCTACACGATGATGTAATCGTTATCTCATTTTGTGTAAACATATGCTCCCTCATCGTAAAAAACCATCTTCGGGCTTCTTCGGCTCTTTCCGAAGATTTCCGAAATCCGTTGTCCACGGGGTTCAAAGGTGACGTCATGCACAAACGAATGGGCGCTACACGCGAGGCCAAGAATCCGGTTTCTGTCGTTGCTCTCTATTTTTTACAATATCTCCAAAACTATTTATCTGATTTCAAAACTTTTTGAAATGTAAGCACGAGGAGAGAATGCTCCTGCCTGCTGTCAAGTCTCATAGTTGTGAGTTGTACAAAATGTGAGTTATGATTTAATACATTTCGTTCTTTTTTTTCGGGGCTGTGTGTGTGTGTGTTTTGGTACACGTGAAATCAACTTGATGAAACTGCCTAATTCAAGATGGCAGACAGTCAACCATTTCGGACCAGCGTTTAGGTTTGGGTTGTTTTGGTTGGTTTATACTTATTAATTGGTTGAGTTGTTTAAGTTTGTGTGTACTTTGTTATGCCTGTGTTTGTTTTCTTTTACCCGTCCTTTTTTTTTTGGGGGGGGGGAAGGTAAATTTCCATTTGTTGTCTAGTGTCTTCCCGATTGGTTCACGGAAGTTACATGTGGTAATTGTTATGTCCTTTCATGCATTTTGTGCGTAAACAAATGAAACATAGCATTCTACCGTCGACCCTATGGGTAGTCGTAACTTACAACGTGTTCTTCCCCGTTGTCAAGGAACTTACGATGTATCCAATGCACCATAACTTTGATGAAATGGATTTCATACGCAGCGCAACTTACGACGTGTAACCGGTCGCAACTTGCACTTGCGACGCGTCGCAGCGCTTCGTGAAATCAGGGGCAGGATCAACAAAAGTATAATTAAACACTCTGTAGCTCGAACACCTGTTAATCCACTCATATAGGGAGGCAAACTCACTATATTATATACTCTCTTTGGAAAAATAAAAACAATTAAAAGTAAATATAAATAATCTGTATACACAAAGCACAACTTGAAACAACAAAACCAAAAACAAACACCAGAAATTAGACAAGCAAATAAATAAATAAATAAATAACCAAATTGTTAATCAAAACAATGTAAACAAAAAGTAACAATAAGTAAATGAATAAATAGTTGGAAAGGTACATGTAACAAGAAATATAGCAACAAATAAATCAAAATATGGATGGATAAACAAAAAAATAGGTCAATAAATAAACAGACAAATTGATAAAATAACAACGCAAGCAACGAAAAGTTAATCAAACTAACTCCTTTTCCAACATACATACCTTTACATCAATAAAAGGATGATTAAATATGAATAAAGCAATCAAAACAACCGATCAATTAATAAACAAATAATCAATAAATCAGAAATTAGATAAGCAAATAAATATTTAAATTAATAAATAACAAAAATTTTGATATTTTATTTCTGAGTTACATGCACTCATCCGTCTATCTATCCACTCATTCATTCATTCACCCATTTTTTTCCTTTATTATATCCAACTGCAGGTATAAATGTAGAAATCAACCTTCAAGCAGTACTGGACTACCATGAAATAATGCAACTACTCCTCCGCCCCACTAGCCTTTTGTCAAGGCCTTCGTGGCTTAGACACTAGTTTGGTAGAGCCGTGATTCGAAGCGCCTGGAAGGGGATATTTGCAGGCTGGTCAAACCTTCCAGTCATTTTGAATGCGGATCTATGAAGCAATGAAGGCTACAGTCCCCCTGGTGGTACACGAGAGTATCAGACCAGTTGTCAGTAAAAGTTCTCATGCACACTGCATAGTCTCTACAGATTTTAAATATTGTGGGACAGAAACCTCATTTCATATTTGGGGAAAACAACAAAAGTATACAAAAATCACATACCCATGTCAAAATGTTACTTTTGACATGAATACTACAAAATACAGTATGTTCAAGTTGCAGTTAATGTTAAAAAATGTTTATTTTGTACTTATGTAAAACGCGTTTAAAAAACTCAATCATATTATGCGCCTTGAACACCCAGCAGGGTGGATATGTGCGCATTTTAAGTCTTATTATTACTATTATTATTATTATTTAAAGGCAGTGCACACTATTGGATAATTACTCAAAATAATGATAAGCATAAAACCTTTCTTGGTGGCGAGTAATGGGGAGAGGTTGATAGTATAAAACAAGGTGAGAAACGGCTTCCTCTGATGTGCCTTAGTTTTTGAGAAAAAAAGGTTTGTTATTTTATGCATATGTTGAGATACACCAACTGTGAAGGCTAGTCTTTGACAATTACCAATAGTCTCCACTGCCTTTAAATAATGATAGTCCATTATACTATAATGTATGTTACATGAAACAGTTTCCTAGCTACTACTAGACCATTTTTATATTATTTGGATGTTGATATCAATGACCAAATGTCATGGTTGAAAATAATAATAATAAAGCATGCAAAAACATTCAATGTAACTTTTAAAGGCACTGGACACCTTTGGTAACCAGTCTTCTCACTTGGTGTATGTCAACATAATGCACACAAAACAAACCTGTGAAAATTTGATTCATTCGGTCGTTGAAGTTGCGAGAGTATATTGGAGGATAAAACACCCTTGTTGCTCAAGTTATGTGCTTTCAGATGCAAAATTCGAGCTTGAATTCAATCAAATATTTGAGTGAGAAATTTTTGTCCTTCTCACAAACTACGTTATTTCAGAGGGAGCCATTTCTCACAATGTTTTATACTATCAACAGCTCACCGTAACCTGTTACCAAGTTAATTACCAATAGTGTTCAGTGCCTTTAATATGGGAATAAAAGGGTAGCGACAGGTTGTTACGTGTGATCGGCTTGGGCGAGGGTCTTGAGCGCATGGCAATGACCCTGCAAGGTTTAAACGGACATTTAAGAATGAGTCACTACTTTTTTATTCCGAATCATGAATGCCCTTTTGTTAAAAAACATTACAAAAATACAATTACAGACACTTTGACCGTTTAAAATTTGAGTTTTGAAATATTGTTGTTTAAAATGTTCAATACATTTTCACACAAAAACGGTTTTTGGGATACATAACTTTGAGTGAGCAATGAATGCTCACCCATAATAGGACCTTGGTCAGACAATTTTCTCACAAGAAAAAGGTTTAAGTTCAAAACAATTTTAAAGTTGGAAGCACTTTCTATTATTATGACAGGTTTCTGTTAAATGAATATACTGTAGCTATATATATTGATGTGACCAGAGCGCTAACACCCCATTATACACGCATTAAAGTTTTGAAGCCGTGTCGGCGCATCAAATGTTCATGTACAAACGAATACAAAAAAGCTTGATATTTTGTACGGCAATTGTACGGCTATTTGCATGATAGTGCATTTGTTATTTTCTATGTGTCATCGAACCAAAACGTGCAGCAAATGTAAACGCACAATCTGCTGATGAGCGTCCAAACTGCGAGCGTCATTTGCGTCATGTTTAAAAGGCATGTTTACTATTTTAAGTTTTTGTAGCGCAGACAGACGCTAATGGGCAGTTGCGTACGAAAGCGCACACGCCGAATTAAAAAAAAAAAGTCAATGTGAATTAAAATCTTGTCATAGTCATGCAACACATCAAACATGTCTGTGCCCAGGGTGGCTTCAAAACACAGAGCAAGTAGCGCTATATACATGTAAATGTAGATTATTATTATTATTATTCAGTATGTATAGCTCTATGGTTACACGCGACCTTTATATTTGTTTTTTATGTGATTACTTGACATTAATATGTGGAACTCAGTTGTGTAATTGCGATGGATTTTTTTAATAAACCTGTTTTATACTAAATTGAATTAATTTTGTCAACTTTATTTTGCATTGCATTGATTAAGGTTCTTCCTCTTTAATGCTTTATTCTGGCCCTATGCTTTAGCACTGTGTAGGATTCTGTCCCTATGCTTTAGCATTGAGTAGGATTCTGGCCCTATGCTTTAGCATTGAGTAGGATTCTGGCCCTATGCTTTAGCATTGAGTAGGATTCTGGCCCTATGCTATAGCATTGAGTAGGATTCTGGCCCTATGCTTTAGCACTGAGTAGGATTCTGGCCCTATGCTTTAGCACTGTGTAGGATTCTGGCCCTATGCTTTAGCACTGTGT
The DNA here is from genome assembly GCF_032118995.1 of Asterias amurensis. Classification (NCBI taxonomy): domain Eukaryota; kingdom Metazoa; phylum Echinodermata; class Asteroidea; order Forcipulatida; family Asteriidae; genus Asterias; species Asterias amurensis. The sequence goes on from NC_092662.1 coordinate 14,835,942, forward strand.
AGGATTCTGTCCCTATGCTTTAGCATTGAGTAGGATTCTGGCCCTATGCTTTAGCATTGAGTAGGATTCTGGCCCTATGCTTTAGCATTGAGTAGGATTCTGGCCCTATGCTATAGCATTGAGTAGGATTCTGGCCCTATGCTTTAGCATTGAGTAGGATTCTGGCCCTATGCTATAGCATTGAGTAGGATTCTGGCCCTATGCTTTAGCATTGAGTAGGATTCTGGCCCTATGCTTTAGCATTGAGTAGGATTCTGGCCCTATGCTTTAGCATTGAGTAGGATTCTGGCCCTATGCTTTAGCATTGAGTAGGATTCTGGCCCTATGCTTTAGCAATGAGTAGGATTCTGGCCCTATGCTTTAGCATTGAGTAGGATTCTGGCCCTATGCTTTAGCATTGAGTAGGATTCTGGCCCTATGCTTTAGCATTGAGTAGGATTCTGGCCCTATGCTTTAGCATTGAGTAGGATTCTGGCCCTATGCTTTAGCATTGAGTAGGATTCTGGCCCTATGCTTTAGCATTGAGTAGGATTCTGGCCCTATGCTTTAGCATTGAGCAGGATTCTGGCCCTATGCTTTAGCATTGAGTAGGATTCTGGCCCTATGCTTTAGCATTGAGTAGGATTCTGGCCCTATGCTTTAGCATTGAGTAGGATTCTGGCCCTATGCTATAGCATTGAGTAGGATTCTGGCCCTATGCTTTAGCACTGAGTAGGATTCTGGCCCTATGCTTTAGCACTGTGTAGGATTCTGGCCCTATGCTTTAGCATTGAGCAGGATTCTGGCCCTATGCTTTAGCATTGAGTAGGATTCTGGCCCTATGCTTTAGCATTGAGTAGGATTCTGGCCCTATGCTTTAGCATTGAGTAGGATTCTGGCCCTATGCTTTAGCATTGAGTAGGATTCTGGCCCTATGCTTTAGCACTGTGTAGGATTCTGGCCCTATGCTTTAGCATTGAGTAGGATTCTGGCCCTATGCTTTAGCACTGTGTAGGATTCTGTCCCTATGCTTCAGCACTGTGTAGGATTATTCCTCTATGTTTCAGCATTGTGTAGGATTCTTCCCCTATGCTTTAGCACTGTGTAGATTCTGGTCCTATTGCTTTAACATTGTGTAGGATTCTGTCCCTATGCTTTAGCATGGAGTAGCATTCTCTGACACTTTCGTCATAAAAAATCATGCTATTCAATTCTGCAAACACATTATAATGATCCATGATTAAAAAGGCAGAGGGCGCCCTACCTAGCCCTCCGTTGGTTTTAGCAATCACTGGTTTTGTACAGTACTATATGGAGTAGGAGCAGAAAGCACAGAGGTCAATGAGTAGTGTAGAATCCTACTTCGCCTGTGTGGTAAAATTTTTGTTAACATATCTTGCAGGAACTTTGACACAAAGTGTGTGTTGTGTGATGTGGCGCGTCTCTTTGACCAGTGGGGATGGGACAGCTCGAGTGTAGTGGACAACGCAAAACACCCGTCCACGGTCCAGCTGCTGCATAAAAATACCGAATTTTGTTCAGTTGTATCCGACGGGATCTGGGACTATAGTGCCTCCGGATTTAGGTAAGCATAAAAATAACCGCTTTCGTGGCTGAGCGGTCAAGTATTTTCGAAAAAATAGGTATAGCGCCAGCTGTATTTGTTAATGTAAACTAAAGGAGAATGGACGAGAAAGAATCTACACTAACTGCGCCAAAATAGGCAACTGGTGATTATTTCAAAAATCAGTACTTCCATTTTGTTATTGTTCTTAAAAGCCGGGTATGTTAAAAGAAAGAATTAATGAAAATAATCTCTTCTTGGGTTATGACTTTATTTAGACACAAAATGGTAAAAAAGTGCGGCAAAACCGTTGAACTAAATGGGTATTTTAATTTGCTGCCCTGAACGGCTCATAAAAGATATAATGCCATGAAAACCATGTCGATGGTTGGTTATAGCCTGTATTTCATGAAAATTAAATTAATAATTAGTTTAATTTCTGTTTACTGTTTGAAAAGGTCTGATAAATCCCATAAAATGCCTACTAATTTTCATTCATTTCAAGTAGAGACATGAAATATAAAATGCCGTCGATTCCCCCTTTAATTCTAACTTTTTTCAGTAGCCTGAAAACAATACAGTGACGTCACAGCAAATAGTTTAATTTATGGAGGAATAAATGCTCCAGCCCAGTTGTCTAGCTACTCGGGTATTCAGTTACTCTTCTATTTCTAGAACTACAATGAGGTTCGTTTACGGGGGAGACAATATTCGAACGAGCCTCTCAATGCTCTTACTACTAGGAGTTACGTTAGACTAGGTCTAGCGGGTCTAGTCCTTGCTCTTTACATACAAGTAGTCGTCTGAATGGTAGCTCGATCATGTCTAGCCAAGGAGACCAAACAACTCGTCCGTCTGAGTCGGACAACTCAACGGTTTAGACAACTCGTTTTAGCATGTATTAACCGTTTATGCTATGATTAAGGGAATAAACGAGTAGGCAGGGTCAATGCAGGGTCGTGGCCCCTGTGATAAAGGCCCAAGCCGAAGAGGAGGGCCTTTATCACACTGCCATGACCCTGCAAGGTTTTAATCGGCCGTTTAAGAACGAGTCATTACTCTTTTATTCCAATTCATAAATTTTCAAAATCTTTTGTAAAAATGTTTTGTTGGCGTCGGTCGGTGTATATATACGCGTGTGTACACACATATTATGGGTTGTTACTAATAGCTATGAATTGCATTCCACTTAATTTAAATTGGCGTACATGAGCTTGCGCGCCCAACATGCAAAGCCAGACGGTCTTAAACAGCTTCAGCTGTGTCTTTATCAACACCCCCACGTGACGTGCTCTCCACCAATAGGAGTAGCGAAAGTGTCTGGGGTATTTATATGAATGGTATATTATCATAACTGGGATTTTACATGCTAAAATAATATTCGTCTTCCTGAGACGAAAATTATTCTGTGACTTGTTTTACTAACTTCTCAAAAACTACAGAACCTCAGTTAGTAGTATTTAAAGGGAAGCTTTCCACTATCATTATATTCAAACCCTGTTAGTTTAATGTAAATCTGTGGACATTTAAAAAAAGTACCCTGTAATAAAATTAATAAATAAAAAAAAAAATCTGCCTAAAATAGTTTCAACAAAAACACAAGAGGACTGGGTCTTTTCTTATCAAGAGATTGGAATTTGGACCTGCTTTCCACCAGTGTAAACTTTAAGCCCTGGCTTGATCTGATGTACATTGACATGTGTGTAAATATCTTAACTCCGGTAACATGCCCACGCCTCCGGTAAATATGCCTCCGGTAAATGTCCACGTGCCTGCACCATTAATATCCCGTTAGTGGAGTTTGTGTGCAGTACCGAACAGATACAGATGGATGGATCTAAACAATGAAACACAGAACTGGTTCATTCCAGTTGTAGCATCAAGTAGGTTATTATGTGCAGTTAATTTTAGTATTAGTATGCAGTTCGAATGGGTTAAATAGAATCATACAGTTTAACAGGTGAGTTTCTAATACCCTTTGTATTTATAAAAACATATTTGAAACAGTTTGTTGAAAGCCTGTTACAAGCACAAAAAAAACCTGTTAAGCACAAAGATGTATTGCTTAGCAGAAGTAGATTACCAGGGAAAATTATTTTTAAAGTTTGCATTGCTGTGGCTGATGTTGCCCTTCAACAGTTTGAAAGAAATTTGTGAAGCAGTATTTTCTGTTTTTATAACAGCTTTTTCATAAAGTTTAAAGCCAGAAAACACTGCTCAGCAATTTGCTCTGCTAAGCAAAAATAAGTGGGGCACCAGTCACAACAACATAAACTTAATGTTATTTTGGCTGGTATCTTACTTAGTTCTGTTAAGTAATACATTTCTGTGCTTAGCAAGTGTTTGTGCTTACAGGCTATAAATTGAGCTCAGGGGCCTTCCTCAAGCCTTGGCTTGGGCGCTGGCTTAGGCTCCAGGCTCCTTGTGTTGATGTTCGAACCACTGGGTGCAATATGCGCTGCTCCAAAGTGTAGCCGTCGATTTCACAAAGAGTCTAGGACTCGTCTTATCTCGAGTTAGGACGAGTAACTTGTCCTAACTAAGGATTGATATTAAGGTCTGCATGCTACAGTGCATGGTTGGGACTCGTCCTTAGTCCTAAAATTAGTCTTAAGTTAGGAAGAGTTTTGTGAAAGCGATGGCAGGTTAAATATCAAGCTGCGTTCTCACTGCGCACTTTAGCGTGCGGAGCCTTAGCCTGAGCTGGAGCCCAAGCCAAGGTTTGATAAAAGCCCCTTTCACTCGTGAGAAATAGCAAGGGTCTCTTGCTAAATTGAAGCATGGTTGTAAACTTTTACAAAACGCTCCTAGATTGAACGGCCAACTGTAATTGTTTCTAACTGTCCAAGTTCTCTTGCAAAGTATTTTCAAGCATTGTATACATTTTACATCCATGCTAAAATGAAACAAGGGACCCCAGTTAAATTTCTGTCGTGTGAATAGCACTAAAGGCCCCAGGCCTCAGGGTGACACTGCTGACGTAACTGATTACAGTTGTATGGTAATTTAGTCACAGGGAGTTTGCTTAGGATCAGAACATCATCATGTGGCGGGCTTTAGCAAGAGGTGCTTTCCAAACGAGGCAGAGATCTCAAAGGGTTCTCAGTACGTCAACTCGCTGCAGCAGCCAACAAGCAGGGAGCGGTGTACCCTATGACACCCTTCAGAGCTCGGATAAATCTCATCCTAGCTCCGTGCCGGAATCAGCAGATGTTGTCGTCATTGGTGGAGGGTCAATCGGCTGTAGTACGTTGTACCATTTGGCTAAGATGGGAGTGACCAATGCTGTGCTAGTGGAGCGGGACCAATTGACGTCTGGCACCACGTGGCACACTGGAGGTAAGAATTTAAAATTATTTCTGTAAGACCATCCGCCGATTTCACGAAACGCTTGCCGATTTCACAAAACGCTTGGATAAATCCCATCTCGAGTTAGAACGAGTAACTCGCCCTAACTTAGGATGGGTTCAAAGCATCTTATCGTCTATGGTAACGGAACTTAAAGGCAGTAGACACTATTGGTAATTGTCAAAGACTAGCCTTCACAGTGAGTTGGTGTATCTCAACATATGCATAAAACAATAAACCTGTGAAAATTTGAGCTCAATCGGTCATCGAACTTGCGAGATAATAATGAAAAAAAAAACACCCTTGTCACACGAAGTTGTGTGCGTTTAAATGGTTGATCTGTTCTAAATCTGAGGTCTCGAAATCAAATTTGTGGAAAATTACTTCTTCCTCAAAAACTATGTCACTTCAGAGGGAGCCGTTTCTCACAATGTTTTACACCATCAACCTCTCTCCATTACTCGTTTCCAAGTAAGGTTTTGTGCTAATAATTATTTTGAGTAATTACCAATAGTGTCCACTGCCTTTAACTCGTCCTAAGTCCTACGATTTATTCCTAAGTTAGGAAGAGTTTGGTGAAATCAGTGGCAGGGCTCAAATTATTGGGTAAATCCACAAGAGCGAAGGACTTGAGCTCAGAATCTGCAGTGGACTGGGACTAGTTGCCTTATCTTTTATAGAAAATATAATAATTTGTTTAATAAAATTAAATGCATAGCCAAAACATCTTATTATCACAATAAGTTAGATGATCTTAAAGGTAATGCTAAGGAAACATGGCGCCTTTTAAATAGTATGACTAAGGTTAAAAAGTCTCCTGTTAAAATAAGTACTATTATTTTAAATAATGAGTTGCTCTCTAACAATAAGGATATTGCAGAAGCTTTCAATCAACATTTTTGTTCCATAGGTGAAGCAACCTCTGATTCAGTTCCTAGATCTAATAATGACTTTTATCACTATGTTAACTTTGCTACCTCCTCTTCTAGTTCGTTTTATCTTACACCCACTGATCCAGGGGAAATTGTTACCATTGTTAATAAATTTCAGAATAAGAGTAGTTCTGGTCCAGACGAAATTAGCAATACGGTATTAAAGGAAGTTATTGAATTTGTTTGTGACCCTTTATCTGATACTTGTAATGCTTCCTTTAGACAGGGTATTTTTCCTAATGTGTATAAAGTGGCAAAAGTTGTACCTGTCTTTAAAAAGGGGGATACTCATGATTTAGGTAACTACCACCCTATTTTGTTATTAAATACCTTTTCCAAGATCTTAGAAAAGTTAATGCATTGCAGAATTTATAATTTTCTTGATTCCAAAAAAATTCTTACTCCCAATCAGTATGGATTTCGTTCTGGTAGATCAACTGTGCATGCTATGTTAGATTTTTATAACAATCTCTCTGACTCTGTTAATAAAGATCCCTCGGAAATTTCTTTAGGCGTCTTTTTAGACATTAAGAAAGCTTTTGACACTCAATCATCCTATTTTATTGAGTAAATTGAAGTACTATGGTATTCGAGGTTTGGCACATGATTGGTTTGCTAGTTATTTAACAGACCGTAAACAGTATGTAGTTTTTGATGGAGCTAAATCCAGCTGTCAAGAAATCAATTGTGGCGTACCGCAAGGGTCAAATCTGGGGCCATTGTTATTTTTGTTGTATGTTAATGACATGCCTATGTGTTGTACCTTGCTTAAACCTATCCTTTATGCCGAAGATACTACTTTGATCGCCTCTGGGCAGGATTTAAAGTCACCTGGAAGTGGTATTTTTTTTAAATAAAGCTTTTGTCACTAAAATATGTGTTTTTATGAGAGGAATGTGAATAAAAAATTAACTAAGGTTTAAAAATCTTAGTTTTGATTGTATTTACAAATTTACGAGTAGGCCCCGACCCGAGAGGGCGCTGTTTGTGACGTATTTCAAGGCGCGATATTTGGAGAGAAATTTTGTAGTCGTGCCCCCGTACATTACGTCTGGGAACATGGCACATCAAAACAAATTTAAACACGATTTTACACACATACGTACATTGAAACTTGAACATGTTGAACGCCTAGTGGTTTTTACAAAAGCTATTGCTGCTATTTTTATTTAACTATGCGACTTTTTAGTGACCAAATGGGTTGTAAGATGTGGGTCTGCCTACGTATTATTATAGAAATACGGCCACGGAGCAGACTGCACGCACGCACTATGGCTGCTGTATAATGGGCGGACGGTCACATAGGACCTGCACGCACGGTGAATCGCATGCGGTACCAACAAAAAATCGTGTCACTTGGCAAAAGCTAAAAACATACCCTCAAAGTTCAAACTTACCCGAATTTTTTCACGTTTAGCAAATGCTCCTCTGAGTTCGTCACGTCTTTCAGATACCTTCTTCGACTTCCCACTAGCTAGAAAAATTGTTGGGACGGCGTCGTGTTTAAGAATGGCTCTTCTCGTCATGTCAAATGAGTTGTGTATCCAGGATTCGAAGCACGACGGCTCTAAGTGTTCGCTGCAGCGCTGAAAAAGACGTCGGACCGGACCACTTTGCTCTAGTTAATCTGACTTTCGCAGCCCACAACCGTCTATACTTGGGATCTGCAGGAAACAGATGAAGACTGACCCCATCTTTAGTTGTTTTGCTGCATCCAGCAGCAATACACCTGGTCGGCATTGCCGGAAAAATGCCAGAAAAAAAACCCTTTTTCGCAGCGTACAAACTCAGTCACGTCTTAGAATTACATGTACTTTTGCACGTGTGTTTATCTACGCATCGAGGGGGGTCTATGTTTGATCGAGGCAAAGTCTTCCTTTTCCTACGTCACAAAAGGGGTAGGCGGAGTCAACCCCCAGTCACTTAATTAATTTTTTTAACATATAAATCGTGACAAACAATTACTCAAAAAATTGTTTTATTGTTAATAAACATATACTCTTATGTTTAAAAGAAAAAAAATCCTATTTCCAGGTGCCTTTAAAGATCTTAGCTGGCACTGTTAATTCTGAACTTTTGACTCTGCAAGACTGGTATAGAGCAAATAAATTAAAAGTTCATCCGGATAAGACATTTTATATTTGTTACTCCTTGAAACAAAAAGAACGCTTTTTACCTGATGTTTCTCTTAGTTTAGAAAATGTCGTTCTTAGAAAAGTCCCTTCCATTGTGTTTCTTGGACTTGAAACCGATAAAAATATGCTCTGGAAGGATCAAGTTAACAGGGTCTGTAATAAAATTTCCAAAGCTAACTATATTATCAATAGGACTAAAAACAATTTGAGGCTGAGAGATAGTTTGGCAATTTATAATACATTGGTTAACTCTCATTTAAATTATGGTATCTTGGCATGGGGTGGCTTGATTAAAGTTTACCCCTCATTTTATAGAAGGCTTATTACTTTACAAAAGAAATGTATTCGCAACGCATGTCATGTCAAGTATAACGCACACACTACACCTCTCTGTTATAAACACAATATTTTCAAATTGGAAGATATTTATAATGTGCAAATAGCTACTCATTATTTTGATTATCGGAATAATTCACTTCCAGAAAATCTAAGCAATCCCATTTTCTTTTCGTTGAATCGAGATTGTCATGCTTTCTCCACAAGACAAGACAGTCTACTTCACGCCTTTTGTATTTGTAGAGCTGACGTTGCTTCATCCAATTATCGCTTTACCCTTCCAAAAATTTATAATTCTTTTCCTAATGAACTTAGGGAATGTTTTATTAATGTTCCAAAAAAGCACTTGATTAAACAACTGAAAGACTTTTATTTAATTAAGTATAAAGATTTTCTATGTACTAATTTGAATTGTCACACATGTCATTAGAGCAGGACATTGAAAGAAAATATTATATTTAAATATGTGTACAAGTTCATATCTTTTAGGCCTAATACCTATATTTTGCTTTACACTATTCTTCAAAGATGTGCTTTATTTTATTTTAGGGTTACTATAATTTACTTTCATATTACACTTGTCATTTGTGAAACCAGTGCAGCATTTTATTTTTTATTTTTTATAGCAGTTCGGGTGCTCCACTACAGGAGGGTCTTACCTCCTCTGGCTGCAACCCCCATTTGTACTTAATTTAAATTTATAACAGTATTTATATACTTGAAATCATCATTGTTGTATTTTTTGTTGTACAAATGGAAATCAAACAAACAAACAAACAAACTTAATTGACAAGACCAGAATCAAAATGAAAAGACTCTAGAATCAAAATGAGAACTTAAAGGGAAGGTACACGTTTGGTAATTACTCAAAACAAATATTAACTTAAAAACTGACTTGGAAACGAGCATTGGAGAGCTGTTGATAGTATAAAACATTGTGGGAAACGACTCCCTCTGAAGTAACCTAGTTTTTGAGAAAGAAGTAATTTCTCACTAAAATAATGAAAGACTTCTAGCTAGAAGCCTTTTATTCTTATTTGAAAGCTCACAAATTTGTCCCAACACTGGTGTTTTTTCTTTTGTCATTTTCTCGCACCTTCGATGACCAAATGAGCCCAAATTTTCACAGGCTTGTTTTTTTTTATGCTTATGATGGGATACACCAAGTGAGAAGACTGGTCTTTGACAATTACAAAATGTGTACCTTCCCTTTAACGCACTTCATAAACGTTGCTCTACCATGACCCCAATTTGACCGTGTCTTTATCATCATGTTGTTCCCCCCCCCTTAAATTCTAGGTCTCGTTTGGAACTTAAGGCCCTCAGATATTGAGGTACGACTCCTGAAATACATGGCTCATCTCGTGCGTAGTGTCCTGGAACCGGAGACTGGCATTGTTCCTGGGTGGATTGAAAACGGAGGACTGTTTATCGCTAATAATAAGGAACGCTTGGATGAGTACAAGAGGCTTTCTACGGTGAGGATTGCTCACAAATATTTTATAGAAGGGTTTGCGGTAACACCATGTAATGACTATCTCTAAATGAGTTGCGGTGGTTCTGAAAAGAACCGTTGGTTAACGGTGAGTTAACCAACGGTTCTTAACCAACGGTTCTTTTCAGAACCACCCCAACTCATTTAGAGATAGTCATAACATGGTGTTACAGCAAACCCTTCTATATCTTATTTCCACCATGCAAAGTTTCAAATCCTACTCACAAATATTTTATAATTTGTTTTGTTTTTGTGTGGGTTTTGATCACCATTTGTCTACTCAGAACTATAAGGTCCTTAGTGCAGTTTGTAAGGATTTTATGAAGCTGCTTTTGCGTGTTTTGGAGCTCCTGATAAACCTTGTTTTAAAGGAACATGCCTTGGATCGGACGAGTTGGTCTTTGGAAAGCTGTTTGTTATAAAATGCATATGATTAGGAAGATATTTAAACAAATAGAATATAATGATCCACACAAGTATCACTCGAAATTGCGTGGTTTTCCTTTACCTCGTCGAATAACCATTCGGCCATTTATGGGAGTCAAATTTTTGACTCCCCTAAATGGCCGACCGTGTGAGTTCGCAATGTAAAAGGAAAACCACACAATTTCAAGGCAAATTCGTGTGAATCATTGTATTCTACTTTTAAAATATCTTTCTCATCATATGCATTTTATAACTAACGGCTACAAACGCTTTTCGAAGACCAACTCGACCGATCCAAGGCAACGTGTTCCTTTAAAAACTCACCTTTTCCTAGTTGCTCTTTAAATGTATTTTTTCATTTTCTCTTGTTTCTGAGCACCTTGATTTAGATGGAATGGCGCTATAGAAAATGAAATCATGTGATTATCTTTATTATTTTATCCTTCAGCTCGGCAAGGTGTATGGTATTGAATCACATGTTCTGTCGCCAGAAGAGACCAAGAAGTTGTACCCTCTCCTGAACACAGAAGATATTTACGGTACACTTTACTCGCCTTCAGACGGGAGTATTGACCCAGCTGGCTTCTGTACGGCACTCACAAGAGGAGCTACCAAAAGAGGAGCAAAGGTAAACAGGTGTTGCATTGTTGGGAGGGGAACCTACAATACCATTAGGCCAAAAAAAAATAAAAAATCAGTTGATCGTCTGGATTTTTAAAAAAAATAAAAAATCAGTTGATCGTCTGGATTTTTCAAAAAAGAGGAGGATGAGGGCCTTTTTATTTATTATTATTATTTTGTTTTTCTTTCCAAGATGGCCGCTTAGTGTTTCAAATTAAACAGGCCACAAACTCTTCAGTTTGAAACACCGCAAACTTATTTTGAATCTATTTGCATGCAGGACCCGTGTTAACAGGGTCGGATTGTTTCACTAAAAAGATGTGCTGGCATCTGGTAGGCATTCACTAATATTGTTTTACGAAACAGACGGTTAGACGTGTTCGGGAGCATAACGTGCTTGAAAGGATGGACTTTTTTTTTACAAAAATCGAAAAATAAAAAATGGTTTAAAAAGGATTTGGGTGGGGACGATCAACTGGTATTACTTTTTATTTGGCCTTATAGGGATTGTAGTTAAAAAGTAATTTCTGGACCAGGTGTTTGTAGACAGGACCAGAATTAAAAATGAGAAAAAAAGCTACCTGAGTCCTGATCACATGCTTTTCACTGACTTTATAATAAGTTAAATTATCTTCAAGCTTGTTCGAATATTTATCTTCAAGCTTGTTCGAATATCTAATTCTGATTGGTGTATCCATCCATAGCAACAAGAAGTGTGACACAAACCTATATTGCACGGCCCATATCACACCCTGCGTGCCCAAAGAGAAGTTATTGTAAATTCAAAAGTGGTGCATTTGCGTCCAATGCTTTAAGATAAAGTTGTTATCCGATTCGTTTTTCTTTCTCAGATTTTATACAATTCATATTAAAGGGCCATTTTTGTGTAGCATCTAACCTCTTACACAGAATTCAATGCTTTAAGATAAAGTTGCTATCCGATTCGTTTTTCTTTCTCAGATTTTATACAATTCATATTCAAGGGCCATTTTTGTGTGGCATGTAACCTCTTACACAGAATTAACTATTTATGCATATTTACATGAACCAGACTAATTACTGTACCATAATTGGGAATACAAGGGGCTAATATTTAACGTTTGTTGTAACTGTAGGTGGTTACCAACTGCCCAGTCACTGGTATCGTTGTGGGTGAGGATGACTTTGGTGTCAAACGAGTCAAAGGGGTTGAGACGGTATCGGGAACCATCAAAACACAAGTGGTAGTCAACGCAGCAGGTAAGCTGTCTAAAAGTTTGTTAATTTAAGTACGATAACAAGCAGGAAATAATAATAATAGTCTTATGGTGTCATGGCCGTGTGGTTGGGAGCATCGAGTTTAAGTTCTGGTGGTTGAGTCATCGGGTTGAGGGTTCGCGTTCCGGTCATGGTACTTGTGTCCTTGAGCAAGAAACTTTGCTATAATTGTTTCTCTTCACCCAAAGGGGTATAAATGGGTACCTGCGAGGGTAGAGGTTGGTATTGTGTATGAAAAAACCCTTAAGAAGCGACATCCATAAAAGCTGGGGCTGTATACTCCCCCCCCCCCCCCCCCCCCAGAGAGCTGAGAATGATTAAAGGAATAATATTGGTCCAATGACCAGCCGTCGATTTCACAAAACTCTTCCTAACTTAAGATTAATCTTATGACTTAGGACGAGTCCCAACCCTGCACTGTAGCATGCAGACCTTAAGATTAATCCTAAATTAGGATGAGTTACTCGTCCTAACTCGAGAAAAGACGAGTCCTAACTCTTTGTGAAATCGACGGCTGGGCTCTAATGTAAAACGCATTGATACGGTTATTGTAAAATGGGCCATTACGTAGCTGTCTGGGTTAAACAGGGTTGCTAACAGTGGTATCTTGCTAGTGACTGGGTTGATTTGGGTTGCCAACAACTGATCTGTGGTAAACTGATCGAGTTCATGTGACATGACACGGGAGTCATAATCATAACCAATAATTTATCTCTTTTTGTTTCCTTTTGATGTATAATCGACAGGAGTATGGGCGCCCTACATTGGTAAGATGGCGGGGGTATCAGTGCCGTTGACGGCATTACATCATCATTATGTTGTATCGGAACGCATTGAAGGAATTCACGGTATGCCTAACGTGAGGGACCATGACGCCTCAGTCTATCTCAAAGTGCAAGGAGATGGGATCGCATTCGGCGGCTACGAAACAAACCCAATATTTTGGAAAGATGTGAGTAGTTTGTTTCTTTTAGAAATCTAAAATCACGTACTTTCTTTAAAAATTCATTTTTAATTTTATCATTACACCGATGTTTTAGTACTGTATACTCAGTACTTTCCTGAGTTCTGTGAGAACAAAATCACAGGCATATTACTTGGGTGGGATTCGAACCCACGAACCCTGGGTAAAAACCAAAATTCTTTATCCCGATGCAAATTTGTTATCTATTAAAACTTTCTTGAAGTTAGTTTGACAAAGAGATTAACTGATGATGAAATAAGCTATGTCTGTCTGCCATGATTAACCAACTTCAGTAGACCATACTTCAAGAACGGCGACCTCAGGCTGTCACCTCTTTTGCTTTTTCTTTTGCGGCTAATGTAATTAAAAACTAAGGCTGAAAATTCCAAAATGACCACAAAGTGATGATTGCAGTATTTAAAACTTACTCAGTTAGTTTCACATGTGGTTTATTACTCAAAATTTAATTAAAAAAGTCACATCCTTTAAGGTGATCCCCTGGCTGCCTCTTCCGGCTGCCTCTTCCCACTGCCGTATTTTAAAATTGGGTGTGATCCCTGGCTACACAGCAGCACAACCAATTTTTCAAACCTAAACATGATTGCAGTAAGAGAGAATAACTGTGTTTTAAATTTAGTTTTCCTTCTATAATTTTAGGTAAAGAATGACTTTGCCTTCTCACTATTTGAATTGGATTGGGACGTGTTTGGGTTCACCATAGATGGTGCTTGCAACCGTTTACCCGTCCTGGAAACTACTGGTATCAAATCTACAGTTTGTGGACCAGGTAAAGCATCCTTATGTTTTCTCATTTTATTTCATTTGGTTGTGAAGCCAATGTCTCTCATTAAAGCAAACTTTGTACTAGCCAAGAACCCAATGGAGAGAAGACAAGGAAAGAAGTTTCAGTTTGTGGGAAAACCAAGGTCCAGTGGTTAGGCTGCCGGACTTGCAATCACAAGGTTGTGTGTTCAAATCCCCTAAGCTACTGCTGGTTTCACAATGACTAGAATAAATATTGCCATCTAGTTACTGAATCACAATTTCTTGATTGGTGCAATTCATAATCATAGATGTTAAACCTATGTTTGTATGACAGAGATTGACGGTTGTCTGCTGCGGTTCTACCCACCTTGCGAGTTCCCATGACTGCAAGATCATCTCGAAACACAAACAAACAAACAGGCAAACAAACACCCCAACACCGCAACAAACACACCCACAAACCCCAGAGAATTATTCCAGGAAAAAAACAAAAACACAGTCGGGTAGGGACTGCAACCCGATCCACATAGTGCTGCCCCCCCCCCCCCTCCATCGACCTTTGATAGTCAAATGACTGTTTTGCCCAACTGTAACCTTGCCTTGTTTTGTTTCAATGCATCGTTCAGAATCCTTCACACCGGACCACAAGCCGTTGATGGGTGAAACTCCAGAAGTGAGAGGTTTCTACTTAAACTGCGCTATGAATAGTTCTGGGTTAATGTTGGGAGGAGGCACAGGGAAAGAAATGGCACACTGGATCATCAATGGTCGACCGGAGCTTGATATGTACGGCTACGACATAAGGTAAGTCAAACTCATTTTGTCCCTTGCTCGGACCACAAACCGTCCACAGTACAAAACATGTGTTTAAAGGAACTGCCATCGATTTCACAAAACTCTTCCTAACTTAAGACTAATCTTAGGACTTACGACGAGTCCCAACCCTGCACTGTAGCATGCAGACCTTAAGATTAATCCTAAGTTTGGAAGAGTTACCCGTCCTAACTCGAGATAAGACGAGTCCTAACTCTTTGTGAAATCGACGGCTGGACACTATTCAGGGGTTGCCCTTAACTTTTTTTTCAACTGGCCAGCAGGACCAGTTGGCTTGATTTTTAACTGGTCTGCCAGGTTTTTGACTGGTCCGTCAATTGTTTTTTAAACTAATAGTATACTGTTGTATACCAATTATCTTGATTTCTGATCGTCGCTATTTCAATATGAATTGCAACATCAAGTTAACTGAATTGAAAGCCTTAATTCATTTATGTTTACCAAGTTATTGTGTTCGTAAGGGGGTTCATTAATTTGAGTGCCTTTTTTTCTTTGACAAAATTATTAATAATATTATTAATTAAAGGCAGTGGACACTTTTGGTAAATACTCAAAATAATTATTATCAAAAACCTTAATTGGTAATGCGTAATGGGGGATAGGACTCCCTTTGAAGCAACGTAGTTTTCGAGATAGAAGTAATTTGAGACCTCAGAATCTGAAAGCACACAGCTTGGTGACAAGGGTGTTTTTTCTTCCATTATTATCTCGCAACTTCGACGACCAATTGAGCTCAAATTTTCACAGGTTTGTTATTTTATGCATATTTTGGGATACACCAAGTGCGAAGACTGGTCTTTGACAACTACCAAAGGTGTCCGGTGTCTTTAAAATTAAAATTGTAATCTTTGTTAAAAATGTTTTGTAGGCGGTTCCATCCTAAGGTCAGCCACCATGCTAAGTGGGTCGACGATCGAAGCCAAGAAGCGTATGCCAAGAATTACTCCACTGTGTTTCCTCATGATGAACCGTTAGCTGGGCGAGGAATGAGGAAAGATGCCGTACACAAGGTAGCGTGTCTTTCTCTTTATAAACCACATATAAGACAAGGTGTTATATGTCATTTGCAACACCACTAATCTCATCTTTCTCAGATCTTGCAAAGTTGTTGGTGTTCACACAAACAAGAACTATACTCTCCAGCAAACAATAACTTCAGCTTTCTTTGTTTTACTCATCTACTGTATGTGCTGTACTTTTATATTTTTATTGTAAATCTGTATTATAATTCAGCCTGGCAACTGCGCTGAGCAGATTTTTTTTAACAAACCAGGTATAATCTAAATTTCTCAAGTAGACCATTCACAATACATCTGCATCTTCTTTGCAAAGCATGCCTGGATGGAACTTATCCGCTGGTTATCCTGCACTAATTTTGACAAGGTCCCTAAAAGCAATTTGTGACGGCTTATTATATATTTTTCTTTCTAAACTGTTCAACAAGCAGAAAAAGCATCGAAGAGCATTGAGTATGGTAATGTTTTTATATACAACAGGTCCTAGAAGATGCTGGATGTGTGTACCAAGAAAGACTAGGATGGGAACGACCAGGCTGGTTTGCAACTGATGGCCCGGCTCCGGTAAGTACCTTTCATAGCCTGGTTGTTATCACATTCCTTGAAAATTCTGTTGGTTGTGAGTAGAATTTGACTGGTTCTTGCAAAGTTTGTTGTATTTGTGTAGAGGGTGACTAGGATGCGGAGTACCAGGCTGGTTTTCAACTGATGGCCTTGCTCCTGTAAGCACCTTCCATAGCCTAGCCATTATCGTGTTTATTACAAAGTCTGTAGTTTTTGTGTAGAGGGTGACTGGGGTGGGAACGACCAGGCTGGAGTGCCACTGATAGTGCTGCTCCTGTAAGCACCTTTCATAGCCTGGCCACTATCATGTTTCTTACAAAGTCTGTAGTTTTTGTGTAGAGGGTGACTGGGGTGGGAACGACCAGGCTGGTTTGCCACTGATAGTGCTGCTCCTGTAAGCACCTTTCATAGCCTGGTTCTTGCAAAGTTTGTAGTTTTTGTGTAGAGTGTGACTAGAATGGGAATGACCAGGCTGGTTTTTTTTTTAAAGTAGCTGTACCAAGGTTAAATTTAAAGGCTTGTTCTTGTGTCCCCCCCCCCCCCCCCCCGATTAAAAAACTAGGACATAAATTTGCTTTGCTTACTTGTATAAAAATAATGTGTACTTTCCGTTGATTATGTTGAACAGGTTTTGGAATATGACTTCTATGGTGCCTACGACAACCCAAAACATGAAAACCATCGCTATGCCGAGCTCCTTCAGGACGATTACACGTTCGACTTTCCAAAGCATCATGATATTGTAAGTTAGAAGTTATTTGTAATTGTATCAACATTTTTCTTTTGTATTTTACTTGATGTTACTTTTATTAAAGGCAGTGGTCTGGTAATTACTCAAAATAATTATTAGCATAAAACCTCACTTGGTAACGAGTAATAGGAAGAGGTTGATAGTATAAAACATTGTGAGAAACAGCTCCCTCTTCAATGAGGTAGTTTTAGAGAAAGAAGTAATTTTCCAAGAACTCGATTTCGAGACCTCAAGTTTAGAATTTGAGGTTTCGAAATCAAGCATCTGAAAGCACACAACTTCGTGTGACAAGGGTGTTTTTCTGTCATTGTTATCTCGCAACTTCGACGACCAATTGAGCTCAAATTTTCACAGGTTTGTTATTTTATGCATATGTTGAGATACACCAAGTGAGAAGACTGGTCTTTGACAATTACCAATAGTGTCAAGTGTCTTTAAGTGTAGCCCTCACCTTCAATTTGCCATTCGGCCTTGTGATGTTAGGTGATCTCTCATGTTTAAAGTTGTTGTTTCTAATAAAATGTACCACTTTTGCTATGTGTTTGTAAGTTTTTAAATTTTTTTTATTGATCATGTGGAATATTGTTGCTTATTATTTTGCAATTTTGTTATATCTTTTATCGCTAACTTTAATGTGTCTTTTTGAATGGTTATTGTTTTTAGTATTTTTATTGTGTTTTCAGAGCTTTCCCGTTATAATTTATAGTTAGCAGTCAAGTTATTGATGTGAAATATGAAATATTCTTTTACTATCTTTTTTTCATTTTGTAGATTGGGAATGAATGCTTGTCTTGCCGTAATGGGGTCGGCATTTTCAACATGTCGTACTTTGGTCAGTTGTACCTAACTGGACCAGATGCTCAGAAAGCTGTAGACTGGATCTTCACAAATGATATGACCAAACCTGCAGGTCTGTCACTTTAGTTAAACCTACTGGCAAATAATAATAATAATATCAATTGGTTTTTATAAAGCCTTTTACACACCAACTCTCAAAGCGCTTCAAACATTATTACCCCTGATCACTGGCCCTCATTTCTTAAACCATCTCAGCTCCCTTGGGAGTATACAGCCGGTGCTGCCAAATATGTAGCGCACTTAGCTAAATCAATCATAAGAACCATCTCTGCCCTCACAGGTACCCATTTACCCCTGGGTGGAGAAAAGCAATTGTAGTTAAGTGTCTTGATCTGGGACACAAGTGTCATGACCGGGATTCGAAGCCACACTGTGCTGAACAGAAACAGCAGAGCTTGAGTACGGCTACGAAACACCCCACCCTGGCTAGGTAGATGATGTTCTTTTGAGAACTTCCCTTGCTGCATATCAGGTGCAAACATTTGGTGTGATTCCTGGCTACAGTTTATGGTTGAGTGGTTTCTGACTGGCTCCCCCGACCGATATTGACAAAATAGGGTGACCACCAATATAGGGGTAGATAGCTCATTAAGTTGAGCGCCAGGATGTTAATCTGGAGGTTGTTGGTTTAGGACCGTGTTTCATCAATTCTTCATTGGTTAGAGGGTTTGGGTACGTTTTGTTCAACTCAAAACACAAACATCCAATGATTTATATTAAGCCCACAGGGGTTTAAAGATAAATACTTGCTGAGGTGCTGTAGTTTATGAGAAATGAGTGAAATAGTTTCCTGAAAAAAAAAAATTCTGTCTCAGTAGGACATTTAAACTAAAACAATGACGCGACTCTCCTGAAAACATGGCTCAGTGATTTTCACTTCTTTTTTTTTTCAAAAAACTTGACAACTAGTAATGCTGAAACTTCCACTGCTATATCTTCATTCACAGGGAATAGGAATTCATGGCTTGGCCAAAACTTGATCTACCAAAAGTTTTAAAACCCTTTATAACCCCAAATCATCTTTCTTGTTTGTTTCTAGGATCTACGATGTACACCTGCGCCCTCAACAAAGATGGCGGAGTGGAGAGTGACCTCACAGTTTCCGTTGTCGAAAGCGGCACTGGCTCGCCGATCGATCCCTCCTTTGATGGGCGTGGCTTCTACATTGCCGCGGGAGGGGGCGTGACGCAGCATGTCAAGACGCACATGCAAACGGCGATTCAAGACGAGCGATTCGATTGCACAATCTTGGACCATTCTGACGATATGGGTGTTTTGAGTATCCAGGGACCAAAAAGGTACGTATGTTGATTTTGTGAAACTATCATTTATAAAGAATGTATATCATTACAGGAAAGAGCCATTCCAGAACTTCTTAGTTTGGCCACAAGATCTCTGAAATAGTACATCCTTTTTTACTGATAGTATGTTAGGCTTTACTCCATAGTTCCCTGTACTTGTCAATGTTTTTCATGGAAGTATGGAAATATATGTGTATTTGATTTGATTTCAATGAATTGAATTTGAATTGATTGCATTGTCCTGATCATAAAACATGATGGTTGAGCAGTTATTATGTTCAGGGCAGTCAGAAGCCATAGTTTGTGCATGATCCAATTAAGCCCATGTAAAAGAATTACATGGAGATAACAGGTGTGAGTTGACAAATAAGAAGGATGTTTTTGTTTTAGCCTCTTATTTCAATGGAGTTTTCCTATAATGATTCATTTGATGGTAAATTTGTAGGGATTTTTATGTATTTTTTTTAGTGCCCTTAATAGAATACTCTCACACATAATTGATATGGTCTTCTGTTTTATTTTTTTTTTTTTATTTAATGAAAATAATGTTACATTATTTTGTTCAGTAAATTACTGATCGAGTAAAGTGGAGCTCCACTGGAGTGCCACGGCAGCTCAGGGCTGTTAACTCCCCAGGGGTTTAAGGAATGTTATTGGCCCAATAACCAGGACCCAATTTCATGGCTCTGCTTACCGCCAAATTCCGTGCTTACGATCATGATTCCCTGCTTACGTGCAAGCGCCGAATTTCTGCACTAGCCTTGTAAGCGTAGAATGTCTAGTAACATTGAGTCACACACACAGAAGCCAAAATTTGCTGCTAACCTGTGAAATACGCTTGCCGTAAGCACAGAAGTCCCTGCTTCCGTAAGCGCCGATTCTGTGGTTATGGTAAGCAGAGCCATGCAATTGGGCCCAGGGCACTAATGTGAAGCGCTAATTTAAAGCGCTACTTTAAATTGCTAAATAAATTCATCATGATCCAATTTGTTTTGATCAGTCGAGAAGTCTTGCAATCACTGACATCAACCGATCTGAGTAACGAAGCGTTTAAGTTCAACACCCACAAACTGATGACTGTGGGTGGTCACACAGTCCGCGCTATACGTCTGTCGTTCGTCGGAGAGCTAGGATGGGAGTTGCATGTTACCAATGAAACGTCCGTACCCGTTTATCAAGCAGTGATGGAAGCCGGTGCCCGGTTTGGTATTACTAATGGTGGCTACAGGGCTCTGGACTCGCTCAGTTTAGAAAAAGGTGGGTTGAAAATATTGTTGGCCAAGTCCAAATGGAGGGCTTTGGTCGAAAGGGCCTATTTAATAGATTATAGAGCGGCAATTTTAAAGATGCTAAGTTAAACATTGGGGATAATTGTCTCTAGCTATCGGGTATTCTTGATGGTCTAGTTTGTAAGACACTGCTCTAGAATGTCAAAGGTTGTGGGTTCGACTCACACCTGGGTAATAAACCTATGGGTTTTTGACGTTGGTACTCTGTTTTCGCCGCTGTGAATGTTTTACAAGAGCTGAGCACAGCTCAATTCTTGTGAATTTATTTTTTGTGACTTTGTGACATCGAATTTGCAGGAAGTATGAACTGGGCTCACCACAGATACAAGAAACATGTTAATGTAAATTTGGTACTTAGTTTTAAAAAACAAACACTTTTTTAGTGGTTGAAGGATTGATGTCAAAACGGAGAGGAAAATAGTTTGGTACCTTGGCTTCCTCTTTTTGATGTCGATATGATTTTTCATAAACAGGTTATCATCTATGGCGAACTGACCTCCGGCCAGAAGACACCCCTCTTGAAAGTGGACTAGGCTTTGTGTGCAAGTTAAAGAAGGATACTCCATTCCTTGGTAGAGAGGCAGTCGAAAAACAGAAAGCAGAGGGGATCAGGAAAAAGAGAGTGTGTTTCACAATTGACGAGTGAGTAAAGTTTATTGATCCTTTTGATCTTTAATTCTTATTTATTATTAATCTTTTCCCTCCTAAACCAATTTGTTTCCTATTTTGTAGCATCTAACTTCAAATTTGCATCTCTTTTCACTCAGACATCTACCTTTACTTGGCTTTGAATGCATCCGTCGTAACGATGAGGTCGTTGGCTTCATACGACGCGGTGAGTTCGGTTATCACATCAACAAGAACCTGGGTTACGGCTACGTTAGTAATCCCAACGGGGACGTCGTTACAAATGAGTTTCTCACCGAGGGGAATTACACTATCGAGAGGCTGGGCGAGGTCTACAAGGCTGAGCTTCATTTAAAAAGTCCATTTGATCCGCAGAACAAACGCATCAAGGGGATTTACGAGTAAAATTCATAATCGACCAATGTCACAGGACCTTGATGCCTGGTTCCTGTGAATGCGATTGCGAATGCGAAGAAAATATTGACGTCACAACTCTGTTTGTTCGACACCCCCGAACAAAGATATTGACAAAATAGGCAGATTGCCAACACAGGGCTATTTGGCTCAGTTGGTAGAGCGCAGGCACGTTAATCCGGGAGTCGTTGGTTCGAGTCCCACTTTAGTCAATTTTTCTTCTTTCAATGAAAATCAACTCTTGCTGTGAATAAGAGTCGTTGACCAAAGCTCAAATGTGGCGAATTATTCGTTGCAAATTTGTGAGGCCAATACTTGCTTCTCATTCACATTTTAAAGGTACACCAAGGCCAATACCCTGGGTAACAGAGGCCCTGGGCAACAGAGGCCCTGGGCAACAGAGGCCCTGGGCAAAAGAGGCCCTGGGCTACAGAGGCCCTGGGCTACAGAGGCCCTGAGCAACAGAGGCCCTGGGCAACAGAGGCCCTGGGCAACAGAGGCCCTGGGCAACATTTGATTTCGAGACCTCAGATTTAGAACTTGATGTCTTGAAATCAAGCATCTAAACACACACAACTTCGTGTGACAAGGGTGTGTTTTTCTTTCATTAATATCTCGCAAGTTCGACGACCGATTGAGCTCAAGTTTTCACAGGTGTGTTAATTTGTGCACATGCTGAGATACACCAAGAGAGAAGACTGGTCCTTGACAATTACCAATAGTGTCCACTGCCTTTAAACTGCGTATCACTCTTACCGGTACTGCTAAAACAAAGTGTGATGTCATGTTATAAATCACTATGGTGATACTGACAACTCGTCTAAAGATGAATCTTAAAATTTTTGTGAAACAAAGCCAAGAGATGTGATAGCTCAGAGTTGTTTTCCGAATTCAGACTTTTCAAAGTCTACCTGGTAATCATGGTGTTGTAATTTGTTTCTTAAGTCGGGCTCTGGTATCACCTTATCTAGCGGACTGGATGAAAAATTGTATCTATTATATCAATTTTACCTTTCTCCAAAAATAAATCTTTGAATGAAATATGTAAGTAATTTCATAGGCATATTACTCTATTGGGATTTGAACCCAAAATGTATTCTATTATAATGTTTTACTATAAAGAATGCCTCATGTATTTTTTAATTGTATTTTTTCAATCTAGACAGACTGGATGATTATCGTGATGTACTTCAATAAAATTATACATTCCTTTTTTTGTAAAATCTTGGAAGTAAATTTGTTAGTATTATTTTGTTTTTTGGATAATGTGTGAACCCTTACTGTTTTAAAGGATTCAGGTACTTTTTCTAAATGTCCACATGAGATTTCCGATACACTATACACTGTTTGAAGATAATGATATTAGAAAGCATTTCTTCAAATATTACTTACTGATGTGCTGTAGTTTTTTGCGAAATGAGTCAAACAAAGTCACAAAATAATATTTGTGTCACTGAGACCAAATGTATTTGAGCATGTAAAACGCATTACTGGTAAACAGTTATGATATTATATCATAACATACCATAACTGGTTAATACGTTCTTACATGCTAAAACTGTGACGAAAATTATTTTTGTGACATTGTTTTACTCATTTCTCCAAAAAAACTGCAGCACATCAGCAAGTAATTTTTTAAGGGAAGCTTTTTACTATCATCTTCAAACCATGTAAATTTAATGTAAATCTGTGGACATTGTGTTCAGTTTTTTATTAGGAAAAAATACCTAACCCTTTAAAGTTATAATGCACGTTTGCGTTGTATCAATTTCGGCTCGAACAAACCTGGGCAATTACCCCAAAAACTAATGATCCAAGAAAGAGAATTATAGAACTGTTTTTAATATAAAACGACCCCTTTTGAAGTAAATTCTCGAGAAAATGGTAATTTTATGACCCCAAACTTTGAATCTGAGCGGATTCAGCTAGGTCACAGGCATCTGAAGAACACAATTCTATGCAACAAGCGTATATTTTTCTTTCATTATTCTCCTCAAAAACTCGATGAGCAATTGAACCAGAATTTCCATAGGTTGGTTACTTTCTGCATATGTTAGGATACACCAGTTGAGGATACCGGGCACAGTTTCATAGCGCTGCTTAACGGTAAGCAAATTTTAGTGCTTACTGTAGCAGAAATATTTGCTAAGGTGCAAGCGTATTTCACAGGTTAGCAGAAAAAATTGGGCGGCCATATTGTGCGTCGACCATGGATTTGCGTTGTGACGTGACGTGACGTGACGTGACGTCATTTATTTTCGTGCGGTAGGCACCGGGAAGTTGGCATGCCTATTCATGTGCTTATGGTTAGCTTGCGGAACTTTACATGGAGCAGTAGCTTTTCTCAGTCCTGTGAAAACAAATGGAAGTCATTCAAGACTTTCATTTTTGAGAGTAAGATTCACTGTTCTTCGTAATTTGAATCAAAAGAATTATCAAAACTTGAAGTATATTTGTTCGTTTGCATGCTACGAGGCGAGTTCTTAACTTGTCGAGCGACACGAAGAGTACAACTTTCTTACCTATTACTGTCGGTAGACACTTGTTATTCTGTAATTATTCACTGGTTATTGGAATTTGCTAACAATTAGTAACCAGCCACTTCTACCAACAAAGATGGAAAAATCAATAACTTGTGATCAAGGACGGTTAATATTTAATTAGCACTAGACGCCTATTGCCAAACCACTTGGTGCGAGGACTTGTTCTTAAAGGTACTGGACACCTTTAGTAATTGCCAAAGACCAGTATTCCCACTTGGTGTATCCAAACATAATGTATAAAGTAACAAACCTGTGAAAATTTGGGCTCAAATTTTGGTCATCGAAGTTGCGAGAGAATAATGAAAGAAAAATGACACACTTGTTGCACAAGTGTGCAGCTTTCGGATTCGTAATATCAGCTTAAGTGTTTTATAATTTGAGTGGGAAATTACCTCTTTCTAGTAAACTACACGTCACTTCTGAGGGAGCCGTTTCTCAATGTTTTATACGAGCTCTCCATTGCTCGTTCCAAGTAATTGTTTTATTTTGTTGAGTAATTACAAACAGAATCCAGCGCCTTTAAATGGAGGGGAACATTCAATATTATGAAGGCCGTGTTTAACAAAGACGAGGCTATAGCGGCTTTAGGTAAAGACTGTTTAATTGCTATCAATTCAAATACTGCGACTTACTTGCCACAATAATAGAAGAGCATTACTTTGGTAGGAAATTTACCTTGAAGTTTCAATCAAATCTCTGTAGGATCGCAAGGTTGGAATTTAAGAATACTTAATTTATTGCGAGATCTCTGTTTAAAGGCAGTGGGCACTATTGGTAATTACTCAAAATAATCTTTAGCATACTACTTCTTGGAAAGGAGTAATGGAGAGCTGTGTTGGTTCATGTTGTGAGAAACGGCTCCCTCTGAAGGAACGTTAATGAGAACGAAAGTTATGTCTCACTCAAATATTTGAATTGGATTCGAGACCTCAGCTGAGGTATCGAATCCAAGTATCTGAAAGCACACACCTTGTGCGAAAAGGGTGTTTTTCTTCCATTATTCCCTCGCAACTTCGTCAACCAATTGAATTCAAATTTTCACGGGTTTGTTACTTTATGCATGTTGAGATACACCAAGTGAAAAAACTGGTCTTTGACGATTACCAATAGTGTCCAGTGCCTTTAATCTTTGCCCTCATTTTATAAATTGGCGCTTGACTTAAGAGACGGTTACTCGAACAAGAAAACCCTTAATTGGTTGCTTTGTTTCAAACAAAATAACACTATTTGTGAGTATTCTTTGACATCGTTTACAAACTGTTCTGTTTTTGCTTTGCATTTAAAGGTGGCCTCAGGTCGACCTTGCTTCAACAACAAAAACAGTTGGCGACTGACCTTTAAGGATCACACTGCGCCTGAGCTAAGATCATCGGGAACTTTTCAGTCGGCGATTATTTACGACCTGAGCGTAACTGCGATGATTTTAAGACAATCGGAAACAGTCGCCGCTCGAGAAGGAAAAAAAAACAAATCCATATCACTCATGACATGCACTTAGCTTGTACAAAAAAATGGCGAACGTGCTCCGTCGACCAAGGGCGTTTAAGTTACCAAGGACGGTTTTGCACGGGGCGGACACAACTGCATATGCACGTGTGTCCGGGCTGACACAATTGCATTATGCAAAACCGTCCGGCGGACATTATTAGAGGACATAATTGCATGCGACACAGGCTGTAGGCTCCCCATTCCCAACCTTGGTTTGCGAAAACTTGTATTGGGCTGTGACATTTCAATTAAATTGTCTATGCCCGTATCTCTATACAATTACGCACGTCTCCACTTTGACTTTGTAAGATTTTATTCAGATGTCTGCGTCGTCATAATTTTACTATAATCGAAGCTTGTTAAGTGACCGACAAAAAATTTTATTATGATCAATATCACGTCCCACTTCACGCGATCCAAATATCACGTTCGTATCTAATTGTAATGTGTCTGTGCTTGTTTCCATCAGGCTTTAAAGGCAGTGGACACTATTGGTAATTGTCAAAGACTAGCCTCACAGTTGGTGTATCTCAACATATGCATAAAATAACAAACCTGTGAAAATTTGAGCTCAATCGGTCATCGAACTGGCGAGATAATAATGAAAGAAAAAAAACCACCCATGTCACACGAAGTTGTGTGCGCTTAGATGGTTGATTTCGAGACCTCAAGTTCTAAATCTGAGGTCTCGAAATCAAATTCGTAGAAAATTACTTCTTCCTCGAAAACTATGGCACTTCAGAGGGAGATGTTTCTCACAATGATTTATACCATCAACCTCTCCCCATTACTCGTCCACAAGAAAGGTTTTATGCTAATAATTATTTTGAGTAATACCAATAGTGTCCACTGCCTTTAAAGACACTGAATAATAGTTGTCAGCATAACAACTTGCTTGGTAACGAGCAGTGGAGAGCTGTTGATATTATCATAACATTGTGAGAAACGGCTCCATCTGAAGTAACGTATAGTTATTGAGAAAGAAGTAATTTCTCGGTAAGAATAATATTTGAATTGATTTCGAGACCTCAAGCGTGGTCTCCAGACCAGTGGCTTACCAACTAGACTGGTATATTTTAAGTTTCGTTCAGCAAGATGTGTATGCTTACATGCTATTTGGGCCCAATTTCAAAGATCTGCTTAGCACAAAAATTGGCTTAGCATGAAATGTTTGCCTTTGATAAAAACAGGATTACTAACCAAATTTTCCACGTGATTTTCAGGATAAGCAAACAACATCTGAATACCAGTAACAAGCAATAAGCAACCAATGGACAAGTGTTTGGTAATGCTGTTTTTATCTAGGAAATTTCATGCTAAGCAAATTTTCGTGCTTAGCCGCTCTATGAAATTGGGCCATGGAATGTGGCACTGGCAAACACATATCACTAGTACATAGGAGAATTGGATGGTGAAGAAAGAAGGCCAAAGCGAAAAAGAAAGAAAAAAATCTCTTATAAACCGCACGGATGTATACAGTTTCCAGTGCTGTAGAACCTTGGAATAAATTTGTATTCATACGAGTATTACACGTACTTGTAGTTCATGCAAGTAGCGATCGATTCCACCATAGTAACGGTAAGAACCTTACAAGACAATTTTTTTTCCTTGAATGTTTGTCTTCATAATACGGACACAAAGATGAGTCCATCTCCTTATACGAACAAAGAATGGATAATATTAATCAATATAGCAAATCCATCGCCAGCCATAAGTTCAGGAAAGGCGATGAAAACTGGCTCGGGTGCTCTTATGTTCGGTACCTTCTGGGGACCAAGGACAAAACAAAAAAGGGAACGTATAAGGACTCTATAGGGAAATTCTAAAGACCGGGGTGCTCCACAAGAAATTAACCACTCTGGATTTTTGGCGATATCTTAAAAGCGCTACCACTCTATATAGTTCGTTTTATTGTATATTTTTATCTAAACTTGCATTGGATTCAAACAATAGAATGGTTCAAAGAACCAAAGATTTGTTGGTAATTGTCAAACCTGTGAGAATTTGAGCTCAATTGGTCGTCGAAGATGCGAGATAATAATGAGAGAAAAACACTCTTGTCACACGAAGTTGTGTGTTTTCTCAGATGCTTGATTTTGAGACCTCAAGTTCTAAATCTGAGGTCTCGAAATCAAGTTGGTGGGAAATTACTTCTTTCTCGAAAACTACGTCACTTCAGAGGGAGCCGTTTCTCACAATGTTTTATACTATCAACCTCTCCCCATTATTCGTTACCATGTAAGGTTTTATGCTAAAAATTACTTGAGTAATTACCAACAGTGTCACACTAGTCACGTACATCAGAGTTGCGTGGTTGAACTCGGCAATCGAGTGCAAACACAAACTCTACGGGCTTAAGGTTGTGACGTAATATGTTAATTCAGAACTACGTCACGATTACGTTGATAGTGGTACAATGAGTGGCTCACGAGCCATCTTGCGCACGGTATAACCACTCTGTCGGTTTTCATTTCAAGAAATATAAAACCAAAATAAAACACGAAGAGTTGACAACAACACTTTATCGTGCCAGTTCAGGAGACAAACAAAAACTACTGAAAGGGGAATAAATAGGTGAACGAGCAAGAGTGAGATTCGCAGAAAAGGAGTTATAAAGTGTGCATACATCGGGGTAGACCCGAGGGGAGTACACTATGGTGGGGTTTCGGCATATTTTTACGGTCGCCGCCACCGTGTGTCTGGTAAGTTATTCGTTTAATTGCAATTTCTAGAGCGCGGTATATTGAGAACGTTAATGAATGGCGATTGAGCCTTATGGTTTAATCAAAGCTGTTGTATGACAATCAACAAGCAAAGAGAGGTTTTCGGTAGCACCATAAGTAAATATATTTGTAGTAATGTTGGTTATGGAAAGAACCGTTGATTTTGATTCGTGTAGATACCAAAAAGAGTAAAGGCAGTGGACACTATTGGTAATTACTCAAATAATTATAGCATAAAACCTTACTTGATAACGAGTAATGGGGAGCTGTTGATAGTATAAAACATTGTGAGAAACGGCTCCCTCTAAAGTAACGTAGTTTTTGCGAAAGAAGTATATTTTTCAATGAATTTGATTTCGAGACCTCATAATTAGATGTTGAGGTCTCGAAATCAAGCATCTGAAAGCACACAACTTCGTGTGACAAGGATGTTTTTTCTTTCATTCTTATCTCGCAACTTCGACGACCAAATGAGTTCTAATTTCCACAGTTTTTTTAATTTTATGCAAGTAAATTGAGGAAGGGAAACGAACTCAATTTCGTGTTGTCCTCATATAAATGGGGACAATATTATTAGTCTCCAACCTCCCGTTAAAATGATATAAATTGACATCGTATTCGGTACCCTTCTAGTGTAAATTTTTTCAACACCCAAAACATCGGATGATACTATTTTGAGAAAACTGGGTTTCTACATTTGATGTAATAAAGCTGCAGCCGATCTCACGAAACACTTGGGTTCAATGGGTTCAATGCGTTCTAACGTCTACATGGAAACGGAAATTAAAGGAAACGTTGCCTTGGATCGGTCGAGTTGGTCTTTGAAAAGCGTCCTGTAACCGTTTGTTATAAAATTGATATGGTTAGAAAGATGTTGTAAAAGTAGAATACAATGATCTACACAAATATGTCTCGAAATTGCGTGGTTTTCGTATTACCTCGTCGACGAACACGGTCGGCCATTTATGGGAGTCAAAACTTTGACTCCCATAAATGGCCGACCGTGTTAGTTCGCGACGTGAAAGGAAAACCGTGCAATTTTGATTATACTTATGCATTTCATAACAAACGGTTTCAAACGCTTTTCATAGACCAACTCGTCCGATCCAAGGCAACGTGTTCCTTTAACTCGTCCTAAAGTTTAATCCTTAGTTAGGAAGAGTTTGGTGACATTGACGGCAGCAGGACTTGTCCCGTTGGAAGTGGCCAAAATAAAAATTATTTTATTTTACATTGCAATAATTTGAGACAAAAACTGCAATAGACAATCATTTTTATTTTTTGTCTATGTAGGTATTTTTGGATGGTCACCTCACCACGGCTCAAGGTTAGTGGTATTTTTTTGACACTTATGACATAAATGTATTAAATTTATTTTGTTCTTCAAAGTTTTTCCCGCAAAAATGTCTTGAGTTTGTAATTCATTTGAACATACTCCCTCTTCTTTTTCTGCTTTATATTTTTGGAGGAGGGGGGGGGGGGTGGCACCTGGGGGCCCGGGAATTTGTGGGTCACGTGCCTCCCCTCCAAACCCACCTAGGCTAAGTCGCTACGTCTGAGTAGGGAATGCGGATAAGGCGCCTCAGATGCATGGTCTGCTGAATATCCAAAAGGAAATGACTTATAATCTTTTGTCTTGGCCTTTTCCTTTTAATTTCCTTAACAGAAATTCGTTCTTTTGAATGCCTCATTCACTAATGAATTACTTGTTCCCCCTCTTCCCACCTTTTTCCCCATGGTTGTGGTCAATGGTCAAACCAGCCCCTGCCCTCGCCGCCTTTGGGGGCGTTCGTTTACCTTCCCCGGGTCGACCCCGGTGTGAGGCGTTTTCTTTTCCCAGGACAAACGTGTGCAGATAATTACCCACGTTTGTCCTGCTGGAAAAAAAACACCCCACAACAGGGTCGACCCAGGGAAGCTAAACGAACGCACCCTTTGTCTCCATACTCATTGTTTACCTCCTGCTTTTTCTGTAAGTGCTTTCTGCCCCCCCCCCCCTATCTCTCTCTGTTCATGTATTTCCACTTGACTGCATCCATTACACTAATATACCTATACTATGTTTTGTGTTGTGTTGCCATTCAATTAGCCTTCGAAAAAGACTCCGTTAGGGTAGAAACCAAAGATTATAGAGCGCCGCAAGGCGCAAGATGCGGAACTCGGGCTGAATAGTGAAATCCCACTGGACGCCATGTCGGCAAGTAACTCTTTTGATACAACAGTAGATCAGTGCAGATCAGTGCAGACAATGACCATTCCTATCAATGGGAAACAAAACATTCACTTGCTGAAATGGCGCCCATGCGTATTTCACGTTCCAACAATAGATAAAGCTTCAGTTCCGCATCTTTCACCTTGCGGCGCTCTATAATCTTTGGTAGAAACCTCAGGTTAATTTTGCATTTACAACATGGGTCCTTTTGGTTGGTAAGCAGTTTAGAACAGCTAATTCTATTTTATCATTTGCTTTTTAGATACAGTTGAAATGCCCCAAATGGTTCACGAAGAGACGTTACCTACATCCTTGTATCCTGGAAACATGCTTGAGATCAAACTGCATTTGCGTCCTGGAATTGAATGGTATGTTTAGACAATCCATGAAGTTGTTAAAACCCTCAAGTGCACAAGATTTCATTTGGGATGTCATAATAACACCCTGCCATTTTGGCAACTGGCAATTCTTAAGTCAACTATACTGGTCCTACTATTGAGGGTTGAACTGGGGACTGAGTGATAGCAACCGTAATAGGTGCGTTCGTTTAGCTTCCCCGGGTCGACCCCGGTGTGTGGCGGGTTTTTTTTTTCAGGACGAACGTGTGCAGATAGTTACCCACGGTAACGAACGTGTGCAGATAGTCACCCACGGTTTTCCTGGGGAAAAAAACCGCCACACACCGGGGTCTAACAAGGAAAGCTAAACGAACGCACCCAGAGATTGTATGATTTCACCATTCCAGGGAGAGCAGACCTAGACATATTTGCACGGGTGGGGTCAGGTTTGTCAAACATGACAATCTTATCAACAACAGTATAATGGGTAGCAAACAGATTAAACAACTCATGCAAGCCGGTGCAGCGTTGAGTGACGTCACCCAGCCGCCATCTTAGAAGTAAAAATATGATAAGCAATGGGAGATTTTTGGACGCTATGTTAACCACAGACCCATGTCCATTGTTTACGTTGTTCATGCATTACCAAGAACAATGGATTTTACCTGGTACGTTATTCTGTCATACCTGATATGATTGGCCAATGAACAATCTCTTTTTGACCTCTTGGTGAGGGCGCCCTACTCACCATGACGCCATAGACCTTTTCGCAAATACCCATTGCGCAAGCGCTAACTGTTGCATGAGGTGTTTGCTGGTCTAGCTATGGATCAAACTTGACCACTAGCTAGACCAATATGCATCTCACTCCACGCCTAATGCGCATGTACGGAGTCCTCGCGATAAGGTCTCGATGTATATCGTTTCGTCGCTTTACATCTAAAATTAAGACGGCGGCTGTGGTGATGACGTCAATGCATAAGGTCCATTATTTTACTATACCTCAGCACTAAAACTGTATACCCGTTTTCATTTAACTTTCAAATACAGGGTCAGGTTTAACCTACAGAAAAGCATTGGTAACCCAACATCAGCTGCCATAGAGACAGCTATGGCAATACGCGTTCACGTTAATTCCACGTATGGGCAGATTGAGAGGAACTGGTACTCTGCAGGATCTTATCAGTTCACGTCACCCGAAACACACGTCTATGGTCACCTTAAACTGCATGATAATGAAGTGTTTGCAATAACTATACTTTGTTTGATTGACACCTATGAGGTAAATATACTGCTCTTGACTTAGACTTATGGACAAGTCGTTAAGTTGGCCCCACGCGCTGAGATAGTCGAGTTGTGGCGGTGCTCTCGTGAGATCACTGCTCTCGCACGAACTGATGGCTCCCTGATTTCAACTGGAGTATAAATCGGGGAGCCAGCAGTTCGCACGAGAGCAGTGATCTCGCGAGAGCACCGCCACAGCTCGCCTATCTCAGCGCGCGGGGCCGATTTAACGACTTGTCCACAGGTCTACTCTTGACTCAGTCCATATAGGAGGGGTAGGATGACTTGTTTTTCCCCAGCCTGGTGTTGTCTTGATGTCCTATTGGTGACTGGTTGGCGTTGTTTTGGCTGGTACTTTTTTTTTTTAAGTGTGCGGGTGTTTTGTATTTTGTTGCTTTGTATTTCTAACTTAACTTATTTTGTAATGTATATAGTTTACACATGTTAGACTGGAACAGGCTATTTGGGACCAGTGAAGAAACCATTGTCTTGAGGCTTGTTCCAAATGGTCGACCACAGTAGTCAACCAATGGACGACCAGCCTGGGTTCAAGTCGAACTAATAAACTTTAGTAAGCCATGGTGCACACTCGGATTTGCTCCAGGCTCTATCGTGCCGAAGCGGGAGGGGCGGTGCCGTCTCGCTCCCTTGGTAGCTTCAACAGCCAACAAAGGATGATCTGAATATTTCTACTATTACCTTTGTATGGCCAAATAGACATCGAAGATACCAGTTAATAACCATTTTACTCTCAAAATGTGCAGTTAGTAATAAATAATTCGAGTCAAAAATGCACCCGGCCGCGCGGCTTTTTCAGCCGAGAGTCAAAAACGGCTTATCTATTTAATATAATGACCCCTTGACGACAGTGACGATTTTCCCCTAAATGAGTTTGAACACAGTTCGCCAGCCTTGACAAACTGAGGGCGCTGTTTTCCACATCTGCTTTACCTGCCAGGCCTCTGATGGATGATACCCAAGCCTACATTCACGGACTGTAAAGGCGGTAACCCTGTTTCAGCCCTAGGAGTAGGTTGCAACGCCCCCTGGAAAATAGTTCATCTGTAGCCCACACCTTGAAGTGGCCTTCAGGCCTTGTGTGTCTGGCAACTTGCATAAAACAAATCTCACATGACATATTGATTTTTTTTATAGGTACGCGTGAATGGATATCAAGGGTTTGTTTTTCAACATCGTTCTAGCTTTGACTTAACTAGTTTCAACGTAATTCGTATCATGGCTGAAGCAGACTCCGTCGAGGTCTGCTGGATTAAATTTAATCTGGAGATACTTTCTGGAGGAACATCTTCCCCGGTAGGTTTACATAATTATTATTGTAATATCAGGCAAGTAAAAGTTTCAAAATTATGACTTAAACGTTTTGCTTTAACTTTTTGTACGTTACACTGCCTCCTATAACTATGAGCATTTAAAACAGTTACTATCAGATGAATTTGATTTCTAGGAAAACACGCTTGAGATTTGAGGAACATAGTTTTAATTTGAGTGGCTAAAGGGCGAGGTCGTCCACCCGCTGGATTTTAACAAGACTGGTCCGCTGTATAGAACTATCCATTGACTCGTACACAAACAAGCCATGTCATGTAATTGAATGACACACCCGACCCAACCCGTGCAAATATTTATGGGTCTTTCCCTGTAAAGGTGAAATGCAACCAGGGCCCAATTTCATGGATCTGCTTACCGCCAAATTATGCGCTTACGATCACCATTCTTATCTCTGCAAGCCCCAAATGTCTGCACTAGCTGTGTTAGCGTATAATGCCCAGTAGTAATGTGAAGTACGCAAGCGCAGTAGCAAAAGTTCCACGCTAACCCGTGGAAAAGCTTGACGTAAGCACAGAATTCCCTGCTTCCGTAAGCGCGAATTCTTTGCTAACGGTAAGCAGAACAATGAAGGCGTTCAAAGTGTACTCTTTCGCATTTTAATAGCCCCATGGTTTACTTCACAGGGAAGCACTCCTTGTGACCAGCCGGTACCAAAAAGACTCTGTGATGAACTTGTCTGTCACTTGTTTTCCGATGACCATCTGATGTATGCTAGCGCAAGCCCCATGCCGATACCGACAACACCCACTCCAACTTTATCAGACAATGTTGCAAGTTCATTGGAAGAAATGACTGAACTTATATGTTGCTTGGAGGGTATCACCGACGATGTTGCTACGAACGGGGACAACTCATCTTTTCAGGTATGTTTTGTCTTCATCATCATCATCTACGTCATCATTTAGCGTGTGTTCATCCAGTGTTAGATGTAGCCCCAAACATATTTCGTTATGTATTTCGGCTCTTTGCTTATAACAATATGTATAACTTTCTGTCTTTCTTGTCGTGCATTTTCTCATGACTGCTTCTGTTACAATACACCTGTTTATGTGAGGGTTGTCATTATTATATTAGTCTTCGAGAAAGGTTTGCTATGGTTGAAACGTCAAGGCCATTACAAGGTAATATTACTCAAAATAGTTATTAGCATAAAACCTTATTTGGTACAAGTAGTGGAGAGCTGTTGATAGTATAGCACATTGTGAGAAACGGCTCCCTCTAAAGTAGCGTTGTTTTCGAGAAATAAGAAAGTTTCCACGAATTTGATTTCGAGACCTCAGAATTAGATTTTGACGTCCCGAAATCAAGCATCTGAAAGCACACAACTTCGTGTAACAAAGGTGTCTTTTTCTTCCATTATGTTCTCGTAACTTCGACTACCAATTTAGTTTAAAGTTCCACATGTTCGTTATTTTATGCATATTATGTTTAGATACACCAAGTGAGAAGACTGGTCTTTGATGATTACCAATAGTGTCCAGTGTCCTGAACTAACTTTGTTCATGATAATAGCAAAACACATGTATACGATTTGTTGACAGTTAGCTGCCGACATCACCTCGGAGCTACTAACTTGGAATGGTGACGCAACCTGGAATACAATCAATCAAGTAAATATAAAGCTCTTATTTATACAATCACTTTCAAGAAAAAAACCTTTTCTTTCAATTGTTGTAACATAACAAAAATGAGGTGTTGAATATACTGTTTCTGCATGCAGAGTTGGGTTTATCTACTGTTGGTCAATCCAATAGTGTTTTACAACTGCTCACAAGAAGTTATAGGAAACTTTTTTTCAATAAAGTATATTTTTATTATTTACTAGTTTTGACCATTGCACGAGTAAAAGCAGTCAATATTTGTTTTATAACGCCCCAGACATTTCTAAATACTGTACTATTAAGTTACAGACCTGAATGCTACAATCCACAGACGACGCGAATGCAGATTGCGAAAACTTTTACTGTGCTGCATGTAGTGTCATGTAATCCGAAATGGTTACAGACTATTAATTTATCATCCTCGTACACGCAACGGACGTCTGGGTACACGCAACGGACGTCTGGCTACTGCACGCTATGTGATAGTCTTCGGACTAGCGCACGGCAAACCGATGCACTATCACACGGCCGTCGTCTAGTAAAATTAAGACATATCATGTGACGCGCTCTAAACCAATGAAAAGGTAGAGTATTGGTAGGGGGTGTTAATATAAAGGTTTTTATTACCACTCCATTCTGCGAATCTGATTGGAGGATTAGCGTGCACTTGAAGATAAAACTTAATACAAACAAAGTAATAAATGATAAAAATATACTTGATTGAAAAAAGTTTCCCAACTTTTTGTGAGCAGTTTATATATACTGTACCTTCTTATGTTTTTAGCTGAGTGATGCTAGTCCCATCAGCCTGTTGGACAGACTGGATGATGTGGCACAAGTAATGGGATCTCAACTCGAAGTCGGGGAGGTGTTGCGGGCAGACACACCGACTATGAGTGAGTTATTATATTTCTCTTGACATGAGTATTAATTGCTTATAGCAACTGCAAAATCATGAAGTTTTATTCAGAACTGACTCCGCGGCAGTACAGTTAATCACGATCCTATAAGCTAATGTAGAGCCCAAGTCTATTTTCTATACCATCCGCCCAGGTATTACAGTTAATAAGCAGGACAGTTCTTTTTAGAACTGAGAAGTCTCCCGAACACCCGAACAATCTACTCAGCGGTATAGTAAAATAAAGCAAAACAGTTATCTAAGAAAAAAAACCTATTCAATTCAATTCAATTCAACAAACGTTTATTCCATACTCTTGTTGAAAAAAACAAACAATTGTGAGAATTAAACAGTACATAGAAATTTAACAAATCTAAAGTGTATTAAATTATACAAAAAAAACAACACCAATATAATCTAAAAGCAAATAATAAATTAATAACCAGAGAGCATGAGGCTGTTAGATAAGCCGTGGCTTGTAGACAAAAGCCTTAATACAGACAAGAAAACACACAAACAAACAAAAACAAACAAACAAAAAAACATCGAAAAAGAAACAAGGGCAACGGAAGAAGATACCCTGTTGATGGGAAGTAGATACACACATGGTGTTACCGCAAACCAAATATAAGTAACGGGGACCTCTACGCCTTAATGGTCCTTCCGTAGGACAAAGCAAATTATTGTAAAGTATTTTGCTCAAGAAAACACAAAATGCCATCACGACCGGGACTGAAACACACACTCAGCTGATCAGATTACCTAAGAGCTTGAGTCTGGTGCTCGGCACACCACGGAGGATCATGGCTTCAGGAGTTTGACTCTATCTTAAAATAAAAAAATAAAAAAATAAAACAAATATCTCTTGTTTTGACACCCCTCCCTCCCTCTCCAGGTTGCATTCTGGAGTCTAACACTCTTGAAGAATTTAGTCAGAAAGATTGGATCTTTAAGCCATTTCAAAACACTCAGGAGCAAATTACTATCAAGGGATCTGATCTTCTCAGCTCGGGACCTAACAGTAAGTATGTAAAAGTATTATGCAAGACCCAATATTTTTTACAATTGCCACGAATATGAATCTGCAGAAAAAAATCTAAAGACAAATCGCCATTTTTTGTATAAAAAAACGGGATTACCGTAGTAATAAAAAAATATATAAAAAAAATAATAAAAAAATCCCAAGGACTTTCACCAAATTCATACGCAGCGTAAAACAAGAATTGGCAGTTTAACGTACTAAGGGTGTTAAAGGAACACGTTGCCTTGGATCTGTCGAGTTGGTCCTTGAAAAGCACTATGTAACCGTTTGTTATACAATCGGTGTGGTTAGAAAGATGTTGTAAAAGTAGAATACAATGATCTACACAAATATGCCTCACAATTGCGTGGTTTTCGTTTTACCCTGTCGACAAACACGGTCGGCCATTTATGGGGGTCAACAATTTGACTCACATAAATGGCCGACCGTGTTA
This sequence comes from Asterias amurensis, assembly GCF_032118995.1. NCBI lineage: Eukaryota > Metazoa > Echinodermata > Asteroidea > Forcipulatida > Asteriidae > Asterias > Asterias amurensis. The sequence goes on from NC_092662.1 coordinate 14,873,330, forward strand.
GTTCGCGACGTAAAATGAAACCGTGCAATTTTGAGTGATACTTGTGTGGATCATTATATTCTACATTTAAAACATATTTCTAACCATATGCATTTCATAACAAACGGTGTCAAACTCTTTTCATAGACCAACTCGTCCGATCCAAGGCAACGTGTTCCTTTAATGACGACCAAAGTATTATGCCCAATAACTTCTTGCTTCACCAACAGAAACAAATAAAATCTCCATTCTGGGTGTTGCTCATACCAACATTACTGAGATACTCAACAACCATCAAACAGGAACCAATGATAACATCATCGCGGATGTGATTTCTGCAACAGTGTTTACTCCTACTGGACGATTCTCATCACCTGCATCTTTCAAGCGACAAATCACAAACCTTACGGTAAATAATAGACATTTATAACTATAATGTTTATCATTTTGTCTTTAGGCCTGTCATTGTTAAAATAAAATAAAAATATTGTATAATTTGCCTTTAAACACTATTGGTAATTGTCAAAGACTAGTCTTCTCACTTGGTGTATCTCAACATATACACAAAAAACTGTCAAATTGGAACTAAATTGGTCGTCGAAAGTTTCGAGATAATATTGAAGAAAAAACACCCTTGTCACACGAAGTTGTGTGCCTTCAGATGCTTGACTTCGGGACCTCAAAATCTAATTCTGAGGTCTGGAAATCAAATTCGTGGACAAATTACTTCTTTCACGAAAACTACGTCACTTCAGAGGGAGCCTTTTCTCACAATGTTTTATACTATCAACAGCTCTCCATTGCTTGTAGCCAAGTAAGTTTTTATGCTAATAATTATTTTGAGTAATTACCAATAGTGTCGATAGGCTTGTCATTGTTCCAAATACTAAAGGTATACTTTGCCCTTTAATCCTTTATAAATGTGACCACTCATTTCTGTATAAACTTAACAAAGGCACAAACAATGTGAGTATACTGTTTACTTATTTAATCACATTTTGTCATTACAATTGAGCCAACATCTTATTTCTTAATTCCTCCCTGGCGTTTTAGGGTTCCGTGAATGCATCAATGGAAAGAGTATCGTTTTGTGGATTTTGGGATGACTTTCTAAAGTAAGTTTGTTTGTTGGGGTGTATGTTTGTAGGTTTTGGTTTTGTTGTTGTTGTTGTTGTTGTTGATGTTGTTGTTGATGTTGTTGTTGTTGTTGTTGTTGTTGTAGTTGTTGTTTGCATCCGAAAAAGACTTCGGCTTGAAACCTTTCAACGTCTATGATTCTGAATTGCACAAATCTTTATATTGTGATTCAGTAGCTAGACGACAACACTTTATTCTAGTCATTGTGAAATCAGCCGCTAGCTTGGTAGGGTTGGAACCCACAACCTTGCAATTGCAAGTCCTGCAGTCTAGCCACTGGACCACAGTTCGCTTGGTAGGATTCAAACCCACAACCTTGCGATTGCAAGTCCTGCAGTCTAACCACTGGACCACGGTTCGCTTGGTAGGATTCAAACCAACAACCTTGCGATTGCAAGTCCTGCAGTCTAACCACTGGACCACGGTTAGCTTGGTAGGATTCAAACCCACAACCTTGTGATTGCAAGTCCTGCAGTCTAACCACTGGACCACGGTTAGCTTGGTAGGATTCAAACCCACAACCTTGTGATTGCAAGTCCTGCAGTCTAGCCACTGGACCACGGTTCGCTTGGTAGGATTCAAACCCACAACCTTGTGATTGCAAGTCCTGCAGTCTAACCACTGGACCACGGTTAGCTTGGTAGGATTCAAACCCACAACCTTGCGATTTTAAGTCCTGCAGTCTAACCACTGGACCACGGTTAGCTTGGTAGGATTCAAACCCACAACCTTGTGATTGCAAGTCCTGCAGTCTAACCACTGGACCACGGTTAGCTTGGTAGGATTCAAACCCACAACCTTGTGATTGCAAGTCCTGCAGTCTAACCACTGGACCACAGTTAGCTTGGTTGGATTCAAACCCACAACCTTCGATTGCAAGTCCTGCAGTCTAACCACTGGACCACGGTTAGCTTGGTAGCATTCAAACCCACAACCTTGTGATTGCAAGTCCTGCAGTCTAACCACTGGACCACGGTTAGCTTGGTAGATTCAAACCCACAACCTTGCAATTGCAAGTCCTGCAGTCTAACCACTGGACCACGGTTAGCTTGGTAGGATTCAAACCCACAACTGTGATTGCAAGTCCTGCAGTCTAACCACTGGACCACAGTTAGCTTGGTAGGATTGAAACCCACAATCTTGTGATTGCAAGTCCTGCAGTCTAACCACTGGACCACAGTTAGCTTGGTTGGATTCAAACCCACAACCTTCGATTGCAAGTCCTGCAGTCTAACCACTGGACCACGGTTAGCTTGGTAGGATTCAAACCCACAACCTTGTGATTGCAAGTCCTGCAGTCTAACCACTGGACCACAGTTAGCTTGGTTGGATTCAAACCCACAACCTTCGATTGCAAGTCCTGCAGTCTAACCACTGGACCACGGTTAGCTTGGTAGCATTCAAACCCACAACCTTGTGATTGCAAGTCCTGCAGTCTAACCACTGGACCACGGTTAGCTTGGTAGATTCAAACCCACAACCTTGCAATTGCAAGTCCTGCAGTCTAACCACTGGACCACGGTTAGCTTGGTAGGATTCAAACCCACAACTGTGATTGCAAGTCCTGCAGTCTAACCACTGGACCACAGTTAGCTTGGTAGGATTGAAACCCACAATCTTGTGATTGCAAGTCCTGCAGTCTAACCACTGGACCACAGTTAGCTTGGTTGGATTCAAACCCACAACCTTCGATTGCAAGTCCTGCAGTCTAACCACTGGACCACGGTTAGCTTGGTAGGATTCAAACCCACAACCTTGTGATTGCAAGTCCTGCAGTCTAACCACTGGACCACAGTTAGCTTGGTAGGATTGAAACCCACAATCTTGTGATTGCAAGTCCTGCAGTCTAACCACTGGACCACAGTTAGCTTGGTTGGATTCAAACCCACAACCTTCGATTGCAAGTCCTGCAGTCTAACCACTGGACCACGGTTAGCTTGGTAGGATTCAAACCCACAACCTTGTGATTGCAAGTCCTGCAGTCTAACCACTGGACCACAGATAGCTTGGTTGGATTCAAACCCACAACCTTCGATTGCAAGTCCTGCAGTCTAACCACTGGACCACAGTTAGCTTGGTAGGATTCAAACCCACAACCTTCGATTGCAAGTCCTGCAGTCTAACCACTGGACCACAGTTAGCTTGGTTGGATTCAAACCCACAACCTTCGATTGCAAGTCCTGCAGTCTAACCACTGGACCACGGTTAGCTTGGTAGGATTCAAACCCACAACCTTGTGATTGCAAGTCCTGCAGTCTAACCACTGGACCACAGTTAGCTTGGTAGGATTGAAACCCACAATCTTGTGATTGCAAGTCCTGCAGTCTAACCACTGGACCACAGTTAGCTTGGTTGGATTCAAACCCACAACCTTCGATTGCAAGTCCTGCAGTCTAACCACTGGACCACAGTTAGCTTGGTTGGATTCAAACCCACAACCTTCGATTGCAAGTCCTGCAGTCTAACCACTGGACCATGGTTAGCTTGGTAGGATTCAAACCCACAACCTTGTGATTGCAAGTCCTGCTAAATGATCACTCTCCCCCTGCCTTTCGAAGACGTCAAATTATTTGTTTTCTATTGTTCTATTATTTTCAGTGATACAGAGATAGGTGGATGGTCAACAAAAGGATGCCAGCGTGTGGACATTCTTGATGAAGAATTTATTGAGGACAATGTTGGCGATTTGGTCTCTTGCTACTGTAACCATACCACAAACTATGCCATTTTGATGCGTATTGTACCAATAAGAGTCCGACGCCGCAGAAAAGTCACCACTTCAAAGCCAACTGAACCGGTGAAGCAAACCACTAATTTACCGACCACCACACCCCCTCCACTAGTAACTACTGAGGAAGCAACTACCACTACACCGACTACTACATATCCCCCCAAAGTCACTACCGAAGCAGTAACTGAAGTTAAGCACACCACTATTTTACCAACCACAACATCCCCGCCCATAGTAACTACAGGGGCAGTAACCAATTCAAAGCCAACCGAATTCTTTAAACACACGACCCTTATACCGACTACACCATCCCCTAAACCAAATACCTGGGCAACTGAAGCTATCACAAAACCAACTGAGTTGATTGGGCACACCACTAACTTACTGGCTTCTACAACCCGTCCCATTGTAACTACTTTGGCAGAAACTAAAACCACCTCAAAACCAACTGAAAAGCACACCACCACTTTACCGACCACCACAGCCCCTAAACCAACTATTCACGTAGTAACTACTGAAGCAGTTACTGAAGCAAAGAGTACATCTTTCAATCCGACCAATCAAGCCACAGCACGTGACGTCATCTCAACCAGCAACCAATCAGCTGCGTCCAATTCAAATGTCTCGGTCATCAATGACACAGTTACTGATGAGTCATACTACTATTACTACTACTACTACCCAGTGGTATGTATATTATGGAAATTTTTATCAACCTTTCGTATACGTTTTTCTTTTAAATTACCTCTGTAAAAAAATGTGGTGCAAGTGTTAAAGGTGGAATTGTAAATCATCTTAAAGAATTAGTTTCCAGTTACTCCCCAACCAGGCAGTACTTATAACCAGTTTTTAGTTTACTCTTGTTTTAAGATTGTTCTATTTCAAATATAAAAAACACACACAAATTGATTTAAAGATTGGGCAGTTCTCATAGTATTGATGATTTTTTTCTTCACTGTCTTTAGGACGCCGTTTCTGAGAGCATCTTGGATGTTCTAAACTTGATTGGGTGCATCATGTCCATCGTTGCTCTGATTGTAGCTCTGGTATGCTTCATCGTATTCAGGTAAAAGTCTATTACCTCAACACTCACCAAATGGCGACATTGGAACGCTTGGTGGCAGCAGACAGCTTAATATCTTTCCCCGATGCAAATTTAACATCTCTTATAAATATCTATTGTTTTACGGTAGTTCTGAACATACGCACATTGACTAGAACAATGGGTTTGCCTGGTAAGTCTGCTGCCATCTAACGTCCCAAAGTGCCCCGCTGCCTACCAGTCCCTAGACTTGATTCAAGTCCCGTTCTCGAGCGAGAGGTTCCTAAGCATACCCACAGTGGTCCCCCCGACGTGCGGAACAGGTTTGGGGGGAATGCAGAGCAGTTTTCTAGCGATGGCACGGGATTGGGACTTGAGTCAAGTCTAACTGGTCCCCTGTCCTTAGCATAGCCTTCCAACACTGGGACACTACAGTTCAAAATCCCACCAAAACACTAATTGGAATGTTTTCTTTTATTTGAGCAATTACCAATAGTGTCAACTGCCTTTAATAATAAGTTTTTTAATTTTTATTTTATTGTCCCTTTTTTTCCACAGGCACTCTTCCTTGGATACAGAGCGCATTCTAATTCACATGAATTTGATGGGATCTCTACTCATAGCGATGACACTCTTTCTGATCAGTCTGCTTTTGACTTCCTATTTGGTGAGAATATGCATTGTGTGCATAAATATGATTGTGAGATTATTCAATGCAAGATATTATAGCTTTATTCAGAAGATGATCAAAGCATGCTGATCGAAACGTCGAGTTGAAACCAACAGAACCACCCCAACTCATTTAGAGTTACATGGTGTTACCGCAAACCTTTCCATATCGTATTTCCACCCTGCAAAGGTTCAAATCCTACTTAAAACCAAAGTTAACAGATTGGGTAGTCTCTTCCCTTACCTCCATACTGGCCCATCTGTGGTGAAGACAGAGCAATGAAGGTGTGAACCAACGGATCTTTTCAGAACCACCCCAACCCATTTTAGACATAGTCATTAGTCATAGCCATTACATGGTGTTACCGCAAACCTTTCGATATCGTATTTCCACCATGCAAAGTTTTAAATCCTACTTAAATGTAAGCCCAACAATATTTATATTGGGTGCGTTCGTTTAGCTTCCCCGGGTCGACCCCGGTGTGTGGTGGTTTTTTTTTTTCCATGACGAACGTGTGCAGATAATTACCCACGTTCGTCATGGAAAAAAAAAACTCCACACACCGGGGTCGACCCAGGGAAGCTAAACGAACGCACCCAATGTCAAAGTGGAAGAATTTCAGAGCCAACACTCACACTAAGAGATTTTGACATGGTTGTACCCGCAAGTTTACTATCTATTATAGTTTCCTCTTAAAACATTATTCCTTTGTAGATACCATGTAAGATCATCGCAATGGTACTGCACTATCTATACTTAGTAGTGTTTTCTTGGATGTTAGTGGAAGGCATCCATCTTTATCGACTCATCGTCACAGTGTATGGGAGTGAGAAACAAATGGCCAAGTGCTATTGTTTACTTGGATGGGGTAAGTTACTTTGAAAGTCAGTGAAGGAAATACATTTCAATGCAGGATTATTCTGAGTGACGAAACATTGGGGTTTGAAACACTAGGTGGCAGCAGACTTATTTATCCTTGTAAGTTTGCTGCCACCTAGCGTTAAAAGTCTCCCATTGTAACTGTACATTGCATATACAATTTGATGAAGAACACTTACTCTCTAGAGGCTCTTTTTCACACACCACACAAGTATGTGTAAGGTACAGGTCAGACCCAGTTTAAAGTTTGGTTAACGTACACGTGCCCAGAACAGCGTGTTAATTTACCTTGTAAGTCTGCTGCCACCTAGCGTTCCAAAGTCTCCATCTTATCTATCTTCGTTTTTCTGTTGACGTTTTTTGTAGGTTCACCGTTGCTGATTGTGGGTATTTCGTCATCAGCGACTCAGCTGAAAGGTTATGGAGTTCCTAATCTAGCGTAAGTCAGTCACAACCAAAATAATAAGATTTTGCTTTTTTTCAACAATTGTAATGGTTTCCTGAAATACATCTGGATTTCATTATTTCATATCATTAAACTTATGTCACTCAATTTAAAATCAAATCTTTAAGACTAAAAGGCAACTTATTTAGATCAAAATTGATTATCAAGCAGTTTAAATTTGTGAAATCATTTGTATGTTTTATTTAGGTGTTGGCTGAGTGCAGAGGATGGCTTTATCTGGGCTTTTGTTGCACCAGTGTGCGTTATTATGCTGGTGAGTATCCGCTCGTGCCTTTATGCAATGGAGACTTTGGAACTCTAGGTGGCAGCAGACTTCCTTGTAGGATTTGAAAGTGTGCATGGTTGAAGTATAACTAGGAAGATTTGCGGTACCATCATGTGAATATCTCTTTTGAGTAGGTCAAGCTTCATTGTTTACGTATAGTTCTGAGCATGCAAATATTACAGAGAATAATGGATTTATCTTGTAAGTCTGCTGCCACCAAGCGTTCAAAAAGTCACTACTTGCAAAATGTATTTATCTATTAATTACAGTATTTATTGACATTTATAACTGACTACTTATAAAATTGTTTTTATTTAAAGGTGAATTTCCTTGTGTTATGCATGGTGATTAAAACTACGGTAACGGCATTGAATGTTTGCAGTGTGGATAACATGACAAAAGTTAAGTAAGTTAAAATTTACTTTAATTTGTTTTAATTAATTTTGTTGCCACCTTACCACATCTATAGAGGACAACTGAGAGAAAAATATATTGAAAGGGATTTTCTTGTTAGTTTGTTTGTTTGTTTGTTTGTTTGTTTGTTTGTTTGTCTGTTGGGGTGTTTGTTTGTTGAGATGACCTTCCTGTCAATGGCACTCGGCAAACTCCTATAAAGGGATATTACACTGCCAGCAACTGTTTCGTGAGCAAGAGCCAATTTTGTAATTGTTCCTTCAATTTAACCTTAACATCCGCCCGCATCGGCAACAGAAACTCATTGATAAAATTGATTTTTTTTTCTTTTTCAGAACTGGTTTGCGTAGTTCGCTTGTTTTGTTACCTCTGCTTGGTATTTCATGGGGAGTTGGTCTCGTTGCACACCTTCATGTAGCATTTCAATACATCTTTGTTTTAATGAACAGTTTTCAGGTAGGTTTGATCTGGTTCTCTTCAAATTTTAATAATTTTTAGCCTTGATTTTGAATGTTTTATTTAAGGCACTGGACACTATTGGTAATTATTTATAATAATAATAATTTATAAGCATAAAAACTTACTTGTTCACAAGCAATTTAGGGCTGTTGATAGTATAACACATAGTGAGAAACTGCTCCCTCTCAAGTAACGTAGTTTTCGAGAATGGTGTTATTTAATACTTAAATATTTGAATTTGATTTTGAGACCACAGAATTAGATTTTCAGGTCCCGAAATTCAAGCATCTGAAAGAACACAACTTACTCCACGCATGCTTCATGTGAGGCTGTTTTTTGTTTAGTTATTATCTCGCAACTTCGACGATCAATTGAGTTCAATTTTTTCACAGGCTTTGTTATGTTGTGCATATGTTGAGATAAACCAAGTGAAAAGACTGGTCTTTGACAAATACTAAAGGTGTCCAGTGTCTTTAATTACAATGTTTTAACCCTTTTTGTTGTTGTTCACACCGCATAGTTTTAGATTTGACATAATACCTTATTTTGATACTCTAATTTTAGGGAGTTTGGCTGGTCACTGTCTGTTGCGTGATGAATGGTGAAGTACGTAACGCGTTCAAGATCGGAATTAAGAAGAAACTGGGAAGATATTCAGGATCTGTAAGCGCCACAACTACTCTATCAGTAAGTTCTTCTCAATCGTTTCCTCAACCAAACAGGCAGTCAATGCTTTGCAAAGTACTATCTTTCCTGCAGCCGATTTCACGAAACGCTAGGATAAATCATATCTCGAGTTCAATTCGTCCTAACGTCTTCGGATACGGAATTGAACTCGCCTAAGTCCTAAGATTAATCCTAAGTTAGGAAGAGTTTTGTGAAATCGTCGGGAGGTCTTACACATACGTCAGCCCTTTTTAATTTTTCCGGGCGTATAGTTGAACTCACATTTACATGACTTCTACGAATGTCGACTAGCGAAGGTCGTTTATCCACTGGATTGTTAACAACATAGGAACTCCACATTGACTCGTAGTAACAGTATTATTCTAAGCAGACACCATGACCCCGCCCGTGCAGATTTTCGTGAATCCGCCCCTGGAATGGTGAAATATACAATCTCTAGACCATCTAGGCCAAATTTCATAGAGTTGCTAAGCACAACAATTTGCTTAGCATGAAATTTCTACCTTGATAAAAAACAGGATTACCAACCAAATTTCCATGTGTTGCATATTGCTTGTTACTGGTATTCAGCTGTTGTTTGCTTATCCTGACAATCACGTGGAAATTTGGTTGGCAGACCCATGGAGGAAGAAAATAGACCTAACCTCGTTTCGATCAAGGCAAACTTGTCAAGCTAAGCAAATGTTTGTGCTTAGCAGCTCTATGAAACTAAGCCCTGGAAGACTGTGGGATTGATACAGTTAGTTTTCGCTCAGTATTTGATTATGTATATTGAAATAAGCATTGCCTCTTGTAAAAATGGTAGGGTGTTATTGTAACATCACAGGTAGGGAACGTTATAACACTTGATTCTTATTATTTTGCAGACTTCAGACAGCACTTGTAAAACCGGAATGGATGGAAAATCAACACTAACAGAAGTTGGCCAATGATTTGAACCAAATACATCACAATCCATGATGGCTCCTCACTAATCTATTTACAGAACTTGATCCATGCATATCAACCATCTCGCAGACTTAAGCCTTTCACACAAGAGCAATTTATCAAGGGTCCCTTGCTAAATTGTACCATGGTTGTAAAATGTCATCTCGTGTGAAAGGACAACAATATTGTTTCTACTGTCTAAGTTTTCTTGCAAAATCTTGTCAAACATTGCTACATTTTTACACCCATGCTATAATTAAGCAAGGGACCCCAGTTAAATTGCTGTCGTGTGAATAGCACTTAAGACCATCACACTCTTTGCTACTTCTGATATCCGATCGTTGCACTCTTAGGGGTGACCACACGCAGGCTTATCTTTCTGGAACAATCTCCCTCTTTTTCTTTGCCAAGCTTCCTCCGCAAGTTCTGTCAAACAATTACTCAAAATTTATCTGCTCACTTTGTAATGCATAATTAATGAGTAGGGTAGATGGCCTTAGCTTCGATCCAAACCGGACCGTCTTCAGAGGCATAAACAAGTACAAACAAATACATATCCATTTATAGAAAGAACACAAAAACAGAATTAAAGGATTTGGGTACTTTTTCAAAATGTCCATACATTTACATTAAACTTACAGAGTTTGAAGATAATGACAGTGGAAAGCTTCCCTTTAAATATTACTTTCTGAGGTGCTGTAGTTTTTGAGAAATGAGTAAAACAATGTAATGAAAATACGTTTGTAAATGCTTAAAATAATTTTGGTCTCATGAGACCAAAATTATTTTCATAACGTTGTTTTACTCATTACCCCAAAACTACAACACCTCAGCACGTAATATTTTCAGGGAAGCTTTCAACTATCATTATCTTCAAACTGTGTAAGTTTAGTGTAAATCTGTGGACATTCTGTTTTTTATCCTACAAAGAGTACATACACCAGGAAAAAGGGGGACAATTAACTGTACGGATGTTTATCCAACCATATGTCTTGTGAACATTCTAATTGGTCTCTTTAACTCACTCTTGTCACCACATTTTTCAAGACAGCTTGCAAAAAAAAACTTTTGCAAAATTATACGTTAAGAACTTTGTTGTAGCAAATTTTACAAACGTCTCTATTAATTATAATTAAACTAAATTAGATTGAAGTGGGAGGGTCTTTTGGTGAATCTTAGAGTGCACTTTGTCATTAGCTTGATTGGGACTAGTTGTATAAACTATATGGCCAATATTTGTATTGTGTATCTTACACTCTAAAAATAATTACTGTCATAAAACCTTTCTTCATTACGAGCAATGGGGAGAGGTTGATAATATAAAACATTTTGAGAAACCGCTCCCTCTGAAATGACGTAGTTTTCGAGAAAGAAGTAATTTTCCACGAATTTGATTTCGAGACCTCAGATTTAGAATTTGAGGTCTCGAAATCAAGCATCTGAAAGCACACAACTTCGTGTGACCATGGTATGACGAGGGTGTTTCTTCTTGCATAGTTATCTCGCAACTTCGACCACCGATTGAGCTCAAATTTTCACAGATTTGTTATTTTATGCATATGTTGAGATACACCAACTGTGAAGACTAGTCTTAGGCATATACCAATAGTGCCCAATGTCTTTAACTTTGAGCGATGTTTTAAACCTTGGACATTTTTGATCAACCTCACAAGGCTTCTTTGAAAACAGAGCCCACGTTTCTTGTCGTTGTGTATTTTACATCATTTTTGAGATATCGAATGTTGCTGTGCATTTATTCTGTGTTTACCTTGCCAAGTGTTGTGTAAAGTTGGTGTGATGCATGCTCATTGTTATTTGTTAAAAGGAAAATGAAGTATATATTAACAGAACGGTCCCAAAACTAAACTTTGGTTTTAGGTAATCTTTGCCTTTAATCATGGCTTAGTTGCTGGACTTAGCCCTTGTATTTTGTTTCTTTTTTTTACCCAAAGGTTATTAAAATGCGGGCTAACCCCTTGTGATTTTCTGAAGTTTTGGTACAAATGTGTTGCAATTTTTTTTTTTTTTTTAATTGATAGCCCAATTTTGAATAAACGGCTGGAGGTACCCCTTGTCGTTTTCAATTTTGGCCTTTTTTTGATGAAACGGCTGAACTTACCCCTTGTCGTTTGTTAAATTTTTGGCCTATTTTTGATGAAACGGCTGAACTTACCACTTGTCGTTTGTTAAATTTTTGGCCTATTTTTGATGAAACGGCTGGACGTACCCCTTGTCGTTTTTAAAATTTTTGGCCTATTTTTGATAAATTGATAATTGGAAAAAACGCAAGGCTATAGCCTTGTAGCTTTTGAGCAAAATTGGATAAAAACTAGCAATTTTGGGAAAAATTTGAGCAAAATAAAGCCTTTCTAATTTTCAGGAAAAAATGGATAAAAACGCAAGGCTATTATAGCCTTGTAGCTTTTTCAGCAAAATTGGATAAAAACTAGCACTTTTGGGCAAAATTTGAACAAAATAAAGCCTTTTTAATTTTCAGGAAAAATTGGATAAAAACACAATGCTATAGCCTTGTTGCTTTTTCAGCAAAACTGGATAAAAACTATCACTTTTGGGAAAAATTTGAGCAAAACAAAGCCTTTTTAATTTTCTGGAAAAATTGGATAAAAACGCAACGCTATAGCCTTGTAGCTTTTCGAGCAAAATTGGATAAAAACGCAAGGCTATAGCCTTGTAGCTTTTTCAGCAAAATTGGATAAAAACGCAAGGCTATAGCCTTATTGCTTCTACAGCAAAATTGGATAAAAACTAGCACTTTTGGGCAAAATTTGAGCAAAATAAAGCCTTTTTAATTTTCAGGAAAAATTGGATAAAAACGCAAGGCTATAGCCTTGTAGCTTTTTCAGCAAAATTGGATAAAAACTAGCACTTTTGGGAAAAATTTGAGCAAAATAAAGCCTTTTCAATTTTCTGGAAAAATTTGATAAAAACGCAACGCTATAGCCTTGTAGTTTTTTGAGCAAAATTGGATAAAAACGCAAGGTTATAGCCTTGTAGCTTTTTGAGCAAAATTGGATAAAAACGCAAGGCTATAGCCTTGTAGCTTTTTGAGCAAACTTGATAAAAACGCAAGGCTATAGCCTTATTGCTTTTTCAGCAAAATTGGATAAAAACTAGCACTTTTGGGCAAAATTTGAGCAAAATAAAGCCTTTTTAATTTTCAGGAAAAATTGGATAAAAACGCAAGGCTATATATATATAGCCTTGTAGCTCTTTGAGCAAAATTGGATAAAAACGCAAGGCTATAGCCTTGTAGCTTTTTGAGCAAAATTGGATAGAAACGCAAGGCTATATAGCCTTTTTGCTTTTTCAGCAAAATTGGATAAAAACTAGCACTTTTGGGCAAATTTGAGCAAAATAAAGCCTTTTTAATTTTCAGCAAAAATTGGATAAAAACGCAAGGCCTTGTAGCTCTTTGAGCAAAATTTTGCTCAAAACGCAAGGCTTATAGCCTTTTAGCTTTTCGAGCAAAATTGGATAAAAACGCAAGGAGCCTTGGAGCTTTTTCAGCAGAATTGGACTAAAACGCAAGGCTATAGCCTTGTAGCAAAATTGGATAAAAACTAGCACTTTTGGGAAAAATTTGAGCAAAATAAAGCCTTTTTAATTTCAGGAAAAACTGGATAAAAATGCAAGGCTATAGCCTTGTAGCTCTTTGAGCAAAATTGGATAAAAACGCAAGGCTATAGCCTTGTAGCTTTTCGAGCAAAATTGGATAAAAACGCAAGGCTATAGCCTTGTAGCTTTTCGAGCAAAATTGGATAAAAACGCAAGGCTACAGCCTTGTAGCTTTTTCAGCAAAATTGGATAAAAACTAGCACTTTTGGGAAAAATTTGAGCAAAATAAAGCCTTTTTAATTTTCAGGAAAAATTGGATAAAAACGCAAGGCTATAGCCTTGTAGCTTTTCGAGCAAAGCTGGATAAAAACGCAAGGCTACAGCCTTGTAGCTTTTTCAGCAAAATTGGATAAAAACTAGCACTTTTGGGAAAAATTTGAGCAAAATAAAGCCTTTTTAATTTTCAGGAAAAATTGGATAAAAACGCAAGGCTATAGCCTTGTAGCTTTTGAGCAAAATTGGATAAAAACGCAAGGCTATATAGCCTTGTAGCTTTTCGAGCAAAATTGGATAAAAACGCAAGGCTACAGCCTTGTAGCTTTTTCAGCAAAATTGGATAAAAAACTAGCACTTTTGGGAAAAATTTGAGCAAAATAAAGCCTTTTTAATTTTCAGGAAAAATTGGATAAAAACGCAAGGCTATAGCCTTGTAGCTTTTGAGCAAAATTGGATAAAAACGCAAGGCGACATAGCCTTGTAGCTTTTTGAGCAAAATTTGATAAAAACGCAAGGCTATAGCCTTTTAGCTCTTTGAGCAAAATTGGATAAAAACGCAAGGTTATAGCCTTGTAGCTTTTTGAGCAAAATTGGATAAAAACGCAAGGCTATAGCCTTATTGCTTTTTCAGCAAAATTGGATAAAAACTAGCACTTTTGGGCAAAATTTGAGCAAAATAAAGCCTTTTTAATTTTCAGGAAAAATTGGATAAAAACGCAAGGCTACAGCCTTGTAACTTTTGAGCAAAATTGGATAAAAACGCAAGGCTACAGCCTTGTAGCTTTTTGAGCAAAATTTGATAAAAACGCAAGGCTATAGCCTTATTGCTTTTTGAGCAAAATTGGATAAAAACGCAAGGCTACAGCCTTGTAGCTTTTGAGCAAAATTGGATAAAAACGCAAGGCTATAGCCTTGTAGCTTTTTGAGCAAACTTGATAAAAACGCAAGGCTATAGCCTTATTGCTTTTTCAGCAAAATTGGATAAAAACTAGCACTTTGGGGCAAAATTTGAGCAAAATAAAGCTTTTTTAATTTTCAGGAAAAATTGGATAAAAACGCAAGGCTATAGCCTTGTAGCTTTTGAGCAAAATTGGATAAAAACGCAAGGCTATAGCCTTGTGGCTTTTTGAGCAAAATTGGATAAAAACGCAAGGCTATAGCCTTGTAGCTTTTGAGCAAAATTGGATAAAAACGCAAGGCCTTATTGCTTCTACAGCAAAATTGGATAAAAACTAGCACTTTTGGGCAAAATTTGAGCAAAATAAAGCCTTTTTAATTTTCAGGAAAAATTGGATAAAAACGCAAGGCTAAAGCCTTGTAGTTTTTTGAGCAAAATTGGATAAAAACGCAAGGCTATAGCCTTGTAGCTTTTTGAGCAAAATTGGATAAAAACGCAAGGCTATAGCCTTGTAGCTTTTTGAGCAAACTTGATAAAAACGCAAGGCTATAGCCTTATTGCTTTTTCAGCAAAATTGGATAAAAACTAGCACTTTTGGGCAACATTTGAGCAAAATAAAGCCTTTTTAATTTTCAGGAAAAATTGGATAAAAACGCAAGGCTATATAGCCTTGTAGCTCTTTGAGCAAAATTGGATAAAAACGCAAGGCTATAGCCTTGTAGCTTTTTGAGCAAAATTGGATAAAAACGCAAGGCTATATAGCCTTTTTGCTTTTTCAGCAAAATTGGATAAAAACTAGCACTTTTGGGCAAATTTGAGCAAAATAAAGCCTTTTTAATTTTCAGCAAAAATTGGATAAAAACGCAAGGCCTTGTAGCTCTTTGAGCAAAATTTTGCTCAAAACGCAAGGCTTATAGCCTTTTAGCTTTTCGAGCAAAATTGGATAAAAACGCAAGGAGCCTTGGAGCTTTTTCAGCAGAATTGGACTAAAACGCAAGGCTATAGCCTTGTAGCAAAATTGGATAAAAACTAGCACTTTGGGGAAAAATTTGAGCAAAATAAAGCCTTTTTAATTTCAGGAAAAACTGGATAAAAATGCAAGGCTATAGCCTTGTAGCTCTTTGAGCAAAATTGGATAAAAACGCAAGGCTATAGCCTTGTAGCTTTTTCAGCAAAATTGGATAAAAACTAGCACTTTTGGGCAAAATTTGAGCAAAATAAAGCCTTTTTAATTTTCAGGAAAAATTGGATAAAAACGCAAGGCTATAGCCTTGTAGCTTTTGAGCAAAATTGGATAAAAACGCAAGGCTATAGCCTTGTAGCTTTTCGAGCAAAATTGGATAAAAACGCAAGGCTATAGCCTTGTAGCTTTTTCAGCAAAATTGGATAAAAAACTAGCACTTTGGGGAAAAATTTGAGCAAAATAAAGCCTTTTTAATTTTCAGGAAAAATTGGATAAAAACGCAAGGCTATAGCCTTGTAGCTTTTGAGCAAAATTGGATAAAAACGCAAGGCTATAGCCTTGTAGCTTTTCGAGCAAAATTGGATAAAAACGCAAGGCTATAGCCTTGTAGCTTTTTCAGCAAAATTGGATAAAAAACTAGCACTTTTGGGAAAAATTTGAGCAAAATAAAGCCTTTTTAATTTTCAGGAAAAATTGGATAAAAACGCAAGGCTATAGCCTTGTAGCTTTTGAGCAAAATTGGATAAAAACGCAAGGTTATAGCCTTGTAGCTTTTTGAGCAAAATTGGATAAAACGCAAGGCTATAGCCTTATTGCTTTTTCAGCAAAATTGGATAAAAACTAGCACTTTTGGGCAAAATTTGAGCAAAATAAAGCCTTTTTAATTTTCAGGAAAAATTGGATAAAAACGCAAGGCTACAGCCTTGTAACTTTTGAGCAAAATTGGATAAAAACGCAAGGCGACATAGCCTTGTAGCTTTTTGAGCAAAATTTGATAAAAACGCAAGGCTATAGCCTTGTAGCTTTTGAGCAAAATTGGATAAAAACGCAAGGCTATAGCCTTGTAGCTTTTTGAGCAAACTTGATAAAAACGCAAGGCTATAGCCTTATTGCTTTTTCAGCAAAATTGGATAAAAACTAGCACTTTTGGGCAAAATTTGAGCAAAATAAAGCTTTTTTAATTTTCAGGAAAAATTGGATAAAAACGCAAGGCTATAGCCTTGTAGCTTTTTCAGCAAAATTGGATAAAAAACTAGCACTTTTGGGAAAAATTTGAGCAAAATAAAGCCTTTTTAATTTTCAGGAAAAATTGGATAAAAACGCAAGGCTATAGCCTTGTAGCTTTTGAGCAAAATTGGATAAAAACGCAAGGCTATAGCCTTGTAGCTTTTTCAGCAAAATTGGATAAAAAACTAGCACTTTTGGGAAAAATTTGAGCAAAATAAAGCCTTTTTAATTTTCAGGAAAAATTGGATAAAAACGCAAGGCTATAGCCTTGTAGCTCTTTGAGCAAAATTGGATAAAAACGCAAGGCTATAGCCTTGTAGCTTTTGAGCAAAATTGGATAAAAACGCAAGGCTATAGCCTTGTAGCTTTTTGAGCAAACTTGATAAAAACGCAAGGCTATAGCCTTATTGCTTTTTCAGCAAAATTGGATAAAAACTAGCACTTTTGGGCAAAATTTGAGCAAAATAAAGCTTTTTTAATTTTCAGGAAAAATTGGATAAAAACGCAAGGCTATAGCCTTGTAGCTTTTTCAGCAAAATTGGATAAAAACGCAAGGCCTTGTAGCTCTTTGAGCAAAATTTTGCTCAAAACGCAAGGCTTATAGCCTTTTAGCTTTTCGAGCAAAATTGGATAAAAACGCAAGGTTATAGCCTTGTAGCTTTTTGAGCAAAATTGGATAAAACGCAAGGATATAGCCTTATTGCTTTTTCAGCAAAATTGGATAAAAACTAGCACTTTTGGGCAAAATTTGAGCAAAATAAAGCCTTTTAAATTTTCAGGAAAAATTGGATAAAAACGCAAGGCTATAGCCTTGTAGCTCTTTGAGCAAAATTGGATAAAAACGCAAGGCTATAGCCTTGTGGCTTTTTCAGCAAAATTGGATAAAAACGCAAGGCCTTGTAGCTCTTTGAGCAAAATTTTGCTCAAAACGCAAGGCTTATAGCCTTTTAGCTTTTCGAGCAAAATTGGATAAAAACGCAAGGTTATAGCCTTGTAGCTTTTTGAGCAAAATTGGATAAAACGCAAGGATATAGCCTTATTGCTTTTTCAGCAAAATTGGATAAAAACTAGCACTTTTGGGCAAAATTTGAGCAAAATAAAGCCTTTTAAATTTTCAGGAAAAATTGGATAAAAACGCAAGGCTATAGCCTTGTGGCTTTTTGAGCAAAATTGGATAAAAACGCAAGGCTATATAGCCTTGTAGCTTTTGAGCAAAATTGGATAAAAACGCAAGGCTATAAGCCTTGTAGCTTTTTGAGCAAAATTGGATAAAAACGCAAGGCTATATAGCCTTATTGCTTTTTGAGCAAAATTGGATAAAAACTAGCACTTTTGGGCAAAATTTGAGCAAAATAAAGCCTTTTTAATTTTCAGGAAAAATTTGATAAAAACGCAAGGCTATAGCCTTGTAGTTTTTTGGGCAAAATTTGAGCAAAATAAAGCCTTTTTAATTTTCTGGAAAAATTTGATAAAAACGCAAGGCCTTGTAGCTTTTTGAGCAAAACTTGGATAAAAACGCAAGGCTATAGCCTTGTAGCTTTTTCAGCAAAATTGGATAAAAACGCAAGGCTACAGCCTTGTAGCTTTTTGAGTAAAATTGGATAAAAACGCAAGGCCTTGTAGCTTTTTGTAGCAAAATTGGATAAAAACGCAAGGCTATAGCCTTATTGCTTTTTCAGCAAAATTGGATAAAAACTAGCACTTTTGGGCAAAATTTGAGCAAAATAAAGCTTTTTTAATTTTCAGGCAAAATTGGCTAAAAACGCAAGGCTTATAGCCTTGTAGCTTTTTGAGCAAAATTGGATAAAAACGCAAGGCCTTGTAGCTTTTTGAGCAAAATTTGATAAAAACTAGTATTGAGCAAAATAAAGTCTTTTTAATTCAACATTCAAGAGATTCAACATTTGTCCCATGTTTGCAAAAATCTTTTACTGGACTTACCCCTTGTGGTTTATTTGAATGTTTAGCCTATATGTTTTCAATATTTTCCCCACTGCTCATATCCTATGTCAAAATAAAATATAACAGAGCCGACTGCATTATTAACATCCTAAAATTGCAACCTAAGAACTGGCCCAAACTTGATTTTAAATGTGTCTATATGATTTGCTACAAAATTTTAAGGGAAAAAAATAACATGTGAACAGGTAAAACTTAAAGTAAAATCACATTTGGGGAGAAAGTATTCTCATATATGAAATAGTCCCATCTTATGAATACAATGTTAAAACAAATTTGTGCAAAGAGTTAGTCAGAGTGACGACCAGGCATTCAGGGGACTCAAAGTCTGGCCGAAACCAGCGTGGTGATCACCCATTAGAACCCTTAAGGGACTTGCGGTCCCGGTCCCTCCTTTACTCTCCCACACGGTATTACTCATCCACACCTAATTTGGGGATAGACATGACGGACCCCAATCCATTACTGGTGCAAGCAGTAAAAGTCATGTCCCTCTTGGTACGGGCGGGATTCGAACCGGTGTACCAGCTCTGGATTGCACGCAATTGAACTATCCAGTGCACCGTGTCGCCACAGTGCCCGTTGGTGTTTGGAGATGATTTTAATACTACTTATATTATTTACTCATTGCGTACAAGCAAAAAAGAAAACAGACACACACGGGAATCGAACCCGGGTCTCGTGGGTCCTAGTCCAGCACGTAATTCGATAAGCTACGGTACCACATGCTTATTGGAAACAATAATAATAGTTAAAGACAATTAAGCAAACAATTGTAAACACAGCACCATAGACGGAATATATTACAGGTTCTTTTGGGATTATTAATTAAGTATTTGAAGATAGTGTTTGCGTAAGGGCATTTTTTATCATAGTAATAAGCAAATGTATCTCGGGAAAACGAATATGATTAAAAGAAACGGAAGACTGTCTCTCTGCCCTTTATTGTTTCGGTTATCAACACACGCAGTAGGCTTGTGGGTTGTGATCATTGGTCTTGGCGAAGTTGGTTCCCGGGTAAATGTTTGAACTATAACTTCTTTCTTTGCTGATAGTGATAACGCAGCTAATAAAAGCTGGACTTACCCCTTGTGATTTTTTGTTCAGTTTTGGGGCTCAAATTGGATTAAAATAATGGACTCATCCCTTGCGATTTTTTTTTTTAATGGGGCTCAAATTTGATAAAAATGGCGGACTTACCCCAGTGTGATGTTTTTCATTTTTTGACCTATTTCTGCCGTTTTTTCAATATTTGGCCTATTATTAAAAAAAAAAAAGCCTTGACGTTTTTTCAATTTTTGTCCAAATTTGAAAAAATGGCATGACTTACCGTTTTTTCAATTGTTTACCCAAATTGATAAAACGTCCAGTTCTTAACAAAAAACTCTTTTGGAAATGTATATAGTCTTTGATATAAATCTGTTTTAATTTGACCAGCAATTTATCAGTCATATTATGACAATTAATATTTTTAATTTAGATTTGATAAACACAAATGTACAGTGTGGTAAGAAAGGTTTAACCTTTCATTAAATAATTAATAAATACTGAAAACAATTGAAAAATAAATTGGTTATTTAAAATTTACTTGGTTGATCATTGTGCAATTAAAATAAATTTGAAGTCAGCTTAAAAGTTAGAAAGAATACTTCACTCCAATACATAAAATAACATAATTCACACCAATATATTATTAAGTCTGTCCCGAGCCAATATTGCTCATTAGGCCTGTGTTTATACCCGGTTTCCTTTGCATTAAAGGCAGTGGACACTATTGGTAATTCCTCAAAATAATTATTAGCATAAAGCGTTACTTAGTAACGAGTACTGGGGAGAGGTTGTTGGTATAAAACAATGTGAGAAACGGCTCCCTCTGAAGTGACGCAGTTTTCGAGAAAGAAATAATTTCCCACTAATTTGATTTCGAGACCTCAAGTTAAGAATTTGATGTCCCGAAATCAAGCATCTGAAAGCACACAACTTTTATTATTATCTCGCAACTTCGACGACCGATTGAGCTCAAATCTTCACAGGTTTGTTATTTTATGCAAATGTTGAGATAAACCAAGTGAGAAGACTGGTCTTTGACAATTACCAATAGTGTTCAGTGTCTTCAAACGACTGAGAATATTTCTACTCCCCCTGGATAGGATACCAGTCCATTGTAGGTTACTCCCCAGCTCTCACCAGTGCCCATTTATACTCCTGGGTAGAGAGAAGCAACAATGATCAAGTGCCTTTTTAAAATAATTTGGGAGGCTAATCATCCTTACCCGCAGCTAAGACCTAAATTGCGAAGGACGCGGCTACAACGTGTTCGAGAAGCAGGCATGCAAGGGGGCGCCTTTAGTAGCCAGCCTCATCAACCCATTATGACGGAGCACAGCCAGAGATCGAAAGTATTCGATTTTTTTCGAGGGAGGAAAACCGGATGGTCTAAAAAACCCTCGTGGCACAGCAGAGAACTCACATATGGCCCTAACCGGGTATCGAACCATGTTCACCTTAGTGAGAGGTGAGCGCTTTACGCACAAGCCAACTATGCAACTGACCAGGACAGGATTCGAACACACATTCTACAAATTACAGAACTCAAGTCGTAGACCGTGCACAATACTATGAATAAACTCACACACAGCAGTGAAAAGGATAAAATATAAAACAAAAAACTCCCCAAGGCATATGTTCACACAAAATTACGCAAGTAATACATAAATAATGAGAGGATACACTAACACGCCAAATATTTTGTACATAAATATATAATAAGTTAGGAATGAATAAAAAGAAGAGTTTAGCCTGCATAAGAATATTGCTTGAAATGTCACAATCTATAAATACTTTTCAAAAATATTTAATTAAATAGTACTCCAAGTATTAAATAGTATTAAATAGTATTTTTTTTATCCAGCACACTCTGCTAATAACCCCTTTTTTTGGTTAACAAAAATGTGCCCGAGTCTAGCACATTTTAATTAGACCTGTGGCCCATTAATTATATGCGCCCACTCATGCGTGGTTGCCCAGAAACTCCCTGTAGTGCATGGTGTCTGCAGTGTGGCTTTGTCATGACAGAAACTCCCTATAGTGCGTCGAATCTGCAGCATGGCTTCATGACAGAAACTCCCTGTAGTGCATGGTGTCTGCAGTGTGGCTTCGTCATGACAGAAACTCCCTGTAGTGCGTGTAATCTGCAGCATGGCTACATGTCAGAAACTCCCTGCAGTGCATGGTGTCTGCAGTGTGGCTTCGTCATGACAAAAACTCCCTATAGTGCGTGGAATCTGCAGCATGGCTACATGACAGAAACTCCCTGTAGTGCATGGTATCTGCAGCTCCGCGTCACATAACAGAACAAACAGTGCTGGATTTTTGTGACATCGTAGTGCCGGACATGGCGGCCTTTGCTGCTCGTCTCTTATTGGCTATAAAGAGGATAAACCAAAATTTACTCATTACAGAATGCTCCATTAAAGAAAGAGGTTTGACAAACACATCCTTTTTGTCTGACAACTAACACCTGTTATCTCCATGTTAATACTATTCTAACCATGTTGCCTTGGAATGGGCGAGTTGGTCTTTGAAAAGCGTTTGAAACCGTTTGTTATGAAATGCATGGTTAGAGAGAAGTAGAATATTATGATCCAAACAACCAAACAAATTTGCATAAAAATGGTACCGTTTCCCTTTTACATCGTGAACTAGCACGGCACGCCATTTTTATGAAGTCGAATTTGTGACTCCACAAAATGGTGTGCCGTGTTTCATCTCAAAATTGAGAAAGACTGAAAAGTTAGAGAGAGACTGTACTCACCTTCAACAAACACATCCCTTGAAAACACTCCACCCGATGTGAGCGAGCTGTCAACAGAAAGGAAAATGTTATTACCACATGTAAAATTTGTCAACCACCGGTTCTTTTCAGAACCACTACACTACTCAAAAGAGATTTACACACTGTGCTACCCCAAACCTCACCCGATTATGTTTCCACCATGCAGAGTTTCAAATCCTTCCGATTGATCCTACTTTGCTTTCACATCCCTTGTTCTTACATTCATTCCGTCAATATTTTATCGATATTACAGCTGTACTTACTCATCTTTTCCTGGTCTTATCTTGACTTCATACATTGCATAGACTGGTTTATGGTCGGACGTTTTGATGCTATTGCTTGCGTTGTACAATACGTTGTGTATCTGATCTGATCGTCGACTCTTACAAAGTACTCGGTCCTGAAATCAAAATAAAAAAAATCATGCTGATCAAAATTTGCATAAAGACACTGGACACTATTGGTAATTGTCAAAGACCAGTCTTCTCACTTGGTGTATCTCAACATAAGCATAAAATAACAAGCCTGTGAAAATTTAAGCTCAATTGGTCATCGAAGTTGCGAGATAATAATGAAAGAAAAAACACCCTTGTCACACGAAGTTGAGTGCTTCTAGATGGATGATTTCGAGACCTCAAATTCTAAACTTGAGGTCTCGAAATCAAATTCGTGGAAAGTTGCGTTTTTCTCGAAAACTATGTCACTTCTGAGGGAGCCGTTTCTCCAATGTTTTATACTACTATCAACTTCTCCCCATTACTCGTTACCATGTGAGGTTTTATGCTGATAGTTATTTTGAGTAATTACCGATAGCGCCCACTGCCTGTAAGCGTAAGAGTATTTCACAGGTTAGCAAGAATATTAGGCAACCAGCTTGGGCCTTTACGACAGATTTGCATTGTTTTTGTGTGCTTCTGGTTACGACCCTATGACATGGAAACTCATACAGACAGCATATAATCACTGGACCAAAGCTCTGGGCCCAATTTCATGGTTCTGCTTACCGCTGAGTTCTGCGCTTACGATATTGATTCCCCGCTTACTTGCAAGCGCCGAAATTCTGCGCTAGCCTTGTAAGCGTAGAATGCCTAGTAACGTGGAGTACGCACACGCAGACAGCAAAATTCGCTGCTAACCCGTGAAATAGGCTTGCCGTAAGCACAGAATTCCCTGCTTCAGTAAGCGCCGATTCTGTGCTTACTGTAAGCAGAGCCATGAAATTGGGCCCTGGTGTTGTCAGCTCGAGTCCTGGTCATGACACTTGTACCCTTGAGCAAAGCACTTCACCATAATTGCTTCATAAAAAGTTGGTAAAGAAACGCATTCTGCTCTACCAGCCAGGCTCCTAGTGGATGATACCCATGCCGACATCCTTACTGACTGTGAAGGGGGTAACCCTGTTCCAGCCCCAGGAGTAGATGGCTCCTAGTGGATGACACCCAAGCCTACATCCTTACTGACTGAAGGGAGTAACCCTGTTCCAGCCCCAGTAGTAGGTGGCTCCTAGTGGATGACACCCAAGCCTACATCCTTACAGACTGTGAAGGGGGTAACCCTGTTTTAGCCCCAGGAGTAGATGGCTCCTAGCGGATAACACCCAAGCCTACATCCTTACGGACTGTGAAGGGGGTAACCCTGTGAAGTGGGTACCCCTTGGCCCCGACCTTGGAGTGTAGCCTAGGCGATCTCTTATAAGAAAAGAAAAACTGTGATTGGATACAGGGTACATGACAGACCTAATACTTACTGTATAGGATGGCACTCTAGCTTTAGCTGAAGTGTCATATACATCGCCACCGATGTCGTACTTGTAGGTGGGTAGAAACTTTATCTCTCCTTCGTGGAACCCTTTAAAAACCATATCTAGAACAAACAATAGAATGGTATTGTTATTTTTGTGTCTTCTTTCTTGTCTTTTATTTATTTATTTCTTTGGTCCAGAGCTGCTAACATTAATTTTGCGTCTTCAAATTAGGGAGATTTTGTTCAACAATCGGGGAGATATTTTTTTTAATTACATTCATGTTTATAGGGACAAAGTCGGGAGTATTTTCAACAAATTTCTTCATCAGAACATAAAAAGAGCGGTTTATTTTCAGGGAACTTTCTGCAGAGTCAGGGAGATTTGGAAGCTCTGATATTTGACGTGCCAGTAAAGTAGCGTCTGTCTCCAGAAAAGATCAAAACATTACCGGTGCCAACGGCCTCCGGGTTAATGTACCAACGCTCTACCAGCTAAACTATCTATAGCCCCATGTTGGCAACTCCCTATTTTGTCAATACCTTTGTTCGGGGTGCCAGTCAGAGGCCATCGGCCATTAATAAGGAAACTTTTGAAGGGGCACCAAGGCCAAGAACGGGACACTGGGGGCCATGGTCTCAGTGAAGTTTCAGGCCTGCCATTTCTCTCTAACTTCAAGCCCTAGAGTCATTCACTGATATATCTTCAAACCATCTTACCTTTCTCCATGGCTTTCTTCAGTTGATCATGCTGCAGGAGGATTCCATAGTCATCGTTTTTCCCGTCTCGTAGTTTCCCCGCCCAGTTCTCCACCTTGGCTCTGTTCTCAACAAGACGAAAGTTAAAGTCTCCACACCAGAAGGTGCAGTCGAAACGAGTTGTGACGTCAGCTAAAAATAGATCAAAATACAATTAGGACTCAATTTCATAAAAGGTGCTTAAGCAGAAAATATTGCTCACAAGTTTTTTTGCTTAGCAGAAATGAGCAGGATACCAGTCAAAAAGTGTACATGTGACATGGAATTTTAACTGGTAACCCTTTTCTGGCAAGCATTGTATTGTTGTGCTAAGCCACTATTTGTGCTTCATTCAAAATATTTAATCTGTCTCCAAGTGGTACTCTCACCATTATCATTGGTCATTCAGGGCCTAATTTCATAAAGCCTGCAAGCATAGCAAAAAACAAGCAGAGGAAAATCTTGCTTAGCAGAAACAGGTTATCCGTCCAACATTCCATAAAGCTTACATTGTTGCGACTAGTGCTCCACAAATTTTTTTGCACAGCAATTTTTTTTACTGATTTTCCACTAATTTTTTCCATAGCAAAGAAATTTACTGATTTTCCACTTATTTTTTTGCACAGCAAAGAAATTTACTGATCTTCTGCTAAACAACTTCATAAAATTGGGTCCATTTGGTTCAGTGGCTTCAACCTCAGACTGGAGCCTCGCACATGGATACAGATCCCGCTGTTTAATGACTTGACTAAACAGCAAGTTTAATTTTGAAGACGGGATACTAGACTTACTATTCAGATTGTTATATTTCCTTGTTGGTGGAACTTTGACCGGGAGTTGAAGCTCTTTAATGATCTTCTGATAGTCAGCGATCCGCTCTTTATTCTGTTCATCCCCAGCTGTGTCAATCAGAGTAAAATAAAATTAAATTCAGTTAAATAATGTTGAACATTTATTTCCATACTCTCAACAAGACAACACAGAATCACATGGACAACTATAGTACAAGCAAAGAGTAAACTTGACCAGTGATTATGATACTGAATTTGTTTTTAATAACAATTCAATTTCAATGACAGAAAACTGTATATTTTGAAGTAAATTATTCTTTGAAAAGTGAAAAGATCTACACACAAAAGTTGCAGAAAATATAATGCACATGTTGGGGGGGGGGGGTAACCCCCCTCCCATGCTCCCTTATGTAAATACTATTTTCCCATTGTACTAAAAATACACCCCTAAAAAAACAACCCTGATAATCCCCGGAAGAACTACCAGGATTCCGAGCACACAATGAAACACCAATAGGAGAGAAACAACAATGTTTCCTAATGAGCACCAAATGTCATCGGTAATTGGCCAAAAATAGTTAATGGCCTGATGTTTAGACCCTAGCGGAGTCTTACTCGAAGGCTAATTAATGACAACGCAACACATAAACAGGTATACTGGTGTAACAGAAGCAGAAAATGGAAATACATGAAAAGAGAGAGAGAGAGGCGGAAAGCACACAGAAACAGCAAGGAATTAAGCCCTCTACTTAAATCTCTTCACTGGCTTCCCGCAAAAAAAAGAATTCTCTCTACTATCATTATCTTCAAACTGTGTAAGTTTAATGTAAATCAGTGTACATTGTGTCTTTTGTCCTACAAAAAGTACAACGACCCTTTAATCTGTGTACAGGCTTTCCCAAAATGTCATTTTTTTGCCTCAAGTGGGCTGTTTTGCTATGGATGAGGGTGCAGGGCCGAAGGATGATGGTGATGACATTAGTTACCTGCAAAATGTGAATTGATGAACAAGAACGACGTGCCGAAGAAGGTAAAGCCCAGAGCTACTGCACCCTGCAAAGAACCACAGAAGAAACAAAGGTCAACATCACGTCAAAAGCCATATTAAAGTTCAAAAGGTCAATGGCCAAGTAAAAGGTCAAGAGCCAAGTTAAAATGGACAAATAGCATTGAGCAAAATTAGTTAGCTGACTAGAGTTGACTAGACTAGAACATAGATGTCACTTCCACGATGCATGAATGGTTGCTAGCTAGTCCAACTGAATCAACCTAGCTGAGCTCTGAAGCACTGTTTCTTTGTGAATAAATTTGAACAAATGTATTAGCCATACAAAATTACTTACATAATATGCAGGTAGTGCAATAATAATTAGTTTCTTAATAACTGAAAAATTTCATTGGTAAACACCCTTTCATTTATCAGTAAAGCCCGGTTTATAACTTCCTGCGAATGCGAAGCGAATTTTGGTGACGCAACAATCAGTACGCGCTCCATTTTCCTTTGTGACGCAAAGAAATTCATATCGCATGAAGCATTCGCAGAAAGTGTCAACCGGGCTTAAACCAGTTTTGGGGGGTAATTAGAAAGGCCTACAAAAAAGTTCTTGATCATGTATCCAAAAAGTTCAAAGTTCTTGACAATGAAACTTATTAAATCATATTTTCTTATATCATACCTTGGTTTTGATCATTGAGAATACTCTTGTAGACACGGTATCTTCCTCAACAGCTGTCAAATAAAATAAGGAATTATCAAAATCAGTTATTTGAGAAAATGATAGTGGTTTAAAGACACTGGACACTATTGGTAATTTGTAAAAAATTTGAACTCAATTGGTCGTTGCGAGATAATAATGAAAGAAAAAAAAACCCTTGTCACACGAAGTTGTCTGCTTTCAGATGCTGGATTTCGAGACCTCAAATTCTAAACTTGATACCCTTGTTTTTTTTAATCCTTTATTAAAGAAGATACTTTATAACTAACATGTGAAAATTTCATTTCAAAAGGTGGTCGTGTTTTTAGACATCGCGGGAAATCCGGAGCGAATATTTCTACACAGGAAAAATGATCCCTAATAGGAATACACAATCTGAGACAGCACCCTAACGCTCGAGA
The DNA here is from genome assembly GCF_032118995.1 of Asterias amurensis. NCBI lineage: Eukaryota > Metazoa > Echinodermata > Asteroidea > Forcipulatida > Asteriidae > Asterias > Asterias amurensis. The sequence goes on from NC_092662.1 coordinate 14,901,106, forward strand.
TTCAGATTCAAATTTTCGGGCAAAAAAATATAAGTAGGATTTGGTAATTTGCGTGGTGGAAATACGATATGGATAGGTTTGGGGTAACATGATGTAATGACTGTCTGTAATGAGTTGGGTAGTCCTGAAAAGAACTGTTGGTTTCAACTCGACGTTTCGATCAGTATGCTCTGATCGTCTTCTTGAGAAAGCACAGCTTTCCAGCTTTCTCCAGAAGACGATCAGAGCATACTGATCGAAACGTCAAATTGAAACCAACGGTTCTTTTCAGAACCACCCCAACTCATTTAGATATAGTCATTACATGGTGTTACTGCAAACTTTTTCATAAAAATAAAAAAATCTTTTTCCACAACTACGAAACTTTTAAGTTAAATATTTCTCAAAATGCTTCTACTAATTAAAACGCTGTTGTAGGCTTCTAATCCAAAGATTTCATTATTGTCATTAATTTTAAGAGTGATTACCCATTGTATACATTCCCTTCGGAAACGAAAGTATAAGTTAGTATAAAATTCAGTAATTAAACCAGTCATGAAGTGAAAAAAATTCACAAGACAATACATGGTCATCCAAAGATTTCTCACATTTTCAAAGTGAAGTTTCTTGAACTAAAACCTGTAAGATGTTTGGTATACCTGAGCAGAACCAGATGAGGTCCCGTCTGATGAAGATAAGAAGTCGTAAGACGCCGTACGTCGCTGATTGAAGAAGAACATGAGATGGACCCAGCGTCTCTTGTAGACGCACCTCCCACTCTTGGCTAAGTATCAAATGAGAATCATGAAATATGTCAAAATAGATTGAGTTTGTATTCGTTTGTTTGTTTAATTAAAGGTTCTCCCCATCAAGGGGACTTGACAAACTCCAACAAGGGGATACAGCCAATCTCTCTCATACAAACACTAGTTTATGTCTATGAAATTTACATTCAAGAAATTGGGTTTAAGTAACTAGACGACAATACTTGTTCTAGTGCTTGTTAAATCAGCGGTTAGCTTAGTAGCATTCAAATCCACAACCTTGTGATTGCAAGTCAAGCAATATAACCACTGGACCACGGTGACTTGCAATCAACTGTTACTATTATCGCAATGCTGAATTGACTGGGCTAGTCTAGCATCGAAATAGCCACCTGGGGCTTGGTATAAAAAGCCGATAAGACGATAACGTGATCACATTACTGATAAAAAAAAATGAAAACTAATTAGTTCAACAGATAACAAGAATTTCACTACCCCCCCCCCCCCAAACAAAAATAAAAATAAATAAAAATTATAATGATAATAATACCGGCATGGATGCTTAATTTTTTAAAGGGCAAGGGGCATCAACAATTTTCTCCTTGGTAAAGGGCACCCTATGAGGAAATTGTAAATTTCTACTGGAGCATTTCAAGGGCACCACGGCAATGATTGGGAGGCATCGAGGCAACCGCCTTCGTTGCCTCCGTGCAGTATCAGGTTTGTGATACCATAGGGTCATTTTGGTTGGTAAGCAATTTGCAACAGCTCCGCCTAATTTTATTTTCTCATATAATAATAACAGAAGACCCCCCTCAAAAAAAAACACCATTTGGCTTTTGATTTGAATGGCTATATAGATACAAGTATTTTGTAGACATTTATTCATTCATGAAAAATAAATGGATTTACTGTAAAAGACTAACAACAGTCAATGCATTGGGTTTCAATTTGACTCAATCCAAGGACGTCTGAGTAAGGATCACGATCTCTGACAAAAATACATCACAGGGCAATTGGTAAAGGTCAACATATCTTCAGAAGCCTTTCACCATGTTCTGAACCACTGTAAGTCGTTAGTCTTTGTTTTCAAAGTCTGACAGAAATTGTCCACATCTGGTGGCTGACAATTACATGTACAAATCTGTTGCTTAGTTACGGTTGCTAGGAGTTGTAATATATTGGTTATACTCAGAAATGTTATGGGTTTGTCTGCACCATAAATAACTTCTAATCGCTTAAGTCGCTACGTTGGGCGGAGAAATTACATGTAGGGATAATAGTCTTATTTTTTCAATTCTTGTCAGAGTCAATTTTAAAGGAAATCAAACTATAAAGTCAGGGTATACTTTTGGTAATATTGGCAAAGACCAGTGTCCTCACATAGAAAAACCCAACTCAAAACAAAAAAACATTTAGGCTCAATTTGTCATCCAAAGTTGCTGAAAAATAATGAAAGAAAATACATCCTTGATCCATAAAATTGTGTACTTTCAAATTCCTTTCAGAATTCCTTTCAGAAAGGAAGCCTTTCTCTGATTCAAATTTATTGGTGAAAAAAACCTCTTTCTCTAAAACCACATTACTCCAAAGTGGGTCGCTTCCTTTTCTGATTGGACTCCTAAACTTTGGAACGCTTTACCTATCATCAGATGCTGTAGTTCTCTTCCAGTGTTTAAAAACTTGCTGAAAACTCATTTATTTAACACTTAGCTCATTACATGTCTTGACTTAGATTATTCATTGTATAATTTGTTACTGTATTCTATATTTGTTTTTTTGTTCTGCGCCTCGGAATAGGGTCTTGTACACTAGATAGATGGCGCATTATAAATGCATCGTTATTATTTTTATTATTATTTATGTTTCATAGTGCATGTATATATCAACAGCTCTCAAGCGCTCTTTACTGAGTAAATTTGTTTCACGGTCATTAATTTGTGGAATACCAAAAGAACACCCTGCCATTAAATTTTAAAAAAAGGAGAGCAAATTATTTAGTCTTACCCATCGGATCCCGATTCTTGAGTCCCAATCACATAAATGTCTTGAACTAAAACACAGTCCTCTGGTAGGAGTAACTCCTCTAAGTTCTCCGGTAAAACCTGAAACAAAAATATATGTTATGAATGTTTAGAATAAACTCAGCTTTCGATAGTTTAAAGCATTCTGAGAAATACTTCACTTTAAAGGCAGTGAACACTACTGGTAATTGTCAAAGACCAGTCTTCTCACTCAGTGTATCTCAACATATGCATAAAATAACAAACCTGTGAAAATTTGAGCTCAATTGGACATCAGAGTTGCGAGATAATAATGAAAGAAAAAAAACCCTTGTCACACGAAGTTGTGTGCTTTTAGATGCTTGATTTCGAGACCTCAAACTCTAAATCTGCAAGGTCTCGAAATCAAATTCGTGGAAAATTACTTCTTTCTTGAAAACTACTCAACTTCAGAGGGAACCGTTTCTCACAATGTTTTATACTATCAACCTCTCCCCATTACTCGTTACCAAGTAAGGTTTTATGCTAATAATTATTTTGAGTAATTACCAATAGTGTCCACTGCACTGTAATTGGTAATTACTCAAAATACCTGTTGCATAAAAACTTACTTGGTAACAAGCAATGGAGAACTGTTGATAGTATAAAACATTGTGAGAAACGGCTCCCTCTGAAGTAACGTAGTTTTCAAGAAAGAAGTAATTTTCAACTAAAATATTTGAATTTGATTTTGAGACCTCAGAATTAGATTTTGAGTTGAGGTCCCGAAATCAAGCATCTGAAAGCACACAACTTCGTGTGACAAGGGTGTTTTACTTCCAATATTATCTCGCAACTTTGATGACTAATTGAGTTCAAATTTTCAATATAACAGTTTCAATGAATTGGATTTCTCAGAACCAATGGGGGAAATAGTTTAAGTCAGAGAATAGACTCTAAAGTGTAGATTCGTGAATACAATGTACTCGCCTTGGGCTCGTACACTCCATTCACGAATCTACACTTTCTAATCCATTCTTTTTAACGGAACATACTGTTTCCCAAATTAAATACAATGCATTCTATTGAACCCACTCTATCAGTGCTTTATGCTCTTTTGTAAAAAATATTGTCAATAAGTGCAGGGCTGTATGCTTCGTTTTTGAAATGGCAAGGGCACCAAGGCATTTTCTCTTTAGCAAAGGGTACCCTATGAGGAAATTGTAAATTTCTACTTGTGCATTTTAAGGGCACCAAGGCAATGGCAAGGGGCAACGGAGGCAATCGCCTCCGTTGCCTCCGTGAAGTATCAGGCCTGAAGTGTCACGATCATATCCAAACTGCGAGTCATGATCGTCATGACAACACAGAGTACATTGCAATTGACATCCGACCTTCTGATGCATCTATTGTATTGATTACAATGGACGTATGGTGATGTATTGTAAGCAATTATAACTGCTGTCGTTTATATCAACAAGATATTAAATGTACTCAAGTCGTATTCTGCCGTGGCAGTACTAAAAGCACATCTCTCTATTCAGAATCTGTAATTAAATTACTGCATTATGTTTTATACACTACTGTATGGGATCAGCATTATGTCCATTTGTCTAGGACTCTTGGGGTTACAATAAAATAAATTGACAAAATGATCAAACATTAGAAGGAAGGAAAAATAGATAGGCTTTGAGGCATTGCATGGTGAGGTATCAATATATATTTGGTTTGCGTTAACACCATGTGTGTATCTACTTGCCAGGTAGAGTTTGTTCTTAGAGAACTGTCTTGCTTAATTCTACTACCGCAGAGTAGATTCTTCGGGTGTTCGGGAGACTTTTCTCAGTTCTGAAAAAAACTGTCCCGCTTATTAACTATTACCTGGCAGAGGTATAGAAATTAGCTGGGACTATTACTTTAGCTTAAATAGGATAGTAATAACTGTACTACCGCGGAGCCGGTCTTGACGTATGCTTTTTCATGTGTTGTTTAAACGTGTTACTTTGGGTTAATTTTTTCATAGTTGTTCATAATCTTAAAGCAGGGCATACTTCCAATACTTTGGCAATTTTCAATGACCAGTATCCTCACTTAGTTTCTAACAGTGTTGTATAAAATCAACAGCTCTCCAGGGCACTTTTCCAAGTCAGTTTTAATGGTCATTCATAAATACCTCAGACAGTTTCGCTATTCCTATTTGGTGGAGAGCGCGTCACGTGGGGGTGTTTAAACCTTCGATAATGACCAGGGTTTATAACCAGTTGTGAGCGGATACTCCGCATTAAAATGCATTAAAAGTTCTATATTGTGAAAGTGCATGAAAAAAAGATTTGAGAAAACACAAAAAAACAAACCTAGAACAAATTCCCAACAAATAAAGGCAGAAATGCCATCCTAACTAAATGATGGCTTATTATTTTGTTTGGCTATATAATAACAGTATAAGCTCCAAGCTCCATAATTTGCACGAATAAACTTTCCTAAAACTTATCTGTTTTGATGAAACTTTTAAAAGTACGAAAATTTACTATTTTTTTTACCTTTCCTTCACACATATTCCAAGTTGTGATGAAGATTTTCACTTTCCTATCCGGGAAGAATCGTTCCAATTCCTCCTTACTCATCAACGATCCTGAGGTACTGGCTCCTCCGCTTAAATAACTCCTATAAAATAGTCAAAGAAAAACATTTTACTAAAAAGGTTTGAACAGAGAAAAAATGTAATGATATGGCCTTTTTGAGGTATGGCGGACACTATAGTAGTCCACTGTTTGGTGATGAAACTACTCGTTCGATGACTCCTCAAAGATAGTTTAAGTTTGCAACCGGTCTGTAGTTTTCGACTTGTCCAGGTTTGATTTCTTGATGAGCGGCCTGATGTAGGAAACTTTGAGGCTATTGGGGAAACAACCGGAACTGAGAGCTTGTATAGCATTGTGTCCGCCATATCTCAAAAAGGCTTATGGGTGCAATCCAACACGAGTAATATGCCTGTTGATTTTGTTCACAGGACTTGGGGGAAAGTACAGAGAAAACAGGGATTCACACACGTCAAATTGTTGTTGTGGGGTTAAACCAAATAATGTTTTTAATGCATATTTAACATCTAGTGATTTATCATCTCATATCATAGCCTTTAGTCAAGGCGCACGCCGCACACCGGATGGCACGCACAACCCCAAAAATGTAACGCACGAAAAAAAGACTATCGCCGCGAAGCGCCTTTACCAACTGGTTTTGGGGCCTTATGTTTTTTTAAAAATTTGCCAACAATTTTGGTGGGAGAAAATGTAATGCATAATGCATTACATGCGTGGTGAGTTGCGTGATGAGTTGCTGAGTCAGTGAGTTGAGTTGCGTGGTGAGTTGCTGGCCAATAAGAAGCCACAATTACTTGCATGACGTCACAAGAACGTTCGATGCAAATTCGTTACATTTTCTCCCACCAAAATCATTGGTAAATGTAAAGAAAAACATAAGGCCCCCAAAACGAGTTGGTAAAGGCGCTTCGCGGCTTCTACGCTCGCGGTGATAGTCTTTTTTCGTGCGCTACATTTTTGGGGCTGTGCGTGCCATCCGGTGTGCCGCGTGCGCCTTGACTAAAGGCTACTCACATCACTGCTTAATTAACACACGGAGAGTCAAGGGAGATTTTTTTCTGATAGGGTTTGCCCTTGGTATTTTTCAGAGACTAGCCAGTAGGACCAATTAGCTTGACATTTCGCTGGTCCACAAGCTTTTACACTGGTCTGTATTTTGGGATTTTCTTTCAACTTAAATACCAGGGGACTAGGCCTAAGTGATTTGAATTTGTTTTTCCCCCAATCAGTGGATTACGTGCGTGCAGCAGTGGCAAGCAATCCATTTGCCAGCCTGACTAGTTGGCAAAATTCTAACTGGTCCTTGGGCATTTTAACTGACATTTTGCCAGCGGACCACTGCAGCGGAGATTGCTGTACTCCTAGTATAATTTTCTTTTGAGGCCTGTCACTTTACCACAAACAAAACCTCATTATTCAGGACTCAACTATAGAAAATAAGAAACTGCTTACTTGTGTCTGGCACTTCTCGTTGTAATCGTCGATAGCGCACCCGTCGACATGAAGGAGCGATTCGTATCTGAAAACATGGAGTTACTTCCGAAAGTTGGCTCAGACATGGCAACTGAGTTATCAACGTCGTCCCGGTAGGATTTCTTTGATATCGAGACAAGCGATGATGATTGGGGAGATGGTTCAACAATTAGAGGCGTTGGACGATCGTTCGCTAACTTTGCAGTCTGGTCAACAGATTCTAGATCAGTCGTTAAAGTTGTCTCCTTATTGAATACACTATCGTCTTGGATCACCGTACTTGAAACGTTCTTGTTTAGAGACTGGTTGTAGTTCAACAACGTTTCGTCTTCACTAAGTTGATTCAACTCTGCCGCGAATTCCTCCGATGTTAATTTTTTCATAGTCGTCTCTTCGGCTTGTAAAGTCGTTGGCATGATCACCTCCTCTACTTGTTTATTGGCGAAGGTGCTAACAACAATATCCTCGTCGTCATCTGAACTTGGTATCGTTGACTTAAGATTCATTTCAGAGTTTGTCTTCGTTGGTGTCGAGGCCGAGATTGGCGACGTTAACTTAGATACGTCGGTGAGGGAACTTATGCTACTACTCGATATTTCCACAGAGTCACTTTGTCCGTCCGCTGAGATTCTTGTCAGAGACTCGACACCGTATGTTGCGTTCAGTTTGGTTTCGTGGACGTTTCTCTTTGCGCTGTTGTCTGGGATAACAAGATCATCCGAGTCCGAACCGGTGTCAATGTCTTCAGATATTTCTTCTGAGATCTCGTCAGACGGTTTACTCGACAATACATTCTCACCACTCTCTGGATTGATTTCTGTTGATTTCTCAACTGACGTTTGATTATTTCTCCACTGTCCGATACTTGTCCTTTCATTTTGTTCCATATTCACTGGCGGTAACGATGACACCTGCTCCGTAGATGTCAAAACGGGGTCCAAATTTCTGTAATTAAACTCCTGTTCTTTGGCTTTATGCTCACTACTCTCGGACGGTTCCATCTCCCTCTTAGATAAGCGCATTTCCGCCGCGTTATATCCCATCAAACTCTCGTCATGAAATTTGCGCGGTCTCACTTTCGGTGATGGGAATCGTTGCGCCTTGAGGGCGCTACTGCTATCCTGCCCGTCTTCCGGAGTTGCCTCTGTGTTTCCATTCTTGTAGGAAATGCTATTCACTCCATTAAGGGGTGGGGCTCCGGATAGTCTTCCAAAAGGTGAAGGGTGACTTCCAAATTCACTTTGGTTATGCTTTGCTCGGACTTCGGCCCCAACCTCCACACCTCCGTTTCCTTCTTGAGGCCTGAAACGACGAGGTTTGATACGAGGGGAGGGCGATGGTTTCTTGTTAAGTAAATCACGATCTCTCGTGAGAATTGATGAGATTTCGTCTTGTCCATCTTGGAGTCTTTGTGAAGTTTTTTCACGGCTTTGGTCGAGAGTCTCTTTCGCTTGCCCATTGATTTGTTTGATTGGTTTGAATTCCGTCAGATCCTTTGGTATTTCATCGATGGGCGGGGTAGAAGAAAGTCCATCAAGGTGTTGATGAATATCTGTAGGCTTCTTCAATTTTCTGCTCAAAAACACAAAAAACCAAAAACAGTTATTTCTTGGTTTTTCTATGAAGGCATTATTTTCGATGAAATAGGAAATAGAATTAGCTGTTGCAAACTGTTTAACAGCCAAAAGGAACATGGTATAATAGTAAAAATAGTTAATGGCCCGACGTTTCAACCTTTCTAGAACTGACATTTCAAATTGGTTGAAAAGTCAGACCATCTATAAAGGTTTTAAGAATTATCTTAACTATTATCCGGTATCTGTAACTAATGATGATTTTGACAATTTAAAAATTCTGACAACAAACTTGCCAGTGGTCATTTTAACATTGAACGGTATCTCAGTATCTTATCTGAGAAGTGCCAATTTATTTTTCCTTATAATGAAAAATGAATTGTGTTGCCAAGTACATATTCTTCGCTTTTAAGTTAAAGGAAATCCAACGTATAAGTTTATATTTGTAATAAGCTAATCTCTCCTTTTTTGCTGTATTGTAAGGTTTAAATGTTGTTATTGTTGTAACCTTTCCCCAGAGTATGGGGTTCGTTCAGTTTTTGGAACAAAATCAATACAATACAACACAGTTAATAAATGAATAAGATGTTTACTTTAAGCGACTTAGCGTGCTTGATTTCTTCTTCCTTGTCTGGTGCCCTCCTAAGACATCATCCAAAGAACTCTGAGAGCTGGTGGATCGTGCCGATAAAATATTAGTCTCTTGCTCAAGACTGGAGAGGGAGTCTACACCTAGCAACGCATCAAAATCAGTGGCCATTGTGGGGGATTGGACTCAGAATGCCATTCTGTGGAATGAAAACCAAATATTGTATTTGTCAGTAATTCATGCAAGACAATGATGTGATTCAAAATGTCACTGGCTAAATTAACATAAATGACTATGACAAATGAGACGACATCTCAATATCATTTGTGAAAATTACAAATCCTTCATTGACCTTCTCTTATCACAATTCCCAGCGGGCTGTTGTTTCTCAATAGACCGATCCAGTAGGCTCCGCCCACGACGCACATGTGAGCAACGACACGTGGGGCTCTCCAATGCCTTTCTGCACAACTCTGCCACGGGCGCCAAGATATGCGCACGCATGTCGGACCTTCATTTTGTTGTGATTGGTCAATATGCAATGGGGCGGAGCTTCTTAGTGGATCGGTCTATTGTCGAAAGGCAATTAGGAAGGATAAAAAGGGGGTGCCATAAAAAGGGGCTTAAAGGGGCCCGATAAAAAACAGCCAGCTGGGAATCGTGATAAGTTCTAAACACTGACTACTGAGTTACACACTTTCGTGGTCCAGTGGTTAAGACTGCAACCAACCAAGTGCAAGACTTGCAAATTACAAGGTTGTAAGGTTCGAATCCTACCTTGAAGCTAATCGCTGATTTCACATACATTGACTAGATTATTGTCGTCTAGTTTCTGAATCACAATTTCATGATTGTGCAATTCATTTGTGCAACTGCAGTCAAACTAAATGCAAGTTTTATAATTTAATATAAATTGTACTTTTTTTACAATAAAATAAAAAGTGTGATCATCAACAATAATGAGCAATGTCGGTCATGTCTGTCAGTCACTACACAAACATGACATGCATGACAACTGTGTTACTGCAGTGTTTATATTTTTTTTTACATTATAGTCATTACGTCTGTTACTTTTTAATAATACTAATACTATTACTAATACAGTGTTACACTCATGCTAGGCCTAATGCTTACAGTTACACTTTACATTTACAGTTACAGTACACCACAGATTCACACTCAGTCAGTGTCATTCTCAACAAAAAGTCACAACAAATTCACTTTTGACTTACAATTTACATATTAATCACTACAAATTAATCATGTTTGGTACAATTCAAATAAATGTACACGGTCCATGAACCGGACATCCACAGCCAGACGGCACTGGATTTCTACTGTACTGAGTGAAACCTCAATGCGTTTTTGGTTTTTTAACGTTGCGTCTCGAGTGACTGAAACATTAATTAATAATGATGAAAAAAGCTAGGGAGGCAGAAAAAACATGGTTTGAAAACTACATTTCAAAAGCTGTCAACACAAGTGTAGGCTTTGGAAAACATACTTACATATCAATGATGATTATGCTGAAACAAAAAACCGTCAGTTCCAGTTGCATTTCTAAACATTTGAGTGACAGCTTCCCACACAAACACGCAGCAACGATAAACACCAGACAGCAACCAAACCGCGGAATCACTATTTCAACATTTTTACGTAGGGACCAACTCGACTGAAGATAGATAGTCTTGGCCCAAAACGTCAGTGATCGATGGTGGATTTTGTTATGTTACGCCTTTGGTAAATCGTTCTAGAGCGCCCTCTTACAGCATGATTTAACAATATTGACGTCTTGGGTTAAGACTAGACTGAAGACGACCCGAACAATAGCTAACTCGACCATTAACAAGTCGGCCAAAGAACCAACTCGACCTCAGTGGCGACATGACTATTGCATGCTAAATACAGCAGATCCACTCGACCAACGGCAAGCTCGACCTTTCGTGACCATCGATATTGGCACGTTTAAAACGACATTCGACTATTTAGTCGAGTTGACTGTCCAACCAACCAAGTGAGATTTTTTTTCTCGGGCGGGGCGGGGGGGGGGGGGGGAAGTTTTAAAAGTTTAAAAGTTTTTGGCAAGAAAGGTGCCTCCTAGCGCGTAGCCTGCTGCCTGAAAAATGTGCAAAAATTGTGTGACAAATACAAAGCTAGTAATACTTATAACATGGAGGAATAAAATTATAATTCTAATTTTACACCAAATTAAGCAATTGTCAACATGGTCAACCCATCCCAACCCATGGTCAACCTTTCTGTTTTCAGAAACAGCAAGTTCTACATCCATGGTTAATTAAAAGGCCAGTCAACATTCATAATTTTCTTCAAAGTTTTATAATATGTATGGTTCAGTTACCATAATCAATAGCCCCACAAAAGATTAAAGTGGCTCACAAAAACACGCCACGCGTGGCGCTATGATGCGCCAGCTAGCAGCACACAAAACAAGGCAAACCTATGTCGCGCGACCGACCGACTGGGGGACAAGTCTATTATCATAAACTTTAGTGAATGGGAAAAACACACACACGACACTGTCCCGTCCCGCGATATATAGACTTAAAATCACGGATTTCTAAGTTATTTCACGTTTATACGGTTCTTAACTGGAAGGGAAATAAAGGTAAGTTACTAGGCATCACTGATTTTCTACTTTTATTTTCAGGTTTGAAATTTATGGACAGAAAAAACAGCAAAACATGTGAATGTTTTCTTGACGGGACCGTCCGGACTGCTGACAGAGTTGTCTTAGCAACGCCCTTTTAATTCATTGGAATTCACTTTCTGATATATCAACAACGTGTGTTGTTTTGCAGTTTAAGAATGCTGAATATATTTCTTTATAGATTGTTCTACATTCATGTGAACTCAATTTTGTAAATGGCAGGTTTGGAGGTTTTGAAGTGGTTGGATAATCCGGAATTCTGGCTTGGCAACCATTTGTTTATATCGAAGTCTCGTGTGTGTGAACGGGGCCGTGAACGTGTACAAAACGCCAGTGCTGTGCTAGTGTGGATGGGCGATTGTGTGTGTGTGCAAAAACACAAAAATCAATGCAAAAAGGGGTGCACACTGTGACACCTGCAACAGGCCGCTCTATCAATCATTATAAAAACTATATTCCCCAACAATTACAAAAGAGAAGACAGCTCCAAAATAAAAATATTTTAATATTCTTTTAAAAATTTGGTGCTGTATCCTTCGTAATCAAATAAATTAGTTTTTAACTTAACCCAAATGAGATCCCCTTTGAAAAACTGAAAAAGTGGTCGCAGGATTTTTTTTTATATAGCCTACCGGTAGTACAGACATTTTTCAAAAGAAAAAAAATGTCCAATTTCTGTAACATACATTAAAATAAAAGGTAGTTTATAAAATTACACCAACATATTTATATACAAAACATCATTTAACAAGATACAAATACAAACAACTTGTTTTCATTTTAAAAATGTAATCCACATTTATCCTGCACCAGGTTGTAACAGATAAAGTATTACAAAGTTTTATCAAAATATTTATTTTTTAAACTAGCCTAAACGTGTGTTGACAACTATGTCATAACTTATTTCCCATGTGAAAAACTGCATGCATAATGATTGTTATGATGTATACACAAACTTCAGTAACTTCAGTTTGTGCAATAGTTTTCGTTTACATGGAATGAAATCTTAGTCAGGAATCGATCGACAGAGTCTTTGCCTGTGGGGGTCCATTGGAGTTTGGTTTCATTTGGGTGTCTTTGTTTTCAAAGAGAGGGCTTCATTCAAGGATAATTTAACACCTGTTATTTAGAATCATTAGAATTCATTTAGAATTCTATGAACTCTGATGCACCTCCATGCGCCGATAATAAAAGGAGATTGAACTCACACAATGCTGTAGAACTAGAAGTAAGGTTTGCAGTGACACCATGGGCATAAATCTCTAGTTTATAGGATTAGTGCCGATGGTTCTGAGAAGAATCGGTGGTTTGACAACTCAACTTTTGATCAGATGCTCTGAGCCCAAATTCATACAGGAATAGGAATATCAATTCCTACATTCAGCTCCACTGAGTTACTGCATTGCTATGTTTTCTTCCTTGTACATGTAGCCTTTTTTATTAGCCTTGTTTTGGGCGAAATTACATTTTAAAAAAATATAAAAAAAGACAGCTGTTTAGCAGAAAATGCTGCTTGACAAATTGCTTTGCTAAGTAAAAATTCAGCAATGTAGACTTTATGTAACTTTGGCTGGTAATCTGTTTCTATTGAGCATTACTGTTCTGTGCTTAGCAAGTTTTTGTGCTTATAGGCTTTATGAAATTGGGCTCTGATTGTCTTCTGGAGAATGGATTAAGAGGACAATATTTTTTTCTGGAGAGGTTGACCAAAAATAAATAAATAAGAGAATGAGGCAGACTAAATCTTATTTGAAAACTTGGTTTAAGTGACCAACCACTGTCAAATATCAGTCAAAAACTAATTATTAATGTTTCTATAAATGCCAGATGACCACCTGGTCTTTATACTAATTTTGTTCCTAAATATCTGATGACTTTATTTTATGCTGTAAAAAAACAAACCACTGTTTACTCAAATATCACAAGCAAATATTACAAATTATACAAACAAGTTGATATGGGTCAAACCACTCACTGTCACCATGGTAACAGTACACATGGCGCCTGGTAGGTTGTATGTGAAACGCTATCTGTATAGTTTAGCAAAGTGTATTTTAATGGACGTGTGGATTGAACTTTGGTACCTCGTAACAAAACCTTGGTTACCGTGCTAAAAAATCAATTGTTCTTTCGTTTATATTTTGTTGTTTGACATTATTTGATAATGATATGAAATGGTGGCAAACAAAATTTTGAAGATCTCTTTTTGAAACAAATGTAACAAACAAAAAGTGAATATATTAACAGTCTCTTCATAAATACAAAATTTCAAAGAAATTATGATTCTCGTACAACCCTCCTCGGTTGTACTCTAATAACGGACCGCGTCTTCACATAATGCGCGTGGGGCACGGAGCGCCGCTGGCCCCCACGAGCCATCTCTCCCACGAATGCCTCAGACTCTGCACTTTGAAACTGCCTCTGCCTCGCACAATTGATTGGGGGGTTTGAGGAATTGAATGAGAAAGAATCACCTGTTGATGAAAAAAAAAACACTTCCTTCAGCGATGTTTTTACCACTTTTGTTGGAGATCTCAGATTATTAATTGTATACTTTTGTTTTATTTTGATGATTACAGTTTGAATTCCAAGATGGATCTCCTCAAACGAGACGTCTCTAAGTTGAGAGAAAGATACAAGATTCTTCAACAGCAGCAGTTTACATTTGTCTCAGCATTAGAGCATTCAAGGAGTGATGCCTTTGAACGAACTAAACCAGTTCGGACAATAACTCAGGTTAGTTAAACAGGGTTAATGATGAATAACTTTATAACCAGTGTAACCACTAAACCAGGCCAAATTTCATAAAGCTGCTTCAGCAGAAAATATTGCTTGACAGATTTCTGCTATTAGCAAAAACAAGCAGGGTACCTGTCACATATTGTGCGTGTGAGATAGGATTTTGGCTGGTAACCCTATTCTGGTAAGCAGAAATATTTTGTGCTTATTAGATACTTTTTGTGCTTAAGCAGTTCTTGTGTACTTCTAACCAGGGTGCTAACCAACCAGTTCAAAAATATCTCGAGTACAAGAGGGCAGCAAAAAGTACCTGCGAAGAATTCTATGGGCCATAAGCAAAAGCGCAGACTTCCATGGAAACGCAGACTTCCCAGATAAACACTGTGTACAATTGAGCCTTGGTGCCGGCGTCCATCAGTGGCCAATTTCATGAACCAAAAACCTAAGACTGATTGGCCTTAAAATGCAGTGCTCTTCTTCACTTAACGTTTTATTTTTTTGGCAATTTAGAAAAATTTAAACTAATTTTTTTTTTTAAATGAACGGTACTAATCGTGTGGTACATTCTGATATGCACCAAAGTGACACTTTTTCAAATCCTTTTTGTGAACTCTGAAAACAGATTAAACAGATGAACGACAGGAGTAGGAATGCAACGGACAAACGAGCAATGCGCCAATGGCTTGACCTCCTGAACGACCTCAGTAACCTTCTACGGAGTGTAGAGAACGCTGTCGGATCACATGCCAAGGAAGGTGCCATAGGAAGGGCGCTGGATCGATGGAAGGTCCTACTGAGTCCCAATCATGATTTCTCTGATTTGAGAGCCAAATACCCACACCAAGAGGTAAGTTTAGTGTCTAAGGTTGAATTTCATACGAAAAGTTATTGATAATGTTTATTTGTCAAACTTTTTCAAAAGTAGTTATGTCCTGACGTTTTGACCCTATTATAACAGAGTCTTTCTCTTAGGCTACATGTAAATGGCATCAAAACACGCATGAACATTTAAAGGGTAACAGAAGCAGTCAAGTGGGAATACAGAGAAGAGAGAGTCAGAAGGCACACAGAAAAAAGCAAGTGGGTAAACAAAGGATACGTTCGTTTTAGCTTCCCTGGGTCGACCCCGGTCTGCCCTGGTACGTTCGAATAGCTTTGACCACGCTCACGCGGGTCAGCCCCCAGTGCCCTGCTTGTGGAGTGGGTCACTTTGGGGTGACCTGAGGTGCATGCCGTCACCACGAGAGGGCGAGTGTGATCGTTCGATTAGCTCTTGTCAGGGGCTCACCTGAGTGAGCACTGCGGGGTCGACCCAGGGAAGCTTATCGAACGCACCCAAAGAATAGGGAGACAAGGGGGTGTGGATGAAGGGCTGGTTTGACCACAAGAAGTTGGAAACACAAAAGTGCAACATCAAAGATGTGGAAGAGGGAGAAAAAGTTATTAATTAGTGAACGAGACAGACAAAAAAGGGTGTTATCTGTGGGGAAAAGGAGAAGGCAAGGACAAAAGTATAGTAATATCAGGCTAGGGTCAAAACGTACCCTTTTGGTTGGTAAGCAGTTTGCAATCAGCTATACCATTTAAAAAATTGTTTTCCTCTTTGACCAATAGTAACCAGTGAATTTTGTGAAAAGTTACAGTGCAAGTTTGTTGTTATCCCCTCAGGTGAACCATCTAAGCTGTGCTGAAGCTCGGGTGCTATTCGGCGGCGCAGTAAGTCTGGTACCCCTTGTCTTTGACCAAGCTCATCGGGTACAAAGCGAGCTCTCTAAATTATCTAAAATACCATCAGGGGCAACCGGTGCAAGCGGGGAACCGTTGAAGGAAACATATCCACCTAGACGATCTGTACAGAGCGCTAAGCATCATCGGTCACACACTGACGGTAAGTAACAACTTCATAGAGGACCCGAAAAAGACCTTTGTTTGTTTTATAAATGCTTCTCGTCAAGGGAAATCGACAAACTCCTACACGGGGATATAAACGCCAAGCTGGCATAAGCCAATCACTCACACAAACACTGGTTTAACGTCTTTGACTATGAATGTCATAAATCAAGAAATTGTAATTCAGTAACTATACTTGTTGTAGTCATTGTGAAATCAATGGTTAGCATGGTAGGATTCGAACCTACGACCCTGTGATCGCAAGTCCTGCAGTCTAACCAATTGACCACGTTGACCATAATTACCTCTGGAAATTTGTATTAAAAAAAATGTAACAAAATATTAGTCAGGTCTCCTACTCTTCTGCAACCCAGAAGCTTACCTGAATATCTTCTATTTTTATCTGAATTAAGGTGAGGTACCACTCCGAGCCAAGACTGCAGTTGGTTCCCGAGACCAAGGAGTCGACACCAAAGACCTCTCAAAGCGTATGCTCAGGCTCTCCTTCGGAAAAATGCCCAAGAATACCGACGAACCCGTCCTGTTTTATCGTCGCACATTGAACGGCCGATCAGATAAATTATACCATAATGGCGAGATAACACTCGACCGAGCCCCATGGCGGGGTGCTTCATACGATAAAATTAACCACAAAGAACACCGACATTTTACCAATTTAGAGGGAAAGCTTTACTGATGAATGCTTTATGAGTTGAGAATTGAAGTTAGATGAAGAGTTTGTTGTGGGTCGCGTACGAAGAACTGGATCAGATAACCCGTTCAATAAGTTATGAGAGAGGCGTACAGCTCTCTTATGACATTCACTAATCCACTCAAATTTGATATTTTTCATATGAACATGCCATATCGAATTAAATTGATGTATCTATTTATTTCCCTACCTTCTTCCACGCCCAACATGTTGGATAGGGTGGTCAGTTGCTCTTTGACTATTCAAGTTATTGTCCTTTTTAGATTCCAACATTTGTTTGTTTATTGGAATGCTCATACTGCATTGTGAAAGTTGACCTCAACTTTACTGAAATAGTATCTTGCATTTTCTAATCATACATTGCGTACATAAAGCGCTGCTAAAATTAAAGAAAGCAAATCAATTTATGGGCTCAAGTCGACCTTCCTTTGAAAGCTTGACGTGAGTTGTTTGATCAATTTTTTCTGCTCATTCTTTCAGTTCTTTCAGAGTGAGCTTTTTTACTATACTTAAGTACTTTCTCGTCCTGAAATTTCATTAACCTTTTAGACATTTTGAGTTAGATTTTCAATCAGCCACTAACAAAAAGCTGAAATATTTTGTTTTAATCTTGTGCCTTGCTTTAAATCTGTCTATATTTTGTACTTTTTATTTTTGACGCCATATTGAACAATATTTTTTAGAGAATGCTGAAATATTAGCTAGTACTGCTAGATCAAAGATACTAATCAGTGGACTGTCTCTAATGGGATAAATAGGAGCTTTAGATTCGGGAGTACGCACAAGCTCAAGTAAACTTTCCCTGCTAACCTGTGAAATACGCGTGAACGTAAGCGCAAAATTCTCTGCTTGGTAAGCAGAGCCATGAAATTCTTGGGCTACTTCTACAACTACTTAAACAACTTTTGAATCAGAAAATGTCTCTCAACTTCTGTGTTTAAAAAAAAAGGTTTGACTCACATGCAAAGTTTGAAGTTGAGTTTGCACAAATTTGTTTTCCGTTTTGGTTGAAAGTCGAGAAATTTTAGTCCTAAATGAACACACAATTTTTTAGTTTTTTTGAAGTGCTGGTTTGAACAAAACAAATCTTACAACAACAGATGAGTAAAATCTGGCGAGTGATGGCTAGAAAAGAAAAAAAACCCCTAGAAAACAGTTTTAATAATCAACAGAGCGGGTTAGGTGACGGCCGATTGTATTATCAAATTATTCTGATGTAACTAACTTAGTCTGTAATATAAACACAAAATGTGTGAATCTAATGTAAAAATGTACTCAATGTAAAAATAAATAATAGATTTGATTGAAAGAAACATCTTGTTAAGTTGTTATTTTGTTGAATGAGAGATCCCCTTAAGTGGCAAGGCCAGGGCGATCACTTTAAAGACACTGGACACCATTGGTAATTGTCAAGGACCAGTCTTCTCACTTGGTGTATCTCAACATATGCATAAAATAACCAACCTGTGAAAATTTGAACTCAATTGGTGGTCGAAGTTGCGAGATAATAATGCTTGATTTCGCGACCTCAAAATCTAATTCTGTGGTCTCAATATCAAATTTGTGGAAAATTACTTCTTTCTTGAAAACTATGTTACTTCAGAGGGAGTCGTTTTTCACAATGTTTTATACTATCAACAGCTCTCCATTGCTTGTTACCAAGTAAGTTTTTATGCTAAAAATTATTTTGAGTAATTACCAATAGTTTCCACTGCCTTTAAGGTGACACTTAACTGATTTGGGCTGTTGACACGAATCAAATGCCACCAGAGAAACGTTTCACTTATGCCTGGGTGAAAAAAGACACAAAAAGAGTTCAGCCCAACATATTATCTGTTAACTTTTAAAGTTTATTATTTCAAAAGCTAAGTGGAGGTTTATAAACAAAATGATTGCCTAATAAGGAATAATAATTTACAATGTTTAGAAATGTACAGTTTGGACAAGGGACTTGTGTGATATACCTTTTAAAATAGAGAGTTGAAACATTTGTAAATAAAACAACGAAGATCGACTCCTGGAGAAATTTGATCAAAGGACACAACTTTAGTTTGAAAAGAAGGAAATGAAATCGTTTTATATGGAAAAAAGGTTTTGAAACTTTGATCTAAATTTGTGTACCTCTTATCATAGACACTTTAAAAGCAAAGTATACCTTTGGAATTTTGGAACCGTTGTGATCCAAAATAAATGTAGTTATATACAATAAAAATGAAAAGTGAAAATTTTACTCCAAAAGGTGGTGGCATTTTGGAGATATTGCCAAAAGTCTAGAGTGGTGATGTCCACGCAGGAGAAATAATACCGTAATAGGAAAACATAATCTCAGAAACGTTTCTCAGATTGAAATGTTTGTGAATCCTTTCTCTAAACCCACCTTCCAAAGGAATTTTTCTCAAATATTATACATGATCACCAGCTGCTGTGCTTCTTACCTAGTTAGTTAATATGGTCGTTAATTTTTTAATCAAATATTACATGATCCTACACATGAGATTGCTTAAATTTGTGTATAATAAACTATCTTCGGAAAACTTTCGTTCCATTTACATATAATTTGATGTGTGAAAAATACGATTATTTTATTCGGTATATATTTTGTATCTCTCCCATCCAAGATTTTCCGAAAATTACACATAGTTATCCGATTTCTGTTAAATGTCTGTACCAGTTAATTCCTTAAACAAAACAAAAAGCACCGTCAAAATAATGACTCAACTAGATGCCATGTTCCCTGTTTACAATAGCCAAACATCAATACAAATTGGCATTATACAAAAAGGGGTCAGTCTTTTTTGCTTTTTCAAATGACACAGCGTAAAGAGAGAAAGTCAAACAAAATGACGGTACAACAACAATAACCTACTTTTTGCATTTGAGGTTTTTTTTTGTCAATAGTACTGTAAACTGTAAACCACCACTTGGGACGAGAAAGGTAAAATTTCTGTTTAATCTAAAAACAAGTTTGGGTCATATTTAGTTAGGCCATGTCGCACGAGGTAATTTACAGGCAACAAGTTCCAGGCGATCTCCAAGAAGAAAATCAATTCACTTTACTTACTTGGGGGATCGAAAGACATTTATTTGAAAAGTGACTCATGTGCTACCAAAGTGGTCTTGAAGCATGCACTACAGTCGGTTGCCTCCAAGTTGCCTACAAGAGTTGCCTTCGAAAGGTGCCTCATTCGACAAGACTCTTAATTCAATCATACAGTTTGCATTGACATCTTGCCAAATTAGAGACAAAAACATTGACAAGAAAAGAGTAAGAGGACAAACATATCTTTGTAGTTGTGTTTTTAAAACAGAGGAATTTCTAAATTAAATTGACAGTGAGATGGAAAACTGCCGATTTTTTTAGTTTTCCCAGTCTGTGAGTTGATTTGATTATCTTTTTGGGTGTAAAAGGAAAAATAAATTCGGGTTTTAACAACTATGACTACTTTTACAAACAAGATTCTTGTACAATTAGCTGAAAATTTCAAGACAAAAAAGAGTTGAAATTTTCTTGCATAATTTAATCTTTTAGGCAATGTCGCATCTCTTGGACAAGTAGAAAATGAAGGAAGTTGCTGATGTGGTTTCTCTAAGTTTTTTGTTTTAAAGTTTATCGCATTAAATACAAATGAACATTTATGTCATAATTACAAACACATAATAATATCAGTGTCACGTATTTACAAATTGTTTAGTCTTTACAAACAAACAGCAGGACCAAGAACAGAGCCCTGTGGACCACATGCAATCATATTGAATAGATGATATTGAGCATATCAATGTTTCTATATTATAAGTTATCACAAAAGCGCGAGTGGAATATGGAAAAATATAGCGCTTCTGCGTCCCATATCCAACGAGGCTAAAGGCAGAGTTGGATATGGGACGCAGACGCGCTATATTTTCCATATTTCCATGAGCGCGCGTGTGATAACGTATTTATCTTCAAGCAAAGTTGGTGCGTGACATAGAACACACAATACGCATGGTACATGTAGTGATATTAGCCGTGCAATATAGGTTTTTATCACCACTCCATTCTGCCAATCTGATTGGAGGATTAGCGCGTACTTGAAGATAAAACAAAAAATCCAACACCTCCTGATAAGGTAATACCAGTTACAAACGTGACTGTGTTTAAATAATCAGCTAAATAGGACCAAAGGTAGAGCCTTGCGGGCAACTGGTATGTAGTACAATAGGTTTTGTTTGAAAAGTACCGGTACATATACAGTACATTCCTTAAGATATGAACCTGGGCCCAATTTCATAAAACTGTTAAGCAAAAAATACTGCTTAGCAAATTTCTTTGCTAATCGAAAAAAAAAATGAGTGGAGTACCAGTTGTAACAATGTAAACTCTATGGAATTTTGGCTGATAACCAATTTCTGTTTGTGCTTGTGTTATGTGCTAAGCAAGTTTTTGCTTCAAGCTTTATGAAATTGGGCCCTGGCACAGAAAATCTTGCTGAGCAAAAACAGTGTGCCGGTACAAATTCCTGAAATTGAGAAATTTGCCGAGCGGTATTTTCTGCTTAACGGCTTTATGAAATCGGGCCGTGCTCTTTTCCTGGCAGTATATAGAGACAGAAGAACTTCAGTAGGTCGATGAGCGGCAACTTCTACTGACATTGATAGAAACTTGCTGCAGCATACAGCAACAACTTGCACCTTTAAGTTCACAATACAAAGCACTCGTTCAATTAACAGAAATCTAGTACCAGTTGTAACAATGTAAACTCTATGGAATTTTGGCTGATAACCAATTTCTGTTTGTGCTTGTGTTATGTGCTAAGCAAGTTTTTGCTTCAAGCTTTATGAAATTGGGCCCTGGCACAGAAAATCTTGCTGAGCAAAAACAGTGTGCCGGTACAAATTCCTGAAATTGAGAAATTTGCCGAGCGGTATTTTCTGCTTAACGGCTTTATGAAATCGGGCCGTGCTCTTTTCCTGGCAGTATATAGAGACAGAAGAACTTCAGTAGGTCGATGAGCGGCAACTTCTACTGACATTGATAGAAACTTGCTGCAGCATACAGCAACAACTTGCACCTTTAAGTTCACAATACAAAGCACTCGTTCAATTAACAGAAATCTGTTAGTTTGAAATAGTCGGTGGGGCAACCATTCACTCGCTATGCCGGTTGTTATAAACAAATACTGAAGCTTTTGAAAACTAGCGTCTTCACTTTCACTCTTGGATTTATCACAACCGGCAAATCAAGACTACTGCTTTTTTTTTTCGATTTAACAAACTAATACATGCATGGTGGTTAAAAAATTGTTTATAATTTCAGGTCTTTTGTTACCTTTTAATCAACCAAAGCATAGTACTTTAAGCAAGAGACTTTTATAAACAACAAAGACCAACAACACAAACTGCGATAACATTTCCAACGACAGCAAAAACTTATCAACTTGAGCATGTTGCCAAAAGTTCACTGACTTGAATGGAAAAACCTAAGCAGTTGAAAACTCTTGAGGGCAGTACAATGCTCTGACTGTCAAAGCTGTGTATGGGACCTTTCCATTGTTAATAAACAAACCTAGCTGGTCGCCATGGTCGGCCGAATGTTGGTGAAACATTTAATCAAAATTACAGATGTTTTAACCAAATTCAATATTTTCTGAAAGTTTTCATTTAAAAGATACCTCCCACGATTGTTTTCTTTATTTCCGACAAATTCAACACTATTTTTGAATAGTTGTGTGACACGATTACAAACTGTGGCCGTTTGTTTTTATTTTGCATTTAAGGCTTTCCATAGTTTTCCAATCACAGTTTGGCAAACAATGGCTTGCACCAAAATTACCATAAACGGCCGCAAGATCTGACCAATTTCCACTCATTTTAAAAGGTCAGAGCAAAAGCCAAGTCCTGAGTTGACATTTTCTACTGTTTTCCAAGTTAGTGTATAGTATCTAAGTTTCTAAAACAAAACCTAATTTCTGTTTTATATCAATTTTCCAGACACTTTTACAAAAAAACAGTGTCTAAAACTTCTATATAGATATGAATGGTCTCCAAAGGAAGTATTGTTTGAAGCTTTGCATGGTGTGGAGAAATAAGAAGAAACTATAAATAAATAGTAAACTTGTGGGTACAACCATGTGTAAATCTCTTAGGGTGAGTGTTGGCTCTGAAAAGAGCCGGATGGGTCTCGACGTTTCAAACAGTATTCTCCTGAAGACGAGCAGAGTATACTGTTCAAAACGTCAACCCAACTGGCTCTTTTCAGAGCCAACAGTCACCCTAAGAGATTTACACATGAATGTACCCGCAAGTTTACTATTTTTTTATAGTTTCTTCTTAGGTCTCCAAAGGAGGTAGGGACATTCACTATGCATTATTTTGTGTATAAACTGACCTTGCACCATCATGCGTAGCAAACAGAAAGTCAATAGAGACAATCTTTCTTCAACCTGGGTTGTACCGGGTAGGAGATTCTGTCCCCCAGAAATTCTGTCCCCCCATATGGCGAACTATGACCCTTTTCGAAACGGCTGGATTTGGCTTTGCATTCGGCCCAGGCTAGCTTGGCCCCGCGGTTGTTTTGACAATTGCGCATGCTTTGCATATACGCGCCCGGGGA
Source organism: Asterias amurensis (assembly GCF_032118995.1). NCBI lineage: Eukaryota > Metazoa > Echinodermata > Asteroidea > Forcipulatida > Asteriidae > Asterias > Asterias amurensis. The sequence continues at coordinate 14,924,665 of NC_092662.1, forward strand.
TTCAGACGAGAGGACGGAGCCTGAAGCCAAAACCAAAGCCGAAGCCGTGGTTTCGAAAAAGGCCATAGTACAAGCTACTTATGTTAGCGCCCTCTTTTGAATCGTCCTCGTCCAGCCAATGTTAATTTCTCATATGGGGGACAGAATCTCCGGCGCTTGAAGAATTTCCTGGGGAACCGGAAAAAATTTCCCGGCACTCAGGATCTCAAACCAACACTGACAGAATTTTCTCATTTTCCGACCACCACACATTTTCCAAATTTTGCAACTATACCTGCAAATTCCTTTCAACATGTTCAAAGATTTTCAAATATTTACCTGTCAACAAATGGTTTCCAAGCCATCGATATTGACTACAGGTACTTGGTTAAAGTAAATTTTGATGAACTAAAAACATTTTTCCCCCATTAAAGAAATCCTGAGCAGAAACCCTATTCACCCTGTTGTGTACTTTTGTTCATTTAGACATCACGTCACAAAGTCTCGTACAAGGCGTGTACAAAAAAAACCTCGTCCATTTACAGCGTTTCTACTTCAGCCACGATTAACACAAAAATGGTTCAATGACTAATTCATATAAAAAATTCATCTCCTTAACGAGTACGACACCTTACCAAATATGCATAGCACATAAAAACATGTCAAATCATTTACAGTATTCACAAGAAAATAATTTATTCACTAATCTCTCCTAAATGCCCCCAATGGTGTTAGTGTGAAGAGTTAAAAAAAGAAAAACAAACAAACAAACAAACAAACAAACAAACAAACAAACAAACAAACAAACAAACAAACAAACAAACAAACAAACAAACAAACAAACAAACAAACAAACAAACAAACAAACAAACAAACAAACAAACAAACAAACAAACAAACAAACAAACAAACAAACAAACAAACAAACAAACAAACAAACAAACAAGCGTAACATAAAATGAAAACAAACAAAACGAAAGTTAAAAGAGCCAACATCTGGATTCATTCCTCACAAGTCACGAAATATTCTGATTGCTTTATCAAGCGCAACTGGAAGATTGACTCAATCCAATTTCTTGCTTAGTAAAAATGAGCATGATACCAGTCGTAAATGGTACATGTGAAATGGTACTTGGCTGGTAACCGTATTCTGGTAAGCATAATTTTGTTGTTAGCTTCTTTTCATCTTTAAGCAGCTCCAGAGTCACATGTTGTCTGCTAAGCAGAATTTACTGAGCAGGAAACCAGCCACAAACTTTACAAGTGACATGATAGTTTGGCTGGTAACCTTTTTTTGGTAAGCATCATTTTGTTGTGCTTAGCTACTTTTTGTGCTTAAGCAGATCTAGGAATCAGTAGAAGTTTAATACTTTGCATGTTGGGAGCATAATCAGGTGAGTTTTACTGTAGCACCATGTGTAAAGCTCTTGTGAGTAGTGTTGGGTTCTAAGAAGAACCGGTGGTTGACAACTCAACATTTCGGTCAGTATGCTCTGATCGTCTTCAAAAATTGGATTGAATATCATGAGTTGATGTTACGAACGCTTGATAAACATCACTGTGACTTGAAACAAAATGAAACAAAAACTTTCAACATTCTGTCAATTCTTGAATGAATTGAAGAAGAACCTTCAACAAATTAAAGTAAAAAAAAAAAAAAAAATGAAACCCGGAGCTGTCCACTCATTCTTTTCTCCCATAAAAATAAAAGATGGAAGAAGTTGCAGAAGAAATGGACGCCCGAGGAACAACGAAGACAAGAAAGCTTGTTTTTTATAAATGGACCCGGGGGCATCTTGTATGTCACTTGGGGCGGATCTTCTCGTATAGGAACTGCCCGCTGATTGGCACCACGGCACCGTCGACTGTCTTTAGACTGCGCTTTTTCTGCATGTGAAAGTTATCCAGCACAAAGTTGTAGAATTCTTCTTCGACTTCCCAGATCGGTGAGGCTTGAAAGAACTTGACGGTTTCTTCCGAGGGAGCGAGCTTGTGTGATGTTTTCCGTAGGTGGGACTTTTGACCTGAGGGAGAGTGAGGACCGGAAAAAAGGTGTTATTAGAAACGGAAGAACCTCAAATTTAAAGATACGAGGTCATTTTGAACACAATCGAGTCAACACAATTGATGAATGTTTCTAAATCGAGGAAAATAAATGATGCCATTGATCAAATATTCATGACCCTATGAACAAGGCACTTAAAGGCAGTGGACACTGTTGGTAATTACTCAAAATAATTGTTAGCATAAAAACTTACTTGGTAATGAGTATAATGGGGAGCTATTGATAGTATAAAACATTGTGAGAAACGGCTCCCTTTGAAGTAACATAGTTTTTGAGAAAGAAGTAATTTTCCTCGAATTTGATTTCGAGACCTCAGACTTAGATTTTGAGGTATTGAAATCAAGCATCTGAAAGCGCACAACTTCGTGTGACAAGGGTGTTTCTTCTTTCATCATTATCTCGCAACTTCGACGACCAATTGAGCTCAAATTTTCACAGGTTTGTTATTCTGTGCATATGTTGAGATACACCAAGTGAGAAGACTGGTCTTTGACAATTACCAGTAGTGTCCAGTGCCTTTAGCCTCTCGAACAATATAATGTGGTTTATATATAGATGTAGGATTTTTTTTGATAAACTAGCCAGCCGGACCACTGGGACAGGCGTGGTGTTTTTATCGTGCAATTGGACAGTGGACAACATTTTATGGAGACAATCCTAACCTTTCAGCTGGTTTTATAAGTCAATAAGTGTCTAGCAAACAGCTTCTGTTATTACAGCAGCTTTCACAGATTAGATTGTATCAAATGAAAGCTGACAGGTATAAGGAACTCCAGTCCATTTCAGACATCCACAAATCTCACCTCATGTGGAAAAAATGTGACAACATTCAAAACTGACACATAAAGTATGGACTTGTGGTGAAATGAACGGCCTCCATTCAGAGCAATTAAGCCACCTGTATAAATAAATACTGACCATTGACCGTGGGTTTTCATTTGCTATAAATCTAATTGTAATATAACATATTCATGTAGGCTTTAAAGCCATCGGACACTTTCGGTAAACAGTGTTGCACAAAGGCCCACACTTCGTGTATCACAACTTATATATAAAATAACAAACCTGTGAAAATTTAGGCTCAATCGGTCATCGGTGTCGGGAGAAAATAACGGGAAAACCCACCCTTGTTTCTGCACGTTTCGCCGTGTCATGACATGTGTTTAAAATAAATCTGTAATTCTCGATATCGAGAATTGATAATTGTTTTAATGTTTTCTCAAAAAGTAAAGCATTTCATGGAATAATATTTCAAGAGAAGTCTTTCACCATTACCTTCTGTAAACCCTGTAAGTTATTTGTAAATCTGTGACCTTTTTTTTTTTTTTCTGTTCCGTAAGTGTCCAATGGCTTTAAAGGAATGGGGTTTACACTCCACCCCCATAACGCCACGGGGCATGGAATACGCGCCCCTGTACTCTGTAGCTGCTCTGGAAACTAATAGCCCAATATCATAGAGCTGCTTAAAGCACAGAAACTAGCTAAGCATAAAGACATTTTGCTCAGAGATTCAGGTTACCAGCCAAGATAGCATGTCACATGTACCATCTTGTGCAGTTTTCCTCAGCTGAAAAATTGTTTTCTACTATCATCATCATTAGACCGTGTAAGTTTTATGTAAATTTGTGATCTTAGACAAGTTTTTTTCTTACTAATTCTGTAATGTTCCTTTAAGGGAGTGAGAATGCTGCTTATAAATGGTATCTGACAAACCTGTTCTGAATAATTCCACGGCACCCCTGAACATAGAGGGCAGCGCTGATTCCAACATAATAACAAACTCTTCCATCTCCTCCGTAACCCCTACTAGCATATAATGATTGGCTAAGTTGAATTTGGCTTGCTCTAACGCCCAGCGGCTACCGGGAACCCTGTAAGGAGAACAATAAGTTAATAATGGGGGTCACCAGTGAAAAGGGGAAGAGTACTACGTGCAAAAAGAGGAACGATATCAGGGGTCGATTTCACAAAGATAGCCCTAACGTAGGACTAGTGCTAAGGACTTATAAAAACTTAAGGCTAGTCGTAAGTTAGGAAGAGTAACTTGTCCTAGGACTATTCCTTGGAGTTGTTAAAAACTTAAGGCTAGTCCTAAGTTAGGATGAGTAATTTGTCCTAACTCGAGATAAGAGTAGTCTTAACTCTTCGTGAAACCACCCCTGGTCCTTGGGAAAAAGTAGGCTGTTCTTTTTTTTTTTTTAGGGTTAACCAAAGAGTTATATATAAGAACTAGAGGGCGCACTGGCCTGTATACGCGGCCCGGCATGTGCGCATGCTGCCAATTCCTAAGTTAACAAAAACAGCATCGCACAGCATGTGTTTGTGTGGCCATTTTGTAAGTTGACAAAACAGCATCGCGTAGCATTCAATAAACACAAATTCAAACGTGTACTTCATATTCAACGCGCGTACAGAATGGCGCGCGTGTCTCCTTGCGGTCTCGTCGCGTTTGTGCAAGCAGCATCACCAGTGCGCCCTCTAGTTCTTATATATAACTCTATGGGGTTAACAAATATCGGAAATCAGACTAAAGTAGGAAGAATATCATGACTGCAAAAACTTGTAAACAATGTCTGTAAGGATTTGCTGTAAAGATTTAAAGTTTTCTGACCCGACAAGATATAGACGTGTAGTCTTGAATCTTGGGCAAGTATTATGATCATGTTGTTTTCAAGACTGTGATTGGGTTTTCTTTGTTTAGTTTTTGACTTCAGCATTGATCTAGCCTATAGCTGTCTGCAGTCTGGAGCCAAGACTCACCAGCATTCCTGAGCATGTCCACAGAAGAAGGGTACCTGAATCCACAGCTTCTGCTCCGAGCAATCGTAGCCTCGTCTGGCGACGCACTGATCGAATGTCTGCCATGAGAGACCAAGAAGAGTATCATCGTTACTAATGACTATTGATTTATAATGACAATGGCAGGAATGAGAAATGGGATTGGTTTATGCTGTTACTAGAATAAAGATCACTGGTACTACATAAAGATCACTGGTTCCATAAGTGATGGTTGGGTCGATCCAAGAAGAGTATCATCGTTACTAATGACTATTGATTTATATCGACAATGGCAGAATGAGAAATGGGATTGGTTTACGCTGTTACTAGAACAAAGATCACTGGTACTACATAAAGATCACTGGTTCCATGAGTGCGTTCGATTAGCTTCCCTGGGTCCACCTGGGCTGACCGAGGTGCATATCGACATGTCAAACCAAAAAACCTTTCTCAAAGGCCACCATTTTGTTTGTAAGTCAACAGGACTCTTTCAGGAAGTTTGACACACATTTTCACCCTTAAACCAGCAACTGTGTGAGGCGACTCGGGGAAACTAATTAAATGCACAGCCACCCTACATGAACATCACAGGTTGTATATAAAGATCACTGATATTGCAATTTTCCGACTACAATACACAGTGCTTGGTCCACTCTTGTGTTGTATTGTCAAGATTTGACCGTATAATAAAAGGTCAAACTGTACTAATAAAAGGTCAAACTGTACTGATTAAAAACTAAGTAATCAAAAGAAAGCATATAGGATTTGAGGCATTGCATGGTGAGGTATCAATGTATATTTGGTTTGCGGTAACACCATGTGTGTATCTACTTGCCAGGTAGAGTTTTTCTTAGGGAACTGTCTTCCTATATTCTACTGCCGTGGAGTAGATAATCAGAGGTTCGGGAGACTTCTCAGTTCTGAAAAGAACTGTCCTGCTTTTTAACTATTACCAGGGCAGATGGTATAGAAAATAGACTGGACTACTATTTTAGCTTATAGGATCGTAATTAACTGTACTGCCGCGGAGTCAGATATAAATTGGTCTCAACGTTTTGACTAGCTTACTCTAGTCATCGTCAAGACAAAAGAAAGCAGTTGGTCTACAGTTGATTAATACCCAGGGATGAGAACAGTATCTTTACAGAGACAGTTGGCTGTCCAAAGTCACCCTAAACCCTGGGGTGTCTTTGGACAAAATTTGACCCCCCCCAAGAAAAGTAAGAAAGTTGACGCTATATCACATGCTGTTCTTTAATATTGATGCTATTCAATACAAACATGAACCACAGAATTACAGTGTATACAAAATATTAGGAAAATCGGGTAATATTTGTCCAAAGTTACCCCTTTGAACGGTAATAAAAAAGGCAAATTTGTTGTGAGATTTTCAGATTCTACTGGGAGTTGAGTTGACATGTTTTTTTCTTGTCAAATCAGCATCTCCAGGGCCTAATTTCACAGAGCTGCTTATTACAAGCACAAAAAACTATGCTTACCAAAATAAGGTCACCAGCCAAAGTACCTTGTCACATGTACAATTTGTGACTGGTAACCTGCTAATTTCTGCTAAGCAAGAAAATATCAAGCAATATTTTCTGCTGAAGCTGCTCCATGAAATTGAGCCCAGGGCCCAACTGCATAAACCCAGTAAGCAGAAAAAAACTTGCTAAGCACAGATAAATATTGCCTAGCAGAAACGTGTTACCAGGCAAAATTCCATAAAGTTTACATTGGTGCAACTGGTGTCCACTCTTTTTTGCTCAGCAGAGAAAATTCCTTCATCCAACGGCTTTATGAAATTGAGCCAATAAAAGGTGAATAACCTCAGTACTCAAGAGACTTTAAAATGTTCTGAAATGAAACAAACAACCACCCTAAAACCCTCTCTCTCAAACATAAGAAGCTCCATTCAATCATCTCAAGATTTATAGCCTTTTAAAACCATAATTTCTAAAGGATTTTTATGAGTGTGAAAGGCCATTTAGGTTCGCTGTGTGTGGGATCAGAACATTTTTTGATTTGATTATCGGATGAGGTCGATGACTTGGAATGAATAAAACCGTGACAGATACAACAGAAACAGACAGATGTCTAGTATTTTTCTTGAAGAATAAACAGACTACCTGCACACATACTAAAAAGTAGGCCTGGGTGACTAGTGCGACTAGTGTCGTAGCCGCGACTAATGATTGCTTTGTCAAGTCGCGACTACCGTTTTTCAACTACATGTAATCGACTAATCGTGCCACCACAACTACTTTAAAAATGGTGGCAACTACCTGTTCGGTGAACCAATTGTGTCGATCACGACTACGAAACACAATCAGACATCAGTGACACAAACCTTCAATCCTTTAAGCTTGAGTACTATATTGCACCTGCGGCACACATTGCCACAATGCATCTTGAGAATAAAAGTTTAGTTGTGACCAGTGTCGTAGTCGCGACTATTTGAGGTGCGACTAGTCGAGTAGTAAATTTCACTAGTCGCCCCAGAACTTCAGACTTTTTAAGACCATTTGTAATGCTACCCTGGGCCACATATCATAGAGCTGCTTAAGCACAGAAAGTAGCTAGGCACATTTTGCTTAACAGATTAAGGTTGGACTTGTCCTGCCCACTTCACGTTAGCAATATTTCATTTCTGCCTTGCATGGTTCATGCATTTGTACCAATGAGTCACCACCCACCTAGCAACCTAGCAACTAAACTTGCTTAGCAGATTTTCTACTCGTCAACTTAAAGAGTTCTGGTACTGCATCATCGCAAAAGCTCCCAAGATAGAATGAAATAAATTTGCTAAGCAGATTTTCTACTCATCAAACTTAAAGAGATCTGCATCATCGCAAAAGCTCCCGAGAAAGAAAGAGATTCCATTTCTAGACCGAAATTCTTGGCATTAATGTGTCCAGCCAACTTCATGTCAGCCATATTTCATTTCTGCTTTGCTTGGTTCAGTAATTTGTACCAATGAGTCACCAAACAAAATAAATTTGCTTAGCCCATTTTCTACTCATCAACTTAAAGAGCTTTGGTTCTGCATCATCGCAAAGGCTCCCGAGAAAGAAGGAGATTAGTCCCTTCTAGATCCGACATTCTTGGCATTAATGTGTCCAGCCAACTTCATGTCAGCAATATTTCATTTCTGCTTTGCTTGGTATAGTAATTTGTACCAATGAGTCACCAAACAAAATAAATTTGCTTAGCTCATTTTCTACTCATCAACTTAAAGAGCTTTGGTTCTGCCTCATCGCAAAGGCTCCCAAGGAAGAAAGAGATTAGTCCCTTCTGGATCCGACATTCTTTGCATGGACTTGTCCTGCCAACTTCATGTCACCACTATTTCATTTCTGCTTTGCATGGTTCAGAAATTTGTACCAATGAGTCACCAAGCAAAGTAAATTTGCTTAGCAGATTTTTCTACTCATCAACTTAAAGGAACACGTTGCCTTGGATCGGACGAGTTGGTAAAAACAAAAGCGTTTTTAACCGTTTTTTATATAATGCATATGGTTGAAAAGATGTTTTAAAAGTAGCATACAATGATCCACACAAGTTTGCCTCGAAATTGCGTGGTTTTCCTTCTACTGTGCGAACTATCACCGTCGGCCATTTATGGGAGTCAAAATTTTGACCCCCATAAATGGCCGACGTGTTAGTCGACGAGGTAAAAGGAAAACCACGCAATTTCGAGGCATGTTTGTGTGGATCATTGTATTCTACTTTTACAACATCTTTCTACCCATATGCATTTTATAAAAAACGGTTACAAACGTTTTTCAAAGACCAACTCGACCGATCCAAGGCAACGTGTTCCTTTAAAGAGCTCTGGTTCTACACCACTGCAAAAGCTCCTTGTGAAGTTAGAAACTCAGATATCCTCCTGAGAAAGAAAGAGATTAGTTCCTTCTAGATCCGACATTCTTAGCATGGACTTGTCCTACCCACTTCATGTTCGCAATATTTCATTTCTGCTTTGCATGGTTTAGCTATTTGTACCAATGAGTCCCTGGAGTGATTCGAGAAGGACCATACTACAATCCTTGTGCCTAAATACAGTAAATCAAAACCAGCCCCAGTGCCTGGACTTCCAATCATTTGGGGGGTTATCGCGACTGGTGGCCTCTCAAATCCAACAAACCTAATTTCCTTAAATCCCTCATCATCAGAACCAATTCTGAAATCTTCTGAGGATGCAGTACTTTTTTAAACCTTGCCAAATTACAAATCAAGATCAATATCTCCTGAGGAATCAGGAATATGAATGACAAGAAAAAAAATAAATAAAAAAAGTCAATTCTCAGTTCCCTCGATTCAAGCTCCGAAGACTTACTCAATTAAAACAGATGTGACAGTGAGAAAAAAATACGGAATGAGAAGCACTCCGCTGGATTTTTTGACGGATTTATAATTAAATGGCGCAGCCCCCATGAGATTTCTATCCCATAAAGGGGAAGCATTATACGTAATTATGAAACCATCTTTGCGGAATTATGTCGGGAGTTTTATCTCAGGAGGCCGGAAAAGAGAAACATTACATCCATGTGTGATGCAAGCTCAGCGCCTGACAACGACTTCAGAGAGAGACAATAATCAACTTATGATGATTAATGAACGTTAAAAGCGAGCCATGGTTGCTGCGTTATACCCAGGTCAATTCAAGCTTGTACTTCATGTACTTAGTTTAAATATAAATAAACAACCACCTCAAACGGTGAGTGAGTCAAATACCACAATAAAAATGAAAAACCTTTCTTGGGTTTGGAGTCAAAAAAGTTATGGCGCGCTTAGAGAAATACACAAGTCTGGTCAACACATCTGTAAAAACAAAACAATATTTGATATTTTGTTCATCATTATTAGTCTAGGACTTCTTAGAACAGAATAGTCAATGCTAAAAAAAAATTACACTTAAGAACAAAGTACTGCCTCCAGTGAACCAGCTACATTGTATTTTAAGGTCAAAGTTCTCCAACAACAGCTCAAACAAACAACTTTGCAGTTTAATCAGGACTAAAATTGAAGATCTTGGCCAGCTGCTGGGTATTTTTACTTCTTCTTTTTCATTTGGTTAATTAATGTTTTTTAATAACAACTGATTTTTGTTTCTCAGTTATTTCTTTTGAACCACCTATCCACAAAAAAGGGAAAAAAAAAAAAAAAAAAAGAGGAAATTCTTTTACCATTGACTATTTTATTTTACACCTACATATATTTTGACTAAATAACTTTCTCCGGAGACATCTATAAAAACAATTTTTTTTAAATACACTTTAACATCTCTTATATCTCTGAGAAGTCTCCCGAACCTCCGATTATCTACTCCGCGGCAGTAGAATTTAGCAAGAAAGTTCTCTAAGAACAAACTCTACCTGGCAAGTAGATACACACATTTTGTTACCGCAAACCAAAATATACATTGATACCTCAACACCATGCAATGCCTCAAATCCTATATCTCTATATCGTTGCGGTACCCGCTGCCAAAAAATAGGGTTTGAACTGCCTTTAGCTACCGGGCAACCTCGGTAGTCTAGTTGGTAAGACACTGCTCTAGAATTGCAAGGGTCGTGGGTTCAAATCCCACCCGAGTAACATGCCTGTGATATTTTTTTCACAGGACTCGGGAAAGTACTGAGTATTCAGTGCTAAGACACATCGGTGTATTGGTAAAAACAAAAAAATTATATTCTTTATCCCCGATGCAAGTTTAAAATCTCCGACATCTATATAGTGATGCAACCATCTCAAGATGTTCCTCACTTTCTTCTTACCTCTTTATATGTACTTCCTTGTTGTCTTGCCCGTCTCAGCTTTGGTCGTAAATCGTCTCCGTTTCTTAAGAAGTAGTAGTAAGATACAAGTCTATCTAGAGGTCGACGGATGATGTTAATGTAAAGTGGCTGCTGTGACGATCCGTAGCTACAGATTCAAACAAATTAAAACAAATTGGTTCAAAATTACCAAAACAAATATTGATTGTTCAAAACGAATCTCTACAATGATGGGTCCAAACAATCTTAGAGCTACATTCAGGTTTTGGGGCATTGCATGGTGAGGTTTCAATGTATATTCAGTTTGCAGTAACACCATGCTTTGTAAAACTTTGCTTTGTAGATTTTGTTATTTGAGATCTTGCTTACTATTTATTCTACTGCCACGGAGTAGATTTTGGAATTTGGTAGACTACTTTGTTCTGAAAAGAACTGTCCTGCTTATTAACCTCTACCTGGGGAAGGTAGGACATCAGAGGGGACTTTCGCATTAGTTTAACGAGGGAACTTCTCATTTTTAACTCCACTGCCGAAGAGTGAGTTCTTAATTAGTCTAGCTACAAATTTTAATTGTTACAAACAATCTCTTCAAAAGATAATTGTTCCAATTAATCAATGCAAATAACTATTGGTTCCACTGATCCAAACAAATATTAATTGGTTCCAAACAATAACAAATATATAGACGATTCCAATTGATCAGTACATATATCCATTGGGTTCCAATTAAAACCGACTAACATAAATATTGAGTGGTTCTTGGTTTCACAAATTTTAAAACACTTACATCTTTTTGTATACCACATTAGTTCAAAGTGAAATGTTTCTCAATTTTGTTAAACCATCAAAAGCCGCTGTAGGCATCTGACCAAGGTTTGTATCACCATTAATTATAAGAGTGATTAACCAAACGATACCTTCCCTTTAAACCTTGGAAACAAAACCAGGCAATTTCATTGAGGTATGATGAGACTAATGAAAGATTAATAGACAAAAAAAGCTATCTTGAGAGAGCACATGGTATACAGATCAACCCGTATTTATCATGACTCATTGACACAGTCATTGCGCACCAGAAAACAAAGACTTGAACAAATTGAGGGTAAGAGGAGTCACCCTTCTATTTTTTTGTTGAGCTGATGACAACAAGCTCCAAAGGATGCCAGTCTATCAGACCAAACCCTCGTTGATCAAAGCTTAATGATGCAGAAAGCATCTGGTCTTCTCTGTGTCCGTCACACACAGGATCGGGACGACGGCATATGGAGGAGACGTGGTGGAAATTGATACTTCATGGCTATTAAATGACGGTAAATGTAATTTTGACCCATGGGCAAATTCCGGTAACATGATTTTACTATCATAATGTTATGACGGGACAAATAACTTTCAATGATGGCTGTCAGAAGGAGACAGTGAGTAAACAGAAGTTGAACAGGATATGGGGGAAAGGGGAGAAGGGTCAATAATGAACTGTCAGTTAAAGGGAAGGTACACGTTTGGTAATTGTCAAAGACCAGTCTTCTCACTTGGTGTATCCCATCATAACCATAAAATAACAAGTCTGTGAAAATTTGGGCTCAATTGGTCATCAAAGTTGCGAGAAATTGATGAAAGAAAAAAACACTCTTGTCGAACGAATTTGTGTGCTTTCAGGTAGGAATACAAGACTTCTAGCTAGAAGTCTTTTATTATTTTTAGTGAGAAACTACTTCTTTCTCAAAAACTACTTTACTTCAGAGGGAGTCGTTTCTCACCATGTTTTATACTATCGACAGCTCTCCATTACTCATTACCAAGTAAGTTTTTATGATAATATTTGTTTTGAGTAATTACCAAACGTGTACCTTCCCTTTAAAGAGAGTCAGTGAAAAACATGTCAAAGAGAGTCAATGAGTAAAATGAGGCCCACTTTCATGGTTCTGCTTAGTGGCGAATCTGCGCTTACAGTCACCATTCTCTGCTAACTGTGCAAGCGCCAAATGTATCCGCTAGCTGTGTAAGCGAAGAATGCCTAGTAACGTGGATTCTGAACGCGCACAAGCAAAAATTCCCTGCTTATCTGTGAAATACGCTTGACGTAAGCGCGGATACCAGACAAAGATGGTATGTGATATGATAGTTTTGCTGGTAACCATATTATGGTAAGCATAATTTTGTTGTGCTAAGGTGCTTAAGGAACTCTATGAACTGGGCCTATGCGGATGTTAACTCCCTTACCTTCCAAAATCTATAAATGCTAAGTGGCCATGGTAAAAAGCTGGTTTCTTTGCTGTCCAACTAGTGACGTTGTGAACAAATTTCATCTGCAACAAAATAGAAAGGAAAAACAAAGACATTATATTATCCTTTTTTTGGGGGGGTGGGTGTATGTAAGAGCGCCAACCCGTTAAAACCGAGGACTACAACAAAAGGGATCTGAGTGTTTTGATGAAGCAAGGACATTCTCACTTCACTTTTGTGTACAAAACCTAGGCAGATGTTGCTAAAAACTAAGTCCAAAGATTTGGGAGAATGAGAAGCCTTTGGTCTACAGGATTGACGTCACAATACAACGCCCCCCCCCCCCCCCCCCACCCCCACAAGATCATTCTTTGTTCAACCTGGACCATTCTTTAGAAATGGGAATAATAGAACATTACTTTTGTTTTTACCCATACACGTATACTGTGTGTTAGCAATGTTAACTCAGTACTTTCCCCGAGTCCTGTGAAAAAAATATCACAGGCATATTACTCGGGTGGGATTCGAACCAACGACCCTTGCAATTCCCCGATGCAAATTTAACATCTTTTATAAATCGTTGCGGAAACCGCTGCCAAAACTGATTCAAACTGCCTCTAGCTACCGGGCAACTTCGGTAGTCTAGTTGGTAAGACACTGCTGTAGAATTGCAAGGGTCGTGGGTTCGAATCCCACCCGAGTAATATGCCTGTGATATTTTTTCACAGGACTTAGGAAAGTACCGAGTATACAGTGCTAACACACATCGGTGTATGGGTAAAAACCAAAATTAATATTCTTTATCCCCGATGCAAATTTAACATCTATTATAAATAATAGAACAATAGCAAGACCCCACAAACGAGATCCCCTTAGGTTGTGTGTATTTCGGTTACATTCAAACAAAGCAATTTTAACAGAAAGAAACAATAGGTGCACGATTGCTATCACAACGGAAAACAATGGGGTCTACTCTTTGTCGGGACAAAGAGTTGAACAAAGGAGGGTCCACAGTAAAGGCTGGTTAATAGTCTGTCGCGTGATGGTCGCGCGATGGAAATCTTTACGCGCGATCATAAAAAGACACAGTTTTTAGGTCTCAGTCTTAGGATCGCGCGCAAGATATCCATCACGCGACCGACTATAAACCGGCCTTAAGAGGTCGTTTGTGGGGGGGGGGGGGGGGGGGGGGGGGGGGGGGGCTACCTCCTCTTCTTTCTAGCCCCTCAAACCTTACAGGGTTACTTCCAACCCAACCTTCCATCGGTAACAACTTTATCGACTCACAATGCCAGCAACTAGGGGGCTTTACCCACAAAAAGAATTCATTATCCACCCAAAAATCCATTTCACATCAAATGACCCTTGAAAAAATACCCTCTTGAAAGGAAAAATCGAGGGGAAAGTGATGTGTATATAGACGGACATTAGTGCCATAAAAATAACACTCCATCGTCAGCGAGTCTGGAGCTACGATTGATTGAATTTCACTCCTGCTTTCTTCTTGATAAACAATGATGACATGCATTCAGGACAGGAGTATTAGGAAAAATAAAAACATGTTTAGCGCCTTCCCTTTCTTTTTCTTTTGTAAAGAAAAGGGCCCGTTTTTGTTTGTGTTTGAGTTTTTAAATGGTTCCCCCGACACATTTTTAAAGACAAAAGCGTCTGGTTTTTGTTCTCCTTTTCAAAACTGATTTTGATAAGCTGAGATCTTTTAAGTATTTTTTTTCTTCTTCCCCCGTTTACACAAATAAATTTCTTTAAAAAAATTGCATATAAAAAGAAAAAGAAAAAAAAAAGGGGCGTCCTCTAAAAAGAAAGCAGGCGGGGACAGGAAACATGTTTTTTGTTTTATTTGGCCTTATATGTTCCATCAAACCCTTTTAAGAAACTGATCGGACCAACCCCCCTCAAGTAAAAAGAACTTTTAAATTATTCACCCTGGAGGATGAGCAATTGACGGCTTGCCACCCCCATATCACAATGCGTCGGCCCGTGGCAAGGCACTCCAATACATGTTTCAGTATTGTTGTAGGACTTCATCATAACAGCTAAAGGGTATGGGTAAGCAGTGGTTTTTGTTGTTGGTGTATACCGGATCCACTGCCACCCAATACAGTTGGCTCTCTGATGGCTGAGTGATACACCACATATTATCGATAGTATCAGATATTGACAACAATGTATACTTTATAGCTACACTTTGATGCCCAGATACAACTTTTTGTGGTTAAGAATAAATTAATCTCATTTTTACAGACTATGTTCTGTGCATCATTCTTACACTTTAAAAAAAGAAAAAAAAAAAAAACACAATTTATTTTGAATTTTTAAATCTGCATAAATTTTCCCAATTTTGCCAAAGTTCTCTTTTGACCTAGACAAATTGTAAATTATTTGTTCTGTTTTACATTTCAATCCCAAAGTTATTAAAGTATTGTACAAAAAAACAGTGTTTGGTAAATGGATTATGTAATTCCTAACTTTTTAACAATTTATTTGTTCTCATTTTGTGATTTTAAATTTTTCAGCTTTTTAATCTGTCTTTTTTGCTTATTCAATTAATTATATTACTGTATTATGTGCTTGCGTGCATTTTATGAAAACCAATAAACTAATAAGTGACTTAGTTCACACAAAGCAATAGATGTATTGCACTAAGCGTCATCCACTGTCATATTTGATGTATTAACAATGCAAAAGTGCATCTGCGTACACGCTAAGCACAGCTCTTAGCCTATGATAGCCTTGCACTTATGCACATTTCATCAAATATGGCAGTCGATGACGCTTAGTGCAATCAATCTATACTCTCGCTCTTAAAAAGGCCATTATTAATATAAAGGTACAATAACCCACAATGAGAAACGTTTCGTGAGATAAGACCCTCAGGCTACGCACAGTGGAAAATACTTAGTAAGCGAGGTTTGTGGTGACTACATGTAAAAGAAAACTCTTTAGTGAGTAGTAGTGGCTCTGATGAGAGCCAGTTTCAGCCTCAAATGTTTCCTGAACGTCCGACTTTATGATGATTATTTTATGGTACATCAAACAGCGTTGATACGAAACTTTCTGAAGTGCACCCTGCAGTGTATGGGTTCTCTCGTTGCAACTCCCCATGTCCCATTGGAAATAAGATCCGTTGAGTGCGAACGCTAACGGGGGGGAAGAACCTAACCGGTTTCCGCTCCGATCTTTTTACTGGCGGTGAAATCAAAGTCAGGGTACCGCTTAAAAGCTATTAATACCCAAATGAGTTTGGCATTGAGAACGTGAGTAACATATTAAAATCAAGGATGGTGACTAATTAAAATGAAATAAATATACTAGTCCACTCGATTTTTTTTCTGATTTTTTTTCTTTCCTGGGTACAGCAGCTTTTTGACAGTATAAAGCATTATAAGAAACATTTCACTTCTATGTAATTCAGTTATGTAAAAAAATAACAGTTCTTATGCCCTAATATTTGAATCTGAGAAGCATTACTGTACCTCAGACTGTTTCTAAGATTGTGTATTCCCATTATGGATAATTCTTCCTGCATGGATAGATATTTGCTCCGCATTTTCGCCGATTTCTCAAAATGCAACCACCTTTTAAAGACAGAGGACACTATTAGTAATTGTAAAAGACTAGTCTTCACAGTTGGTGTATCTCAACAATATGCATAAAATAACAAACCTGTGAAAATTTCAGCTTTAATCGGTCGTCGAAGTTGCGAGATAATAATGAAAGGAAAAAACACCCTTGTCAAGCGAAGTTGTGTGCTTTCAGATGCTTGATTTCGAGGTTCTAAATTTGAGGTCTCAAAATCAAATCCGTGGAAATTACTTTGTTCTCGAAAACTACGTCACTTCAGAGGGAGCTGTTTCTTACAATGTTTTATACTATCAACCTCTCCCCATTACTCAGAATCAAGAAAGGTTTAAAGCCATTGGACCCTTTCGGTACAGAAAAAAAAAAAAGTTCACAGATTTACAAATAATTTACAGGGTTTACAGAAGGTAATGGTGAAAGACTTCTCTTGAAATATTAGTCCATGAAATGCTTTACTTTTTAAGGAAAAAGGTGTAAAACAATATCAATTCTAGTTAACGAGAATTACGGATTTGTTTTAAACACATGTCATGACACGGCGAAACGCGCGAAAACAGGAGTGGGTTTCCCCGTTATTTTCTCCCGACTCCGATGTCCGATTGAGCCTAAATTTCCACAGGATTGTTATTTTATATAGAAGTTGTAAAACACGAAGTGTGGGACTTGGACAATACTGTTTACCGAAAGTGTCCAATGGCTTTAATGATGATAATTATTTTGAGTATAGTGTCCTGTGCTAGTTTTATTGTGTACACATTTATATAGGGTTAAAATAATCAAACGTTTCAAAAAAAAAAAGGTACATGGTTTACTTTGCCTCTAAACTGTTATCCCCAAATGAAATGTGAATTACTTTGTTCACACAACTGTTCATAAATATCTGGGCCCAAATTTCATGGGCTCTGCTTACCACCGAATTACTGCCGCATTTGCAATCGCCATTCTTCGCTTACTCTACCTCATTTTTCATAATGAAGTCTTTGTGTAGAACGAAACATTCTCGCCCGGAAACTTAAAATTGCAAAACGCTAGCCAATAAATTCAAGACTCCCCCTGGGCCAGCGGCTTCTTAATGCATGTAGATTATTTTGCGTAGTGCATACTAAATTATACCGGGGCCCGGAAAGTTGAATTCCAAACGTCCATGTGAGGAGGAGAATATTGAAGACAAACAAAGAACAGGTGGAAGAACGGCTGTAGGGGTAGATGAGAGATGTGTTTGTAAAGATTCACTACTACTTGGACCGTCAATATCAAGACGCATAGACACGCTCAGCTAGTGATTGCAGTGACGTTGGAGAAATTACTATCGTCCGCTCTAGCTACATTGTAAAGGGCAGTTGATGAGAGATGGTTGAAACCAGACTCGTTGTTTTTCAAGACCTTCCGAGAACACTCAATAAATTTAACTGATTTTTAAAGGGTCTGGACACATTGGTAAAAACTCAAAATATTCATTAGCGTACAAGCTTGCTTTGGTAATGAGCAACATAGAGCTTTTGATAGTATAAGACATTGTGAGAAACGGCTCAACATATGCACAAAATAACAAACCTGCGAAAATTTGAGCTCAATCGGTCTTCGAAGTTGCAAGAAAATGATGAAAGAAAAAACACCCTTGTCACACGAAGTTGTGCGCTTTCAGATGCTTGATTTTGATACCTCAAAATCTGAATCCAAGGCCTCGAAATCAAATTCGTGGAAAATGACTTCTTTCTCAAAAACTACGTCACTTCAGAGTGAGCCGTTTCTCACAAAGTTGTATACTATCAACCTATCCCCATTACTCGTTACCAAGTAAGGTTTGATGCTAATAATTATTGTGAGTAATTACCAATAGTGTCCACTGCCTTTAAATCACATTTGCTGTGTAATGGACATTAAAAACCCAGTAGTCCATTATCGTTAAGAGAAAATTTTGCCCCCAGTGCTTCTGGTGCTGCAGATTGCGACACAGTAGTAAATCGTTATAAGGCCAAATAAAAAAAAATACCAGTTGATCGTCCCCTGCCGGCATCCTTTTTGCGGGCCGCATCCTTATTTTTTTACTATTTTTTTATTTTTCGATTTTTGTATAAAATAAAATTAAAAATATATAAAAAATCCATCCTTTCAAACGCGTTATGCTCTCGAACTTGTGTAAATGTCTGTTTCATAAAACAATATTAATGAAAGCCTACCACATCTTTTTAGTGTAATAATCCGACCCTGTTAACACGGGTCCTCAAGCAAATAGAGTTTGCGGTGTTTCAAACTGAAGAATTTGTGGCCTGTTTAATTTGAACTACTAAGCGGCCATCTTGGGGAAGGGAGAAAAAAAAAAAAAAAAAAAAAAAAGGCCCTCATTCTCCTCTTTTTTGAAAAATCCGGACGATCAACTGGTGTTTTTTTTTTTTTGGGGGGGGGGCCTAAGATGCTGCAAGAAGGTTTCATAATTCATACATAGTGTTCCTATCATCATGATCATAGCGTAGCTGTCAAAGATATAATGAATGCCTTAAGACACCTGTGATAAAGCACTGTAGAAAAACCTAAACTATAATTATTAATGTGCGCAACATTTTCATCTTCCTTACTCTGGTTTGTTTTTATACATTCTGAAGATTCTTGTCAATTTTGCATACTATAGCCAGGAGGTGTGGTATGAAATCAATAATTGAGACAGAAGAACATCATTTTGCGTAAATAATTCAACTATTTTTTTTCCAAGCATGACAGACATCTCTTTTAGTTTGAAAGACGTTGACCCCAAAGTTTTCAGCAGTGGATGTTCTACGTGTCTGTGGAGGGTGAAATTCAGACATCTGATTGATATGGTTTTGGGAGGAGTGAGTAAAACACGATTGAGACAGTAGAACATAATTTTGGTTTAATAATTTAACATTTTTTTCAAAGCATGACAGGTATCTTGGATTTTGAGAGACGTTGACCCCAAAGTTTCAACAGTGGATGTTCAACGTGTCTGTACAAAAAAGAGCGGAAAGTGAGTAAAACATAATTGAGACAGAAGAACCTTATTTTGAATTAATAATTAAGAAAATTGATCAAGCATTGACAGGTATCTTTTTTGCCACTTCAAGAGCTTTAAAAGCCCAACCCCACGAGTAGTCCAGCATTCTCCTGAAGACGAACAGAAATTTCGAGACCACGGCAGCTCTTTTTAGAGCCAACACTCCCACAAAAGAGATTTACACACGGTTGTACTCGCAACTGCACTATTTATTTATAGTTTCCTCCTACTTTGAGAGTCGTTGACCCCAAAGTTTCAGCAATGGATGTTCAACTTGTCTGTACAACGGACATCCAAATTTGACATCGGATTGATTTGGTTTTTCATCGAGGGGGAAAAGTGAGTAAAACACGCCTCATTAGGACCTCATCGAAAAAGCCGTTTCCAGCATTTTCATCCTTCATAAAGTCCAGCACAAAACACAGAGCTTCGGGTTATGAGAAATTGAACCACGTCCCAATCACGAAGCTCAACCCCGTAAAAGCATCGTCGTTTTGTTACCAATCATCCCCCTCTATGGAAAGGGAATCCCCTCCCATCTCTCTCCCTCGAACAAAAGAACAGGTGTTCTTTCATTCAAAGTCCCCCACAGTCCCCCCCTCAGTGACAGGTGAGGTATGGCTTGGGAGGAGTATATAAAAGGGGCCCACATCGATTGGTACAATTGATTTGAACGTGTGAATGAACTTGGTTCTTTTAATTGTTACGGGGCTCCCCTGCCGTATCGGCTTTGGTTTTGACGAAAATTGATTTGACAAGAATAAGGGGGGCGGACGACCCTTGCTAAAAGCGGAGGCTGTCGTTTAAGATGAGTGAAGACGTGACGTCATTAAGAGATTCTGAATCTGTGGGGGATTCTGTAAGGCAATCTGCTATGGAATCCAGATGTATTTAAAGGAACACGTTGCCTTGGATCGGACGAGTTGGTCAAAACAAAAGCGTTTGTAACCGTTTTTTATAAAATGCATATGGTTGGAAAGATGTTTTAAAAGTAGAATACAATGATCCACACAAGTTTGCCTCGAAATTGCGTGGTTTTCCTTCTACTGTGCGAACTAACATGGTCGGCCATTTATGGGAGTCAAAATTTTGACCCCCATAAATGGCCGACATGTTAGTCGACAAGGTTAAAGGAAAACCACGCAATTTCGAGGCATGTTTGTGTGGATCATTGTATTCTACTTTTACAACATCTTTCTACCCATATGCATTTTATAAAAAAACGGTTACAAACGCTTTTCAAAGACCAACTCGACCGATCCAAGGCAACGTGTTCCTTTAAGCCGATATTGATTGTTGGGGTTTTGACAAGAACAATCCGAGGTTTGGGAATTGTTTGAAAGGGAGTGAGTCAGACACAGAAGAAAGGATGAAACAATGCTCAATAATAAAGTCGGAGGCAATTACGAGAAGTACGACTAAACCAATCTTGTTTATAATGAAAGACGGTCAGGTTGGCATAGTGGTGTCTTGCCTAGCCTTCCACCTCTAGGACCCTGGTTCAAATCCCACTGGGAGAACTGTGGGTTTTCAGTCCCTACATGATTGCATGGATTTCCCCTGGAATAATTCTCTGGGGTTTTCCTCCCACATCTAAAAACTGAAACTTCCTTCCTAAATGTTGAGCCCTATTAAATAGCAATTTTCCTCAGGTAAGGGCCACTTCTATGACAAAAAAGGTACATTTGTATAGGAACTTTGCAGAGTGCACCACAGCAAAAGCACAGGGCACCACTGACGTGGCTCATTTTGAGGCCTGGTCTTTCATTAATCAAACGTTTGCTTTGCTAGCCTTATACGCTATTGGTATTTACGCAAAATAATTATTAACATATAACCTTTCTTGGTGACGAGTAATGGGGAGAGGTTGACGGTATAAAACATTGTGAGAAACGGCTCCCTCTGAAATGCCATAGTTTTCGAGAAAGAAGTAATTTTCCACGAATTTGATTTCGAGACCTCAGATTTAGTACTTGAGGTCTCAAAATAAACCATCTAAACGCACACCACTTCGTGTGACAAGGGTGTTTTTTCTTTCATTATTATCTCGCAAGTTCGATGACTGAGCTCAAATTTTCACAGGTTTGATATTTTATGCATATGTTGAGATACACCAACTGTGATGGCTAGTCTTTGACAATTACCAATAGTGTCCACCGCCTTTAAAAAAACTTTCAAAAGAAACAAGAGATGTACAAACCTGATCTGCAACTGACATGGTGTGCATATTTCTGGTAGTGTTTATATGTAGAACATTGAATCTGTTTGAATGGCAGAGGTCGTACGCGATCCCCGTGAAGGAGGTACTGCCTGTTTTAGGCACTCTGTTGTAGATGACGACGAATTCATCGGTACTGGATTTACTGGCGATGCTCGGAGTACTTCGCATTCGTCTGCTGTTGGATTTTTCTAGAGTTTCCTCTGTAGAAACGATAACAAAGATGGAAAGAAATGTCAAATAAAAGTTTAGAACATATAGTCCCCCTGATGGTCAAGTCATCGGAGTGTGGGTTCGAATCCCGGTCATGACACTTGTGTCCTTGAGCAAGATGCTTTGACCCAGGGGTATAAATGGATACATGTGAGGGTAGCGGCAGCCAAGGGGCTGTATACTCCCAGAGAGCTTAGAAAGATTAAAAGAATGCTATTTGCCTGATGACCAGAGTTTAAAAAGTTTAATGCTTAATATAATAACTAGAACACCCATGCCATAGCATAGAATGCCCAAACCAACAAGCAACAACTGCAGACATAGCCACAGTCAACCAACTAGACAATCTGTTGCTTCTCCATCTCAACATATTAAAGATCATAGTGACTTGTACAAAAATAGTCATAAAGTTGTAAATTTTAAAGAGCCCAACTGTTTCTTAGTGGAGTCCGATAGAGGAAGACATGCTCTACCAAGTGATTTTTATTTCGTAGATTTCTGGAATGATACATTATTTCAAAAACGGGGTCAAAGGTCACGATAACATATTAAAGATTACAGTGACCTACATTTCAGAAAATTTATTTTTGACAAAAGAATTGATTTGAGCATGCAATTCTCATCATTTTGATACCAAGTTTGCATATATGTGATAAAAATTTACATGGTTATGATATATTTTTACCAAAAAGGTGGTATTTTACCCTAAAAATGTCAGATTTTAGTGGTTTCTGCCTGACCACATGGTAAGTCCGATCGGGCTAAAAATTGGTGTGCATTCATTGCACATTAGGACCTACAAGCACAGCAATTTCTATCAAAATCGGAAGACATGAGGTAAAAAAGTGTGTTGGTCTGACATGGAATGACCCATATGTGCATTGTATGTTGAAATGTTGTTTAAACGTAAACTATGTAACTTTAAGACACATTTGTGCTCGAGTTTATCAATCCTGTACAACTTTAAGGTAGTACAAATTAACTGCGACTCAACATTTCCAACTCTACAGCCATAAATAATTCTAAAGTTATAGCACAAGGCTCTTGCCACTGTACATCGGCAGTGACTTCCCTCAGCGAAGTTAATGCTCTGTCCCTCGGAACATACTTTACATCAAAACTAAACAAAATCCGTCAAGAAAAAATATCGCCCCGCATTTAGGAATCCAATCGCGTTCGCCGTCACCACGTGTCACTGGGTTTGGACAAGGGCTCTTCCAACCCATATCAAATTGAACATATCTTAAAGACACTTCAAACAACATCGATGGGGGCTCCTACATCGAATGAGGCTGACGAAACATGAGCAGCCTAGACTCGAACTGGGCAAAATTATTGACCAGATTTTTTTCTAGAGGGGGGTTGCAACTGGGTCAGCAAATGACAGGAAGCCCAGTGGAGAACACGTTTTCCAAACGGCCACCTGGTTTTTGGAGTTTGTCCCTCGTATGAAATCTGAGCTCTCTCTCTCTCTCTATACAGATTGTAAAATGGGTAAATCCCCAATGATATGTGCATTTATGTACATAAGCCCCGCACACAAATCACCTTGCTATACGCATTATTTGCGCCGACATGCGCATGGTAATTTTTTTTACCAAGTGACTACATTCATTAATTCAGAAAAGGGAAAAGGGAGCTAGGCGGAAGAATCAGTGGGCTGGATATTATTTTTTGATGGAATTCTCGAGATCGTCTTTGAAGGACATGACTACATCAACCCGCTCAGGGACGTAATGAGTGCATCAATTACAAACTAATTTCACATGGCGATTAGGTTTCTGCTCTGTTTAGTGGAACTAAAATGATTTCTTAATTATCTTAAGAAAAGTTGTAAGACAAGAGAGCAAGTTATTGTTGAGATGATCTCAGAGTTCAACTCCCTCATGCTCCAGATATTAAAGCAACAGATGCTCTACAAATGATCAAACAGTTTTCTGATTTGCAAGCGTTGAAATATTTGTTCTTCAAGGGGCACAGCAGTTTTTCTCTGGTAATAGGGCAGGCCTGGAATTACACACAGGCCATGGCCTCTGGTCTTGGTCTTGGTGCCCCTGCAAAAGTTTCCCATAGACATTAGGATTTTCTAATGGAAATGCCCTTTGTAAAATGGCCTTGCCCTCTCAAAGATGAAATACCAGGCCTGTGTAAGGGGGAACTTCTATGAAGAAAATTTAAATTTGTATTGGAACTTTGCAAAGGGCACCACAGCAAAATAATGAGGCACCACAGCGCTGTGGGTGCGGTGGGTTAATTTGAGTTCTGGATTTGGTGGTTTCTAGTTCATTTCCACAATTTCCAAGACAAAGTCTACAATCCACAAACTACAAAACAAGACAGGCATGATACTTCATGGAGGCAACAAAGGTGATTACCTCCATGCCCCTGGTCATTGCCTTGGTGCCCTTGAAATGTTCCAGTAGAAATTTGCTATTTCCTTATAGGGTGGCCTTTACCAAGGAGAAAATGCCATGATGCCCTTGCCCTTTCAAAAACGAAGCATACATGTACAGGCCTACCAGACATAGTCTATACATAACAAACTACAAAACAAGACGGACTTGACTGTAGAGAATACTCCCTACAAAGCGTACTGGGACTTAGAAGTTTTGCAACAAATCTGAGTCACTGTCTGAATGTTTCAAATCAATCTCTCCCTATTCAACTGCCATCCCACATTCACGTCTAAATCGGAGAAACTTTTGTCCCATTTCAATCTCATTCCGGTCTCATTCTGCTAATCTTGTCCCTCCCACTCCCCCATGGCCTCATCCGGCTAGCCAAAAAAAAAAAAAAAAATAAAAAATACAAAAAATCCCAATTAATGCTCCCAATTCCTAAAGGAAGTACGCAAGAATCCTGTCTCTTTTTACACCCGAACATGAAATATGTCACGGTGAGTGTCGGACCAACTCAATCGCCACTAAGACTCAAGTCACATTTCATTTATCTCTCCTCTTTTGTCGGTGGGGACGGCAAGGAACTCGGGCTATATTGCTCTATTAGTCATTCTCTTGTTTGGCCTGCTACCCCGGAGATACCGCTCTCATTTGGTTGTAGGCATGGACCGTGGTGATCACTGCCGCGCGTTTTTCTTCTAAAGAAACCTTTCTGCCGGGCCAATTTGCCTTCGAGGCATTCCTCACCCGTGATTAAAACGACAATTTTTAAATGTTTTTCAAAGTACCTTTGGATTAGCGCTACTATAAAGAGTATACAAGGACTTACAATTTAGATTCCTACCAAGATACTGTAAGAATAGATAGCTTCTATGGTATTGTTAATGTCACTTGTGTAGAGTTGGCCTAAATCAGAGGAAAAAGAAACGTTATTACAGTCGACAAAGCTTATTTATCAGACGTAGAATCTACTAAGCCATGACAAAATGAATTTTCTGTAAGAAACTCAAACTTCAGACAAGCTCTATTTACTGTGATTTTCCTTAGATGAATGCCAGCTTTTTTTGCCCCTGGTCTTTTTGTTGGCTTCCTGAATGAATCATTCAGCACGGAATCTACTTTAGATTAAGGACTTTTCTTTAAAAACTTTATCCGCCCAATCAATGGTGTTTTACAAAGTGATTACTCTATATTCCGACACCTGTAATATTCAGCCACCCTTAGGTTCCGACAACCCCCCTCTTGAAATACATGCTAGGGTTGGGGTTAGAAATAGAAAATTACACTATGTGTGTCGGAACATTACATGTGTAGGCAGGCAGGCCTGATACTTCACGGGGGCAACGGAGGGCAACCGAGGCGTTTGCCTCCGTTGCCCCTTGCCATTGCCTTGGTGCCCTTGAAATGATCCAGTAGAAATGTACAATTTCCTCATAGGGTGCCCTTTGCCAAAGAGAAAATGCCTTGGTGCCCTTGCTCTTTTAAAAACGAAGCATACAGGCCTGTGTAGGTGTGTCGGAAAATGTGTGTAACCTTTCACACAAAAGAACAGGTCTTGCCCTGTGCTCTTGCAGGGGCACAGCAATGAGGAAAATGTAATGTTGCAGCCCTGGAAGTTCACGCAGGCCATGGCCTCTTTGCCCTAGTCTTGGCCTTGGTGCCCCTTCAAAGTTTCCCTTAGACTTATACAATTTTTATCCAATGGAAGTGCCCTTTGCAATTTAAAAATGGCCTTGCCCTCTCAAACATGAAATTCCAGGCCTGATACCGTATTGGAACTTTGCGAAGGGCACCACAGCAAAAGCAAACGTCAGCATCACGACAATGGCTGTGGGCGTCGAGGGTTCTTTTGAGACCTGAATGCACATTTTGTAAACCATCTTTACTAGTTACATTCTTAACCGTTCTAAACAAATTCAAGTATTCTGAAAAGGCGATGATGGCTCTCACTCTTTAAAGCAATCGCACAACACCGGTAAACAGTATTGTCCAAAGGCCCACACTTCGTGTATCACAACTTATATATAAAAATAACAAACCTGTGAAAATTTAGGCTCAATCGGTCATCGGAGTCGGGAGAAAATAATGGGAAAACCCACCCTTGTATCCGCACGTTTCGCCGTGTCATAACATGTGTTTTAAATAAATCTGTTATTCTCGATATCGAGAATTGATAATTGTTTTAATGTCTTCTCAAAAGTGAAGCATTTCATGAAATAATATTTCAAGGAAAGTCTTTCACCATTACCTTCTGTAAACCCTGTTATTTGTAAATCTGTGAACATTTAATTTTTGTTGTATTCAGAAAGTGTCCAATGGCTTTAAAGAAAGCTCAGCTAAATAACTATTCAACAAACTGATGCATCGTGATCCTAAGGATAGCCAACGATAAAATCTACTACTTTACATTCAAGATACACATAATAGGTCGACAAGTTTAGTTCCCTGCCCTATGAAGTGTATTGCAACACTAACAATAAACAACACACTTTATATAACTGTTGTTTGCAGAATCTCCTCTGAAATCTAGCGTGAAGGTGGGTTTGCTACAAGCTTCAAGGGTCTGTGGGAGTGGAGTCCCTCGTTGGCTTCAGGGACGTATGGCGGGCAATATTTACTCAGAGACTGTGCCTACCAACATTGCTACCTGCAGGTGTCTAGGACTCGGGTGCATGAATGTACGCCCATGTTACAATCCCCAATCGTAGCCTCTCTCGAGTGGGGTCACTAGCCTGCGGAGACGGAGAGGGCTTAAACATTTCAAATGCATGCCCTTCCGCGGCGGGTAGGCAGGTGGGCTGAATAGTGAAGGGGTGTTCTGACAAACTCTATGTGTCCCTATGAGCCACAGCAACTAATTGACATTTTAGGCTCTAATATGATGGAGATTTCACCTGCGTTGTTTAAACACAGCCTGTAGCAGTTCGGCCGGTCTATGTTAATTTTGTGTTCATCGGTACTAGTGCTACATGTATGACTGTTACAGAATCAGTTTGTGTCATTCACACATGGACAAACATGCATTCAGATCAGACATTTAAAAAAAAAATACTTTTAAGGAGTAATACTCAAATTAAAATCAACAAAAATTGGTTCTGATATTTCGGCTAAAGATTTCTGTGTGGTAGATTTTGTCCTGATAAAGGCATCAAGGAAACTTTCGACTACCTGGGCTCGGAAGTACTGCGGTTATGGAAGAAGGATATCACTTTTTATCCTGAAGTATATGAATCTGAGAAGCAGCAGACAGTAATGTTTCTCAGGTTATGTTGTGTGTTCCAATTATGGATCATTCTCCCTGCGTGGACATACCGCTCCAGATTTTCAGCAATTTCTAACAATGCTACAACCCTCTGAAAAGGACATTTTCACACTGGTTAGTTTTATGGCACATATCTACAACTATTGACCCCTTGTCACACGCGGCGACTGGTGCCACGCTCGCCATGTTGGTGGGCAAGTTAGGTTTGCGTGTATTAACACCGCGTCACCTAAAATGCGCACTTCACTGCATATCGCACAGCATACTCTATGCATAGAGTTATATATGAAAACGCACAGTGAAATTGCCCACCAGTATGGTGCATTTAAGTTTTTTCTGATGATGACGTCAGCTGAAATGGGTCAATAGGATTTAAATAAACAGCTGGTTACAAATACTGCAATTATAGGAGAGTGCACATGTTTTGTTAACTGCTTGGGTTATGTTTTACTTAAGTTCATGTAATAGACTTGCAGGCTCTGTCGTATTATTCTGCACATTATTTAGCCTGGTTTGGCAAAACAGCTTTTGAATTCTTTGTCCGAGTTTTATTATTTACTTTGCCAAAAGGAAAAAACCACAACAGTTTCGAAACCACTCCTACGAGTCTATCTTAAAAGAAATAAGCCCAGCACACTTGAATAGAATGTAACATTTATTGGTACTGAAAAGAAACACTTCAAGGCACTAGCATTTGGAGAGAAATCTCACTCTGTAAACATACGAGCAGCAGTGAGGCATTGTAACATCCTACGAAAGTAGACCAACCTAGGGGGTCACTGCAAGCGATGTGTGAAATGAGGACTTATTATTGGTATCAACCTCTTTCCCATGGCTGACGTAGCTCCACCCGGGGTTACAAACACATCTGGGTATATAGGACATCAGGCCTGATACTTAATGGAGGCAATGAAGGTAATTGCCTCCATGCCCCCTGATCATTGCCTTGGTGCCCTTGAAACGCTACGGTAGAAATTTACAATTTCCTCCTTAGGTGCCCTTTACTAAGAACAAAATGCCTTGGTGCCCTTGCCCTTTCAAAAAACAAAGCATATAGGCCTGGGACATCCCCAAGAGTTTCAGAGCATTAACCAGTGAAATGCTAAATGAAAAGGAAAAGCTCTCTTTTTGTTGAAGCTGTCGTTATTTTTGGGGCACTATCTGTTTAATTAGCTCATTACTGGTACATTTTGGCATTTTCTCCCGTCTGTTTTTTTTTTGTTTTGTTCATTTTTTGTTTTGTTTTTTTCTCTAGGGCTGTTCCCCACAAGCTTATTTGAACAGCCTCATTACCTCCAACTTATAGACGATGTGACCTCTGACGTCACACGAAAACCATAACATGATTCGTGCGCATACTGCCGGGCAAAACCTTTGTGTTTTGGCAGCCAGCTAGAAAGTGTATGCAATCTTACCATGAAAACGTGTCTTTTTGCCCCGGCGAAACATGACATATACAGAGTTTTTCAACAGAGGGCAGTTTAAATGTAAACATAGGTCACATCGTCTATAGTTACATTTTTGTCAGTGTCTTTATCATTGGTTATGTTTGCTCTTTGCTTGTAATGTACAACTTCGTATTTGTCCATATAATTCTGTTAAAGAGAAAATGGCCGATCATATCACACTTAACTTTTTATACAGTGTAATTCAGTTTTCTATGGCACTGTTTCAAAAAGAAAAAGAGGAAATCAGCTGATTAGCTGAAAAGTTGCCTGCCTGGGTACGAAAATAAATGTTACATTGACAAAACAAAAATTGAATTGAATTACTGACTGAGTGTGGAGTACCAGTGAAGGGAGAGATCGATCACCATGGGAACGAGGCGGCATCTCGTTGCCAACCCTCGGAGTCACGCTCAGCGTTCTTGTTTTCTTACGGTTTACTGATGGAGTTCCTCATGGGTGGTATTAACCCATGGGTCAGGTGGCTTTACACATTTTCACGATGAGACAAAGTGACACACCTTTAGAGGTACTGACAGGCTCTCTACTGACTCAATCACGATATGGTGATTTATAAGGAGTTGACAATTGTGGCTTTCTCTCCTGATAGTGCTAGAGTTTCATTCTGCAGTCTATAGACCTATCTATTTCAAAGTCACAGCCAAAGTTTTTGCCACAAAAACAACTTTGGAACAATGTGAAAGTATACTTCACAAGCAATAAAACAAAACAGTGTCATGCACTGATACAAAAAAAGTTAAAATTTTGAAAATAATTCCCAAATTTAACCACCTTTTGAGGAATTATTTTCAATATTTTTTGGTTTAATTTAGAAAAATATTTCTTCTATATTTTTTATATATTTTTTAGTTTTATATATTTAGTTTTTATTTTTTATTTCCCCCTTTTGTTGTTGTTGTTGTTGTTGGGGGTCGGGGGGGGGGGGGGGGGGGGGGGTGTCGGATAAGTAAATACTTCATTCATCCCACAGCACTCATCAGCTCTAAAACTCTTAACTCAAACTCAGTCATTTCTTTTGTCTCTCATTTTCCAGACAGTAATACAGAAAGTTCATTCCAATCAGCAGTCTCTCTCCTTCCATTCTCACAGCCCAACGATTCCCCAACCATAGTGGACCAACGATTCCCCAACCTTAGTGGAAACTACAAACTACCATTGACTTAACAAAGGACAACATTTACTAGAATGATTTCCCCAGTGAATTCTAGCCATCTGTTCCCCCTTTTCCAAATCATGCATTTTTCACTCACTAGTCACTACAACACCAAAATATTTCTCACAAAATATTTTGAATATTTTGTTTCATGAAATAAAATAAAAAGCGATTTTAGTCTGGTAAACAACCCACCATATGCTTTATTCATGATCATCTTTTTTCGCGTCAGCCCAATTAACTTAACGCCGTTTATCCCCGTGTTTTCTTCAAACGTATATAAATTAAATGACCTAGTATCGCTCAACTCGCAGTTGAAGAACTTCTAGCAACCTAATTTTTTCGCAGGGACTACTTTTTTTCCCCGGTACTCAAATGTGACACTTAAAATATGAGTATTGACAATTGGAACATTTGTAGTAGCCAATTTGTTAAATACCTGCAAATACAAAGTGCAACGGAGGGGGCATATTTGGAAAGCAAATTGCCGCCGAGTTAGGTTAACTTGCTTGATGGCACTGGATGGCACTGAATTGCTTCTAGACTTGATTAGCGTCAACCTAGATTCCTGTCTGTCACGCTTGCCCATTTATTTGTATCCAAAAAACGATCAAACGTACAAAATAAGTTCTCGTACGAAGAACTACTTCTTTTCCATGGAAAATTTCACTGCTGGAGACAAAGGAGTCAATACGATAAGTGCACTGTGTTCTTTTATGTGAATTACACAACACACAGGACCTACGGCTTAACGCCCCCATCCAAAAGACAAAGCATGGTTAAGTGTCTTGCTCAAGGACAAAAGTGTTCATGACCGGGACTCGAACCCACACTCTGCTGATCAGAAACACCAAAGCTTGAGTCCGGTGTTCTTATCCGTCTTAGGCACACGACACACCACATAAACATATGTATAAAGATATATTAAGCGCCTTGCGTCTTGTGGTAATTTGGCACTCTATAGACAATGTGACCTATGTTTACATTTAAACCGCCCTCCGTTGACAAAACAATGTACACGCCATGTTTTGCCGGGCAAAAAGACGCGTAGTCATGGTAAGATTGCGCGTATTTTCTAGCTGGCTGCCAAAACACAAAGGTTTTGTCCGGCGGTATGCGCACGAGTCATGTTACGGTTTTCGAGTGACGTCAGAGGTCACATCGTCTATTAATCCAGTTATTAATATCATTATAAATGAACAAATTCTTCTTAAAGTGTTTATGTTTTCCGAGGTAAAAGCCCCTAGGTCAGGGCCGAGTAGCAGAGGATGGGAAGGATCATGGAAGTAATCACGGTTGACTTTCCTCCAGTCTAGCTGCTATAAACACCACGAGTTCACGCCTGACTGGTTCAACAGGAAACTAAACCAATATTACCCACATGTTCTGAAAGTAATAACTGAGCCTTTACGCAGTCACACCCTAAAGCAACACAATACTGTTACTCCTAATGTATACACAAGTAACCAGACCGTGGTTGAATAGATTGGCCCCTTACATTATCAGTCTAGCACCTACTATAGTAGTATTCAGGAAACCCAACCAAAATGGCTGTTCAGGGGTCTTATTTCTTAAAGGCAATGTATTGGTTCTTGAAAGATTGGTTGAATAGATTGGCCCCTTACATTATCAGTCTAGCAATTACTATAGTAGTATTCAGGAAACCAAACCAAAATGGCTGTTCAGGGGCCTTATTTCTTAAAGGCAATGTATTGGTTCTTGGAAGCGTTTTGTTGTTTTAATCTTATAAAATTGTAGTTGTATACATTTGTGTTAATTTGTGTTAATTTTTTTTATTATTATTTTTTTTTTATGGTTCAGTTTTTTTTAAACGTTCCTTTTGATTGCCTATTTTATGTCTTATTTATAAACTTAAAGGGATTGTCCCCTTGGATAGTGATTTGGTTCACTTTTGGGCAAACCCTAGGCTTCTGTTTGCTTTTTTTGTTTGATTTGTAATGTCTCTCATTGTTTTCCTAATGTTTTTTAATCCTTCAGTGATGCTGTGTGTTTGTGTGTTTTTTAAAAGCCTGAACGAATAAATAAATAAATAAATAAATAAATAAATAAATATATTTCCCTTTTTAGGGGTGCAAAACAAAATGCTCGATTGGTGATACCCAGTTGTAGGAACTCTATAAGTAGGCAAACCCAATTTTCAACTTCTCTATTTACATTCAATAAACACATGACTTATCAACCAAGTCAACAATTTTGAGACGAAAAAATCTTATAAGTGCATCCTCGTGGAAAGTATATGAGTGTTTGACGTACATAGCGTAAGGAAAATGAGCTCTTGAAGCTGGGTGGCTTGCCATCTCAAGAGACGTCTTACAAGATGAATTGGATGTGACTTGATAATAATTAACGTGATGTATTGTTAGGAGCACGTTCATCGGGAACACGTTCATCGGTCAGTGACAACTGGACTTTGAGATTTGTATTGAAAAAGCAAAGCACAGTCAATAGACTGCTGGCTTCTAAACTGGTTGAATGATTAGTGACATTTTATTGAAGATTTTTTAATCAATATTTGAAAGAACTTATTTTGATATTTATTATCAATAATACTAAACATTTCTAGTGTGCCATATCTGTCAAGGACTCTGCTATATACAAAGGCCACCAAAGGCCACAGCTATGATTTCCAAAATAAAATGTTTGTAATGGGGGAACAAGAAGAGTCCATGGAAATAGTGAAGATTTTACCATGTAAGAGGTTTAGGAGCAATACCGCTCTCTATTTTTGTCCGGTTGTAAAATATTAACAGAACACATCACTTGCTATTGTAAAACCATACAATACAACCTTCCTTAAGTACCCTTTTTAAAACTAATTGACGACCAAGCAATAATGTCTACTCTGGCATGAATAAGTTAACATTTCCGGATGATAAAAGAAATTCCTCTTAATTTGGAAAACAGCTGGATATTTCAGCCAGTTTCTATAGTAACAAATTCTGCAAGAAATACTTAATGGCCTGACGTTTCGGCTTAAAGTAACAAATTCTGATAAATTATGCAAAGGAACCATAAGTGTGTCAATAAAGAGAGATGACCTTGACACAATTTCACAAAGTCTGTAAGCACAACAACTTGCTAAGCACAGAAACATCTTGCCAGCAGAAACGGATTACCAGCCAATATTGCATTAAATTTAGTTTGAATTATTTCTCATCAAACAAGACATTTCAGACAGAAATATTTTAAAGGATGTTTTTCTACTATCATCATCATTAGACCATGTAAGTTTTATGTAAATCTGTGATCTTAGACAAGTTTTTTTTCTTCTTACTACCTCTGTACTGTTCCTTTAAGTGCAGGGACATCCCTCCGTGGTCTCTAAGTTATGAAACACCCACTACTTCATTCATAAAAGCCGAACCTCTTTTAACATTCTTTGACTCTTTCAAAATGTAGAGTAAAGACACAGGAGAGAAAACAGATCTAGAGGATCGTATTCAAACTGTTTAAGATGTAACAGCCCTATAATTTCCCAAGAGTAGGCCTCTAGAAGACTTTCCTTCTCTCTCTCTGGTGTTTTCATATCCCTTTTCGGAGTGGATCCATGCAGGAACAAAACTAGCCTTTAGTCAAGGCGCACGCGGCACACCGGATGGCACGCACAACCCCAAAAATGTAACGCACGAAAAAAGACTATCACCGCTTTTTTTTTTCGTTTTGGGGGCCTTATGTTTTTCTTTACATTTGCCAACGATTTTGGTGGGAGAAATTGTAACGAATTGTGGCTTCTTATTGGCCAGCAACTCACCACGCTGATGCATTATGCATTACATTTTCTCCCACCAAAATCGTTAGCAAATGTAAAGAAAAACATAAGGCCCCAAAACGAGTTGGTAAAGGCGCTTCGCGGCTTCGCCGTTCGCGGTTATAGTATTTTTTCGAGCGTTACATTTCTGGGGCTGTGCGTGCCATCCGGTGTGCCGCGTGCGCCTTGACTAAAGGCTAGAACAAAACATATACAAACCCTTTAAAGCTGTTTAGCAAAAAATGCTGCTTAGCAAGTTTCTTTGCTAAGCAAAAAATGAGTTTGGCACAGGAAGCAACGGAATATATTTAATGCAATATTGGCTGGTAATCCGTTTCTGCTAAGCAAGATGTTTCTGTGCTTGGCAAGTTTTTGTCCAGGGAAACTGTAAATCCCTCCGTGGTTTCGAGTTGTGAAACACCCTCAACTTCATTCACAAAACAGACCCCTCTTATAAAATTCAACGACTCTTTCAAAAATGTAGAGTAAGTCAAAGAAACAGAACCAGGATCGTATTCAAATTGTTTAAGATGCAACAGCCCTATGGGACTGGTTTGTAATTTCCCAAGAGTAAGAATTTCCCTTCTCTCTCTGCTGTTTTCATATCCTTCTTCGGAATGTATCCTCAGCCTCGAGGCAGTCTGTAACCTTTAGGTTCCATCGATCTTCTCTTCTTTCGAGAATACAAGGAGAATGTTTTAAATCTTGACCGAGGAATTCACAGGTGTCTTCGATGCAACACCCTGGAGTGGGATGTCTAAGAGAAGATTTAAGGAGGAGATACATTAAATGGATGACTCCTGCGGTGTTGGTAAGAACATGAATATTTTGGGTCATATGTTTGACTGATGACACTTTTTGAGTACATAAAAAAGTGATCAGAAATGTACGATAATGGCGCTTTCGGAATACATAAAATAGGTCGTACATGTACGACCTTGGCACTGAAAGAGTAAATAGGTATTTCTTTATGCTCCAAATAAAATAGAGAGTTAAAATGCATGTGAAACTGTGTCAGGAAGCTTTTTTCATTTTGATTCTGTTCCTGTAAAAACATTTCTGGTCCAGTAAACATTTTGAGCAACAAGCCCCCCCCCCCCCCCCCCCCCCCCGAGGGCTTGTGGATTTTCCTTCCAAATTTGATACCTGAATGGGTATCATATGTTCTGGAAGTATGACCATGTATAATATGCTATTGTGAGTAAGATTTGTATAAAGTCTGGTACAGTGACTTGCTTAGTCACAAGGTACCACTTAAAGCCATTGGACCCTTTCGGTTCAGAAAAAAAAATAAAAGTTCACAGATTTACAAATAACTTACAGGGTTTACAGAAGGCAATGGTGAAAGACTTCTCTTGAAATATTATTCCATGAAATGCTTTACTTTTTGAGAAAACAGCAAAACAATATAAATTCTCGTTAACGAGAATTACGGATTTATTTTAAACACATGTCATGACACGGCGAAACACGCGGAAACAAGGGTGGGTTTTTCCGTTGTTTTCTCCTGACTCCGATGACCGATTGAGCTTAAATTTTCACAGGTTTGTTATTTGATATAGAAGTTGTGGTACACAAAGTGTGGGCCTTGGACAACACTGTTTACCGAAAGGGTCCAATGGCTTTAAAGACACTGGACACTATTGGTAATTGTCAAAGACCGGTCTTCTCACTTGGTGTATCTCAACATATGCATAAAATAACAAACCTGTGAAAATTTCAGCTCAATCGGTCATCTAAGTACTGAGATAATAATGAAAGAAAAAGCATGTTTGTCACACGAAGTTGTGTACTTTCAGATGCTTGATTTCGAGACTTCAAGTTCTAAATCTGAGGTCTCGAAATCAAACTCGTGGAAAGATACTTCTTTCTCGAAAACTACTCCACTTCAGAGGGAGCCGTTTCTCACAATGTTTTATACTACCAACCTCTCCCCATTACTCATAAACCAAGTAAGGTTTTATGCTTATAATTATTTTGAGTAATTACCAATAGTGTCCACTGCCTTTAAACTTGAATTCCTCAGACTTTATAGCGACAGTTGCCCCCAATCATTTGACATAGCAACTGTCTCTATAGTCAAAGGAACTCAAAATTTAAGAGTTAACTTGTTATCAAGCAAGTCATTGTACCAGACATAATTCAAATCTAACTCGCAAATGGCTTATTGGCAGTTGTGGCTACGACTGCGGCTGTTGCTAAGGGTGTTGCTATAGGTATCCAATTCTTATAATGCATCAGAGGTCAAGCCGTAGCCAGAGCCAGTTAACTTGGGCATGAGGAGCAGGAATAGTGGGTTGCTCCCTAACGAGTGTGTTTTTTTGGCAGCTATGGCTCCGACTGAGGCTGTTGCTAAGGGTGTTTCTATAAATATCATATTCTTACAATGCATCAGAGGTCAAGCTGTAGCCAGAGCCGGTTAACTTGAGAAAAAAAACTGTGGCTCCCTCCCTACCAAGTCTAAAAATAAGAACCAATGAGGCAGTAAATGCATCCAGTCGCGCTAGTGTCAAACACGGACAAATCTACCGGAAAAGCCACGCCAAAATGGTGTGAATATGTACTCTACATAGAAGAGGGTAACAGCTTAGGACTAAAGGTGGATGTTGACTCAAGCGGAGTACTACAAGGCTACGATCAAAGCCATAGAATATTTTGTCTAGGTTCTTGTTAACTCTGTATAGGAACATCATACTACTGGGTGCTACCAATAACAAGATATCCATCATATTAGGCATGATGGGGGTGGATTCTGGGTGATTATACGACCTCCCTTAGAGATACTTGTGCCTTGGCGATTGTTGCCTCAAAATGGGCTGCTGACAAGATTCTGTTGATACAGCAGCGTGGCGTGTGTATTGTACTCTTATATTTTTCATTCGCGAATACTGAATTCAGCACCTGGTGGAGAGACTTGCGGACGAGGGCAAAGAGAGTGCAGAGATTTGCGGGCGACAATTTGTGTAAAGGAGCAGAACTGGAAGCTTGCAATCGGGGGGGCGAAAAAGGAACCACAACAACATTTGGGAAATGTTATTTTTTGCTGTGCTGAAATGGATTAGGATAGGGTTGGTTTGTTTTAACATAGAGAGCCAAGGACCTTGCTCTATGGTTTTAAGTGGTTGGGTAATGTGTAACGGTTTGGGTGGCAAACAAACAACTCTGCTTAATTGGTTCTGCAATTTTCCACCTGTCCATCATGGTGCTTACTGATGAATCCGATTGATTGATTTATTACTAGGCACTTTAGATAATCAACAGAGGCTGCAGCAGATTGGAACAAAGCTGCCAACACAAACCTGCAATTAGACTTAGCTGAGCTGAAATTAGACTTAGCTGTTGCAAACTTCCCACCAGCCATAATAACCTCTAGTATAAATGCAAAAGATTGTTAAAGACACTGGACACTATTGGTAATTGTCAACTCAAAGACCAGTCTTCTCACTTGGTGTATCTCAACATAATTATGCATAAAATAACAAACCTGTGAAAATTTGAGCTCAATGGGAGACTTTTGGGACGCTTGGTGGCAGCAGACTTACCAGATAAAATCCATTGTTCTCGGTCATGTGCGCACGCTCAGAACTACGTAAACAATGGAAAGTTACCTGGTAAGTCTGCTGCCACCTAGCGTTCCAAAGTCTCCCATTGGTCGTCGAAGTTGCGAGATAATAATGAAAGAAAAAACACCATTGTCTCATTAAGTTGTTAGCTTTCAGATGCTTGATTTCGAGACCTCAAAATCTAATTCAGAGGTCTCAATATCAAATTCGTGGAAAATTACTTCTTTCTGGAAAACTACGCTACTTCAGAGGGAGCCATTTCTCACAATATTTAAAACTATCAATGGGTACAAGCCGAATGTGGCCACTATATAGTCTATAACAATTGCTTCTGCTTGCTAGACCCATCCTCTGGTGGGTAAACAATATTAAAAATTACACCAGGATTTTAAATGTTACAAATTTATAAGATTTCTCCCCCGAAGGTTCGTTGTAACAAATGAAACATTTAACTCCTGCCGTTTTGTGCTTTGCAACCAGTAAACAATTCAGGGAAATTACGTGTACATTACTAATGGCCTTGGCCTTTCATGTCACCCATTTGACTGATTGATCACCAAAATGGTTTGGATGTTTAGTCTTCCTGTCAAGCCCCTACAGCAGTCGTTACACATCCCCAATCAACACAACCATCAATCAAAACGACTGTACTCAAGTCTAATTTGTAGTAGTTGTTTTACAAAATAACTCTTGAGTATTCTTCAGAATATACACTCTAAAAACTAAAGAGTTGAATCCAACACTTGCATGAGTTCGGTGAGTGACTACACTTTGAAAGTGTTAAATCCAGCATTTTATATGTTAAAGCCAGCATTTTAAAGTATTCGGTCAACAATTTAAGTGCCAGTCTAACGTTTAAAAAGCTGATCCAACAATTCAAAGAATATTTTTTGAGAAATGTTGAAATAACACTTAAATTGTTGATTCAACCCTTTTTGTGTTGGATCAAAAATTTTAAATGCTAGATTTAACAAACAAAACACTGGATCCAACACTTTCAAAGTGTAGTCACCCACCGAACTCATGCAAGTGTTGGATTCAACTCTTTAGTTTTTAGAGTGTACATAACAGGTGCTTCCTCTAGTTCATCCACCATTTGTCTACTTCAGTCACAATTACCTCAACTTAGATACGGACTGGTTTCATTTAGGAAACTCTTCATCTTTTTTGTTTGCTTAGAGTTTTCCTAATTTATTTAAATGCATCACTACTAGGATTGAGGAGGCTTGTCCAAAAATAAATAGAAATAACAGAGTCCTCATTTCAACCTTAACACATTTTGCAAGGTCTTTATTGCTTTTAAAACAAGCATGATACTTGTCCATTGGGGAAAAAATTTGAATATTTTATAGAGAACACTGGCTGACCTAAACATACACTTGTGTAGGCCTTATCAACTTATTAGGCAACTGAATGACATTTTCCCCTGATTTTTTTAGAAGCAAAAAATCAGAAATCAGACTAAAAGTGGGAAGCAGATTCTGTTTAAAGTAGATAATTTGTCACATAACTTGGGAAATACTGAGTTTACAGGGACAGTGCTTTTAAAATACACATCAGTGAAGGTTAAACCAAATTAGAGACTACCGTGCCCTAATAGAGGACCTCGACCACTCAACTACATCGACGTGACCGGGAGAGATACGGAGGCTGAAATCGTGGACGTTCCAAACATGATGAGGGATAAACACCTCTGGCGTGGCGTGGCGTTGTGCATGGAATCTCGGTTGCGACTGCTAAATGATGATGATGATGAAACCAAATTGTATCTTATCCCCCAATGCAAAGATTAGCATAGTATCAACAAATCAAAGTAGTTCTACTCGCAGGACCATATCTGAAAACCAGGAAAGTTAAATTCCATCGTCACTTTAAACATCAGACCCAAAGTTATCCACAACGTAGTTGCAGAACTTTCTAATTAAACCAAAGAGTGCTACAGGGTTCTCATAGACTCGAAACAGTCCCCTCCCTTTAAAACTGTGTAATTACAGGTGACAGCAAAAACCTTCAGTCCGCAATAAACAGTAACAACTCTCAGCATGATGAATGCGAGAGACAGAGAGAGAGAATGGGAAGGAAAAAAAAGTACAGTTACTTCAGGGGGATGGGTTCTCCAACAACATGGAATACTCCCAAGGCAAGAAAAATAAACATCGGGCTTAGCACCAACTTCACCT
Source organism: Asterias amurensis (assembly GCF_032118995.1). NCBI lineage: Eukaryota > Metazoa > Echinodermata > Asteroidea > Forcipulatida > Asteriidae > Asterias > Asterias amurensis. The sequence goes on from NC_092662.1 coordinate 14,964,320, forward strand.
TCCCCACCTTGAGGCTATGGCTCGTCAGTTTTGAAACAGGCCGTGGCTGGATATTTCATTATCTTGAGACGATTTAGGTCAATAAAAAAAGGGGAAAAAAGACAGAGCTCTAATTAAATTTGCCGCAGAACTAGAAAGTAACGCTGTGGATATAGTTGTGTATTTTATGTGAAACAGGAGTTTTTCCTTTGGGGGGCGATGGATGGACAATCGAGGCGGTTTTGATGATGGGGGATGATAAGACGACGGGTGGTTGAGGGCGCCGCAAGATGATGAGCTTGAAATGAAAACGCTAAGAATTGTTTACAACAATCTGATTGGGGGTTCTGTCAAATCAAATTAAGTCTTAATTTCGTGGCGATGTGCTGATGAATGAATTCTGCGCTTACGCCGGTTGTCGCTATTTTCCCATCTACAGGGTTTAGCAACAAATTTCTGCAATACATGTAGCTCTGTATATCAGTAAGACCATGGACATTTCCTTCCTCCATGGTAAGACTATACAGCAAAGAACAGTTCCTTGCTCTGGAGCCTTTGGTAAGTGTACTTAGCAAGGTGAAGTACGCATACATGCACACTGTATACAAAACCTTCTTGCTATCCAGTAACTTATGTTTACATTACGCATATTATCTGCTTCCATAAAAGCAAATTTTTCATTTATCGCAGATTTTCTGCATCATTAAAAGCGATTTTTTATTATGCACATTTTCTGCTTACGCAAAACAAATTTTCATTTATGCAGATTTTCTGCTTCTGTTAAAGCCATTATACACTTTCGGAACAGAAAAAAAAAAAAAAAAGGTCACAGATTTACAAATAACTTACAGGGTTTACAGAAGGTTATGGTGAAAGACTTCTCTTGAAATATTATTCCATGAAATGCTTTACTTTTTGAGAAAACATTAAAATAATTATAAATTCTCGATAACGAGAATTACGAATTTATTTTAAACACATGTCATGACACGGCGAAAAATGCGGAAACAAGGGTGGATTTTCCCAATATTTTCTCCCGACTCCGACGACCGTTCGAGCCTAAATTTTCACAGGTTTGTTATTTTATATGAAAGTTGTGATACACGAAGTGTGGGCATTTGGACAATACTGTTTACCGAAAGTGTCCAATGGCTTTAATGAAAAGCAAATTTTTCATTTAACACAGACGATTACTGATACTATACGTTTATCAAATTGTGTATTCCAATTACAGATTATTCTTCCTGTGTGGACATAACCGCTACAGATTTTCAGCAATATTTTTATTTATTTATTTATTTATTTTAAATCTTTAGACATACACAATAGTTACAACTTTTACAGGGGTTGTCAAGGTTAAAACAAAAGTATAAAAACTGTCATCAAAAGATGTGTAAAGCCAGACCCCTGCCAACGATAAAAATATAATTATACAATATAAAAAGGTGATTGCACTGAAACATTTAAAAATCACACAAAATATCTCAAAAAGACAACCACTTTTTGAAATACAAATTTTCACAGGTTAGTTTTATTGTATACATGGGATTAAAACAATTAAATGGTTAAAAAAACAAAGATGAACTTTCCCTTTAATGAAAAGCTGTTCCAAAAACACCCATAGATCCAAACTCCGCCAACAAGTGGATTACTGAAGTACACATTGAGTATTGCATTTATATCTATCTGTCCCTACCCTCGCTACTGGCGTTTCTTCAATCCAGAACATAAAAACCCCTCAACCAATGTGACACACAATAAATATTGCAAGACATGGGACTTCATTTACAATTGTATAATGAAATTTAGTTTCCCTTCTTCAGAAGAATCCGTGCAGAAGCAATTTAACTGGGTAAGAAGCTAATTAAATCTAAGCGCCCGGGGTCGTTCCATACTATATCAGCTGACTCAACTCATTTAGCGTATCAGCATTTATTGTCTTATAGCCCCTTGAGCCAGGTTCTTTATAAATGGTTTTACCGACCAGACCAGTGGAAAGAAAGGATGGTCCACAAAGATGGGTTATTTTTACGATAGGGGATGAATACTTAAACACTGCAATAACACCCACTTCCATTTTATGATGTGTAATATTCTGTGTTAAAAGGATAGTTTTTTGGTAAATCATGACAGCATATATAAAAGACATTAACTCGTTCATACCATCATCTTAAAAGCGAATGTATAGCTTTGGTTTTTCTGAACTATTTGATTATTTTAAAGGGTCTATATGTTTTTGTAGGACAAAAAAAAACACAATTTCCACATATTTACATTAAACTTACACAGTTTGAAGACAATGATGGTAGAAAGCTTCCCCGAAAATATTACTTGCCGAGGTGATGTAGTTTTTGTGTACCCTCCCTTTAACTCTAGCTGTGTTATTATTTGCTGCAACTTTTAAACCATGTTCCGGTCAAATGCCATTTAAAACACCCAAGGACTAGTCAGAATCCGACCAGCTAGTCAGGCAGGCTAGTTGATTGCTTGCCACTTAACCACTGCTTGATCATAATGCTTCAAATCACATAGTCCAATGCTAGTTTTTATTGAAAGGAAATCCCAAAATACGACCGTTCAGAAAACTGGCGGACCAGTGTAATGACAAGCTATTCAGGTCCTGTTGGTAAGTCACTGAAAAAGTTAACAGCAAACCCTGTAAACAATGCAATGTAGATCCCCAAATTTAAAGTCAATGCACTCATTCATATGACAACCACCATTGTTAAGGCAATCGGGAAATCTGATAAAATTGTCAATCACTGTGACCTTCACGGGTCATCATTTCCTTTTCCAGACTAATTTTTTCCTGTACTTTAAAGATAAGATACCAGCTTGAGGCCAGTGATTTTAGTGTCAGTGTTTTTCAATTCAATAAAAACAAATTCCTTTAAAAAGATTATGTTGATTAGTAGATATCTTTCACTCATGTCAATTATGTTGAGGAGCAAAGTTTTCAATACGAGATCAATATTCTCTTAAACAAAAAAAATCCCAAACAAAACATCAACAACAACAATTTGAAACACAACATCAACAACAACAACTTTAAACAAATTTTTGGGCCGAGATTAATTTAAAACTGATTTTGAAGATTTTCCCAAAATCCAGAGCGGTTATGTCAACGCAGGAAGAATAATCCACAATTGGAATACACAATCTGAGAAACAAATCTGACAGTAATGTTTCTCAGATTCAAAGATGTGAAGAGTATACTCTTGGAAACAACGAGACTGAAACCAGCTCTTCTTAAAGCCAACACTCCTCCCAAGACATTTTACATACAGTTGTACCTGCAAGTTTACTATTTATAGGGCCACCTTCCCTTTAAAGGAAATACACGAACTGGAAGTCAAAGACGCTACTCTGTTATTAATATATCCTGAGCTAAAGTGAGGTGTAATTTATATCAGAGGGTCACAGAGTTCATCCTTGAGAAAAAAAGTAATCAAGGTCATCTCTAAAACAATGTTGTTCCCTTTAATATAACCGCATGTGCGTGAGTTTGCTTTTTTGCATTTTTTCTAAAAGCCTTAAATGCCCAGAAAATCTGTTTAAAAAAAGTCTTTCTCATCAAACAAAATGTATCTTGCTGATTTTAGTTAGTTGCCCTGGTACATCTCAAAGTCAAGAAAACTATAAATGAGTGAAAATGCCCTCTTCTGATAACATGTTTATTAGGAGAAACATGTCGACTGACAACACTTTTTGCGTACCGGTACATACAAAATATTGTTCTTGGACGATAATGGCACTTTTGAAATACATAAAATAGATCGTACATGTACGACCTTGGCACTGAAAGAGTAAAATATGTATCTTTCTTGTTTTTTGTTGAGCATGAAACAAATTTATGGCCCTTTTCGAAACCACAGCTTCGGATTCGGCTTGAGGCTCCGCTCTCTCGTCTGAAACCTCGAGGGCGTATACCCAAAGCACGCCCAATTGTCAAATCAACCGGCGGGGCCAAGCTAGCCTGAGCCGAATCCAAATCCGAAACCGTCGTTTCGAAAAGGGCCTATGTTGCAAAATTATCAAGTAAAACAAACACTTCCTACAATGTTCTTGTCTGGACTCATGTCGGCAACAAAGTGCTTTCTTTGTCTCCAACGGAATGAATTAGGCGTTAAAAACCTCAAAACAACCTAAAGGACCTCCAAAGTCAATACAAAACAGACTTAAACGAGGGCCTTAAGTTTGTGATTCCGGCTCAGAAGTATAAAAAAAACATGGCTTGAATAAATAAAGAAACTCATCGAGAATGGAGAAGAAAAAAAATGTCGGAGTAGAGAAAATTCTGTTTCTTTATACACACTACAGCGGGTATAAAGCCCAGGAGATACGAAAAGTTAACAGTCCAATACTGAGAAATGTCATTATTTACGACACATAGCCTGGCACTTCTAGTATCAATATTATTGTTGGCACTTCACCTGAAGAACAACACTACCTATGATGACCCAAGGCACTCGCTGAAAACCGGCTTACGACAGCTGGGGTTTTCTCAAAACAGCGGCGAAAAAAAAAAATACCCGGAAAATTTACATTTTATTAGAAGATATTATTTTCATTTAAGGTTTCTCTAAACACAGTGAAAAAATACCAGAATTTTTTTATAAGAACGTGCCTGAAAAAAATACACAGCGAAAAAATACAGAAGGGGGGAATATAAACTAGTTTTCTTGCATCAATATTTGGGCTGTCAAGTTTGTAGGTTTTTATGACAAATCAGGGGGCAGGCTGCACGGGGACGGGGTAATAATAACGCTCGTTTTGAAATGGGTAGGCCTACATCTCCTGTATGTGTCAAAAAACAAACCTGGAAAATTTACATTTAATTGGAATGTGTTTGAAAAGAGAAAAAAACAGAACAGAGGGAATATAAACTAGATTTCTTGAGTCAATATTTGGCTTGTCATTGTTGTAGGTTTTCATGTCAAACCATGGATGAGGCAATATTAGCGTCTTTTGAAATGGGAACATTTCCTGTAGGTGTCAAATCGTGACAGTCTCCACTGACAGTCACATGAGTCTCTTACAGCTCTCATGACACGCCAAAATGTCCAGAAATTAAAATGAATATTTGAAAAGGAAGGGTGTGTGCTTTCAAAATGGGTAATTTCCCAAGTTACTCAGCAGTCATCACCAAGGTGATCAAGAGAAAAACAAAGATTATCTCGTCGCAAGATTTAAGACGCATGATTCCTGAGGCTGATTAATGATTCTGGATTCCTGGATGTGTAATCAAAAAACTATAAAAACAAATTAATAAATAATACATTAAATTATTTTTGATGGTTCGTAAAAAAATATTGAAAGGAAAGAAGAAAGAAAAAAACTCCTTTACAAATGTTTTCACTAGAATTTATAATAGTCCTTACAAATCCTCTAGTGTCAGTGTTTTGTTATGATAATTTCATTGTCGTTAATGGAAACACTTGATTACTCTATTGAGTGATTATAATGAATAATTTATAAAAACGCCTGAGGACACAATTTATGGAAGATCCCAAGGGAAGTATTTGTGTAAACATAGTGACTGTCCCTACATTAAACTACAGGAATAAATATTGACAGTAAAAATTACAGTTTTGGGAAAAAGGTTCCAAAAGGTAACATTTTGTCTGTGCTCAGTTTGTAAAGGGGCTGTCGATTTCACAACGAGTTAGGACTCGTCTTATCTCGATAACTCGTCCTAACTTAGGATTAATCTTAAGGTCTGCATGCTACAGTGCAGGGTTTGGACTCGTCCTAAGTCCTAAGATTAGTCTTAGGTTAGGAAGAGTTTTGTGAAATCGACGGTAGGGCTTGTATTTTACGAGAGGGGTAAGAGAAGGGGTTTGCCCTGGTGTTCCTGGTTTGATTGGCTGCATATTGCACCATGGCATCTTAACGTAGCTCAGCATACCTTGTAGGAAAAAATAACAGAGTGCCCTTTGAGACGCCCATCTGGGCCTATCTGGTGTGATAAAGTGCTATATTATAAGAACTAAGTGTTATTACGTGAGGTTTGCGGCAGCATCATGTGTATTTATATCTCTTTTGAGTAGTGTTAGTTCTGAAAAGAACCGGTGGTTTTCAGAAACAACACTAGAGATTATAAATGGTGCTACCACAATACCTCACCTAATTATACTCCCACAGTGACCATGCAATGTTTCAAATCCTACTAACTATGTAGTATACTAAATCAACGTGGAACGATACTACTGAATATTCTACAACAATAAATAACACTTGTTTATTAAACCTTGTTTATGCTGAATCAAGGAAACAGTTACTCCAACAACAATTTTTTAATCCCACCTTTAATTGTACTAAATTATTACAGTACGAGTGAAATAATAAAGTTCCCACCAAAATATTCACCGAAGGTAAGTTTTGTTTTAACAGCCACCGATCCCAAAACCTTCCATATTTTTGTATGGCCTGGAGTCATGTTGGCATGGTTAAAGGAATTATAATGTATTACTGATTCACTGTGGGATTATAAAATGTACTCCTTCAATTAAATTTTTCTCCGCACAAAAAGAGAAGAATAATCCGAAAAGTTAATGAAATCTGATATTCTAGATGCTACATCATCAGCCCGTTGGCAAGATCTTTATTAGACTAAGAAATTCATCTCGGATTTTCTCGTTAAAAGGATGCTTTACGGGCCTCTAATCTTGTTACCAAATTACCAATAATCTTAGAGAGTATTATTATCGTTGGTTAAATATTATGGTTGTGGCTGAGCCGATAGGACAATGGAGAAGGGGTTGATTAAAAAAGCATAGGAAAGCTTAAAGACAGTGGACACTATTGGTAATTGTCTAAGACCAGTCTCCTCACTTGGTGTATCTCAACATATATGCATAAAATAACAAACCTGTGAAAACTTGAGCGCAATCGGTCATCGAAGTTGCGATATAACAATGCAAGAAAAAACACCCTTGTCACACGAAGTTGTGTGCGTTCAGATGATGATTGATTTCGAGACCTCAAATTCTAAACCTGAGGTCTCAAAATCAAATTTGTGGAAAATTACTCCTTTCTCGAAAGCTACTCCACTTCAGAGGGAGCCATTTCTCACAATGATTTATACTATCAACCTCTCCCCGTTACTCGTAATCAAGAAAGGTTTTATGCGAATAATTATTTTGAGTAATTACCAACAAGGTTGTAGCTAGGGCAAATTGAGCGTTCGTGAGCGTGTGTTGTGAAGAAGGCTAGCCAAGAAGATCATGAATATGGATTTATTAACAGCCATCAATGGCCAATCACAGCGTGTGGAATCTTGGTTAAGATGGACTTCGGACTGTGTGTGTTATGTGCTGTGCATGCTGCATGAACCAGTGGGTGACCGTGTGAGTATTACCATGTGTTTTTGTGCATCATGGATACTACACGCACGCCGGAGATTGTGCGTAGTTTTTTCAGTACTCCATGAACTCGCAGCATTCAAGCGGCTTATTTTTAAGCAACAATCACGGAGAAGATTGCGGTTTTGGAGAGAAAATTGTTTTGATTGTTTTTACAGAAATAAAATACACATCTAATTAGGAGTTTTACATGATTGTTTTCTTTTTTTTTCACTTATTTCAATGGCATTTTAAAACAGTTTTACATAAATTTATGCCGGTCGGAGTTTGATATTTTTTGTTGGATCCCGGTCGGCAAAAGCTGGGGCCGGTGATAGCCGACCGGCTCCGACCGTGGTAGCTACAACCTTGATTACCAATAGTGTCCACTGCCTTTAAGATCACTACAAATAACATCTAGATGTTCAGTGGATCTGGATCTGTTTAATAAATAATCCTCGCTTTTATCATCGACATCGAAGAGAACCGTACCCTCCAACCTTCACACATAGAATCACAATTTCTACACACACACTAAACCCTAGTTCCCTGTACTATAATCAAAAGTTTATAAGATCACGATCTCTGCGCACATGAAGTAAAAATGTTTATAAATAACATCTATGTTTCGGTGGATCTGTTTAATCAATAACCCTCGCTTTAATCATCAACATTGAAGTGTACCGTATTACTACAAGATTGCCAGCACGATTTCTCCATGATGTGCAACTCCCAAACGTACATTTTACAAGTCCTTAACATACAGCCAGTTGAATGCTCAAGAACAGCCGGGTCCCAATGTTCCAGTAGCACTTTGATATCTGCCGGGAGGTTTTTATTGATAAACATCTGAGACAGTGAGTGATGGTGGACAAAAGCCGAGGAGGCTGCGGAGAGATGTGATGTCATCAAAGAGGCCGGTGAACCCCGGGAGAAGAGAGATGGCAATAACCACGACAACTGAAGGATAGAGACCTACATCTTAGGTCTTAAAGGGTTTGGGTAATTTTTGTACGACATAAATAGTTTGCATGTGAGCAGAGATGTTTAGAAGAACGACGTTTTGGGCTTTCCCCAAGTGTCCTCTTTGATCCCTTTTCTTTAATATTTCCTGTTAAAAACATTGTGAGGTGCATCCAAAAAGTAGCTAAGCACAATAAACATTTGCTTACCAGAATAAGGTTACCAGCCTTAACACCTTGTCAGGTGTACCTTTTGTGACTGGTATCCTGCTTATTCCTGTTACTGCTTAAGCAGCTCTATGAAATTGGGCCCTGTCACAACACAATGAGACTGTCACCAAAACAATGACACTGTCACCAAAACAGTGACACTGACACCAAAACAATGACACTGTCACGAAAAAAAAGACACGGTCACCTAAACAATGACACTGTCACAAAACAACGACAGTCACCTAAACAGTGACACTGTCACCAAAACAAAGACACTGTCACCGAGACAATGACACTTCCATCAATACAATGACACAAATGACAAGAGAACTCATAACAAAAGCTGTTAACCACATGCCCCTTCTATAACCACATGATATGTTAATCTGGCATTACATCCCAAGAGGCAAACATATTTATGACAAATGAACAGAGCAACCAATTAATTAAACACAAACACAACTAATTTATAACCTTGTCAGCAAACCCATCATCCCCCCCCCCTTTTATCCACACAGTACATAGCTGTAAACACAACCTTCTATCCATCTCATCATTATTTAGATGTCTATTTGCACTCAAGCGTGCCCCCCTGGTCTCAACCCAGATGCAAACAAAATCTTTCTCAACTTGCCGGTGATCAATTCCAATCAAGTTCCTTACCAGACAATTTTTACTGGAGTGTGATGATCGATGATGAGTGCATGAACGAGAACGCTTTAAAGGCACTGGACACTATTGGTAATTACTCAAAATTATTGTTAGCATAAAAGCTTGCTTGGTAACGAGCAATGGAGAGCTGTTGATAGTATAAAACATTGTGAGAAACGGCTCCTTATGAAGTAACGTAGTTTTTGAGAAACAGGTTATTTCTCACTCAAATAAAAAAAGACTTAGTAATGCAACAAGGATGTTTTTTCTTTCATTATTCTCTTGCAAATTCGATGAACAATTGAGCCCAAATGACAACGCCGACAACGACAACAATGACAACAACAGCACCAAACTACTGTCTAGTCCTTGCTCCATAGTGTCTTCAAGTTCAAGGTCTGTCTATGTAGGAGAAAAACTTCAAACTATGTCCATTTCCACTTCATTAGTCATTTTACAGAGTTCAGTGAAGTTGCAATAACTTGACCCATACTTTGTCATCAGCTAACCTTGGTGGCATAACAGGTCACTATTCCCCTCCAGTGAGTAACTCAGGCATTCAGTCCCAACTCCGTGGAAGGACGGGAGGCTTTCAAAGAAGACAAGAAACACTGGATATCCACTTTTCCAGCAGTTTTTCTAATGTCTCCCCTCATGCACAAGCTAGCTTGTTGGCCTGATTCGCGCCGATTGTGTGCCGATAAGCGCACATTTCAGCATTTTAAACGAAGATATTGAATTGAAACACACAAAATCTCTGTGGACTTGTCCAGTCGAGAGTTTACTGGCGCGACACAAAAAAAATTAACCTTTGGAAAAAAACTGTTCACATGACAGATGTACCCTTTCCTCAAGTCATAAGTAATTGTCCATGCAAGATTCCTCTTCCTATTCACCGTTTCCTTCTAAACTATCCAAAAATTCACAACCTGTCAATGTTAGTTGGCTATTGACTACAAATCAGGCCAACTTTTCTTCGCGTGACAGTTTTCATACCTACTTGAAGAACCACCATTCCTTCAGAATCCAGTTCATTTCAAAGATCCCTCTTCCTATTCACCATTTCCTTCTATCGTACAAATCACAACCTGTCAATATTAGACTATAAATTGTGCCGACTTTCACACAGCGCCACTGTCTTCGTTCCTACTTGAGAGACCAGCTCCACTTTAAAAAATCCAGTTCATTTCGTCGGGTTCTCAGCCACATGTCAAGTGTTGAGCTACCAAGACACACTACCTGTCCACACAGTTCTAATGAAATTTGGGACTGGCAATCAAGGAGGGCTGCTTGAATTTCACTAACACACGGCATCTGGTTTGTAGCTACAGTTGATAAATGAAATGTGCTATGTGCGTGCATGGAGGTAAAAACATCTATTTCTACCTCCATGGTGTGGGTGACGGTGGGGCTGAAATCCGTTGGTCCTGCCGTATTGTGTATTGCATGTTAAAAGAACCTAGTGAAATAAGCAATTTTGGGGGGGTTGCTTCTTTCGAGTCCATCATCTGCTCTTTAAAATGTTTGGTCAGGATTGGGCGTATCTCACAGCCTTCTTGTTTGCTGCCTTCAGGTCTTCAAGGCAACTCTGTTCCTCAAGGCCTGCCTTTCGCAAGTTAGCCATTTGCGAGTTAGATTTAAATAAAGTCTGGTACAATGACTTGCTTAGTCACAATTTACCGTTTACATTTGAATTTCCTCAGAATATAGAGACAGTTGACGGCTCAGGCAAGCTTTTGTATAGCAACCTCCAGATGAGCGAACCCTGGTACCATTGAGCCATACATATTCATTCAGAATTGCAAATGGGTGTACACCGTCTCTTACAACTACGCAAAACCTTGCCCCGAATCATGTGACATAGCAACTGTCTCTTTAGTCTGAGAAATTCAAATGTAAGCTGTAACTTGTGATCAAGCACGTGATTGTACCAGACAATGTTCAAATCAAACTTTTTATTGCAAAAGAAAAGCCCCACTGTTCCTGGTTTGATTAGCTGCATATTGCGTCACATCACCTTGTAAAGCATTACACGGTGCTGTGTAAAGAAGTTGGTCTCATACTTCAAAAATGTAGCTCCACAATACCTTGATGGAAAATACTGAATGTTGAAGCGCCTTGAGACTCACTGAGTGACAGATATGAGGGTTATATAAAGAAGCCACTATTATTATTTATTATTACACTCAAACATAAAGCCTTTCAAGAAATACGAGCCCTTCAATAAGCCAAAAACACAGCAAGCGAGTTCCAAAATGTGGGTCGTCCAATATTGGATCAGTCGGAGTGATAAATAGTGTGTGTCATGTTCACAGATAATTCAATATTTTATAGCCAAGTTCTAACCCTTGCTCGGTGTTCTAACTCCGACGGAGTAAGGGGCGTGGTCGTTAATTGTACAGAGTGTCCTTTCTGATGGATTTATTCACACATCACATCATTAGTAGAATGGACCATGAAAGGGTGCTGCTGAGTTATTGGGGGACAAGTCCATTAGAAAACTAGAATGATGAATTCATTGACGAACCATCATTAAATTTACACTAAACCTACAGGGAGAAAATATAATTAGCTAATGCAGACTGCTTTCCAACCAAAGGGCTCTATGTTTTAAGCGCAAAACTAGTTAATGACGTGACGTTTCGACTCTAGAGTCTTTCTGGAAGGCTGAACCTACATTCATAAATACCCCAGACAGTTTCGCTACTCCTATTGGTGGAGAGCGTGTCATATGGGGGTGTTTAAACGGTTGATAATGACCAGCTGGAGCTGTTTATAACCGGCTTGATTCCGCGTGTCGGGCGCGCGCGTACGCCAATATTATCACGCAGAACGCGCAATTCATAGCTATTAGTAACAGAACGTAATCTATTTCTAAGTGCGTGCGCGTACACACAACCCACGCGCATCAAACAGATTCTTCACAAAGTTTTTGAAAAAAATATGTCAAACCTCAAATTTTAAACTATCAAAGTGTCTATAATTTCTTTTTTTAAAGTCCTCTCCTAAAGATGGGCCCGAGTACATACTAATCAAAACGTCGAGACAAAACACATCTAACAGCATAGCTATAGCATCGATAACTCGATAACAGGATGAAAAGAAATTAAGAAGAAATGCTTAGTTTTAGATGTGGGAGGAAAGCCCCCAATGGGGGTAAGACCAACGCAATCAAGTCAGGACTGAAAACACAATTCACAATCAAGGCTCCAGGTCTGAGGTGGGATTCGAACCAGGGTCCAGAGAGGTGAAAGGTAGGGATAGAAACCTCTGAGCCAACCTGATTCCCCCAACTAATAAATATTTTAACAACATTGAGATAACTAATCAGTGGTTCTCAAACTGCGGACTTTAAAAAACACCCGTGTGCCCATGATTGTTGCTGTGTACATTTGTAAACTCCACAACTTTGTTGAAAATAAGAGTCTGTAAGAGACCCCTTTAAGACATCCAGTTAGTGTCTCGAAATGGTATAATTTCTTCAAGAGATCTTCCAGGAGTCCATTTTCGGTTTAATCGTCAGTGCTCATGCAAAAGAGCGATCCACTGCCATCATCGAGAAAATGATCAGTCCGATCTATCTCTCTCTCGTCTTGTGCGTACTCAACCGTCGTGAAATTCAGTATACCATTTTACCCCCAAGCAGTTTGCAGGCAACGCAAGGCGGCTTCTTCCGAGTATACAGTTAGTCAGCGTTACCTACATTAGGTTCTTGTAGTGAGAGGTAGCAGACAATGAATAAAGATACACACACAAAGTGTGAATGAATCTACAGAGCTCTTCAAATATGATCATTTTCACAAGTTGATTCTACAGTTGAACCGAACAATGATAGGGTCCGCGCTACCCTAGCGCTAACGACGCTCTAATATGTGCATAATTCATTGCCTACGCTTAAGAACTAGAAACCGGTATCTCCCTTCTTCTCTACTCTACACTGTGATTCCTGAGATAAGTACGGGTGTAGGTTTCTTACTTGGTAGTTTCGGTAATCTATGGCGAAAGTGTAAGTGGTACTCCAACGCGGGTGAGTCACCCAGTGACTTCGGCAATCCAGCGTGTATGTATCACGCTTTGTGTATCACTCAATACGCTAAAGATTTCCACTCGTAACAAAAAGTCAAAACAAAAACTTGCTTTCTTTTCTTTCCCCGTTAGACAACCAAAGCGTTGCTCAACATAGAAATTCACCGCAAAAGTTGCGTGTGCTGAAATTCAGCCCAGGGACAACCTCTTCAGCTGTTACGTTCTCGATAAGAAACACTCTGATACAAGTGTAACTGAACATTACATTCCGTGACTAATGCAGAAAGATATTTTCACCCAAACACATTTCTCGCCTTTGAGCATTTCCGTTCAAAACGCAGCGACTCCAATCGACAAGGAGTTTTTTTCACCACTCAAATTTAGCGTCTACTCAAAATCATAGATTTACAAGTAGGTTCACGTTTACGGAAATATCGTAATACCTATCTTGAAAATGTGCCATTCGTTTCTTAATCACCAGTTGGCATATTAAACAAGAAGAGGGTAAAGAGAGGAACCGATGATAATTGGCCGGCGCAGCCGCTGAAAAGTGGTTTAATGTTCCCGCTCTTAATTGAGTTAGCAACCTCGGCAAAGCTTTCCAGATGTGACAGGAGCTGGTGGGGTTCCTGATTGGTAGGGATTTAGTGATGGTGCAAATTGTCCCGCATGGCTCAGTTTTTGCTTTCTAACGCTCAATTTGGAATCGTTTGAATCCAAATTAACATTACAGTGCACGCCTCAGCACCTAGCGGAGATAAAGGTATATCTCAATTGCTTTGGTTTGTACCCGACACCAAATTAAAGGAACATTACAGAATTGGTTTACAAAACAGTTACAAAACAGTTGCTGGTAGTGTATCACTTTATGTAATCCACCAATACATAAAAGTGACAAACCTGTAGCAGTTTGAGATCAATCAACCATCTGGGTCACAAGAAAATAGTGAAAAAGCGAACTTGCACATTTTGCATGACATAGCTTCAAAAACAAAGCAAATAAAACGCTCACTGAGGGAGTAACTCCAAACGGGAAATTAGTTTAATTTATTTCTCATCAAATATGACAAATATATTTCAAGGGATGTTTTCCACTGTCATCATCATCAGACCGTGCAAGTTTTATGCAAATCTGTGATCTTAGACAACTGTTTTTCTTACCAATGCTGTGATATTCCTTTAACATTACAGTGCATGTCTCAGCACCGAGCGAAGTATACAGGTATCTCACTTGCTTCGGTTTGCACCTGACACCCAATTAAGCAATTCCTAACACAAGGTTTAGAGCTACAAAATAACACACTCCAACAACAGATGTCCCCACTCTAACGCTATGGTAATCAGCGTGAAGGATGCTACAAGAACCCCCATCTGAAGATTCGTAGAAAAAGCCAAGTATCACGTCCACACATCACAAGTAATCCGGAAAACTACTACGAAATGTCTTGTGAGATGTGATACAAGGAGATGTGTAGTCTTTGTTCCAAGGCGCTCAAGTTGTGTAGTCACAAAATGTATGATTGCAGGCCTGGTACTGCACGGAGGCAACGAAGGCGTATGCGTCCTACCCCCTGGTCATTGCCTTGGTGCCCTTGAAATGTTCCAGTAGAAATTTATAATTTCCTCATTCGGTGCCCTTTACCAAATGCCTTGGTGCCCTTGCCCTTTCAAAACTGAAGCATACAGGCCTGTAATAGCTATCAGCTCTATCACTAGGCCTGGGCAACTATAATGAAATTTCCTACCTGAAACTAGTCGTGCCTCAAATAGTCTGGACTTTGACACTAGTCGCGACTAATTTTTAACTCCCAATATGCATACAGGCATATTGTTTGCCGCAGGCGTAATATAGTAACACCCACGCTGAAAGGATTTAAGGATTGTGTCACTGATGTCTGATTGTGTTTCTCACAATGTTTTATAATGTACTATCAACAGCTCTCCTATGTTCGTTACCAAGTAAGTTTTTATGCTAACAATTATTTTGAGTAATTACCAATAGTGTCCAGGGGTGGGTTTCACAAAGAGTAAAGACTAGTCTTATCTCGAGCAACGAGTTAGGATGAGTTACTCGTCCTAACTTGGGACTAGCGCCTTCAGTTTTTAATATTTCCTAGGACTAGTCCTAAGTAAGGAAAAAGGACTAGTCCCAAAGGACCAGTCCCAACTCTTTGTGAAATCGACCCCAGTGACTTTAAGAAAATCTTGTGATAATGTTCCACACTTTATTCACGGCTAGATAGGAAGAGGGGTGAAGCTAATCTACTTGTACATGAATTCAAGGAAAGGAAATGAAGTGTATACTTCACCTGCTCTCTAGGACTGGCTTGATCTGTGAAATCAACTCGACGGGAACATAAAAACAGGAGAATGGAAAAAAACTGTTTTTGGTCGAGCTAGTTATTCACACTAGCTGAACTCAATTATAGTTTTGTTTCAGCTTCAATCAGTCTACTATCAACCGCACTATGTTTAAAATTCTTCTATCACTGGAATTTTACAATATGGCATAACTTTGCTGTGACACCATATAAAATGTTGTGGGACTTTGCCAAGTTCCCTTGACGTGAAGATCATCTTTAAAGACACTGGATACTTTTGGTAAGACCAGTCTTCTCACTTGCTGTATCTCAACGTATGCATAAAATGCATACAAACCTGTGAAAATTTGAGCTCAATCAGTCATCGAAGTTGCGAGATAATATTGAAATAAAAAACGCCCTTGTCACACGAAGTTGTGTGCTTTCAGATGCTTGATTTAGAGACCTCAAATTCTAAATCTGAGGTCTCGAAATCAAATTCGTGGAAAATGACTACTCCACTTCAGAGGGAGCCGGTTCTCACAATGTTTTATACTACCAACCTCTCCCCATTACTCATTACCAAGTATGTTTTTATGCTAATAATTATTTTGCCAATAGTGTCCACTGCCTTTAAAAATCTGCTCTTGGGTTATATGTTTCTGGTAATAAAACCAAAGATGCATCACAAACTAAATAAAACTCCAATATTAGATTTGAAAACTTTGAAATCTGAGATCTGGTTAAGGGAGTTGGAGAGAAATTAAAAGAAGTAACGATGGCTTAAACGAGCGGTCGGGGTTGGCACAGTGGTATCTTTCCCCGCCTTCCACCTCTGTGACACCGGTTCAAATCCCACCGGGGCACTATGTGGATTGGGTTTTCAGTCCCAACCTGACTACTGCATGTAGGTTTCTCCTGGAATAATTAATTCTCTGGGGTTTTTACTCCCATATCTTAAACTCAAACTTCCTTCCTTTACTTCTCTCCATTTGGGTTATTGGCTAGTACAGTCAGTAAGTTTGCTTAATTCTGAGAGTCCTAGGTTTCACAACCAGAATAAAACAAAATGAAACGAAATGTCAAGGAGATGGGCTTAATCTGTAAACATATTTAAAGACATATGTTGAAAACACCGACACGTACACCTGTACACGGTAACTGCACACCTGTGTTAGCTTTCCCTTATATTATGCCAAAATGAAATTCACCTTAGTAATTCAATACCCTAGATCACTCTTAACCAATTCACCGTTCCCGGATCTTTGTGTAAAAAAAATGACCTACGTGTCCACTGCACTTTTTTAAAAAGGGGAATTAATCTGATGTAATTATATTTGGTCCATTTGTGCGAGATATTCCCAGGGGTACATGCATCACCATGGTAACCGCATCCCTGTCTCTTTTGAAAATCGGCACGTTCTGCTTTGTATGACCTTTGACCTTTGCAAGAGAGACTCACTTTTTGAAGGAGGGGGGGGGGGGCTGGCTGGCTAGGGTAAGACGTGTAACGTCAGTTGCCAATCGCGATCTTGACGTCATTAGATGAATTCTTATAACTTACCAAACACCTAAATTTACCATAATTCGATTTGCGAGTGAATTAGGTTACTGGGAAGGATTCACCCGGCATGGAAATGTAGTCTACCATGCCAGGGAAGAAAAAAAAAAATTGGGTATGGTCAAAACATCTGGTCATAATGTATAGAATGAAATACACCAAGTGTGAAGAAATAATCTTACGTTTTCTTTTATTATTTCCATTACTCCACGGGTGGTGGTGGCCTTTTTTATGACATGTACTTTGGCCATATCTCGGCAGCTATATTTGATTGGAGTGACATTTCAATAGTGCAGTGCTAATGGAGGTTTAGTTATCAGACTTCGTTGGTCTGACCCAGTTTCAGTGTTATTATGAAGGCCATAACAAAGTGAAAATCAATCAAGTGAAAACAGTATGCCGATTCAATCAATCACATCCTTGTTTTTACACCCTGCTCTTATTTTTTATTTTTTTATTTTCAAGAATAAGTTTTATAAAATCATGCTTCGATTCATTTCCAAGGATACTAGACCATTGAACAGAAGGTTGTTTAAAGGCAGTGGGCACTTTTGGTAAATGTCAAAGACTAGCCTTCACAGTTGGTGTATCTCAACATAAGCATAAAATAACAAACCAGGGAAAATTTGAGCTCAATCTGTCATCGAACTTGCGAGATAATAATGAAAGAAAAAAACACCCTTGTCACACGAAGGGTGTGTGTGTTTAGATGGTTGATTTCGAGACCTTAAGTTCTGAATCTGAGGTCTCGAAATCAAATTCATGGAAAATTACTTCTTTCTCTAAAACTATGTCACTTCAGAGGGAACCGTTTCTCACAATGTTTTATACCATCAACCTCTCCCCATTACTCGTCACCAAGTAAGGTTTTATGCCAATAATTATTTTGAGTAATTATCAATAGTGTCCATTGCCTTTAAAGCACATTATCTTGAGAATGGAATTGATAGTAAAATGAAATCTGAAACTGCAAGTAGGTTTGGATAAAAAGAAGTATTGTAAACCAAAGATAAAAACTACAAGTAGTAGGCGTGTAAATACAAAAGTCTTGTAAACAAAAGATGAAACTGCAGGTAAAGTGTAAAAAAAAACAGTCGTTTTGTAAACACAAAAAGTACAGGTATGGAAACAGATCTTTTGAAAAACAAAAGATAAAACTACAAGTAGCTGTGGAAAACAGAAGTTGTGTAAACTAAAGACGAAACTGCAGGTAAAGTGTCAATAAAGGAAGTGCATGGGGGTATTGTAAACCAAAGATGGACAAACAAGTTCACAAAATGGTGTATGGAAAACTGTTGTATATATTTTTCAACAAAAGATGAAACTACAATTCGGTGTTGAAAAAAGAAGTCTGCTAAACTATTAAAGCAGGAAATACAAGTAAATGTAGGTATGGAAAACAGGTTTTTGTTTTTAAAACAAAAGATGAAACAACAAGAATGGGCGTGGCAAAACCAGAAGTCTTGTTTATAAAACAGAGCTCTTGCAAACAAAACATGAAACTATAAAGTGGGCGTGGCAAACAAGCTCTATGTGCATAAATCGCACACGATGTACAGTACGTGTAGTAGTACTGTGTTAACTGTAAATATTGAAATTTCACAGAGCCAAATGAAAGATGACCCTATCCTTCTGGCAAACACATTCTAGAAATTACCTATCCCATCATACTGTCCAAAGAATCATGTTGTGGAGACACATTATGTTGCACTTTACTACGCTTGTTTAGTGAATTCGTGCAGAAGCAATATGCGGGTGCCGTACCACATGAATGTACCAACGGTGGCGCCATGGGCTTGAATATTGCTTGAAGAGCTTAAACTCACATCAATTACACACGCAGACAGTCACAGTGTACGATCGCTTTCTTTAATATGAGTATATGAACTAGCCTCAGGCATTTAAAGGTGTACCTTCATACATAGTAGATATTTTTTGGGGAAAACAGGTTGAAACAGAATTTTCTTTTTGAAAATAGGTTGAAACAGAAATTAGTAGCAGTATATGATTGCTTTCGTTTTCTTTAAGTATATGAACTAGCCTCCAGGACTTCAAGGTGTACCTTCGTACATAGCGGATTTTTTTGAGAAAAACAGGTTGAAACATACATTAGTAGTGAATCAAAAACATTTCTATCAGGCATGCTACTTCACGGAGGCAACAAAGGCGATTGCCTTCATGCCCCCTGTTCATTGTTTAGATTCCCTTGAAATGCTGAAGCAGAAAATTTACAATTTCCCGCATAGGATGCCCTTTACCAAGGAGAAAATGCCTTGGTGCCCTTGCCCTTTCAAAAACAAAGCATACAGGCCCGCAATATTAATAGTAGCCGCTAGCGTATCAAAAACACTTCTACAAATATTTCTCTCGTCAGGATGCTCACTTACAATTTAGACATTCCTTTGAGGGAGCAGATAAAATTACTCTCAAAGTATCCAGTTCATGAATAATTTTATTACAAATCTTGAGAACATAAACTTTACATAGTGTACACATCACATTGATCCCGATGTAACATGATCAAATACACCGCAAGTATCGAGACAACATTTTCGGTCACATTCTCGTAATTGAATTAGATTGGGAAGGGGGTCTTGTTTCATCATTTCGCCCTAAAAAAGTAGACGTATCGATCAAGTCCACACAGTACAAAAGACAATTCGTGAGTGAGGTAGACTCGCGATGTGAGTATCACTTTCTCTAAAGAAATGTTAACACAGTTGTCTATTAAGTTCAGGTGACAGTCAATCCGATAAAGAATCAATGCTTGAGGAAAGCGCAATTTCCATTTGATTAAAATTTGGAAATGAATGAAAACTGCTATCGGGGCATAACATTTCATGAGACAAAGACAAGTGACATGGAGATATCTGCCAAGAAATTTAAAGGGGAAGTTCTGGCAAAATGTTCAATTTTATTTTTAAATCTGAGGGTTATGTGAGGGATGTAATAATTATAATATAGTAATAACAAAGTCTTACATAGTGCATGTACATTATCTACCAAACAAGGTACTCAAGGCGCTGAGTACAGGTGAACATGTATAATACAAACTTTCAAAAAGATAGGTTATTGAATTGATGAATTCTGAGACCCAATTATGTAGCACTTTATAAGGGTTTACAAAGTGCTACGGCACATTTAGCAGCCACAGCCAGGAACACCGGGGCGAACCCCTTCTCTTTTCGATAAGCGCACTGGGCTCTTTTACATGCGTTACACAACACATGGGACCAACGGCTTTACGTACCATCCAAAGGACGAAGCAATGGTTGAGTGTCTTGCTTAGGGACACAAGTGTCACGGCTGGGGATTCGAACCACACTCTGCTGATCAGAAACACCAGAGTTTGAATTCGGCGCTCTTACCCGCTCGGCTCTTGAAGAAAACCGTGAACTGGAGGCGCAACGCGTGAATGAAAGCTTGTGAGCGCGATTTCTGGTTGTAAAAGCCCTACTGTGAAATCTGGCCTTGCCCTCTCAAAGATGAAATTCAAATGGAAATGCTCTTTGCGATATAGAAATGGCATTGCCTTCTCAAAGATTTTAGGACCTTTAAAGCTGGAAAATATTTAAGAATGTTAAGTTTCACCCTTGCCAAAAACTCTACACGCATACAAAAATATAACTTGAATTTGTAACCTCTGCATGCTTACATTGCAAAAGCTCAGAAGATAAGTTTTATAAAATCATGGTCGAGATTTTAAAGTCTGGAAACAACACATTCTCATAAACATAAAAATAACATGTGGTCCTCGCCCCCAAATACAAATATTGTAGAGAAAACCCCAAACAACTTCTATGATAAGAACAGACAATTCCAATCCACACCACTGACTATCTCAAAAACCATGGCTTCCTCACTAATAAGTTGTTGCTTTGTACACTAAGCTATGGGAATTGCAACAACCTGAAACTGGAGTATCCCTCTGCTAATGTTTCATTAATGACCACTTTCAGCGTAAAGCATTTCGTCACGTTTGTCTTTGGTCAGTGGAATATTCAAAGTCGTCTGTATGAGTTACGAGATCGAGTCGGGGGGGGGGGGGGCTGATAAGGCTTCAGGGGTTACTTAACCCAGTAACCCCCATTCAATGCCCTTTGTCACCATTTCTGCCCTAGAAATGCAATTGTTGCACTTTCATATGCATAGTTTCTCCTGCTAGGGATATGACTATTTAGGGTTTCGGCTTTCAGAAATTTAATTTGGATGTAAAGTGGGAATTACTGGGCGGGGTTTTGCAACTCGCGGATTTGGAGATCGTCCGATCTAACTATCCTCATCTTGGGGAGATCTCTCGGAGCTAAATGGGGAGTCACACACGTGCGACGTGGTGTACACAAAGGACCAACAGGGCTTTCCACTGGCAACAACAAACCATTCTCCAGGAGACGGTCAGAGCATACTGACCGAAACGTGGAGCAGTATAAACCGGCTCTTCTCAGAGTCACAACTTCCAAAAAGGATATTTTACATGGTGTTACCACAAACCTTTACTAAGTATTTTCCACAATATTATAAGTTATCACACAAGCGCGAGTGGAATACAGAAAAATATAGCGCTTCTGCGTCCCATATCCAACGAGGCCGAGTTGGATATGGGACGCAGACGCGCTATATTTTCCGTATTTCCACGAGCGCGCGTGTGATAACGTATTTATCTTCAAGCAAACTTGGTGCGTGACATAGAACACACAAGACGCATGGTAGTGATATTAGCCGTGCAATAATATAGGTTTTTAGTACCACTCCACTCTGCCAATCTGATTGGAGGATTAGCGCGTACTTGAAGATAAATTGTCTTATCCTAACAATCCATTCTCTTATTGAATCTGGACATCTAGGATCAGTTGAAGATAAAACACTGACTTGTCTCGGAGTTAATAACTACTTTGTACAAGAAGGACTTCTGGGGTATAGGGACCGTATTGAGTATGACGTCACGGTTCAAATATCTGCCCTACAACATGGCGTCTGCGTGCGTAAGCGTAGGTGTGTGCGTGCATGTGCCGTAGACATGCTGCGTGCTTCACTGATGTACGCGTTTGGACGGGCATACGGTTTGCCCTGCAAGATGGCGACTTTCATAGCAAAAAAAGAGGTTATTCAATACGGTCTTTAGCAGTAGTGCTGTATGCCCAACCAGGGCTCGATATTAACACTGGACCACTGGCCTGAGGCTGGTGATTTTAGAGTTGGGCCAGTAAACTCAAAACCGGACAAGTTCAGTTGAGTACATAAAAAAGATTGTAAAGGTCTAATGTACAATAATGGTGTTTTCAGAATACATACAAAAATCATGTACACCACGTCTCCCTTTAATCTAAACAATTTCATCCGACAACCTCATATAACCCTGTGGGTGTTTTCAATATGGACGACTCATTGACTCAACACATCAAATTAACATAGTGTTAGGTTCCGTTCCCCACTTCTCTCAAAACAAATTTCTCACTTCTTTCAAAACAAATTTTCAAAGCCGGAAGACGTTTGATATAAAAGAATCACCCAAACCATCTTGAAATTATTTCTAAGTGACCTAACAGATGGAGATCCAGCAACATCTCTTCTTGTTTTTTAATTGGAAGACAGTCAAGCAAGACCTTAAACTCGCTAATAAAGGCCAAAGAAAACAAAAACATGTTTAGCGTCCTTCTTTTTGGAAAAAAGTAAGGATTTTTTTTTTTTTTTCAATTTTTAAAAATATTTTCATATTGTTTAAGACAAACAGCTTTTTCTGGATCGTTAAAATATATCCTTTTTCTTCAAGAAAACAATTCACACAAAAATTACAAAAAAGGAGGAGGCCTCTAAAAAGGAAGCGTGCAGGGACGCTTAACTTGTTTTTATTATTATTTGGCATAATCAGACTGAGGATCTTCAAACGCTAGACCCATGGTCAGTTGGTTGCTGGTGATCTTAATCAGATGTGTAACTGATTGATACCGCTTCGCCTTAATGTACAGGTTTTTCTACATCACAGATGATCATTGCAGAAGAGATCCTGCAGGCCTGAATTTAAAGGCACTGGACACTATTGGTAATTACTCAAAATAAATGTTAGCATAAAAACTTACTTTGTAACAAGCAATGGAGAGCTGTTGATAGTATAAAACATTGAGAAACGGCTCCCTCTGAAATAACGTATTTTCTGAGAAAGAGGTAACTTCTCACACAAATATTTGGAGCTATGAGAAAGACTTTAAAGGCAGTGGACACTATCGTTAATTGTCAAAGATTAGCCCTCACAGTTAATGTATCTCAACATATGCATAAAATACAAACCTGTGAAAATTTGAGCTCAATCGGTCATCGAACTTGCAAGATAATAATGAAAGAAAAACACCCTAGTCACACGAAGTTGTGTGCGTTTAGATGGTTGATTTCGAGACCTCAAGTTCTAAATCTGAGGTCTCAAAATCAAATTCGTGGAAAATTACTTCTTTCTCGAAAACTATGGCACTTCAGAGGGAGCCGTTTCTCACAATGTTTTATACCATCAACCTCTCCCCATTACTCGTCCCCAAGAAAGGTTTTATGCTAATAATTATTTTGAGTAATTACCAATAGTGTCCACTGCCTTTAAGCCTGAAACCTTCCTCAGGCGTCTGAAAGCACACAAGTTTTAGCAACAAGGGTTTTTAATTTCATTATTCTCTAGCAACTTTGATGACCAATTGAGCCCAAATTTCCATAGGTTTGTTACTTTAAAATGCATATGTTGGGATACACCAAGTGAGAATACTGGTCTTTAAAAATTAGAAAATGTGTCCAGTGCCTTTAATCAGATGTAACTGGGCAATACCACATCTTTGATCTTCTGTGAGATACGATCAAAACTATCTGTGGCCCTAATGCACAGGTTTCTCTATATCACAGATGATCATTGAACTGAAGATCCTGCAGGGCCTAAACTTAGCAGGGTCTCTTTGACTGACAAAAGGACAAGTCCATTTAGAATTTGGATGTCCAGAGGTGATGACTTGACCAGGAAAAATGGAGTTCATTGGCTCTGCGGCTTTGTGTCACTCTAGAGATTATTTAAGGGCATTTCATGAAAGTTAAGTGTTAAAAGGGAAGGTATATGTTCGGTAATAACTTCTTAAAATTAATGGCAATAGAAGCTTACTTGGTTTTAGAAGTACAGTAGCTTTTGACAGTGTAAAGCATTTTGAGAATCATTTCACTTTGAAGTAGTGTGGTTATATAAAAATATATAAGTATTTGTCACTAAATAGTTGACTCTTTCTCAAATTGTGTATTCCAATTACGGATTATTTTTCCTGCATGGATATAACTGCTCCAGATTTACGTTGATATCTCAAAAACTCCACCACCTTTTGAAATAAACTTTACGCAGGTTACTTCTATTGTATACATCTAAGTTCAAATAGGATTTTTTTAAATCTGGACGTTTCCAAGGCTATACTTGTGTGTTAAGTGCACTGGAGAAGTAACATTCACTGTTCAGATGATGGGAAAGAACTATAAAAAAGACGGTGTTGTCTCAAGAATTACTTGATGTGCATGTGCAACTTGTTCAGTCGGCCAATGAAATGTTTACGCTTAATTACTTTGGTTTTCTTAAAGAAGTCTTTGCTGACAATCTCCAGTAATACTGAAGAGAAGAGAAACTTTCTTGAGAGATGTGAAGCCGACCAAATATGGAGAAATTAGTCAGCGTTATCTCGAAATCCAAATGCATCTCGAAGGAAGGGCAAGATTGTATAAACTTGGCCGCAAAGTAAGCTTTTTGATCCAATTTTTGAGGTTTAATAAGGTGATAACTACAAAGAGAAACTTTCTTGAAAGACGTGACACAGACCGAAACTGAAGAAATTAGTCATCGTTATCTTGAAATCCAAATGCATCTCAAAGGAAGGGCAAGATTGTATAAACTTGGCTGCCAAGTAAGGTTTTTGATCCAAGTAAGATTTTTGAAGTTTAAAAAGTGATAATTACAAAGAGGAACTTTCTTGAAAGCAAGAAACAGACCAGATCTGAAGAAATTAGTCATCATTATCTCTATATATCCAAGTCTTGAAGGAAGGGTAAGATTGTATCAACTTGGCTGCCAAGTAAGCTATTTGATCCAATTACTAAAGTTAAAAAAGGTGCTAATTACAAACGTTCAAGTAAATGACATTGAACGTAATAAGACACAGTGATTGTACAGGAAGAGTATATTATACCATGAGGGGGTCAGTTAAGAAAGTCCACCCTCGTAACTCATCAAGACCGAAGTGGGTGATCAATTCTGACACCTGCCAACCGGAGCCCTCTTCCGTTCGTTCGCCCAACACCTTCGTTGCCAACCTAACAACTACATGTGATGACTGATTGCCTCAAAATCTGCCGCCAAAATCTTAAAGAAATCTTTTAGCTAATAAGATGGTATACTATAATATGCAGGGGTATCCTATTGGACTTGTCATCAAGTAGCAAGACCAATAGAGGTGAAAGTACTTCAAGAAATTGATTATCAGTTAGTTTTGAGTGTGTCCATCATTTTGACTATACCTTTGGTATTTGGATTCAGTTGATAGTTTAAACCCTATATAAATGTAAATGTATACAATGAAACTAACCTGTGAAACACTTATTTCAAAAGGTGGTTGCTTTTATGAGATATCGCCAAAAAAATGGAGAGGTTTTGCCAAAAACATAGGGAGAATAATTGATAAGAGAGATGTTTCATGCCGAAATGTTTCTCAGATTGATATGTAAAATGTGAACCCTTTTCTATAAAACCACATTCATTTTCGAAGGAAATTGTTTTTCTCAAAATGTTACACATCAACAGCTGTAGTCCACTGTCGCTAATTAAGAAAGTGTTTATGGCCTTTCATTTTTTTTAAAAGATCTTTAGGTTATATCATTATCTATTATTCACATTAGGCTCATAATATGGGGAACTGGGAATTGTACGAACAGCCCCAAAAAGGCACACAATAAAATATCAAAGTAAGCAAACATTTGTTTTATCTATTTGGCGCAGCCATCTGTGCTCTCCCATAAGACTAATATAATTACTAAAGGTGGAAAGACAAGATTAATTGTTCATATTGTAGCCAGGAAACAAGACAACGGTTGTAAGAACTCCTACACTTCAGAGGAAACACTTGTTTATTTATGTATCTCACTACAAGGTCATATGAATCTAATGTATAGTAGGATAATGGTTAACCTTCAGGCAAATGGATGGCCATGAGACAAAAATAAAAGCACTTTTAATTATTTAAGTAACGATCATGACAGATTCTGATATATTCAAACATCAATCAATTTTGTCACGTAAAGTACAGTTGCACTTTTCTACATGTACCTCCAATGCCAAAACGTGGGCGAGTTTTTAAAACAAAGAAAATTCCTTGAAATAAGAGAAAAGAAGGATATAAAAAATAAAGATGATTCACAAAAATATCCCTAGAAGTTGTGTGGAATTCTTTTCCTCAACTAACAAATTGTTGAGCCACAAAATGACAGACCGGTTAAGCTTGTAAATTAAGAGGGAAAACCACCCATTTTCGAGAGGGTTGATTCATTAATATATTCTTCTTTAAAAACATTTTTTGATCCCTATTCATAAAACAGTTTATTGAGCCGAGACCGCCTGACCGAATGCAACATATCTTTTTAAGGGCTGACAGAATGTACTCATGCACATGTCATACATTTCTGACCACAACAATTTTTCTGAGGGAAAACAAAATAGAAATCCGAAATCAGATTCAAGTAGGAAAACATATCATGCCTGACTTTTGAGGTATTTTTTTCAACATGAGCCCATGTGTCTTTTTAAAGAATGAAAGAGGATATATACAAGTTCAAGTTTAACAAATTCAAGTTTTTTTTACCATAAAGATTTTGCCGATTTTCTTTGGGGTTAAAAAGAAATACGAAATCAGGAAAAAATATAACACCAGAAATTTGAGTTTTCTTCAAAACAGGAGCCCACAGACTTCACCAGACATACATGATGGCGGCAGGATATTAAGCAGTCTATCCTTTTTTTCATAACATTTAATTGAAATGATTTCCAGGTTCTGAAAGAGTCTTTCCCTACCGTAAGTTCTAAGGATTACACAAAGACTGTATACAGTGAAAGGACACAGGTGCGAGACTTTACCTTCACAGCAAACCTACTCAGTGACAATAATTGAGTAGTTCAACCATTCTTAACGGCCAAGAAACTGCCAAAGGGGGCACTTTCTGCATTTCAATAGGAGCTAAAAAACTGTTAAATGGGGGGTTTTGTGATTTCATAGCTTCTCATTTGCGGCACAATGGATGCTTTTAAGCTGTGAATGGATTATTATTTTTTCTACACAGTCTGAGGTTAAGCTTGTGCTAAAGGGGAGAATCTTTTATAGATTGTTTCCCAGAGTTACATTGATTTGTGTGAGTGTGATACTGTATTAGAACTGTGGAAATGTTGCAGATCAGAAGGAACTCGCCGTTAACAAATTTGACCGATTAAGGCATCAGAGAGGTCATTTTATGTAAGTCTTATAAATATAACCTGGGACATCAATGTAGACGTAAAACCCAAAGTGAGTTAAACTTCCTTGGAAATGTGAACAAATTATCACTATAAGACAAAACCCATGAAGCAAATGTCTAAATAGGGATTTGAAACACAACTTTCAGAATTAACAGGACATATCCATCACTCTAATTTGACATTTTCCGTTTATTTTTTGTTCATTTTTTCCGTTTATTTTCCCAAAACTCTTCTAGGGCGGATCCATGTGACTTTTTTCCCACGAAATTGAAGACAAAAACACTTTGGATTTTAAACAAAGACCAATCACGAACTGAATGGATTTTTTGCAAGGACCTGCGCTTTCCATAAACAAAATATCTACCAGTGGCTCCAACTACAGTGTTTATACAGACTGATTGTCTACTCCGAGTACGTGACTAACTGATAAAAAAATAAAAAGACCAAACCCACTCTGAAAAAACAAAAATAATCAAACAAGCTTTTTAGAACTCATCATCCATCCAACCGAAGGGACGCCAAAAATAATTAGAAAACTGTCCGGTAAGAATAAACTAAGCTGGGGGAATTGCCGAGCGTGGTTTTTTCCGAGATGGTTATAATTCCCAAGCAATATCTCCTTGGAGATACGACGACAGTTGTTTTGGGTTCGGATTACACGTCCGTCAAACGGCTCAGTCATCATGAATAAAAGATCAGGGCATCTTGGTGTTCTTTTGTCTAACGAACCGTGGCGCTGGTAATGGTTTTTGTCTCTCGTACGAGGCCCATTAAGAGCCGGGAGTATGTTTAGATCTACCAAAGTGATTACGCCTTTCGGTCTCTAGGTAAATGATGAGGCACAATGGACTTGAGGATTGTGGGCTTAAAAGTCTTCACAGCTTTTGACAATGACTCATTCTAGTTTCTTGAGATTTACAAACGAGGAAATGATGAATTTGTAATGACTGAAAATGACGTTTGTTCTTATAAAATCTATGGATTGGGTTAGGAAAATAAAAACTGTCAACTTGTGACGCACCATTCTCCCTCAGCAGTGGTCCCCTGGCCAATGCTAGCTATAAAACCCGATGACCAGTCAAATTTCACCCTAAGTGCCCAGCTGGCTAGTTCAGTGTTGAAATGCATCCCTATTTTATTTGAAATATTGACTAGTGAAATAGCTGATGGACTAGCTAACTGGTCCTGCTGGCCAGTCACTAAAACTCATTGAGAGCAAACCCTGTCAGAAGATTGCAAACATTTTATCTTATAATAGGATTTGAGGCATTGCATGGTGAGGTATTAATGTATATTTGGTTTGCGGTAACACCATGTGTGTATCTACTTGCCAGGTAGAGTTTGTTCTTAGAGAACTGTCTTGCTTTACTCTACTACTGCAGAGTAGATGTTCGGGAGTGTGAATATATGTTAAAAAAATCTCCAATTCAAGTTTAGCTTTTTTTCACACCTCTGTAGGTTCTGGGGAGAACCGATGGACTCAACGTCGATGGTCTGTCCGTCGTCTGGAGACTGCTAGAATCCAATTGGGCCTATGGCTTATACCCAACACTCTCCATTACAGGCCATAAGCCCAGATGGAATCTAGCAGTCTCCTGACGATTGACTAGGATATGACTGTCCGAATCGGTCCTTCTCAGAACTACCAATCACTCAAAAGAGATTTAACTACGTCATCGGAAACTTCTGATGTTTTATAATGATGTTCATTATAAAAAATTTCCCTCCAGTAAAGGGCACTTATATGGCAAAGGGCACCACAACAAAAGCACAGGGCACCCTGGCAATTGCTATGGGCCCTGCGGGTTAGTTGGAGGTAGGAATTGAGGTCTGGAGTATACTGTTGGTTCTCAGAACCAGAACCACCAATCACTCATACGAGATCTACATCTAACTACATGTACATGGGGTGTCACCCCAATTTTTTATTACCGGTAGTATTGTTTGTTAATGGACTTGTTCTCAGTATGATTCTATTCTAACTTGTAAAATAAATTCTGGTCCAGCAAAAAATGCTGAGTTACAAGCCATGCATTCTTGTGGATTTGTCACCCAATTTGTAACCCTGTTAGAAACAAAGCCACCTCACACCAACGAAACCCTTTCCGAACAAGTCAACAAACACCAAGTTGATTCGCAGCCCCTAGAGTAGAACACCACAAACACGACCAGGGAACCTCGTACCGTTCAAAAAACAACACCACATTAACATTACATCGTGCACACGTAGTCCCCCATCATCCTGCATGTATCGGATTCACGTCTTCATTTGCAAAGGCAAATGAAGAATCTATTTGTAGAGTATCAGATGTCATTTCCCCGGCAAAGTTGGAAGAAAATCTCTGATGATTATTAGAATTGATTCTAACTGATCCCACAGTTGAGAAACAGAACTGGAGAAAGATTCATATCTCCATGTACAAGTTATTATCTGTATCAGGTTCAAAACCGTTAAGGTTGCATATTTTAGCACAGAAAGATAAAATGGAGTGCGTTGCCTATCGGCATGTATGCTTCGTTTTTGAAAGGGCACCAAGGCATTTTCTCTTTGGCAAAGGGCACCCTATGAGGAAATTGTAAATTTCTACTGGAGCATTTCAATGGGCACCAAGGCAATAAAAAAGGGCAACGGAAGCAATCGCCTCTGTTGCCTCCATGAAGTGTCAGGCCTGTTCTATTTTGGGGAAGGTCGAATGTAACCTGAAAGGTTTTTAGCTTTTGGGACTGTTCAAATACAAGCTCCAGAACATTTACGACCAACTAGTCCAAACCACGCCTACAACGCCCTCTATGTCCACCAAGGCAGTTTGGTATTGGACATTAGTGTAACGGAAGTTTTTATAAATACTTTACGGAATTTTGAAGCATTTTTCTGAAACTTCAATTGCCGTTTCCTTAATGGAATAGTTATGAATTACATAGTAACAACGAGGAAGTAAACTTGTTAATATTTCAGAGAATTTTGAAGAGTTTTTCATGAAAACTTCATCTATCGTTTCAAAAGTAAACAGAAACAATGATTCTTTGAAACGTAGCATGGGCGTATATTAACCTGTCATCAGATATCACATAAGAATATCTTGTTTGTCAAAATCGCAGCGTTAAAACTTACACCATGGGTATGGTCACATATTACCAAAGAGAGTATCAAAGGCCCTTTTCGAAACCACGGCTTTCGCTCCAGATTTGGCTCAGGCTAGCTTGGCCCCGCTATTGCTGGAAAGATTGTGCTTGCTTACCTTACATGCTCATCAGGGCTTCACACAGAGAACGGAGCCTGAAGCCGAATCCAAAGCCGAAGCCGTGGTTTTGAAAAGGTCAAAAATTAACATAGGGGTAGGTTTTTTTTGCAATGAAAGTGATCCATTCATTAAATCTTGAAACATGGGCTCTGCATACATCAGGCTCAACATTAATAAACTAATAAGATTAATGGTTCCACTAAATTTAAGTCAATTCTAAATTGATATACAGCGAGTCAGATTTCCGACTCTCTACCGTGTGTTCATTCATTATAATACGATGTGCATCAAGCTCTACATTCATAAACTAACAAGATTGACGATTCTACATTAGACACTAAATTTATATCAACTCGTAATTGATAAACAGCTACTCAGATTCCTGACTTTCTATCTTTCACATCTTGCAATCAGGGAGATTTTGTACAACAAACACAGAGATATTCAGAATTACATGTACATACCACATTATAGGGACGAAGTCTCCATGATCAGGGAGACTGTCAAATGTGTTTATTAAAACATAGAAAGATTGGTTTATTTTCAGGGAGTTTTCTGCAAAATCAGGAAGAGTTGGCAACTCTGTAACACGTGTTGTTTGATATAATACATTTACGTTAAGTGGTTTCCAAGGGCAACCTCCTGTATGACACCAGTTGCGTTGCACTTTTCTCTCCCCTTCCTCTTTCTCCCCCCCCCCCCATCAAGAATCAAGAATGAGGATGACGCTACCATGATTAAGAAGATAAAGCGATGATAAATGAAGCAGAACGCCTGCAACTAAATGAGCCTGGAGATGACCAATCAGCTATCAGCTACTTTTTATGTCCGGTACACTGGCCGTCCGATCGCCAGTACGACAGGGGTCTATAGATCAAGTCTTTTATTGGCAAGTTGGAAGGGTAGCGGGAGATGGAGAGTTGGGGGATTTGGGGAAGATCTTCAAGCTATTTTTTCATCAGTCTACATCTTTATGTTATGCTTGTGTAGTGAAGAAGTGTATACACTGAGAGCTTAGTGTACACATTGACTACAAATAACATTCTACGTACATCATGGTATGTACAAAAGTACACGGTGTAAGTGGATATGTACATGTATGTATACACGTTTATATCTTTCGACAAAGTTGAATAGACCTTTTCGCAAATACTGGGGCGCGCGTAAAGCTTGTGCATTGTGGTCTAGCTGGTGATCAAATTTGATCCATATCCATCCTGCAATGCACCTCATTTAGTTTTAGTTTTTAGTTTTATTAAAGGCAGTGGACACTATTGGTAATTACTCAAAATAATCATCGCCATAAAACCTTTCTTGATTATGAGTAATGGGGAGAGGTTGATAGTATAAAACATTGTGAGAAACAGCTCCCTCTGAAGTGACGTAGTTTTCGAGAAAGAAGAAATTTTCCATGAAATTGATTTCGAGACCTCAAGTTTAGAATTTGAGGTCTCGAAATCAAGCATCTGAAAGCTCACAACTTCGTGTGACAAGGGTGTTTTTTCTTTCATTGTTATCTCGCAACTTCGACGACCGATTGAGCTCAAATTTTCACAGGTTTGTTATTTTATGCATATGTTGAGACACACCAAGTGAGGAGACTGGTCTTTGACAATTACCAATAGTGTCCACTGCCTTTAAATTGTAAATTTTAAATTTTAATTTTTAATTTAACAGTCTGCGCCTGCGCAATGGTATTTGCAAAAAGTCTAGTTTCATACCAGGGTATTCCCCATGCACAAGGTAGCATATCAAGCTGATAAGCATAAAATTGCGTGCAGATATTGGAGAAAATCAGCCAAAACAGAAAAAGAAAAAAATAATGTTCCAGATTGAACAGACAAACACTAAGTAAAAATAACTCAAGACTGAAGTGCAATTGGAGCGAATAGTTTTGGAATTGTGTGAGAGCCCACAAGTTGCTATTGATTGCAAAATTGATGCGCTATACTGCGATGTCACAACAGGAAATCCTATCACAAACAGTATTCATATGTCAAAACAACTTGGGGATGTTTACAAGTGCATTCAGGTTCCGAATCAATGTGAATAGTAAGACCTAAAACCCTTTTTAGTCCATTTCTAATAAATACTTCTTAAATGTCAAACTTTAGCATCAATCTTTGTTACACACTTGCCGAGTGTCCTCAGTTTATTGTAGAACTTTCTTTTTAAAAAGCAGGCTATTAGATCTAAGGTACCTTATGGTCCCTTATGCTTTATTACTTGATATTTAAAATAAAAAAAGGCACATCCCTTAAGGTGATCCCCTGGCTGCCCCCCTTCCCAGGTTGTATCGTAAACTTGGGTGTGTTTCCCGGCTACACGGCAGTTAACGGTTGTATTGCTTCTGACTGTCACCCCCCAAAATAGGGAGACAACAAACATAGCTAGATTGCTCAGTTGGTAGAGTGTCAGTACAATAATCCGACAGTCTATGGTTCAAATTATGAAGCCCACTCTAGTGTTGTTATAAAGACACTGGACACTATTGGTAATTGTCAAAGACTAGTCTTCACAGTTGGTGTATCTCAACATATGCATAAAATAACAAACCTGTGAAAATTTGAGCTCAATCGGTCGTCGAAGTTGCGAGATAATAATGAAAGAAAAAACACCCTTGTCACACAAAGTTGTGTGCTTTCAGATGCTTGATTTTGAGACCTCAATTTCTAAATCTGAGGTCTCGAAATCAAATTCGTGGAGAATTACTTCTTTCTCAAAAACTATGTCACTTCAGAAGGAACCGTTTCTCACAATGTTTTATACCATCAACCTCTCTCCATTACTCGTTACCAAGTAAGGTTTTATGCTAATAAATATTTTGAGTAGTTACCAAAAGTGTCCACTGCCTTTAACCCTCAATTTGAAAAAAATTACTTAACATTTGTTTCCTCATTCCGAAACGAAGTACACCGAAGGTTCAAGTATCAAACTGGGTGGATATAGATGGATGGCAAAATGATCCATTTCGGTATAAACACAGGTTTCAGATTTCTTCAACAAGACAATCTGTCTTCAGGACTCAGGAAATGAAGCTGCTCAACAGAAAATTTACAAACTAAGCAAAGAAGGAACTAGTAGGGAACCAGTGAGTACACACTGAGCATGGTATTGTGGCTGGTAACCTGTTTCTGCTTAGCAAGTATTTTCTGTGGTAATCAAACGTTTGTGCTCAACAGCTTTTGCGAAATTGGAACCAGGAAACGACCTCAAAGATGCTTCTAACAATAAAATATCACAGGCCTTGTACATTTTGAAAGATCCTTCAGCTATAAGAAGGTTTAAAGGAATACCATTGGTTTTTTGAACGTTCAACCACTCGCTTGTTTTTATCACTACAGGAAACTAACCAGTGAAAATTTAGTCTCAAAATGTGGTAGGGTTTTTGAGATACTGCCGAAAATCAAAAAATAATGTTGAATACAAAAACGTTTCATGCAGAAACAATTCTCAGTTTGAAATACTTATGAATGACTTTCAAGGGAATTGTTTCTCAACATGTTCTACATTATTATTATTATTTTTAGTTTTTATGGTCATTAATTCTTGGAGTAATTACCAAAGGTAAACCCTCATTTAAAGAAATTGACAAAACATCTATCATCAATGTAAGGTGTGTGTTTATAACATGGCAATTAATTTCAATTTACAGTTAATGGCTGCATAATTTTATGTATGGAATCATTATGGAGTAATAACCAAAAGTACACCCTCCCTTTAAAGAAACTAATAAAACTTCAGTTATAATTATCAAGGTGTGTTTATCAAGGTGTGTTTATAACCTGGCAATTAATTGAACAATCTCAATTTACAGTTAATGGATAATTAATTTTATGCACCTGCCCTGCCCATTGTGTGATTGTCTCATTACTCTAAACACACCTAGCCCTTTGACGAGACGAAGCAAGTGGTGATTCAGTTTGACAAGGAAGATTATCTCATCAACTATTCATGGGGATGGAAATTACCACTATCTTCATCCTTATGAATATTTATGATCTAATCAATATTCATAATCATATGAATATTCACCATCTAAAGTGTATCATTACTAATACACCTATACCTTTAGACGAGATGAAGCAAGTGGTGATTCAGTTTGACAAGAAAGATTATCTCATCAACTATTCATGGAGATGGAAATTACCCCTAACTTCCTCCTTATGAATATTTATAATTTAATCAATATTCATAATCTAATGAATATTCACAATCTAAAGTTCACGTGCATTGATCCTCCCAATTGCAGTGAGGCTATTTGCTGTTGGGAGAATTCATTGATAAAAAAAAAGACTGGATAAATTTTGTGGATAGCGAAACGAGTCTTGACACTTGACATAAATATTTAATTTCAGTTGAAGAAAAAATTACTTGGAGGAAAGAAGTCGTTTCCTATAGTGGAAATGTCTACATGTGTGAAAGTAATTTTTGTGTGTGTAAATATTCAAGGTCATTACAGTACTTGATGTTATAAAATGGTGAGCGACTAGATAGGTTGTTCTTTTTGTTTTTAGTGTGAGTTTTTTCAACCCATAATAAGACAATTAGTTCCTGTTTGTGTCCTTTATTCTTGTTTTAATTTTAATTTATCACTTTCCAATTGGCACTCTGTAAGATTTTATACCAAAATAATGCTTTGTTAAATATTGCAGAAGTTCACCTGTAGTTTGAAACTAAAATGAGATAGAAAAAACAGAAAAAGGTATCCACACTTAACTTTGTACAGTGGCTCTCTAAAGAAATCAACTAATTCATTTATTCATTCATTCATTTGCATTGAAAAAAACTGATAATTCCTAAACAACCAGTTTCCTACAATTCTTTTGAGGAGAACCAATTGATCAAACAACCCAAAATCCATTCATCAATTCCAGTCCGTTTGTCATTGTCTGTCATGCACTCATTCATCGTAAATTTACACACATCAATACAAATGCAATCATGAGATCTACATGGTTTATCCCCCGAAGACATTCAAAGCAAAGAAAACCCACTGAACCTTGCCATCTGAAAACCAGAAAATGAGGTAACTCGGCCAAACACTTTTAATATAATTACATTTAGTCAAGTTGATTTAGACAAAATCTCATGGTTCGATGGTTTCAGAATGCTTAAAAGGGTACTCCGTATGTTCACCTGACGATCA
The DNA here is from genome assembly GCF_032118995.1 of Asterias amurensis. Classification (NCBI taxonomy): domain Eukaryota; kingdom Metazoa; phylum Echinodermata; class Asteroidea; order Forcipulatida; family Asteriidae; genus Asterias; species Asterias amurensis. Next base: position 15,000,250 of record NC_092662.1, read on the forward strand.
ATTTACCGAAAAACTCACGAAGAAAAAAAAAATAATCTTGTGAAGGAATAAACGGGTAGCTTAACTACTTCCTGCGATTCCTACTGGAGTTGAGAGGGTTTTGCTAATCTAGGCCAAGCATGGACGCTCCCGAGAGATGGCCCTCTGTAAATGGGTCAGAAGACTCGACCATGTTCAGGAACGAAGGATTCCGTAAGGTGGACAACCATCATCAGAGAGGTGTAACCCGCCTGGCCACACAATCCCAAGGTAAATGTAACACCATCCTACAGCGCACCACAATTCACTGTGTACATAGCGCACAATAGCTCGAGACTACCACCCCGCCAATTAATACTGTCTTCCCCGGATATTACAGAGGTCTGTTTTTGCGTGAAACCCGAAACCCGCTCGGCAAATAGGCCGCTCGTGGCCTGGGCTACGTAATACCCCTAAATGCATGCTTTCAGGTTTTACGAAGAGTCCTAGGTAAACGATGAGGGATAGGGTTTTTGGGACGTGAGGGGTTTCGTAGAGTACATACAATTAAGACCAGGTGCAGAGGAGTAAGTTACTACTAGGACTGCATTTGGACATTTCAACTTCACTAGGTGTGACGATCAATTACTTAGTGCCATAAAAAACAACTCCATTCATAAAAACTCTGAATTGGAGATTCACAATAAAACTCAATTGACCTGATTCTACTGCTACACATGTAGTAGTTTTGTCTGCCAGGGTGGGCCAAGGTGTGCTTAACAATTCAGTGACGACTTCCCTTGTAAAGAAGAACAAAATGCTCCACAAAATGTCTCAGTTGCTACACAAAAATCATCAGTTGCTACTACTACCATATTAGCATTCTACTTCCACAAAACTTGCTAGTCTAAATATTTTGCTATGCAAAATTGATGGACGTCATCGTTCCCTGACATAGGTAAGAGTAAAAATACAAATGTTCACAGATTTACACACAACTCACATGCTAGCCATATATAAAGTTGGTCATGGTTGGTAATTTCCCCTTGCAATATTTTGGCTTTAAATGCAATGGTTTTTGAAAATTTAGTGAAACAAATAGTTTTGATCTCGCAAGACCTCTGAATTGGAGATTCACAATAAAACTCAATTGACCTGATTCTACTGCTACACATGTAGTAGTTTTGTCTGCCAGGGTGGGCCAAGGTGTGCTTAACAATTCAGTGACGACTTCCCTTGTAAAGAAGAACAAAATGCTCCACAAAATGTCTCAGTTGCTACACAAAAATCATCAGTTGCTACTACTACCATATTAGCATTCTACTTCCACAAAACTTGCTAGTCTAAATATTTTGCTATGCAAAATTGATGGACGTCATCGTTCCCTGACATAGGTAAGAGTAAAAATACAAATGTTCACAGATTTACACACAACTCACATGCTAGCCATATATAAAGTTGGTCATGGTTGGTAATTTCCCCTTGCAATATTTTGGCTTTAAATGCAATGGTTTTTGAAAATTTAGTGAAACAAATAGTTTTGATCTCGCAAGACCAAAACTCAATGTTTGAAAATAGTTAAAACATATGAAATCTTTTTGCCTGAAACGCAATAGTTTTGGGAAAATGAGTAGGCCAAAAACAATTGGTTTTTGACCTTGAAAATCCAAAATTCAATGTTTGAAAACACTAACAGTGAAAACAAATGAGATTTTTGTTTTCAATTTTTGTTCTCAAGACTAAGAGAGCTTACTAATTTTAACACTGAGAAAATAGAATAAGCCGATTGTAAACTGACACTTTTCTTGATGTAAGACTTTCAAATCCAGGTCAGATTCTAAAAGTAACCTGATAACTTTCCGAAAAGTATGCAAATTTCAACCGCCCACAATCCAACGCAATGCACAGACCGCCCTGAATCACTACTAGCGCTTCAATTGGAGCAAAAACACGGTGACTGATGCCCAGACTCTCACCACACGTGTTCTGAGTGACATCTACAAGTGGTTACTTCACCCAAATGTCTGGCCGAAGTCAATTTTGTGTCTACCCCTAGCTTTCACAACTCTGACAGGCCTGACGGCTTTTGGGATGGATGGGCGCCAACGTGACACCTATACTTCTTTGTTGATAATGGCAACCTCTAAAAGCAATGCACTCTTCTCACTTTACAGAATGCCATGGGAAGTGAAAAGCCAAGCATGTTTAGCCAATTATTGTATCGCCTATGTTAAGGAAATGAAGTCTTAATATAATTATTAATAATAAAAGTTCCTTTTCGAGTCCGTCTTGAATGAGGGTATCGGCGTCTTGTCTAAGTAGATTTGTCTACATTAAATTCGGTGAAGACGTTTGGTGACTCACAAGTTGTATGTCTAGAGAAATTACTGTAACATTCTCACTTCTCTAATGACTCTCTTAATGTACAACATGCAGGGGTGACTGAGAAGGTACTTTGAAATGATGGCATTTCAACCTTTGATAACCCCTGGAGTTATAGCCTGGGGGAGCTTTTGGGAACAGTAGGCTATCCTCGGTGCTAGAAAAGAATCTTTAAAGAGCCCATCGGCGATCGCAATTAATTTGGAGCAAAATACAGGCAGACTTAAAAGCAGTGGATACTATTGGTAATTACTCAAAATAGTTATTAGCATAAAACTTTACTTGGTAACAAGTAACATGAGTAATGGGGAAAAAATACCAAGAATGGGACAACAAAGACAAAGACCTTGTCATGTGAAACTTCAGACTTGGTGCTGAGCAACACTTTATGGTAATGAGCCTTGCCCCAAGCATGCCCCAAGGCAGCGCCATCTGAAATATAAAAATGTCTGAATATGATAATTGCTGCCTGCCATGATGTTCCATTCAAAACATCCGACGACAACATTCGGGTATACCCAGAGGACGCCAAAGTGCCCACAGACCTTCTCAAAATACAATCCCAAGACATGTCAGTCAACGATTTCACACCTTCATCCCATAACACCCCCCCCCCCCCCCCCCCCCGACAGCCCCAGAAAATTGCTCTCTCTGAGGAAACACCTACATACGATTATTTAACCATGGAGGAATTCCGTCTGAACCTACCGGAGAAAGCAAGCGTGCCTTATGGCCCTCTGGCACCAGGCCAAGTGGAAACTACCTTATGATGCTATTTTTGTAGTCATAGATCATGAAGAAATATTGACACATCAATTATCTTCTTGACTTACTAGATGGCTCACTACATTGCACCTAAACAGAATTAAAGGTAAAGTATACCTGTGAAAATTTCACTTCAAAAGGTGGTAAAATTTTTGAGATAAAAAAAAAGGAGTAGTTATAATATGACCACGCACAGTAAGAATGATCCATAATTGGAATACACATCTTAGAAACAGCAAACACTTTCTTAGATTCAAATGTTTTGGAAACCCTTTCTCTAAAACCATATTCCTTAGAAGAGAACCATTTTTCAAAATATTTTATACTATAAACAGATGCAGTGCTTCTTAATAATTAAGAATTTGTGGTCATTAGTTTTAAATAATTACCAAAGGTTATACCCTTCCCTTTCAGAAGGTATGTAACCCACAATAGTTTCTAATTCACAGCATACAATTTTAAAATTTCAGAATTGGGAGTGATGAATCAAATAAATTACAATGTTAAGAACTTGGTTTGAAGATCTGAATACACTAATTGTCTCATCCTTTGTTTGTGTTCAGAACATTGAGGGCACTCTTTACACTCAAATCTGGAATGCAAATTTAGCACAACATTAGCCACTTTCTTAAAAGAAAGATTTACAAAGAATCTCTGATGATTTTGGATCGCGAATTTATGAAACTGGAGGAGCAAAGTAGTTATTTTGTTGGCGTTTTGAGACAAACAACATTTTCCTTTGCTGAAGATATTTCGATAATTCGTATTACAGAAGGTGAAAAGAAATGGGTTGGCTTTCGGATTTATCATGCAATTATCCAACACACGTTGCTTAATTGCCTGTGCGAAGTTCAGCACTGACGATTTACTACAATACAATGCTGATTGCAGTACATTAGTCAGTGTGGACACCATACTAAAGAAAATGTGAAACGACTCCTCTCTGGTGATTACTACAGCACACCCTCAGGTTCTTCTGCAAATTGCCTCCATTTGCATGCGATCCTACAAAAATTCAACACTTGAATGAAAATTATGCCGGCCACAGATTATCACTCTATCCACTTGGCTCCCAAATTGCCCGGGTAAGGACAAAGGCACGATGAGATGAAAACGGGGAACTTAAAACCCCAACGCGCTTGGGCTGGAGGGCAGGATTGGGCTAAAGCTGGTACATTGATTTATCCCCCACGCCCAGTCGAGCTGTAACCAGGGATTAGAGGGGTGGAAGCGCAAGTGAGTTGGTCCATTAATGCTTGGGATGCCCGTGTGGACATGAACATGGGTGTAACTGATACTTGTTCAGCGTCGGACCAGAACAAAGGACTAGGGGTCCAGCTGAACCGCCCAACAACTTTTTATTAAGGAGCTAAGGATTGGGTTCCAGTTTAATGAAACCAAAAGTGCTGGGAAAAAATCTCTACGATCAAAGAGTTTTGAAAAGAACCTCACGTACATTTATTTGAACTTAATTTTACAAGCAAACATGGTAAGCTTGCTTGCCTTTTGCTAGCTACATGTGCTTCTAGAATTTAAGAGAAATTCAACATAATCTTTAGAACCACTGATCTGCATGTTATCCTGTTTGTACTTTAATGACATGCACTTTAAATTCAGAAAGGAAAGACCAGTACGCACTGCTCAGTCTGTGAAATCTTACACGAATATACAGAGCCTTTATTCCCTTGCTATACATGTATTATGAAAGCTGCTAAAACAATTTTAAGAGTGAGTACCTATTGTATAAAATGTACCATATAATCCCTGTAACAGAACTGAATTGCTAGTTGCAACTAGCTATACCTAATTTGAGAATGTTGGTGGGTCTATATCCATCAAAACAAAAGTCCAATGTTTACATCTATCCAGGAAAGAAGTTCACAGGGGCAAGACTTTCACTAGAATTAGAATCAGGAAGTAGTCCAAACCTAACCGCAGTTCTTCTGTACACTCAAAAAAAATGACAAGTGAAGACATACAGAACTAATGGATGACAGGGTGACAGGCTTCCTGATTCTGTTATAACAACACTGTATTCACAACCACCTTCCAGTACATTGTCAAATCGCAGTAAAACCAGGTGAACGTGTTCTGTATTCTGACAGATTGTCTACTCTGTATGCTGAGAAGTTGCCGAGCCATTGCAGTGCCTTCAACCAGCCTTGTGTTATTTCTGTATTATACTCTTAAATATGGATGTGATGGGTCTTGGTTCAATTTAAAGTGCGTTGAAGACACTGTGTGGAATCTGTACTGTGCACAATTTCTAACTCCGTTTTCTGAATAATTCTGCACATGGTCAGCCTTATATGCAATGCCATGTGACCCTTGTTTACAAAAGGGCACCCTTGTACATGCCATGGCATTTCCTGGCAGGCAAGATACTACGCTGGTCATATTAATGGGGAGTTTGACATTTTCTGCGTTTATTTCCACCTGAGTGTACACAAACTTGGTAACAGTTTTGTGATGTGCATACTTTCTTCATATTGAAAAGACAAACAATGTGATCTCCATGAAATAAGAGATTTAACGGGTTTTTTTCCCTTGACCTGTGAACACAATTTTGCCTGAAGGAAGGCTCTTTTGATATCACAGGTTTGGTAATTAGAATCACTCTCTTAACATGGCGCTTTAAGCCCAGAAATATGTGTATAAGCAGTGCCATGAAATTGGGCCCTGTGCAATTAATTCTACTGTGGACTTTACTGTGTAACTGAACCCAAGTCAATGTATGCAGATGCACCAACGTATGTCAACCTTACAAGAAGCGTGTGCTCATTTCACTACATGTTGACCAACAAACTAAAAAAGCGACTTTTCTCGAGTGTGTTTTGCCAAACTCGGATAATATTTAGGGAGGGGACAAGTTTCAAAAGAGTTAACATCATTAATGTTTAGATAGGTCATCCAACACCGAGAGACAATTATCTTTGATCCCGCCAATTCTCTTCTCGGAGAGACCAATTCGCGGGGTGTGAAGGCAATGCCATGATATTGCTTCCAGCATCGCCAACACTTCATAGTGCACCGTACAGCTCATGTTTGTCGTAGACCACCGAGCTTAAAATTAACACACACACGGGTGATAAAACCGTCAGCTGGGGAGAGGGGAGAGAAAGTGTGTGAGTAGAGCGTTCATGAGTCAGGGTTTTTCTTCCTTGTGGCGGCTCACAAGTGCGAAACCTAATTTAGCCGCACGCACGTCTTGGCTCATGTTTCCATTGTCCCTCGTGAGGTAAGACCCGGTTCCCCCAGGACGGTTGGGAGATCTTGGCAGCCACTCGAGACGCCTTTATGCGGGCTAAACGAGCATAATGCATCGTTCTATGTGCTCAACTGTTTACCCATCTCGCTGTCTTTGAAAGAGAGTCGCCAGAAAATGTTCTTCAAGATTGAATGTAATCCCGGGCAACCATTACTTTTTATTAAAAAGGTTTTCTCTTACAGACTTGGACTTGAGATTGAATTGAAAGAAACTTATTTGTGCCACCTGTAGTACAAAAACTTGGGAACGTGTAAATTGAGAAGCACGTCTCAAAAACACCTGGGTGTTTTTTTTTTCCCTTTTGAATTGACGTGTAACCAATCTGTGTAGTTTTGGACTGAACTGAATCATGACTGAACGACAAGGAAGTTCGATGTTTTTGCCTTAATTATCTTTGAAGTAAATCTTGAAGTAAAGAAAATAAATCTAACTTTGTTGGTCTTTCTTGTGAGTCAAGGTAACTGAAGAGTTTGTCAAGGTATACATTTCTGTAGAATTGAGACCCTTTAACAATGGAAGAATGAACCTCAAATTTATTTCCACAACAAGGGGCTAATAAACAGCCCAAATTATTTGAAAAAGAAAAGCTAAATTTTCAATTCTTAAAATTCTTTAAAGCCATTGGACCCTTTCAGTACAGAAAAAAAAAAAAAAGTTCACAGATTTACAAATAGTTTACAGGGTTTACAGAAGGTAATGGTGAAAGACTTCTCTTGAAATATTAGTCCATGAAATGCTTTACTTTTTGAGAAAACGGTAAAACAATATAAATTCTCGTTAACGAGAATTACGGATTTGTTATAAACACATGTCATGACACGGCGAAACGCGCGAAAACAGGAGTGGGTTTTCCCGTTATTTTCTCCCGACTCCGATGTCCGATTGAGCCTAAATTTTCACAGGTTTGTTATTTTATATGTAAGTTGTGATACACGAAGTGTTGGACTTGGACAATACTGTTTACCGAATATGTATAATGGCTTTAAAACAAAACCTATTTGTCAAAGGATTTTGGACTAATATGGTCTAATATTTGTCTTCATTCTTCGACTCAGTTCGGGAGAAATGTTTGGAACTGAGGAAAATACTTTGAGGCCTTTCAACTCATAATGCAGACATTTAGTTTTTCTCCGTTCAAATCAAATAAAACCAACCCAAACCAAACCAAGGCTAGAAGGAAAACTGGTTCCAGTCTCTTAAATCCGTACTCGAGACTTTCTAACTCTAAGCGTTAAAATTAAATACTATCTTCATACTGATAACAAGGGGAAGTGTCGTGGCCGAGCAGTTAAGAGCACCGACCTCGAGCTCTGCGGCATCTGATCAGCAGAGTGTGTGTTCGAATCCCTATCATGACACTTGTGTCCTCAAGCAAGACACCTAACTATTGCTTCGTCCTTCAGATGGGGCGTAAAGATGGTAGGCCCTGTGTGTTGTTATAAAACTATCAAAAAGCACATAAAACAAACCAGTACACACATATCGTAAAGAGGAGGGGTTCGCCCCAGTGTGTCTGGCAGTGCGAATTTCTTCAATCAATAAGGCTGTACACTAGAAAGGAAGAGAATAAGGAAATGTAAACTTACCAATTCTACGTAACGAGTAGTTTAACTGGTGGATCTGTCTCTCTAGAAATAGTACAGCCACTACCACGACGACCACCAACACCACTGAGAGTCTATTTTGTAACATGGCTCGGTGTGGAATCATAGAGAATTTTGCCATTTGGCGAAGTCAAAGACAGTCACTGCATGAACTTGCTAGGAGGTCCTCTCCTCCGTTAGTGAAGAGAGTATGTAGTGAGGAAGAAAATGTCTTCAGGCTGGTGCTTGTATATAAGGTGGACTTCAAGGTCTGTTTGTTTGTTATTGGTTGTGGTCAACAGAGAAGGTACAATATATGAACCATGACGATCTGTAGAAATAAAATAGAAAGAGAACTTGTCTAGGGATACAACTTACTGCAAATTGAAGTACAGAGCGTTGTGGTCGAGCTGTTTAGTGCACTTGAATCAAGTCCTGGGCTTTATTTCCTAGAGCTGCTTCTAAGGCACAAAAAGTAGCTGAGCACACAAAACTATGCTTACCAGAATACAAGGCTACCAGCCAAAGTACGTGTACCATCTGTAACTTGTACTAAATGCTTATTTTTGCTTAGCAGAAAGTTGTTTAAGCATAATTCTGTGCTTTAAAAGCAGCTCTATGAACTTGGGACTATGCAGCTTTAGAAGTCTTTGGGGTGTGGGTTCGAATCCAAGTCATAAAACTTGTGTCCTTGACCAAGACACTATAGACTAATCATACTTTCTCTTCACCCAGGGTTAAATGGGTACATTTGAGGGCAGAGATTGTTTTTTTGATTGATTTTAAGCTTCCCCAAGGTGCGCTTCATTACTTACATGTAGCAGTCCCGGCTGCGTACTCCTCAGGGAGCTGAGATGGTTTATGGCCTTGTAACCAAGGTAATAATGTTCATGCTGGGTCCATGGGACCAAGGGGATGGCTTATGGGCCCCATGTTTTTAATACAGGGCCAATGGGCTAAAAATAGGCCCATTATGTCAGGTGTCTATTTCTACCCCCTGCCATGGTCCAGTTATGATGAATTGGTCAATTCGGGTCTTTTGAGCATTATTCATCAGTCTTTTTATAAGAAGTCCTTTCAAAATTGATATTACGATCAGTCTTTATATCAGGAGTCTTTTATGCCTATAAAAAGAAGGTGAAGAACTTTTGTTGCATATTATATTGAATCAAGGTTTTAGCCAGGATTTGGGGGAAGGGTGGGACTGGTCAAATTTGCTGGAAATTTAAAAACTGGGTGTCCAAATTGACAGTAGTATACAGTACATAGTATGTAAATGACAGACACATTGTACATGGTGTCCAAATAAAGAACAGGGTGTCCAAAAGACACACAGCCACCCCTCTGGCTAACACTATGTATTCCATGTACATTGATAATAGTTTACATCTTTTGATAGATCCTTTTAAAACATGGTATGAAGCTGAAAATATCACAAGTATCATATTGCAGGCTGGTTTGTGTTTGTGATCACATAGTAAATGCGTTCTGACAGTGTACAGTCCAGTCAACCCTTCCATTGACTGATGATTCAATGTCATTCAAATGCTTTTGTTTGGTAAAAGCCTCACAAGTCATTGTCAGATAGTGAAAAAAGATACATCACTTAGCAACGGTAGCTGATGAATGGCATAGTAATGCTATGCACAGTTTACATTAAAAATGGGTAGCAAAGTGTGCAAAGTGATATCCTCAGCTACCTGTAAATGTATATTACAAATATATTTTGGCCTTGAATTTCAGCACTGAAGCAGAAAGATCACATTAATTTGACACAAAGTGCACTTCTGTTAGAAAGATCCAAATAATCCTTTGCAGAGGCGGGATGGGGGATGTGGGGGGGTGGAGTATGGGGGGGGGGGTGGGGGTTGCTGGCTGGGAGTAAAATGTGAGGGGACTACATGCAGGATTTCACTACTGCTAGTCTAGTGTGCCACCTGAACCAGTCACTGGATTTAATTTTATTTTTTAAATTGAATCATTTAATACAAAATTAATTAAATGGAATGACATTTAGAAAAAGTAAACAAGATGTAAAAGATAAAATATTAAAAAAATGAGAGGAATATATTTTGAATGGCAGTTCAAGTACTTGAGTACATATTTTGTAAAGGGAATGTATGGCGTTTAGTCATCACTCTCGAGTCTTAGTTGGTCTTGACTTGACCACTTCAATTTCAAAAGCTTCACATAAACTTGAATGTTTTGCAATAGAAGTGCCAGTTGCACAACAGAATGGCCTTTCCCTCTGGAAGATAAAAAATCCAGGTCTGAGCATGAATAATTTCTTGGACACGATGCCACTTGTACCCCCCCCCCCAAAAAAAAACAAAAAAAAAAACGTGCTGGGCCTTAAATCTTTTAATAGAAACAAACTAAAATGTGATCATTTTAACAAATGACCGTATAATACCAAAATAGCACCCTATGTGAGGTCAATGAAGACCTATCATTGGGCGAGAGTTGTGCGCGGCGCATAAGCGCAGGCATGTTTCCATTGTTTGACCTCGGCCATGGTCGCCACGAATGCAAAGCCGGTTCTATATTGTTTAGGCCTATCATCCTTTTAAGAAAGTGTATCAACAAGTCATTTGAAAGCTGCACTCAAAAGGAAGAAAAAAATGTTATTTGCCAATTCACAAAATGGTCCGATTCCCATGTGGCGATAAGGAAGTCGCAATTGACAATGTGGTGCGGAAACAGACAACATTATCACAAGAAAACATTTTTGTCCAAACAAAGTCACCCTAAGCACATGTTCAGTGCTGTTCCGGCTTAAAAACACTTAGGGGGGGGGGCTGCTTAAAATTACCCGGTGCAGACAACATTTCCACTGCCAATAACAATACCATATTCATGTTTGCTTAGACCCAGTGACTGGGGCGCTAGATTCCTTTTTCGAAATTGTCTTTATCGGTCATCTAGACACATGCTACTACAGCTACTACACTAGCATTGCTAGATGACCGATAATGTCAAAATGTCCAATCAAATTTCGAAAAAGGAATCTAGCGCCCCAGTCACTGGGTCTAAACTCTAATGTTTGCTAAAGTTTGCACCTTGTTTTAATCAAGATTCAAGTAAAACCCTTTTTTGGCAAAAACACTGGAAAAGTTTCCGTATCGTATGGCATATTTATATTGTGCTATCACTTTTTCATTGACATTGGATATGAAATAATGTAGTATAGTATCTAATTAAAAAAAATGAAATATAATTTTTTGTAAAAATTTGTGAAAAAGTGGTGGCGCCATACGGAAAGTTAACCAAAACACTTGAAAAACGCAAGTTGCATTTGGCCAACTGACAATGTCCAATGGCCAATGCAATGACTGAAAAACCTACACATGACAAATGCAATAGAGACCAAAATTCACCAAAAAAATATGATAAAATAAATACACAATTTTATAAAAATGTGTCAATGAAAATGACAACTCACCAAAGGTTACTTTGAAATGAACTCTCCGGTGTTTCTAACAAGAAGAAAAACAATTCAACAGAGCCGACGTGCCACACGTGAGCTAGCTCCAGTGTGCTATTCCTTCTGCCTGTATCCGGTCACTTTCCCGGGCCAGGAAATCTGCCAACGAAAATGCCACCGTGTGTCCGGTCCGGGGGAAAAGTTACTGCCACAATTTCACCATACCAAGGACGGCATTGCCCAAGCTGTTATCTCTGTTACGCCAGTGTTCGTTTAACAGCTGGTTTCTTCCTCTGTTGGTACAATGACAGATATAACTTCAATTTTCAGACGAATAACCAGTGAATTTAGTTGTTCTTACATCAACGACCGTTGTTGACAAGTGAAATTTGCTGTGTGGCGAAGTTGTCCGTGAAATTTAACATGCAGGAGATTTCTATAGACTTGGCACAAGGCGTTTTCTTTAACCATTCAAAGTACTAAGCATATCGCTTGCTCTGCAACATTGCTTCCTTCTGACCTCAAGGACAAGCTATTTAAAACAAAATCATAAAAATAAGCCACGGTAGTATGAAACTCGGTCAGGAATGGATATTTGCTCTATATTGTGGTAATTTGAGACAAATAACCTCCACCTATGACAACCTTAAGAAAAGCTGAATAAAGATTGGCTGGAAAAAGACTAGCAATAGTCTGGTAGCTGTTGTTTTCATAACAGTCTCTGTATGAGCCAACGATGAGCAGGGTTTCAGATTGACCTTTCCTTTTCCTTTTCTAAAAAAAATCACGGTCATCTGAAAGGGCGCCCTCAATATTTACAAGATGGCAGACCCTCTAGGGGTATTCGCATTATTTTTGTGTCTGATTCAGGTATGTGTTTTACTTCATTTTGGGTTATTTGTGGGTGTTACTAACGCGGGAACAATCGACCAGATTCCCTTTAGGGACTGTCAGTACGGTCTGGAATATCAGTCTTGTTTTTGATGGAGAAAATCTCAGTGAAAGTTAACGTGACGTGGATGAAGAAATTTCCTCTGAACCACAATATTTCCATAAATGATTAAGCCTCAAAGAGGGCGCTGTAACTGTACAGAGTCGGATATCTCGAAATTTAAAGATTCAAGAAGAACACACAAGTTTGGGCATAAACATGGGAAAAGACTTCTGATGATCTAGTCTGACGCTTACATATTCCTTATTGAATGGGTAGTTTAAAATTTGGTGTAGGCATATGCAGTTATTATTTATAGTTTCACTCTTTCACGCAGCACTTTCCTGAGTTTGTGAACAAAATCAACAGCCCACTTGGTGGGATTCGAACCCTCTATATCTGTACTTGCATTTTGACTCTCAAAATGACAGACTGACTGTGCCGACAGTAGCTGCGTGTGGTGTCAATTACTTAAGCCAGAAAATCTATTTCAATAACGATTTTTAAACCTGAAATTCTGAATTGACGCATGTATCATTCTGTCCTCCTCTGTGTATGTTCCGATTCATCCTGGAACCAGCTTTGTTCTTAAAATTCTTTAGTGATATAGCTTGCAGTTAAGTCTCAACATTTTTTTATCAGTCTATATTTTATCCTTCATGTTGCAGGTGGTCCGGTCAACAGGCCAGTTTGAGACCCTACCCGTCAGACAAGACTGTTCCGCAAGAGGTTTATCATCAAGTCTTCTATGTAGCTCGTGCAGTGATCTTCCAAGCCATGGCCTGGACGTGTTAATGGGGGATTGTCAAGCGTGCTGTCAACAAGATAATGATGAAGTAGTACAAAAGGTTAGTAAATGTGGTTTCTTCTAGCCGCGGTGATAGACCAGCAGCCGATTTCATGAAAAACGCTAGGATTAATCCATCTCAGATAGGAAGAGTAAAACTAGTCCTATTTTTAGGATGGGTTCAATGCATCCTTACGTCTATGGATACAGAACTAAGTCCTAAAATTAATCCTAAGTTAGGAACAGTTTGGTGAAATCGACGGAAGGGCCCAATTTCATAGAGCTGCTTTTGAAAAGCAGAAAGTGATGCTTAACAATTTTCTACTGAGCAGAAATTAGCAGGATACCACACCAGTCACAAATTGACTGGTAAGCACAGTTTTGTTGTGCTTAGCTACTTTTTGTGCAATTGTTATGCAATATGTTCTGCTTGAGCAGCTCTGTGAAATTGGTCCCTTCTGTGACTTCTGCAAATATTTCTCGCCATTGTTTAGCATAAATTTCATTATAAATTTCTTTATAATTTCAAGTGTTTGTACGTTACCCACAGCTTTACCCCAAGGCATTGCTAGAGGTGTGTAGCTGAAAATTGGGACGGTTTCCACAGATCCAAGGTAAGTTATCGCTTCCACTCGTCGGTTTCCATTTTATTTCATTTATCAATGCTGATTGTGAAGCCAAGCACTCTCCGAGTAACAAACTTAATCTTTGTACTAGCCAAGAACCAAATGGAGAGAAGACAAAGAAGTTTCAGTTTTAGTTGTGGGAGAAAAACCCCAGAGATGTAACCCAGGGATGACAAATGCAATCATGTAGGGGCTGAAAACGCAATCAACTTTGTGCTTTGGCGGAGTTCAAACCGGAGTCCAAGAACCATCTCTGCTCTCACAGGTACCCATTTATACCCCTTGTCAAAGAGATGCAAACAAAGTAAAGATCTTGCTCAAGGAGACTAGTGTCATGACCGGGATTCGAACCCACGACCTGATGACTTAGCAACCAGAACTGGAGTTCGATCCACTTAACCACTCAGCTACAACCCTGAGTTACTACCACTTGTGTGCGTTCATTTACCACTGAACTTGTCTTTTGGGTTTTCCTTTTCAGCATTCATCAAGAGTGAGCGCCCAAAGCAGTTTCCAAATCTTGAAATCAAGGTAAACAAAATCTTCAAACTGATGTTGTTAATAACAAAATTATAATACATAAAAGCAAGACAAGTTCTCAAATGAACAAAATCAACCTAGCAAGTAGATCAATACAAACATGGTTTTACCGCAAACCAAATATACATTGACAGGCCTGTGTGCTTCTTTTTTGAAAGGGCAAGGGCAGAGAAGCATTTTCTCCTTGGTAAAGTAAGGCACCCTATGAGGAAATTGTAAATTTCTACTGGAATATTTCAAGTGCACCAAGGCAATGACGAGGGGGCATGAAGGCAATCGCCTTTGTTGCCTCTGAGAAGTATCAGACCAGCATTGATGCCTCACTATAAAATACCTCAAACCATAAGTATCAAAATTGATTTGCAACCAGAAAATGTCGGTGTGATAACTTGTCTTTAAAATTTTTCATTTTCTCACAGTACAAGCGTGGGGCCGACCCAGCCCTGAAGTTCCTGAACAACCAAGGACAGGTACAAGAGACGCTTAGCATCGAGAAATGGAACACGGATACTGTGGAAGAGTTTCTTCAAGAACGCCTCATTATGTAGAGAGACACAAAAACAACAACTAGTTTATGTTTTAGCACACATTTATGAAAGCTCTGTACTAAACCTTATGGTGTGCTTAGCCTGATGTGAGGTGTGTTATGACTGTGGGTGCGTTCAATCAGCTTCCCTGGGTCGACCCTGGTCTGCCCCCGGTACGCTCGAACAGCTTTTACGTCATTCCAGGGGCTCACTCGGGTCGGCCCCAAGTGCCCTGCTTGTGAATTGGGTCACTTGGGGGCTGGTCCCGCTCAGGTGCATGACGTCACCACAAGAGGGTGAGTGATCGTCCGATTAGCTCTTGTCAGGGGCTAACCCGAGTGAGCACCGCAGGGTCGACACAGGGAAGCTAATCGAACACACCCTGTATTTAAGGTTTGGGGTTTGAACAAAGAAAAATTGACTGGAGCGAGATTTGATCTAATGACCGCCGGTTTAACGTGCCGGTTATCTACCAACTAAGCTGTGAAGCTCTATGTTGGTGGTGTACCTATTTTATGAATGTCTTTGTTTGGGTTAGCTCATGTTCCCTGGTTGTATCATAAACCTGGGTACCGACACCTGGCTACCTATTGTACGACTTCCGAGTGACTGGCTCCCCCCCCCGACTGAAGGTATTGACACAAAGGGGAGATCAATCAGTTGGTAGAGTGCCAGGTCTTTGGTTCAAATCTTGCTGTAGTAAATTTTTCCTTCTTGCAAATCCCAAATTATTTAAAAATATACAACTTTGCTTTTAAGGAAAATGGGATTGAAGTTACTTATAGGTATATCTTGTCAAAATTGTTATATCATTTCAGTTTTTCCAAATGGTTTAGAAACTTAATTTTCCAAGTGGATATCTTTTAAAGCATTTATAAAAAAAAAGCTTTTCATTTTGCAAGTAACTTACTTTATTAAAAGTTATATTCGTTTAAAATCTCTTTGTTCACGCACTTCCATGTGAGAGAGAAATAAAGACGCACAGATTCCAAAGTTGTTTTTTGAATCGTTTATTTTCATTTCTTTTCAGTAAATCTAAAGTTAACACAACCCTTTGCCCACCTTCATCTGCCCTACCCTTCATCTGCCCTACCCTTCATCAGCTGCATTTCAAAACACTTCCAAAATATAACAAAAAAGTTCACGAAAAAATGCCCTCCAAAACAATATACAAACACATTTAAATATAACAAAGTTCGGGAAATAGCTCATTACAAGCAACGTTCACTAAAGCAAATAAAAATGACATGGACTCATGTATACCATTGCTGATAGCAAGGCCTAATTTCTTGGTCTGCTTACCGTAAGCAAAAATTGTAAGCGCAAAAAATGCTAGGAACGGCAACAATTTTCAAGAAAAATCTTTGAAATACAATTTAACATCCTATAAGTTCGGTAACAACAGAAGAAGGATGAATTTATTTAGCACGGCAAATAAACTACGCTTAAAAAACATTTTTTATATATTTTTTTTTTCTTTGACAATTTGACAAAACACTTGTCTTGACCCAAGGCTGATACTAGGCTATTTTTGTTGGAAATATGACAAACAAGTGCAGTTTTATATAAGCGCTGATGTCAAAAGATCAAAACCAAGACTAAGCAGAATAGTCTTAGTTCAAAGCTATTATACAAAGGCATTTTCTTTAATGGCCAAAAATGCGAATGAAAAATGACTTGAATCAAGACTAAGCACAACAGTACTTCAAATGTCAAAACCACTGCAATTTGAAATTATACATTTTACAATACACTGCAACTGCAAAAAGAATTCATGTAAACATATCTGTAATTCCTGCGGTGGATTTCACAAAGAGTTAAGACTGGTCTTATCTCAAGTTAGGACAAGTTTACGCGTCCTTACTTAAAACTAGCCTTAAGTTTTTAATATCTCCTAGGACAAGTCCGAAGTTCTTTGTCAAATCGACCCCTGAATTTTTTTAAGAAACAAAACAAGTAAACACACGTTTGTTTTTACTGTCGAACGGTACAAACTAAATCTTTAAGATAAACAGTTTGGGTTACTATTTGTTTGCCCAGTTTTGGGCAAGGAATGACGACAAATCGAAAACATTTGATTGAGAATGACTGCAAAAAAAACAAGTCTCTATTTCAGCAGGTTTTCCTTATTCAGCCCAGACTTTAAAACCAATCATACATAAATAATTAATTAGCATCAACATCAGACTATCTTGCATCTTCCATCTTAACTCCTTTATCTTTCAGAGTATGTACTATAAACCCATTGCAATGGCCAGAATCGCTGACGCCAAACAATGAAAATGCACACAGGTGTACGCACCATGCACACAGGTGTACGCATCGCGCACAACTCTCAGCCAATGATATTTCTCCATTGACCTCAGTGAGGGCGCTGTTTTTGGCATGTAACCAGAGCTGTGTATTGAGAGAGTTGCGACCAGTTTACTTAGGTCACGTGGTTGCTGGACGCCATGTTGTCTCCAAATGCAGCACAACCCAATGGGCAAACTAGTCTGGCACACCGTGTTCGCCCATGCGTTTCTTGGGGAACAAAATGGCTTTTAATCGCAAGCTGTCGTAACTCTCCCAATATATGACTCAGGATGTAACCAGTGCCACATTTTGAGAGAGTTGCAGCAGCTTGTAATGGGAGACTTTTGGGACTCTTGGTGGCAGCAGACTTACCAGGTAAAATTCATTGTTCTCGGGAATGTGCGCATGCTCAGAACTACGTAAACAATGGAAATTTACCTGCTGCCACCTAGCGTTCCAAAGTCTCCAATTAGAAGCCATTTTTGGTCCAAAAAGAACCTCTATGTGTGGCCACTCAGGGGGCCAGTCAGTCTAGACTGCACTTTGAGTTGTGCTGCATTTGGGTCCAAAATGGCATCCAGTAACCACGCGACCAGAGAAAACAGGCCCCTTTATGTCTCAACTCTCTAAACAAACAGCTCTTTTTGTGACGTCATAAAGCCTACTTCCTGCGAATGCGAAGCGAATGTTGACGTCACAAATTCACAACGAATAATTCGCAGCAGTTCAACTTTGCTCAACTCACTTGCGAATATCGCTGCGAAAGGAGGGTTATGTCATCAAATTTACGTCAAACTCGCTTCGCATTCGCATTCGCAGAAAGTATGAACCCGGCTTACTGCAAGGGGTCTATTCTCACTTCAGGTCTGGCTTTGTCTTCATAAGCCCCTCTGGCTCTGTCATCATAAGCCACTCTAAAGCCATTGGCTGATTGCCTTTTGCCTTACAATGGCTAATGGAGTTATGCCAGCATCATAGCCAGAGCCAATAGATGGATTACCTATCACGTCATTGACCACCATCTTTGATGTAAAACAATGGAAAAGTGCACGCATGTACGCGCTGTGCATGACTCTCAGCCAATGATAGCCTTACACGCTTGCACAGTTCATCAAAGATGGCGGCCATTGTAAGGGGCCTATAATAAGCAACAATTATTCGTAACAGACTGGCCCATTAATTGTTTCACATAAATAATACTGATATTACACAGCTAGTAGTACAGTTACCATCCAGCTATAATTGAGATCTACATGTAACAAGACCGATAATACAATCTTTTTGGTTATTTTTACTTTTTAATAACAAAAATTAGAACTTATACTGGTTGCTAATGTATAAAACATTAAAAATGGAGATTGATATGCGGGGAAAACAGACTGCATAATAATGTGATAAAATTGGATAAGTTTTAGAGGATGATAAACAGCAATTAAACATTCCGACTTTGAGGGTTTGCATGGCCATCGTACTATAGACCGTATCGAAAAGAAGAAAAAAACCTGTGTTGTTATGAAAGTGGCCATATTGTAAGGCAGGCAGTATTGTAGGGCAGGCCGCATACATCAATGAAGCATTCAGCGTTCCTGGTTTGATTTTCACGGCACACGCACGCACACGTACTTGCACACGCTCATAGTCGCCATGTTGTGGGCAGGTATTTGAATGGTGACGTCATATTCAATACGGTCTATAGAGTTGGCCCAACATTGATACAAGCAAATACATGTTTAGCTTTTCATTCTGCAGACATTACTAGTACTACATGTATATCAGTCATCTGCAGTCTAGGGTTCATTCTATGATCTATAGATTTTCATTCTGCAGACACTACTAGAACTATATCGGCCTTCTGCCGTTTACAGGTTTCATTCTGCGCTCTATAGCTTTTCATTCTGCAGACGTTACTAGTACTACATGTGTATCAGTCATCTGCAGTCAACAGGCTTCATTCTATGATCTATAGCTTTTCATTCTGCAGACACTACTAGAACTATATCGGCCTTCTGCCTTTACAGGTTTCATTCTGCGCTCTATAGCTTTTCATTCTGCAGACATTACTAGTACTACATGTATATCAGTCATCTGCAGTCAACAGGATTCATTCTATGATCTATAGCTTTTCATTCTGCAGACACTACTAGTACTGTATCGGCCTTCTGCAGTCTACAGGTTTCATTCTGCAATCAGTAGCGCACCCTCAACTCTAGCCAGTATGCTATAGTATAACCCAAACAGCACACACACAAAAGCTTGTCAACGCCTGCAACTGTGGACCCCCTATTTTGACCCTCTTTTGCAACAGCTCCCATTGGTTTTGTTCCAAGTTTTCCAACTGTTGACCTTTCTCGAACCATGGACCCTATTGTCCTCTTTTGATATATATAGGTCCAGGCGGAAATGATTGTGCTTTTCATTAATATTTTGTTTACTTCTTTACAATATGATATTCACATCTTTCTAGATTCTGTAAAACAATTGTCTTGTTTTGAAACAAAAGACAACGCGTAAAATGTATACTGAACTCTTTTTATTCCGTTATACATTAACACACTGCAAAGCTGTACACCATTATGTGCACGCAAACAACCCAAATTTAACATTCCAGAACATCCTCGCAATAAACAGGCATGATATTTTTCCTACTTTCGTCCAGTGCTTTGCCTGAAAAAGTTTTTTTCCACAGAACTTGGGAAAGTACCGAGCTCAAAGCAAATCAGTGTAAGGGTAAAAAGCAAACAATGTTCTTTATCTCTGGTGCAAAAATTAACATCTTCTATTTTTATTTCATTTCTGACTTGTTGGCCTTTGGAAAAGTTCAGAAAATTGTGATTAAAAAGCCTGAAAAGTTTATTAAAGCCATAGAGTTATATATAAGAACTAGAGGGCGCACTGACCTATATGTGCGCCTGGCATGCGGCCATTTTCTAAGTTGACAAAACAGCATCGCACAGCGTGTGTTTGTGCGGCCATTTTGTAAGTTGACGAAACAGCATCGCATAGCGTTCAATAAACACAAACTCCAACGTGTACTTCCTATTCAACGTGCAAACAGAAAGACGCACGTGTCTCCTTGCGGTCCCGTCGTGCTTGTGCAAGAAGCATCACCAGTGCGCCCTCTAGATCTTATATACAACTCTATGATTAAAGCCTACAAGATTAGGTAAGCCATCTTTTGTATAGCTCCATGGTCGGCCTGTCTACTCGATAAAATGCTCCTACTTTTTTTCCAAGAACCAAGTATCAGGCCTGAAAAGGGTTTATCTTTTGTTTCAATACAAGTCAATTAAACTTGATACAACGTTCACTAATAATAGTTCACAAAATTTGTTTTTAGCAAAATAAATCTATTGGGAAAACTGTCAATTTGGGGGAACATGACTTCTTTCTAAATACAAGTGACTTGGGGTTTTTACGACATCAGTTTACAGTTAGTAACAGTTTCCACCAGCAAATATGACAAATGGAAATCTACCACAAAATTTCACCAGAAAGAGACTTACAGAAAAGGAGATTTGTCTGGAAAAAAAGTAATTTTTTTAAAGTTTCTCTGTAGCTGTACATGTAATTTTTTTCTTCATAAAGTCATTCAAAATATATAAATATTTACAATTTTAACTTTTTTTTAAATATTTTCAGTCAACCATGTGAAATGTTTCACTGTTTGAAGGTTTTTCCCTTCCTTAATGGGGATTCCTTACAAATAATATGACAAAAATAAATCAACAGCAATCATAAATTTCTGTTTTCAATTTAAATTCTTTTTCTGGACAAGGTGATTGTATGTTGTCTTATTTTTAGTTGAAATAGTTCACTTTCAACAACAATTCTTAAAGTTAGAGCAATGTTTAGGGCCAGTATTGGCAACAATACTTAAAAATAATAACACAAATAATAATAATAACAAATAATAAGTCTGGAAGGATATTTTAAATTTCTTTTTTCAATCCTAGACCAATTTGTGAAAATAATTGAAGTTGGTCGGGTCCATGGAAAAAAAAGACACTCACGACACAATTTATTTACATGGCCTCACGTCTAAATAGATTTTTTCTTTGCCCCGCCACCCAAGCCTTCTCTTACCCTGCCCCAGCCAACACCCAAACTTTCACTTGCCTCGCCCTGGCCGCCACCCAAGCCTTTTCTTGACCCGCCCCATCTAAGGAAGCACACAAAACAATTTTTCTTTTCCACTCACTGTACATGTGTATATACAGTGTCCCCAAAAACATAGACACTCTGGCATGTATTAACAAAGCACTATCATCATGATCAAAGCTGTGTAGCTGTTTATGGAATTATGAACTCTCAACCAGTACTGCATGGGCACGCCTTGCCCTAACATCAGGGACCAATTTCATAGAGCTGCTACGCACAAAAATTTGCTTAGCATGAAATTTCTTTCTTGATAAAAACAGCATACCAACCACATTTCTATTTGTTGTATATTGCTTGTTACTGATATTCAGCTGTTGTTTGCTTATATCCTGAAAATCACATGGCATGTTTGTTAGTAATCCTGGTTGTATCAAGGAAGAAATTTCATGCTAAGCAAATTTTTGTGCTTAGCAGCTCTATGAAATTGGGCCCAGTACTGCATGGGCTTGCCAAGCCTGAACATCTGACGACACACTTTGAGGCTTGTGACACTTTGAAGCTCGTGAACAAAGGGCCTGTGTCTTTATCTTTGAGGAATGGTATCCTTGAGGGTAAAGACAGGGGACCAGTCTAAAGCATGTGTTGAGTAAATGGGCAAGAGCTTTTTAATTCATGTACAGCCACAGGCCTGCTTTAATCATGAAGACACAACCACTTTAAGTTTGTTTAATAACATAGAATAACAAATAAATAAATTTACAAAAAAAATATGGAAAACATAGCAATGCCTCCAAGCCCACAGTGGGAAAATGAAGGAGGTTTATTTATTGAGTTAAGGATAGCTAAAACAAATTTATAATTACTTTCAAAGACAACTGGTTTTTATGTTATTTTTTATGTTGGGTAACCAACAGTTTATAGGCTGTTAACAATGCCGATACTTGTAAAAAATTGCCAAAAATATTGTTTAGACTGTTGCTTCAAAATGCCAACAATTTGAATGCAGGTTCGCTGCTTTTTTTGGAAAGTGCAACTTTCTCTTATACCAAAAACTAAATTTCATTCAGATTTTTTTTTTTCATCAATAGCTTTTTATGGTAACAGTTCATTAACCAATGTTTAAATTTCTTCAAGGTACTTTAACATTATTTCGAATCATTATTTTTTTAGTAACATGATAATTAACCAACTTTTTGAAAAATATACCTTTTTATTTTCTTCAATTTTAATATCCAACGGGAAACGCTAATTACCATTGAACATTCCTAAACATTTTTCATTAAATAGAAACACAAAATTCACTGGCAAAATATGTCCTTGGTATGTTTTTGAAAGCTTTTCAAGTGCACTTATACATGCAAATAAAATTAAAGTTTAAACTACATCAGTGATTTACACAATGACTCTAAACACACGCACAAATTTGGAGTACTGAGTGCCCAAAATATTACAGCTTCCGATAGTGCACATTGCCTTTCGATGTCCAGGCAAGTCTCACAAGGCAATAGTAATCAAAATCAATACGCCATTAGTAACATTTCTTCACTCTTCAGAAAACCCACATATGGTAATTTTTTGTGGGGCCGATACTTTGGTAATCATGTTTATCAAATTGCAAAACTTAGTCACACAACGACGCTAAAGCTTTTTTTCGCATAAGAACGTCTCTGACAAATTACGATATACCATCGCGATACACACGTGGATTCCATGGTAGCAAGGTCGGGAGACAACTAGTACACAATGCTTCATAAAAAATCCTCCGTTATTACATTGACTTTTAATATTCATACGTGCAAGGAAAGAAAACACAGATTTTTTTTACAATTAAATATTTAGTGCTTACCAAACATTTATTTTGAATGTGCTGTTATGTGCTGTTAACACCGTAGAAGCACCATAAGGGAGTAAACGCTTTGCCCACAAATAAAAACCTGCGAGCATAATATCTACAAAACGCTTTCATCTCTTAAGTGTTATTTTGAGGAAACGAATGTGCCATGGAAACTGAAAATTACAACAACTTAGCTTTGTTGAAATACGATATGTGGAACTACTCCGAAAAGACTTTGTCCGAAGTTCCGTTCTCTGCATTCACTTCATTTTCCGTTGTCACCTCTTTCCCAAACGTCGGCGAATCTTGATTGCGATCTCTCAGCATGTGCACCGCAAACGTGTTCCACTGGGTTGCGTCGGCGCTGAAACATTCCATTGTGTTTAAGAACAGCTTGCCGTTGAAACCTCCAACGACGTACAGACGACCCTCGATGACTGTGGCTCCGGCGTTCACACGAGCCACGGACATGCACGGTACGTTGGTCCATTCCTCGGTGTCTGGGTCGAAGCATTCGACCGTGTTTAGTGAAGACTGGCCGTCGCTTCCACCCATGGCGAAAATCTTACCTAGAGTTCAGAGAAAGGGAGTTTGTGGGTTATTTACAGAGTCTGTAGAGGTGACAATTGACCTCTGTGACAACAATTTGTTGAAGTGTTTCAGATGCCTTTATCTAAATAGACTTCTTTATTCTGGTTTTGGAGAGTAAGAATCCCAGAAAAGCAAACTTAAAGGCAGTGTACACTATTGGTTATTACTCAAAATAATTATTAGCATAAAACCTTTCTTGGTGACGAGTAATGGGGAGAGGTTGGTGGTATAAAACATTGTGAGAAACGGCTCTCTCTGAAGTGACATAGTTTTTCGAGAAAGAAGTAATTTTCCACGAATTTGATTTTGAGACCTCAAGTTTAGAATTTGAGGTCTCGAAATCAAGAATCAGAAAGCACACAACTTCGTGACACAAGGGTTTTTTTCTTTTATTATTATCTCGCAACTTTGACGACCGATTGAGCTGAAATTTTCACAGGTTTGTTATTTTATGCATATGTTGAGATACACCAACTGTGAAGACTAGTCTTTGACAATTACCAATAGTGTCCACTGTCTTTAAGCTGTGGGTCAACTTCAGAAATCTGTACTTACCATTGTAGCTGCACACAGCAGCCCCTCGTCTGCAGCAGTTCATCGGAGCAGTGAAATTCCACACGTCATTCTTTGGATCGTAAACCTCCACTGTGTTATGGCAGTTCCAGTTATTGGATCCACCTACAGCGTAGATCTTACCATTCAACGAACACACACCGACTTGCGTTCTCCCTGGATGACAATCATGGAGAGAGAAAGAATATTAGAACCTTCGGATGGGACGTAAAGCAGTTGGTCCCATGTGTTGAGTTACGCGACTATATACGCGACCCAGCATGCGTGCAGGCGGCCATTTTCTAAGTTGACAAAACAGGCATCGCACAGCGTGTGTTTGTGCGACCATTTTGTAAGTTGACAAAACAGCATCGCGTAGCGTTCAATAAACACAAACTGTACGTGTACTTCATATTCAACGCGTGTACAGAGTGGCGCGCACGTGTCTCCTTGCGGTCCCGTCGCATTTGTGCAAGAAGCATCACCAGTACGCCCTCTAGTTCTTATATATAACTCTATGGGTAAAACCCATATAGTACTCTCTATCCCCAATGCAAATTTAACATCTATTGTGACTTGAACGCGTTGAAGGATGTTGTGTCCCTGATGTGATTCGGAAGTTTATTCCAGAGTTTGGGTCCATATACTGAGAAGGCTCTATCAGAAAAAAACTACATGGCTTGTTCTCGACACAACAAAGTATGGTGAACAGGAGCTATTTGATCAAAGTTGTATTTTTAGGAACAATGGCAGCAACTAAGATATAGACATCAATGACATGAAATGGACAACAATGACAGCAACTCCCTGCAATTACACCTTGTGTGTCAAATAGTCTGGTGGACACTTTGACAGTGATAGATTGTGACTGGGACTAAGGGGAAAGGTCAATTCCTGCTTACTGTGATGCATCTTGCTGATAATTGTCCATTCATTTGTTTCTGGGTCGTAGACGTCACATGTTCTGAGTCCAACGTTGCCACTGGATCCACCAATGACATACAGTCGGCCATCCAACACTGTAGCACCTGCAAAGATAATAGATCATAATAATACATAACTTGCATCAACTGTAACTAAGCAGAGTGGCACAATCCCTACCACAATACCTTTTCTTGTACCCACAACATTCCTCTACTCCAGGCACGATATTTGGTAATTGGGAAAAAAATAAGAGTTTTTTTTGTGAACACAAGGTTTGAGCTACATGTTCACATGGTGTATGGTTTATTAGACTTTTAAGGCTATTTTAATCAGAGTTTTTTAGTTTTTCTAAAAGCAATGAGACTGAATGGGACTGGACACTAATCCCTTCCCACCCTTCCACCCCACTTACCCCAACCTGACCCTATATCTACTCACCTGAGCTAGGTCTTTCCTGCGGCATATCCGCAACCCAGGCCCAATCGTTCTTCTTGGGGTCCCTGTCCACCTATGTTCCTCACTAATCCCTTCCCACCCTTCCACCCCACTTACCCCAACCTGACTCTATATCTACTCACCTGAGCTAGGTCTCTCCTGCGGCATATCGGCAACCCAGGCCCAATCGTTCTTCTTGGGGTCATACACCTCGCAAGTCCTCAGATCCATGTGTCCATCGGAGCCTCCCGCTGCGTACAGCTTACCGTTGATGACCCCAAACTCAAACCTAGCCCTGGGCGTCGTCATGGGGGCCATCTTGTCCAGTGTGTTGGTGACAGGGTTATAAACCTCTACTGTCTGGTGGCACTCGTCTCTGTTGAATCCACCTGTTCATGTACGGCAAACAAGGAGTGGTTAGACTGCAGGACTTGCAATAACAAGGTTGTGGGTTCGATTCCCCCAAAGTAACCACTGATTTCACAGCAACTAGAAAAAGTATTGTCCTCTAGTTACTGACTCAAAACTTCTTGATTTGTGCAACTCATCTGAACAAACTAGGACAAAGTGTTGCTATGATTAACTTAACGGAAACACAAACCTTTTTTTTAATTATAAATGCACATTAACACAACCTTTAAGGTGACAGTTTATAAACTCAAAAGGTCAAAATGATAACATCAATCCAGAAACATCCATTGTACTTTCTATTTCATCATTAAAGAGAAAGTATACATTAGGTAATCACTCTTGAAATTAGTTGCAATAAAACCTTTTGGTTAGCAACCTACAGCAGCTTTCGATCGTATAAAGCATTTTGAGAAACATTTCACTTCAAAGTAACGTGGTTGTGGAAATGCACATTAACACAACCTTCAGGGTGACAGTTTATATACTCAAAAAGTCAAAATGATAATATCAATCCAGAAACATCCATTGTACTTTCAGTTTCATCATTTAAGAGAGAGTATACATTAGGTAATCACTCTTGTAATTGACCTTTTCCCCATTCAACTTAATTCAGCAAGATCTTTCTTATCGCTAGTTGGAGGCACTCGTTGGAGAGGTGGCTCGTGGGGGCCAGCGGCGCTCCGTTCCCCACGAGCGTTACACTCGTTGGAGAGGTGGCTCGTGGGGCCAACGGCGCTCCGTTCCCCACGAGAGTTACACTCAGTGGAGAGGTGGCTAGTGGGGGCCAGCGGCGCTCCGTTCCCCACGAGCGTTACACTCGTTGGAGAGGTGGCTCGTGGGGGCCAGCGGCGCTCCGTTCCCCACGAGCGTTACACTCGTTGGAGAGGTGGCTCGTGGGGGCCAGCGGCGCTCCGTTCCCCACGAGCGTTACGTGGAGACCAGGTCCAGTATTAAAGTACGACCGAGGAGGTCTGCAGGGCTCTCGCCCGGCTGCAGTGGGGGTCCGGCTGCAGTGGGGGCCCGGCACATGGCCCGGACTTGATGGAAAGACAGTGTTCTGGGAGCACGGCAAAGTGCAGAGTCGGTTGTAATGTGGTTGTGGAAAAAGATATCAGTTTAGCCACAAAGTTTGAACCTGAGAGTGTATTTTTTATTAGGGATTATTCCTCCTGTAAGGACATATTCGCTCCGGATTTTTTGCGACATCTAAAAAATGCTACCACCTTTTGAAATGAAATTTTCAAAGGTTAGATTTGTTGTATACATCTACAATTATATAGGATTAAAACAATCCAACGGTTCCAAAAACCAAAGATATACTTGGTGACACATGATTTGAACAAGTGTCATTAAAGCCATTGGACACTTTCGGTAAACAGTATTGTCCAAGTCCCACACTTCGTGTATCACAACTTATATATAAAATAACAAACCTGTGAAAATTAAGGCCGACTCGGTCACGGAGTCGGGAGAAAATAACGGGGAAACCCACTCTAGTTTCTGCATGTTTCGCCGTGTCATGACATGTGTTTAAAATAAATCCGTAATTCTCGCTATCGAGAATTTATATTGTTCTAATGTTTTCTCAAAAAGTAAAGCATTTCATTGAATAATATTTCAAGAGAAGTCTTTCACCATTACCTTCTGTAAATTATTTGTACATCTGTGAACTTTTTTTTTTCTGTACCAAAAGTGTGTAATGGCTTAAAGCCATTATACACTTTCGGTAAACATTATTGTCCAAGTCCCACACTTCGTGTATCACAACTTATATATAAAATAACAATCCTGTGGAAATTTAGGCTCAATCCGACATCGGAGTCGGGAGAAAATAACGGGAAAACCCACTCCTGTTTTCGCGCGTTTCGCCGTGTCATGACATGTGTTTATAACAAATCCGTAATTCTCGCTAACGAGAATTTGTATTGTTTTACCGTTTTCTCAACAAGTAATGCATTTCATGGACTAATATTTCAAGAGAAGTCTTTCACCATTACCTTCTGTAAACCCTGTAAATTATTTGTAAATCTGTGAACTTTTTTTTTCTTTTCTGTACCGAAAGGGTCCAATGGCTTTAACAGGAAAACTTGACAGGACTAATTGACCTTACCCGCAGCAATGAGTTTACCATCCAGCTGAGCAACTCCCACTGCACATCTGGACTGTTCCAATGTGGCAAAAGAGGGGTGGCTGCCTTCACTCTCGATGGAGAAAGATCTCTTGGAGCTTGGACGGCTTATTTGTGGACTGCTTGGTTTTTCGTACAGCATGATGACGTAGAGCAGACCATTGAGAGTTGTTATGGCAATGTATCGGTTTTCTGTAATAAAAAAAAAATTATTTTAATTTCTTAGATCTTTTTTTGACTTTTATTTAATTTAGTTTGGGGTTGAACAAAGTATGTTAACAAAGTATCCAAATTTCTGTTTTATTTCTGTTGACATTTTTTTGACAAAATTTATTAACTCTTTTCATGCGCCGACCAGTTGCAAATCCCTTAAAAAAAATAGTTGGAAGACACCAAATAAAGATCGCACCGCTAAAAAAAAATTCAGAACGTGAAAGAGGACTCTTGAGGTTGCTATTGTGACCTGTTTTGGGGGGGTCGCCATTTGCAAAATCGAGCACAAAATTAAAGCGTCTATATGAACAGTTTATCACTAAAATAAATGGTGCATGAAATGGTTAAAGAAATGAATATTATTAGCAATGTCTTGGCATTTTTGTGAAAATTGTACAGAATTGAAAAGTCTCTAAAAGGGGTAATGTTTTACCTGACATTTCCGTTGACGCGACAATCTTCCATTTCTCAATCCGTGACCGAGCTTTATTCAGATCCTCCGGGGAGAGGATCAGTTTCCTTGCAGATGGAGCTTCCTTGTTTCTTTCCTGTACACCGTTACTCTCGTTACTAGCAGGAGTCCCGTTACTCCCGTTACTAACACCATTGCTGATCTTAGCGGGAGAGATCAGAGTGTACTTCTTGGCGTCCAGTTTGTAGTCTTTGATCAGATCCGGTTCGATCTCGCCGAACTCTTCGACGTCTTTCAAGGTGTTGTTCTCAGAGAGCAGAAGAGTTTGAGGCTGTTGGAAAGTGTTAAATTTAAAGGAACATTACAGAATTGGCCTTTGCTAACAAAACAGTTGCTGGCAGTGTAAGCACTTTATGTAATCCACCATATACATATACATAAACTGACAAACCTGTAGAAGCAAGGAAATAAGGCAAGCACAAGGGGTGGGCGTGTTTGCAAACAAAGATAAGTCAACACCAACCTCTTGTTGTAAAGTTTCCAGTTTGGTGCCACATTTTACTGTTCTACGGATCCAATCTAAAGCCGTCTCAAACAACTGTCTGTCGCTCATTCTAGACGACGACTTCGTAGCCACCACCTCAATCTATCAACAAAAGACAATCAAGCAGAAACATGTCATCTTAATATCAAGAATAAACAAAACTAAACAGCTATTGACCCATTTCACCTGACGTCATCATCAGAATAATCTTGGATGCGCCATTTTGGTGGTCAATGTCAACGTGTGTTATTCAGTGAAGTGCGCATTTTTAGGTGACGCGGCGTTTAGACGTAAGCCCATTGACCGCCAACATGGTGAGCGTGGCATCGGTCGTGCAATGTGTCGCGCGTGCAAGGGGTCAATAAAGGGAATAGAAATATATAAAAAATAGGAATGGAGCAAGTTTATTTTTTTTCTTACAGGGCTACATTGCCATGGATTGGCCATTTTGGGCTATGAATATGGTTGAAAAGATGTTATTAAAATAGAATACAATTACCCACACTAATATGCCTTGAAATTGTTTGGTTTCCTCTTACTTTGTGAACTAACACGGTCCACAATTTTTAGGGGTTAACAATTTGGAGGAAGCAATAATGCTTAAGTGTGTTGTGAGGGTCAAGATAGGGAGTCGAACCTAAACTCTGCTGATCAGGTTCGGCTCGAACCCACAACCTTTATTACGCTAGACCACCGAGCTAGCCGATGGCTAGAGGCAGTTCCAATCCTATATGGAGTTAACACATCACAGCCCTTATACAAATTGATTGTCGACACTACCACTTATGTTGTTTTTCAATTACAACCTTCCCCCCCCCCAACGGTCCCTTTCACCGAGATACTTAACGACGGAATGCTCTTGTATGGTTTGACTAGACAGAGAATGCTAATATCAGAGCAGATGATCTGTTGAGGTGTTGTTCTTTGAAGCGTGGGATAACGACGAACGAGGCTTTAATTATTTGCAATGACGCAGGAGATAAATGAAACCTAGAAACTGCAGGTGCACCGGAGAAAAGAGATGGCCTTGGGTCGGACGTTGGAGGATAAAAACAACTCACAGTCAGAGTGTTTATAAACAACGACTGTAAGGCCATGAAGCCTAGCTGAATTAGGTAGCAGGATGTTTGGAGGTCTAACACAAAAACAAAAATATGCTTTTGCTGATAAGTGCACTTGCCCCATTCCAATATGTATTGTTAAAGGCACTGTACACGTTTGGTAATTGTCCAAGACCAGTGTTCTCACTTGGTGTATTCCATCACAAGCATAAAGTAACAAAGCTGTGAACATTCTGGCTCAATGGGTCATCGAAGTTGCGAGAAAATGATGAAAGAAAAAACACCCTTGTTGGACGAATTTGTGTGCTTTCAGATAGGAATAAAAGACTTCTAGCTAGAAGTCTTTATTATTTTTAGTGAGAAATCATCTCTTTCTCAAAAACTCTGTACTTCAGAGAAATCGTTTCCCACAATGTTTTATACTATCAACAGCTCTCCAATGCTCGTTACCGAGTCAGTTGTTAAGTTAATACTTATTTGGAATAATTACCAAACAAGTACCTTCCCTTTAATCTGTAGGCCAACCGCAATTTGGAAATTAATGTTCTTCCAAGTTCTCAATTAAATTTATAAACAACAGCTGTCTAATTGATCTCCAAACAATTTTGATTTTTAAAAGTTTACTATATTGAATGGCCCCTGTCTTAGACAAACTTCAATCATATCAAAAAAATCCATACATGGATACTTTACTTTGTGAAGAGAAAGAAGAGAAAATTTGTAATCACCTGTAACCGTGGCAACTCCTGGAATTCATTCGTCAAGGCTACACTGTCGATATTTTTCTTGAGGAAGTCATCAACGATACTGACAAGCTCATCATCTTCTTCAGCGCTGGCAAACGAACGAAGATCTGCAAGGATAATCAGTATTATTTGCTTTCTTTATACAACCAAAGGAGTTGCATAAAACCAAAGGAGTTGTACTTGTGTAGGTATTGGTCGAGAGGAGCGAGTTTGGACCTTCCAATCATGATGAGGGATGAACACCTCTGGCGTGACGTTGTGCATGGAATCTCGGTTGCGACCGCTAAATGATGATAATGAAGAGTGAGTTAGGGTATCTGAATCTAAATTAGATAGTCGGCAAAGCATCCTAATGCAAACATCACACCAACTTTTTGTAGAGGGACAATGAAGAAATTTCAGTATTAGATGTGGGAAGAAAAACCCTATTTACCCATTTCACCTGACGTCATCATCAGAAAAGTCTTGAATGCGCCATACTGGTGGGCAATTTCACTGTGCGTTTTCATTTATAACTCTATGCCGTGCGTTATGCAGTGAAGTGTGCATTTTAGGCAACGTGGCGTTAATACACATAAACCTAACTGCCCACCAACATGGTGAGCGTGGCATCAGTCGCCGCGTGTGACGCGCGTGCAAGGGGTCAATAGGAAAAACCCATGCAGCCAGGTAGGGGCTGAAAAACCAAACCCGCATGCAAGGCTCCAGTCCAGGCTCGAACCAGGGTCCACCGAGGTGAAAGGGAGGGACAGAAACCACTGAGCTAACCTGACTACCCCGAGTGCAGCATTCTCTCTTAACTGTGGTCCATTAGCCAAATACCAGTTAAAAAACAAAATGCACTCCTAGTAGTTCGACTGACTAGCTTAGTTTAAAGAGCATTCCTAGTTCATTTCAAATAATGGACTAGTGGAATAAATATTAAGAGCAAACCTTGCTGACTAGGGTAGGAGTTAGTTTGGGTGGAGGAGAAAGTTGGGTGGAGGAGAAAGTTGGGTGGAGGAGAAAGTTGGGTGGAGGAGAAAGTTGGGTGGAGGGCAGTTGGGGTCCTATGTAAGTGGGGGAGGGGTGAGTTGGGGGGATACAGTGGGAGTGGGTTCCAGAGGTTGAATGGAGAGAAACTCACCAAGACAGTTCTTTGGGTTGAGTTGCTGTACAAGGTGACGGGCACACGCATTCTTAACTCTTCCCATCTGCCATTGTTTGGCTGCTTGGTAGACAGACTCCACTTGGCAATAGAGTACATCCAGCCTGTCGGAAAAAAAACCCAACAAAACACCACCTTAAAAGAGTTGTCATTCTTACTTAGCTATCTGCACTCCTTGTTTAAAGGCAGTGGACACTATTGGTAATTGTCAAAGACTAGCCTTCACAGTTGGTGTATCTCAACATATGCATAACATAACTAACCTGTGAAAATTTTAGCTCAATTGGTCATCGAACTTGCGAGATAATCATGAAGAAGAAAAAAACACCCTTGTCACACGGAGTTGTGTGCATTTAGATAGTTGATTTCGAGACCTCAAGTTCTAAATCTGAGGTCTTGAAATCAAATTTGTTGAAA
This sequence comes from Asterias amurensis, assembly GCF_032118995.1. Taxonomy (NCBI): domain Eukaryota; kingdom Metazoa; phylum Echinodermata; class Asteroidea; order Forcipulatida; family Asteriidae; genus Asterias; species Asterias amurensis. Next base: position 15,032,849 of record NC_092662.1, read on the forward strand.
ATTACTTCTTTCTTGAAAACTATGGCACTTCAGAGGGACCCGTTTCTCACAATGTTTTATACCATCAACCTCTCCCCATTACTCGTTACCAAGAAAGGTTTTATGCTAATAATTTTTTAGAGTAATTACCAATAGTGTCCACTGCCTTTAACAGGGGTGAGAGTCATTACTAACGGAAAAGGCTGAAACTTTGATACAAACTCAAAGGATGGCATTTGAAAGTATTGCATTTGCAGCTTTTGATAACTCCTTGAGTTACAGATGCCAAGGAGCTTTTGGGAACGGTGTCTGCAGCACTAGAGAAGTAGACCAAAGAGCAGGACTTCTTTGTTTGTGGAAAAAATATCGTCTGATTTTCTTCACCAGGCCCGACATAAAAAGTCTGAACTCAGATACAACTCTGGAAAATCTCATCCCTGCTTTAAAGGGTTTGGGTACTTTTTGTACGACACAAAAATCCACAGATTTATTTAAACTTACATGGATTAAGGTAGTACATGTAATGGTAGAAACCTTCCCGGAAAATGTTACTTGCTGAGGTGCTGTAGTTTTTTTGTGAAATAACTAAAACAATTTCACAAAAATAATTTGTCTCAGTAAGACAAACATTATTTTAGCAAGTACTAAGGATTTAAGCGACTCTCCTGAAAACATTTTCTCTTTATTTTCTCTAAAAAACATGAAGATTAATTAAGTTGAAACTTCTACAGGTAACTATATTACATGCATCTTCATTCACAGTGAAAATGGATTCATGTCACGGCCAAAAACTTGATCTACAAAAGGTATCCAAACCCTTTAAGGCTGAAGTTAAAAGGATCATATAATTTGTTTTAGCATATCTAATGGACAGGTGGAATATCTGTGGTCTTTTTTTCAGTGTTTAATATTTTAGCCACATCTGTCCTCTGTGCTTCTTGCATTTTAATTGTTAATTTTCAGCTTTAAAGCACATGTGTCACATCGGTAATTGTCAAAGACAAGAATCCACATTTGGTGTGATCCAACATATAATAAAACCAATGGAGAGAGTATAAAACATTGTGAGAATCGCTCACCGAGAAAAACATTATTTGGGGGAAATTGTTTTCACTATGCTCAAAACACTACAGCACCTCAGCAAGTAATATTTTGAGAGAAGCTTTCTACCATCATGATCCTTAAAGGCAGCGGACACTATTGGTAATTACTCAAAATAATTATTAGCATTAAACCTTACTTGGTAACAAGCAATGGGGAGCTGTTGATAGGTTAAAACATTGTGAGAAACGGATCCCTCTGAAGTGACGTAGTTTTTGAGAAGTAATTTTCCAAGAATTTGATTTTGAGACCTCAGAATTAGATTTTGAGGTCTTGAAATCAAGCATCTGAAAGCACACAACTTTGTGTGACAAGGGTGTTTTTTCTTTCATTATTATCTCACAACTTCGACGACCAATTGATGCATATACCCGAGATACACCTAGTGAGAAGACTGGTCTTTGACAATTACCAATAGTGTCCAGTGTCTTTAAACCATGCAAGTGTTATGTAAATCTGTGGATCTTTGTGTTTTGTGTCGTGCAAAAAGTGCCCAAACCCTTTAAGGTAAAGCAGTGTTTATGGATAATGTCCAAGCCAGACTAGACCATTATGATGTATTATAATGACTGCAACAGCTTTCTTTGGAATTTACTTACGTAGATAACTGTTTGCCCTTAGAAAATACCTCTGCAAACTTGGCAGCCAACACTTTTACAAAAAGTTATTTCATTTTTCGCAGGTGTTGGAATGATAACGTTGCTTTTTTGCAGTAGTTTCAGCAAGAGTCATAACTCAACTCAAAGTCTTAGTTTTGAAAATAGAGATTTTGTTTTAAAGTATCAAATAGTTAACGAGAAGGAAAAAACCGACTGGGTAAATTTTAAATGATTTTGGGATTGAACACTGGCTGTCAAATTTTTGACTGGCAAAGATATTGACCAGGGCTGCACTTCCATGGCAAAACAGTCAAAAGTTTTGGTTTCTTATATTATAAGATCATTACTGTGTACATTTGTAAATTGAGGGCGTTTTTCCCTGTTTTAAAGACTCAAAGGCATACTATGGATGACAACATAACATGTCCCATCTCTGCCTCTTTTTCGACTCTCTTCAAGTTTTAATCGCATAACGGATAATCTCGTACTTGCTTTTCACAAATTGTAATTTGTTGAGTTACGCAATTTTGCCATGGAAGGGTCGAGGGAGACCGACAGCACAGGGCTAGTAGATAGCCAAGTTGAAAGAGCACCGGCAATCGTTGGCTCAAATCCTGCTCTGGTAATTTTTTCTTTGATAAGGGCAGTGGACACTATTGGTAATTTCTCAAAATAATTATCAGCATAAAACCTCCCTTGGTAGCGAGTTATGGGGAGAGGTTGATAGTATAAAACATTGTGAGAAACGGCTCCCTCTGAAGTGGCGTAGTTTTCGAAAAAGAAGTAATTTTCCACGATTTTGATTTTGAAACCTCAAGTTTAGAATTTGAGGTCTCGAAATCAAGCATCTGAAAGCACACAACTTCGTGTGACAAGGGCGTTTTTTTCTTTCATTATTATCCCGCAACTTCGACGACCGATTGAGCTCAAATTTTTACAGGTTTGTTATTTTATGCAAATGTTGAGATACACCAAGTAAGAAGACTGGTCTTTGACAATTACCAATAGTGTCCATTGTCTTTAAACCCCAAAATAAAACTTTCAAAGTGTGACACTAACCTTCCAGTGTATGCAAAGTTGACCAGCAACTCGATGGCGGCGGGGTTCACATTCTCTAGACGGTGTTTCAACGGGATGCTGTTATTCTCCATCTCCTTGTAGAAGTCAAAGAGGTAGGGACTACAGCAGGCAAGGACGGCTCGATGAGCGGGGACGATGTGGTTCTCGATCGACAAATGAACGTCGGCAAACTGCTGCTGCTTTCGGAGCTCGTTAAGATACGCCATGACGGCGCCGGGACCGGTCTCATCCTCGTAGAATAAGGGCTGGTCCGATACCACAAATTTCCGATCTTCTGTTTTGGTGAGAAGCAAGGATGGGGGTTGTGTTAAAAACTACTTAACGATCTCAAATCCTGCTGCTAAACGAATTCTACAAAAACCTTTTCAAAAGAAGACCCGAGTTGTTCTTCAAAGGTTTCGTCCAGAAAAAGTTAGTCCGGGAATCTACTCCAGGTTCTGGTTTTCAAACTGTAGTAAAAGAAGTTAAGGTGCTGCATGTACTAAATCTACGGCCATCTTTAATTGTTTTCCCCAATCACTGTAATTCAAACAGAGGCTGGAAGGTAAAAAGTAGTCTGGTGCTGATCAGTAATTAATATTCATTATTGTGATTGCACACGGGGAACAAAACAAAGATGGCTGAAGCAGATAAAGATCCGTTTGGGCAGGACGATGCAAACGGCTACAGCAGCACGGCTACAACTTGTCTACGATATTTTCTGCTTCGGTCAGGGGTCAATCACAAATATCAACGTTTTCACAAGCGTACAAACCAGACACTGGGAGGGAGGGGGTTAATGCCCGCCGTACGCTTTCCTTTTCAGGAAAAATGTCAAACTATAAAAACTTACGTGTAGCTTCTTGGAGATTTTTTACACGGTAAGATAAGACGCAGTGTTTTTTTGTTTTATTTGTGTGAACTTTTGAAAGTCACATTAGCTGTGTCTTGTACGCTGGAAATTACGGTATAATACATCTGTTTTCGATGTGTTTTTCTATATTTCTGCGCTCGTAATAAACAGGGTTTGCATGTAATTTACATTCAAGTATCTCTATGTAGAACAGAGTGAAGGAAGGAAGAAAAAAGAAAAAAAAAAATTCTTTGAACACTTCTAGGGTATTGTATAAGTGTACGGTTCATACGCTTGTGAAAATGTTGATACATGTAATTGTGAACGACCCCTTAACTATCTCGGTAGAGAGAAAAGTGATAAAACATCCACAGAAATTATTCTCTCTAGTATGAGGAAAATCGTCAGGCAAAGCTTTCACAAAGATGGATGACAAAAGCAAAGATGGCCGCCATTTTTAGATTAAATGTCACTCATGCCAGACCTTCAGCAAACTTAAATAATAATCTAAACTCAATTAAATATTATTGTTATTTTAGTGCACTGCAACAGGCCTCGAACCTCGCTCTTGAAGGTGGCACAGCAATTTCTCTCTGGTAAGGGCAACTTCTATGACGAAAAAGGTAAATTTGTATTGCAATTTTGTAAAGGGCACAACAGCAAAAGCACAGGGCACCAAGGCAGTTGCTCAGGGTGCCCCCAAGGGTTAATTCAAGGCCTGCTGCAAACAAATAGTAAATAGTCCTTTAAACCTAGCCAAACAACATAAACTATTATAAAAGGTAGTTACATGTACTTTCCATACAAGTCTAAATGAATTTTCAAACAGTAAAATATTTGTTCGGTTGCATCTGCCCTTTAAAATAAAAACAGAGAAATAAACAGCTGGGGAAAATCTTAAGCCAAAGCAGGTCATCTTCCGCCTGCAATACAAATAACTACGACAAAGTCCCTTCAAAATTATCTAAATGTCAAAAGAATAAAAACCTCTGTATATAAAATGCCGTTGAATAATTGTGGAGTTTGGTTTAACAGACGTACCATCAATATTTTTCTGTATAAGTTATTACCCCTGCACAAATTAAAATCTATTTCTGATCTGTAGTTAACTTCAATCAGTATGTTTTTGCTCCATAAAACTATCCTCAACATTGTTTGCAAACAGTTGGGCCATAATAACAATTTATGGAAGCCCAAAATACAAAACTGGCTGGTCGCATTTTCATATTTTGGTTCGGATAATTAATGCAAGTGTCTAGTCTTTGACTGAACATTGTTCAGATGATAATAAAAGACTAGTCTGATAGACAACACATGGATGACTGTAGTAACACTTAATAATTGGTAATTACTCAAAACAATTATTAGCATAAAACCTTACTTGGTTACGAGTAATGGGGAGCTGTCGGTAGTATAAAACAGTGTGAGAAACGGCTCCCTCTGAAGTAACATAGTTTTCGAGAAATAAGTAAATTTCCACAAATTTGAACTTAAAGACCTCAGATTTGGAATTTGAGGTCTCGAAATCAAGCATTTAAAAACAAACTTCGTGTGAACAGGGTGTTTTTCCTTTCATTAATATCTCGCAACTTTGGCGACCAATTGAACTCAAATTTTCACAGGTTTGTTATTTTATGCATATGTTGAGATACACCAAGTGAGAACACTGGTCGTTGACAATTACCAATAGTGTCCACTGCCTTTAAGGGCCACAACAACCTTTTTCATTTTTCAGATAGGAATTCCATAATTTAATTGAGACATGTTTGCACTTTATAATCGTACTTTGTCAGCCATACTCAACTTTATGGAAACATAAAGTACAAAACTTTAATCGCTTGGTATTGTTCATTTGAGCAAAATTGTTCAATCTTTTACTCAATATTTTTTCAGACAGGAATTTCAGAGTGTAAATGAGACGTGTCTGTACTTTAGTCAGACTTAATTGGTAATACATGTGGGCACCTGGGAAACGTGTGCAAATTGGCAAATTGCTAATAGCTTTTAGCTCATTGGGGAACAGTAATAATTTATGGTAAGGCTATACTCTATACTGGTAGAGTGTTTAACTAATGGAGTAGTCTGCTGGTAATAGCATTTTAAAGGTAGGGCCATAGATTGGTGAATATTCCCACATGCCTGGAGTTACATGCAGGGCACAGAGGCAAATCTTCGTTGCCCCTGGTATTGGCCTAATGGTGCCCTTCAAAATTTGCCCATCCACTTCAAGATTTTCCAATGGAAGTGCCCTTTGCAAAATCAAAATGGCCTTGCCCTTTCAACGTGTTCAAAGATGAAAATCCAGGCCTGCTCCAAAATATTAACTGCCATGAATAAAAACTAACTGCACTGAAGCTGTTGATACATGTAGTATCTAATAGCGAAAAGATTTCCTTCAAAGTAAAATGGTCAATGGTAATTCTTTCCCTTAAAAATATTTCAATCATTAGAACTCGCTGCCCCCTTGCTAAATATGGACGGATTTTTAAGTTCTTAAGAAAATACCGGAATGTTCTGCTAAAACTTTCATGTGACGTTTACCATACATTTCTTTATAAAGTCACATGTTCCTGCCTATAAATCAGCATGACATTGGCACCACCGATCTACCTACACGTACCCTTTAAACTTTGCATAATTTTGTGCGTTCCTTTTTGAGGAAACGGTTCAACGAGTTCCGACATTCATGAGTAAGAAAGAAATTTCCTTTTGATTGAAAGAGGAAGTGTGGAGGAATGGACCTCAAGTGTCCTGGTGAGATTTAATTTCCACATGCCTGAAATTAATACGAGACGATCCATTAAATTGGAAATAGAGATCCAAGTAAATTTATTACTTCCGAGATTCAGCTTCGATTTGGGCCCAATTTCATAGAGCTAGCTAATGAAGCACATGAAAGTGGCCGAGCATGCTAAAACATGCTTACTGGAATAGCCAAAGTAGCTAAGCACATCAAAATCATGCTTACCAGAACAAGGTTACCAGCCAAAGTACTATCACATATATACAAACTGTGACTGGTAGGCTGCTAGTGTTTGATTAGCAGAAAAATTGTTTCTGCTCGAGTAGCTAAGCATTTACAAAAGTATGCTTACCAGAAGGTTACCAGCCAAACTACTATGTCTCATGAACAACTTGTGATTGGTATCCTGCTCATTTCTGCTTAGCAGACAATTGTTAAAGGATATTTTCTGCTCTAAGCAGCTCTTTGAAATTTGGGCCCCTTGTGAGGATTGCAAGTAGCAGCCGCTAACCATGTACAAAAATGCTCAACAATTTGAACAGGCTACCAGCCAAATACAATTATGCCTTGCTTCTGGCTCAACTGATAAACACAAGACCATCGAACTTGAGTTTACCGACCCGATGCTAAAACAAAATGGCCTTGGAAATCAAGTGTTAAAGTTGAGCCCTGAATAATGTATAATTGCTAATGTCAAATAATGAGACAATCATAGACTTGGGACGTCTTCAACTCTTTTGTATTTGGTTATGCCTCATTGTCTAAGATCAAATCTCAATTTGATTATTTCTTTTAACAAATGACAAAGCAAACACTTAAAGCCATTTTGGCTCTGACGGTGGTGCATAGAAGTTTCATATTCTCAGTTTAAAAGCTTTACATGATATCAGGCTTTTTCTGATAGCAACCATAAAAGAGTTCTCCCCAGTTTTTAATTTTTTTTCATAACTGTTTGAAGTTTGGCCGAAGCACGCAGAATTGAAACATGGTCTTTGGAATGTTTAATACTTGGTGTTTACTAGGCAATCTGGGACATCAATTTATTTTTATTTACACAAAACAATGTTGTTTTGCCATTTTGGCCGAAATTTCCCATCACGGCATGCAAATCGTGCATATTGGGTTCATACTTTGCGTGCCTTTTAGAGCATTTCGACCGATATGCCTCAAAAATTGTTGTGCAAGGAGAAAACCCTGATGCATTTAAGCAGACAAGCTGCCCCTTAGCAACAGCCACAGCACCCAATCTGATACAACCTCACAGGGCTTTTCAATCATAAAGTCACCAAAATAAAAAAAATCCTGCTAAGCGGGAAAAAAGGTTACCATCTAATATACCATGCAATGTACATTGTGACTGGTTCCCTGCAAATCGGTGCTTAAACTTACTCAGCATGACTCTCCTGCTAAGCATCACTTTCAAACTGGTCCAGCTCTGAAACTTCACACTCTCGCTGTTACGACTGGGAAGTCTCGGACTCTGTTCCCTTTTAAAAATACCCTACACTCCTATGATTTGTTTCAAATGCCCTTTGCAAAATGGAAAACATGACCTTGACCATTCAAACATGACTTACCCGAGTCTGAAAACAATCTAATCTTTGAGTCAATATGAATTAAGATAACGGTAAATACAGGCATGATATTTGGTCCTTCAAAAAAATGTAGCTGAACATTTTATCAAGTTCAAGGGCCGGCCTACACGTGTACATTGTGTAGGCTCTGATAGACTTTGTATGCCTTTATTAAAGGGAAGGTACACGTTTGGTAGTTACTCAAAACAAATATTAACTTAAAAACTGACTTGGTATCGAGCATTGGAGAGCTGTTGGTAGTATAAAACATTGTAAGAAACAACTCCCTCTGAATTAATGTAGTTTTTAAAAAAGAGGCAATTTCTCACTAAAATAATAAGAGACTTCTAGCTAGAAGTCTTTTATTCCTATCTGAAAGCACACAAATTCGTCCAACAAGGGTGTTTTTTCTTTCATCATTTTCTCACAACTTCGATGACCGATTGAGCCCAAATTTTCACAGGCTTGTTATTTTATGGTTATGATGGGAAACACCAAGTGAGAAGACTGGTCTTTGACAATTATCAAACGTGTACCTTCCCTTTAACTATCTCGGTATTCAGATTTTTTTCCCAAGTACAAAAAATCTTAAAACAGACGGAAGAATATCATGCCTGCGGTAAAACAATGTAAACACTAAAAAGGTTAGAGTGTGAAAATGATTTTAAAAAGCAGGAAAAAAAGGAACAAAAAGAGGCAACTAGAGAGAAACTCTGAAGCACCCGGCAGCTATTTCAAGAAACCAGCCAGACATCAAAAAGAGGGACTCCTCCTTCTTAGATATCTAATCTTGAAATAAAAATAAATAAAAAAACACCACCTAAGACCAAAGATGGTATAAACTCCTAGAAAAACACACACCCTGTCTGCGCTTGGATTCTGCATGAGTGCCGCCATTGTTAGTTCGTAGTGAATCGTTGCCTTCTGCGTGTCCGAAATTCTCCATCCCTGAGAAAAGAGAGAACACACCGAGAAAGGAAAACGTGAACAAAATTTTTGGATTCGACAATCATGCAGCGTTAAAAGAAAACATTATAAATTAGACACACACTTGCATAGAATATACCAATTTGTTTTTGCATGAGAGAATAATTGCTCATCTACGCATTTCAAGCAATCGGGATGACAAAAACAACCAAGGAGTTGCCATGGAAACTAATCATACTAATCTTCCTGTGAATAAATGAACAAATTTAATATGGTGTAAGTGAAAATTATAAAAAGCTTTTTATATTAAGCCCGTTAACGGAGTGAGACGCATGTAATTCATTATTAAACAAAATGCTGTTAGTTTACAAAGGGAGAGAAAGTGTTTGAGTAAAAAAAATACTTAAGATGAGGTTTGCCGTTTAAAATGGCAATGTTTAGGAAATAAACGACAACGTGTCTGAGTAAAAAAGTATTTAAAATGCAACTTTCTAAAAATGGCAATGTTCAAAAGGTAAAGATGTCTATGGAACCCTAATACATGTAGAATGCAAAAGATGCATTGTTTATGCGAGTGATATGCATGTAATGCGTTAAAGGCAGTGGACACTATTGGTAATTACTCAAAAAAAGTTATTAGCATAAAAACCTACTTGGTTACGAGTAATGAGGAGATGATGATAGTATAAAACATTGTGAGAAACGGCTCCCTCTGAAGTAACATAGTTTTCGAGAAAGAAGTAATTTTCCACGAATTTGATTTCGAGACCTCAGATTTAGAATTTGAGGTCCCGAAATCAAGCATCTGAAAGCACACAACTTCGTGTGACAGGGTGTTTTTCTTCCATTATTATCTCGCAACTTCGACAACCAATTGAGCTCAAGTTTTCACAGGTTTGATATTTTATGCATATTGTTGAGATACAGCAAGTAGGAAGACTGGTCTTTGACAATTACCAATAGTGTCCAGTGTCTTTAAAACAAAACTCTATTAGTTTACAAAGGAAGAAAGGGTGTACGAGTAAATGGTATTTATAAATGTGACTTGCCGTATAAAATGGCAATGTTTAAGAAATAAATGAAATCTACGGAACCCTCAATACATGCAGTATAGATGTAACCGAAGATCGAAGTAACACCGAACTATTTCCTGCAGAAATTTACAATTTCCTGATTGGGTGCCCTTTACCAAGCAGAAAATGCCTTGGTGCCCATTCCCTCTCAAAAACGAAGCATACAGGCCCTGTAAGTGTGTATAAAAACCTACGGCCCATTCATAGCGTAGCACAAATCAGATGCAACCTCTGCTAAAAACAACATTCAGGCCAGCCACACCACAAATGACCTCTGACCCTTTCTTCGTTGTCAAGGCATTTTATTTCAGCCATGATTTATAGCAGCCACTTAATGGGAATGTTGTGCTGTAGGGAAACAAACACGAACAGAAAGCGTTGTGGCGCAATGCTAATGTTGCATGTCAAACACTTGCCCCGATCCACACACACAAAGGGCTTACAGCCGGATGCATGTACAAAAAATTCCCATCGGCTGACAACATAATGTATACAGTACAATCAGTCGCAAGCTAATCGCACATCAAAATCGTTCTGTCTTCTTCACTATAGCTAGGACGACAAAACAAGCCCCACAACAAAATTTGACAACGCAAACAGTCTTGCGCATTTTCCCCCCGCTAGATCTCTATCGTGAAATCGGTGCCGGAGACGTACTTGTGTTTTGTCTTTTTACCCAGGGGCTCAGTTTCATAGAGCTGCTTAAGCAGAGAATTATGCTTTTAGAATACACCTATCTGCTAAGCAAAAATAAGCAGGATACCAGTCACAAGTTGTACATGTGACATTATAGTTTGGCTGGTAACCTTATTCTGGTAAGCATATTTTTTGATGTGCCTAGCCGTTTTATTTTGTGCTTAAGCAGCACCTTGAAATTGGGGACTACAAATCAAGCCTAAAAACAATATCTGACAAACACACAACTTGCGCATTTGCCCCGTCTACTCTGGATTTCTATCGTGAAAATCTGCGCTTGAGACATACTTGTGTTTTGTCTTAACCCCAGGGTGATGGATTTTGTTTAAACCGCACTTGAGGCCAATGATGATGAGATTGTTTTCCATTACATAGCATTGGGTTTAATTTAATGGTTGGTGCCCGAGGATGGGTTACCGACTAGAAAGGTGAAGGGGGGAGGGGGGGTTGGCCATTGATTTTCTTTATGTAAAATAATCATGTGCTTTAGAACTGATGACAGTTTTGAAATTTAGTAGCATGGCAGGATCGACTGCCCTGTCAAATCTGAAGAGTATTTGAAGATGTTTTAGGAACGGCTGCCCTGTCACATCTGAAAAGTATTTTAAGATGTTTTCGGGGTTCTTACTCTAAGGCTTAAAAAACATGTAAATGATTTGTTTCTGGTAACCCGGCAGTTCATTCAAAAACATTTGTGGCAAAATTAAAACAGTTTTCTACCCACACTTTGTAAGCTTCCATTCCAGTCTAAACATTAACATTGTTTGGACAACATTGACACAAAAACCAGGACACAAGAGCAACCTAGAAAATCCAACATGAAGTTAACATTGGCTTTCTTGCAATAATAAGAAGGCATTATTAATTGCATACATTGATTACTGCTCTTCTAAAACTACAGAACAATGAAATTTTTGGACAATGGAACTTTGTCCAAATAATAAACAACAAAATTAATCATTTTGCAATACATTTGTATTTGAACGTGGATAAATGTCAAGAAATTTATGAGTCATTTCAAAATGATTTCTTAATGAGCTGATAAAGTTTATCTGGTTGTAGTCTTAGCAAGTTCAATGGCCTCTAAATGTATTTACAAAAAATCACAAAAAACAAACAGAGAAAAAATCCCTACAAATTTATTATGGTTCACTGTGATAAAAATTGGTATGCGTTGAGTATGACTGTTGTCTATAATCAAAGTCCAAAGTCCATCACTTAAGGAACAAAAAATTAGGCAATTCAAGCGAAGGATTTCAAAGCTTATTACGAAATATTTAAAATCTGTTCAATCAACATTTCAAATAAGTTGTTAACCCTTTTCTCTTTTAGGGAAAATAGAATAAGCTGTTGCAAACTGTTTACCGACTAAAGGACCAGGGTGAGACCTCATTCGAGACCTAAAAATCTAATTCTGAGGTCTCGCAATCAAATTCGTGGAAAATTACTTCTTTCTCAACAACTACGTTACTTCAGAGGGAGCCGTTTCTCACAGTGTTTTATACTATCAACAGCTCCCCATTACTCATTACCAAGTAAGGTTTTATGCTAATAATTATTTTGACTAATTACCAATAGTGTCCACTGCCTTTAAATACTCTAAGGATATTTTATGGTGGATATTCTAAGACTAATCTTCAGATATTATATGATTCAATGGATATTCTATGGATATTCTAAGACTTCTCAAAGACGTTATCTAACTATTCTCAGGATATTTTTAGAATATTCTTGGGACACTAATTAAGTATAGTATGGTTTTCTCAACATTTTCTTAGATCTAATTTTATCTTCTATTTTTCAAGGGAAGGAGAGTTAACTTCCTTCGATATTTTGAGGATAATTAGTTAAGAAACAGCGTTTGTTTATTTAGATGATCTTCCCATCAAGGGAACTCGGCAAACTCCCACACAGGGATATAAACACAGAGCAAGCAACACCCAATTTCCTCATACAAACATTGGTTTAACATCTATGATTATGAATCACACAACTCAAGAAATTGTGATTCATTCAGATATTAAGAAAATGTTTCCGCTGAACTCATCCTTCCCGGTTTTTGTTTCTCTCAAAACTTGGGGGGGGGGGGGTGTGGCTGACTGGTTGAGAGCTATGTTGAATTGCAGATAGGTACTTTGCTAGTGTTCTACTTACTGCTTATCTTGGTTTTAAGATCCCCATTGTGCACCAGTTTAATCTTGATGATTTTTGTGAATTTGATCTGAGGTCAAACTTTAAAGGCAGTGGACACTATTGGTAATTACTCAAAATAATTATTAGCATAAAACCTTTCTTGGTTACGAGTAATGGGGAGAGGTTGATGGTATAAAACATTGTGAGAAACGGCTCCCTCTGAAGTGCCATAATTTTTGAGAAAGAAAAAATTTTCTACGATTTTGATTTCAAGACCTCAGATTTGGAACTTGAGGTCTCGAAATCAACCATCTAAACGCACACAACTTTGTGTGACAAGGGTGTCTTTTCTTTCATCATCTTCTCGCAACTTGGGCGACCAATTGAGCTCAAATTTTCACAGGTTTGTTATTTTATGCATATGTTGAAATACACCAACTGTTAAAGCTAGTCTTTGACATTTACCAATAGTGTCCACTGTCTTTAAAAAAAGTTGTTAGCATTTATATCGCCTGCAATTTGGTCAATATTGACACACATTTATAAAATGTTGTACTAACCATTTCAAGACCAGCACGATTCGATCTGTGGTTTTACGCTTATAAACAAACAATAGTTTCTATCATTGATGCCATTGTTTTGTTTACGGTCACGAATTGCCTGGTGTTCCTCGGGGACCTGGTTGAAACTAGTTTTTAAACGTTTATCTCTGTGCAATAGTTTACTGATCTTTGTAGAGATATGATTGTCCTTTTGTGTAATTCTGGGTCATTTCCAATTTTATCTTTTGGGGGTTTGTTTCGTACGTGCATTTTGTAGTTAACTGCTTTTTATCGCTTTTATTCAGTATTTTTACTGCGGGTGTCTTTTTGATCAGTATTGATGAAAATAAAATTACCAATTAATATTAATAATAACGTATGCTAGCTTGTCCATGGGAAGAACCCTGGAACTTAAAGGCACTGGACACCTTTAGAAATTGTCAAAGACCAGTATTCTCACTTGGTGTTTCCCAACATAACAATCATGTGAAAAATTTGACTTCAATTGGTCATCAAAGTTTGAAGAGAATAACAAAAGAAAAAAAAAGCCTTGTTGCTCAAATTTGTGTGCTTTCAGATGCCTAGAAAAAAAGCTTCAGGCTTCTTTGAATATTTGAGTGAGAAATTACCTCTTTCTTAAAAACTATTGTAATACTTCAGTGGGAGCCATTTTTCACAATGTTTTATACTATATCAACAGCTCTCCATTGCTCATTACCAAGTAAGTATTGATGCTAACAACTATTTTGAGTAATTAACAATAGTGTCCACTGTCCAGTCCTTTAAATTCATATCCTAACTATATGCAGTAATTAAAGCCATTAAACACTTTCGGAACAGAACAAAAAAAGTTCACAGATTTACAAATAACTTACAGGGTTTACAGAAGGTCATGGAGAAAGACTTCTCTTGAAATATTATTCCATGAAATGCTTTACTCTTTTGAGAAAACATTAAAACAATTAGCAGTTCTCGATAACGAGAATTACGGATTTATTTTAAACACATGTCATGACACGGCGAAACGTGCGGAAACAAGGGTGGGTTTTCCCGTTATTTTCGCCCGACTCCGATGACCGATTGAGCCTAAATTTTCACAGGTTTGTAATTTTATATATAGGCTAAGTTGTGATACACAAAGTGTGGGCCTTGTGACAATACTGTTTACCGAAAGGGTCTAATGGCTTTAAGTGTAATAATACCTTTTAGGCCTACGGAGCAATGGACTAACATCACAGAAACCCAAATCCTTGTTCAAGTATTTGGCTACAGTGTGGACACACTATTGTTTAGGCATTTATACAAAGCGTTGCCAACAGAGACTGTGACAGCGCAAAGGTTATAAACTCTGTCTGACATTTTTGTCTGGGTGCGGGAGCCTTGTTCAAGTTTTTGGGGTACAATATTTCAGTCTACTGAATGAGAACACCTGCAGGCCTGAAACTTCAATGAGGCATCGAAGGCGATTGCCTCCATGTCCCCTGGTCAATGCCTTGGTGCCCTTTAAATGCTCACAACAGAAGTTTTCCTCATAGGGTGCCCTTTACCAGGGAGAAAATGCCTTGGTGCCCTTGCCCTTTCAAAAACGAGGCTACAGGCCTGCGATTGCCTCCATGCCCCCTGGTCATTGCCTTGGTGCCCTTAAAATGCTCTATAATAGAAATGTACAATTTCCCCATAGGTAGCCCTTTGCCACGTGGAGAAAATGCCTTGGTGCTCATGCCTTTTCAAAAACAAAGCATACAAAAAATAAAAAAATAAAAAATAGTTTAAAAAAAGGATGCGGCCCCAAAACAGGAAGCGGGTGGGGACGATCAACTGGTATTTTAAATTTTTTTTTACCTTATACTGCTCCGCATTTTTGGCGATATCTTAAAAATGCGCCTACCTTTTGAAAGAAATGAATTGTTCAGAAGTTTTTTCCCCAAAAAATTTGAATCTGCGCAACTTCTCAGATTCTGTATTCCAATTTGAGATTATTCTTCTTGTTTGGACATAACCGCTCCAGATCTCAAAAGAGCGGCCACCTTTCTAAATGAAATTTTCACAGCTTAGCTTTTATTGAGTAGACTACATTTATATACACACAAAGTAGGACTAAACTTATCGAACAGTTCCAAAAACCAAAGGTGTACTTTCCCTCTAGGAATTTACATCTCTTCTGTAGTTTACGTCAGATAGAGAGAGATGGTGAGGTAACATCACGCTAAGCCGCAGCTGGATCTGTCTGGCTGATTGTATCAGTCCAGACGTCACACAGCGGCGCTTGTATTACATCGCTAGCTGGATCATGATAGTAAATATCAAAGGCTTTTGTGTTTCCCAAAGACAGTATCAAATTAAGGGGTTGGCAAATACTCAAATTTCATCTCGGAGCACACTCAACTTTATTCTCTCTACTAGTAGTATTGATTTCTTGGATTGTGTTTCAAATTGAAGACAAAAACATTTGACCCTTTTTTTCCCTTTTTAAACAAAAAAACCTCATCATAATCTAAATATATTTTATTCAATCGAAGGCCTAAAATACATTGACATTATCAATATTGGGCCTAATACTCGGGGCTTGATTTGGGGGAGAAAATCCACACGGCCACAGGGCTTACAAGTACTTTGTACTACAATTGAAGCTCAACACTTTGAATGTACTCAGAAATTCCTTTTACAAGACCAGGGGTGGATTTCACAAAGGTAGTCCTAACTTTAGGACTAGTCCTAGGCAATGCTAAGAGATAGGACTGGCCCTAAGTTAGGACCAGTAACTCATCCTAACTTAGGACTGGTCCTATCTCTTAGCATTGCCTAGGACTAGTCCTAAGTTGGGACTACCTTTGTGAAATCCACCCCTGAATCAAAAAGAGAAACACCCCCCCCCCCCCGCCACGATTGCCTAAAATTGTTGCCAGCCCAAATCCAAAATCAAACTGTTTTCAAGCAACCCACTGAACCCACTGAGCTTACAGCCCCCCCCCCCCCAAAAAAAAAAAAAAAAAAAAAAAAAAAGTAGTTTCAAGTGCATCTATACCTAGGCCCAGGGTACAAAGGGTGTTTTGGTGGCCAGGTTATCAGCCAACAAAAGCCGGATCAAAGTTTACGATCAATACCTGATCAGGTAAGGAGAGTACATTGTCCCCCTTTCAATGGTCGATTTGGTCTCCTGCAGAGCTATATCTTTTGTCTTTTTTTTTTTTTTTAATATCTATTGCAGACTTATTGAGCCAGGCTGATGCAATAATAGGGGTAAGCTACATGGCCCTCGAAAAGGAGCTGGACAATTGTGTCAAGCGCAGTAAGGGCTTTTCACATGGTGATAGCAAGGGTCCCTTGCTAAATTTGTAGCATGGTTGTAAAATTGTACAAAATGTACCTCATGTGAAAGGACAAATGTCACATAAGGACTAAACAAATTTCTACTGTCCACAACTTCTCTTGCAAAACCATTGCTACATTCTACACCCATGCTAAAATTAAGCAAGGGACCCCAGTCAAATTGTTGTCGTGTGAATAGCCCTAAACACAATACAGAGTGAGCCAAAGGGGTGTATGTGTGACTTGTTGTAATGGACACCCTGTTCTGTTTGACATTTACTGGCCCGATACTTCACGGAGGCAACGAGGGCGATTGCCTCCATGCCCCCTGGTCATTGCCTTGGTGTGCCCTTGAAATGCTCTATAGTAGATATTTACAACATGGTGCCCTTTACCAATGAGAAAATGCCTTGGTGCCCTGCTCTGCAAAACGAAGCATACAGGCTTGCATTTACATACATTTATGTATTGGAATGTAATTGTACAGTTTTGACATCCTTTTAAATTCTGGCCAAAACCTTGATATAAAGTATAGGCTTTTATAAACATTTGACCTCGGCCCAATTTCATGGCTGTTTACCGTAAGCACATTCTGTGCTTACTGAAGCAGGGAATTCTGTGCTTACGGCAAGCGTATTTTACAGAGAATTTGGGCTGCGCGTACGTACTCCACGCTACTAGGCATTCTACGCTTACAAGGCTAACACAGAAATTCGGCGCTGGCACGTACATAAGCGGGGAATCGTGATCGTACGCGCAGAATTCGGCGGTAAGCAGAGCCATGAATATGGGCCCAGGCTGTTTAATAACAATTTGGAAACCGTGGTTGACTAGTGAAATGACAAGCTAAAAAAGGACAGGGCAAACCTAGCCTGAACTTCTGACCGTGGTAACACTTACAGGCTCATGAATAATGCCAGTTGGCAGCCTGTCATGATGTTGCCAAATGACCTTTGACCTCATATTTATTTCACCCGGAGCAACAACAACACATGATGTACACGACAAAATGAACACGCTGCATGCAGAAGACCGAAAGTGACGACCTCGGACCAAACAAAACATGGAAAGCTTACATCACTGCATGGTTATCCATTGAAATCATTGTATCCAATGAAACCTTTCTGTCAAATGAAACCATTTGGCTGGTAAGACAAGTGCCTTTCTTTATATTGGCAGATAAAGACAGGGGACCAGTCTAGGACAAACCCTGCCCTCCTGCCCCTAACAAACAATTGTCTTCTCAGTGGTCAACAGGATCCAAAATGGTCACTTGATGGGACACTTTCTCTTTTCAGAACAGATTAACAACACAACAGAGGATTAAAGCACCAGGCAGCCATGATGGATATTGCTTTTCATCCACCTCACAAAGCCATTATTGATTATATCACCTAGGGGAGATCCAGAAGTAACCAAGCGGAAAAAAACCAGGGACTGCAAAAATACCTTCTAGAAAATAATGGATTGTTAAAAAAATAGTTGATTTTGAGACCTCAAGTTCTAAACTTGAGGTCTCGAAATCAAACAAGTGGAAAACTACTTCTCTCTCGAAAACTATGGCACTTCAGAGGGAGCCATTTCTCACAATGTTTTATACCATCAACCTCTCCCCATTACTGGTCACTAAGAAAGGTTTTACGCTAATAATTATTTTCAGTGATTACCAATAGTGTCCACTGCCTTTAATATGTTATAGGATTAATATAAAGTTATTTCTAGTTTTTTGTTTTCATCCAAATGTTATTGAATTGTAGCGCATAGGAAATCAAAGGAGCTTTATATTTGCAATGATGGGACTTTTCATCTGATTTAGGAAATTTCGAAATAAATACGAATGACGCTGGGGGCATTCCCTTTTCCAACCGAATCGGATTTCCAAATCACTTATTTACATTAAAACCACTGTTCCACATTTCCTCTTAGATTCTACAACTGTTGAATATGTCTTGCCACAAAAAGATTTTTGGAATTTTTTTTATGCCTTTTCAGTTTAGTGTGTTATGACGATAACAGAAAAAAATAAGCTTATTGCTTGCTGCACTACACACTTCCATTTTAATGCACAATGCACTATGAAAAACAAATGCACAAAAGATGCATTTACTCCATATTCCTAGTTAAATTCTCATCGATTGTTAACAACTACCCCCAGGCATGGGTTTGGTCTTTTGAAAAAAAGTAGGATATTTTATTGGGTGCAAGGAGCACCTACATTTGGTGTAGGCCCTGTAGTTTCCATCGTTCATTGTACTAACATACTACATACATTGTATGTGCAGGCCTGGTACTTGGGTGGCACGGCTGGCTTGTGTGTAAAGCGCTCGCCTCTCACCAAGGTGACCCCGGTTCGATTCCCGGTCGGGGCCATGTGAGTTGAGTTGTGCGTTGGTTCTCTGCTGTGCCACGAGGGTTTTCCAGACTATCGGGTTTTCCTCCCTCAGGAAAAAATCCAACACCTTCGATCTTGGCTGTGCTCCGTGGTCATAATGGGTTGATGTGGCTGGCAGCTGAATGCGCCCTTGTATGCCTGCTTCTCGAACACATTGTAGCCGCGTCCTTTGCAATTCAGCTCTTAGCTGCGAGTAAGGATGATTAGCCCCCCAAATTATTACTACTAGTATTATTATTACTTCACTAAGGCAATGAAGGCGATTGCCTCCATGCCCCCTCGTCATGCTGCAGTATAAATTTACCATTTCCTCAGGAGAAAATGCCTCGGTGCCCTTGCCCTTTCAAAAACGAAGCTAGCAGGCGTGATACTTCATGGAGGCAACGAAGGCGATTGCCTCCATGCCCCTGGTCATTGCCTTGGTGCCCTAGAAATGTTCCAGTAGAAATTTACAATTTCCTCATACAGGGTGCCCTTTACCAAGGAGAAAAATGCCTTGGTGCCCTTGCCCTTTCAAAAACGAAGCAAAAACGTCTGAGCATGTACACGGTATAAGGACACCCGCCATGATCAAATTATTCCAACACCTCCATACGATCCTATTGTACATTATGGACATGTGATTAGCATGTGAAGAGCATCCTACACACACGCACATAACGCATGTACACATTTTAATATGTCCAAGTGCACGACGAGACAGCCATCACACAGTGCACTGGCCATGCACTGGCCATGTACATCCCAGGCCAAATTACAAAATCACTAAATCCAAGCTCTCCCCATAAGTCTGAGTGATGGAAGAAGACATGTCACATCGAAAATAACTGCTCTCTAATGTAATGTTTATGACAAACATGATGCACCCATGTACACAGCACTGCTCCATGGATGCTCATTTGTAACGCAAGGCAAAACATATACTATAGCAATGTACATGATTGTGTAAGTACAAAACGAACTTGTTGCAATTTGTAAGACAAGCAGAGAGTGTAATACACAGAATCCCGGCAGAAAAAAATGTTTTGGTTTTCTCACCATGTCACTTGCAACGGCAGGTTAGTTCAACAAAAATTCAAGAGGGAACAGAATTTAGTTTCCTGAGCAATGTTGCTAAAAAAAGAACTTCAAAGCACAAAACAGACTAAGAGTGTGCAAGCAAAAAATAATTTCATTCTGTATTATGTCTCTACTGTAATGTACACACCTGGGCCCAAAATCAGAAAATATTGCTGAAAGATTTTCTGCTTAGCAGGGAATGAGCAGGATACCAGTCACAAGTTGTGAATGTGACGTGGTAGTATAGCTGGTAACCTTCATGTGGTAAGCATAATTCTGTTGTGCTTAGTTAATTTTTGTTTTACTGAGGAATTTGAGTCGTCAGACTAGGATTACACTGAGGTGTCTAACCAAACGTATCAGCAGCAAATACATTGCAGCTTGTTTCTGCCCTCTGAACGGTAAATATTTGTCATGTTTTGATTTTCATTAAAAAGCCAAGGAACTGACCGTGAATGATCAGATTAATTCTACCTGGTGGCGATTACGACAACGAAGCTTGAACAGGGAATAGGAATAAATCTTTCATGTTCAGGCATTGACAGGTTAGGATACAACAATTTGGATAATGACCACCGGGTTTCTGAGCACCATGGTAACAATCGTCATAACTTAAAGGAACACGTTGCCTTGGATCGGTCGAGTTGGTCTTTGAAAAGCGTTTGTAACCGTTTTTTATAAAATGCATATGGGTAGAAAGATGTTGTAAAAGTAGAATACAATGATCCACACAAACATGCCTCGAAATTGCGTGGTTTTCCTTTTACCTCGTCGACTAACACGTCGGCCATTTATGGGGGTCAAAATTTTGACTCCCATAAATGGCCGACCATGTTAGTTCGCACAGTAGAAGGAAAATCACGCAATTTCGAGGCAAACTTGTGTGGATCATTGTATTCTACTTTTAAAACATCTTTCCAACCATATGCATTTTATAAAAAACGGTTACAAACGCTTTTGTTTTGACCAACTCGTCCGATCCAAGGCAACGTGTTCCTTTAATTTAATTTTTTTTTTATACTGCTAACACTTACAGAGAAGAAATGTCAAAATAAACAGTGAGGTAACTAGGAGTTAGTAACCACTTTGGGAAAAAGCTACTTTGGGAGAAAGCTACTTTGACTCAGGCTCGTTAGTTATGAGATGATTTCCGTTATTTCTTTTCAAGATTTTTAAAATAACTGTCTAAAAGACAAACGACGTTTATTATAAAGTTACATGCAAAGAGTTTGTAACCAAACGTCTTGTTATCGTAGTTTAATAGTCACCAAAATGCTTGAATTTTAAGAAATATCTCCCTGACTACAGGGGCTGATGCTCAGAACTTTCACTGGACCAGAAATATTCTTAACTAATGAACATTTATGGGAGAGAGGGGTCAGGTTTTCCGGAGAGGAGGACATAATGTTCAGAGGATTAGCGTCAGTCCAACGTCTCAGCAAGTTCATCTCTTTTGAAAGAGAGAGAGAGATAGACTACAAGACGTCGCCCAGGCCATCAGGACAACAGCTGATCACAATTTGGATCTTCTGATTGCTGTAAAACTAACAAAGATGGCTGCCAATTAAAGGAGTATTCAGAATTCTGCTTCCACAAAGTCTGCGTTCATAATTAGACGCCTATAGAAACCTTTAGTTCTAGTAGCCAGGCCTGATCATACTTCACGGAGGCTATGGAAGCGATTGCCTCCATGCCCCCTGGTAATTGCCATGGTGCCATTGAAACGCTACAATAGAAATTTCCTCTTCGGGTAGGTGCCCTCTACCAAGGAGAAAATGCCTTGGTGCCCTTGCCCTTTCAAAAGCGAAGCATACAGGCCTGAGTAGCTTCTAGACTCCTGTCAAGCCACTGTAATAACCAAACTGAAATCGACAATAAACTCCTCTCAAGCCACTGTAATAACAAAAACTGAATTTGAAAAGTACTTACTGTGGAAGTTGTTATGTGCTGACAACATGGTTAAGGTGTAGGGTTTAAGACCTGAGCCTTGAGACAATTGTATTAAGAAGTTTCTGATGATGATGATGAAGGCGTTCTGGAGTTGTTGAGATGGAATCCGTTGGTGCTGAGAGACAGCAGTGACTTGAGTGAAGGTTAACTATGTTCCATTCTGAGCTGAAGATCTGTAAACGAGAAAAAAATCCCAAATATTAACTCATCAAAATACTGCTATAATTTTTTATTTTTTTGTAACCTTACAAGGCAGCCCTGCATGCTTTGTTTTTGAAAAGATACTTGGGGCACCAAGGCATTTTCTCCTTGGTAAAGGGCACCCTATGAGGAAAATGTAAATTTCTACATTGAGCATTTCAAGGGCATGGAGGCAATCACCTTCGGTGCCCCATGAAGTGTCAGCCCTGACTTGTGTAGAATTGTTCATATATATTTCTTGTACAGCAGAATACATTCAATTCAATTTATTTATTTCATCACAGATTACAAGTAAAAAGTGAAAATTGTTTTCCCTGTGTGCACTAAAAAGATTCAAATTTGATACTTATAGAAAAACAAAAACAAAATTACATTTTAAAAACACAGATTTAATTACAAAAAATTAGTATAAGCAATAAATAGGCTCATTTGATTTAAAACAGGGCCCAACTGAAATGCCTCGTATTATTATTACTATTTTTAATATATGGTACACTCACTCACATAAATTACATTCAGTTTCCTAATCTACCCAGTGACCTCCGATAATAAAAACTCCTTTAGGAAATGAATTCCTCAACGGTGATAACAACATGTCTAATCTCCAGAGAAGATTGTCCGCTCCTCGATGGTCTTGACCGATTCGCCGTTCGCGGTTTATATCATTACGGACTACCAGTGGTGGCCATACACCAGCAGCTGTATCCACACAGGCCAGGGACACCGATGAACAAGGATTTTGTACTATAGTAGTACTAGCGACGTTGTAGAAAGTCATCGCCGATGACATTGTATATTAACGTACCAATGCTACTGTCATTAAAGGGTTTGGGTACTTTGTCGTTTGATACATTACACTAACGTCCAAAACTTTACATTAAACTTACACAGTTTAAAGATAATGATGGTAGAAGGCTTCCCTTAACAAATACTTTTACAGTGTATTACTTGCTGTGGTGCTGTAGTTTTTTTTTTAAATGGGTAAAACAATGCCACAAAAATAATTTTTGTCTCAGTGAGACGGAAATTTGTTACAAGTCAAATTTGTTACAAGTCAACGGATTTACGCGACTCTCCCGAAAACATTGCGCTGTGATTGTCACTTTCTTTCTTCTCAAAAACCTTGAGGACTAATGAAGCTGAAACTTCTACAGGTAAATTATATTACATATATCTTCATTCACAGTGAGTAGGGATTAATGTCATGGCTGATTACTTGAACTACAAAAGGTACCGACACCCTTTAATTTACAATGTGAAAGTTCACATAATTTATGCAGCAATTGATGCTCATTAAAAACCCATACAACTAGGCAGGCCTAAGGGCTAGAATTTAAATGGCCTCAGCCGTCTGATTTCCTCTTGTTCTATGGTTATCCGGAAAGAAAAAAAATGGATAGAAGGATGGGAAATTTGCAAACAAACTAGTCGCAATATGTCACCCATAAAACAAAAAGACCATCCATACCGTTAGGGTATTGCTGTTTCATGAGTTTATTTCAAAATAACCCACTTCCAAACGACCCTAGTCAATCAACATTTCTAAAACGACCGTCATTTTGTTTTATTGAATTACAAAGATGCTGGTTGTTATAATTTGAGGATCATGTACATACGGTACATTGTAAAATCAATAAGGTCTCTGTGCCTATCATCAAACCCCCTTGCCCTAGTCCCCTCCCTGTTCGTTCCCTCTGCCCCTGGATTCCAAATCCAGGCCTCAAAATAACCCACGGCACCCAGAGCAATTGCCCTGGTGCCCTATGCTTATCGCTATGGTGCCCCTTTGCAAAGTCAAAATATAAACTTATATTTTTCCTGACAGGGCGCCCCATTACCAGTGTTTCACAGGCCGGCTAACCAATGTTTCTCTAATCTTCATGCTGATACCCCTTTCGCTGATAAGCACAAAATTTCAACAAATTATTTTATATTTATTTTTTCCCCCACAAAAAAACATCAAGAGAGAAACTAATTATCCCCCCCATTATTGTAGGGCCTTGAAAACCAAGATAAACACCAAGTTGAAAAAATTCTGAAGAAGACCTTGTTTCAAATCAGCGAGCGTTAGCCAAACATACAACAAATTCTGGGTCCAGATAACCCCCAGTGTGAAAAAAACCTGGAGAGCACCCTATATAATGCTGTTGGCTATTATTATTGGTTATCCCCTTTCTCTATGGTTATCCCCTCTCTACTCTTTGCCCCCAAACCTCTGTTGTTGCCAGCCTGCTATAGATTCCACACCAATAGCTTAATGGCTGCTGTTATGTAACATTACATTGCTTTTAAACCCATCAGTAAACAGTCTGGTACCCTAGACCTATTTAGAACCAGACAATACAACAAAGGTGTCCCTTGTTATGCTCATCTGTTTACTTTTTGCAGCCTTGACAAACAAGGCACATCCCGGAACTACCAGAAAGTAAGCCTAAATTACATGTACTGTCTGATAGCATGGCAAATTGCAATAACAAGAAAAATGTATAGCTGTTGCCAACTGTAAAAACCAACCAAAGGAGCTATTATATAAGCAAAAAGATTGTTAATGGCTTAACTTGATTTACCCCAGCCAAGTTTTTTGTTTTAAAGACAATGGACACTATTGGTAATTGTCAAAGACCAGTCTTCTCACTTGGTGTATCTCAATGTATGCATAAAATAACAGCTCAAATTTGAGCTCAATCGGTCATCGAAGTTGCGAGATAATAATGAAAGAAAAATCGCCCTTGTCACACGAAGTTGTGTGCGTTTAGATGGTTGATTTCGAGACCTCAAATTCTAAACTTGAGGTCTCAAAATCAAATTAGTGGAAAATTACTTCTTTCTCGAAAACTATGTCACTTCACAGGGAGCCGTTTCTCACAATGTTTTATACTATCAACCTCTCCCCATTACTTGTCACAAAGTAAGGTTTTATGCTAATAATTATTTTGAGTAATTACCAATAGTGTCCACTGCCTTTAAGGAAATGAGAATAGCAACATTAAAGCTATTGGACACTTTCGGTAAACAGATTGTCCAAGGCCCACACTTTGTGTATCACAACTTATATAAAATAACAAACCTCTAAAAATTTAGGATCAATCAGTCATCGGAGTGGGGGAGAAAATAACGGGAAAACCCATCCTTATTATTACCACACGTTTCGCCGTGTCATGACATGTGTTTAAAATAAATCCGTAAATCTCGATATCGAGAATTGATATTGTTTTAATATTTTCTCAAAAAGTAAAGCATTTCATGGATAGTATTTCAAGAGAAGTCTTTCACCATTACCTTCTGTAAACCCTGTAAGTTATCAGTGAACTTTTATTTCTTTTCTGTTCCGAAAGTGTCCAATGGCTTTAAAGGCAGTGGACACTATTGGTAATTGTCAAAATCCAGTCTTCTCACTTGGTGTATCTCAACATGTACATAAAATAACAAACCTGTGAAAATTTTAGCTTGATTGGTCGTCGGAGTTGCGAGGTAACTATGAAAGAAAAAAACACCCTTGTCACACGAAGTTGTGTACTTTCAGATGCTTGATTTCGAGACCTCATGTTCTAAACTTGAGGTCTCAAAATCAAATTCGTGGAAAATTACTTCTTTCTCTAAAACTACATCACTTCAGAGGGAGCCGTTTCTCACAAGGTTTTATACTATCAACCTCTCCCTATTATTAGTTACCAAGAAAGGTTTTATGATAATAATTATTTTGAGTAATTACCAATAGTGTCCACTGCCTTTAAAGAAATGAGAATAGCAACATTAAAGCTATTGGACACTTTCGGTAAACAGATTGTCTAAGCCCACACTTTGTGTATCACAACTTATATAAAATAACAAACCTCTAAAAATTTATAAAATCGATATCGAGAATTGATATTGTTTTAATGTTTTCTCAAAAAGTAAAGCATTTCATGGATAGTATTTCAAGAGAAGTCTTTCACCATTACCTTCTGTAAACCCTGTAAGTTATCTGTGAACTTTTATTTCTTTTCTGTTCTGAATGGGTCCAATGGCTTTAAGCAAAAGCAAAACCTTCCTGTTCAATGATTGATTGCTATGGACCAACTGTGTTCCCATTATTAGTACCTTTATTTATTTTCATATGGTACCGTTTCTTGTAAAGCGCTGTGGTACTCTGTGTAACAGCACTCTATCATGCTTGTCCTTTTTGTTATTTTTTTTTTCGAGTAGGCTATTGAAGAGAAATGCTCTGCTGATTCGAGCCTAACCAGATTCGTACTTCCTGCGAATGCAAAAGTGATACAAGTTTTGACATCACATGGCCATTATCCCAGTGAATGTTTCCGCAGGAGTTGAGCTTAGAAGTCAACTGACATCAAATTTTGTATCACATTTGCAATCGCTAGGCTTTATAAATTCTTGTGGTCTGGTATACCCTTTCTCAGACTGCAAGATTTGGGGTGAGTTTTTTTCTCGTGCGTTGACTTCGTCCCATTGAAATTCAATCCATCTTGGAGCTTACTCCCCTCTTCAAAAAAAAATATGTTCAATTCAGCTCACACTCCAGAATATAAACAAGTGTCGAAACAAAAAACATAACTTTGGAATATTAATCCTGGTTATCTTTTAAAACTGAACAAAGAATCAATTGTTTTATTTGATTGTTTACAAAATAAAACTGTCAGACATGACAGATAAACAAAGGTTAACTTGTGCCATAAATATTTGTGAGGGCATTTAACACAATGACAAAACAATGTTGATTATATTTTGTCTGTTGCTAAGACCAGATCAAAGTGTTTGTGTACATGACTGCAAATTCTATTATGTCAACATGACCCTTATAGAAAAGGTCAACCCACTGGAGGGTCGTGAACTCACTGCTAGACAGGACGAGTGAGATCCCAGTTCATTGTACTGAACCAGCCGACCATGGGTACCGACCATGACTGCTTACCATGGCTATCCTACGTGACACAGCACACGTACACTGTCCTGCCAGGCTACCCCATGCCAACTTGACAGGACAACAGGCAGCAGGGGGCCCAGTTCCCGCCTTTAAAGCCATTATACACTTTCGGAACAGGAAAAAAAAAGATTCACAAATTTACAAAAAACTTACAGGGTTTACAGAAGGTAATTATTATTATTATTATTACTGGTTTATTGTAAAAAACATCTGCTTGTCGCAGTCCAGAGACTGAATTAAAAGACAGATTTACATTTTTATATAAAAATTTTTAAAAACAGAGGAGAAAATTTATACACAAGAAAAATTTAAAAATTAAGAGCATAATGGTAAAAGACTTCTCTTGAAATATTATTTCCATGAAATGCTTTACTTTTTGAGAAAACATTAAAACAATTATCAATTCTCGACATCGAGAATTACGGATTTATAGTAAACACATGTCATGACACGGCGATACGTGTGGAAACAAGGGTGGGTTTTCCCGTTATTTTCTCCCGACTCTGATGACCGATTGAGCCTAAATTTTCACAGGTTTGTTATTTTATATAAGTTGTGGTACACGAAGTGTGGGCCTTGGACAATACTGTTTACCGAAATTGTCCACTGGCTTTAAAGGGACACAGTGTCTTGGATCGGGCGAGTTGGTCTATTTATTTATTCATTTAACTCATTCAGACTTTAAAAACACCAAAAACACACAGCAACACAATACTAGAAATCTATAACAATCAACACAAACATGCCTCAAAATTGTGTGGTTTTCCTTTGTGAACGAACACGGTAGGCCATTTTGTGGAGTCAAAATTTAAGCTCAGTAACTGCACATCAAGAGCATTGAAGATTTCAAGGGTTTTCATCAAACAATATTAAAAAATTAAGTACTACAGTTACTAGTCTTGTATTCAACAGTCTCCACACCACAGTAAAAATGTACACCTAGATATGTCCCAGACATGGCATTGTACTCATTGTATTATTTAATGCGTCTGAACGAGGTCAAACTGGGGTCAAATCTATGACTGAACTAACTACAGAACTTACCCCCTGGCAAGGTCGAATAATTAAAACGAACAATCGTAAAAGGTCAAGTAAGCAAGTGCAGGGTCTTTAATTTTCTCATTCTAACGCTGACTGAGAGTTGTTGTTGCTTGGAAAATGTCTGACAAATGTGCAGTGATAGTTTTATTGTGAATCTATTGAAACCTGTCTTCTCTTTTCTTTCATTACTCCAAACAAGAAGCATTTTTTAATAATAAAACATTCCACTGAAAATTACCTTTCAGTTCAAATACTTACAAATTTGTGAACAATTCAGATCTTGCCTGGAATTACCCTGATCAAATATCTGTTCACCACCAGTCCTATCTATGTAGTTAAAAACTGTTCAGTATCAAGATCTTTTACAATAACGTTGTTCGTCAGAATTTGGTCCTTGGAAAAAGTACAATGCCGGGCTGACCTTCTGTAAACATTTTGTAGGCTCTCAGGCCAGTATGATCCATTATTGATTATTTTTTTTTTTTTTGCAAAGCACAAGAAAAGTGACCGTAGTTTCTTATTTATTTATCATAAATAGGTCCAAATACCAAAAAAAACTTGGTTGATGATCGTCCTTTTATTTTAAACTTATCTTATGTCACAGTTTTTCAGGGATTAATCTTGTTTTGTCTGTGTTTATTTGTTTTGTTTTGTTTGTGTTTGTTGTTGGTTTTTCTGCGCCTTGAACACCCTGCAGGGTGGATACGTGCGCATTACAAGTCTTATTATTATTCTATTATCATATTTCAAAAAGAGGAAGATTACACTCACAGCCATTTCTTTTTAGTTTTCATTTCAGTAATTTTTATTAAGAAAAAAGTAATTAAAAACTGGTGATACTAAAAACTTGCTTGTTTTGTAAAATGAGTCTTAAATTTTTAAAGAAAAAAAAAACCTTGTTTTGTTATAACACATGGTTATGTTGTGCAGGCTTTAAAAAGCAAGTGGCTGAATAATAACACGACATATGCTCTATTTTGAACGGTGTCAGGACACTTCGTACCTTTGCCACTTCATACCGTTGCCTTTTCAAATTTAGATTTACTAAAAATTCTAAGTTTATAAATTATAATTAAGTAAAACATAAAAATCTAGCTCTGCTAGCTGACAATGTTTATCACAATTCAGAACCGCAATGCATCATGGGTAGGCAGATGGGGCATTTGATACTGCTGCGTATGTTGTCATGCACGACGTGCGCACGCATGACCTATATCTTTATGTGGCCTCAAGAGCGCCCTCTCTTGAATTGATATTTTGCTATGCTATTCTCGATAATCATGATGATGATCTTATTCTTGCACTTTGCATACAGAATATGCAACAGAATAATCTGTGCAGATACTACAACGGCCTTTTTAGTTCCTCGGAAACAACATTGATGATAGTGACAAGCTGAGATAGGCAAACACACACACACACACAGTGACAGTGACACTGCAGTGACAGAACTGCACCAACAGGGCAGCACACACAACACTAGCACTGTGACTGTCACATGTAGTGAGTACATGGATGTATTGTAAGCCGCGATGCATGTAAGTACATGTTTGCATGTACTGCGTGTAAAAATACAATGTACATTGTCATTTTGAACCTCTTGCGAAATACAACATTTCACATCCTATAAAAACACATAATACACACTAATCGGGCCCAATATTCATCCCTTCTTATCAACAAGGAATATAATAAACACTCTCT
The DNA here is from genome assembly GCF_032118995.1 of Asterias amurensis. NCBI lineage: Eukaryota > Metazoa > Echinodermata > Asteroidea > Forcipulatida > Asteriidae > Asterias > Asterias amurensis. Next base: position 15,062,708 of record NC_092662.1, read on the forward strand.
GAAATTAGTTGATATTTTAGACAAGAAACTTTCACTTACGGATTGTGGTTTTCTTCCGAGATTTTGTCGGCTGTATCCAACGTGCACACAACTAGATCAATCTCCGTTCAAACACGGCAAACCCGCGAGATTTCGACGTCGCATGCGCATCGAAAAATCACACCACATGCGATTCTTATGGCACGGGATAATTTCCCGGCAAATTTATGCGTCATACTTAGTTTGGCCAATAGAAACAGTCTTTAGTATTTGATCGGCTCGACCATTCATATAAACCGAACTGTGAGTGGACAATATAAATAGAGCATTTACGTCATAAGAGAAAGGGGCGGAAACGTTTTTCATACATCAACAGAGGGCGCACTTTTAAAAGGCTGCCAGGAGGGGAAAAGAGCTACTTTGCAGGACAGGTGTCAAAAGCAATTGAAGTTAATTGTCCGCCGGATATTCTGTCCCCCCATTGTGGGATTTTTAACATGGGCTAGAGGAATTATTTAAAAGAGGGCGCCATCAGAAGAAAATTGTACACAACTCGCCGTTTTGGGGGACAAAAATCTCCGGGGGACAGAATTTCCCATCAGCAAACCTTCAGCCCAGGTGGGGGCCCAATATTCCACAAAGCATGCTGCAGGTTGCTTAACACGGAAAACTCTTGCTGACCAAACATAGGTTGGCACCAGCTAGGCCTACTTTACCATCGATGGGAATGTATTACTAGGCCTACCCCACTATTGTCTTAACAAAAAATGAATTTGCTATGCAGAATTTTTCTGCGAAACAGCTTTATGAAATAATAACATTGGGTCCAGCCGATTTCACGAAACGCTAGGATTAATCCAATCTCGAGGTCTGCATGATACAGTGTAGGGTTGGGACTCGTCCTAAGTCCTAAGATTAATCTTAAGTTAGGAAGAGTTTGGTGAAATCGACGGCAGGTACTTGCTCTATGGTTAAACCGAATGAGGGGGACTACACCCCGGGGACACTGGTGGCCGTTTTATTTTTGTCAAGCGCTTTTTATTACAAAGCATGAGCGGCCTTCTGTGTCTCGTTAGTTATGGACTTTTATTATTGTATCAAAAAGCAGACTGGTGGTTTGGTTACGCAACATGAGAAATGAAACCTTATCATGAAATGGGAGAAAAACAACACAAAACCATAAAGGAGCACACCAGTAATCATAGAAAGGAAACATTATCTAATGACGGCCTCATTATCTAATTTTTGTGTTATTCCTCCATGGTTATAGTAAACATTTCGTTTGCCCTGTCGACTGACTTTAATAAGCTTGAGAGTCATGCCTGGGTGTAAGGACAACCCCCCTCCCCCAAACAAACAAAACGTTTGGAAATTGTACACACATATAGGTATTTGTGGGTAAGCCTTTTTTTTAGACGATGGGAGATCAACCTGCATGTGGATGCGGACTCACCGAATCAAATTGATCAGAGGAGTTGAAGGGATAATGTTCCCTGACTGTAAAAAGCTTTCAGAGTTCCAAATATTTTGAGTTTTTTGGGATAAGCATTAATTTTCAATGTTTGCTTAATGGGGTTATTAGTGGGCGAATGGGAAGGGACAACTGAAAAATAATTAAATATTGTACAACAAGGGTTTTATATTGCACGGCGCGCATGGCGGTCGTTGAGTGAGTGAGGGCGCTGTTTCTGGGGATCCAACCACTGTACAGACATAAAGAACCTTTATGTCTGTGGCTCCAACATCGAATGAAACCATGGATCCTACCTCCATGATGAAACAAAAACTTCAAAAGCGGGTGGGTGGGTTTACGGCGGGGTATGCTCTAAACTTGACTCAAGTCCCAATCCCGTGCCATCCCCAGGAAACTACTGTTTTGTGATTGCTCTGCATTCCAAAACCGGGACCACATTTTGACGGCGAGCGCGTATGTATGCTACGTGTTGTTTTATAGTAAGTTGGTTTGGGTATATTATGCTTAGGAACCTCTTACACGAGAACGTGACTTGAATCAAGTCTAGGTATGCTCAAGTTACGTTTCTGTTTGTGGGAAGGGAGCTTCGGGCTTCTTTTACAAGAACAGCACGGCAAAAACAATTTCCGCAATATCAAAACGCTCAAGACACTTTGTGATAAGTTGATAAATAAAATGAACCATAAACCATAACAGGTTTTTCAGAAAAAAATTAAAGAAGCTCCAAAACACTTTTCCCCCCAAAATTAATTTGTTTTACCAAACATTTCAGGCCCGCGGTAATCTTCACACATTTGGTGCGTTCGTTCCTGGTCGACCCCGGTGTGTGGCGTTTTTTTTCCCAGGACGAATGTGTGCAGATAATTACCCACGTTTGTCTTAGAAAACAAACCCGCCACACACCGGGGTCGACCCAGGGGAGCTAAACGAACGCACCCATTGATGTTGATGCAATAATTTTGGAGGGGTGAGGTTGCTCGCGGCCTCACCTTTAGGGCCTGATTTTATAAAGCAAGTGCTAAGCAAACATTCAGTTAGTTGTCAACAGTTTCATCAAGGTAAACTTTACAGAATTTTGGCTGGTACAGGCCTACCTCTTCCCCGCTAAGCAAGACTTGTCTGTTAGCCCATTTTGTTTGGCTTTCATCTGATGAGGTTTTCCCCCCCTTCATATTACGGGCTTGTGCTAATCACGAAGAGGCCTATGTGGGAAAATAGTTGAGAGTTTAAGCAAGGTTTCGCTCTTCACATTATTCTTACACTGGAGAAGATAATTTTGTCCAAAGCAAAAGAACAAGTTTTTCAACAGATAAACAAGAGGGGTGAATGGTGGGATGGGCGGGGTGGGGGGGGGGACTTAAATGATGACGGCGGGTGGGAATGGCAATTTTGGCTAAAAACATGTCAAATAACATAATCATTTGAATCATTATGATTTGTACAACCAGCTCCATTAAAATCTCTAATAGGCAAAAACCATGCATTTAAAAGAAAAAACCTTGACCCAAAATGACCCATCATTTATAAACTCAGTCACCCTTTTTTGATACAATCTTCAATTGTAACACTGTCACTGACAACTTTGAGTCATTGGCCATGACTTAGAGTTGAAATATACTCCAGAACTAGCTATTGGTGAAATATTGAAAGGTTTCCGTTTACATATTTCACAACCAGGATAAACCTTCAAAGTCATTTTTTATCGAAAATAAAATCAGAAATTCCAAACGCATGATTCGCTTTTCATCCCACGCCCATTCATTGATGATGAATTAAATTGAAAACTCACACTTGTTTCCAGGTGTCTGTATCATAATTAAAACGCAATCACAAAATTAAATGTGGGAACGATACGCCTAGAGTCATTCTTCGCTGGTAACTGTAGCCGGCTTTTGTGTTCATTTTGTTTTCAGAGTACCAATGAGCTCCACCACACACACGAAATCGGATGGGAGTGTAAAATAATACCAACCAGCGGAAAAGATGCTCGAAGAGAAACTGGAAATCTAATGTTGACATTTTTTTCTGCCGGGAAAAAGACTGATTTTTAGGACACCGATGTAACGCCTATTATTCTGTTGTTAGTTACAAGAACGGGAAATATTAGCTGCAGCTTGGACCGTCACAAAAATGAATTGGGGAGAGGAGTTATGGGTGAGTTTTTTGGATGGAGACTGGGCGTGCTGATAAAATTGATCCATGCCACGGCCATTTCACCACACACACAGAGCAAAATGACATTTTAATTAGAGTAACTGCCCAATATCCGGACAATACCAGTTCCGGTCTTTAATTTGCAGGATGTGTGCCCATTTCATATTACTCTTATGAGTTTAGAGATATTTTATGTTGATGAAAGCTTCATGTTTTGAAATTTGACATCTAGTTGTTGTTTTATTAGCATCAAATTCAAATTGAGTGACAGACTTCTGAGACTGAGATGAGAGTGAGACTACCTTCCCACTGCTGTGTCGATCTGACTGCGTAAGAACAGCTGACTGACAAAAATGACATTTATTGACAATCTATGATTGATTCGATTGAACGATCGACGACAGTCGACAATGTTAACTTTTTATAAACTTAAATTACAGTTAAATTACAGTTAAATTACAGTTAAATCACACATAAACTACAGGAATACAGTTAAGTCTGTTTGGTTGTTTGTTTGTTAGTTTGTTTGTTTTATTTCCTTTCATACAACAAAATGTTAATAATAATATACAATTACAAAAATAATAATAATAATAATAGTAAACATTTTACACATGTTTTATGTCGAGTCCAATATTGAATACATGTACTGTAGGAATGGGGGTGTCATCCAAGAGAAGGACAGACCTAAAGCCCAGTTCATATTTCCTGCGAATGCGAATGCGAAGCGAATCTTGATGTCACAAATTAGCAACGAACATTTCGCAGCAGTTGAACTCTGCTCTACTCCCTTGTGAATAATCGCTGCGAAAAGAGGGTGTGACGTCAAGTTCACGTCAAATTCGCTTCGCATACGCATTCGCAGCAAGTATGAACCGGGCGTGAGTACATTGACAATACGACTGATAGACAACAGATTGAAAGGAACATGATATGATTAACCATTTTTAAACTTAAATTAATTATAAGGTTACAACTTACAGTTAATAATCTGGTAAGACACAGTTTGTTCATGAATAGTGGTTCTCTACAACAAAAAGTAATGACAGCTACATAACAAAACACTAAGCAGCTAAAGGGTTGAGTATTTTTGTATCAAATAATTTATAGTAAAAACAAAAGAAAGGAAAGATTTCCGCATAAAGAAGTTTATTTGACCTTTTTAATGGACTATGGACTTTATTTCCCTTTCCTTTTTGGACTTTTATATTCCTCTCAGAGGAAATCGCTATACTTGAATCTTTACATATATATGAACATTTAATTGCGCTGATGGAACTCTCTCCTGCACACTTGCCCATGCCCATGACGCTGAACAAGGGAACTAAAATGGAGTGTAGTGATCAGCATTGTCAATGGGTTTTGATAGAAAATAATGCTTCTTAACATTTGTTTACGAATGAAAGTGCTATATTTGGGAGTAGAGAGCACCTTCTTGAACAGGGTGTTTAGGAGCTGAGCAACTTATTTTGATATTTTTTATACATTTTTAAACTGGTCTGTACATGAAATACATGTAATGCATGATTTAATGTAGGTCAAGGGTCATAATAAACAGGATTTTTTAGTAGTAGATCCATAAATCATATTGATCTTTATATCCTCATAATCCATGCTTTCCACTGTATCTGACACTGAGTCACCCCAACTGTGGTTGCTATGCAATGTTGATTGAACCTTGACCCAAGGAAGACTCCAAGACGCTGATAGATAACTCAAGCCACACCCACAATATTTACATAAATGTCAATCAATATTAGTAATGTTTTATATCCTGAAGTTTCTAATTCTGTGTTTTTTCCCTCAAGATAAGAGGAAGTTGTTTAAATCTCTGGAGAGGAAATCAGTCTGGTGTGTCTTTTAAACTGTCTGGAAAATGCGGACTTGGTTTGCTCTTAAAGCACTGGACACCTTTGGTAATTGTCGAAGACCAGTATTCTCACCTGTTGCATCCCAACTTTGTATGCATACAATTATCTGTGAAAATTTGGGCTCAATTGGTCAGAGAAGTTGCAAGAAAATAACAAAAGAAAAAACACCCTTGCTACATAAATGTGTTTGCTTGCAGATGTCCGACCCTTCAGGCCTGAATGCTTTCATCAAGTTTGAATATTTAAGTAAGAATTACTTCTTGCTAAAAAACAACGTTACTTCAGAGGGAGCCGTTTCTCACAAGTTTGTTTTATACTTTCAGCAGCTCTCTGCTGCTCTTAACCAAGTAATTTTTATGCTAAAATAAATATTTTGAGTAGTTACCAATAGTGTCCAGTGCCTTTGAATTCTGTCTGATTTGTCTAGCCAGAGGGCAGTAATTTTAACTTTTGGGTGTTTTAACTCAGGACTGGACAAGTCCAGCAATCTTCTGCTTTTCATTTGAATATTAAAACCTCATGTGTATTAAAAGAAATCATAGGGGATTAAAGTGGGCGGGGCATATCTATCTGTGTGCATTAATTTCCCATCCCCCCATACAAACAACCACCATGCTTTATCTACTCTATGTAAAAGATATGTAATCATTAACAAGGTAGTAATCTTTTTTTGTAGTGTACAGTGTTAGGGGCTGGTTAGGGGTCGTTCACAAAATCACAAGCGTACAAACCGTAAACTTGTTCAATACCCCCTCACCCCTAAAACTAAAAGTGTTCAAAACAAAATGTATTTTGACTGTGAAAATGTTGATGATTGTGAATGGTCCCTAATTCATGCACTTGTAAAAGAAAGTTCAGTGGAGTGTATTTTTATCTAATCACGAAGACTCCTAATTGGCGATTTCCACCGCTTCATGGTAACGCTCCTCATAAGGGTCTACTGGTGAACCCTCACTTTTTTTAGTCAGTCTATAGATACTACATTGTGGGTGTGTTGAGTCTTGTGATTTGCCGGTCAGACGTCTCACAGTCTACACCTTAAGTATTGTAGTGTCTTCGCTGTCGCCGTAAGATTTTGTGGAATAAAGCAGAGTTACGCTGGATTAACAGGACAATTAAACAGTTGCTAAAGTGAACACTTGGCATTTGTCTGTACATTCGCTTTTCCTGGAAAAGGTTCTCCAAAGTTAGAAAAAGTTAGTAAAACTCGACGCTTGTCTGTTAGTTCGCCTTTCCTGGAAAAGATTCTCCAAAGTTGTAATAAGTTAGTAACTCAACGTTTGTCTGTACTCTGTAAGTTTGCTTTTCCTGGATAAGAGTATCCAAAGTTGGAAAAAGTTAGTAATACTCAAGGTTTGTCTGGACGTTTCCACTTTACCGGATAAGATTTTCCGTTGTTGGATAATGTCGAATCAGGAAGAGAAACCTGAGACGTCACTCGTGGATGAAGGAGCCGAAGACGATCCATCACCACCGCCTGAAGTTATCGAAGAAACTCCAGTGAAAACTTCTAGTATCCTACGTGATCCATCACCACCGCCTGAAGTTATCGAAGAAACTCCAGTGGAAACTCCAGTGGAAACTCCAGTGAAAACTCCTAGTAGACCGAGACTTCCAAAGCCGAGGCTTCCTCGGCCGATAACCATCGGGCGGAAACCGCCCAAAAATGAAACCACTGATTTTAAATTTGAGGTATGTTTCTGCATGGATTGGTGAAGATGTCCTGTTGTGGTAATCCAGTAAAACCCAACAAAATGTCAATAAAACTCTACAACTTGTTTTAAATTTGTCAAAGGAACCATCACTTTGATTCAAGGAATCATCACTTATATTTTTATCTCCTACTTTCATTTTTGCTATCATTCAATAAGCCATAGTGTTAGCTATGGCGGTGTCTGGGTGTCTTGTGGACACCCTGTTACAAGTACATAGCTTTCATTTACTTCAGTGTAAATGTAATGTGAGTGGAAAATTAGGACACTCAGTTTTTTAACTTACACTAAAGCAAAGTTGGACACCCTACCCTAATTACAGTGTAAGCTTGCTCGAATGTAAACCCGTACTTGTTGGTTGTGAGTTTTCAGGGGTCGAAACTACCACTAGCCCGCTAGCCCGGGTCTACCAGATTTACAGCCGGGCTACACATTTTTCGAGTTTGATAGCCCGACGGGCTAGTGGAAAAATAATGCAAAAATCATCATCACAAACAATAAAGAGCTGTGCTATGGTGTATTAGAAAGTTTGAGCCGTGACACGAGACATAATGTGTCTTTTGGGCTACCAAAATCTCATCAGGGCTACTATAAATTCTTGGTAACTAGCCCTGCTGACTACCATGAAAATACACTGAATTTCGACCCCTGGTTTTGATAAATCTCACGCCTAGGTGGTCTCTGAATGTGGCATCTCTACATTCTACACATTGGGCATTGTACTACATTATGCATACATTGTACAATCTAAAAACTGTACAATTTTATATTCTGCATACGTTGTACTAAATTCATGATGTATGAAACTCAATGCGAAACAGTAGTTCAATGTGGAATACAAAATTGATCTTAGAGGAAGAAAGCAAATTAATAATTAGTCATTTCCTCTTATTGTGGTTTCATGTCTTGTTAAGAGAAACCAACGTTCTTCAAGTACGCCTACACATATCAGTGTATATTTGATTATAGCACACGGAAGTTCCCAATGAATCTCTGTGTTTTTTTCAAGGATGTTTATAAAATTTATGCTAGGATAACTGAGGTTAACAAAATCTGAGAAAGTTTGTTTATGTCAGTTCAACCTTACAGTTGTTTATAAGCTTGTGCGCCATTTTGTGTTCTTTCCCAGACTGCCTTGCTCGATCCTAACCCCTGGAAGTGCGGCTTTGAAATATCTATAAATATTTGAATATGTTAACTAGTCCTGTGGTTGATCTATTCTGTGGTACAGACTACGCAGAGCATGCTGTTAAGAGACCCATCAAATCTGTTACAATTGGTCCCCTCTCATTTTTTCTTTTTTGATCTTGAAAGAGATAGGTCTTACTGTACATGCAGTTTAGGGTTACCATGCAATAACGCGATTCATTTGAACACGGGGCATGCTACATGTATACGGTCCCGAAGAGCATCCTACAAGCATTGAAAGGTCAGGCCTGGGCCCAATTTCATGGCTCTGCTTACCGCCGAATTCTGCACTTACGATCACGATTCCCCGCTTACGTGCAAGTGCCGAATTTCTGTGCTAGCCTTGTAAGCGTAGAATGCCTAGTAACGTGGAGTACGCACGCGTAGAAGTCAAAATTCGCCGCTAACCCGTGAAATATGCTTGCCGTAAGCACAGAATTTCCTGCTTCCGTAAGCGCCGATTCCGTGCTTACGGTAAGCAAAGCCATGAAATTGGGCCCTGATTCTTCACGGAGGCAACAAAGGCGATTGCCTCCATGTCCCCTGGTCATTGCCTTGGTGCCCTTGAAATGCTCCAGTAGAAATTCACAATTTCCTCATAGAGTGCCCTTTACCAAAGAGAAAATGCCTTGGTGCCCTTTCAAAAATGAAGCACACAGGCCTGAAAGGTTTTAAGAAGAGTGCGCACAGAGCGATCACTGTAAGTGAGCCAAGCAGCGTTGGTTTTCAGTTCATCCATACCAGGGGTTAGTGACGAGAGGTATTGATACGGTGCACTACCCATGGTAAAGTGGCTAATCTACATACGTATAATATTTTAACTTTGTCAACACTGATTGCAAATAATGTGGTCGTTATGTTGGTTTGAAGGGGAAATTGTCCACGCTTTTGGGAAGGAAGTTTGGTGGGCGGTTTTTACCCAGCGGTTGTTTGCTGCGGTCAAAATGTCCAACCACATTATAGGGAAAAGGAAAAAAGATGGCTATAGACACCACAAACAATCAAATCGCAATAAACATTGTGATTTGATGTGCGGGATACTACAAACAAATTTTCAAAACGCAGATTCTAAATAATTGGTGGAACCCACCTCCCGTGACTTTCTTTGTCTTGCCATGTACATGTATGTATAGACTGCTTTCAATTCTTAAAAACAAACATTGGGTAGACCCGTCCAGTCTGGATAACTATTGGACGCTTTGTAGCGTTGTTTCCAAAATTATCGTTTCCTGCATGCCAATTTTCAAAAAGAGTCAAGGTACACAAATACGCACTTGTAATGTATAGTGTCACGGGGGACAAGGTTTTATTGTCCACATTGTTCAGAAGTTTTGATAATAGAATTTTCAGTGTTTCAGAGTGAGCGGTAGACCAATTGTTTTGACACTCATTTCAAATGGCAGGGATCTAGTGTGGGGACATTTATACACACAGACATAAAACAATATTGAATATAATGTACATTTCATTCCTACACTATTTATTTTATGTAAACATTCAGTGAAGTCTGGCTTTTTACAATTTGTTCGGCTCACCTTTGAAAATGTAGTATTAACTTTATAAACAAAAGCTTTCACACTGAAACAGAGCAATTATAATTTTTTTTAATTACCAATACTGTGTCATACCTTTAAATAAATTATGATTTGTACATGCAGAAAACATGTATGCATATTGCCATGCAATGCAATACATGTTTAATGACACTCATTACAGGTTCATACAGTACGGTACGACTCATTGCTTACAGGTTTTAATACGGTACGACGGACTGACTTTTCTGCACAGTGTTTTACGCAATTATGTAGGCCCTGTTACATGTAGTATTAATATTTATATCAGTATGTGAGCTTTCAAACTGAACTGGGCCCAATTTCATAGAGCTGCTTAGCACAACAGTTTTGTTAAGCATGAAATTTCTTCCTTGATAAAAACAGGATCACCAACCAAATTTCCATTTGCTGCATAGGCCTATTGCTTGTTACTGGTGTTCAGCTGTTGTTTGCAAATCCTGGAAAGCACGTGGAAAATTGGTCGGTAATCCTGTTTTTCCTCAAGGAAAAAATTTCATGCTTAGCAATTTTTTGTGCTTAGCAGCTCTATGAAATTGGGCCCTGTTGTTTTTATCGTCATTACCAATCCTGTATCTAGATTCATACCTAATAAATTATGTTTTGTATCGCGGCAGACAATAAGTACTTAAGCCTTTTGCCATGCAATGCAGTACATGTTTAATCTCACACTCAGAATCATACACTGCGACTCATCACCCACAAGTTCATATGGTACGACTGAGACTGACTTTCCAGTGTTTCTACGTACAGTACTTGTAGTATAACCATTATTATCGCACACGATGCGTCACCCATCAATTACCGGACAGGAATGCCGTAACTGAGGGACTACCTCAAAATATTGACGTAGTATCAGCTGGTGGCTGAAGACTAGTCATACTACATACAATTTATAATGTACCGGTAACTCATACATAAGAGGGTACTTGGCTTTTTAATCGAGGGGTAGTTTCTAGTAGGGAAGATCTTGAGGCAAGGTTTAAGCCAAAATTTTCGGAAAGAGTGTCCAAATTGTTCACTAACAATTTTATTTCTGTGTTGTTTATTCATCAAAATAATTAGATATGTGATGTTTAATCAATAATAATCTCATATTGTTCGTGTTTTTATATTCAGGGAGGGGGCAGTTTCCTACATTACCAAAGCTTGATACTACATGTGCGTATGCGTTTTTGTAAAAAGAGTGATGTTACAGTTTTTATGCGGTTTCCATTCAGTACAAAAGTGATTTTAGTATTCCACTAACTTTACATATATTACATTGCACAGTTTCTGTTCCGTTATGATATAAAAACTTGTTTAATTTAGGGAGTCATTCAAAACTATAAAGATAAGTTGAATTCTGGTTGGTTGGGTTAAAGAAATAAACATAAATTTTATTTCAGTTTAGGTTAAAGAAAAAAAACATACAAATTATTTTCTTTATGGGAAAAAACAAATCTGGGTCACAAATAGTAGGGGACAAAACTTAACAATTGCAAAGCATTGATAAATGTAATTCAGAATGGTCCTAATCTTCTGAGTACAATGTACCTTAAAGGAACACGTTGCCTTGGATCGGACGAGTTGGTCAAAACAAAAGCGTTTGTAACCGTTTTTTATAAAATGCATATGGTTGAAAAGATGTTTTAAAAGTAGAATACAATGATCCACACAAGTTTGCCTCGAAATTGCGTGGTTTTCCTTCTACTGTGTGAACTAACATGGTCGGCCATTTATGGGAGTCAAAATTTTGACCCCCATAAATGGCCGACGTGTTAGTCGACAAGGTAAAAGGAAAACCACGCAATTTCGAGGCATGTTTGTGTGGATCATTGTATTCTACTTTTACAACATCTTTCTACCCATATGCATTTTATAAAAGCCCCTTTCACACGAGAGCAATTATAGCAAGGGTCCCTTGTTAAATTGAAGCATGGTTGTAAAACTTTACAAAATGTACCTCGTGTAAAAAGGACAAAAATTTGTGTTCACCGTCCAAGGTCCCTTGTTTCAACCATGCTAAAAAAATAAGCAAAGGACCTCTATTGAATTGCGGTCTTGCGCATACAGTGTAATAATAATAATAAGACTTGTAATGCGCACATATCCACCCTGCTGGGTGTTCAAGGCGCAGTAAAACCAAAAACAAAACAAAAACAAAACACAACACAAAGAAAAACAGACGCAACAAAATTAGTCATTGAAAACCTGTGACATAAGATAAGTTTTGAGAAGAGACTTGAATTTTGCGGTTCAAAGACAAGATCGAAGATTAAGTGGCAGAGAGTTCCAGATGCATGGCGCGGCTGAAGAAAAAGACCTGTCACCCCCATAGTGTAGGGCTATAGTCTGCAACAAGTCCAATATGCTTAAATTCAGTGCTGGCACACACTCACAATCTCCATCAGAGAATCTGAATCTGAATGATATTATGCAAGTTCAAGAAGTGTATCAAATTGTTTGTATACCCAATCTAATGCGCGCTGCTTTCTTGATTTAGTGGCGCTATGTATTGATGCCTTACAATACCATGTATGTAGGCTACAAAACACCTAAATAGCGTCATATGAACCAACCTAAATACATTCACTATTTATTGTATACACAAAGTGTGCATACTGTAAGGTGTACAGGCTACTTGCCATGTCCTTGGTAGTTGGTACAGGTTTTGAGTAATTCCTGTAGGTCATACTATGTGTATTTAAACAATACCTGTGCGTTAGGTTAACTTCATGGTGAAAACCAGGATATCCTTTTTCAACACTCTGTGGATGTTTCTTGTATTCAGGTCACTTCCACAAGTGGAAGTCTGTGCATGCTGTACGTGCAAGCTTATGTTTTATGCAATCAGAGCGACCCTTTAAAGAGTTTCACATACATGTAATCAGCACACAATTTCAGGCCTGATACTTCACGGAGGCAACGGAGGCGATTGCCTCCTTTGCCCCTTGCCATCGCCTTGGTGCCCTTGAAATGCTCTAGTAGAAATTTACAATTTCCTCATAGGGTGCCCTTTGCCAAAGAGAAAATGCCTTGGTGCCCTTGCCTTTTCAAAAATGAAGCATACAGGCCTGCAATTTCATGACCCAATTTCATAAAGTCTGTAACCACTAAAGCTTGCAAAAAGAACAGAAAAAACTTATTCATGAATCAGAGACAGGTCACCAGCCAAAATTCCACAAGGTCGCGACTGGTGCCCCGCGCTTACCAAAACAGCGCTTACGGAAGCAGGGAATTCTGCGCTTTCGTCAAGCCTATTTCACAGGGAATGTTGGCGTGTGCCCGTGTGTATTTCATGTTACGAGGCATTCTAAGCTCACAAGGCTAGCGCAGAATTTTGGCGCTTGCCGTGTAAGCGGAGAATGATGATCGCACTGTAAGCGCAGAATTCTGTCTTAAGCAGAGCCATGAAATTGGGCCCTGGTCACAAGCATGCAAGAAAAGAGACTGGACTGTAGATTCAATAGGCAGATGAATGTACACACATTTTCATGAAAGAAACATAAAAAATACATTTTATATGCAAGTGCAATGCAGAACATGTTCTCAATTTACTTTCCTTGTGGTTTTCTATACAACATTGATACCAATGCATTGAATGTTACAGATTAATTTTCTGCCAACAAGATTTGTGATAATGTGTACTATCCTTCCAGTTCCTTGTTAAATTATGCCAAAACAGTAAGTCTTTTACCCGACAAGCAATGTTGTTGCCAAGAAAAAGTGTCAATGATGCCAACAAATTCTTTGTCATTTGTTCCTCATAATACATGACATTTTCTTGCACGGGCCGGATTTCATAACTGCCTGTAAGCAGAAAAAAAAATTGCTAAGCACAGTGAAATCTTGCGTAAGAGAAGCTGTTCCCCCGCCAACATTGCATAAAGTTTACATTGCTGCAACTGGTGCCCTACCCCATTTATGCTTAGCAAAGAGATTTGCTATTTTCTGCTTAACAGCTTTATGAAATTGGGTCCAAACCTCCAGTTGCTTAAAGGTGTCTTCATCCCCCTAAAACTTACTGGAATGTGTTTGTATTCAATCTGAAATTGGGATTTGTGGACATAAAATCATTTAAATTGTCATAAATCTGAGGTTTTCCTCATTATAAATGTAGGCATAATATTATAAGTGAGAACATTTTGATTCACAAAACCTCCAACATTGACAGTGTACGTAGAAAAAACAATCTCCGTCTTCTTTTGAGTTCTTTAAGGAACATGTTGCCTTGGATCTGTCGAGTTGGTCTTTGAAAAGCGTTCTGTAACCGTTTGCTATATAATGGATATGGGTAGAAAGATGTTGTATAAGTAGAATACAATGATCCACACAAACATGCCTCGAAATTGCGTGGTTTTACCTCGTCGACTAACACGGTCGGCCATTTATGGGAGTCGAATGGTTTACTCCCATAAATGGCCGATTGTGTTAGTTTGCGACGTAAAAGATAAACCATGCAATTTTGAGCAATACTTGTGTGGATCATTATATTCTACTTTAAAACATCTTTCTAACCATATATGCATTGCACAACAAACGGTTTCCAGCGCTTTTTGTAGACCAACTCGTCCGATCCAAGGCAACATGTTCCTTTAAATTACGCCATTGTGTTAAATCCAAGTTCATTATTCCTGACACACAATGTTGTCGGATTTAATACTGTGGTCTGAGTGGGTTCACTCCTTAGAGCTCTATGGTACACTAGCTCATCCTAATGTATGCCCGCTAGTGATTCATTCCGTACTGACAGTCTTTGTTTTCATGCATGCTTTGGAGTAACGGAGTGATGAAGACGGGCTATGGAAATACATGGAGCTCATTCAGACTCGCCACAGTGTACATGAATGTACCGTAGATTTATTGTCGTCTGTGTACGAAAATTTACACTGTAGCATTTTTGTGTATGATGTGTATACATGTAATGACAGGGTTGTATGCTTCATTTTTTTTTAAAGGCAAGGGTAAGGCATTTTCTCCTCTGTAAAGGGCACCCTACAGTGTATGACAATGAGGAAATTGTAAATTTCTACTGGAGCATTTCAAGGGCACCAAGGCATTGAGCAGGGGTCGCGGAGGCAATTGCCCTCGTTGTCTCCGTGAAGTAACTATCAGGCCTCGCCTCGGCTCAAATTTTGGTGGAAAATCCACAAGACTGTCGGACTTGTAGCTCAGAATCTTTACTGGACCGGGATTGCAGTTACAAGACCAGAGTCAAAATGAGAAGAGACTAGAATCAAAATGAGAACACAGTTTTATTGTCTAAACTGTTTCATTTGAACAAAACACAAAGAAAAGCTTTTCCTCTTCTGTTATGAGTTACAAAATGTATACTCAGCAGGATTGAACGATATTTGTGAGACTCAAACTCAACATTTGATCATCACTTTTTTGAGACAAAGATGTTGAAGTGGAAAAAAACCCAACCCCAAGACCACCAGACTTGTCCTGTCTTGAGTTTACTGGCCCGACACTGAGATCATTGCTTCAGGCCCTGCATTATGTACCCTTTTGTTTGCCCTCTGGCTCCCCCTGAATGTCAATCCCGAAAGGGGGACATGGAGTATGCTAAAGAGCGTTGTCACGAACTCCACCGATTGGTCTGTTGCCTCGTTGCTTCTATAGAGAAATTCCTCCCTAATATTTGCAGGAGCTCTGTAGTTTTTTTATTTATATTTATATTTATATTTAGTTAATTTCTCGGGTGGATACAAAGTACAATAATGCACATTAATTAGATTTAAAAATGTTTTAAAATACAGCAATGAGCAATTTAAATACCAGAAGGAAAAAGAAACAGCTGCAGCCCGAAGGATTGCCTAAAAGAAACACAGTTCTTGTCTAGAGGCTCTCCTCTCTGCAGCTGATCTTAAAGAGAAATTCCTCCCTAATGTTTGCAGCTGTACTATTCACTTTTCCCATTTCCTTCCTCAAATCCGAGTAGATAAACAGGTTTTTGTTACAAGTAGCAGTCAGCGGTATTTAATAATATTTACCACACAAGGGTTTTATTGTGTGTAAACAAACATCTATTGAATCGGTGAACGATTTCTGTAGAAAAATGCGGGCACAAAAATTATCAGTTGCTTCTCAAAAATCACAAATTTGACACCCAATGTTAGCATTCAATGTGCACAAAACAAGTCCAATATAAATATTTTGCTATGCAAAAATTGTAGACGAGATCGTTTCCTGTAAATTGTGTATCAAATTTTTAAAAGTGGGAATTGTTTTTATTGATTCAGTTGTATTTTGAGATAAAATCAGTCATTATTTGTTATTAGTAATTTCTGGTGATGAAATGAAAGATGTCTCATAGTTGAACTTAATCATTGTTTCTTGCAACTTTTGTAAGACTGAGGAAACCCATGATATAAGGGTGCCTGCTACATGTATGTGAACCAGAAACATACGTCAGTAGACATGTTAGATGGGTCTCTGTTCTCACATGTACAAACAATGTTCAGTACATTTGATATGTGACAGTAAATGTCAAAAATGTAAACAAAGATACCACAGACATATTTCGAGTACACATGTACGTCTGTCAACGTGTACTGTTTAGTGAATGTTATTTACAACCTGCATACTTGGGTTTAACTAAAAGAACTTTAGAACTAAAAGAAGTTTGTCCATTTACAGTGATTAATTTCGCTTCACACCCAGAATTAATAAATGAAATGAAATATTGATAATGGAAGTTAGTTCATCTCCTTGAAGACAAACATTCCCAGTGCGATTCTGAGAATTGGAAGTTGAGTGTTTCGCTGATGTCTTTAATCATTCACTGTCAACACATCATCCTGAACAGGGGTCGAAATTGCCACTAGCCCGCTAGCCCGAGACTACCAGATTTACAGCCGGGCTACTGATTTTTCCAGTTTGATAGCCCGACGGGCTAGTGGAAAAACAATGCAAAAATCATCATTACAAACAATAAAGAACTGTGCTATGGTGTATTGTAAAGTTTGAGCCGTGACGCGAGACATAATGTGTCTTTCGGGCTACCAAAATCTCATCAGGGCTACTAAAAATTATTGGTTACTAGCCCTGCTGACTACCATGAAAATACACTTAATTTCGACCCCTGCTGAACCAGTAAGAATTCGATAGAAGTAGACATCGTGTGTACAAACCACACATCACTGGCAGTGCCGGTAAATCCACATAAATTTTTCTGATTTGTGCAAGAATGTCACCGCAGTGTTATTTATGGACAGTTTTACGATGACATTTTACTTGACCCTTTGATCGTGAGAATTATGTCTGCATGTTTGGTGCAGCCATTGGTATATTATAATTTACAGCTGACTTATATTTTGTGCAGATTTCTTGCTGACTAAAATGCTTAAAGGCACGGTATTTCTTTGGTAATTTTTTTTGTCAAAGACCAGTTTCCTCACTTGGTGTAACACAACAAACTGTATGCATAAAATAACAAACCTGTGAAAACTTGGGCTCAATTGGTCATCAAAAGTGCAAGAATATAAGGCCGAGTAATAAAAAAAACATGTTTGGCATCTGGGTTTCTCAAAAAAAGGAAGGAGGGGCTTTTTATTTATTATTTTTATTTCAAGATGGCCGCCATTCTTTTTAAAATGTCAAATATCCATTGTTTTTTTCTACTGCTCAAACACACAATACATAAATGAAACATTTTGGTCAAGAGGTCAGACAAGACATTCAGATTGTTTTAGCTTAGATCGTTTAAAATAACCTTTTTTTTCATAAAACATAAAATAAATACAAAAAGTCATATAAATAAATAAATTAAAAAAATTTGCATAACAAAATAAAATATAAAATAAAATAAAAAAGGAGGCGGCCTCTAAAAAGGAAGCGGGCGGGGACGCTAAACATGTTTCTTTTTTTACTCAGCCTAATGAAGGAAAAAAAACACACACCTTTGTTGCATAGAATGTTTTGCTTTCAGATGTGTGAGTAAGCCTTTATGCCTGAAGCCTTTCTCAGACTCAAATTTGCTGGCGAAAATTACCTCTTTCTCTAAAATTTACAGCAAAGGGGTAAATTTCCCCCAAAATTCTAGCCCTAGCAGCTCTACCCAGCAAATAAACATTTGCAATTTTACAGGAACAAATTACTGTAATTTGTACACTTTTTTATATACACATAAAAAAGAATAGCTTGGCCTACATTTTGTCCTAAAGAACAGGGGTAGACTTGCGCTATGATGTAGGGCACCAGCAGCGAAGTGCTAAATGCATTATACACATGTTACGTCTAGTGCCTGGCCTCTTGTTTTTCATAAATTACGACTGGCACATAAATTTGCACACATTGCTCAAGATCATGTACCAGTGGTGTTGATGAGATTGTCCAAATATTTTGTTGATATTTTTTTCTGTATTTTTCTTTTTAGGACCAGTACAGTCAGCTGGAAAAACACACTGAAAAGGGAATAGATTTTCTTGATAAGTACTGCCATTTTGTGAAAGAACGACAGCAGATTGAGCTTCAGTATGCAACATCATTGAAGTAAGTAGCTTTAACAATAACCTGGGCCCAATTTGCTTAGCATAAAATGTCTTCCTTGATAAAAAAAAAAGGATTACCAACCAAAGTTATTTTTGCTTCAAACTGCTTGTTACTGGTATTCAGCTGTTGTTTGCTTATCCTGAAAATCACGTGGATATTTGGTTGGTAATCCTGTTTTTATCAGGGAAGAAATTTCATGCTTAAGCAAATTTGTGTGCTTTGCAGCTCTATAAAATTAAGCCCTGTTAAAGTCTCTGGAATTCACTGCCTGCTTGGCTGTTGTTGTCGCCAAATCGGTACAGTCCTTCAAAGGTTGTGTTGATAGTAAACTACATGCCCCCTGCTCAAAACTCATGAACTCGTGCTGTAGTTCATACTGTTGCTGACACACGCATGCGGGTGTATTACGCAAGATATAGACCTTTAAATGCACAATGCGCAGTGCAGTATACACGCGCAGCTCCTGTCTGCCATTTTGTGTGTCAAAACATGCACTAAAGGAATGGACTCCCCAAAAAGGCAGAAATGGTAGCCGCGCATTGTTCGGAAGTTCGGCACCGACCACCGCGGGCTGAACCCTGATGTTTCACTACATGTACATGTATTAAATGTATGCATGTTTGGATAATATTACATTAATTCTTTTTAGCATTTCCTAAATGAAATTCATCCACAGTCGCATTTCTCATGAATACTGTACAAGGAAATAGACTATTATTTTTAAATGACATACAGAACCACAATCAATATTCACCTAAATACAAACGGAATGTTGGATTAAGATTCGGAGGTTGCATCTGGTAGTCTGATGTGCACACCCATATAAAAATGTAGCGAAAATCTACACAAGCCTATAATTTGATTAGTGGAAGATTAAACGGTAACCCTAATAATATCCCTTCTTAGTTACACATATACAAAAAAATGCACGGTACCCTTGCATATTTATTTAGTAACAGGATATAGCGGAAGTGCAGCTGTTTGGGGCAATCAAATGAACATAAAATGTGCATACAATTACTATGTTACACCTACAGTGTGTGGTTAAAGGCACTGGACACTATTGGTAATTACTCAAAATTATTTTTAGCATAAAACCTTACTTGGTAACGAGCAATGGAGAGAGCTGTTGATAGTATAAAACATTGTGAGCTCAATCGGTTGTGAGATAATAATGAAAACAAGTAATACCCTTGTCACATGAAGTTGTGTACTTTCAGATGCTTGATTTCGAGACCTCAAATTCTGAATCTTAGGTCTTGAAATCAAATTCGTGGAAATTTTCTTTTTTCTCGAAAACTACGTTACTTCAGAGGGAGCCGATTCTCACAATGTTTTATACTATCAACAGTTCCCCATTACTCGTTACCAAGTTTGTTTTTATGCTAATAATTATTTTGAGTAATTACCAATAGTGTCCACTGTCTTTAAATTGTCTTGGATTATACATCATCAGATTTCCATTTATAAATGAATCATTTCAGTTTGTAATTGGATTTCCATTTGTGCAGTCTTTTTTCTCTAATTAGTGCTTTGGTTTTATTTCTGTATTACGATAAGCCTCATTGGGCCTGTTGGGTATACAGTTTGCACTCTTTTGTTTCCCACGAAAAACTGTGGTGCATGTAATTAAATTGGCTGGTAACATATGGTCAGTATATTGCACTGACTGACACACTGGTGTATTGTTTTAATCTGAGCGAAATTACGTGCACATCTGATTGGAGCTGTTGTCTTTACTATAAAAACACAATCATAGTTTGTGATCAATAATAAAACCCTTGAGTTGAAATCCTGCTGATTTAAGGGTGTATGCGTTTGGTAATGCCTATGAAAATCAATGTAAAAAAAAAAATACTCCCGTTAGTTTTGGTTGACCATTTTAAAGCCATTGGACACTTTCGGTAAACAGTATTGTCCAAGTCCCACACTTCGTGTATCACAACTTGTATATAAAAAAACAAACCTGTGAAAATTTAGGCTCAAGCGGTCATCGGAGTCGGGAGAAAATAACGGGAAACCCAGCCTTGGTTTCCGCACGTTTCGCCGTGTCATGACATGTGTTAAAAATAAATCTGTAATTCTCGCTGTCGAGAATTGATATTGTTTCAATGTTTTCTCAAAAAGTAAAGCATTTCAAGAAATAATATTTCAAGAGAAGTCTTTCACCATTACCTTCTGTAAACCCTGTAAACTATTTGTAAATCTGTGAACTTTTTTTTTCTGTACCAAAAGGCTGTACTGTCCAATGGTTTTCAATTAGTAAAGAAACAGCTGATTGGTAGTGTACATTAAGTCGGTATCGGTAGGCGACAGACCCTTTGACATTGAATCAGTACAAATGGATAGATGGAGGACAGAATTTTGATCCTGTCCTTCATTTACCAGACTCGGTAAAGTGCACATCATTCTTTGATTAGCTAAGAATCGACTCGCTGCAAAGTTCAGCCCGCTGTGGGTTATTAGGAATATGATCTCAGTGTGGATCCACATGCGTGAAGATGATAGAAATTGCCTCAACATGCAGCATGTACAATGTCCATGTCCATGTAGAGATACATTGGCTAGGGCCATAAATAAATAAAAACATGTTTAGCATCCCTGCCCTCTTCCCTTATAGTGGCTGAAAAAAAAAAAACAAAAAAAAAAAAACATTTTAACAATCTCAGACATTGCTAACACACATCGGTGTAATACATGGGTAAAAACTAAAATTTAATATGTACTTTATTCATCTATTCGATCTCAGACACATAAAATAAATCTTAGAAAAACAGTGCATGCAGTTGTCTATAAAAAAGACACTGGCCACTGGCCATTAAAAAAAAAAAAAAAAAAGGCTGTCCTTCCTTTTTCAAAAAGGCAGTACACTAAACATGTTTTTTTGTTTAATGAAAGATCTTCCTCAATGGGTTGGTACAGCAATGGTACAGCCATGTACATGTGTCGTACTTGTACATCCTCGCTCTATGCATAGAGCAAGGACTACAACAGACATTAAAGGGAATAAAGGAGTGAGGACCAGGTATTATCTGGCCGTTAAAATACCAGCAGGTTTGTGGGACCAAGATGAAGGTGAGGGTCCTTTAACTTTTATGGCCTTTTATAGGTTTTAAATGGCCCGTCTTAAAAACAAGACTGAGTGACTACACTGTTCTCTTTTATTCCTATTCTCATTCACTTTGGAATCGATTCCCTACTGAACTCAGAATAGAAACCTTGTGAATACATGAATAATCCTAACCTTGATGTGGCCGTCCGGCTTCATGATGTTAGGCGAATATCTCTCAAAGACATAATTTGATTTTTGAGTTTTGAACAAAGAATTGACTAGAGTGGGATTCGAACCAACGACCTCCGGATTAATGTGCCGGCACTCTACCAACTGAGCTATCTAGCCCTATGTTGGCGTTGTCCCTATTTTGTCAATATCTTTGTTCGGGGTGCCAGTCAAAATTTACCCAGTCAGTTTCCTGTGTGGTTTATATTGATAACAATACGTAATAAGAAAAATTTTCATGTCACTGTTCATGTAGGCTTACATTACAAGCATGTCTAGTGAGTTTTGACCACTGAGCTTTTCCATGTACATGTAGCATGCATACTAAAAATTTGTTCTGAAAATGTAGTTATTATTTTAGCAATGAGGAGTTATTTCCTGATTCTATCGTGCGGCAAATTATTACTGACATGTTTTGATAGTGGGCTACTGTGGATTAACTTGTCAAAAAAGAAAGTAAAACTGAAAGAGTTGAAGAAAGAAAGAAAGAGTGAAAGTTAATTTCCGTAAAATAATCGTCTTCCATGTACTTTGAAGACACTGGACACCTTGGTAATTGTCAAAGATCAGTCTTCTCACTTGGTGTACACTGTATCTCAACATGTATACATACACAAAATAACAAATCTGTGAAAATTTGAACTCAATTGGTCGTCGAAGTTCCGAGATAATAATGAGAGAAAAAACACCCTTGTCACACGAAGTTTTGTGCTTGAATATGCTTGATTTCGGGACCTAAAATTCTAATTCTGAGGTCTCGAAATCAAATTCAAATGTTTTAGTGGAAAATTACTTCTTTCTCAAAAACTACAATTCTTCAGAGGGAGCTGTTTCTCACAACGTTTTATATTATTACACCCCTTACAAATATCCTGCCTTTTCATTGGTTTAGAGCACGTCACATGATATGTCTTAGTTTTACTACACGGCGGCTGTGTGATAGTGCGTTGTTTGCCGTAGGATAGACTATTACACGGCGTGCAGTACCGAGACGTCTTTTTACCCACCTCAAACCCAATCAGTTGTGCATCTGTGTATCTGAAACGCCGAACGAACGTTACGTGCACGAAGATGATGACAATTACCAATAGTGTCCAGGGTCTTTAAGGCCTGTATCTTTCTCACTTTTTTTAGCAGGTATATTTTCTGTTCTGCCATTTACACATTTCTCTAATGTTTCATTTCTGTTTTGGTTCTTTTTTTTCCAGGAGGCTTATCAAGAGCTCTCAACCAAAGGAGAAGAAAAATGACGATGTCCCGTAAGAAACTAAATCAATATTTACTTCATCTGTTTGTGTGTTTGTTTGTGTGTTTGTTTGTATGTTTGTTTGTTCGTATGTTTAGATGGTTTTGCCGTCAAGGAAATTCGGCAAAACCCCACAAGGGGATATAAACAACAAACTGGCAACAGCCAATCTCTCTCATATTGGTTTTACATCTATGATAATAAATTGCCACAAATCAAGAAATTGTGATTGAGTAACTAGAGTACAATATTTATTCTAGTCATTGTGTGGGTTGTCTGTTTTTGTTTGTTTATTTAGATGATCTTCCCATCAAGGGAACTCTACAACCTCCCTCGAGGAGATATAAACACAGAGAAAGCAACAGCCAATCTCTCCCATACAAACATTGGTTTAACGTCTATGATTATGAATTACACAAATCGAGAGAAGTTGTGATTCAGTAACTAGAAGACAGAACCTATTCTAGTCATTTTGAAATCAGCGGTTAGCTTGGTAGGATTCACACCCACAACCTTGTGATTACAAGTTCGGCGGTCTAACCACTGGACCACGGCCAAGCAGTTAAGGAAACCGGACTCAAGCTCTGGTGTTTTTAATCAGCAGAGTGTGGATTCGAGTCCCAGTCATGACACTTGTATCCTTGGAACAAAATGCTTAAAGGCAGTGGACACTATTGGTAATTGTCAAAGACTAGCCTTCACAGTTGGTGTATCTCAACATATATATACGCAAAAAAGAACTAACCTGTGAAAATTTGAGCTCAATCGGTCATCGAAGTTGCGAGATAATAATGACAGAAAAAACACCCTTGTCACACGAAGTTGTGTGCGTTTAGATGGTTGATTTCGAGACCTCAAGTTCTAAATCTGAGGTCTTGAAATCAAATTCGTGGAAAAATACTTCTTTCTCGAAAACTATGGCACTTCAGAGGAAGCCGTTTTTCCTGTGTACCAGGATTGATAGTGCACGAACGTAGAACATGAAAGAGTAGGGGATAACCCTTTTTTTCTGGTTCACACATCAAGCACCCTTGTTTACAGGTTTCCTTATTCACAGGCTTTCGAGCTACAGTGATTAAGTTCAGTTATGAGGCATCCTTGGTTTCAATACCAGAAATATCTAACAATTCATTCATTCATTTCAACTTGGAACACACCCCTTAACCCCGGGGAGGGTTACATCAACATTTTAAACCTGAATTATTTTAATATACATTGGCAGGAGAAAAGTAAAGTCAACAGGGGCAATCAGACATTATGTTTTTCTTTTGAATTCATAAATAAAAAGACGAATTTGGCAACACATTTAATAATAGATTCATCTGTAGAACTCATAAGAAATTCAAGTTTTTCACTGTTAGTAAACAGCTGAAAATGTGCATTATTTCCACTCACAAAGTTAAGCATTTGTTCCCTAAGTGCACTGTATAATGGACAATTGAGTAAAAAATGGATCTCAGATTCAACCTCCAAATTACAATGAGGGCAAATAAACAACCCTACACAGTGATACTTTCTGTGTCCCACTCGTCTTTAATTCTTTCATTTGAGTTTATTTGATTAAAGAAACGAAACTTCCCTTCGAGGGTTACACATCTAAAAGAGTTAAATGAAACCCTGGGGTTAATTTCACAAAGAGTTAAGACTAGTCTTATCTCGAGTTAGGACGAAGTACTCATCTCAACTCGGGACTAGCCTTAAGTTTTAAATATCTCCTGGGACTAGTCCGAAGTTGGGACTGGTCCTAACTCTTTGTGAAATCTACCCCAGCCTACCCTTTAATTTTATAATTAAATAACATGAAAGTGATACGATGCATTTATCTCATAACGTTCTTGATTATTTTCTCTTCTTTCTTGTAGATTTTCCACGGTGACGTCGTTCAAGAACATCTTGAAGGAGCTCCAAGGCATCGCGAACCAGCATGACCTTATCGCGGACGGACTAGCGACTAAGGTCACTAAGGAAGTGCAGACGGTCATAGCGGACCTGAAACAAGAGAGGAAGAAGCTCCTCCAAGATGCGCGGAGCAAGGAGGCGGCCAAAGACAAATCTATCAAGAAGATGGAACAGGTCAGTGATGAAACTCTTGCGTCTTTTGTTTTTGGAGAAATTTGTATAATTTTTTTAAAGTTTGTTTATGAAAGTTTGCTCTTAACAATGCTACATGCCACTCTTGGTAAGGGGACTACAAGAAAACAATTATAAGATGTGAAAATAACTCGGGGGGGGGGGGGGGGGAGCTGAAGGTAGGAAGTTTCCTTGCCTAGCAGTTTAAGAGCACCGTTTTCTAGCTATGGTGTTTCTGATCAGCAGAGTGTGGGTCCGAGTCCCAGACACTTTGGTCCTTAAGCAAGACACTTAACCATGATTGCTTCGTAAAGTTGGGAAGGTAGTGCATTCTGCTCTACCAGCCAGGCTCCTAGTGGATGATACCCATGCCAAAAACCTTACAGACTGTGAAGGGGGTAACCCTGTTTCACTGTTCAGCCCCAGGAGTAGTTGGCAACGTGCCTCTGGTGCATGGCAGTTGGTTTGGGTTGACAGCCCAGATCAGTACAGTAGCCCTCATTTTAAAGTGGTCGCCCCTGGCCTTGTGATACTGGGCGATAAGTTATAAAAACAAAACCTTCAAAACAAAAACAATTTGAAATGAGAGTTATCCTATTTTAGTTTTATCGTATACATTTATATACAGGCATGCAACTCTTCCGCGTTTCCGGATAAAAAAAAATATAAAAAATGTACATGTTAACAATGCACCTCGGAGCATAATAAACCTCAACATTTTCTAGGGTACCATTGTGGGTCTCATGTCCCGTGGCGTTTCGGCTGCCTCGCTCCGCACTTGCGTTGTGCCTTTGAAAATTTTCCTCTTTTTTTTCTTCAAAGGGCAGTTGCATGCCTGTATATAGGATGACCACAATCAAACGGTTCCAAAAACCAAAGTTATATTTTGCTTTTAAAGGGAAGGTACACGTTTGGTAATTACTCAAAACAAAATTAACTTAAAAACTGACTTGGTAACTAGCATTGCAGAGCTGTTGATAGTATAAAACATTGCGGGAAACAACTCCCTCTGAAGTACATGTAATGTAGTTTTTGAGAAAGAGGTAATTTTCTCACTAAAATAATAAAAGACTTCTTGCTAGAAGTCTTTTATTCCTATCTGAAAGCACACAAATTCATCCAACAAGGGTGTTTTATCTTTCATAATTTTCTCGCAACTTCGATGACCGATTGAGCCCAAATTTTCACAGGCTTGTTATTTTATGCACATGATGGGATACACCAAGTGAGAAGACTGGTCTTATAGAATTACCAAACGTCTACCTTCCCTTTAAAAATGATTGTACAGGATGTGAAAGTTTGTTTTACTGATGGTGTTAGTGATCTCTTCATCATTTTGTTGAATGCAGACTAAGGACACTTACAGGGCAGCTCATGGTAATTACATCTCAGCTAAGCAGCAGTTTGAGAAGGTAGACAGTGATCTCTCCCAAAGCAGGGCGCAGGTTGAAAAGGTAACTCCTCTACGTTCCTGTGCTTCAGTCTTTCTTAAACATCTGAAAGCACACAATGCAACCAGAGTTTAAAGGTTTAAAGGCAGTGGACACTATTGGTAATTACTCAAAATAATTATTAGCATAAAGCTTTACTTGGTAATGAGTAATGGGGAGAGGTTGATAGTATAAAACATTGTGAGAAACGGCTCCCTCTGAAGTGACATAGTTTTCGAGAAAGAAGTATTTTTCCACGAATTTGATTTCGAGACCGCAAGTTTAGAATTTGAGGTCATGAAATCAACCATCTAAAAGCACACAACTTCGTGTGACAACGGTGTTTTTTCTTTCATTATTATCTCGCAACTTCGACAACCTATTGAGCTCAAATTTTCACAGGTTTGTTATATTATGTATATGTAGAGATACTCCAAGTGGGAAGACTGGTCTTTGACAATTACCAATAGTGTCCACTGTCTTTAAAGAAGATTGACATTTCTAATCCGTTGTTTATTTTCATTTTTTCCATATGGATTTGACAGAGTCGACAGAATATGATATCCAAGGACCAGTCTCGAGAAGAGAGCAAGAATGAGTATATCCTGCAGCTGACTCAAACCAACAAAGACCAACATGAACATTACTACACTATACTACCCGATGTCTTTAATGTAAGTCAAAAGTCGGATAGGGTGTCATGGCCGAGTCAACCTCGTCCCCATGGTTTACTTTAGTTCCAACCATGTTTACAATTATAAACCCTGGGATGGAAACTCCTTACTTAACCCTGATTGGACAACGACTTAGCAATTATTAGAATGTGTTCCATATTCATAGTGTAACACCGTACCTGATGTCTTTAATGTAAGTCAAAAGTCGGATAGGGTGTCATGGCCGAGTCGACCTCGTCCCCATGGTTTACTTTATTCCCAACCATGTTTACAATTATAAACCCTGGGATGGAAACTCCTTACTTGGACCCTGATTGGACACTGACTTTACAATTATTAGAATATGTTCCATATTCATTGTGTTACACCGTACCTGATGTCTTTAATGTAAGTCAAAAGTCGGATAGGGTGTCATGGCCGAGTCAACCTCGTCCCTATGGTTTACGTTATTTCCAACCATGTTTACAATAGTAAACACTGGGATGGAAACTCCTTACTTGGCCCCTGATTGGAGTAACGACTTTACAATTATCATCTATGTTTCATATTCATAGTGTTACACCGTTCAGCCAGCAGCCGGCAACCAACAATTTACAAACAAGCTATTAAATCTGGTACCGTACTACAAGATTATGACGAAGATGTGAATTTTTTTGATTATTTTGATTTGCATACTTATCCACAAATTTTGGATATGCAAATGGTCCAATACCAGGGTGAGAGAACGGTCAACCTTGTAACCTCTCGACACACCCCGGGGACAACGTTGTGGCTTTGAGCAGAAAAATTCAAGTCCTGGTGGTTTAGTCATTGGGGTTTGGGTTCGAATCCCGGTCATGGCACTCGTGTCCTTGAACAAGACGCTTCACTATGATTGCTTATCTTCACCGAGGGTTGTGAATCGGTACCTGTGAGGGCAGAGATGGTTCTTGTGATTGATTTAGCCGAGTAGCGCGTTTTAATGTTGCACAGGCTGTATGAGATGGTTTAAGGAATGAATTATGGCTAAGTTACCAGGGGTAAAAATGTTTGAAGCGCTTTGGGTGTGAAAAGCGCTATATAAAAACTGCTTATTATTTTTTATTATTATTGTAAAATGCGCAGAACTAGTTATTAGTATTAATATTATTATAATTTGCCCGTTGTTATAATAATTGAAATATCATTGATTCTCAATTCCACACCTCATCTGAAATTTCCTATTCAAAGTGTGTTTTTTTAAATTCACTCTTCGTTCCAGAAAATCCAAGAGATGGACGAGCGGCGGATAACGAAGACGAGCGAGTTGTACAAGCAGTATGCGGACTGTCACCGCAGCGTACTCCCAATCGTCAGTAAATGCCTGGATGATATCACGATGGAAGCGGAGAAAATAAGCCCTGCTGAGGTAAGTAACGCAATAGATTAGTTCCCACATGACGCAAATCGGCCATCTTTATGGGCAGTTTGGAACACACAGCCATGCGTTTTGCGCGAGAACAGCGGGCAGCGCGCGCACATTTCACACAACTCGTTGCCTGATTGGTTAGTAAACAACCGTGTGGTTGCGTTAATAAACTGAGCGCTTGACGTGCCTGTAAGCCGAAATGCAGTTTGCTCGTAAAAATGGCCTCTATTGCAACTTGTTTGTATTGCTTCAAAAGTAATTACTTTTTTTTTTTAGTAGGTCTCATAATTCAAACGTAGTCCCACATACCTTGCAGGAAAATACTGAATGTTAAAGCGCCTTGATCGTCAATGAGTGATTGATATGCACGCTATCTAAGAAGCCACTACGACTAAGCAAAAATGCAATACAAACAAATACCTCCATATTGCAATCAATTGGAGACTTTTGGATGGTCCTTTTTCACAGTTCTTCGCAGGCTCAGACCTACATGCGCAATACTGAGCATGTGAACGCGCACGCACAGCTGCAAAAAAGGACTGTTATGTCTGCTGCCACCAGCGACTCATAAGTCTACCATTGTGTTTGATCACTCTTTGCAGGATTCTAAAAAAGTAACGACAAAGTACAAATCTGGGCTAGTTCCCCCAGACGACTTCCGGATGTTGGATCTCGACGAACCCAGAGATGCTACCGAGACGAAAGAACCGGACTCGGTGTCCGGGAACAGCATAACATCCAACAACAGCGGTGGAACAGTAACAGGAAAGAACAAAAAAACCAAAAAGGGTGGTCTCAGATCAATTTGGGCAAAGGTATGGATTCTTTGGAAGTTTATCCAATAAGAGTAAACATTTATAGAACTTGCTAGCCATTTTTCAAAACTTAAAAAAAAGAAACAATATTAAAAGTCATTAAAATGCATGTACTTTACCGAAACAGGGGTCATTGCTTATGGAAGGTCAGGGGCCAAAGGTAACAGTAATTTTTTGCTGTCGCCAAACTCAAATATTTCCCTGTTTTTTATATTTTCACGGCACGCATATAAGTATCCCTGATTTTTATATTTTAACGACACGCATATTTAAAGTGTACAGCATTCAGCTACTTAGTTAGCATCATCGCTCTAATTGACTGCCAACTTAATTTTAAATTTTGTTTGTGTAGAAAACAACAAAACCCACATTGATTAAATGCAAATCACTAGTGGGGGAAACAAAATCTGCATTTGTTTTGCTATGTGTTTACTGGCACGGGTTGTAGTAATCTTTAATTCGATTGATTTTTTTATTTCTTTGTCATTCAGCTACTTTATGGTGTTTTCTGAATTGTTTATTCTTTGTTTTTAATACACAAGTTTGCAATCGCTTAATTAATTGAGTGAACTAATTAATTTTCTTTGCTTAAAAAAAAAAACTAAGGTATTGGGATTCTATAAAAAAAAAAAAAAAAAAAAATAACCAAAAGGTCTTTTCTCTTTAGTTGACCCTTTTAACTTTTTCCGTTTTTCTGATGATTTTTGTAAATTAATCAATTGTTTACACTTTTACAGAATACCAGTGTTTTCTTCTTGAAGAATTCACATTTGTTCTTTTTTCCTTTTTGTTTGTTTGATTGCATATTCCTTTCCGTTGTTGATTCCCAACCCACCAACCAACCAACCAACCAACCAACCAACCAACCAACCCATCCATCCATTTTATTTCATTCACTCATTCATGCCACCATCGTATTCAAAAAGCGGGCACCCAGCGTTTCTCACATCACAAAGGTAAAACAATAACCAAGTCATACACGGCGACCATCTTTAAAAACAACTCTGATAACCTTGAAGGACACGACTTTCATGAAGTGTGTCCGTTGATTGTTCTGTAACTTAATCCAAGGCATTGAATAAGCCAAGAAGAGTTTAAGGCAGTCACAACGCAATTTTGAAAACCAAAACGGGCTCAACTTTGATAAATCGTTGTTTTGTGACAATGTATTAAGCTTTGACTTGCGTCAAGTCTGCAGTTGATTCCATATGTCAGAAAGAAAGGCTGAAGCCCGGCTCATACTTTCGGCGAATTCTAATGCGATTCGGATTTTGACATCACAAAGAGTTATTTACGTGCTGAACTCCTGTGAAACATTTATTGTGTAGAAAGCCCTGTGACGCCAAAAATTTGCTTTATATTTGCATTTGCAGGAAGTACGAACCAGGCTTAATTCGGGTGATATTTCCTGCAAATGCTTTGTGCGAAGCGAATTTCGATGACACAGCTCTGTTTTTGCTGCAAACGTTTCGAGAAAAGTTGCCCACAGCGCAACTCTTCTGAAATAATTGTTTGTTACGAATTGGTGACGTCTAAATTAGTACCACATTCCCATTCACATGAAGTATGGCATCAAGACCATTAGCAACAAAGCAAAGATGGTACTACAATGCTCAGGATTAAATTAATAATCAGGTTTCACACATGTAGATTGTAACTTCTAATTAAGAACAATTTTTGGCAATGTTTGCATTGTGATGGAAGCATCCTCTTCTTCAAAGTACATGTGCATGGTGTTTTATATGTGCCGCCTTTTTTATTTTAAAATTCTTTTTTAAATTGTTTTTTTCTTGTCGCATATTTTTTATATTGTTTCTTTTTTTCCCTGTCACATTTTTATTCCCTTTACACTCCGTTTGCGGTATAACCGTGTATATATCTCTACTTTACTATCTATGGCTTTGGTGTGATCTCTGATCATTAACCATCTTATCATTGTTTGGATGTTGTTTATGTGGGAGACAACGTTTCATGATCTTTGGAAAAGGCAAAAGGCGAGGGTTGTACCAGAACTTTTCTGTGGAATTTTTATTCATTTTAACTAAAAATATTTGTAAGAAGATTTCACTCTTCCCTCTATAAACAAAAAAGAAATGCAGCAGGGGAAAAAAAAAAAAACAGGAAACAAAACACAATTTTGGGTTGAACAAAGAAAAATTTCCTAGAGCAGGATTTGATCCAGCGACCTCCAGATTAACGTGCCGGCGCTTTACCAACTGAGCTATCTAGCCCTATGTTGACAGTCTCCCTGCTTTGTCGATATCTTTATTCGGGGGGGGGGGTTCCAGTCAGAAGCCATACAACCGTGTAGCCAGGGATCACACCCAAGTTGACAATACAACCTCGGAAGCGGCATCCAGGGGAAATTTGTTTTTTTTAAATGAAATGTGACGGACAAATAAAACTGAATAAAGGTAGCACATACGAAACACCATATCATTGACTGATTCATGTACTATACAACCATACTATCAATATGTATCAAAACAATCTAACTGTTGTTTGTGATGACTGTGAAAGTTGTTTGCATGATGACGAAGTTGCATGTTTGAAAAATAAAAACTACTCTTGTTGATCTAAACTAACAACTCGGACTTGCCAAAACAAACTAAAAACTTGTTCAAAATGTTGGTTTTTTGGTATAACAGTTGAAATGTCGGTGTTGACTGTCACTAATCAAATTTCTTTTATGTTGAAGGTGAAATTAAAAGTCAGCCTGTCGTACTCCAATGCAAGATTGACACCGAACAGGTTCAAACAAACTGGGATTAACTTTGAGGGATTTTGATGGAATTATTCAAGTTTGCCAAACCCAACATGATCATCAGGATCATTGGTAGGATTTGGGGGGAACATTTTACAATGAGAAGTCATTTTGTTTGGGCTAGCCATGATAGGTTATCAGAGTTGTTCGCTAAGAAAATAATTTAAAATTTCTTCTTGCTACTTTCTTTCTCTTGACCAATATGACACTAGACTCAACCAACTGAAAGTGCAGTACCTCAAAGTGTTTGCAAAGTGAAGAGGAAAAAAAAAAACTTTTCCCAGTAGCTTGTTCATTTTTCTCAGAATTCCTCAAAAAAAAACCAAAAAAACTTGGGTTGTGTTCAAACCACCCTAGACACAATAGCCTCAACACACAGGCCTTGATACAACCCACATCACCCACAGCAATTGCCCTGTGCTTTTACTGTGGTGCCCTTTGCAAAGTTTCAATACCAAATTAAAGTCGTCCTCATAGCAGTGCCCCTTCACCAGAGCAAAATAATTGCTATGCCTCTTAAAAAAACGGAAAGTTCAAGGACTGAAAACATGATGCCATTATTAAGATGTTGTTGTTAAACATCTCCATGGTTACATTTCTTCATCAATCCCTTCATCAACCTCCTTCCCATGACTCCTTTTATCCATCCATCTACCTCATCCCCCAAATCTCTTGATTTATTTTCATCCCCGAAAGTCATGATTTTTTTTTCTCTCTCTCTCTCTCTTTTCTTCTCTCCCTTTCTGTTTTGCCGTTTGACAAAATCCTCATCCGGGGTTTCATTTTGCTCTCATTGCCCCCTCTTGGTTTGTTTCCCCCAACCAGGACGACGAACGGGGTGGAAGTATACGCAGATTAAAAATCCCCCACACGCCCTCATTTAGACGAAAGGTATTACCTGCGTTCTCTGCATCATCCTGCATTTCTCTTATTGCACATTGCATTTTGGCCTTTTTAAAGATATGGTACAGCATTGGTAATCATCTCTCACTCTCTGCTGACAACTGACAATGTGCGCAACGACCAGCTGCTCTTTTAACCACGTTGAGGGCGCTGTTTTAGCGTCTGACATCAAAGGCCCTTCTCGAATCCACAGCATCAGCTCCAGACCCGGCTCAGGCTAGCTTGGCCCCGTGATTGTCTTGACAATTGCATGTGCTTGGTGTACGCCTCAGGCTTTCAGACGAAAGAAAGGAGCCTGAAGCCGAATCTAAAGCCGAAGCAGTGAATTCGAAAAGGGCCTTAGAGGTGGTGGTGGTTTGTGGGTAAAATATCTGCTTCACTAAAGTTCACTTCAAGGCGTTTAATAATATTCTGCTGGTTCATTTTGTGTCACTTTAAAAAAAAAAGTGAAAATCTATTTCCTTTGTGTTTTTTGTGTAATTCCCGACATGAACTTCACAAAGTCTACTCTTTCAGTTTTTCAAAGTTGACCTTACAAAAAAAATAAAAGTATATCAGGGAAAAAATCCGAAGACATTCGATAAGTTTCATATTTATTCTTGGTGTTCTATTTTGAACTAGAGACCAATGCTGTGCTGTATCTTGAAAAGTTTCATATAAATTTGATATTTTTTTTCACTCTCCATCTTGTGTGTGTCTTGGTGTCTGTTAAGGAGGGGTATACTACTGGTAAAAGTTATTCCGAAATGTGATTCTTAGATCATGCATAGAGTTTTTGTAGAAGATTTGATGTAAAAGTTACAAATTATTTAAATCCATTGCAGGTCTTGTAGTATCTCAAGGACTTGCGGCAATTTCCGCAGTGCCCTTTGGTTTTGCAGGCGTGGACTCTCATCTTTTGAGAGGGCAAGGCCATTTTCATCCTGCAAAGGGCACTTCCATTGGAAAGTTAAAAGATAACAGGAAACTCTTTTGAGGGGCACCAAAGCCAAGACCTGGGGCAACGAAAGCCATGGCCGCCGTGGCTTCCTTGTAATTCCAGGCCTGCTTTTGCTGGGGTGCCCTTTTCAAATTCCCAACCGAAATTTACATTTTCCTCATGTGCCCCCTACCCATAGAGTTATATATAAGAACTAGAGGGCGCACTGGTGATGCTTCTTGCACAAACGCGATGGGACCGCAACGAGACACGTACGTTGTTCATTGAACGCTGACGCGATGCTGTTTTGCCAACTTACAAAATGGCCGCACAAACACACGCTAAGCAATGCCTGTTTGTTCAACTTAGAAAATGGCCGCCTGCGCGCATGAAGGGGCGCGTATATAGGCCAGTGCGCCCTCTAGTTCTTATATATAACTCTATGCCCAACAAATTGCATTGCCTCTTCAAAATCGGAGTTCAAGACCTGCATTGCTTTAGTTTGAGATGGTTTCGCATGTGATTTTCAACTGATTTGTTGACATGGGGTGTGAATCTTATGCTACGTTTGTTTTCAATTCACACAATTTATTCTTGGGTTCATTTAGTTAGATTATCAAAGTGCACTGCAGTCCAACCATTTGTTTGTTGGCAATTTGATACTCATTAAAGACTTCTTAGCGTCCAAATTTGAGATGTTTTAGTGTCAGCAATCAAACAGATCATTTTTCATCATTGACGATATTCTCTGTTTATATTCACCATTACCAATGAGGATATAAACTAAGTGTTATTAAACTGAAAAAAATGTATAATTAGCTGCTTATAAACCAAAAAGACCTATTGTATAACCACAAGAAATAGTTAATGGTTTGATGTAACGACTCTAGAAGAGTCTTTCTCGAAGGCTTAAAATGGCACTTTTTTTTTAAAACCAGTATTGTACCCTGCCTTCTTACTGTTTTACCAGAGCTCTTGAAGAAAGTGTGAATGTGCACCTGTCTGTATCGCTCAAAATTTTAAAAGAAACCGAATATCCCTTATAAGTTTTTTCATCTTTTTTTACTCTGGCATAAAGCAGAAGTCCTTTTTTAAATCAGAAAAAAGAAACAGTCAAGCTAAGCATTTTAAATAATAACAGTGTTGTATGTCTCAAGACCTGGTCTCTGTCTCAAGACCGTCTCAAGTTATTTCATTGCTGTCATGGTCTATAATAATGACCCAATCATAAAATACCCACATATATTCTTCTTCAGGCACTACGCATCATAAAGTATGTGCAAGTGCGATCTAATGTGTGTTTAGTTAGATGTGTCACCAAAGAAATGTGTACAACATCAAACTGAGCCATACAACTGCATTTTTTAACCAAATTATTTGCCAGTTGTAGCTTGCTGAAGTAGTCCTTGTTCAACTCCAAATTATTTTAAATTTACTCAGTCGATTTTCCCTTACGTTTTTTTTATCCAAGTGCTGTAATAATAGCACCATAGAGAGAAAATTGTGCATGTGCCATGAAAACAAACTTGCATGTTAATCGTAAACTTCATCATTTGGTGACTAAGTTTGCTTATAGTGCACATAAATTGCATGAACATAAAAAAGCACTTTTTGAAATGAAACCATTTTCAGTCCATAGTTTAGATTATATATGAGTTGAAGGGAGGGTTCATACATTTGGTAATTACTCAAAAAATGAATGACCATAAAAACTTACGTGGTAAGAAGCACTGCAGCTGTTGATCATGTATAATATTTTGAGAAACAATTCCCTTCAAAGGAATGTGGTTTTTGAGAGAGGGACTCAAAAACTTATCAATCTGAGAAACAACTCTGCATGAAACGTTTCTCAGATAGTGTATTTCAATATGGATTATTCTGGGGGTTTTGTGGATATAACTTCGCTCCAGAATGTTGGCAATCTCTATAAAATGCAACCCGCCTTTTGAAATGAAATTGTCACAAGTTAGTTTTGTTGTTTATATCTTTGTTTTGTGTAGGAATAAAACAATTGAATGGTTCACAAAACCAAAGGTATACTTTGCCTTTACACGGGGACGTGTTTCCTTATCGGACATTCTGGCATGTTGTCAAGTTGTTTCAACGTTTACTTCAAATCTCTTTAATAAATGTATTGCATGGGTTGCTTTGCTTGCTAACCGCTTTTATTTGTTAACATCAACAACAACTAAACTAACAGCACTTCACAACTGTTATGTTTACCAGTAATTTTTCATAATTTTTCTGTCAAGGGAAGGTGGTAGAAATCCATTTTTCCTTGAGCAATAGTTTGACTATTTGTTTATTAGCCAGATATATTCTGTTTCTTTATTTGTGTCTCGAATTCTCTTTCTTTCACAGTATCTTTCTTCCTAATCTTAACTTTCTTAACTTTCCCCTTTGAATCTTAACTTTCCCCTTTGTAGAAACTTTTCACCTTCTTTCCTTTCTTGGTTCATTGTTTTTCTAGCGGTTCCATCCCACTTTATGAACCATACCCTACCAATACCATAAACTACTTTCCAGTTCCAACTATCGTGATACCTATTTCATAATATTTATCCCATTTATGAGGGTTACCCTCACCTTCTTAATGATAGCCCATTTGTGGTGTTACCCTTAACCTTGTACCCATATCCCATTTGTGGGTATTACTGTCACCTTCATACCTATTAAAGGGTCTATGCACTTTTTGTCGGACTAAATACACAAAGGCCACAGATTAACATTAAACTTACACAGTTTGAAGATAATAGTAGAAAGCTTACCTGAAAATATTACTTGTTGAGGTGCTGTAGTTTTTGAGAAATGAGTAAAACAATGTCATGAAAATAATTTTCGTCTCGGTGATCATGAGACGAAAATTATTTTAGAGTGTAAAAATGTTTTTCATGACAATGTTTTACTCCTTTCTCAAAAACTACAGCACTACAACGACCAATACTTGAAGGTACGCTTTCTACTCTCATTATCTTCAAACGGTGTAAGTGTAATGTAAGTCTGTGGACTTTGTGTTACAAAAAGTACCCACATTCTTTAAATGATAACCCCTTAACCTTGTAACTCTTTCTTCTCAATGTTTCCTTCCTTCTTCTCAAGCTATTTCCTCTTTTAAGTTTTTTTCTTCTACCATTGTTATTTTATTCAGCTCATGTTAATAATCGTTGCATCTCGGTTATTTTTTTTGTATCCAGCCCGAGCCAGCAGAAGATTTTAGCCATTTGCAACCCCATCAGCAACGGAGGGAACTCCAGAAGAAAATAGACGAAGTCCAAGTACAAGTCGACCAAGAAATTAAGTCCAAGTAAGTAGTTGACTTAAAGGCAGTGGACACTATTGGTAATTACATGTACTCAAAAAAATGTTTAGCATAAAAACTTACTTGATTACAAGTGATTGATTGATTGATTGATTGATTGATTGATTGATTGATTGATTGATTGATTGATTGATTGATTCTCGCCATTCTCGCCATTCCTCCAGGGAAGCGTTGATCAAGATGCGAGAAGTCTACACCAAGAACCCAACCCTTGGTGATCCAGCGTCGGTAGAGAGCCAGCTAACCAGCATCGGCAAGAAAGTGGATACCCTGAGACTAGAGCTGCAAAAATACCAAGTAAGACCCCCCGCCCCCCCCCCCCGCACTTCCTGAACCATCCAATCAAAAAACACATCTACCCCTCTTCAAATATCAAAATAGACCCAAGGTGCAACCTCATACATGGGCGTTTCCTGACTGCCCTGTTGTGTGTCTAACGCGTACACAACAGGAATGGACTCCCCAAAAAGGCAGAAATGGTAGACGCGCATTGTTCGAAGGTGCGTTAACACGCGTTCCGTCCTTTTATGCATGTTTAGACACACAAAATGGCAGACAGGAGACGCGCGTGTATGTGCACTGCGTGTTGTGCATAGGGTCTATAATTCATCCTTTTGATATCATGTTTTAATCATTGACTCCAGGATCACTAATTTTCTAAGTTGATTTTTTATGGTCCTTCATCATCAGCTTTAAGTATGTTTTGTTTCGGCCGGGCATCATTTCTCTAAAGGTCACATCTCGGCTTAGCATGAAGACTTAACGGTGTTGTTTTGCTTTTTTTTAAGACCAGTATTATCACTCTTGTGTGTCCCAACATATGCAGATATTTAACAAACCTGTGAAAACTTGGGCTCAATGGGTCTATGAAGTTGCAAGTAAAAAATTAAAAAAAAAAAAAAAAAAAACCTTGTTGCACAAATTTGTATGCTTTCAGATGCCTAATAAAATGCTTGAAGTCATGTGGGAAATTGAGTGGGAAATTAGGAGTGCTTATAAACAGTGTACAGATTTTTGGAGCGGTCTTTGAGCCTTATTCCGCCGAGTTTAGGCCTGAAATTTAATCCCTGAGAGTGCAAGGGCATTTTCATTTTGGAATGGGCATTCCCATTAGAAATCTTAAAGTCTGTGGGAAACATTTGAAGGGCCATTAAGACCCAAGACCAGGGCAACAGACCATGGCTCTGTGGCTTATGTGTTATTCTAGGCCTACAAGTTGTTTTCAACTTGAAAATTTTATTTATTTTGGGTTTTTACCCATACACCGCTGTGTGTTAGCACTGTATACTCAGTACTTTCCCAAGTCCTGTGAAAATATATGACAGGCATGTTACTCGGTAAGGATTCGAACCCACGACCCTTGCAATTCTAGAGCGGTGTCTTACCAACTAGACTACCGAGATTGCCCGGTAGCTAGAAGCAGTTCGAATCCTATGTTTTGGCAGCGGGTACCGCAACGATATAAGAGATGTTAAATTTGCATCGGGGATAAAGAGTATATTAATTTTTGGTTTTTACTGATACACCAATGTGTGTTAGCACTGTATACTCAGTACTTTCCCGAGTCCTGTGAAAAAATATCACAGGCATGTTACTCGGGTGGGATTCGAACCCACGACTCTTGCAATTCTAGAGCAGTGTCTTACCAACTAGACTGCCGAGGTTGCCCGATAGCTAGAGGCAGTTCGAATCCTATGTTTTGGCAGCGGGAAATTGGTTTCAACACTTTGAAAATTGGTTTCAATAAGCTCGCGGTTTGAGCATGGGATGTTTCCCTGTGGTCTTTCTTCACGGTGTGGCTTATCAATGTGGATGAATGAACTCTTTTGGGAAAAACTGCATGAATTCAGAATGTAGAATTGCTTAAAGCAAGTAAAGGCCGAGTCACACTGCAGCGATAACGAAAACGATAACGATCACGACGCAGAGAGAACGCATTCTACTGGTTGAATTGCTCCACGCAGAATACGCAAACGCTCATTCAACCAATGGACTGTGTCTCTTTGCGTTGTTATTGTTATCGTTCTCGTTATCGCTGCAGTGGGACCGGGCCTTAACTTTGTCATTTGATTTGAACAGTCTCTGTGTCTGACATGTCATCTATTTAGATTGATCATCCTTTGATCATAGCATGTGTTCTTTTGCTTCTATGACGACTGAAGACATTGATCCACTCTGACTTTTCCTCATCGAAGTGTTTTGTAGGTTTACGTCACCTTGGAGCAATTCCGAGCGTAGTGTTTTGAAGTTGCCTTCGCTTTTTGAGCAAAAATCACAGAAATCATCCTCTTAAAGACACTGGACACGTTTGGTAATTGTCAAAGACTAGTCTTCTCTCTTGGTGTATCTTAAAACAAATACACAAAATAACAAACCTGTGAAAATTTGAACTTAGTTGGTTGTTGAAGCTTCAAGATATGGAAGAAAAAACACCCTTGTCACAAGAAGTTGTGTGCTTTCAGATGCTTGATTTCGGGACCTCAAAATCGAATTCGTGGAAAATAACTTCTTTCTCGAAAACTACATTACTTCAGAGGGAGCTAATTCTCACAATGTTTTATACTATCATCAGCTCTCCGTTGCTTATTACCAAGTAACTTGTTATGCTAATAATTATTTTGAGTAATTACCAATAGTGTCCACTGCCACAGCAAATAGTTAGCAAATAGCGTTCCCATGAATTAAAAAAAACCTCAACTATCCATGGATTTAGACAAAACAAGATCAACACTTAATCTTTTAATCTCATCCCACGGCTTCATGACGTCTCCAAATCACCCCGTGTGCTAATCCATCCAATTCTTCTTCCGTTCTGTGTTTCACGCAGAAATACATGGGCTATTCAGCGTATAGTAATAAGACGAATAACTCTGAATCATCCGATAGTGTAAGTATTTATTTTTCCGCGGTTGGCTGAAAACACATTTTGAGTGCACTGTTTTCCATGGCAACCATTTTCCCCTCATCTCACACCAGCATTTTCATTTATTTTTTATTTTTATTTTATTTTTTTCGCAAACCCAAATTTAAAAAAAACCTGTATAATATTACCTTTAAGAATTCCCTTTTATTCACTCTGCCGTAGGCATTAATGGGCCTGCTCTTCTATTTAACAATATTTGCTTTTGCAAAAACAAAATTTGACTTGAAAGAATCTGAAGCTTCCTTATTCTGTTTGTAAAATCTGTAAATCCGTAAACCTACATATATTACTCACGCTACTTTATTTCTCAAGATTATGGCATTTTCAAAGCTCTTCTTATTCTTGCTGGGTTTTGTATAAATATTCTGCCATTCATACATGTACATACCAAGCCAAGATAATAAAAACAATTTTCAAAGCATTTAACAATATTGTACAATTTTTTTTTCACAGCAATTAACTTCATATGTTTTTGAATAATTTTTACAGTTTTGCTTTTTTGTTTAATTGTTTAGTTCAAACACAAGTAATAATACAAAACAAATAGTTTCTTAATTATTAAGGGAAGAGGGGGGGAGGGGGGTTCCAGCATCAGCTTACCTTTCATTTGTCATTCACATCGTGTGTAATGAGCATCATAGCTTTTTCATAATTTTGCTTTCTAAAGTGTGTACTTCTAAACACTAATATTTGTTTATTAAAATTTATTTAAAAAAACATTTGTACTAAAAAATGATTGCCCAAATTGAACTGGTATTTGTTGAGGAAATGGTTGCCATGGGAACTGAGTTTGTTCCAGTCTGTGCAAGAAAACGTCTGCGGAGATTGCATCAGCAATTGTGTTGTATGGTTTGTGCCCGTTGGACCTGTTAGCGTTCTTGTTTTTCCCCTTGCACTTGCTGATTTTTTCTTTTGCCAGTTTTTATACTTAATATTTTTTCCTTGTTAATTTTTATGCAGCATTTGTTTTTGTTTTTCTACCATGCAAGAGTCAAACTTTTGTGATGTGCATGAGTGCATGTAGCATTGAGACTCTAGTTTACTTATTGTAAGAGTTGTAAAGCAGGTTTCCACTTACAGGTGTATAGACCGTGTTGAATATGACGACACCACTCAAATATCCGCACTACAACATGGCGTCTGTGAGCGTGTCCGTGTGTGTGTGCGTACATGTGCCTTACAAATCCAGCCGGGAATGCTTTGCAGTGCGTGCTGCGTGCTTCATTGATTTAGCGTTAAGACGCGCATACAGCCTGCCCTACAAGATGGCTACTTTCATACCAACAAAGGGGGTAATTCAATACAGTCTATTCCTGGAAGGAAAGAAGCAATTATGGTTAAGCTTCCTATTCCTACTCTGATGAATGAGCCACATCTTACCCTTTAGAGCCAATATCACCAACCAGCAGACGTCATTTATAACCACTTTTACCCTTTTTTTTTTCTTCAAACACTTGCTTTTTGCTAACACTCTGGAGTTTCATTTCATCATTTTTGTTGATTCTTTAAATAACATTTCTTTTTTGCAGATCAAGACTAATTTTTTGAAACATTTGTCCGCTAACTTTTTGTTGGTGTTAATTCTTAACGTTACTCTGAAAACGAAGCTTTAAAATTGACCCTTGTGCAATGATCCTTATGCTTACATCACCTGTACACCATTTTTTGTGCAACTTGTCCAATGTACCGCCGTGGATTGTAGGTGAATTGTTTGATAATGCATTGTTATATGCATGAGTTTTTTGCATTTGAATTTGTTTAAGCTTGAGTTGAGTTGTGTTGACAGAAAATAGCACTGTACACTAGTGAAGTCACTTTGGCTAAAAATATTACGAAATAGGAAATAATACGAAAAATCAACATGCGACAAGTCGACGAACAACCCGCCACTCAAGCGATCACTGCATTATCAGGGCATCATCGTTGGTCTACTTCTCTAGCGCCGCGGGCACTGTTCCAAAAAGATCCTTGGAATCTATAACTCCAGGGGTCGATTTCACAAATAGTTATTAGGACTGGTGCTAACTTAGGACTAGTCCTTGGAGATATTAAAAAGGTATGGCTAGTCCTAAGTTAGGACGAGTAACTGGTGCTAACTCGAGATAAGACTAGTCTTAACTCTTTCTGAAATCCATCCCAGGGACTACCAAAAGGTGGAAATGCCATCATTTCAACACACCAACAGTATTTGCATCCAAATTTCTTATAATTATTTTGTTTTAGTAATGACGCTCTACCCTGAGTTCATTGGCCCTTTGCGAAACCATGGCTTTGGCTTTGGATTCGGCTTTGGATTCGGCTCAGGCTAGCTTGGCTACACGGTTGTTTTTTCTATTGCACATGTTACCCCTTCCTGTTTTCAAAAAGGCAGGTCGCTGAACAAGTTGTTTTTGAATTTGATCCGAAAGGTACGCAAGAAAGTTAGGTTGAGACGCAATGCATGTGATGATTTGTTCTGCCCGTAATGCTATGACAGTTTTCGCATCCATGTGGAGTATAAAACACAGGCGTAATTTCATCAAAGGCAACAATTATTAATTTTGAATATTTTTCTTGATTCCCTCCAACTCCAAAACCAGAACTATAAAGACAAAGCCGAAGGTAAAACAGGGACCCCCGTCAGCACACCACCGAGCTCGCAGCCGAGTTCACAGCACAGCACACCAGTGTCGGACCGGTACAGCAGCGTGAAGCAAGAGGCAGCCTCCGATGACCCTTTGCATGGATCCAATCAGTCGAGCCCGGTCAGGGCACCTGTCCCGCCGATGCCCCATAATGACAATGCGGAGCTTGAGGATACGGATGCGTTGACCCCAGGCGGTGATAGCCTAACTAGGTGAGGGTGCTGTACATTATTCAGGGATGTGTGATTTCTCCGTTTTCACTTGGAAGTCTGTTTCTTTCAGACCCCTTACCCCAAGAATAAAAAAAATAATAATAATTTACAATATTCACTTTCAATTTTTTTTTAAAGATCAACTTCATAAGAAATTGACAATAAAACCAGATTGCAGTAGAGTAGGGCTTGCAAAATTAAAGATAAAAGTATGTCAGCACGCTTCAAACTCTGAAGCTTTTGTGCTGGCAAGCTTTCTTGCTTTGTGCTTATAGTTCAGGTTTTCTTTTTCAACAGCCTATCATCACATCTCTGATTATTAGTCTGGTCACCCTCCTGTGTTGATTATT
This sequence comes from Asterias amurensis, assembly GCF_032118995.1. Lineage (NCBI taxonomy): Eukaryota > Metazoa > Echinodermata > Asteroidea > Forcipulatida > Asteriidae > Asterias > Asterias amurensis. The sequence goes on from NC_092662.1 coordinate 15,106,051, forward strand.
TAGTGTGTTATGGCTGAACTGTTTATCGCTCAGTGAGCGTTTTATTCATTTTTATTTTGGCATCAATGCAATGCAAAATTTGTAATCGGTTTTTCACTATTCTCTCGTGACCCAGATGGCCGATCAATCTCAAACTTCTACATGTTTGTCAGTTTATGCATATGGTGGATTACATAAAGTGCTTACACTGCCAGCAACTGTTTTGTTAGCAAAAACCAATTCTGTAATGTTCCTTTAAATTTGCTTTGGGATAAAGAACATAATAATGTAACACACCGATAGCACACTGAGCAGTTCTGATTCTTTTCTTCTTCTTCGTTACCTAGCCCCGTATCTTCCAGGCAAGAAAGTTTCTATGAAGATGTCGATGATGATTTTGAGGACCATCCACAGGCCAAGGCCAAATTTGCATTTCAAAGTAAGTAGTTGGAGTCTTGTGGACTGAAACTCTGATCAGCAGAGTGTGGGTTCGAGTCCCAGTCATAATAATAACAAATTCTTATATAGCGCATTTCACAATAACTGTATCAATGTGCTTTACATTAGTGCCCTGGTCATAGGGCCAATAACATCCCTGTAATGTTTCTCAGCTCCCTTGGGAGTATACAGCCCTGAGCTGCCTGTAAGGCGCTTGTGGCTTTTTCATACACAATATCAACCTCTACCCTCGCAGGTACCCATTTATACCCCTGGGTGAAGAGAAGCAATTATAGTAAAGTATCTTGCTCCAGGACACAAGTGTCACGACCGGGATTCAAACCCACACTCCGGTGAATCAGCACCAGAACTTGAATTCGATGCTCTTAACCACTCGACCATGACACTCTCAGTTGTGACACTTAACCATGATGCTTTGTCCTTCGGATGGGACGTAAAGCCATTGGTCCCGTGTGTTGCATAACACATGTAAAAGAACCCAGTGCACTTATCAAAAAGAGAAGGGGGTTCGATTCCGGTGTTCCTGGTTTGATTGGCAGCATACATGTATTGCACCACAGCACCTTGTAAACCATTGCATGGTTGTTATAAAAAAGGAGTAGGGCCCAATTTCATAGAGATGCTTAGCACAAAAATTTGCTTAGCATGAAATTTCTTCTTGATAAAAACAGGATTACCAACCAAACTTCCACATGATATATTCAGGATAAGCAAACAACAGCTGAATACAAGTAACAAACAATATACAAATTTGGTTGGTAATCCTGTTTTTATCACGGAAGAAATTTCATGCTAAGCAATTTTTTGTGCTTAGCAGCTCTATGAAATTGGGCCCTGGTCTCATGACAACTTATATTATTATTACTTCTTGTTTATTACACGTAGGGAAGATGTGAACTCACTTACATGTAGTATGGAGGTTGTTGATGTACTATAAATCATGAATGTCTAGTTATTGTTATTATTACTTCTTGTTTATTACAGGTGGGGATGTGAACTCACTTAGTATAGAGGTTGTTGATGTACTAGATATCATGAATGTCTAGTTATTGTTATTATTACTTCTTGTTTATTACAGGTGGGGATGTGAACTCACTTAGTATAGAGGTTGTTGATGTACTAGATATCATGAATGTCTAGTTATTGTTATTATTACTTCTTGTTTATTACAGGTGGGGATGTGAACTCACTTAGTATGGAGGTTGGTGATGTACTAGATATCATGGAGGAGGACACCGGCGACGGCTGGACGCGAGTCCGCAAAGGAGATAATGAGGGATTTGTGCCAACAACGTACCTAGAATTCGACTCATGACAACGAGGGCGCTAGACCTCGTAAGATGATGATCGTATCTGGGATATCGTTTCTAGATACGATTTCGTTAAACTGAACGTCCGCCATTTGTAAACACGTCAGCCATAAAGAGGAGCTTAGGACGGGTCTGCGATTTGGCGGCTACAGCCGGGGCTACGACTAGATTTCTGCGTCATCATGCGTTGGGAACACCCTTAGCAACAGCCATAGCCGTAGCTGTGGCCACCAATTCGGATAAGGCCTAATGCCTTTGTGCACAGCTACAATCGTGAGTACACAATTTGTTCGCGTCCATTTTTGAACAACAGTTTGAAAACCACTGACGTAGCAGTTATCTCAATATTATTTATATACCAATGGGAGACTTTTTGGACGCTTGGTGCAGCAGACTTACCAGGTAAAATCCGTTGTTCTCGGTAATGTGCGCATGCTCAGAACTTCATAAACATCCAAGCAGCCCCCTAGCATTCAAAAATCTCCCATTAACAAGCGCTGTGTCAATGATGAATGAAATGTGCTTGAGTTTACCGAATACAAGACCTGCAAAGAGTTACTCAATACTTATCTACTGTTTATTTGGTGTCTGTAACAAACAGTGTACTACTCATGGCTGTGGCTGTGCACCTTAGCGTGACGCCACTATTTGGGAAAATTCTGAGCATGTGGATTTTTTCCAAGTTTTGTCTGCTGGCTCCAAAGGAGCCGAAATGACGTCCGTTGACACGCATCATGTTCATTAAATACTTCTACAATTATATGTAACTGCAACTGATGACAAAAAAAAAATAATGTAAAAAATGTTTTGTTTTTTTAAAAATCACGCCAAGATTTTGTTCTGCAGTACTGAAGGATGGGGGCAAACTGATGATGTAAGTTTGACTTATTAGCTAAACGAAAACGCAGAAGCCTTTGCTTTTTCATTGTTAGAACTTAAAAATTCTAGACCATTCAGTAAGAAAAATAGCGCGATATTGTTATTTTTCCTGATATTTTAAACATATTTGATCAATAATTTTGTTGTTGAAATTTGGTCAAAGTTGTACTTATTGTTGATAAACGATGCGTTCATATGAAGTCCATTTGTGCGTACACAATTAACAGGCCGAGTTAATCTAATATTTAAAAGATGGTTAGTTTAGTTTTTTTTATTGCTCATACAATAACAGTTATTGGTTGATATTGGGTATTGTTGCGAAAACATGTTAAAAAGATATTTAAATTATAACTTAAAATCTTTTTGGGGGGAGACTTGGGTTTATCAATGGCTTAATCAATGATAATTGAGAATTGATCTTAACCATTCTAAACTCCTTTTTTTAGTTCTCCGGGCATTATTTAAGTTTTTCACAGTAAAATATTAATTATTTTACCCATTCAAAGACTTTAAAGTTTCCTGGAAGGTCAAAATGTAATTACGTTTATATTTTTTGCCTCGATGAAAGTTTTACGACACTGTTGATTTTAAGAAAAGTGGAAAACACACGATTTTAACTGTAATTAAAACTAATCCTGTTTTTTAGAACAAGATACTTATTTGGGTACAAATAAACATAATTTGCTCGTCAATTGTGGAGAGAAAAAAAGTCATGTCAAGCCATTGGATTGAGCTGCCGTGGCTGTTAACAGACTGGTATCAGACTAAGTGATTAACGTACCAGCTTTTAAAATCTATGCATGTTTTGCCATTTTTTTGTCCGAAACTACTGAAACGTAATAATTGTTTATTAAATAGAGCCTTTACATTGACATTACATTTAATTAGTACAGCTGGAGATCTGCCATTCTGGGGTACCTTAAAAAAACACAAGGCCGGACAGCCATTTTGAGGTTAGGGCCACACTCAGTTTGGGCTGTCGAACCAAATCAACTGCCACAAGGGGCATGTTGCCACCTACTCCTGGGCTGAAACAGGGTTACCCCCCTTCACAGTCTGTAAGGATGTAGGCTAGGGTATCATCCACTAGGAGCCACCTACTCCTGGGGCTGAAACAGGGTTACCCCTCTTCACAGTCTGTAAGGATGTAGGCTAGGGTATCATCCACTAGGAGCCACCTACTCCTGGGGCTGAAACAGGGTTACCCCTCTTCACAGTCTGTAAGGATGTAGGCATGGGTATCATCCACTAGGAGCCACCTACTCCTGGGCTGAAACAGGGTTACCCCCTTCACAGTCTGTAAGGATGTAGGCTAGGGTATCATCCACTAGGAGCCACCACCTCCTGGGGCTGAAACAGGGTTACCTACTTCACAGTCTGTAAGGATGCAGGCAAGGGTAATGCTAATGCTAACAACCAGCGTTGCATTTCATAGGTTGTGTATGGGAAGTTCTAGTAACATGTGTGCATGAGAAGTTCCAGTAACGGCACGTGCAAATACTCCAGCTTGGCGGGTTAAAATAGTGGTGTTTATCTAAAGCTTACTTAGGGAAAAGTATTTAAAAAAATTTGTTTTCCACTTTTTTCCACAATGCATTTTCAACAGTGTTTGTTAACCTACAATTAAAAAAAAAAAAATAAGGAAAAAACCTGATGACTGAAAAAATAACGACTTATCTAATCAGTATTTACATTTCTATAACCTAAAAACAAATATCCCCTTATTGCCATCTTTTCAGTGAAAAGAAGCTTGTAAATAGATCATGTATGTGTGTATTATAATGTATCGATGGTGAATTGAAAAAAAAGGTTACGACAGAAATAGGAACAATTACTGTGATGAAGTATGAAATAATATCTTGAATTTATGAAAATCATAATGATACCCTCCCCTACTGTTTCCATCTTGGCCCAATTTCATAAAACTGTTTCGCAGAAAAATTCTGCTTGGCAAATTTCTTTGCTAAGTAAAAATTGAGACTGGTACCAGCCACAACAATGCAAACTTGTAATAATGGGTTGGTAACCTGTTTCTGCTAAGCAATACTAATCTGTGCTTAGCAAGGTTTGGTGCTTACAGTATTTCATAAAACTGTTAAGCAGAAACTTCTGCTAAGCAAATTCCTCTGCTAAGCAAATTCCTCTGCTAAGCAAGAAATGTGCAGGGTACCAGTCACAGCAATGGTGAATGTACTGTATTTTGACTGGTAACCTATTTTTGCTAAGCAAAAGTTTTTTGTGCTTACAGACTTCATGAAATTGATGCCCTGAACCTCCAATCATGGTGCTTGGTATTTTGGTGCGTTATTTAATGAATCCTTCACTTAGTTGAATCTCAGAGAAAAGCTAACTTGACGTCTGTTTTAATTTTCTTGGTTTTATTCTTTGCTGATGAAAACAACAAATTTGTTGAAAACAGTTTTACACATCTGTTACTTGTTGTTTCGAATGATTTATCTGACATTTTTTTCTCATAGATTTGAAATTCAGACTGGGTTGTGTTATATTATAAAAAAAAAACGGCTCAGTGAGAGTAACTTTACAGGTAATTTCCTTCCAAAATTTGTATGTTGTCTGTTTGGGAAAAAAGGAGACACCATTATTCATAAAACCATGGAAAACCATTGAAAGTAATGAGAATTCAAGGTCGTAGTAGATGTAGCATTGTTGTAATGTGCATATTTAACATTCTAATTGGTCAAGAGTAATTTGACTATTACAAAGGTGATTGGTTGAATAAATTCAGCCAACTTTGATGTAAATCTAAACAAACTTAGCACGGAAGTAAGAAGGTAGATTTTTTTTTACAGTGAATTTTACCACCCAATGCTTACATAAAAAAACATAAAATTTCTTTGTATCACATGAATGGGATTTGAGCTGCCTCTAGCTACTGGGCAATCTGGGTGGTGTAGCTGGTAAGACACTACTCTAGAATTCTAGAATTGCAAATGCCGTGGGTTTGAATCTCACCCGAGTAGGATGCCTGTGATTTTGTTCACTGAACTTGGGAAAGTAGTGAGTATACATTGCTGCAACACACATCGGTGTAAGGGTAAAACCCAAATTAAGATCCAATTTCTTTGTAAAAAACAAAATGTTAAAGAACAAGTCTTGGAGGATTTTTGCCTTATCAGTATCTACGGTGGAGACAGTCTCTTAATTCCTACAGGAACATAAGGTATAAATCTCATCCTTTAGAAGTGCTAGCTAAAGAACAAAAAATCTGGTTGGTTTGACTGATGCTTGAATTAGTATGTTTGGAACATTCACACTCTTCAAATTTTGAGAGCAAACCAACTCATTTTTAAGGTCTGTCAGGTGCTTGATAGATATCAAAAGGCGGCTATTTTCTTTTTTCTCTCCAGTCAAAAATATAGAGCTTTCTTTCGCAATGTAACAGCTCGAACTTTTGCCAACCCAGGTTGGGAAACTATGGAAAACCATAAATGCAAATCGAAAAAAGATCGCTACTGTTAAAAATGTTGCAATAAAATTCAAATAACAGATTGATTTTGTTGCAAACAAAACAACTAATAATAGGAAATATGTTATTGACTTGAAAGATTGCAGAAATTTTGAATGTGTTTTAATAACATTCGACAGCCCATGCCAACCAAGGCGGTTTGTTTATCAATAAAAGAAAGGTCTATTATGACTTGATGAAACAATAGTCATGTCCCTCATGTCTAGTAAGTACTGTTATTGTATAACGGGGACAGGGAACTAAACAAATATGGCAGTCTGTTGGAGTAGAAGTGTTCTGTTCTTTTTTTAAAACTTTTCTAAACACAGTGATTTTAAATTGTTGTTTTGCACATATGTAAATGTCTCTCCAAATGCTTTTGTATGCGTGCTCTCACAGACTATCGACATGTAATTTTAGCCATTGTGGATGTTATCATGTTTGCAGTACATGTTTCTTTACATCATAGTGCCTCAGAGTTTGTCGGTGTGCGATATTTTGGCTCACTGCAAATAATTTTTAACATGTGAACAATTTCCTGTAAATCTTTAAAAATAGGTCAAAGGAATGCAGACAATATTGTTGCACAGGGCTATAGACCTTTGTCATGGTGCAGCCATCTTGAATTTCTTCCATTGATATCAATGTAACCAAACCGAGGCTGGAAGATTAAAATAGTCTGGTTCCTATTTGCATAATGATTAATAGCATTCATTATTGTTATTCGATCAAAGGAACATGACCAAGATGGAGGCAGCATGATAAAGGTCTATAAGGTCGTTAGTGCAGTTTGCATGGATTTCATAAAATAGCCTTTGCATATTTTGGAGCTCCTGGTAAACGGAGTTTGTTGATCAAGAGTTGTCTCCAAAGTAATTGTTAGCAAAGAGGAACATTAAGTTTCTAAGAACAACATTTACTTTTGGATTTTTTTTTCTTCGCTTAACGACCTCTTGATTATTACGAGTATGAAACTGCAAATTAACGACCTTATAGCACCGAGACGATGAAATGCTTTATGTAATTGTTTATACTTGTAAGCCATGTGAACTTAGTTTCTGCATAATTCTAGGTTTTTTTTTCCCTTTGGTGATGTTTGCTGTGTGAATGATCTGTGTTGTGAAAATATTAAAGGAACACGTTGCCTTGGATCGGACGAGTTGGTCAAAACAAAAGCGTTTGTAACCGTTTTTTATAAAATGCATATGGTTGGAAAGATGTTTTAAAAGTAGAATACAAGGATCCACACAAGTTTGCCTCGAAATTGCGTGGTTTTCCTTCTACTGTGCGAAATAACATGGTCGGCCATTTATGGGAGTCAAAATTTTGACCCCTATAAATGGCCGACGTGTTAGTCGACAAGGTAAAAGGAAAACCACGCAATTTCGAGGCATGTTTGTGTGGATCATTGTATTCTACTTTTACAACATCTTTCCAGCCATATGCATTTTATAAAAAACGGTTACAAACGCTTTTCAAAGACCAACTCGACCGATCCAAGGCAACGTGTTCCTTTAAGAGATGTGGTAGGCCTACCCTGAAAATCATAAACTACCATGATATAATATGTGTTGTGCATCAGTTTTTCAAGCAATTGCTTTTGTTCAAGCAAATGATAAATTTACACAAATGCCTAAGGATAATTTATTTTGGACCAAAAGAGGCTGTATTGAAAAACACAAACTACCCAAAATTTACAAAACGAGGATAGAACTGAACAGAAATGACAAAACTTCAAGATATTGAGGCAATGTGAATATGGGTTAATTTTAATTAGTGCATTTTAGATTAAAACAACCTTATTTATGTCAGTCTACCAAATTATTATGACCCAGTTACATTTTAAAGTATTTTTCATAAACTTGTGTATAAAGTGTTTAAAAAATTGTTTTAAATTTGTTTTCTTTATTAAGATATCTCTTTCTGATTGGTTTCCTATAAAATAGTAATCTAACATTACATCCATTATAAATGAATTATCTGTCATAATATTTTGTATCAATGGCTTAAAAAAAATGTAAATGTTTTATTTGAAATCAAGCTGTGTAAAGATGCAAAATGTTTTAACTTCACTGTGTGGTGAAAACGCTGTCTTTGTTTGTTAATCGGAATTATCTTGAACTGCTGCATAATTTCTTTATGAGGGTCATTCAAGAAAAGGTACAGTTTGGGCAAATTTGCAAAACTTTTTCTATGAATTGATTAATTTTGCTGTAATGAACATGTAACATCAACTAAAAAATTACATCAATGTTATTTTCTCATGTTGTTCCTTAAAGACACTGGACACTATTGGTAATTGTCAAAGACCAGTGTTCTCACTTGGTCAATCTCAACATATGCATAAAATAACAAACCTGTGATAATTTGAGCTCAATTGGTCGTCGAAATTGCTACGAGATAACTATGAAAGAAAAATACCCTTGTCACACGAAGGTGTGTGCTTTCAGATGCTTGATTTTGAGACCTCAAAATCTAAATCTGAATCTGAGAAATCAAATTCGTGAAAAACTACTTCTTTCTCAAAAACTACGATACTTCAGAGGGAGCCGTTTCTCACAGTGTATTATATTATCACCAGCTCCCCATTACTCATTACCAAGTAAGGTTTTATGCTAATCATTCTTTTGAGTAATTACCTATAGTGTCTAGTGCCTTTAACAAAGAAAAAAAAAACTTGAGCGAGGACTTGAACCTGCAACCTTCAGATTAACGTACCAGTGCTCTACCAACTGAGCCATCTAGCCCCTGATGTTGGTGGGGTGGATTTCACAAAGAGTTAAGACTAGTCTTACTTCAATTTAGGACGAGTTACTCGTCCTAACTTAGGACTAGCCTTAAGTTTGTAGTATCTCCTAGGACTAACTCTTTGTGAAATCGACCCCAGTACCCTTTGTTTTGAACTTACTGGAACACTATGTGTTTCAATTTGCAGAGAATGTTTTAGCCATGTTTGTTTTTTGCTTACTTGATGATCAAGTAGAATAATTCTTCCAGTTAATGCTGTACCTTCTCGGAGCAATTTTTAAGTTACAGGATAATGACTTGTCCAGAAATTGAAATGGAATCGGACTAGCTTTGTTTAACAAACTGTATGTGTTTAAAGCGTAGATTGTTATCATCATCATCATCATCATCATACACATTTTTTTAGCAAGAATTATCGAAATTAAAAAAAAAGAACAAATGAAGAGTCAGTTTTCCCCCGTTTGTCATTTTGTGTGTCTCCATGTTTTTGTGTGTGTTTTTATTGGTCACTTTTTATCAAAGTTTTACCACCATAATAGGGCCAACTTTTGGGGTTGGGTCCCTTTTTAAGGCCCAGTAACAGGGGCGCTGTACTCCTTAAAGGGAAGGTACAAGTTTGGTAACTACTCGAAACAAATATTAACTTAAAAAAACTGACTTGGTAAAGAGCATTGGAGAGCTGTTGATGGTATAAAACATTTTGAGAAACGGCTCCCTCTGCAGTAACGTAGTTTCTGAGAAAGAGGTAATTTCTCACTAAAAGATTAAAAGACTTCTACCTAGAAGTCTTTTATTCCTATCTGAAAGCACACAAATTCGTCCAACAGGGGTGTTTTTTCTTTCATCATTTTCTCGCAACTTTGATGACCAACTGAGCCCAAATTTGCACAGGCATGTTGATTTATGGCTACCCTGCCTTTAAAACAAAAAATGACATCTGCGGTTCATGCAAAGGCTACTGGTAGGACGTCAGTCAGTGCGACGTCAGTTAGTGCGACGTCAGCCAGTGCGACGTCAGCCAGTGCGACGTCAGCCAGTGCGACGTCAGCCAGTGCGACGTCAGCCAGTGCGACGTCAGCCAGTGCGACGTCAGCCAGTGCGACGTCAGCCAGTGCGACGTCAGCCAGTGCGACGTCAGCCAGTGCGACGTCAGCCAGTGCGACGTCAGCCAGTGCGACGTCAGCCAGTGCGACGTCAGCCAGTGCGACGTCAGCCAGTGCGACGTCAGCCAGTGCGACGTCAGCCAGTGCGACGTCAGCCAGTGCGACGTCAGCCAGTGCCACGTCAGCCAGTGCCACGTCAGCCAGTGCCACGTCAGTCAGTGCCACGTCAGTCAGTGCCACTGCACTTGTATAGTCCAACCTGGATAACTACGTACCAGGCCCAATCTTTTAATAGGAGTACACCGGTGTCATGACAAAAGGAGAGAGAGAGAGAGAGACGATTGCTAAAAACATCACCAAGATAATGGATTGCCATCAGTTTAGTTTTACTCAGTCAGCAAATTATCGAGGTATGTTATTATTATAAAATTATGGTAAGTTTCCAACTCAAATTAACTACACAACCGTACGCAACTCGATGGGAAACTACACAACCATACACATGTCAATGGGAAACTACACAACCATACACAAGTCAATGGGAAACTACACAACCATACACAAGTCAATGGGAAACTACACAACCATACACAAGTCTATGGAAAACTACACAACCATACACAAGTCAATGGGAAACTACACAACCATACACACGTCAAAGGGAAACTACACAACCATACACAAGTCAATGGGACACTTCACAACCATACACATGTCAATGGGAAACTACACAACCATACACAAGTCAATAGGAAACTACACAACCATACACAATGCAATGGGACACAACCATACACAAGTCAATGGGAAACTACACAACCATACACAAGTCAATGGGAAACTACACAACCATACACAAGTCAATGGGAAACTACACAACCATACACAAGTCAATGGGAAACTACACAACCATACACAATGCAATGGGACACAACCATACACAAGTCAATGGGAAACTACACAACCATACACAAGTCAATGGGAAACTACACAACCATACTAAAGTCAACGGGAAACTACACAACCATACTAAAGTCAACGGGAAACTACACAACCATACACAAGTCAATGGGAAACTACACAACCATACACAAGTCATGGGGACACTTCACAACCATACACAAGTCACGGGGAAACTACACAACCATACACAAGTCAATGGGAAACTACACAACCATACACAAGTCAACGGGAAACTACACAACCATACACAAGTCAACGGGAAACTACACAACCATACACAAGTCAATGGGAAACTACACAACCATACACAAGTCAATGGGACACTTCACCATACACAAGTCAATGGGAAACTACACAACCATACACAAGTCAATTTTCGTAAGATTGACCATGATGCTTTTGCTCGTGAACTAACAGAACGTCTCCACGATGTCACCTGTGAAGGCGACGTTGACACGGCAGTCGTGGAATTTAACTCTGCAGTAAACTGTGCTCTAGACATCCATGCACCGTTGTTGACTTCTAAACCAAAGCCCAAACGCACTAAACCAAGATGGTACAACAACGATGTTGATAACGCGAGACGCGGACGTCGTCAAGCGGAACGCAAGTGGCGAAAGTCCAGACTACCCAGTGACTGCACGAACTACGAACAATCCAAACCAAACTTGCAGAAGTGCTTGTCAAAGCTAAATCTGTCTTCTATAGAGAGTCGTTGATAGGATCCAGTCCAAATGAAGTCTTTCGCATCGTCAATAACCTCACTGGTAAACCCCAATTAACCCCATCAATCCAGGACTCGCCCACAGTTCTTGCTCAAGCTTTCAGTAAACTTTTCACTGACAGAATTAAAAATATCCGAGCTCATATGGATGACGTTCAACTTGATTCAACTTCATCGGCTGATACGCATACATGCCCCCCAAGTGCTCAGTTCACGCATTTCATGCCGATCACCGAAGATTACCTTCCATACACAAGTCAATAGGAAACTACACAACCATACACAATGCAATGGGAAACTACACAACCATACACAAGTCAATGAGAAACTACACAACCATACACAAGTCAATGGGAAACTACACAACCATACACACGTCAAAGGGAAACTACACAACCATACACAAGTCAATGGGAAACTACACAACCATACACACGTCAAAGGGAAACTACACAACCATACACAATGCAATGGGAAACTACACAACCATACACAAGTCAATGAGAAACTACACAACCATACACAAGTCAATGGGAAACTACACAACCATACACACGTCAATGGGAAACTACACAACCATACACAATGCAATGGGAAACTACACAACCATACACAAGTCAATGAGAAACTACACAACCATACACAAGTCAACGGGAAACTACACAACCATACACAAGTCAAAGGGAAACTACATAACCATACACAAGTCAATGGGACACTTCACAACCATACACAAGTCAATGGGAAACTACACAACCATACACAAGTCAATGGGAAACTACACAACCATACACAATGCAATGGGAAACTACACAACCATACACAAGTCAATGGGGAACTACACAACCATGCACAAGTCAATGGGAAACTACACAACCATACACAAGTCAATGGGACACTTCACAACCATACACATGTCAGAGAAAGACGATTGCTAAAAACATCACCAAGATAATGGATTGGCATCAGTTTAGTTTCACTCAGTCAGCAAGTTATCGAGGTGTGTTATTATTATAAAATTATGGTAAGTTTCCAACTCAAATTAACTACACAACCGTACGCAACTCAATGGGAAACTACACAACCATACACAAGTCAATGGGGAACTACACAACCATACACAATTTTAGGTCAATGGGAAACTACACAACCATACACAAGTCAATGGGAAACTACACAACCATCCAAGAGTCAACGGGAAACTACACAACCATACACAAGTCAATGGGAAACTACACAACCATACACAAGTCAATGGGAAACTACACAACCATACACAAGTCAAAGGGAAACTACACAACCATACACAAGTCAATGGGAAACTACACAACCATACACAAGTCAATGGGAAACTACACAACCATACACAAGTCAATGGGAAACTACACAACCATAAACAAGTCAATGGGAAACTACACAACCATACACAAGTCAATGGGAAACTACACAACCATACACAAGTCAATGGGAAACTACACAACCATACACAAGTCAACGGGAAACTACCCAACCATACACAAGTCAATGGGAAACTACACAACCATACACAAGTCAATGGGGAACTACACAACCATACACAATTTTAGGTCAATGGGAAACTACACAACCATACACAACTCAATGGGAAACTACACAACCATCCAAGAGTCAACGGGAAACTACACAACCATACACAAGTCAATGGGAAACTACACAACCATACACAAGTCAATGGGACACTTCACAACCATACACAAGTCAATAGGAAACTACACAACCATACACAAGTCAATGGGAAACTACACAACCATACACAATGCAATGGGAAACTACACAACCATACACAAGTCACAACCTTTTGTACAACGTATTTCCAGCTGCAAATTAACAATGTTTTTTATAAACAACAATGGAATAATACGGTATTTGCCTACCATTAAAGAAATAAAGATTGTGCGAATAGACGCACCAAATGCAATAATAGCTTCCTCTGATTTATTTTCAACTTTGTGTGTGAATCTTCATTTTATTCACATTCTAGAGTTAAGTTTTTGAGGCAAAAGTTATTGTCAACGGTGGAGGAAGGGAGACAGTTTGTTACATCAAAGTTTTTAATGAAATTTTTCGATGCAAATTGTCAACCAATGGATCTCCATGTTCAGTGTACTTTTGTTTGTTTTATACAGCACTCATTAAGTTGACTGATATTTGGAAGGGCAAAGGAACTCCGCATAAATGTAACATGGAGGCAGGAAATATTGTATTTTCCTTCATCCATGGTTGTGATAAAAATCTTGATCAAAATTTTTGAAGAACATGTTGCGCTACGGCCCAATCCCATGCTATAATAAAATTATCTGAAACAAATTGTTTGTATTATGAAGTGTGTTTTGTTTCTTGTCGTCCATAGAAAATGAAACTGCTTTTCATGCGTATGAGCGTAGCGAAGTAGTATGAAAATTGTATTTTCCTTCATCCATGGTTGTGATAAAAATCTTGATCAAAATTATTGAAGAGTATGTTGCTGCGTTTATGCGCATGTATATGTTTGTGTTTATTATTAGATTTTGGTTCCTTTTTCATTGGAAAATGCAACATCTGTTATGACAAACAAGGGAGGAAAGCCTAAAACCATTCGAACCGTAAAAGGCCTGTAACTTTAACGCTTTTCTGCATTTGAAGACAACTTGATATTCAAAGATTCAAAATATTTATTGTCATGGTAACAGCATAAAATTTGTTTTCCCTGTGTTGGGCCTATAAGGAGAATCTAATACAAGTAGAGGCATAAAAACAATAGACAACAAGAATATGTTTATAAAATTAAAGTAATAGAAAGGGGGATAATACAGATCATAAAATACACAATAATCAACAAATTTTAAAAATGCACCACGTTATCTCGACCAACTATTGTTACAAAGGTTAATATTGCGCTAGGTAGAAAACGAGTTCTTAAAACTGTTGGTCTTGAGACATAATTGTCATAATGTAATCTTCCATGATTTCTTGCATGCTCTTATAGTGTCTGCTCCAATAATCCTGCTGGCCTTTTGGGGATGCGCTGGAGTTTCTTACAATTTGCCTGGGAGAGTGAATTATACCAACAAATACAACAGAAACTTAAGATAGATTGAATATATTCAACATACACGATATATTCCTTACTGTCGAGATTATTATGGATCGGTAAGAATGTCAATGTCACGGTAAATGGTTGCGTGGTTTCAATTAAATTGCTTCACTGACAACTTTTCAAAAGTTTCCACTAGTCACAAACTTTCAAACCAATATTGATATAAACTCAATTTATTTATGGATTTAAGTTAGCCAGTAAAGTAAAGTTTAATTCATGCCGTGTCATTTTTAATTTGTATACATTTACCTAAGACGACTCTTCTAACTGAAAAGCGCACCGAGTTGAAAATACTTTTAAAACATTATCCAGTGTTGTGATTTAAAAGTTGAGTTGATTTCTATTTCCTTTCATCTATTACACCGAAGCCCTGCTTAAAGTCGCAATTGAGTTATTGCTTGACATGACAACACTTTGCTAGAGGTTAAACACTGTACAAACGGGTTTTAATTATCAGGATGAAAGAAACTGTAATTCAACGTAATAATAATTACTACCAAAGCCTACATCTTATAAATATTCAAGTAACAATAATGACTTAATTTCATTTGAACTATAGCCCCCCTAATACAACTATCATGACTTGTTATCTATCATAGCAGTTTTTCGTAAATGAGATATACCGGTTCGTAATAATTATTACGATTAATGCTTACTCGGTAGTGATATTCCTGGTAATTATTATAACTTTGTGT
This sequence comes from Asterias amurensis, assembly GCF_032118995.1. NCBI lineage: Eukaryota > Metazoa > Echinodermata > Asteroidea > Forcipulatida > Asteriidae > Asterias > Asterias amurensis. Next base: position 15,121,492 of record NC_092662.1, read on the forward strand.
TCCCGTATTCTCCTGTCTTTTCAAAGCCCCTACGTAATAAATTGTCAGTGCTAAAAAGTGTTGGTTTATTTTGACATTGCTCGCGCCCGAACACTAAAACAAATTATTTAGATCTAAAAAGAACACAATTAGAAGGGCGTGGCCGGAACGGACCAAATATTTATAAATGACTTTGTGTCTCGGTTTCTGTTCACAGTATGTGGGCTTATTATTGTTGCTTTCTTCTGAAAAGAAAAAGGTTTTTAAAAAGGGGGAATTTATATTATTGTTTATGCTTGTTCGTGTTCTGTTTTAGCTCAATTATCTTTGATGGAATATATTTTTACAATAGCCAAGAGGTGACGAGAGACGAATAAGCCCCATTAGTTGTCAGGGTGCCACTATAGGCCAAAAGTCATGCGCAAAACAGGGTTATCATTCCATGCCCTCAAATTCTGTTTAATAATATTGTTTTGGGGTCATGCAATTAATTGTGTCGCTAGGGGCCTATAACAATGTATCACAACCTGGGTGCTATGTGCTTCAGCTGAGGAGATGTGATAAATGTAGGCTTTGAGGTTGGTCCTATTTGGCTTGGGAAGTTAAAAAGTGGTCATACTTGTAGCGGTTTAGGAAAAAACACATTATTTGTCTATGTTTTTTTTTCCGGGGTATGGCCTAATTAGCAAAAATTCCGAAAAGCTGACCTGCCAAAAATTGAAAAGAAATCAGATGTTTTATTAGTTGTACGAAAATATATTTGATTGGTTTTCAAGAGGTTCAGATACTTAAAATAGTTTTTAAAATAACTTTTGAATATTAATTAGCACAAGCATTGGTTGCGGCTATGAATCTATGAGCACCTTTTAGAGCTTTTTGGCGCCCTCCCGTGTTAACAAACTGAGATGCAAACATGTTGGTTATAATGCCTCACAAAATTGTAAACATTACAACATGGCGGAATTCGTGAATGTCCGACAAGTTCTCCTTTTACTAGGTTTATCATGTTTAATTTTGTCTCAAAACGGGATTTCATCTGAACATGTGGGCAAGAGGAACGTTCTTCTCTTTATAGGTTGGTAAATTTTGGTCGTTCTTTATTTTAGTGTCGCATTTTATCATCATATTGTTGCACACTGTTTTTACTTTTAGCCCTGGTGTGTGGTGGGCGTCAGTGCCACAGTGCAAAGGGCAAGGATGCGCTGTGCAACAGAGGAGTCCACCCGACCCTGGGCTACACGCCGCGCTGGTGTGGTTGGCATGGTGGGTTACTATACTAGACCCAGTAACTGGGGCGCTGTACTTCTCCTTTTTTCGAAATTTTGACATTCTCTGTTGTATTTACTATTTTGATATTCTCTGTCGTGCACGACAGAGAATGTCAAAATTTCGAAAAAAGGAGTACAGCGCCCCAGTTACTGTGGGTCTAGTAGTAGGACTCTAGTTAGCCCCACTTGTGTGGCCAACAAGTGGGGCTAGACTCTAGTGGGTTACCCTTCTTCACAGTCTGTGCTTGTGGAGGAAGAAGAAGAAGTCCGGGTAAAGGATGGATCTAGGAGAGCAGAATGTACTACCTTCCTAGATCAACTGGGGCGCTGTACTCCATTTTCAAAATTTCGACATTATCGGTCATGCGCTGTATAGTGTATTCCTTTATTCGAAATTTTGACATTATCGGTCATGATTATTAAAACAATGAGGGGGTAAATTTTCACCGAAGTTCGTCTCCAGATCACGTGGTCCATAAGGTCAAGTTCAAGGTCAAAATGTCATCAAACCTCAACATGTTCCTACATGAAAATTAATGGCAATTCCCTTTCCAAAAACAACAATTTTGACTGTGTGGTTCTTGATTTATAGTTGTTTGAATATTGGCTCTTTTTTTTTTACCCAAATAGTTGAGAAAGGGCACGCCATAGTGAGAAAACAGTTTCTGGGGTTGAGCTAAAATTTGAACCTTCAGCTTGTGGAGCCAATTCACCACATTAATTTAAGAAAATTTGACGGCTTCAAGGCTCCATTTTGGGGGTGATTTTACCGTGATTTGACATGGAATATTCCCAGTCAAAAATAAAAACAACAAAGCTTTTTGTCCTTGTTTTATTTCCCCAAAAATAAATTTGAATAGACCTGTATCAATAATGGCATTCTATTTATTTAAATCTACAGGTGATGATGCAGGATTCGAAAGTCAAGTCTACAATAACACAGTGTGCAGAACTCCGAACATCAACGCCCTAGCCAGAAAAAGCGTCATCTTCAAGCATGCTTTCACGTCAGTCAGCAGCTGTTCTCCGAGTCGCTCTGCTATACTTACAGGCCTCCCCCAGCACCAGAATGGAATGTACGGCCTCGAAAATAGCGTCCATCATTTTGTGTCGTTTGATCAAGTCCGAAGCCTTCCAATTATACTAAAAAATGCTGATATAAGAACAGGTTTGTTGAACTTACAACTCGTCCATATAATAACTGGATAACTTTCCGTATGGCGCCACCACTTTTACACTCATTTTTACAAAAAGGGATATCTCATTGAGGTAAATTAGATACTATATTATTTCATATCGAATGAAAAAGTGGTGGCGCCATACGGAAACTTTTCCTAATAACTTATCAACACTTCATACTTCCTCTTTGCTTTATGAACAATCATGTTATAATACATGCACTTGTTCATTGAGCAACTCTGTGAAATTGGCCCTGGGGTCGATTTCACAAAGAGTTGGGACTAGTCCTAACTTAGGACTAGTCCTAGGAGATATACAAACTGCATGGATAGTCCTAAGTTAGGATGAGTAACTGGTCCTAACTCGAGATAAGACTAGTCCTAACTCTTTGTGAAATCCACCCCAGGTCCTTAGTGCTTAGTTTCGAGACTCCAGGCTTATCGCGGCATTCTGTGCTCATGATCACCATTCTCCGCTTACTGTGCAAGCACCGAACTTCTGCGCTAAGCAAAGAAGAGGCATCCTAACATGGAGTGCACACATGCGAACATTCCCTGCTAACCCCTCGAAAATGCTTGATGTTAGTTGCGGAACTCCTTGCTTCCTTAAAGACAGTGGACACTATTGGTAATTGTCAAAGACTAGCCTTCACAGTTGGTGTATCTCAACATATGCATAAAATAACTAACCTGTGAAAATTTGAGCTCAATCGGTCATCGAACTTGCAAGATACTAATGAAAGAAAAAAACACCCTTGTCACACAAAGTTGTGTGCGTTTAGATGGTTGATTTCGAGACCTCAAATTCTAAATCTGAGATCTGATAACTATGAAAGAAAAAAACACCCTTGTCACACGAAGTTGTGTGCTTTCAGATGCTTGATTTCGAGACCTCAAGTTCTAAACTTGAGGTCTCGAAATCAAATTCGTGGAAAACTACTTCTTTCTCCAAAACTACGTCACTTCAGAGGGAGCCGTTTCTCACAATGTTTTATACTATCAACCTCTCCCCATTACTCTTTACCAAGTAAGGTTTTATGCCAATAATTACTTTGAGTAATACTAATAGTGTCCATTGCCTTTAAGCTAACAAGAAACTTTCAAAATCAAAATGAATCATTTTGTTATTCTGTTTCAATGATCACTTATTACCATTCCTCTTCTTGTGAACAGGAATTATCGGCAAGAAACACGTTGGACCAGAATCAGTTTATCCTTTTGACTACTCAAGGACGGAGATGGATCCTCATTTATCAATACTTCAAGTTGGCAGGAATATTACTCAAATAAAGGAGTATGCTCACGAGTTTTTGAGTAGCAGCGATGCGAGGTGAGTCAGCTGAATGTAAACATGTTGGACCGGAATCCGTTTATCCTTTTGACTACTCAAGGACGGAGATGGATCCTCATTTATTAATACTTCAAGTTGGCAGGAATGTTACTCAAATAAAGGAGTATGCTCACGAGTTTTTGAGTAGCAGCGATCCGAGGTGATTCAGCTAATGGACCCTTCCCATGAAATATGCTAATTACATTCACGCATGCTTACAGACCCTTTTGGTTTGCAAACTCCATAGAGTTGTGCACTAAGCAGACGCGCAATCGCGTCTGCGTCACGCACCCATGAGCCGTGTACAAAACAGCACGATGTTCCCTCATGTTGCCAACCAAAACATTAATGTATTCTCAGGATGCTAGTGAGAAATCACTAACACAGCAACTTGTTGGTGAGCCTAAATTTTACACCCACGCTCATGTTGTGATCAAATACTCCATCACTACCATAGGGAAACTGAACTAGACATTTGTAGAAAATCTAAACACTAGGTGTTCAGGTTTTGTGAAAAGCAGGGCCTATTTTCATAAAAATTTTCATAAACATATTGCTTAGCAGAATCAGGTTACCAGCCAAAATTACATTAAGTTTGCATTGTTGTGGGTGGTGAACGCTTCCTTCATTGTTACCGAGTACAAATGTTTTGAAGTATTTAAAATATTAATTTGGATTTGTGATACTGATGTGAAGTGTGCATTTTGCAAATTTGCATTATAATTAGCTGTTTCGTAGCGAAGCGCAGCAAAACAGCTCTTGTTTTTGTTAAAGTTTTTTTTATTATTATTTTTTTTATTTGTCTGTTTCAGTACACACAATTTTTTGCATAGTTCCTAAAGAGCAATTGCAATGAAACTTTCAGGGATCGAAGGTTATGGTGCAATGATGATCCTAAAGCAATGATGTCATGATGACGTCATCAGCGGTCACGTGACGTCATCTTAAAGGTGTATTATGTTAAATGTTTGAAAATCTATATTTGTATTGAGTTTTATCTTTTTCCATTCAGACCTTTCTTCCTATATATTGGCTTTCACGATCCCCATCGATGCGGTCACACACATCCCCAATACGGACAGTTCTGTGAGAAGTTTGGTAATGGTGATCCAGGAATGGGCCTTATTCCTGATTGGGTACCCACTAAATACGACCCAAGTGAAGTTGTTGTACCTGGTTTTGTACAGGACACCCCGATTGCTAGAGGGGATATATCTGCACAGTATACAACGATAAGCCGTATGGATCAAGGTGTGTGCAGACCTGGTGTTTCTTCCTACATGTTCTAGGGTTCAACCTAGGGTTTTTCAAATACTGTGGGGTATTCTGGACCCAGTTTTTGTTATTTTTTTGCATACAAAGACATTTTCCTGCATGGAAGGACTATTCAAAAAAAAGGAAAAAAAAATTAAAAATGAACATCAAAAAATAAAATTGGGCAAAAAAAAAATGAAATGAACATTACCAAATTTGGTACATGGTTTTCTCATGATTATTTTTGTGGAGAAAAAAATCCTGGAAAACCGTTTTGTTTTTGTTTTTTTGCGCATCGGCTAAAATTTGCGCATATCGGTATGCAGCTTGTGTATATGGGCCAGATACGCTAGCTTGTGGATGGGGATAACCCGGCTTTCTACCGTTACGATTTACTTAGTTGTTTACTTAAAGCTTAAAACCCAAGATAATTTTGGCTTCAACAAACAGAAAATTTGCTTAAGTGGGATTTGGACCAATGACCTCCGGATTAACTTGCTGACTCTCTCATTACTGAGCTACATCTATCTATCCCTATGTTTGCAGTCTTTCTATTCTGTCAATATCTTTGTTCGGGGTTGCCAGCTCAAACTCTAACTGTATCTTTCCCCAGGAATTGGTCTCATTTTAAAGGAAATTGAGCTCGCCGGACACAAAGATGACACCCTCGTCATCTTCTCTTCAGATAATGGTATTCCATTCCCCAACGGTCGGACAAATCTCTACGACTCTGGTATGTCCGAGCCCCTCCTCGTCTCATCTCCGGCTCATCCCCAACGGTGGGGACAAGAGAGTAACGCCTTAACGTCGCTAGTCGATATCGTCCCAACAATCCTGGACTGGTTCGACATCCCATACCCTAAATATACCCTAAACAGACGGACGGTGGAACTAAGCGGGAAATCCCTTCTGCCGATTTTACAGAAGGAACCGAGCGAAGGATTTGACACCATCTACGCGAGCCATAACCTGCATGAGGTGACCATGTATTACCCGATGCGTGTCGTACGCGACCGGAAGTACAAACTGATACACAATTTGAACTTTCTGTCGCCGTTTTCAATCGATCAGGATTTTTTCATTTCACCGACGTTTCAGGTAAGTTTATATCTATAATTTAGACTCGCTTTACCCAACTTTGTTCCCAGTTTGCTGTGCCATTTTGTGTTCTTTCCAAGAATGCCTTGCTTGACTGAACCCGTGGAAGTGTGACTTTGAAATATCTAAATTTATTAGATATTTCTGAAGTGTTAATAAAGGCTTTTTGTACTTTCAAACAAATAAAGGCAGTGGACACTCTTGGTATTCATTACTCAAAATAATAATTAGCATAAAACCATACTTGGTGACGAGTAATGGGGAGAGGTTGATGGTATAAAACATTGTGAAAATCGGCTCCCTCTGAAGTGACATAGTTTTCGAGAAAGAAGTAATTTTTCACGAATTTGATTTGGAGATCTCAGATTTAGAATTTGAGATCTCGATATCAACCATCTAAACGCACACAACTTTGTGTGACAAAGGTGTTTTTTCTTTCATTATTATCTCGCAACTTCGTCAACCGATTGAGCTCAAATTTTCACAGGTTTGTTATTTTATGCATAATATGTTGAGAAGCACCAAGTGAGAAGACTGGTCTTTGCGGTTACCAAAAGTATTCAGTGTCTTTAACTTGCTTACAAAAAGAAAGAGAAATAAGTTTATAAAGTTTTCTTTTTTTCTTCCTTTCTCTCCACCAGGACCTTTTAAATCGCACAAGATCAGGAGCTCCAACCCACTGGTATAAGACCCTCAAGAATTACTACTACCGGTCTCAGTGGGAGCTCTACGACCATCAATCAGACCCTCTGGAAGTATCGAACCTGGCTCAAGATCAGAATTATTCAACGGTGCTCTCCAGACTGAAGGGGATGATGTATCAATGGCAGAATATGACTAATGATCCGTGGATTTGTTCACCGTGGGGCGTGCTTGAGAACCAGGGACTGTACTTAGATAATCCACATTGCTTTTCTATGTACAATGGGTTATAGACAGAGTCAGCTGCTGATGTAAGGTAAGGTTATTGTAATGAATAATGAAGGGTGCGTTGGTCGAGGGGCTGAGAGCAACAAGTTCAAGTTCTGGTGGTTTAGTCATGGGGGTTTGGGTTTAAATGCCAGTCATGACACTTGTGTCCCTGAGCATGACACGTCACTATATTTGTGCTTCTCTTCATCCAGGGGTATAAATGGGTACCTGCGAGGGTAGAGGTTGAGATTTTGTTTGAACAAGTCATTATAGGTCCACAGCAGCCCACTGCTGTATACCCACCAGATACTGTGTGCTTTTTAAGTAATGTTTATTATTATAATTGTCTGCCTGATACAAGTATTAAGATTTAGTTAAAATAGTCACGATAAGCAATAATTACTCGATGGCAATACATGTAGATTATTTTAAAGGCAAGTCTCGAAATCAAATTCGTGGAAAATTATATCTTTCTCGAAAAACTACTCCACTTCAGAGGGAGCCGTTTCTCACAATGTTTTATGCTACCAACAGCTCCCCATTACTCGTAATCAAGAAAGGTTTTATGCTAATAATGTTTTTGAGTAATTACCAATAGTGTCCACTGCCTTTAACAGTACCATGACTCCGATTTCTCAATCGAGTTTTGTTTCTTCTGCTTGCCAGTTTATTTTGTATGAACCAAGTATGTTTTTCTATTTTTATAATAAAAGTTGTAATTACATAAATTGAAAGGTTGTTCAAATATTGTGCTTTTTATTCTGCTGTTTTTGTATTATTTCCTGTGAGACTTCTAAGTATTTTTCGTGTATTTCCTTTATAATTAGCATTTTGCATTGTATGCTATGGGAATTTATTTAGTGGTTGCACACTCGAGGGAAAATTAGCCTGAACATCTGACTTCGAGGCTCATAAGTAACGCCAAATATCGGCCTTGCCCGACTGTTGGATGTAGCTCTAGGGTCTACCTTTGGCATCCCATCCAGATTACGTGTTCACACATTACTTTGTGAATAAAACAACACAAAAATCTGTGCACACACCGCCGCATCAGTAGCAGACAATCCAAAATAGAACTGCTACTGGTGTGTACGTGACAAACTACGTCACTTCAGAGCCGACCAATCGAAACGCAGAAATTGAAAGCTTACGTCACTGCACGGCCTGCTTTACCAGTCTTGCTGATAAAGACAGGGGATCAGTCAATTGGGAAAATGTCCACATCTGGCTGTTTAGCCTGGGGGATTAGTGTTTGTAACAGGACCGTTAGGGTCCCCTTTTAAGTGTTACTGTCTAGGAATTACTTGCCAAAAACGCTAAATATTTATCCTGTATTAATCAAAAAAGAACATTCAAGCCGACATTCGTGGATGAAAGTGGATGATGCCCATGCCTACATCCTTATTTGTGTGGGGGTTAAGGGGTAACTATGTTCCAACCGCAGGATTGTGCAACGTGCCCCTGGAGGCAGTTGATCTGGTAGGACAGCCCGAACCAGTTAAAGCCATTGGACACTATCATTACAGAAACAAAAATAAAAGTTCACAGATTTACAAATAACTTACAGGGATTACAGAAGGTATGGTGAAAGACTTCTCTTGAAATATTGTTCGATGAAATGCTTTACTTTTTGAGAAACATTAAAATGATATCAGTTCTCGATATCGAGAATTACGGATTTATTTTAAACACCATGTCACGACACGGCGAAACGTGCGGAAACACTTAGTGTGGGTTTTCCCGTTATTTTCTCCCGACTCCGATGACCGATTGAGCCTAAATGTTCACAGGTTTGTTATTTTAAATAGAAGTGATACACGAAGTGTGGGCCTTGGACAATACTGTTTACCGAAAGTGTCCAATGGCTTTAAGTGAAGCCCTCACCTTGAAGTGACCGTTTTGCCTAAAGTTGGGTCATTCCGTGTCAAATCAACCAATATTCTAAAAACTGGTGCGGGTCACCTCCCAGATCTGGCTCTTGGTGGATGATACCCATGCATACATCCTTATATGGACTGGGAATGGGGTAACCCTGTGCCAGCCCCGTGTAGGCAGTGCACCTGGTGGTAGTTGATTTGGGTCGACAGCCCAACTCGGAGGGTTAAAAGGTATAGCCCTCACCTTGATGGGGCCGCCAAACCCTGCGATATTAGACGATTACATCATGAAATAAACCTATAAAAAGAACATTTGGACAGGTAACGATTTGACATCAGCCAAGTGAGATTGATTGGCAACCTTGTCTGTATCAATCATTCTCCTTATAACTACTATAGTAGGGCCTACCTGGCAACCGTGAACAATGTTGACCCACTACGGTCAGGGTTGACCAACCTTAATTCTCCAAAAAGCCCTATTTATTCACGATACGATTCAACTTGTCATCTTGATCGACTGAAAAGTAAACTGATAACAAAATGTGTATCTCGGCATCCGATAAGGAGGTGTTGGTATTGCATGAGAATCTTAGAATAGTCGGACAAATCTCACCTGGAAAACAATGACCCTTTTCGAAACCACGGCTTCAGACTGTAGAGTCGGTTCAGGCTAGCTTGGCCATGCGGTTGTTTTGACAATTGCGCTTGCTTAGCGTACGCGCCCGGGGCTTCAGACGAGAGAACGGAGCCTGAAGCCGAATCCAAAGCCGAAGCCGTGGATTCGAAAAGGGCCTTAGTATTATCTCATCTGCCAGTGGCTGCGTTTGTGCATATAGGCCTACTGGATGACAGTTTGAAACGCGTGCAAATGAGGTTGAAGTGGCGTTTTAATGAAGCATTGAATTCAAATTATGTAGGTGACTGTCTGGATACACTTTGTGGACTTTTATCATGTCCACACAGGTTTTTTGACAGTGTTGAAGAATTTGATGTTCTTGAAGTTTTCAGAACAAAGTAATGTCCACACATTTCCCCCTGATTTTCTTGAAGGATAGTTTGGAGAACAAAGGAATGTCCACAGAGTGACTGCAACACATAGCTCTGTGGGCCGGGTGTATGCTTAAAGTAAGGACACTTGGGGTTGTGTTTGAAAGGAAGGGTTAGTGCAGCCAACCTGGAGCTAGACTTGACTCAAGTCCCGTGCCAATCTCAGAAAACTCTTGTTTTGTGATGTCCCCATGCGGGACAGGGACTTGATATGTAAAACTATTCACTTATGAATATGTAAACATTACTGCGTGATCACGCCGTGATACGTGTTCAATCAAACGCTTTCATTTTCGGGACCACATAGCTGTACATTTTGACGGCGGCGGGTATACACATGTACATGTATAGGAACCTTCCGCACGAGAACGGGACTTGAATCAAGTCTAACCTGGAACATGAAAAACAAAACTAAGAACTTGTGTCAAACTTGAGCCTGATGGGCTTTATAAATATAACGGGCGCAGTGCCCCTATAAGGATTTTGTTGCAGGGGGTGGGGGGGGGGGGCTGTCTGAGTAGATCTGGATCCGCACCTGAGTTGTACATAAGGGGTGGGTGAGGGGGGGGGGGGTTAGGTTAATATTGTCTGGCTTTAACATGAAGAAGTATGTTGTTGAAACATTCGTGTTTGCAAATCTGTTCTCAACGCTGATTGGTCAGACACTCGGTTGATAAAGGAATCATTGGACCATTAAGCGGGTCATCATTAGGTTAAGTAATTGCGCAGTACACTTCTTCCCTACAACCAATACAGTGTTCATATTACATACCCTATCTGGTTATGTTTATCTGAATTGCCTTTTGTTCGTTTCGAGTGTTTTGTGGTGCCGTTGATTATTAATATTAGGCAATGGTCAACTACACTCTACCACTCTGTTCAAACGTCGCCAGCCAACTGACATCTGAAAAAAAAAATAATAATGGAGCTGCCAAAAATATTTTTCGTTTTGGTGTCCGTACTCATGATTTCAGGGACCGAGGCGTTCCTGCCAAGCCATGCCGGTAGATCGCTCGCGAGTGCGGACTATACTCTGACTGACATCACGGTGGCTGGGATTACGCGGATGGTAGCGAGGTACTTCGAAGACGGCAACCCGGACCGGTATAGCCCCGGGGACCTGACGGGCCTGAACCCAATGACTCCGTCCCATCTGTATCAAGTCCACTACGGATTAGGTAAATATCACATTTTAAAAACTGTTTTAGCCTTCGAGAAACTCTGTTATAGGCCTAGTGTCGAAACGTCAGGCAATTACCTATTGTTTTGCGTTTATACATTTAGATTCTTTTGTTGAAGCAGTTTGCAACATCTAATTATATTTTCTCTTTTGAAAACTTGTCACATCACATAGTTTGGTTTGCTAACTTCTGTGATTGGAGGTATATTTGTTTAGCCTTCGAGAAATACTCTACTAAATAGGGTCGAAACGTCTGGCCATGAACTATTTTTGGCATTTTTATACCATTAGTCATTTGGTTAATTAGCAGTTTGCAGCATAATTATATTTTCTCTTCTAAAAACTTGTCACTTCATAGTTTGGTTTGCTATAAACTCTGTGATTGGAGATGATATATTTCATGAAATATTGTGTCGATTTCCCCCCGGATTTATATAGAGGTAAATGTAAGTTCCGAAAAAGAAAATAGTCGAATTTATTTAAATTCCTAAGTTGGTTTGCTAACTTAATGGAGGTATATTTTTATGAAACTTACTGTGTGTATATTTTCCCGGATTTTTGTTAAAGGTAAATGTAAGTTCCGATTAGGAAAATAGTCAAATTGATTCAAATTCCTAGTTTGGTTGCTAAAAACGAGGATTAGAAGTATATTTTATTAAATATTGTGTTAACTTTTCCAGATTTTTAGAGGTAAATCTAAGTTCCGAAAAAAGGAAAATATTCAGATTAAATCATTTTTTTCTATACAGACAAAATGAATTTCAATGTTACATTTCACTTCAATCACTGGTTCCATGGAAAATCCTCTTATTTGACTCTTTAAAAACGTCAAGGGCTGGCCAAACTTAATAGAAATCTGCAGAAAAAGGTTGCTTAAAATTTGTCAGCTTAGCAACAATCGTACATTGATATGAATTTTGTATTTGCCGTATTCTTATGGTAAGCATAACTTTGAATAATTATAGAGTCGCGGGGAGTAAGTTAAAGTTGCTATGTCAGATTTTTGGCCGATTTGACCCAAAAACTTTGATCTAAAATTCAATAGGTATTTTGATGGGGGTCGAGAAAGTTACAAGCTTTCATTTGAGCCATTGCTCGAAAAAGTCCGCCAATTATTAGTAGCAGTGAAATAAAGTGATCAAAATTAGTTTTTGTCGGGATCCCGATAATATATCACGTGACCAATTCTTATGTGTTTTATAAGAAACGTTTTAAATTTTTGTCATGGTTCCTGACCATTAAAAGTAAAAGTTAAACTTTTTTTCGTTAGAGCAGGTGATAATCTTTGAAATACCATTCACTCAAAAAAATCTATTTGTTAATGTTTGGGGCCAAAAATCTGATATAGCATCTTTAAATGCTGCAAATTTTCATTAATATGAAACCATACGAAAAGCGCCCCTATACGTCAATTAATGATGAACTTTTTCAACTCGTTGACAGGCTGTGTATACTCGACAAAATTTGAGCGAGCAATCAGTGCGATTCTTAGTGAAAATATTCGCATTTCAAAGGAATACGCTCAGAAGGCAGTGTGGCACTTCAACGGAAATCAAATAAATAAAGGTGAGTTTTATAGTAAAAAGGTGAACAAAATGTATTTCTTTAGAGTTACTTTACATGGACTTAATTAGTAATTATTTAGTTATAAAGAAGAAGTTGTTTTCACCCCAAGTTTTGAAAGTGACAAAAGCACACAATTCTACATTAGCAACAGGTGTGTTTTTTCTTTCAATTATGTTACTTGCAAAATTCGATGACTAATATTGAGCCCAACCGTTCAAAGATTTGTTATTCTACGAATATATTGGCATGCCTCGAAATGACCAACGGCACCCACAACAATTGCCCTGTTGCCCTGTGCTATTGCTGTGGTGCCCTTTGACACTCTCATAGAGGTGCCCCCATACCAGCGGGAAGTTGCTGTGCCACTTTAAGAGTGAAGGCCTGTATTGGAATACACCAAGTAAAAATACTGGTCTTTGACAATTACCAAAAGTCTTCCTGCCTTTTTAAAGGCCGTGGACACTATTGGTAATTGTCAAAGACCAGTCTTCTCACTTGCTGTATCCCAACATAAGCATAAAATAACAAGCATGTGAATATTTTGGCTCAATTGGTCATCGAAGTTGCGAGAAAATGATGAGAGAGAAAACACCCTTGTTGGACGAACTTGTGTGCTTTCAGATAGGAATAAAAGACTTCTAGCTAGAAGTCTTTTATTATTTGAGTGAGAAATTGCCTCTTTCTCAAAATCTATGCTACTTCAGAGGGAGCTGTTTCTCACAACGTTTTATACTACCAACAGCTCTCCAATGCTCGTTACCGAGGCAGTTTTTAAGTTAATATTATTTGTTTTGGGTAATTACTAAACGTGTACCTTCCCTTTAAACTGCCATCTTATCTATCAAAATCTGATGGCAGATTTTGTCCTGCTTGGTTGTTTCTGTTTTGGTTTTTGATAATTCTTCGATTTGCCTTCAATAGTGTACTTTGTGTGCTCGTTTGGTTGAGGTCAAATAAATAACAATAGCACAAACATATACAATATTAAACTATTTATCAGACAGATCTTTTGATGGAAGTGTAGAATATGTTTAGGAATCTACACTGAATACTGTATGTTCAACTTCAAAATGACTGTCTTTCCAAATTGAAAGATAAAGTATTATGTGAAACAAAACTGTTACCTTTTAACGTACACACAAATTTCATATTGGAAACAAAATCACTTTAGCAAACACATTATTAACTGCGCAAACTGACATTGTACTATTATATAATAATAATGATTTTTATTTCAACTTCAGGAAATCGTAAGATGATCAATATTCGTGACACTCTCTTGGACAACCTGGGCAAAGGAGACAAGACGGCACCAGACTATGACGTAGCACGCCTTTACTGTGGTCAGTTTCTTCACATGGCTCAGAGTTTCTACTCAAACACCAATTGGATTGAGCTGAACAGATGGTTAAATGGCGATGATGAAGATACCATAACGACATCCAGTGATCTAGGTAACAAAATATGTACTGATAGTTTTTCAGCGTTTTTTTTTCGTAGACTTGTGGACAAGTCGTTAAATGTCTGCCGCGGTGATAGCGAAAATATTTCCTGCGCGATCGCTAGAACAGCAGCAGTCTCGCGAGACAGTTCGTTTTTACACCGCGAGACGGACATGTTGACGACTTGCCTACAAGTCTAGTTTTTTCGTTGTTTAGAAGAAGTATCACTCGATACCATTCTACTTCTGATGAAGTAGTTGTTGATATACGAAAGCTAAATTGCATTTTTAATGTAGTTTAAGTGATATATACTCCTTGTCTTTTCCATCCCCACTTTGCAAAAACTAGGGTGTTTAAAATGACTATTGGGGTAGATTAGAGGAAAATTGTGGTAGCACTTATTTTAATAAGTGCTAAATGACTAACTAATTACATTGAAAACTGCATGAAGTCGTGTGAAATGTATCTCTTCAACAACGAATTCACCCGCTGAAGCCATATTTCCATAAGCATTTCATAAAGGTTTTCCCGGCCACTTTCATCAACAATTTATTCAATTTCATTAAAACACGGATTCAAATTCACGCATTTTTTTCAAATCCACTTTTAGTGCATTCAACTTTTTTTCTCATTCAGATGCGTTTCCGTCAATCAAAACATGCATAGGCATCAGTCACTCTTAAGTTGATTGTTTCTGTCTATTTCCACTTGGTTGATGAATGGCCACACGCACTTAATGCTGGCATTTACGAAATTAAGTTAGTCTTGCGGTTTAGCGAAATTGAATGATTTTGTATGACCAGTGAATGCCAAACTGATTCCTTTTTTCCTTCTTTTTCTTTTTTAACATGTTGAGCAAAACAACAAATTTCCAATGACAGGTAGTTTGATAGTACTTTGGGTATAAAGTCAGTGGTACCATTGTTGTTATTTTATAAAGCTGCTTCTAGGCACTGGACACTATTGGTAATTACTCAAAATCTATGTTAACGTAACAGCTTTCGAGCAAAGGTGAGCTGTTGACAGTATAAAACATTATGAGAAACGACTCCCTCTGAAGTAGCCTATTTTTGTTTTAATCTGAAAAAGACCTCAGGCCTGGAGCCCTTTTCGGGCATCCGCAAAAACACACAATGTGCAACAAGGGTGTTTTTTCTGTCATTATTTTCTTGCAACGTCGATAACCAATTGAGCCCTTTTTCACAGGTTTGTTATTTTATGCATATTTTGAAGTTTGGGATACACCAAGTGAGAATAATACTGATCCTTGACAATTACCAAAGGTGTCACGTTTAAGACAACAAAACTTAAACATTGCGATGTAAGCCTAGTACTTTTTAAACATCGTAACTTAGAGATGACCATGTGCGTCACCACATGTTTCGATAGTTTATATGGTAGTCATGACAACCTATTCGTCAATTATTTCATATATAACAAAAGCACCTTTTGTGTGTTGTACTTTTGGATTATACTAACAGTTCCCTTCTTGTTTGTTTTTAGAGTTCAAGAGGCGTATTTGCTCAGTTAGTTACGGGCTTTCTTTCAGTTTGCATTTAAAACTGTCAATTAAAAAACAGTTCGGACGTGTGCTTATATAGTCGATTTAACGAACAGTGACCTGTGTCCACATTTTATTTTCATTTCATTTCATTTTATTAAAATCTTATTTCGTTGCTAACAGACCCAAAAGTTGGATGTGATTTGCAATCAGTAATAAGTAGTAATAAGTATTTTTTTTTTTTAAATTGCTGTAGGCCTATGTACGAACAATAAAACTACCAATAGCAAGACACTAAACTATAATTGCTTCTCTCCACCCAGGGGTAAATGGGTACCTGTGAGGGCAGAGATGGTTCTTGTGATTGGTTTAGCCGAGTAGCGCATATATTGCGCACAGGCTGTATACTCCCCAGGGAGCTGAGATGGTTTAAGGAATGATTTAAGGCCCAGTGACCAGGGGTAATAATGTCGGAAGCGCTTTGAGACACCCCGTGAAAAAGCGCTATATAAAAACCGTGTATTATTATTATTATTAAACAGCGACTGTAAAAACATGGTGGGAAACAGTATATGAGACATGAGGACGAGTAAAAACCATTTGGGAGATTCTTCTTCACGACAATATTTTGTCTCTCTAATAAAACAATCTCTGTTTTATTATACACAACATACACTTTTAAAAACTCCCATCGTATTTTACTGCGAACAATACAAATAAAAACCTTACCAAAAGTCCCGTCACTTTGGGAGTTGATAATAATAATATTTTTTACTAGAATTTTGGTTTAAAATAGATTTTATGACCATTTGCAATCTGTACTTCAGCGAAAGGGAATTTTCCCCAAAACTGTAATCATGGTAGATTTATTACTACAAATAATATTGTTTGTTTGTTTTAAATCTTTATTTGTATTAGTGCATGTGTTGTTTGTCCAGACACTGCTTGCAGCCTATCACAATAATTGTTGGTTTGTTTGTTTTAAATCTTTATTTGTATTAGTGCAGGTGTTGTTTGCTCAGACACTGCTTGCAACCTGAAAAACTTTGTACTTTGCTCATCCCTAATGATTGTTTTAAAGTTATTCTGAGCCCTAAATTTGGTAATTTGTTATCGTAAAGACAGACTTACAACCCTGTATCGTTTTGATCTTTAAGTACCACATGAATTTTCCAAACCGATCGGCCAAACCAAACCGGTTCTTCCTTTGTGTTTCTTGCTCCGTGCTTTGTTACTGCAGATGCAGAGAGTTAATAATTAGCCGTCTCAATTTCAAGCAATATAAAAACCACACCACCTCCATGAAACACAAAAGAAGAAAGAAAAAGTTAAAATAGAGAACTACCTTAAAGACATCGAACAAAGTGGTCTTTGCTGAATTCGTTTTAATATCTTGTAAATCTTCCCAAAATGGTACCGCTAGCTCATTTGGTTAATAGCCGTCCCACGAGCCCATAAATCAATCTATAAAAACATAATAAAACAAATAAAAAATAAAAACAACAACGACAACAACCACACCACAAAGGCACCTAAAGATAATCGTAGCAACCGTTCATTGATGGATATTTCTTAATGAATTTTGTTTTGTTTTAACAAACCATGCAGGGATTGTGAGTCCATTTACATGGCGCCAGAGTCCCGGAAGTGTCGACATGTGCCAAAACTGCGACATTACAGTTTCTCCGTGAGTATGACATTCTCGTAGGCCTACTATTTAAGGGCAGTGGACACTGTTGGTAATTACTCCAAATAATTGTTATCATAAAACCTTACTTGGTAACGAGTAATGGGGAGAGGTTGATAGTGTAAAACATTGTGAGAAACGGCTCCCTCTGACATAATGTAGTTTTCGAGAAAGAAGTAAGTTTCCGCGAATTTGATTTCGAGACCTCAGATTTAGAATTTGAGGTCTCGAAATCAAGCATATGAAAGCACACAACTTCGTGTGACAAGGGTGTTTTTCCTTTCATTATTATCTCGCAACTTCGACGACCAATTGAGCTCAAATTTCCAGAGGTCTGTTATTTTATGCATATGTTGAGATACACCTTATGGATACACCAAGTGAGAAGGGTGGTCTTTTGCAATTAAACCTTGTCGTCAAATCAAAGATCAGTGTTTTGTTTTTGTTCTTTGGTAAAAACAAACCATGCAATAATTTCAGCAGAATAAAACATATTCAACGTTAAAATAAATAATGAAATAATTATCTCGGGAATTTTTTTTACACAAAACTTGTTTTTGTTACACAAAACAATTAAATGAATTATAACACCATCTTGCAATTGCTCATTTCTTCATCTATAAAGCACGGATTGCTCAGACAACCTACGTCCTTATGTCTACTACATAACAAGCGGCTACAAGTCCGGCCAAGACAAGAAAAAACCAGGTATGCTTTGGATTTTAAAGTGCTTCATAATGGGTGTCACGTTTGGCTTGTGCGTAAAAGCGCTCGCCTCTCACCAAAGACCCCAGTTCGATTCCCGGCTAGGGCCATAAATATGTGAGTTGGGTTGTGCGTTGGTTCTCTGCTGTGCCACGAGGGTTTTTCTAGACCATCCGGTTTTCTTCCCTCGGGAAAAAAATCAAACAATTACGATCTTGGCTGTGCTCCATGGTCCGTGCTCCAGAATGGGTTGATGTGGCTGGCTACCAAAGGCACCCTTGCATATTATTGCCTTCTTCTCGAACAAATTGTGGCCACGTCCTTCGCAATTCAGCTCTAGCTGCGAGTAAGGATGATTAGCCCCCCCCCCCAAATTATTATTATAATGAGATATGTTCTTTTCGCTTATTTATGAATCCGTTGTATTATCTCTGATATGTATGTTATTATGTACCGGTAGCTTGTGTCAGAGTAGCCGGCATGATGTTTTCCTTTTGTTTGCGTGTCTCTGTCTGTCTATTTGTCTTGTTTGTTGGTTTTTATGTCTGGCTTTTGCTAATCAAAACAACCAAATACTCTATATATATCAGGAAAAAATCAAACACTTTCGATCTTGGCTGTGCTCCGTGGTCCCAAAACCTATCGCGTTCACTGCTGCTTATAATGTTTTATTTGCTTTACTATACAAGGTAACAAGTACTTAATAATATG
This sequence comes from Asterias amurensis, assembly GCF_032118995.1. Lineage (NCBI taxonomy): Eukaryota > Metazoa > Echinodermata > Asteroidea > Forcipulatida > Asteriidae > Asterias > Asterias amurensis. The sequence continues at coordinate 15,140,227 of NC_092662.1, forward strand.
TGTATCTGCATTGAATTGAATTGAATTCAATTTGCTGTATGTATTCCTTCCTGGTATACCATCTCGACCTTTGCCAATTGCACTCACTTTTGCATTGGTTATTACCAGTTGGAACTTTTCATCCCAAGACCTATCGCGTTCACTGCTGCTTATAATGTTTTATTTGCTTTACTACACAGCAACATGTACTTAATAATATGTGTATATATCTTCATTGAATTGAATTGAATTCAATTTGCTGTATGTATTCCTTACATTGTATACCATCTCGACCTTTGCCTATTGCATTGGTTATTATCAGTGGGGCTTTTCATTCTCAAAACCTAGAAGTACAGTTCTTATATGGTAACAAAGTTCAAATCGTTTCAGAATCGGTAGCAACCGATAGGTACACAAACTCTGAAGGGTTGTAATGCGCCATGCAGTCTTTCAAAACGATTTGAGTACTGGGGTTTGACAATGTCAAGTTCCTACACGCTACCTGTGGGTGGTCTATTTGCAGAGGCAAACAAGAACGAATATTTTTTTGTAGCTTAGAGTCAAATAAATTTAAGAAATTTAAGCTATGTTGGGTTTGCCTATTATGGTAATTTATTTCTATAGCCCTTTAGGACCCCCCTATTTCATGCAATTTCGGGTGTCAATCAAGACAACTGGCTTACGTGATTGATATTACATTGACGCAATGGTAACCCGTAGTGATTTAATGACGTCACGAACTGTTTGACTACCGTAAAAAGAGTAAAACAAATTAAGCAATTTTTTTGTTAACTTTCCAGACAGCTGGTGGCACTCCTGTCATCACAAAGTAGACAGACAACTTGGATTAGAAACCATTATGTGTAAATTAAAATTGACGTGGTAAATCGGATTGGGTTTTATTGGCCAAGATTTTGTTTAACAAAAAGAAACATTAATTTAATATGTTTCAATAATTCATATGTTGGTTTTGATTATTTTGTTATTCAAATGTATACGCATTTTTAACTGAAACACTTTGCTAACGGTTTTACCTCTCAGCTGCGGACCCGGAAAGTTCATGGGGGGCATGTTCACACGGTGGGAAATATGACGATTCTCGTGAGACAGTAGCTTACGGTGGTATCAATAAAGAGACATCCAACCCTAGATATTCCCCACATCACCACCTCCATGATCAGTCAGTCTCTCTGGCGCTGCAGGCTACCGAGGATTTCTTCTATCATAAAGGTGAGATGGTCAGCTTTTTCCGCCGAAATATTTCATAAAGTTACATCTTTGCACAAAGTGGCATGAACTCAAATAAACTAGAAGGGATGCACTCTAAAAACAGTGTTGAGAATTTCCACGCATTTCAAGCATTTTTGCCCACTTTTTGTTCACATGCAACTTTAAGCATGTTTATGTTCTTGTGTGTGTTTGAAGGTTTCAACTATTTAAGCAGATGTCATAAATGCTGAGCATTTTTATCATTTAAACATGTTTAAAAAGTGTTTGTTTCTTTGCTGTTCTATTCAAGTAGATATTTCCTATCCTTTCTCCCCCAGAAACTGGCCTTTTGAACATCATAGGTGAGGAAAAGTTCCGTAAACTACTCAACTTGGATGTGGGAACTTCTCTATCCTTCGTAATAGACACAACGATGAGTATGGTGGACGAAATATCAGCCGTCAAACAGCAGATTATTGAAATAGTTGAGACCCACGCTGCTGGGACGTGTCTAGCACCCTCTAAGTACGTCATCGCACCATTTAACGACCCAAGTAAGTTCTGTATATTATAGCTGAACACCGTTTCGGTCACACTGATTACAATGTTTAACCAATTGGAGACTTTGAGGCGCTAGGTGGCAGCAGACTTACCAGGTAAATTTCCATTGTTGACGTAGTTTTGAGCATGCGCACACAACCGAGAACAATGGATTTTACCTGGTAAGTCTGCTGCCACCAAGCGTCCCAAAAGTCCCCCATTGCCAAGTCACCCGAAACAGCTACTTGTTACAACTGCCCAAAACGTACACCATAACATCTGACGTCACACTACGAGGCTCGTAAATTACGCCAGAGATCTGCCGCTGAGGCTACACGCCATTTCCCGTCCATTTCCCGTCCATATTCACCTTTCACATGGAGATACGCAGTCAAATCATACGTACATTATAAAACAACATTACACTCAGTACATGTATATTGTACTTAATACACAGTACACAATGCAAGCAGAAAACTGAAAGTAAGCTTTCCATGGTCCAAAGCGATGTTTTTCAGCTGCAAAAATATTGGCTCGGACCAATGCAATCAAAGCGCAAATAATATCAAAAGCTTACGTCACCACACCATGAAATTATTGTATCCAATGACATCAATGGTTCTGTAAAACCATACCTGTCCTTATCATTATGGTTAGAGACAGGGGACCAGTCTATTCCACGGCCGTGGCTAACAACCTGAACATTGCCCTCTATTTCTTGCTTTCCAGTTGTGGGACCAGTGTTAGTCACATCGAATGCATCGGTCTGCATTAACTTCATCGATAATCTGAATGTTGTCGGTGGCGGTGACTGCCCTGAGATGGCAAATGGTGGAATTGAACTTGGCGTATCAAATAGGTAAGCGCGTTCATCAAGTTACAATGGCCGGATCAAAAATGGCGGCTACATACAGCTAGCTACCATGCTAAACATAGGCCTACGCTTAAAATACAGTAGACACTATTGGTTATTACTCGAATTAATTATTAGCATACAACCTTAATTGGTAACAAGTAATGGGGAGCTGTTGATAGTATAAAACATAATTGTGAGAAACGGCTCCCTCTGAAGTAACAAAGTTTTCGAGAAAGAAGTAATTTTCCACGAATTTGATTTCGATACCTCAGGTTTAGAATTTCAGGTCTCGAAATCAAGCATCTGAAAGCACAAACTGCGTGTGACAAGGGTGTTTTGTCTTTCATTAATATCTCGCAACTTCGACGACCGATTGAGCTCCAATTTTCACAGGTTTGTTATTTTATGCATGTTGAGATGCATCAAGTGAGAAGACTGGTCTTAGACAATTACCGATAGTGTCCAGTGTCTTTAAACAAAGTGATGTCTAAAAGGAACTCAAATTTAAGCGGTAAACCTATGACCAATGAATTCATTGGAGTACTTATTTTCATATCACACTCGCTAAAATGACCCCTATACATAGATGGATTGAGTATGACGTCATTGACCACCATCTTGGATTTTAAACAATGGTAAATAACAACCGTGTACGCGCTGCCCTAGACTTGATTCAAGTCCCGTTCTCGTGAGAGAGTTCCCTATTCCATACCAACTACACGTAAAAAAAAAAAAGGTATAGCAGTGCGCGCTCGCCGTAAAAATGTGGTCCCGAGAATGTTGAACAGGTTGGGGAATGCAGAGCATCACAAAACAGTAGTTTTCTTGCGATTGAACGGGATTGGGACTTGGGGCAAGTCTAGCGCTGCCCACGAACTTCAGCCAATGATAGGCCTTTTCGAAAAAACGGCTTCGGCTTTGGATTCGGCTTCAGGCTCCGTCCTCTCATCTGAAACCCCGGGCGCGTATACGCAAAGCACGCGCAATATGTCAAAACAACCGCAGGGCCAAGCTAGCCTGAGCCGAATCCAAAGCCAAATCCAGTTGTTTTGAAAAGGGCCATATCCTTTCACGCGTGCACAGTTCATCAAAGATGGTGGTCAATGCAAGAGTTCTATAGCTTTCTTCAATATACGTTTTTTTACCGTAGTTTGGACGGAACAATCGTGTATGTCTACACGGACGCTGACGACAAAGACAAGGAAAAACTCTCAGATGTTCTGGCGTTGATCAAGAAGAAAAAGAACCAAATGAAGTTCTTACTGACTGGCGTGTGCAGAGGATCGAAGCGCCGTAGAAGAGGTATGGATTGAGGCAATTGATTGGTTGATAGTTATAACACGTGATGAGAAATGGCCAGTGACGTCTACAACAACATTTTTTGTTTTATCAGACGGCTGTTCTATGTGTGTTATCTTTCCGTAGTGTAGTGTGGTATACTGGGGTGCGTCTTCACGGTCGTAACCAAAAACTGTTTCGGGTGAACTTGCCGTTGGTTGATCACTGACCATTGACCAAAACAGTTTTTGGTTTAATTTACAACCGCGAAAACGCACTAGTGACCTTCTTCTGGAAACATCAGGGAATTGAGTTCAGGGATTCCTTTCTCGTTAGCAGTCACTCTCTTTCAAGTTAGGTTTGAGGTGGGGGAGGGGAAACCAGAAAGCTTCTTGTAACTTTTGGATGCCTTTTTGCGCACTGTCTATAATTTGATTCCATAATTTGGTTAATTTTGGTTGTCTGATTTATTATCTGTTGTAAACTGATTTCTATTTGTATAAGTTGTAATTTTTCGGCAGGGGGTTGTGGGCTTTATATTATAATGAATTGGAAACCAATTGTTTATAATGTTTTCATGATGAATCAGTAAATGTAATCTACAGAAAAAAAGACCGCAGTGTTATGGTGAAACTCAATATTATTGCCAAACGTAGGCCATATGTGATGAATAGCTGCACCATTTGTATTAAAATGCTAAAAAAGTGGGGAAACTAAAAAGTTTTTTCAACCCATACCTTTCTGTTGTTGTTAAAAATTGTATTTCTACAAATTTGGATTAATATATAGCTGCTGCGAGGGTGACTTCCAGTTATGATACCATTGCCAGCGTGTCTGGAGGGGAAGTCTACCTTACTGATGACGCCGGAATAAAAAATTTATCCCGTATCATTGAAGGGGATCTTCGTGCCTCAAAGGTAGATCATAGTTTGTTTTGACATTTTTATTCTGATCATTGTTCATTCTTCGTTCATTAAAGACACTGGAAACCTTTGGTAAATTGTCAAAGACCAGTCTGTTTACTTGGTGTATCTCAACATTATGCACAAAACAACAAACCTGTCAAAACTCAACCTGTTTAACTCAATCAGTCGTCGTTGCGAGATAATAGGGACTTTTCGTTTTCGACGACGGATGGTTCTGCGACGGTTGTTCAGCTAAACGTTGTCGTTTCCAGCACAACGAAGATTCATCCCAAGTACTGTCGTAGAAATTGAGGGACGACCGTCCTCAAAGCCGACGCATGCGCAGATGACGCCAAATGTCATCTTTACCGTCGCAGAACCATCCGACGTCGAACACGAAAAGTCCCTAATAATGGAAGAAAACAAAACGCTTGTCACATGAAGTTGTGTGCTTTCATAATCATCATAATGCTTGTTTTCGAGACCTCAAAATCTAATTGTGAGGTCTCGAAATCAAATTCGTGGAAAACTACTTCTTCCTCAAAAACTACTTTACTTCTAAGGGAGCCGTTTCTCACAATGCCTATGATGGTGATAGAAACATCCTTTGAAATATTTCTGTCTAAAGAGTCAAATTGGTAAGAAATAAATAAAGCTAATTTCCCGTTTGGAGTTTATCGTTCAAAAAGCGTTTTATACATTTTAGTTTGAATCGATAACATGCAAAATATGTAATCGGTTTTTTTTCTCACTATTTTTTCGTGACCCAGATGGCCGATCGATCTCAAACTTCAGGTTTGTCAGTTTATTTATGGTAGATTACACAAAGTGCTTACACTGTCAGCAACTATTTTGTTAGCAAATTCTGTAATGTTCCTTTAAAACACATAGTAGGTGTCTCCCATTGATCGAGCATTTAATATATTCAACAGGTTACTATAACCAAGAAAAGCGTCTTCACGGTAACAGACGTTGATATGTTTAGTGTGGACATCCCAGTTGATTCTACCGTGCAGGAGGTATTGGTGTCTATAGTCGGAGACCTGGCGGGTACCAGCGTAACCATCGTCACCCCTAAGGGTAAATGAAACTCTCTCTCTCGAAAAGTATTGACTATTGAGTTTCTTTCTGATTATTTTAATAATATCAAATTCTGATGAAGCGGAAAATTGGAAGAATTACTTTTTCGTGAAAACGGTGACGATATCTTTACTACCCCTTTATGTCGGGATCTAACTGATTATCTGGACCACTGCTTTCCCTTTGAGGGGTTGACCTGCTTTCCCTTTTTGAGGGGTCGTTCAACAAAACGGACCCGGTCCGCTCTGTAGTTTTTCACTGCCTTCCACCTCTGTGAGCCCCGGTTCGAATCATTCGTCAGACCGTTAAGCCTTGCATGTGGATCTGGTATTCAGTCCCTACCTGATTGTGTGGATTTTCTCACATTGGGGTTTTTCCCTCCCTCACCTAAAGCTGAACATTGCACTCTTGTCTTCCTTTCATTCTGTTATTGACGCTCATTGTGCTATTGGGTATGAAATCAAATAAAAAGAAATTAAATAAGGGAATCAATGTGTGGTGAAGAGGTTTTCAACTAGTAGTTTAATCCCAACGAGGCCTGGTTCTTATCAAGAACCAGGCCTCGTTGGGATTAAACTACTAGTTGAAAATCCCAACGAGGCCTGGTTCTTATCAAGAACCAGGCCTCGTTGGGATTAAACTACTAGTTGAAAACCGATTCAACACACTTTGATACCCATTCATAAATACCTTTTCGGTCAAAAACATCATCACTTTTTGGTCAAAAAGTAAAATAAATGCAAACATTATACTTGTTAAATGATTTCTTTCAATACAACACCCCTCCAGCTATGAAATGGTAAATCCCTCCGCCGCCCTCGGCTAAACAACTCCTTATAAGGGAATGCTGTGCGCGTCGCGCGTATCGCGTGATGTGGCACAACTGTCTCGGCCGTTGCTCTCGACCAATAGGAATGAAGAAACTGTCTTAAAAGAACAGGTGCAAGGTCGCGTGTCACGCCCATGAATTAACACTTTTTACCGGTCATAAACAGAGGTTTATTACACACCTACGTGACGCGCTCTCCACCAATAGGAATAGCGAAACTGTCTGAGGTATTTATGAATGATCGTTAATACCAATATAATGTGTGCATTTATAAACAGGTGACCGGGGTACGCTTAGCGGTGAGTTAGGGGTAGACGTCTTCACACAATCCGACAAGCAAGTTGTATTCAGCATCACCACAATCCTAGAGGACACCAAAGGGGAATGGGTCGTTGAGGTGCAGAACATCATGAGATTCTCTGAGTACAGAGTCAAGGTATCTGCAAATAGTCAGGTCGACTTCAGTTTCGACTTGCTTGAACTCGATGAGTCGGGAGCGCTTTATCCCATCGATGGTCTGCCAGTACAAGGTTGGTTTCAGTTTTATGGTTTTATACTCAGACCCCGGTGTTTGTGTAAAGCATTGTATGTACCTTTTCCGAGTCATGTGAAAACAAGATTTGGTCATCATGTGGGGCTGGGAGTTCGCTTTGATGGTAATATACGATGGTTATATCTCCTTGCTGCAACAAAGTGATTGGAGTTACCACATACGTCAGGGCTTTGGAGAAGTTTATTCGTTACACAGTTAAAATCGAGTTGTAGCAGCACGGAGGTATAACAAAGCAAACTCTCAGAAGGTTTTGTAGTTTTTCCAAATCTTGATGTGGGGCCTTATAATTTGATCGATAATTACGAACAATTCAGAAGTATAAAAACAAAATTAAAATTCCGTGTAATTTTTTTTTTAAACCAAGTTAAAATCAAGAGTATATACTCAACCCTGTTTAAAGTACATATTAATGTTGGTAGTTTCTTTAAAATGAATGATATCGTGAATACTTTCTGTAGGTGATTCTCTGAAGATGAGTGTGAAAGTAAGTGCACCAGAACAAGTCCGTTCCGTTAGCGGCGTGTACCTTCTCGACACAACGGGGAACGAGACGCTTTTCACCGGGGAGGTCGAACCAATAGCAGGGATAACTCCCGGGCAATACTTAGCCAATATTACAGTCCCCAGCCAGGTGAGTTGCTTCGAAGGAAGGGGACATGATAAAATAGAGATGCCATAATAACGGAAAAGAGTTATTTGCGATGTTATACTCTTGATGAAAAACAAAATTAGGAATCGGGAAAAATCGGTATAATAATTTCTTTAAAAAAAATATTTTGACAATTATAAGATTGCGAGCAGGGAAAGACAAAAGTGAAAAAAAAAAAAAAAAAAAAAAAAGATGTCAGCACAAAAGATGTGCCCTTCCAGATCCCAGCTCATTTTACCATTATTTATATTACAATACACAGAAATCGAACTTGTAGTGAAAATTTAACAAAAACTCACAAGTAAAATTATATATAGAAACCACCGTTACTTTTTAAGAACATCAAGTAAGTAGTCAAACAACAGCAGAAAAACAAACAATCGAACTGAAACTTAAAAAGTAAAAATACAAAAACATTTTATACAATAAAACAAACCATATAGAAATGACAAATCGAAGCCCGAATGAAGCACAACTCGAAAGACGAAAAAAACGAAACAACGTAAAAGTAATAAAGTGCCCGTATGTTATTCAGAGTGCCTTTTTTTCTTCCAAAATGTTACAGCCGTTTATCGCAGTGATCCGTGGCGTGGACACCAATGGCATGGACTTTATGCGTACACAACCATCAGAAGTACAAGTCGTACAGGTCAAAGTTGAACATGTACTTGGAAGCAGCACAATAGGTCAGTATAGCCAATAGAGTGGTCCCCTGTCTATAAAACATGTATTGGTTTCACAGATCCAGTGATTTCATTGGATAATTGAACAGTGACGTAAGCTTTCAACGTATGTGTGTTGATTGGTCCGATGTGATGTTTGGCAGCTGCACTTTCGTTCGTCTGCAGCAGCGTGCATGTTGTATATGTATACATGCACATATGATTTGACTGCCAACCTTCATGTGAAACGAGTGCGAGGTCAAAGGTGCTTACGGACAGGGATCGGCGAGATGGCGGAACAGCCTGAATATAATAATAACCTTATTTTAACGCGTCTTTTTCAAAGGATTAAAGCACCAAATAGTTGGTTCTGAACAAGGACAGAGAGCCTGTTTTAAACATGATGAACTGTGGGCTTAGCATAGGTCTGCGAAGCTTGTAGACTGGAGCTAAAATCCCGGCCAAAATGCTTTGGCCACCCATTTGCAATATGACTATAAACATTCCCCCCTCCCCCTGCTCAATGTTAATGGCAGCGAAGACCGCTCAATGAGGGGCAACATTAGGGGCACGGGCCGTGGTGCGGTAGCTAAACGAGATACGGCCGGGATTTTGTAGGACCGATACATTGAAATGCAGTGGACACTATTGGTAATTACTCAAAAGAATTATTAGCATAAAACCTTACTTGGTAACGAGTAATGGGGAGATGTTGATAATATAAAACATTGTGTGAAACGGCTCCCTCTGAAGTGACGTAGTTTTCGAGAAAGAAGTAATTATTGTCCACGAAATTGATTTTGTGACCTCAAGTTTAGAATTTGAGGTCTCGTAATCAAGCATCTAAAAGCACACACAACTTCGTGTGACAATGGTGTTTTTCTTTTATAGTTATCTCGCAACTCCAACGACCAATCGAGCTCAAATCTTCACAGGTTTGTTATTTTATGCATATGTTGAGATACACCAAGTGAGAAGACTGGTCTTTGACAACTACCAATAGTGTCCCCTGTCTTTAAAACATTTTAAACATCATTCTACCCTTTTGCAGATACTATTTATCCCGGTGGTACTGCTGCCTTCAGTTTTCAACTTTCGAACAGTGGTCCTAGTGATAACTTGAACATGAGTGTTTCTGTATCGAGTGAAACGACGTCCACTTCAGCCGTAGGCTCTGGAGTTCAAGCAACCGTTACACCAGAATGGGCGTATCTTGATACCAATGAGAGATCGGAAGGTGTGGTCACTGTAACTGCTGGTGATGATGTGGCAATTGGTGCAACAGTGTAAGGCCCATCCACTAATCCATTGTGCTTAGTTGAATAGATGTATTTTCTAACTACATTAACTTGGGCAATTTGAGGCGTGCCGCAGATAATGTTTCTGTTCAGCAGGGTGCGGGATTTGGTTGTGCAAGAACCTAGAATACTGATTCGGGTACAGGGTTAACCCTAGTGATTATGGTTCACATAGCAAACACCTTTGGCTTCCCCATGCTGGCAAGCTACACAAATATTTTATTTATGAGGCATTCTTGGTTTCATGAACATAAATATAAAGTTATATAGTTGACCATCGCAGTACTTGTCTATATTGTCAGTCCATCACTGTGGCTGCAGCTGCATGCCATTAGGCAAAGTTTGTTTGTTTGTTTTTTATTTTCCAAATTTCACAATCAACAATCATGAAACAACATTAAAGTTGAAAGTCGTCAATATTAAAACACAACCCCACCTTGTATGGGATTTGAGGCATTCCATAGTGAGGCATCAATTTATATTTGGTTTAGTGCGGTATGTATCTACTTGCTATGTAGGTTATGTTCGTTCTCACAGTAAAGATAATGTTCTCGATCCCACCTTTGTTTTGTATGCACACAGGAAAGTGACCTTAACCGTTCGCAGTCCCTTGACCTCTGTCCTGAACTTCCTGTCTGTTGACGTCACTGTCTTTGAGTTCCAGAACGAAACTGATGTCCAGGTGAGCTCGGAGACCTTTTTAAACAGTTAGATTTAATAGAAAGTGACACAAACGGGACCGGGAATGTGCGAACGTAATGATAAAAATACAGTGCGCCCCCAAGAGTTTCAATTAAATCGGAGATGCCATTGTTTTCACAGTTTATGCTAGACTGGATGCAATGATTTTAGTGGATAAACGGGCAGTGACGTAGGCTTTCCATGTGCTTTGATTGGTACAAGGGGTGATTTTGGGCAGCTGCACTTTCGCCTGCGGGCAGCATGTAGTGTGTATATGTTTGTGAAATGAATGCGGATGATAATGTGTTTATAGACGGTTATGCAAAGTCTTAAAGCCATTGGACACTTTCGGTACGGAACAAAACATAAAAGTTCACAGATTTACAAATAATTTACAGGGTTTACAGAAGGTTATGGTGAAAGACTTCTCTTGAAATATGAATTGCTTTACTTTTTGAGAAAACATTAAAACAATATCAATTCTCGATAGCGAGAATTACGGATTTATTTTTAACACATGTCATGACACGGCGAAACGTGTGGAAAGAAGGGTTGAATTTCCCGTTATTTTCTCCCGACTCCGATGACAGATTGAGCCTAAATTTTCACAGGTTTGTTATTTTATATATAAGTTGTGATACACGAAGTGTGGGACTTGGACAATACTGTTTACCGAAAGTGTCCAATGGCTTTAAAGGTTTTTAAATACAAGTCCACTATAGTCCCTCGCTCGAACTTGCTCTAAGATTTATCACCGATTTTCTGTTATTTCTTTGAAAAGCTCGATTGGGGTAAGCTAGTATTTTCAATTATACAATATTGTAAATAAACTCATGCGTCCGTAGTATAGCGTTAATCCATCAGATTCAACACTGTACTTTAAAGGCAGTGGACACTATTGGTAATTACTAAAAAACAATTATACTCATAAAACCTTTCATGATTACGAGTAATGGGGAGAGGTTGATAGTATAAAACATTGTGATAAACAGCTCCCTCTGAAGTGACGTAGTTTTCGATGAAGAAGTAATTTTCTACGAATTTGATTTAGAAACTTCAGATTTAGAATTTGAGGTCTCGAAATTAAGCATCTGAAAGCACACAACTTCGAATGACAAGGGTGTTTTTTCTTTCATTTTTATCTCGCAACTTTGACAACAAATAGAGCTCAAATTTTCCCAGGTTTGTTATTTTATGCATATGTTGAGTTTTCCCCCAGTGAGAGGACTATAGTCTTTGACGAGTACCAATAGTGTCAACTGTCTTTAACTACTCAGGACAATCCAGACCTTGATGACTTCACCAATCCAACCTGCACCAAACTGACCAGCAGTCAGGAGTGCACTGCAGACCAGATGGGGAGTGAATGCGACAACCATGAGTGGTCGGTTAAATTCCAGGCAACAGATGACAGGACAGTAACAGAGACTCTTCTAGAACCAGCCCTAGGCGATGGCCAGACTCTGAAGTTTGAAAAACTCGGACTCAAGGATAAAATTGCCACCTATACGTAAGTAAACATTGAATTGTATTATACATTCTGATCTTCCGTTTTATCCTAACAGAAGTTTGAGGTAAAACCATGTGAATATCTCTTTTGGAAGTGTTGGTTCTGAAAAGAAGAAAAAAATCCGGTGGTTAACGACTCGACGTTTCGATCAGTATGCTCTGATCGTCTTCAGGAGAATGTTGGACTCTGTTTCTGAATGCTGCTGATGTATCCAGCAACATAGTCCAGCATTTTCCTGAAGAAAAAAATCAAAGCATACTGATCGAAACTTTCCACCAGGGCCCAATTTCATAGAGCTGTTAAGCACAAAAGTTTGCTAAGCATGAAACTTCTTCCCAGATAAAAACAGGATTACCAGCCAAATTTCCATTTGTTGCATAGTGCTTGTTACTGGTATTCAGCTTTTGTTTGCTTATCCTTAAAAAATCACATGGAAATTTGGTTGGTAATCCTGTTTTTATCAAGGAAGAAATTTCATGCTAAGCATATTTGTGTGCTTAGCAGCTCTATGAAATTGGGCCGAGTTCTTTTCAGAAACCACCAACACTACTCCAAAGAGATATCCACATGGTGTTACCCCAAACCTGTCCTTAAAGTTATACTTCCACCATGAACAATTTCAAGTCCTACTTCTTTATGTGCATTTTCTCGAAGACGATCAGAGCATACTGCTCGAAACTTTGAAACATTAACCACCGGTTCTTTATTAGAACCAATACTACTCAAAAGAAATTTTCACATAGTGATTAACACTACTCAAAAGAGACTTTCACACGGTGATTAAAGGCAGTGGACACTATTGGTATTTACTCAAAACAATTATAAGCATAAAAACCTTACTTGGCAACGAGTAATGGGGAACTGTTGATGGTATAAAACATAGTGAGAAACGACTCCCTCTGAAGTAACGTAGTTTTCGAGAAAGATGTAATTTTCCACGAATTTGATTTCGAGACCTCAGATATAGAACTTGAGGTCTCGAAATCAAGCATCTGAAAGCACACAACTTCGTCTGGCAAGGGTGTTTTTTTCTGTCATTATCTCGCAACTACGATGGACCGATTGAGCTCAAATTTTCACAGGTTTGATCTTTTATGCATAAGTTGAGATACAGCAAGTGAGAAGACTGGTCTTTGACAATTACCAAAAGTGTACCCTGCCTTTAACACTACTCAAAAGAGACTTTCACATGGTGTTACCGCAAACTTCTCTAATAGTTACACCTACTCAATGCAAAGTTTAAATCCTACTTCTTGATGTTGATTTTCGTTTTTTCATTTTACTTTGAAGATCGACCTGTTGTTGCCCAAAGTTGAACATTACTGTCCGAGATGGGAATGGGAACTCTGCATATTGTACCGTTGATTATTACACACCAGTGGCGGGAGATATCAAGGAACCAGTCTGCAATGGCCCGGTAAGTTGTCCTTTCTCTAAATCATATAGCCCTTTCTTTTGCAACGTTACAGCCCGAGTTTTTGTCAACCGAGGATGGAAACCCATGGAAAGCCATCAATGCAAATCAAAAGCAGATTAGCATAGCTTGTAGAATTGTTACACAAATATTGATGATTTTAAACAAATCAACAAATCATAAGAGATATTAAGGTTATGAGTATTTACAGAAAATATTGAAAACTGGTCACAAATTGTTTTTAACAAGTTTGGTTGTGTTGCCAACATTATCAACAAGAAAGGTCTATTGCCACAATATTCTAAACGGAGATAATGGGTGCATCCCCGTTGTCACTTTTGTTTCTGTGAGTGTAGAATTGCCATCTTCTAAAAATTTCCTGATTTGTTTTTTAAGGATTCCATTTTTTGAATTGATTTAGAAGAAACAAAAATTCCCCTTTTGACAGTGGCAGTTTTGATATACAGAAAAAAATGCACCGGGTGAGCACCGAGAATGACGCCAATGGGCTCCCATTGAGTCTTCCGTGTTGAATCAATGTTCCCCAAAACCCATTGTGTTACTCAGCAAGTCTCCAAAAGCACCAAAGTGTACTCGCATGACGGCGAGTTCACTTTGACGAGACTCCGTGTTTTGTTTCCTCAAACGCAGGTACCCGTTGACGACTCCGGCCTGAGTATCGGCGCGATCGTCGGCATAGCAGTCGGCGCTGTTGCGGCAGCCATCCTCGTTGTTACCATTATTGTCCTTCTTGTGAAGTCTTGCGGTGGGGGAGGTCATGGACATAGGAAGGGTATGGTGACCCCAGAGGATTGCCCCTCCACACCTGAAGTGAGTATGGAACACTACAAACATCCTCACTCTGGTGTACTGTAATGCTGTAAGCCTTAAAGGAACATTACAGAGTTTGTTTTAGCTATCAAAACAGTTGCTGCCATAGTGTGAGCACTTTATGTAATCCACCATTACACATTAACTGACAAACCTGTAGAAGTTTGAGATCGATCGGCCATATGGGTCACGAGGGAATAGTGAAAAACCGATTACACATTAATTTTGCATTGCATCGATGCAAAAATGAATAAAACGCTCACTGAGCGATAAACTCCAAACGCGAAGTTAGATTATTTATTTCTCATCAAATAATATGACATTTCACACAGAAATATTTCAAGGGATGTTTTCAATTATCATCATCATTAGACCGTGTAAGTTTTATGATAATCTGTGATCTTAACCATTTTTGTTTCTTACCAAATCTGTAACGTTCCTTTAATGTCAGTCGGTTACATCGTGGAACGTCAAGACTTAAGATTAAGGCCAAATTTCCTGAAGCAATTAAGCAGAAAATACAAATTAACATGGCCTAATTTCACAAATACTGTAGAAATACAAATTTGCTAAAGCACAGACAAATCTTGCATTATAGAAACTTGTTACCAGCCAAAATTCCATAAAGTTAACAATGGTTCAACTGGTGCCCCGTTCGTTTGTTTTGCTTAGCATATATATTTGCAAAGCAGTGTTTGCTGCTTAACAGCTTAATGATGGGCCCTGGTTCGGATAATATCCATTATTTAGTTTACGAAAATATATAGAATAGTGACGGGTACATTTTGTTTGGTTTGACCCTTTTGTTTCAAAATGTAAAGCTATGTTTTTAAAAGTTTGTTTAAAGCCATTGGACCCTTTCGGTACAGAAAAAAAAAAAAAAATCACAGATTTACAAATAATTTACAGGGTTTACAGAAGGTAATGGTGAAAGACCTCTCTTGAAATATTAGTCCATGAAATGCTTTACTTTTTGAGAAAACGGTAAAACAATATAAATTCTCGTTAACGAGAATTACGGATTTGTTATAAACACATGTCATGACACGGCGAAACGCGCGAAAACAGGAGTGGGTTTTCCCGTTATTTTCTCCCGACTCCGATGTCCGATTGAGCCTAAATTTCCACAGGATTGTTATTTTATATATAAGTTGTGATACACGAAGTGTGGGACTTGGACAATACTGTTTACCGAAAGTGTATAATGGCTTTAAGTTTGCCATTCCGTTTTACGTGTGTATGTTTGCTTTTGGATCTCTTGTAGCAGAAATACGTTAAATTATTTATTTTACGAGTATTTTTTTGGGGGGTGCGAGTAGGTTAACTGCAATTATTACAGTGCTGAATTAAGGGATATGTATATTGTAGTAAGCCGACTGGAGTTGTTCAGTTTATGCCATTTTGTTTGCTAATGAGCCCCAGGTTGAAAATCTGTATAATAAATAAACTGATCCACCTCTGACTTTTTGCAATGAGGATAATTCTACAACATTATTAATATGATCGAATTTTGTCATATTCATATAACTATTTGTTTCATTGGTTTTGCTCACTAGTTTCAAGGAAAGAAATTTACACAATTTGAGGTAATTTTGTTTTGTACTAGATCAGGACCCAAATGTCGTAAAGCTGCCTATAAGCACGAACTGTAGCTAAGCACAGAAAATCATGCTTACCAGAATCTGGTTACCAGCCAATCTACCATGTCACATATGATACATGGTACCCTCATCCTGTCCATTGCTACTTAGCAGACAATACTGTTAAACAATGTCATACAAGAATAAGGCAACCAGTTAAACTATAAGTGTAACATGTACAATTTGTGACTGGTCCTGCTCATTTTTTATTTGCAGAAATTGTTAATCAAAATATGTTTTCTGCTTTTAAGCAGCTGTATGAAATTGGGATTCATTTTATGTTTTTATCACCATGGTGGAAGGGAAGTTTTTTTCTTCCTCCGTTTGTGATTCCGATTTGTTGTTTTTGTTCCGTTTTGGCCTCGTAGACTGGAATTAAATTCCAAGTAAATTTGGAAAATAGTTATCAAACGGTTCTTATTGCTTGGTGTACAATTATTTACTAACGAATCCGGGTGTCACAGTGTCCAGAAAAAACCCCACGTTTTACTCTTTACAACTGTAATCTGCGCCATATTGGATTAGAAGCGCGCCATTGTAAAAACTACTAAACTCTTTAGAAAAGGGATTAATGGCACAACAATCGCAGCCATACAAATTTGATCCGTAAAGGGGGGGGGGGGGGGTTATCCATAAGGAAATGACATCAGCGTTTATGCATGGACCAGAACTGCAAGAATTAGAAATGAATGGCGACTACATGAGGAGGGCTACATCTTTAATACACTGGATGAACACAGCCTAAAAAAGGGTGCGTTCGATTAGCTTCCCCGTGGTGCTCACTCAGGTGAGCCTCTGACAAGATCACACACGCACTCTGGTGGTGACGCCATGCACCTCGGGTCACCCCAACCTCGAGTCACCCCAAGTGACCCTCTCCACAAACAGGGCAGACCCGGGTGAGCTCCTGGAATGACGTTAAAGCTATTTGAACGCACCGGGTACAGACCGCGGGGTCGACCCAGGGAAGCTAAACGAACGCAGTACCCCGAAGGACATTCTAAAGACCTGGGTGCTCGATAAGGAATTTTGTATACAAAGTCTATGGCAGGTTCTTAACTAATAGGGACAAAGGAAAGAACAAAAGATGTCCCCACAGCATATAGGGACCCACACAAATAGAATGTGTTTGTGTCCAATGGGTTTCTAGTATTCAATTACGTAATGAAACATTCCAACTTAAAATTAGTGAGATGCCAGTATACGATCATCATTGTCAAGTTCTTTCAGAGTCAGCAGTGCGGGCAGGTGCAGCAGAGGCGTCAAAATGATGGCGTGGACAACTCTCACTACACTCATGTATGCTTATGTTCGATAGGCCTACATTATGGGCACAAGTTTTCGGACGCAGAATACAGTGCAGATTTTGATGTTAATTATGTGTCTCTATAGACGATGTGACCTCTGACGTCACACGAAAACTATAATATGATTCGCGCGCATACCGCCGGGCAAAACCTTTGTGTTTTGGCAGCCAGCTAGAAAGTGTACGCAATCTTACTATGACTACGCAACTCAGTGCCCGGCGAAACATGACGTATATAATGTTTTGTCAACAGAGGGCGGTTTGAATGTAAACATAGGTCACATCGTCTATAGCACACTAAGTTCAGGAGTTATCATCATCATCATGTTGGTTTTAAGCTTGTTGTCAAGTCTGTTCTGGGTTGACCTGCTTTCTCCCAATGGCTCTCCTCCACTTGGCCCTGCCCGTCAGGTCCATTGCCAATTGCGTTGACGAGTCGATCCAAGCAGTTGCATGTCACTGGACACACAGCTCTGCCCCGTCTTGCGCGCGGTCGGCCAACGGTGTGGGTTCACCCACAATATTGGGCCTACCCACATTATTTGGATACTGGTCTTACATCTTGATCTGGGAGCAGACATTTCGTCAGCTGAATATGGACATCCGTCGACAGCCGCATCCTTGGCTAGATGCTGAATAGACTTTGACAAGTAGCTGAATAGATGTAGATGTAGATTGATACAGCTGGCAATTAGAGAGGAAATAGAGAAGCAGTTACCAGACCACCAGAGCTCGAGTCCCGTGTTCTTAACCGCTATGCCATGACACACCACAAGGTATAGTAGGTACAAACATGACATGACAGGTACACATTAAAGACACTGGACACTATTGGTTATTTTACTCAATATATCATATTATTTATTAGCACAACAAACTTACTTAAAGACAGTGGACACCATTGGTAATTGTCAAAGACCAGTCTTCTCACTTGGTGCATCTCAACATATGCATAAAATAACAAACCTGTGAACATTTGAGCTCAATCGGTGGTCGAAGTTGCAAGATAATAATGAAAGAAAAAACACCCTTGTCACACGAAGTTGTGTGCTTTTAGATGGTTGATTTCGAGACCTCAAATTCTAAACTTGAGTTCTCGAAATCAAATTCGTGGAAAAATACTTCTTTCTCGAAAACTACGTCACTTCAGAGGGAGCCGTTTCTCACAATGTTTTATACCATCAACCTCTCCCCATTACTCATTAACAAGTAAAGTTTTATGCTAATAATTATTTTGAGTTAATACCAATAGTGTCCACTGCCTTTAACGAGAACTGGAGAGCTGTTGATGGTATAAAACATTCCCTCTGAAGCAATGTAGTTGTTGAGAAAGGGTTATAATTGTCACTCAAGATAATAACGATGTTCAGCTGAAGCCTTTTATTACGCATCTGAAAGCACACCAAGGTGTGCACCAAAGGTTTTTTTTTTTTCAATATTCTCTTGCAACTTCGATGACCAATCGGGGACTTTCAGGACGCTTGGTGGCAGCAGACTTACCAGGTAAAATCCATTGTTTTCGATAATGTACGCATGCTCAGAGCTACGTAAACAATGAAAATTTACCTGGTAAGTCTGCTGCCACCTAGCGCCTCAAAGTCTCCCATTGAGCCAAAGGAAAAGTTTCCGTATTTCCAAAGGTGTCTAGTTCCTTTAACGCCATCCCAGTTAAACACAAAAATTAGTGTAAGTTTATTGTTCAACAGCCCGTATAGATAATTAGTACATCACTACTTTGATTAATCATTGAACAACTCTGTGGAAGCCATTGACCTAATCGACTCTCGTGTTTTGATGTGTCGAATCATGTTGGCATCGAGCCAACAACTCAAATAAGTTGGCAAATGAAAGAGCAGCACCCTCAACACTGGCAAAATGAAAGTCATTTTCCCTCTGTGCCGAAAAGTAATTTCCTGTTTCAGACGGGAAGCTCCTGCCAAATCCTGTCTTTCAGAAACTGTTGCCAGTCAACATTGGTACACTTTCTTCCAGGATGTGAGACTGGGATTTTAACCCCATTTATCATGATGTGAAAAGAAAAACCCGATAAATCAAATTGAGCTGCGAATAACATGACCTTTATGAACTCCCTGGAATGTGTTTTTGAATGGGATTTTTATTTTCGAAGCTGAATCTGTTACAAAAACTGTAGCCCATGCTTTCACTTTTGCCACTGTTTTTCAGGAAGTATAACTGGTATTTAGAACCCAGTTTTACCGTAAACGCAAACCTCTGATAAATTTAAAACAAATTGTGAATCCCATTGCAAGGGGTTGGTTATGTGCATCTTTTCTTAAAGTCACCAAGTTGAATTTTAAGCTTTCAACACTTTCCTTCGCCATGTTTTGGCACGGATTCTTTGTTTTTGTGGTTATTTTTTTTTTTTTAAATGCATCTTTAAAGATCCAGCCTTTAAAAGTATTAACAGCATTCTTGGTTCCACATCTCTCATGGTGTTCAATGAGACAAACGTTGAAAACACCACCTTGGAGAAAATGTGCTAAACCTCCCTTATATCTCAATTTTCCCCCAAGCGGGCTATGCCTGGAACAATGTCAAGAAACTAATAAGCACTTCCCGTCATGTTGTTATGTTCGTCTGTCACTCCATATAATAACTTATTTGAATAATTCGGTTATGCCGTGGGGGTTTCCCGTTCTACTCAATTTGAAGGTGTTTCCTTTGGCCCGTGACTGTTCCTGCACTTGTCGTCTAGCACTCACAGAATGTGAGCACTATACGAAACAAAAAACTACTGCGCCACATCAACATTATTCAACATGAAACCAACGGTTATGTTGCACGTTTTGATCTCCGTGTCTCTGATCACCCAGGGCGTGGCGTTCTTGCCGAGTCGTACCGGCATAACGCTCCCAGACACGGACTATACTTTGACCGACATCACGGTGGCTGGGATTGTCCGGGTTGTAGCGAAGTACTTCGAAGACAGTAACCCGGACCGGTATAGTCCTGGGAACTTGACGGGCCTGGACCCACTGACTCCTTCAAGTCTGTTCCAAGTTCACTATGGAGGTAAGTAATTCTGATCCTGCTGTTTGCTTATTTTCAACATAAGATATTATACCTATAAGCATTGGACATCTTATAATAGACCAGTATCCTCACTTGGTGTATCCCGACAGCATAAAGTAACAAATCTGTGAAAAATTTGGACTCAATTGGTCATCGAAGTTTTGCAAGAGAATAGTGATAGAAAAAACACCTGTGCTTTCAGATGCCTAATAAAAGGCATCGTGACTGAAGTATTTTAACATTCGAGTGAGAAATGATCTCTTTCTAAAAAAAAAAAAAAAAAAAAATGTGTTACTTCAGAGGGAGCCGTTTCTCACAATGTTTTAACCTATAAACAATCTCCATTGCTCGTTACCCATTTCATTTTTTTTTAATTCTTTACAATTATTTTGAGTAATTACCATCAGAGTCCAGTGCCTTCGATGTTTTTTACGCTTTCTCTTGTTTTACTTTTAACTATTCAGATTGTGCGTCTTTTGACAAATTTGACGGAGCGATCGACACGATAACAAACCACAATATTCGCATGGCCAGGGTGTTTCCCAACAAGGCAGAATGGCATTTCAACGGAAATCAGATCAATGCAGGTTTGTATACAATTTATGAACTTGTGTAAAAGGAATTCGAGCCCAAATTGAAGTAGAAACACTTCGTTAGAAGGGGAAAGTATGCTACCAGGTAGAGATGGGGCCTATAACGAAATAGTTTAAGTTCACGGCCCAATTTCATAAAGCTGTTAAAGCAGAAAATACTGCTGGAAATTTGTTTTTGCTAAGTTAAAATTGAGTGGGGCACCAGCCATCCATCTTTTTATAAACTAAACTAAACTAAACTAAACTATGAAATGTTAATGAACAAAAGGCATCAATTATGAAATAAATGAGTAGAACTCGGTTAAGCTTTGTTTCTGAAAATTGATATTTTTATTTTTTGTTTTCCCTAACAGGCAGAGGTTTCCGAAATACTTTATATGAAATATTAATTTATGGCTGATATCCAAACTGCAAAAATAAAACATGAATGATTCCCGGTAGTACTATCAAAGTTTTGTTTTTAATATAACAATGTAATTTTTTTTTATTGAACCCTTGTTTATTGTAATATCCAAAATGTAATAGTACTTCAATGTCAAGATATAAGATAAGTCACTGGCAATTTAACATTTTAAATAATTACAAACATTAAGGTGTTGCAATGGGGTATTCTCTGCCCCAAGGCACACTTTTCCTTTATAAACTATTTTAAGTATTGCAATGGGGTATTCTCTGCCCCATGGCAATTTTTTTTTTAAATTATTATTTAAGTGTTGCAATGGGGTATTCTCTGCCCCATGGCACATTTTTTTAATTTTTTTAATAAATTATTTAAGTATTGCAATGGGGTATTCTCTGCCCCAAGGCACATATAGCTTTTATAAATTATTTAAGTATTGCAACGGGGTATTCTCTGCCCCATGGCACATTTTGTTTTATTTATTATTATTTAAGTATTGCAATGGGGTATTCTCTGCCCCATGGCACATATAGCTTTTATAAACTATTTAAATATTGCAATGGGGTATTCTCTGCCCCAAGGCACATTTTTCCTTTATAAATTATTTAAGTATTGCAATGGGGTATTCTCTGCCCCATGGCACATTTTGTTTTATTTATTATTATTTAAGTATTGCAATGGGGTATTCTCTGCCCCATGGCACATTTTGTTTTATTTATTATTATTTAAGTATTGCAATGGGGTATTCTCTGCCCCATGGCACATTTTGTTTTATTTATTATTATTTAAGTATTGCAATGGGGTATTCTCTGCCCCATGGCACATATAGCTTTTATAAACTATTTAAATATTGCAATGGGGTATTCTCTGCCCCAAGGCACATTTTTTCTTTATAAATTATTTAAGTATTGCAATGG
Organism: Asterias amurensis; assembly: GCF_032118995.1. Classification (NCBI taxonomy): domain Eukaryota; kingdom Metazoa; phylum Echinodermata; class Asteroidea; order Forcipulatida; family Asteriidae; genus Asterias; species Asterias amurensis. Next base: position 15,162,390 of record NC_092662.1, read on the forward strand.
GGTATTCTCTGCCCCATGGCAAATTTGTTTTTATTATAAATTATTTAAGTATTGCAATGGGGTATTCTCTGCCCCATGGCAAATTTGTTTTTATTATAAATTATTTTAAGTATTGCAATGGGGTGTTCTCTGCCCCATGGCACATTTTGTTCATTTTTTAAAAACAATTATTTAAGTATTTCAATGTATTCTCTGCCCCCACTGAACATTATTAATGAATACTACAAGTTCTTGCTACAAACATATTTGAGATAATATTTTTTGTAATTTACTTTTGTACAAACCCGTAGCCAATATATACTTAGTTGGTTTTCATTTTTTACTAAATGAAGATATTGTTTTGAATGCAATACCGGATATGAGTTATCTCAGGTCGCTGCGAAGGATCTGGCGATTTGCATTGATCACCAAGTTGTTCTAGAAAGGGAACTGCTCCCAACTTGCCGATGAAATAGAGAACCCAGCCGAGTTGAAAAATATCACTTTGGGTCGACTGGTGCTTTGCATTATCGACCATTTCAGGAGGGATATGGCGGTGGAACCTGCGATATTTTTTCTTCTCGTCACTTGTTAGAACATAGTTTCTTGGGGTATTCGTTGTTGTAGCCACGCCTACATCAATAACATATGCACGCCAGCGATGTGTCGGAGCGTCATATGACATCAAAATATTGTCCGTCTTGATGTCATTGTGTAGCAGCCCTTCAGAGTGCATGTGTTTGATTCCATCCACCACGTTCATGGCAATGGATCTCCAATCGGCCGGGTCTAAGGTCAAACTTCTAGACCCCTCAAGAGCCTCACCTAATGTCAGACACTTAGCTAATGCTTCATCGCCAATGAACTGCATGGCTACTGCCCTAAACTGACCAACTTCTATAGTTCCATGCAAGTTTGGGAAACTATCGTGTTCAGAGAGAAGGGACAGGATTCGAACTTCTCTATCCACTGTGTCTTTATCTCCAGTTGGTACACATTTGACAGCTACGGGTTCATTGTTATAAAACATCATCAAGACACCTCCATATGCGCCTTTCCCAAGTACAACCTTACCCTGCGGAGGTGTCTTAAAATCAGACAGCTCAATGGATGGAATACTTATTCCTTGCAAGTAATTATCTAAAGCTTGAGTCACAGGAGTGAGAAGTTGTTTGGGCTGCTTTGGTGATTGTTGTTGACTTGTAGAACTTCCCTGAGAGGATGTTGTTGAGGCTGCTTGGGCTCCTGCTGGCAATGCTGCTGCTGCTGCAGATGGTTGTGGTTTTGGTGTCTCTACTTTTGGTTGGTGTAATGGAACTGCAGACTGAGACTCTGGGGCTGCAGTTTTTGTCACTTTAGATGGTGGTCTTGAAAACAATGACGCTGTTGTTGCAAACGAAGAGCTTGTTGGTGCTAATGCAAAAGCTGACCTTTGTGCTCTGGGTGTCTTGCATTTGGTTGTCGTCTGTTGTTGGCTTGGTGATTCCACTACCTTCAGAACGGAAGCTGCTGCTGGTGTTGCTGTTGCAGCTGTTGCACAAGTTGGTCCTGTCTCTTTTTCTGCTGCTGGTGCAACTGCTTTTGGCACAGCAGGTGCTGTTGGTGTTGCTGTTGCTGCTGCTTTACCAGTTGATCCTGTCTCTATTGCTGCTGCTGGTGCAACTGCTTTCGGCACAACAGATATTGTTGGTGCTGCTGTTGCTGCTGCTTCACCAGTCGATCCTGTCTCTATTGCTGCTTGTGGTGCATCTGCTTTCGGCACATCAGGTGTGGTTAGTGCTGCTGTTGCTGCTGCTTTACCAGTTGATCCTGTCTCTATTGCTGCTGCTGGTGCAACTGCTTTCGGCACAACAGATACTGTTGGTGCTGCTGTTGCTGCTGCTTCACTAGTTGACCCTGTCTCTATTGCTGCTGGTGGTGCAACTGCTTTTGGCACAGCAGGTGCTGTTGGTGCTGCTGTTGCTGCTGCTTTACCAGTTGATCCTGTCTCAATTGCTGTTGGTGGTGATTGACATACCTTTCCTTTGGTTGGTGTTAATGTTGCAGTAGCAGACTGCGTTTGTGCGTGGACTGATCTTGTCGATGCCGGCACAATTGACGCTATAATTGTTGCAGGTGCAGATGTTGCTTCTGTTTTAGTCTCATTGGCTGTTTTTGCTTCTTGTGGTGTTTCTAGTGAAACTGTTGTCGGTTTGTTGGCGGGAAGTTGTTGCAGCTTCCTTTGCAGAGATTGAGGTTTCTGCTGCTTGTGTTTTTGCTGCTGCGGCTGCTGCTGCTCATGATGTTGCTCCTGCTGCAGTTGCTGGTGTGGATATTGTTGCTGCTGACAACTATCCGGTTGTAGGTTGGATACTGAAGGCGTTGTCTGTAACTGATTTATTTGAGTTACAATTTGAGAAGGGGTGATCTTGCCTTCTAGGCAGGAGTACATCGGAGGTTGTGTTGCTGTTGTTGAACTCCACACGGGAGCAAATTGGCACCTGTATCCAAACTTGCTTCTCAGAGTCGCTGATGGCGATAGGGGTGTTTCAGACCAGGGTGTCTCCAAAAGATCCGAATGTATTTCGGACGAGTAATGATGCTCAAGGTGGAAACGGAGAGATGTCCTCCTGATTAAAAATAAACAAGAAACGAAAGTATTTTTTGATGGATTTTGCAAACGAAGCATTTTGCTCAAGTTTAAAACGGAGGAATATGATCTGCTGATAAATGTAAATATGAATGAAATTATTTCATTTAAAGTTGATTTAAAAATGTATCACCCATAATTCCACAACACTTCATGTAAATTAAACATTTTTTACAGTCACAAAACAGATCGAAGTGTTTTATTGTCACAATGCATGAAATTTGTTTTCCATTTGTATAAGGAGGAAAAATAAGCATAAATGCAGCACAAATAGAAAGTTACAAATTTACATAAATATGTGAAAAAAGCCATCAATGTTTATTTGATCAACTTTTAGTGATTAATAAGACAGTGTAGGCCTACTTACTGTATCCCATGGTTGGATAAGGGCATCAGAGTATGAGGCTCGAGGTACGTGTACAGATGAAGCCAGTGCTGTATTTAAAAACAAGACAGAAAGTTGTTCTTACGTAAGAATGACGACCCAAAAACATTGCATTTAATCAACTATTATCAATCAATCAATCAGTTTATTTTCCACAGTAACAACATCACAATATCAGCTGGTGTGAATAAATAGAAATAGAAATAGATAAATGATTGAATAGACAAAGGTTCAATTCAATTAATTAGTTAAAGTCGACATTTATTTGATACTCTCTTCTCAAGATATAACGTAAATGTACAAATATTACACAGATAAGAAAATTAATAAGCACAGAGATTTATTTTTAGGGGAAAATAATAGTTTAAAATGTGAACCAAAATAAAGAGAGTATGAGGCTGTCAGGTTAAACTAAGACTTGTAGAAGACAGCCTAGACAGACAAACTTCAAACAAGGAGACAAGACAAACAGGTAACAAGAAAACAAAGCAAAAACCCTGGGTTGCTATGAGATAAATATGAACAAACTAGCAAATATTTACAGATATTTTAAACTGCCGGATTTTTCTAGGCGAAATTTATCTTCGATGCAAAATTCTCTGAAACACGGCACTACAATAGTTCCATCCACTGAGATCAAAACATGAAGTTTATTTGCCTCTCTTTAAAACATCTTTGTTTAATAGTTGTAAATTTGCATCGGGGATCAAGAATATTAATCTTGCCTCTATAGCTACCGGACAATCTTGGTGATTTAGTTGGTAACACACTGCTCTTGAAGTACAAAATGTGTCGTGGGTTCGAATCTCGCCCGAGTAATGATCGGTGTTTATGGGGAAAACCCCAAAAAATCTTTATTTTACTAAACATTATCTTATTTTGTTTGAAATGTTAAGTAGTTATTAAATAGTTTGAGGATGAGACTCAGTATCACCGTAATCAAATTTATTTATTTATTTTCCAACGAAATGTTGCAACAACTCAGATTCAAAAAAATTACCTGACATGTCCCCGCCAGTTCACCGCAATCAACGCAAGTTTCTTCCCCCAAGAAACCCATCTCTCTCCGTACGTTCCATACCTGTTTTTGTACAGATTGTAATAAATATTTCAATGGTTGTTCCTCTTTCAAAATGCTCTCAGGTCTAAAGGGCTTAACCTCAATTCAAATCAAGTCAACATGTTATTTCATACTACCTCTTCTCATACAAGATATTACATAGATAAGCGAAATATTAAGCATAGAAAATGGAGGGAAAATAGTTAATCTACGTAAGAGAGTTATATGAAGCTGTCGGATTAAAGGCAGTGGACAATTGGTTATTACTCAAAATAAATATTAGCATAAAACAAGTAATGGGGAGAGGTTGATAGTATAAAACATTGTGAGAAACAGCTCTATCCAAAGTAATGTAGTTTTCGAGACAAGAAGTAATTTTCCACAAATTTGATTTCGAGACCGCAGAATTAGATTTTATGGTCTCAAAATCAAACACCTGAAAGCACACAATTTATACACAGTATTATTTCTTTCATTATTATCTCGCAACTTCGACTACCAATTGAGCTCAAATTTTCACAGGTTTGTTATTTTATGCATATGTTGAGATCCACCAAGTGACAAGACTGGTCTTTGACAGTTACCAAGAGTGTCCAGGGTCTGTAATAGTAAACTTGCTGGTACAACCATGTAATAGTTCTCTTTTAAGGGAGTGTTGGCTCTGAAAAGAGCCGTGTATATAAAAGCTTAGAGTCAGGTATTTTTCATGGTCATCACATGCACAGTAACTTCTGAAGTTTGTATCGATTAAAACTCAACTAACCTGGCCGCCGCAATCGGTACAACTTTCCCTCTTCCTAGGGAAGTTCAAGTGAACATTCATAACATTCATCTTTGAGTACTGGATTGAGGAGAATAAAAGAACACATTAAACCATTTTGTTTAAAATACGACCTATGAGAATGTGGATAAAACAAACTAAGCTCTAGAAAGAAACAAGAATATATGCTATCCCTTCACTTGTTTTGTTTCTGAAGAAGCTCCAGTTTGGATCGAAAGCTGAGGCCATCTACCCTACTCATTATAATAATTATAACTATTGGATATTATTATTAAAATTTATTTTTGAGTTCAGAATCTGTACGTAATCGAGGAGTAGTTTTGTTGAAGCATTTTTTTAAGCCATTGTCAAAGTGTTCTGAATTGAAACACTATACTTATGTAAGATAAGTTCATAGTATTACCAGACCAATATCAAAATGGAAATTAGTTCTCTTTGACATGACCTGCACACAATCAGGAAAACTTTCAAACATTCTATACAATTTCATATCACGTTAAAAAGAAACGAATAAGAGCAAGCAAAGATTATATGATAAAGAGGCATGGTATAAAATACTTACTTGGAAAATGATCCAAAAACGTCTGGTTCTTCTTCACTAAAAGTCGTCTCTTGATTTTCACAATGACTGATTCGCTAATCGTTTATCTCGGTTCAAATCGCTGTGAAAGCTCCAAAAAGCACTAGTGTTTTCACGTAAACCTGTGAGTGGTGTGTTTGTATTTCTGTGTTGTAGGATGGTCGTAAACAACATTAAGACCGCGTGCACCAAAGTAACAGAAGTCAACATTCCCGCCAATGTGACGTCACAAACAACTTGGAACGTTTGATAGACATCTTGCGTGCAGCGCCGTATAGCTGAGAGGTGCGCGGCACGCGTCATGCGCAACTATCAACCAATGAGAGGTCTTGGGTCTTCAAGACCTCTCATTGGTAGATAGTTGCGCCAACACTGTGTTTTCTTTCTTCTAACTTTCAAGGTCATCAGAAAATGATGGGCATTCGCAAACGCATTCTAGATGTGCTAACCGTTGGAGACGAGAACGCACCAGACTATGACGTAGCTCGCATTAACTGCGGCAATTTCCTTCATTTGGCGCACAGTTTCTACTCGAACACCAACTGGATTGAGCTGAACAGGTTCTATGCAACTTCAATAGAGGGCAATCCAGAGGTCATTACACCCTCCAGAAATCTTGGTAAGGCAATTTGATGGGTCACCGTGGTCCAGTGGTTAGAATGCAGGACTTGCAATCACAAGGTTGTGGGTTCAAATCCTACCAAGCTAATTGCTTATTTCAAAATGACTGGAATAAGTATTGTCGTATTCACAATGGGTGCGTTCGTTTAGCTTCCCTGGGTCGACCCCGGTCTGCCCCGGTACGGTACGTTCGAATAGCTTTGACGGGGTTCAGCCGGGTCAGCCCCCAATGCCCTGCTTGTGGAGTGGGTCACTTGGGGGTGACCTGAGGTGCATGCCGTCACCACGAGAGGGCGAGTGTGATCGTTCGATTAGCTCTTGTCAGGGGCTCACCCGAGTGAACACTGCGGGGTCGACCCAGGGAAGCTAAACGACCGCACCCAATGAATCATAATTTCTTGACTCCTTGTGCAATTCATATAGACGTTAAAACAATGTTTTGTTTTGGCTGTTGCACGCTTGGTACCCTTCCCTTGAGGAGTTTACCGAGTTCCCTTGACGAGAAAATCATCTTAACAAACAAAGAAAACAAACAGACAAACAAGACCATAACACGGCCAATCGGTTAAGAGCACCCAACTCCAGCCCTTGTGTTTCTAATCAGCAGAGTGTGGGTTCGAGCCCTGGGCATGACACTTGTGTCCTTAGGCACGTAACCACTGCTTAAGTTTCTATGGTGTCCGTTTGTGAATTTGTGTGGACGGAGATGTGGTTGGTACCCTGCATACGTCACCTCACTACGCGAATGGGTTCGACATTCCTTGATGAAAACACCATGACAATTTCTAATTTGTTTGCTTTTTCAGTAAGGTATAAACTGCATATTACTCTGCAGTTGTTTTAAATCTGATTGTGATTAAAATTTGGGCATAATTCAACATTAAAGGAACACGTTGCCTTGGATCGGTCGATTTGGTCTTTGAAAAGCGTTTGTAACCGTTTGTTATAAAATGCATATGGTTAGAAAGATGTTGTAAAAATAGAACATAATGATCTACACAAATATGCCTTGAAATTGCGTGGTTTTCCTTTTACCTCGTCGACTTACGGTCGTCCATTTATGGGAGTCGAAATTACATGGCCGATCGTGTTTCTTCGCGACTTAAAAGGAAAATCGTGAAATTCCGAGGCATGTTTGTGTTCTAATCATATGCATTTTGTAACAAACGGTTTCAGGCGCTTTTCAAAGACCAACTCGACCGATCCAAGGCAACGTGTTCCTTTAAGTCTGATTGTGATAACAATTGTGGCATAATTCGACATGAAGTCAAATAAAAAAATCCATGGCCCTGCCTTTAAATTCAGACAAATGATGTTGGACAATGAAATAGTTCAAGTTTATTTTTCTCTGTATACTAACTCAGGCACTTTTTAAATTCGTCTCTATATTATAGGTATTAATGCGAACCTAACTTTTCAAGAATGTCCCTCGTCTGTGGAAGTGTGCCGGAACTGTGTGGGAGGATCAGCCAACGTGTGAGTTCAGAATCATGATAAAAACAAAATCACTGGCTGAGTAGTTGAACAGCTACTTTTTCTGATTTTCTGTTTCAGTTTCTTGTCATGTTTATTTCACAGCAGTTATTAAAGGCGGGGTGTACGCTTTTACTCCACAAGATAATGACTTTAAAGGCAGTGGACACTATTGGTAATTACTCAAAATAATTATTAGCATAACGCCTTCGATTGGTAACGAGTAATGGGGAGCTGTTGATAGGATAAAACATTGTGAGAAAAGGGTCCCTCTGAAGTGACGTAGTTTTCCACGAATTTGATTTCGAGACCTCAGATTTAGAATTCGAGGTCACGAAATCAAGCATCTGAAAGCACACAAAAGTGCGACAAGGGCGTTTTTTCTTTCATTATTATCTCGCAACTTAGACGACCTATTGAGCTCAATTTTTCACAGGTTTGTTTTTTTATGCATATGTTGAGATACACCAAGTGAGAAGACTGGTCTTTGACAATTTACCAATAGTGTCCACTGCCATTAACCAAGAGAATGAGTCCTGCCTTTAATGTTGTACTGTTAGTCAGGATAGATTTACATCATTGTCTTTCAACCAGATGTTGTTTCTTGCAGCCCCGAGTCCCAAGACTGTTCAGACAACCTTCATGATACAATTTGTATTGCAAGTGGTTTCAGGTCCGGGCAAGACAGACCCAAGACAGGTAAAGAAGGCTCACATAGTGCTTGAAAGATTTCACCATAACAAACATCTTCTTGCAATAAAGACTTTCATTATTTGATTACCACAGCGGGATTTGAACCATAACCTCCAGATCAAATTGTCGGTGCTTTACCAACTGAGTTATCTACTAGCCCTTAGGCGGTCTCCAAAATAGATGGCCGGTGTCAGATGCATTTGTGTCCGCCATGCCATGCAGTACTGTCCGCTCCGGACACTTTTGCATATGCAATCGTGTCCGGGCTATTCAAAAACTGTCCGGTGGACATGTACATGACTATACTGTACATGATGTGTGCGCGTAAGCGAACGTGCATGCACTGAACCTACGTATTATATGCAGCATGAACATTACGTATTTTATGATTGCAGCGAATACCCAACGGCCGAACATTTCCGTGTCATTCATGACATGCACTTAGCTTGTAAAAAAAATGGCGAACGTGTTTCGTCGATCAAGGACGTTTAATTTACTGCAAGGCCGGTTTTGCACGGGGCAGACACAACTGTATATGCAAATGTGTCCGGGCGGACACAATTGCATTATGCTGCAGCGTCCGGGCGGACATGATTGCATATGCAAAACGGTCCGGCGGATATCATTGCATATGCAATACTGTCCTCCGGATAGTATTGCATGGAGGACATAATTGCATGCGACACTGGCTCAGTTTGAAGAGCGTCGGCACGTTCATCTGGAAGTCGTTGGTTCAAATCCCCCTTATAAATTTGCCTTTGTTCAACCACAAATCATTAAAACTTTACCTAAATAGGTGGCTTATTTGCAACATCTCACTTTGATCAAAAAGTATTGAGTTGGGGATACATCATGCCTAGATTTCCTGCATCGGTAACATTTTGGAATCTTAATTTAGACTGCTAATTGGTGCCATTGAAAGACACCACAATAGTAGGATTTGAAACTTTGCATGGTGGGAATACGATGTGGAAAAGTTTGCAGTAAAAATTATCGCTTGGTTCTGAAACCAGTTGGGGTGTTGCCAAAGCGCGCCCGCCACAGTATGATTTAGTTAACTAAGAGCTTGAAATCTAGACTACACTCTGGCAAGCTACCCAGAGTGTAGCCTGAACGTCTGACGTCATTCTTGGGGCCCAGTCTACCTACCTCTACCCAGAGTGTAGTCTATAGATTTCAAGCTCCCACTTAACTAAATCATACCGTGGCGGGCGCGCTTTGGCGATTCAACCGCGCGTAGTACACTATCCAACCATAGTCTTGGGCCAAGACTAGGGTTGAGTTTAAACCAACGGTTATTTTCAGAACCACACTAACTCATCGAGAGATAATCATTACACGGTGTTTTACCGCAAACTTTTCCATGTCAAATTGTTTAGATTTGTGAGATTAGCAATTTTGCTGTTCGTAAACATTTGACTGATGGTTGTATTTTGAGCCAGTGAGGTTCATATTGATCAACGAAAATCAACTAAAAACTCAAACTCACCTCTAATCCCAAAATAGAAAGCTGATCTGTGATAACACTGTGACTTTGTCTCTTTTGCTTTCCATCAGTTTCCATCCCGCCAAAATGTTCCCATGGTGGAATCAACGACTGGTCTAGATTAATGGAAGCAACCGGCGGGATCAATAAGGAAACTTCAGACCCGAGTTTGTCCCCACATCATTTCCTCCATCAACAAGCTGCGCTGACTGCAATTCAAGCTACAGTAGACTTCTTCTATCATGCAGGTGTGTGTTTTAAGTATATCTTAGAAGTGACGTCATCAAGCCGCCATGTTTGGCTCTTGTCACACGGAGCAACTTTTACAGGCAACTTGAGGCAACCAACTGCAATGCATGATAATGGGACACTTTCGGAGCAAAGCTTTTCTCACATTGTCTAACGATAAGAATAATGTGTACATATTTAAATGCGAATGCCTTTCTTTCACGGAATGCTTCGTGTGACATGACCCTTAGAGGTAAAGGGATGGCGACACTCAACTGCACAGATTTGTTTGAGATTGTGCACAGGTTTCCCCTTTGACCTCTAAGGAGGGCGCTCTACTCAAATTTAACAATCATTTGAAAAAGTTGTCCACGTGCTTTTAGATAGCCCGTGTTCCTATACGCACGCTGCCAAGCCACCTTTCTTAAGAATTCCATAGCAAATTATTCAAAGTGTACGCTCTATGATTGACAAATAACAGTCAATAATTGTTGCAAATACTTTCTCTCTCAGATACCGGTCTGTATAACTTGATCGGGGAACAGAAATTTCGTAAGTTGCTGAACCTGGACGTTGGTACTTCATTAACCTTCGTCATCGACACGACCGGCAGTATGAGTGACGAAATACAAGCTGTGAAAGACCAAACGATTGAACTCATCAACACTAACAGCGGAACGTGCTTAGCAGCCTTTAAGTACGTCGTCGTGCCTTTCAATGATCCTGGTAAGTTTAAGAAATCCAAATCGGATCCTTTTTGGAACAGTGAAAAGCAAGACGATGTGACCTATGTTTACATTCAAACCGCCCTCTGTTGACAAAACACTCTATACGTCATGTTTCGCCGGGCACTGAGTTGTGCAGTCACAGTAAGATTGCGTACACTTTCTAGCTGGCTGCCAAAACACAAAGGTTTTGCCCGGCGGTATGCGCGCGAATCATGTTATGGTTTTCGTGTGACGTCAGAGGTCACATCGTCTATACTGCCCGCTTGTTACACTTCTGTACAAGTTTGTTGTGTTGGCATTTTTAGCTTCCGTGAAAGACTCAGCTAGGGTCGTAACGTCAGGCCATTAACTTTTTTTTTTTTTTGGTGCACTTTTACCATAGGTCCTTTTGGTTGGCAAGTAGTGTAAAATTATTTGCAACTCAGCTAATTATATTTTCTCAACTACAATCGTAATAATAATAGCCATATATAATGCGCCTGCTATAAATGCTCATTGCGCAGCGGCACGCTAAAAAGATAATTTTTTATACAGTCAACACTAGGTGTGTCTTGGGGAAAATTTGTGCTGTGATGGAGAAAGTTTAGTATGATCCGGTTGGTAATTCCACAATGAATGGACAGAAGAAGTAAACCATCTTTCACCCCGAGATTGTTGGGCCAGGGGTTTCCTTTAAAGATGTCTGCATAACTCCTTAATTATTTCGGGGTCCAATTTCATAGAGCTGCTTTAAAGCAGCAAACAATGCACATATATATTTTGCTTAGCAACAAGAAACAGGATACCAGTCATTATAAATTGTAATGTGGAATTCTATTTTAACTGGTAACCCTATTCTAGTAAGCATGTTGCTTTGCGCTTAGCAACTTTTTGTGTTTTGGTTTTCATGCTTTAGAATTTGGTCCGGCATTTGTGACAGCAGACCCACAGGAATGCATCCGGTACATCAGCGGTCTGACTGCAGATGGTGGCGGTGATTGTCCGGAAATGGCTAACAGTGGACTAGAACTTGGGATTCAAAACAGGTGATTAATAGCACTGGATATCAAAGACCACTATTCTCACTTGGTGTATTTCCAACATATCGAAAAATAACAAACCGGTGAAAGCCAAAATTTGGGCTTTAAGTCCAAACTTTCACAGGTTTGAAGTAATACTTCGTCATCAAAGTTGCAAGAGAATATTTAAATAAAAATTACCACAAATTTGTGTGCTTTCAGATGTCTCAATAAAAGGTTTCAGGTCTGAAGTTTGTTGTATTACTCCGCGATCGAACACTGCTCTCGCACAAGCTGCTGGCTGGCGACTACCACTCTCCATTTTTCTCGCTGGGCCAGCAGTCTTGCGAGGATATCGCCACTGTCGCGGGAATCGCGGAGTGAGTCGGAACCCTATCACAGCGACTGACATTTAACGACTTGTCCACAAGTCTACACTATCGTTTTTGTTCAATTTCTTGTGGATAATTTCACACTTTTCTTCATCATGCAGTCTTGACGGAAATAAAGTGTATCTATACACCGATGCTGATGATAAAGATAAAGAGAAACTTCCCACCATTTTGGCATTGATCGAGGAGAAAGGAGTCCAGGTGGAGTATCTCCTGACGGGAACGTGTACTTCAAGGCGTCGCAGAAGAGGTAATTACAAAATCACAAGCCATTCACAATATTTGCATATTTTTGCTCGCAAGAAATATTTCGTCACCGTTTTCACGAAGAGCCACTTATATCCAAACGCTTGATTGAGATTTACATTTCACATTGTGCCTTGTTTAAAACTGAAAATATAATTCTTAAATTTAACCTTTCCATTTTCCAGTTATTTCGTTAATTATATTTGTTATAGTTGCCATAGTAATTAGTCAACGATATGTGTTTTCGTGAGAAACTTCAAAACACGTTTTGCGGGGTGCGCGTGTCACGCGATCACGCGCGCACACTGGAGTGCGTTTTGGCGACCCCAACCAAAAACTGTTTCTGACGTCATAACCAAAACGGTAACCGAGCTCACAACTCGGTTATCGTTCAGTCTGAACAGCAGAACCAACGACCAACAACCGAAACAGTTTTTGGTTGGGGTCGCCAAAACGCACTCCTGACATAAAGTGGCTCTGTGGAACCCGAAAAACGATTTGACGCTCTTCTGTTGCAATGTATTTAATGCATTTTCCGAGAGGACCTGTGCCTTTTCATGAAAACGCAAAATGCATTTATTGAGATGAAAGCCCTCTCCTGTGTTATTCAATAAGTTGTGATTTTAAGATATTATGTGGCTCTTCGTGAAAACGGTGACCAATTTTAAACCTCTTTCAGCTCTTTCTACAACTACCCCATCCTCTTCGTTTCTGGCCATTGCCAGCAAGTCAGGTGGAACAATCTACAGTACAGACGACGCTGGTATTAGAGGTCTATCGAGAGTTATTCAGGGAAATATCCGAGCATCACAGGTAAGTATATTTAAATCAACTCGAGGTAACCCTTTCAGGACGGGTATAAGTTTTTTTTTTAACTTAAAAGTGGCTGGTGTCTTTATTTGAAAATATTACTTTAACTGTGGTGCTAAAGACAGTGGACACTATTGGTAATTGTCAAAGACCAGTCTTCTCAGTTGGTGTATCGCAACATATGCATACAATAACAAACCTGTGAAAATTTGAGCTCAATTGGTCGTCAAAGTTGGGAGATAACTATGAAAGAAAAACACCCTTGTCACACGAAGTTGTGTGCTTTCAGATGGTTGATTTCGAGACCTCAAGTTCTAAATCTGAGGTCTCGAAATCAAATTCGTGGAAAATTACTTCTTTCTCGAAAACTAAAGTATACGTCACTTCAGAGGGAGCCGTTTCTCACAATGTTTTATACTATCAACCTCTTCCCATTACTCGTTACCAAGTAAGGTTTTATGATAATAATTACTTTGAGTAATATTACCAATAGTGTCCACTGCCTTTAAATTGATTTATCCGGTATCTACAGACAACAACAACACTATGGTAATAGTTGTCCCCATTACCATAGCTTGGAAATAAACACCTGTCAATGTTGTGACATAAAGATAATCAAATTTACGCAAGAGTTTTTGCAGTGTATATAACATAGGGTCTACGTTTGACAAAAATAGGCAATAATTAAGCACAGCCTATATAGGAACAGTTTTTATTTTTATCTTTTAATCTTTTAAAACTTTTAATCAATTTTAGCCTTAGAGAAAGACTCTGCTAAGGTCTATAAACGTCAGGCAATTATTAACTATTTTTAAATTTCATTCCCATGTGGCTTCTGACACAAGCGTTTGATGATAAATTTTGTTTAAACAGTGTTAACTAGCGTGAATTTTCTTGTTGTATGTGCAGGCAACTGTATTGAAGATGAATGTACGTAATAGCACCGCCCCTGTGGAGATACCAGTTGATTCAACAATACAAGAGCTACTAGTGTCCATCATTGGTCCACTCGATAGTACAACAGTGAACATAAGAAACCCACAAGGTAAGTGCTAGCCTGAACATCTGACGTCACAGCCGGCGTGTACAGTGGACCTTTGACCTACATTCATTTCACATAGAGATTTACGCAGTCAAATACTAGGAAGGCACTAAATACTAAACTCCACAGCGGTTCGGCCCATCGGAGAATACCCGAGCGAGAATGACCTTATGACGTCATTTTGCATATGCTTGCATCTTTTATACATGAAAATATTAACAACCAGGTCCTAGTGGTTAGTCCACTCTTATGTAACAACTCCCCAAACCTACTGCTACAAATGTACTTGAATAAAGAGGTCTGAAGCAGTGCTTGCATCTTTTAAACATGAAAATATATACAACCAGGTCCTAGTGGTTAGTCCACTCTTATGTAACAACTCCCCAATCCTGCTGCTACAAATGTACTTTAATATAGAGGTCTGTAGCAGTGCTTGCATCTTTTAGACATGAAAATATTAACAACCAGGTCCTAGTGGTTAGTCCACTCTTATGTAACAAATCCCCAAACCTGCTGCTACAAATGTACTTGAATAAAGAGGTCTGAAGCAGTGCTTGCATCTTTAAACATGAAAATATAAACAACCAGGTCCTAGTGGTTAGTCCACTCTTATGTAACAACTCCCCAAACCTGCTGCTACAAATGTACTTTAGTATAGAGGTCTGAAGCAGTACTGATCTTTTAGACATGAAAACATTAAAGGAACACGTTGCCTTGGATCGGTCGAGTTGGTCTTTGAAAAGCGTTTGTAACTGTTTTGTATAAATTACATATGGGTAGAAAGATGTTGTAAAAGTAGAATACAATGACCCACACAAACATGCCTCGAAATTGCACGGTTTTCTTTTTACCTCGTCGACTAACACGGTCGGCCATTTATGGGAGTCAAATTTTTGACTCCCATAAATGGCCGACCGTGTTAGTTCGCGCAGTAAAAGGAAAACCACGCAATTTCGAGGCAAACTTGTGTGAATAATTGTATTCTACTTTTAAAACATCTTTCCAACCATATGCATTTTATAAAAAACGGTTATAAACGCTCAGTTATAGACCAACTCGTCCGATCCAAAGCAACGTGTTCCTTTAATAACCAGGTCCTAGTGGTTAGTCCACTCTTATGTAACAACTCCCCAAACCTGTTGCGTGAGGGATCGTCGCGAACCGTGCCGGAATGTTCCGAGAGCACACGAAAAGTTCCGAACCGCTGTAGAGGTTAGTTTTTAGTGCCTTCCCAAATTCTATGGCAGACGTGATAGGAGTGTACTGTTAACGCATCTATGGGAAGCTCATGTCACTGCACGTTTATCCAACGATATCATTGTATCCAATGGAAGCACTGGATTTGAGTAGCAGGTACCTGTCTTTATCCTTGTGGCTAAAGACAGGGGCCCAGTCTAGGTACGTGCCAGAATGGGGGACTTTTGAGACGCTAGGTGGCAGCAGACTTACCATTTAAATCCTTTGTTATCGGTGGTGCCCATGCTCAGAGCTACGTAAACGATAGCCTGAACATCTGACGTCACACTTCGAGGCTCGTGAATTACGCCAGAGAACGGCATGCCGTTGAGTCCAAGTACATACACCTTTGACCTCGCATCATTTCACATGGGTTTCAGTATGTTTTTTTGAGATTCACTGTTAAATCCGAAGTACCTGTCCTTGCGGATAAGTATACAGGGGACCAAGCTATACGCAAACGACGGTAATTTACCTGGTAAGTCTGCTGTCACCTAGCGTTCTAAAGTTTTCCATTCAAATATGGGGATGTAGTGGTCAACTTATTAGAGTTTGACCAGTAACGTTGTACATAATTAAGTTATGAAAAGTTAGACTGGTACGGAGTTTGTGTGTGTTGCATGTAATTAAATGAATGCAAATAAATACAAATAAACAAATAAACTTATTTTTGACTCCATTGGGTTTTTTTTTAATTGAAGGAGCCGAAGGATCGCCAAGTATTCTAGGTGCAGATATTTTTACCAGCTCCGCCCAGCAGATTGTCTTTAGTTTCAACACCACCTCACAGCAAACAAAGGGAAACTGGATTCTTAAACTACAAAATGTCAACCCTACCTCCGAGTACAAGATCACCGTCTCTGCAAAAAGCCTTCTCGATTTCACCTTTGACCTCATGGAAGTTGACCAATCAGGAACTGCGTATCCATTGGAGGGATTACCAGTTGCAGGTAAAAGTCCAGACTTTGTGACAAGTCGTTAGTCAGTGTCTATTTCTTGTCAGCGCTGCCTTGCAAACATATTTCATGCAACAGTCACAGTGTGATTATACATTCATGCAACGGTCGTAGGTAGCACGACCCTCACACACAATTGGGATCGAGGATGTGTGTACCGTCCCCGCAACTACAATGGGAACGATACCACAGAGCGGCGGGCGGGGCGAATATAAGACCGCACAATATTACCGACTTGATATTAAGATTAGTAAAAAAAATCTGACGTTTTGACATTGTTTTGGTCTGGTTTGATCTTATCTCTGAAACACAAAACATTTTATTTGTTAGAATGTTCTCGCAAGATAAGACTTGTGGTTCGATTCCCGGTCGTGACACGTGTGCCCTTGAGCAATGACTTGACCATAATGTCTTCGAATTGGGAACGTATTGCATTGTGCTCCACCAGGCAGGCTCCTAGTGGATAATACCCATGCCTATACGTCCTTCGGACTGTAAAGGGGGTAATCCTGTTTCAGTCCCAGGAGTAGGTGGCAATGTGCTCCTGGTGGCCTTTGATGACGGGTGGAGAACCAAAATCAGTTATAAAGTGTCTCTAGCCCTCACCTTGCAGTGGTCGTCCGGTATCCCTGGCAATCTGTCCCCCGATGATTGTTCCTGAAATTGTGGGCTGAAATAGGATGTTTCTAAAAAGTTCACTATAAGAAGCAGTTTCGTCATATGGGGGGGGGGGGGCACAGAATCTCCGGGGCGACGAGTCGTGCCGCCCGGGCCCTGTAAATTGGGCGGGAAAAAAAGTAACAAAAGCCTGGTTTCCCCGTATGTTTGTTTTTTCTCTCCACCAGGAGTTAAGGTGTTGATTCAAATCAAGATCTCTTCCCAAGACATGATCAGCTCAATCAGTGAGATCAGACTCTTCGATACCTCCGGTCGTGAGAGACTCTTCAGTGGGGCTGCTGAACCAATACCCGGCAGGACTCAAGGATTGTACCTGGCCAACGTGACACTCCCGGAACAAGTAGGCTTTATTTTCCATCCAATCAATATCCTAAAAAAAAAACATTAAAAAAAAAAAAAAAAAAAACAGAACTATGGCTTCTGTGTAGATTTTTAATTTTATTATGATTGCAATGAAGATCAAAATGGTACAAATGTTATACAGTAAAGCTGTGTAAAAAACAATATCAAAGAAAGAACGAAAAGCAACAGAAATGCTACTGGCTAAAACAATAATAGAGTAAGGTATTGTTGCTTATCCAATTGTTTCTTCAATTATATTGTTTGTGGGTTCCTGCTTCTGCTGTTGATTCTATTATCTTTTTTTTTTAAAGCGATCCTCTGTGGGGTCCAAGTTAAACAAAGACAAACGTTGTGGGTTCTACTGATCCATTATGTGAAATACCCCACAAGACCACTTCAGTAAGCCCACCAAGCTCTGTATGTGACTCCAAACGAATTTTAGTAAACAAAAGCAAGAATAAGACCAAAACAATCTAGACACTCCTAAGGATAGTACCACACAGCTGTAGATATCCACCCATGCTGAGACTATCACACTGAATTAATTAATTTACCCATCTTCCTTGTTCCAGCCATTTGTCGTCAGCATTTTGGGCGTAGACAGCAAAGGTGCGCGATTTCTTCGGGCACAACCAGCAGAGGTTCAAGTTGGTGCGTTCAAGTTAGAACAGGTCATTGGAAATAACACAATAGGTTAGTATACTAAAAAAGAATCTTAAGCCTAAGTCTGAGTATGTTGTCCAACTCGACCGCTGCAAGTAAAATAGAAAAGTCAACTCGTCCATTGTGCCGAAACGCCGTACTCGGTTTATAGTCGGTCGCGCGATGGTCGTGCGATGGAAATCTTGCGCGCGATCCTAAGACTGAGGCCTAAAAACTGTGTCTTTTTATGATTGCGCGTCTAGATTTCCATCGCGCGACCATCGTGCGACCGACTACAAACCGGCCTTTTTTTATGGGCCACACACATGGTGTTCAACATAATAGCGAGTCACGCTGTACAGATTATAATTGTACCTCGGGTAATCACGCGCATAAGGAACGCTGGTACGCAGGCAAGTCAAACGATCTAGTTTTCTTCAGGTTTTTGTTTTATGAAAAGTGAATTTCGATTTATAATTATTTGAAAAAGAAGCTTTTGACCCACCCACCCACTAATTCGAAAAGAAATCGAAATTCTAAAACATTGAACATTTTGAATGGCCCTTAATATAAATATGGTGAGCTCTTTGTGCGCTCTCCTGCAAAACCATAATTCTTTCAACTTTTTCGTAGAGGAACTTCACCAAGGAAGCGAAGGCAGTTTGGTATTTAGAGTTACAAACAAAGGACCAGCAGACACCATGGTCATCGCTGTATCCGTCGGGGCCAATAGAGGAGCAGTAAAACTCAATGTTTCAGTAGAACAAGTATTAGCCGCTACAGTAGAACCATTGACTATGAAGTTGGCATCCGGGAAGACACAAGAGGGCGTGATAACTGTCCGCGCTGCGGACACCGTACCAATTGGTACCACAGTGTATGTATTATGTTTGATTATTTTGAGACATAATATTAAGAACTCAATTCGCGGTTGTAAAGTTAATAAAGAGAAGACCCTCGATCAACTAAAGCTGAAGTAGTAGTTCCGGCTGATTTCCTACCATCAGAGAGTAGGCGAGGCCTAGTTAAAGGGAAGGTACACGTTTGGTAATCGTCAATGACCAGTCTTCTCACTTGGTGTAACCCAACATAAGCATAAAATAACAAACCTGTGAAAATTTGAGCTAAATTGGTCATCGAAGTTGCGAGAAAATGATGAGAGAATTCTGGCAAGAAGTCTTTTATTATTTTAGTGAGAAATTACATCTTTCTCAAAAGCTATGCAACTTCAGAGGGAGTCGTTTGCCACAATGTTTTATACTATCAACAGCTCTCCAATGCTCGTCACCGATTCAGTTTTTAGGTTAATATTTGTATTGAGTAATGACCAAACGTGTACCTTCCTTTAAAAAAGCAGGACAGCTGTGTTCAGAACCGAGTTGTCTCCAGAATTCAAAAAATCTACTCGGCGGTAGTAGAAAAGTCTCCCGAATATTCATAAAATCTTTCCCGCATAATATAGAGCAGGACAAGTTCTCAAAAGAACATAATCTACATAGCAAGCCTGACACAGACATAGTTTTACTGTAAAGCCATTATACACTTTAGGAAACAGAAGAAAAAAGTTCACAGATTTACAAATAACTTACAGGGTTAACAGAAGGTAATGGTAAAAGACTTCTCTTTAAATATTATTCCATGAAATGCTTTACTTTTCGATCGAGAAAACATTAAAACAATTATCGATTCTCGTTGTCGAGAATTACGGATTTATTTTAAACACATGTCATGACACGGCGAAACGTGCGGAAACAGGGGTGGGTTTCCCCGTTATTTTCTCCCGACTCCAATGACCGATTGAGCCAAAATTTTCACAGGTTTGTTATTTTTTATATCAGCAGTGATACACGAATTGTTGGTCTTTGGACAGTACTGTTTACCGAAAGTGTCCTATGGCTTTAAACCGCACCAATAATAGGCATAGTTTATTGTATTATTTTGTTGCTGTGCTCGTATTCAAGTTTCTGTTATATTTTCTCCGAATTTGAGAACCGTACGTATTTGTTTTTGTTTTAAATGTCAAGTTTTCTGTTTTTACTCCAGGAAGGTGACTTTGACCGTGTCAAGTAACCTCTCTCTGGCCATTAATATTCTCTCTGTTGACGTCACAGTCGTGGAAGTTCCCGCCATCCATCTGGAGGTAAGTACAGGAGTGCGTTTTGGTGACCCAAACCAAAAACTGTTTCGGTTGTTGGTCGTTGGTTCTGCTGTTCAGACTGAACGATAACCGAGTTGTGAGCTCGGTTACCGTTTTGGTTATGACATCAGAAACAGTTTTTGGTTGGGGTCGCCAAAACGCACTCCAGTATGCTAGGAGCAAGTTCGAGTGCGCACATTTAGTCCACCAGTGGTCGACCACAGACTAGCAACTCACATGCGCAGTGACGTACTCACCCGAACGACTCGTTTGGTAGTCTAGTCAATCTTCCACCTTTTCGCTAAAGTGTCACTGGTGCTCTTCTGCGCTTAACACATGTTAGAATGGAGCGCGCTGTTGGGACCAGTGAAGAAACCATGGGCTCGAGGCTGGTTCTAAATGGTCAAACACAGTAGTCAACCAATGGTCGACCAGACCAAGTCAAAATGGTCAACCTTTAGTTAACCATTGTGCACACTCGAACTTGCTCAAAATAAACTACTGTTTATGAATGCAATTGTGCGAATATTTGCATTGGAAGATGGAATGTTCTTTTCAACGAGGCGGGGCCGAGTTAAATGGAACATGTATTTGCAGTAACGTTTCTCAGATTATGTGTTCCTATACGGTTACTGCGTGGAAATTATTCTCTCCGAATTTTCGGCAATATCTATAAAAAAACAAGACCCCCATTTGAAATGAAATATTCATATAGTTTTATTTTATGCATCTGCATTTTTTTTAAATGAGTACAATCGAACGGTTTCAAAAACCAAAGGTATAGACGATGTGACCTCTGACGTCACACGAAAACCATAACATGATTCGCGCGCATACCGCCGGGCAAAACCTTTGTGTTTTGGCAGCCAGCTAGAAAGTGTACGCAATCTTACAATGACTACGCAACTCTTTGCCCGGCGAAACATGACGTAATATATAGTGTTTTGTCAACAGAGGGCGGTTTGAATGTAAACATATATGTTAGGTCACATCGTCTGTACTTTGCCTTTAATCAGATAATAGACAGAACACTTCCCACGTGTGTTGTGCTTGACACTGGAGGGAATTGCACAGCAGACCAGATGACCAAGGACTGCCACCTTCATGAGTGGTGGGTTCGAATCCAGGCGACGGATGAGACGGCATTGGCAGCAATTCTTCCCGATCCCGAAGTTGGCTTTAGCCAGTCATTTGTCTATGAGGAGTTCTCTCTCAATGGAGTTACCGCATTATACAAGTAAGATACGAGTCAAGTTTAGGGAAGAGGGAAAGGGTTAGGCCGGGGCGACTGGTTAAATTTACTACTCGGTTAGTCGCACTCTAATGGGGGACTTTTTTTGGACGCTAGGTGGCAGCAGACTTACAAGGTGAATCCAGTGCGTAGCCTGAACGTCTGACGTCACACCTCGAGAGGCGTTCTTGTTCCAACTTTAAGATCCCGACGGTCGGGTGGTACGGATGTACTTTTGATCTCGCATTCATTTCGCAGTCAAATTATACGTACACGTTTACATATAAAATATCATTGTATGGATGTACAATGTATACTGTAATGAACGTTGTATCCAATGATATCGATGGTTTTGTAAACCTAAACCTGTCCAGGGGACCAGTCTAATCCAGCGCTTTCTCAGATCGACGTAAACAAGGGAAATTTACCAGGGGTGGATTTCCCAAAGAGTTAAGACTAGTCTTATCTCTAATTAGGACGAGTTACTCGTCCTAACTTAGGACTAGACATACGTTTTTAATATCTCATAGGACTAGTCCTAAATTAGGACTAGTCCTAACTCTTTGTGAAATTGACCCCTCGGATAAGTCTGCTGCCACCTAACGTTTCCTGCCATATAGTCGCGTCTTCGACACTAGTTTCCTTATAGTCGCCCATAATATGCATAATATGTAATCGAGTATTAATTCCTTCCTATTTACCACATCAATATTTTTTTTTTTTTTTTTTTTTCCCCGCCCGTACTTAGAGCCCCGTGTTGTTGCCCCAAATTAAACATCACAGTAAGAGATGGAAATGGAAATACTGCATCATGCGGTAACGACTTCTATACACCAGTGGCGGGAAAAATAGAGGAACCACTCTGTAACGGCCCGGTGAGCTTATGCACATTGCGTTTAACATAATCTTGCTTTTCTTAGTATTAACCATTGCATTTGGTCGAAAATTAACCACTTTCTTTGAGGAAATGAGTAAGCAATTAAAACATTTCTTGTGAAAATTTAGCCCTTTGAAATGTTTTTGGGTAAAAATTGTAAATCTGCATGATACAACAATTCCATAAAATTGTCTGCCAACTGGCTGAGCGCAAAATAAACTAGATTTTTTTTGGTCAACTAGATTATTGACTCGATTCCTCCAACCTGCACCATTCTTGCCGTTGCTGGGAATTGCACAGCAGACCAGATGACCACAAACTGCCATCTTCATGAGTGGTGGGTTCGAATCCAGGCAACGGATGATACAAATCTTACAGAGTTTCTTCTTGAGCCACAAGTTGGCCTCAGTCAGTCCTTGGAGTATGAAGAAAGCTCTCTACAAAATGTGACAGCACTCTATAAGTAAGTACAAATATACTCTATACTTTCTAAATGCAAAAGAATGAAAAAGCACTCTTTGAAGAGCCATTATATTTTCGAGTGTTCTTCCACTCTTTTAGATTGAAGTTTGCATCTTTTTGAGTGATTTGTCACTCTGTCCTGGAGTGAAACCCCTCTAAAAGAGTGAAATAACCACCATTCTTTTTAAAGAGCCATATGAGGGACAACTCGAAATGTAAAGAGTGGTGTTTTCACCCTTTTACATTTTAGAGAGTGTACTACATCCAGTCCTCAATCATTTTACCATTGATAGATTTGAGGAAGTATTGTCTATGGAGGTATATGATCCCTTTGTTATACTTATTTTTGCAAAAATTAGTTACCATAACAACGTATACTTGGTAAGAAGCCCTCACTATTTAGAGAGAGGGCTTCAAAAACAATTCAACCTGAGGAAAGGTTCTGCATGAAACACTCCTCAGACAGTAGTGCATGCCATTTTGCAGATTATTCTTCCTGCGTGAACCGCTATTGATCGGGTTTCAAAAAGGAAATCTACAATTTGCATTTAAAGATTGCTTCCCAAATAAACAAACATTCAAATAATCTTTTGTTTCTTTGTAGAGCGCCATGTTGTTGTCCCAAGTTGAACGTTACCGTCATAGATGGCAACGGCAATACTGCATCATGTGGTAACGACTTTTACACACAGATGGTGGAAAAAATTACGGAGCCAGTCTGCAACGGGCCGGTAAATAACCTCGAACTTTATTCACAAAAGTACTGCTAATTTTTATCATCATTTTCATGGAAAGATTTTCCGCACATTTTTCACCACAATAAACCCGGAAATAATACATCCTTTCCACCAGTGGGTGTGACTTACCTGGATCGTTAAAGGAACACGTTGCCTTGGATCGGACGAGTTGGTCTATGGAAAGCGTTTGAAACCATTTGTTATGAAATGCATATGGTTAGAAAGATGTTTTGAAAGTAGAATAAATTATAATGATCCACACAAGTATCACTCGAAATTGCACGGTTTTCATTTTACGTCGCGAACTAACACGGTCGGCCATTTATGGGAGTCAAAGTTTTGACTCCCATAAATGGCCGACCGTGTTTGTCGACGAGGTAAAACGAAAACCAGGCAATTTCGAGGCATATTTGTCTGTTGTATTCTACTTTTACAACATCTTTCTAACCAAATCGATTTTATAACAAACGGTTACAGGACGATTTTCAAAGACCAACTCGACCGATCCAAGGCAACGTGTTGCTTTAAACTGTATGGATGAGCAGTTAATAATCTGCCTGGGTCAGTCAGCAGCACTTCTTGTTTGCGCATGATCCAACTGAGTCCACTATTTTGCAAAGGAATTACATGGAGATAACAGGTGTTAGTTGTCAGATGAAAAGGTTGCTTTTAATATTCTAGCCTCTTTTCTTAATGGCACTGGACACTGCTGGTAATTGTCAAAGACCAGTCTCCTCACTTGGTGTATCTCAACATAATATGCATAAAATAACAAACCTGTGAAATTTGAGCTCAATCGGTCGTCGAAGTTGCGAGATAATAATGAAAGAAAAAACACCATTTTCACACGAAGTTGTGTGCGTTTAGATGCTTGGTTTCGAGACCTCAAAATTTAATTATAAATCTGAGGTCTCGAACTCAAAATGGAAAATTACTTCTTTGTCGAAAACAATGTCACTTCAGAAGGAGCCGTTTCTCAAAATGTTTTCGTCAACAAGTAAGGATTTATGCTAATAATTGTTATTTTGAGTAATTACCAATAGTGTCGACTGCCTGGGTGCTTTCACGTGATGTTAACTAACAATGTTTTGGTATTTTTCACATGAGCTAAAAAACATGACATTACTTATTATCTGAATCTATAGATAAATATAGTAGACTCGAATCCTCCAACCTGTTCCGTGCTGGACACTGGAGGGGGTTGTACAGCAGACCAGATGAGCACGAACTGTCACCTCCATGAGTGGTGGGTTCGAATCCAGGCGACGGATGAGACAAATCTGACAGAGTTTCTTCTTGAGCCACAAGTTGGCCTCAGCCAGTCCTTGGAATACGAAGAACGCTCTCTACAAAATGTAACAGCACTCTATAAGTAAGATAGTGTAATGCATTTTTAATTCAATTTATGTATGAGCATTATAAGTTTTAACGTTGAATAATCACAAACTTGAGACGACAGAGGGATACTTCGGAAAGATATCAAATTTGCATCGGGATAAAGATTAGTAATAGTTTTTCCCAACACCGATGTGTATAAGCACGGTTTGTACTCACCACTTTACCGAGCTCTGCGCAAAAAATCACCAGCAGTTACTCGGGTGTGATTTTAACCCATAGCCTTTGCAATACTAGAGCAGTTATCTTACCAAATAGACCAGCGTGATTGCCCAGTGGCTAGAGGCAGTTCGAGCACACATCTTATCAATTCTTAATACTAACAAATTAGTTGTTTGTTTCGCCTTGTATATAGAGCCCCGTGTTGTTGCCCTAAATTGAACATCACAGTTCGAGATGGAAATGGAAACACTGCGTCATGTGGTGAAGACTTCTATACATCAATGGCGGGAACAACAACGGAACCAATCTGTAACGGCCTGGTAGGTTGGAAGAACTTCCCGCGAGGACTTACCGTCACATGACAGGCAACCTACAATTCACTAAAACAGTGTTTCTGATAAGCTGAGTGTGGGTTTGGTCCCGGTGTCAGATGCAATTGTGTCCGCGATGCAATACTGTCCGGAAACTCTCCGCTCCCGACACTTTTGCGTATGCAATCGTGTCCGGGGCTATGCAAAAACCGTCCGGTGGACATGTACATGACTGTACACGTATGTGCGTGCGTAAAGTGAGCGTGCATGCAGTGAACCTATGCAGCATGAATAGTCATGTATTTAATTGTTGCAGCGAATAATATACCCAACGGCCGAACATTTCCCATGTCATTCATGACATGCACTTAGCTTGTAAAAAACGGCGAACGTGTTTCACGACCAAGTGCGTTTAAAGTTACTGCAAGGACGGTTTTGCACGGGGCGGACACAACTGTCCGGCGGAGACAGTTGCATTATGCAGCAGCGTCCGGGCGGACATAATTACATAAGCAAAACCGTCCGGTGGACATTATGGCATATGCAATAATCTCCCCCGGATAGTATTGCATAGAGGACATAATTGCATGCGACACCGGTCGTGACGCTTAGGTACGCACGTAAAATAACCAAGTGTGCTTAGCGAAAAGAGAAGAGGTTCACCCGGTGTCACTGGTTTGATTGGCTAACTATGTAAAAAGAGTATGTCTCGTATTTCAAATCGTAGTCCCACATACCTTGCATAGATCTTTTCGCAAATACCGGGGCGCGCGCGTAAAGCTTGGAATTTGGTGCATTGTGGTCTTGCTGGTATCCAAATTTGATCCATATATATCCCACAATGCACCTCATTCAACAGTCTGCGCTTGCGCAATGGTATTTGCGAAAAAGGCTATGAAACTACTGGCTGTTGAAGTGCCTTGAGTGTCAATGAGTGACGGATATGTGCGATTATAAGAAGTCATGGACTAAAATATATCATAATTTGTGTAAACTTGTACAGCTATAATTAAGTTTTAATACTATGAACTAACTATCTGTGTATTTTTATCGTTTAGATTGTGTACGCTGGCTCCAGCATTGTCACTGGTGTTGTTGTGGGGATAGTAGTTGGTTGCTGTGTGTTAATTTTGATCCTTTTGATCGTTGCTTTCGTCAAACTCTACAAGACCCGGGAAACAAGCAAGGAGGAAAATTCCCCTCAAAAGAGTAAAGAAGACCCAGCTGAACAAGTTGACTCCGTGATGTGAATGTAATGGAGAAAAGGAATTCACATAAACATGAATTATTCGTACCATAACTTATAAATGTTTAAACTTTGCTGTAGCTTTTGTGTTTTATGTATCTTATGGAACCCTTTATAAATTTCTCAGAATAATTTTCTCAGAATTAATCTTCCATGCTCCCATTTTTTTTTGTGTGTGTGTTTTTAGGGCCTTGTCACACAATGCAACTTACTTGGAGGCAGCCAATGGCAGTGCATGCTTTACAAAACCACTTTTGCATGCAGCACTTAATTTATGTTATTTTTCAAATAATATGGTCCAAAATTTGGGTACATGGAATTGTGAATGTTTTTTGTTTTTTTGAAGGCCTGGATCGTCTCGTGTGACATGACCGCAATGGTGGAAAGGACCATTTTAGACACTATTCTACCATGTTTGTCTTCTCATAACAATAGTGCTCGCACCGTTCTAATTGTTAAACTGGACGATTGGGCATTGCTGGTTTAAAATCAACGTATTGCAAGTTAACGTAAACGGAAATACAAGGTTGTAAAACAAACAATAAACAGTGAAATTTTGCTAATTTACCCTTTATCCAGAGTTGTGTGACCTCGGGTTTAAATTCTTAAGAGGTTAACAAATATTTTTACACATTATTGAAAGTTTTACATAGTCGTTTATATAAATTGTATTGTTTATTCATTTAGTATTATTATGCTTCACTTTATTTCTAAAGAAAGTTTTGATAATTGTTTGTGAAATGTATGGCTACATCGCAAGGCGGCCTTGTAATTTGTGTATAGTTGAAGTAGGCCTATTTAATAAAGTATTGTAATGACTCATTCTTGTGTTAATGGGAGACTTTTGGGACGCTTGGTGGCAGCAGACTTACCAGGTAAAATCCATTGTTCTCGGTCGTGTGCGCATGCTCAGAGCTACGTAAACAGTGGAAATTTCCTGGTAATTCTGCTGCCACCTAGCGCCTCAAAGTCTCCCATTGGAGCCATATTATCATTTAAAATATTATCAATGTAGGCCTACCGTAGGTCAGGCTACGGCTGGATCGCCGGTGTCAGATGCAATTGTGTCCGCCGTGCAATACTGTCCGCTCCGGACACTTTTGCTTATGCAATCGTGTCCGGAGCTATGCAAAAACCGCCCGGCGGACATGTACATGACTGTACATGTATGTGCGCGCGTAAGCGAGCGTGCATGCACTGAACCTACGTATATGCAGCATGAAAATATTCACGTACTTTATGATTGCAGCGAATACCCAACGGCCGAACATCCCATGACATTCATGACATGCACTTAGCTTGTAAAGAATGGTGAACGTGTTCCGTCGACCAAGGGCGTTAAATTTACTGCAGGGACGGTTTTGCACGGGGGCGGACAAAACTGCATATGCAGATGTGTCCGGGCGGATACAATTGATTGGTTGAATTGCTCCTCGCAGAATACACCCACGCCCATTCAACCAATCGAGGGCGTGCATTTTTATCGTTATCGTTTTCGTTCTCGTTATCGGGGCCTGTGTGACCGGGCCTTTAGCCGCCAGTTCGGACACGGCCTCACCCTTCTTAAAAACCAAAATGGCGTTCAAAAGAAATATTTGAAACATTGAATTTTAAATTTTTGTAAATGTAGCTTTTAACAAAATTGCTAAAGATAATTCTGTGTGTATGTTTGGCCAGCCAGACATCACACCCTTCTTATTTATGATATTATATTATTCTGGTCTACAAAGCAAACGAGATCCCTATCTCCCATAAAGCAAAAGTTCCACCACCAGCCCGATCCGTCTCAACATTATGATAATCTTTTTGGCGCTCCATAGTAAGCTCGCTTGTCGTGCGTCTGAACGCTTTTGATCACGGATCACGCGGAAGCGTTGTATAGGCACCAGATCTATTCAGGTATACACAATCACACGTGCAAATATTACCACATCACATGAAAAGTCGAGTCAATTGTAAGTAAAACAGTTGTTTTCTTCTCACGTTTGTATGGCAATCATTTCATTAGTTGTCATACTTTAACTTAGATTAACATTTTATTTGTATTTCCGTTTAATGACAAACTAACGGGCCGAAATGGTCAAACACGTACAAATTCGCAAAGAGAATGGGTTCTCCCCGGTGTTCCTGGCTGTGGCTGCTGTATATGCGCCTTTTTGTATTGTAATTTGTAAACCATTGGCATTGTCGATCGCATGTATCACACAAGAATTGGGTCTCAGAACTCATCATTGCAATCAAGTTAAACTTTATTTAAGACTTCGAGGGTCCTACTTTTACTAGTACTAACTACTACTACACTACTTGACTACTAGAATCCTACTTAGGAATAGCTCTGAACTCGCCGTCAACTCGCTGGCAACTCGCCGTCAACTCGCCGTCAATTCGTCGTCAACTCATCGTCAACTCCTCAAATACATTAAAAATCCTTAAAAAAAGCATAGAACTGTAAAGTATTAGCTAAAAGAGAATCGCTTAAGTTTTAGGTTACATTTTGGAATAAAAATTGAGTTTTTTTTCTTGTGAAAAAAATGATCTCGAAGCAGCAAAAACGTCGGCCGCCATCTTGCTTTTTCCAATGGATTAGTCTTCACCCAAGATGTCAATGATTGGTACTATTTTTTCATCAACACACAGTCGTTTTTGTAAATGAAATTTTACCAAAAACCTTGAGAAATATGTAGTTTAGCCCACCAGACTTAACACTTCCATGCCCAATTTATAAAATTTGTTCTGTAAATATAATGAGTTGACGGCAAGTCGGCGAGTTGACAGCAAGTAGTAGGACCGGACTTTGATACTAATTTGTGACGTTCTATACCCCTTATATTATAATATACTTTACTTACGCCGGTACTTGGTTAATGGTTGATAGTAGGACCCAGTAGGCCTCTCACTCTCAATCTCATCATCAGTGTTATTACTGTTTATATAATTTAATTTCAGTATCATTATTTCAGATAATTCTTTGACTTTTTATCGAACCGTGTACAGTAAGGTACAGTTATAACGCAAAAGTGATTACTTGGATTGAGAGTGAAACATTAATAAATAGCATAAAATAAAGTCAATCAATTTGAGTTTGCTTCACAACTGATTTGAAGCATAATTTTGTGTCTCAATCATTCATGTCATTTTGTAGGGATATGCACAAATCATAACCCTTGGTCCTCCTTGCAGTAGTTATATAACCACTGTATGTAACTATGGGGTCAACGTTCCCCATAGACGGCGTTCTCCATTAAAGGAACACGTTGCCTTGGATCAGTTGAGTTGGTCTTTGAAAAGCCTCTGTGACTGTTCAGTGTGTGTTACAAAATGCATATTGTTAGAAAGATGTTTTAAAAGTAGAATACAATGATCCTGACTCGAATTTGCGTTGTTTTCCTTTTAGTTTGTGAACTAACACGGTCGACCATTTATGGTCCGAGTAAAAAAACATGACTCCCATAAATGGCGACCGTGGTTTTTAGTCCATGAGGTACAATGAAAACCACGCAATTTCGTGTGGATCATTATATTCTACTTTTTGAAATATCTTTCTTATCATATGCATTTTATAACAAACGGTTACAAACGTTTTTCAATGACCAACTCGTCCAATCCAAGGCAACGTGTTCCTTTAATAGAGTTTCACTGGCCAAATGCCAGTTACTGACGACTAGTTGACATTCGGTCCTAGCGGTCCTGTTGGCTAGTTCATTGCTTAAAAACATGACACATAAACCATTGCCGGTGTCCCAGGGAAATCTTTGCCGGAGATTCTGTCCCCCATCTGGGTAATAAACGTTGGTTAAGGGAGGTTTTTCAAGCGAGGGCGCTATTTGAAGTAGTTTGTACACAGTTCACCTTACGGGGGACTAAATCTCCGCTGGGACAGAATCTCTTGCCACACCGCCACTGGTTTAAACCATGGAGGTACTGAGGTACGACATAAAATGACTTGCTCAAAGAAAACCATATTAATAATAAATGTGGCAACAACTTTACGAGAGACACTTTGCTTGAACTGTGATGCATCTTTATACACTAGATTTGTTAACTTCCATTGTCAACACATTTCATGTCTTCTTAAAAAAACGAAACATGAAATGTGTTGGAAAAGTGACATTAGCCTTTGAGAAATGTCATCTGTGATATATTAACACTAGAGGGCGCTATTCCCACAACCCTTGTTGCCAAGCCATGAGTTACTCTGATGAATAAACGTGTATCTGAAAGTTACACTCTGTTAAGATATCCACTCATATCATGGTGGCAGCAGTGGGATAAGACCATTAACTACTTTTTCTTGCGCTTTCTATTACTTAGCATTAACAAGACCACTTCGCCAAGACAGTAAAGATGGCAGGACCTTCTAACAAAGTCAACAAGCCAAGGGTAAGTCATTGTAGAAGCTACTTTGAAAAAAAAGGGGGGAGTATTGTAGGAAACATCTTGAAAGAAAAAGACGAGTGCTTCTTGATTATCAAGGCAACTGTGAATTATTTTTATTCAAACATTTACCATCTTTTACAGGTTACTGCGCAGCTGCACTAAGTCTTACACAACATTGTAGAGCTGCCAACATTTGCATCTTGCAATCAGGGAGACTTTGTAGTACAACAATCAGGGAGATTTTTGATAAAAAATAATATTAATATCGAAGTCTTATATAGCGCGCGTATCTACCAAACAAGGTACTCAAGGCGCTGAGTATATAGAAACTGTCAGAAAGATATGTTATTGCAGTGAAGAATTTGAGACCCAAATTTAGTTAGCAACTTGTAAGGGTTACATGGTGCTACGGCGCATTCAGCAGCCACAGCAAGGAGCACCTGGTCGAACCCCTTCTCTTTTATAAAGTGCACTAGGTTCTTTTACATGCGTTACACAACACTTGGGACCAATGGCTTTACGTCCCATCCGAAGGACAAAGCAATGGTTAAGAGTTTTGCTTTAGAAAACAAGTGCCAACTGCTTGGGATTCGAACCCACACTCTGCTGATCAGAAACACCAGAGTTTAAATTTGGGGATCTTAACCGCTCGGCCCTGACACTTCCAAGAGTTACATTCAACATAATAGGAGCAAAGTTTCCATAACCTGGGAGATTATTTCAAAAATGTGTTCATCAGAACATGGGTAGATTGGTTTATTTTCAGAGAACATTCTGCAGAGTTTGCAGCTCTGACATTGTATAAAACACTATGTGACCAACACTATGTGTACAGCAAATAGACTTGTTAAAGGAACACGTTGCCTTGGATCGGTGGAGTTGGTCTTTGAAAAGCGTCTTAGAAAGATGTTGTAAAAGCAGAATACAATGATCTACACAAATGAGCTCGAAATTGAGTGGTCCTTTTAAATCGTCGACTTAAAACGGTCGGCAATTTGTGGGAGTTAAATTAATTGACTTCCATAAATGGCCGACCATGTTGTTTCGCAAAGTAAAAGGAAAACCATGCAATTTTGAGGCAAATTTGTGGGGATCATCATTGTATTCTACTTTTAAACCATCTTTCTAACCATATGCATTTTATAACAAACGGTTACAAACGCTTTTTATAGACCAACTCGTCCGATCCAAGGCAATGTGTTCCTTTAATTGTTCTGTAATGTAATGAACAGAACGGTTTCAAACAATGGTGGTACATGTACATCTAGGCCCCTATCCTATGATACGGGAACCAATTCCAGGGCATTGGAGTTTGGATAATTATACATGAAATAAAACTTGGAAGCTTTCATTGTTTGCTAGTAACTAACGCTTTAGTTATGAATACATATCCATATCACTGACTTTAAAGACACTGGACACTATCGGTTATTGTCAAAGACCAGTCTTCTGACTTGGCGTATCTCAACATATATAATGCTGGTCATTGCTGTTAGCAATAAGGCCTGGCCCACAATACTACATCACAATTTCACAATCACATCACACATTTTACAGTTAATGTTACACTTAGAAGTTTTCCAATTTCACAATTCTAAACCATACTATTTGGTGCTTTTTGCAATTATTTATATTCGGTGGTTACAAAAATATACAATTGTTTGTGTATGGCCAAGGTAGGACATCAATTTTCTTAAAACAATATGAATCCTCAATTCAGGAAATTATCAAATTCTGATTGGTCAGAAAAATTAAATATACAAATTTTTTATCTTTTAGGATTCATAAAAAAAACATCAATTAAATAACCAATATCAAAAGTAAATTTCAAAACGTAAAAGGAAAATATCAAAACGGAGTGATTGCAAGCATTAAAATCTGAAGTTGTAAAAAAAAAATTTTTGAATTAGGAAAAACTTTATCTCAAAAAATATAATACAATTCAATGTAAAACGAATTATAATACAGGGCAAAATATTGTGGCATTTAGATGGCTTAATAAGCCATTTGCAAGTTAGATTTGAATAATATCTAGTATTACGATGCACCGTTTACATTTGAACTCCTCAGACTATCGAGACAGCTGCTACGCCACGTGATTAGGGGCAAGCTTTTGCATTTACATTTATTTTTTACATTTATGGCACAATGTTCCAGAGTTTGCTCATCTTGGAAGTTGCTATACAAATTCTTGCCCCGTAACTGAGCAAGTCATTGTACCAGACATTTTTCAAATTTAACTCGCAAATGGCTTATTATGTAAATATTATAAACGGCACACAATTGGCTATAAATAGAGATCATCATAAACAAGACTATCTTTGCAAAACAGTGAGAATTTACAAAATTACAGTTAACCCAAAAAAAATTCTGGCAGAAAAAAATGTCAAAAACCTTAAAATCCAGAGTACATTCTGACTGTACAAGAACACATGGACGTGTGTTAGTTGTGACTATTCAGAATTTAATTTGGTGTTTAAAGTCACTGGACACTATTGGTAATTGTCAAAGACCAGTCTTTCAGAATTTCAGAATTGTTGTTGTTGTTGCCATGATTAGTAGTTTTAAAATAAAATTTGACGGTTATTTGTATTCAATTAAATTAAATTTAATAAAAAACTTTTTAAAAATTGCCTTGGTATAACATAAATATGTTTGGTGTGTTACAATTCTAATCTATAGTGACTTTTAACATAAATTGTCATTTGTTCAAAACAATGGTGTGCTTTTCACTTTAAAAGTGTTATAATTTTTTGCAAGGTGGAGACGTGTGGAGACATTGGAAAATAAAAAATAAATGTACTTGCGGTAGCCGCTATCAAAACAAAGAACAATATGCTATTGTCATTAAACACAAAGCACATTTATTACTCTTGCACATGAAGACACAGCTAGGCTGTTTTACAAAAAAAAATTTATTTCGGACACGTTGTCTGTTTGAGATCTGATATCTCGATGAATGTGTCAATCATTGTATTGCGTACCTTCTCAGTGAATTCTGGAACATCGTCTAATGTCATGTCAGTTGTGGGTATCGGTTTGAGGACGTTCATCGTATATTCCCCTGAAGAAGGAAACAAACAAAATATTGCAATTTTAAATTTTAGAACCCTACCAGTCAGTTTACGTAGTATAAGTAGGAAACAATAGACCCTTCCCATGAAATATGCTAATTACATTTACATTCACACATGCGTACAGTCCCTACTGGTTGGCAAACGCCATAGTGTTGTGCACTAAGCAGATGTACAATCGCGTCTGCGTCACGCAGTCATTAGCCTTGTACAAAACAGCGCGACCGTCCCTCATTTTGCCAACCTCATTTTGCACGCGCTGTCTGCAAATTTACATAATATTTCATGGGAAGGGTCTATTGAGGAAAGGTGTTTTTAGTCCCTTGTGCATATTACAATGTATGTTTGTTATCTGTTTAGTGAAGTTATATCCCTGCTCTCTAATGAAGTGTTTTACATTTAAATCCTTAATCTGCTCACCTTTCTCTTTTTGTTTTAAAAATCACCTTTCTTAATTACTTGTTATATCTTTTTAGTATACACAGTGTCCGTAATTGCACTGAACACGTTTAGTAATTGTCAAAGACCAGTATTCTCACTTGGTGTTTCTTAACGTATGCTTTGAAACACCCTTGTTGTACAACATACAGTGTGCTTTCAGATAGGAATAAAATGCTTCTGGCTAGAAGTCTTTTATTACTTTAGTGGGAGTCGTTAACAGCTCTCCGTTGCTCGTTACCAAGTAAGGTTTTATGTAATATATATTTTGAGTTGTTACCAAACGTGTACAGTGCCTTTAATAGTGTAGCAGTTGTAAAATTGAAAGGCTTTGGCACTGTCTAAATAAAATAGCTAAATATTTACCGGATGTGAAGCGATTATGCCTCACACTGAAGAAAGACTCTTGGCTGGAAAATACCACCGGCACAACTGGGACCTGTTGACAAAATTTTCAAAAAAAGGTGTCCTTTATAAGAAAGTGTTCATAGTCCACTAACCTTTTTTTATTTCTCATCACAAAAAATAAGAACTAAAATACATTTTGTTGAATTCCAATGGCTTTAAGTAAAGCAGAGACAAAGTTTACTTTCGGGGAACCAATCTTGAAGCTTATCTTTAAGAAGTTTAACTTGCATAGAATTTTGTTGAAAATTGTTTGATAAGAAGCTCTCGAGCTTGTGGTACTTGAAGTGTTGTTTGTCAGATGAAGAATTTTTTACATTTTACATCTGGCCTTGAAATAGCCCAGTGCACATACAGCAATTGCCATTGTGCCTGTGCTTTTGCTGTGGTGCCCTGTGCAATGTTCCTGTACTCTTCATTTCCTCACAGAGGTGCCCCTTAACAAAGGGAAATTGCTGTGTGCCCCTTTAAGAGCCAAGTTTAAGGCCTGTTACATGACTCACCTGTGCTTGTACTGCAAGGTTAAAGGCGCCTTTCTTGAACGGAAGCAAGTATCCATGTTTCTCCGAGACGGGTTCAGTTTTGCAAAGTTTTCTTGTGCCCTCAGGAAACACCCAAACTTTAGCCTGTGAATCAAGACAAAATTGTACATTTAAGCAGGTAATAAAAAATGAAGTACATGTATAATGTATGTTTTGATTTAGTGAATAGTCTTGGCCCAAGTTGTTTAGTCTTGGCCCAATATGTTTACTGGTTTTTAGTCTTGGCCAAGTGTGTCAAGTCTTGGCCCAATATGTTTGGTCTTGGCCTTGGCCCAAAATGTTTAGTTTTGGCCCAAGATGTTTAGCCTTGGCCCAATATGTTATTCTTGGCCCAATACCGAAGTTAGTCTTTGCACAATACGTTTATTCTTGGCCCGAGACGATTAGTCTTGGGACAATAACTATGTTTATTCTTGGCCCATGATGTCAGTCAAGTTGGTTAAACCATAAAGAGGGTGCGTTATGACGATTTACAACTGGTACGTTATCCAGTATTGATCACTGACTCCTAGGGAGAAAACTAGTCTTTGTGGACTTACATTTTGGTCTTTGATAGTCTTGACAGTTTTCTCCAAGACTTCCTTTGCCTTATCTCTGTTGGTACGATTTACGAAGATGACGCCGCAGAGAATGGCGGCTATGCCCATCGGTCCTGCGTACTTCACCGAATTCTTCATCATGATAGTACATCGCTTGGGCCAAAACTCCATCATTGCTAGAGACAACAACACATACAATTTTGACTGTTAAGAAATCTCAACCCAAGTGGAATGTTTAAACATTGTTGGGTCACAATTGACCCGGATCATGGAGCCTGACAAGTTTTTGGGTCAGAACCCGGTGGGTAAGAGAATTAAATGTCTGGCCACAGCCCCTTTAAGTAAATACGTTTGGTTGTGAAGAATCTGTAGGTTTACTTAATATTTCAAGCAGTATGCTTCTTGGTTAAAGGGAAGGTAGTGCACTATCGGTAATTGTCAAAGACCAGTCTTCTCACTTGGTTTATCCCATTATAACCATAAAATAACAAGCCTGTGAAAATTTTGGCTGAATCGGTCATCGAAGTTGTGAGAAAACTATGAATTCAAAGAAAAAAACGTTGTTGGGCGGTTTTGTGTGCTTTCAGATAAGAATAAAAGACTTCTGGCTAGAAGTCTTTAATTATTTTAGTGAGAAATTACCTCTTTCTTGAAAACTACATTACTGCAGAAGGAGTCGTTTCCCACAATGTTTTATACTAGCAACAGCTCTCAAATGCTCATTACCAAGTCAGTTTTTAAGTTAATAATTGTTTTGAGTAATTACCAAACGTGTGCATTCCCTTGGAAGTCAGGAGAATATTTTTGAGAAAAAGGATCGGCTGTTGCGAATGGCTTACCAACAAAAATTATAGTTAAAGCCATTGGACCCTTTCGGTAAACACTATTGCCAAGGCCCAGCCTTCGTGTATCAAAACTTATATATAAAATAACAAACCTGTGAAAATTTAGGCTCAATCGGTCATCGGAGTCTGGAGAAAATAACGGGAAAACCCGCCCGTGTATCCGCGCGTTTCGCCGTGTCATGACATGTGTTTAAAATAAATCCGTAATTCTCGCTAACGAGAATTGATATTGTTTTACTGTTTTCTCAAAAAGTAAAGCATTTCACGGAATAATATTTCAAGGGAAGTCTTTCACCACTACCTTCTGTAAATCCTGTAAGTTATTGGTAAATCTGTGAACTTTTTTTTTCCTGTACCGAAAGGGTCCAATGGCTTTAATGCATTAATAATAGTAAGACAACGCATGATGCTTACCAATATGATCTATGGTGCTCTGATGGTTACACACTATAATATATGGCGTATCCGAGACCAGATGTTCTAGACCTTCCGCGCTTACTTTGATCCCAAATAAATGCTTCACTGTAAGGCGTGTGAAAAATGCTGGCCACCTGAAAGAAAATAAGGCAACCAATGTCGGTCAGGTTGGCGTAGTAGTGGTGTATTGCCTTGCCTTCCATCTCTGGGACACCGGTTCGAATCCCATCGGAGGCACTATGTGGATTGGGTTTGGTAGTTTTGGCTGGTAACCTATTTCTGTTAAGCAACACTTTTCTGTGCTACGAAAGTTTTTGTGCTTATCAGCTTTATGAAATTAGGCCGTGGGCTTTAGGCAAATGGGAAGGAGAGTATAAAAGGGAAGAGGGTAAACATTAACACAGTAGGCCCAGTTTGGAATGTCATTAAAATTTGCTATCAAAACTTTTACTTACTTGACATTATCCGCATCCCCAGGTTTCAGTAGAATAAATGGGATGGATATAAAGCCAATGGCAGGGTAGCACAAGTTGTACAAATAGTACTTGGTCCAGAAGCGTAATGTCCGACTGGTCAGCAGCAGTATCAGGTAGAGAAGAGTACCAGCTATCAGAATGGTGTTCACAAAATCCCTGGGAGATGATGGGGTTATCTCTTCAATATCAGACTCCATTGTTGTTTGCGAGCAGACGATACTGTAAGATCAAAAAGGCGGGAAAATACATTGTTACTGCATTATACGTCTTGTTTTACTGAACTTTGTTCCACTAGGGCCAGCAGTGACCCAGGAGGGCCAGCGACCTCGGAATGGGTCTAGCCGTTACGACCTGATCTGGGTCAATCTGACTCGAAAGTGTGTATTTGGTCCAGTATTTGTTACACAATAATCGTGAGGAGAAAAAGATCTACATACCTAAAACGGAAATTTTAATGAAGTGTAGAGTCGTGTTGTTGATACCGTAGACGGAGAGAATAGAAATAATGTTGTATCTTTATAATTATTCACTTTCAAATTATAACGTCAGCAACATTACGAAGTGCCAAAAACATGGACGGTCGGAAACTCAGTTTCACTTTTAGGTGGATTCGATTTAGTTGACCATCTAACATCTAACGAAGTTATATGTCTCAAGCTCATCCAGTTTCTTAATTGTGCTTAGCTGATTAAAGGCAAGCACCCAATGAACATGGAATAATTATACGTTTCCAAAAAGAGCATCAAACTTATTGTACTTTGTTGTATGTTATACCTCCATGATCATACAGCTGGCACAGTGCCAATGTCAGTGTCCGGCTTTTATGTTTTCGAGAGACGCTTAAAACTTTGACTTACAATTTATAAAGAAAGGCAACAACGACAAACCCATGTACCTGGCGTTACGTAACTGGTTGGTAATATCCGCTGGCACAGTGCCAACCACCGACGCACCGACAGTGCTGCAACTTTTGCGTTTTTGCCAAAAAGTTTACATACCGTCTGCACACAGTCAATGTCTATACATGTACATGTACTGTTTTCACGAAGCCTTTAAAGATGTTATGTCAGATTTCTGGCCGATTTGACCCCAAAATTTTGAATTAAAATTCAATAGGTTTTTTGATGGGGGTCGAGAAAGTTACAAGCTTTCATTTGAGCCATTGAACGAAAAAGTCCGCCAATTATTAGTAGCAGTGAAATAAAGTGATCAAAATTAGTTTTTGTCGGATCCCGACAATATATCACGTGACCAATTCTTATGTGTTTTATAAGAAACGTTTTAACTTTTTGTCATGGTTCCTGACCATTAAAAGTAAAAGTTAAACTTTTTTCGTTAGAGCGGGTGATACTCTTTGAAATACCATTCAGTCAAAACAAATCTATTTTTTAATGTTTGGGGCAAAAAAATCTGACATAGCATCTTTAAATTGTGTTATCATGTAGAAAAGGAAATGTTGTTCAACAACTTTGCATTCCTTTTGAAAGGAATTTCCTGTGAGAACGTAAAGTGGCGCCATGTCGTACAGGGCAAGGTCTGTACTGCAAGGAACACTTGGGCGTCTTAGCGGTGTGACTCGCAATCCATCAGAAAATAATGAGAAAACTGAAATGTGAATTAATTTTCTTCCTAAAAAATTGCTTAGAGCTGGTTCGAATACATATAATTTGCCTCGTGTAACTTGTCCGTTATCGCCCAAGGGCTTCTGATTTCGTTTATAAAGGTGTGTCTGTACAAACTCCGGGTCCCAAATGAGAAGAGTAAATGGGAAGAGGGTAAACACGAAATAAGTAGGCCCAGTTTGGAATGTCATTGAAATTTTCTATCAAAACTTTTACTTACTTGACAACCGCATCCCCAGGTTTCAGTAGAATAAATGGGATGGATATAAAGCCAATGGCAGGGTAGCACAAGTTGTACAAATAGTACTTGGTCCAAGGGCTTCTGATTTCGTTTATAAAGGTGTGTCTGTACAAACTCCGGGTCCCAAATGCAGTGGGGCCTGCTGGTTGACCCGAGAAGTTGTTTAACAATGGATTTTTTATCTCGGATTCTGGGTCATTTTGATACTGATTTCGGGTTAAATATTTTTTGTGTATATCAAAATTGCCACTGTCGTAGTGCTTTTCAATGGGGAATTGTTTATCCTAAATTGTTTAAAAAAAGTGAATCCTTAAAAAACAATAATAATAGGCCATTTTTTGAGGAAGGCAATTTTGATGAACAGGAAACAAAATGATTCTGGGCCACAGAGACAATGGGTCACCAGGCCACTGAGACCCAGACTTCGGGCTAATTCTGACCCATGCTTTTTAAAAAGTTTGTAAACCTTTGATTTGTTAAATTTATTTGCATTGTAGTGTAAATAATATATGTGTACACCAGAGTTTGTGTACCCTCCAAGGTATAATGGGCGTCTGCACGTTTAAAGACAGTGGACACTATTGGTAATTGTCAAGACCAGCCTTCACAGTTGGTGTATCTCAACATATGCATAAAATAACTAATCTGTGAAAATTTGAGCTCGATCGATCACCGCACTTGCGAGATAATAATGAAAGGAAAAAACACCCTTGTCACACGAAGTTGTGTGCGTTTAGATGGTTGATTTCGAGACCTCATGTTCTAAATCTGAGGTCTCGATATCAAATTTGTGGAAAATTACTTCTTTCTCAAAAACTATGGCACTTTAGAGGGAGCCGTTTCTCACAATGTTTTAAACGATCAACCTCTCCCCATTACTCGTCACCAAGAAAGGTTTTATGCTAATAATTATTTTGAGTAATTACCAATAGTGTTCATTGCCTTTAATGTACTTCGGATCAACTCTGATTTGTTACGGTTGATAGTATATCATAAATAAGGCGTTTTATATTATACAGATCGAGTTGAAAGTTAATAAATTACTTTATGTTTATTTTGAGAGGTGTTATATTCCATTATGGATACTGAAATATTTGATTTTCTTTTTTAAATTGCAGCAACGTGAACGTCAACCCGTTATACAAACAAACCAGTACGCCAGTTATGTAAATGCTCAGCAGGGGCTTTAATTTTTTTTAAATTTTTATAAAGTTTGTAAACCTTTGATTTGTTAAATTTATTTGGACTGTAAACAACGTGTGTTATGTGCGTGCCTTCAAGTGTGTTATTACTGCACTTCAAAAGGTTAACGCACTTTGAATCAACCCGATTTGTTACGTTGACAGCATATCAATGAGGTGTTTTTTTTTTTTGGGGGGGGGACTATGTATAGGTTGAGTTGAAAAATAAAATTACCGTATGTTTAATTTGACAGGACGGTGTTATATTCCGTATGGATTAATGAAGAATTGCATTTTAATTTCCCATAATAGCATCACCGTGGACGTTATTAACCCGTTGTGTATATATCATAACAAAGACTGACTTATGAAAACTCCTGGCCGTTTCAAGTATTACAGCATCGAGAGTAAAATTGAATACAGAAACATCGTATTAAGAATGAATCATGGCCTTTGCAGTCGGAAGGAACAAAGCAATACTCTACATTAGGTGTTTGTGCCGAAGCTGTTCCTTGTTGTTTTGCTTCGGTTTTCCTTTTACTTTGAGAACTAACACGGTCGGCCATTTTTGACTCCACGCCACAAAATGGCGTGCCGTGTTAATTCACGACGCAAAAGGAAAACCGTGCATTTTCGCGGCATTTGTTTGGATCATTATATTCTACTTTAAAAATACCTTCTTACCATAATGCTTTTCATACAAACAGTATTCAAACGCTTTTCATCGACCAACTCGACGATCCAAGGCAACGTGTCATGCCTCGAAACCTAAACCTGGTCTTCATTCTGATACTCTTTGCATCAATTTGGAGGAACAAAATAATACAAAACAGAAAGGAAGAAGAAGGGGTTGGGGTGAAAAGGTGACCGAAATGCAGCTAATTGGGGAAGCATGCATAGATCAAGGGAAGGGGACTATTTCCTATATGATTTGCCGGAGTATGCACTAACGTTCCGGCCTATCTTATCAATGCAACCATCTTTTATTTCCAAAACATAAGTAGGTCACTAGCCGCTGTTTTGCTGTTGTTATGGCTCTCTTAACCATTCGCCTATTATGACAAGACCGTTGTTAAAGGTGAACAATGTTGATAATTACTCAAAATAGATCATGTTAGCATAAAACAATTAACTGGTGATAAGCAATTGAGAGCTGTTGACAGTGTAAAACATTGGGAGAAACGGCTCCCTTTGAAGCTGTACTTTTTGAGAAAGAGGGTATTTCTCGCTCAAATACTACTATTAAAGACAACATTAAAGGCAACATGATAGCACACCATTGTACAACAAGGGTGTTTTTCTTTCACTAATCTCTTGCATCTTCGATGACCAATATAATGAGCCCAAATTTTCACAGATTTGTTATTGTATGCATGTTGGGATACGCCAGGTGAGAGTAATGGTCTTTGGTAATAACCAAAAGTGTCCAGGGGTTGATTTCACAAAGAGTTGGGACTAGTCTTATCTAAAGTTAGGACCAGTTACTCGTCCTAACTTAGGACTATCCATGCAATATGTATATCTCCTAGGACTAGTCCTAAGTTAGGACTAGTCCTAACTCTTTGTGAAATCGACCCCTGTACCTTTAAAACAGATTCATAAACAGCCCAACAAGGTGGGCTAAATAAAATAAATAATATAAGGAGGTAGAAATCATTTCGAGGTTGAACGGGATGTCAGACCCTTGAAAAATACAGACCATAACGCCTCAACACGACTAGTGTTAACAAGTGACACACGACATGTCAATGCCCGGCTAGACTGTTGTACTAAAAACCATAACATACATTGTTACATAATACCAATCAGCGAATGGCCTCTCTTTGACAACCGAAAACACGGAAAACCATGGACGTGTCTGAGCAGCACTGTATTGAAAATAAGAAAATATTAATAAAATACCTTGATATTTCTACGAGGGTTGAGCTATCCCAGCTTGTTCGAATCTCTCTGAAACACGAGCCACGACTTTGGTTTTAGAATCTTGTCTGTGTCTGGTCGTAAGGATATAGATCCTTACTCTTTGGTCTGGCAATTTTCCGTCCGTTGCACGGACTGTTTATCATCATAATCCGCCATGTCGGCATAATGTGTCAGTACAGCGCTAGCCTTAGACTTGATTTCAAGTCTGAGATCGCAGTTATTCCTCTGCATCAGCCACGAAATAACGCCCTCACAGATAAGCTATCACGCACTCGTAGTAGGCTAAGGAGGTTGATCTAACATGAGGGCGCTATTTCAGCCAAATAGCGGGGTAGGCTAAAAGCCACGTCCGCAGACTTTGAACCAAGTCTACGCTAGTCTCCGTACACAACTCGGGATGTGATTAAAATATGATGATGCATCATGCATACAGTGGTGTGATGAGACTACAAAGGCCGTGACCTCGGATCACCCGATCGTCTATGCGTTGTCGATCGATATGGAGCGCGGAAAGGTCAACAAACAATGTGTGTTCCTCCTCCAGTTTTCATTGTAAAAATGCTGGCAAATAGTCAAACAGAAATCTTTGAAGGACTGTATATTACACAAGGAGTTATGATCTAAATGTAAACTTTAAGGCACTTGACACGTTTGGTAATTGCCAAAGACCAGTATTCTCACTTGTTGTATCTAGACAAAATGTGCATAACACAACAAGTCTGTGAACATTTGGGCTTAATTGGTCATCGAAGTTGCACGAGAATAATAAAAAACACAAAAACACCAATGTTGCGTTTCTTTGTGTGTTTAGACCTCAGCTGAAGCCTCTTATTATACATCTGAAAACATCTGAAAACGGTGTTTTCAGATGTATAATAAGAGGCTTCTGCTGAAGTCTTTTATTATTTGAGTGAGAAATTACCTCTTTCTCAAAAACTAGGTTACTTCAGAGGGAGCCATTTCTCATTGAATGTTTTATACTATCAGCAGCTCTCCATTTCTCGTTCAAATACGTTTTTATGCTACAATTACTTTTAGTTATATCAATAGGGGGCCTAGTGTCCAATGCCATTAATCCAAGTACACTAGTAACGACTGTAGACATTTTAATTAATTATTTCTCATCATCTTTTCTTTCCCAGCCAAGTTTTAGAGCCGTGCAGAAACAGAAAAGAGAAGAACAAAAACTCAACCCATCCGTTGCCAAAAAGAGGAAAGGATCGTTCTCTGGCGGCATGTCAAAACACAGACGAGCAAAAGGCATCGTGAAGAAAAGAAAGTATGCATGAAATCACTGATCAATAACTAAACCTTTTATTGGATTTGGGTACTTTTTTGTAACACAAAACACAATTTCCACAGATTTACATAAAACTTACACCGTTTGAAGATAAATGATAGTAAAAAGCGTACCTCAAAATATTAGTTGCTGAGGTGCTTTAGTTTTTGAGAAATGAGTAAAACAATGTCATGAAAATACGTTTTTACATGCTAAAATAATTTTCGTCTCATGATCAGTGAGACGAAAATCATTTGACATTGTTTTAATAATTTCTCAAAAACTACAGCACCTCAGCAAGTAATATTTTCAGGGACGCTTTCTACTACCATTATCTTCAAACTGAGTAAGTTTAGTGGAAATCTGGAGACATTGTGTTTTTTGTCCTACAAAAAAGTACAGACCCTTCACTGCCAATCTCCACGCACAGGACCCTGGCCAAGTTACACAGACCATAGTCCTTGACTACATGCTTGGTTTCTTCATAGAAAGTCACCAGTTTATAATCAATAATTGTAAAGGAAACAATAAACTGTCAATAGAAAGCAAATCACATGATAAAGCTGGACTCTTTCCTGGAAGTTTCTTTAGGTGAGTCATCGTCACATAGTGGAACCAAAGTGTTTCATTTTGCCAACTTTATCAGAAGTTACAGGCAGTGTATATTTTTCTAACTGTCAATGACATGGGCCCAATTTCATAGAGCTGCTTAGCATTCAAATTTGCTTAGCATGAAATTTCTTCCTAAAATAAAAAAAAACAGGCTTACCAACCAAATTTCCACGTGATTTTCAGGATGAGCAAACAACAGCCGAGTACCAGTAACAAGCAATATGCAACAAATGGAAATTTGGTGGGTAATCCTGTTTTTATCAAGGAAGAAATTTCATGCTAAGCAAATTTTTGTGCTTAGCAGCTCTATGAAATTGGGCCCAGGGGTTCATTTCACAAAGGTGGTCCTAGCTTAGGACTGGTTCCAGAACTCTTTTAGGAGTTATTACAACCTTAAGGCTATAGTCCTAAGTTAA
Organism: Asterias amurensis; assembly: GCF_032118995.1. Classification (NCBI taxonomy): domain Eukaryota; kingdom Metazoa; phylum Echinodermata; class Asteroidea; order Forcipulatida; family Asteriidae; genus Asterias; species Asterias amurensis. The sequence continues at coordinate 15,207,320 of NC_092662.1, forward strand.
GACGATTTACTCGAGTTACTCGTCAGACTCGAGCAAGACTAGTATTAACTCTTTGTGAAATCCATCTAAGTATCCATATGCTTTTTTTTTTATCCCAGAAGACGATCAGAGCATACTGATCGAAACGTCGAGTTGAAACCAACGGTTCATTTCAGAACCACCCAACTCATTAGAGATAGTCATTACATGGTGTTACCGCAAACCTTTCTATATCATCTGCATAAAATGAAAAACATCTGAAAATTTGGGCTCGTTGCTCATCGAAGTGGCAAGACACGAATGGAAGTAGAATACAACACCCTTGTTGCGTGGAATTTTGTTATTTCAGATGCCTGTGAAAGGCTTCATCAAACGTTTGGGTGAAAAAATGCAGCTTTCTCTAAAATACATTACTACAAAGAGGTTCTAGTTTTGTTTTTAGAATATCAACAACTCTCGGGTGCTCTGTATTAACAAGTAATATAATGGCCATAAACTTGTGACGTAATATTCAAAAGTACACACTGCATTTAACAAAAGTTATTTACCAAAAGACCAAAAGGTATTCACTAAAATACCAAAATCTTGTGGATTCTTAAATTATTTTATTAAACAAATAAAACAAAATCTAAATCTATGCAAAGTTCTGATCTTTTAAACACTTTTTGCAAAGTTTTTATCATTTTTTTGTCGTTATTTAAAGGGTGAACGTCAGCACGAATTCAACACCTTCGGGAAAGAAACTCCGTAAACTGCTGAAGGCAAGACTACGTGGTGAACGGGAAGCTAATGAAATGCAAGGTATGTTAAAGCTGGTTTATTCTCCCGAATTCCAAACAATCTACTCTGCGGTAGTAGAATATAAATAAAGCAGGACAAGCTTTTCAAAGAATCGTGTTGAAATTTCATTTTTAAAGATGGTCGCGTTAGAGATATCTCGAAATCCGGAGCGAATAATTGTTGTCCATGCAGGAAAATAATTCGTAATAGGGAGGCACAATCTGAGAAAAGTTACTGACAGTAAACTGGGTCATAAAATCTTTTTACGAAGTGAAATGTTTTTGCTGTTGAATTCTAACAAAGTTTTTATTGCCATCTCGATCTGTATAGTGCAAAACAATTATTCGTTTCCATTAAGCTTCTGACCAGCCTTAAATATTCGACTGGTTGGCCTCTCCAGATTGTGTTTTGTACAATGTTTGTAAAATATTTGTTTTATCAGAATCAATGGTTTTGTTTTCCCGTACAGTTGCAATAATATCGCAAGGGAACCAGCGACAGAAGAACAGCCGATCAAGGAAAGCCAAAACACCAGTAGACACTGGAGGCGGTGAAGACGTAGAAATGAAAGAAATCTAATCTTAAATTAAAGTGACCTTCAGTTGCTGAAACATTTTGTGTCGATTGAACGAACTAAATCCTGGTTGATAATTCCTGCCAATGCGAAAATGCGATACGAATTTTGACGTCACATCTTTGTTTTCTGAGGCAAATGATTCACATGAGTTGAAATGGTGGGCAACTCTTCTGAAGTAGGCCCTATTTGTTGCCAATTAAATTTGTGCCGTCAACATTCGGATCGCGTTTGGGCTTGACGACCAGATCCGTGGTTCGATCCCATCTCCGTTTGGGTAACATTCCTGATTGGGCTTTATTTTATTTTTCAACATCCCATATATTTTCATCTCATGTGTGTCTGTATTAAATTCGGCTACGACTGGTGTGGATCAGACGTCTTATAACTCAACGGGTGATGACGGGCGTTCCCCGGTAGCGTTCCTGCCAGCTGTATCCATAGCCGTCGGCGGCTTGACTTCTAAGACGACTCGCAGAGAACTTCTGATGAGGTATTTTTATCAACGAATCCCTGAAGTAAAATCATGAATCTCATCTTTTAGGTTGGCTTCAGATGACGCAATTTGGTTTTGAGGCATCCACTTACGAAATTTATTACGACTGAGATGAGTAAGGCACTGTGTGGCCTGGTACCTAGGCGCGTGTAGTTAGGGACCAGACTCCTTTTGCCGACGATATGTTTGAATTCCCGACGTGACGTCGATGGTAGGGGGCGGTAACAATCCACAAAGGGGGGGACATGACTTATTCGCTAATTACGCAAGTCGGATATGTCGGGAATAAACAAAACACATTTTACTGATGTTCAATACATATATCAGAAATAAATGACAGCAAAATTAACTGTTTTATTTGAATTCACTGCAGCATCCCTGTAAAAAATGCAATTCAGTTAATTTTCCGGTCCACAATAATAACAAAGATTGGTTTGTAAAAGAAGAAACTGTAAACTGTAATGTATGATATTAGAGTAATAAATAAAGTTGTTGAAACATATTTTGGAGAGAATAGCCTCGTCTATTGTATTTGTAATTAGTTGCAGTTGTTCGTAATCATTGTGTTCTAATTACTTATTTTTTTAATGAAAATTATTTATAATTGTAAAACGAGGTTGATTTTTCTGGGACCAGGGGCCAATGGTTTATGGTGCGGCTATAGGCAGGGAGGGGAGGTCCGACATTTCATTTTGCACGCACACGTGGTTTTTTGAATTATTATTTGTCGTTCGAAATGTGAGGGGTGTTGCCGTCCCCGCGATCAATACATTTAGCTCTACGGTCCTCGCTCTATGATAATACTGACCACTTTTGGCTGTGGGTTTGGGCGGGGGCAGAGCGTACGGATATGTTCAATCATTCAATATTATTGTTAACCCTCAAAATCTTTTGAATAATCATGACGTTTTGGGGATCATGCAACTTATAGATTAATTCACGTGTAAATGATACGACAACATTTAAATGATTATAACCACATTGTTAAGTTCTAAAACTTTGACGAGACTTTATAAATTATTTGGGGTCCTATTTGACTTGGAAACTGGGGAAGTGCTTCATAAACAAGCAAGCGGTGAACAAAAAAATTGTGTCGGTTTTTAGCAAACGGCTGACCACCCAAAAATAGAAAAGAAGACTGAAAATTGGTTATCTGATATATATTTGATTGGTTTTCAAGAGGCTGAGAGACTTTCGTTATTTTTTTAGTATGTTATTGTTAATTTGACATTGTTGGTTGCCATGGTATTGGAGTGGTGCGCACTGCTAGCTGCCGGCCCGGCCGCAGAGAGAAGACTGATATTGGTGCGAAGAGCGCCCCCAGCAAAATTCACGGATCGGGCAGGTTAGTTTTGGGTCGAGTTGGTCTCGCCCTTGTCGGTCGAGTGGGTCTTCGGTAACGGTGAGCGAGGGGAAGTACGTTTCCTGCTGTCGAGTTGACTTCTACTGCATTATGTCAGTATGACAAAATGGCGGCTAATTCAACCGGTTCGAAAAATTGTAAGTAACGATTCCCAGTCGATAAAGTGTGAACGGCTGTTTGTGTTTGTTATCGTAGAAGTTAAGTAGTACTATGTAGAAACAAACTTATTATCAAAATTCTCAAAAACTAAGAAGATCCCCAATATTTACTAGATAGAAGAAAAACAACTTAAGTCAAGTTTTCGTTACTGAATTTTATTTGGTTTTATTTTACTGATGTTTACATTTTGTAATTTGACATCTTGTCACCGGAAAACATTGCAAATAGCAATGAGAGGTCATCATTGGATGGTCATTAACTATGATTTTTTTGTGCATCGACCTTCTTCCTTAACTTCGGCTTAATTAACTGAATAAGATGGAAAACTTTCTGTGTCTTGCCATCAGTTTTCCCCTCATTTTTACCCGCAGTAACCACCATGAGGTTCGTTCCGCCATGGAGGATGGTTCCGCTATCGACGACACCAAAAACTTCGGTGCCTCATTAGTTCTTGGAGTCAGTAGGGCTCTGTAGTCCGACTCTGTCTGTATCTTCGTGGAGACGATAGCGGAACGAAACCGAAATAGTTCTAGGAGTACTTACTAATTTACTATCCTCCCATTTTTTCATTTGTTCTGAAACAAAATTTTTAGTTTCAAATGAGATAGGCCTAGGCCCTATTCCTTTTTGTAAAAATGAGTGAACTTACAATAGGGTCATATAGGTGGTGGAAGGTTTTTTGCATGACAGGTTGAAGTTACATAGTTCATAATCTGTTTTTATTTTAGATTCATTTCAAAATGCGCAAGCATGATAATTTTTCTCCGTTATCTTTATATTAAAGGTAATATTTATTCATGATTGAAGTCACCACAGCAAAACTCCATCATGAAAAAAGCAAACAGGTCCATTCCGATCTCTTTAACGACCAAACGTCAACCAACAAGAGCATCAGATAAGAAACAGGTGCCAAAGCGAAAACTCCCTCAACCTGTGGGTCACATTAAGCCAGCTGCACCACCGCAAGAGGATGGAGAACACAATGGTAGGTATTAGACCGACTTCTAAGTTTCAGTGGCATTCACCAACATGTTGACATGAACAAAAAGCCTTGGTGCACCGCTACGCTTTCTGCATCTACCCCCTTTTTCCCGACCCTTTTTTATTAAAGTTCTTGCACTTCAGAGTTCAAATGCAATCTGGTTCAATCTTTGCTCTGACTGCGATGTAGTTCACCTTTTGATAATCTAGTACAGTATGTTTTACTTGTGAAATCATTTACTTGTGAAATCATGTGTATCATTTTAGCGTATTTGTGTACTTACTGTTTTGTTTGCTCTCTCTCACCGTGTGAAATAATAAACAAATGAAATCTGAAAAAAAAAAAGTTGCCCAATGAAGTCAGGAGAAAGTAGCCATCACCAACAGAGTGCATCACCAATCACCTTTATCACAAAGCATGTACTTTTGTGTTAACAAATCTTTTCAAGCTTTTTTTGGCAAGCCTTAAACCCCACACCGTAAAGGCTTCGCGCTACTTGCTCACAAAGTCCCCCCTTGCCCTCCCCCGTGCCATCCTTATAAATATTTCCCAACTTGCAAAACAAATGTTGCTAAACTCAACTAAATTTACTGAGGCCATTGATCTGTAACTCATTGTTTTCATTTAATAAATATCTTCCTCATTAGACTCGCCAGACAAGTCCTTGGTGCGTTACATCAATGATGTGATGATCAAGAAGCAATCGGGCAAAGATGTTTTCAGGGATGTTACTACACTAAATCTGACTCTCACAACTAAAGATGATGGCAAGAAGATCAGAGTAAGCTTGTTACCAGTTGAGGGATAAAGCAAACCAGTTTAGGGATAAGCGTTTAAGAGGTCGTTCAGACACAGTACTAAAGTCAATTTAACTCATGGTTCAACTCGATCGAGTGGTTCAACTCTGTGTGTCTGAACGGTACTAAAGTTAGACCGAATCAAGTTCAACCCACAAAAGATAAACCGTCCAGGGAGGGGGTTTGTCTTTAGAGCCCTTCGGGTTTAACTTTTAACACTGTGAGTGGACAGAATAAAAAATACCACATCCGGTTTAACTCACAACAGACGACCCATTGACCTCCGTAATCATTATGTAAACACACGATGACCATTGAATAGGCCAATAAACAGGATGTTAGAGTAATGGGGTCGTGTTTGCTTTGACCTCTTAAAACCAAAGATAAACCGTATCGGGTTTAACTCAGTGCTGTCTGAACGCAAGGGTTTTTTATTTTTACGACCACCCCCTGCTGCTCGTAGAAGTTAAACCGGTTCGGGTTTAACTTAGTACGCTGTTTGAACATACCCCAAGGGCAAGGATTGACATACCAGTTTTATAGGAATACAATTTGTTTAGCGATGGGATTAATCTAACCAGTGTGTGAAATAAGTGTAAGAAATGACAAACCTGTAATAAATTAAGCATGGAGAACATTGAACCACTTAAGGGGCTAAACTTAAGAATTTATTTTATAAACAAAGAACTGTATGTGAAGTGAAAACAAATAATCACAAACACTTTTTAAAAAGTTTTGATATTTGTTTTTAAAGTTTAAACCGTTATGTGTTGACTCAGCTAAAAGTAGCATCTTTTTACTGGAACATTCGTAAGTCATTGTTATTATCTGTTTCAAATGTCCAATTCTTATGTCTCTATTTCAATATCTTTATCCGTCTCAGTACATTGAGAATCTCGAGGGATTAATCAACCTCCAAGTCCTAAAGATAAGCCACAATCAGATCAGCAAGTTAGAAAGACTCCAGCATCTAACGAGACTGAGAGAGCTGGACATCAGCTGTAATAGAATCGCTAAGATTGAAGGTCTCGAGACGTTGATCCATCTACAGAGTTTGAATCTCTCCCATAACCTCATCGAAACCATCCCGGCATGGCTGGCAAAGAAACTCAAGGCGCTGAGATCCTTCCATATCGCTGGAAATTTACTTTACTCTGTGAGTTATTCTTATTGTTTTTTTCTTTATTTTCTTTATTTTCTTTGATCAATCAAACTTTTTAATTCTTACCCAGTCAGTTTCCCTTGAGGTTTTTGATACATGTATTTGATATTAAAAAATCGCATCACCCTAAGTCGATCCCCTGGCTGCTGCTTCCAAAGTTGTATCAGAAACTTTGGTGTTATCCTGTTAACACGGCAGTTAACAGTTGTATGGTTTCTGACTGGAACCCACGAACAAAGATGCGCTCGTACAAATAATCAGAAGTTAATTTTTTGTAATGGTTAATTCTGGTTGTGAAGACAAGGACTCTCGGAACAGCTAACTTAAAGGAACACGTTGCCTTGGATCGGTCGAGTTGGTCTTGAAAATCGTTCTGTAACCGTTTGTTGTAAAATGTATATGGTTAGAAAGATATTGTAAAAGTAGAATACAATGATCTACACAAATATGCCTCGAAATTGCGTGGTTTTCTTTTTACCCTGTCGACTAACACGGTCGGCCATTTATGGGAGTCACAATTTTGACTCCCATAAATGGCCGACCGTGATAGTTCGCGACGTAAAAGGAAAACCGTGCAGTTTCGAGTGATACTTGTGTGGATCATTATATTCTACTTTTCAAACATCTTTCTAACCATATGCATTTCATAACAAACGTTTTCAAACGCTTTTAATAGACCAACTCGTCCGATCCAAGGCAACGTGTTCCTTTAATCACTACTCTATCCAAGAACCCCATGGAGAGAAGACACGGAAGGAAGTTTCAGTTGTATATGAGGGAGGAAAATCCCAGAGAATTATTCAAGGGAAAACCCATGCAGTCAGGTTAGGGCTGAAACCCAATTCACGTGGGCCCCAGCAAGATTCAAACCAGGCTAGGAAAGACATCACTTTGCTAAGCTGATTACCCAGTGTATGGTCTCGCATGCAGAATTTTCCTTCCCAGCAATAAATCTTTTATTTTAATAACTTAATCGATGATGTAATTTTTTTTGCAAACAGTTATCGGATGTGTTCAGGCTGCGACCATTGAAAGACCTTGTCCATCTGTCACTAGCGGACAATCAGTTATGTGACTTGCCTCATCATAGACTCTTTGCAGTGTTCCATCTAAGATGTCTTCAAGTATTAGACAAACAAACAGTCACTCCAGATGAGAGGCAACAAGCAGATGAACGCTTTGAACAAGGTAAACAAAAAAGAAGGTTTAAACTAAGAGGTTTGTGGTAACACCATGTGAATATCTCTTTTGAGTAGCATAATGAATAAAACGCTGAGTGTTTACTCACCGGTTCTTTTCAGAACAACACTACTGAAAAGAGATCTTTACATGGTGGTACCACACACCTCTTTAAAATACATCCACCATGCAAAGTTTCAAATCCTCTTAGAATAAAACTAAGCAAAGAATGCCTAGTTAGTAATGTGGAGTACGCACGTGCATAAGCAAAAAATTCGCTGCTTACCCGTAAAATACGCTTGCTGTAAGCGCAGAATTCCCTGCTTCCAAAAGTGCAGGTACTTTACTTTGCCAATGAAAATAAGCCCTGTGTGCATGACCGCTCAGCCTCGAGATGCCATATCATAACCCTGACTTTCGTTCCTTATTTTATATTTTCAGAAGAAGTAGAGAATCTTGAAGTTCAGCTTGGAGAAGAAGAGAAGAAACTGAGAGCTCTACAAGAAGACCATTCCAAGACGATGACAGAGCAGAAGCAATCTAACACTCTCATCTCGTCCCTGAAGTCTAGAAATAAGGACAACCAACAAACCATTAACGAGCTCCAGGGAGAACTTCAGGCCAAGACTGACCTGGTAAGGAACAAATGGATAAATGATGCAATCAAGCAAATAAGTCGTTTTGAATTTGTGTAGACATTTGAAAACAGCGTAGTCTATGCTTTAATATTGTTAAAACCCATGTTGATACCACATTTGGTTCAAAAGTTGTGAAAGTAGAAACACCAAGAGACGCAAGAGAACAAAACTGAGAAAAGGGGTTTAAAATACATGGACACATTTTCTTTAATGCTAAGTTGGACCCTTTTAAAAAAAATCTTTTTTTAAGTTTCAGCCCTGTTGGCCTATTTGAACTTGTTTCTTTATACTGATATTTTTTTTACAAACGTCGCTTTCAGTTTGATCAAATCACATATGAGACGGTGTTCTACATATTCTGAAGTTGTTTTTGCTTTTTTACTGTTGTCTTTTTTTCTTGGTTTTTCGAATGTGTGCTCCAGGGTCACCATTTATAATGGGCTTTTGTGCCTGTTTTGGGATTCCCATTATCACCAAGTTGTATTTGGGTTTTTGAGAAATAAAGGTAATAATCTAAACTCAGCTAGACTTGAAACACCAAACAACCAATGGAGTTTTGTGTGGAGAAAGTGTGCAAGATACGGAATCCCAAGATACAACCTTTTGACCAAACTGAGTTTCTGTCTTATAAATGCACTCAACAATTTATTCAGAGTCAATTTTGAAAAGGCTATTGACGACATCAATTTGATTGACTTTTAGCTAAAGCGCAAGACAGCCGAACTGAACAGAGCATGCGAGAAACAGTATCGTCTAGAGCAGGAACTGGCTTTCCAAAAGATAGACGCTAAGTTTGAGCCTTTGGATTTCTACCTTGAAGACGGTGATGAGGTAAGATGGGAGGACTAGGTTAAGTCTAACGTCACGCTAGTATATTAATTAAAAGGCAGAGTGTACCTTTGGTAGTAACCCCACAAGTTAAATAAAAAATTTGTGTCATGACTGGGATTTGAACCCACACTCTGATGGACTAGACTGCTGGGCCATGACATGCATGCATTTAACATTCCTATTATTATTAATAACAATTATTAAGAGTCTGAAATCTCATTCTAATAATATTAACAAGTAGTGCTTCTTACAGTAACCGTACATCAACCGTTTGAATGCGCTACACATTAGTGCCCTTGTCATTGGGCCAAAGCATTCCTTTTAATCTATCTACCCATTCGTACCCTTGTGTAAAGAGAAACAATATTTGCTCAAGGACACAAGTGTCACGATCGGGACCCAAACTAACACTCCGATGACTAAACCACCAGAACTTGAATTCGATGCTCTTATCAACTCGGCCATGAAACTCTGCATTACATATTTCAATTTCAGATGGACGCAGGCACTGAAGAAAGCCCTTACATCGGCAAGGCAGGCTACAGACGCAATGAGCTTGCTCGTCAGCAATTCATAACCCCTAAGCGCCAGACGATAGGAGAATCTCACCAACAAGGGCAGGATTCTACTGACAGCTCCATGGCGCATCTCAACCCAGACACTCAGAAAGAAATGCAGAGGTTACTGCAAGATCGCCTGAATGATAAACAACGCCAGATTGCGGCAGGTACATGTAGATTCCGGTTCTTCCTTTAACTTTACACAACAGTGATCATTATTCTTTAGAAAGATTGCTCAATTACATACATACATACATACAAAAATGTTTTATATACCGCCATTTCATAAAGACCACAGCGGTTTGTGATGAAACAGAAACAAATAAACGAAGAGACAAAATGCAAGTTAAACCAAACAGCAAAACAATCATTGTTGGAACAGGTGTGATTTCAGATGCTTCTTGAAAATATGAAGTGAATCAACAGAGCGCAGAGATGGGGGGGGGGGACTATTCCAAAGTTTAGGAGCGGCAAAAGAGAAGGATTTGTCATTTGCTGAAGCAAGAGATCTGTGGGTTATTTACCTGATTACAGAGTTAATCAGACAAAATGCAGGTTAAAACCAAACAGCAAAACAATCATTGTGGGAACAGGTGTGATTTCAGATGCTTCTTGAAAATATGAAGTGAATCAACAGAGCACAGAGATGGGGGGGGGGGACTATTCCAAAGTTTAGGGGCGGCAAAAGAGAAGGATTTGTCAGCAGCTGAAGCAAGAGATCTGTGGGTTATTTACCTGATTACAGAGTTAATCAGTCGCCTGATGGTGACTAGTAAGCAAGTTGAAATGTTTAGACTAAAATGTGAACTCAGTGAAAGTAATAACGAGAAGTCCCCTTGACCCACGAGGGATAGCGAGAAGTCCCCTTGACCCACGAGGGATAGCGAGAAGTCCCCTTGACCCACGAGGGATAGCGAGAAGTCCCCTTGACCCACGAGGGATAGCGAGAAGTCCCCTTGACCCACGAGGGATAGCGAGAAGTCCCCTTGACCCACGAGGGATAGCGAGAAGTCCCCTTGACCCACGAGGGATAACAGAAGTCTGTGTAGTGTAGAGGAGATGCTTATAGTGAGCCATGTATAAATCCGAGGCTTGCTTTCCAGTAGATAGCGATCTAAGTTTCCGCGGTGTGTAAACAAACGTAACAAAAATCCTTGTCCCTGGCGTACTTATCCGCTGGTTGTCCTGGACTATTTTTGACCAATCCTTTGGTTCTCTAAAAGAAACATTTGTAACTTTCCTCTTCACAGCTCAAGATAAGCTGGGTCACTTGCAAGACCAGATTGATCATGCTGAGAAAACTCTCAACGATACTCATGATGAGATGCAAAGACTGTCTGCTGAAACCCCACATAGGCCGGTAAGTATTAAGAAGGCTGGGATAACATGGTTACTTCTTATTTATTTTGCGTCATCCAAAATTTCATAGATTTCAAGAAATAGTTTAGGATAATACCACAGAGTAACATTAACAGAACTAGAGGAAGCACACGCAGTTACACACATCGTTGCGTCAGTGCAAAAATGTTGTATCTTGTTTTAAAAAGAAATCATATCTCAAAATAATTGTTAGCATAACAACTTAAAAAACTTGGTAAAAAGTAATGAATAGCTATTGATGGTATAAAACATTGTTAGAAATGGCTCCCCCTTTCGTTTTGAGAAAGAGGTAATTTCTCACTCAAATGAAGCCTTCTATTAGGCATCTGAAAGCACACACATTTTTGGGTGTTTTTTCTTTCATTATTTTCTTGTAACCTCGACGACCAATTGAGTCCAAATTTTCACAGGTTTGTTATTTTGTGCATATGTTCGAGATACATTAAGTGAGAATACTGGTGTTTGACAATTAACAAAGGTGTCCAGTGCTTTAAGGCAAGAAAGTAATTCATATGTACTAAGTTTATAAATGGATTATTATTTTCATCTGTAGTTGTCGGAGACTGAGAAGCAAGAGATGAAACGTGAGTTGTGGAACAGACTCCAAGCCGTCAATGATCTTAGACAGAGAGTGGCCGAGTTGGAGGCAGCCATGGGAGATACTCTCGATATCATCCAAGATAGAGATCAAGAAATGGAACGATTGAGGGAACGACAACCGGATCGTAAACACCCAGAATATGTGAGTAATTTGGTAAATACGTTCAGGAAGTGAATAATAGATTACTCATGAGTAGCTATGTGAGTAATTGAGTGATTACTAGCTTCCTCACTAGTAGCTTTGTGAGTAACTCAGAGACTCAGAGACTTGGTAGATTACTCACTAGAAGCTATGGAAGTAACAGTTACTATTAGATTTCCCGTGAGTAGTTTTGTGGGTAACTGTGTGAACAATGGATAACTCACAAGTAACTATGGGAGGTACTACTAGATTTCTCCTGAGTAGCTATGTGAGTAGTTGAGTAACCACTAGATTACTCACAAGTAGCTATGTGAATAACAGTAACTGATTGATTACTCATGCGTAACTATATGATAGTCTGAGTGCCTACTGTTACCTACTAGCTTACTCACGAGTAGCTTTGTGAGTAACTCAATGAATGCTAGATTAAGTAGCTATTTGAGTAACTGAGTGAGTACTAGAACACTCACGAGTAGCTATTTGAGTAACTCAATGACAACTAGATTACTTGTGAGTAAGTTTGGATCTTATGTTTTATCTTCTCAGGCAGAGGCAGCGACTGAGATGGCTAATAAGGAGCAGGAGGCAACCGATGCGGGGGACAAGTATCGAGATCTGCAGCGAGAGCTTGAGGAGGTAGTTGCCCTCTTGGCTGATGAGATGGATAAAATGAATCGAGTCAAGCAGCAGATGGCTCAAGGTTTGTCTAGTATTGCCTTGTCTGAAATAAAAGAGTAATTTTTTTAAAAGAAATATTTAACAATTATTAATAGCTAAGATGGAGTTTATAAAAACATGACAATAAAACCATCCAGAACGCCCCAGATTGCATGCAGAGTAGGTCTTTTTAAATCATAGATAGAAGTATGTAAGCAGGCTTCGCGCATGCAACCTTTCAAGACCGATGCGTTTTAATTATACTTTATGCATCCCTTAAGTCAACTGTTTGGAAAAGGAGTTACATGTAGATAACAGGTGTGAGTTGCCACAGGAAAAGCACGTTTTATTTTTTCCTCTTTCTTTAATGGAGTCTCCAATTATGTTAAAGGCGTGACAGGACAGTCTTCCAAAAAATCACACAAATCTGTTCCCTCATCCCCAGAAAAAGTTGAGCTCAACAATGACCTGAAAGATGAACTTGAAGATACCATCTCAGGACTGACAGACTACATGCAGCAGGCTCAGCGCAAAGCAGCAGAACAGGACCGTAAGAATCAGACTCTACTAAAGGAGCGAGATCAACTCCTACGTCGGCTTCGTCAGCTGGAGGAAGAGCAAGGAGGACGGAAGGATGGAAGGGGACTGATGCATGACTTTGAAGACTTGGAAGAAATGCAGAGAGTAAGATGTTCTTTGATGTCAAATACTCATATGTGACAGAAATTTGTTTAAAGACACTGGACTCATTTTGTAATTGTCAAAGACCAGTAGTCTCACAGTATCCCAACATATGCATAAAGTAACAAACCTGTGAAAATTTTGGCTCAATTGGTAGTTGAAGTTGCAAAAAAATGATGAAAGAAAAAACACCCTTGTTGTACAAGTTAGTGTGCTTTCAGATAGGAATAAAAGGCTTCTGGCCAGAAGAGAAATTACCTCTTTCTCAAAAACTATGTTACTTCAGAGGGAGTCGTTTCTCACATTGTTTTATACTATCAACAGCTCTCCGTTGCACAATACCAAGTAAGTTTTTATGCTCATAGATATTTTGAGTAATTGCTAAACGGGAACAGCTTCAGTGTTTTCTAACGACTTTTTTTGTTGGGAGGGTGGTATGATGATCCAAACAGTATTATAATACATAACCTTTCGCGGAAGAGGATGATTCAGGTGTTTCGATTTAGTCTCCATTGATGCATGCAACACATGAACTGTTTACCGGGCTGTTTACTGTATTCACAGCCGGCTGGTCCGTGCCGGTTGATCACAATGAAGCGGTTTGGCGATCAGTGATCATGGGAACACTGCTACTCGTTTGGTTGAGCATGAACGGAATTTGTAACTTCGCAGGGATTAAAGTTTCAGTCATCCTTGATTTTTCACTTTTTGGGAGGGCAGTAAATTTGTTTTGGCATTCCAAAATTCACAAGTCGAGAACACTGATCTGCTGTGTATGTGTATTTTTTTCTGATCACATTTTAAAACTCTAATTTTGATCTTTTTGTCTCGACTCATAGAAATTAGGAGAAGCTGAAGCAGCTCTGAAAGCTGCCGCGGCGGAAAAGGATCAACTAAAACGATCCTTGCAAGCTGAGATGGAAGCTGAGCAAGATAAAGAGAATGAGAGACAAAGAGTGGCTGGAGACGAGGCTAGCAAGATGAACAGCGCCCTTCAGAGGCAGAAGAAACAGGCGCAGGTAAACGGACATTTAAATTCAGTTTATGCACAGAAACAAAAGTGTATGAGCTTTTCAGCAAGTGATCCTTGAAAATGCAAAAGTTTGTGAATGTATATTATTATATCAAGCAAAATGCCATTTAGCGGGAGAATGACTTTGACTGGATGATCTTCCTGTCATCCAAGTCAACAAGTTTGTGAATGTTTTTTATTATATCGAGCAATATGCCTTTGATAAAGTGGGAGAGAATTAACTCATTTTTAAATTGTTGACTTTGAATAATTTTGGAATTCTCTTTTGTGTTTATATTTAGGCTGAAATGGATGCGTTGAAACGCCGGCTGGAATCCCAGCGCAGACAGATAGAGGCATTGAAGCAATCACCTGATCAATCACATGACCCACAAGAAAATGAGTTATTAGCCAGTCAACTCCAGGCTCTTCAGGTAACGGATTTTCTGAATCTTTGGTCGCATTCAACTATGGTATTGATGTCGTGTCTTGGCCGAGTGGTCTAGATCACTGGACCCAAGCTCATGTGTTGTCAGCAGGAGTTTGAATCCTGGTCATGCCCTTGAGCAAGGCACTTAACCATAATTGCTTCTTATATAGTCAAAAGGTAGTGTATTCTGCTCTACCAGCCAGGCTCCAAGTGGATGATAACCATGTCCTTAACCCCTTGAAGACGGAAGGTGGCTATGCCCGCTAATCTGGATCAGGAGTGTTGTGGACTGTGTATGTGGTCAGCCGTGGAATGCAGTCTGTGGCCGGTACAGCTGTGGGGAAACAGAGACTGCTATGCAGTCATGCGTGTAAGCTGTGCATTGAGGCCTGATAATACCTGCATTAAGGGTTTAATACAGACTGTGAAGTTTTTTTGTTTTTTTTAAATATTTTTTATGTATGCAAGTTCGCCCAAAACAAGGCTAAAAGCCACTCTAGGTAAAGGGCTACAAGGAAGAAAACATTGAATGCAAAAACTCAGTGGAGCTGAAGGTAGGAATTGATATTCCTCTTAAAAGATGGCAGATCATAGGATGAATGGGAAACATGCACCAGGCAAGGAGTGAACCCTGTTTCAGCACCCAGGAGTAGGTGGCAACATGCCCCTGGTGGCAGTTGATTTGGGTTGACGGCCCAAATTAGTGTAGTGAAGTGTAGCTTTCGCCTTGAAGTGGCCGTTCGACCTTGTTATGTTAAGCGATATCTTGTAAAAATTCAAATCATTTCCGAACATTTTGTGTGTAGGACGAAAGAGATTCCTTAGAGAATGAACTCCGCAACCAGCAAGAGCAGATGCAAGATGCTCTCAACGCCACCCTGCATCCCGAAGACGTCGTCCACCGCATCAATGAGATGAGGAGACATCTTGAGGATGGGCGTGGTCGGATGAGACCACAAGATGGAGATGATACTTTGGGGAAATCTTTGGGTGATGTGGAGGAGATGATGAGGAGGAAGATGAAAGAGGAAGAGGGAGAGAAGGAGGCGGCCAGAAGGAAACAACAAAAGGTATGAAGAATCAGTATGGGAAAGCTTCATTAAGGAAAGACGCTAGAATACAACATCCTTTTCATATGACAACTCACACCTGTTACCTGCATGTAATTTCTTTTCCTAAATATGTAATTTGTTTGTTTTTCTTATGAAGGCTGAGAAGGAAGCTGATGCTCTGAGGAAGCAAGTCGCTGCATTGAAGAACCATCTTGATCAAGCTCTGAATCAACTGGATAGGCAGTCACCAGAGTCTGTACAACAAGTAAGTAGTTGATTTAGTTTAGACAAATTGACCAAATATATCTTGAGAAATCAAAAAAGAAAAACAGTAGGCCTTTCTCTCTGCACTTTAGATTTTCTGTTTTTTTTAACACCAGCAGTAGGCTTGTTGCTCAGGAGCACCTGGGCCCAATTTCATAGAGCTGCTTAGCATACAAATTTGCTTAGCATGAAATTGCTTCTTTGATAAAAACAGGATTACCAACCAAATTTCCACGTGATTTTCAGCATAAGCAAACAACAGTTGAACACCAGTCACAAGCAATATGCAACAAATGGAAATTTGGTTGGTAATCCTGTTTTTATCAAGGAAGAAATTTCATGCTAAGCAAATTTTTGTGCTCAGCAGCTCTATGAAATTGGGCCCTGCTTTGGGGAAGTGGATTCCAGTGTGAATGTTTACAATGACTGTACTGATAACAGCTAATAAGAGTCACTGTGAAACCAGTGAGCAGAATCACATAGACAGGACCACAGTAAAATTCAGAGATTTTGGCTATTGGGAAATTCACGTATTGTTTCTCTTATTGTAGGAGATGAGAGATAGAAGGAGACAGCTTGATAGTGAGGAGGATGAAAGAGCCAGGAGGAGAGATGAGGAAGCAACGAGGCAGGAAGAGGATGATATGATGGAAGATATGAGAGATGAGGTGAAGAGGTTACAAGAACAACTCAGGCAGAAACCACCATCTTACCATGAACAGGTAAACAGATAGAGTCTCAAAAAACTTGCTTTATTCAAACCAGTCCTTGTCAAATCTAACCCTCAACGATATAGAGTAAACTGTAAGATGTTTTGTTTGTTCTTTTATTTCTAGACCAGGGGCGTGTTACATCCAAGACAGGACCCTCATACCATGGCTGAGTTGCAGCAGCTGGAAGCGGCTCTAGCTCAAGCTCAAAGACAGATGAGAGATAACGACCAGCTAGCTGCAGATGAGGTGAGTAGGTTGACATCTAGGGATGGCGTGTCAAGGCTGATTGCCAACTAGGGGATCACTTTAAAGACGTTATATACTTTCGGTACAGAACAAAAAAAAGTTCCCAGATTTAGAAATAACTTACAGGGTTTACAGAAGGTAATGGTGAAAGACTTCTCTTGAAATATTATTCCATGAAATGCTTTACTTTTGAGAAAACATTAAAACAATATCAATTCTCGCCACGAAATTATTTTGAACACATGTCATGACACGAGGAAACATGTGGAAACAAGGGTGGGTTTTCCTGTTATTTTCTCCCGACTCAGATGACCGATTGATCCTAAATTTTCACAGGTTTTTTATTTTTTATATACAAGTTGTGATACACGAAGTGTGGGCCTTGGACAATACTGTTTACCGAAAGTGTCCAATGGCTTTAAGGGGATGCAACTTTTTATAATAGTCGCATCCCTTTAAGGTGATTATCCCCTAGCTGGCGCTTCCCAGGTTGTATCGTAATTTTGGTGTGATCCCTGACTGCACAACAGTTGTATGGCTTATGAATGGCACCCGAACAAAGATATTGACAAAATAGGGAAAGCAAAAGTCATGTCCTCAAGTGACTTTTTTCAAATGTTTTCCATGTTAACTGAGACAAAACCGATTTTCTGTTTCATATTATTAGTTCAGACACCTGTTCAAGAAAAAATTGTGTCAAAAACTTAACAATATGAACAATGTCTGCTGCCCCCGATTTCACGAAACTCATCGCAAGTAGCGACGCATCGAAGGGTTTGCGATGCGTCGCAGACCTAAGACACGTCGCGGCTGCGACGAGTTCCACAATACATTTCACCAAACACGTCGTAAGCGCGACGAGTCGCAATACAAACTATTTTCTCTCTTAATAAAAACAACCCTTTGGACGAGGATGAACTGCTAAAGTTCTGCGGCTGTTTAATGTTATGTACAACTTGGTCATGAAAAAGTCGTGTATTATAGTTCATTAAAGATGGCAGACACCGTTTCGGGCTACTGTTTAGGTTTGGGGTTTTTTGGTTGGTTTATAATTATTGATTTGTTTAGTTGTTTCAGTTTATGTGTGTTCGTTTGTTATGCGTGTGTTTGTTTTCTTTTCTTACCCGAACTTTTTTTTTTTGGGGGGGGGAGGGTAAATTTCCATTTGTTGTCTTAGTGTCTTCCCGATTGGTTCACGGAAGTTACGTGTGGTAATTGTTATGTCCTTTCATGCATTTTGTGCGTAAACAAATGAAACATAGCATTGTTACGACGACCCTATGGGTCGTCGTAACTTACGACGTGTTCTTCCTCGTTGTCAAGGAACTTGCGACGTATCCAACGCATCGTAACTTTGATGAAATCGATTTCATACACATCGCAACTTACGACATGTAACCGGTCGCAACTTGCACTTGCGACGCATCGCAGCGCTTCGTGAAATCGGGGGCTGGTATGGTGATGATTATATAGATATAAATGGTCTCTAAACGGTTATTTTGGGTCGAGGCTGGCAAAGCACACCTTATAATAATCATTCTTTTCTCATCAGCTCACCAGAGCGGAAGCCGAGATGCAACACCTACAAGATGAGCTTAATCGTCAGATGAGGCAGGCTAGAGAGAGAGAGAGGGATGCGGAGAGATTACTGGAAGATCAGAGGAGAGAAGCAGAGAGACAAACACTGAGAGCTGTTGCTCAGGTTGGTACATCAAAAATAAGAATTAAGAACTCACTCAGGGGTAGTGAAGTTATAAACGAGAAGTCCCCTCGATCCACTAAGCAAAAGTAGTAGTCCTGGGATCAATTACACAAAGATAGTCCTAACTTAAAGGAACACGTTGCCTTGGATCGGACGAGTTGGTCAAAACAAAAGCGTTTGTAACCGTTTTTTATATAATGCATATGGTTGGAAAGACGTTTTAAAAGTAGAATACAATGATCCACACAAGTTTGCCTCGAAATTGCATGGTTTTCCTTCTACTGTGCGAACCAACACGGTCGGCCATTTATGGGAGTCAAAATTTTGACCCCCATAAATGGCTGACGTGTTAGTCGATGAGGTAAAAGGAAAACCACGCAATTTTGAGGCATGTTTGTGTGGATCATTGTATTCTACTTTTACAACATCTTTCTACCCATATGCATTTTATGAAAAACGGTTACAAACGCTTTTCAAAAACCATCTCAACCGATCCAAGGCAACGTGTTCCTTTAAGACTAGTTCTAGGACTCTTTAGGAGTTATTAAAAACTTAAGGCTAGTCTGAGAAGTCTCCCGAATTCCAAAAATCTACTCGGCGGTAGTAGAGAAGTCTCCCAAATTAAAACAACTACTCTACGGTTGTAGAATATAAAGCAAGACAAGTTCTCAAATAAACATAATCTACCCAGCAAGTAGATACACATGGTGTTAATGCACACCAAATATTCATTCATACACATGTACATGTACCATGGGGTGTCGTGGCCAAGCAGTTAAGGGCTCCGAATTCAAGCTCTGCTGATTCTGTTCAGCAGAGTGTGAGTTCGAATCCCAGTCGTGACACTTGTGTCCCTGAGCAAGACACTTAACTATTATTGCTTCTCTCCACCCAGGGGTAAATGGGTACCTGTGAGAGCAGAGATGGTTCTTGTGATTGATTTAGCCGAGTAGCGCATTTGTTGCACGAGGCTGTATACTCCCCAGGGAGCTGAGATGGTTTAAGGAGTGAATTAAGACCCAGTGACCAGGGGTAATAACTTGTAGCCCTTTGGGACACCCGTTCGGGAGTGAAAAAGCGCTATATAAAAACTCAACATTATTATTATTATTATTATTATTATTATTATTACCTCACCATGCAATGCCTCAAATCCCATTGAATGTTTTTATTCCTTATAGGCCGAGTCCCGTGCCAGAGAACAGGCTGAGCGAGCTGGTCAAGAGCTTGCCAGAGCAGAGGCGGACATGGCAGGATTGCAGAAAGCTCTCGCTGATAGAGAGAAAGAGTTACAGTATGAGATACAGCATGGAGACAGAGCCTCACAGACACTAGGTAGGTAGTGAATACAGACTTCCATCACACCGAACTGAGGCTAAACTATGTTTGTTCTCACAAACTCAGTTTGTTTCTTGCTGATGTCATGGAATAAGAAACCATATCAAATAATAAACTGCAAGGGAAATTAACTGTACATTTAAAATGATTTGGGGGTCGAACATTTAAGGTTTGACAAGAGCAGGATTTGAACCAACAACCTGCGGATTAACAAGCCGGCGCTCTACCAACTGAGCTATCTAGCCATGCGTTGGCAGTCTTCCTGTTTTGGCAATATCTTTGTTCAAGGGGCCATCATAAGCCATACAAATAGTAACTGCCGTAAAGCATTGTAAAGCCAGCCGTCGATTTCACAAAACTCTTCCTAACTTAAGACTAATCTTAGGACTTAGGACGAGTCCCAACCCTGCACTGTAGCATGCAGACCTTAAGATTAATCCTAAGTTAGGTCAAGTTACTTGTCTTAACTCTAGATAAGACGAGTCCTAACTCTTTGTGAATTCGACCCCTGCGATCACACCCAAGTTTACAATACAATCTTGGAAGTGGCAGCAAGGGGATCACCTTAAGGGGAAGCACATTTTTATTTCAGATATCCAATAATAAATTACAAGGGAAAGAAGGTCGAACAAAGTTAGAGAAAAAGGAGGAACCTAATCGAGCAAGCTACTTTTCATGGATTTTCAAATTTTATCTGTTTTTCTTCTTAGATTCCAGTTAGGAAAAAGCACTTTAAAAAAATGTGAATGAGTGAGTTCTGCTGAACATGAATAATTTTTTTGTCCCTCAGCTGATCAGCGCGATGAGATTGGTGCTTTATATGACACAATGGAAGACCAGAAAGCTGAGATTCTTAAATTACAAGATGCACTCAATAGACTTCTCAAATCACAAGGAGGTAAGAATTCAAGAAATAAAATCTGTCCGGTTCCTGTAAGTTTTTGACTTCATGTCCAGCTTTAAATCTAATGAAGATGACAGATTGACCTTCCAGTGTTGTAGATCATAATTTCATACGAACCTTTCGTAAATCTCAAGAAATAAAGTAAAATAAAAAAAATGAATTTGTGAATGATTCTTTGATTTTGTATTAAAGGCAAAAAATAGATAAATTTAGATACATACAATAAAACAAACCTGTGAAAATGTCATTCCTAAAGGTAGTTGCGTTTTAGAAATATTGGCAGACATTTGTCCACACAGGAAGAATAATCCATAACTGGAATACACATTCTGTTTTTGAATCCCTCTCTCTAAAACCACATTTCTTTAAATGGAATTGTTTTTTAAAATGTTATACATTGTCAACAGTTCCAATGCTTCTTACCAAGTAAGTTTTGATGGTAATTATTTTTGGAGTAATTACCCCGGTATACCCTCCCTTTGAGAATTTGTTTTCCTCAAATGGTTCTTTTTCAGTTTCAGGTACAAAACCCCCTCTGTACGATGGCGACATAAATCATCTGTTGGCAGAAATTGAGCGACTCAATCAAGCTCTGCAACAACAAAAGACTTACATGAGAACGAGTCCCGTCGTCCAGTCTAGTACACAACCTTTTACTGACCTCCGACCTCCAATGACCCATGGTGACCTCCAAGCCGGGTCAAGACCTGAAGCATATCGGTACAACCCATCGCCAAATCAAGTAAGTGGAAAAAGTTTTAAATTCGTAAATAAAGAGAGAGTTCTCAAAACTTGAGTAGTGCAAAAGTTTTCTCTTTAAAAGTGCAATTAATCAAAGTAGAGTTTATGTGTTTTGAGGCATCAATGTATATTTGGTTTGCAATAACACTATGTTTATCTGCTTTGCTATGTACATTTTGCTCTTTGGGAACTAGGTCTTGACTGCCGCAGAGTAGATTTCGGAATTCGAGAAACTACTCAGTTCTGAAAAGAACTCATTGCTTATTAGCTGCTACCTTGGCGGAAGTTAGGAAATGGGCCGGGCTGCTACTTTCGCTTAGTGGATCTACATGTAGGGGACTTCTCAATATTAACATCACTGCTGCGGAGTGATTTCTTAATTGATCTCAATTATTAGCCTGCTCAAGTCATCAGCAGGTGAGCAAGTAGTGTTTGTCCAAGATTGTAGTATTTAACTTGTGAAAATTGTCTTGTTTAATTTTAGTATCCTTCAACAAACGCCCAGTACCCAATGCCATCTGGAGTTCAAGCCGCTACACCACATGCAAGATTTCATCCACCGCCATCCACCCAACCCATCGCCCAGCAGCACCCAACCTCGTACCCAGCTGGGGTTCCAGTAGATCCCAGGTTAACCCAACACCCCCCGGCGATGCTCGAGCCAAGAAACCGTCCTGATTCCCAACCAGCCATTCCAAATCCACAGGGTTTTGGGTCAGTGCTACCTAGTGCATCACAACAAGCAGGATATCCTGGCACTACACCCCATGGAAATATAAGAGCTGTGCCACAGTATTCCGGACACAACCCGAGTGCTGGACATCCGCAAGCGTTCCCACAACCAATGCATTTTGGGAATACAATGCATGCTGGGAATGCTCCTAGTCTGAACGGTCAGTCGGGCCCCATGGGAAATTATCCAACCACTTCAACGATGGGTCAAGGAGCTGGGCCTGGCTTCTTGCCAGGAACACTAGGTGAGTTGAACTTAAAGCTCTCTTATTATGTAATAAGTATTACTTTATGTTTGTCTTTCTTTGTTGTGGCCTGTCATTGCCAAGCAGATAAGTGCACCAGATTCAAGCTCTGGTGTTTCTCAATAGCAGAGTGTGGCTTGGAGTCTTGGTCTCAACACTTGTGTGCTTGAGCAAGACATTTTACCATCACTGCATTGTCCTTGTAGCAAGACATTTAACCATCACTGCATCGTCCTTGTATGGGATGTAAAAGCCTTAGGTCTCGTGTGTTGTACTGTGATGCATGTAAAAGAACCCAGTGCACTTGTCGTTAAAAGAAGGGGGTTGCCCAAGTGTTCCTGGTTTGATTGACTCCATGCATATTGCATGAATCATTACATGGTGGTGTGAAAGGAATAGGTCTCATACTTCAAACATAGCTCCTCATTATACCTTGTAGGAAAATACTGACAGCGCATAATAAGAATAGTTAATTATTATTATTATTGTTCTAATATAGCTCTACCCAATATTCATCTGCTATCACAAACTATTATAGTAATCTTAGTTTGTCTGTTATAGGAATGAACGGAAACCCCCAACCCGTCTCAACCACCATGACAAATCCCACCTTAACTTCGGGAGTTGCTCCCCCTGCATCTGGTCAGTCTGTCATGCCACAAATACCAGTACAGCCACAGATGGGTACTGCACCAGGGGGTGCTACACCTGGACTAGTATTGGGCAGCACTCTACCAACACAACCCACCACAAGAAATGTAGCTAGTGGTAAAGGGGATAGCGGTCCCTCTGGTAATGTAACGGCAGAAGCAAGTACAGAGTCAGATACAGATGTTTCAACACAGAGAGGAAAGAAAGGCAAAACGATCATTCTCCCGCCAGGGGGGTTATTCTGCAATGTCCCAGAACATCATGATATGGTGAGCATTTTTAACAAACTGATACCAAGAAACTTTAAATGTCTGTGGTATGATTGAAGATTGAAGTTGAGCAAACTTTTCTCTATTCACTTTTTTTTACGTTACTGAGGAGGTCGTTGGTTCAAGTCCCACTCCAGTCAATTATTCTTTTATTCAAACCCAAACCATTTAAGTTTCTCAACCAGTCAGTTTCTCTGGTGGTTTATTACTTGATATTCAAACTTTTCTCTGTCAATTTCTTTAAGAAAAGTTTTTTTTTATTTTTATGAATGCTTATCTCTATTCTCATTATTTAGGAAGATGAACTTTTACGTCTTAAGAAACTTCTGGATGAATGCAGAAAATCCAAGGTAATGCAATTTGAAAATATAGTAATAATAATAATAATAATTTGGGGGGCTAATCATCCTCACTCGCAGCTACGAGCTGAATTGCGAAGGACGCGGCTACAACGTGTTCGAGAAGCAGGCATGCAAGTGCACATTCAGCTGCCAGCCACATCAACCCATTATGACCATGGAGCACAGCCAAGATCGAAAGTGTTTGATTTCTTCCTGAGGGAGGAAAACCGGATAGTCTGGAAAACCCTCGTGGCACAGCAGAGAACCAACGCACAACTCAACTCACATATAGCCCCGACCGGGAATCGAACCGGGTCACCTTGCCAACCGTGCCACCCTAAAAGTTTCTAAAATGAAAACATGGCTTGTAGCTCATTGTAAAGTACTGTTTTGATAAACTATGCCTAAAAACCCAGATGTCGTTTGCTCAAACTCCCTTTCTCTTTTTAATCTTTAGAAGAGAAAATCCAACACGGCGTCTGAAAGAGTCAAGTCTACCCTTCAGGTGAGAGGCTTCTTACAGGATTATTGTTTTTTTTTAGTAAATTTTGAAAATTTCTGCACTGAAACTTCAGTAGTAATGGCCTTTCCTGACTCGAACAAACAACATTTGTGGCGTGTCGTGGTCAAGCGGATAATGAGGACCAGACTCGAGCTGTGGTGTTTCTGATGGCTAATTTTCGGTCATGACACTTGTGTCGTTAAGCAAGACAATTTTAAATAACTTCGTCCTTGGGGCGTTTTGGATGTAACGACACAATTCATATTTTATTTATAATTCTAAAATGGATGATAGTTAAAAGAAATTCAAAAATTTGTAAGGATTTTAGTTATGGACTGTATTCAGTGCTGGACTTTACTGATTTTAGTTCAGTACTGATACTTGTTTTAGTTCTACTGATTTTAGTTCAGTACTGATTTTAAACCAGCCATTTCTCTGCTCTTCTCACCCATTACGTCTTACAGGATGGAAATAAAGAACTGGAAGCGTTGGATCTCGCTATCCAGAAGAAGCGCGGCACGTTGAGGGCGCTCCACAAAGCGGACATTGACATCAGACGTCAAAAAGACGAAGCGAGCGAAGAATTGCAGGAACTCAACTCAAACCTGGACAGACGTACACGCAGGAGGTGAGCAGATATATGGCGATTCTCCTTTGAGAAATCTTCCTTCTGTTAAAAACGTCAAGAAGAAAAAATTCTTACACTAATGTTCACTTATTTTGTCTAACATAGACACGCTAGGCAAAAAATACCCCAGTTGTTTGGCGAAAGGGGGCCAACACCGGGACTCAAACCCATACTCTGCTGAACAGAAACACCAGAACTTGAGTTCGGTGCCCTTTTGGGTCAGTAGATCGATTTATATATATATATATATATATTTTTTAAACATTTGTGAGGACTTTATATTTGGGAACATAAACTATTTGGTTTAAAAATATAAGGTCCAAACACAAGACTTTCACTGTATTGAACGTTTTATTAAATGTCTTTTAATAGTATTTGAATACTAACAACTGTTCAACTAACAAGATTTTTATAGTTTTCTTACTGTTCCAAAATTCAACCAGTTTTTGTGGAGATTTGAAATGAAAATTTTGGAAAGACAAAATAAAAAATAAAAACAATTCTGAAAAGAAATCTTGGTCACGACGCAAATAAAGATCTTATTAGTTTAAAAAAAAAATTGTTGATTTTTTGTATGAAAAAAAAACTTAAATTATTGGCCCCAACCAAAATGAAGGTCGGTCAGACAAGGTCAAACAAATAAAGTTTTTTCTTCCCTATTTCCTTAATAATCAAGGGATTTCCTTGAGGGTCATCGGCCGATAACTCCTGAAGATGAGGATTATGAGATGCGTGAGGGATCCATGCACCACCAAGACTTCTTAGAGGATGAGATTACATGTCTAGAGAAGACGCTCGTACAACGAAGAGCTGAGCTACGAGTCGCTGATAGACTCCTCCAGGAATGCCAGGCTGATCTCAAAGATGCCACAGACAAGGTATGTTTCATCAAGGACAAGTTCCAATGAAGAAGTGTCTTGCTTAAGGATACAAGTCACGGCCATGACTAAAATCCACACCTTGCACTTCCAAAAATGAGCATTTCTTCTCGACTCTATTCATCATATTATTGGCACAAATTATGCTTTTGGGTAAAACAAAATAAAACACCTCAATAATTTGTTTCTTATTTATCTTCAGGCAAGATCGACTGTTGAGCAATACGACAAAGCCAACCTAAACCTGAAACAAGCTGAGGAAGATGCTCTTGAGATTGAGAAGCGCTCCGAGCAGGCAGCCACTAGTCTCGTTCAAGCCCAGCAACATCTTGAAGAGATGAGTAGAGACATTGAGGAGATGGAAGACACAAGGCGTAACCATAGCGATAAGATGAAGGCAGTTGATGAGGTGTTGACAGAGAAAGATGCTGTGTTTAGAGAACTGGAAGGAAAGATAGAACAAGCAACAAACAGGTAGAGAGTTTCAGTAGAAGCGTTCCCCCTAAAGGACGGGTCAGAATTCACTCCAAGTGGTCCGGCTGGCTAGTTCAGTGTCAAATTAAAAGTGTAAAAGCTGCCTGACTAGTGAAATGTCAAGATAACTGGTCCTGCTGGCAAGTCACTGAAAAAGTTAGAGTTTGGAAGTCAGGAGAAGACTTAGTTCTGAAAAGAACTGTCCTGCTTGTTAACTTACTACCTGGGCGGAAGGTAGGAAATGGCCGGGACTACTACTTTTGCTTAGTGAGTTCTTAATTTGGTCTCAGTAATTTAAAAAATAACTTCTACATGCATCTTTTTGAACAAACCTTATTTTTCTTCACAGACTTCAGAAGCTTCAAACGGATCTTCTGCTGACTGAAGAGAAATCAATCATACAGCAGGACAATGCCAGAGAACAAGATCAACTCATTTCAGATAAGACGTCACAACTCCTCAGACTACAAGAACAGGTGAAGACACAATGATCTTCATTACAGAAACAGGCTAAAATAGTAACATCCTTTTCATCTGGCAACTCACACCTGGTATCTCCATTTTTTTCCTTTTTCTAATGGTGGACTTGATTGGATCAAGGGCTGCTGATTCCCCAGGCAGATTTACTACTCATCCAATAAGTTTAATGACCCCAAGTATTTGAATGTAAAAACACCCACTCATTGAAAAGGATGTATACTTTCCAAATATTTTTTGGCCAAAGTTGGAAATTCTTAAATGGAGCTATCCCATAATGTTGTTTGCTTAATATAAACAACTTTCATAGTAAGTTTAGTGGTTTGAATATTAGTTTAGTTTAGTTTTAATTCGGGTGGTGTCCCACAAAGGGTTCTGTCCTGCATTGCAGTCCATAGCTCTGCTGTCTGCAGTTGAGTATTGACACAGTGTCTGTTTTCTTTGTTGTGTTGAAGGTTGACGAGGAGGGCCAAAGACTGAGTGGACTCGACCAAGAGCTGGGTAGGAAACAAGCTGACCTCCACATCTTGAGCTCTGACCTTGAATCCAACCAGAAAGAGATGGTCAGTGCGCTGCAAGATGCTGAGAGTACACTGACTGCATTGAAACAAAAAGTCAAGGTACATGTAGGTTGATACAAAATAAAAATAGGTTCTAACAATAAAATTTTCACCGACGTGTCATGGCCGACTGGTCAAGTGCACTAGACATAAGGTCTGGCGTTTCTGGTCAGTAGAGAGAGTGTGGGTTCAAGTCTCAGTTTTGACACTTGTGTCCTTAAGCAAGACATTTAACCATTGTTGCTTCGTCCTTTTGATTCTCATAATTTCAAAACTTCAAAAACATGTCTGTATAAATGATGATGAGCGCTTTGAGACACCCGTAGATAAAGCGCTAAAGGAAAACTAGTTATTATTATTATTATTACTGAAACTGTGGCCAGAAAATATTCCAAAGACCAACTTTGGCCCGTGATACTCAATGATTTACTAAGTTTCTCAAAATTTGTCATTCTTAAGGAAACCAAAGCTTCTCTCGACAACCTGAAGCATCAGAAGCGCGATTTGCAAACATCCATCGAGGAGCAGCGGACCGCCCTCTCTCAGACTCGCCTCTCAACAGAACAAGAGGAACGCACCTTACAGGAGACGAGAGCGAGTATCGACAAAGGCCGTGCCGATCTTAAACACACCTTGGAGATGCTCCAGCTGGAGAAGACCGAAGTGGAAGCATTGAAACTTCAACATGAGTCCAAGATGGCGGACTTGGAGAAGACGCAGTTGGCTGCTTTGCAGGTAGTGATTGTTACCTTCAACCCGAATATTACAGGAAAGGGACCAGAACAACAACATCCTTAATATCTGGCGACTCACACCTGTCACCTTAATGTGATTCCTTTTGAACACACCCACTCATTGAAAAGGATATGTACTTTTGAGTTTTTGTGGCCAAACTCGAACAAAAATTAAAGGAGCTGACCCTGTTTCGATTCACGCCGGGGGCACTACTTAAATTGGGTTTTCAGTCCCTACGTGACTGTGGGTTTTCCCTGAAATAGTTCTCTGGCGTTTTCCTCCCTCATCTAAGACTGAGTGGTCTTGTGAGATGCTTAGAATTAGAGAGAGAGAGTCCTGGGCTTCACCACCAGAATAAATGAACAAAAGAAATTATCGAGTCATTAAAAACCGAACCGTTTACTATGTTCTTGATGTATTCACTTGTACAACCGTCTCCTTGACTGTCAACAGGACAAGTCTGATTTAGAATCCCTTCAAGTCAC
This sequence comes from Asterias amurensis, assembly GCF_032118995.1. NCBI lineage: Eukaryota > Metazoa > Echinodermata > Asteroidea > Forcipulatida > Asteriidae > Asterias > Asterias amurensis. The sequence continues at coordinate 15,235,659 of NC_092662.1, forward strand.
CTGCCAAGAGAAGCGAGCAGAGCTCGATCGCATCAGTAAGCAACTCACCATGCAGAGATCGGACAAAGAGCGGCTTGTGTTGGAGACTACAGCCATGGAGGCTAGAGCGTCTTCATTACATAAGGAGGAAGAAGCTCTTGAGGAACGCTGCAGGCATTGGGATGGGAAAGTTGCAATACTCACAAAGTACTTAGCAATGTCATAATTTCTTTAACCATAAACAACTTAAATTACTCTGATATCATAGCAAAATTGTTTTCCCTTAAAGGCAAAGTATACTGTTGGTTTTTGAAACCATTTGATTTGTTAAATTCTATTTAAATGTAGATATATGCAGTTAAACTAATCAGTGAAAAGTTCATTTCAAAAGTTGGTAGCGTTTTTGAGATATCACTAAAAATTCAGAGCGATTATTATGTTCCATGCAGGAAGAATAATCCCTAACAGGAGCACACAATCTAAGGAAACCTTACTGCTGTAACGCTTTTCAGATTAATTTTGTTGGCGCATAAAATAATAATAATAATAACAATTCTTATATAGCGCATTTCACAATAACTGTATCAATGCGCTTTACATTAGTGCCCTGGTCATAGGGCCAATAACATCCCTTTTAAAGGAACACGTTGCCTTGGATCAGTCGAGTTGGTCTTTCAAAAGCTTTTGTAACCGTTTGTTATAAAATGTATATGGTTAGAAAGATGATTTAAAAGTAGAATACAATGATCCACACACATTTGCCTCGAAATTGCGTGGTTTTCCTTTTACTTTGCGAACTACACGGTCGGCCATTTATGGGAGTCAAAAATTTGACTCCCATAAATGGCCGACCGTGTTTGTCGACGAGGTAAGAGGAAAACCACGCAATTTCGAGTGATACTTGTGTGGATCATTATATTCTACTTTTAAAACATCTTTCTAACCATATGCATTTTATAACAAACGGTTACATACGCTTTTCAAAGACCAACTCGACCGATCCAAGGCAACGTGTTCCTTTAATGTTTCTCAGCTCCCTTGGGAGTATACAACCTGGGCAACAACTTGTACCTTTTTATATAACCACATTACTTCAAAGTGAAATGTTTCTTAAAGTGCTTAATATTATCAAAAGCTACTGTAGGCTTCTGTATAACCAAAATACTTATTGCCTTAAACTTTAAAGCCATTGGACCCTTTCGGTTCAGAGAAAGAAAAAAAAAGTTCACAGATTTACAAATAACTTACAGGGTTTACAGAAGGCAATGGTGAAAGACTTCTCTTGAAATATTATTCCATGAAATGCTTTACTTTTTGAGAACACAGCAAAACAATATAAATTCTCGTTAACGAGAATTACGGATTTATTTTAAACACATGTCATGACACGGCGAAACGCGCGGAAACAAGGGTGGGTTTTTCCGTTGTTTTCTCTTGACTCCTATGACCGATTGAGCCTAAATTTTCACAGGTTTGTTATTTGATATAAATTTAGAAGTTGTGGTACACAAAGTGTGGGCCTTGGACAACACTGTTTACCGAAAGGGTCCAATAGCTTTAAGAGTGATTACCAAAAGAAAGTTTCTTGCTGAACCAAGAATTTCATTTCCATTATACAGACAACATTTGGATCTGATTGTCACTCTAAAGGCAGACCAAGTAAAGATGGAGGACCTTCAGAGAGATTTGACCTCTGAACAAGACAACCTGGACAAGGTCAACAGCAAGAGGGCGCTACTCACAAATCAACTTAATTCTTATAAACAGCAGGTCAAAGGTCAGTCATCTTCAGTTGGTCGTAAATTGATTATATTTGATATAAATGTACTCTCTATTTAGACTTCTAAAGATGCTTCCAGATGCTTCTTTGGGTGGTCTGGTTGGCTGTCGTATCTTTCCTCACCTTCCACCTCTGGACCCCGGTTTGAAACCCACCGAGGCACGATGTGAATTGGGTTTTTCAGTCCCTATATCTGTCTGCATGGGTTTTCCTGGAATAATTCACTTGGGTTTCCCTCCCGCAACTGAAACTGTCACTTTTTTCCTTGTCTTCTCTCCGTTGGGTTCTTGGCTAGAACAGTTCACTTTTCTGAGAGTCCTTGGCTTCACTGGAATGGGTGAAATTAAATAGAAATGCTTCTAAAGGCCTGTGTGGATTATATCCGCTGATGATTAAGACGGGAATCTAACCCATCATAAGTGATTTGAACTACCAGTGTCTGTTCAATCATCTGTGGTTTATTGTTTGTTTTGTTTTCTTGTTTATTTGTTTCCAGAGACTGGGAAGGAATTAAGATTAGTCCGGGAGGAGCTGCAAGGAACTGAAGATCGTAAACATCATATCCAACAAGTAAGAATCCAACACTAACCATACGTGCCAAACTATTCAGACTTGCATAACCGGAAAGCTCCGTTATAGAATTTTCTAGCTTGGCAAAAAAAACAACTCAGGTGAGCGATAGAGTGCGATGCGGGGCAAAATTCATTGGATATTTTTTCAATGTACGTTGTCTGCCGATCGTTGAACACAACCATTTTATTACAAAAGAACTTATGTAATACCGATCCTTAAATCGTAACTCCATGAAAATGGTTGTTGATGAAAAAAGCATTAAAGGCAGAAATATGCGGTGTAGTGAAAAAACTTGTGGGCAACCCAACATTTGCCATGTTTTGGTTGACTCGTCCAGTGGGCAAATGTTAAAAAGTTAAGGGAAACCCAATGAGTTTTTGTCATTTATGCTGATCTTATACTGTTGTTTGTAAGAACACTGGACCAAAACGTCATAAAGTGAAAATGCTTGATAACTCTCCTCCCTTTTGCCAATACTCTTAGGAACTTAAAGAATACGAACATCAGAAGTCTGAAGCTAGGGCCGATTTATCTCAACTCCGCTCATCCGTCGAGAAAACTAAACAGTCCTTAGCCCTTGCCATAGATGAGCATCGGATCAAGCAAGATGCATTACACAAGCTGAGGATAGAGGTTGAACAGCGCCACCTAGAGGTAGATGATGGCCAACGTCATGTGGATAGAGTACAGGCAGATGTGGAACAGGAGGAGAATAGACTTTCAAGGGTAAGGGATAAAAATGGCGTAGTCTTGATTAATTCTCCGGAAGTTTTTTTCTTCTCAAAAAGTTATGGTATTTTTTCGCACATTGGTAGGTGGTGACCTAATTGGCAACTGTGACGGTTGATATAGTATTCTTTGCTTCACTGTAGTTAGGGCCTCGTCACAGGGCAGCTTTTACAAGCAACTTTGAGGCAACCAACTGCAGTGCATGCTACAGAACTACTTTGGTAGCACCTGAGTCATTTCAAACAATGTCTTACGCTCCCCAAGAATAATATGTGTATGTGCCTGGAATGCATGATTACCAGCTGTGTTGTATATTCTGGGCACAAAACTTGAGTGGAGTCGAGGGCTTGGTTTTTGCAAGGCACTAAGATTCATCTGAAAGTGAGTTTCCAATGTCACTATTGTTACATCAAACTTTGCTAAGCAATTAAAATTGATTCGCACTTAAGATCAATCTGAGCTCTTTGTGAAATAGACCCCCAGGTCTACCAGAGTGATGTGGTACGATGGGAGAGCCAATCGTGTGACAATCAAGCAGCAGCCACTCTTTTGGACAAGGCCTCAAGATTTTGATTTTGTTGTTTTCCTCAGATGATTGGAGGTCTGACCGTGGAAGCAGAGCATCTCCGCTCCGATATCGCCATCAAGAATCAGGAATTGGAAGAAGCTCGGCTTAGACTTCATGATCTTCATTCTAAATCTGAGCTGGAGCATCAGCAGCAGCAACAGAACAAACAGACAGTCAATGACCTACAAACACAGATCGCTGAACTTGGTAAGACCAACAAACAGACAGTCATTGACCTACAAACACAGATCGCTGAACTTGGTAAGACCAACAAACAGATAGTCAATGACCTACAAACACAGATCGCTGAACTTGGTAAGACCAACAAACAGACATTCAACAGATCGCTGAACAAACAGATTTTGACTAATCCATAGTATGGCCCTCACTCTGATTGTAGTTAAAGATGTATACAATTTACAAAAGAAATATACAACAAAATTATTCTTCAATTCAGCAAAACGATTGTCTTCCTGTAGCCAGATTTGTGTTGTAGACTTGTCAAGTATTTATGTTTCATGTTTCCATTTCAGAGGATGGGGTTAAAGAGCGACTGGAGGAAAAGACTAAGCTTGCAGAGGCTCTCAACTTCTCACATTCTGAGATTAACTCACTCAGAAAGGTAAAGAAAACTCAAATAACAGTTTATAGTGCAAACTTGTTTTAACGGGAGTAGAAGAAAAAGAAATTGAAAGTCCTTCAGTTTAACCACTGCACCATGGTTCTTTGGGATCCACACACAGGGATTGAGTTGGATGCAAAAGATTTATAGTGACTCTTACTCATACGTCTTTGATAATTTTCATAGGAGAAGGAGACAATGGAGAAGCGTTTATCTGAGATGGCATCCCAGCTGGCTACTGGCAAAGAGCGTCTCCACCGTGCTAAACAGGTGATATAAACAGACTTCTATCTACTTGTAAAACTGTTAAGTTTCGTGGAATACTACCGTTGAAGTAAAATTAGTAACTTCTCATCAAGCACCCATCCCACTGAGTGATCTTGCTGAGTTTCTCAACAGTTTTGTGTGAAATTTCTTTGCAAAATTGGCATACGTTTTTGCACTGAAACGTTCAAATAAAAACTAAAGTGTTTTGTGATTGCTGGTTATTTCTTCAGAGTTTCAAAGAGAAGCAATTGGAATATGAACAAGATCTACAAGAAGCAAACCTGGCCACTAACGAGCATTTTACTCGAGCAAATAGACTCAGCTTTAAACTCAATGAACTCAAGGAACAGTATCTACAACTCAAATCACAGGTGAGTTGCATTATCCTACAAAAACCCACAGTCAGCTAACGAGCATTGTACACGAGCAAATAGACTCAGCTTTAAACTCAATGAACTCAAGGAACAGTATCTACAACTCAAATTACAAGTGAGTAGCTATATCCTACGAAAACCCACAGTCATTGAAATGATGTAACTTTGGTTGATTTGGGTTGAGGGCAAAATATACCTTTGGGTTTTGGAACCGTTTGATTGTTTTTATCTTGTAAATGAAGATATAAAAATAACCTGTGAGAATGTCCTTTCGAAAGGTGCCTTTTTTTTATAGATTGTGCCGAAAATTATGACCACGCAGGAAGGATAATCTGCAATAGGATTACACAATAAAAAGTTTCTCTCACATCTGTAGTACTTAAAAGTGAAAAGTTTCTCAAAATGCATAAATCAAAGCTGGTACTTCGTACCAAGTAAGTTTTTATCACCAATAATTTCAAGAGTCATTACCAAACGAATACAGACCCTTAAACCTGTCTTTTGTACAATCTTATTGTTTTTCCAGAGTACGAGAGAGTTAGAAGAAGAGCGGAAAGCTACTGCCGATGCCTTGGCTAAGCTGAGAGAGATGTCTAATAAGAAAGAGGAAGCATCCAGCGTAGATGGGATGTCTGACTTAGAAGAACTTGACGATCTTCAGAGACAGAAAGCTGACCTGACAAGACATCTTGTGCAGCTACAGTCAAATATACAACAGGTAAGATAAAAACATCTTCTGTTAAAGGCAGTGGACACTAATGGTAATTAATCAAAATAATTATTATCATAAAAACTCACTTGGTAACGAGTAATGGAGAGCTGTTGATAGTATAAAACATTATGAGAAACGGCTCCCGCTGAAGTAACGTAGTTTTCGAGAAAAAAGTAGTTTTCCACGAATTTGATTTCAAGACCTCAGAATTAGATTATGAGGTCTCGAAATCAAGCATCTGAAAGCACACAACTTCGTGTGACAAGGGTGTTTTTTTCTTTCATTATTATCTTGCAACTTTGACGACCAATGGAGCTCAAGTTTACACAGGTTTGTTATATTGTGAATATGTTGAGATACACCAAGTAAGAAAGAACCTCAGAATTAGATTTTGAGGTCCCTAAATATCAGAATTAGATTTTGAGGTCCCTAGCACCTCAGAATTAGATTTTGAGGTCCCTAAATACACCAAGTTTGACAATTACAAAAGGTGTCTAGTGTCGTTAAGTTGAATTTCTACTACCTACTTCTACTTCTACTACCTGCTGGCTTTTACGATATTGAATGTATCTTGTGGCCTAATGACATTGAATTATCTTATTTGACCAGTGATTGCTAAACTGGTGAGATCAAGTTATTCCTTTTGACTGTTACATGCTGATTCAACGGAGCATTCGTTTTCAATCGAAATTGAGTGAGTCGTTTGTTAAAATGACTGGATTTTTGTTGAAATTGGCCAGGAAAAACGTTATTTTGTTGTCAATATAAGAGGTGTTGATTGTTGTTGTGTTCTCTTTAGGCAAGATTAGATGCCTCCTTGATACGAGACGGGGATTATCTGCACGAGATGAGCGCATCTGAAGACAGTCTCAGAAGGCAGGATAAAGAAAGGACTAAGATGCAGGAAGAACAAGACAGACTCAAGGTAGGTCATTCATTCCTCCCCTATCCCTACTCTACCTCTGCTGCTACCGACTCATTAGCCTAGGACCTTTTTTACGCTAGATCCAGAAAGGTAGATCAGACCTGAAGCTGATCCTGCAATCTGGACTTATATTAGTGTTAATACAAAAAAGTTGGATCAGACCCGGTTCAAGATCCTTCAATTTTAATCCACCTTTTGAGGTGGGTTGAATCCTGCAGCTGGTGGATCACATCCGGTAAAGCGGATTCTAGAAGCAAGTGTAAGCGTAAGGTGGATCAGACATGGCAATTCAATGTCTTCATTTACTGTTTTGCTAGAAACTATTGATCATGTGTTGAAAATGCTTATTCCCAAGCCAGTGAGTACCGACCCAAGTTTGTCAAGGCAAACTCGGATCTGCTTTAATGGGCGACTTGCATAATGTTTGGGTATCTGGGCCTTGATTTTGGTTATGTGGGATTTGCCTTGAAGCTTTTTGCGAATCTGTTTTATTTCATTCCTTAACTTTGCTTCTTGGTCTGACGCTGAATTGACTCTGAATTGTGTTCTTTACTTTGCAGCTTCAAATACGCCAGCGTGTTTCTCGGCAGGCAGACATGCTCGATAACGTCAAAGAGAAAGCCAACTCAACTCTAAATAGTCTGAAACGGAAGCTAGATAATCTAGAAGACCTTGTCACAACAAACTCAGCTACAACAAGAGCGATCTCGGGATTAAACCCAGGGATGGAGGGCGATACTTCTCTGAATGAGGTAAGGGATTTGTTATCCACCTGAAGAAAAAAATAAGTAAAGATGGACACCAATTGGTTGCAATAATCGTAATTCTCCATCCTCCCATGGTCGCAGACTGGAGGGTTATGAGAAAATTAATTTAACAAACCATTGCTATGTAAACCTAAATCAGATTTACAGACAGATGTGTAGACAACCTGTGATGGTTCCTTTAAATGTTTTGTAGTTGTAAAGGTCAAAATGGATGTCCTGTCTTTGGGACATTCAAGTGAATTTTTCTTTGGCAGTTCTGAGAACTATTCTTACTTCTCAGAAACATCACAGCTCTTGTCGAGATTTATTACAAGGTGTATCCACAAACCTCACTTGTTCTGAAGGTTGATGACCTGGGCCCAATTTCATAGAGCTGCTAAGCACAAAAATTTGCTAAGCATGAAATTTCTTCCCCGATAAAAACAGGGTTACCAGCCAAATTTCCATTTGTTGCATAGTGATTGTTACTGGTGTTCAGCTTTTGTTTGCTTATCCCGAAAATCACATGGAAATTTGGTTGGTAAACCTGTTTTTATCAAGGAAGAAATGTTATGCTAAGCAAATTTTTGTGCTTAGCAGCTCTATGAAATTGGGCCCTGGAGATTACTATATTCATAGTACTTGTATTTTCTTGTCTTTGTTTCCTTCAGCATCGGATTTCCTTCTCGGTGAGTGGATCGGATCTTTATCCACAGCATGACACATCAGTAGACAAGACGTCACTAGACAAGATGTCATCAACTCATGAGAGACCTGTAAAGGGAATACTCAAATCAAGACATCATGAGGTAAGGCAGCAATCTTCTAAAGGTACTGGACACCATTAGTTTTACTCAAAGTAACTCTGAGCATACTTGGTATTGATAGTATAGAAATTGTGAGAAATGGCTACCTACATGTATGAATTAACATAGGTGTTTGAGAAAGAGGTTATTTCTCACTCGAATATTGAAAGACTTCAGGCCTGAAGCCTTTTTTCAGGCATCTGAAAGCACACAAAGTTATGCAGCAAGTGTGTTTTTTCTTTCGTTATTCTCTTGCAACATCGATGACCTATTTTGTGCTTACTGTGCAATTTCTATGTCTTGGCGCTGCTAACCGTAAGCACACGAAAAGGCATGCTAACCTTCCGGTGCTTACCACACGAAAATAAATGACGTCACAATGCAAATCCACCGTAAACACGCAATATGGCTGCCCATTTTTTCTGCTAACCTGAGAAATACTCTAAGGCTTAAGCAAATTTTGCTGCTACAGTAAGCTCGCAAATTTGCTTAATGTTAAGCAGCGCTATGAAATTGGGCCCAGCTGATTCAAAATTTGAGTCAAAATTTTCTCAGATTTGTTATTCGATGCATATGTTGGGATACACCAAGTATGAGAATACTGGTCTTTGATAGTTACCAAAGTTGTCCAGTGGCTTTAAACAGTGGTCCGCTGTAGTGTAACAAGAGGGATGCGAGTGCTTGGCAAATCTACAAATCCTCCGACTTGATTTTTGAAACCACTCTAACAAAAATCTCAAAAACTAAGTCCAAAAACTGGGAGAATGAAGACAAATCTTTTGGTTAACAATCATCAAGTGTATGTAATAGCCCACATAGAAAGACATAATTTATTATATGCTCCTTGATTACAACATGCCTTACTCTCCTGTTTGCAGGTCAGCCAAAAATCAGTCTCGCCCCCTCCATCTCGGACGTATTCCAGCCAAAGACATCGACGAACTTCCCCAGTCAGGACCGAGCAAAAACCTACTGGTAAGAACTTGTTTTGGTTTTAGGTTTTAGCTGCAGTAACTCTCTTTCTTTGAGCCTGATGAGAGAATCTGTAACAATCTTGGCCCAGTTTCGTAAAGCTGTTGAAGCAGAAAATACTGCTTGACAATTTTCTTTGGCGAGCAAAAATGGAGTGGGGCACCTGTCACAGCAATGTGAACTTACTGTAATTTTGGATGGTAACCCATTTCTGTTAAAGCCATTGGACACTTTCGAAACAGAAAACAAAAGATTTACGAATAATTTACAGGGTTTACAGAAGGTAATGATGAAAGACTTCTCTTGAACTATTATTCCATGAAATGCTTTACTTTCTGAGAAAACATTAAAACAGTATAAATTCCCGATATCGAGAATTACGGATTTATTTTAAACACATCATGACATGGCGAAACGTGCAGAAACAAGGGTGGGTTTTCCCGTTGTTTTCTCCCGACTCCGATGACCAATTGAGCCTAAATTTTCACAGGTTTGTTATTTTATATATAAGTTGTAATACACGAAGTGTGGGCCTTGGACAATACTGTTTACCGGAAGTGTCCAATGGCTTTAAAGCAATACCTCTCTGTGCTTAGCAAAATGTTGTGCTTGCAAGCTTTATTAAGTTGGGACCAAGGCACAACTTCATGGCTCTGCTTACCGTAAGCAAAGAATCTGTGCATACAGAAGCAGGAAATTCCACGCTCACGTCAAGTGTATTTCACGGGATAGCAGTGAAATTTTGTTTGTGTGCGTGTGACCTCGCTCATACTGCTCACACTGCTATCTGAGACATTTAGCCCTTGCACAGCAAGCAGAGAAGTGGTGATGGTGAGCACAGAAATTCGATGCTAAGCAGAGCCATATGCAATTGGGCCCAACCTGTATTTCTACATTTCACTTATTTTGTTGTTTATGTAGACTGCAACTCAAGACTCATTGACTTCTTGTGTTATTTATTTGTAGACTCAAGGCTGAATGACTTCATGCAGTCACTGCAACGACTGAAGGAAGAGAAACTCGCCCAGCTTGAAAGCTCCACCTACAGAAATACTTCCACGCTTTCCTGACACATTACAACTTTCTCTGGTTTGACAGAGATACTTAATACAAATTGCTGAAATCTCAAAACTTCTGTCCTAACTTATATAAAATTTGAGGCATTGAATGGTGAGGTATCAATGTATATTCCGTTTGCGGTAGCACCATGTGTATGTCCACTTTACTGTGTAGATTTGTGTTCTTTGTGAACTTGGTCATGCTTTTTGTTTTATTGGGGAATTTGGGAGACTACTCAGTTCTGAAAAGAACTGTCCTGCCTATGAACTACCACCTGGGCGTAGGTAGAAAATCGGTTGGGACTACTATTTTTGTTTTAGTGGATGGAGAGGACTTCTCGTAATAAATTTCACTACCGCGTGAAGTGAGTTCTTAATTCGTTGGTCTCAATGTTTTCCTCAGGACACTAGCTTAGCAAACAGGTTATTTCACACCATCTGCATAAAGTTTATGATTTATACATGATATTTCAGTTTCTTATGAATGGTTTCCATTTTTATGTGACAGACTTCAATTAGTTTGTTCTTTTGCTACCTCATCTGCCCTACATAAGACCTGAAAACAATGCAGATTGTTAAGTATTGTTTTCAATAAATTATTTTATAAATTTTTACTGCAGTCTTTCTGCCAAATTAGGAGGCAGTTATTGTTTATATGAGAGATGAGAGTCACTGCTGACCGAAACCTGGTTCATACTTTCTTCTAATTGACGCAATAATCAGTAAGTGCCAAACCAGGACATGCAATAATCGGTACTCGCCAAAAACCTCGCTTTCGCAAGAAAGTATGAACCAGGCGTCTGAAAGTCAGGGATAAGATTGTTCAGACTTTTGGCTGAATTTAGACTTTTTATGTTGGCCTGGTGAAGAAAATCAGACAATATTTTTTTTTCCAAAAATAAAGAAATCCTGCTCATTGGTCTACTTCTCTAGTGCTTTGGATACTGTTTGCAAAAGCTCCTTGGAATCTATAACCCCAGGGGTTACCAAACGGTTGATTTGGCGTACATACCTTAGAATTTGTATCCAAGTTTCAGATTTTTTCGTTAGTAATGACTCTCACCCCTGGAAAGTGTAGGATCCAAATTTAAGGAGGCATGTTGAAACAATGACATTCCACCTTTTGGTAACCCTGGAGTTGTAGGTTTCAAGGAGCTTCTGAGAACAGTTTCCTCGGTGCTAGAGAAGTAGACCAAAGAGCAGGATTTATTTACATCTGAACAATTTATGAGCTTTGGTTATTTTTTGTGACTAAGCTGACATAAAAAAGTCTAAATTCAGATGTCAAACATTTCTTCCACTGTTATGTCTGGTGCTCTGTTATTTACAAAACTACACTTAAAGTCTATGCAAGTATTTATACTCAAATGAATTGAAATTATATTTTGGCTGCCCCAAAAACCTCCACTCTCTAAAATTTCCTGGAGTTTTATATAATGAAACCTGCATAACCGGAAAATATTTTGAATCTTGGTGTTGAATTTCTGTTTATCTTTTTGAAGAAATTAAAGAAATTATTTTGTTTTTATTGTACTTTCTTAAACCAATTAAACCAAGCTCTTTGGTTACCCTTTGGTATGATGAATTTAAAGTTTTCCTTTTTTTTTTTTTTTGGGGGGGGGGGTTGCATCAACCGCCATTTGGCTTGCCAAAACCATCTTTACTCCATCCGTAGGCCCTAGAAATATAAAGTTGGTTGAAAAGAAACACTTTGAGAATATTTAAGTAGCTTGATTGTGACTTATTTGAATGGAGGGATATGATAATTATATTTGTTAAATGAATGAATTTAATGAACAATAAAAAAGTTGCAAAAATTTGAAAATAATATTTTTTATCTGAGTGTGATTGTTTCATCTACTTGTATGTGTTTATTTTCCCTGTGTGGTGACTATTGACTGACAAATGTACCACCAGGTTTATCTATAAAACTAGCGCCCTCTACCATGAATTTGTAAAGAAGGATATCATTCCTCCTGTGAGCGAGAATCTAGCTTGAAACAAGACTACATCAACATCAAAATGGCGGCGCCCAGTTGCAGGAGCACAGGTGGCGAAAACGTGAGATAACATCACACATTGACATATGAGAGAGCTGTAGGAACACCTGTTGAAGGTTGGTAGACCATTATAGTGAACTTTGACTTGGGTCTTTATGGTAGGATACTCTTTTTGAGTGCTTGCCGCTCTGTCAAATTTATGTGACTGAAAATTAAAAAACAATCATCACAAACGAAACGAGGGGCGGGGGGGGGGGGGGGGCGGTAGCACTAAATACCGACAACTCACGACCCCTCACGACAACTCACGACAACTCACGACAACTCACGACAACAATTTTTAAATGTATTGCAGTTGCAGATAAAAATAAAGTTATGTTGCATTTTCACTGTGCCCTGTGGTGTGTGTATGGAACTTACAATTTTATATTTCTTTAGATAGTAATAATATGTGAATGTTTGTTTGTTATTTCCGTACAGATTAATTCAATCAATGTAAGACCGAGTGTTCCAGTGATTGTTCTACAATAATGGCAACCGGAATACTCCACCGTACGATTCTCACTCGCATTGTATCTCTGAGTAGCAAGCAATTACATCAGCATAGAAGTATTCAATCAGTGGCTGTATTCTCATCAATAAGACATTTTAATATCCGCCAAGAAGGAAGTCATGTATGTACATCAAGACACCTTCATGGATCATCTGCTCTCAGTGCTAAGAAAGGTGAGTTATTTGTGAAATTGTTTGAAGAAGACATGTTCAGTAGTGTTAAGTTTGTTTATAAGTTTTGTTGGAAAAGTTTCCGTATGGCGCCACCACTTTTTCATTCGAAATAAAATAATATAGTATCTAATTTACCTGATAGATATATCCCTTTTTGTAAAAATGAGAAAACGGAAAGTTATCCGTTTTGTTTAATTAGAAATAGTCTAACATCACAAGGCTGGATGGATGGCAACTTTAAGGTGAGGGCAACACTTAACTGCTTTGGGCTGTCAACGTTAAACAACTGTCACCAGGGCTATACTCCTGGGCCTGAAACTCCTGGGCCTGGTAGAGCAGAATGCACTACCTTCCCAAGTAATAGAAGGACAAATCTCAATTCTTAAATTAGATGCAAATAATAGTTAATGGCCTGACGTTTCAACACTAGCAGAGTCTTTTCTGGGACGGGAGTTTACAGCCCTGGGCTGCTGTGGCACTCCGATGAAGGTTTTTCAAACACAGTATCAATCTCTACCCTCACAGAAACATGTGTACCAATCTATGGATGAAGAGAAGCAAGTATAGTAAAGCATCTTGCTCAAGGACACGAGTCATGACTGGGATTTGAACCCACACTTGAGAATGACTTGAATTCGGTTCTCTAAGCCACTCGGACAATGTCTCCTTGGTAAAGCAGTTTGCAACAGCTAATGGTAATTCTTTTTTTCTCATTCTTTTTCTTTTTAATTTCTGACACCAGGAAGGAAGCATCAGACTAAAGTGGATGTGAATCGCTCCGTGGACGACAGCATTCTAGATTTACAAGATGTTCATCAAGACATGAAGACAGCAATAGATGCTCTCAAACAGAGTTATATAAAGACACTGAACATCAGAACTTCACAGGGTGAGACTTATATTGATGTCTGTGCCATTCTTATCAAGGAAGTTGATGGTTTGGTTGCAAGGAATGGTTCTGAAAATCCTTTGTCACTGAGATCCCACAGTCTACTGACACGTCTCACCGTGACTACACAGGACACTCGCACATAATGGGCACATAATGGTTCTATTTTCAGGAGAACCAATCAGAGCAGTGACTGACTTAGTCTTGGTGCAAGATGTCTTGTTGAGTACTCAACACTACACACACGTCGCGACACACGTCACAACACACGGTGCGACACAAGTCGTGACTATACCGCCAAAATTCGTGCGATGTGTGAAGGTGATCTGGAAGTTTCCCAACAGCCCTAATATTGTTCGATGGTAATGTGCGCGGATCAGAGCGGGGATCGCGATAGTATAACGAACAACAACGTCTTGCATCAAGACTATGACTGACTCTACACTGAAACCTCTGAACCCCCCTTGGAATAGGCCCACATCTATCCCAGTCTTCAGTCTCTCTGACGATGACTAGAGCAAGCTAGTCCAAATGTTGAGACCAATCAGAACTCGCTCCGCAGTAGTGAAGTTATCAATGAGAGTTTCCCTCTCCACTAAGCAAAAGTGGTAGTCCCGACCAATTTTCCTACCTTCCACCCAGGGCCCAATTTCATAAAGCTTGTAAGCACAAAAATCTGCTTAGCATGAAATTTCTTCCTTGATAAAAACAAGATTGCCAACCAAATATTAATTTGTTGCATATTGCTTGCTACTGGCATTCAGCTGTTGTTTGCTTATCCTGAAAATCACATGGACATTTGGTTGGTAATTCTGTTTTTATGAAGGAAGAAATTTCATGCTATGCAAATATTTGTGCTTACAGGCTTACAAATTTTGAATATCTACTCCCTGGTATTAGAGGAGTCTCCTGAACATACAAAAACACAAAAACAAGAAGTTATACTGGGGTGGATTTCACAAAGGTTGTCCTAACTTGAGACTAGTCCTAGGCAATGCTAAGAGATAGGACTGGTCCTAAGTTAGGACCAGTAACTCATCCTAACTTAGGACTGGTCCTTTCTCTTAGCATTGCCTAGGACTAGTCCTAGGCAATGCTAAGAGATAGGACTGGTCCTAAGTTAGGACCAGTAACTCATCCTAACTTAGGACTGGTCCTTTCTCTTAGCATTGCCTAGGACTAGTCCTAGGCAATGCTAAGAGATAGGACTGGTCCTAAGTTAGGACCAGTAACTCATCCTAACTTAGGACTGGTCCTTTCTCTTAGCATTGCCTAGGACTAGTCCTAGGCAATGCTAAGAGATAGGACTGGTCCTAAGTTAGGACCAGTAACTCATCCTAACTTAGGACTGGTCCTTTCTCTTAGCATTGCCTAGGACTAGTCCTAAGTTAGGACTACCTTTGTGAAATCCACCCCTGGTTACTTTACTAAGGTGTGAAGAAGACAAGCTTTTTATTTCAAAACACTGAGTCAGTGAAAGTTGCTTTTTCCACATTGTTGCATTTTAGGTTGTTTAAAGTAGTACTTTTTTTCTTCAGGTGTTTTGGATCATATTCAGGTTTCAACGAACGATGGGAAATTTTCTCTCAACCAACTTGGTCAGATTACTGCCAAGAGCTCCAA
Source organism: Asterias amurensis (assembly GCF_032118995.1). Taxonomy (NCBI): domain Eukaryota; kingdom Metazoa; phylum Echinodermata; class Asteroidea; order Forcipulatida; family Asteriidae; genus Asterias; species Asterias amurensis. Next base: position 15,251,008 of record NC_092662.1, read on the forward strand.
TATGATGTCTGTTAACATGACCAGCTTCCCCGAGGTAAACAAACAACAGTCAACAACAAAGTTGTTTGTAGTTTCACAATGACAAATGTATTCAGTAGTGTTGTTTTATTGTAAAATTTCAAAAATTATTTTGTGTGTGTACATCTAGTGAATTTGATCTATGGTAGAGTGACACCATGAGAAATATTTCAGCGCATCACAAGTTTATTATTATTATTACCTCCATGGTTTAAATGGAAGGTACACGTTTGGTAGTTGTCACAGACCAGTCTTCTCACTTGGTGTATTCCATCATAACCATAAAATAACAAGCCTGTGAAAATTTTGGCTCAATTGGTCATCGAAGTTGCGAGAAAATGATGAAAGAAAAAACACCCTTGTTGGACGAATTTGTGTGCTTTCATACATGTATAAGAATAAAAGACTTCTAGCTAGAAGTCTTTTATTATTTTAGTGAGAAATTACCTCTTTCTCAAAAACTACGTTACTTCAGAGGGAGTTGTTTCCCACAATGTTTTATACTATCAACAGCTCTCCAATGCTCGTTACCAAGTCAGTTTTTAAGTTAATAGTTGTTATGAGTAATTACCAAACGTGTACCTTCCCTTTAAAGCCATTAGACCCTTTCGGTACAGACAAAAAAAAAAAAGTTCACAGATTTACAAATAACTTACAGGGTTTACAGAAGGTAATGGTGAAAGACTTCTCTTGAAATTTTATTCCATGAAATGCTTTACTTTTTGAGAAAACATTAAAACAATATCAATTCTCGATAGCGAGAATTACGGATTTATTTTAAACACATGTTATGACACAGCGAAACGTGCGGAAACAAGAGTGGGTTTTCCCATTATTTTCTCCCGACTCCGATGACCGATTGAGCCTAAATTTTCACAGGTTTGTTATTTTATATATAAGTTGTGATACACGAAGTGTGGGACTTGGACAATACTGTTTACCGAAAGTGTATAATGGCTTTAAATAACCACATGTTATCTTGAAATGACCACAACTTGTCTTGAAATCAAGTCAATACTGTATTTATTTGACTTTATTACTATGTATATGTTTTTATTCAGGCTACTCAGGCAGCTGTTAAGGCCATCAGGGAATGTGGAATGAACTTGAATCCGCAAGTGACAGGTTCGCTCATCCAAGTTCCAATCCCCAAGTAAGTTACTTTGATCTTTTCTTCTTGGCTACCAAATTTCATCCATATTTCATTTAATTTATTCTGGATATGAAGCCAAGGACTTTCAGAAAAGCGAACTTACATGTAATCACTATACTAGCTAGGAGCCCCATGGAGAAAGACAAGAAGGAAATATTAGTTTTAGATGTGGGAGGAAAACCCAAGAGAATTATTCCAGAGAAAACCCCCGCAGTCAAGTGAAGTAGGGACTGAGAACCCATTCGACATAGTGCCCACATCGTGATTCGAACCGGGGTCCTAGAGGTGGTAGGCGTGGAAAGACACCTCTACGCCAACCCAACCTAAAATTGGTAGAATATTTCCTCCCTTGCCTCATGTACAAAGTTTCTGGTGAAAATCAGACTCCGATTTCCAGTACAATCATCTGTGAAAAGTTTTCTGTAAAAGCATTTGGAATTGTGAAAGTGGCAACGGTCACCCTTTCAACTTTGTAAATTCTCTCTCAAAGCCTTTTATGAAGAAGGATCACCACGGTGCAGTGGTTAGACTGCAGGACTTGCAATCAACGGGTTGTGGGTTTGAATACTACCAAGCTAACCGCTGATTTCACAATGACTAGAATAAGTGTTGTAGCTAGTTACTCCAGAAGATGGTCAGAGCATACTGACCAAAATGTCTAGCAGAAACACTGGCTCTTCTCAGAGCCAGCATTACTCAAAAAGAGATTTTACATAGTGTCACCGCAAACCTTACTTACTTTATTTTCCAATTTCCACTATGCATGGCCTTCCTTAAAGTATTATGTATTTTCTTCTTATTACAGAGTAACTAAGGAGCACAGAGAACAGCTAGCTAAACAAGCCAAAGTTATGTGCGACAAATCCAAGGTCTCAGTGCGTCAGATACGCAGTAATTACATCAGTAAAATCAAGAAACATAAAGACTCTGCCTCAAAAGACACTCTCTTTATTCTGGAGAAACAGATTGGACAAATTGCCGACGTTACCATCGAGAATGCTGAGCAGCTGCTGACTGGAAAAACGAAAGAACTTTTAGGAAAGTGATTTTTGTTTGTCTTAGGCCCTTTTCGAAATGACGACTTCGGTTTTGGATTCGGCTTCAGGCTAGCTTGGTCCCGCGGTTGTTTTGACAGTTGTGCGTGCTGTGTGTATACACACAAAGCCGTGATTTGGAAAAGGGCCTATAAGTTTGGTAATGACCCTGAACAAGTTTTTATCCGAAAAGCCTACTACTTGTTATAAAGATGATTGGTAGTAAGCATCATGCAAAGTGCCCATGTTGATAAGAAATCAAGAAAAGTATTTCAACAAATTTGAACGTACTTTTGGAGACTTGGGGATTGTATTTTTATGGTGTCTGTTCACATCGCAAATGTTGATGGATGTGACATTCTTGATGAAAATCAATTGTGTTTTCCTGTTTTATCAACATGTAGACACTGTATTCAACTGAAAATTTCGCATGTGACTTTTATTGTAGGCCTATCTTTATTGCTAATTTTTGGCTTTTATTGTGATGATCATTCAAAAGAAGAACAAAGGTTGACTATAAGTCACATGCATGAATTATATTGAATAAGTATGATCAATGGTATTGGAATAACATCAACTTTTTGAGATCGGCCAGGTAAAATAATTTTAGTTTCCTTGGGGGTACAGCATTGTTTTCAAAGAGGGAAAATTAAACGGGATTAAAGTGCATGTTAAAGTAACAACACATTTCTTTAAAACGATATAGATGTAAATCCCTATGTGATCTAAAAAACTATAATGTTTTCATCATGTATGGAGAATTGGAGGTATTATAAAAAAAAAAACATTTATGCAATTAAAAAAAAAGTGTAAACACAATTTCTGTCTCCTTTTTACTTTTTATCTACTGTCAGAGCACAATATGATTGGGGAAAGGGTAAGCAATTATTTTTGCCTAGTCGGTTTTTTATTAGTTAAATGGCCATTTAGTTAAGGTTGGGGGAGGGTCACGCCCGCATAAGAACACGTTGTCGTTTATCTGTTGTAGCGCCCTCTGTCGACGTTCATTTGAGAACCAGAAGAAAAAAAATCACCCAATCGCCCCAAAAAGCTCGCCCCCGTATGTTGTTGTTGGATGCATCGAATGCACACACATTGAACGGAAGAATTCAAGTCATGAAAGAAAATCCGTGTGGGTGAAAAGCTGTTTCTAGCATATTCTTTGGTCCTTTTAGATGGAAATTGGGGTGGTTTATGAAGTCTATTATTAGTATATGAATCACACTGTTGATAGGTGGATGGTGTAATTCCTACTTTGTTTTCTCGAAAGACCCTAGTTTTTCGGTTTTTATCGGTTCAAGATGATGGACGTAACGGTGAAAACGCTGGATTCGCAGACAAGACAATTCTCTGTTCCCGAGCAGGTAAATTTCGTAGTCATAAAAACTCTTATTTTGGGGAGGCGTTTGAACTTTTATTATTGAGTCATGTAAACACTATGAGTTCAGTATATTGTACACTTAATTGTGACTTAATTTTAATCAATAAATCTAGTCATTTTGACTCATTGAGTTATTTATTAATTTAATTATTGTAGGTTGTCAGTTTCCTTTATTAAAAAAAAAAAAAAAAAAAAAACCCAGCTAACTAACATTTGTAAGTTGATTAACATTGTTCTGGAATCTGTACTGTATTTTACTGGATGGCAGTCAACTCTCCCCCAATTTATGAAAATGTGAACAAATATCAGATTATTACCTCAAAATCAAATTAAAGAAGTAAATAAACTTAAATTAATAAAGTAAATAACCATCCCGATTCTATCATATATAAATTTCCAGGCAATAATGTAGCAAATAAATGTAGGAGGCTGGGACTTTGTCGGGGAGGGGGCGACTTTATGAGGGGTCACATTTCTTTGAGAACAATGTGCTTTCATTCATATTTTAATCAATTTGTTTTCTTCGATAATACAATTTGATTGTATTGTTTTGAATGCTACATGTAGTTGCTACGGATAACTTTCCGTATGGCGCCACCACTTTTTCACTCAATTTTACAAAAAGGGATATCTTATTGAGGTAAATTAGATACTATATTATTTTATATAGAATGAAAAAGTGGTGGTGCCATACAGAAACTTTTCCGTTGCTACTAACAATGACTTATGAGTTGAAGACATTTCTCAAGAAAATATTACCCAATAAAATTGCAAATAACCCCAATATTTTTAATATAACAGATAACAGTAAAAGAATTCAAGGACAGAATCGCTGGTTCAGTGGTAAGTGAAATAAAACTAAGCAGGCCTGACACTTTTATAAAGTGTAACAAGATTTAAAGCCGTAAAATTTTGCACTTGCCATGTAAACGAAGAATGCTGATCGCAATATGCAGAATTCGGCGGTAAGCAGAGCCATGAGTTTGGGCCTTGATATTATCAACAAGTGTGTGGACAAAATCTTACTAAAGCCCAGTTCATACTTCCTATGATGCGAAGCGAATTCGATATAAATTTTGACGTCACAAATACTTCAGATTAGTTGAGATGTGCTCAACTCCTGCTAAACATTCACAGCAAAAACAGAGCTGTGACGAAAAAATTCACTTCGCATTCACAAGAAGTATGAACCAGGCTTCAGGGATAGCAAGTTAATACTATAATGATGAGTGTAATGTTTGCCTCTGCAGAACATCCCAGCTTCTACTCAGCGTCTTATTTTCTGCGGACGAGTTCTTCAAGATTCTAAGAAGCTATCTGAGTATGAGGTGCATGGATGTACCATTCACCTGGTGGAGAAACCACCACCATCCACAACACCATCTACTTCTAGTACTTCAACTTCAAGCACTAGCGGTCAACATGGTATGGACAAAGCAATTTTTCTCTTAAAGGAACACGTTGCCTTGGATCGGTCGAGTTGGTCTTTGAAAAACGTTTGTAACCGTTTTTTATAAAATGCATATGGGTAGAAAGATGTTGTAAAAGTAGAATACAATGATCCACACAAACATGCCTCGAAATTGCGTGGTTTTCCTTTTAACTCGTCGACTAACACGTCGGCCATTTATGGGGGTCAACATTTTGACTCCCATAAATGGCCGACGGTGATAGTTCGCACAGTAGAAGGAAAACCACGCAATTTCGAGGCAAACTTGTGTGGATCATTGTATGCTACTTTTAAATCATCTTTCCAACCATATGCATTATATAAAAAACGGTTACAGGGCTTTTGTTTTGACCAACTCGTCCGATCCAAGGCAACGTGTTCCTTTAAAGGATTTGGGTACTTTATGTAACACAAAACAAAATGTCCACAGATGTACATTAAACTTACACAGTTTAAAGATAATGATGGTAGAAAGCTTCCCTTTAAATATTACTTGCTGAGGTGCTGTATTTTTTGAGAAATGAGTAAAACAATTTCATGAAAATACTTTGTTGTCTCAGTGAGACGAAAATGTAGAAATTAGAATTTCTCCTTAAAACATTGCGTTGCTCTGTGATTTTCACTTTTTTCTTCTTCAAATACTTGATGACTAATGAAGCTGAAACTTCTACAAGTAACTTATTTTAAATACATCTTCATTCACAGTAAGTAGGGATTCTTGTCACGGCCAAAAAACTGATCCACAAAAGGTACCAAAACCCCTTAAAGGCAGGGTATACTTTGAGTAATATTGTCAAAGACCAGTATCCCTTGGTGCATCCCAACACATGCATAACAAACCTGTGAAAATTTTGGCAGAAAAAGTGAAAGAAAAAATACCGTTGTTGCATAGATTTGTGTGTTTTTCAAATACCTGTGAATGGTTTCTTGCCTGAAGCCTTCTCAGATTGAAATTTTGGGGTGATGAATTAAGATAAGATAAGATAAGATAAGATAAGAACTTTATTATCCCACACTGGGGAAATTAAAACTGGCCATGATTCAAAAAACTACATTACTTGAGTTCAAGTACATTACTTGAGTTCAAGGGGGGTTCATTTCTGACAATGTTTTATATATCAACGGCTCTCCAGGGCTCTTTACTTTATTAGGAGATTTCATTTAATTTTATTTAATTTTATTTGATTTGATGAGATTTTGATAGCAAGTTGTCCAAAGATTAACAGTTTTGCACATTGGGCATTGTCGAACACATGTGCCTTTCTTTTGAATTCAACCTGATTCTTAATACACTGTATACTGTGCATTTCTTCTCAGGGGGTGGCATGAGCGATGGGCGAGATAGTTTCTTCATGGGTGCTATTACAGTACAAGCTGACATTGGAGATGCAGGCAATATACACGTCCAGGTATTAAGACCAATTACAATTTAATTCAAGACATTTGTTTCCATTCCAAAGGAGAATCAAAATAACAATAACAAAGAACATGTGTTGACATTCCTTCTACCTTCCGGCCAATTGTCCACCTTCCGCCCAAGTAGTAGTTAATAAGTAGGATAGTTCTTCCCCAGCCGTGACACTTCTGTCCTTAAGCAAGACACTTAACCATTGCTTCATCTTTCGGATGGGACGTGAAGCCATTGGTCCCATGTGTTGTGTAACACATGTAAAAGAACCTAGTACACTTATCGAAAAGAGAAGGGGTACGCCCCGATATTCCTGGCTGTGGCTGCTATATGCGCCGTAGCACCTTGTAAACCTTTATAAGGTGCTAAATAATAGGGTCTTAGAATTCATCACTGTAATAACCTATCTTTCTGGAAGTTTGTATATATACTCAGCGCCTTGAGTACCTTGTTTGGTAGATATGTGCTGAAAGGAAGCAAATAGTTATCTAAGATTTTTTTGCTTATCATTCATGTCATTGTGTTTTTAGCAGCAGCCCAATGGATCGCACATGGATGTACATATCAACCTTGGACCAATCAACATGGCACCACCCGTCAGCGCTTCACAGCAACGCATCACTCAGATACGCAATCTCCTTAGACAAACCCATCTCACGTTGGAAAGACTTGAGGTTAGTATGTACCTCTGACACTTATCAAACACGGTTTCAAACGAAGGAACCTAGACTTACTGCGCAGAGAGTGTGGAGATATTGTTATTTTGACATTAAAGGGTTTCCATGGACAGGTGAAAGAGGAACTCTATGATAATTTTGTGAAGCAAAAAGCCAACCAGCGACATATTATGCTTAACGTATAAAAGACACACCAAAAGCAGCATTGACCATTAAAAAGATTGAAATAGAAGTGTTGTATTTGAGTTTGTTTTGTGAGAGTCCACTTATTTCAAATATTTCCAAATAAAGACTCTGACTCGTGATTTTATTACTTAACTGCAGAATCCCCCACAGCAGCAAGGCACCCAAACTGATCC